>NC_089490.1:263425363-266348467 GCF_036850765.1 Saccopteryx bilineata | reverse complement strand
TTTCTAACATGGTGCTGACTGCCCAATATCTCTCTTTGGAAAAAATCTTCTTATGTAAGGACGGTAATGAAATAATTAGTTTATTCTCTCTCTCTCTTTTTTTTTTTTATTTTTAACCAAGTTTTTTAATATTCTATTTATGGACATATTTTAAAATTTCTCTCATCATTATTCCTGGTTCTTCCTTGAAACTCTATCTCGTGTTCACATTCTGGTAAAGGTATGGTAACGGAATCTACCCATGGTGTTCTTACACAGGTCTTCCTGTCCTTGGGTCTAGAGTAGGACTTAGCTTGAGGAAAGATGGTACCACTCTAGTTTCTTGTTTAAAGTAAATATTATGGAGAAATGGCTAATTCATTGTAATGATTAATTTTGTGCCAACTTGATGGGCCGTGGGGTGCCAAGATATTTGCTTAAACATTAACCCTGGGTGTGCCTGTGAGGGTGTTTCGGGATGGGGTTAACATTTGAATCATAGACTGAGTATAGCTGATTGCCTTCCCCAAAGGGTGAGCCCCATTCAGTCTGTCAAAGGCCTAAATAGAGTAAAAGGCGGAATAAAAAAGGATTCACATTTGTAAAAACATTTTAAAAGTAAGTTTTTCTTTGTTAGTAGATGTGAGCTATATTGAAATTAAAATAAGCTTTCTATGGAAAAGAAAAGAAAACATTCTCTCTTTCTGCCTGTTTTCAAACTGGGACAAAGGTCTTCCCCTGCTCAAACTCAGACTGAAACTTACACCATTGGCTCCCCTGGTTCTCGGGCCATTGGATTTAAAATAGAACTACATCTGCTAACTGTAGACCTTGGACTTCTCAGCCTTCATAATCTCATGAAACAATTCCTTATAGAAGATCTATCTATTTATTATATCCCCCCGCCTCTCTCTCATTTGTTCTGTTCTCTGGAAAAAGCAGACTAATACACTTGTCTTAGGCAGAAAGTAAATCTGCGTCATCTGCTTGTGCCTGAAAGCAAAAGCCATCGAACACTCCTTGAGACATATCAGTAGGACACAAGGTTTGACTTTAAGTGGCTTCTACTAGTCAAAGATGGAAATATTTAAGCATTTAAAAATGACTGTTGGCCCTGACTGGTTGGCTTAGTGGTAGAACGTCGGCCTGGCGTGCAGGAGTCCCGGGTTCGATTCCCGGCCAGGGCACACAGGAGAAGCACCCATCTGCTTCTCCACCCCTCCCCCTCTCCTTCCTCTCTATCTCTCTCTTACCCTCCCGCAGCCAAGGCTCCATTGGAGCAAAGTTGGCCTGGATGCTGGGGATGGCTCTGTGGCCTCTGCCTCAAGCGCTAGAATGGCTCTGGTTGCAACAGAGCGACGCCCCAGATGGGCAGAGCATCGCACCCTGGTGGGCGTGCCGGGTAGATCACGGTTGGGCGCATGCTGGGCATATGCGGGAGTCTGTCTGCCTCTCCGTTTTCAACTTCAGAAAAAAAAAAATGACTGCAAAAATAAATAAATAAATAAAGTGACTGCTATAAATCACGACTGTCATGTCAGGTGCAGGGACCAGGAATGGGCCATGGTGGTGCAGCTTCGGTCTGAGGGATGCTGGGGTCAAGGATGCAGGGGTCTGAGATGCCAGCACCACCATATGTCAGTTTTGTGTGCCAGTGCTGCAGCCAGCCTTGAAACTGGACACAAGCCTAAAGGTCCTGACCATGTCACCAACCAGAAACTCACAGCTCCATTAAAAAAAAAATGATTGCGATAGCTAAGTATAATGAAAATCTATGAATTCAAGTGATATTTTGAAAAAGAAAAGGTATGCCATGTGTTGGGCAAATGAGTTTGTAAAATTTGTGTGTTTTGACTTTTCTCACTTTTATTGTTAAAAATGGCGCCAAGCAGCTGCGTGTGTGCTTGCCCTCTGAGCAGGGCAGTTGATGGTAAATTGCAGACTGCATTTCTGCTTGGGAGGAGCCATTGTTTTGCTAATGTTTGCTGGAGGAGAGGTTTTTGCGCCAGAAAATTTTGAAAAAGAGAAGAAAGAGAAGAGGAAAAGAGAAGCCATGTTTGCAGGGAGAGGAGCAGAGAAAGCAGAGAGAATGAAGAGTGCTGAGAAAGAAGCCATGCTTGCAGAGAAGGTAGAAGCTGTGCAGATGAGGAACCAGAGCTGAGGGGCTTTTGTGAGCTCCCCTGAGACTGGTGGGGCCTTTGATTCTAGGAGGAACCAGAGAAGATTCTCCGGGTTGTGGAATGGGATAATGTATCAGAGGCTTTGAGAGTCCTGAGTGAAAGGAAAGTGTTTTCCCTGTGTGGTTTGCTTGTTGGCCAGTGCTAGACTTTAATAAAGGTATGGCCCACCATTCTTTGGCTCCACTGTTTCTTTACCATCTGCCTGAATCCAATGAGAACCTGCATGTGCATGGCCGCGGTGGCTGCGACTGCTGGCCATACACCATGTTAATTGCTCTTGTAGATTACTAGTGCACAAACCCATTCTTCTGCAGCATGATAATTAAAGTGAAAGGATTGAGTGTACCCTCCCTTTCCTATATAGACTATGCTTCGTGATAATCATATAGGTATAGATGTCCCTCCCTGCAGCCTCGTTCCCCAAGCCATAGACCACCAGAAGCAGACCTGGAATTCAGTTAGTCTGATTTATTACTTTGTTGCAGGAACAGAAACTGAGTTTTGGGGAATTGTGAGTCATCTCAGTAATAAGGTGTTAGGAAGGACATATTACAGGATTAGGGGTATAGTTAGATGATGTTGGGGGTGGTTCAAAGGAGAGGGGCTCTGCTCTGGCTTGGAAGGGAGGATAATTCTATGATTGGGTATTTTAATAAACCTTCTTTAAATAATAATAATATGATGTGTGTTGGGCAGATAAAATATTTTATGCTCACTTTGTTAAAGATGGCGCTGCCCACGTGGAAGCCCGTTGCCCAGGTGATAACATTAGTTGCCCTTCCTGCCTGGGATGGGCGTGATTGTATTAATGTGTGTTAGGGGAGGGCTTTCACGGCAAAAGGTTTTAAAAGGAAGAGAGATCACATTGTTCCGGAGAAGAGGGATTACGTTCTAGGAGGAGCCCATGCTGTAGAAGAGCAGATAAAGGCCACGTAGAGGAGGCCAGGAGAAGCAGCCAAGATGGCGGAGTGCTGAGTGAGAAACCAGTCTGTGCAGAGTTTGTGCAGGGAGAAGGAAGGAGATGGGGAACAGAGGTGAATAAGTCTGGTGAACTAGAAACCTCTGATTCTAGGAAACTTGGATAAGTCAGTAGCTTTGTGAGCACTGAATGAGTGGGTTTTAGAGCCCAGTGTGTGTTTTTACTTGCCCGCCGGGTGCAAGCTAGGATTAAAGATGATGGCCCACCAGTTCTTGACTCTGTTGTTTCATTATTGACAGTCTGAATCTAATGCGAACCTGCGTGGGCCAGGCGGCTGTGATGGTGGCTGTGACTACTGGCTTTACAATGTAGTATTTAATAAATTTTCTGTGGTATGCTAGAGCAAAGCTGAAGCTGTCATTATGGAAGTGGCAGTCACTCATATTATTTGAAAAGAAGGAAGTTTGATTTTTTGTGGTCTGAACTGTGACCTTGTTTTTCCTTGTGATTAAACATTATGAAGTAGTCTTTTTTTTTTAAAATCTCACTTCAAAGTCTCAAGGTGACTTGATGTTCTATGAAGATATTTATATCCAACGAGAACATTGAGGTCCAGCAAAGAGTATCAGGCAGCTTCTCGAGTTAAGGAGCTGCTTTTCTGGTTCTGTGAGAAAGAACTTATTATTTTTTTAATAGAAGAACATCAGGGAGAAAAAAAAAGAAGAAATGAAAGATTTGGATAATACCATTTGTAATCCCTAATGAAAGAATGGATCTAAGCAGTCAGATGTCAAAACCATTAGGTAAAATGTTAATGGATTGCTTTATTATGGATGATTCAGAATGATATCCTCTGAACCACTAATCAATCTTAGCGCCACTACAAGTGGGATAGACAGATATTACCTGCCTCCTGATGTGACTTGCAGCATCACCTTTGAAATATTTTTGCTAAAAAATTTGAATCTGAATCTAGTCCACTTTGTAAACTATTAATTTATAAATTGAATAAGGGATAGAGCATCATTTTAAAGACTACCATAAGGATATAATTAGCCAAATCTAGAATCTTCAACAAATTTCATTAAAAAGAGAGAGAGAGAGGAGGAGGAGGAGGAGGAGGAGGAAATGTTATAGTAAAGAGACTTACAAAAGATGTCAACCAAATACAGTGTGTGAATGTTGTTGGCATTTTGATTCAAATAAACCATGGCAAAAAACATTTTTGAACTAATCAGAAAAAAATGAGTAGGGATGGGGTCAGATGATATTAAGGAATAATTATAAATTGTGTTGTGAAAGTGACACTGTTGTTATTTTAAAATGTTCTTATCTGTTAGAGATGCAGTGTGAAGTATGGATAGAATAACATAAAGTCTGATATTTACTCTAGAAAAAAAATGTTTGGAAAGTGAATATATGAAACAAAAAGTATAGAATGTTGTTAAATCTTAAAGCTGCCAGTTGAGTCTATGGAGTTTGTTGGGCAAATAAGTTTGTAAAATTTGTGTTATTTGAGTTTGCTCACTTTTATTGTTAAAAATGACACTGGCCATTGTTATGATAATATTGGCTGGAGGAGGGGTCTTTGTGGGCCCAGGTTGTTTTTTGACAAGGAAGAAGAAAGAAGAAGAAGGAGGAAGGAAGCCATGTTTTTGCAGAGTTTGTGCAGAGAGAAGGAGATGGGGAACCAGAGGGGACTGAGGCTGGTGGGGGCCTTTGATTCTAGGAAAACCCGGATGTGTCAGTAGCTTTGCGAACTCTGAATGAGTGGGTTTTGGAGCCCTGTGTGTTTTTACTTGCCTGCAGGTGTGAGGCTAGAATAAAGGAATGACCTACCAGTTTTTGGCTCCACTGTTTCTTTACTGTCTGTCTGGATGTAATGGAAACCTGCATGTAAATGGCCACGATGGCGGTGGCCCCTGGCCTTACAGAGGTAGATCTGTTGGGGGTGAAACAGCACCAGAATGTTACCAGTGACTGGACTTCATTTCAGCAACCTCAGTATCTGAGTTCTGGCTGAGAAAGAATTCAGTGGCAAAACTCATAAAGGAAACATTTATTTAGAAAATCACAGAGGTAGAAGTATCCTTGATCTGCTTGTGTTTGTATAACTGCCTACCCCAGATCATTTTTCAACTTTTGGGTATATTTGGAAAGTTCCAGAACAAACAGCTTTAAAAAAGGGTGAATATTACTTTGTTTTGCATCATTTGTTTGATTGTCCCTGTCTTCAGCAGGGCATCATCATTCACTATTTAGAATTAAAGAGGGGAAGACAGCCACTCTTCTCCCCTTCCAAATGCTCAAGAAGAGGTAGTTCTATTTCCCGAGGATCTGTTTCATAATTCTCATATACTGCTTTTTCCCAATTTCTATCTAGCCTTTTTGGGCTAGAAGCTCTCTGAAATGCCAAGGTACCTGTAAGGTATTTTTCCCACCGAGGAAGAAGGAAGGGGCCAGAGCCACAAAGTGTGAAATAATAAAAGACTTTATTGAGTACAGAGCGCATCCCACCCAGTAATGTTCCCTGGTCCCGGGGACACAGAGGCCAGGGAAGTTGCAAGGGGTGATCTGCGTGGGGGATATTTAAAGGGTCTCTAGGGTGGTCAAGCTAATATAATGTGGTGAAATCTCACTGGCTGACGGACAGTCACTTTTTTCCAAAGGGACTCCTGGGAAGTTTCTGTTGGCGTGCCTGAGTGTGGGCGGTTATAGCCAAAGCTCCTGGACCTGGGTTCCTCATGTGACCGTCCCCCGTTGCTGACCACCCCATATTCCGATCTTTTTGTGTTAATTAGGGGCGCTGCTTATTCATCTGGCTACTTCCTACTGATTTGGGGCATCATGGGGAGGGGAAGATCGGCAGGTGGTGGCTTTGAGGGGTGTCAGGAGGAACATCTGTTTGGCTGTGAGTTGAGAAACTTTGCTGATGCGGTCCTGTAAGGATTTAAAAAAAGAGGAGTAATAGGGGGATCTGCAGGGTCCAGCCTTTTGGTGAGCTGGACATGGGTAGAGTCCAGTGGTTCTGACTGCCAGTGGTCCTGCATGAAGGCAAGCTTAAGGCAAAACTGTATGCCAGAAGTGGTATACGAAGGGGGAAAACTACATGTCAGGAGTGGTGTGCAAAGAGGAAAAGGAATGGTTCCATCCATTCCCAGAACTGAGACCTGTGAGGTAACTAGAGGTCCAGAGTGTGATGGCAAAACAGAGAAGGTAGCTCCCGTGTCCACAAGAAATGACATGGACTTACCCATTCCTGCAGCATTACCCTGGGTTTGGTTAGGATGATGGGGGGTCGCCGAGTCCAGGCCGTGTCAGTTATCCATGATGCCTAGGAGTTTGAGCGGTGGGTCCGTCTGGCTGGCTTGTCCTCCACGTAGAGACCCTGAGGAAAAGCCTGTTGCCCAAAAGGCAATAGCTCTGCCAGTGACCGGGCTGCTTGCAGTCAGGGCAGAGCTCAGTAGGCAGCCACAGG
The DNA here is from genome assembly GCF_036850765.1 of Saccopteryx bilineata. Lineage (NCBI taxonomy): Eukaryota > Metazoa > Chordata > Mammalia > Chiroptera > Emballonuridae > Saccopteryx > Saccopteryx bilineata. The sequence continues at coordinate 266,341,911 of NC_089490.1, read as the reverse complement.
CAGGGGCCCTGCCAGGACCAATGACCCTGCTTGCCACACTTAAAGCAAGCTGCTGGTGGGATTCCTCTTTGTGGCTTGGCCTTGGGTCAGGCACCTCCTGTGCCTTGCCCCTGTTGGTCTGCTGGCCTCAGGGCTGCCACAAAAGCCTGGGTTTGGACCGTTACATTCTGCTGCATGCAGGCCTGGCAAACAGCCTTGGCCTGTTTCTACTAGTTGGGACCATTAAAAACTTTAAATGCTATGTTCACAGGTCTTGGATAGAGGTTTGGGGGTTAGGAATAAGAGGAGGTGGGCTCCTAGGGAGCCTAGCATCCAGATCTAGCCAGAAATGCCAGAGCCAGAGGCAGGACAGGGCCAGAACTTCCTGCAAGAAAATTGGGGTTGGGCCTTGTAGTCCTGCAAACCAGTGTAAGAGCCAATGGCAGTCTGAGAATAGCCTGATGGAGGAGGGGCTTACGAACACAGTGGAGAAGGGAGGGGCCCCTGACCAGCAGGGGAGGAGAAAGAGAGAATGGTATTTGCAAGTAAATAAGAAACAGGATTCTGTGAAGGGCTCTTGGAGGGAAGAGACCTGAGTAAAGAGGTCCGCAGAGGGACCAGAGAGGGGTCCTGAGAGAGGGGCACCCCTGGGCATCAGGCAGGAGGGGGAGAGAGTTGGGGTTTGAGAAAAGGAGGAAAGATTAGGAGCAGAGGGTTTTAGGTAAGGTTTCTCTGGCCAGAAAAAGGGCCTGTGTGTAGAACAGGTGGCACAGAGTTTAGGATGGGGCGCGAATAACTAGAAGACCTGAATGTAAGGGATCTCCAACCAGTTCCCAGTTCTTTTGGTGATAGTTAAATTGGTGAGAGTATTAAAACCAAAAGTCCCTTCAGGAGGCTAATCCAGTGGGTTCTGTGTCCTGGCCACAGCGGAGAAGAACAGTTTCTTCTTCTTTAGGGAGGGAGATTCCTGTGCCCTCACAGCCAACCTCAGTTCTCAGAGTGGTCAGAATTGAGTATTGGCATTCTGCAGCTCAATCTCTGGCCACCGGACGGTTAAGTAAAATGGATATGCTCGGGATATCTCCACGGGCACACATGCACTCAGAATGGAAAGGAAAGAGGTCCCTAACGCAGCTGTGGTTTTGGACAGGGAGTCTCGGCAGAAAGAATTGAGGGAAGGCTGGAGGCAGGGGACTTACCGCACTGTGCGCTGAAGTGGGTGGAAGGTTGGAGGTCCTGGTTCTTTCTCTGAGGGGAAGGGGAGAGGAGCGATCCTTGCGAACTTCAACTGCTTCCGGGTTTATGGCACCAAATATAAGGTATTTTTCCCGCTGAGGAAGAAGGAAGGGGCCGGAGCCACAAAGTGTGTAATAATAAAAGGCTTTATTGAGCACAGAGCGCATCCTGCCCGGCAATGTTCCCTGGCTCCAGGGACACAGAGGCCAGGAAAGTCTTATGGTGGACCCAGGTGGGAGATATTTAAAGGGTCTCTAGGGTGGTCAAGCTAATATGACGTGGTGAAATCTCACTGGCTGACGGACAGTCACTTTTTTTCCAAAGGGACTCCTGGGAAGTTTCTGTTGGTGTGGCCGAGTGTGGGCAATTCTAGCCAAAGTTCCTGGACCTGGGTTCCTCATGTGACCGTCCCCCATTGCTGACCACCTTACAGTATCCAGTAGCTACCAGTTTAAAACTCTATTTTCTGTCTCATTAATTTATTGGAGATTATAAATCCATCAAAATAAGTGGTCAGTTATATAAAGAATTGAATAGACAAAAATATGGACTATTATTTTTATATGGTGGCTTTCAGTCTCAGTATTTAAAGGTTAAGCTGAAAGTTGGAGGACCATGATATGACTTGAAAATTTCTATGGAATTCAACATGTTAAGGCATTTTTCCACTCAGGAGCAAATCTTCTAGAAATGTTCACAGTTTTAGAATCCCCATGAAGTTGGGATAATAGCCACTGCCTAAAATGGATGAAGACTAAAAGCCAATTCTAAGTGCTACTTTACCCTCTAGAGCTATTTTTAGCCTCTGTTTGCTCCCAGAGGTGGAGATGAATAACTTTGTCACCCATTTCTCCTTACTAAATGTACATCTTGATCTTCTCTCTTTATTTACTTACCAAATTGGCATTTGGGGTTTCTAATCCCTTTCATATGTTCTGACCACTTTAAAAATTCTTAATACTTCAAGGACACCTCAATAAAATGCTATGTATGTGCCTAGACCATGAAGTACCTGGGAGCAGAATTCTGCATTGTTGCAGAATGCCTGCTGAATCCAATTGTGCACAATGGTTAGTTGTTCTTTTGTGGATTGTCTCTCTTTTTGCAACTTTGTGGAAGTTCTGTAAAATAGACTGGCTATTTCTGTGGTCCCCAAACTCCTGTGGCAAACTTATTTACTTGTCAATTGCAATTATGTCTAATAAATAAATGTCATTTTATGATTTCAGGGTAACTTGATCTCTAGACTGGATTCATTTATAAAGTGATTTGATGAAAATTATTTGTTCTGCACAAGGGTGAGGTCAATAGCTTTGTCCCTGAAAGCCGAATTCTTTAATCTTTTCCTTTTATTTGGAGAGGCTATTGTTCTTTCTCCCATTCTTTCCATATATAAGGCCAGGCCTGCATTTTAAGGAGTTCTGACATGGAAATAATCAAACAAGGTTATTTGCTCCCCTAATTACTCAGTCAAGTAGGAATCGGGAGACAAAATGAAAGAATGATATATGGGACTTTCTGAGGGCTTGAAGGATAGACTGGGCAGAGTCTGCCTGTAGGGAAGGGGAGAAGTGTTCCACAGGAGAGGTGATGTTTAAACTGAGCCTTTATGGGGAGATGCTGGACTGGGAGAGGGATATGAACAAAGTTGGTGAAATCTGCAACAGTATATAGCACATTCAGGGAACTGCAACTAGTTTAGCACTGTTGGAGGGTGTGTGCGTGCACGCATATGTGTATGCAAGTAAGGGTGGTGGTGATTAGAGAAGGCATAGCAAGAAATGTTGGAAATGTAAGCAAGAGTGAGAACATAGATGGTTTTTTTTGTGTCAAACTAAGAAAATATAACTTTATTCTGTAGGTTATGAGGAGCCTTTGGGATGTTGACCTCTTAACATTGCCCTATCCTTGGCATGGGCTTTCACCAATAGCCCAGCTCCTTTATGCAATCTGAAGCCCAGGGTGGTCTTTGAAGAGACTGCAGTAATTAAAGCAAAAGATGGATTATATTATGTATGCATTTGTGTCACTGTTCCTTTGGAGGGTTGAGGTAGCTCAGGTTTAAGCTTTTGAGAATTTTGGCACATTTCTTTTTCAAAGGGCTAAGAGTTGGGGCAGGACAACAATCTGAGGCAGGATAACTAGCTTATCATAGGTGGAATTGTAGATATATGGGCTTTCCAAGTTGCCATTTAATTAGTACTTCTAGGCTAACGATGCTTGCATTCTATGCAAGAGCTCGGTATGTCATTGTAGAGCTCCTTTGCATTCTGTATTCATATGTCAATGAAACAGCACTAGTTATGCTTTTTTGTCATTTACTCTAAGCTATCTGTTATATAATCCTATTAATGATGTAAAAAGGGGACTTCATCTGCTACCATTTCCACTTATAATTTAGGATTTCTGATATCACAAGTTAGTCTTTGGTGTGTATAGAAAAACGTAGGGTTTAGGCATCAAATATCCCTGAAATAACAGTTCCAATCTGTTTTTTTTGATGAACTTCAGGTCAAACAACTCATTGTCTATGAGAGATCATGTTGATTCCAGTTTATGTTCTAATAGGAGATATTATTCTAAACTTCTCTAGGGGGTTGGAAGAGGAAGAAGTCATGATAATCCAGTTTCCTCAGTTAATCAAGCAAATTGTCAGCTTCTTGGAGGGCTTAGGTACAATAAATATCTGAGGAAAAGTCTGGCAGGTAAATTTTTAACAATTTAGATTAAGAACTACCTGGAAGTAGCTGCATTTTATTATTATTATCATTAAAGTGATCCATTTTGCTTACCCTAACTAGGCTCGTAAATGAAGAAGGCACCTTGAGATATTCTGTCCGTCAAGTTAGTTAGCCGTGAATCTATGCCTGGTTGGTGAAATCCCATTAACAAAAAGTCTTCACTGAGTGTTCTGGTTATCTACTGCTGTTTAGCACACAACCCCAAATTTAGAGGCTTAATCTACTTTTGTCTTTGTTTTGAGGGCCAAAGATTCATACATGGCACAGTGGGATAGCCCATCTCTGTTCCCAGGGTCTAGGATGACTCAAATGAGTCAATGCCAGAAAGCTGGGGGCTGGTAGGGCATCTTTCTCTTTATGTGACTTCCCCATGTAGTCTTACCATGTGATCTTTCTAAGCATTTGGGGCTTAGAGTAGCAAGGCTTCTAACACAGTGACTCAGGTTTCTAGGAGTGAGTTTCAAAACACCAGGGTAGAAGTTGCAAGGCCTCATATAATCCGAACTTGAAGTCATGTAGCATCACTGTTGTGTTTAATTATCCCTCAGGGATGGCCCAATTCAGTGTGGGAGACAACTGGGTGGCATGGATCATTGGGTGAAGGAGTAAGGGGCATCTTGGAGGCTGGATACCATACCGAATCATTACCGATCGAGTAAGCCTCACTTCTTCAGTTCCCTTTACTAACTCTTCTTAGAAATGAAGATGAGCTTGTTTTCTCCTAGGCATTCACATTTGCTCATCCCACCTTGCCCCTTGTCCTAGAACATTCTTTTCATGGGCAACTGAAGAGACCTTTAAAAATTCTATCTAATCATGCCTCTTTAGGTTTAAAGCTTTTCAGTGGATTATTAATGCTCTTAATATGAAGACATTCATTCAATAAATATTTACTGAGTGCTTACTCTGTCCCAGGCAATATTCCAGGACCAGGGATTACACAGTGACTATAGCCAACTTCATGGAGCATGCATGCTAGTGTATGTATGTGACAAAGTAAATAAGTACAGGTATTTACTGTGATGTGTTAGGGATAAAAATACACCAAGTAAAAGTGAAAGAATGGGCTGTAACTTTAAATAGGCTAGCTAGGGAAAGCCTCACTGAGAGGACATTTGAGAAAAGACTTGAATTGAGAGTGTGAGTCACGCAAATATTCAAAGAAAGACAATATGGGCAGTAGAAATAGCGAATACAAAGGCCCTGAGAGGGCATCCTGTCTGTCTTTAAGAAAAGCCATGGTATTGCATCTGGGGCATACAGAATGAGAAGGAGAGTAATGGGAGACAAAGTCAGAGACTTAGTAGCAGACCAGACCATGTAGGGCCCCTGTAGGCTGTAGAAAGGACTTAGCTTTTCACTCTGAAGGAGATGGGGGAGACTTTGGAGACTTTGGGAAAAGCAGTGATGTGTCTGACTCATGCTTTAAAAGGGTTGCTCCTGGGGGGCAAAAGCAGAAGAAATAGGAAGACTGTTTACATGACTGTTGTAATAATCTGGGAGTGAGGAGATGAGATGGTGTCTTGGGCCAGGAAGGTATAGTAAAAATGATAAGTGGTCCAGTGAAGGATATATTTTGAAGATAGAGTGAATAAGGTTTGTTGATGAATTCAACGTAGAATATGAAAGAAAGGGAGGAGTCACAGATGTCAAGTAACTAAAAGGGTAGAGTTGCCATTTATTGAGATGGAAGAATCTATAGGCGGAAAGATTTAGTGATGTGCTAATTTGGGCATGTTAAAAAAATCTTTAAGTTGACCTTCAAGGACACATTTACCCTATCATATCCTGACCCTTGACCCCATACCTCCATGTTTTAGTCCTACTGGTTTTCTTTCTTTTTCTTGAGACCCATGTCTCCTTCCCGCTTAGGGCCTTTCATATATTTTGCCCTCTGTCTGGGATACCCTTTCTAATCTCCCTCTGCTAATTGTCCCCTGGTCCTTTAAGGTTCAGCTCAACTATTACTGGCTCAAATAAGCCTTCCAGATTTCTTTAACTAGGTTTATGTTCCTATAACACCCTGAAAGTTTTGATTGATGTCTGAAGGTTACCTCTACAAGAATATATGCTAAGTGGGGAGAGAGACCATTCTTGGCTACTCATCCCAGTCTCCCCAATGCCCGCCTGGAGCCTGGAATCTGGTAGTACTCAATAATTGTTTTAATCATCCCCTATAATCATTAAAAGATGATAACATAAATCACTCTACAATTTTTTAAAAAATTTTTTAATTGGACTGAAACTACTTCCTTAATACAGAATCTTCAGAAAGATAGATATTAGGCTGATTGCTCTGGAAAGTATCGCAAATGCCTGAGGATTCTTTTTCACTATTCGCAGGACCATATTATATTCATACTGTATTCAGACTTGCCCAAGGGTTTTCTCCATTTGCAAAACCACTAACTGCATTCAGTGGCAGACCAGTTAGTAAAGGAAGGATGACACTGGTATTTCCCATGCTCTGGATTACCATTTTCTGAAGTCTTATGCATACCTGTATATGGCAGCACTATATCATATTTCTGAAGAGCTTATGTTGTTTCAATGAGAAGAGTTGCTGATTCACTGCTAGTGAAATGTCATTTCAATTCTTTGCTGCCTTTCAAGGAGAATATTTGTAGAAGTGATTTTTCAGCACAGAAGGTGAGAAGGAAAACGGAAGTGTCAGTTTATTCCCAGCATATATTTAGTAGCCTACTCCCCAGCTGTACTAATGAAAGATACACACTTAAAAATATGCAGAACCATAGAGCAAGAGTAAAGGTGTAATGAGGCAGAATGGACTGGGTGAGACACTACATTAGGGGAAGCTTTATATATTTTTTACTTACCTATAATTCAGATTTAATTATTGTCGATGGATATATTTATCTTTATTAAATAACGTAGTGCAACTTTCTGGGACTAGTGAAAAAACTTGGGGGCATGGCTTTTGTCCTAAAAACCTCTCTAGAAATCTTCATGGACATTTTTAATGAACACTATGGCATTAGCCAGAAATATATCCTCTTGCAAAGATAAGCTCTAGGCAGGGATCCTTGTTGCCTGCTCCAGAGAGTGGGGCTGTGATAGCAGGGCCTGTTCTCAGGAAAATATGCGGTGGGCAGAGATGGTCACTTGAGTCTCCTGCAATCTCCAGGCACCTTGAGGACAACCACCCCTCCCCTGATGTTTTTGTGATTCCTGTCCTCTTCCCACCTGAGCTTACCAGAGGTATTAACACCTCATCTCCAGTTTTGTAATGAAAAACTCTATTTTTTGTAAAGGGACTCTGGAACGTCAGAGATCGTTGGTGCAGGATCTTTTTTTTTTTTTTTTGAGGGGGTTTAATGGCCCCTTGTAACACTCCAGAAATCCTACAATGCAGGCAAGTTTCTGCATAAAGTAGGCATGCAGTTCTTCATCTCTCATCTTTCCAGTTTTTCATTGTGCCTGTCACTCAACTTCTATTTCTCTATATTTTGCTTCCTCCCACTGCCAGCACTCCCTTTAGCCTTTCTCCTCCATTTAAACAGTCAATACCAGGAAAACCTTCAAAGAAGGTAAAATTGCCCCTTTTGGATGTATTCACCAATTTTTTTTTGGTGGAAAGTAATTGAAACTCCGAACGCAAACTAACTTGAAAACGGACTTATTGGTTCCTTTAACAAGAAAGTAAAAAAAATGAAGGTATAATTTAGGTATCCAGACTTTCAAATAATGGGGTCAGGTCCCATTGTGCTGCATTCAGATCCGGCCTCTGCACAGCATGGGCCTCAAACACAGCTCACAGTCTCAGAAGGGGAGAGGCTCCTCCTTCCCTTCCAGCATCTGTACCCAAAAAGATCTTGCCATCCAGGGTGGCAGAATATTTTGATTAACCAGCCTGGGTCACGTGTGTGAGGCAGTCCCCCAGAGAAAGAAATTCAGGGCCCACCGTGTAATGATGGTGTCTTCATGCGGAACTCCACACGCTGTGTAAAGTCCATTTTGCTGGGAGGAATTTTACACATCAGGCTCTGTTTCAGTTCATCACCACACAGTGGTTTTTCCACCCAGCTGCCTAACTATTAGGCTCCCACAGGCAGGACAAGGACAGACAAGGGGGGGATGTTTCAGGGAATTAAATTTCAACTAAAAATAAGGAAGAACTTTTGACAGTCCTTAAGAAGAGTCTAAAGATGAACTGTCTTCCATACGGGGGCTTCCATGTCAGAGGTTTTTAAACAAGGGTCTGCCGTCCACATGTAGACTATTTTTAGAGCAGATTTTCACCGCAGCTAGGAGTAGAGACAAATGATCAGCACTTCTGACTGTGGACAGAAGTGTTTTCTCTGACCATGCCCCTCGGAACAAATACAGACAGGACTGCAACACCCTTGCTGAACAGGTTGAAAGCTTGGGTCAGGGAAGCATGTAGGTCCCATCACACATGTTTCTTATTAAATTCTTAATTGTTGCCTCTGAAAAGATTCTTAAGTTGGTCCTTCTCTCTTTTGCCCCCAATTTAATTGATATGAAATGGACATTAACGTTTTAAAAAAGGCCTCTCACTTATAAAAATTTTTGTATACTGTACACATAAAACACCAAATATATTTTAATTTTATATATGAAATTTAAAAGTTTTTATTTGAAATAGATTTTCATCTATTTATTTAGCTTCCATTATGCTGACTCATTCTTTAGTAAAATATATGAAGATCCAATGTATGCATTTTATAATTTTCTCTAATTTGTTTTGTGAATACATTCTCATTTTAGGGTGAATGTCATCCAAGAGTTGTAAAGTTTACTCCAAGTTGTAGTCTCTAATTATTTTCCATGAGTTCAAATGAAAAAATTTAATATATAGATTTTTGTATTACATATTTAATTTACCAAATAAGATGCTCCATGTAAATACCTGTATTGAATGCACCATATTTTTTTGATCTCAAAACTGTATATTGAGAATTTAAAGTTCTATGGGTAATGAGGACAAATGTTTTCCGTAAAAATAAAACCTTTGTACAATTTGAGATGAATTAATCTACAGAGATTTAGAACCTGCAGATTAGATCAGACACCTGGATTCAAGTCAGATGCCTATCCTAGCTGTGTGGCTTAAGAATGCTTACCACTGTTTTACATCTAGTTTCCAACTCTGTAAAATATTGACAATAGAATTATCTGCCTTCCAGGACTGTGGCAAATTTTAAAAGAGATGATGTAGGCAAAACCCATGGTACAGACCCTGTCACGTAATAACAGCTCAGCAAACTCTCAGCTGTTGTAATGTTATTATTTTCTACTTAATAACGTCCATAGTTGTGCTAGAGAAGAAGCTCATTAGCTCTAACGGTCATCAACAAATAGCAATTTTAGTTGTTCATAGTCATCACATTTTTTTTGGCCCTGATCATTTGCTTTGTTTGAACTTTGTTTTGAGTTGAGTTCAAGCATCAACTTCTTTCTGTCTGAAAGTGCAACAGTTGTTAGAATATTCAAAGTTCTTGAATTAAGGTTAGGATTATGATGGAAACTAAGTAAGAGATAAATTGCCCTGGCTGGTGACACAGTGGTTAGAGTGTTATTCCAGAGCACTGAGGTTGCTGGTTTGATCCCAGGGTCATTGGCTCAATTCCAAGGTCAACGGTTTGAGCCCGAGTCAGAGCCCCACTCTGAGAGTGCCAGCTGGATCCCAAGGTCACGGGTTTGACCCTGGTCATGGCATGTATGAGAAGCAATCAATGGGTGCACAACTGAGTGGAGTAACAAGTTAATACTTTTTTCTCTCTCTCATTCTCTCCTTTCCTCTCTCTCTCAAAAAATAAAATAAATAAGAGAGAAATTTAGAAATGTAAGTGTGATAAATGATGCATGATATAGGCATTTATGGGATTAATTATTCAAATGTGAAAGTGATTTAGAAGGCCAAAGACTGGTTCAAGCAACACAAAAAAAGTGTCATGTCCTTGAAAGAAACAAGAACAGGTGACTGAGTAGCACTGAAATTTTATGTGCAACTAGGTTACAGAGAATGAAAATTGGAAGTTAAGGTTGATCCTGAGGTAGTATTTTTTTTTTAATCGAGAGCACAAAAATAATGTATAAGAGCAACTAAATTTTATCAAAGAAGCCAAAAATAAACAATGGAGAAAGCAAAGCCTCTTTAATAAATGATTTTGGCAAAATTAAAAACCACATGCAAAAGAATGAAACTATATTACTATCTTATGCCATACACAAAAATTAACTCAAAAAGGATTAAAGACTTAAATAAAAGACCTGAGACAGTAAAATTCATAGAAGAAATATAGCTGTTAAGCTTATGGTCCTTGTTCTAAGAGAGTTTTTTGTGAACTGGACCTCCAAGGCAAGGGACATAAAAGCAAAGAGAAATGAAAGAGACCACATCAAACTAAAAAGCTTATGCACAGCAAAATAAACCATCAACAAAACAAAAAGGCAACCAAGTGAATGGGAGAAGACATTTGCAAGTAATACCTTTAATAAGGACTAATATCCAAAATATATACAGAACTCCTACAACTCAAGAACAAAAAACAATCCAATTTACAAATTGGCAGAGGAGCTTAATAGATACTTTTCTGAAGTAAATATACAAATGGCCAACAGATATATGAAAAGATGCTCAAATTCACTAGCTATAAGGGGAAATGCAAATCAAAACTACAGTGAGATATACCTTATACCTGTTTAGAATGACTATTACAATAAGACTAGAAATAACAAGTGTCAGAGAGGATGTGGAGAAAAAGGAATCCTATACACTGCTAGTGGGAATGTAAATTGTTATAGCCACTGTGGAAAACAGTATGGAAGTTCCTTAAAATTCAAGAATAGCCTGACCTGTGGTGGCGCAGTGGATAAAGCGTCGACCTGGAAGTGCTGAGGTCGCTGGTTCGAAACCCTGGGCTTGCCTGGTCAAGGCACATATGGGAGTTGATACTTCCTGCTCCTCCCCCCTTCTCTCTCTCTCTCTCTCTCTCTCTCCTCTCTCTCTCTCCTTTGTAAAAAAAATGAATAAATAAAATAAAAAATTAAAAAAAAGTTCAAGAATAGAGCTGTCATATGACTCAGCAAACCTTCTTCTGCGTATTTACCCTCAAAATTTGAAAACATTTATTCATAAGGATATATGCGCCCCTATGTTTATTATAGCATTATTCATGGTGGACAAGACCTGAGAATAACCTGAGTGCCCTTTAATGGATGAGTGGATAAAGATGTGACACACACACACACACACACACAATGGAATACTATTTAGCCATAAGAAAAGACTTTCATCTGCCATTTGTGACAACATGGATGGATCTTGAGAGTATCATACTAAGTGAAGTAAATCAGAATGGAAAGGACAAGATCCATATGATTTCACTCATATGGGGATACAAAACAGAAGGTAATAAATAAAGAAACAAACTTATAGACACAGACAGTAGAATGTGTTACCAGAGGAGAAAGAGGGTGGGAGGAGGACGAAGAGGGTAATGGGGGTCCAATATATGTTGACAGTAGGAGGCTAAACTTTGAGTAGTGAACACACAATGCAACCTACAGAGGATGTGTTATAGAATTGTACACTTGAAACTTGTATGTTATTAACCAATGTTATCCCAATATATTTAATTAAAAAAAATTGAATCTGAGAGAAGGGGCTATCTACTTAACAGCTGCCTGGCTCCAAAGGCATTTGAAGTTGCTCACGTAGTACCTTCTGTCATTTGAATACTGGGATCTCTGCGATTATGTAAGGACTTAAAACTGAACACAAGAAAGAGCTCTTGATGGAAAGTTGGTTTCTGTATAATAAGGTTTATTAAGTTAAATCTCCTTTGGGTTCTGCTCCACCTTAAACAAATGGGAGTTAATTAGTGTGCCTACAAAGGTCAAGGGGTTCTCTTTAAACCTGCCTCAGTAGATTTTCAATGTAGGTGAAACTGGTGAATTTTTGAGGAAAAAGAAAGATGACAAGAGTACGTATCTCCAAGGAGGAGAGGGCTATGACTGGCCTCAGCATTTCAAAGGGCTAATTTGTGCTCTCATTTTGAGGAAGTGCATCTGGGAACAGAAAACGTAAACCCCTATTGGTTTGAAGTTGCAAACCTGTAGATATAATTAGAACAACATTTGAGAATCTAACCTGTTTTATAGAAGAGGATATTCTGTGTGATCTAAACCAATGGTTCTCAATCCCCGGGCCATGGACCGGTAACGGTCCATGGGCCATTTGGTACCAGTCAGCAGAGAAAGAATAAATAACTTACATTATCTATTTTATTTATATTTAAGTCTGAATGATGTTTTACTTTAAAAAAATGACCAGATTCCCTCTGTTACATCCATCTAAGACTCATTCTTGCTGCTTGTCTTGGTCACATGATACATTTATCTGTCCCACACTAAAGGCTGGTCCGTGAAAATATTTTCTGACATTAAACCAGTCCATAGCCCAAAAAAGGTTGGGGACCACTGATCTAAATGATCTTATTTAGGTAATACCCTTTGGAATTACTTCTATATACAGTATGGGGCAAAAGTAGGTTTACAGTTATGAGTATGTGGAACAGAATTTATTCTTGTATTATTATTTCTTAAATATCGTATTATTTTCTATACAAACAACTAAAACCTACTTTTGTCCCATCCTATAATTGGAAATAGCATAAAAATACAGTTTTTAAAATATATCTTGAAACATTATAGAGTTCAAACATTTTTGCTTTGTTATAAAGTGTGAAAGGAAAAGTGTCATGGTAGAATTAATTTTCATGGCCCTTTATCACAAAATAATAAGTATAATACAATATATTTGGCACAATTTAATTTTACTCTTTTCAGTTGTTAAATTGATTTTTATATTATGAAACAAATGAAATAGCTTTTTATAAAGGTCCTAGAATTTCTTCAACAAGTCTCCTTTGTGTCAACTGGGTTACCAGTTAACATCTTTTCTTTGTTTTAAATGATTCATAGTTTTTTCAGGAGTAGAATGAGATATTGAAGCATATGAAGGATACTCAGTGAAGAAATTCACATGATGGGGAAAGACAAAGGGGTTATAATAAAACTCTAAGTCTCTTTTTTTTTCTTTTTAAAGAAATATAGCTTAAACCATTTTAGATAATAAATGATTTTATAATGCAGATATATAATCAGATCAAGTAGTCCAGTTAAAGCATAATGCTACACTTTACATGTCATAATAAAAATTCAGCAACTAATCACTAACCTGAAAGTTAAAAGTCACAATTATTTTTTTTCCCATTGATTTGAGAGAGAGAGAGGAAGGGAGAAAGCAGGGATGGGAGAGAGAAAGAGAGAAGCATCAACTTATTTTTTCACTTAGTTGTTCCATTTAATTTTATTTGCTATTTTTTATTGAGGTATAATATAAAAATTACATTAGTTTCAGGTGTATAACATGATGATTTGATATTGTATATATTGCAAAATGATTGCCACAAGTCTCCAGTTAACATCCCTCACCATACATAGTTACACAGATTTTTTCTTGTGATGAGAGCTTTTGACATTTACTCCCTAACAACTTTCAAATAGGTAACACACTATTATTAACTATAGTTGCCATGCTGTACATTACATCCCTGAGACATTTATTTTATGAGACGTTTTGTACCTTTTGACTTCTTTCTCCTGTTCCCCCTACACCACCCCACCCTTGGCAACCACCAATCTATTATTTGTTAGCTATAAACCTGGTTTATAAAAATTTATTTTTGATTCCAAGACACATTTCTATTAAACCATATCAACCCTCTGACACATGCTTAGTTCAATGAATGTATAAGTTAACCAATGAAATTATAAATTGTGGGGACCTTGATTTATATAAAAACAATATTTTAAGTCCAGTTTTCTTTTAGCTTTTTTTTTTTTTTTTTTTTTGCAAGAGAGAGAGAAGGAGAGACACTGGTGTTCCATTTCATTTTCTACTCATTGATTGCTTCTCATCTGTGAGCTGACCAAGGATCAAACCTGGGACCTCTGACACGCCAGGTGGATGCTTTATCCACTGAGCCAACCAGCTGGGGCCAAAAGTCACAATTTTAAAATAAACTATTGGAATGATTAAAAATGAAATTATTCAAAACAGGATATGACACAACTTCAGAAGTAATATAGTAGTTCAACATAAACATATAACTGGGAATTTCCTGTCTCATAACTTTTCTGGTTACTGAGGACTATTTGAACGTATTAAAGCCTCTCTTCCCCACATTGGTTCTTTTCTGGGAGTTATCAGGGTGGCTCACTTTTTTTCAGAAACGAACCCAGTCAGCCTACTCACGAATGGCATCTGCCCTTTCTTCTTTTCTTCCTTTGGTGCTCTCTCTGGTGCCTGATGCATAGGGGTCTGCTGTTGATTAAGCTCCAGGATGACCTGTAGAGGAACCACTTCCCCTGGGAATCACTGCAGCCTCCCAGAGGGGGTGGCAGCTTTTTCCAGTTGACATTGCTTCTACTGCTTGGGCTGCAATGCTCATTGGGAGCCCCACACAGCTCTGCGCCTGGAGCCCTGCACTTGGCTCCACGCAGAAATGAGGAGCATGTTTTGTGTGGGTACCAATGTCATCAGCATTTGCTTCCCATGTCACACAGAGTTGTAACTGAAATAGCTCTGTCAGCTTTATGCCCAACAGCTCCATCATGCCCAGTTCATCAGAAGCAGAGTCTAGGGGGCTTTCTCCTAGTCTCGTTCCTATAGTGTTCCTTTTCATACTACTACTTTTGTTGGAGAGTGTCTGGCACATGGTGAAAGCAGACAACTCAAGGTGTATTCTTTTAGGACCAAAGGCACATGATGGGACTGTTGATCTTTGGGGTCCTTGCTTTACAAAATGTGATTGATTTTTAAATTGAATCCCCTTACTGCCTGACCAGGTGGTTGGTGCAGTGGATAGAACATTGAAATGGGATGCAGACGACCCAGGTTGGAAACCCAAGGTCACAGGCTTGAGCACAGGCTCATTTGGCTTGAGTGCAGGCTTACCAGTTTGAGGGTGGGGTCACTGGCTTGAGTGTGGGATCATAGACATGATCCCATGGTTGCTGGCTTGAGCCCAAGGTCGCTGGCTTAAGCAAGGGGTCACTTGCTCTGCTGCAGCCCCCAGTCAAGGCACATATGAGAAAGCAATCAATGAACAACTAAGGAGATGAAGGAGCTGCAAATGAAGAATTGATGCTTCTCATCTCTCTTCCTTCATGCCTGTCTATCTCTAACTGTCCCTTTCTCTTTCTATCTTTCACAAAAAATAAAAAAATTGGATTCCCTTACTCATGAGCAGAAGCCTGAAAATTCATAAGAACAAATATTACTTTACATTCATTAAATATTAGATACAATTTAACCCATTTATTATTAAAACCAAATCAATAAAATCTACATGAGTTAGATTTCCCTTATTTTTATTCCTCTGGGAGATTGAGCTATCTCAAATTTTTGCTATGAGAGTTCTATTAGCGTGAGTTAAGGTCCCTTACTGTTAGAGTGCCCGAACCTCTTTTGTCAGTTTTCAAAGTGCAAATGAGAATAATTACAACAGTAACTACCTCATCAAGCTCTTTCGAGGACTAAATGTGTTTAGAACTTGTAAAGAGTTTAAAACAGTACCTGGCTTATAGCAATCCCTCAAGATGTGTTAGCTATTGCTAGCCTGTTCCTGTACATTAATTTTATTTTATAGATGGAATTTCCCTTTGATAGCAACATGCTGGGAAATATTGAAATGAGTTAGATCAGTGGTTTTCAAATTTGGTCTTGCACCAGAATCATCTGGAAGGCTTGTTATAACCTCACCGTCAGAGTTTCTGATTCAGTAGGTCATGGGTGAGGTTGAATAGGAGTCATAAAAATTTTTATTTTTAACAAGTTCCTGTCTTGTACTTACATGTGTTCAGGACCACACATGTAAGATTCTCATGCAGGAACTAGATCCTGCAAGAGCAGAGGAAGGTTAGGTTGTCCGTGGGTACTCATCAACTGTACTGGAATTCAGAGCTGACCTTTCTCCCCAGCATGACACACGGTGAACTGGTGGGCATATTTAGAGAGAGCAGTCACATGAGTGGGTAGGAAGGGATGGCACAGCTCAGTGGGCACCTTAGAGTTTGAGGTAAGGATGGGGGATTCTAATCACTACCAGACACAGCAGGCAGCTGAGTGCGCAGGTCAGCCACATCAGCGCCTGAAATTGAGCACCAGCAGGGAAGAAAAATTCTGACAAGTAACATATTTCTTCTTAGTCATGTCTTTTCTCGCATCCCCCCTCCCCGAAAACAGAATGCATCATACAATTAAATGTAGTCGAAAGACGGAAATCGCGGGATGAATTGGAAAACACGAGGCTGGTGTGTTCCAAAAGGAAAGTTCATTTTAAAATCACTTGGGGGCAAGCAGACTGAGACCAAGGGGCCTCCACCCTGAGCTGCAGGTGGGGGCATTAGGCATAGGGAAATTGCTGGCATGGGGTGTGTGTAGCTGGGTAGCTCAGATTAGTATATCCAGGTTCTTGTGGCCATGGTTACTGACTTAACGAGGGGAATTCTGTTGTAGAGACACAAGTTCTTTGATGTAGCACAGACTTGATGCCCTTGGTAGATTCTGAAGGTAGCCAAGAGGTCAGTCTCCCAGGAACAGCTGGGGGCCTGAATCTGTGGCTAGTCTTTTACAAACAACTATTTGGATTTACTCCCCTAATCGTCAGGTTCCTCCCCAATGCAAGCTTTCCCAGACATTTCTGCGGAGGTAAACTTTTTTGCAACATTTGAAAGTGAAGGCCAGGCAGCTTTTAGGAGAGAGAATAGCAAGCAAATTAACTACCGCCTTATAGCGGGAGATAAAAATGTTCTGTTTTTAGCCCAGGAAGAAGGTGGGTGAGGGGAATTTGAGTTTTACAAGGGCCAATTTAACCCTAACAGTAGTGACTTACCCCTTCTCAAAAAGTGTTATTGTATTGATAATGGCTTCTTAAAATCACTCTTATCTTAGAATTGAAGAAATAAGAAAAAGTCTTGCAACAAATTTAATCCTTTAGATTTTATTTTATTTATGAAACCTCTTCTTGAATTCCTTCTATTTTCTTCGCTCCCTTTAATACAATTACTGTCATCTGTGCCTTAGACAGTGGCACTACTTTTCTTAACAGTACATTTTCTTTAGTTTGGGACAGGAACACCTCTCTAAATGCTACAAGATTGACTTGACCTTGGCTTTCCTA
The DNA here is from genome assembly GCF_036850765.1 of Saccopteryx bilineata. Lineage (NCBI taxonomy): Eukaryota > Metazoa > Chordata > Mammalia > Chiroptera > Emballonuridae > Saccopteryx > Saccopteryx bilineata. The sequence continues at coordinate 266,324,720 of NC_089490.1, read as the reverse complement.
ATTTGATGTTATCGAAAGTCATAAAATTAACAAGGTAAGGTAAGTTTGTGTAACTCTGGAACAATTTGTTAGGACTGAAGCATGAAGCAGAAATATTATGCTGTCTTTTCATATCAATATTAATGTTGCAAGGTTGAAAAAAATAAAGGCTGGTTGGGGTTTCTAAATTGAATAAATATGGTAGACAGGAAATTTGTTTATGCCACACTAAATGTCATTTATATGAATGATCTCATATACATGAGAAATGCTTTTAGATCAACAGATAGCATACTTCCGTAGGTATGTTTCTAAACTTATTGGCAATATATTTGATAAATATCTTTTAATATTAAGGAGCTTCAGATATCTTCTCTGGGTGGCACAAGGCTCCTCTGCTCATTTTCCTTCTTGTTTTTAATATTGGATCTCTCTAATGTAACAGAAACACAAACATTAATACATTAAGAAAAATAACAAGCCATGATGTGGAGCCATTTATTGAATTGATGACACTAATCCAGCAAAAAAGGTTACTTGATTAAGTGTTAGTGAAATAATAACACTTTTTTTTGCATTAATGGTATACCTTAGAACAAATATTCTTATCATCTATCTGTCTATCTATCTATCTAAACATCTAAACTTGTGCCAAAATTTATCTTATTGCAACTCTTTTTTTTGTGTAATGGTAATGGCTGTGGTGGAAAACTTCCCCATACCCTAGTGAATTATTTTATAATATTCAGAACAATAAAATAAAAATAATATTGCTTTTTTTGGGGGGATTTCTTTTGAATATAATTGGAGGTTTTAGAACTTGGTGAAATAAAGGTTTTTTAATGATTTTGAAATGACATTTGTGCTGTCGGCATTATCAACCCATGCAGAGACCACCAAGTGCTATTGCTTACTGCCTCATTAACACTCCTGGAAATGACTTTGAGCACACAAAGGCCAGTATAAGTAAATGCAAAATGTTAATTTAAAGTTGCATAGAGTTTCATATTTAAAATGTGGAAGGCTTTGTTGATGCTTCTGCAGTGTGCTGAGATTTCTTGCTAGGTTTGCTATTGTTTCTAAGCTACATATGTCCTGAGATCTCACAGTGGTGTTTCTTTAGCTGCATGACCTATTGGGATAACTCTCTGTCCTTGTTGTGTCAGAGCAACAGGCAAAGTCAAAATCCAAGTTCCTTTTCCTGATCTGTCACTTAGGTCAGTTATGGACTGTGCCCAGCTGGTAACAGAGACCTAATAACTTCAGAAGCTTAAAAGGGTACTTTTTGTTGTTGGTGGTTTGTTTGTTTTTTTGTCTTCCATGTAACATTAAGTCTGAAGTAGATAGTTTGCTGGTGTCAGATTAGCGGCTCAAGAATTCCCTTGTTTTGGTTTTTCCCTCGTGGTCTGACGGCGGCTGCTGGAGGTTCAGCTCCCACGGCTACTTTGCAGTTAACAGCCAAGAAGAGCGGTGGTATAAAAAGGGATTTCTCAGGAGCTCTACTAGGAGCTTTTGTTTTCTTTTCATAGGCCATCCCTATCTGCAAAGGGGATTGGAAAATGGGATTCTTCAATTGGATTTATAACCCAAGGTTCTACTGTTAATGAAGAAGTGGGCCGGCACTCCCTGCCACATCGGCGGATCCAAAAGTGGTCTCTGCGTCCTTAGGAGAGCGTGTGTGACCCTCTGTTCTGGCCCAGTTTCTTTCCAGAACATTACACCTCAGATTCCTCTGCCTTTGTTCATGTTATTTACTCTCTGAGTCTGGCCGCCCCTGAAGCAGACCCCAGGACAGGTTTTGAGTGCAAGTGGTTTATTTGGGAGGTACAGTAGGGGAGTTGGAAAATGAATAAGAAGGGGAGGCAGCTAATGAAGGCTGTATTATCAAGTTGGCATTTGGAACATGATTGCATGGGGAACACATCCTGGGGTTTTCAAAGGTAAAGGAGCTGATGCATTTGTACACAACTATGGCTAGCCAATGGTTGAAAATTGTTCCTTTGCTGTGTTAGTCCCTCAGCTTTTCAGATTTCCCACGTTCAGGTAGAGCAGCCTTCCCTGACATCTGAGAAAGTCCTCAAGAGAGACTCAGATCTGGGCAGAGGGAGGCTACCTAGTGACCCAGAGGTATGGATGGGCACCTACGTCATCTGCTCTACCCACTCTACTTGTGAATCTCCTTTCCTTGATTCTGTTGGTCTGAGGAACACACAGACTCTCATAACCCTATAAGGCATTACTTTCTTGATATCTTAGTTTTTACCACTGCATGACAAATTACCATACATTTACTTGCTTAAAACTGTGCTCATTTATTAGATCACAGTTCTATAATTTTGTAGACACCTGAGTGAGCTCAGCTGGGTTTCTATGCTCAGGTTATCACAAGGCTGAGGTCAGGCTGCCCAAGCTGTTCTTAGTTGCTATTCCAGGCACATTCAGGTTATTCACAGAATTCAGTTCCTTGTAGGACTAAAGTCCTCATTTCTTTTCTTTTTTCTTTCTTTTTTTTTTTTTTGCTGGCTGTCCACTGGGGAGTGCGCTCAGTTCCAGAGGCTGCCCCCCTTCCTTCTCATGTGGCCCCTCCATCTGTAAGCCAGCAATAACATATTGTACTTCTCTCATGCTTCTAATCTCTTACTTCCTTTTCTGCCCCCAGCCAGTCATATGATTTGATCTGGGCCTATCTGGATCATCTTCCTATCTCAAGATCATCTGTGCAATGTAACATAACCTAATCATGGCAGCAATATCTCATTAGATTTATAAGTTCTAGGGCAGGGGTCCCCAAACTTTTTACACAGGGGGCCAGTTCACTGTCCCTCAGACCATTGGAGGGCTGGACTATAAAAAAACTATGAACAAATCCCTATGCACACTGCACATATCTTATTTTAAAGTAAAAAAAACAAAATGGGAACAAATACAATATTTAAAATTTAGAACAAGTAAATTTAAATCAACAAACTGACCAGTATTTCAATGGGAACTATGGGCCTGCTTTTGGCTAGAGATGGGCAATGTCCGGTTCCATATTTGTCACTGCTAGCCGTAACAAGTGATATGACGTGCTTCCAGAGCCGTGACGCAGGTGTCCCACGTCACCGGAAGTAGTACTGTACGTGAGCAACGCTGCTCTTTGTGGCGCTGCCACATACAGTACTCATTTGCATCCTGTGCTCCTCTCACTGACCACCAATGAAAGAGGTGCCCCTTCCGGAAGTGCAGCAGGGGCCAGATAAATGGCCTCAGGGGGCAGCATGTGGCCCGGGGCCGTTGTTTGGGGATCCCTGTTCTAGGGATTAGGACATAGAATTTTGGGCAGGGTCATGGTCAGAATTCTACCATACTGATGAAAGCTCTTTTCTATAAAATCTCCTTTTCCACCTTCCCCTGCTCCCTTTGCCATCAAAACCCCAAGTTTCCATTGTATTCTGTTCTTTTAACAGAGCACACAGTACTCATTATTGCACTAATTATTATTCTGGAAGGCAAGCTTTGGAATCGCATGGTGAAGTTTTGACTATGATCTTGTGCTGTAAGACTTCAAGGTAATTGCTAACCTCTCCAAATTTTATTTTTTCTTAACTGTAAAACAACTTTTTTGGGTTGTTGTGAAATTTAAAGGTGACACTCAGTACAGCATTTGCCACATCATGGAGAGACCCTCACTAAGTCGTGGTTCTTCTTTTTCATATGCTTATCTGTTTACTTTTTCTTCACTCTAAACCTGATGGCAGCATGGATTATGTTTTATGCATATGGTATTTCTAGAGGTTTAGCATAGTTCCTGTGTTCCTTTGTGGATTTCAATATTTGTTGAATGAATGAATACATGATCTCCTTGCCCTGTTTTCCTAGCTAACAAATGAGGGTATAAATATATTTCATCTACTTTCAGAATTGGTTAAGAACATATAGGACAGTTGGTAGGAAGGCACTTTGGTAAATATAAAACAAGGCACTGAAGGCATGCGATGTGTGTGATTAAATCAACTGTTGATAAAGGCAGAGGAATGAGAAGGCATCTGTGGTTAGTGATTCTCATGCAGCCATTAGTTTTAGATACCTGCACAGTAGTGGGGAGCCAGTTCTAAGCACTAAGTTGCTATAACTGATTTTGCTAATAAGCATACATTTCGTTGCAGGCTAGGATTATGAATATCAAACCTCATGATACATAAATTCATGTATTTTCAGTTGATCAAAAACTCTTGAGAGTATAAAACACCAATGGAAGATATAACAAAGAGGGTAGAGTTTACGCAAGGAAAGGAATAAAGGTATTATATTTTTATAGAGTGAAGGATTAAAATAAAAGCAAGTTAGAAACATAATTGAATGTTAATGGACACAGAAGATTGACTGTATTTGGGAATTTGACCTAGAGTAACTTATTGACAGGTTGGAGAAATTTTTGTCTGAAAGGGACTTAAACGAAGACGCTGACTGACACTGGTGGGAGTGTTTACTACATAAATCAGTATCCGCGGGCCTAGCTGCTTGCGTGGTTTGTCTATACACTGTCACATTAATTTAGTCAAACTGCCTGTCAATTAGATTCATTTTAATGAATGATTCCCACCATTAAAATAACTCACTATTAATTGAGAGTGTTATCAATAGTAGGATGTTATTAAATCAACTCTTCAATTAAGACTAAATGGTAGAAACAACATGCAGGCTAGGGTTTTATTGCCCCAAAGCATCATCATTAGATCATTCCCTGTCATCAGTTTCCAGTGTTTGGTGGGTGCATGTCACAGTCCATCTGGAAGAGGAAGGCACAGTTTTATCTTTTCCTGGGCAGCAGCACAGACACAGTCACCAAGGTGCTTCAGTGACTTGTGACATTATTTCTAGACAGAAGTTCTGAGAGGCAGTGTGATGGACTTGTCAGATTTGAACTCCATCTCAGTTTCTCTCTCTCCTCAAGGGTTTAGCTTGTCACATTGTAGGTAACTGGAGAGACATGGAATAGATAGATCCTATTCTGCAAAGTATTTTATTTTGGGCACAATAACTGTGGAAGATATTTTGGTATGAAAAGCACTCAACTATTCAGGGATACCATTTTTACTTTTTCTTCTTTAAGTGAATAGTAATTTTTGAAGCCCGCAGGTTGAATATCAATTTTTCTAGAGGGAAGCTTGTGAAGCACAAATGTGGTTAGTGCCCTCACATTCACAAGATAAGAAAAGAGCTTTAGAAAAAGTGACAGGCTGTTGACCTGGTGTGCCAAGGCCATGGGTTTTATCCTAGGTTAGAACACCTGTGAGAAGCAACCAATGAGTGCACAAGTAAATGGAACAACTAAGTTCCATTCCTTCCACCCCCTCTCAAATCAATAGAAAAAATTACAAAGTGACAGATAATGCCTTTCATGACGGCAATTTTCTTATTTTTGTTACATTGAAATTTGCAATTTTCTTATTTTTGTTACATTGAAATTTTTATTTTCCAGCTCTAATTGGGATTTCCTGCCATTTGGAGTTAATGTCTTAAATCCTTCTTGAGTTATGCATCCCAATTAACTAATAAGAGATATGGAAGTAACTCATCTCACACATAGAAGAGAACTCTTATTTTCTTCACTGTATTTTACATTCAGTAGTTGATTGAGAATTTTTTTGGAAGTAAGATGTTATCAAAAGTGTCTGTTTAATTTATTCTCAGTTGAACTTTTACAGAAAGGGAGAAAATTTATCAAAGTAAACTATGATCAACTAATTCATATTCTTCTGTTTTCAAGTGTCTTAGGTGGGTTACACCAGCTGATTATCATCCATCCATACAAAACTTGTTCTTAGTTTTGTTTTTTATTTATTTATTTTTTATTTTTTGTATTTTGTATTTTTCCAAAGTTAGAGGTGGGGAGGCAGTCAGACAGACGACCGCATGCGCTGACCAGGATCCACCGGGCATGCCCACCAGGGGGTGATGATCTGCCCATCTGGGGCATTGCTCCCTTGTGGCTGGAGCCATTCTAGCACCTGAGGTGGAGGCCATGGAGCCGTCCTCAGCGCCCGGAGCCCACTTTGCTCCAATGGAGCCTTGGCTGTGGGAGAGGAAGAGAGAGAGAGGAAGGAGAGGGGGAGGGGTGGAGAAGCAGATGGGTGCTTCTCTTGTGTTTCCTGACCAAGAATTGAACCCAAGACTTCCACATGCCAGGCTGATGCTCTATCACTGAGCCAGCAGGCCAGAACCCATCAGTTTTGTTTTTTAAAATGATTAATTTTATCCTCAGTCTATCTTCAAATGGATTTATTCTTACCACAAGCCTCCAGCATATTATTTACTTAGATATTTTTGTATGCTTTTGAAAATTTTGTGTTGGTTGTTGTGTGTTGTAATGTGCACAGTTATATACTTTCCACATATAAGTTTCATTCAACATTAATATTGAGTTCATTTCATGTTGCTATATATTACTTGTGACTACTGCATACTTTTCCATTGTGCATATTTTATTTTTTTATTCCAAATTAATAGACATTCAACTCGTTTCCTGCTGCAAATAATGCTGCATAAATGTTCTCACACATGGACCTATATATTTATTCCACATATAAACTCTATTCTGATTTAATATTAAATTCACATGGCCCAGTATCTTTTCATTTTCATTTTGTTTAGAGAAAATTTATTTTTTCAATAATTCATCTGTATGATTTTTTTTTAGAACATTGGAATTTTAGTTTGCAGCTACAGCTTGTGTTAATTTTCTCTCTCTCTGCATTCACACTTTCCTACCTAGCAATTTTGCAGATAGCTCCGGGTTTTACGCTGAGTCTTCTGTCTTGCTCTGCTAATCAGTATCACTGAGCCGTGGACAGAGGACTAAGGCTTTGGTCGGGAAGCTGATACTGCTTCCTCCTGTCTCTCAGGCGTGCAGGCATCCTCATGCAGCAGTCTTAGCTTGCCTTATTTCAGTTTCCTTGCAGAAGGGGCTGCCGCACTCCAAGTCTGGTTTTAAGCAGTCAGCCTCGCTTGGTTTTCTGTCCTCGTGGTGCCTTGGCTCCCCATTATTAATCAGTCATACTGGTCTTTGTGGCTGCACATCATCTGTTGTTACACAGCCATTTCCACCAGAAGTACACAGCTATGGATTTTAATCCTTTTCTTTTATCTGACTCATTTTTATTTGAGTCCTTGACATATCATTAAAAATATATACATATTGCTGGTCCTTGAAGCTCTAGTTTCTCCTTCAAAAAGATTTCTTTTTTTTTTTACTGAAAATTTCACTTCTGAGTCTTGGTTTAAATGACATGAAATTCAGGACGTCACGGAAATGGTACCGTGAGAAGCGCGTCCGACAGCTCTCCCCTAAATCACAACAAATTTATCAACTAGAAACAGAAAAATTTATGCTCGGAGCATTCCGGAGTTCCACACAAACTGAAAGCAAAAGGACTGTTATCACTTGAATCTGAGAGACGAGGGTGTGGAGGAAGCTACCACAGCGACGCTCATTCAAGCCGCCAGGGAGTGCGCCTGTGGTGAGTCAGCCTATATACTTGGGAACCGCAAGCCGCCGCGAGCGGCCGACCGCGAGCTGCCGCGAACCCGTGCGAACCCCCGCGAACCGCCACCGTGAGCGGCTGCCACGAGCCGCCGCCAGCGCCGCGCGCGCGCACGCACGCGCGCGCCCGGTCCGGTTGAGCACTGCTGACGTTCCCAGCGGCCCGCACATTGCGAGTGGGGGTCGCCGGCACCGGTGCCCGGAGCGCCACATTTGCGCGCGTGCCTTGGGCATTCCACGCGCCCAGGGCGCCCTACTGGCCTGCACACCCAGGGGGCTCCATTATCCTGTGCTTGGTGCGGTCCAGCCGCCAGCGGCGGGGCGAGCAGGAGAGGCTTGGGAGATTCTCTCCGTGGGCGGGGCACCTCACTCAGCCATTCAAACTAACAATCAAGTGTTGGGGGAGGGGCGTGCGCAGGCAGCCTAAAACACCTTCAGAAATACAGCTGCGACCCAATCACTGAAATTAGCTTAACCCATAAAATCTGCGCACCCTCGGTTCTAATTGATAAGATCTCTCTCAGTTCAGCGATCCAAGACAAGAGGCGTGATATTTTTTAGTGCCTCTTGCTAAAGGGGCGGGGGCAACTTCTGATTGATAGAGCCTCCATATTCAGGGATAAACGCTAACAAGAAGGACTTGGCAGATAATAAGGTCTATACTACACTAGTCATAAGCAGAGACTAGTGCCTCTTCTTCCCTGCAAAAACAGGCTACAAAGTGTGGAAAGCCTGGGTTGAGAGGTCCAACTAAATGATAGGCGCTGAACAGTCACCTTGACAACAATTGACTCCCACCCCCGCCTGATTACACTGGAGGCCCTGACTCTCAGAGCCTTTCCCAAAGCCTTGCACTGAGTGGGGATAGAGTGGGGATTTCCCAGCTCTTTGAGCCTCTTACTCCCCAGGCAGAAGCAGTTGCAGCCTTATAGCTGGATCACCAGGCTGCTAATTCAGAAAGGGGGGACTAGGAGAGAGAATCCAGGAAAGCAAACTCTCTCATCGTTGGACCCTGCAAACGCCAACAAGCCTTTACTTCCAGCAAGACTAAAGCCAATTATATGACATTGCCATAGAATCCCATCAACTGCAAATCCCTACCTAAGAGTGACACAGGGGCAGAGCCTGGGGTACAGAGTCACCGACCAGGAAGAGGGAGAGAAAAGAAAAAGGAAGAAGTTAACCTCTCAAAATCAAGAAAAACCCACAGACTTTACAACTTGATCCACTAATTTTTTTTTGTTGTTGTTGTTGTTTGTTTCTTCTATCTTTTTGCCTTTATTTCCTCCACCTCGGTCCTTCTATTCTCTTCCCATCTTATGCTTCCCCTTTCTTGAACTACACTACCCATGAGTGTTGCATTTTATTTTTCTTCTTCATCCTCACCCTCCTTTAAGGTTATACTCCAAAACACTTAACTCTCACTCTCTCTTCTTGTTTTTTTTTTGTCTTGCATTATTTTGTTTTTTTCTCCTCCTATTTTATTTCTTCCTTCGTTTTTCTCTTTTTCTTATTTTTTCCTTTCTATTCGTTTTTTCTTTTCTCATTTTACTTTCCTCCCATATAATCCTCAATCACGAACAAATTAGTTAATTTGGGACTCAAGGCTTTTTTTTGGCTTTATTTCTCTTTTTTGCTTTTGTTTTTATTTTTTTTTCTCTTGTTTGTTTATTTTTGTGGCATTTTGGGTCCTCCCAACCCAAGGTCTCCATTGTATTTAGTCTTCGCTCCACTTAATACAACAGATTTTTACTTATTATTTTTATTTTTCTTCTTTATTATTCTTTTTTGGTCCTTTTTTCTGATTCCCTCTTATCCCTCTCATTATATCTCTTAGTTGACCATCACATACAAGCAAATCATCTTATGCTTGTCTAAGATTTTCTTCCTTTTTTTTTTTTTTTTTTTTTTTTTTTGCATTTAGTAGGTCCCTACTCCCTTTTTTTGCCCTTTGAACTCTTCACCCCAAATCAGGCCCTCCATTATAGGCACGATATTTCCCTGAGGAGGGAAGAGGAGGGAAAGAGAAGAGAGAAAAAAAGGGGGAAATAATAAATTATTACTGTTTTTTTTTTGTGGGGTGTTTTACCCTTTTTTTTTTTTTTTCTTTTTACTCTTTATTAATCCTAATTAGTGCTATCAATAAGACTACCCTCAGATGCCGATAAGAAAGAGGAAATCGAATATTATGGATACAAAAGAAAGAGAGGTAACACAAATAGATGTGGAAAAATCTATGGAGAAAAGACTTAACATATTGGAAGCCTTGGAGCTAAATGACAGAGAATTTAAAATAGAAATCTTAAAAATACTCAGAGATATACAAGAAAACACAGAAAGGCAATATAGGGAGATCAGAAAACAACTCCATGAACACAAAGAATATATTACCAAGGAAATTGAAACTATAAAAACAAATCAAACAGAAATGAAAAACTCAATTCACGAGCTGAAAAACGAGGTAACAAGCTTAGCTAACAGAACAGCCCAGATTGAAGATAGGATTAGTGAAATAGAAGACAAACAACTTGAGGCACAACAGAGAGAAGAAGAAAGAGACTCAAAAATAATAAAAAATGAGAAAGCCCTACAGGAATTGTCTGACTCCATCAGAAAGAATAACATAAGAATAATAGGTATATCAGAGGGAGAAGAGAAAGAAAATGGAATGGAGAATATACTCAAACAAATAATAGACGAGAACTTCCCAAGCCTGTGGAAGGAACTAAAGCCTCAAATTCAAGAAGCAAACAGAACACCAAGTTTTCTTAACCCCAACAAACCCACTCCAAGGCACATCATAATAAAGATGACACAAACCAATGACAAAGAAAAAATTCTCAAGGCAGCCAGGGAAAAGAAGAGTACAACATATAAAGGAAGGCCTATTAGATTATCATCAGATTTCTCAGCAGAAACTCTACAAGCTAGAAGAGAGTGGACCCCAATATTTAAAGTCCTGAAAGAGAGGAACTTTCAGCCAAGAATACTATACCCATCAAAGCTATCCTTCAAGTATGAAGGAGATATAAAAACATTCACAAATACAGAAAAGATGAGAGAATTTATCAACAGAAAGCCCCCACTCCAGGAAATACTAAGGGGGGTTTTCCAACCAGATTCAAAGAACAAAAGAAAACAACACCACAAGTAACAGCTCCACCAAGAACACAATAAAACCAAACTTAAACTGTGACAACAAAGGAAAAAAAGGGGGGAGAGGATGGAGATTAACAGTAGCAAAGGATGATGAAGTGCAGAAATACTTATAAGATAGGGTACTACAATGAATATGGTAGGTACCCTTTTCATTACTTAATGGTAACCACCCTTAAAAAAACCACCACAAAAACACTTGACTTAAAAAAGGTAGCAACAGAGGAAAGAAGTAGGGAACACAAACAAACAAAAACAAATGATAGAAAAACAAAAGAGAAGAATCAAACTAGATACAAAACTAACAGAAAGCAATTTATAAAATGGCAGTAGGGAACCCACAAGTGTCAATAATTACACTAAATGTAAATGGATTAAACTTACCAATAAAAAGACACAGAGTAGCAGAATGGATTAAAAAAGAAAATCCAACTATATGCTGCCTACAAGAAACACATCTAAGCAACAAGGATAAAAACAAATTCAAAGTGAAAGGCTGGAAAACAATACTCCAAGCAAACAACACCCAAAAAAAAGCAGGTGTAGCAATACTCATATCTAATGTACTCAGAGACAAAGTACTCAGAGACAAAAATGGTCATTTCATAATGATTAAGGGGAAGTTGAATCAAGAAGACATAACAATCCTTAATATATATGCACCAAACCAAGGAGCACCAAAATATATAAGACAGCTACTTATTGACCTTGAAACAAAAACTAACAAAAATACAATCATACTTGGAGACCTCAATACACCGCTGACGGCTCTAGATCGGTCATCCAAACAGAGAATCAATAAAGATATAGTGGCCTTAAACGAAATACTAGAACACCTGGATATGATAGACATCTACAGGACACTTCATCCCAAAGCGACAGAGTATACATTTTTCTCTAGTGTACATGGAACATTCTCAAGAATTGACCATATGTTGGGCCACAAAGACAATATCAGCAAATTTAGAAAAATTGAAATTGTACCAAGCATATTTTCTGATCATAAAGCCTTGAAACTAGAATTCAACTGCAAAAAAGAGGGGGAAAAACCCACAAAAATGTGGAAACTAAACAACATACTTCTAAAAAATGAATGGGTCAAAGAAGAAATAAGTGCAGAAATCAAAAGATATATACAGACAAATGAAAATGAAAATACGACATATCAGAATCTCTGGGATGCAGCAAAAGCAGTAATAAGAGGAAAGTTCATATCACTTCAGGCCTATATGAACAAACAAGAGAGAGCCGAAGTAAACCACTTAACTTCACACCTTAAGGAACTAGAAAAAGAAGAACAAAGACAACCCAAAACCAGCCGAAGAAAGGAGATAATAAAAATCAGAGCAGAAATAAATGAAATAGAGAACAGAAAAACTATAGAAAAAATCAATAAAACAAGGAGCTGGTTCTTTGAAAAGATCAACAAAATTGACAAACCCTTAGCAAGACTCACCAAGGAAAAAAGACACAGGACTCAAATAAATAAAATCCAAAATGAAAGAGGAGAGATCACCACAGACATCATAGAAATACAAAGAATTATTGTAGAATACTATGAAAAATTATATGCCAGCAAATACAACAATCTAGAAGAAATGGATAAATTCCTAGAACAATACAACCTTCCTAGACTGAGTGATGAAGAAACAGAAAGCCTAAGCAGACCAATCAGCAGGGAGGAAATAGAAAAAACTATTAAAAACCTCCCCAAAAATAAAAGTCCAGGCCCAGACGGTTATACTAGTGAATTCTATCAAACATTCAAAGAAGACTTGGTTCCTATTCTACTCAAAGTCTTCCAAAAAATTGAAGAAGCAGTACTTCCAAACACATTTTATGAGGCCAACATAACCCTCATACCAAAACCTGGCAAGGATGGCACAAAGAAAGAAAACTACAGACCAATATCTCTAATGAATACAGATGCTAAAATACTAAACAAAATACTGGCAAACCGAATACAACAACATATTAAAAAAATAATACATCATGATCAAGTGGGATTCATCCCAGAATCTCAAGGATGGTTCAACATACGCAAAACGGTTAACGTAATACACCATATCAACAAAACAAAGAACAAAAACCACATGATCTTATCAATAGATGCAGAAAAGGCTTTTGATAAAATACAACACAATTTTATGTTTAAGACTCTCAACAAAATGGGTATAGAAGGAAAATATCTCAACATGATAAAGGCCATATATGATAAACCATCAGCCAACATCCTATTAAACGGCATAAAACTGAGGACTTTCTACCTTAAATCAGGAACAAGACAGGGTTGTCCACTCTCTCCACTCTTATTCAACGTGGTGCTAGAAGTTCTGGCCAGAGCAATCAGACAAGACAAAGAAATAAAAGGCATCCATATCGGAAAAGAAGAAGTAAAGCTATCACTTTTTGCTGATGATATGATCCTATACATCGAAAACCCGAAGGACTCCACAAAAAGATTATTAGAAACAATAAACCAATACAGTAAGGTCGCAGGATACAAAATTAACATACAAAAGTCCATAGCCTTTCTATATGCCAACAATGAAATATTAGAAAACGAACTCAAAAAAATAATCCCCTTCACGATTGCAACAAAAAAAATAAAATACCTAGGAATAAACATAACAAAGAACGTAAAGGACCTATATAATGAAAATTACAAAGCATTGTTAAGGGAAATCGAAAAAGATACAATGAGATGGAAAAATATTCCTTGTTCCTGGATAGGAAGAATAAATATAATCAAAATGGCCATATTACCCAAAGCAATATACAAATTTAATGCAATTCCCATCAAAATCCCTATGAGATTTTTTAAAGAAATGGAACAAAAAATCATCAGATTTATATGGAACTATAAAAAACCCCGAATAGCCAAAACAATCCTAAGGAAAAAGAATGAAGCTGGGGGCATTACAATACCTGACTTTAAACTATATTATAGGGCCACGATAATCAAAACAGCATGGTATTGGCAGAAAAATAGACACTCAGACCAATGGAACAGAATAGAAAGCCCAGAAATAAAACCACATATATATGGTCAAATAATCTTTGATAAAGGGGCCAACAACACACAATGGAGAAAAGAAAGCCTCTTCAACAAATGGTGTTGGGAAAACTGGAAAGCCACATGCAAAAGAATGAAACTCGACTACAGCCTGTCCCCGTGTACTAAAATTAATTCAAAATGGATCAAAGACCTAAATATAAGACCTGAAACAATAAAGTACATAGAAGAAGACATAGGTACTAAAATCATGGACCTGGGTTTTAAAGAACATTTTATGAACTTGACTCCAATGGCAAGAGAAGTGAAGGCAAAGATAAATGAATGGGACTACATCAGAATTAAAAGTTTTTGCTCAGCAAGAGAAACTGATATCAAAATAAACAGACAGCCAACTATATGGGAACTGATATTTTCAAATGACAGCTCAGATAAGGGCCTAATATCCAAAATTTACAAAGAACTCATAAAACTCAACAACAAACAAACAAACAATCCAATAAAAAAATGGGAAGAGGACATGAACAGACACTTCTCCCAGGAAGAGATACAAATGGCCAACAGATATATGAAAAGATGCTCAGCTTCATTAGTTATTAGAGAAATGCAAATCAAAACTACAATGAGATACCACCTCATTCCTGTTAGATTAGCTATTATCAACAAGATGGGTAATAGCAAATGTTGGAGAGGCTGTGGAGAAAAAGGAACCCTCATTCACTGTTGGTGGGACTGTAAAGTAGTACAACCATTATGGAGGAAAGTATGGTGGTTCCTCAAAAAACTGCAAATAGAACTACCTTATGACCCAGCAATCCCTCTACTGGGTATATACCCCAAAACCTCAGAAACATTGATACGTGAAGACACATGTAGCCCCATGTTCATTGCAGCACTGTTCACAGTGGCCAAGACATGGAAACAACCAAAAAGCCCTTCAATAGAAGATTGGATAAAGAAGATGTGGCACATATACACTATGGAATACTACTCAGCCATAAGAAATGATGACATCAGATCATTTACAGCAAAATGGTGGGATCTTGATAACATTATAAGGAGTGAAATAAGCAAATCAGAAAAAAACAAGAAATACATGATTCCATACATTGGTGGAACATAAAAATAAGACTAAGAGACATGGACAAGAGTGTGGTGGTTACCAAGGGTGGGGGGGGAGGGAGGACATGGGAGGAAGGGAGGGAGAGAGTTAGGGGGAGGGGGAGGGGCACAGAGAACTAGATAGAGGGTGACGGAGGACAATCTGACTTTGGGCGAGGGGTTTGCAACATAATTTGATGACAAAATAACCTAGACATGTTTTCTTTGAATATATGTACCCTGATTTATTAATGTCATCCCATTACCATTAATAAAAATTTATTAAAAAAAAATGACATGAAATTCAGAACTGGGTTGAAAGATCCTGAAAATATGTCTGTTTAATTCATATGCTTTTCTTCTGCAAAAATCTGATCTTTGTTCTTTGCGCAAGTCTTCAGAGAGGCCATGTTTAAGGCACTCATATCAGATCTGCTTTAGTTTGACAAGATGTAAAGTTCTCATTAAATGACTTTTTGATTTCAAAAAAAAATAGAAATGTACATGTATCTTTTAAGTTTGAAGTCATGTAGCCAAACAGGCCCCTCACAGTAATGTTTTCACCACAGTTTTGGGATATGACTACTGTAACCATGATGTAATTTCCTCATCAGCACACAGTCACCCAAGCTCCCCCTCTGATTCTCCAATAAGTGAGTGGGTTCCCCTTCTCGTGTGAGGACAGAACCTTGGAGGCTGTTTTCACATTTTTCTAGGGAGAGCTTTCCTTAGTTGATTAAAAATGTCTACCTTTTCCTTTCGCTTTCTCCCAAGATTTAAAATATCTTTATTTCAATCTTTGGAAGCATTCTTGAAGGGAAGAAAGGGGTCTCCAACAATGATAATTAAAAATAACCATTTAGATGTAGACATCTTGGACTTCTTTTAGAAAATTTCCAAGTGCAGGGTTGATATTCATTCCAGCATACTTTATTATCTTTTTTTTTTTTTTATAAAAGAGGTTCTCGGTGACAATTCTCAATTTTAAGAGTATAATCTGATGAGTTTTGACAAATGTTTGGATCATGTAACCACCACAATCATAATACAGGGGTGGGCAAAAGTAGGTTTACAAAAGTAGATTTACTGTTGTGACTATGTGAAACACAGTTTATTCTTCTGTTATTATTTATTCTGGTATTGTTTTTCATACAAACAATGATAAACCTACTTTTGTCCCACCCTGTACATCGTTTCCACTTCCCTTTATGTAGATGGATTACTTAAGTGTTTATTGAGTCCAGTGGAACAAATGTCTCTCCACCAAATGTGGTCTTTAGTTTGAAAGGTATTTTGGAGCTACATAGAGAAACACACACCCTCTTATTATTTTGTCCTGGTTTATAACTGAATTGACTTATGGGGCCATTTAGTCGGGTTGTCAGTTAGTGCCATAGTCACCCATTGGTTTGTTCTGTTCCTTAAAAAATGAGTCGCCTTGGTTGTCTAGCTCATTTAAATAAAAATATGTAAAATAACATATATCTTTATCACATTTATATTTGATATTAGAGAAAATGCATTCTGCATCATGAATCAAAGTGGTGACTTTTATCTGAAACTTGGCATCCAAAGTGCTTCCTTTCCTGGAAACCTTGAAATTTATGAGGAAATCAAAGTTATATGAGTGAATTTCCTGGCAGTTCATATACTATTTATGGATGGAATGACTCCAAAGGACAGTGTCTAGCACATTTTAAGTTTCTTTTAGTCACGAAATAGCCAAATCCATCAGTGATTGTTTTTAAACCTATCAATACTATGTTCTAGAACATATTAAGCACAGTATGACATTTGTTCCTGTCTAGGTTGGTTCCGTGCAGGTTCCCACACCTCACACATGATACATAAGGGTGGAGACCCTGTCTATTCATTCAGCAATGTGACCTCATCACCTGGCACAATGTCAGGCTCAGTAATGGCTAAAACTTTAGTTTCTTATTTCAAACTGTTCCCATCAGAGTCAGGCAAGGTATCTGCACAGACGTGTGTCCTGGTGAGAACTGTGCTTACTTAGTCTTGGAAGAGAAGGTGAGGAGGGTGGGGAAGGACTCTGAGAAGTTATATCAGGGCCGACTGAGGTGCTTGTTTACTAACCTTGTCTGCAAAAGAAAAATGGAGACATTTAGCCTAAAAAGGTGTTGACGTGTGATTTGCACCCTCTCAGATAACTTATTTTTAAATTCTGTCAGGGTAAATGAGAAGAAAATACTATATGCTAAAACTTTTTTTTCCCCCGTAAGTGCTACATATGTGCTTGATGTGGTATAAACATATGTTGTTGTTTTTTTGCTAAGCATTAGTGTTAATTAGTGTTACTCTTACATCTTGTTTATGAATAAGATCAGTTTTTTTGTCCCTCTTTGTCATAAATCTCCTCACAGAAAACAAAATAAAAAGACTACAGGTACAAATTTCTGTTTTGTTAAGATTTCAAGGCAACACTGAGTAGACCACTTCCTATCAGTGGTTCATATTCATGGACAAGTTGCTATTCAGGTTTGTTTTATCATTCATTTATGAACTTGTGAAATAACATGCTTTTACCAGAACCCTACGTCCTGTTCATAAAGGAGAACTGCCGACATGGAAATCCAGTATACCCTTGTGCCTCTGGCTGGACCTTCACACAGTATCAGGGCCGTTCTGGAAAGGATTACAACTTACGCTGTGATATAGTGGGATGTCCACTGAGTGGTGTGCCTAAACAAACGGGTCACCTATCAACAATAAATAAATTTGAGGTTAATAATACTTTGTTAATGAGAAATACAATTTATTCAACTTTTTCTATTGTGACATTTACTCAGCTAATTTTATGAAAATAACACTTTTTCTTTTAGCAAGTGTTCTCAAATTCTGGTTTCTGACCTGCAACATCAGCATCACCTGGGTACATGCTAGAAACTCAAATTATTGGGTCTGTCCCAGAACTTCTGAAACTTAGTAGTCTGGGCTCAGCACACTGTTTTTTTTTTTGGGGGGGGACAGAGAAAGAGACAGATAGAGGCAGACAGACAGAAAGGGAGAGAGATGAGAAGCATCAATTCTTTGTTGCAGGTCCTTAGTCTCCTTAATTGTTCATTGATTGTTTTCTCATATGTACCTTGATGGGGATGGGGGGGGGGTCGGGATGCTACAGCAGAGTGAGTGACCCCTTGCTCAAGCCGGCAATCTTGGGCTCAAACCAGTGATCTTGGGCTTCAAGCCAGTGACCTTTGGGCTCAAGCCAGCGACCCTGCACTCAAGCTAGTGAGCCCGCACTCAAGCTGGCGATCTCAGGGTTTCAAACCTGGGTATTCTGTGTCTCAGTCCGACACTCTATCCACTGTGCCACCTCCTGGTCAGGCCTAGCACACTGTATTTTAAACAAGCCTTCTAATGTTATTCTGATGCCTGTTTAACTTTGAGAATGACTGGCCTATAGATTTTGCTGGCACAGTAAATTTAACAGAATATAAAGCATTTAGAAAGATCAACCCTATAAAAAAAGCAATCCAGATTAATCTGTTTAAATTTTTTATTTGTAGATGTTTCATTAGCACTATTTTAATAATGAAACTCATCTTAATGGCATGTACTGAAGAATGCAGTTTTTGTAGTCCATCAATTTATTGTATTAAAATAACTATTAAAGTATTAAAATACTAAATATATGATCCTAAAATACAGAAAGTACATCAAATACGAAAGTACGCAAAATATTACATTTGTATTAAAAGTAGATGAAAAGTAATATGTCTTTCAAAAGCCATGGAATAAAGACAGCCCAATCTACAGTTGAGCCTGTATTTTATTAGCCTGTCATTGTTTAAATAGAAGAAAACTTATTGCTTCAAATTTCCCGGTTGTTGCACATAGAACCGAATAGATTCAGGGAATTTTCAGGTGTCTGGCTGGACACTTAATTAGTCTATCTGAGCCTTCTTTTCTATTATTTCGTTCTTTTACAACTGTAATATCTCTTAACATCTGAGTTAGAACTCTCCACCTAGGTTGACTTTCCATTAAAGTATCCAATGAACCAGACCTTCATTCTTTCTTTTTAACTAATACCTCATTGTGGCAAATCTCTGTTAGTTGAAGGAAAAATCCCATAGGACCAAATTAATTCTTGCTAATTGTCTGTTGGAAGTATATACTTATTAGCACTAGTTTTTTTTAACTGAAAGCAATTGAGGCATTAAGCAAAAGCAGAGGTGAGATTTCAAATACGAGGGGGCAGGCATTTTGAGTCATACAGAATTTTTCTGACTCCCTTTAAGTTATATTGCATTGGTGACCAGTGACTTTCTTTTTTTGTACTATTCTCCCATATTATGCTAGTTAATTCTGGGCTGAGTGTTGAAGGGTCAGCAATGGCTTTTTTCTCTGAGGACTTAGTTGAACATATGTCTGGAGTTCACTTTCTTGAAAGATTGCATCAGTTCTTTGGACAATGGGGCCCATTAAACCACTCATAAAGTTTTAAAAATATTGTGGTAAGAAATACTTAACATAGAACTTACCAACTTAATTCTTTTCAAGTATAGAGTTCAGGTGCATGGAGTATGTACATGCTGTTGTGAAAGAGATCACCAGAAATTTTTCATTTTGGAAATCTAGAACTCTATATCCACTAAACAACCACTCCCCTTACCCCCTCCCTCCAGCCTGTTAACTGCTTTCTACTTTTTTTTTCTACGTTTTTGCCTACTTTATCTCATATAAGTAGAACCATAGTGTTTATTTTTGTGTGTGTGCGACTGGCACATTTCACTTAGCACAATGTCCTCAAAGTTTACACATATTTTAATATGTGACAGGTTTCCTTTTCTTTTTTAAGGCTGAATAATATTCCATCTCTTACACACACAGACACACACACGCACACGCACGCACATTACAGTTTGTTTATTCATTCATCTGTCAATGGACACTTCCATCGCTTCCTCCTCTTGGCAGTTGTGAACAGTACTGCTTATGGACATGAGGTAAAAATATTTCCATGCAATCTCACAAGTCTTTTGGCTATTTACTCTAAACTGGGATTGCTAGATTACTGATAATTGTTAATTTTGAGGAATTCCGTATTTTTTTTCATATTGTTTGCACAGTTTTACAATCCAACAAACAGTGCACAAGGCACAAAGTTTCTATACTTTTTTTTTAATAGAAATTTATTCTTTCATAATTCTGAGTCAAGAAGACTAAAACCATTATCACCAGGCTAATATCAAGATGGCTGCTGGGCTCCCTCTAGAGCCTGTAGGGAGAATCTGCTCTCGGCTTCTTCCAGCTTCTAGGCTGCTTGCATTCCTTTTCTCCTGGCCTACTCACTTGACACGTTAAGGCCAGCATCTTGAAATCCTTTTTTACTCCATTTCATATCTCTTCTCCTGCTCTGTGTGTGTAAAATCTCCCTCTAATTCTTTCTTATAAGCATTACATAAGAATACATAAGTGTATTTAGGGGTCACTCTTATCATCCAGGATGATCTCCCTATCTCAAGATCTTTAACTTAATTATGCCTGAGAAGACCTTTTTAATTTATAATGTAACATTTCTAGGTTCCAAGGATTAGGACCTGATGTTTGGAGGGGCGTTTTTCAGCTGACCACACTGTTGCTACAGTCTTATTCCTACTACTGTTCTCCATCTACTTTCAACTAAAACAAGTCCTCTGAAATCCCTCCTCCTGGTGTCATTTTCTTTTTCTTAAATACTGGCTTCTTTTACTTTGTTTTCCTTTGGGTTCTTAGTCCATGGAAGGGAAACTAGAATCTCCATGCATACACCAACATGTCTTAAGTCTCTCCCTAAAAATATTCTTCTGTGGACCACAGCACTTTCTACCTCTTCAGTTTGTTATAGATAAATGTATTTTTTTAACTTAAAAAAATTATAAAAAGTGTTCTAGTTTAGCTTATTTTATTTGGTAAAAGATATAAGCATCTCTGTCATTTCCTATGGACATATTGTATGCTATATATGATTAATAATTTCAGCGCTTGGCCTATGCCAGATTTTATAAACATTTCTACTATTAATATATTTCTCATTCATATTTTCTTTGTAAATAACTTTTGCTCCCATTCCATAATTACATTATGAATGTGTAGATTCATGTAGATGTGTGTGTGTATTTAAGCTATTCAAATGGGTTCCAGGAAAAAACAATAAACCACTGATTGAAGAGCTTCAGATAACAAATGTGGTTTTATATTCAGTCTCTCTCCAAGCAAAATGTAGGTTCCAATGTCCCAAGAATTGGTTTATGACAGGCTATTTTCAGAATGAAACAAAGGATAAGTCATTTAGGGGAGGTATAATGGGATGAGACTGCAGTGATTTTCTAAGATGAGTGCTCTTAAATTCTGTGAAGTATACCTACAATAAATGACTAGACATAGTCTCCCTTCCTGAAAACACAGACAGCAAAAAAGTATTCTGATTTTTTGCTCTAAAATACTGTCTGTTTTTAAAATAACAAATGTTGCAAAAAGAAAGCTTAGCAGGATGATTAAACCTGTTGACAGTGAACAATAGCAGCCTGCACAGCATTTAGTAATATTTACTAACACAAAGTAAATAACTCCTAGTGAATTTTAATATATATTTAAGCCTCTTCCCTCTTTTCATTAGGGAGAAGGGGAGTTGAGACTTCAGAATACACTGATGGCAGGAGAAAGGCTGAGTAGCTATTGTTCACCTCACAAGTGCAAAGGGGATGATGAAAGTCACCTATCATTTCTGAATGGCATGATAAAAATGATTCTATTCTTTCCATTGATTCAACAATAATTGGAATGCCTACACTGTACCTGACACTACTCTAGGTGCTGGGGATTCATTGGTGGAAAAACCATGAAAAAGAGCCTGTTGTCATTGAATGGAGTGAGAGAGGATGGTGACAGACGAAAGATTTAATCAGTCACTTGAGAGAAGCACTATGAAAAGAAAAAAGCAGTGTGAGGGTGCTTGTTAGCTAGATAGGATGGTCCTAGAAGGCCTCTGTGAAGGAATGATGTTTGAACGGAGACCTGACTGAAGTGAGGCAGCAAGCCTGTGATATCTGCAGGAAGGGAGCTCTAGTCAAGGGCCAGCAAATGTGAGGGCCCTGAGGCAGGCGTGTCCTTTGAGGAATAGCAAGGAGGTCCATGTGGTTGGAGCAGAGGGAGCCGGGAGAGTGTAGAAGGATTGAACAGAGGGTCAGGCTGGGATCACCCTGGTAAGACTTTTAGTTCTCACTAAGTAAGGCAGGAGGGAGTGGGAGAAAGGGAGACTGACACTGTTCTTATCCATATTCTTAGCAATTTTTTGTGAATGAACATTTCTCCATTTGTTGTTTGCTTTAGTCAATCTCCAGAGTCTTGTTGATGTAAACAGTTTTGCCATTTTCTATTTGTTTCTTTGGGAGTAGAATTCACTGAATTCTTCATACCCTTATAGCTAGAAGCCCTGCCTTTGTAATGTTTTACAGGTTTGTATACTGCTTCTTTCTACCTTCTTAGGTGAAATCACTTTTTCATTAAATTTGACACTTTATATATTTTTTAATGCAAACATTGAAGTCTATGCATTTCCTCTTAAGAACTGATCTAGTTGTATCCCTCCTGTTTTGATCCATTGCATTTATATCGTCATTCAGTATAAACATATTCTAATAGTCGTTGTTTTTCTTATTGCTTAGAAGGTGTTTCTATGTTTTCTTTCTGACTTATCTTCTTGTTTTTGAATTCTAACTTGAACACATGTGGTACAGTGTACGGCCAAATTTTGAAATGTTCCATATGTATTTTGCAGCAAAGTTTCATCCTTCAAATGTTATGTGTAATATTCTACATTTGTTTATTATCCTTGAACTTGTCAATTGTGCTGTTTGACTCAACTTTTTCTTTCCTGATTATAACTTGTTTGTTTGATTGAAAAGATAAGAGTGACAATTTCTCACTGTGATTTTTCCTAACATTTTTTTATATCAGTTTTTGTTCTATCTACTATAAAGCCAGGTTGTTAAGTATGCATGAGTAAATGGAACAGTTTCTTATTATGTAGCAACCATCTTTAATTTTGGTTTTATAGCACAGCCTATTCTATGTGCTATTAGTATAGCTACATTATTTTGGGGGTTGATATTTGCCTGGTATATTATCATGAGATTTATATTTGTCTAATTATTAGGTTTTTCCTTTCCTACAGTCTTTTGGATTATTTTCTCATTCTGTCTACTCTCTATGTCAGGGGTCTCAAACTCGCGGCCCGCGGGCCACATGTGGCCCACCGAACAATTTTGTGCGACCCGCAGACTAATCCACGAAGTTCAAAATATTTTGGATAAAATTAAGTAAGCCTAGGGGCCTACTTGTATTTTTCATTTCTCTAGCATCCTAGCTAGATATTAGCTTAGTTAACAGCAGTTGTGATGCGAACTACAGTTTCTGGTCGTTTTGTGACACTGAGTAAACTGCATGTACGATTGTGCTTGTTGTACTGATTTTTTTTTTTTTTCAATTGCAGTGAGAAAAGTGTTGCGTAACAGTTGCCTTTTGTAGACCTAGTGCAGCCCGCCGAACGGCTGTGATCTTGTTCTGCGGCCCACATGCTGAGTTAAGTTTGAGACCCCTGCTCTATGTACTGTTTTGAATTTTCATACTCTGTGTGTATATTCTTTTAGTGCATATAGCTGTGTATCATGCTTAACATCATATAAATAAACAGTGCTACTTTCCTTCTGGATAATACCAGGGCTTTACATTATTCTAAATGCTCTGACTTTACATGCTATTACCTCCACCTATGGCCATGCACAGCCCTAGAATACAGGATTTAAATTCTGTGTTCTGGTTTATTCTGGAGGATTTTGAAGAGTGTGTTGGATTTGTAATGTTCTTACTTCTTTTCAACTGTTGCAACAATTGAAATAGGAACTCTGAGCTATAAAAAGGAATGAGGAGAAACCTATTGTGATCTCCCCACTGGTAGCACTCCACTGCAGTGGGAAAGTTAGTGTTCTTTAGTTCCTCTGTTTAATTCTGATGTGTTGATGAACTTGCCTTTCCCCTTGGTTTCTCCCATTTTGCTCCTCTTTCTTTACTCTCTTTACACTAAATTTCTTTTTCTGATACAGCTTTATATAAGTGGTGTTCTATATAATATATGAGCTTTCTCAATACTTGAAACTTGTTTCAAAGTACTTGTTAGTACAGATACTACTTTTTTTATAATTTTATTTAGACAATTAATTTTAACAGGGTGACATTGATCAACTAGAGAACATAGATTTAGATAAAAAATCTCCAGATCATTTTGACATTTGATTGTGTTGTATACCCATCACCCAAACAGATACTACTTCTATGATAATGATGATAGCAATACTTTCAATTTTTGTTTTATTTTTTACTCTGAAGTGTTCCACATGCTAATTATTTCAGGTTAGTTGAACTATCTTGGTCTCTATAATAAAATGACACATAAATGTGATATTAAAATGTGATATTGAAACAAAGACTCAATTTCCAACTCATCTTCCCCATCCTCCCCATCCTCCCCCCTCCTCAGTCTTCCTGCCCCAGCATTTACTATTGATTACAGTTCTCACCTACATCTGAAGATGTCCCGCCTTTCTATCTCATGGGTGCTCCCAGCTCATGAATTCTTTTAAATATTTCCATAAAAATCACAATTTGAGGCACTGACTCTAATTACCAAAGACCTTCACTCATTCCAGCTGCCACCAAAAAGCATTTTCCAGCTGCTACCAACAATGCTTTGAAATGCCAGTCAAGGCACACAAGAGTGAACAAAGTACATGACATTTCTCTGGGACTCATAAAGATAAGTTAAAGCATCTATTGATATTCATCAAGAATGAAGGGTGAGACAGTTTTACATGCAAATGAGAAAGGTGCTTAGAAAAACAAGCTGTGCTTCTGAGCCAGTTTTTGAAATTAATACCTGCATAGGAAGGTAGAGGCAAAGAAAGTCTTTGGAAAATCACTTTCAAATATGTAAATTTTTACCAAAACATGAAGAGAGAAATCTGTGCACATTCTGTTATTGAGGCAAGGTTCAAGGGATCTAGTTTGAGCTGGTTTGGAAAGTATGATCTGAAATTGGAGATCTGATTGCCTTCACCTATTTTTCCTTTTCTCTTCCTCCCTCCTGCTTATATATTTTTAAACTCCCCTCACCAAAATTACTGTTTTTGTTGATTGAATCTGGTTATTAAAAAAGGAGAGTGACAAGTCTTGTGCATTCAAGACTAGATCCACATCTTTCTGGCCAGGGGTATCGGTAGGAAGTTATGTGTTTTTAGAGGCCCTTGGTGTTCTTAGCAGTTAATGCTAGTAATAATAATAAAAATAACAATAGCAATGGCAAATCTGTATATAGTGCTTGCTGTGTGAGGCACAGTATTAAATATTTTATATATATTAACTTATTTTATACTTATCAGAAGTCTGATGAGAAACCCAGTTACAGGGAAGTTATGTTTCCGGCCTATAGTTGAGAAGCAGATACAGGATTTGAAACAGATGATCTGGCTCTCAGAGTTCAGGCTCTAACCCTCCATTTTATGTGGCCCAATAATTTTTTTTTGTTCTTGTTTTTTAATTTTTAAATTTTTTATTTATTCATTTTAGAAAGGAGAGAGAGAGGGAGAGAGAGGGAGAGGAGAGAGACAGAGAGAGAAGGGGGGGGAGAAGCAGGAAGCATCAACTTCCATATGTGCCTTGACCAGGCAAGCCCAGGGTTTCGAACCGGCGACCTCAGCATTTCCAGGTTGACGCTTTATCCACTGCACCACCACAGGTCAGGCCTCTTTTTAAGTTTTTTTTATGGAAGGTGCCATAGTCTATCTTTCACTGAGAATTTGGCAGTGTTGAAAGGTCCACCACCACAAATTAGGCTCTCATTGCTCCATCCTTCACTGCTATGAGTTCCCCTCTGGGTCCCAGCCCATACCTGTTTTCTCAGTCTCTGAATCCTAGAAGTACTTTCTACATTGTCTAATTATAGGTAGAATAGACTCTTTTTGAATAATTTGTATTTTTGTTTAACTATGTCAGGGGTCAGGAACTTTTTTGGCTTAGCGAGCCATGAATGCCACATATTTTAAAATGTAATTCCATGAGAGCCATACAATATGTTTAACACTAAATACAAGTAAACGTGTGCATTTTATGTAAGACCAACACTTTTCAAGTACAATAAGTCTCTAAATTCTTTTTAATAATGTTGTTATGCTGTTGCTAACCAATGATGAATAAAGTACTTCTTACCATTAATGTGACTTCTGGTGCTGCATGGTTTTGCTGATGGCTTTGTAGTCTGGTTGATACGTGGTGAGGTTAAGCTTCATGCAGACGTTGAGACTTCCATCCATTAAACATGATCGTAGGTTGGTCTTAACGGTCTTTAGATGTGAGAAAGACTGCTCACATGCGTATGTAGAGCCAAACATTGTCAGTACAGCAATACTCACATGCTGCAGTGTGTAGTATGTGACGGGAAGCACATTCCAAGTTTTGACAATCAGCTGGTTCGCGGGTTGAAGTCTTTTCATTTCTCCCCAGTTGTGTTTGCTCGCCACCTCTGCTTGCTGTCATGCAAATCTTTCCAAATCTTCATTCAGTGACTTGAACTTACTCACATGTCTGAGGTCTTCAGGTCAGCAGCTTGTAGCTCAAAATCTCTGACGGAAACACCGGGGATGTAACTCAGGTCGGCGCTGTCCACTACACACTCGTGTGGATGGGTGATGAACTTAAAAAGATGAGTGCACTCATGAAATTCTCCAAAGCGCACATTGAATGACTGCAGGAAATTAGATGTGAAGCCTGCTAGCTGCTAGAGATCAAGATGTTGAGCAGGGTAACTTGCTGTGCATGCATCTTTAAACTCTCCCAGTTTTTCAAAGTGTAGTAAACGACCTGTTTCAATGTTGGCAATGAAGAGTTCCAGCTTGTTTTCAAATGCAAACACTACTTGTTGAAGGGATAAGACTGTATTTCCAATGCCTTGCATTTTCACATTGAGCTGGTTCAGATGTTCAGTCATGTCCTCAAGATAGTAGAACTTCAGGAGCCACTCAGTGTTAGCTAACTCAGGATGCTTGATGTTTTTCATTTCAAGAAAAGTCTGATTTCACTCAGACAAGCTGCAAAACAGCCGAGCACCTTCCGTCTTAACAACCAATGCACACATTGCTGTGCAGAAGCAGATTGGATGATTATTCCCAACTTCATCCAGCAGTGTTTTAAACTGGCAATCATTTAGAGCTCAGGCAACAATAAAGTTGACCACCTGAATGACCAATGACATCCGCTCACCAAGCTGTTGGCCACACATCTGAGCACAAAGCACCTCCTGATGTAGGATGCAGTGAAAACTAAGGATGGGTCTCTTTTCATGTTCACAAAGAAGTGCTACGAATTCTGTTTTTTCCACCATGCACGGAGCACCATCAGTACACACCAAAATAAATTTATCCATCGGTAGACTTTTTTCTTTAGAGAACTCAGTGAAAGACTTGAATAAATCCTCCCCTCTTGTTGTCTCTTTCATAGGCAAAACAGCAAGACTTTCCTCATGTAGTTTGTCACTGACAGCATACCTTGCAATCATGCTGAACTGGGATAAATGGCTTACGTCTATTGACTCATCCAAAGTGAGAGAAAAGAATGGTGCTGCATTTATGTCCTTCACTTGTGTTGCCTCAATTTGATTTGCCATCATGATGGTACGATCGTGAACAGTTCTTGCTGACAGAGGCATGTCTTTTATTCATTTAATTATCTTGTCTTTATCTGAAAAGTCATCAAAAAGTTCATTGGCAACATCAAGCATGAATGTTTTGTCATACTCCTCATCTGTGAATGGCTTTCCGTTTCTCACAATTGCTAAAGCACCATAAAAGCTAACCGAATTCTAGTCACCTTGTTGGGTCCAAACACGGAGTTGCTGCTGACTAGCTTGCACTCTGCACAGTAGCTCTTGATATGCTTTCTTCCTGCTGTCACCTGCTGGATATTTCAATCCAAATGTAGTATGGCATGTGTCGAAGTGCCGCTTTATATTTGATGGTTTCATCGATGCAATTTTATCATTGCATGTTAGACACACTGCAGAACCTGCTCTCTCCACAAAGGCGAATTCCTCTGTCCATTCCTGCTGAAAAGTACGATACTCATCTTTTTTTTCTTTTAGTCACCTTCTTCGTCAAAAGGGCTTCTGCAATTAGCTAGCTGACTACTTGATTAAAAGGAGGGAAGTTTACTTCCTGACCTCACAATGACCCATGTACATTATGCATTATCCAATAAAAATTTGGTGTTGTCCTGGAGGACAGCTGTGATTGGCTCCTGCCACCTGCAACCATGAACATGAGAGGTAGAAAATGAATGGATTGTAATACATGAGAATGTTTTATATTTTTAATGTTATTATTTTTTTATTAAAGATTTGTCTGCGAGCCAGATGCAGCCATCAAAAGAGCCACATCTGGCTTGTAAGCCATAGGTTCCCGACCCCTGAACTATGTCATGAAACTGTTTTCTCTTTCTACTTAGTGTATAGCATTTGGGGACTAGAGATTATATCTTATATTTTAATGTTGTCACTAATCCCTAGCACAGCCCCACTGCCTAAGAACTATTTATGTGATGTATGTGATGTATTGGTAGGTAAATGAGTGAGTAGTAATTAAACAACCAAGATGGAAAGATTGTCTGAATATATAGGAGAGAAGAGTTTAGCCTAAAAAGGATGGAAAAAGGAAAAAGAAGAAAGGAAAGAAAAGAAAGAAACTACCAGCTTTCAAGTGGAAGCATGTCAGACCAGGAAAATGGTAGGATGAATTAACTTGACAATCAGGACTCTTTCTAACTGAGGGGGAGACAAAGCTGGACCTGAATTTTCCTCAGTGACTATATTTTCTCTTGTGTATTCTTTTTTTTTTTTTTTTTGTATTTTTTCTGAAGCTGGAAACCGGGGAGAGACAGTCAGACAGACTCCCGCATGTACCCGACGGGGATCCACCCAGCACGCCCACCAGGGGCGACGCTCTGCCCACCAGGGGCGATGCTCTGCCCATGGGGGGGGCGGGTTGCTCTGCCGCGACCAGAGCCACTCTAGTGCCTGGGGCAGAGGCCAAGGAGCCATCCCCAGCGCCCGGGCCATCTTTGCTCCAATGGAGCCTTAGCTGTAGGAGGGGAAGAGAGAGATACAGAGAGGAAGGAGGGGGGGGGTGGAGAAGCAAATGGGCGCTTCTCCTATGTGCCCTGGCTGGGAATCGAACCCGGGTCCCCCGCACGCCAGGCCGACGCTCTACCGCTGAGCCAACCGGCCAGGGCTCTTGTGTATTCTTTGTAGCTGCACATCTACTCAGTTTACTGCATATCCCCATAGTAAAGTCATGCTTTCTGTACTCAGGAAGGCCAGCCTGACAGTATATTGCTGTCATACAAGTCACCATGAAGATGAGTAGAAGGACCTGTAAGGGGAGGGCTACATTCTAAGGTCAAAATCACGAGGAAAATCTAAACCTCTTGGAAACAGCAGCCAAGTCAGGCACTTTGTGGAGCTGTACCATTAACCCCTTTGTTCCACGAAAATTCCTCCACAGAATTTGAAGTTAACTGGCAGAGCAGGTATCTTGGCAACATAAGCAAATGGAAGAACTCATGACCCTATATTGATATTTTTAGCCTTGTTCCAGATTAAAGTGGAAGCTTGTTTTAATGAAACATTTGAAAACATGTGAAAGGTCCAAGCCAAGCTTGGAGAGTGATAAAATATTTTGCCAAACAAAATTATGAGATTTTGCAGAGTACATAAGATTTTAATTTGATGCGCATTGTTGTGCCATAAATTTTAATAGTACATTTTAAATCCAATTGAATGAAACTTTTGTTTGAATCTAATATTCTTCTCTAAATCACATTTATAAGCAGTGACAACAAGTTTGCTTTTCTCCAATAATGCTGTGTGTTCTCTCTCCATATTTCCCATTCAATTTTACTATTATAGATTACTCTCTAAACTAATTCTGAAGTAAGCAATTTTAAGTGAGTCTCCTTCCCATCCCAATTTTCTGGAAGACTTTTTTTCCACGATAACCACAATTAATTCACTAATTTCCTTCATAGTCTAATTAGTAGCTGTTATCAGATTAAGCTGAAATTACCTGGCAAGAGTTCTTAGAATAGTTTTAACAAACATGAGCTCTTAGCGATGTAAAATTTTTCTTTGAACTATTTTTAACTTCCTATCATGTCTAGATTCTAACTGCAACTCCTACATAGTTCCTTCTAACTGCTCACAAATCTAGCAACAAGTTGTTCCTTATAAAGTATTTCATGAGCATGTTTCTTTTTTTTTGAGGTTTATTTTGCCAAAATTACAGTTGACATTCAATATTATTTTATATTAGTTTCAGGTATACAGCATAGTGGTTACAATCATACACTTTACAAAATGTTCACTCTGATATTTCAAGTACCCACTTGGCACCATACATAGTTATTACAATATTATTGAGTATATTTCTAATGCTGTACTTTACATCCCATGACTGTTTTGTAACTACCAATTTATAATTTTCAATCTCTTCACCTCTTTCACCCAGTGCCCTAACCAAGCTCCTCTCTGGCAACCAATAGTCTGCTCTCTGTGTCTATGAGTCTCTTCCAGTTTTGTTTGTTTATTTATTCTGTACTTTAGATTCCACATGTTAGTGAAATCATATAGCATTTGACTTTCCCTGATGAACTTATTTCACTTAATACCCTCTACATCCATTAACGCTGTTGCAAATGGTAAGATTTCATTATTTTTATAATCAATAATATTCCATTGTATATATTTACCACCACTTTTTTTTAGCTTTCTTCTATTAATAGCTTCTTGGTTTGCTTTCATAGTTTGTTTATTGTAAATAATACTGCAATGAACATAAGGGTGAATATATCTTTTTGAATTAGAGTTTTGGCTTTCTTTGGATATACAGCCTGAAGTGAAATTGTTGAATCCTAAGAAATTTTCATTTTTAATTTTCTGAGGAACTTTCATACTATTTTCCAAAGCGGCTTCACAAACTTGCAATACCACAAATAGTGCACTAGGGTTCCCTTGCTTCACATCCTCACCAACACTTGTTGCTTATTGATTTATTGATGCTAGCCATTCTGACAGGTTTGAGGTGGTATCTCATTGTGGCTTTAATTTACATTTCCTTGATGATTAATAATTTTGAGCATCTTTTCATATGTCTATTGGCCATCTGTATGCCCTCCTTGGAGTAGTGTCTACTCAGGTCCTCTTCCCGTTTTTAAATTGGATTGTTTGATTTTGATGCTGAGTTGTATGAGGTTTTATATATTTTGGATATTAATCCCTTATCAGATATACCATTGACAAATATATTCTTCCTTTCAGTAGGTTGTCTTTTTGTTTTGTTGGTGGATTTTCTTCCTGTGCAAAAACTTCTTAGTTTGATGTAGTCTTATTTATTTTTCTTTCATTTTCCTTGCTTGAGAAGATATATTAGAAAAAATATTGCTAAGAGAAATATCAGTGATTATACTGCCTATGTTTTCTTCTAGAGTTTTATGGTTTTGAGACTTACATATGTCTTTAATCCATTTTGAGTTTATTCTTGTATGTGGTATAAAAAGATGGTCTAGTTTCATTTTTTTGCATGTATTTGTCCAATTTTCCCAACATCATTTATTAAATAGACTGTCTTTACCCCACTGTATATTCTTGCCTCCTTTGTCAAATATCAATTGACCATAAATGCATAGGTTTATTTCTGAAAATTACACTACATGATATTAGACTATACTGCACAGCCACAGTAATCAAAACAGCATGGTACTGGCATAAATACAGACATATAGGTCAGTTGAATAGAATAAAGACCCCAGAAATAAACCTAGAGCATGTTTCTTTAAAGCCAGTTCACTGCATCCCTTGCCAGTGAACATGTACCTTCTCACCTGTTTGGCAGATCTATGTCCACTTGGATATAGATGCCTGAGGCTGTCACCGATGGGCTTTAAGGTCATTTGCATAATTTTCCTTCTGTTTTCCTGCACACTGAACACTTTTTGATTATGTGTTAGCTTCCTAAATAGATTCTCAAAGAGAAAGCATTTATTTATGAGGGACCTTGACTGTTGTGGTCCCTTTTCTTCCATTGCCATTTTGGTAAATGCAGCAGTCTTTTGTGAGTTTGGTTAACATGAGAGAATGGTGTTAGTCTTATAGAGAATGATGAACTGTGGTTACAGTGACAGTTTAGAAGCTGGACTGCACCAAGGAAATGCTGCTCTGGTGAGTTCCCCCTGAAGGACCAGCTCATTGCCACCAGGTGGCTTTATAAATGCTACCTGGTTATATATACTTTGCTGGCCATCTGACTATGAAGGACTGGCTTTCTTAGCACAACTAGAGTATCTGCATTGACTCTTGCTACCCAGCCAGATCATGCAGGGAGGAGGGTCTTCTTGTTTGACAACTCTCTTCCCAGGAAAGGCAGAGTAGAACTTAGTCTTGGTCCAGCTTCATGGAATAATTCTACCATCCTACACATGGTTTAATTCTTCCTATTGCTTCTTCCTGATCTTATTTTTAGAGATGAGCCACATATTGTCTGTATTTTTAACCCTGCAAGTTCCTGCTAAGTAATGACAAATAATACCCTTGGTAGTAGTATATGGAAGGTCACCAAGGGCAGATGTGAATTACCTCTAGTAATTTGTTATATGTTATATACAGAATGACATATGTAAAGTTACTACTTCAGGAAACATCACTTGTTAGTCATTCACCATTGCCAAATAGAGATCCTTTCTTCATGAAGTCTCACAAATAAATTCCTTCCCTTCTATTTCTAACAATATCTGCATAGACCAGGTCTGCATTGGCTCATGGACTATCACATCACTCTTCAGATTATTATTTAAATGCCTTTTGAATAGTCATAGAACTTTGCCCTGGGGACCAGGAGACATAGGCCATGAATAAATGTAAACACAAACAAGTCGGTCACCTATCTAGACCTTATTATTTTTTATTTTAAATTAAAAAAATTGAGGATAAACTAGAATGTTTCCAGAAGCTTTTACTGCACCAGAAGCAAATTGCTCTATCAATCCCCCATTTCCTGTCTCCACTCTAAATTCTCAGATGGCTTTTCACTTTTTTACAGCAGAAACTTTACGATCTTAGAACTTTGTATTCTGGGCAAAACTATTTGATCTCATTTTACTGATGGTTTTACACACATGTCTTACATTGATGGCTTTTTCCTCTTTATTCTGATGCTCTTCCCACCTCTTGCCTCCTCTGTACTTGACTGAGTCTCACTCTCCTGTCACCTCTGAATCAGGCTCTGTAACAGTAACACCATCCCTCATCATCTTCTAGCGCCCACAGTGATTTGTCTACCTTGAGTTTCCATTTGGCTTGTACAATGTGTCCCTGGAAAACCTTGCATTTTGCAAAACCAAGCACTAAAAGGACCAGAACTCATGAAGGAAACAGATTTGGAGATCACTCAAAACCTATGCCACTTTGTGACCACAAATGCAAACAAGAATAATCCTAATATTAGCTTCAGTAGAATTTCAAAAGGCCTATTAAATCCTTAAAAAATGAGAAATACTACAGTAACTGTAGGATTTTACCTTAAAAACAAAAAGTACTATAAATAAAAGTACTTTAATAATGGGAGGGTGGGTGAAGATATCAGGCCAGAACAAGGTCTGATGAGTAAGGAAGACAAGAGCAAGTGTACTGTGGTCAGGGAGAACCTCGGATAGCCCTTCTAAGGCAGGATCCATGACCTAGCTGGGTCAAGAGGAAGGACATGGGCAACTGTACAATGACTTCCTCCAGGCATCAGTATGTGTGAGTTCATCTGTTAATACTTGATAGTACAAATTGTTAATGGGCTAAAAAAAGTCATGTGTAAATCAATGCAACTTCCATAATTATGCTGATAGCATTCATTCATTTACCACTCCCATAGAAGCTATTTTACATTATGGTAACAGACATTGTATCAACACAAATTATTCTCTTCTTTTGTTTTAGATAATCTATATGTCACCAACAGGTATTTTAATAATAATGAGAAAGGGCTAAGGCATATGAAGAATTTCCCTGGATGCTCAGCTTACTAACTTGTCTTCCTTACAAACTGTTTCTGAAAACAAGTACTTTTAGGATGGAAATCTCTTTTATCTCTTGTAGGTTCCTTGAAGAAGATGGTGACTGAGAACTATTTAAATTCCCAGTCGCAATTTCTTCTGTTTTGAACTAGAGGGTTTTTAATATGGTCTTGATTAATGACTGATTGTTCAAACCACACGCAAGTGTAATTAGACTTAAATACCATTTAAATCTCATTTCTCTAATGCACTTATCTAAACTATCATTCTAAATATTTCTCTTACCAGTCAGGCCTAAAATTATGGGAGTGAATGAACAGCTTTGCATTCAGTAAATCGTGAGAGGAAAAACTATATATTATATTAGTGAATTCGTTATCATACTGGTTAGAAAGGAGAGGCGGCTCCATGGTACACCAGCCACTGTGGGCCTGTAGGAAAAAAACATTCTAAGCATTTTCATAAATCTACCCCAAGAAAATTAAAAGTGCTGATCACAAAGCAATGAAGCAGCAGCTCTTTAGAACAGTGTTTCTCCCACCTATATGTGCGGATCAAGCACCCTGTTTGACCTGTGTTTACCAGGCACGTGGCGTTCGGGCGGGTCTCATCCATGAATGTGTGCGGTGTCATCACACACGTGCACTTGCGCTCAAGTCCTCCCCCGGAAGGTTCTGTGTGCTGCCTGCGCGCATGTTGCTAAAACTGTACTTACTCTGAAAATAATGCGGATGAGAAAATACATTTCCCCTTGCGGATTCTAAGAGAATGCTGACAAAGTGGTCCCTTGGGGTCTCTCACAAGCTATATGTAAATCAGCATCTTCTAAGCTGAGAAAATGGAGAAAACAGAACACATTCCGTTAGAATCTAGGGATTTTGTGGTGTTTCTCACATTCCGCTTCCGCCAAAGAGAATCTGATGTCAAGGTGGGTGAAATTGTTAGCTTGTTCCCTGGGGAAAGGTAAATTGCTATAGGAAACTTAAAAGTTACTCTGGGTGACACACAGGCTGCCATAGTGGCACTTGTCATGAGCAGGGATACCAATCAAAGCTGGCACGTTCTTGTGAAAGTGGATGTCATGGTAAAAAGGAGCAACTGAAGAGAGGTGTATTCCTGGGAACACTTTGAGTTATGGAGCATGGAACCCTGGAGCTGCAAATATCGACTTGGCTTTACTGTGGCAATTAGCTTCCAGCAGGTGACATCTTTTATCTGCAAGATGTGACTAAAAATTTGACACCAATGACAAATATACTGAACATCAAAGTCCAAGGGTCTTGGTAGTTATTAATGTTACTAACTGTTCTTAGAAGAATGAATTTCAAAACCTACTAATTCTATGGTCATTTCTCTTCATTTCAAAGTATTAGGGAAGCGATTCCTTTTATTAGGCTATTTTTTTCTCTTGTGCTTTACACATTTTAGGAAGTATTACCTCTTGAGATTGAAAAGACTATGACAATTGTCAGTGTAGCTTCTATTCCAAGTACTTGTTGTTGAATCAGAATCACTGACCTAAAAAATACAGATTTCCAGGCTTTACCCTCAGTGAATGAAAAATTTGGTTGGTAACTAGCCAGATTTTAAAAATTTTGGTTGGTAGCTATATTTTTAAAAGCTCTGAGGTTCTAAGGTGCAGTTAGAACTGAGGATGACTTGATATGAATCATGCTTGTGAAAGTCGTATGTTAAAAGGACAGTACCAGCTACAAGCAGCTGTTCCGTTAATGGTAGTGATGATGATGGTGGAGGAGTGTGAGGAAGAGAAGGAGGAGGAGGAGAAGAACTGTTCTGGCTGGCAGTGTCTTCAGATGCAATTTCCTTTAGATAAGAATGGCTTTACCACTGTTTTCTGTCAGCTTATTCTTTTTTGAAAATTTTATTTAGAAAATTAAATTTAATGGGGTGACATTAGTCAATAAGAGTACATAGGTTTCAGATAAACATCTCTATAGCATTTGAACAGCTTATTCCTAAAAATGGAATTCCTTTGTTCATCCAGGTTAGAAATAGGTTCATCTATATTTCTTGGATTTTAAGTCCCTGTTCATTCTATGGTACATCAACATACTGATAATACCTCTTTTTGAGGGAAAAGGGGGATTGTGGGTGAAAGATACAAATTTGCACCTCACTACAGATCACACTCTGATTTCAGAAATAAAACTTGTGGGAAAAGAGTTTGGTAATGATGAGAAAATAGTCTGTGGCTTTCCCTTACTATTCAAGTTGGAAGGGTCATCACCCAGTAACATTAGTCTTAATGATGGGAGTCGACAGGGAAATGTTTTTGTTTATAAGAACATAATGAGCCTGACCAGGCAGTGGCGCAGTGGATAGAGCATTGGACTGGGATGCGAAGGACCTAGGTTCGAGACCCCGAGGTCGCCAGCTTGAGCACGGGCTCATCTGGCTTGAGCAAAAGCTCACCAGCTTGGACCCAAGGTTGCTGGCTTGAGCAAGGGGTTACTCAGTCTGCTGAAGGCCCACGGTCAAGGCACATATGAGAAAGCAATCAATGAACAACTAAGGTGTTGCAATGTGCAACGAAAAACTGATGATTGATGCTTCTCATCTCTCTCTGTTCCTGTTTGTCCCTATCTATCCCTCTCTCTGACTCTATCTCTGTCCTTGTATAAAAAAAAGAAAAGAAAAGAACATAATGAAATCACCTAATTTAGGGAAAAATAAATTTACTCTCTCTGCATTTTAATAAAGTCCAAATCAGTGGGAAGCACCTTTCACCAATTTCAAATATGGTGTATTACTGATATTGCTCCCACAAAAGTCATCAAAATATTTTTTGACCAGGCACCTTTAATCACCTTCAATGGGGAAAGCTATTAAAGAGCACAAACTGCCTGACCAGGTGGTGGCGCAGTGGATAGAGCATTGGACTGGGATGTGGAGGACCCAGGTTCGAGACCCCGAGGTCGCCAGCTTGAGTGCAGGCTCATCGGGTTTGAGCAAGGCTCACCAGCTTGAGCCCAAGGTCGCTGGCTTGAGCAAGGGGTCACTTGGTCTGCTGTAGCCACCTGGTCAA
This sequence comes from Saccopteryx bilineata, assembly GCF_036850765.1. NCBI lineage: Eukaryota > Metazoa > Chordata > Mammalia > Chiroptera > Emballonuridae > Saccopteryx > Saccopteryx bilineata. The sequence goes on along the minus strand of NC_089490.1, from coordinate 266,287,733 downwards.
GGCACATATGAGAAATCAATCAATGAACAACTAAGGAACTGCAACAAAGAATTGATCTATCCCCTCTCTCTGACTCTCTGTCTCTGCAAAAAAAAAAAAAAAAAAAAAAAAAAGCACAAACTACTGAAGACACTTAAAAGTAAAACAAGCAAACTGAACTGTTGAATTGGTTAAAAATGTACTTAAAGCACAACTAACCTACTAAGAAAAAGATTTTACATATCACCTATAGGTTGAATTATATACTAGCTCATCAGATCAAAAAACTTCATTTTTGGGATCTGAAAACATAAATTATATTTCAAATCTTGAAAGATCTAGTTTAGTGGTACTTTGTGATCTCTCTCTCCCTTCTATCTTCCTTCCCTCCCTCTCTGTCCTACCCTGGAAATAATTATGATCTTAACAGGATATTAAATTACTCAGAAGTTAATCTTATATCTGTGAAAGAAATCTTCTTATAAACTTATTTTCAATTAACCATTTGATCTTTTTATTTCCCTGAGTAATCCCCTTTTACAATTATTCTTGTGTTTCACATATTACAGTATTAAAAAGATGTCAGCTACTGGGCTTTCTCTTGCTGAACTATACAGATAAAATAAAACCATCTGTCTCTTCAGAGGTGGATAATTAACTAATGGTATTATTTTATCTCTGATAGCACAGAAGCCTGAGAGAGTCTCAATATTTTCTTTGGAAACACTAATTTTCTAGACAGACTCTTATGTATTTGTTATTAAGCAATTTCTCCCTACTGTAAATATAAAATATGAATAACCAATTAATAATGTCAGGGTACACGTGCTTAAGTTTTTACTGTACCCCATACCCCTGATGTTCTTATTTTTGGAAGGCATTGAAATATGAGAGACTTGAACATTTGATGTCCTCATTATGAGTATGACAACTGAGGAAAGCAATAAAAAGATTGTATCTGCAAATTTTTTATAAGCTACCTATTGTGAGAGCATCTTGCTCCACACCAGTTTTATTAAGATGGAATTGTCATATAGTGTGTAAGTTTAAGATATATAATGTGTTGATTTTATACATTTATATATTGCAAAATTAATACCACCATAGTGTTAGCTAACATCTCCATCATGTCACATAATTACCATTGCTTTTGTGTGGTAAGAACATTTAAGATGTATTCTCTAAGCAATTTCAAGTATATAATTGCCATGCTACACATCAAATCTCTACAACTTACTTATTTTATAACTTAAAGTTGTACCCTTGGACCAACATCTGTGCATTTTTCCTGCTTCCACCCCTGATAGTTACTTTTCAACTCTGTTTCTGTGAGTTTAGCTTTTTTAGATTTCATATAGAAGTGATATTATACAATATTTGTCTTCTCTGTTTGACTTATTTCATTTAGGATAATATCCTCAAGGTCCATTTATGTTGTCACAAATGATAAGATTTCCTTCTATGTTATGGCTGAATAATACATCGTCTTTATCTGTTGATCCACTGACAGATGCTTAGGTTGTTTGCATTTCTTGGCTATTGTGGATAATGCTATGGTGAACATAGGGTGCAGATATCTCTTTAAGATTCTGTTTTCATTTCCTTTGGATATATATGCTGGAGTAAGATTGCTGGATTATATGGTAGTTTTATTTTTTATCTTCTGAGGAACCTCTATACTGTTTTCCATCGTGGCTGTAGCAGTTTACATTCTCAACAGCAATGCACAAGAATTCCCTTTCTTCACATTCTCGCCAATACTGGTTATGTCTTTTCTATAATGGCTCTCCCTATAGGTGTGAGGTAATATTGTGGCTTTGATTTGCATTTTCCTCATGATTAGTGATGTTGAGCACCTTTTCATGTATGTGTAGGTCACTTGTAAGTCCTCTTTGGAAATATGTCTATTCAAATCCTCTGCCCATTTTTAAATTGGATTGTTTATTTATTTTTGCTATTGAGTTGTGCGTTTTTCTTTAAAATATATAATTGGATATTGATCTCTCGTTAGATATATGATTTGCAAATATTTTTTTCCATCCAGTTAATTGCCTTTTTATTTTGTTGATGATTTACTTTGCTGTGCAAAAGTTTTTAGGTTTGATATAGTCCTACTTGTTTATTTTATGTCTGTTGCCTTTGCTTTTGGTGTCAGATCCAAACAAAGCATTGTAAGACCAATGTCAAAGAGCTTATTGCCTATGTTTCCTTCTTACATTCAAGTCTTTAATCCATTTGAGTTTTTGTGTATGGTGTAAGATAGTGGTCCAGTTTAATTCTTCTATGTGTGGCTTTCAGTTTTCCTAACGCCATTTATTGAAGAGACTGTTTTTTCTTCATTGTATATTCTTGGCCCCTTGGTTGTAAATTAATTGATTGAATATGTGTGGGTTTGTTGATGGACCCTCTATTCTGTTTCATTGACCTATGTATCTGTTTGTAAACCAGTGCCATACTATTCTGATTACTATAGTTTTATAATGTTTGACATCAGGAAGCATGATGCCTCCATTATTGTTCTTTCTCAAAATTGCTTTAGTTATTCTGGATCTTTTGTGATTTCATTTGAATTTTAAGACTGCCTGTTTTGTTTCCATGAAAAATACCATTGGAATTTTGATGGGGTTTGCACTGAATAAATAGGTGGCTTTGGGTAGTGCGGACATTTTAAGGTCTTTTACTCCATTGTTTAAACTTACTTACCTGCAAAAAAATGAAACTAGACCACCAACTTACACCATTCACAAAAATAAACTCAAAATGGATAAAAGACTTAAATGTAAGCTGTAAAACCATAAGCATCTTACATAGGCAGTAAGCTCTCTGACATCTCTCGCAGCAATATATTTGCTGATTTATCTCCATGGGCAAGTGAAATAAAAGACAGAATAAACAAATGGGACTATATCAAACTAAAAAGCTTCTGCACAGTGAAAGACAATAAGAACAGAATAAAAAGACAAACTACACAATGGGAGAATATATTTGACAATACATCTGATAAGGGGTTAATAACCAAAATTTATAAAGAACTTGTAAAACTCAATACCAGGAAGACAAACAATCCAATCCAAAAATAGGCAAAAGAAATGAATAGACACTTCTCCAAAGAGGACATACAGATGGCCATTAGGCATCTGAAAAAATGCTCAACATCACTAATCATTAGAGAAATGCAAATTAAAACCACAAGGAGATGTCACCTCACACCAGTCAGAATGGCGCTCATCAACAAAACAACACAGAATAAGTGCTGGCGAGGATGTGGAGAAAAGGGAACCCTCCTGCACTGCTGGTGGAAATGCAGACTGGTACAGCCACTGTGGAAAACAGTATGGAGATTCCTCAAGAAATTAAAACTCGAACTGCCTTTTGACCCAGCTATACCATTTTTAGGAATATACCCCAAGAACACCATAGCACTGTTTGAAAAGAAGAAATGCACTCCCATGTTTAAGGCAGCACTGTTCACAATAGTGAAGATCTGGAAACAGCCCAAGTGTCCGTCAGTGTACGAGTGGATTAAAAAGCTTTGGTACATATATACTATGAAATACTACTCAGCCATAAGAAATGATGACATTGGATCATTTACAACAATGTGGATGGACCTTGATAACATTATACTGAGCGAAATAAGTAAATCAGAAAAAACTAAGAACTATATGATTCCATACATAGGTGAGACATAAAAATGAGACTCAGAGACATAGACAAGAGTGTGGGGTTATGGGGGGAGGAGGAGAGGGAGGGGGTTTGGGGAGGGGAGGGGCCTTTCTTTCCTTCTAAAGAAAACCAGTTAGAAGGTGACGGAAGACAATTGGACTTTGGGTGATGGGAATGCAGCATAATCAAATGTCAAAATAACGTAGAGATGTTTTCTCTGAACATATGTACCCTGATTTATCAATGTCACCCCTTTAAAATTAATTTTAAAAATGTAAAAAAAATTTATTTCTAGGTATTTTATTCTTTATGATGCAATTATCAATGGGGCTGTTTTCTTAAATTCTCTTTCTGATAGTTTATTATTAATGTATACAAACACAACTGATTTTTGTGTATTGATTCTGTATCCTGCAACTTTAATAAAATCATTGATTAGTGCTAACAGTTTTTTTGGTGGTGTCCTAAGGATTTTCTATATATAATGTTATGTCATACATAAATAGTGATAGATTTATTTTTTCCTTTTTGATTCCTATGCCTTTTTGTTTCTTGCCTAATTGCTCTGGCTAGGACTGTCATTACTATGTTTAATAAAATGGGCAAAAGTGTTTATGCTTGTTTTGTTCCTGATCTTAAAAGAAAAGCTTGATGCTTTTCACTGTTGAATAAATGTTAGCTGTGCATTTGTTATATATAGACTTTATTATATTGATGTTTAACCTCATTATTTCCCCCTATTTTTGAGTTCCATTCTTTTTCTGCCTTTGTGTTTTTAATTGAGATTTTTACATAATTTCATCCTTTCTTCTGTCTTATCATACTATTTTCTTTTGGTGTTTGCCCTATAGTTTGAGAAGTATATTTATACCTTCTAATACCTTATAATAACAAAATAATTCTAATTGCACCTTCCCTTATATTATTGCTATCATTTATTTCACTTATATATAATTGAATGCATCATATTGTTTTAATTTTGAATAAATTATTATCTGTTAGATCAGTTAAGAATAAAAAATAAAAGTGTTTATTTTACCTTTAATTATTTTTTTCCTAATGCTTTTCCTTTCTTTATGTAGATCCAAGTTTCTGCCTTATATTTATCTCTTTGAAAACTTGTTTTAATGTTTCTTATAATGCAGTTCTACTGGAAACACATTTCTCTATTTTTGTTTGATAAAATCTTTATTTCTTTCTTTTTCTCCTATTTATTCTGTTAAAAAATATTTTGAAGGGTAAAGAATGTAGAATTATGTTTCTTCTTCTACACTCTTCTCTTAATTGCATGGTTTCTAAGGATAAGTCAAATGTAATTGCATAGTTTCTAAGGATAATTCAGGTGTAATTCTGATGGAAGGTTTTTTCCCCCTCTGGTTTTTTAAAATAATTTTTTCTTTGATTTTCTTTTAGTTTGAATATAATATGCTTAGTTGTCATTTTTATTTATCTTTCTTGGTGTCCTCTGAGCTCTTAGATCTGTGGTTTGGTGTCTGACACTAATTTGGGAATATTTCTTCATTCCTTTGTCTCTTTCTTCTCCTGGAATACCTATTATATTTATATTATGTTTTTTGTAGTTTCCCATGGTTCTTGAATATTCTCTTCTGTCCCTGCCCCTGCCCCCAATCTCTTCTCTGCTTTTCAGTTTTGAAAGTTTCTATTGACATAGTCTCAATGTCAGAGATTTTTTTTTCAGCCGTGTCCAGTCTACTTTGTCCCCATCAAAAATATTCTTCATTTCTGTTACAATGCTCTTGATCTTTAATATTTGTTTTTGATTCTTTCTAGAATTTCCATCTCTCTGTCTACATTATTCATGTGGTCTTTCTTTCATGTTGTCTACTTTTCCAATTAGGACCCTCAGCAAATTAATCATAGTTGTTTTGAATTATGGATTTCATAATTTCAACGTCTCAGCCACATCTAAATCTAGTTCTCATGCTTTCTCTGTCTCTTCAAATTGTGTTTTTTTAAAAAAATCTTTTTGTTTGCCTTGTCATATTTTTGTTGCAAGCCAGACATAATGTGTTGGATAAAAGAAATTGTTATAAACAAGCCTTTAGTGGTATGTGGTAAGGTGTAGGGTAGGGGAAGCATCCTGTGGTCCTATTGTAAGGTATTTTTCCTCACCAAGAAGGAAGGAAGGGGCCAGAGCCACAAAGTGTGGAATAATATAAGGCTTTATTGAGTACAGAGTGCTTCCTGCCTGATGAGGTTCCCTGACCCTGAGAAAAGATGGAGGCCAGGAAGTCACAAGGATTAAACCGCATGAGGGATATTTAAAGGATCCCTAGGGTGGGCAAGCTAATCTGACGTGGTGAAATCTCACTGGCTGATGGAGGTGTCACTCTTTTCCAAAGGACTCCTGGGAAGTTTCTTTCGGTGCACTTGGTTGTGGGAGGTCCTAGCCAAAGTTTCCGGGAGGGCCTGAGTTCCCCACATGACCATCCCCCATTATCCACTGACCTTACATTCTGACCTTTTGTGTTAAATAGAATAGGGGCGCCGTTTATTCATCTGGCTACTTCCTGCTCATTAGGGGCATCATGGAGAGGGGGAGATCAGAAGGTGGTTGTTTTGAGGGGTGTCAGGAGGAACATCTGTTTGGCCTTGAGTTGAGAAACTTTGTGGATGTGGTCCTGTAAGAATTTTAAAAAAGAGGAGTAATAGGGGGATTTGTAGGGTCCAGCCTTTTGGTGAGCTGGAGATGGATGGAGTCCAGTGGTTCTGACTGCCAGTGGTCCTGTATGGAGGCAAGCTTGAGGCAAAACTGCATGTCAGGAGTGGTGTAAAAAGAGGAAAGGGAGTGGTCCCATCCATTCCCATAATCGAGACCCGTGAGGGAAATAGAGGTCCAGAGTGTGATGGCAAAAACAGAGAAGGTAGCCCCCATGTACATAAGAAATGAGATGGACTTCCTCACTCGTTGCAGCATAACCTGGGTTCTCCGAGTCCAGGCCATGTCCTAGGAGTTTGAGTGATGCACCCACCTGGCTGGACTGGCCTCCCATTTGGGCAGCTTGTCCTCCACGTAGAGGCACTGGGGAAAAGCCTGCTACCCAAAGGGGCAATCGCTCTGCCAGTGACCGGGCTGTTTGCAGTCAGGGCAGGGCCCAGTGGGAAGCTGTGGGCAGGGGTCCTGCCAGGACCAGTGAACCTGCTTGCCACACTTAAAGCAAGCTCCTGGTGGGGATTTTCTTTGCGGCTTGGACTTGGGTTGGGCACTTCCTGTGCCTTGCCTCTGTTGTCTGCTGGCCTTAGGGTTGCCAGAAGAGCCTGGGTTTGGAGCATTACTTTCTGCTGCATGTGGGCCTGGCGAACAGCCTTGGCCTGTTTCTACTAGTTGGTACCATTAAAAACTTTAAATGCAATATTCACAGGTACCGGATATGGGTTTGGGGGTTGAGAATAAGAGGAGGGGGGCTCATGGAGAGCCCAGCACCCAGATCTGGCAGGAAACCCTGGAGCCAGAGGCAGGACAGGGCCAGAACTTCCTTTAAGGAAATAGGGGTTGGGTGTCAGGATCCTGAAAACTGGTGTAAGAGCCAATAGTAGGTGGAGAAAGACCTGATGGAGGAGGGGTTTAAAAACACAGTGGAGAAGGGAGGGGCCCCTGGCCAGCAGGGGAGGAGAAAGAGACACTGGTAGTGGTGAACGAGAAACAGGATTTTGCAAAGGGAGGGGAGGAGGCTCTCAGAGGGAAGAGACCTGAGCGAAGAGGTCCACAGAGGGACCAGAGAGAAGTCCCCAGAGAGAGGCACCCCCAGGAGTCAGGCAGGAGCGGGAGAGAGTTGGGAGTCCACGAAGAAGGAAAGATCAGGAGTGGAGATTTTAGGTGAGGTTTTTCTGTTCAGAAAAAGGGTCTGCGTGGTGGAACAGATGGCACAGAAATTAAGGACAGGGCACGCAAATAACTAAAAGCTATGAATGTAAGGGATCTCCAATCAGCTCCCAGCTTTTTTGGCGATAGTTAAATTGGTGAGGGTATTAAAACCAAAAGTCCCTTCAGGAGGCTAATTCAGTGGGTTCTATGGCCTGGCCACAGTGGAGAAGAAGAACAGTTTCTTCTTCTTTAGGGAGGGAGATTCCTGTGCCCCCATGGCCGCCCTCAGTCCTCGGAGTGGTCAGAGATGAGCATTGGCGTCCCAAAACTCAAGTTCTGACCACGGACGGCTAAGGTAAAGTGGATGTGCTCGGGACATCTCCACAGGCACACACGCACTCAGAACAGAAAGAGATCCCTGATGTAGCTACGGTTTCTGTACAGGGAGTCTCGGTGGAAAGAACTGAGGGGAAGGCCGGAGGCAGGGGACTTACCACACTGTGCGCCGAAGTGGGTGGAAGGTCGAAGATCCCGGTTCTTTCTCGGAGGGGAAGGGGAGAGGAGCGGTCCTTGTGGACTTCAACTCCTCCCGGTTTTTGGCACCAAAATGTAAGGTATTTTTCCCTGCCAAGGAAGAAGGAAGGGGCCAGAACCACAAAATGTGGAATAATAAAAGGCTTTATTGAGTACAGAGCACTTCCCGCCCGACAAGGTTCCCTGGCTCCGAGAAAAGATGGAGGCCAGGGAAGTCACAAGGATTAAACCGTGTGAGAGATATTTAAAGGGTCCCTAGGGTGGGTGAGCTAATATGACGTAGGAAATCTCACTGGCTGACGGAGGTGTCACTCTTTTCCAAAGGGCTCCTGGGAGGTTTCTTTTGGCGCACTTGGTTGTGGGCGATCCTAGCCAAAGTTTCCGGGAGGGCCTGAGTTCCCCACATGACCATCCCCCATTATCCACCGACCTTACACCTATAATTACGTTTTAGTCTTTTAGTGAGCTGTACCCTGGACTGTGAATATCACCAGTACTTCTCAGATTCCTATTTTCCAACTGTCAACTTGAGGTGGACGGATGGCTAGAATAGGCTAGTGTCGAGTATTTTTTTCTACCAGATCAGTTAGACTTTGATAAAACCATAATAGGTTAATATGGTCTGGTGAAATAGTTTCCCTTGAGGGAAGATTTTGCTAAGGAGAACAGAATGCTCTGGTGTATTTAAAAATGTTATTTTCCCTTCCCCTGGCTGGAAGCTCAGAGGGCATGTTTTCTCTGGTTTTCACTTTGAGAACCTGGTCGGGCTTCTGGAGATAAAAACCACAGAAGTGTGGGGTCTTCTGTGTGACCGGGCCCCCTTGAGTTTTTAGCTCTCAGACTTTCTCACACTGAGCCTTCTGAAATTTTTCATTGCAGTTAGGTTTTCCTAACCTGGTACAGGTTTCTGGAGAGATTCATTCTCTGGGGGTTCTGCTCTGTGATTCTCGTTATTCTGTCTGTCTCTCCAATCTTTAAAGCAGTGGTTTGCCCTGTGACCTCACTCCTGTGACAGGTCTGAGAAGGGATATTGATTTTTTAGCTTGTTTAGCTTTTTTCTTGTTGGGACAGTGACAACTTCCAAGGTACTCAATGCTGGATGGAAAACCAGAAGTCTCATATTGCCTGTTTAATATTAAGTTTGTTACTAGGTATTTAATATTTTTGTTGCTATTATAAATTAAGCCTTTCCTATCATTACATATTTTAACTAGTGTTGTTTTATACATGAAAATGATTTTTTTCTGTATATTAATTTTTCCTGTCACCTTATTACATTCTCTTATTATTTGTAATAGTTTTCAGTGGATTTTATTGTTTCTTTAGGTATACAACCATGCCTGTTTGCAGCCAGAATACAAAGGGAATGATGGTCCCTGGGGTTGTGAAACATGGTTGCACAGCTGATTCATGTCACCTGAAAAAGAGAACATTTTACCTTCTCCTTTACAATTTTTTTCTTTTTCTTTTTCTTTTTTAAGTGAAAAGAGGGGAGATAGAGAGACACACTCCTGTATGTGCCCTGACTGGGATCCACCCAGCAACCCCAACTGGGATTGATGTTTGAATCAACTGAGCTAATCTCAGTGCCCAGGGCCAATGCTCTAACCAACTGAGCCACTGGCTGTGAGAGGGGAAGAGGGAGTGAAGAGGGAGAAGGAGGAGGAAAGAAGCAGATGGTTGCCTCTCTTGTGTGCCCTGACTGGGCATCCAACCAGGATTTCCATATGCTGGGCTGAAGCCCTATCCACTGAGATACCAGCCAGGGCCCCCTTTACAATTTTTATATATTAATATCTTTGTCTTGCCTAATTATATTGGCTAGTTCCACCAGAACAATATAAAAATAACAGTGGAATTATTTACTGTCTTTACGTTGTTCTTGACTTCAGTGGGACAATACCACTATTGAATACCACTATTGCTTCCTGTTAAACACAATTCTGTTATCATGTTCAAGATACCTTGAGCAATTTCCTATTCGTTTAAGAAATTTTATTTAAAAAGAATCAGGTATAGAAGAGATTTTTAAGTGCAGGTAATATCTGAGGCCATGGATGTCATCATGGTTGTAAGAAAAGCAATTGTGTCTGTAGAAAAACAAAGGGACAATAGATTAGATTAAACCTGAGGAAACACCTGTATATTGAGGGTAGAGGAGAGAGGAACTGGAGAAGCTGTCAGAGAGTCTAGGTCAGGATAAAACTTCCCAATAATGTTTTGAAAACTCATCAGCACTATTTATGGAAATGTAAGCTATTTATGCTTGAACAGGATTTCCAGCCAGAAGTAGAGTAACAAAATCAGAACATTGCTTCTTTGGTTTGGAAGAATGCACTGGTTTTGTAGAATTGCTGTGGAAGTTATAAATGATGTCTGCAATCCAGAAGTATCTCTGCTTCCTGCAACACTGCATTCAGAGGCAACCGGACAGGTCTGCTGCGCTCAGAGTGCAAGATGAAGTAAAATGAAGCCCTTCCCTCCACATTCGGAAACACTGAGCTATTTCTTGTTTTCCTAATGCTTCACAAAGTTAAATCTGTTACTCTGGAGAGACACCTCACACAAGCTCTGTGATAACAACATAAACATGCAACTCTCAGTTGTGCCAAGTTTCCCCAGAAATGTTCCTGCATAATGCATATTTTAGCAATGTTCTTTATAGAAATGGTCAGTTTACTAACTTGAAGAGGATGGACGGAGGCAGCAGAATAATTGCATCATAAGTGAGATCTCACACATTTTCGATAGACATAAACACGGAAAATGCAATACTGAGGAAAGAAACCAGGAAGAGCCTTGTTTACTTTAAGAATGCTCCTACTCTCGTCTTTCTATTTTCCTTCTTTATCCAATATTTACCTACCTACGGAATTTTTAAAGTTATCTTAGAGATAATTTTTAACATCTAATGTAAATCTAGGGCATTATTATTTAGATTCTGAATTATGGGACTATTGGGGGGGGGCCAGTAGAAGTTGATTTTGAAGAGTCTGTTTTCAGGAGGATTTTCTTTTGGAGAAAGGAGAGACAGACGCGGGAAGGCGCAGAGGCTGTGGAAGGGGAGAAGCATTGGGAATACTGGAGAGCTTGGTCCCTATGGATCAGCCCAGCCCCCAGGATTTCTATCTGAACTATATAGGAAGGAAAGGGATACCGGAAAAGCTCTTTTTAGGAAACATTCTTTGAGATACTGAAACGTAAACATCATGGATTTGGTACCCAGAAGCTATTTTTGTAGTGTCTTAGCCTAGTAGGTAAGAGAGAACTGTGGACACATTTCCTTGAGTTTAAACCCTAGCTCTGCAAATTTCTAGCTTTGTGACCTCAGGTAAATTACTACACTCAGCCTCAGTTTCCCATCAGTATTAGTCTTCTGTAGCAGCCGTAGCAAATTCCCCGACACTCAGAAAACAACAGAAATGTATTATCTCACAGAATTCTTAAATCAAAGTCTTGGTAGGGCCATGCTCCCTTAGGAAGCTCTGGGGGAGAATTTATTTTTTGCCTCTTTTAGCTTCTGGTGGATTTTTCGGAGTTCCTTGGTTTGTGGCTGCATCAATCCAAGCTCTGCCTCTGTCTCCACTTCCCTCTCTCTTTCTCTCCTTTCTATCTGGAGTTGAAATTTCCCTTTCCTCTCTCTTGCAGAGACTCTTATGATGGAATTTAGGACTCACATATACAATCTAGGATAATCTCCCTAGTTCAAGATCTTTGACTGAGTCACATTTGCACAGACTTTTTTCCTTTATAAGGTAACATTTGCAGGTTCCAGGAATTAGGCCCTGACATTTCTGAGTGGCCATTATTCAGCCTACCACAACATCCTACAAAGTGGTAATAATAAAAATGTCTACCTCCTAGTTCACCATGTTTGTCTTTACACACCATTGTAGCCCTAGTGACCAGCACAGTGCTATCAATAATAACTATTTGTTAAAAGAAATATAGTAAAAGGAAATATTTTCCCCAGATTTGTTTGCTCAAAATGTATCTTGGGTTCCCTGGGTAATCTGGGGAATGTAGGAAGCCATTGGCAGATGGTGCCATTGGCTGGCAATGGAGGAGGGGATAAATATTGTCTAGTGGCTGCTGAATGTTTAATGTTGTCAAGTACTGCATGGCTGGTCGTGGCAAGAAGGCCATCTCCAAGTGGCCCAGATTAGACTTTTGGCCCAGAGAAGATCAGGAACCTCAAGATACCTTTGGGACCTCAAGGACTTGAAGACTTGTAGGCACTATACAGGCAAAGCCTGATGACAATAGTAGAGCTTGGCTTCTTCACCTAGAGGGCTAATTAAGGCTCAGTCTAAAGATTCCTTATGAGATTCCAGCAAAGCAGATTTGAAAAAGCCTATATGAACAATCACTATTCTTGTTGTGTTTATGCAACTAATCAGGCTAATTTGAAACTAGACTTAATGCAGTAGATAATCTTAATTTGACTATCTTTGATATAAATGAAGGTGCTTTTAAGAGAAAATTGATATTTCAATAAAATCTATAACATACAGTTAAGAATATCATAATCTAGATGGGATCCTGCTCTTTTCTAGTGTTCTTGAATATTTTGGCTGCAACTTTCTGAACTAATGCTTTATTTTTCTTTCATTCTTTGACTTAAAATTATTGAAACTAAAAAAGAAAATTTTTTTAGCTTTGCAATTGCATACTGCAGCTAAAGAACACGACACGAACTTGAACAATCTCAGTGACTAATGCTATGTAAGCCATACAGAAGTTACCTGAGCACCTGATCCCTTCACCAAAGACATTCAAACTGCAAATAAGAAGGATCCATCAGCTCGTCCCTGTTTGCTTTCCTTCCAGCAAAAGAAACGACAAGCCTCTACATCCATTCCAACCCGACATAAGATTCTTCTAAAGAATGGGAGGATGCAGGGATGGGACACTGGTTTACCAGTTTATTCTCATGAATACCACTGGATCCTGATTCACACTTGTAAGAATTTTTAATTGAAACTAACATTCCTGTTTCAATTTTACTTGTCTTTATTGCCTACAGCCTTTTATAGCTTGTTTTTCTTATATAGGTAAATGAATTTCTGCCTGACATATGCCTTTGGGAAACAGCCTACTTTTAACTCATGAGATTTTGCTTTACAACAGGCTCAAGGTTTCCACTCCCCTAGAAGCTTTGGAAAAACATCAATAGCTCCAAAGAAATGGAGCCAGAATTGACAGTGGGAGTTATAACCAGGACTAAATATGTTTTATTCTTGATTTACTGGTATTAGTCTAGACTAGCCATAAAATAGAGCTCAATAAGAATGTACTAACAAAGTAAGCTTGTAAGAGGATTCCTGTAAAATGGTAAATCCACTTTGTTCCTTCTATAACTATTATTCAATATCACTGGTTTAGTAATCAAACAGTATATATTCTGTAACAAATCAAAAGATATAATCAATTCTGTACCTTCACCTCTGGCCAAACTCTCTTTACAGTTAAAAGGCCTGTCTCCCTCCGACTGACTCACATCGAGGATTAACATCTGAGCAAGAAGAGTAACCTCTTCTCTCTCCCACCATGCTGAGGCTTGCAGTTCCGATTCTCGCTCAAGGCCAAAAAGACAGCTTGACTGTGGGACTCTGTGAATGCTTGTTATATAAAACAAAAATCCCGATTAATAAGTTACTTGCTAGCTTCAATTCCTGGAATAGCCAAGGGAAGGAACAGACTCTAACTCAGGTATGCCAGCTCTGGAAGATATGTGGCCTTCAGTCTGTTACCTGAACACTCTGAGCAGGCTTGCACTAACCCCTCCCCCGCTCCCTACCCCATCCCATCAGCAAAGAGCTCTCAAACTCCTCTTTTTGATTCCTTTGTTCTATTTTTGTTCTCCCCCCCCCTTCTCCCTTCTTATAAAAGCCTCTGCCTGCACCACAGAGGAAGATGGGTTTTTGAGGACAGGAGTCCCCCCATCTTTTCAGGTGGCCAACACTTGAATAAACCACTTTCCTTTGCACCAGCACCTGTGTCACATAATTGTTTTCCATGGCGAAAGGCAGCTGGACCTGGGGGTCATTTTTCCAGTTTCAGGTCAACGTGGACAGAACTGATTGTGAGCTCACATGAGACACCAAATTGGGATCCCCCAAAATACTTAAGTGAGTGAGATTTGGCTAGGATCTAGGGGTCAAGTGTTAATAGAAAGGAGCACCATCTTGATTGAGAACTAGCCAATGTGATAAGCATGTGAGGGCTTTGGCACAGTCATTTCCGGCTTGTAGTTTGCTTTCTAATTTTGTTGTTTCTTTTTCATTTACTCTTATTTCTAGTCATTCTTTCTTCTGATTGCAATAGTTCCTATTGCCTTTGTCCTCTTTGGGGGGCCTATATTTTCTTACATAGTTTTTAAATGAGAGCAATAAATCTTCAGTCAGCGGTTGCACCCAGCATTGAGATTGATTAATCTGCTATTCAAAGACAGTTGAAAATTGATATCCCACTTTTAACTATAGCTATAAAAGTGAAATATGGATTTAGAAGTCTTTAGTGGCAACAGCCTAAGGATGACTGTATAATTTATCGTCCAAACCAGGACACTTCCAGGAGTGACAGGGAGGACTGTTAATAATTACCCCAAGACAGTCTCAGACCAATCGGAATGAATGGTCACCCTATGTAAAGGTTGCAAATTGCTACTTTATGAAGGTTTGAGTGTGTTCTCTCTTTTCTCAGGACCTATCTGGCTGTGTCTGGGGAATACCAGTGCCTAGAATCAGACCTACCTACTAATTCAGGGAGTAACCCCAGCTGAAGATGCAGATGTATGATCAGTTTGGCAAGCCAAATCTAGCAGCCAGATGGTCTAGCAACATTTCCTAGGTGAGCAGACCACCTATGACAAGGGACCAAGAGAAAGTGTTATTAAGTTCTAACAGGTGAATGGAAAGCAGAAATGGGAACTCCAGATGAATGATAGCTGGCAATAAAAAAGGCAGGTTATCACACTATGGGCTCAGGAAGGAGTATCAAAGTCAGGTCCGTGTTGTTAAAGGATAAATTGGGCCACCAAGCAGGGCAGAACCTTCACGGATTAAACAGAAGAAAGATAAAGGTAGAGCCAGTATGACTGGTGACTTATAAAAATGGCTTAATCCCTCCTGACTCAAGCAGGTTTGGTGTTGGGAACTGGGAACTGAGCTGGGTTGTGGTGAAGGAATGGAGAGGTTTTTATGAAAGCACGTGGAAACTGTAAACAAGTCTGATTGTGTACTGTGATTTTCTCTCCTCACAAGCAAGGGCCACTCTGCATTCTTTCCTCATCCTTATTTTGTTAGTAGGTGCTGCTGTGTTTGTGTGCGAATGGTCCTTCTGTGCATGTTTCTCTTTCAGGGCCAGGGTCTCTCTGTTCTAGATGTGTGCCTTTGTCCCTGTTACTCTATTTACACTTTCCCTCGATTTCATTTTCTTTATCTCCCTCCCTCTTTTTTCTTGCTCTATTCCCCTTAATTAGAAATAATGAAAAATGGAAGTTTATTTATTGTTATTTAGTTAATTTTTTATTGCATTTAATGGTATTACTATTTTTCTTTTTAAATTTTATTTTTCACGTACAGTTTGCATTCAACATCATTTTGGATTGGTTTCAGGTATACGACATAGTGGTTACACAATGTATACTTTACAAAATGTTTCCCTGATATTTCAAGGACCCACCTGACACCATACATTGTTATGTCAATATTATTGACTGTATTCCCTGTGCTGTATTTTACATCCCTGTGACTATTTTGTAACTAGTAGGAATTAGTTTTTTTCAATTAGTAGGAAGTTTATTTTTTGTTGTTATATTTATTAGATACCATTTTATGTTTCTTGTTAATTTAAAAAAATCATTAAGCAGAGTGGGTTTTTTACTCTGTTTAACAAGGACAACAAAAAAGGTAAATGGAATTACTTTTAATTTATGTGGCCCTCATTTGATGTTTTCTTCCTGTTCCTATAGATCAGGGGTCCCCAAACTACGGCCCATGGGCTGCATGCGGCCCTTGGAGGCCATTTATCTGCCCCCGCCACACTTCTGGAAGGGGCACCTCTTTCATTGGTGAACATTGCCCATCTCATTAGCCAAAAGCAGGCCCATAGTTCTCATTGAAATACTGGTCAGTTTGTTGATTTAAATTTACTTGTTCTTTATTTTAAATATTGTATTTGTTCCTGTTTTGTTTTTTTACTTTAAAATAAGATATGTGCAGTGTGCATAGGAATTTGTTCATAGTTTTTTTTATAGTCTGGCCCTCCAATGGTCTGAGGGACAGTGAACTGGCCCCCTGTGTAAAAAGTTTGGGGACCCCTGCTGTAGATGAACGGTTCTTTACTAGAGGGAAAAAGTTTTTTTCTTGATTTAAGTGTTTTAATTCTACATAGAACTTGACATGCTTTATAGTTAATGTCCCTTTTAGCCAGTTATCATCTGTATCAAACTGAGGAAAGACAAACATTAACATCTTCATTTAACTGACAAAAAAGATTTCAAGAATAGAGAGGGTAAGCAGTGCAGTTCCAGTTCAAACAGAGACATCAAAATTAACATTAGAATTCTAGTGATTTTTTAAAATGTTAAAAAAACAATACTAAGTGCATAGATTAGCATAACAAATACTTTCTTTTTGTTTGAAAAATAAATATTTCAGATATAATTGAGGTTCCCCTTATACTCCTTTACGTTTTCATTCTCCTCTTCCCTTCCCAGAGATAACAGTTTATGAATTGAGTTTTAATCTTTCTCATATGTTCTTTCATAATTCTAATTCATATGTATTAGCTCTTACACAAAGCATAGCACTGTTCTGGAATTGAAAATACTTATAGAAATCAACCAGGTAGTATCATTTTGCAGCTTCCTTTTAATCACATGGATCACATTTTTGATATCTATTTATTTTGCTACTATTATTTTGGTATAACTGCACTATAACATTTTATATATTGTAGGAATACACCATGATTTATAAATTTATTTCAGCCAACAAACCTTTCCACTAGATTTCATAGTGCAAAATTTGCATGATTTTGTTACAAATTGTGAGGGCAAACATATTCTATCTATATTATTGATACTAGTGAGACATTTTTAAAAATTTCTTGTAACATACAACTTATCTATATATAATGTTTTCTTAAGTATTCATTCATATCAGGGTTTCTGCCTCATTTCAGTAACAAGGTCTACTTGATGAAGTATATCTACAAGTGTATGATTTTCAGGAAGTAAAACTGAAGATATAGGCTGGAGTTTTTTTATTGTGACATCAATTAAGTTACATGGTGAAGAGTATGAATTCAACAAAGATGTCTATTCTAGAACATTTTAGCAAGAAATAATGAGATGCTTAACATTCTGGGATATGTACTTTTGTTTTCTTTATTAACCATCCCTCCCAAACAAAAATCATGTGGTATTTGCTCATAAGAGAAAGTGAGGGAAAGTATAGGAATAGTTAAGTAAATTAGGTTACATTTGTCCATAAGATGGAATATAATGTAGGCAATAAAATGACTTAAAAGATATTTGAATTAACACTTGGGACTAATGTTAAGATTAAAAATACATAAGTGAAAATTAGATTCAATAATATTAAAAAATATGGAAAAGCCAAGAAGGAAAGCACTAAGTTATTAAACTTAGTTTCTACTTTCCAATACTAACTGTGCATTAAAATCAATTTTAGAGAAAAAAAATTGCCATAGCTCACCCCACATTAATTGAATTAGAATCTGCAGGGATGGGTCTGGGCATCTATATTTTTCAGGTGTTCCACAAGTAATTCTGATGTTCAGACTTAAGAACTAGTTGGCCAAAATATACATTTACATACACATATAACATAAAAGTAAACTAAATGAAAACTGAGCAGGATCCCTGTGGAGGAGGGGATAATATAAGATGTATTATGTTCATGGATGGGAAAAGTCAATATGGAAAAGGTGTGCTTACTCTTCAAATTATACGTTAAATTCAATAAAGTACCAGCACAAAGAGACTTGTAGATGTGACTGGTTAAAGATCTTGAGATAGGGAAATTATCCTGGATTAATCTGGGTAGGCCCAGTGGAATCACAAGGGTCTTTTTTTTTTTTTTTTTTTTTTTTTTTTTCATTTTTCTGAAGCTGGAAACAGGGAGAGACAGTCAGACAGACTCCCGCATGCGCCCGACCGGGATCCACCCGGCACGCCCACCAGGGGCGACGCTCTGCCCACCAGGGGGCGATGCTCTGCCCATCCTGGGTGTCGCCATGTTGCGACCAGAGCCACTCTAGCGCCTGGGGCAGAGGCCACAGAGCCATCCCCAGTGCCTGGGCCATCTTTGCTCCAATGGAGCCTTGGCTGCGGGAGGGGAAGAGAGAGACAGAGAGGAAAGCGCGGCGGAGGGGTGGAGAAGCAAATGGGCGCTTCTCCTGTGTGCCCTGGCCGGGAATCGAACCCGGGTCCTCCGCACGCTAGGCCGACGCTCTACCGCTGAGCCAACTGGCCAGGGCCACAAGGGTCTTTAATAAGGGGAAGAAGGAAGCAGGGGAGGCAGAAGAGGAGATGAGGACAGAAGCAAATTTTGGGGTGATGGAACTGCTGGCTTTGAAGGTAGAAGAGGGTGATGAGCCAAAGCATGCCGCCAGCCTCAGAGCTGGGCAGGGCAAGGAAATGGGTAATTTGCTAAGTGTTCTAATGTGATGTGGCCCTACCAACACTGTGGTTTGGCTGTGTGAGATCCACTCCAGACTTCTGACCTCCAGACATGCCACATAATATATTTATGTTGCTTTAAGCAACTAAGTTTGTGGTACTTTGTTATAGTGGCAATAGGAAATTAATATAGTGGTCACAATGGTCTAAGGGTCAGACCATTTTCACCTTTTATTTTTTGTCCTAGGAAAATAGACTCCACAGCCCCTGAAACAAATAAACAAACAAACAAACATGAAAGCAAAACAATAACAACTGAGATCAAAGGTCTTATCATTCTAATGACTAGAGCTTAAAGTAGGATGTAATTTTATTGAAGAAAAATAAAGTGGTTTTGTACACTCCAAATCTCTGTGCATGATTATTTTGCTTCATTGTGACTCAAATCAATTAACATGAAGGTTTCAAAGGTTGAATCCCTGTTTCCTTAAAATGTGTCTATATTACAAGTTTAATTGGTATGTATTGGTAAAAAATATTAAACTAATTACAATGTTGAGATCTATAGCAGATGTAGCCATAACATAGGGGCAGAAAATTCTCTTGATGTTCTGTGCAATTGCTGCAAGGTATTTGAAATGGGAAACAAGAAGGGCAATTGAGAGCACCTGCTTGAATTTTTAGGAAAGGGAGAGGGAAGCTGTTTCAAAGACACATCTGGAAGCTAATAAGAAAACACATAATAGCAGGACAAAAATAGTTCTTCTTTCTGCCAGGGAGAAAGAGTTATTATTTTTCTCTTCCAAGAGTAAGCAACCATGACATTGTGTAGAGTGGGAAGGTATAAAGTCAGGAAGAGGCAGGTAAACAAAAAACCAAAAAAACAAGACAGCTATAACAATAATGGCAACAGCACGTATTTTGCAGTTTGTCCAGAGTCATTTGAATTGGATAACTTTGGTTCAGAGGAAGCCTTGGTTATGAAACAAGAATACAGCAAAGGTGCATACTGTGTCTGAAGAAAATATCCCAGAGACAAAGTTTAGAAGACAGTGCATCAGAAAAAATTAAGATCATGCATACAAAGACAAAGAAATAACAGTAAGACTTAGGTATAATATATGTACCTGATGACAGCGACTAAGTAGAAAACCAGAGCTACGGGGACAAATCCTAATAATTGGAATTCAGCAAGAAGGTTTTAAGCTTTGCAGTTATGGATGGGTTTTCATCCCCTAACCCCTTTAAAAAAATAAACAAATTGATTGGGAACACTATCTTTCATTTCCCATTCTCCTATTCCTCTGCCTCCTTTTTCTCTCCATCAATGACATCTTTATAGCCAATTATCAGTCTCCATTGCTGAATCCATTTTATTTTTTATTGTCACATGGAATCTTTTCTAGAGAGACACTCATTTCAGCAAACTCATATTGCTCAGCATGAGACCCACAGCATCATTTCTGCAGATGTTAACAGATGCTTATTGGAGTATCTTGCCAGATCTGCCTAGGGACTGGCAAATACCCAAGCTGTTCTTCCTACTCTGAAATGTCTGGTAGGATGATGAAATTTAGGAAAACAATGAAGATGTTGAACAGCAATAAAAACAATTCCTGTGAGTTCTTACCTCCCAGGATACAGAACAAGAGCACTTGTGAAATTTTAATTTCTCCTAAAAGCTGGAGTTCTTTCCAAATGAATGATATTGGGTTCACAGGTGATCTTTATGGGGGATGGTGCAGCAGGTAAAGTAAGTCAAGAGATTTATGAAAAGAGAGGTTCTTGCTGCCTCTGTATCCCTTCCCTTACTGAATTCCTACCCACTTGTTTATTCTCCATAACTTCAGGGGTGGAGGGAATCCAGGGCCATAAAGGAATTAAAATAAGAAACTCTTAGGCTTCCAGTTCCCAGAATCCTAGATCTTCCAAGTAAGTAAATAAGTAAGACTTGGCAATGTCTTTACATTGATGACCTTATCTTTTATTTGATTTCAATGTCCAAATAAAATATCACTTAAGATTTTGTCCCTATGGATGTGATTTTATGGTTGGCCTGAGACATCTCCTGCTAGGAGCCATTAAGTCCAACTAGAACATAAAATTTGTCATTTTGTCCAAGGTTGGTGAGTATGTTGTGGGGGAATAGCTTTGTTTCCTTTACCCTATGTGATCCTGTTGGGGAGGAGACCGTTAGCAATAATACATCAAAGCTGTGCTAGGGGAAGCAATTTCTATTAAGCCAGAAAGAGGTTTGTATAATATTTTCTGTAAATGCCACTCTGAAAAATCCAAAGGTGAAGGCAGGAATAGAACCAGGAATACTTTAAACCTTGTTACAGAGGCAGTGTCAGGACAAAGTCCCTGGGACCAACCACTTGCTAAGAGGGATTTTAGGCAGGCTTGGTGTTGATTTTTTATGCAGTGAAAGGCAAACTGATGGGAAAGTAGAGGTGTGATTTTAATTTTCACTTATTAATTGCATGTGTGTCTGCTAGGCTGCTAGCAAGTGTCTGATCTTTTGGTATGGGGCTGAAACTGGACCCCTTCTGGATGTTGAGTGTTCTTGTTAGATGTTGCAACACTGAGAAAGAGCCAAGTTTCACACGTGGGCCCAAAGGACAGAGCTATAGGAGTGTGCTGGAAGATATTTCCTGCTGCTCTGCTGAAGGACCCTGTGCAGTAAGCTCACAACCCCCTGACCAATAGTGTCACTGTTTCCACAGTAACCCTCAGAGTAGTCACAGGGAACTGGGCTGAGGACATTTTGGGAACAAAATGTTTGAGAATGATAATAGCAGTTTGCTGAATTTCTGAGGTGTCAAGGTGAAACTTAAACTAATTTTTCTTTTTCATTTTGCTGCCATTGTCTCAGAGTGTGAGCATTTCAACTTTGATTAAAACGTGCCCTTTTCCAGCCACCAGTTTATTTGTGCTTCAGCCAAGGCAGACAAATCCCTAGAAGATACTATCAGTCTGGTGCAGTGAAAACTATTATGAATTCCCAGACAGAGAGGTCTGAAGTAGCTGACGTGTTGTTGCTCATAATTCAAGAGCATCAGTAGAAGTCTCAAACAATGAACAGATTTTTCTGAACCTTGTTACTTGCATCAGCATTAATAAGCCCTCATTTTAATCTTTTTAAGAAAAGGTATTCATCTCCACATTTACATGTAAAAGTACTACAATTTTTACTAGTCACTTAAATGATAAACTTATGCTATTTTTGAGGGCATCTTTTATTCACAAACTGACCAGTTCCAGTTTGCCTGGGACTGGAGAGCCTGCATAGGATGAGCAAAGGACTATGAAAGAAATGACTGGACTCCATGCTCTTAGTCTCCATGTATGGAACCTACCTCAAGCTGCTTACAATGACCTGTGCGTTCTGCTTATTCCATTGTTTATATTTGTAAACATAAGTAATGCCTGCCTTGCATAGCTCATGGGCTGACAGAGTAAGATAAAAATGAGGCAGTTAACCTGACCAGGTGGTGGTGCAGTGGATAGAGCATCGGACTGGGATGTGGAGGACCCAGGTTCAAAACCCCAAGGTCACCAGCTTGAGTGTGGGCTCATCTGTTTTGAGCAAGGTTCACCAGCTTGAGCCTAAGGTCTCTGGCTTGAGCAAGGGGTCACTTGGTCTGCTGTAGCCCCTGGTCAAGGCACATATGAGAAAGTAATCTATGAACAACTAAGGTGCCACAATGACGAATTGATGCTTCTCATCTCTCTCCCTTCCTGCCTGTCTGTCCCAATCTGTCCCTCTCTCTGTCTCTCTGTCTCTGTCAAGAAACAAAAAATAAAATGAGGAGGTTTGTTGAAAGTGAAGCATTTCAAATTGTTTTTCACAGTTAAGGCAGCAAAATTGACCCAATGGACTCCCAAGGTTCATCAAATCAGTCCTTGAAAGAATAAAAAAAAAAAAAAGAAAGAAAGAAAGAATAGAGATTGGAATTCTAAAAGTTCCCTCTTGAAATAGGTGTTGTTCAAAACCATGGGTGCACACCTTTCAGTCGAGTGAGTTAGTGGGCCATCCAGAGTTGTTGCAGAACTACAATGAAAAAGGGCTGACTTTAATTTTCAACAATATAATGGACTAGTTATCTAGAGAATATATTCTGTTTAAAAATATAAAATATAAAAAAATAATACATCATGATCAAGTGGGATTCATCCCAGAATCTCAAGGATGGTTCAACATACGCAAAACGGTTAACGTAATACACCATATCAACAAAACAAAGAACAAAAACCACATGATCTTATCAATAGACACAGAAAAGGCTTTCGATAAAATACAACACAATTTTATGTTTAAGACTCTCAACAAAATGGGTATAGAAGGAAAATATCTCAACATGATAAAGGCCATATATGATAAACCATCAGCCAACATCCTATTAAATGGCATAAAACTGAGGACTTTCTACCTTAAATCAGGAACAAGACAGGGTTGTCCACTCTCTCCACTCTTATTCAACGTGGTGCTAGAAGTTCTGGCCAGAGCAATCAGACAAGACAAAGAAATAAAAGGCATCCATATTGGAAAAGAAGAAGTAAAGCTATCACTTTTTGCTGATGATATAATCCTATACATCGAAAACCCGAAGGACTCCACAAAAAGATTATTAGAAACAATAAACCAATACAGTAAGGTCGCAGGATACAAAATTAACATACAAAAGTCCATAGCCTTTCTATATGCCAACAATGAAATATTAGAAAACGAACTCAAAAAAATAATCCCCTTCACGATTGCAACAAAAAAAATAAAATACCTAGGAATAAACATAACAAAGAACGTAAAGGACCTATATAATGAAAATTACAAAGCATTGTTAAGGGAAATCGAAAAAGATACAATGAGATGGAAAAATATTCCTTGTTCTTGGATAGGAAGAATAAATATAATCAAAATGGCCATATTACCCAAAGCAATATACAAATTTAATGCAATTCCCATCAAAATCCCTATGAGATTTTTTTAAAGAAATGGAACAAAAAATCATCAGATTTATATGGAACTATAAAAAACCCGAATAGCCAAAACAATCCTAAGGAAAAAGAATGAAGCTGGGGGCATTACAATACCTGACTTTAAACTATATTATAGGGCCACGATAATCAAAACAGCATGGTATTGGCAGAAAAATAGACACTCAGACCAATGGAACAGAATAGAAAGCCCAGAAATAAAACCACAATCTTTGATAAAGGGGCCAACAACACACAATAGAGAAAGGAAAGCCTCTTCAACAAATGGTGTTGGGAAAACTGGAAAGCCACATGCAAAAGAATGAAACTCGACTACAGCCTGTCCCCGTGTACTAAAATTAATTCAAAATGGATCAAAGACCTAAATATAAGACCTGAAACAATAAAGTACATAGAAGAAGACATAGGTACTAAAATCATGGACCTGGGTTTTAAAGAACATTTTATGAACTTGACTCCAATGGCAAGAGAAGTGAAGGCAAAGATAAATGAATGGGACTACATCAGAATTAAAAGTTTTTGCTCAGCAAGAGAAACTGATATCAAAATAAACAGACAGCCAACTAAATGGGAAATGATATTTTCAAACAACAGCTCAGATAAGGGCCTAATATCCAAAATTTACAAAGAACTCATAAAACTCAACAACAAACAAACAAACAATCCAATTAAAAAATGGGAAGAGGACATGAACAGACACTTCTCCCAGGAAGAGATACAAATGGCCAACACATATATGAAAAGATGCTCAGCTTCATTAGTTATTAGAGAAATGCAAATCAAAACTACAATGAGATACCACCTCACTCCTGTTAGATTAGCTATTATCAACAAGACGGGTAATAGCAAATGTTGGAGAGGCTGTGGAGAAAAAGGAACCCTCATTCACTGTTGGTGGGACTGTAAAGTAGTACAACCATTATGGAGGAAAGTATGGTGGTTCCTCAAAAAACTGCAAATAGAACTACCTTATGACCCAGCAATCCCTCTACTGGGTATATACCCCAAAACCTCAGAAACATTGATACGTGAAGACACATGTAGCCCCATGTTCATTGCAGCACTGTTCATAGTGGCCAAGACATGGAAACAACCAAAAAGCCCTTCAATAGAAGACTGGATAAAGAAGATGTGGCACATATACACTATGGAATACTACTCAGCCATAAGAAATGATGACATCAGATCATTTACAGCAAAATGGTGGGATCTTGATAACATTATAAGGAGTGAAATAAGTAAATCAGAAAAAAACAAGAACTACATGATTCCATACATTGGTGGAACATAAAAATGAGACTAAGAGACATGGACAAGAGTGTGGTGGTTACCAAGGGTGGGGGGAGGGAAGACATGGGAGGGAGGGAGGGAGAGAGTTAGGGGGAGGGGGAGGGGCACAGAGAACTAGATAGAGGGTGGCGGAGGACAATCTGACTTTGGGCGAGGGGTTTGCAACATAATTTAATGACAAAATAACCTAGACATGTTTTCTTTGAATATATGTACCCTGATTTATTAATGTCATCCCATTACCATTAATAAGAATTTATTATAAAAAAATATATAAAATATACTTATTAAAATATATTTTAAAATAGCTAAGCCTTCAGTAAAGGAAATTATAGTAGGCTAGAAACAATGAGAAAGTATGTCTGTAGACAGGTAAATGAATGTTGGAGCCTGCCTTCGCCTAGGGATATTTTTCATAAAAGGTCACACTTTGATGGGTCATACTTATACCCGGGTGGATAATAGCTGATTCTAAGAGTAGAGATCAAATCAAGATCCATGAATAATGCTGATTCTCCTATAAGTGTATTAGAAAAAAGACTACCTGACAGGGGCAGGTGATGAGGATGCTGTCTGTTTTTGTCTTAGCTCCAGGAGAGTGGGGAAAACATATATCTCTAGGAAATTCCTAATTCCAATCCTGCAGTCACATGAGTTTAAGGATGGAAAGCCCACTCACTAGGGAACCTGTAGAAAATTTAGTCCAAAGTGCTGATAGATTGGTTGTGACTCTTGGTACCTGGCAGAAGGAAACACATCTTCTCTGGAAGAAAACACTCTAAACTAAGATTTTGAGGAATTCCTACAGATAAGTTTATGAAATCACTAAATGTATAAAAAATAAGCCATCAAAAACCAGAGCCAGATGAAGCAATAAATAACACAATCAAAGTTTCAGGAATAGAGATTTTTAAATTTTAGATACCATCTATAAAATAATTATGGTATAGTATATTCTCAGGAAATAAAAGCAATCATTAAGACTATGACAAAGGCACATGTGTCTGTTGAAAACGGTCAGGAACATTTGAGAAAGAACCAAAAGAGACCTTTTAGAAATAAAAATATAACTCAAATTAGAAATGCCATAGAAGTTAAATGGTAGATTAACTGGAGGAAAGTAAACAAGTTAGTAAACTGGAGGCTATCTGTGAAGAAATTGCTCAGAATGCCCTGCAGAGAAACAGAGAGATGAAAAATATTAAAGGGAAATTAAACACAGGTTGGAATTACAGTATCAATCAATGTCTAA
This sequence comes from Saccopteryx bilineata, assembly GCF_036850765.1. Lineage (NCBI taxonomy): Eukaryota > Metazoa > Chordata > Mammalia > Chiroptera > Emballonuridae > Saccopteryx > Saccopteryx bilineata. Next base: position 266,261,537 of record NC_089490.1, on the reverse strand, counting down.
TTTGCTGGATTGAGAATAAAGATAGCACTAACTCACTGGGCAACAACTTATAAGTCAGGAAGGAGATGGGAGTAAAAACACTTTCAGATGCTTGTGATTTTACAAAAATTTTAGAGATATTGGTTTACTTTAGACTTTAGCAATTAAATATTCATATTAAAATTTCCAAGGTAATCAACAAAAAAATGGAAGTAGAGTTTTATATCTTTCAACCTAAAATTGGGAAAAGCACAGTAAAGGGGGGGAGGAGAAATAAATTTTAATGAGTTCTAAAGCAAGGTAGAAGAGGAGGAAAAAAACAGGAATATAAAAACTATTGAGGCAAAAATGAAGCACAAAATAAGGTATAAAAATAATCCAATTATATTAATAACCATATAAATGTAAATGTGGTAAATTCCTACTTAAAATACAAATATGTTCAGTCTTGATTTTTTAAAAAATTCTATAATTTGCTGTTTACAAGAGACAGATTCTTGTGCTGTTTATAAGGACCCCCAGAAAGAGTAAAAGTAAGGAAATAAAAGAAGATATACAGAAAATATAAAGCAAAAAAGTAAAGTAGTGTAGCTATTTCAACTAGAAAAAAGTGAACTTCAATGTAGAAAGCATTACTAGGAATAAAGAAATTTACTGCATATTGATAAAAGTTTGAATTTTTTCAGGATGATATTATTGATAATAATTTCTAACTTGGAAATATTTTATTTAGTAACAGGTTCAAAATATATAAATCAAACTAAATATAAAAATCAATGATTTTTATCATTGAAATATGAGAAGTTGAAAAATCAAATGCTTCTTTTTTTATTGCTTCATATTCATTTTGAAATATCCCCTAATTTTTGTGAGCAGTATATGTTGACACATCATAATTACCCATAGTCTGCAGTTTACATTAAGTTTCATTTTTGATGGTGTACATTGTGAGTTTGGACAACGGTATAATGACATGTACCCAAGTATTATCTTTTAAACACTGACTCCTCCCAACAATTGGAGAAAACAGTATATTTATATTTAAAAATATGTATCTATTTCTAGCTCATGAACTATTTACAGAAAATGTTTTAAGCCATAAAGCATGTTTCAACAAATTTTAAATACAGTTCCTTGTGTACTGCATTCTCTGACCTTATTTTGTTTTTTATTTAAAAACTTTTTTTAAAATTTTGACTATATTTTAGAAGAGTTTAGAAGAAAATCTCATGTAATGATGCAACAAAGGAATTAAATCTTAATACAGTTTCCCCCATTTCTTAATACTTAGTTCTATTAAGCAGAGAAGGAATAGTCCAATTTCTCCTGGAAAACAGTATGAAATATTAGATCAAAATGAAGTCTGTATTTGTGAGAAACTGCTGAAAATAAATGAAGCTAGCAGTCTGCCTATGATCCAGGCATGTTATCAATTTCTGGAATTCATGGTTCTGAGAGATATTTTTAAATTTCACGGCCTTGCTGCTGTGCAAAACCAAACATGCTAATGTTTTCAGGTTGTTTTTAAAATTTCTTGCTGTTGTTTATTTACATTTTGGTGTCCTCCATTATAAGAAACTAAGAGGGGCAAAGGTACTAGGGTAAAAAAACAGATAATATCTGAAACCCCCAAATATATGGCCAAAAGAATGTTTATTTTTTAAAAATTGAGAGCAGCGGAGGCAGAGAGACAGACTCCCACAAACCCCCCAACCAGGATACACCTGGCAAACCCTCTCTATGGTGTGATACAGGGGTGGGGGGGCATTGCTCTGTTGCTCCAGAACTGAGCTATTTTTAGCATCTGAGGAGGAGGCCATGGAGCCATCCTCAACACTAGGGCCAACTCCCTGGAGCCAATTGAGCTATGACTGTAGGAGGGGAAGAGAGAGAGAGAGAGAGAGAAAGAGAAAGAGAGAGGGGGAGGGGGGGGGAAAGCAGATGGTTGCTTCTTCTGTGTGCCCTGATTGGAATTGAACTCAGGACCACATGCCGGGCCGATACTCTACCACTAAGCAAATCGGCCAGGGCAAGAATGGTTTTTAAATTTCTCTTGTAAGACCTCAATTCTTATTTCATCTGGCTAACTGCTTTTCTATTTTAGCCTCTTTTCATAGCCAATTTGAAAAGAGTTACATTGTTTAAATAGAGTTTAAGGCAATTCTTCAAATGAGGGGTTGTTCAAGTTTGTTTGTTTATTTATTATTAACATTTTGGGAATAGGATTTTGGCTTTTTTATTGCTCTGCTGATTTGATGCAAATCACTCTAATCTCAAAACTTTTAGAATTGCATTTTCTTTAAGCATTACCAATTATAAATTCAGCAGCTATGCTTGTTAAAATCTCATGTAGGGTTTTCTAATTATTGAAAATATATTAAAAAAACCTTAAATATAGGTGCTAATGACTAAATTAGATTATCTTTAAATTAATAAATTTTCAGTTTTTTAGCTTCAAAGAAAACTTGCATTGGTTTTCTAGCATAAAAGTTCCCATTACTATGGCATAGTTTAAGATATTTTTATTATAAAAATTTGAAAATTAATTATTATTACAATAGAAATCTGGTAACAGATATGTACTACAATCACCTTAGTAGAATCATAGACCTAACGTAACTTGAAAAAAAACTGTAAGTAGAGAGTAAAAGAGAGCATTTCAAAAATAGATTCAGGAAAATATATATTAAAGTTTAATTAAATTCTCTGCAGTTGTGAGTCTAGCATCATTCTCGCTTTTGTGAGTCTTCATAAGAAAGTAAGACGTGGTGCTTATATAACAAATAACTATATGTGAGATTGAGGTTGAATTATGAGAATAGCAAGATTAAAAGTTAGAAAGATTTGTATGGTTGAAGAAGTTAGGAAGTGATGAAGAATAAAGAAGGGCCTTTGAAGGACATTGAGGCACATGTGAAAAAAACAGTCCAAGGGAGGAATAATGAGGTAAAGGGAGCAGAACGGGTATAATGTGCTCTATATGAGACAGTAATTTTCTTCAAATTCACTCATCCTCAGAGAACATCTAATGATAATCATCTCCTTTAAAAGGCAAGCTACTTCCAAATATATTTGTTTGTATGCAAGGTCTGTAAATTTGATATGAGAGGTAAGCTGCAAAGGAATCATGAGAATTTTTATGTAGGTCATTCCTCTTTTCATTTTGAAGGTTGGACAACCTAGCTGAAGGTTTCTCATGAGTCTGGTAGTACTTGGAAAGTCACTGCTTTTATTAGAGATCCCCGGTTAGACAAATAAAATGGCAGTGGCTGCTGGAGTTTTCTCCCAACATGGCAACTCAAAACTGAGAAAGAAGTCTTGATGTATGAAATGTCACTCTATCAATAGCACACCTTAAAATTCCTCATGAGGGTCTAATTTTTATCCATGCAAGAGTTGATTCATCATACAAGATGGGCTTCTGTCTGAGAACAAACAGAGAACAAAAATCTCTTTTGTTTTGTTTTATCTAAAGAATCTGTAGAAGTAAAACTGTATTTTTATGTTATGCTGAGTCCAGGGTCATAGGGTTTCTCAATTCATCTCCCTATTTGAGCTATTCTTTTGCTCATGTGAATTCTAAATATTTCTGGGATGGCCTGACCAGGTGGTGGTGCAGTGGATAAAGCCTTGGACTGGGATGCAGAGGACCCAGCTTCAAAACCCTGAGGTCACTGGCTTGAGCACAGGCTCCTCTGGTTTGCGTGTGAGCTCACCAGCTCGAGCACAGAGTCGCTAGCTTGAGCATGGGATCATAGACATGACCCCATGGTCACTGGTTTGATCCCAAAGGTCACTGGCTTGAACACCAAGGTTGCTGGCTTGAGTCCAAGGTTGCTGACTTGAGCAAGGGGTTACTCGCTCTGCTGTACCCCCCCCCCCATCAAGGCACATATGAGACAGCAGTCAATGAACAACTAAGGTTCTGCAATGAAGAATTGATGCTTCTCATCTCTCTCCCTTCCTGTCTGTCTATCCATATCTGTCCCTCCTTCTGACTCTCTCTGTCAAAAAAACAAACAACCCCCCCCCACACACACTTCTGGGATGATTATTGAGACTTTATTAGCCAAGAATTTGATCATTTTTTTGTAAATATCCTCTGTATAGTCAAAATTCATGTATATGCTCTGAAGATACAAAGTTTGGCATATATCTCTTATTAATTCTGCTATTAACTTCTCAAGAACTGAGCTATATGAATTTATAATTTATCATTGCTTTTCTGATAATTTAATTTTATATGTATTTTGTTTTATTTAGTCGCAAATAGGATTTTGCCTTTGTATTGCTCTGCTTATTTGATGTAAATCACTTGTTTCAGCTAACACGAACTACTAATCTAGACTTTTATTATTAGTGATTTAAGGTAAAAATTTTTCTTTTAATGGTTGCTTATACTTGTGTTAAATTTCTTGATAATATTGGTAAAATTAATTAAACAGACCTGACATTTTATTAATTTCATTGCTTTCTTTTCTTTGTAGTTGATCTATTTTTGCTATCCGTAAGAGACACTCTTTTAATCTTTTTAAATTTAAATGTTTATTAAGAATCTGCATATTTGTTGCTCTTATATTTATTTATTTTATAACTAACATTATAAGGGTACTAAATGGACCCTTTCATATCTTCCTTCCTTCCTTTCTTCCTTCCTTCCTTCCTCCCTCTCTCCCTCCCTCCCTCCTTCCCTCCTTCCCTCTCTCCCTTCTTCTTTCCTTCTTCCCTCCCCCTCCTTCCTTCCTTCCTCTTTCTTTCTTTCTTTCTTTCTTTCTTTCTTTCTTTCTTTCTTTCTTTCTTTCTTTCTTTCTTTCTTTCTTTCTTTCTTCTTTCTTTCTTCTTCTTTCCCTCATTTGTTTTACCAGGGATATGTTCTTCTTTTATTCAATTATGGCTTCCCCTCTGGCCCTGCTCTCCTCTTAAGGCACTTTATACTAGATATTCTGGATACCTCCCATGTTGCCAGTGTTCTGTTCAATGTATTTATCTTTCTTTGTACTTTTCCACTGAATTCTGGGAGAATTTATCAAATGCATTAGAATTCATTTGCTTGTTTTGATTATCTAACTAATTTCACTTCGTTGCCTCCAGTAAAATTCATCTCTCCCTATTTTCATTAGAAGATAATCTTTCCTAACTCATAGCACTCCTTTTTCATTCCTGCAAATATAATTATGAGAACATAAATAAATTGTATTTTGCAAACTTTACAGTATTTGTCACCACACAATCCAGTTATTTGTGTTGATTTTCCAAATTATTCATGTTCTTTGAAACTACTTAATGCTCCTATTGTCTAGTAATTTTTATTTGTTATCCTCACAGGAGGGTGTCCTTTATGCCTAGTATTTGAAGTTGAGCTGTGTTCTACCAGAAATTGTTCCTTTAGCCTCTTTAGTTCCAGATAAAGAGGAAAGTGGAAGTTTGTATTATTTGATGTTTTGATGTCCTTTTAGGGGAGAGGTACAGAAGAATGAATGTCTGTTTCTGGAAATTTCATGATTGTAACAAAGAGTTGATCTGTTCAACAAATGTTTATTGATGGATAGCTTTATCTGACACTGCTGGTCACTGGAGTTATGATGATAAGTAGGTCAGGACTGGCACCTGCTTTTGTACAGATTGCAAACTCCTGGAGAAGTCATAGCAAATAATTACACAAAAGTCTGCTTAATAACCAATAGTAGCAAGGGTTAAAATAACTTATGGGTTCCTGGTAATTGAAGGGATCAATAGGAAACTGTCCACACTGTAGTGAGCACAGGGAAGAGTCTAGGGAGACAAGAGGGGCCAGATCACATCAAGGACGCAGAGAAAAATCCAAAAGCAATGGAAAGCCATTGTTGAATATGAAGTGGGTGAGTGAATGGTATATTTAAGTTTATGTTTTAAAGGACTAATTCTAGCTCCCATTGTGGAGAACAAATTGGAGAAGCCAAGTGGATACGAGGAGACTACTTTAGAATGGTTCTGCAGCCATCCAGACAAGACACGACGTGGCTATGGCTTGGCCCAGGCTTGCTGTAATGAAGATGAAACTATGTGGACATGTTTAAGACATTTAGGTGGGACAGGACTGTGAAGAGGAATAGATGACTGGTTTATTGTGGAGATGAGAAAGAAGGATTTCATTTCCTTATTTGTCCAATAGCCTGGGGTCACCTGGCGGCACCCTTCTCCCCCTGGCACACTGTCTGCCTTAGGAGCAGTGACCTCACCATCTGTTCCAGGTGGGAATGAGAATCGGAATGACTTTCTCCTTTCATGCCACTCTTCATGCTTGGTGAAGTTAATGGTCAATTTTGAATGTCCCTATTATCATCCCACCCTGCTTCCAGGACTCATGAGGTAATACGGAATTGGGAGTGCAGGTTCCAGAACCAGGCTGGGTTTGAGTTTCAGTTCTTTCACTTTCTGTTAGGGTGGTTTGGGACAAATTGCTTAATTATTTTTGCCTCAGTTTTCAGATCTGGAAAATAGGTATAATTGTGGTATCTATGTACTTCATTGAGGTGTTGTGAGGTTTGAGTTACTATTTATAGAGCACTTACAATAGCACCTCGCACATTGTAAGTGCTATAATGTTAGTTACAATTATTATTACTTTCATTTCATGGTAGGAGGGAACTTGTCCACTCACTTCCCTGGCAGTCACTTTCATTCTGACAGGGAGTCCTGTCTTCAGTGTGGGTCCACATATGCCATAGATTGTATAATTAAAAAATTTTTTTCTTTTCTGGTTCATGAGTCATACCCAATGTTTTTCCTCTATTAAAAAATTATTTTCTCACTCAGTTTGGAAATTGGGTTATGACCACTGCTTTAAACAGAAATTCTCAACAAACTTTTAATGGTTACCAAATCTGTCTTTCTGATATATTCATTTATTAGATGGTAGAATAGTGATGAAGTGTATCTAGGAAGTTGGCCTATGGACATCAGTTGGGGCAGATATGTGACATATGAGCAGTTATATAAGGAAAATATGTAGCTCAGAATTTATCCAATAGGAGAGGAATATTAAGAAATTTATTGCATGACATTGGCTTATGTGATTGTGAGGGCTTGCTAAACAGGTCTGAGATTCACAGGGCAGGCCATCAGCGTTGGGAGCGGGGCAGGCCAAACTCTTGTGTCCAAGCTAAAGCTGCTGTCTATAGACAGAATTTCTTCTTCAGGGAAGCATGGGTTCCTGTCTGAAAGTTTATCAGGTAATTAAGTTGAGAATGCCCTGATTATCTGAAAATAATCTTTCTTACTCAAAGTCAACTGATTACAGACTTTAGTCACATCTACAAAATATCTTTAGCACTACCTAATAGATTAGTGTTTGACCGAAAAACTGGGGACTATAACCTAGCTAAATTGGCATATAAAACTGACCAACACACACATACACAAAAACAATACTTAAACTGTTTTAGAAACTAATTTATTTGTTTGTTTGGGGGAAGGTTATATGGTATAGAGACATATAATCAATATAAAATCAATTTCAAGTGTTTTTCTAACACTTGAACTCTACTACTTGAATCTTAAATATTATTGATGGGTTTTATTTGCTTTTTCAGATGTATTTATGCTGTATTAATTTACTACCCTTCTTCGGCCCACTATTCCTTTCCCCAATACAATTTGCTGAACTTTGAATCATGTGACACAAACATCCATTAATTTTTGATTGTGCAAACTCTTATATAGCTTCTTCCCTCCTCCCCCACTGCAACCACACAGAAATCTTATTTTCTTAAATCTGGTCTTTATTTTGAATTTTTTTTCATTACTCAAACCGGCCTCACCTAGCACCCTGATTCACCCATCTTCCTCTCTCTCCCTTGCTTAATTATTAGTGTCTCAGGACAGTAAGGTTCTGGTCAGCATTCAGTAACCTTAGAAACAGGGTCCTGGTCTGTTGACTATTGAGACAATTTTCAATCAAACTAAACATAATATCTTGGCCTCAGTTGTGTTTGAGCTCCAGACCCAGGAAAGTATAATGATCTGACAGAACAAATCTAGTGAAGGTAGACTGAACAACTCCGTGACTGACATCAGGACCAAATGCAATAACTAGCCCCTGTCCTAGCACCAACCAATCAGTAGAGACCACAACCCAAACTCTATTAGTCACTATAATTAATTAATTTGTTCCCCATATAATTCACCCCCTGGAAGCCATTGGGGAGTCAGGTCCTTTAACATGAGCTACCTGTGACTCTGGGCATGGTGCCACGTCCTTAATAAATTCTTTCTTGGCTGCAGACTGCTGTTTATGTCATATTGGACTTTGTTGTGCACAGGGAAATGGACCCTTTCTGTCTGGTAACACCACTTCTTTTTTTTTTCTTTTTAATAATAATTCCCTTCACCTACATTCTTTTATTACCTCTTTTTTTCTTAAAAATAGGAGCAGGTACAGTGTCTTCTTTTTACTTATGCAATTTTGGGTCCCTAACTGGGCTTTTTCTATATAGTACCACCCAAACTCATTCACTGTTGCCTCATGCAAAAGGCTGGTCTGCTGTTAGTGTCCTTCCAGTGTACCTGGCCAGCAGCATGGCCAGTCAGGCAAATAATCCTTTCACTTTGGGTGGCAGAGTATACAAAAATAAGAGGGCACATTCTGAGCTGAGACTATCCCATCTATGTTACTTTGGTTGTCTGATTTTTAATTTAGAACATTCACTTTTCATTTAGCCTGGTCTTCAGTCAGTTGAAATGAGCGCAGAGTGAAAAATCAAAACAAAAAGAGAGAATCTGGGGGAGCCAGTGACTTACTGATACTGGTCAGATAAGCAAGAATGCTCTCTGGGGGAGAGACATGCCAAAGAATTGAGAAAAAAAGAGGGCTAAACAAGTATCAGGAAACCAACGGAAGGACAGCAGTATGAGGCAGAGAAATCCAGGGAAATGACAAAAGCCATAAAAATTAAGCAAAGGGAAGCAAACTATAAAACAAATGATGTGATGTCTGGAAAAATATGGCAGAAGGACTTTAAGAAAGGACAGTTTGTTTTCTTCAATGGTGATATACTGAGTTCATCAGCATTTGGTCAAAGGCTCCTAAGAATTATTTCTTCGGGATTAGTTTTTCTTTTATGTTTTTCCTTGCCATAGTTTATTATATAAATGCCCTCCATTTATTCAAATAAGTATTTTTTCCTCATTTGTTTATTTAATTTTAGGAATAATTTAGAGCAGTGATTCTCAAAGTGTGGTCCCTGGACCAGCTGTGTCAGCATCCCTTGGGAACTTGTAGAGATGCAAATTCTCAGGCTAAGTCCCAGATCTACTGGAATAAAAACTTTAGGAGTTGCGCTTCTATTTCTCAAGTCCTCTAGAAAATTCTGAGGTAAGCTCAAGTTTAAGAACTATTGGTTAAAATAAAAAAACTGCTTTAAGAATGTCAACTTTCAGAATTCCATACTACGTTTTACATTTCTTGAATTCCTGTTAGTGAATGCTAAGCCTGGTGACTAGTCCATTAACTCTTGGAGTTTTGTTTCTTTCACAATGTCATTAAGACTCACTTCGAGTACAGAATTGAAAGCATGCACAAAATTTTTAACCTTTCTGCTACATGGCAGTATGAGGAATTTTCCTACCATTTCTGGTTCTATGCATCTTGGTGCTGGCCTTAAAATAAATCAATTCCTCTACTGGTCTAAAGCACACATAAATTTCTTATATTTAGATATTTAATATATTGCAAATGTCCCTTGGGTTCATTTCAAATGAATTTATAATCAGGCTTCCTTAATATACTTAAACTGGGAATTGACTTACTTAAGCTTTGAAGTGACTCACAGCAAATTTTCCTTGAAGGGATCCTCTTACAGAAGCCATGTATATTTACTCTTTCTTGTTCAGATTGTCCTGTAGTTTTCATGAAACATAAAATAGACTCACCAGTGGTACCTACTGCCCCCTTCAGCCTCCTCCCTTTCCTCTGTGTTGCTGTATTATTTTAGTCCAATCTTGTCTTTGTTTTTCTTCAGTTATCCTGTTTATACATAGATGACAGACATACTCTCTGTGTGTCTTACAGATTTCTTTCCATATCAAAGAATGAGAAGGGGATGGGGTACATGCAGTGCAGGAATAGGGCTATGAATTGAAAGCTAAGGACTTTCTGATAGCTTTAATCTTCTCTGTGGAGTAGAAGGTGAGGTCATCTGCTGAGATTGGGAGGAAGTAAGTGAATTGGAATCATGGAGAAATATGGCCATATTGCTGATTAAAATACGGGAATAATTCTAAGCCATGCTATGAGTCCCTATTGGCACTGATTTATATATCACTCTTACACAGGACCTTTAGACCTTCCCATGATTAGAGAACTGTCCAGAACCAAAGCTCCAGAGAGCCCGCTTTCTGATCAGTGGGTGCCATTCCTTCCTGGTGGCTAAATATTTTGAAGTTTACTGTGATCAGAGATTCTTTGAAAGAAGAAAATATTTGACTTGGGTGTTGTATAGAATGGGATAGTGAAATGACCACAGGAATATAGAAGACTTCCTGAAGGCTATATCAAGGGTTCAGTTGCTGGTGGTCATTAAGAATTTATGGTCTTCATCATTATGGGATTTTCTCAAGTTCAGGCAAAGAGAAAGCAGATAGTTGGGTCCATGAGTGGTTGGGATTTGCTAGAAGTCAGTAAAAGGACAATGAGACAGAAAAGAATTCATATTTCTACAATATCAAGAAAATTTGTGAAAAAATGTGAAATGGGCAAAAAGATTAGCAGTAGATGTCCTTTAAATGAAAGTTAGACGGTCTAGTGGGCATCTTTTCAATCCATGTGTTTATATCTTTCATTGTCATTGAGCTACTTTACAACCCTGTAAGTTGTAGAAAACTAATAGTAATGCAAATTATTTTTGTCCAAAATGATGCAAGCAAATTTTGTTCAGTGGAGATATAATTGATGCTTATCATATGGATATTCCTTAGTTTTACATCTATTAGCAGATTCATTTTAGCATTCTTGGCTGCCTATGTATGTGTTTGTTCTTCCAATTCCCTGTAAAACTGGTTTTATATATTTTACTGGATTCCCCATTAATTAATGAGTTAAATAAAATCTTTATCACATGTTTATTTTATGTTTGTTTCAGAGCCATTACTATATATATCTTATAACAAGTGGTTTAAGGTTCTCTTTTTTAATTTCACTGGTTGGGCTGGCATTGTCTACTAACAGGTAAGTTTATTCCTTTGCTCATTCATTCACCTGCTTACTCAACAAATATTTACAGAACACTTACTCTGTGCTGGGTTCTGAGTTTGGTTTAATGTTTCTACAGCTATTACCTTGATCGCTTAACCCCACTCACTGTGTTGACATCTTTTTAGCATCTAAAACTTGCTAGTGCAACTTACCTTGCTAGTACATCATACTCCTCATCTCACCATGAGGAGTATGATGATCATGCATTGTTTTTCTTAATTTATTTTGAGAGAAACACTTTTTTTTTTTTTGAGAAATAGAACTGGGAACAGAAGGTAGACCTTCTCACTCATAACTTAGTACCTTCTTCATGCCTCTTTATAGTTCCAGGTTAGATGATGCCAAATATTTATCAACTTAATTTGCCTTCTAGAAAGGCAGAATAGAATTCTACATATCAAAGGAACTTTACATGAATAAAATAAGTAAAAGAGGTCTGTTAGTTTAGCAAGAATGTGACAGGAAGTGCAGTGAAGTAAGAATAGTTGAGAAGAGGGGTTTTTGTGTCCTTTCTAAACATTTGCGCCCTTGTCATTTTCCTCAGAGAGCCATTTGCTTCTCTTTGCAGTTTGGCTGATCCATTTATGCTCATTTGAATGTTTGTTTCTGTTTTGCTTTGTTCCTTTTCTCTGTAGCTTTCAGTCATTTCTGACAAGGTGATTTTAGCCTTATTTTCTGTTGGTTCTTATTTCATTTTCTTTCAAGAAATGAAAATTTCAGCTTTAACTGAAAAAAAAATGTACAGCACTTTACAAAACTTTGGGTCTTGCAGAGTAGAGAAACAATTTGTTGTTGCTATATTGGGAAAGATAGATTCTGGAACATAGAATAAGTTATGTTCAGAGAAAGATGCTGCAATAAAAGCCATTGTCACCAAAAACATATATGAATACTTTATATTCAAATTAAAGTACTCCACAAATTTTAAAATAGATGTCCCCTTGACAACTTGTAGTAATAACTTTTATCTGATTTGTTCAAGGAAAATAAAATCATCCTGGGTGTTTTTGATGAAAACATTGAAAATAAATTACACTGTAGAATTGTATTTCTTATGAATAGACAAACAAATCCTTCAAAAACATGCAACGTGCTTTGAGTATTTCACAAAGGTACAAATTGTTTAAATTTTTTAAGACTTTATTTATTCATTTTAGAGAGAGAGAGAAAGAGAAAGAGAAGGGGGTGGGGAGTAAAAGAAGCATCAACTCCCATGTGTGCCTTGACCAGGCAAGCCCTGGATTTTGAACTGGCAATGTTAGCGGTCCAGTTGATGTTTTATCTGTTGCAGGAAAATAACCCCAATGGAGAAGACACTCAGACAATTTAATTAATGAAGGAAGCAGAATTTATTAGTAGCTGGTGGAGCATGTGGGCTAGTAGCATCAAAGCATGATCTCCCCAAATTAAATTTTCTTATAGGTTATATACTGTGGGTCAAATAAGTTTGCAAATACAATGTATATGTTTGCTCACTTACAGTTTGCATTGGGTGTGGGGACAGGCTGTAAGCAGGCAAGGTCCTTATAGCCTAAGATTTAGTTTTAAGACTAAGCCTTTCACACCCTTTTAATACTAAGCTCTTCTCAACACTAAGCTTTTCCCCACACCCTTGACTGTTGCATGATGTGGGGTGGTGCACTCTTATGAGGAATCCCATTTATGCCTCAGATAAGTGGTTTTGTATCAGAGACTTCCTTATTTGTGTACTGGCTTAAAGGCTTTAATTTCTACACTATAAAGTAAGGGAGACCATAGGCTCTCTCTCTTGGTTCCTGAAATTAGCATTGCAGAGGAGAGGCAGCCAAGATGTCAGAGTGCTGAAGGAGAAGCCAATTTGTGCAGAGTTGTGCAGAGAGAAGGAGATGGGGAACAGAGGTGAATAAGGCTGGTGAGGTAGAAACCTTTGATTCTAGGAAACTCAGATGAGTCAGTAGCTTTGGGAGCCCTGAATGGAAAGGGAAGTGTTTTCCCACTGTGTGTATTTCTCGCCCGCTGGGTGCAAGCTAGGATTAAATGTAATGGCCCACCAGTTCTTGGCTTCGCTGTTTCATTACTGTCTGTCCGAATCAAATGCGAACCTGCACAGGCCAGGCAGCTGTGATGGTGGCCATGGCAACTGGCCTTACAGGAGGCGTTGGGAAGGAAGAGCCATGTGAATTGGTGATTGACCGAAGATAGGCATGGAAGAACTACCTGAGAGGATTTCAAGTCTTGAAATCTTGGAGGGTTTTTATGACAGAGTAGATGATTGCCAGTTTCTTCTTTTTTTTAATTGATTTTATTTAATGTTTTTTTAAATTAAATTTATTGGGGTGACATTGGCTAATAACATTATATAGGTTTTAGATGTACAGTTCTATTATATTGCATTGTGTTATTACAGGAATCAAAGGAGGACAAAAGCATCCAGACAACTTGATGAAGGAAATAGGATTTATTAAAGCCGGCAGAGCACGTGGGGTTTTTAGCTCCAAAACAAGGGCTCCCCGAAGTTGACTTTTTTACAGGTTATATACCTTTACAGTATCTAAGCAATGGGCATGTGATTTCTTTGTTTAAGGTTTCCCAGGACTCAAGGAAAGGGGAGGGAAAGCTTTGGTGGGGTAAGCAAGGGAGAAGGGGTTTTCAGATCACCAGTCATAGTTACATACAGACCCTGTTATTCTTGCTTTGTATTGTAACTATGGGATATATATGGGATATAGTTAATTTATCACTGGCTGACTCGGTTACCTGCACTGACTCCTTTCCCTTGTATTCTTTCCATTTCTTCCTTCTCAGGGAAGAGGGGGCCTGCCCCTCCTTCCTCAGTGTGTTCACCACCCAGGGTCAATCTCCTTTCATCTCCATTTATCCCCCCATACCCTCTTCTACCTCCCCTCTCCCCCTTTCCTCTGGTAACCACTACACTGTTGTCTGTATCTATGAGTTTTATTTTTGCTTGATCCCTTCACCTTTTTCACCTGCCCCCTCCCCCAAATCCCTTATCCTCTGACAGCTATCAGTCTGTTCTCTGTATGTATGAATCTGTTTCTATTTTGTTTGTTAGCTTATTTTGTTCAATAGATTCCACACATAAGTGAAATCATATGATACTTATCTTTCTCTGACTGGCTTATTTCACTTAGCATAATATTCTCCTGGTCCATACATGCTGTCACAAAAGGTAAGATTTTCTTCTTTTTTTACTGTTGAGCAGTATTTCATTGTGTAAATATACCATGACATTTTATCCACTCACCTACTGATGGGCACTTGGGCTGCCTTCAAAGCTTGGCTATTGTAAATAATTCTGCAATGAACAGAGAGGTGCATATATTCTTTCAAATTAGTGTTTAGGGTTTCTTTGGATAAATTCCCAGAAGTGAAGTCACTAGGTCTAAATGATTGGTGTTTGTGCTGCCTGTCACCACTCAGCTAAATAAGTAGGGATTGAATCTTTATCCTTTATTCAGATGATCAGTGATCTGAGAAGATGGGGTTATGTATCCAAAGCCATCTCCTCTTCTCATCTCAAGTGAACCTTTTTATAAGGGGAGGTAAAGGGTTTGGAATTCAAGGGATAGTTGATTAGATAAAAGTTGCGTTTCAGATATTTGTTAGTAATTTTTTATTTGTTTCATAGTCTGCAGACCCCTGAGCACAAAGGTAGATTGTTGGAAGCCTGCAGATCTCAGGAAGTCATGTAGGCATGTTTAGGTGTCCTGGTTCCTGGAACAAAGTTTTTACTTACATTAACGATTTAGCCTATTGATTAGAACTGCTATTGATTAAAAGCTACTATAACTCAAGATAAAGTTTTAACTCTCGAGTTCTCCCTATCAATAAGTCAGTTACAGTTTTATATTTTTGTGGTGTAAGTCCAGTGTCCAATGCTGTGGCCATGCAGATGCAGGTTCACATTATATTTGGGCAGACGGTAAAGGAGCTGTGGAGCCAGAAAATGGTGGGCCATTCCGTTTGCAGTGGTCCCTCGTCTATCGTGGGGGTTAGGCTCCAGAACACCTACGATAGGTGAAAATCTGCGAAGTAGTTACCTTTTATTTATTTTATTATTTATATATATTTTAAGGCTTTATAAACCCTCCCCATACTCTTATAAACCTTTCCCACACTGTTATTCACCTTTCCCACACTTATTTTGCTTATTTTACCGCAAAATAATTAAAGTAATAAATATATGAAAACACCTATATACCACAATATACTGAAAAATCTGCGATACAAAATTAGATATATACAATTTAAAAGTCCATGATACAGTGAGACTGAAAAGTAAACTGTGATATGGCAAGGGACAACTGTATTAGCGTCATAACTGCAGATAAGCAAACAGGCAGGGAAGACTGCTTCCCTTTCTCTGGGCTCCCAAACCCCAACTCACCTCTCTGAACTTACCTGGACTCACAGGCTCCCACCAGCCTCAGCACTCCCCAGCCACACAGTTGGGTGGAAATTACCCCTTAACAGGCAGACAGTATCAAACAGTCACCCCTCCCCATGGCAGCAGGCAATCCACAATTCACAATCTGCCGCCCTGAGGGCAAACACCAGAGCCTTCCATAGACTATACACACATGATGCTGCCCCAATACAAGCGAGCAAACCTAAACACACTTGAAACACATTGCTTTGCCCAACATTCTACCCCTTTAGGGTTGCTTGCTTCACAATCTACATCACAGGTATCCCTGTGCAAGGAATGAGGTACATTGCATAAGAAAACGGACTACAGCAACAGCACAAGTTATACAATTGCAACAATTACAAAGGTGCCCTTCACAATGTCTTCCTGAGCACTCTGCCCAAAGCACAAACTGGAGGCCCCTTTCTAGCCCCCTACTCCATGGTAGGTGGGAGGGCTTGTGTAGTCCAGGGCCATGTCCATGGAAATTGTAAAGTGTCCTTGGTGCATCCCTCCAACTGGATGAGAGTAGCTTTCTGGTGCAGAAGGGCCTCCACCAATGCTGCCCCCACCCCTATCAGGGTCTCTCATACTGTTTAAAAGTGGCATGTTTATTCAAGAAGGGAGCCGGTGCCCCCCTCTGGTTGCAGTCCAAGAGTCTCAACAATCAGTCCACGATAGATTGGGCAAATCACCAAGGTAAAGGTCCATTACAGTCAACTAGGTTTGCACAGGGCCTCAGGCCTCTCCCCTCATCCCTGCTATCAAGGCAACTCTGAAGACGTTGCCCCAAGGAGGAGCGCGTGGCAACGGTGGCCAACCTCTCCATCTCTGTTTCAGAGAGCATGATGTCATCCACCCCTAAGTCCTAAAATCTCAGTAACCAGGCTGCCAGGAGATCAGTGGGTTTCTGCCTGAACTGTGTCCCCAACTCCATCTGCTCTGCCTGAGTGTAGGGCCGGACCACAGAGTGCTCCACTATCTGTGGAGGAGGCTGTCGCTGCCCCGAGGGACTCTTTGCTGCTGGGTTTTTACCTTCTGGGTGATCACTGGCTGCGCTCTGAGTCTGCAGATGGCACCTTCAGCCGGAGCCTCCTCATCCTCAGAGAGGAGCTGGAAATGCCACTCCCGCTGAGTCAGAGTCACTCCACCGGCACAGTTTTGGCTCCTGCAGCTGCCGGCTCTCACCTGAAGCTGAGCACATGGTTGTTCCTCCAACAACTGCCACTGCCAGCATTGAACTTCCAGGGCAAACTACAACTCCCGAACCTGTTCCACTCTCTTCTCCAGAGCTCACTCGTTACGCCAGCCATTGCTGGTTCTTAGCCTTTAGCCTGACTGGCAGTTCTCGGATCTGCAGCTCTTACTCCAGTGACTGTTCCAGCTTATGCTGTTGCTGCCACTCGGTTTGCAGCTCATCCTGGAGCTCTCAACCTCGGGTGGCCTCTCGCAGGGCTGTAAAAAACAGCCAGCCTACGGTCCCCAAAAGGAAAGCCATGGCGAACCATAACAATGACCAGTTCTCTACCGGACTCATCAAGGGTGTCTGCAGCTCCATACCAATCTGATCCAAATCCTGCTGACTGTGCCAGATATAGAGCCCGTGGCTGTCACCATGGCCATGTAGATGCAGGTTCACATTAGATTCGGGCAGATAGTAAAGGAACTGTGGAGCCAGAAAATGGTGGGCCATTCCATTCATTAGTCTCGTAAAGGTGGATGAGCAAACAGGCAGGGAAGACTGCTTCCCTTTCTCTGGGCTCCCAAACCCCAACTCACCTCTCTGAACTTACCTGGACTCACAGGCCCCCACCAGCCTCAGCACTCCCCAGCCAAATATCTGGGTGGAAATTACCTCTGAAAAGGTAGACAAGAGCAAACAATAGCCCCTTCCCATGGCAGCAGGCAGTCTGCAATTTACAATCTGCTGCCCTGAGGGCAAGCACCTGCAGCCTTCCATAGACTATACACACAGGGTGTTGCCTCAATACAGTAAGCAAACCTAAACACATTTGAAACACATTGGTTTGCCCAACATGTGATAACTCGATACAGTTTTCCACAGTGCCTGCACCAATCTGCATTCCCATCAACAATGAATGAAGATTCCCTTTTCTCCACCCTCTCACCGACACTTGTTTGTAGTTTTATTGATGAATACTAGTTTGACAGGTATAAGGTGATATCTCATGGTGGTTTTAATTTGCATTTTTTTGGTGATTAGAAATATTGGGCATCTTTTCATGTCTATTAGCCATCTGTATGTCCTCTTTAGAGAAGTGTCTGTTCAGGTCCTTTGCCTATTTTTAAAATTGGTTTATTTCTTTTTCTGGTTTTGAGCTATGTAAGTTATATTTATTTGTTTATTTTTATTATTTTTTTAATTGAGGGAGGGAAGATAGTGAGACAGACTCTGGCATGCACTCCAGCTGAAATCCACCTGGAAACCCTGCCTGGGGCTGATGATTGAGTACTGAGCTATTTTTAAGGTCTGAGGCTCATGCACTTAGACCAACCGAGTTATCCTCAGTGCCCAGAGCCATGCTCAAACAAATTGAGCCACTAACTGCAGGAGGGGAAGAGGGAAAGAAGGGGGAGAGGGAGAGAAGGAGGAGAGGGAGGTGGCAGGAGAAGGAGATGGTCATTTCTCCTATGTTCCCTGAACGGGAATTGAACCTGGGATGTCCACCACTGGGCTGATTCTCTATCCACTGAGCCATTGTCCAGGGCCTGTGTAAGTTACAAATTTTGGAAATGAACCCTTATCAGCTGTATCATTGGCAAAAATGTTCTCTAACTCAGTGGAGCATCTTTTCGTTTTGTTGATGGTTTCCTTTGCTGTACAAAATCTTTTTAGTTTGATGTAGTTCCATTTATTTATGTTTTCTTTGTTTCCCTTGCCCAAGATGATATATCAGAAAAAATATTGCTATGAGAAATGTCTGAGAGTTTACTGTCTATGTTATTTTCTAGGATTTTTATGTAGCCTAACATTTAAGTTTTTAATCCATTTTGTGTTTATTCTTGTTTATGGTATAAGAAAGTAGTCTAAGTTTTACTCTTTTTGTATTTATTGGGTCAATTTTTCCAACAGAATATTGAACAGACTGTCATTATCCCATTGTATGTCTTGTCAAATATTAATTCATCATAAATTTGTGGGTTTATTTCTGGGCTCTCTACTCTGTTCCATTTATTATATATCTGTTTTTATGCTACTACCATGCTGTTTTAATTACTGTGGTGTTGTAGTATAGTTTGATATCAGGTAGCATGATTCCTCCAAATTAGTTCTTTCTCAAGATTGCTGTGGCTCCATATAAATTTTTGGTTTCATATACATTTTTGAAATATTTATTTTAGTTCTGTGAAATACACGATTGGTATCTTGATAGGAATTGCATTGAATCTATAGATTGCTTTGGGTTGTATGAATGTTTCAATGATGTTAATTCTTCTTATCCATGAACACAATATATGCTTCCATTTATTTGTATCTTCTTCAATTCTTTCTTCAGTGTATTATAATTTTTTGAGTATAGGTCAATTATATCCTTGTTTAAATTTATTCCTATGTATTTTATATTTTTTGATGTAGTTATAAGTTGGGTGGTTTTTTTAGTTTCGCTTTCTGATAGTTCATTATTAGTGTATAATGAAAGTGCAACTACTTTCTGGATATTTATTTTGTATCCTGCCACTTGAATGAATTCATTTATCAGTTCTAGCAGTTTTTTGGTGAATCTTTAGGGTTCTCTATATATAGTATCATATCATCTGCAAATTATGACTGTTTTACTTCTTCCTTTTCAATAGGAATGAGTTTATTTCTTCTTTTGGTCTGATTGCTGTACTTAGAACTTCCAATACTGTGTTGAATAAGTATGGTGAAAGCAGACATTCCTGTCTTGTTCCTAACCTTAAGGGAAATGTTTGTAGTTATTCCCCAGAGAGTATAGTGTCGGCCGTGGGTTTGTCATATATGACCTTTATTACATTGAGGTATGTTTTCTCTATTTACACTTTGCTGAGAGTTGTTATTATAAACAGAAGTGGGATTTTATCAAATGCTTTTTCTACATCTACTGATACAATTATGTGATTTTTATCATTTTGTTTACATTGTGTATCATGTTTATTGATTATGAATGTTGTGCCAACCTTGCACCCCCCAGAATAAATCACACTTTATCATTTTAATGTATTTCTGTGTATGATCTTTTTCATATATTGCTGAATCTGGTTTGCTAATATTTTGTAAAGGATTTTAGCATCTCTGTTTATCAGGGATATTAGTCTAGAATTTTCTTTCTTTGAACAAAGTGTCATTATCTGGTTTTAGAATCAGGATAATGCTGGCCTCATACAATAAACTTGGACGTCTTTCTTCTTCTTGAATTTTTGAAATAGTTTGAGAAGGATAGGTATTAGTTCTTCTTTGAATGTTTGTTAAAATTCACCTGTGAAGCCATCTGATTTAGGACTTTTGGTTGTTGGGAGTTTTTTGATTACTTCTTCAGTTTCATTAGTTGTTATTAGTCTATTCAGCCCTTCTGGTTCTTCTTGATTCAGTTTTGAAAGTTTAAATGTTTCAAGGAATTTATCTATTTCGTCCAGATTGGTTTCCAGGAATTTATTCATTTCATTCAGATTCTCTATTTGTTGGCATATAGTTGTTCACAATATTTTCTTAGAATCACTTGTATTTCTGGGGAGTCAGTTGTTCCTTCTCTTATTTTATGTCTGATTGTATTTAGTTGGGTCCTCTCTCTTTTTTTCTTGATGAGTCTGGTTAAGGTTTGTCAATCTTGTTTACTTTTTCAAGGAACCAGCTTTTGATTTCATTGATCTTTTGTGTTTTTTTGTATAGTTGTCCCTTGCCATATCATGGTTCACTTTTTGCAGACTCACTGTATTGCGGATTTTTAATTGTATATATCTAATTTTGTATTGTAGATTTTTCACTATATGGTGGGATTTTACAGTATATAGGTATTTTTATATATTTATTATTTTAATTATTTTTTCAGTTAAATAAGCAAAATAAGTGTGGGAGAGGTTAATAACAATGTGGGAAAGGTTTATAAGACTGTGGGGAGTGTTCATAAAGCTTCTATATATATAGGTATATATATGTGTATATATATATATATATATATATACACACATATATATATAATAAAATAAATGTAAGGTCATTACATTGCAAATTTTCACCTATTGTGGGTGTTCTGGAACCTAACCCCACGACAGATGAGGGACCACTATAGACTCTATTTATTTTTCTCTGATCTTTATTATTCCCTTTCTTCTACTCACTTTGGGCTACATTCTTTTTGTTGTTGTTGTTTTGTTTTTATAATACTTTTAAGTGTAGAGTTAGATTTTTTATTTGAGGTTTTACTTGTTTTTTGATATAGGATTGTAATGCTACAAATTTCCCTTTCAGGACACCTTTTGCTGTTCTTATTTTCATTTATTTCAAGGTATTTTTTAATGTATTCCTTAATCTCATTTTTAATCCATTTATTGTTTAGTAATATGTTATTCAGCCTCCGTGTCTTTTGTGTGCTTTTATACTTTTTAATTTTTTTGTGTGTGTGATTTATTCTAGTTTTATACCATTATGATCACAGGATGCTTAATATGATCTCAATCTTCTTAAATTTATTGAGACTTGTTTTGTGTCCTAACACATGGTTTATCCTAGAAAATGTTCCATATGCACTTTAAGAGAATGTATATTCTGCTGCTTTGGGTGAAATGCTATTTTACAGTTGAAGAGATTGAGGATTAGAGAGTATAAGTCACACAACTGATACATTTGGAACCTGGGTTAAACCCAGGTTTCTTTAAATCCAGACTACGTGCTTGTCACCACAGTATTAGCATCAAATTGCCAGTATTTAACCATTTTAGACCTATAATAATAGCAGTTTGTTGTGGTCCAATCTAAAAGAATTAGTTGAGGTTTATAAGACATGAGGTGGGAAAACTTTTGCTTAATGGCTTTTGCATTGTTCAGAAATTATATTGGTAAACAACAGAATCTGGTTACTTTATGAGGAGAAGTGGTGTGATTGACAACACTATTTGACTTAGAGAATTTCTAGGAGGACTGCAGAGCAAAGCCATGAAGCCACACAGCCAGGGAGAAGTCTCTACTACCCCTGGGGACTGTTCTGGAATTTTAAATTTAAGCCGACAGAAAGCAAACTAATCATATCTCACACCTTTCTGATTGTTGTTAATGGCATCAAGCATTATCACTATTATCATAGTCACAAAATCTTGGAGTTATCATTTTATCATATTTCAGTTGATTCATTGAGATTCATGTTGGTTAATTTATTTCATCTTCCTGTCTGCTTTGTCACCAAACCCTGATAGCCTAATATACCTCCCATTTATTTTCTTATAATTTGACCTGCCTTGTCTTTTCTCCCTAATCTTGCCTTATAACCAGTGGCAAATAATTTGACAAACAGTTCTCTGCCTTAATGGCTGTTATAAGTATAAAAAAATGACATACCAAAAGGTAATTTATTATTTTATGCATTTAATACTTAAATAAGAACAATAAAAGAGGTACACAAAACTAGATTATGTTATAAGAAAGAGTTTTAAACTTTAATGAAAAACTATTAAATAATACCTGAAAAAAAAAAAACAATAAAGCTATTATTTAAGATATTTCTGAATGCACCTTGTCACCCTCTGGTTGTTCGGCACTTTTTCTCTTTACGTTATACATTTGTTTACTGAAGTAACAACTGTGAGGAAATTAAAATGTAGTGTCTCATCAAAAATATAATGAGTTTTATGAAATGAATAAATATTTACAAGCAAATTTTTTTCACCTGTGGACGAAATGAACATTACTATGGGTGCTTAAAATATGCTGTTGTGCAGATGAACGTTAAAAAAGAGTAAGGAATGTAAATTTGTGATTTCCTCCGGCACCTGCCTTAGAGAGAACCCTGATTACAAATGCCATTTCAACAACCAATTCTCTGAGCTCAACAAAAAATTGGGTATCAGTTTTGCTGAACTGGTGTGAATCGGCTGATTCCCACCACTGCTTATAACACTGGTTTTTCTAGTTTCACTTCAAACACAGGTTCTTCCACAAAGCCTTTTGTAATTTCTGTAGGTAGAATCATCTGGACTCTTTATGATTTCCTATAACACTCTTCCTCATCATGGCATAGATCTCATATGTTGTTACTTTAAACTGTTGGTGTGAACACTTTCTCCTGCTTTTCTCTCACAGGTCAAGTTCAGGCTCCTTCCCATTCTTTGCATTTTTTTGTGTGGCTCCCAGAACTATCACAGCAGGTGTTCAGTGTTTATTTATTGAAAGTTCAGCAAACTTTTTAGCTCCAAGGGTCAAGAAAGTGGTTAGTAATAGTGACTGGCTTAATAGTCCTTAGTCAAAGAAATAAAAATGGATAAAAATATCAAAATATGTAGTGGGTTTCAGAGTTTTAGAAAAAGTTAATGGGAGGAATATGGGGAGAGAGCAAGAAAATAGAAAGTCATTTGGGATAGTTATTTAACAAACTTTAATCGAGAGGCTACAATATTTCAGGCTGTATCGCAGGCACTGAGGTACAACACTGAACAAGTGGCAAGGTCTCTGCTCCTGCGGAGCCCATATTCTAATGGGGAAAGGGCAGAGAGACAATAAGCAGGTATGTATGTAAAATGGCAGGCTGTGGTAAGCGCTACAGAAAAGGAAGTCAGGGTAAGAGCCTGGTGAGTGGTGGGGGCGGGAGGTGCAGCACTGGGTGGTCGGTGCAGTGTAACTGGAGCAGAGATTCGAATGAATTTAGGTTTCTGAATAAAGAACACTCTATCAGAAGACGTGTAAGTGTGAAAGCTTGTGCTGCAGTGTTGGGCCCTTTGGAGGAACAGCGAGGAGACGCGTGTGGCTGGAGCAGACTGAGTGGGTGAGGAAATGGTAGGAGACAGGGGCGTGGTGGGATTCAAATAACTTAACAACTGGTTCTCTGCCCTAATAACCATTTTAAGTATAAAAAATGATATACTGAAAGGTAGTTTATTATTTCATACATTTAATACTTAAATAAGAAAGATAGAAGAGGTAAACAAAACTAGATTATGTTATAAGAAAGTTTTAAAATATTAATGGAAAAATATTAAATAATACCTGACAAAAAACAATAAAACTGTTATTTAAGTTTTTTTGTTTCTTTATTTTTTTTAGTGTGTGTAGGGGACAGACAGGCTGGAAGGGAGAGAGATGAGAAGCATCAATTTTTTTAAAAAAATTTTTTATTTTATTTATTCATTTTAGAAAGGAGAGAGAGAGAGAGACAGAGAGAGAGAAGGGAGGAGGAGCAGGAAGCATCAACTCCCATATGTGCCTTGACCAGGCAAGCCCAGGGTTTCGAACCGGCGACCTCAGCATTTCCAGGTCGAGCATCAATTCTTCATTGAGGCATCTTAGTTGTCCATTGATTGCTTTCTCATATGTGCCTTCATTGGTGGCTCTAGCCAAGCAAGTGACCCCTTGCTCAAGCCGGCGACCTTGGACTCAAGCCAGTGACCATAGGGACCTGCCTATGATCCCACACTCAAGCCAGCAACACTGTGCTCAAGCTGGTGAGACCGTGCTCAAACTGGCAACCTTGGGGTTTCAAAGCTGTATTCTCAGCATTCCAGTCTGACACTCTATCCACTGTGCCACCACCTGGTCAGTCTCCATATTGCTTCTTGATTGGCATCCTCACTTGCAATTTTTTTCACCTATGGATGGAATGAACATTATTTGTCAATTAGAATATGCTGTTGTGCAGATGAATGTTAAAAAAGAGTAATGAATGTTCATTTGTGATTTCCACATTGAGCAGCTGCTCAGGTGCCCACCTTAGTGAGAACCCTGATTAAAAGTGCCATTTTAACAACCAATTTGCTAAACTTAACAAAGAATTAGGTATTGGTTCTGCTGAACCTTTGTGCTTTATTCCACTACTGAGATAGGGTCAAAGAGGCAGTTGTGTCATGAATTAAGAGGACAACAAACAACTATCTTAAATTATTGGACCTGCTCACTGTTGTGCTATTCCTGTGCAAATAAACCTCTTTGACATTTATGGGGTTTGGTGATTGGGGGTAATGTCCATAGAGTGGAGTGTTCTTCAATTCTGCTCCCTAGAGTTAGCAGTATTGAAGTGATATTTACACATGGTGGGGGCAGTTCCTGGGCACTTCCTGAGTAGGTAAGATAAGTTGTTGGGCAAATGAGTTTGTAAAATATGATTTTTTTAGTTTGCTTACTTTTATTGTTAAAAATGGTGCTGGGCAGCACCAGGTATATGTGGTCTGTGAAATTGCAAATTACCTTCCTGCTTAGGAAGGGCCATTGTTTTTGCTAATGTGTGCTGGAGGAGGGAGAAGCTATTTTTTGCAGAGTGAGAGCAGAGAGAAGGCAGAGTGCTGAAGGAGAAGATAGGGAACCAGAGGTGAGGTACTTTGGGACTGGTGAGGCCTTTGATTCTAGGAAAAACCAGAGAAGATTCTCCTAGTTGTGGAACTGGAAAGGGAAGTGTTTTCCCATCAGTTGGTATGAGACTTGAATAAAGGAATGCCCCCCTCATTTTTTGTGGAACTGGAGAATGCGTCAGTAGCTTTGTGAGCTCTGAGTGAAAGGGAAGTGTTTTCTCTGTTTGTTTGCTCATCGGTTGGTATGAGACTTGTATAAAGGAATGGCCCCCCATTTTTTGGCTCCACTCTTTCTTTACCATTTGTCCAAATCTAATGAAAACCTGCACGTGAATGGCCATGATGGCGGCGACTACTGGCCCTACATAAGTCAAGCTTGCTCCATGTGACTAGCTGCCTCCAATTCAGGGGGAAGGATGATGAAGCTCAGAGTTGGCCTCAGTTCCTCCTGGTATTCTCCCAACCAGGGTTATTGAGCTCTGTACTCTGTATAATAAAACTGTACTTTATCAGCTTCAGTCAATCAGTTTTTTGGGTGCCTAAGACTTCCAGAAGAGGTGAGAAGCTCATCAGCTTCCCTGCAGAGGCACTGCCCCAGGAGGAAGCCTTTTGCATCAGCCTTTTTTTCTCAAATCCCTCAAAATAACAGGTTTCTCAACTTTGGCATCACTAACATTTTGGGCTGGATAATTCTTTGTTGTATGTGGGGGTGCTCTGTGTACTGGGAGATTTTTAGTATCTCTGTTGTCTAGCTATTAGGTGCCAGTAGAATCCCAGGCCCTAGAGATGGCCAGAAATCCCAGATGTTTCCCAAATATTCCCAGTGTTAGGGTTAAATTAGCCCCTGTAAAACTCAATTTTTCCTCACCCAACTTCTTCCCTGGACTAAAAACAGAATATTTTTATCTCCCACTATAAGGTTGTAGTTAATTTGCTTGATATTCTCTCTCCTAACAGCTGCCTGGCCTTCAGTTTGAAATGTAGCAAAAGCTTACCTTCACAAAAATGTCTTAAAAAGTTTGCATAGTGGAGGAATGTGGCCGTTAGAGGAGCTTTAAATCACAATAAGTTGTTTGTGAAAGCAGGTTCACAGACTCAGGCTCCCAGCTGTTCCTGGGAGACTAACCTCTTGGCTGTCTTCAGGATTTACCAAGGACACCAAGTCTGTGCTACATCAAAGAACTTGTGTCTCTGCAACAGAATTCCCCTCGTTAATTCAGTAACCAAGGCCACAAGAACCCCCAAATGCTCATCTAAGTTTGCCCAAGAGCACAAATCTTATGCCAGCAAATTTCCTATATCTAATGCCCCCACCTGCAGCTCAGGACTGACACCGTTTGGTTTCAGTCCACTTGCCCCTAAGTGATTTTAAAGTAAAATTTTCTTTTGGAACACACCAGCTTCGTGTTTTCGGTTTGTCCCACGGTTTCTGCCTTTCACCCAGGGATCCAATTGCTTGGCAGAGAATCACTGTCTTGGGGGATAGACGGTTCCAAACAGAGAATATGCAATCCATAGTTACACAAGCAATTACTATTTTTCCTAGGCTCCCTGACATATTTTGTAGCTGTTGGGCAAATGAGTTTGTAAAATTTGTTTTTTGAGTTTGCTCACTTTTATTGTTAAAAATGGCACTGGGCAGGCGCGTGTCTGCTTGCCCTCAAAGCAGGGCAGTTGATTGTAAATTGTGGACTGCATTTCTGCTTGGGAGGGCCCATTGTCTTGCTAACGTTTGCTGGAAGAGAGGTTTACACACCAGAAAGTTTTGAAAAAAAGAGAGAAAGAGAAGGAGAAAGAGAAAGAAGCCATGTTTTGTAGGGAGAGCAGAGAGAATGCAGAGTGCTGAAGAAGCAGCCAGTTTGTGCCAAGAGGAGAAGGGAGAAGGTGTGCAGATGGGGAACCAGAAGTGAGGGGTTTTTATGAGCTCCGCTGAGACTGGTGGGGCCTTTGATTCTAGGAAGAACTGGAGAAAATTCTCATGGATGTGGAACCAGATAATGTGTCAGGGCTTTAGGAGCCCTGAGTGAAAGGGAAGTGTTTCCCTGAGTGTTGCTCATCGGCCTGTGTGAGACTTTAATAAAGGAATGGCCCCACCAGTTTTTGGCTCCACTGTTTCTTTACCGTCTGCCCTAATCTAATGTGAACCTGCATGTGCATGGCCATGATGGCTGAGACTACTGGCCATACAGTAGCATACTATTATTTTCCTCCAGAAACTTTAGACAGGCCTTTCATTTTATATTTTTAAGGTTCCTTCTTTGTTTGTTCTCAACTTCATGGCTCAGAATAATCAGTACATTTGAAAATATTATTTTTCCTCCCAAGTGGGAATAACAAGTAAAAAAATAGCCAGACTCTGCTGTTCTCTCCTATAAAGAGGCAATTTTCCTTTAATAAAGATGGTAAATGGCTTGTGCACTAAAGATGAATTCAGTTGTAGGGTGTTGCTGCTTCTGGGTTAAAGCTGCCTTCCTATATTCATCCTCCTTCTTTAGGCACTCAAAGTGCAGAAAACCTTTCCTTTTTACCTTTTTCTCTCTAGCTTCAACAGCACATATAGAAATCACCATATCAATAGCTTTCTTTAGGCCTTTTCAAGGCAGAAAGGTCAAAACAGTTTGGGAAGCAATTCTTGACTTTTCAAGGGTGAAGTTTTTGTCTTCCCCTCGTCAGTCACTTATTGAGGGGTACAGGCAGAAGCTCGGGGACTCTGTCACAGCCCCAACTAACTGAATCCGTGGAATAAGACATTGGGAGTTGAGCTTATACTCATCAGGAGTGATAAATATACCATAAACCTCATTTCTGTTCTATTCTCAACTTATATTATCAACTTATATTTGAAATTTTTTCTAACAAGTTTCTGAAGTTCCAAAATAGTAATGAACAGCATAGAAAACCAAGGCTATGCTATATGTTTCTCTTCCTCACTAGATCTTCTCTCATTACTGTGCCAGTTGGGCTTCAGGTAAGCCAGTCCAGCAAATTGGCTCTCTTGTCAGCACTTATCTTCTTCTCCATTTTGTAAACTTCTAAGTTCTGTAAGCTACTGATGATTTTAGAAAGCAGAAATCTGGTGATAAGTGACTTGGGAGTTAATAATATAAAATAGTCTCGAGGATATTTATTAAATATTCTGTTGAGCCCTAATGGTCAAATAAAATATTGGGCATCTTCAAGGAAAATAATGAAAACAAAATTTTATATTGCCTTGGCCAGGTAGCTCAGTTGGTTAGAGTATCTTCCTTATAGGCCAAAGTTGTGGGTTTGATCCTGGGTCAGGGAACATACAAGTGTCAACCAATGAATGCATAACTGGAAAGAGCAAAATAAATAATTTTCTAAATAATTGAATAGTTAGCTAATTTCTAGGTGAGTTGAGAGACACCTGGAGGCCAGGTGGAATGTCTAGCTCTGTTACTGATATCTATAAATAGTAATATTATAAGTAATAATATTATTTCTATAGCAGTTACTGGGTCAGAAAGCCTAATTTAGTCCTTACAACAATTCCGTAGGTAGATGCTCCTCTTACTTCCATTTTACAAATGGGAACTCAGGTACAGAGAGGGTAACTTGCCCAAGGTCATACACTTTCACTTAGTGAGTGAAAGTGCTGGTATTTGAATCCGAGGACTGTGGTTTCCTACTCTATTGTCTTAACCACACTCATACTCACTCCGATGTGATTTTTCATCAGAGGAATCACAGTGATTTCTGTGAAGCAGCAATTTAACCAGGAGGCTGTGTGGAAACTGTCCAGGATCACCATAAGTAAAGGAGGAAATAACCCAACAATGATTAGATAAAATGTTATGGGGCTCAGCACAAGTGTCATATAAGGCTCTAAATATTTAGCCATAGTACTGTACATATATTCACAAATGTGAGGTCAGTAGCTGCTCTCAACCAAGTATTAATATATGGTATTATTTAGAAAAGTTTTATTTAATTTTGACTTTTTTCCCCTAGTGCTCTTTTCAGAAGTCAGGTTTACAAATCCCTTCACTCTTAGCCTCAAAGTGCAGATACTTTGACAAATAACATTCCCTTTTAAAGTGACATGTTTATAGAGTCTAAAGTGAATGTTTGAGGTGAAGTGTGTCTTAAAAATATCATGACAGACCAGAGGTAGAAATACTATTAGGTCAAGACAAGGCCATGAGACTTCTTTAGAGCGAGCAGCAGGCACCGAATTGTTTAGATATGAGGAGTATTGTGTTTGTAAGAGGACTTTCCTGAATTTCTCATACTCTCACTTCCCCAGCTAATTTGAGAAAGATGAGAAGGACAGGAGTTGGTAGTTGAAAATAATGACAAAGAATCGAGCCCTAGTAATCAAAACATTCCTTACCAACTTCTGATGGCCATTTCTTCTCTCTGAAGTATATACGTATAGCTAGATAAAAATTTGTTGTGTCAGTTTAGCCCAATTATTTTCAAGCACCTAAAAAAAATCCTTGGCATCTTTTCTTCAAAGAAACTTTCTGGAGAAACCTAAAATGTAAAATACAACAGTTAGCTGCTCAAGGAAGTGGGAAGTCTGGTTGGGTTGCGCGGAGCCCCTCCCTTTGGAGACATCCCGTGGCTCCTGAATGCGGCCTACACATTTCCTGTCAAACTAGAAGCACATTTAAGAAATTTCTGGCTTAGCATGTTGTAAATTGTGGCTAAAATGTTGAAAAAAGAAGGCATAAATTACATAGTCCAGCCTCCAAATTTGAAAAATATGTCTATTTAGGTTTTGTCAAGCCATTTCCTTTTGAATTCTGTCTTTATTCAAAGCAGACTAAAAACTCATGTTTTCTAAAATGTGTTGGCAAGAAACTTCAAATTGATTTTTCTTGATTCAGTTCTGTTTCGTAGTTAATACCTTCCTGTTGCCATCTTGATGGCACTGACAGGTATAGAATTTATAAAGCTATCTAGAGAGCGAGGAGCAAAATGCTACAGTGACCTTGAAGCTGAGTTTAGGCTTGACACTACCCAGTATGTACTCTTTTCCACTTGAAGAGACTGAATGTCTGTTATTTGTAATAAAACCTAGCATTATTGGAGAGTGCCAGTCCTAAGAACCATATATGTCAAATGATCTATTGCCTTTATTTTTCTATTATTTTTCTCTTCAAGTGCTTTCTCGTCTACTTGTCTCTCTGGGAAGCTCTGATTCCCCTTTCACTCTGCTCTTTTAAATTCCCAAGAGGAGGGGACTGATACAGATAGTTTTAATTCTTAACAAATGTTTACAGTGCCGGCTTCTTGCTAGGCATTAAGCTCTGCTCTGGTGAGTGAACTAGAGGAGGCTCAACAACCCTGCCCTCATGGAGCATAACTTTAGAGAAGACAGGCATATTTACATATTCATACAATATTGAATTAGAAATTGTTATAAGTGTTATGAAGGAAAATATAGAAAAGAATAAAATCGTGTACCACAGAGACCTTATTTGGTCCCAGGAAAGGAAAAGCCTCTGTGTAGAACAGATGTTGAAGAATTTAATTTAACACTAGAGTTTTAATACCTTGGGGAATTGAAAGTTAATTCAAGTTTATCACATGGAATGGACCCCTAAGGAAAGAGGAAGTCTTTAGGACACACCTGAAGTTTAAAAGTCCCACAGTTGTATACAGGGGGTCCTCCGGTTACGACACAGTTCCATTACTACGACAGTGATGTAACTTGAATTTTGGTGTAAGATGAAACACACCCCAACCTAAGTCACTTACCTATTCTAACACACTTGTAAAATCATAATCCAGAACATAAAAACACAACTAAGCCATAGAAAAAGGAAAAGGACATAAATATACCATACTGTACACTGTACTATATAGTACTAAATCATATAGTACATAGTCTGAGACATGACTCCATCCCATTTTCCAAGACTACCTGAAAGGGTTAAATGAAATGAACCGAGTATGACAATCACACAGAAAATACAACCCCAGGAAGAGAAATGCTCAAATCTCATGATATTTGCCCAATACCCGCCATGAACTGTTTTAGTTAGAAAGTTTTTATTTCAGACCATCCAGTGTGGTTCCTTTAGGTCTGAGTTTGCAAGGCCACTGTGCAGGCTTCCCCTGAGCTTGTCAGGCTCAGTATGTGGCCCCTTTTTTTGTCCACATCACTAAGACACACATGATATCAATGGACTGTGGACCCTCTGATTAGAAAATGTTATTAAATAGGTTTAAAAAGTTCCAGTAAAGAGTGATTCAGGATAAAAAGTTGTTGGAGCTGAGTCATTTTTAATACTAGAGGCCTAAAGAGAACATCTCTGAGTTGCTGCTCCCTGGACCTCCAGAGCTGTTCTAATTCCAGTCATTCCCAAGGATTCTGCAAATACTTCATTTTCCTCCTATTGTGGCTAAGTTCATCAGAAGTGTGTTCTGGTGCTTATGATGAGAGCCCCCAACTGGCTGGTATGCTCTTATTATAGCCTCTCAGATTGACTTTCTTTGGCTATACCTCTTTGGCTTGCTCTTGTCATGCTGCTAGAGTGGCACACTTTCCTGGGAGAGGGCTATGGGAAGGGACAGAGGAGGTTGCTGGACTTGATTTTAGTGTAGGCTTTGGGCCAGGGCACCAAAGAAGTCACTTGGCCTCCACATCATCCAATCCTGTTTGTAAGGACTAGTGGTTTTTTGTCAAGACTTGAGGTAAAGCCACATAGCAACAAAAATTAAGCCTTTGCCTCTCCTCTTCTCTTTGCATATATCTTGCTAGTGAGCCTGTAGTGGTGCTAGATTGGCGGGTTCACGTGGAAAAATTCTAACCTAATGTCGCTACAGCTGTGACTCAGTAAACCTATTATTTTGAGTAATTTTTATAAAACTTGATATGATCAGGTGGGAAAAGATAATTTCCACTGTACAGATGCATAACCTGTAGTTCAGAGTCCGTGGAGTGTGGTGGTGTCAACACCGGACTGAGGACATGCAGTCCAGAGCTCTGTCTCCTGCGTTATTGGGACAACAACATATATTTTGATTGACTATGGACTGAGATTCGGTTTTAAAGATTTTAAAATTAGACTGGCTGTTGGGAAGAAATTGTTTATTAAATATTCTTAGTCCCTGCCCTCACCCATTGCAGATAATCCATTTATTTTGTTCTTAGTACTTGCTCACAAATACTAGGTTCGGCTATAGAAAAAGCTATTTGTTAGGTGAAAAACTGTCAACTATTGGCCATTTCATGTGATTCAACCCATACCACTGAGAGGTTGATCTCATCTCTTACTATTCATCCCCTCACTCAGCCACTCTGACCTCCTCGCTGTCTTCACACAGAATGTTATGGCCTCAGGACCTTTGAACTTTCTATTATCTCAGTCTTGATTGCTCCTTCTTCAAATAAGGATTCCCATCTTTACTTTCTTGAGAAATTTTACGCAAATATCATCATCTTAAAAAAAAAAACTTCCTTCACTATCCAGATTTTCTGCCTCATTCTTTTTTCTCTTTAGACTCATCTCTATTTTATATACTATATAAAATTATTTATATTTGTTTACTGTGTATCTCTCCCTTTAATAATGTGAGCTTCAAGTCAGTAGGGATTTTAGTTTGCTTTATTCAGCACTGTATCTCCATCATCTCCAATAGTGCATGACACATAGTAGAAGCTCCGTGGTAGATGTTGAGTAAATGAGTACAGACTGGCTGGTAGTAGCTATAGATCTTTGAGAACACCACATTGGTAATTTCCACTCTATTTTGTGTAGAAAAGGTATGGTGGAGGTCTCTCTGTAGCTATGGCATGAGGATGGGGGTCAAGGAAATAAAACTGTGGCCCATCCCTTTCCTATTCAAATGGGATGCCTCAGCTTTTGTCTCTCTTATGTTGGGTTTCAGGTACTATTTCATTAGGAAAAATGTGGAAATAACAAATTTCAAACTACTGATTTAGGATAACAGAAAAAAAACGTTTACATGTGGTCATATAGCCTAAAATATTGTGATTATCGATGTTTCTTCACCACTCCACAAGGAGAGTGTAAGGAAGGAGTTGTGGGGAGTCAGGCACAGATGCCCCAAATCAGTGAACAATGAACTTCATATTCGAGATATTTTAAAGAATTGTTGAAGTGTTAAAGTTATTGTATTTTAATGAATTGTTTAAAATTCCTTCTCCTTCATTCCTAGGTATATTATCTTGTATTAACTTTCCATGTGATTGGAAATTCTTAGCGGGGGAAGGGGACAACAGTGTTATTTATGTATTTACATTTTGCTTGGAAATGGACCTAAGTGCTATATCATCCAGAAGCAAAAGTAGGTGGGCATAGTAATGAAAAGTCTTAGTTCACGGTCTTCAAAATGTGTGTACTTTCAACACTTATTTAAGCAGGTGATAACATGAAAATTATTAAGATGATAATATAAAGATAGTAGAAGAATCTGTGTGACAGCAAGATGGTGAACCAGGGAGAGAAACTAATCCAAAGATTTTCTGTCTCTGTGTTCTCCCATTAGCCTGGCCCAGAGCCCTGCCACACGACTACCTTATAGGCAATAACAGACTGATTTCACAGATGAGGGGATATAACTGGAGATGTGCACGGTTACATTGCTAAATCCTGACAGGCTGAGAATTAGAACACAGATCACCAAGTGCTGCCCCATCTCCTGTTTTCCCATGACACACTGCTTTCTTCCTAAAACTCCCTCAAAGTGGACATAGGTGTACTCTATATGTTCATACAGAACTTTGCTTTATTGAAAATGTAAATGTGTAAAGCAAACAATGCAAATTTTAACTGACCTATCCAGATTTACAAATTGCAAAGGAACATGCTAACCACAATAAGCTTTAGTTACATAATTAATAATTCTTAGAATAGAAGGATAATTGACTAATAATTAATGAATAATCATTAGGACAGAACAGGGGTCGGGAACCTTTTTGGCTGAGAGAGCCATGAACACCACATATTTTAAAACAAGGGTCCCCAAACTTTTTACACAGAGGGCCAGTTCACTGTCCCTCAGACCATTGGAGGGCCGGACTATAAAAAAAGCTATGAACAAATCCTTATGCATACTGCACATATCTTATTTTAGTATATGTGCTGCCGAAGCGGGCACAGCACATATCTTATTTTAAAGTAACAAAAACAAAACAGAAACAAATACACTATTTAAAATAAAGAACAAGTAAATTTAAATCAACAAACTGACCAGTATTTCAATGGGAACTATGCTCTTCTCATTGACCACCAATGAAAGAGGTGCCCCTTCCAGAAGTGCAGTGGGGGCCGGATAAATGGCCTCAGGGGGCCACATGCGGCCCGCGGGCCGTAGTTTGGGGACCCCTGTCTTAAAATGTAATTATGTGAGAGCCGTACAACTACCCGTGTATGTCACGCATTATCCAATAAAAATTTGGTGTTGTCCCGGAGGACAGCTGTGATTGGCTCCAGCCACCCGCAACCATGAACATGAGCGGTAGGAAATGGATTGTAATGCATAAAAATGTTTTATATTTTTAATGTTATTATTATTTTTATTAAAGATTTGTCTGCAAGCTAGATGCAGCCATCAAAAGAGCCACATCTGGCTTGCAAGCCATAGGTTCCCAACCCCTGGGATAGAAGAAATACCCTTTACCATACAACTATAAACATGTACAACTACTGGGGGAAATAGATGGGAAGAGAAAGGAAGGAAGCAGATGAGGTCTGCCAGACAGTTACAGCAGACCAGATAGGATTCCGGAGCGTGTAAGTGAGGATGTCGGGAAGGGGGCGCAGAGGACAGCTAAAGCCTCCAGTGGTCACATAAAATGTAAGGTGAAATGTTGCAGTGACATGAGCTCCTCAGTTTATTATCTTTTTGCCCTTACATTGATTCTGTTGAACAAACATAGTCGTTCTTACCTGTTTTTGCCCGAGGCCCTTTTGGAAATCTGGTTAAAATGATATAGACTTCCTCCCTGGAAAAATGCCAGTAGGCACAGTGTCCTCAAAGGCCACTGAGAAGTGTACAAAAATGTAATTTTTCTTGTTTATCTATAACTGCGTTGAGTCTCTAAATCAAGCTTGCACTCTGCCTGAGAGCAGGAGCCTAAGCCAGCTTCTGGCAATAAGCCATCCCTTCAGTGACTTCTCTGGGACTTGGGGTTTATAATAACAGCAACAAAATCATGGTATTTCCTTCCCTCCTCCTCCTTCTGGGGTTAGTTGTAACCCGGGGGGGCTCTGCTTTCTGTTCTTGTTGTGCTTTTAGCAGGCATCCTCGGGACATGGGGCTGGTGGGTTGGGGCTTCTGGTGGCTGTTTCATCATCACTTCCTTTCCTGAGCGGCCATGTCCCCACCATGTTCCAGGTACACAGTGCCTGCTGCTGGTCGCTGTGTGTCCTTTTGTCCAGACTCCCAGATTCTAGCTCCTTCAGGGCCTGGCGAATTGTGGCTGCCCTCTTGCACCTATGTAACGGGGAGCCCAGGGCTTCGTGAGCCCCCCCCCTCTGCTCCTAGCATATATGTGGAGTTTTTGCCTCTCTCCCATTACCATTTCATCGTAAACCCTTAAACTCAAAAAGCAGTTTCTTTCCCAGTCCCTGGAGCGTGGGTGGGTATAGGACTTATGACTCCTGTGCTGGTCTCTCTTTATCCAGTTCTTTCTTTCTGTGACAGCTTGTGGGCTCTAGTTGGGACAGGAGAAATAACCTTGTTGTAAACTATTCTTCTTCTGGGAAAATAAGAAAATGCTTATTAAAAAAATACAAAAAATAAATGAAAAAGTAATAAAATAATTTACTTGAGCATAGGTGGGAATGGAGTGAAAGGGCCGAGGAAGTGAGTGAGACTTCCAAGTGTTTTATTTATTTATTTATTTATTTATTTATTTACAGTATAGCAAGAGAGAGACAGATAGACAGACAGGAAGGTAGAGAGATGAGAAGCATCAACTCATAGTTGCATCACTTTACTTGTTCATTGATTGCTTCTCATACTTGCTTTGACAGGGGCTGGAAGGGCTCCAGCTGAGCCAGTGACCCCTTGCTCAAGCCAGCGACCTTGGGCTTCAAGCCAGTGACCTTTGGGCTCAAGCCAGCGACCATGGGATCCTGTCTATGATCCCACACTCAAGCCAGTGACCCTGTGCTCAAGCTGGTGAGCCTGTGCTCAAGGTGGTGAGCCTTTGCTCAAGGTGGTGAACCACACCTTGATGACATTGGGGTTTTGAACCTGTGTCCTCAGCATCCCAGATTGATGCTCTATCCACTGAGCCACCACATGGTCAGGTCCCATGTTCGTTATAAATTCTTGAACTTTTAAACTGTATTAACAATTTATGTGTTAAAAAATCAAATGAAAAAGGATGAATACAAGTAAAACCTTAAAATTGTTTGCTGACAGAAAGAAATAACCCTAACTGTGTATCATATTGATAACATAGCTATAGAGGCGATATTTAACTGAAGTGTATTTAAAAACATATTTGTTTACTGAGATATAATCTGAGATAAAAAAGAACTTCAAGGAAATCTTAAGCTATATTTAGTAGTTTGTTCTTGGCAATGGTATTGTTGTAGTTCTAAAACTATTTTGTGTGTATTTTTGCATAAATAAATGATTTGATATATTGATATTGTTGGCAACCAAAATTTTCACTGGGAGTTACATATACAGGATGGAGGGACAGTAAGGAAGAACTCTGTGGTATTACATTTAGATTAGTTATTAATATAAATTCATGATTTTCAAATATCTATATCTATTATATTATATAAATAATAAAGAACTAATATATACAGAAAGAGAGAGGGAGAGAACAACTAACTGTATATGTTTGTTCTCCCCTGGAAAGACCTTGAAGCAAGGATAAGTGGTACCAGATTGTGGTTATAAACACCACAATTCAGTTATAAGAAAACTGAGTTTCTTAAAGAAACAGCTAAAGTAGGAAAGTTCAAAGTTAGGCTGAAACTTCTTTTTCCAGGAAATGGTGAAGTGTTCAAGGACTACCTGGGTCTTGTCAAGAACACAAAATGAATAGTAGAGGTAGTATGTGTAAAAAAGTCTGTGAGTCCACAGTGATATCGAGAAGTAGGGGGATGATAAAGGAAGTGGAAAAAGGGAGGGTAGAGGAGGAGAGAGAGATTGAGAGAGAAGATTTTTCCCCTTAAAAGAGAAAGATCTTCCCCCTTCAAGTAGAACAATGGCAACTAATAAGTGCAGAATAAATGGTAGCACAATCACCACTTTGTAATCTCCAACTTGATAAAATGGATATAGACAAGCACCATCAATGGATGTTGGCGTAGCAGAATAACAGCCCCCCCCCCAAATGTCTATGCCCAAATCCCAGGCACATGTTACTTTGCAAAATAAAAAGAATGTTTCCATGGCAGTAAGGTTACAAACCCTGAGATGGAGAGATTATCCTGTGTTATTTGGGTGGGCCAGTGTAGTCAGCAGGGTCTTTATATGTGGAAGAGGAAGTCAGCAGAGAGACAACCAGAGAGACTCCAGTGTGAGAAGGACTCCTTTTCACTTTACTGGCTTTGGAGATGGAGGAAGAGTTGAGCCAAAGGAAGCAGGGGGGATATGGGGTTGGTGGAAAGGCACGACACAGGATGTTAACAGCCAGTGGTTCTTAGTGAGGAATAGCAAGTGTTCATTGTAATGTTCGTTCAACTTTTCTAAAGGCTTGAAAATTCTCAAGATAAAAAATTAAAAGCGAAAAATAAAGCCTACACTTTGAATTTATGTAGACTTGGGTAATGACTGTCATTCTGCACATAGGGCAAAGCTAATAATATGAGCATAGACACAGCAGCAGTGAGCAGCAGGAATGAGGTGGATCTTAGTTATCCTAGCCAGATGTTGGTTGTTCATTTTATAATCAGTATTTAATGTCCTGTGGGCCCTGGTGGGCTTGGGCTCTGTCATGGAAAGTCTGGCCTGCAAATGCCTCTGAGCAACCCTCTGGGTCTGAAGATGGAGCCGTACTTCACAAGTAGTTCGTGCTTTGCAGTGACAAGTCAGCTGTTTTTATTTTTTAAATGTTTAAAAATTAAAGGACCCTCCTTCTATTAAATATCTACACAGAGGGGTTTTAAAATCTGGAAAGCCAGGAATTTGGAATCTGGTTTTTTTCTGGTTATGTCTATGGTGCCCTGCTTGTTCTCACCCATCAACACAGGGCAGTATTGATCCCAGGTCCTGTCTTGCTAGAAGAATTGCTTTAAGGGTGGAGAGAGTTTGATTTGTTGTGTTCATTGCTGTACTTGTAAGGCCTAGAACAGGGCTTTGTATTTAGCATGTGTCCAATAAATGAATGGGGAGAAATACAAGAAATGACATTAGTTAAAATGTCATATATTATCCATCCACACACACAAATTTTTCTCTATACTTTAGAGCCATCATATAGCTCCCTGAAGTTCATCCTTACACTATAAATTAAAGCCCTATTTCAACAGTTCTTCCTTGCCTCTCAGTAATTTTTCTATTGATTTTCTTGTCTTTCTCTATTACCCAGTTGTCACTTCTATATAGGACCTACCAACTTAGCTGTGTGCCTTTCTATGTGTATGCATGGTTATCTTGGAACACATTTGATGCACCTTAAGAGAAAAACTGCTTCTAATGTATTTTTTGCTATTTATTTTTCCATCCCAGAACCTGAGATAGTACATTTTTTTGGTGGGCGTTTGTTATTTTGTTTTCTCCCAGCTTCCTTTCATTCCTCTTTT
The DNA here is from genome assembly GCF_036850765.1 of Saccopteryx bilineata. NCBI lineage: Eukaryota > Metazoa > Chordata > Mammalia > Chiroptera > Emballonuridae > Saccopteryx > Saccopteryx bilineata. Next base: position 266,222,740 of record NC_089490.1, on the reverse strand, counting down.
CTTGGAAATAACACTTTCCTTTCTCTCTGAGAAATTATCCCACTTCCATTTTATGAAGAACTTTGGATAAAACAGATGAAGTTGTCCTGCCCTTTCCTAGACAAGGTGAGGGGGGCCTCTGGAGGAATAGGTTAACAGCTAGACCGTAATCTTCCTCCATATCACAATTAATTGAAGAAATATAGCCTATTGTCAAACTTCTTACAAACTCTCAAGGAGTTTATTCATGGCAAGTAAATAAGGGTCTTCCTGGGGCTGCTGAGAAAGCATTCTTGATCCACACATATTCATGCACGCTGTACTTGGTTGTCAAGATGATTTCTTGGAATAACCTGTAATTTTAAAGTTTGCAGCTGCACAAAAGAAAGACAGTTGGGTAGTCTCCCCTTGTGACAGTTGACTAGTAAGATATTTAAGCCAAGGGGCCCTAGACCTTTAAGTTTTCTTGTATTTCTGTGATCCACACTGATGTCTGCTTGTCCCTCATGACTAACTACAGTGGTTGGGACACTGGTGATGTGTCCGGGATATGCAAAGCTACCATACATTGCTATAAGATGCTGCTGTCCCTTTTCTGTATCCTTTCTTTTTATTTTTAATTAAATTTTATGAAATTTATTGGTGTAACATTGGTTAATACATTATATATCAATTTCAGGTATACAACTTTATCATATGACATATATATATATGCTCACTACCTGAAGTCTAGTCTCCTTCTGTCATCTTATATTTGGCCCTTTTTACCCTTTTTTATACTCCCCCTACCCATTTTCCCCTCTGGTAACCACTATTCTGTTGTCTGTAACTATGAGCTTGTTTTTTTGTTTGCATGCTTGTTTAGTTTGTTGAAAGCTAAATAAACTTAGTTCTGGGTAAGCCTATTGTCGCCTGTGCATCTGATTGGTAGTCTTGCAGCAGCATGTGACCCAAGCTCAGCCAATGGTACATTATCCTGGGACTTTAAATCTTAGGTGCGTAGAAGATGTTTTAAATAAATTTTTGTTTTAATTTCACTGTCAGCACAACACTCTGGAAAAACTATAGAATAGTTCTTGTTTCCTGAGCTTCAGAGCTATTTATGTTTCTATTTCCCATTTATTCTGTTAGCATGCTAGATTTCCAATGAATTCATGTTTACTTATGTTAACCAGAGATGGTTTCTGTTGGCTGCATCTGAACAATTCCGACTCAGGTAGCTGTGGATAAGGTAAGTCCTCAAGACATTTTAATAATATGGTTAGTGTCGCAATTAGTTACTGCTGTGTAATGAACCACCTCTAGACATAGTGGCTTAAAACAACAACCATTTATGTAGCTCACAGTTATACAAGTCTACTGGTTAGACTGGGTTCAACTGGATGATGCTCTCTGTCTCTACTGAATTTTTCATATTTCTGTGGTGAGATGCAGGTCAGATATGCAGCTTTGCTTCTGAAGGTTGGTTGGCCATCTAGAAAGTTGGCTTGGGCTTGTTCAAATGGTGGCAGCAGAGTCTCTGGAAAATGAAGGAAATATTATGGGTTGAATTATGTTTCTCCAAAATTTACATGTTGAAGTTTGAGCCTCCAGTACCTATCTCCAAGTGTGACTATATTTGGAGATAGGAGCTTTAATGAGGCAATTAAATTAAAATGAGTCCATCAGGGTATTTTCTAATGTAATATGACTGATGTTCTTAAAAGAAGAGAATATTTGGAAACAGATAAACACTAGAGGTACACATGCATATTGGAAGAGCCCCGTGAGGAACAGGAAGCAGGAGGTCATCTGCAAGCCAAGGAGATAGACCTTAGAAGAAACCAAACTTGCCAACACTTTAACCTTGGACTTCCAGCCTCTAGATGAGAACATAAATATCTGTTGTTTAAGCCACCCAGTCTGTGCTATTTTGTTATGGCAGCCCTAGGAGACTAATAGGAAGCCCAGCCACAAGGTCTCTGTGGCTTGCGCTCAGAATTGGCATGTTACTTCAACTGCATTGTATCAAACCCTACAAGACTAACTCAGTTGGAAGGTCACATTACAAATGGGTATGGATACAGGAAGGGGAATAATTGTGGCCCTTTTTGCAAACTGTCACAGTAATTCAAATTATAAGGAAGCATACAGAATAGAAATAATGCAGAAAATGTTGTCGGGTACTTTAACCTGCCATTGAAATGTTGTATTCACAGCATGTTTCTGTCTGAGTGGAGAGAATAGGCTAGCTGATGCTCATCCTGTAGCTGCACAATGATGTCTGCACACCTGCTCCTGCTCTCCATAGTGTGAAGCAAAATGCCTTGACAAATGACCGGAATGTGGAGGAGTGATATTTTTCCTTTATAGATCAAGTTATATCATTAGCTCTTAACAAATTAATATTATCATGTCTTACTAAATTTTTAGAGGGATAGTTGCCAATGTCATGTCATTGACAGGCTGGAAAGGATAGAAGAGGTCAGAGAAAGCCTTTAACTTTAAATATATATATTTAAATGTGTATATATATACATATATATGTAAATATATACAAATATATAAAGTGTGTGTGTGTGTGTGTGTGTGTGTATATATATATATATATATATATATATATATATATATATATATATATAAAGTAGGGTCTATGTTTCATTCCCCTTTTCATCTCTTCACAATTATGACAGACTTTACAGAGAAGATGCTCAAATACTGAAAAATTAATACTGGCTCTTATAGTGGAGACTGCTCTCATCAGTTATATCCTACCTCACATCACTGGAAAACTTATAGAATCACTTTGGATTATAGAATTAGTCTATATTCAGGGCTAGAAAAATTCATGGTGGCCTGAAGAATTTTTAAAAATTGCATTGTTTCAACAAATATTCTTTATTTTTATACATTCATTTGTTTTTATTAAATTTATTGCGATGACATTGGTTAATAAGATTATGTAGGTTTCAAGTGAATATTATGATACATGATCTGTATATTGCATTGTGCCTGCCCACCCAAAGTCAGGTCACCTCCTGCCACCATCTATTTGGCCCCTTTACCCTTTACTACCCCCACCCCTCCCCTCTGGTAACCACTATAGCGTTGTCTGCATTTTTGTTTGTTTTTCTTGTTTGTTCATTTTCACCTAATATTCTTTAAATATTTATTCAATACTTTTAAAAATGTGAAACTGATTTATTACTATAAAATTCTTCCTTCCTTCCTTCCTTCCTTCCTTCCTTCCTTCCTTCCTTCCTTCCTTCCTTCCTTCCTTCCTCCCTCCCTCCCTCCCTCTCTCTCTCTCTCTCTCTCTCTCTCTCTCTCCCCCTTAGGGAACAATAAAGTATTTACCAAGGTGGCACCAGGTGACAAGGAGGGTGTTGGCATGGCTCACTGCCAGCTGTTCACTGATTGCATGTAGAGCTCAGCGGGCCTGCCTGGTCCACCGCGTCCCTCTGCTCATCCCCACCTCTCTCCTCTCCTATCCATGCTCTGCCTCTGGTGCTGCCTCACATTTTCTAGATCTCTTCCTGGGATTCTCAATCCTTCTTTATGTTTGTTAGGTGGAATAATTTAGTTACGTAAGAGCTCTAAATTCAAACTGACACTTCTCCTAGTTAAAACTACCTATAGTCACATAGAAGGCCATTATAGGAAGGACGGAAGTATTTCTTCTGTTTAATCAATAGAATTTCCTTCAAATAGCTAAATTCTCTTTTCTTAGAAGAAAATGGAAAATAAAACAGACAACTTTATTATGAGTACACTTCCATAGTAAAATTTAAAATAATCAATTTTATTACATGGTCTACTTAGGAATTGAGACCCAGTGACATTTTTCCATTGTGTCAAAAGTTGTTTTGGTGTATGAACTTGAATTTAAACGATTTTCACGATATCAACTTTTATGGTGTGAAGATATGGAGGTATTCAACTTGTCCAACCTTTAACACAGCCTTACTTATTGTGATACTGAAATTAAATATATTTGTAGAGACCACTGATGGCAGTAGTTGGGATGTGCCCCCATCTAAACTCAGACAATCACATTGGTTAGCTGAAGTTATTCTGGTGCCAGCAAGGCATGGACTGCAAGCATCAACAGCTTGGTACTAAAATGGTCATCAGCTGCTATAGAAACACTGTTTTGGGACTTTATATTACCTTAAAGTCATTTTGTTTTGTTCACACTTGGAAGAATTAAAAAGAACGTCAACTCAACTTTCTATTTTTAAAATTATTCTAAAAAAGACACCTTTTTGTAAAACTTAAGAGCTAGATTGTTCTCTACCCTGTATTCCACATGCAGAAAGAAATCACTATACAAATACATGTACACCCCCCCCATACACACATGGATAGGATGCTGACAAAAAAGGTGAGTTGAAGGCTATATTTTAAAACTGTCACTGTGTCAATATTAATCTCTTGTTGCCCATCTCACCTTGATTTGGAACTTTAATTACTTCCTGATTCCGAGGGAAGACTCTGAAAAGGCCAGGTGCCTTCAGATACCTCACCAGGTTATTTCGGCATCAATTGATCTCATGCCAGTGACTGCTGTGGGATCAGGATCTTATTAGCTTCACCCAGATGCAACATCACAGCACTTCAGTTCAGGCCTCTCACGTCCTGTCCTAGGGTCTCTCTATTGATGCTACAGTGACAGGAAGGGAAGGGGCAGGGCGGGTGGGGCTGGACACCGTGGAAGCTGACACCTGGAGAACATGCAGGGAGTTCAAGTCTAGAGGGTGAATGGGTGAAAGCCTATTTCCCCTTCTAGTCAACATTCTTTGAAATAGGTTTGGTTTCTTTTAATTTTTCCCTCCAAAGACTGAAAAATAAAAATCCAGAAATGCAATGGAAAGTAAGAAAACCAGGGGGCCTCAGGGGCCTAACAATGAAACATTGCATGGACTCTAGGGATGCTGCTTTCCGTCCACTGAGTGAAACGGAAGGAAGGCTGCTTTCCTGATGCATGTCAGCCCAAACTGGCTTACCTGTCTGACCCGTGCCATTACTGAAAATGTCAACCTGTCTTCAACTCAATGTTAATTTGGAAAGTCCTTTCCCAATAATTACCTCAGTGTCATGTTCCAGCCTCCTGTGGTATTTGGTGGAACTAAACAAAGAGAATTTATTAATGAGTGAGCCATTCAAGATTGTTTAAAATTCCACACATTTCTCATTTACTACTGTTAACGAGAAGAATTCCCTCTTCTTCCTTCTTTTAAGTTCATAGCATGAAAATACATGTAGAAAGCAGAGATTTGGGTTGGTACAAAGATACTCCTCGAGTATTTTAGTACTCCTTGGGTACTAAATCTTACAACAGGACCACACTTCTATACATGCAGTTAAAAATGTTTGGTATGACTTGACTTGGGTTGGTGAATACACAATGTCATTAATAGATGATGTACTGTAGAACTGTACACCTAAAACCTATATGATTTTATTGAACAATGTCACCCTGATAAATTCAATACAAAAACATAAAAGTGTTTTGGTATAATATTAATATGGATGTTTTGCAAAGTACTCCAGTTTCTTATTTGTTGAGCAGATAAAATATATTATGCTCACTTTGTTAAAGATGATGCTGCCCACGTGGAAGCCCGTCACCCAGGTGAGAATATTAGTTGCACTTCTTGCTTGGGATGGGCGTGATTATATTAATATATGTTGGGGGAGGGCTTTCGCGCCAAAAGGTTATAAAAGGAGAGATCACGCTGCTCTGGGGAACAGTTATTACATTCTAGGAAAGTAGGGAGAGGAGAGGCAGCCAAGATGGCAGAGTGCTAAAGGAGAAGCCAGTTAGTGCAGAGTTTGTGCAGAGGGAAGGAGATAGAGAACAGAGGTGAATAAGGCTGGTGAGGTAGAACCTTTGATTCTAGGAAACTCGGTTAAATCAGTGGCTTTGGGAGCCCTGAATGGAAAGGGAAGTATTTTCCCACTGTGTGTATTTCTTGCCTGCCAGGTGCAAGCTAGGATTAAAGCTAATGGCCCACCAGTTCTCGGCTCTGTTGTTCATTACCACCTGTCTGAATCAAATGTGACCCTGCATGGGCCAGATGGCTCTGATGGTGGCCATGGCTACTGGCTTTACATTATTGTATAGGCTGGATATTAAATTTCCATATGGATTACAGCATGTTCACTTACTGTGGTATGAAGACATCAGTTACCAGTAAAGCAATAAACTGGGATTCACATTCACTTTTCACATTCAATTCATTTTGGTTACTGACTCTACTGTGTTCCAAGAAAGATACTATTTGCTGAACAAACTCAGCAACAGGTAACACCAAAAAATTATCCTGAAACTGTCCTGCTTCAAGCTACTTTGTCATTAAAAGTATTGGAATGATGATATCAGATCACTTATAACAAAATGGTGGGATCTTGATAACATTATACAGAGTGAAATAAGTAAATCAGAAAAAAACAAGAACTGCAGGATTCCACACATTGGTGGGACATAAAAACGAGACTAAGAGACATGGACAAGAGTGTGGTGGATACGGGGGGAGGGGGAGGGAAGGGAGAGAGGGGGAGGGGGAGGGGCACAAAGAAAACTAGATAGAAGGTGACGGAGGACAATCTGACTTTGGGTGATGGGTATGCAACATAATTGAATGACAAGATAACCTGGACATATTTTCTTTGAATATATGTACCCTGATTTATTGATGTCACCCCATTAAAATTAATAAAAATTTATTTATTAAAAAAAAGTATTGGAAATGTTATTAGTAAATACGAACTGTACTGGTAAATATTCATATTATTAAAATTATATAATTTACATGAAAGACTTTTCAACTAAGAATAACAGTTTCTAGAAAAAAAATCACTAATGAAAACTTTGTTTTTGCATTAACCCTTTGAGTAGTATGAATGTTCATGTACGTCCTGGTGCCTCCTGACCATCCAGAGTATGATCGATTTATTTTAAAAATGTGTAAGGCAACATTAAAAAAAGACAAATGTATATTCTTCTTGTTTCCAAAAATTGGTTATCAAAGAAACATAATTTTAAGTTAATAAAACTGGAACTGTAACTAATTTAATTTTTTGAAAAAAACTCACTCCTGAGGGTCAGCAAGCATGAAAAGAACTCACTACTCAAAGGGCTTATAAGAAGTCATGGAAGAAAGAACCAATAACGTAAATAATCATATCCACATACACATGCTGGCATAACATTCTTGCACTGATGAAATTTTTTTACATGCACTTGAACCCTTGGAACATTGAAACTTAGTGATTAGAACAGGTAAAAGGCAATGAGGAAAACAAAAGGTTAAAAGGGAGGAGAAAAGAAAGTACATTTATGATGACTTTACTATCCCATGCCCCATTTTTATTATACTGTATTCATTTATCAGAGAAACAAAGCTGCTTCCCAGTTACCAAAATATTAGTTGGTGATGGAGCCAGAAACAAACTGAGGTTTTTCTTGTTCCTCTGGTGCCACTTCCATTATATATCTCCTGACAATTCTTCTGCGTTTGTATTGAATTTATAGCATCTGAATTGAATTTCTGGGTAGGTTGATTCAAATAAATGAAGATGTATTTTAGTTATACCAAAATAATCTGTGTTAAAAATCAAAACAATTAAAAATCCGTCCTGAGCCCTGGCCGGTTGGCTCAGCGGTAGAGCGTCGGCCTAGCATGCGGAGGACCCGGGTTCAATTCCCGGCCAGGGCACACAGGAGAAGTGCCCATTTGCTTCTCCACCCCTCCGCCGCGCTTTCCTCCCTGTCTCTCTCTTCCCCTCCCGCAGCCAAGGCTCCATTGGAGCAAAGATGGCCCGGGCGCTGGGGATGGCTCTGTGGCCTCTGCCTCAGGCGCTAGAGTGGCTCTGGTCGCAACATGGCGATGCCCAGGATGGGCAGAGCATCGCCCCCTGGTGGGCAGAGCGTCGCCCCTGGTGGGCGTGCCGGGTGGATCCCGGTCGGACGCATGCGGGAGTCTGTCTGACTGTCTCTCCCAGTTTCCAGCTTCAGAAAAATGAAAAAAAAAAAAAAAAAAAAAAAAAAAAAATCCGTCCTATCTATTCATCTGAGTTAATCTTGCTTCAACAATTATTGGCTTAACTAATAAAGTAATGATGCCTCTATAACCTCCAGGTGGTAGCTTATTTTAATGGAGAAATCATTCCTGTTTTTTAGATTGAAATAACTTCTATTTGAATTTCAAACTGTTTTCAAAGCTACATTCACAATACCATGAAAATTGTGATGAACCCTGAAGCCAGGCCAAACAAACACAATTAGTGAGTGGGTAAATAAAAATGTCATTGAAAATTAACAACAACAGATACACCTGGTCTCTTTTAGAACGTTGTTTCAGCTATGTGAGGTTTTTCTCCCATCCCCACCAGCAGCGTGCTAGTTCAGGCTCATGCTATCTCAGATCTGAAGTCTGTTCCTGATTCTGCCTTACAGCCTTTGCTCCTCCAATCAGTCCTAAGGAAAAGTAAAAGCAGGAGTGGAAAGTAGTGTCAACAAATGAACTAACAATTATTAAGCCTGTAAAGCCAGTATCCAGGGTCACTATCACAGCAGCCTGGCCCATGCAGGTTTGCATTGGATTTGGACAGTCGGTAAAGAAACAACGGAGCCAAAAACTGATGGGCCGTCATCTTTAATCCTAGCTTGCACCCGGTGGGCAAGTAAAAACACACACTGGGCTCCAAAACCCACTCACATTCAGTGCTCACAAAGCTACTGACTTATCCGAGTTTCCTAGAATCAAAGGTTCCTAGCTCACCAGATTTATTCACCTCTGTTCCCCATCTCCTTCCTTCTCCCTGCACAAACTGGCTTCTCACGCAACACTCCGCCATCTTGGCTGCTTCTCCTGGCCTCTTCCATGCGGCCTTTCTCTGCTCTCTGCTCTCTAATGATAATCTCAGGAACCAAGAGAGCAAGCTCCCGTTCTGCCCCCATTTTATAGTGTAGATTCAAAACCTTTAATCCAATATACAAAATAGGGAAGTCTCTAATACAAAGTCACTTCTCTGAGGCATGATTGGATTGTACCGCCCCACATCAAAAAGGTTGGGAAAGGCTTAATTCCAAAACCAAGCCCCAGGCTTCAATGATCCTGCCTGCCCACAGCCCACAGAGACACACATTAATATCACCTGGGCAACGGCCTCCACGTGGGCAGTGCCATCTTTAACAAAGTGAGCATAATACATTTTATCTGCCCAACAATCCACCCCTATGCTCACTTTACTACCCAAAATATACACCACCGGCACCCCTGTGCAAGAAAATTAGGCACATTACACAAATTACAACAGCACAAATCATACAGTTTCAACAGTCACAAAGGTACACTTCACCAGTCTCTGAGCACTTAGCCCAAAGCGCAAAATGTCCTCGGCTTTCTTTCTAGCCATGGGAAAAGCTTCCCGGGGCAGGGGAGTGCTTCCAGCAAAGCCACTCCCCACCCCCATCAGGGTATTTCACATTGTCCAAAATCCATAATCCGTAAATCCATCCAACAAAGGAGCCAATGCCCACTCCGGTCGTAGTCCAGGAAATCAGTCCACGCACATGGGGCGTCAGCCACCTCCCTCATTCCTGCCATCCTGGCAGGTCTTACACTGCCCCAAAGAGGGGCACATGGCAATGACACTCAGCATTTCCATCTTGGCTCTGAAGAGCATGATGGTGCCCAGCCCTAAATCCCCAAAATCGCAGACCTACCAGGGCCGTAGTAGGTGCTCCTTCCAGCTGGGCTCTCATCTTATGGGGACTGCGGATTGCAACTCCAGCCTGATTCTCCTCATCCTCCAAAGAAGAACTGGAAACACCAGCTCCCGCTGCTGGGCTCGAGTCCTGGGCCGCTGCCGCCCTCTGCTCCACAGACCTTGCAGCCCCAGGCCCAGCCTCAGCCCCGGCCTCCCGCTGCTGCTGGCTCTCCACAAAGTCCAGGGCAATCTGCAACTCACGAACCTGTGAATCCTCCTCCAGTAGCTGCTCCATTTCCAGGCGAATCTCACAAACTTGGTCGGCCTCCTCCTCCAGCGCTTCCTTCAGCTCCAGGGTCAGCATCGGTTTCTCCTGCATTTGCTCCAGCTCCGTCCATTGTCGGATTGCAGATCCCGGGCAGCCTCTTCCACAAAGCTTTCAGTTTTCTCACACATGGCTGTAAAAGCCAGCCAGCCTACGGTCCCCAAAAGGACAGCTATGGGGAACCATTACAGCAGCCAGTCCTCTATTCCACCGCTCAGAGGTGGTGGCGGCCCCATACTCAACTGTATCGAATCCTGCCACAGACTACGCCAAATGTAAAGCCAGGAGCCACCATCGTGGCCATTCACATGCAGGTTCGCATTGAATTCGGACAGTCGGTAAAGAAACAATGGAGCCAAAAACTGATGGGCCATCATCTTTAATCCTAGCTTGCACCCGGTGGGCAAGTAAAAACACACACTGGGGCCTGACCTGTGGTGGCGCAGTGGATAGAGCGTCGACCTGGAAATGCTGAGGTCGCCGGTTCGAAACCCTGGGCTTGCCTGGTCAGGCACATATGGGAGTTGATGCTTCCAGCTCCTCCCCCCTGTCTCTCTCTTTTAAGCTTTTCCCACCTTTTTTGATGTGGGGTGGTACAATCCAATCATGCCTCAGAGAAGTGACTTTGTATTAGAGACTTCCCTATTTTGTATACTGGATTAAAGGTTGTGAAGCTACACTATAAAATGGGGGCAGAATGAGAGCTTGCTCTCTTGGTTCCTGGGATGATTAGCATGAGAGAGCAGAGGGAGCAGAGCAGAGAGCAGAAAGAGGCCATGTGGCCAGGAGAAGCAGCCAAGATGGCGGAGTGTTGAGTGAGAAGCCAGTTTGTGCAGAGTTTGTATCTGGGATAAGGAAGGAGATGGGGAACTGAGGAGAATAAGGCTGGTGAGCTAGAAACCTTTTATTCTAGGAAACTCGGATAAGTCAGTGGCTTTGTGAGCACTGAATGTGAGTGGGTTTTGGAGCCCAGTGTATGTTTTTACTTGCCTGCCGGGTGCAAGCTAGGATTAAAGAAGATGGCCCATCAGTTTTTGGCTCCATTGTTTCTTTACCGACTGTCCGAATCCAATGCGAACCTGCATAGGCCAGAAGGCTGCTTTGATAGTGGCTGTGGCTTCTGGCTTTACAATAGGTAAAATGGCTACTCATCCACCATCTTTCTTAAGCACAATGCAGGCCTGAAGGAGGAAGGACTTGACTACTCAGTAATCTGGCTCAGACCTCCCTTGTAGCTGAATGCTGATAAGGGATGATTGGATTAGGGTGCAGACAATTTTGAGGAACCTGTGGTGCCACTCCCAACCACAAACAGAAGAAGCAATCTTACAGCCGCTTTTGCCCAAGGCCCTTTGACTGATCCATATAACTAAGGTGACCAACTTTTTTACAATGAAAAGGAGGACAAAAATAAATAGAAGAAAACAATATCGTAAATAAAAGAAACATTTTATTCATTGCAACAATAATTCACTATACTATAATATGATAAATGCATAATAAAAACATTTATAATATTTTATATTGTAATTATGCTTACATGCTTATTAATTTTTAATAATTGTATCTAAATGAGTACTTTTTATTGAATGAATATTTTTTTGTCAATGTATCATCTTGTAACAATATGTTGGAAATATCTGAACAAGAAATATCCTTCATATTGAATTTTACGGCAAGTGCTGCAGCTAGAGTATCAATATTCAGTCTTGGTTTCTCTCTTGTCCAAAAACTATTAGCAATTGTGTAAAGCCAGTAGCTGCGGCCACCATAACAGCCGCCTGACCCATGCAGGTTCGCATTAGATTCGGACAGTCGGTAATGAAACAATGGAGCCAAGAACTGGTGGGCCATTACCTTTAATCCTAGCTTGCATTTGGTGGGCATGTAAGAACACACACTGGGCTCCAAAACCCACTTATTCACTGCCCACAAAGATACTGACTTATCTGAGTTTTCTAGAATCAAAGGTTTCTACCTCACCAGCCTTATTCACCTCTGTTACCCATCTCCTTCTCTTGGCACAAACTCTGCACAAACTGGATTCTCCCTCAGCACTCCACCATCTTGGCTGCTTATCCTGGCCTCCTCCACGTGGCCTTCCTCTGCTCTCCTTTCTCTGCGCTCCTCTCTAATGCTAATATCAGGAACTGAGAGAGAGCAAACTCCTGGTCTGCCCCACTTTATAGTGTAGAAATCAAAACCTTTAATCTAATATACAAACAAGTAAATCTCTGATACAAAGTCACTTATCTGAGGCATACTGGAATTTCTCATGAGAGAGCACCATCCCACATCAAAAAGGGTGGGAAAGGCTTAGTCCCAAAACCAAGCCCCAGGCTGCAAGGATCCTGCCTGCCCACAGCATGCCCCCAAAACACATTAATATAATCACACCCATCCCAATCAAGAAGGGCAACCAATACCATCACCTGGGTGACAGGCTTCCACCTGGGCAGCACCATCTTTAACAAAGTGAGCATAATATATTTTATCTGCCCAACAAATTCAAAAAACTCTTTCAACTGCAGCATTAGTTCCAGGGAAGGTCAATGTAAATTGAATAAGAATAAATAAATTGTCACATGGAATATGTTTATTTTTGAAATGGCTGAATATTTTCACCCATCTTTTATCAATTTTGACATGTTCATTTTCCCATTGTATTAATTTTTCAGAATTTAAATATACATTTAGTCTTCTAATGTGGTGAGATACCAAAGAATTGCAAAAATTAATATTAATATTTTAGGAGGAAAAGTCAGGCTTCTTGCCCCATCTTTTTTCTAGAGAATGGAGGGAGAAAAATGCAGAAGCTATCTGGTTTGCAAGAAAGACTGGGTCATTTAGTTTAACTATAGAATAAAGGTTATCTGAAAAACTTTCTTTCCCTCTCAATGGGAGACAATGTTTGCATGCCCTACATTGATTTTAACTCTTCCTCCCTTCCTGGAATCCTGAGAGTAACATATACCTCTAGGCAAAGGGCGGGGAGATAGACACTAAAAGATTTGTGAATGTCTTTGATATGTAAAATGACATCACTATTGTGTTACCTTGAAATTTTTAATGTTTTTTATAGATCCTCTAGATTCGGTGTTCCAGCTTATAACATTTATCTAGAGCAGGCATCCTCAAACTTTTTATAAAAACCGCTCACTTTTGTAGTGCTGGTCAACCTGATCCCTACCGCCCACTAGTGGGAGTTCCAGCTTTCATGGTGGGCTAGTCATGGTGCCATTTGGTTGCTCTGCTATCGCCCACCATAAAAACTGAAACACCCACTAGTGGGTGGTAGGGACCAGGTTGACCAGCACTGCAAAAGTGGGCAGTTTTTATAAAAAGTTTGATGACACCTGCTCTAGATAAATGTTATAAGCTTGTTAATGATTGTGTCATGCTCCCCCCAACCTGTATGTGGTCAAGGGTATATAACCAGCCTCAGAGTTATGTTCAACACTACACAATTTGGGTCAGCTCTACCCCATGTTAGTCATATGGAGCCAGCTTAATCAATAAATCTCCTCCTAAAAATTCTTCTGTATCCTGCCTTGGTGTCTCTACGTAAACCCATGGAATGCTACTTTACAATGCTAATTTCTTCAAAGAGACAATTTTCATCTATTTTGATGTCTGGCATTTCTCTAGATAAAAACTCAAGACAAGATTCAATATCTGTCCAATATACTTGCTTTTGGGCAGATAAAATATATTATGCTCACTTTGTTAAAGATGGTGCTGCCCACGTGGAAGCCCGTCACCCAGGTGATATTAATGTGTGTTGGGGGCGGGCTGTGGGCAGGCAGGATCCTTGTAGCCTGGGGCTTGGTTTTAGGACTAAGCCTTTCCACCCTTTTTGATGTGGGGTGGTGCAATCCCATCATGACTCAGATAAGTGACTTTGTATTAGAGACTTCCCTATTTTGTATATTGGATTTGATTTCTGCACGATAAAGTGGGGCAGACTGGGAATTTGCTCTATCAGTTCCTGAGATTAGCATTAGAGAGGAGAGCAGAGAAAGATCACATGGAGGAGGCCAGGAGAAGCAGTCAAGATGGTGGAGTGCTGAAAAAGAAGCCAGTTAGTGCAGAGTTTGTGCAGGGAGAAAGAAGGAGATGGGAAACAGAGGGGAATAAGTCTGGTGAGCTAGGAACTTTGATTCTAGGAAACTCGGATAAGTCAGTAGCTTTGTGAGCACTGAATGAGTGGGTTTTGGAGCCCAGTGTGTGTTTTTACTTGCCCACCGGGTGCAAGCTAGGATTAAAGATGATGGCCCACCAGTTTTTGGCTCCATTGTTTCTTTACTGACTGTCTGAATCCAATGCAAACCTGCATGGGCCAGGCTGCTGTGATGGTGGCCGTGGATACTGGCTTTACACATCTTTTTTTTTTTTTTTTTTTTAAATAATTTTATTTTTTTAATGGGGTGACATCAATAAATCAGGATACATATATTCAAATATAACAAGTCCAGGGTATCTTGTCGATCAATTATGATGCATACCCATCACCCAAAGTCAGATTGTCCTCTGTCACCTTCTATCTTGTTTTCTTTGTGCCCCTCCCCCTCCCCCTTTCCCTCTCCCATTCCCCCCTCCCCCCCGTAACCACCACACTCTTATCAATGTCTCTTAGTTTCACTTTTATGTCCCACCTACGTATGGAATAATGCAGTTCCTGGTTTTTTCTGATTTACTTATTTCGCTTCGTATCATGTTATCAAGATCCCACCATTTTGCTGTAAATGTTCCAATGTCATCATTTCTTATGGCTGAGTAGTATTCCATAGTGTATATGTGCCACATCTTCTTTATCCAGTCATCTATTGATGGGCTTTTTGGTTGTTTCCATGTCCTGGCCACTGTGAACAATGCTGCAATAAACATGGGGCTGCATGTGTCTTTACGTATCAATGTTTCTGAGTTTTTGGGGTATATACCCAGTAGAGGGATTGCTGGGTCATAAGGTAGTTCTATTTTCAGTTTTTTGAGGAACCACCATACTTTCTTCCATAATGGTTGTACTACTTTACATTCCCACCAACAGTGTATGAGGGTTCCTTTTTCTCCACAGCCTCTCCAACATTTGCTATTACCTGTCTTGCTAATAATAGCTAATCGAACAGGTGTGAGGTGGTATCTCATTGCTGTTTTGATTTGCATTTCTCTAATAACTAAAGAAGATGAGCATCTTTTCATATATCTGTTGGCCATTTGTATTTCTTCCTGGGAGAAGTGTCTGTTCATATCCTCTTCCCATTTTTTTATGGGATTGTTTGTTTGTTTGTTGTTGAGTTTTATGAGTTCTTTGTATATTTTGGATATTAGGCCCTTATCTGAGCTGTTGTTTGAAAATATCATTTCCCATTTAGTTGGCTTTCTGTTTATTTTGTTATCAGTTTCTCTTGCTGAGCAAAAACTTCTTAGTCTGATGTAGTCCCATTCATTAATTTTTGCCTTCACTTCTCTTGCCATTGGAGTCAAATTCATAAAATGCTCTTTAAAACCCAGGTCCATGAGTTGAGTACCTATGTCTTCTTCTATGTACTTAATTGTTTCAGGTCTTATGTTTAGATCTTTGATCCATTTTGAGTTAATTTTTGTACAGGGGGAGAGACTGTAGTCCAGTTTCATTCTTTTGCATGTGGCTTTCCAGTTTTCCCAGCACCATTTATTGAAGAGGCTTTCTTTTCTCCATTGTGTGTTGTTGGCCCCTTTATCAAAAATTATTTGACTATATATATGTGGTTTTATTTCTGGACTTTCTATTCTGTTCCATTGGTCTGAGTGTCTATTTTTCTGCCAATACCATGCTGTTTTGATTGTCGTGGCCCTATAATATAGTTTGAAGTCAGGTATTGTAATGCCCCCAGCTTCATTCTTTTTCTTTAGGATTGCTTTGGCTATTCGGGGTTTTTTATAGTTCCATATAAATCTGATGATTTTTTGCTCTATTTCTTTAAAAAACGTCATTGGAAGTTTGATGGGAATTGCATTGAATTTGTATATTGCTTTGGGTAATATAGCCATCTTGATTATATTTATTCTTCCTAGCCAAGAACAAGGTATATTCTTCCATCTCATTATATCTTTTTCAATTTCCCTTAACAATGGTTTATAGTTTTCATTATATAAGTCCTTTACATTCTTTGTTATGTTTATTCCTAAGTATTTTATTTTTTTTGTTGCAATCGTGAAGGGGATTATTCTTTTGAGTTCGTTCTGAATTGTTTCATTGTTGGCATATAGAAAGGCTATTGACTTCTGTATGTTAATTTTGTATCCTGCGACCTTACTGTATTGGCTTATTGTTTCTAGTAGTCTTTTTGTGGATTCTTTGGGGTTTTCGATGTATAGGATCATATCATCTGCAAAAAGTGATACCTTTACTTCTTCTTTTCCGATATGGATGCCTTTTATTTCTTTGTCTTGTCTGATTGCTGTGGCTAGAACCTCTAGTACCACATTAAATAAGAGTGGAGACAGTGGACAACCCTGTCTTGTTCCTGATTTAAGGGGGAAAGCCTTCAGTTTAGTGCCATTTAATATGATGTTAGCTGATGGTTTATCATATATGGCCTTTATCATGTTGAGATATTTTCCTTCTATACCCATTTTGTTGAGAGTCTTAAACATAAAATTGTGTTGTATTTTATCGAAAGCCTTTTCTGCATCTATTGATAAGATCATGTGGTTTTTGTTCTTTGTTTTGTTGATATGGTGTATTACGTTAACCGTTTTACGTATGTTGAACCATCCTTGAGATTCTGGGATGAATCCCACTTGATCATGATGTATTATTTTTTAATATGTTGTTGTATTCGATTTGCTAGTATTTTGTTTAGTATTTTAGCATCTGTATTCATTAGAGATATTGGTCTGTAGTTTTCTTTTTTTGTGCCATCCTTGCCTGGTTTTGGTATGAGGGTTATGTTGGCCTCATGAAATGTGTTTGGAAGTATTGCTTCTTCTTCAATTTTTTGGAAGACTTTGAGTAGAATAGGAACCAAGTCTTCTTTGAATGTTTGATAAAATTCGCTGGTATAGCCGTCAGGGCCTGGACTTTTATTTTTGGGGAGGTTTTTAATGGTTTTTTCTATTTCTTCTCTACTGATAGGTCTGTTTAGGCTTTCTGCTTCTCTTGACTCAGTCTAGGAAGGTTGTATTTTTCTAGGAATTTATCCATTTCTTCTAGGTTGTTGAATTTAGTGGCATAAAGTTTTTCATAGTATTCTACAATAATTCTTTGTATATCTATGGTGTCCGTGGTGATTTCTCCTCTTTCATTTTGGATTTTGTTTATATGAGTTCTTTCTCTTTTTTCCTTGGTAAGTCTTGCCAAGGGTTTGTCAATTTTGTTGATCTTTTCAAAGAACCAGCTCCTTGTTCTATTAATTTTTTCTATAGTTTTTCTGTTCTCTAATTCATTTATTTCTGCTCTGATTTTTATTATCTCCTTTCTTCGGCTGCTTTTGGGTTGTCTTTGTTCTTCTTTTTCTAGTTCCTTAAGGTGGGAAGTTAAGTGGTTCACTTGGGCTCTCTCTTGTTTGTTCATATATGCCTGAAGTGATATGAACTTCCCTCTTATCACTGCTTTTGCTGCATCCCATAGATTCTGATATGTCGTATTGTCATTTTCATTAGTCTGTATATATCTTTTGATCTCTGCACTTATTTCTTCTTTGACCCATTCATTTTTTAAAAGTATGTTGTTTAGTTTCCACATTTTTGTGGGATTTTTTTCCTCTTTTTTGCAGTTGAATTCTAGTTTCAAGGCTTTATGATCAGAAAATATGCTTGGTACAACTTCAATTTTTCTGAATTTGCTGATGTTGTTTTTGTGGCCCAACATATGGTCAATTCTTGAGAATGATCCATGTACACTGGAGAAAAATGTATACTCAGTCACTTTGGGATGAAATGTCCTGTAGATGTCTATCATATCCAGGTGCTCTAGTGTTTTGTTTAAGGCCACTATGTCTTTGTTGATTCTCTGTTTGGATGACCGATCTAGAGCCGTCAGCGGTGTATTGAGGTCTCCAAGTATGATTGTATTTTTGTCAGTTTTTGTTTTAAGGTCAATAAGTAGCTGTCTTATATATTTTGGTGCTCCTTGGTTTGGTGCAAATATATTAAGAATTGTTATGTCTTCTTGATTCAGTGTCCCCTTAGCCATTATGAAATGGCCATTTTTATCTCTGAGTACTTTTCCTGTCTTGTAGTCAGCATTATCCGATATGAGTATTGCTACACCTGCTTTTTTTTGGATGTTATTTGCTTGGAGTATTGTTTTCCAGCCTTTCACTTTGAATTTGTTTTTATCCTTGTTACTTAGATGAGTTTCCTGTAGGCAGCATACAATTGGATTTTCTCTTTTAATCCATTCTGCTACTCTGTGCCTTTTTATTGGTGAGTTTAATCCGTTTACATTTAGTGTAATTATTGATACTTGTGAGTTCCCTATTGCCATTTTATATCTTGCTTTCTGTTAGTTTTGTGTCTTGTTTGATCCTTCTCTTTCGTTTTTCTATCTTTTGTTTTTATTTGGTTGTATTCCATACATCTTTCCTCTGTTGCTATCTTTTTTATCTCATGTGCTTCTGTGGTGGTTTTTTCAATGGTGGTTACCTTTGAGTAATGAAAAGGGTCCCTACCTTGTTCATTGTATCGAACTATTTTGTGAGTACTTTTGCACTCCATCGTCCTTTGCTACTGTTAATCTCCATCTTCTCCCCCTCTTTCTTTTTGTTGTTGTCACAGTTTAAATTTGGTTTTATTGTGTTCTTCTTGGAGCTTTTACTTGTGGCTCTGTTTTTTTTTTTTGTTCTTTGTATCTGATTGGAGAACCCCCTTTAGTAATTCCTGGAGTGGGGGTTTTCTGATGATAAATTCCCTCATCTTTTCTGTATCTGTGAATGTTTTTATTTCTCCTTCGTATTTGAAGGATAGCTTTGATGGGTATAGTATTCGTGGCTGAAAGTTTCTCTCTTTCAGGACTTTAAATATTGGGGTCCACTCTCTTCTAGCTTGTAGAGTTTCTGCTGAGAAATCTGATGATAATCTAATGGGCCTTCCTTTATATGTTGTATTCTTTTTTTCCCTGGCTGCCTTGAGAATTTTTTCTTTGCTGTTGGTTTGTGTCAATTTCATTATGATATGCCTTGGAGTAGGTTTGTTGGGGTTAAGAAAACTCGGAGTTCTGTTTGCTTCTTGAATTTGAGGCTTTAGTTCTTTCCACAGGCTTGGGAAGGTCTCATCTATTATTTGTTTGAGTATGTTCTCCATTCCATTTTCTCTCTCTTCTCCCTCTGATATACCTATTATTCTTATGTTATTCTTTTTGATGGAGTCAGATAATTCTTGTAGGGCTATCTCATTTTTTTTAATTTTTGAGTCTCTTTCTTCTTCTCTCTGTTGTGCCTCAAGTTGCTTGTCTTCTATTTCACTAATCCTCTCTTCTATCTGACCTGTTCTATTAGCTAAGCTTGTTACTTCATTTTTCAGCTCGTGAATTGAGTTTTTCATCTCTGTTTGATTTGTTTTTATAGTTTCAATTTCCTTGGACATATATTCTTTGTGTTCATTGAGTTGTTTTCTGAGCTCCCTAAATTGCCTTTCTGTGTTTTCTTGTATATCTTGCAGGATTTTTAGGATTTCTATCTTGAATTCTCTGTCATTTAGCTCCAAGGTTTCCAATCTATTAAATTTTTTCTCCATAGATTTTTCCTCATCTATCTGTGTTACCTCTCTTTCTTTTGTATCCATGATATTTGATTTTCTTTTCCTTAATGGCATCTGAGGGTGGTTTTGTTGATAGTATTAATGAGATTTAATAAAGAATAAAAAGTTTAAAAAAATCAAAAATCAAAAGGAGTTGTTTTTTTTTAAAAAAATTAATAATGAAATAAAGAAAAATAAAATAATAATTTTTTAAAAAAGGAAATTATTCCCCCTCTCCTTTTTTCCTCTCCTCTCCCCTTTTTCTTGAGAAAATCTTGTGTTGAACTGTGAATTATAACAAACAATGCCTGTGATGGAGGTCCTGAATTGGGGAAAAGTAATATAGGGGCCAAAAAAAAATAAATAAAAAGGAAAAAAAAAGGGGGGGGGGCGGTATGGACCCACAAAAAGCAAATAAGGAAAAAATTTGGGTCAAGAATAAAATTATTTGCTTTTAGGTGTTGTTTGTCTAAGAGTTATGATGAGAGAAATAAGAGGAGAACAGAAAAATGGGGGGACAAATTAAAAAAATACTATTGTATTTAGTGGAACAAGAACTAGATAAAATGGAGTGCCAGGGATGGGAGCACTGCTAGTGAGTTAAAAAGGTGAAGTAAAAACCCCCCAGAATGCCACAAACATAAGTTTGAGTCCCAGATAAGATAATTTGTTTGTTATTGAGGTTTGAATGAGAGGAGATCTAAAGGAGAAAGGAAGAAACTAATATAGAGGGAGAAAAGAAAGAGAGAGAGAGAAAAAGAGGGAACCACTAAAAGAAGAAAAAAGAAAGGAGAGAGAGAGAGTTAAGGGTTTTGGAGTGCAACCCTCATAGAGAGAAAGGAAGAGGAGAAAGAAGATAATGGGAGATGTAACACTTATGGGTAGTGTAGTTCAAGGAGAGGAGAGAGTAAGACCGGCAGAGAGTTAATCGGCCAAATTGGAGGACGAAAAAAAGTATCAAGAATGAAGATAAGAGAAACAAACGAACAAATATAATAAAATGGGATAGCTTATAAAGTCTGCAGATTATTCTTGATTTTGAGAGGTTATCTTCTTGTTTTTTCTTTTCTCTCCCTCTTCCTGGTTGGTGACTCTGTACCCCAGGTTCTGCCCCTTTGGCACGCTCAGGTAGAGGTTTGCAGTTGATAAGTCTCTATGGCAATGTCATGTATTGTGCTTTAGTCTCGTTGGGAGTCAAGGCTCATTAGCATTCATAGGCTCCGACAGTGGGAGAGTCCATGTTCCTGGAGCCTTTCTCCTAGTCTTTCCTTCCTCAATTAGTAGCCTGATAATCCAGCTATGGGGTTGTTGCTGCCTCTGCCTGGATAGTAAGAGGTTCAAAGAGCTGGTAACTCCCCACTCTATTCCCACTCAGCACAGGGTTCTGGGTAAGGCTCAGTCAGTCAGAGCTGCTATCATAATCAGGCGGGCTTTCCGTCCACTCAAAGACCTCTGGCTCTGCTACTCTGTCTGGAAACACAGGCGGGCACCCACTTCCGGGGCGCTTGGAGGAAACTCTCATTCACTATCTGTGCGTGCAGACCAGGATATCCGGCCAGTAGTCTCACGCTCTGAGTGAAACCCCCAACCGCATGGAAATTTGCAGCGCTGGAATTCACTCTCGCTCCATCCCCGTGCGCGGCTTTTGCAAGGCGCTGGGGCAGCCCGAGATTCCGCTTTTGCCCACACAAAGGCTCCTGACTCTGCCCCTCTGTGCGATAACACGGGCGCGCACTGCCGAGGCACTGGGAGGAATCGCTCACTACCTATCTGCGCGCGCACACCAGGATATGAGGCCGGCCGCGTTTCCCTGAGTGAAACCCTCACCAGCACGGAAAATTTCCACCGTTGGAATTAGTTCTCGCTCCCTCCCGTGCGCGGCTTTCCCAGGGTGCTGGGGCTGCCCAGAGATTCTGCTTTCGGCCCACAGAAAGGCCTCTGACCCTGCCTCTCTGTGGGGTAACACGGACACCCACTTCTGGGGCTTAGGAAGAGATCTCTCGCCCACTAACTGCACACCAACCAGGAGAATGGGTAAAATGGCTGCCCCGCTTGTCTTTCTTTGTTTGGGTTTGGCGCGAGTGTTAGCTTGTATTGCCCGACTTGCCACAGGATCAGTTTTTCCTCCGCTAGGATCTCCGTGCCACAGCCTGGTTCGGCCGTTTGTGTGCGGCCTGGATGTATTCACCCCCTTTGCCCGCCTCAGTTTCTATATTCACAGTTACCAGAGAAAGCCGCCCTGTTTAGGTTAGTGATGAAGGCGGAGCATTTCTTACTCCCTATTTCCTTCAGGATTTGGTTATATATTTAGCCAATTTTTCACTCGACCATACCTTCGGGTGTATTGTGAAGCATCTGGAGGCTCCAAGTATAGGTTTTTCTGTTTCTGGTTGAAGATCTTGTTGAGTTTTGGGGGAGATTTATTGGTATCACTTCCTACTCCGCCATTACTCTGACGTCATCTCCCTACACTTCTGATGAAGTAAAAAAACACCATTGAAAACTGTTATTTCCCATGATGTTTGTTTCAGACCATTCTTCAACATATTGAAAACATTTCTGGTAAATATTCTGCACTTCTTTGATAACCTTTTCTGTCATGCCCAAATTTGATCCTCTAAGTATGACAATTTGTTTTTTATAATTAAAGGAAGAAGTTTTTCTTCAAAATGAGATTTATATTCAAGGATAAAGTCATTCAAAATAAGACTAACTTTCATAGCTAAAATGTGTTCACCTTCAATCTTTTGAAATATTTTGTGAAAAATAGATGCTTGATTATGTACAAAATACATGAATATCTTAGATATTCTAGTATTGATAAATGCTTCCAGGATTTTAGGACATCTGTCTAAACTTAAAAAATATAAATGGAGAGGCTCAAATAATTAGAGAACATGTTCTATAGCAGGTGTCAGAGCAAGCCATCTAACTTTTGAATATTCTAAAAGTTTTTTGTATTCAACATTTGCTTCTTCACAAAATTGTTTTAAAGTAGCAACATGAACAGTAAAATGACTAAAATGCAAATAAATTGTAGTTATTATTACTTCTACATCAATTGGCATGGCACATGATGCTGTGTTGATTGCTTTGTCAAAATATGTGCATTATAACCTATTCCTAGTATTTTCTTTTGGAGTAACTTTTGTAATTTTACATACAGATTATTCACTTCTTTGTGTCTTCACCCACCAAAATTTGTATTTATGTTATTAGCCATTAGTGTAACAACTTTGAATTTCAAATTGTTTTCATTTATTACTCTGTATAGATGGTTTGACAAAATTTCAGAAGTTTCACCCTCAATGGATTCTAAATTAAAAATTTTTACTTGAATGCCCTTGGTATCATTAACATATCTTACTATTACTGAATACAATTTAATTTCATTATGATTTGATGCATCAGATAAAATCATTACAAATGCTGCAGTTTCCAAGCCCTCTGTAAGTATTTTGTCACAGTAATTTTTAAATACTGATTTCAAAATAGCCTTGCATTTTGTCCTGGCACATGGAAATTTTGCATTGTGAAATTTTTTTCAGTAATTTAGTAGTACTATCCATACTATGAAAAATTTTGATTGTGAATTATGGTATGAAATGCAAATGTTCCCTCCATTGCAGCCAACTGTTTTTCATCTTCAGAATTATTTGAAGTTTTAAAAAATCTTGTTACTTTACAACTGGAAGCTGATGCATCTAATGACTGCTTATGTTTGTTGGTGGTCAAGTGTTTTGTTATTGCTGCTCTGACCCCAACTACAATATAAAATTCTCTGCTGCAAATATTGAAGAAAACAATGGTATCTGTCTTTGATATGAAGAATGGAAATTCCTTTTTCAATTTATCATTGAAATGGTGTTTTCTCTTTTTTGATTTTTCTATCCCTTAAATGAAATTTAAAGTTAAAAATTAAATATAGAGCTACATGAACAATGCAATGACATTAGGAACTGGAAACATTACATCATGGTAGGCGAATATTCCAGATGCTAAATTCACAAAACTAAATATCAAACAAAACCACTAATTTGGAGTGATATTCAGGTGTATTTATCATTTTCTAAATAAAAACATCTGTTTCATGCAACTATTTAATCAAAATGTATTATTAATAAATATGGTTTGAGGTTAGATTTCCATTTTAAAACTCAAATTTCAGGAAAATACTTGTAAATAAAATTAAATGTATTTGGAAATTATTAAACAGATAATGAATTAATAAAACATGAATTGTGCTTACCTGTCTATGATTGAATATTCACTGAGAAAGAAATAATAGTGATTCTACAATATCATATGTACCGTGTCATGTTTCAGTAAGAAGCACACAAAGCCATTTGCATGCGTGCTCAGTATATCGTGCTCTCTCTCCAGGTCTTCAAGTTCTCCCACATAGAGTGCATGTGTGTCATAAATGTGTCTTGCTGCACTGTACTGATCCTTGACAAATCGTCACGTCAAATATAAATATGTCACATCACAATGGATCGACTCTGCATCAATCAAATACAGACACTTGCAGATTAGTCTTCCAATATCAAAAAGGAGGACATGTAGGAGGACACTTTTTGAGGGAGGGTGGAACTTACAAAAGAAAGACTGTCCTCCCTAAAGGAGGATGATTGGTCACCTTAATATAACCCCTGCCCCATCCCTCCCTTGGGCTGACACCCTTTGCTGGTCTCAGCCCGCCTGCACCCAGGTGTTTTTAAAATAAAATTTCCTTTTGGAACACACTAACCTCGTGTTTTTGGTTTGGCCAGTGGTTTCTGCCTTTCAACAATAAAACTAGGGCTCAAAGAGGTTTGTTACTTCCCCAAGATGCTGCTAAATTGTTGATTGTGTTGTGTGCCCATCACCCAAAGTCAAATCTTTTTTCATCACATATTTTACTAGCACAACTGATGAGAGTGACTCCCTGGCATCTACAACAAAGTCAATCCCTTTGCCAAATGATAACTTAGGTAATGATCCTTTCCCTGCTTTGCACACACTGCTTCCTCCACCAGGAAGTGTCCATCCAACCTGTGAGGCTCTTCTTTGGTCTTGTTTCATCTCTTAGAGCAAGCCTTCTTCATTTCATAGCTTGACTTCAGCAGCCTTCTTCTGCTCTGTTATGCCCATAAGCACACCTCTATTAGAACAGAGATCACACTGTAATCCAGTCTACCATATGTCTGTCTCTCCAAAGACAGTGGGTTCCTTGAGAAAAGAGTTGTATTTTCTTCATCATCTAGCACCACACTCAATTTCCCACTGTAGGTTGCCAGCCTAAAGCAGGCAAAGCTGCAGCAAGGAAAAGATACAACATTAAATAAAGTTTAGGGCTTTCATCATGACTTCAATTGGAAATCCTACTACATTGAATCTGCTTGTGATTTAGATAAAAGAGAGGATATCTATTGGTCAAGAGTGAACAGGACCTCTACAGGACTTGATGGGTTCTCATCAGGTGGCTGTGAAAAATGTAAAAAGCAGAGGTAACAAACATATAATTTTGTATTTTTGTTACAGTAGTCTTGTCCAACAAGCTGTAGCACCTCAGGTCAGGTTAACTGGATCTAGAACTCACAGGGTACTTGACCCAGAAGGGCTGGGCTAGTCACAGAATGGAAGGACCACCTGAGGCATTTGAGCCAACCAATCCCAGTGTGCCAGATGAGTCTACTCAGTGGTGAACCTTTCATCTTCAAGGTGCACAATCACTTACTCATGTACATGAGCCCAAGTGAAAACACACACACATACACACACACACAGACACCAAGACATACAGTGACATGCAAAGAAAAGGTTTGAAAATAAGGATAAGAAAGCCTGTGATTTTTTTCTCTTCTGTTGCATAGTTGCTCTGTACTCCAGGGCAGATCACCTCAGTGCTATATAACCCGCCTTCCATGCCTTTTTTTTTTTTTTTGCATTTTTCTGAAGTTGGAAACAGGGAGAGACAGTCAGACAGACTCCCGCATGCGCCCGACCGGGATCCACCCGGCACGCCCACCATGGGGCAACGCTCTGCCCACCAGGGGGCGATGCTCTGCCCATCCTGGTTGTCTCCAGGTTGCGACCAGAGCCACTCTAGCGCCTGGGGTAGAGGCCACAGAGCCATCCCCAGCGCCCGGGCCATCTTTGCTCCAATGGAGCCTTGGCTGCGGGAGGGGAAGAGAGAGACAGAGAGGAAGGCGCGGCGGAGGGGTGGAGAAGCAAATGGGTGCTTCTCCTGTGTGCCCTGGCCGGGAATCGAACCCGGGTCCTCCGCACGCTAGGCCGACACTCTACCGCTGAGCCAACCGGCCAGGGCCCCATGCCTTTTTTTAATCTTTCTCCAACCTGCTCTCTGTCCCAAGTGGCTGACCTTTAATGACTGTATCAGAAGGCTTCCTATCTTTCTAGTTTCTTGTTGAGTTTCATAAAGGCTCAGCCCTGACTGGAAGCTGGAGAGAGGAATATGGTGACCTTGGATTCTTCTGTGAGTCAACCTTGGACTGACTTTGTACCTCAACCAAGGGTTATAACAACTCTCAAGTGGACCATCCCTCCATGAATTTCTCTGCTGTTCCTCTTGCCCTGGATCCCATGGTCCCACCCCACATTACAAACAGAATTTTTCCCTTGATAAGCAATCTCTTTATTTAACTCTCTCTCTCTGAATTTTATTAATTTGTCTAAACCATCTGTTTCTTGTTGGCACCCTGACTAATATAGTTAATAGACTATCATTGAGAAGATCTCTTATGTTATCTCTCTGTTCATCAAAGAAGGTTCCATGGGGGGCTGATGATGGGTCAGGAGCTCAGCTAGAGAGAAGGGAGTGTAGATGTCCAAAATTAGCCATCCCACTGTCTCCTCCCGCTCTTAACATTCTATGACTCTGTGGGTGAGAAACTGAAGGAAGCCTTTTACATTTTGGACTTTATATAACTATGGGGAATCTGTACTGGGATGATAAGACAAATATAGTTCAAAGGAAGGCACTAGCAAGGTGTGCTCATGAAAACCAGCAGGGATTCCATACACACACACACAGTCATCTTCCAACTAGCAGCTTTCAAATATTGTTCGTTATTTCCAGTGTTATATTATTTTTCACCAAGTGTTACTTTTATGTTAAATATATTTTTATTTCTACATCTATGACAGAGACAGAGAGGGACAGATAGGGCTAGACATATAGAAAGGGAGAGAGATGAGAAGCATCAATTCTTTGTTGCGGCACTTTAGTTGTTCATTGATTGCTTTCTCATATGTGCTTTAACCCAGGGGCTAGAGAGATCAAGTGATCCCTTCTTCAAGCCAGAGACTTTGGGTGAGCCAGATGAGCCAGTGCTCAAGCTGACGACCTTGGGGTTTTGAACCTGGGTCCTCTGCATCACAGTCCAATGCTCTATCCACTATGCCACCACCTGGTCAGGCTACATATATGCTTTCTTATATGTAGGAATATAGTGTCAGCTTCTAGCAGCATAGATATGCAGTAATGTACAGAGTATCAAAAGTGTTCAGTAATCAGGCAGCCTTCATTTGACAATATGGCAAAAATATTTACTGCCAATTAGTAGAACTAAAAATCATTCCTAGGGCTCTGGGTATAATCTCTGAATTTCAGGTTTTTAAAAAAAATTTTCCAGTTAACTTTTAAGTTAAAACAAACAATTTATACTCATAAACTTTATTTTATAGTAATACCTTTGAGCTTTCTTATAAACTTTTTGAGAATGTGTGTGTGTGTGTGTGTGTGTGTATCGTCAAAAAAGGCAAATGTGCCTATTTTAGCACTCCCTGCAATGAGACTTTTGAAAAAACCTGGGGTTATCATCCTCCAAGACAGATTTTTGTCCAATTCTCTCTTCAGAAAGGATCAATTATCAGAATGAGTTAATAGGGAGAACAATGACTTTAAAATATTTGTGTTAGAAAATGATACTTGAGGAGTCCAAGATGGCGATGGAGTTGGCGGATGTTCCAACCACCACCTCCCAGAATCAAATTGGATTAAAACTTAATTTAAGAACAATCATCTTGAAAAACCAACTTTGGACTAAAGGAAGAGGAGTCTATAGCCAAGGATCACAGAAGAAACCACACTGAGACTGGTAGGAAGTGTGGAGGTGTGAAAAGGGCTGCTATACTCCCAGAAACTGAGGGTTCAGAGGGACTCTCACTGTGGGGAGAGTCACCCTGAGAAGTGTGGGTGCTCAGCCCAAGTCCAGAGCCCCAGCCTAGACCCGCAGAGCCTATTAGAGGCACCCAGACAGCATTTGTCAATGAAAAGAGCCAGGTTTCTGTCTGCAAGAAAGAGACTGAGATTTTTGAGATGCAAACTCCATCTTAAAGGGCCCACACAGAAAATCTCGTTCAAAGCCACTTGCCCAGGGCTCCAAGGGAGAGCTGAGAGGGCTGGAGTTGTGTGAGGAAAGTGTAATGTTGGAGGCCCAGGGAGAGACACTGTGGGGGACGGCCACTGGAACCCCTGTGCTGAGTCATTCTCCAATATTGCAGTTGCCATCTTTCTTGGGTGGAGCATCCCCTTTGTGCAGCATCAGCCTGGGGAGAAGCAACTGCTTCACCCTCAGGAGTCTCTCCTACCCCAATCATGGTGACTAACTCATTCTGATTGGCTAGGAAGCAGGGGGCACATCAGTGACTCAGTTTTCCGGTGTTGAGTCTGGTGTTTTTCCTTGCATACTCCCGACTCTAAGACTGGTGCTTCCACCTCACAGGAGATTCATTTGAAACTGTCTGAAGGGCAGGCAGACCACACTTCTGGGTCTCAGAGGTCACACCCACTGGACTCCTGGCACCACACCCTACTGAGGTCTGTGAAAAAATGTCTGGACAGACTGACACCTGGGGCCAAGAGGTGGAGCCACACCCACCATGCTTCCTAATCCATGGATTGCTGCAGGCGCTAGACTCTGGCAGAGGTTTTTTCAGAAGCTGAACCCAACAAGCAGCCAGCAGACAGAGGCTGGAGGAGGTGGGACTCAGGGGAACTTGGCCTTTTAAGTGGAGTGTGGGTAAAAGCCAGCCTAGGAGTGCAGCTTGGTTTTTCCATGTACATCTGGGCTCAGCAGAGGCAGCCACAAACTCTGGATTGCTTGTAGCTCCAAGAAGGTGGCTGATTGCCAGCCATGGGCAATGTCTCCCACTGGTCTGCATGGGGTTCCTGACAGGGAGGCCCAGGGCTGGCACATCCAGAGGCCAGCTGTGGAAAGCATTGGTTCAGGACCTAACAAAACCTTGCTAGAGTGGTATCCTAAGGAAAGGCTCCTCACACCTGGCCCAGCTGAAGCAAGTTTCACTCTCTGTGATCAGCACTGGCACTGCAGCTCATGTGCAATGAATAAGGTGGAATTTCACAGTCAGCCAGCCTGGGTGCTGGATATCCTGCCCTGCTGGGCTAGATTACACAAGGGGAAGGGAGAGAGGCTTGGAGCAAGGACATTTAAAGTCTAGGTCTCTGTGAGTCTATTGTTGGATCAGGTCAAGGGACTTAGCCACTTTCTGGGAGGACACAGTCCACCCCAGCAGAGGACTCTCTCAGTCTTCCTCCCTGAAACCAGGGTCTTCTGCAGAGGGGACTGTCGGCCACACTCGGTCTGAATCTGCTGCTCACCTTGTTGGAGAGAAATAAAATTTGAGTATCCAGCTGTGGCTGAGGAATTAAGCTCTGAAATAGGGGCCATATTCTCCATACTAAGTTCCTGACCAAGAGACCCCTGATGTAGGGGGTCCCACTAACATTGTATTCACAATCTCAGCTGCCCTCACCCACCAACCGTGCAACCTGTAGAGGGACTGGCTGGGTGAAGACAGTCTAAGCCCACAGTACATTCTTTCTACAGAGGACTCTGTGGGAAGAGCAGGCAACTGCAAGAAAAGGAAGAGGAGCTGAAAATAGGAAAGAAATCTTACAAAGCTTGGGGCTTTCACAGAGCTGCTATCATCTCTAAGCAGGAGGAAGCTGATCCTTATACAAAGGTTGGCCCCTCCCACAGTACCCAGGCACAGAAAACACAGACACAAACAGCAAAAAGTGTAGAAGCTGCAGACGGGTAGCCTACAGTGTGTTACAAACAACAGCTGATGCCAACCCTAGAAGATCTAGAACCAACACAACTGTTAGTGGGTGGCAGACAGCACCAATCCTAGACTCAACTACCTACACAAGAAGCATGCCCAAAAGAGGAGTCTAGCTGGTACCAGACAGGGTGGAGAATAAATATGCCCAACAGGACAGACATTGCACAGTGTGCAATACACATGATCAAGGTTGACCCTTAGAGCTAAGACAGCCTGAAGGGATAACTGTACCCATGATAGGACCAACTGCATGTAACACTCACATACAACAAGAGGGAAAATAGTACCCTCAAGAATCATTACTAGAACAAAGAAAACAGGTGGCCTGGAGGTCAGTACATCTGAGCCCATCATTCTCATAAAGACATCACAAAAATTTCAAACAGTGAGACAGCACTACCTAAGGCACAGACAAAATGAGAAGACAGAAAAATGTGACCCAAAAGAATCAACACGAGAAATCCCCAGAAAAAATACTGAATAGATAAAGGTAACCAAACTACCTGATGTAGAGTTTAAAACAATGATTGTTAGGATGCTCAAGGATCTTAGAGAAACAATGGATAGACATAATAGCACCTAAATAAAGAGATAGCAAGCATCAAAAAGGACATTGTAATCATAAAAAAGAACCTGTCAGAAATGACAAATACAATATCAGAAATGAAGATTGCACTAGAAGAAATCAACAGCAGGCTAAATAAAGCAGAGGATCAACTCAGCAATTTAGAGGACAAGATAAATGAAAGCATGAAAGTAGAGCAGCAAAAAGAAAAGAAGCTCAAAAAGTCTCAGGAAAATCTAAGAGAGCTCTGTGACAACATGAAGAGAAACCACATTTGCATCATAGGGTTCCTGAAGGAGAAGAGAACAAACAAGGGATAGAGAACAGTTTGAAGAAATCATAGCTAAAAACTTCCCTAAATGGATGAAGGAAAATGTCACAGAAGTTCAAGAAGCACAGAGAGTCCCAATAAAGAGGAACCCAAAGAGGCCTACACCAAGACACATCATAATTAAAGTGCCAAAGTTAAGAGACAAAGAAAGAATACTAAAAACTGCAAGAGAAAAGTGTTTAATTCCCTACAGAGGAGTTATAGGATGGCATCTGACTTCTCAAAAGAAACACTTGAGGCCAAAAGGGATTGGCAAAAAATATTCAAGGGATGCAAAACAAGAACCTACAACCAAGAATTCATTATTCAGCAAGGCTATTGTATAAAATTGAAGAAGAAATAAAAAGCTTCCTAGACAAAACAAACAAACAAACAAAAACTCAAAGAATTCATTACAACCAAACCAGTACTGCAAGAAATGTTAAGGGGCCTGCTATAAAAAGAGCAAACAGGGAAAAAATATAGAAAAAGACGATTGTAGATTTAAAGAATAAAATGGCAATAAATAAGTACATGTCAATGATATTCTTAAATATAAATGGACTAAATGCTCCAATCAAAAGAGATAGGGTAGCTGCATGGATAAGAAAATAGGACCTGTACATATGTTGTTTACAACAGACCCACCTCAGAACAAAAGGTACACATAGACTAAAAGTAAAGGGACGGAAAAAAGTATTTTATGCAAATGGAAATGAATAAAAAAGCTGGGGTAGCAATACTTATATCTGACAAAATAAACTTTAAAAGAAAGGCTGTAGCAAGGGATAAAGAATGTCATTACATAATGATAAAGATAGCAATCCAACAGGAGGATATAACCATTGTAAATATTTATGCACCTAATATAGGAGCACTTAAATATATAAAGCAGACTTTGATGGATATAAAGGGTGAGATCAACAGCAATACTATAATAGGAGGAGATTTTAATACCCACTAACTTCAATAAATAGATCTTCTAGACAGAGAATTAACGAAAAAAAAGCTGCCTTAAATGACACACTAGATCAACAGTTCTCAGCCTGTGGGTCGCGACCCCAGTAGGAGTTGAATGACTGAAACACAGGGGTCGCCTAAAGCCATCGGAAATACATATTTTATTTAAAAATGTATTGTATAATAAATATGTATTTTCTGATGGCTTTAGGCGACTCCTGTGTTTTGGTCGTTCGACCCCTGCCGGGGTCGCGACCCACAGGTTGAGAACCACTGCATTAGATCAACTGTATTAATGCATATCTTCAGAATCTTTTACCCCAAGGTAGCAGAATATACATTATTTTCAAGTGCATTCTCTAAGATAGACCACATGTTAAGACACAAAATGAGTCTCAAAAATTTAAGAAGATAAAAATCATATCAAGCATCTTCTCGTATCACAATGGCATGAAACTAGAAATCAACTACAATAAAATAACTGAAAAACATTCAAACACTTGGAGGCTAAATAGCATGTTATTAAATAACAAATGGGTTAGCAATGAGATCAAGGAAGAAATATAAAAATTCCTTGAAACAAATAAAAATCAATATAAAACAACTAAAAATTTATTGGACACAGCAAACACAGTCCTGAGATGAAAGTTCATGGCATTACAGTCCATACCTTAGAATCAAGAAAAAGCTTAAATAAACAACTTAACCCTGCATCTAAAAGAACTAAAAAAAGAACAACAAATAAAGCCCAGAGGAAGTAGAAAGAAGAAAATAATAAAGATCAGAGCAGAAATAAATGACATAGAGGCTAAGAAAACAATATAAAAGATAAATGAAACTAAGAGCTGGTTCTTTGAAAAAGTAAGTAAGATTGACAAATCTTTAACGAGAGTCATCAAGAAAAAAAGGAGAGGACTTAAATAAAATTAGAAATGAAAAAGGAGAATTAACAACTGACACTGCAGAAATATAAAGGATTGTTAAGAAAATACTATGAAGATCTATATGCCAAAAAATTAGACAACCTAGGAAATATGGATAAATTCCTAGAAACATACAATCTTCCAAGATTCAATCTAGAAGAACCACAAAACCTAAACAGACTGATTATAACAAATAAAATTAAAACAGTTATCAAAATACTAACAACAAACAAAAGTCCTAGGCCTGATGGCTTCAGAGGCAGATTTTACCAAATATTCAAAGAAGAACTAACACCTATCCTTCTCAAGCTATTTCAAAAAAGTCAAGAGGAGAAAAGACTTCCAAGCTCCTTTTATGAGGCAAGCATAATCCTCATTCCAAAACCAGGCAAAGACACTACAAAGAAAAAAAACTAAATGCCAATATCCCTGATGAACTTAGATGCCAAATTTTTCAACAAAATATTAGCAAATTGGATCCAGCAATACATTAAAAAAGTCATACATCATGATTAAGTCAGATTTATTTCAGGGGGCAAGGCTGGTACAATATTCACAAATCAATCAATATGATTCATTACATAAACAAAAGGAAGGATAAAAATCACATGATTGTATCAATAGATGCAGAAAAAGTATTTGATAAAGTCTAGTACCCATTTATGATCAAAACTCTCAGTGAAGTGGGAATACAGGGAACATACCTCAACATGATAAAGGCCATCTATGACAAACTGAGAGCCAACATCATATTCAATGGACAAAAATTAAAAGCAATCCCTTGAGGCCCTGGCCAGTTGGCTCAGTGGTAGAGCATCGGCCTGGCGTGCAGGAGTCCTGGGTTTGATTCCCGGCCAGGGCACAAGGAGAGGCACCCATCTGCTTCTCCACTCCTCCCCCTCTCCTTCCTCTCTGTCTCTCTCTTCCCCTCCCGCAGCCGAGGCTCCACTGGAGCAAAGATGGCCGGGGCGCTGAGGATGGCTCTGTGGCCTCTGCCTCAGGCACTAGAATGGCTCTGGATGCAACAGAGCGACGCCCTGATGGGCAGAGCATCGCCCCCTGGTGGGCATGCCGGGTGAATCCCGGTCGGGCACATGAGGGAGTCTATCTGACTGCCTCCCCATTTCCATCTTCGGAAAAGTGCAAAAAAAAAGGCAGGGGTGCCCCCCTTTCACCACTCTTATTCAACATAGTTCTGGAAGTCCTAGCCACAGAAATCAGACAAGAAGTAGAAATAAAAGGCATCCAAATTGGAATAGAAGAAGTAAAACTATCACTATTTGCTGATGACATGATACTGTACATAGAAAACCCTAAAGTCTCAGTAAAAAAACTACTGGATCTGATAAGGGAATTCAGCAAGGTGGCAGGATATAAAATCAATATTAAGAAATCAGTGCATTTATATACTTCAACAATGAACTGTCAGAAAGAGAAATTAAGAAAACAATCCTCTTCACTATTACAACCAAAAAAATTAAAGTACCTACAAGTAAATTTAACCAAGGAGGGAAAGACTTTTATACTCATAAAATTATAAGACATTGAAAAAAGAAATCAAAGAAGATACAAACAAGTAGAAGCATATACTGTGTCCATGGATAGGAAGAATAAACATTATTAAAATGTCTATACTGTATTACCCAAAGCAATCTGTAGATTCAATGCAATTCCTATTAAAATACCAATGTCATACTTCAAAGATATAGAACAAATATTCCAAAAATTTATATGGAACCAAATTTATATGGAACCAAAAAAAAACATGAATAGCCTCAGCAATCTTGAACATGAAGAATAAAGTGGGAGGTATCACACTTCCTGGTATCAAGTTATACTACAAGGCCACTGTACTCAAAACAGCTTGGTACCGGCCTATGAACAGGCATATAGATCAATGGAACAGAACAGAGAACCCAAAAGAAACCATGCCTTTATGGTCAATTGATATTTGAGAAAAGAGGTAAGAGGATACTGTGGAGTAAAGACAGTCTCTTTAATAAATGGTTTTGGGAAAATTGGACAGGTACATGCAAAAAAATAAAACTAGATCATCAACTTACACCATTCACAAAAATTAAAAAGTGGAAAAAAGACTTAAATATAAGTCTTTACATTTTCACTTAAATGTAACTGAAAATATAAATATCTTGGAAGAAAACATAGGCAGTAACTCTTCAATATCTCTCGTAGCAATATTTATGCCAATTTGTCTCCATGGGCAAGTGAAATAAAGGACAAAACAAACAAATGGAACTATATCAAACTAAAAAGCTTTTATACAGCAGAAGACACCATGAATAAAATTACAAGACAACTCACAAAATGGGAGAACATATTAGTCAATACATCTGATAATAGGTTAATAACCAAAATTTATAAAGAACTTGTAAAACTTAACACCAGAATGGTAAACAATCCAATTAAAAAATGGGCAAAGAGCTGAATAGACACTTCTCCAAAGAGCACATACAGATGGCCAATAGGCATATGAAAAAATGTTCACATCATTAATCATCAGAGAAATGCAAATTAAAACCACAATGAGATACCACCTCACACCTGTCAGAATGGTGCTCATTAACAAATCAACACGCAATAAATGTTGGCGAGGATGTGGAGAAAAGAGAACCCTCCTGCACTGCTGGTGGGAATGCAGACTTGTGCAGACACTGTGGAAAACAGTATGGAGTTTCATCAAAATATTAAAAATGTAACTGCCCTTTGACCCAGCCATCTCACTTTTAGGAATATATCCTAAGAATATCAAATTACTGATTCAAAAGAATACATGCACCCCCCATGTTTATTGCAACATTGTTTACAATAGCCAAAATCTGGAAACAGCCCAAGTGTCTGTCAGTGGACAAGTGGATTAAAAAGCTGTGGTACATATACAGAATGGAATACTATGGGGCCATGGAAAAGAAGGAAATCTTACCTTTTGTGATGGCATGAATGGACCTGGAGACTCTTATGCTAAGTGAAATAAGCCAGGCAGATAAAGACAAATATCAGATGACCCCGCTTATATGAAGAATCCAATGAACAGTGTGAACTAAGGAACAGCATAGAGGCAGAGGTGGGGTTAAAGAGACCAGAGGGAACGAGGAAGAGGATGGAATCAGAGAGGGGAAAAGGATTAGTGAAATTATGTATACATAACACAGAGACAAAGAGAGCAGGACAGCAAATCCTGGAGGGAAGCGGGGAGGGCGCTGGGGAAGGGGGCAAAAGGGGTGTCAAGGGGAACACGGGGGTAGGGGGGAGGGAGATATATTCAGTGGGACACTTGAATCTATGTAAACACAATAATTAAAAAAAAAGCTACTGCATTGTCTTTTTTTATTTTAAAGATATTCCTTTAAGGGTCTCATACCATGGGGCCCCCTCAAAACAATGACCCAGTGCACTTGCCACTTCTGCCCACAGGAAAAACTAAACCTACCAGTTACTAGGAAAGGATATTTATGTGGCAAAAACAAGAAAGATAATTTCTTTTTGTCTTTGTTTTCCAAATTTCTTTTGCATGTGGTTGTTTGTGTTAACCATAAGCCAGTATAATGAGGTTCACAGGGAAAGTGCTTTATTCCTGGTTTACAGAGAGAAACTGAGGCAGAGAGTTCTTATTATCAGGCAGCACCGGAACCCTGGATTGTCCTAATAGGCATTAATTTTTACTTTAAGACAATACTCAGATTTAACTTCAAATGTGCCAAATAATTTAACTGCCAGAGAACATTCCCCATTTATATCTAGGTTTCTAGAAAAGGGCTAGTGATTGAGGATAATACTCTCATACTTTCAAGTTGCCCACCATTTTTAATGCTGGTTTTCCCATCTATTCATTCAGTTTTAAGCACTGTTGTGATCTGGGACTTTAAGACAGCACAGATCATTAAACCGGTTTGTGATTTTGCACCACTTGCTAAGCCCCTCTTAGCCATTTCTGGCCTATTTCTTTACCCCTCAGGAAAGGCTGAGTGGATTTTTCTCTATGTGAGCCCTGGATTTGGATTTTAGAACATATGGGTTAGAGCAACACAGTAAAAGGAAAACCAAAATTTACACAGGTGACTTTGCAATTCTAAGCCTCTTTCTTCCAATGAACAAAAATTCCTTTGGCATCATGTTGTGTCACAAAGCACTTGCCTTACACTACATTTGGCATTTCTTCCAGTAAATGCACATGCTTGAGAAGATCTCATCTGGAAACTCTAGAGTAATTAATTAGCAATAGAAAGAGGCTGGATTTACCAACCCCAGAGATCCTTTCAGCTTTAGCAACCTGAACTTTCAAATATTAACAAAAGCAGAATTTGCAATGTAGTGTGGGCAGATAGCAAAGGGGCATGAGGAGGGAAGAGTTCAATGTTTAATGTGTATGTGATCTAAGAAATAAGAGTCTAGAGAGAGAAGTGCCTAGATGTAGGGCACATGATGAAAAATATGACAGAAGTGAGCTTAGAGAAATCACAGATGGTCATGAAGTTGAAGTTGGGTGATTATGGAGATGATTCCATGGATCTGGAACAGAGGAATGGGGAGCCAAGATGTCAGTAGAGTGCTGTGTTTCTGGCATCCAAGCATGTGGATTAGAATCTCTGCTCTGCCCCTGATAGCTGTGGGTCTGTGTACCGAAGAGCCCGGCTAAGACCAGTGGTTTTCAGCCTTGCTTGGACAAGGGAACACTAGACTTATTTGGGGAATTTTGAAAAAAAATATGCAGGTGGCCAGGCCTACTTCTGGACCATTCAGTCAGAATCAGGCACTGGCAGAGATTGGCACAAAAGCCTGGTCTGAAGCCCCAGTTTTACAGCCATGATTCCCACATTTCTGTGTGTCAAAATGATACCTGAGAATTTAAGGTTCCACAAATTTTCTTTCTCCTCTTGAGTGAATTTGTAGATTGGCTGCTCTTGACACCACAACACCTCTTTTTCACATTGACTGCTGTTGGCTTTCTTGAGTGAGAAGTGAATTTTATTAAACATCCTAGGAAAATCTCCAATACTAGAAAGGAAAATATGACTGTGATCAGGTGATATAAACATCATTATGAAAAGAGACCAGTAGTATGGAATGGAAAATCTAATGTTAAAGCATGAGTATAGTCTGAACAAAATCTAATGGTGGAATAAGTAGAATTCCTGCTTGCCCTTATTGATATCTTTTCTGAGGAGCTGGAAAGTTTTGCTTTTTTGAGGGTTTAATGAGGTGAAGTGTTCTCTACTCTAAAGCCTGCTGTACAAGTTGTGCTCCATGAACCTGGAAATGTGAGAAATGCAGGATCTCAGGTTCCTCCCAAAGCCTATAAAATCATAATTTACACTTGAACAATTCCTGGGTGAGTTATATAATCTTAAACTTTCAGATGCTATCCTACAATGTTCCAATATTGTAAAGAGGGTAGAGTGCCAGATCATGGTCTAATACAAAGCATGGAGATGCATTGCCCTATATACCACTCTAGATATGTTCTGTGTGCAGGTAAGTCTGCAGAGACAAAGTTTCAAAGAAGAGAAAACATGGTTTTCTTCCATCTGCCTTGGCCACAGAGTGTGAAAATTTGGGGCTATGTTACATTCAAAGGATGGTGAAGCACTTCCATGGCACTGGCTGAGGCTATTGGTTATCTGGCTCTAGTTGCTTTATCTTTCAAAATGTGAAGCAAGGCCTAATATAGAAATAGGGAGTGAATGGAAATAAAACAACTCCATTGTAACTGGTATTGAAAGTTTATCCTAGTGCAGGGGTCGGGAACCTTTTTGGCTGAGAGAGCCATGAACACCACATATTTTAAAATGTAATTCCATGAAAGCCATACAATGACCCGTGTACATTGCGCATTATCCAATAAAAATTTGGTGTCGTCCTGGAGGACAGCTGTGATTGGCTCCAGCCACCCACAACCATGAATATGAGCGGTAGGAAATGAATGAATTGTAATACATGAGAATGTTTTATATTTTTAATGTTATTAATTTTTTTATTAAAGATTTGTCTGCGAGCCAGATGCAGCCATCAAAAGAGCCACATCTGGCTTGAGAGCCATAGGTTCCCGACCCCTGTCCTAGTGCCAGGGTCTTGTTTCTTATCAAGCAGTGCCTTTGACCTCATTACGTTGAACTAGATTTTCCTAGTTTACTAACATCTTGGACAGATCTCAGAGCTTTCAAATAAATCACAGTTATTAAGTCCAGTACAGTACAATATAAAATTCCAGTCACATCCGCCCTCTGCTCCTAGCTCGGGGTTTATCAGTGGTCTGAGGGGGCATGAATTGGACAAAGGGGAACTTACTATTAAATTCCACTTCTCTGTCCCCTTTCCTCTCTGGTGTGTTGAGTTAGGAAGGACAAAGATGAAAAGAGAGGAGGAAGATAGAAATGGATGCTTGGGCACCTGTGTAAGCTCCTTAGGTGGCCCTGTGGGAGGGACTCCCACTTCACAGTTACTCTCACGAATGATCTGTCTCCAACTTAAACTCGTCCCTTGTTCTCCAGTCTCCTTCACTCTCAGAGCATCACATGGCCATGAACTCCTGCTGCTTCCTGAAGCAACAGAGAGCCTTCTTAGTCAGATTAGGGTGTGAGCTCAGAGCTCAAGCCCTGCTACCTTGCACAGTGTTCTCTCTCTCTCTTTTTTTTTTCAGGGACAGAGAGAGAGAGAGAGAGAGAGTCAGAGAGAGGGATAGATAGGGACAGACAGTCAGGAACGGAGAGAGATGAGAAGCATCAATCATCAGTTTTTCATTGCGATACCTTAGTTGTTCATTGATTGCTTTCTCATATGTGCCTTGACCATGGGCCCTCAGCAGACTGAGTAACCCCTTGCTTGAGCCAGCAACCTTGGGTCCAAGCTGGTGAGCTTTTTTCTCAAGCCAGATGAGCTTGCGCTCAAGCTGGCGACCTCAGGGTCTTGAACCTGGGTCCTCTGCATCCCAGTTTGATGCTTTATCCACTGCGCCACTGCCTGGTCAGGCCACAGTGTTTTCTTGAACTACATGAAACTCACACACACACACACACATCATCACTCTCACACTCAAAATCATAAGACACCACATGGCTTCCCTTCTCTTTCCTCACTTCTGCCATTTGTGTTTAATTTTCTTATCTATTCAGACAGGGGTTGGGGTGCAGATTAGCAAGTAACCCTGGGGTATGAGAGGGCAGGTTTTCTCCCTTATAGGCACTCCCTGGAGAACCCCTGATGGAACTCTGGTAGGAAAGCACTCACCTTCCTTCCTCCTTCTGGGAGGAAAAGTTCTACCACTGCCCAAACCTCAGAATCAGTCATACATGACTGTGTGGCTTGCCTGCCTCTTCCCTCTCTTCCTCTGCAATCTTCTGTTTCTATCTGTGGGAGAGTGTCCTGAGGGATGCTTTGGGGCAACAGAAAGAGTATGTTCATCTCTGATAAAATCTTAGAGCGCCTATCTGGCCCCCCACTTGCCTCCCCTTTATATTGGGAAGTAGGGTACTGGACAGTCCTGGCTCTCAGTTGAGAAGCCTAGCTGTTCATTCTAGAGAATTGGAAGGAGGTTCTGCTAAACCCCCCATTACATTATGTATACAATGTTTATCAGTCACTTTTTTTGTATTAATACTATTAAGCTCCTTAAATATTTTATTTTACTTAATTCATATGACAATATCATATGTAGGTTTTATTATTATTGTTATTAAACAATTAAATACTGTAATGGACTGCTGCCATGTCTAGTTATGCAAAATATTTTCAAAAACCTCTCTATTTTGTAATAATTTAATGCAATTTAATTCTTGCATTCCCAATGAGGAAAATAACAAATGAAATGTTTGTTTCTGGAGAAGAATAAGTGATCTGGAGTCAACCCATCAGATGTACCTGTGAGAGATTTCATTTGAACCGAGTCAATGGAGGAAAGAGGCTTGGTGTTAAGTTCCCATTTTGCAGCAGGTGTCCAGGCAGAGAGAGAATGTCTTAGTCTGTTTAGGCTCCCGTAACAAAATAACACAGACTGGGAGGCTTGTAAACCATAGAAATTTATTTCTCACAGTTCTGGAGGCTAGAGATCTGAGATCAGGGTGCCAGCATGGTTGGGTGAGGCCCTCTACCATGTTGCAGACTTCTCATCGTATGGTGGAAGAAAGGCAAGAGACTTCTCTGGATCCTCTTTTATAAGGGAACTAATCTCATTCAGGAGGCCCATGCTCATACTTAAGCACCCCCAAAGGCCCTACCTACTAATACAGTCTCCTAGGGGTTAGTTTGGATTTCAACATATGAATTTTGGGGGGACACAAACATTCAGATTCTTGTATTGAGAAAGGCTTTGTTACTGGCAGTGATGATCAAAATGTCCTGACTTCCTTTCTGGAAGCTCAGCCTGCAATCTACCCCTTGGTCCTTACAAAGACTCTAGGAGCTCTTTCTGTATCTTAATAAATTACGTTCTGCTTAAAGTTGCTATTACATATTGGCTGCAAGAAAGTACCTTGGCCAAGGCAAAAACAGAATCAATATTGCTTCTATTCTTCATATTTGAAGGCATACTTGAAGAGGAAAACTGCAGACATCAATACACTTTGTAAGAGTTCTTAGAAAAGTCTGAAAGTCGGGAATATCAATGGTTACAATATTTCTCTGTGACCCATAGACATATCCTATTGTAACAGTGTTCTAGTGAAACAAAAATGCTTATAAGGAAAATTTTTTAGATCATGTGAAGATTTGCTCTAGCTTCAAAATATCATATTTAAGATTTTGTTTTTGCATTGATTTGCTGCATAGGTCATTAAATTTGTTTCACTGAAGCATGGGATCATGGGATGAAAAATCTGAAGACCCATTTGAGTTGTGGCACTGCCAGTATTAGCTATGTGGTCTTAGTTAAGTTTATTAACTGCTTTGAGATCCAGTTTTCTCATTATACAATTGAAATAATCATACTGGTAATCTTTTCCATCCGTGCAAGATTTCTGGAAAGAAGATATAAGTATGTTTGGGGGACAATTAAGAGCTAACATAAATAAAATAGTTAGTATAGGTATGGAAATTTGAGTTATCTCAGTGAGTAGAAAGTGATTAGAAAGAAAAGACTCTAAAAACCCACACTATTAGGAGAAAAAAGAAAAGATTTTTAGGAAGACATGGAGAACAAATATCTTTCTTTGCATGCAAATGTCTCTTTCCTCAAGTTATGTAAGCCCTCTGATCTTTCTTCCCTTATTCGTGACAAGTAAGAAAGTTGTAATGCAGCAGTTCAGAGTCCTGGGAGAGTCGAATACATTTCATCTGTAGTTTTGGAAAGGATGTTCAATTTTCTGCACGTTTTATTATATAAGAAAAGTTTTTCTTCAAATATTATTTGTGGAATCATCTCAGTAGAAGTTGCCTAGAGATATCCAGATCTCTCATGCTGGGGAGTTGCTAAGTCTATCTTTTGAAGATGAAATACAGGCACTTGTGGTGTAGACTGAAGAAGGCCAATGTCATTGCCATGGAGAACTGCCCTTCTCCACCCCTCCCCCTTCCTTAGAGGAGAGAGCATGTCAAACAGGTAAAAGAACCATAGATTCCTCTTGGGAATACTGCACTCCTGCCTTCAAATCTGTGCCTCAGAATTACTTCATTTTCCTGAGTGCAGAACTCAAAAGTGATACATTTTTAGTAATTTGCAAGTGTGGATATGACCACAAGTCTATCTTGCTATCACTATTTTTGTGTCCTATCTTCATTAGATGCATAGGATAAACTGGTGATAGTTATATATGCACTGGAACCTAAGAGACTACTTCCCAAGAGATAAGCATTTGTAATG
Source organism: Saccopteryx bilineata (assembly GCF_036850765.1). NCBI lineage: Eukaryota > Metazoa > Chordata > Mammalia > Chiroptera > Emballonuridae > Saccopteryx > Saccopteryx bilineata. The sequence continues at coordinate 266,180,362 of NC_089490.1, read as the reverse complement.
AAAGAATGGGCTGCAATTGCCATGGGCTGCTCTCAGCCCAGAGGGTCACATATCAGGACCCAGGTGAAGAGATAACAAGCCCAGGAGCACTCTCCAATGATGTCCAGAAATCTTTAGTATAATTACTCCTTTCACAATATTTCTTCAGAGTACTGGGGAAAGGGCTGAAATTTCTGTACAGCTGATAGGATGCCTAATTGAAATGAGCCACATGGAAGTTGGAGTTGAGTCAGAGAGAGCATTGAGGAACAATGCCTGGATATTTGGAGAAAGCTTCTATCTTGGAAATAGTTTGCAGAAAAAGTTTCCTGAGACTTCTGAGGGGCAAAGTAGCTTAGTGGAAATGTGAGTTCTATTTATTAGAAACTTTTACTAGAACTAGCACTTGAATTGTGCTTTACAGAATACAAAGATTTTTTTATATACATCAGATCTTTTTTTATCTTCCCAAACAGGCTGTGCAGATGCTATTTTTGTTCCCCTATCTCTTATAAGGAGACAAAGGTTATGCTTTCTGTTTAATTTGCTTAGGCTCACATGGTAAGTGGTGGAGACAGATCATGCAACATTGCCTGAAGTCCTTCCTCTCTTCAGTATTCCAGCTGTCCTGCTGATTACACCGAGAGTGGTAGTGATGACTTCACTTTTTACTTTAATTTTACTCTTCTACATTACAAGGATTCTCACATTAGGTTAAGAAACTGAAGTTGCTGATGTCAGTTTGAAATTCTGTGTTATAGGTCCAAGGTGAAAATCTTAGATTCTTTACTTCTTTTCAGTGTTTTGACTGAATAATGAAATTGTTTAATGTTATCTGTTATTTGTCATATTACACTGGGGAACAATTTCTTTTTCATTTTTTGTTGCATGAGGTTTTAGAACTGTTTCTATATATTTCTGCTGATTCCAAGTCTGAAATCTGTTTTCTGGTGCATGCTCTAGTTTTCATGCAATTTTAATTTCTTTTTGTTACAGTTAATGACATGCATTGGTTTTTAAATTGGAGTTAAAGGGCAATGATTCTTGGATTGAACATAACCACAAGGCAATTAATGTTTTACAGACATCACTTTTACATAATTGTAGTTGTTTTTAAATGTAAAAAATTATTATCTGATAAAAACACCCTCTTATTTTGTTTTAAGATCGAATCATGGCTTCTTCAAGTAGGCATAAATGTAAGAATAGTCCCGACACTTTCTGTTATATATGTGACTGTTACACACTTCAACGTCAAAGGCGCAATATTTCATCATTTGTGACACGTGCATATTTTGCCTAGTTTGAAGTTCCCCTTGGCGATCAAGACAAGAATTGGGCTCCTCATATTGTGTGTCATAATTGTGAGGAAATGCTTCGTGACTGGACAAAAGGAAAACACAAAGGAATGCCTTTTGGTATTCCCATAGTTTGGCATGAACCTAAGGACCACAGCAGTGACTGTTATTTCTGTCTGATCCATACAAAGGGCAGCGGCAAGAAAAAAACGGCATATGATCGCATAGCCTAATATTCCTTCAGCAATACGATCTATCCCACACTCTGAGATACTCTCAGTTCCAGTTTTTAATGGTTTTATTTTTTCTAAGGATGAAGAAAGTGAACATGGTGATCAAGTGTATTTTGATAAGATGCATGAGAAAATGATTGTAGAATCTGAAGGGTCTTCTTCTGATGCCAAGCAGTCATTAACCCCTCAGCAGTTTAGCCAACCCGAATTGAATGACTTAGTAAGAGATTTGGGCCTATCAAAGAAAGCAGCTGAGCCCTGGCCGGTTGGCTCAGCGGTAGAGCGTCGGCCTAGCGTGCGGAGGACCCGGGTTCGATTCCCGGCCAGGGCACACAGGAGAAGCACCCATTTGCTTCTCCACCCCTCCGCCGCGCTTTCCTCTCTGTCTCTCTCTTCCCCTCCCGCAGCCAAGGCTCCATTGGAGTAAAGATGGCCCGGGCGCTGGGGATGGCTCTGTGGCCTCTGCCTCAGGCGCTAGAGTGGCTCTGGTCGCAACATGTGGACGCCCAGGATGGGCAGAGCATCGCCCCCTGGTGGACAGAACGTCGCCCCATGGTGGGCATGCCGGGTGGATCCCGGTCGGGCGCATGCGGGAGTCTGTCTGACTGTCTCTCCCTGTTTCCAGCTTCAGAAAAATGGAAAAAAAAAAAAAAAAAAAAAAAAAAAAAAAGAAAGCAGCTGAGTTATTAGCCTCCAGGCTTCAAGAAAAGAATGTACTTCACCAGTCAGCTAAAATATCCCATTTCAGGAAGAGAGAACAAATTGTTGTGAACTTTTTTTCCAAAGACCAACACTTTGTTTACCGTCATCATATCAGTAGTCTTCTCAGCCAGCTAGGTGTTACCACTTACAGTCCAACAGAATGGCAGCTATTTCTTGACAGCTCTAAATGGAGTCTGAAATGTGTTCTTCTACATAATGGTAATGTTTATGCAGCGGTTCCAATTGGTTATTCAACTCATCTGCGAGAAGATTATAATGACATAAAAATTGTCCTTGACTTTCTGAAGTATGAGGAGCATAACTGGATCATTTGTGTGGATCTTAAAATGGTAAATTTCCTGCTAAGACAACAGAGAGGTTTCACAAAGTATCCTTGCTTTCTGTGTTTGTGGGACAGCCGAGCTAGGGAGAAACACTGGGCACAGAAGGAGTGGCTGAAACGTGAAGCTCTGGAAGTAGGGATGCAAAATATTGTGAATGAACCTGTAGTTAATCGAGATAGGATCATTTTCCCCCCGCTTCACATCAAACTTGGCTTAATGAAGCAGTTTGTTCAGGCTTTGAATAGAGAAAGTGAATGCTTCCAACATATTATTTCTGGTTTTCCTGCCTTGTCTTTTGAGAAAATCAAAGCAGGTATATTCGATGGACCTCAAATTCAAATCCTCATACGTGACAAAGAATTTGCCAGGAAGATGAATAAGGAGGAGAAAGTGGCGTGGCAGTCTTTTGTAGCAGTTACAAAGAACTTCCTTGGCAACAGAAAAGCAGAAAACTATGAACTTCTGGTTCAAAGGATGCTGTTGGCTTTCCGCGACATTGGATATAATATGAGTGTTACGATTCACTTCCTGAACAGTCACCTTGATAAGTTTCCCAAAAATCTTGGAGCTGTTAGTGATAAGCAGACTACTGTTGGAGCATCAAACGAGATTGTCTTCAACAAATACACAAACACAAGAGCTACAAATGCAAATTTTTGCTTGAATAGAATTTAAATAAGTTTTGCGCAAATTTTATGATTAAAATAAGTGTTTTAATGTGTTCTTTTTTTGAAATTATAAACAAATTCTGATGCAATCATATATTTTCGTGTATTAGTGTATTTACTGCATTATATAAATTATTATATTTTCACAACGATGATGCCCAAGAAGACATTCTACTTCATTATGTAAACTAAATGTTGAAAATTTTACAATAAGATGAAAACCTAAAATCTTGAATTGCAAAAAAACCCTGTAGCTTACAGAGAAAAACTAATGTCAGATTTGAGATCAGCACACTCAAATTAGGTAAGAACAAGAGTTTTTGTGGATGCAACAAATATTTTGTTCCCCAGTGTTATTTAAGTCAATACATGGAAACAACTCTTAAGTTTAAAATCCCTCTGGTAATTCCTTTTTTGCTTCCAGCCTAAGAATGGTTTATTCTTTCACCGTTGGTTGGCCTCTTTGTTACTGTAAAAATCAAACACTTTGTAGAAAGCTAATTATTTAAAAAAATTATTGTTTTACTAAAATGGAATAATGTTATTTTTAGAAGTGCTAATTAAATTGTTTTAGGTTACTAGAATTGGGTGACACTATAAAGGAAAATAAAGTTGTGATAAATAATAAGAAAGATTAAATAATTATAGAAAGAGAAGAATGGGGTTTTGTTCCCTGAAGACAATGGTCTAAACTGAGAAAAAAATCCTCATTGGCTGCCTCAGGAGGAACATCACCCTGTTGCTATGACAAAACATCAGGAAAGAACACCTATTTCTGAATGTATATCTGCATCATGGAAGTGTAGCTCCCCCACGGAGGGGTAAAATTTTAAGCCTTAACCAGAGTTTTTCATAATGTGTATAAATTCAACAGTTATATTTTTAAGATAAAACAGAGTTAGAATTAAGGGGGGGGGGGGGACATGACACAAGACTTTGGACACTTATGGATACAGAGTAATAGCATCTCCAGAGTGGTAAAAAGGATTGGGAGAAGGCTTTCGGTTCCAGATCTTTCTGAATACAGTCCAACAATACTCAGTTTCTTCTCCAACAAAGACAGGCTTAATAGCCTGTAGACAAATTAAGAAATTAAAAACACATTGATATTAAAAATGCATTTGATATTTCATTCCAGAGACAGCCAGTGTGGTCAGACTGGTTGTTTGGCTGTAGTTGATCAAGAGCGCAGAGCTAACAAGGCCACTGAACTTTATTTGCTCCTGGTGGGCTTTGTCTCCTGGAAGCATAGTGCTTGCCTGGACAAGGTTGTGCAGTAGGCATTATGACAAATTGGGCTTTTCTTGCTCCTAGCTGCCTCCTGTCCCTGTGCTCAGACCCTTCCCACACTACTCATGTCGCTAGTCCTCCCTCCAATCCTCTGGCCCCCCAGGGCTTCACACCTGGGGCATGCCGGCTTTGCCCCAGGCTGTGTCGACGTGTCTTTGCTTTCACTTAACTCCCATTTAGTTTTACACGTCCTTGGTCTCTTGCTCCCAGGATCCCGTTTTCTGTTAGATGAGAGTTTATCTGATGACCCATACTTTCTCAAGCTGTACTGCTAGTGTTCCTCCAGATTTTAGTAGATACAACTTGGAGAGATAAAAAAAAAATTCTTTTGCAAAATAAATTTGTAATATCCTGCATACTATGCCATCCTCTTGAAGATTCACAATGCTCATCAGCATATTAATATTAATGGCTTGGTGAAGTCTTTCAGAAGTAAATGTTTGTGATGAATTCAGTATGGGAAAAGCTATTATTACAGAATACAAAGTAAGGTATACATTTTAATCCTCCATTATATTTATTCTAACAATCTATAGAAGAAAAAAAAAGCCTTGACCTTGAGGAATGACCATAATTGTTGGAATTTCAGGAGCTACAGTGGCTATTGATGAGTGATTTTTAACACGAGAATCCTGGTGATAAAAAATTATGTTTGATTAATTTTGATTACTTTCTGCCCTGATCAAATAAGCCATTTTTTGTTGTTGTTGTTAGGTTTGGGTCCAGGGCCCCTTATCAAAACCTCAATTAGCCAGGAACAACTTTAATGATTTGGCTCTAGGGCAGTCCTCTTAGCTCTCCTCCCATCACTAATCTAATTATTCTGTTACTTAGTGACCAACAGTCCTCCAGCCCCAGGGCTTCCCATCGAGGCTAACCTCCTGGCTGGCCTTGCTCCCTAACTTAAAGGCTTGACTGTCCAGACATTCAGGGCTGACGTTACTTTAGGACTCAGCTGTCTGTTCGTAGATGCGTAAATACATTTCTTATAAAACTCATCAGGCCTTGTGCATCCCTTCTTTGGTGACCTGATACTCTTAGGATAATTTAAACATTTATGCTCCATTTGGACAAAATTGAGGTAAAATTTGGATAAGTTTAGTGCTTTTGTTTTAGCAACTTCTACATCCATTTGTGTCCAGGTATTCTTTTGAGAAGTGAAATACCTTTCTTTTTTCTATCAGCGCACTGACATCAGGCCACTCAACATTTAAAATGGGTGAGATTGGATTCTTTTTGTTGTTGTTAAAGTCACCTCAGGTCAGGAGCAGAGCTCTCTGATAATGTGATTACATGACTAAATTGCAACCCCCTTTCATTCTGCTAATGAAAATAGTTCTGTTTACCTGGAAACTGGGATATTTTGGAAATTATATTTTAAAGCTCTTATATTAAGAAGATGCCTTCTAGAAAGCCTCAAAATGAGGTCACAGACCCGAAAGAAATGTATGCTGCCTTAGGAATTTAGGCTGTCAAACGGGATCTGGAGAAACATGCTCTTAATTCTGTTTCCTCCCCACTTCCTTTCCCTCTGTGTGACTGGAGTACAAGCTAGTGCTCCCTCTCTGTCTGTCTCTCTCTCTCTCTGTCTGCCAGCTCCTTTTCCCCAATAATATAGACGTTTATGAGTTCTCTGGTGTAATAACATTTTAAATCAAACCTCCTTTTCATCTCTGATTATGGCAGTTAAGTTGTTAACTTGGATACAGGATCTCTTATTTCCACCAATTCAGTCTACCAAATACTGTAGCTGAAACAGGCATCACTGGAGGCCTCCTTCTGCCCATAGCTTCCCTTTTCCTTATTTCTCAACTGTGTGACTAGAGACAAGAATATTATTACTAAGGCACGCTATAAATCCAGCATTGTGATGTCTGGAATATAGGACTTTTGTGTTCCACAGAAATCATTTGGACAAATTCATGAAACATACTTATTTAATCTTGCATTATAGGATTCTACGTACTGCTGACCATGGTGAATGTTAGAACAGAAAGCTGTTTTTGAAATCCCAGGCTTCTTAAGTATGCCACATGTGTATACTTTTTTAAAAATCCCTTACTAATGAATATATATAGTTAATAATTTATCTCAAGTTTATAAGTTTTAAAAATTATTTCTATGATTTATATCTCAGAAATAATATGATCATTGCTTTTTCTTAGAATACTGTATTGTGCTAGCATAGTCTGAATTTCTAAAATGTCTAATCATTATTATAGTGTTTCCTATAGTCAACTATTTTAAGAGACTCAGTCTCATTGCTGAAGTATTGACAGTTCTATTCTAACTCCTATTATCTCCCTGAGAAGATGGAATTCTTGGTCTACCCAGAGCAACTTCCATTCTGATTCTAAGCATAATTTCATTGGTGGTTGCTGATTTATACACTATTTCTCCTAAACACTAGCAGATACCTTTCCCTTTTGTTCCTTGACTGGAAAGTTTGGAAGCTTGCGTTCCATGGCTCAGAAGGTCTCCAGTGAAATAGAGTCCCCACTGCCCATAGCAGGGACTATCTTGAAAACTCATTTTTGGATTGACTTCCCTTCCTTCCCAGTTTCCAGTCCCAACTCCTGTTCCTTGGAATCATTTCTTAAAAGAGATTATCTGCTGGCAAGCTAGTGTCAGGCTCCACAAACTTTTTGAACCCCAGCTAAGACAAGGAGCCAAATGTCAGGAGAAGGATCAATAAACATTCCCTCCCACCCCACTGGTTACAGTCACTGCAAGGAGGATGCAGAAAATTTTATAGCATGGCATGTTAAATGATTTCAGAGTACAAAAAATAATTTTTCATGTAGCATTCAACCTAAAGGTTAGTTGTGTTTTTCTAAAAATGGCATGGCAGTCTAGGAAAGTCCTTCAAGGACAGAGTAGAAAAAAATGTTGTGGACATGACACCCAGGCTATTCCTAGGCAGTTACAGGAGACCTACTTGTAAAAACGAGGAAGAGTTGCCCTTAAGATTCTGTATGAACCTCTGCTTTCCTGAATTAATAAAGCCTCTGTCTTTGAAGTCTGAGCTTGGAATGATTGTGGACAAAGGCAGAAATTTTTTACAGTGTATGTGTAAGTCCTGATCTAAGGCAGAGACCAGTCTGGCAGGGACTGCTGGGGATTTGTCTGTGGACAGCATCTGAATTCAGGAGATGATTGGTGGATTGCACACAACTTGAATGACAACAGAAACAAGAGGACTCAGGAACTTTTTAAAAAGCCACTGAAGATGTAGGCTTTCACCAACACTCTCCTGAGGGGATATTGGCAACAGAGGGCACCAGACTCTCCTGCTACACATTATTTTCTGTTATGTGCATGTTTATATTCACATTTAATTATTTAATAAAACATGCATAGTTTATCCCTAAGTATTGTTTTATTTCTCCTCAGTTGCTCCTCTTTTTTATTTTTTTAAGGATGTAGTAAAAAGAAGCATTCTGTAAAGGTTACAGAACTGAACTGATAAGTCAAAACTGACAATGGAGATCATGCAACTGGTGCTGAGAAAGGGCAATGGTCCCTTTCCTCACAGAGCCTGACCATGGCTCGTTCCTGCTGGGGGATGTTGCAGAGTGCCCGCAGAGCAGGAGAAAAAAGCACCATCCAGACCTATTCTGTGCTGGTGTTTGTGCTCTTCTGGAGGATGAGGATGTGTAGTGCAATGTTTACTTTTTCCCTTAGGAAGCAAACTAAAATGTTAAAAGTAGCTGACCTGGGAATGTTGGGTTGAGTGTGATGGGACAAAGGCAGAGCTCATTTTTGGAAGCTATAATTTTTCTCTTTAGATTCAGGTTTCTGAAATTGCTTACTTGGTATCAGAGGAGAAATATTAGAATAAGGGTAAACAGTGAGGAGATGAAAAATAGGAAAAAGGCTTTTCAAATAAAAAGGAACATTGGAGAAAAAGTGAAATTCATTTAATGACAATAGTAATGCCATTTTCTCTTTTTGCTAATCTTTGTGGTCTCCCCTTCTGCTGTTACTTCACAGTCTCCATTTCATTGCTGAATACCTTATGCCTCATCTCAAAGACCAGGACTGAATCAGGTCGTTTTGAATTGCATGAGAAAAGAGCCACTTTCTGCCGCAGTATTGGGTACAAATGTGTTCTCTGAACAGCATGTGATCTTCTATGTGATTTTAAAACAGTTTTTAAAAAATCCTTTATGACTGGTTATTTGATTGCATGAATAGTATATGCCAATGCAGAAAATATAGATAACAAAAACATTGTGATAATAACTTCTTACATTTTCTTTAATCACTCCAGGATGGAGGAAGGCATAACAGGGTGAGGGTATGATGGGTGTTTCACAGACTGTCTGTCTTGGGGGGTGGTGGAAAGAAGGGGACAACAAATCAATTTTAAAAGAAAACTGGTGTCGGATACCCTGTCTTGAAGATGTATTCTGGCCGGTCCTTCCTTGCAGTGCTTGAGGGGAGCAAGTCACCGCAGACCACAGGAATATTAGGTGCATCAAGTCCTGAGCCCTTCCTCTTGGAGCATTCTTTGAGTGAGATGTATGCCAGACATGAGGCAGCGCTGCATGTGCTGAGAGCTCCTACATTTGTGGAGAACACATTTTCCCCACCCTGCTCTGGCCTGAGGAGCAACTGAGGAGCAACCGAGGAGAAATGATTTGAAATGATTTTTCCCAAGCACAAGGGGCTGACCAGGGCCAGGACCACGATCGGAACCGAGGTCTCGGGGTGCCTGTTACTAGGCTCTCTCCTTTCTTTCAGACTAAATGTCATGCTTTTCCTATGGATGAGGTTGTTTTACTGATTAGAGAAATAGTCTACTGATCCTAAATTTCCAGTGGGGGGAAAGAGTGTAGCGCAGTGTACCTTGTCAATGGCCAGAGTTAAATTCTTCTGCTTCTTTACATAGAACATATTTCTGTTCTCTTTCTCAACTCATTGGGGCAAAGGCACTGTCTTTTGATCACACCTATAACATGCATTTTATAGGCATAGTTTCAAACTATTTTATTTTTTCAATATATTTGCATATGATTTATTTTGCTGGGGTATTCTGATCAGAGAGGACAGGTAAAATGGCTTTTGTTGCAATTGTGCTTGTTATATTGATCATACTTCAAATAAAACACCCTTTCTTTTCTTTGAATAAGTGTTTAGGCTGAGAAAACATCTCTGTTCAGTAGTTTGTTAAGTGTGTTAAGAGGGAGTGCTCTGCAGTAAGTGTACCTTCCCTCCCATCATCTAATAGCTTATTTTTTGTTCTTGGTATTTCATCTGTCTTGAAAAAATATTATATGAGTGCATGTATGTTTTAATCATTGAGATTGATCACTGAGACTGATTACTACTGATGATTGCTTACCCACTGTTGGTAAATTTGAAAAACAAAACAAAGCAAAACAAAAATGACCAAAAAAATATATATATAAACCAAGCATGAGACCTTAGAATTTCCTGCATAAGAATCACCTTTTTGAACCCTCATACACTGTTGGTGGGAATGTAAAGTAGTACAACCATTATGGAAGAAAGTATGGTGGTTCCTCAAAAAACTGAAAATAGAACTACCTTATGACCCAGCAATCCCTCTACTGGGTATATACCCCCCAAAACTCAGAAACATTGATACGTAAAGACACATGTAGCCCCATGTTCATTGCAGCATTGTTCACAGTGGCCAAGACATGGAAACAACCAAAAAGCCCTTCAATAGATGACTGGATAAATAAGATGTGGCACATATACACTATGGAATACTACTCAGCCATAAGAAATGATGACATCAGATCATTTACAGCAAAATGGTGGGATCTTGATAACATTATATGAAGTGAAATAAGTAAATCAGAAAAAACCAGGAACTGCATTATTCCATACGTAGGTGGGACATAAAAGTGAGACTAAGAGACATTGATAAGAGTGTGGTGGTTACGGGGGAAGGGGGGAAAGGGAGAGGGAAAGGGGGAGGGGGAGGGGCACAAAGAAAACAAGATAGAAGGTGACAGAGGACAATCTGACTTTGGGTGATGGGTATGCAACATAATTGAATGACAAGATAACCTGGACTTGTTATCTTTGAATATATGTATCCTGGTTTATTGATGTCACCCCATTAAAAAAATAAAATTATTAAAATTAAATTTAAAAAAAGAAAGAATCACCTTTTTATAAAAGTTTAGTTTTATACAAGAGACAGACTCCTGAGTAGTCTAAAATGTTTAGCTTTTCCATATTTCAATGAAACAACTGGAATAGAGACAATTTCACAGGATAAGCAACTTGAAAGCACATGGGTGAGATTCATTAACATGAGCGGGCCTTCCCCAGAGGCAACATGAGGAAGGAATATTTTAGATCGTCTGAGGTAACTAATTGTATTTTTCTGTAACTACTTATTCTGTAAAAAAGAAAAAAGTAACCAAAGCTTGTAAATTTGCATAATGATGTATTTTTCACAAATTTAATAAATAATGAGCAATTAAGAGAAGCGTGCTTTGTGGAAAGTCCATCCACAAAGGCTGGTGCTCCAGTTAGTATATCCTGGCCTAGACCTTACCTCATTAGGATTTTGCAGCTGTTTGTGAACTGCGTTTTTTCTTCTTCCCAATGGATTGAACCTCTTGTTATACTGTCTTTCAGGTTGTGGGGATCAGACAAAATAAAAAGCGTGTAACACATGGAAGATAGGTTCAGTTGCCTAAGGTTATACAGCAGCAGGAGAGAAAGAACAGTTTTAGGAAACTAGAAAACTTTTCAAAATTAAAATATAGTTCTCTAAAGGATAATAATATTAGGAAAATTTCTGTATTGTATCGAACAGCTGTTACCAGCTATTATGTAATTATTGACAACAAAGATATCACTGGCATACTATAATAAACATTTATCTCTTCCTTCTGTGTCTGCAGGTTGGCAGGGGCTTAGGTCACCTGGCTAGGCATGGCTGAGCTTCACCACAATTGTTGCTTGTTCTTCTGGAACCCGTGGGCTACTCAAGGCCTGTTCTTTCTATGGCAATAGCAGATACACAATGCAGCAAGCCCCAGTTGAGCCCATTCCAAGCCTCTGTTTGTGATGTGTTCACTAAAAGTCCCACTGGCCAAAGCATGGCTAAGCCCAATGTCAACAGGGTGGGAATATCATCCTTCCGTAAAAGTATTTTGTGTGTATTTATTTACTGAACAATAGTATAATCTTCTATACTTCTATTCTCAAAACTTATCTATCCATATTCTTCTCATTGTATCTTAGTTGTGCTCTGTGGAACTATAGAAGAGGGCAGTCTCTTTAAAGGTTCAACTGAAAATTGCACACTTCCTTCAGTGCTTTGGGGCCATCAGCCACTAAGGATATTTAAGGAGTTCTGAAAGGCAAAGAGTAGACTTTTAAAAAACTTTTTATTTAGAACATTAAATTTAATGGGGTAACATTGATCAATAAGAATACATAGGTTTCAAGCAAACATTTCTATAGCATTTGAACTATTGATTATGTTTTGTGCCCATCACCCAAAATCAAATCATTTTCCATCACTGTATTATCCCTCTTAATTTTCCTTCCCCACCCTCTCCCCCTGGAAATCTCTTTACTTCTGTCTATGTCCATGAGTAAGAGTAGACCTTTGATGTGGCAGATTTGCAGAGGTAATATTTCTGCAGAATACAGCCATTGGGATTCATCTCTAGGAAAGAATAATAGAAGAAGTCTCATAAGTCTGGTTTACCAATGAGAATTTACAGAAGTGGTACATAATGGCTAAGCCTTTAATTCTATTCTTAGATTTCCCTTAAGGAATGCAGTACATGATTATTACCAAGTATGGGATGGGTTATGGTGGAAAGTTCACTGAAATAACTTGCTGTGGCCTCAAATCCTTGTTATACTACTGTCTTGCAACTTGCCTCATTTTCTGAGGTTCAGTTTCCCATCTATAAAATAGAATGTCAAACGCCTATCTAATAGAATGTGATAAAAATAAAATGAGATGATGGATGTGAGGGTGGAGACTGTATCTCATTGTAATTTACAGCATAAGCTATGGAGTCTGTCTGCTGAGGTTGACTCCTTTCTTTACCACCTACTACATGGCTAACCTTATAGTTCTCTCTTTGAATTAATTTCCTAGTGCTGCCATAACAAATTACCATAAAGTAATAGCTTAAAACAGCAGAATCTTATTCTCTCATTATTCTGGAGGCCAGAAGTCTGAAACCAAGGTGTCAGTTAGTGTTGATTCCTTCTGGGAGCTCTGAGGGAGAATCCTTTCCATCCTTCTCTTTAGCTTCTGGTAGTAGCCAGCAATCCTTGGCTTCCTTAGCTTGTAGGCAGCACAATTCCAATTTCTGCACCCATTTTCACATGGAATTCTTCCCTGTTTCCTGTATGTGTGTGTGTGTGTGTCTTCTCTTCTTAGCAGGACACCAGTCATACTGGATTCAAGGCCCTCTCTAATTTAGCAATACTTCATGTTAACTACTTACATCTGTAAAGATCCTATTTCCAAATAAGTTCATATCTTCAGATATTGTGAGTTCGGGCTTCAATGTACTTTTTGATGTACAAAGTTCAACTACAATAGTCTACCTTGCATTCCATGCAATATAGAACAGAAGTCAGCCAAATTTTCTGATACTGTATAGCAAGAATAACCTTTCTTCTAGAGTCCAGTACAATGTTCATTATTTCCTTCTAAGACCTAACCAGAAGTACCTTTAACATCTATATTTCTATGAGTCTTCAAAGTCAGTTTTATTATTTATGGAATGAGGATGGTAATATCCACCTTTTGGTATTGTTGTGAAGATTAAATGTAATCATGATAAATGCTTAGTCCAGGAAATGGCACTTATATATGCCTAATAAGAGTGGGTTTTTATTTAAGTATTAGTCTAAGCCAGATAAAGTTGATGTTTTATAGGTTGTAAATGGTTGAATATCATCAGATCCTTGTGGTATAAATTTGAACAATATGGAATAACTATTTTTTGGTGGGTAAAAACAGTCAAGTTTCAAGAATTCCATATGCTTTTACCTAATACTTTATGATAAATAAAATGTTGATATACCAAGATAAAGTGTCCTTATTAAGCCATGGTATTTTCTTCATGAAAGCATTCCCAGAATAACTATTTTCAAATTAAAACTAATTATTATTAGTTGTACTAATTATCATATAATTAGATTGGTATGTTATTGTTTTATTACACTATTTAAAAAAACAGATGAAGTCAACTTTTTCCTTATTGGTAACTAATATTTAGTGAAGAAACATGAAGCATAAATCCAGCCTATAATTTAATAACTAGAAATATCTGTCACTGAACCAGTGACTGGCCTGATGTCATGAGGATACCTGCAAGATTCATTGATGTATGATGTCCAGAGGAAAGTAGTGAACACAGATGTGATTGTCAGTCATCTCTGGGGTAAAACAATACATTTTTTTACTGAAAGTTTATAGGTTATTTTATTTATTTATTTATTTATTTATTTATTTATTTATTTATTTAGTATTTTTCTGAAGCTGGAAACGGGGAGAGACAGTCAGACAGACTCCCGCATACGCCCGACCAGGATCCACCCAGCATGCCCACCAGGGGGCGATGCTCTGCTCACCAGGGGGAGATGCTCTGCCTCTCTAGGGCGTTGCTCTGTTGCGACCAGAGCCACTCTAGCGCCTGGGGCAGAGGCCAAGGAGCCATCCCCAGCGCCCGGGCCATCTTTGCTCCAATGGAGCCTTGGCTGCGGGAGGGGAAGAGAGAGACAGAGAGGAAGGAGAGGGGGAGGGGTGGAGAAGCAGATGGGCGCCTCTCCTGTGTGCCCTGGCCGGGAATCGAACCCGGGACTTCTGCACGCCAGGCCGACGCTCTACCACTGAGTTTATAGGTTATTAATCATTTAGTTTAATTTGTTTATTGGGTAGAAAATATGACGGACTTTTAATGTATAAATCTGAGGATTTAGAAATAGTCTAAATAGTGGGCAGATCAAATTCATAAAGTGAAGGCCATGAAATCTTATTTACCCTTTGTATTTCTAGTCAAGATAAAAAATTAAAGTATGGCTTGTAATATTGTCTTTAAAGTAATTACAGTGGGTGGAAAAACATATAATGCACTATAGACCTGTATATTGATTATTGTGATCATGGTATCTCCCCTGCCAGGTAAGTATGATTATTGTGATGTGTTACTATAATTACATGTATTAGAAACACTGTGTTTAGTGCAAATGATTGGCGAGTTTAGCTTCTAGTCAAAGAACTGATAAGGTGAACTTAGAAATTCTAGTAATATTTTAAGGTTACTTTATATATCTTCTCAACTAAGATGTTTATGAATTGACTTGAAGATGTTTTACATGTGTATATTTCAAGGTCCTCATTTATTTATGTACTTATTTATGTACTATATTTATGTACTATGATGATTCTTAAGAAAAAGGGCTTATTTCATTTTTCTTCTAAATATTTTCAAATGCCTTGTACATCTGTAGGACCATGATTACAACAAAAACAAACAAGTTCATTTGTACGTAATTTTACGAGAGGATGAATACAGATGGCATTCTAATTAGAACCATTATTTATAGAGTAACTAAATAATGTGGGTTTGCTTTTTTTTGGTGAAACAAGATGATGGACAACTGAGGACATATGGTCTTACAAAGACAATACTGTTATGCTCAAAGATACCATGATCTCATTCCTCATGAGAGGGGAGGAGAGGCGGGGTGAAGATGTCTGGGTAAAGATGTGTAAGCACTTCAAATCCACCTCATCCTGTGGGGCTACCTGGTATCAGCAGGAATGGGAACCATACCTAAGGCAGAACTGAAGACTTGATTTTGCCTTTTACAATTGTGATTTGTTTCCTGGCCTGCAAAAGTGGTGTCTCTCCAGATTTCTTCAGCAGTGTGATTGGTTTCTTAGTACACTAGGAGCCTCTTTTCCAAACTGTTCCTAGAAGGTCTCATTATTCACATCTCCAGAGCCCCAATGGAGCCCCAAGTATGAATTTCAAGAAGACAATGGAATCACAGAATTTATTTATTTTATTTTTAAGTCCTAAAATGTTAAATGAATATTGTATCTGCTCTTAAATATAATTGAAAACTGATAGTTTTAAGTTGTTTTTTTTCCAAAGAAATTCAGAGGAACATCTTGTATTTACAATTATAAATTTTCTTTTATAGAAGGTGGCTGGGGAAATTCAGTTAATCAGCTGGGTTTGGACACATTGTAGGAACAGATATATGGTGGTTACCAAAAGCCTTCCATGGTCAGCTAATGTGCAAATAGGCCAGTCATCCTCGCTTTTGTTTTTTTGAGAATACATATTGGCTTCCTAAGCTCTATATAATTCAAACAAGGGAAAGTTTGAGTATTAGTGTTCAAATAAGTTTAGTTTAGAATTAAATAATTTCCTTGGGTTTTGCTGCACATATAAATCCTATTGATTTATGAATCTGAAGTTTACACTAATTTTCTAAGCAACGGAGACTTAGCTGACTTTAATTCTGTTTATTTATTCATTGCACTGTGATATAAGCCAGAATATATAATTATATTTTAATTTCATGCTTCTGAATTGGAAATTGTATTGTGGACATAAATTAATTACAACGGGTAAATAACTTTGACCAAGACGTTAAGGGAACACCTCTAACATGCCTAAAGCAAAGTGTCTCCTCTGGGGTGCCTGGGCATCTGTGATGGCTGAAAATGAGTCCCCAGTGAGAAAGAATGAGTTAGTTCTCTTGTGCCTTTAACTAACTATGAAAGGGAAGTCCGGCAATCTGTGGAGTTCTGCACTGCAAATCAGCAGGAACTGTTCCATCTGGGCTTGGGATGCAATGAGTCCACTGACAAAAGTTTCATAAAAATGAGGGGCAGATGCCTTCTGCAGGATTCTCATTCCATAGATGGCTAATATGCAATTACTATACAGAAATATTTATATGAGGAAAACTTGATTAATTTTTTTGGAAGTTTGAAAGATGACTTTAAAAAATAGTTTATCTGCAACAGTCTTGCACCCTTTCTATTTCAAACTTTTAAAAAAATTTCTCCTTTGAACCCTTAATTTAGTCTTTTTTCCTTCCAGAGGATTGTAGTAAGAAACTATTCTATATATTTTTATTTATTTTGTGTTCAGCTTACATTGCATGTTTTTACATATTTATCTTAAGAAGTTGGCAAGCTGAACTTTTAATTATTATTTTTATTTTTTCCTACCCAAAATTAACAACTTACTGAGAATTAGTGTTAAAAATGTTTGGTTTTGGATTGAGCTAACTTTATACATCAATGATTGCTGTATTTTAATTGTAAGGGGTCTTATTTTGTTTTGTTCATTTTTGTCCTAAGACTAGAGGAAGAATTTGACTCATCAGATAGTTTACAGGCCAAGCAGAGAACTGGATGCCAGGCATGAAGCCAAAACGGGGCTTGAGCTGGAGAACCAAGAAAGAAAAGATTTAGATTTAGAGAATGAAAAAATAGCAGGTGGCCTGGAGGAACTCAAGAACACGTGCCAACATCTCCTCCCATATTTAGGAGAGTTGGCTTCCTTTTTAAAGATTCTAGAACATGCTGGAAATTATGGTTTTCAACTCCCTTTTACTCATAAACCTCTTCATGAAATGAAATCATCAACAGATTCTAGTACATGACACAGATGAAGGTGATCGTAGTGAGGAAGAGTCCCACTTTCTTGGCCTCATACAAAGCTGGTCTCTGCGTGCACCTCTGTCTTTGCAGAGCACAGCTTTGAAATCACTGTGGTAGCCATCCGTTCTGATTTTGATTCAGCAAGCAGAGTCAGCATGACAAATTCTGGTTGTCACCCACTGATGAGTTCTTTACCCATGTGAGTTCTTTAAACCCCGGAGGGGCGTCTTGGTGGACACAGCACTGAGGGGCGTCCTCAGGCATTGTGAGAGCATCCCTGAGTTAAGGTGCAGGCATGTTCTTAGATGGTCCAGGACGGCTGACAAAGAGGACCTCAGGCAAACAGAAATGTGGTCATGTCTAAACCACATAGCCTTCCTTTCTCAGGCCAGTAGTTAAGGTCTTCAGTGTCTTCTGAGGCAGAGCTCACTAGCTATTCTCCCTCCCTGAGCTGTTCTTTTTCCAGCCCTTGACCTGGTTGCTTCTTCTTGTCCTTCATGTGTTAGTTCACAGATCACCTTTTCCAAACTCAAACAGCCTCTTCTGACTGCTTTGTTCGCCTTAGGACATCTTCCTCCAGTTGTATTATTAATCTTCATCACAACACCCTGCTCATCTTTTTAGAGAATTTTAAGAGCAGTTTTATCTTGCTTAGTTTTAGTCTTCCATGCTAGAATATAATTTACACAACAGCAGGGATTGTATCTATCTTCTTCACTCTGGTAGCTCCAGTACCTGGTGGGTATATACCTGGTACATAGTAGACAGTCAATAAATAATTGTTGAATGAATAAATGAGACATTTTATATGAATGTTATGAAACATAATAGAGGCCACTA
The DNA here is from genome assembly GCF_036850765.1 of Saccopteryx bilineata. Taxonomy (NCBI): domain Eukaryota; kingdom Metazoa; phylum Chordata; class Mammalia; order Chiroptera; family Emballonuridae; genus Saccopteryx; species Saccopteryx bilineata. The sequence goes on along the minus strand of NC_089490.1, from coordinate 266,162,353 downwards.
GACAACTCAGTGGAGACATTTCTTTTAGAGAAGTTCTCTGAAAAATGAAATATTAATTTTTCAATGTTTTTATTAAATAAAATAATGAAACTGTGCATCAGAGCATTAGTGATAAGTCAAGGGATATAAATTAGAAGTATATTTATATATAGGTTTTTATTTTTTTTATTTTATTTTTTTTACAGAGAGAGAGTCAGAGAGAGGGACATATAGGGACAGACAGGAACGGAGAGAGATGAGAAGCATCAATCATCAGTTTTTCATTGCGATACCTTAGTTGTTCATTGATTGCTTTCTCATATGTGTCTTGACCATGGGCCTTCAGCAGACCGAGTAACCCCTGCTCTAGCCAGTGACCTTGGGTCCAAGCTGGTGAGCTTTGCTCACACCAGAAGAGCCCATGCTCAAGTTGGCGACCTCGGGGTCTTGAACCTGGGTCCTTCGCATCCCAGTTCGATGATCTATACACTGCGCCTCTGCCTGGTCAGGCAGGTTTTATTTATTTATTTATTTTTAAATTTTAAAAATTACAGTTGACATTCAATATTATTTTGTATTTAATATACAGCATAGTATAGGTTTTCAACCAACTATTCATGGTAAAGGAGATACAAAGTACCCAGAAAAGAATAAATAAGATAGTGGGACTAAGGGATTCAAGATAGTAGGGTATACCTTTCCTCTCTATCCTGTGTTATTATAACCAAGTTGCATTAAAAATAATGACATCCCTTGGTAGTGTCATTTTATACTATTCACTTTCTGGCATGATATTTGATTGTACTTGGGAGTAAATGTTTCCCTTCTGCAATGTGTTACTTTGATTCTTAGCAATCTCTTCCAGATCCAAGGCTAATGTGGGATATCCTCATAATGGTAACATAATGCTGTGCAGAGAGGATACAGAGAATCACCTTGGTGACTCACAGGTAGATGGGGTGCTGGAGCTAGGAATATGGTTTTCATAGGTACAGAGCACTTAAAAGACAGTGGGAAGAATTGGCTCTTCTTGTTTATGAATATTCTAAGGGTGGATTTTGTTCATATTTTATTTCAAGATCTGAAGGCTTAAGGAAATAAGACTTAATTACAACCAGTTGAGTTAGTGATGTTGAAAGGAGGATGAGGAGAGAAACTAATTGTTGCAGAATGCCTATTGGGTTTTGTAGTAAGTACCTCTATGCCTATTATCTTCTGGAAGTTTCTGAGGGAGGCTCAAGTCTGTACAGCTCACACCTGAACATCAGATTCTTGGCACTGAGGCATAGATCAGGGAAAAGTTTCATCTATCACGATCACAATTACAAATAATGTCAATGTTTGACTCTTCCTACTAACCAAAAAACAGAAGTTGGAATTCTTGCTTATCAAGATTTTGGTGTGAACTTTGAGTTAATGTTTCACTTAGGTGCTTTTTCCCATTATTGTGAAGAGAATTGGGGAAGTGATGAGCATTTTCAGCAACACATATCTGCACATTATTCTACTTTTTTTGTAACTAAAAAGTGCTGCAGTTGTATTTATTGCTCCAATTTCATTTGTTAGACTGCTATTGTGACAGTAGGTATGGGTTTTCATTTTTGTAACTATGAGAAGTTACTCTATCTCCATTTTGTTCTGAAAATAATCAAAGTTAGATTGCATTTATATGTTTTAAATTATACCCATGCAAGTCATTCATGATTAAGTGATGGTTGAATGTGTGAACTTTTGATTTAAAACGACAGACCAGGATTATAGAATTTAGAAGATGAATCTAGAATGCGGCTTGTAGAAATCAGTCTCCAACAGCAAAATAACAAGGATATTATAAATATAACACTGCATCTGATTGAATGGCCATGAAACATTGACATTTGAGTTAACTTATTGAATATGGAAGTATTCAGTTCCCCGTCACCACTGCCTACCTTTCTGTTAAAAAAATTCCCGCAAACACCCAAACTGTTATATGTCCTATGTTAATGTTTAAAAGTGAATCAAATTAGTCCTTTTTATTTTTGGAAATTCTTCAGCCCATGAGTCCCACCCCTGTTGTGGGGTTTGAGACACACAGAGGAGTCCCAGGACCCAGGTGATGGCAGTCTTGTAGGCCCTGATGTGACCAGAAGCTCAATGCGTCCTGTTGTCACCTTGGTCTCTTGGCCTAGTTCAGGCAGGTGAGTGCCTCTGATCTAGAAACCTGCTCCGATCTTTCATCAGGGCATCATGACATTGGAAGGAAAGGCATCCCTTTCACCATAAAGCCTTCCTCTCTATACTCATTTCACACAGGAAGAGTCTAATGCATAGAAGTCTAAGATGTACCAACCCTAGAATAATTTGTCTAATCAAAATAATCCCCTGGTTCTCTTGCTTTGCCAGCCAGGACACATTTCATTCAGAAACATTCCTCATCTCCTGCTTGGAGATCTCCATTACTCCTCCTCACCTATCATGTCTCCTGCTCCTCCAAGACACACAGGCTCTTAGAATGCTCTCAAATTCCAGGCTTTTATGAACAATGCATGTAAAGAGTGTAAAAAATGAACCAGGACTGGTACTTAGAGTCATAAGTCTTTCTGCTGTAATGTAGAACTTGGCTCACCTTAAGCTGGCTTGGACTCCAATTTGTTGTTCGCTGGGAATGCTCTGCTGGTTTACTTGGGAAGTGGATTGGATAGACCCTTTCATTCTAAGCTAGCTCTGCTGAGAACTGTGTTGGCGCTGTGATTGTGGTTCAGCAGGACAGGTATCAATGAATAATTCATTAGGTTTAGGCTTCTGTATTAATTTTTAAAAACTGATTCCTCTTCTTTTACATCTTGAGAACATGAAAAAGTTAAGTTTACTTGTACATGTTTTTAAATGAACCATTATGACACAAATTACCTTGAAATATAGTAGTACTAGATTAGATGTTAGTAAATTTTGGAGGCTGTCATCAATTACCTGTACAGATTACACACTGAGTAAAGGTTATTCCTACTCACTAATTCTGCCAGATATGCTGCCAGATGAAAGAGTTGCTTTAGAATGCAATTTTGTTTAAGGAAAGGACATCCTCTTACAAAGCCATCTCTGAGGTGGGAGCTATTTGCATTAACATATTTATTTATTAATGAATTTTTCAAAGCACAGGGAGAATGATTAAAGTTTTCCTTCTCCTTAAGAATGCATAACTGTAGCTTTATGAGTTATTGGGTGCTTCTCCACTTTTAGTTGGAATAACTTAGAGAGCCTGGATTTCTTCTCAAGAAAGGGGCCCTTGGTTGAGCTGTCAAAGGCAAGTGCTGGGGCATTTGAAGAGAAATGAAGGTCAAGACTCCAGTGCTCACCAAAGTGCCCCTGGTCGGATATCATCACTCCAATTGGTGGAATTTTATTTATAGCTTTTGTAAATTAAGGTATTTGTGCAAGTTCTTTTGGGTGAGGAAGTCATTATCTAAGAGGGAAATGTGGAAAGGAAAGTAACAACAGAAGCAAAGAGTTGGCTGGAGTTAGAGGATTCAGAATGAAGGCAGATGTTCAGGTCTAGATTAGGATTGGAGGAGATGTTTGATGGTAGAGACTCAAATTGAGATCTTGCCTCGGGGAGTCTCAGAGTAAGGCTTGAGTGAGGAGTCCTCCCTGGTGGCCCTGAGAGAAGGGTATTAATATTTCAGCATCTGTGTGCACCTGCTCTTTTTGTAGACATTATCTCCTTTGAATAAGTGACAGCCCTCACACTGCCAGTGGAAAGAACATTTGAGAAACGTTTCAAGAGTGAACTGTCCAGTACAACTATGTATCTTAAATATTAGAATTCCAGTCTCTCTTTTTGTTGTTGCATGGGATCTCCAAGTGTGAGAGTGAGGAAACTCAGGATGCTGGCAAGAGTGTAGACTCAACCTTATTGTAGTCATATGCTCATAGTTTACAACCTCTACCACCAGCACAAAGTTATTTGCAGCTCTACATTTCTGCCTTTCAGTTCTTTCCTGTGTTCTGTTTCCACATCCCTTAGGAAACCCATGTGCCAGTTGGAACTATCAAAATTTATGAGTAATTATTATTCACTAGATCATAGTTTTATTAATTTTTTGTTTTGGTTTATTATTGCATTGTTTAAAAATCAATTGTCCTTCTACCCAGGAGATACAGTAATGATAGAAAGTAAGTAAAATCTGTGCTTATAACCTCTATCTACACAAATCATCTTACCCTTGGGGAATGGGTAAATGGCTATTTGTGAGGCTGCAAATTGAATGTGCTCAGGCACATTAAAATCAGACACTGAGTATGAAATGAGAGAATTCAAAAACAATTTTAAGAAATTTCAGGCTTGTTTTTCCTTTTCTTCCCTAAAATATTTTGTGTACTTAGAATTGGCCCAGGAGTCAGGGGAAGCAGCTTCTACACTGCCTCAGTCTGAATGTGCCTCCCATTATAAGCAAGTTCATAGGAACCTAAGCATCTTTCTCAAGGTGAGAAGATGTGATAATCATCAGACAGGCTGGGTCCAAGTGGAATTAGAAGCCAACCAAAGGCAATGGGTCTCTGAGCAGAATCTTTTCCAATAGTGGTTCCAGTCCTCACGATGTGGTCAGATCCCCCAATAATTTATAGATGCTTGAGCCAAACCTAGGATTTAAATCAGAAATTTTAAGGTTGGGTGTTGGAAATTTACACTTTCATAAAAGCTCTTGAATTAACTGGAAGACATGATCAGGTTCATAAACTTTATTTCTGGTTGTTGGGCTGGAATGTGAGAAAGTCAGAAATGAGGTTGAGTTTTCCCTCTAATAGCAACACTGGTAAAGTACCTCTAGGTTTCACTTCTTATAAAATATGAGTCTCCTAGATGCTTCCAGGATCTACAATGTTATAATTCAATAAATGAGGGTTCTTACTGTAAGGTCAGTAGTTATATTTCGGTTTTTGTGTCTTTGAGTTTAGAAACTCATTTTCAGAACTCACCATTAATGTAGGTGGAGTTTATGGCTGACCACTCAAAGGATTCTAAGAAGGACTTTCTTACCCAGAACATCTTCCACAACAGTTTGCTTTTACTTTTAGAAATTTCTTTATTAGAGGAATAGGTTAAGGCAGTGATTTTCAACCATTTTCATCTCATGGCATCATAAACTAATTACTAAAATTCTACAGCACACCCCCAAATACAATTTTTTTGCTGATCAGACAAAAAATGGGTATAGTTTTGATTTATTCATACCAAATGGCTGTTGTTGTGTTGGCTGTTGTCATTTTTTAATTTGACAATCTAAGAAAATAGAGGTCAAAGCCCTTGACTAAATAGTCAGGTATTGCCTGTTTTAAAAATTCTTGTGGCACACTGGTTGAAAAATCACTGGGTTAAGGTGAGGCTTCTTTCTAATACATTTAAGTCCTCTTCAGTAGGGGTTAGTAAAAGCATTAGTAGGTTAATAATAATTTTGAATCAAATATTTTTGCATTTATCAGCCATTTTTTATATTCTGGCATCTATATTTAATGATGTTCACATTCACCTGTGGTTCTCCCCTTCGTTGAGATATTCAGGTGCGTGTGATTCCCAGCTGTAACTCCTTTTCTTCCTACTATGGAAGCACTCAGAATGAAAATAGTGATTGTGACACTGTTATTGGAATAACCTAGAATCTGTTCAAGTTCTATAAGAATAAAAGGATAGTTAATTCTCCAAATTTGATATGAAGGAAAAAGTTACTTGGGACATATCTCTTCTGATTGTGATTGTATTAATTTGCTAGGGCTGCCATAATGAAGTACCATAAATTGAGTGGCTTAATTAATTGAGACAGATATTTATTGTCCTAAAGTCCTGGTGGCCATGAATCTGAAATCAAGATGTTGGCATGATTGATTCCTTATGAGGCAATGAACTGTTCCAGGTCTCTGTCCTTGGCTTGGAGGTGACCATCTTCTTCTTATGTCTCTTCACTTGTCTTTCCCCCATGCATGTCTCTCTTAGTGTCCAAATTTCCCCATTTTACAAGGACATTGGTCATATTGTAGTAGAATCCATCCTAATAACCTCACCTTAGCTTGATCACCTTAAAATACCTTATTTCCAAATAAAGCCATACTCTCAGATACTGATGGTTAGAACTTCAACGTGTTGTGGGAGGATAGAATTAAACCCATAGTAGTGACAACAGTGACATTTCATCATATTGTGGTATTAATAGTGATTTGTGAAGTGGGTCATAGACCTTAGGAAATCAATGAAAATATAGACAGGTTTTTCTGATGTGAGATGGAGAGATTAAAGATGGAGCAAAGAATTCCCAGAAGCATGATTTGCCCAGATTGAATGGCCTTGAACTGCCCAAAAAAGTAACTGGTGGAAAAGGTTGCCATGACCAGAACTACACCAAGTAGTTGCAAGGACTCAAATACAAACAGCCTTCTTCATGGATGTGAAAGACTGCTCCTGCAGGTAAACATGGCAAGGGTAAGGTTTTGAGAGCAAGATTTGGAATCCAGAGCTGCTTTGCATCTTTGTTCCTCATAGATCCTAGTAAATCAAAGAAGGTAGCATTAAGTTTTTATGATACATAACCATCTTACTGTATAATGAAAGCATTAATCCATCATAAATAAAGCTAACACTTTCTCCTAAATCTGCTAGTTTTCTATTGGTAAATATTAAGACTGTACGATTATACCATACATATATTGTACATTGACATGTATTTTGAGGTTAATACTGAAATAATTTGGGGAATGTAGAGTATTTAGTAGTATTTTGGAAATAAATGTTATGCAGGAATGCAGGAATTTGCTTGTATTATCCTGAGGCAACTGGACATCTTTTCCCAGCTCCATGGTATTAGAAACTGTCAAGGAGGAAGAATTTACACTATGGCAATTGGCAAATGCTATACATCAGGGCTTCAATTTTTTTTTTTTAATGAGAGCTGGTTATTAAACATTCACCAGAACACCACTGGAAATGAACTATTAACATATTCTGATTTGGGGAGCATTTATAAGAAAAACTTTTCTGAAGAACAAAATTAGCTGTTTCTTGGTACCATGTTTTAGAATAGTTTGTGAAGTTGAACTATTCAACCAGTTTAGGAAATAGATAAAATGAAGTTTGAACTACAATTTAATAATGCCTTCTGCCTGACCAGGTGGTGGTGCAGTGGATAGAGTGTCAGATTGGGATGTGGAGGACCCAGGTTCAAAATCCCGAGGTTACCTGCTTGAGTGCGGGCTCACCAGCTTGAGCCCAAAGGTCACTGGCTTGAAGCCCAAGGTTGCCATCTTGAGCCTAAGGTTGCTAGCTTGAGCAAAGGGTCACTTGCTCTGCTATAGCCCCCCAGCCCCTAGTCAAGGCACATATGAGAAAGCAATCAATGAACAACTAAGGAGCTGCAAAAAAGAATTGATGCTTTTCATCTCTTTCCATTCCTATCTGTCCCTATCTGTTTCTCTCTGTCTCTCTCTCTGTCTCTCTCTCTCTCTCTCTCTCTCTCTCTCTCTCACACACACACACACACACACACACACACACACACACACACACACACACACACACAATGTCTTCTAAAGCTACCAAGCAAAGTGCTGAGATAATTTTGGTATATGAAATATATTCATTAAGAAAAATTAAAATCCAAACTCCCCACTTCCCTGACAGCAATATGATGTAGTTACTAGGAGGGCTAGAAGGATTGGCATTTTAATGGAAAACCCTGGAAGTCAGAGAGTGCCAAAATGTCATTAGTTAAATTTTAAGAGTTTAAAAGAAAATAAAAAGACTAAGTAAGCACTTGTTAATTTAACCTGTATACTTTGTGAGTAGTTGCATAACATTGTGGGCTCAGGAACACAGAACCCAGAACTGTCTGATATGCAGTGTCTTCTCACACCTGCAGTTACTAGTGAGGGACCAAAAACTGCACTGAAATGTCACCTTTCTGAATGAGCAAGACTGCGGTGCAGTGCTCCTCTAACTTTAGTGTGTTTATAAGTCACCTGGAGAATCTAGTCGAAATGTAGATTCTCATTCAACAACTCTGTGATGGGCCTCTGTTATGGTCCCTGGAGCATGGGGTTTTAAGGAGCTAGGAATCCTTCAGAGGACAGGAACCGTGAGACACCCCCTCATTCACCTTGTACTCTGTAGCTACAGCAACAAATGATTTGAAAGTTTTTCTACTTTCATTCTACAGTTCCTTTGCATTTAAATTATTTAATGGTTGAGGGTAACAGCATCCTCCCTTAGAAATTCCTCTGAAGTCACTGCTTCTTAACATGTAAAGCCTGTTTTATATTTTCCTCCTCTCTAAGGTTTGAGACTTCATCATGGGATCTCTGTAATTTTACACAGCTTCCAGTAGAGGTCATTACAGAAATATCTTTTCTCTCTTTTCCTAAGAGATAGTTCAGTGGCTGAGACGCTTTGCATTCTGTGGGGGAGTTGGGGAGAAGTCTGCCTAAGGGACCAGTTATCCCTAAGACCACTGGTTTGTGCATAGCAGCACCCACATTCAAAAGTGGGAGCCATTCCACATCCTCTGGTCAGTTCATCTGGTTAGATGTTTCCAATGACCTGGAACAAGTGAAGGAAATAACTGAAGCATGGTCTAAGTACTACAGAGATGAAGTGCAGTATGTTATTTTGCTGGGGCTGCCATAATAAAGTACCACAGACTCGGTGACTTAAAAAAACAAAATTTATTTTCTTACTGACCTGGAGGCTGGAAGTCTGATAGAAAGACATTGGTAGGAGTGGTTCCTTTTGAGGGAAGGATTTGTTCCTGGTCTCTCTCTTTGGCTTCTGGCTGGCTGTCTTCTCTGTCTTCACGTTGTTTTCCCTCTGTATGTGTCTGTGATCAAATTTCCTCCTCCTAGGACACTAGTCCTATTGGATTAGGGCCACACTAATGAACTCATTTCAATTTAGTTACCTCTTTAAAGTCTTTATCTCCAAATATAATTATGCTTGAAGGCACTGGGGTTAGAATTTCTTTCTTTCTTTCTTTCTTTCTTTCTTTCTTTCTTTCTTTCTTTCTTTCTTTCTTTCTTTCTTCTTTCTTTCTTTCTTTCTTTCTTTCTTTCTTTCTTTCTTTCTTTCTTTCCTTCCTTCCTTCTTTCTTTCTTTCTTTTCTTTTTTTCTTTTAATTTATACAGTTAATTTTAACAGGGTGACATTGATTAATTAAGGGTACATAGATTCAGAGAAAACATCTCCAGGTCATTTGGACAATTGATTATGTTGCATACCCATCACCCAAAGTCAGATTGTCTCCCGTCACCTTCTATTTGGTTTTCTTTGTGGAGGTTAGAATTTCAACACAAGAATTTTTGAGAAACACGACTCAGTCCATAGCAGGCAGTAATAAACAAACTGTCTTAATAGGCCCATACTTCTATGATGAATATAGCTATAATTATCTGGAAAATTCAAATCAAAATTATCATTTCCCTTCACGAACTGAATATGTCTGAAAAAATTGAGTTAAAAATACAAACCAGTTCTGCTTGTCTTAAGAAATTGTTCCTTAAGTGCTCTGTATGAAGGGGAGGAGAACTCCGAAGCAGGAGGCAAGATGCAAAACTTCTGGTTACAATATTCATACTAAAGGAATTTTTCTCTAAATTACCTCCCATCACTCTTTCTTTAGATCATAATTTATTTTTTCTTTAAGGTCTGCTGAGTTGCCTTCTTTTTGAAGTCTTTTCCAGATGAACTGAAAGTCTCTGTCCTCTGAATTAATTAATTCATTCCAAAAGCATACTTCAAAGCCCCTACTATATTTGTAATACCCTGAGAATACAAATTTGAACATGCCAATCCTGTCTCCCTGGTGACTTGTTACAACAGAGTACAAATGTCTATAAGACATGTGTGACCAAGTGCTAGTACAGAACAGCCTGGGGAGCTATGAAGGAATCTGGTGATTTTTATATATGATTTATTTGGTTTTTATTTGTAAAGCTTAGCAACACTCTCCTTACCCATAAATTGTGATCTTTGTATTTCTCAGAAGGCAGTGCTCTTTTTTTTTTTTTTCATTTTTCCGAAGCTGGAAAGCGGGGAGCAGTCAGCCCACCAGGGGGCGATGTTCTGCCCCTCAGGGGTGTCACTCTGCCGCATCCAGAGCCATTCTAGCGCCTGAGGCAGAGGCCACAGAGCCATCCCCAGTGCCCGGGCCATCTTTGCTCCAATGGAGTCTCGGCTGCGGGAGGGGAAGAGAGAGACAGAGAGGAAGGAGAGGGGGAGGGGTGGAGAAGCAGATGGGCGCTTCTCCTGTGTGCCCTGACCAGGAATTGAACCCAGGACTCCTGCATGCCAGGCCGACGCTCTACCGCTGAGCCAACCAGCCAGGGCCTAGAAGGCAGTGCTCTTTGAATGCTTTTCTTTTTTTTCTCTCTTATTTTTAATTGTTATTAATTTTAATGTGGTGACATTGATAAATCAGGGTACATATGTTCAGTGACAACATCTCCAGGTTATTTTGATATTTGATTATGTTGCATACCCATCACCCAAAGTCAAATTGTCTTCCATCACTTTCTATCTGGTTTTCTTAGTGTCCCCACTCTTTTCCCGCCCCCTTCCATAACCACCATCCTCTTGTCCATATCCCTGAGTCTCATTCTTATGTCCTTCCTATGTATGGAATCATATAGTTCTTAGTTTTTTCTGATTTACTTATTTCACTCAGTATAATGTTATCAAGGTCCATCGATGTTGTTGTAAATGATCCAATGTCATCATTTCTTATGGCTGAGTAGTATTCCATAGTATATATGTACCAAAGCTTTTTAATCCACTCGTCCACTGATGGGCACTTGGGCTGTTTCCAGATCTTCACTATTGTGAACAATGCTGCAATAAACATGGGTGTGCATTTCTTCTTTTGAAACAGTGCTATGGTGTTTTTGGGGTATATTCCTAAAAGTGGGATAGCTGGGTCAAAAGGCAGTTTGATTTTTAATTTTTTGAGGAATCTCCATACTGTTTTCCACAGTGGCTGCAGCAGTCTGCATTCCCACTAGCAGTGCAGGAGGGTTCCCTTTTCTCCACATCCTCGCCAGCACTTATTGTATTGTTTTGTTGATGAGCGCCATTCTGACTGGTGTGAGGTGATATCTCATTGTGGTTTTAATTTGCATTTCTCTAATGATTAGTGATGTTGAACATTTTTTCATATGCCTATTGGCCATCTGTATGTCCTCTTTGGAGAAGTGTCTATTCATTTCTTTTGCCCATTTTTTGATTGGATTGTTTGTCTTTCTGGTGTTGAGATTTACAAGTTTTTTTTTATTTTATAAATTTTGGTTATTAACCCCTTATCAGACGAATTGTCGAATATGTCCTCCCATTGTGTAGTTTGTCTTTTTATTCAGTTCTTATTGTCTTTAGCTGTGCAGAAGCTTTTTAGTTTGATATAGTCCCATTTGTTTATTCTGTCTTTTATTTCACTTGCCCATGGAGATAAATCAGTAAATATATTGCTACGAGAGATGTTGGAGAGCTTACTGCGTATGTTTTCTTCTAAGATGCTTATGGTTTCACGGCTTACATTTAAGTCATTTATCCATTTTGAGTTTATTTTTGTGAATGGTCTAAGTTGGTGGTCTAGTTTCATTTTTTTAAGGTAGCTGTCCAATTTTCCCAACACCATTTGTTAAAGAGGCTGTCTTTACTCCATTGTATGGTCTAACCTCCTTTGTCAAATATCAGCTGACCATAAAGGTGTGGGTTTATTGTTGGGTTCTCTGTTCTGTTCCATTGATCTATGTGCCTGTTCTTCTGCCAGTACCAGGCTGTTTTGAAACAATGTCCTTGTAGTATAACTTGATATCTGGAAGTGTGATACCTCCTGCTTTATTCTTCCTTTTCAAGATTGCTGAGGCTATTCATGTTCTTTTTTGGTTCCATATAAATTTTTGGAATATGTGTTCAGTATCTTTGAAGTATGTCATTGGTATTTTAATTGGTATTGCATTGAATTTATAAATTGCTTTGGGTAATATAGACATTTTAATGATGTTTATTCTTTCTAACCATGAGCATGGTATATGCTTCCACTTGTTTGTATCTTCCTTGATTTCTTTTATCAATGTTTTATAATTTTCTGAGTACAAGTCTTTAATCTCCTTGTTTAAATTTACTTCTAGGTACTATATATTTTTGGTAGCAATAGTGAAGGGGATTGTTTCCTTAGTTTCTCTTTCTGACAGTTCATTGTTGGTGTATAGAAATGCCTCTGATTTCTGAATATTAATTTTATATCCTGCCACCTTGCTGAATTCATTTATCAGGTCCAAGAGTTTTTTGACTGAGACTTTAGGGTTTTTTATTTACAATATCATATCATCTGCAAATAATGATAGTTTTACTTCTTTTCCAATTTAGATGCCTTTTATTTTTTATTCTTGTCTTATTGTTGTGGCTAGGACTTCCAGAACTATTTTGAATAAGAGTGGTGAAAGGAGGCACTTCCTTGTTCCTGATTTTAAGGGGATTGCTTTTAATTTTTGCCCATTAAGTATGATGTTGGCTGTGGGTTTGTCATAGATGGCCTTTATCATGTTGAGGTATGTTTCCTGTATTCCCACTTTTCTGAGAGTTTTGATCATGAATGGGTGTTGTATTTTATCAAATGCTTTTTCTGCATCTTTTGAAATTATCATGTGGTTTTTCTCCTTCCTTTTGTTTATGTGATAAATCACATTGATTGTTTTACGAATATTGTACCAGCCTTGCCTCCCAAGAATAAATCACATTGATCAATATTTTCATATATTGCTGGATCTGTTTTGCTAATATTTTGTTGAGGATTTTAGCATCTATATTCATCAGGGATATTGGCCTATAATTTTCTTTCTTTGTGTTGTCTTTGCCTGGTTTTGGAATCAGAATTATGCTCGCCTCATAAAAGGAGCTTGGAAATCTTCCTTCCTCTTGAGTTTTTTGAAATAGCTTGATAAGGATAGGAGTTAGTTCTTCTTTGAATATTTGGTGAAATTCACTTGTGCAGCCATCAGGCCCAGGACTTTTCTTTGTTAAGAGTTTTTTGATAACTGTTTCTATCTCATTTGTTGTACTTGGTCTGTTTAGGTTTTCTGATTCTTCCAGATTCATTTTTGGAAGATTATATGTTTCAAGGAATTTGTCCATTTCATCTAGATTGTCTAATTTTTTGGCGTACAGTTCTTCATAGTATTTTCGTACAATATTTTGTATTTCTGTTGTGTCAGTTGTTATTTCTCCACTCTCATTTTGAATTTTATTTATTTGAGTCCTCTCTGTTTTTTTCTTGCTGAGTCTAGTTAAAGGTTCATTGATCTTGTTTATCTTTTCACAGAACCAGCTTCTGGTTTTATTGATCCTCTGTATTGTTTCTTTAGCCCCTATGTCATTTATTTCTGCTCTGATCTTTATTATTTCCTTCCTTCTACTACATTTGGACTTTCCTTGCTGTTCTTTTTCTAGTTCTTTTAGATGCAGGGTCAAGTTGTTTATTTGAGCTTTTTCTAGCTTCTTAAGGTCTGCCTGTAATGCTATGAACATCCATCTCAAAACTGCTTTTGCTGCATCCATAAATTTTGAGTTGATATATGCTTATTATCATTTGTTTCTAGGAATATTTTATTTCTTCTTTGACCTCATTGTTAACTCATTCATTATTTAATAACATCCTATTTAGTTTCCAAGTGTTTGAATATTTTTCAGCTTTTCTTTTGTGATTGATTTCTAGTTTCATGCCATTGTGATCAGAGAAAGTGCTTGATATGATTTCAATCTACTTAAATTTTTTTGAGACTGATTTTGTGCCATAACATGTGGTCTCTCCTAGAGAATGTAGCATAAGCACTTGAAAAGAATGTATATTCTGCTGCTTTAGGGTAAAGGTTCTGAAGATATCTATTAAATCCAGTTGATCTAGTGTGTCCTATAAGTCTGCTGTTTCTTTGTTAATTTTCTTTCTTGAGGATCTATCTAGTGATGTTAGTGGGGTATTGAAATCCCCTACTATTATAGTATTTCTGTTGATCTCACCCTTTATATCCATCAAAGTCTGCTTTATATATTTAGGTGCTCCTATATTAGGTGTATAGATATTTACAATGGTTATAACTTCATGTTGGATTGCTCCCTTTATCATTATGTAGAGACTCTCCTTATCTCTTACTATAGCCTTTGTTTTAAAGTTCATTTTGTCTGATATAAGTATTGCTACTGCAGCCTTTTTTAATTTTCATTTGCATAAAATATTTTTTTCCATCCTTTTACCTTCAGTCTATGTGCATCTTTTGTTTTAAGGTGTGTCTCTTGTGGACAGCATATGTATGGGTCCTGTTTTCTTATCCATGCAGCAACCCTATGTCTTTTGATTGGATCATTAAATCCATTTACATTTAAGGTTATTATTGATATATAGTTGTTTCCTGTCATTTTATTCTTTAAAGTTGTACTCCTCTTTTGCTATATTCTTTTTTGCCCTTTGATCTGTTTACAATATATCCCTTAGTATTTCTTGCAGCATTGATTTGGTTGAGTAAATTCTTTGAGTTTTTTTTTTGTTTGTTTGTTTGGGATACTTTTTATTTCTCCTTCAATTTTAAATGATAGCCTTGCTGGATTAAGTAGTCTTGGTTGTAGGTTCTTGTTCTGCGTTACTTTAAATATTTCTTGCCATTCCTTTCTGGTCTCAAGTGTTTCTGTTGAGAAGTCAGATGTCATCCTTATGGGGGCTCCTCGTAGGTGATAACTTTTTTTCTCTAGCAGCTTTTAATATTTTCTCTTTATCACTTGGTTTCAATATTTTAATTACAATATGTCTTGGTGTAGATTTCTTTGTTGTTGTTTTTTTTTTAATGGAGTTCTCTGTGCTTCTTACACTTGTGAGAGGTTTTCCTGCTTTAAATATGGAAATTTTCAGCTATGTTATGATTCAACAAAGTCTCTATCCCTTGTTCTTTCTCTTCTTTTTCGGGAACCCCTATGATACAGGTGTTATTTCTCTTTATGTTGTCACAGAGCTCTCTTAGAGTTTCCTCAGACTTTTTGAGTCTCTTTTCTTTTTTCTGCTCTGCTTCCATGCATTCATTTATCATGTCCTCTAACTTGCTGATTCAATCCTCAGCTTTATCCGTCCTGCTTTTAATTCTTTCCATTGTGGTCTTTATTTCTGATATCGTGTTTTTCATTACTGACCAATTCTTTTTTATTATTTCAGTGTCTTTTTTTAAATTTGCTGTCTTTATTTCAGTGTTTGTAATGAAAATTTTTGTTTTTCTATGATCTTTGAGCATCCTAACAATTGTTATTTTAAACTCTGCATCCGATAATTTGGTTATATCTGACTCATTTAGTTTTTTTTTTCTGGGAATTTCTCTTGATTCGTTTGTGTTGCATTTCTCTGCCTTCCCTTTTTATCTGTGTATAAGAAGGTTTTGGCCACTGGAGTCCAATGGGTGTGGTCTCTGTGTTTCCTAGGTGTGATCTGTCTGCAGGCCTGCCACCCCCTCTGCCTCTGCTTCCTAGGGCATTCAGGTAGAGGCTTTGCCGGTGCCAGCCCGCTGGGGCTGTCGCTGCAGTTCCCACCTCTCCTCCACCGGAGGGGCAGTGATCACACGCCTTGATCTACAAGTCTCAGCCTCGGCCTTCGCCCTACCTCCACGTGTGGGGTTATGTGCCATGCCCTGGCTGAAAGTCTCGGCTCTGCAGAAAGGGGTGAGCACCTTTGCTCAGCTGTGGGGCTCCGCCTGTTTCCAGGCTTTTGCCCTACCTCCATGGGAGGAGCCCCTAGGTTGGACTGCAAGCCTCAGCTCTGCGAGCCGGGCGGGGCTCGTACCCGCACTCAGTTGCAGGAGTCATCTGTTCTGGGCTTTCACCCCAACCCTGTGGGAGGAGCCAACTCGTGTGTCAGGCAGCAAGACTCGTACAGAAAGGGGTGAGCACCTTTGCTCAGCAGCGGGTCTCCGCCCTTTTCAGGGTTCCCATTCTTCCACCCCCCCCCCAGGGCGGGATTGCAAGCAGGCCTACAGCTGGGCCTGGCCACTTTCATGCATGCCCTCTGCCTCCACCAGGCAAGACTGACCTCATGCCCAGGCCTCAGTCATGGCCAGCCAGCTTCTGCCCTTGCCAGTGGAATTGCACTTCTGTGTTCCACCACTGCTGGTCCTCCAGCAAACCCTCAGCCGTGTGGGTGGGGATGCTGCAGCTCAGACCCTAACACTCACTACTGTAGTCTTGAAAGCTCCCTCCTTCAAAGCAACTTTGCTCTGAGTGCCACGGGAGAGCTTGTTTGGCTGGTGTCCTGCTTCCCTTTGCTGGTATTGCTGTTTCCAGGGGAAATATTCACTTCAGATTTGGGGAGTGACTCAGCCCAGGGGTTAGGGTGGCTGTCCCTCAAATTGTTTCTCCCTGTGCCTCCTAGATTACACTCGCTTCCCGCTGCTCCGATCCTCTCCTCTCTCCCCTTGTTCCCCAGATCCCTGGGTGGGTGGTTGTGAGAGAGTTTTTCTGCGCGGTCCCTTTAAGAAGAATCCTGGGTCTGAGAAATCTATCTCTTTCTCACAAACAGTATCCTGACTTGTTTCACAGCTAAATACTGTCTGTACACCTCTTCTTGGCTCTGAGACTGCAGTCTGGGGCTTTGTTCCAGGGGATCAGGACCCTCCCCTCTCTGCTAAACTCACTTCCCACCACGCCTGTCTCTCCAGGCTGCTGTTCACTTCGGGGAGCTGGGCAGCCCTCTCCGCATTTCTGCTTTTCCTACCAGTCTCGGTGTGGCTTCTTCAGTGTTCTTGGTTGAAGAGTCCTCTTAGTTTAGTCCAAATTTGTTTTTTCCAAATGATGGTTCTTAAAATTAAGTTGTAATCCACTTTGGTTCTGGGAGGTGGAAGTTGGTATGTCCGCCTATTCTGTCGCCACCTTGCTGCCTTAAAGGAAACCCAAACACTGCAACTCAGGAGCTTGCTCACCGCGGGGACCAGTCACGCTTCAGCGCCAGCCCCAACTCCGGCAGCCCCGGCAGCCGTGCCCTCCTCCTCCCTCCAATAGGTTTCAAATTCTGGATTGTTCTTATCATGAGGTTATAAGTCAAGATTTTGGCTGGGGCCGCACTCATCTGAAGGCTTGACGGGCTAGCGGCTCTGTTTCTGGGGTTCCCTTGAATGCTTTTCAAAGAATGAGTAAAATCAATTGTTATATAGTTCTTTTGCTCAGGAATGAATGTTAAGGCACTATTCTTTAAGGTGGGGTTAGCCACATGATCTGCCCATCCTGGGCACTGGCCACAGTCCAATAGAATATACTATAATTAAAATTCTCCTCCTGGGGTGGGGGGCTGGGGTTTCATGAGAACAACAGAAAATTCATTGCAAATATCTTAACATAAGTTATAGACTTAGAACTTTAGAGAATTTAGTTACATTGTAGATGTAACAACTAAAATATTATAGACTTGGGTTTTGAGATCAGCACTTTACTTCTCTTTTTCTAAGTGAAAAATTTACTTCTGGCAAAGAGCATTGTCTCTGTCTTGATGTCCTTCAGGGTTTTAGGTTTATTATCTTAATTTTCTTGCAAGTACTGTATTCTACCCTGTTCTATCCCATCCTTTTGGTATTAAGATGGCTACTTCCTCACAGTGAAGCTTTTTTAAATTATCATGAGGATTCTGTATTTGCCTTGAGGCCCTTTTAAATGCAGAGACTTTGAATTGCCAAAAGGAGCCTTTGAAAAGTTAATTTCTTATTTATTTCCTTTTTCTTATGATGGGTTCTTATATCATATTTTGTTTTGAGTATTCTTATGGCTAATTTTTTTTTCATTCAACTTGCTTTGAAAATAAGGAGCCTGTCTATTTTATTCAAAATGTAATATAGCCCTCATAGCCAGGAACCATGAATAGCATATCATTCTTTCTGGTTTCAGCCAATAGCAGAAATTACTACTTAACCAAATATTGAAGTGGCTAAACATAATTTATGAGGTCAATCAATTTTCTCTGTTGTTAGAGACCTGACTTTTAATAATAGTTACCCCATCTTGGAGGGAGACTAAAGAAAAGATAAAAAATTTAAGTGGATTTCTCTAGTATTCCTCTTCTGTTGGCTTTGTAGACTACTTGACACTTTTCTTCCTCTTATTAGTCACTCCAACTGATGCAAATGGGCTTGGTCTTTCACTTCAATTTTTCTTGATTCCTTTTCATGTGAAGATCCTTGGCTCTGAGGTAACAGGATGGAGTGGATGCCAGGGCTAGGAGATTAGAACCAGAGCAGCTGGGAAAGCCCCATCTCTAGAGCATCAAATTCTGACACTGAGGCGCTCATATAGCAATCACTCAATATCTTGTGAGATATTTAGCATTCTGTTCACAGACTTTTCTGCAAGCTCCTCAAATCTAAGGAATTAGTTGTAGAAACCTGGATGTGCTACGTTAGTCATCTGAACAAGGACATCATCCCAGTGGGTTCTCTTTCGGCATGGTCTTCTTGGGCTCATTATGTCCCAGAAGTATTATTATTTATTTGTTTATTTATTTTGGCAGAGGTTAAAGGTTTGGATCAAAATTGGGACACTATGTAGGAGTTAATCATGAGGCTTATTTGTCAGTTTATCACAAAAATGCATCTCTTTTTTAGAGAATGAATTCTCTGTTTTCTTTGATCTACTTTACAAGGGATGACAGTATATATTAACAGAGGGCAAGAATAAATCATTGGGTTTAAGTGGTAATGATCATCTAATAATAAGATGTGATAGGGTTATATTAGAATTGCAGAACTGGGCTATTTATCAAGTGGCACACTATCAAATTACAAGCTTCTGAGGACATAGGGATGATTATAATTTTCTAGAAATGCAAAGTATTAAACTCTTTCTGAAAGTCTGCTCTATTATTTTGCTACAGATTATGACCAAATAAAGCTAAGTTTGAAAATGTTTGGTATGTGAAAAATAAAATAGTATGAGATCTAATCTAACACTTTCTGGCAATTTTTAAAAGAGTTCAATATTTTTGGTATCTGTATTATATGTAAAAATGTTAAGGCCTGGTTGGTAAGATAGAAATCAACACGCTTTAAAAAAATGTTTAATTCAGTGTTATAAAATGATTACTAGCATCACTTACAATACATTCTCTAATAGCTTATTACAACACAAGTTATAAAATATATTAGTTAAAAAGCATTATATTCAGTCTGCAATGACTATTTTATTTTTTTTTAAAGGGTTTTTTTTTTTTTTTTGTATCTCTCTGAAGCTGGAAACGGGGAGAGACAGTCAGACAGACTCCCGCATGCGCCCGACCGGGATCCACCCGGCACGCCCACCAGGGGCGACGCTCTGCCCCTACGGGTCGTCGCCCGGCCGCGACCAGAGCCACTCTAGCGCCTGGGGCAGAGGCCAAGGAGCCATCCCCAGCGCCCGGGCCATCCCTGCTCCAATGGAGCCTTGGCTGCGGGAGGGGAAGAGAGAGACAGAGAGGAAGGGGGGGGTGGAGAAGCAAATTGGGCGCTTCTCCCACGTGCCCCGGTCAGGAATCAAACCCCGGTCCCCCGCACGCCAGGCCGAGGCTCCACCACTGAGCCAACAGGCCAGGGCCTGCAATGACTTTAAAGAAAGGGCAGTGTGACCAGTAAGCTGAACAGAGAAACTCAAAAGTAAGAATTCAAATTTTGCCTGCTCCCCCCTTTTATTTTGTGACACAGAGAGAGAAACAGCTAGAGGGACAGATAGGAAGGGAGAGAGGTAAGAAGCATCAATTCTTTGTTGTGGCACCGTAGTTGTTCATTAATTGCTTTCTCATATGTCCCTTGATGGAGTGTGGGGAGGGAGGATGGTGAGCTACACCAGAGCAAGTGACCCCTTGCTCAAGCCAGCGACCATGGTGTCATGTTCTGATCTCAAGCTCAAGCCAGTAACCTTGCACTCAAGCTGGTGAGCTCACACTCAAGACAGGTGAGGCCCCGCTCAAGCCAGTGACCTCAGGATTTTGAACCTGGATCCTCTGTGTCTCTGTCCAATGCTGTATCCACTCTGCTACCACCTGGTCAGGCTTTTTTTTTTTTTTTAAAAGTGAGACACAGGGAGGCAGACAGACTCCCATATGCATCCCAATTGGGATCCACCTGGCAAGTCCCCTACTGGGGGATGCTCTGCCTATTTGGGGCTTCTGCTCCATTGCTTAGCAACTGAGCTATTTTAGGGCCTGAGGTGAGGCCATGGAGCCATCCTCAGAGCCTGGGACCAACTTGCTCAAACCAAATCATCACTGTGTGAGAGGGAGTGGTGGTGGGGGTGGGGTGGAGAAGCAGATAGGCACTTCTCCTGTGTGCCCTGACTGGGAATTGAACCTGGGACTTCTGCATGCCAGGCCAATGCTCTACTGCTGAGCCAACTAACCAGGGCCTTGCCTCGACCCTTAAACTGACTACTTTTAGAACTTTCTTTACAAAAGTGAATAAATCAGTTCTTTGATAATATCAACTAACTTATTTTCATGTTCTTTGAGGCCCTGTTCCACGACTTTGATCTTGGTTCATTGTTATTCATCCTCTCCAACCATGTTCAGCTTCTTGTTTTGAATATTTTCAATTTTTCTTTCCTGGCTTCTTCATCAAAGCATCTAATTTCATTTTCTATGCAGTTTTTCATCTCCCTTTCTCAAGAACTACTTGAAGAATATTCTATATTAACTAGTTTAATTTATTTGTAATTTTTCAACTCATTGCATCTTGGCATTGATATCTACCATTTTACCAAAAGCCATTCCTAATATCTGGAATAGATAGTAATTATTTTCCCATCATTGTTTTTTTAAAAATATGGATTTGATGCAATTAATCCCCTCTCTTTCCTGAAACTGTCTCAGCTTCTGCTTTATAACACTCTTGTTATTAGAGATAGGCTTTTGGCTCTCTTTAGATTGTAGGTTAAGTAACACTTTCTCAGCTTTAGATATAATTCTGGGACCGAAGGAGAAATTTCCACCCAAAATCTAGTTACCCAGTACTTAATTCTCATAAATCTACAATCATCATGCTACTAGAACAGTTCAAACTTACCATGTCCAATGTCTTAAATCACACAGGTACTTTGAATGCTTATGCAAATCTAATTGGTATATGACCTTTACGCACTATGGATAATCAAGTGACATTTTTTGGTTCCCTCTTTTAGACATAACATATATTATTCAGATTAAAGACAATCTGATGCATGTGTTTTGGATGTTAGCCTTGAAAATAAAGTATTGTCTCAGACTTGTTATTGGAGTAGAATGTTACCACAAACAGTGACAACATCTGTATCTATAAAAACTGGGGGATTGGTAGACTCCAACAGATTCTCACTAGAGACTCTAGCCAAGCCCTGCATTGGTTCCTCAGGATGGTCAAAGGATATAATTTACATAATAATTTCCTCCTCTTTTATAAAAGTAGAATGCGATAATTATTAAACGTAGAAAGACTGCAGTATCATATTTCATTGTACTGAGAGGGGAGAATAAGCATTGGCTTTTACCGTGAGAGCCTACCTTCAACAGTTTGAACCCTGGAAGGTCAGTGTGAGGCTACATAGTGCTAACTTTACTTACCTTTTATCTCTACAAAATCATTCAGAGAAAAGACACTGATGCTGCCCTGGGAATAAGGAATAAGAAGTTAAGCAGATCTCATATAGGGTATGGAAGCCAGGGGAAAAATTTAGAAAAATCTAGAGAAACAAATAGCCATGGTAACCATGGCTTCAACCTACATTTCCAAGAATAATATAATGGAACAAGTTAAAGAATGTTCTTGGGATGTAACTGGGGTTTCTTGTTAGTTAAAATTAAGGCATACATTCTTTATTTAGGATACACATCATCCTAATAGGGCAGAGTCTACTTACAGTTAAGCAGGAGCTCCTATGTAACTAAAATGTTATACCAAAAATAAGT
Organism: Saccopteryx bilineata; assembly: GCF_036850765.1. Classification (NCBI taxonomy): domain Eukaryota; kingdom Metazoa; phylum Chordata; class Mammalia; order Chiroptera; family Emballonuridae; genus Saccopteryx; species Saccopteryx bilineata. The sequence goes on along the minus strand of NC_089490.1, from coordinate 266,140,445 downwards.
GGAGAGATAGAAATCTTAACACCTGAATTACACAGATAAATGTGGCCTACCTTTTCTGCCCACCAGTCTGACTCTGTCAACCTAGAGCAGTGATTTTCAACCTTTTTTTTTTCATGGCACAAACACATACTAATTACTAAGGTCAGTGCCCCTGAGTAAATACAACCATTTTCATCTCATGGCACAAATAAATTAGTTACTAAGGAAGAAGAGGTCAGGGCCCCTTTTTCTTTACTAATTAGTTTATGAGTACATGAGAAACAAAGGTTGAAAATCACTGACCTAGAGGTATAAATAACAGGATATTTAAGCTCTTTAATTCTATTATCTGCTCTACCTATGGTGTGGTCCTGGAAGCACCCCAAGATATTAATCAGGTTAAGAGAAAGTTATCTTTTGCCTTAAACATATAAATAACATAGATGACTGAGAAGATAGACTCATTTTCAGGACCCCAAATGTATCAGTTTTTATTGCTTAGACCTAGAGGCATAGAAAAACACTTTATTATGCTATGGGTTCTATAGGTCAGGAATTCAGAGAGGGCACATGAGGGATTGCTTGTCTGCTCTATGGTATCTGGGTCTTCATTTGGGAATACTCCACGGATGGGGTGTGTGACTTAACAGCTATGGGCTGAAATGTCTGACAACTCATTTATTCACCTGTTTGGCATCTGGGATGGAAGATTCAAAGACTAGGTAGGATTGCTAACTAGGATGCCTCCTTGTGGCCTCCAACTAGAATACTGCCACATGGTCTCACCATATATCATGGCTTCCTTGCAACATGGTGGCCACAGGGTAGTAGTCAGACTTCTTATATGGTAGGAAGGTTATATTGTAGGGAAGTGTGGGAGAAGGGAAATATTGTTGTGAACATCTTTGGAAAATACAACCTGAAAAACTAGGACTAAATTTATTTAAATTATGTACCTAGGGAGCTACCAGGCCAGGAGGCTTCAGCTCAGGATGACCTCAGGTGCTGGTTGATGTATATAATTATAGTAATCCCCCTGCAAGGGCAAGGTGTAAGTACAACAATCCCCAAGAGTGATGTCTTTAGTAACAGATTGGAATCTGCAGTATTTCCCATGTAGTGCAGTAATGAGAATGCCTCACATTCTAGCCTTTAGTAGTCAGAGGAGGCCACCTTCCCTTTATAAGTATCTATATATGCTCATCAACCAGTTCATGCTTCTTTCCCTCTAGAAATCTTGAAAAAGATTTAGAGAAAGAGTATATTAGTTTTGTGGTCAATAAAGATTTCTTTCTTTACTTGTGGATTTGTGTATAAAGTACTTTCTCATCCCAGAAGCAGAAAGGAAGGCTCTAAAAGAACCACCTGAAAGAATGATTGTATCTGCAAGAAGGGAATGAATACTCCCCTTGGCTATATGCTTGCTGGGTTGCAGAATCTATAGGCCCACTTTTATGACATTGTCAGGGGAGAGTGTGTTGAAAGGGTTCTTGGGAGAGACTTTTGGGACCCTAAGAACATGTCACATTGTGTTCTTTTTTTTTTTAAGAAAAGGAAGTTGCTTAATATATGTTCCCTAAATTTTGCATGTAAATGTGAACTTGGAAACCAATGCTAGATTTCTGAAGATGTAAGGCCTGTGGAATAGCCCGAGCCCGAGGGCTTGAAGGGACCAGAGAAGAGAAGGCTGGAGTATGAGGGAATATGCAATATGCACCACACGTCTGCTCTCTAGTCTTCAGAGGATGTGCAAGGGCATTAATGGAGCTGTGGCTCTAAATGAAAGTGCCTGGTGGTGAATCCTTGGGATGAGGTCTATCCCATGAGACAAAGCTCCTATCTGTCCTTTTGCCCTTGCTGGTGGTGGATGGGGCTGAGAAACCGTGAAGGTCTAAAATACCAAGGGAGGTGGAGGAAGAATGAAATATGAAGAGGGAAAGAGTGGAAAGTTTCTCATTGGAAACGGGGCCATCTGCATAGTGCACATATCCCTCAGCAAATGAATATTATTTAAATTTTAGGTGATTTTAGTCTTAGGTTTTAAGTAGCCTATAATGCCTGAAACAATGTCAATCCCAAAACATTAAAAAAATGATCAAATGGAAACCCAGGCTCCAATGAGTACTAGGTTGGTGGACCCGGGCCTCGTCAGCCCTCAGGCAGTCCCAGATAGCTAACACTTAAACAAATGCTCCCAGCTTGCAACTTGAGAAAACAGAGGAGTTGAGGTTGTTGCAGAGGAGTAAAAAGTTCAGTCAAGGTCAGTTTCAGACATCTTTGCAGTCCTTCTCCCTCTGAAGGAGGCAAGGTGACACAGTACCCCCTAGGGACCAGACAAGGGAACAACAGCCTGAGTTACAGATTCCTGCCATTCCCATCGCATAAGTCCTGGTCTCCATCCAGCCCACATAGCCAATTCAGTGTGGTGGGACTTACTAAACAGCCTTTTTTCCGTTTGGATGTCATCGTAAGTTGATGTCCTACTTATATGGTTTCTCATTTTGTTTGAAATCTAACAATACCCATGGTCTTAATTAGCAGAAATTCTTTTCATTAGGCACATAGAAAGGCCACCATCAATTTGCATCTGGAATTGCTGGGTCTTTCAGTGGAAATCTCTGTTAGGAGCTAACATTGCTATTTTTCTGCCAGATAGAATATTTTTTACTAGCCAAAGGGAAACTTTTCAATGGAGTAATACCTATCTTGGCTAAGCTCTCCCACAATTATATGTAGAGTCTAAAACAAGCCCATTTATAGAAAAATAAAAATTGGACATATTTATCATTAGCACTTTATAAATTAGAAATAATTGGAGAATTATCTTCATAATCATTAGAAAAGTCAGCAATTGAGTTAATAATAATGTGTCAAATGTCATTTTCTTTGTTTTGACAAAGTATCATGTTAATATAAGATTATTATATCAACAGTGAGGGGAAATGAGTGATGAGGATATAGGAGCTTTTTGTATTATTCTTGCAACTTTTCTGTCAGCTGCCTGGGCCAGGATGTAGAGGTCTAGGCAGACACAGGGGATGTCAGTGACTGAGTTGTGTGGCTTTGAGATGGGGGCCACTCCATTCACTTTCTTATGAACCTGACTGGTGCCTCCTCCTCACAGGAGATCCTTGAGCCCCACTCTATAGGCTCGCGGAAGCCCCTCCTTCCCAATTCCTGGTGACTCCTCTGTGCTGAGATTTGGGCAGAATCCGGGAATGCCTGAGTTGTGTGGCTCTGGATCAGGGGCCACTTCCCCCACCTTCTGCAAGCCTTATCAGTACCTTTTCCTCATGGGAGACCCACTAACCCCATTCTTCCAACTCCTTGTGGCCCTGTTTTGCTCAGACTGGGCTCCAAACAGAACCTAGGACAGATTGAGTTGAGTGACTGTAGGACAGGAAAATTTTTCTCCACATGCCAGACTGGTACAGAGCCCGTTATTCATACAGCCAAATCTTGATCTTTTTGGGCCTGATAAACTCTGCTGGCTTCACCCTGATGATTTCCTGAGACCCTGCCCACCACAAAGGTGTACCAGCACACAGTTCATGGCACCTAGATTTGGTATACCCCGCAACATTTGCTGAATGGCCTCAGACCCACCACTGGCACCAAGTCTGAATCTGAATCAATATGTTGAACACCACTCACTCCTTCCTGGTGACTCACTGAGAACCACCTCATGTAACTCAGGTACTGCCAGAGGCTCTTTCAGTAATGACCCCAACAGGCAACCAGCAGGTGGAGGCAAGAGGAGATGGATCTTAGGTTGTCTTGGGACATTTGCTGACATGTCCCCCAGGCCCAGTGCTGGTAAAAGCAAGCCTTGGAGTGCATCTTAGCCCTTCCCATTCACACTCAGACCCAGCACAGTCAGCCACAAACAGTGGATTGCTTTGTAGCTCTAAACAGGTTGTCCAGGACCAGTCGCATGCAGCATCTCCCATGTCTAGCACCAGAGTCCTTCCCAAGAGGCCCCAGAACCAAAACCCAGTGGCCAACTTCAGACAACATCAGAGCAGGATCCAATTAACTTCACAAGTGGCATATTCCAAGGGAGGTCTCAGCAAGCACCAAATGCTGCTGAGGTGAATCCCACCTCATGTTGTCAGCACTCGCACAAGTAGCTCATAAACTGTGGTTGGGTTGATCTTTGCAGTCAGTCAGCCTGAGGATTACCTCACAGATGGATGAGCCAACAGCAATCAAGACTCAATTACAAAAGGAGGGCCCATATAACCCACACAAAGGACAAACCTGGAGCATCGGCTCCAGTAATTAAGGAGACTGTACCACTGGCTCCCATAGGTACCTACTATATAAGGGCACCCTACCGAGAGTAGGAGTTGGAGCAGATCTACCTAACACATAGAAACAAATACAAAGAGGTTGCCCAAAAGCAGAGACAGAGAAATATGCCACAAATGAAAGAACACTATAGGCTCATATCCCTGATGAATATAGATGCTAAAATCCTTAACAAAATATTAGCAAATCATATCCAGCAATACATTAAAAAGGTTGTACACCATGATCAAGTGGGATTTACTCTGGGAATGCAAGGTTGGTACAATATCTGCAAATCAATATACATGATACACCACATTAAAAAAAGGAAAAGAAAAAAGTCACATACTCATATCAATTGAAAAAGCTTTTGATAAAATCCAGCTCCCATTTATGATAAAAAAAAAACCAACAAAAAACAAAAAAACTCAGCTGAGTGGGAATAGAGGGAACATACGTAAATATAATAAAGGCCATGTATAGCAAACCCACAGCCAATATAGTCAGTGGCAAAAAACTAAAAGTGTTTCCCTTAATATCAACAACAAGACAGGGATGTCACCTTCACCACTTTTATTCAACATAGTACGGAAGTTCTAGCCACAGCATTCAGACAAGAAACCCTCATATACAGCTGGTGAAAATACAGATTGGGGCAGCCACTGTGGAAAGCAGTATGGAGTTATCTCAAAAAATTAAAAATGGAACTGCCTTATGACCGATTGATTCCACTTCTGGGAGTATATCTGAAGAAACCTGAAACATTAATTTGAAAGAATATACTCACCCTTATGTTCATTGCAGCCAAGATTTGGAAGCAGCCCAAGTGTCCATCAGTAGATTAGTGGATAAAAAAGTGGCTATTAAGGAATCTCAGCTAAAAGGTAAAGAAAATGCAAATGCCTGAGACAGAACTTTATCTGGAATGTTTGAGAAGGAACCGGAGGATAGTTTGGCTGGAGAAGAGTGAGAAAAAGAAAAATGCACAGTAAAAGATGGGGTCAGAAAGATAATGGGAAGGGGAATTCATTTAGAATTTTGTAGGTCTTTTTTGAAAACTTTGACTTTAACACCAAATGAGATATTGTTAATGTAACACCCATAATCTGATTCATAGAAGGAACACTTGGTAAATTGACTTCATCAAAATTAAAATATTCAGCTCTTTGAAATATGTTTAAAAGCATGAAAGATAACTCAAAGACTTGTTCCTTTTAATTTATCCCTTTTGAAATGGCAATATCTGTCCTCTACCTGTCCCATGATTATATATATCTTGGAAGCCGATAGCTTGTTTTCTAGTTTCACTGGTCCACAGACAGAGAAGAATGAGCTACTCCAGCATGAGCTATACCCAGAGTTTCAGCATATCCAGTTTAGATGATTTGGAACCTTTTGAGCTGATGATATTTACATGAGATTTGGATCTTAGAATTGATGCTAGAATGAGTTAAGGTGTTTGAGAAGGTTGGGAAGGGTGAATATGTTTTGTAGTTGGGACATGAATTGGAAGGGGGACCAGTGGAAGGACTCTTATGAGCTTAATTGTCACCCCCAAAAGATATGTTGAAGTCTTTACCTCTGGTATTTGTGAATTTGACCTTATTTGGAAATGGAATCTTTGCTGGGTTATCCAATGACCTATGTCCTTATAAGGAAGAAAGATTTGGGCACACACAGAGACATAGAGGAGACACAGGCAAGGAGGCCATGTGAAGGCAGAGGCAAATATTGGAGTTATGCTGCCATAAACCAAGAAATGCCAAGGATTAACCACAACTGTCAGAAGCTAGAGGCAGCTAGGAGGGAATCTTTTTTAATGCCTTCAGAGGGAGCATGGCTGTGTTCGTATTTTGATTTCAGACGTCTATTCTTAGAACTGTTAGAGAATCAATTTCTATTGTTTTAAGTCACTTGGCTTGTGGTAATTTGTTATGGCTGTCCTGGGAATCTAATACAATGGAGGATTCTATTTATATAGTTCTGGAAAATACAAACTAATCTCTAGTGACAGAAATTAGATTAGTGGCTGGCTAGAAAAGTTAGGGTTTTGGGGATGAGAGGAAGGAGTAAAGGATTATAAAGGCACATGAGAAAACTTTTGAGGGTGATGGATATGTTCATTATCTTGATTGTAGTGATGGTTTAATGGGTGTATAAATGTATAAAAACAGCACAGTGTGTACTTTAAATATGTGCAGTTTATTGTGTGTCAATTATACTTCAATAAATTGTTAACACATCATTTCTTGGGAATAGAATTGGGTTTGGAATGAAATTAAGTGAGGGTTGCTGAATAATGATAACAAAACCTATTTTCCTTCTTTTATCAATGTTACAGTTTTTTTCCTGAGAAAGAGAAAATCTTTACACTTCCTTAAATTCTTGGGAATTAGCTCTACGTGGACTTCAATGAATGAGCATTAATCTCCCTTGGGCTCTTGGGTATTGTCTACTTAAGACACTTTCTCCTGACATTTTGCTTTGGTTGGGTTCTGTTCTTCCTTTATCAAGTTCACCAATTGGAAGTCCATTCAATTGGTGTATTTGTATTATTTGTCTCAGTTTTTTCTCAGAAACATTTTTCTAATGTGCTGTTCTATTCTTATCTTAGGTATAATTCAGTTGGTAGAAACTTAGTCCTAAGCCGTATCTTAATGACAACAGCTGTTTTATTCTGCTGAGGGGCAGACGAAGCTAACTAGCTTTCTGTCAGGAAGGTCAGAGACAGGAATAAACATCTACTTTTTCTTGATTCATGTCTGACAGTGCAGGACCACCTATATATATAAATGATCTTTGCAAAAAATTTTCTATGATTTGGTGATTTATAGTTGGTGAAAAGGAAAGCTTTGTAGTATTTTACATTGTTGCAGTTTCTTCTTCTCCTTAAACCTTTTTTTTTTTTTTTTTTTACAGAGAGAGAGTTAGAGAGAGGGACAGACAGGGACAGACAGACAGGAACAGAGAGAGGCGAGAAGCATCAATCATCAGTTTTTTGTTGCGACACCTTAGTTATTCATTGATTGCTTTCTCATATGTGCCTTGACTGTGGGGCTATAGCAGACCGAGTAACCCCTTGCTCGAGCCAGCGACCTTGGGTCCAAGCTGGTGAGCTTTGCTCAAACCAGATGAGCTCGCACTCAAGCACTCAAGCTGGCGACCTCAGGGTCTCGAACCTGGGTCCTCTGTGTCCCAGTCCAACGCTCTATCCACTGCACCACCGCCTGTTCAGGCTCCTTAAACCTTTAATGACAAAATTCTCCTTTAGTTCTGCGGTTTCTTTGGCTGTTCACATGTAGTTCTTCTGTGCTTCTCTCTCTCTCTCTCTCTCTCTCTCTCTGTCTGTCTTTGGTTAATAACATTATGTAATTTTCAGATGTACAAGATGTAATTCAACAGGAGCACACAACAACAGAGCACACAGATGTTGAATTATAGTATTTTTTCCTCCTTTTAAACATACCTCTGTGCTTTCTCTTTGGATGACCTCTTCTAAATCAATGGCTTCAGAGTTTGTACTAACCCTGCACTCACAGTTCTCTTGAGTTTTATACTTGTTCATGTAGCTGCCTACAGGCTGTTTCTATTTGCATGTTTCACCTCCACCTAGTGAGACCTATCCTGTCCTATCACTGTTAACCACATAAAGCTAAATATGTTTGCTATTTCTGCTCCTCCTCTCTTCACAGGCAATGCACGTCTTTGTTTTACTCTCTTATCTCTTGTATATCCCTTTCTTTCCAAACTTACCAATTTTATTGTATTTCACTTACATATTACAGTCTAATCACTAGATTGTAGACTGCCATCTATCTATACAGGCAAACCTCAGAAATATTGCAGATTCAATCCCAGACCATTGCAACAAAGTAAATATTGCAATAAAGTGAGTCACACAAATTTTTTGGTTTCCCAGTGCATATAAAAGTTATGTTTACACTATACTATAGTATATTAAGTGTGTAATAGCATTACGTCTTAAAAAACAATTTATACCTTAATTAAGAAATACTTTATTGCTAAGAAATTGTTAACTATCACCCGAGCTTTCAGCAAGCTGTAATCTTTTTGCTAGTGGATGATGTTGCCTTGATGTTGACAGCTATTCACTAATCATGGAGGTGGTTGCTAATGTTTTTTGATAATTATTAATAAAACTGCTACAAACACTTGCATCTGCTAAATGACTACTCATATTTGAGTCTATTATAAGTTTTATTAGAACCCCTGAACTGTCTTTTAAAGTGGCTGTGCCATTTTGCATACCAGCCAGTGATAATTGAGAGTTCCTGTTGCTCTACATCTTTTTCAGCATTTGGTGATGACATTGTTGTGGATTTTAGTCATTCTAATGTAGAGCATAGTTTCATTGTTGTTTTGATTTGCCTTTCTCTAATGACAAATGATGAGGAGCATCCTTCCTTATGCTTATTTTCTATTTGCATAACTTCTTTAGTAATGTTTCTGCTCAGATCTTTTGTCCTTTGGTGTGTGTGGAGGGTCCTTTTCTTATTGTTGGGTTTTGAGGATACTTTGTGTATTAGATTCAAACCCTTCATCAGGTTTGTGATTAGCAAATATTTTCTGCAATTTGAATTTTTTTTTTTTTTTGTATTTTTCTGAAGTGAGAAGCAGGGAGGCAGACAGACAGAATCCCGCAAGAGCCAGATCGGGATCCACCTGGCAAGTCCACCAGGGGGTGATGCTCTGCCCATCTAGGTTGTTGCTCTGTTGCTACTGGAGCCATTATAGCTCCTGAGGCAGGGCTGTGGAGTCATCCTCAGCACCTGGGATAACTTTGTTTCAATGCAGCTTTGGCTGTGGGAGGGGAAAAGAGAGATAGAGAGAAAGGGAAGGAGGGAGGGTGGAGAAGCAGAAGGGTGCTTCTCATGTGTGCCTTGGCAGGGAATTGAACCTGGGAGTACCACAGGCCAGGCCGATGCTCTGTCACTGAGTAAACTGGCCAGGGCCTCCAGTCTGAATCTTATCTTTCAATTCTCTATACTGTCTTTTTAAAAAATTTATTAATTTTAATGCGGTAACATAGATAAATCAGGGTGCATATATTCAAAGAAAATATCTCCAGATTATGTTGACATTTGATTATGTTGCATACACCTCACTCAAAGTCAAATTGTCTTCTGTCACCTTCTATCTGGTTTTCTTTGTGCTCCTCCCCTCCTCCCACCCCCTCTGTCTCCTTCCCCCACCCGCCCCCTGTTACCATCACATTCTTGTCCATGTCTCTGACTCTCATTTTTATGTCCCATCTATGTATGGATATACATATAGTTCTTAGTTTTTTCTGACTTACTTATTTCGCTCAGTATAATGTTATCAAGATCATCCATGTTGTTGTAAATGATCCAATGTCATCATTTCTTATGACTGAGTAGTATTTCATAGTATATATGTACCAAAGCTTTTTAATCCATTCGTCCACTGATGGACACTTGGACTGTTTCCAGATCTTCACTATTGTCAACAATGCTGCCATAAACATGGGGGTGCACATCTCCTTTTGGAACAGTTCAATGGTGTTCTTAGGGTATAATCCTAAAAGTGGGATAGCTGGGTCAAAAGGCAGTTCGATTTTTAATTTTTTGAGAAATCTCCATACTATTTTCCACAGTGGCTGCACCAGTCTGCATTCCCACCAGCAGTGCAGGAGGGTTCCCTTTTCTCCACATCCTCGCCAGCACTTATTCTGTGTTGTTTTGTTGATGAGCGCCATTCTGACTGGTGTGAGGTTGTATCTCATTGTGGTTTAATTTGCATTTCTCTAATGATTAATGATGTTGAACATTTTTTCATATGCCTTATTGGCCATCTATATGTGCTCTTTGGAGAAGTGTCTATTCAGCTCTTTGCACATTTTTTAATTGGCTTGTTTGTCTTCCTGGTGTTGAGTTTTACAAGTTCTTTATAAGTTTTGGTTATTAACCCTTTATCAGACGTATTGTTGAATATGTTCTCCCATTGTGTAGTTTGTCTTTTTATTCTGTTCTTATTTTTAGCTGTGCAAAAGCTTTTTATTTTGATATAGTCCCATTTGTTTATCCTGTCTTTTATTTCACTTGCCCATGGAGATAAATCCATAAATATATTGCTACGAGAGATGTCAGAGAGCTTACTGCGTATGTTTTCTTCTAAGATGCTTATGGTTTCACAGCTTACATTTAAGTCTTTTATCCATTTTCAGTTAATTTTTGTGAATGGTGTAAGTTGGTGGTCTAGTTTCATTTTTTTGCAGGCAGATGTTCAATTTTCCCAACACCATTTATTAAAGAGACTGTCTTTACTCCATTGTATGCTCTTACCTCTTTTGTCAAATATCAGTTGTCCATAGAGCTGTGCATTTATTTCTGGGTTCTCTGTTCTGTTCCATTGATCTATATGCTTGTTCTAATGCCAGTACAAGGCTGTTTTGAGTATAATGGCCTTGTAGTATAACTTGATATCTGGAAGTGTGATACCTCCCGCTTTATTCTTCCTTTTCAAGATTGCTGAGGCTATTTGTGTTCTTTCTTGGTTCCATATAAATTTTTGGAATATGTGTTCTATATCTTTGAAGTATGTCATTGGTTTTTGATTAGTATTGCATAGAATTTATAAATTGCTTTGGGTAATATAGACATTTTAATGATGTTTATTTTTCCTAACCATGAGCACGGTATATGCTTCCACTTGTTTGTATCTTCCTTGATTTCTTTTGTCAATGTTTTATAATTTTTTTAGTACAAGTCTTTAATCTCCTTGGTTAAATTTACTCCTAGGCACTTTATTTTTTTGGTTGAAATAGTGAAGGGGATTGTTTCCTTAATTTCTCTTTCTGACTGTTCATTGTTGGTGTATAAAAATGCCTCTGATTTCTTAGTATTAATTTTATATCCTGCCACCATGCTGAATTCATTTTTCAGGTCCAGTAGTTTTTTTACTGCGACTCTAGGGTTTTCTATATAAATATCATCTGCAAATAATGATAGTTTTACTTCTTCTTTTCCAATTTGAATGCCTTGTATTTCTTCTTCTTGTCTAATTGCTGTGACTAGGACTTCCAGGACTATGTTGAATAAGAATGGTGAAAGGGGGCACCCCTGCCTTGTTCCTGATCTTAAGGAGATTGCTTTTAATTTTTGCCCATTGAGTATGATGTTGGCTGTGGGTTTGTCATAGATGGCCTTTATCATGTTGAGGTTTGTTCCCTGTATTCCCACTTTGCTGAGAGTTTTGATCATGAATGGGTGCTGTATTTTATCAAGTGCTTTTTCTGTATCTATTGAAATTATCATGTGGTTTTTCTTCTTCCTTTTGTTAATGTGATGAATCACATTGATTGATTTGCAAATATTGTACCAGCCTTGCCTCCCAAGAATAAATTTCACTTGATCATGGTGTATGATTTTTTTCATATATTGTTGGATCCGGTTTGCTAATATTTTGTTGAGGATTTTAGCATCTATATTCATCAGGGATATTGGCCTATAATTTTCTTTCTTTGTGTTGTCTTTGCCTGGTTTAGGAATCAGAATTATACTCACCTCATAAAAGAACCTTGGAAGTATTCCTTCCTCTTGAATTTTTTGAAATAGCTTAAGAAGGATAGGAGTTAGTTCTTTGAATATTTGGTAGAATTCACTTGTGAAGCCATCAGGCCGAGGACTTTTCTTTGTTGGGAGTCTTTTGATAACTGTTTTAATCTCATTTGTTTTAATTGGTCTGTTTGGGTTTTCTGATTCTTCCAGATTGATTTTTGGAAGATTGTATGTTTCAAGAAATTTGTCCATTTCATCTACGTTGTCTAGTTTTTTGGCCTACAGTTCTTCATAATACTTCTTACAATATTTTGTATTTCTGTTGTGTCAGTTGTTATTTCTCCACTCTCATTTCTAATTTTATTTATTTGAGTCCTCTCTCTTTTTTTTTTTTTGGTGAGTCTAGTAAAAGGTTCATCGATCTTGTTTAGCTTTTCAAAGAATCAGCTCCTGGTTTCATTGATCCTCTGTATTGTTTCTTTATCCTCAATGTCATTTATTTCCACTCTGATCTTTATTATTTCCTTTCGTCTACTACATTTGGGATTTACTTGCTGTTCTTTTTATAGTTCTAAAAAGATGCAGGTTTAAGTTGTTTATTTGAGCTGTTTCTAGCTTCTGTAAGTGTGCTTGTAGTGCTATGATTGTCCCTCTTTATACTGCTTTTGCTGTGTCCCATAAATTTTGAGTTGTATGTTCATTATCATTCATTTCTAAGAATATTTTTATTTCTTTTTTTATCTCATTGTTAATCCATTTGTTATTTAACAACCTGCTATTTAGTTTCCAAGTGTTTGAGAATTTTTGAGGTTTTCTGTTGTGGTTGATTTTTAGTTTCATGTCATTGTGATCAGAGAAAGTGCTTGATATGACTTCAATACTCTTAAATTTGTTGAGACCACTTTTGTGCCCTAACATGTGGTCTATTTTAGAGAATGTACCATGAGAACTTGAAAAGAATGTACATTCTGCTGCTTTAGGGTGATAGGTTTTGAAGATATCTATTAAATCGAGTTGATCTAGTGTGTCCTTTAAGTCTGCTGTTTCTTTGTTAATTTTCTTTCTTGAGGATCTATCTAGTGATGTTAGTTGGGTATTGAAATCCCCTACTATTATAGTATTGCTGTTGATCTTACCCTTTATATCCATCAAAGTCTGCTTTATATATTTAGGTGCTCCTATATTAGATGTGTAGATATTTATAATAGTTATATCTTCCTTTGGATTGCTCCCTTTATCATAATGGATTGGCCTTTCTTATCTCTTACTATAGCCTTTGTTTTAAAGTTCATTTTGTCTGATATAAGTATTGCTGCCCCAGCTTTTTATTCAGTTCCATTTGCATGAAATATTTTTTCCATCCTTTTACCATCAGCCTATGTGCATCTTTTGTTTTAAGGTGTGTCTCTTGTAGACAGCATATGTACGGGTTCTGTTTTCTTATCCATGCAGCTTCCCTGTGTCTTTTGAGTGGATCAGTTAATCCATTTACGTTTAAGGTTATTATTGATATGTAGTTGTTTATTGCCATTTTATTCTTTAAAGTTGTATTCCTCTTTTGCTATATTCTTTTCCCACTTTGATTTGTTTACAACAGGCCTCTTAGTATTTTCTGCAGCATTGGTTTGGTTGTAATGAATTCCTTGAGTTAGTTAGTTAGTTTTTTTTTTTTTTTTTTTTTGTCTGGGAAGCTTTTTATTTCTTCTTCAATTTTAAATGATAGCCTTGCTGGATAAAGTAGTCTTGGTTGTAGGTTCTTGTTCTGCATTACTTTGAATATTTCTTGCCATTCCCTTCTGGCCTCAAGTGTTTCTTTTGAGAAGTCAATGTCATCCTTATGGGGGCTCATTTGTAGGTGATAGCCTTTTTTTCTCTAGCAGCTTTTAATATTTTCTCTTTATCACTTAGCTTTGGTATTTTAATTATGATGTGTCTTGGTGTAGATTTCTATGTGTTTCTCTTTAATGGAGTTCTCTGTGCTTCTTGAACTTGTGAGAGTTTTTTCTGCCTTAATTTAGGGAAGTTTTCAGCTATGATATAATTGAACAAAGTCTCTATCCCTTGTTCTTTCTCTTTTTTTTCTGGAACCCCTATGTTGTGGATGTTATTTCTCTTCATGTTGTCACAGAGCTCTCTAAGTGTTTCCTCAGACATTTTTAGTCTCTTTTTTTTTTTCTGCTCTGCTTCTGTGCCTTCATTCAACTTGTCTTCCAACTCGCTGATTTGATCTTCAGCTTCATTTATCCTGTTTTTAATTCCTTCCATTATGGTCTTCATTTCTGATATTCTATTTGTCATCTCCGACTGATTCTTTTTTAATATTTCAATGTCCTTTTTTATACTTGCTATTTCTTTATTTAGGTGTTTGTAATGACTATTCATTTTTGTTCTAAGATCCCTAAGCATCCTTACAATCATTATTTTAAACTTGCATTTAGAAGTTTGGTTATTTCCATATCACTCAGTTTATTTCCTGGATGTTTCTCTTGTGGTTTCATTTGGATTGCACTTCTCTGTCTTCTCCTTATGTCTGTGTGTTTGGGTGTGTTGTTTGTAGAGCTGGTTGAGTCTAGGCTTGGTGTTGTCTGCCTCCAGTTTTCAGTTGTGTCATTTCTAGGTCCTATACTGTCTTTTATAGAGTTAAAGTTTTTAATTTTAATAAGACCTCACTGATTAATATTTTTCATGGATTATGTTTTTGGCATGTTTTATCTGAAAACTCATTACCAAATCAATCAACATTCATATTTATCTAGTTTTCTTCTAGATGTTTTATAGTTTTGCATTTTTTATATATGCCTAAATTCATTCTGAGTTAATTTTGTGCAAGGTGTAATTCCTGTGTTTAACTGCTGCTGCTTCTTCTTCTTTTTCTTTTCATCATAGTCCTTTGTGTATATGGATATTCAATTGGAAGCATATTGAAAAAAATATTGAAAAAATATTTCATTTTTTTCATTTATTGAAAAAATATTCTTCACTTAAATTGCCTTTGCAACTTTGTCAAATGTCAGTTGACTGTATTAGTGTGTCACTATTTCTGGGCTCTTTATTCTCTTTTATTGATGTGCTTATTTATGCTTGCATGGATACCAGGCTGTCTTGATTAATGTAACTTTCTATTAAATCTTAAAAATGGGTAAAATGTTAATTCTCTAGCTTTTCATTTTATTTTTTTTCAGAATTGAGTTGACTATCCTAGTACTTTTACCTTTTTGTTTAGATTTTATAATTCATTTGTTAATATATAAAAAAAAGAGTTTCTTGGGATTTTATTTGTGATTACATTAAATCTATAGATCAAATTGGGAAGTATTTATATTTTTATAATATAAAGTCTTCCAATCCATGAATATGTACTATCTGTCCCTTCATTTATTTAGATCTTTGATTTTTTTTTATTGCTGATTTATAGTTGTTGTTTTTTTTCCTTGTATTTTCCCGAAGCCGGAAATGGGGAGAGACAGTCAGACAGACTCCCACATGCGCCTGACTGGGATCCACCAGCATGCCCACCAGGGGGCGATGCTCTGCCCCTCCAGGGTGTCACTCTGCCGCGACCAGAGCCACTCTAGCGCCTGGGGCAGAGGCCGAGAAACCATCCCCAGCACCCGGGCCATCTTTGCTCCAGTGGAGCCTCGGCTGCAGGAGGGGAAGAGAGAGACAGAGAGGAAGGAGAGGGGGAGGGGTGGAGAAGCAGATGGGCGCATCTCCTGTGTGCCCTGGCCGGGAATTGAACCCGGGACTTCTGCATGCCAGGCCGACGCTCTACCACTGAGCCAACCGGCCAGGGCCTGATTTATAGTTTTTAATATACAGGTCCTTACATTGTTAGATTCATATCAAATTACTTTAGTTTTTATTTTTTTAATTTTTTAAAATTTTACTTATTTATTTTAGAGAAGACAGAATGAGAGAGAGAGAGAGAGAGAGAGAGAGAGAGAGACACACAGAAAGTGGGGAGGAGCAAGAAGCATAAACTGTCATATGTGCCTTGACCAGACAAGTGCAGGGTTTCGAACCGGTGACCTCAGCATTCCAGGTTGATGCTTTATCCACTGCACCACCACAGTTCAGGCTTACTTCCGTTTTTAAAAAACAAAATTCTCTTAAGATTGTTATAATGTTTAATAACAACAAATTATTAAACTTTTAAATAGTTTTTGTTTTATTTATTTTTTTAATTTAATGAGAGGAGGGAAGGCAGAGACAGACTCCCACATGGGCCCTAACTAGGATCCACCTGGAAAGCCCACTAGGGGTCAATTCTCTGCCCATCCGAGGCCCTTGCTCTATTACAACTGAAGCCATTTTTTAGTACCTGAGGCAGAGGCCATGGGGCCAACCTCAGCACCCGAGGCTACCTTTCTCTAATTGAGTCATGGCTGCAGAAGGGGAGGTGAAGATAGAAAGAGAGAGAGAGAGAAGTGAGAGGGGGAGGGGTGGAGAAACTGATGGGCACTTCTCCTGTGTGCCCTACATGGAAATGGGACCTGGGACAACCACACAAGAGGTCAATGCTCTACCACTGAGTCAACCAGTCAGGGCCTTAAGTTTTTATTTTAATGATTAAACTTATATCAAAAGTAGTCATGTAAACCAATAAGATATAAATAATAAAAACTCTATATTCTAAAATGAACCTCTATAATGAATGTCTTAATTCTTTTCAGTATCTACCTTTTTTCTTGGGATGACCATTCAGGAGTACTTCTGCAATAGTATTAACTTTTCTTATTCTTACTAAAACTATCTGTTTTTAGAATTAATGGTTATTAGAAAACATAACTTCTGTTTAGGTAAGTTAGAAACTATTAAGTTAAAAACATGACACTTTAAATTATTTTCCAATTTCATATGAACTATTTTAAATTAAAAAACTACTTGTTACCAAGTGTCCTTATGTTAAAAGTTCTAAAAATAATGTTTAGTTCCCAAATAAACATTTTATTCTAAGATTTTTTATTTTAGTGATATTTACATAATTATTACTTTTAATCACTAAGTTTCCTGTCATCACTGAAATCTGTGTTTTTTTTATAAAATCCTTGGTCTGGATTATCTGATATAGAGAGGGCCCCCTGAACTGGAGTTTTTAGAATAAAATCCTGTGAAAATGTACATGGAAGTTTCCTTATGCCTGTGGCCTCAGATACTTCTCACTTTCAAAAACTTGTCAACACCCAGTCTCTAACGTTTTGTCCAAATTATTATTTCAATATTTATAGCAGTTTACAACCAGGTTCTGCTTTAGGTAAGTGTTTCTCAGGACCTGTATCTCTCTGGGTGTATGTGACTTCCCAGATTTCAGCCTGGTGAAATGCACTGCAATTTCAGTTCACTGATAGTTTCAGAAATGTCCTTGGCTTTTAGTTTGTTCATTTTTTTCTTGTTCTAGGGACAAAAGTAGTGTTTTGATTTTTTTTTACATGTTGATGCTGAAAACAGAAGCTTGGTTTATACATTTTATCGGTTTTACAGCTACATTTTTCCTGGTGAATTTAAATCATCTGTAAAATGGTGATGTTGTTTATCCCCCCCTTTTTTTCTGATAATATCATATTGAATCTGTTTTGGTTGTTACTTCAAGGTGCTTGAGTTGAATATTTTTTAGATTATTAGCAGGAAGCTCTGTGGGATTTGGTTGAGGGAGAAGCAGGGATAGTTTTCTCAACTTCTCTGTTCAGAGGCTCTTATATTGCTGTAGCTGCAACCTATTTCCATAGACCATGGTGCTTCTGTGAAGAGGGGCTACCTCTGATCATCAGAATATAACCAGCTCAGGAAGACTTCTAATGATACTCTTGGGGCAGCCAAGTTTCAGAAGCTGGCTCAGAGACAGCCATCATCTGTCAGAGTGATGACTCACTCCTAAAGAAGTATTTTCTGATAGCCACCGTTGTAGCTCCCCCGGGCACTTTCTGCAACGTCCTCCACCACTTTCCAAAAAGTAAGGAGTTAGAGTTCTCTTACATCTCAGCCCTTCTCACATCAGTTTTGTCACCAAGTTCTTGTTTTTCAGAAAGTGAAATAATAATAATAATAATAACAAAGCTGAATGTTCTAGAAACCCCTCAGGTACCCTGTCATTCCCTGTTGCACCTCTTGTGGCCTGGATTGGATTGTGGTATCATGTACATGTATGTTAGAGATTGTTGATTCTTCTGGGTCTATTCTCTTTGAAAATGAGACGGAGAAAGAGAGAGAGAGAGAGGGAGGGAGGGAGAAGTAGAGAGAGAGAGATTTATTGGTTTCTTGGAGTAAAATGGGAAGATTCCAAATTAAGCTCCTGCCATATGTCTATGTTGTTTATTAAAACCAAAAACCAGGCATTATTTTAAATTTGAATTAAATTAATAATTTTTAAAAATTTATCCACATATTTACCAATTTATTAGTTTCTGTACTTTTTGTTCTTGCATTTTAGACTTTTTTTGCACTCATTTTATTTATTCCTAAAATACTTTTTTAAAGAATGATAGTTTCTTCTCAGTTTCTTTGCAAAGAACACTATCAGATACTATGAAAGGTAACTTTCTTAACATGATGAAGGATATGTACAAAAAACTATAGTAAATATTATACTTAGTGATGAGATACTGAACACATTCTTTCTGAGTTCAGGGACATAACAAGGAAGCCCACCTTTTTGTGACACCAGTTTTAATCTAAATTATTTTTGGATGCCTTAGTCAGTGAAATATGGCAAGAAGAATAAAAACAAATAAAAGATACAAACATTGAAAAGAACAAAGCAAAACTGTCATTATTCACATATCATATAATGCTGTACATTAAAAAATTCAAAAGAATTTGTAAACAATTAGATTTGATAACTAAATATTACAAGGCATTTGGATAAAGGTCAATATATAAAAATAAATTTTATTTGTATATGTTAACATCAAATAAAATTTATATTATGAAATATTATATAACAAAGAATAATTTTAACAAAGATTGTGCAAGGCTTTTATACTGAAAATTATAAAATATTGCTGAAAGAAGTTAACCTAAAAACATAGACTAGTATTCTATATTCAAGGATTGGATTATTAAATATTGCTGACATTTTAATTTGGCACAAATTAACCAACAGATTCAATAAATCTCAATCTAATTTTGAGTTTTCTTTTTGGTGGAAATTGACAAACTGATACTATTAGTTATATAAAGATGCAAAGCACTTCTAATAGTCAAGAACATCTTGAAGATGAACTAAGAGGGAGAACTTACACTATGAGATTGCAAGATATTAAAAAGCTATAGTACTTGGCAGTGATAGTAGTGTTAAAATAGACAAATACACCACTGAAAAAATAGTCTAGAAACAGTCACATCAAAATGATTTATTGATTTACCATGAATGCATTACTACAATTTAAAGGGGGATATAACGATATTTTCAATAAAATTTACTAGATCAATTGAATAAACACATAGAAAAAAATGAACCTCAACTCTCCTTGTCACACACAGAATTTTATTCAAAATTATATTGTCAGAGATCAAATTGTGACTGATAAAACCATATAGCTTTTAGAGTAAAATATATAAAAAATATATATTCATCTTGAGATAGACAAATATTTCTTAACAGGACACAGAAAAACAAAACAAAAGTAGAGATTTATATATTTGTATTAAAATTAAGAAATTTTGTATATCAAATAATACCATTAGAAGAATGAAAAGGCAACCTACACAGTGGGAAAAGATACTTTTAGTACATCAATCTAACAAGGAATTCTCATAGCCAGAATTTGTAGGGTAATTCTAGAAGTCAATAAGAACAAAAGAGACAACCCAATGGACACACACACACAAAAAGGGTATCCTCATAACAGAGGATATTCAAATGCCACTGGACATATGGGAAAGATCATCAAACTTCATCAGCCGCTATGGAAATAAAAATCAAACCCAGAATTGATGCTCATTACACAACCACAGTTCCTTAAACGGGTAGAAAAGTACACTGTTGACTCATATATGGAGCAGCTGGAATTCTCCTATCCTGTAGATGGGAGTAAAATCAGAGCAATCTCTTTGAAAGACTGGCAGTGTTTACTAAAACTGAAATACACATTCTTAGGGTCCTGCAATTACACTCCTAGGCATATATCCAACAGAAGTAAGTACACATTTACACCTAAAGTCATGTATAGGAAGGCCCTGGCTGGTTGGCTCAGTGGTGAAGCATTGGCCAACGTGTGGATGTCCCAGATTCTATTCCTGGTCAGAGCACACAGGAGAAGTGCCCATCTGCTTCTCCACTGTTCCTCCTCCCCTTCTCTCTCGCTCTTTCTCTCTATCCCTCTCCCACAGCCATGGCTCAATTGGTTTTAGTGCATCAGCCCTGGGCACTGAGGATGGCTCCATGGAGCCTCCACCTTAGGAGCCAAAAATAGCTTGGTTGTGAGCATGGCCCCAGACAGGGGTTTCCTGGTGGATCCTAGTCAGGGTGCGTGTAGGAGCCTGTCTCTGTATCTCCCCTCCTCTCACTTGGAAAAGAAGAAAGGGAAAAAAGGACATGTATAAGAATTTTCATTTTTGTTGCAGTACTTTTAGTAAAAGCCAAAAACCTGGGAAATCTCCAAATGTCCTTTCAAACATAGAATGGATAACTAAATTTTGTATGGAATGGATAACTTGTGAAACTCTATAGAGCAGCAATATTTTTAACCTTTTCATCTCATGGCACTTAAACTAATACATAAAATTCTGCGGCACACACAATATATATATATATATATATATATATATATATATATATATATATATATATATATATATATATTTTGCTAGTCTGACCAATAAACTGACATGATTTTGATTCATTCACACTGGATAGCTATTGTCATGTTGGCTGTTGTCATTTATTTAAATCTGTCAATCTAAGGGAAGAGAGTTTAGTGCCTCTGACTAAATAGCATGTTTCTTGATGCTATATAGCAATGAGATTGAACATTTACAACTACAAGCTAGACAACAGACAGCAAAGATGTACAGTATAATTTAGTTACATAAATACAATACCAGGCAAAGGTACTCTGTGCTATTTGAAGTCAGGTTATCCTGAGATGAGTTGGGTTAGTGTAGAGATATAAAGGGAGCATGAAGGTTTATGGAAGGGGGTAACGTTGTTTGCTATGTACATGAGTTTGTTCAGTTTGTAAAAATTCAATGAGTTTACACTTATGATTTGTGTACTTTACTATATTTATTCTTCCATGACAATTTCCAAAAAATAAAAATAAAACCTTTGTTGTAATTTCCCCAATATCTTTGTGATTTGAAGCAAGTGTGCTTTTCAACTTACTTTTACTGCTATATTACTAAAAGCTAACACTCTCCTTCTTCCCTTGTTTGCTTATTTTAGCTCTTTGGGACAAAGAACAGAATGAACTAGTGGTGTTTTTAGAATACAGTTTCACTTAGTCAGAACTGGGGAGTCTGTATATTTAAAAACCTTTTCGAAGGACAGTTCATATACAGACACATTTGGGGGCCTAAGGTTAAACTACTCCACAGAGTCCCAGAGAGATTCATCAGGCATAATGTTAATTCATAATTGCATGGGTGCAAGGTAGTTTGACACAATTTTGACCTTGGTTATTTCATGCCTTTCTACTGATTGATCTCATGGGATTCATATTAAATAGATAAAACTTAACTTGTTTTGATAGCATCATTTTAATAACTCAGAAGCTTCTTTTAGAAAAGTTTCAAATTGCAATCAAATTTAATTATATAATCTCTTCAAAGCATGTTTCTTACATCTGTAATTTGAGAATGATACCTATCTCATTCTCATACTCTATTTTTTAAAATATATTTTTAGTTATTCATTTTAGAGGGGGGGGAGAGAGAAAAAGAGAGAGAAGGGGGATCAGAAAGCATCAATTCCCATATGTGCCTTGACCAGGCAAGCCCAGGGTTTCAAACCGGCGACCTCAGCGTTTCAGGTCTATGCTTTATCCACTGCGCCACCACAGGTCAGGCTCTTTCTCATACTCTTTATTACAAAGATTAAAAGGAGAATACAGTTAAGGACTTAGCATAGTAGTTTCTGGTATATAATAAATTTGTTGAATGAATTCCAAGGAGTAAAAATGGCATTTTTCAGTCAGTTGGGAGCTCTGTTTTTTTCCCCCTTAAATAGTGCTGTAATTGGAATACCAGGATAATACAGCTGCCCACTGGATCAGGCACAGTTTTGAGCTGCTTATTCGAGCTATGGTAATGAATTTGTGCTCATCATCCCTGATTTATTTTGAATCCAACTTTCTATTTTGGATTATCACCATCCTTTTGTAAAGTACTGGGCTAGTGCTAGGGGAAAACCCAGCATCTGGGATTTTCAGGCAAACCAGCCTCTTCAAGTGCAGAATTAAATCTTCTCTCCATTTTTTCTTACCATCATGATTAAACCAATGAGCCAATCAGCCACAGAGAATTCAACAACAACCAAGTAATTGGTAAAAAAGAAAAAATAATGCTCCACTAATTCAGAAGATCAATTTGGTCACATCTCCTTAATTTTTTCAATTAATTATACCAGTACTCAACTTCCTTATTTATCAGGAACCCTAGAATTTCCCTTTTGGGGCTTCCCCACATTCTCAATTTTCCCAAGAACTTTAGAATCCCACACAGCCCCAAAGCAGTTCATATTTTTGCACCAAGGAAGAATCCAGGGGGTCTTACCAGTCCACTGCCATGACAGCTATTGCCACAAGATCAGTGTTACTTTTGAGTTTTGTTCTGCTGTCATAGAATTACTATGTAATCACTGATGTCATTAGGTCTAGCTGACCCAGATTCCTGAAGAAGTTACTGTGGTTCTCTGAGAGTGAATAGTCTCTTAGTGCTAAACTGACTAAGGGTATCCAAGGCTCCCCAAGTTGTCTGATTTTAGGGTTTGTATAATTTAGCTCCCTTATGAGCTACTTCCATGGTTCCTGGTAGTCCCAGAACTGCTGAGACAGGATCAGTTGTGTATTTCTGTCACTTCATTGACCTGAAAGCACTGTCTTCTTTTCTATAGGGATCAACTTTTTTAGTCCAGAATGATCTGCTCTTATCTCTTTTCTTTAGACTGTGGTGCTACTCACTCAGCCTTCCAAAGGAGACCAATTTCCATGACTTTAGGGCTTTATCTCCAAATTTCTTTTCTTGTATTTCAGCTCAAATAGTCATGGCAGCCAAGGCAGAGAAATGTTCTGCAGCCTCATCATACTTTATATTCTAAGGTTTGCCTTCCATATTCCTATTTTCTTTTTTGTTTTAACTTCTTTTTTTTTCTTTATTCATTTTTAGAGAGGAGAGAGAGAGACAGAGAGAGAGAAGAGGGGATGAGCTGGAAGCATCAACTCCCATATGTGCCTTGACCAGGCAAACCCAGGGTTTCGAACTGGCGACCTCAGCATTTCCAGGTTGACGCGTTATCCACTGCGCCACCACAGGTCAGGCCATATTCCCATTTTCTACTCTCAAACCTACCTCTTCTCAAAATTATAGACAGTGGTAATATTCCTATCTTCCAGGTAAACCACATTATATACTCAGAGGCTCAACTTTTTGTTCCCTGCAAGATACACATACAATATCACCCTTCATTATCAGTACATTTATATCTGGGATCTTCATTTTAGATTATATTATCTATGGGAGAGTATCAACTTTATAGTAAGGTTTAGCATTGCTTGGTTTAGACAAGTGATTCTCAAAGAGTGATCCTCAGGCCAATATCACTGGTAAATACCTTTGGTATTTACATTGATATTAACTTTTTAGAAATGTAATTTTTGGACCTCATCTCAGATCATTTACTAAGTTAGAAAGTTTGAGGGCCAAAAGCAGCCCTCTATTTCAACCAGTTTTCTGGGTGATTGTGATTAAAGCTAGAGTTTGGGAACCATTGATCTAAGCAGAAACATACTTCATAATTATTTTTTAAATAAGAGGTGAAGAGCTGACTTGTGTTCTTGCTGATGTCTTCTGAGTGTCAGCAGTTCTTTAAAAATGAACACCTACATACATCTCCTCTAAAATAAACAATAGTTTCTTCTTGGAGCTTTTTAAAAATCAGTGCCTGTTGGTGGTCCTGCGTTGGAGGCTCAGTGCTCTCTCTGGGATACGTGGTGAGACACTAAGGAGAACCAGGGCACCCACTGCCATGCTGTTCCTTAGATCCCTAAGCAGTGTGCCCTCCTCTTTCCAGCTCTCAGCATCTTTCTCTGCATGTTCTTGTGTAAATGTGCAGAATTGGGAAGAACAGAGCTACTACATCTCGACAGAACAAGAAGTCTTGTGAAGCTCTTTATTGCCAAATCATCTTGCACTTATGGTAGTGTGTTATGTCTTTTCCAATCTTACATATATTTTTGATATGAAAAAATGTAGAGATAGCAATGGTTATTTTGATCCCTGATGAGGTCATTTCAATTCAAATACAGTATGGAGTATTAAACAACAGAAATAATAGTTTTTAAATACATGGATACTTGTACCTCATGATCTATTGTCAAAGAATGCATTGCACGTGAGGAAATGCATTAGGACAACAGAACAAAGAGGGCCCCAGAGAGCAATGGTGACCATAGCAGCATTTTATTTGATCCAGGTGAGAGACTCATGACAAGACTATACATCTTATGGATGTACCTACCTGTCTAACTCAGAAGAAGGATTTTTAGATTTGGAAAATGTTAGGAAGCACATTCTGCAATGCAGTGTGCTTTTGTCACTGTCATCATTCTCAGGTGAGAGGAAGAGCTTGGTGAGCTCCTCTATACTCTCAGGTCCTAATCTCCACCTGCATTGCACAGTGGCAGGAATTCAATCAGGAATAGGTTTAATTCCTGATTAGTGGCAGATTAGTGTTAAAATGGAAGGTGTATCAGAGCTCAGTGAAAATGTTTTAGTTTCAGTTATTTAGATTCATAGGATAATACTTTAACTAAATTTTTTTAGAAAATTATTTCATAATGTAAATGCAGTCATTTTTCTAGTACTTGTGCACGTATCTGCTCATATCTCTCATCAACCACTTCTCTTGTTTATCTCTTAAATACTCATTTATCTTTCCATCATTTACATGATTTAAATTAACTAAGTTGACTTTGGGTTTATATTATGAATTTTGTTATAAATAATGTACTTAACACTAATTATTTTTACAGTGACTTGTATAACTTCTGTACTTCTTAGTACTTGACTGATTTCTTGTCCTTTTCATAACATAGCACATGATTTAAAAACACATATATTTACATAAATATATAAGTAAAAATGT
Source organism: Saccopteryx bilineata (assembly GCF_036850765.1). NCBI lineage: Eukaryota > Metazoa > Chordata > Mammalia > Chiroptera > Emballonuridae > Saccopteryx > Saccopteryx bilineata. The sequence goes on along the minus strand of NC_089490.1, from coordinate 266,115,338 downwards.
TCCTAAAATGCTATCTAGAATGTCCTGACTTTAGAAAAATGCATTTAATTAAGTTTAATTTATTTCTTTCTCTTTGATATCAACATGCTATTCTAGATCTGTGAGATGCACAATCATAAATGTTGTTGTTTTTTACCATAAAAATTACTAACTATATATATATATATATATAATGCTTTAAAATCTATTTCTTTGTGCATCTGTCACATTTTTAATGCCCTAAAAAAATCTGGAAAACTAAAGTTTGACACAACTATATTGGTCTTCATTTAAACCTAAAAATCTAATTCCAAGTTTTGTTTTACAGGGTTGTTTTAAAACACAATTTTGTCTAATTTTAGTCTTCACTAATGGAATGTCTCAAAGAAAAGGAGTAGTATGTTTGATTCACAGTCAGTTGTTTAGTCTTATAAAACCTTTATAGTATTATACTTGGTGATCTTCAAGACCATTCAATGATTTGCTAGAAGAATTTACAGAACTTAGAAAAGCTGTATACTCATGGTTATGATTTATTAAGTGATAGCATGCTCATTGAAATCATCAATAGAAAAAGAGACAGGACAAAGTCCAGGAGACACTAGACACAAACTTCTATTTGTTCTCTCCTGGTAAGGTTACAGGGATAGCACTTAATTTTTTCAGCAATGATGATGATAAAATTCATAGAGCATTGTCACCCAGGGATCTCACCAAGCCTTGGTTTCCAGGGTTCCTATTAAGAATCTGTGACATAGGCAAAGCTGACTGCCTGCATGGCTGAACTATTATTCAGCCTTATTCAGAGGTCAAGCTGGTACTGCATAGCTCAAGACCCAACATGAGTCATATTGTAAGTCCATCCTCTTTGGAGTATCCCAAGACTCTCAGGTAAACAAAGACACTCTTACCAGGCAGGATATTCTAAGGGTATAGAGATTACCTCCCAGAATCAGGACAAGGGACAAACCTTTCTTGGTATTATTAAAGATTTAGACAACCCAAACTTGCTGAGTTAAACCTTTGTTACACAGTTATAACTAAAACTTTTTTTCTTATTGATAGAGAGAGAGAGAGAGACAGAGACAGAGGGACAGAGAGAGTAAGGGGGAAAGAGAGAGAGAGACAGAAGCATCAACTTGTTGTTCCACTTAGTTATGTACTCATTAGTTGCTTCTCATTCATGCCCTGACCATTGATCAAACCTGTAACCTCGGTGTCACAGGTTTAATTATTAACTGATCCACCTTTCTAGGGCCCAGTTATATCTGTTGTGTGTGTGTGTGTGTGTGTGTATTTTTCTGAAGTGAGAAGCAGGGAGGCAGAGAGACAGACTCCTGCATGCCCCTAACCGGGATCCACCCAGCATTTCCACTAGGGGGCGATGCTCTGCCCATCTGGGGCATTGCCCCGTTGCAATCGAAGCCATTCTAGCACCTGAGGTGGAGGCCACGGAGCCATGCTCAGCGCCTGGGCCAACTTTGCTCCAATGGAGCCTCGGCTGCAGGAAGGGAAGGGAAAGATAGAGAGGAACAAGAGAGGGAAGGGTGGAGAAGCAGATGGGTGCTTCTTCTGTGTGCCCTGGCCAGAAATCAAACCCAGGACTTCCACACTCTGGGCCAATGCTCTACCACTGAGCCAGGGCTCAGTTATACTTATAAATTGCTTTTCCACCTTGATAGGGCCCATTTATACTTCTCATAAGTTGAAAATTGAATATTTTAGTCACCATGTTAACAAATCCCTGTAAAATTAGGTGGTTTCCACTTTTTTCTTTTAAATAATTTTAAACTGATAAATCATTAAAACTATTTTAGATGGAAGATCAATATGTGATTTCCAGCATAAAACTTCCTAAAAATTTTAATTTTTATGTACATAAAGTTTTTCAGCACTTATCTATAAATATGAGAAATCAGAATAAAAGTAATCTGGAGCCTTCTTCATTTCACTGTAGATGCTACTCATCAATGGATATATAAACTGAGTTTTAAAGCCTAATTCATCTCATCAAAAGTCCATCTCCAAGACAATTGAATTTTTATATTTGTTCATATTTATTAAAATTTTTACTAGAATCTTATAGTAGTAGTGTAATTGCAGTTAAAATTTCACAGTACTTTTTTAACCCTTAGAATTTTATGATCATAGAACATTAAATTTCAATTACAAATGAGCTTGATAGAATCATGAATAAAATATTTTCAGGTACAAAATTATAATGGTTAAATTTGTGTTGGAAGTATAATGAAAACATAAATTCAAGAGGGGGAATGAACAATTAAAATCTATTTTAAGAGTTTGTTCATATAATTTTTAAATGGATGATAATGGGTATCAGATTACATTAGAGACACTTAAAAGAAGTATATAAAATTTTATTGTACAATATAAATAATTATAATATGTCATAAATGATTGTTGGCAGACAATTCTCCATCAATCTCACATTTCTACATGTCTAGGCATTAATTGCTAAGTGCTCAAAACCTATCTTTTCACAAATGGTTGTATAGGCAGGTGGCCTTGGACTGATAGAGCCATCGACTCTTTGTGGACCAAACTTATTTACATTCCCAGCATTAAAGATAGAGAGCCCTTCTGTCTTCCCCAGGGAGATTTGCTTATATTCCAGGACAATAAGGACAGTGCTGTTCTCCAGAGGAGATTCTGGGCAGGTTTACCGATGGCTCTGGTAGACCAGAGTCTTCCAATCCCAGGGCTCCTCTCCTGTAACGCTTCCTCACTGTGTGTGCACGCAATGCCTGGCCCTTGTCACATCAGCATGTGGAAATCGGGGCTTGAGACCAGTCGCAAGATGTTATTGCTGAAAATAATCAATCTAATTTATATATTTGGACTTCTTATTTCCTTACTGACTGAATCTGTGGAAACACGGCCAGCCAGTCTGGCAGCTGGCATCACCACACTGCTTAGGTACTGCGGGATCACTGACAGTGACACACTTTGCAAATGCTTAAACATATAAAACAGTCTAAAAGTGAACTTAAAGAACAAAACCAAGGAATTTTCATTCACTTTTGGCTCCTATAATAGTACTTAGCATATATTGGGTAATAAAATACATTTCCCTGAATAAATGATTAAATTAGTGAATATAGAATTAATTCTTCCTCCAAAATGCTATGAACTAAAAAGCATGTTAATATGTTGATTATATCTAAGAAGAAGGGGAAATTTAAAAATTTAGGTGTGTTCATTAATATATTCTTTTTTTTTGAAGATTTTATTTACTCATTTTAGAGAGAAGAAAAAGAGAGCACGTGTGTGTGTGTGTGTGTGTGTGTGTGTGTGAGAGAGAGAGAGAGAGAGAGAGAGAGAAGAAAGAGGGGAAGAGCAAGAAGCATCAGCTCCCATATGTGCCTTGCCCAGGAAAGCCCCGGTTTTGCACTGGCAACCTCAGCATTCCAGGTCTACACTTTATCTACTGTGCCACCACAGGTCAGGCCATTTATATGCTCTTTTAAAAAAATATTTATTAAATTCCTACTCTATACGAAGCATTTACTGGGTACAGGAAAGCAAAAGTGCATAAGAAACAACCTTTCCCTTCAAGGAAAAATACACAAATATCATGTAATATTTTAATTGATAAAATGAAAGAATATGCAAAATATTAGGTGACTACAAAGGTTTGAATGCCTCATTTTGTCCAGGAACTGAGAAGGGCTTTTCCAAGGTAGTGGTATAGTACTTTAAGCTGACTCTTGAATTCGAGTTAGAAGATTGTCAGGATGTGCATGCTAGTAAGAGGGATCAAAAGAGTAAAGTGTTTCAGGATGTTCATAGAGAGGGGGTATAATTTTGTATAATTGAATTTTAAATGAAGAAGTAAATCATTGTAAGTATATATATTAAAAATGTCACATATAATAACCAAAATATGATGGATTGACTTAAAAATCTAAAATTTTCAAAAATAATCATTGTGTTTGATTTTTCTGATAACCTATTTTTTTCCTAAACCATTGAAAAGGTCAACCTCCAAGCTTTGGATTTAACCACTAACATCTGACAAACTGAATGTGTTGTTGGCATTCCAAATGCCACTTTTTGCCTCTTGAGAAGTTCTGCAGGGGAACTCAGGCTCCATTGGAAAGAGCTCAGAGTTAAGCTGCCAGCCAAGTGAAATATGTTCAGAGTCAAAGCCAGACACTTTGGCAGAGCCAAAATGGATGGGTAGCTGTAAGCTAAAGATCGTAAATCCTGTGATTTCACCTAGATTCTTACATTTGAAACTTTGACTGTTATTGATCTAAATCATTGTGGTAAGTCACACTATATAACCCAAAAGGAAATTCTTTGAGAATGAAAGGCCCTGGAAACAAGAAATTGTACCTTTGACATCTGGGTAGGAGTAAGATTTTTTTAGAATGCCATTTTTTATAACATTTTCAAGGGCTTAGTAATGTCATTCTATAAGTTTTTAATTGTGATTTTCTACAAAGACTTTAAGGTTACTAATTTTTTATATGAATTTAACACAATAGTTATGTTGCATTCTTGCATCTTGACCTTTTAAAAACATGCCATTTCATTATGTTTCAGGTAAATACAATAAGTGATGTGCTCCTTTATAGCTTTTGCCTGAGGGAGAACTCAAAATGAAGACAAGAGCCAACTAGAACTCACAGCCTCTGAATCTGACATTCTCTGCTGTAGGTAGACTCTATCTGTCAACAGAAGGAAAGCTTTCTAGTTTCTGGCACCTGATATAATTATGTGGCTGTTGTATAGAGTGGTGACAAATATAAACCTCTTAGGGTACAGCAAAAGATAAATTAGATCTGGTTCAGTTTTTGTACCTTTCCTGTGACTTCCTGAAATGCCTCTTGACACATGTATTTGACACTGATCTCCTCCATCTTTGCCCCATGCAAGGCCTGTACTTTCTGCATAAGATGTTTTGGCACTCAATCATACACTGTCCTGTAAGGTAAATGTCTTTGTCTGTATCTTGTGTCTCTAAGTAAGGCATAAACCTTCAGTGGGAAAGGACTCTGCCTTCTGTTTCTTGGTATCCTCTTTGACTCTTAGCATAGTTTTCAGCCTATAATAAATACCCTAAAAATACTTACATGATTTGGCCTTATTGAGTTGGTCTATCATCTTTCAGAATGTGTGACAGAAGAGCTGTGGAAGTGTCTTTAAGGAAGGGATGCTGATAGTTGGTCATGTCAGGAATCAACTGGATTCCCTGTCCAACATCTACCACTCCTGTCAGTGTAGTTGCACCCTGTGCTTTGTTTCTTTACTTACCTTACTGTGTAACTTCTACTCTGGAGTAGAAGAAAAAATATCTTCTTTTCTTTCAGACATGCTCAAAATGATGAAAATTATAGATATTATATAACATTACCAGTTTTTCAGGTTATTTGAAGCAAATGAGATGAATTTTAGTGTGCCAGGTAAGCAAGGCTGTCTCAGTAAAATATAAGCTGGTAATAATAAAAAATTATGGACAAAGTGTCAAGTATAAAGTGTATCTGTAAGTTGTGGGGAATAAAAAGAGAAGTATTTAAATTAGCAATGGGAGCAGAGAGAACTGGCATGTCCTTAGGGAAAATGGGCAAGATGTTGGGGAGGAAGTCTTCAGGGAACATGACTAAATTTAGATCCTCCACAAGTTGGACAATGTGTTAGTTAGCCTTGGCCAATCAAACTGCTATAATAAGTAGACTCCAATATGTACAGTGGCTCAAACAAAAACTGGTTTATGTCTTGCTAAGAGTACTGGGTGTTTGCCTAGGTTGGCATGGCAACCTTTCTCCATGGTGCTATGCCAAGGACATAGTTGATGGAGGCTCTGCCATTTTAATATGTAGCTTCTAAGGTCTCCACGGGGATGTGAGGGTCGGTCATCTCTACTTCAGGCAGCCATAAGGGTATAAGTGCAGAGAGGAACATATGTGTGGTGTTTTTAAAGGCCAGATCGTAAAGCGGCACACATTTCTTTTGATATTTGTTCCAATGTCTAGAATTCCATACTACGGTCACACCTAATTGCTAGGAATTTACGGAGCTAGAGAATTCATGAAAGGTATGGGGTAGGATGTAATTTGCTCTCTACATGCCACATACCTGCTCAGGGAATGGAAGGATGAGAACCCTGAAAAATTCCCAGTTCTGCTTTGCTCAGTGAACCTGTAACACAGTGTGTGTTACTATGGGTGTGTAATTATGTTAGATACAATTATACATAGATGCAACTTATGGGTGTCTCTGGACCTGAGTCACATGAATAGTGCCTTTCTATGCTTTATAAAGATTTGTGTTTGATTTAAAGTCAATTTTATTTACTATGAAACACTTTTGTCCCAGAATTTCATTAACTGATATATACTTCTATATGATGGCCTCTTATTAGCACAACTTATACTTGACCACTTTGGTAATCTTTTTAATTTTAAAAATTAGAACATGGCCTGACCAGGTGGTGGCGCAGTGGATAGAGTGTCGGACTGGGATGCAGAGGACCCAGGTTCGAGACCCCGAAGTTGCCAGCTTGAGCGCGGGCTCATCTGGTTTGAGCAAAGCTCACCAGCTTGGACCCAAGGTTGCTGGCTTGAGCAAGGGGTTACTAGGTCTGCTGAAGGCCCATGGTCAAGGCACATATGAGAAAGCAATCAATGAACTAAGGTATTGCAATGAAAAACTGATGATTGATGCTTCTCATCTCTCTGTGTTCCTGTCTGTCTGACTCTCTGTCTCTGTAAAAAAAAAAAAAAAAAAAAAAATTAGAATATGCTTATTATAATTTATCCAAGGTGATATTTTTGATATTTCAGTGAAGCATTATATAAAACATGAAACATTTAGTACTGAAATAATCAAGTTTTGCATTACACAGTCTACAAAATATAAAAGCCATTCAGTGTTTTTCTGAAACTTTAATGGATTTGTATATTTTAGTAATTTTTTACTTTGTTGCATGCAAGCACAATTACCAAAAATTACTCCACTGGAACAGCTGTAGGTAATAGCATTAACATAACTGTTAATGAATTAGTCTATAATGCTCTGAAGGGTTATTTTTTTGTTTAAATGCTTCCCTAACATTATAAGAGAATCAGTATACTGATTTTGACTTAAGTCGATCACCAGTGTGTGTGTGTAACTTCATTTAGCAACAACTTGTAAAATTTCAAAAATTTAATAAAAGCAGTGCAAACAGTGAAGAAAGCAAATTTTTTTAACATAGCAGGTGAAATAATACAAAAATTCTATTATCACTTCTTTGACCTAATTTATCAATTATGAACTGAAAAATTAATCATTCATTCAAACACCTGAATAATAAGGGCACAACCATCAACCTGGCTGAACAGTGGACTCATTTTAGGCTTTGACTAAACTGGCTTAATTATTTATAGTCAAAGGTACAGAGTTTAAAAACAAATACTTTATTTTGAATTATATAGTTTATTTTTTTATTAGTTTTTCTTAAACAATTATATACAAAATATATAAAATAATGTTATATAGTATACAAGTTTATGCTACATCTGGCAGACTAAATGAGACTCTAATAAAATGTGGGTGTCTGAATTAGAAAACTCCAAGACTTATATGTCAGATATCAGAAAAAAAAGTAGAATAAAATTTCATATTTCAGTCATTTACTATAGGCTTGGCTTCAATCAATTACTATTCTTACCAACTTTTAAATATATATTTTTTACAGGTTATTTTAGATAACCTGAAACCTAAGCTGCTACAAAGTTGCCTTATTGTATTTTAGAATGAAGATTTTCTTAAATTATAACAAAAAAATTAATGGAGCATTTACTTTGTACAAACCCATTCAATTATACAATTCAATTTGACTCAATTCAGTAAACATGTATTGATTGTTCTCTATGGAAAGACTGAAATGGTTTGGGGAATATTCATATAGAGTTGAATTAATAAGTATGTATATAATTTAGTGAGCTTACAGCCCTGTAAAAAATGATGACAGTGAAAATTCGTCTGTCTAATTGACATGTATCATCTCTGGAATAAAGCTCCTAGATTGGCATCTGAAAATGCTGGTGTTGATGCTTCTCATGGCATGGAAACATTCCATGTCAAAACATAATGACTGTATTTTGTTTCCTTTTCTTTTCATTTAAAATTTAGGAACATGGTCATATTTAGTTAGAGATCCACATTTTGTCAGACATACACATGCACACACTCCTTTTAGCCCCATTTACAGTGTTATCTTGAACTCCCCCTTCTGACCTAGTTTTGAAGGTCAGGTCAGAAGTAAAATTGGAGCCCTGGCCGGTTGGCTCAATGGATAGAGCATCATCCCAGTGTGAGAATGTCCTGAGTTTGATCTCAGGTCAGGGTACACATGAGAAGTGACCATCTGCTTCTGTCTCCCTTCCTCTCCCCCTTCTCTTCCTCTTCCTTCCTGCAGCCAGTGGCTCAGTTGGTGCAAGTGTTGGCCCCAGGCACTAAGGGTGGCTTGGTTGATTCAAGCATCAGCCCCAGATGGAGGTTGCTGGGTGGAGCCCAGTTAGGTGAATGTGGGAGTCTGTTTCTCTGTCTCCTCTCCTCTCACTTAAAAAAGAAAAAAGTGAAGTTGGAATAATTGGGCCTCAGAATAACAGTGGACACAGAGAGGTAATCTTCACAGGTTACAGCGGGAAAAGTCAGGAAAACAAAACATGACAGAGTACCATGGGCTTTTATTGCACCAGAGTGTGGTCTGGAATGTCCACAAAATGTCTAGTAAAACTGGCGGGGAGGAGAGCCTAGCAACTGATGGGCTTGGATCTATAGTCTGCATTTCCACTACAGGTGATGGAAACACTGCCAAAGTCATGGCAACTAGTTTCCTCTCTAGGTCCTCATAGGACTTGAGCTTGTCCTCAGAACTCCCGTATGTAGGATTAGGGCCCCAGCTGCTTTGCCTCTCTCAGCAAGCGTCTCCCTAAGTTAGACTTGATTTCTGGCCCCCACCTGACTTGTCCACCCCTGTTACTGTGATGTCCCATTATAATGCCCAACACATGATTCTACAACTTGTATACCAATATCCATCTCAGTCTGTTTTCTTGTCTTGTCTGGGACTTAATAATTCATACTAGTGTATATTATAATTTGCCCCAGTGATTGGACCCTAAACCTCAATCTTACATGTAACTCTGCTCTTCCTCATTTTCCTGGGAGGATGTTCCAGCATGCTGTGTGCCCAAGACTGCTTCATCTATGATTGTTTTACCAGGTCTGTCTTTCATTCAACGCACACCACTACCCAGCTGTAGGAGGGTCGATGTAAGGCAACGGTCTTTAGTATGAGACAGTTTGTTGATATGCTGAAGACGTAGGAGAAGCCAGGGTCGCCCTTCTCTTTTTCTGCCCTACGACTAATAGATGACTATACTTTTGATACTTTGGCCATAATTTCCGTTATTACCATTCAGCTTTTTAAAATATAATTTTGGAATTTTAATTACACAGTGTTGACCAAATCTAAATCTTCTCCCTAAGAAGAGCTTTGTTTTAACTGCTGATTCTTTGACTTGTGTAACTGATTTCCTTGCAGAGACAGAGTGACTTTCCTTTGGGCAAGAAGTCAAGTTAAACTCTTTCCTTCTTTTTTAATGAACAGACTTTATATTTTAGAGCAGTTTTAGATTTACAGAAACATTAAGCAGAAAGAGCAGATTTAGCACATACCCCATTTGTCACCTGTTTCTCCGATTGTTAGCACCTTTGCATGAGTGTGGTACATTTGTCACAATTGATGAACTATTGTTGATACATTATTATTAACCCTTTGAGCAGTGAGTTTTTTTCATGCTTGCTGATGGTCAGGAGGCAGAGGACATACATGAATGTTCGTACTACTGAAAGGATTAACTAAAGTCCATAGTTCATATTAGGGTTCCCTCTTATGTTGTAAAGGTAGATGGATTTTAACAAATGCATCATGTAATGTGTACAACATCACAGTGTCATACAGAATAGTTTCACTGCCCTAAACATCTCCTGTGCTACCTCCTTTCATCCCCCCAGCCCTCTTCCCAAGCCCTGGCCACCACTGACCTTTCTACTGTCTGCTTAGGTTTGTATTCCAGAATGTGGCATAGTTGGAATCTTATAGGATGTGGTCTTTACAGATTGTTATCTTTTACTTACAGTATGAATTTGTTTTCTCCTTAATATCTTTTTGTGGTTTGATAGCTTACATCTTTTTATTACTAAGTTATCTACTGCTCACAAAAATTAGGGAATATTTCAAAATGAATAAGAAGCTATAAAATATCCCCTAATCTTTGTGAGCCATGTATTTCACAGCATTCATGTACTCAGTTTATTTATTCATTTATCTGCTGAAGAACATCTTGGTTGGTTCCAAGTTTTGCTATTCTAAATAAAGCTGTGATTAAACATCTATGTGTAGCTTTTTTTGTGTAGATATACATTTTCAGCTCAGGGCTGAATACTAAGGAGTGTGATTACTATTAGGGTAGCAGTATGTTTAGTTTTCTAAGAAACACCAGACTGTCTTCCAAAGTGGCTGCACCATTTCATATTTACCAGTAATAAATGAGAGTTCCTGTCCCTTCACATTCTTACCAGCATTAGATGTTGTCATTTGATGTTTAGCCCTATTAATAGTTGTATAGTGGCTTCTTATTATGGTTTTAACCCTTTGAGTAGTGAGTTTTTTTTCATGCTCGCTGACCCCTGGAAATCAGGGTTGTTTTTTTTTTTCAAAAAATGAAATTAGTTTCAGTTACAGTTTTATTAACTTAAAATCATGTTTATTTGATAACCAATTTATGGAAACCAGAAGAACATACAATTGCCTTTTTGTAATGTTGCCTTACACATTTTTAAAACAAATCAGTCTTACTCTGGATGGTCAGGAGGCACAAGGATGTACATGAATGTTTGTACTACTCAAAGAGTTAGTTTACATCCCCCTAATGACTTATGATGTTGAACATCTTTTTATATACTTATTTGTCATCAGTATATATTCCTTGGTGAAGTGTCTGTTCATAGCTCTTGTCCATTTTTTTAAATTGGGTTGTTTTCTTAATGCTGAATTTTAGGAGTTCTTTTTATATTTTGGATACAAACTATTTAACAGCATATGTTTTGCAAATATTTCCTACCAGTCTGTTACTTGTCTTTTAATTATCAGTGTCTTTTACAGAAAAGTTTTTAATTTTAAGTTTTTAGTGTTAATTTAACCCTATATAAGATCAGCAACTTGCTTTGGGCAGTGATATTGAGCTCTGCTCATATGGATCTGCTTTGCTTCCCAAATAATCTTTTAAGGTTTTGTTTGAAACATTGAGTAGTGGCCTCTCTTTTTAGACCTTTTTTCTCTTTTCCTGTTATCAGTTAGGCTACCAAAAACAGCCTGTGTGGATTGAATTGTTTTAGCCAGGCAGAAACTCTAAACAGAACTATGTTTTTATTATCTCCTTGGCAAATTTTATTGCAAATTTGTATAAAACTCATCTACATAAATATAGTTTCTATATCTTTTGTAAAACAGGTACTTAATTCATTGCTCAATAGCTAATTAAATGTTCTTTATATAAAGAAGCTTCTGAAAATTCCTCTTAGAGTTTAATATTAGGTAAAATGATCCCTCCTAAGTAAATAACTTTCTTTTATCTTTGACTGCCATGAATCTCAGCCCTATATTATCCTTCACTTTAAGATTACATTCTTAACCAAAAATGACATATGCCTTTCATTTATTATAATCCTTATAATGGTTTTGTTGAATATGACCTTTTCTTAACCTACCTTAAAAATCCATTTTTTGGAACTAGGTATGGAGTAAATTTATATTACATCTCTTTTTGAAGAACATTATGATAATTCTCTAATGTTTGCAAACCTCTTGCTTTTCCAGGAACTCACATCTTCATAATAATCCTTCTTTATTTTGTTTTTATAATAGCTAGAATTTGGCAGTGAGAATTTATGAAGTCAGTCAACTAAATTTCTTTAGGGCAGAATTATATCAATTTTTAGTATACCTGGTAATAGATCAAGTTCTCATAGTTAATTGACCAACTACACAATCATCTTTGAGTGGTATAACTTTAACAGCAGTATTGTGCTAAAATAAAGGCCAGCATCCCAATCCTGAAACATTGGTGCTGACAATGAGAATTAAAATAAACATTTCTCAATGTTTACCTCACTCCTCCATTCAGTAAAGCAACAGATCAGATAATTAATGCAGTCAACATCCTATATGGCAGAATAATTTCTACAACATATGTAATAAAGGACACATCCCAAATACAAGACTGATTTTGAGTCTGAAATAAATTTTCCTCTGTTCCACGGCAAGTTCCTTGCTATTCATACATCCAACAACTAGCATTAGGGAGCTTGAAATTAATTTGTGTGGATGGAATTATAGTCATTATTATTATGGATAATTTTTGCTCATAGGATTAAGTCGTGGTGCCCATAGTATGGGTTAAAGAGGTGATAAGAAGGGCTTATTCCAATAAATATTTCTTCCTGTTTTTCCTAGCTACCATCCTGCTTGAAATTCTGTCCTTAGGATGGTTGTAAGGAGGAGAGAAATGTAACCCTTTCAAATTCTAATAAAATGTAATAAAGATTAGGCAAAACTTATATCAGTAAACTACATCAGAAATTATTCTCTTTTTTTTCCTCCGAGGGAGTTTAGGAGATATTCATGGGGGTCTTAACACATTAATTTCTATTTCCTGAGGATATGTAGATTACTGAACCTATTCCAAGAGAGAGGATGAATAACCCTAGGTGCCTGGGGGTGGGAAGGGCTGTGAAGGGGGATGTTAGAGGAACTACAAAATTAGGCATGTGATGCAGAGACGCAATTCTAAAGAAAAAGCAGAAGGTAAGGGGAAGAATAAAAGCCTGTGATTTGGGACCATATTTTAGCCCTGGATTTGATCCTGATTAGTAGAGGACTTAGGGTTGGTGAACAGAAAAGGCTAGTTCTAGTTCCGACAACGTATAATCTAGGAAAGGAAGGAGAGTCAATCCCATTCTTTGCCTACTTTTTTCTTGAATGGAATCTGAGGTTTAGCTACTCCAAAGTACTAACATGGCAACACATAAAATACTGGAAAAGAATCCATCCTTTTTTTTTCAAGAAAAAAGAGGAAAATTATTACAAAAGTGACTCTCTAACTTTCATAGAAATCTCCACCTATTCCTGAAACCTCTGGAATGGAAGTTGGGAAGCATCTATGTTTTTCTTGCTTTCTTTGTTCAGTTACTGAGAATATCCCCCAAATTGTTTACAATTAATATTCAGGGGTTTTCCTAGGATGAGGCCAAGAAAGGCTGATGTTTCTGGACCTGCTTTGAAGACCCTTGCTGTGAGCAGCTGAAAGGCCATCACTGAAGATGAAGAAATTGGATTTATCATAAACATGTCTTTTTAAATTCCAAGTTTTAATTTTTTTAGTATTTAAAAGTATTAAACACTTATTAGGCTTCCTCATTTGAAACCAAGGCAAAGTGGGTAATATGGCTCCTTTATCTATGCAAGGCTGTCCTTTAATGATTTTTTTTTCTGAATGAGAGGAGGGGAGATAGAGTGACAGACTCCCTGCATGAGCCCCAACTGGGATCTACCCAGTAACCCCCCATCTGGAGCCAGTGACCTGCCCATCTGGGGCCATGCTTGTAACCAAGCTATTTTTAGCACTTGACGCAGAGGCTCCATGGAACTATTCTCATCTCCTGGGGATGATGTGTTCAAACCCATTGAGCCATGGCTGTGGGAGAAGAAGAGAGAGAGAGAGGAAAGAGAGAGAAAGAAGGAAGAGGGAGAGGGGTTGAGAAGCAGGCAGGTGCTTCTCCTGTGTGCCCTAACCGGGAATCAAGCCCAAGACATTCACATGCCAAGCCAATGCTCTACCACTGAGGGAACCAGCAGGGCCAGATGATTACTGACATTTTCATATTTAAAATTACCACTGATGTATATTGTAACCTTTATTACACTGGAGCTACTTGTAGTGACACCCCTATTCACATTTTGTATAGAAACGCACAGTTATTGAGGATTTCAGTGAGCCATCTGCTTCATATTATCACATCAGCATGACTACCATCCCCAGCAGTATAACAACTGCCATTTATTTGGCAATAACTATGTAACCGACTCAGAGCTAAAGACTAATTTTATCTTCTCTAATCTTACATAAACTGTGACAGGTAATATCCTCATCTGATAAGTGAGAAAACTGAAGCAGAAAGAGTCTCAGTTCTTTAAGCTGGGTCACAGTTAGCAAGTGGCAAAAGTTCAATCCTCATGACACTACATTTTGCAAATAAGGACATGGAAGCCCAGAAAGCACAGAGCCAAGGATACATAGTAAGTTTCAAATTTGAAATCAGACCTGACAGAACCCTCAAACAACATGTTCTTTTTATTGTATCATATGATAGCTCTCATTCTATGTATTGTTCCTCTGCCCTCTCTGAAGTGTGGGAAGAGAAAATAAAAATTATGAATTAAGGGGTTTTGAATTATTCTGGAAGGTCCCCTGTTGGGCAGATAAAATATATTATACTCCTTTGTTAAAGATGGTGCTGCCAACATGGAAGCCCGTTGCCCAGGTGATAATATTAGTTGCCCTTCATGCTTGGGGTGGACATGATTATATTAATGTGTGCTGGGGGAGGATTTTCACCCCAAAAGGTTTTAAAAGGAAGAGAGATCACGTTGTTCTGGGGAAAAGTGATTACATTCTAGGAGAGCAGGGAAAAGAGAGCAGAGAAAGGCCACATGGAAGAGGAGAAGCAGCCAAGATGGTAGAGTGCTGAAGGAGAAGCCAGTTTGTGTAGTTTGTGCAGAGATAAGGAGATGGGGAACAGAGGTGAATAAGGCTGATGAGCTAGAAACCTTTGATTCTAGGAAACTCGGATAAGTCAGTGGCTTTGGGAGCCCTGAATGGAAAGGGAAGTGTTTTCCCACTGTGTGTATTTCTTGCCCGCCGGGTGCAAGCTGGGATTAAAGCTAATGGCCCACCAGTTCTTGGCTCCATTGTTTCATTACCGTCTGTCTGAATCAAATGCGAACCTGCATGGGCCAGGCACCTGTGATGGTGGCCGTGGCTACTGGCTTTATATCCCCACTTTATAAATAGGCATAATTCTACACCCGAGTCCACATTTTTAAAAAGAATACCTCAGATATGAGTTTCTGGGTTGGCAGAGATCTCAAACATGTATTACCTGGTGAGTTCAGCATTACCAATTAATCACTGACATATGACTATATGGCCAGTAGTCACCGCCATCACTGCCATTCACATGCAGGTTCCCATTAGATTCGGGCAGATGGTAAAGAAACAGTGGAGCCAAAAAATGGTAGGCCATTCCTTTATTCTACCCTCATATTCCACAACCAGGAGAATCTTCTCTGGTTTCCCCTAGAATCAAAGGCCCCACCAGTCTTAGTCACCTCTAGTTCCCCATCTGCACACCTTCTCCCTTCTCCTCTCTGCACAAACTGGCTTCTCCTTCAATACCCTGTCATCTTGTCTTCTCTCCTCTTTCCTCACTCTGCAAAATTTGGCTTTCTTTCTCCTTCTTCTCTCCTTTTAAAACTTCTTTGGCACCAAAAACCTCTCCTCCAGCAAACATTAGCATAACAATGGCCCCTCCTAAGAAGGAAGGTAATCCGCAATTTGCAATCAACTGCCCTGTTCTGAGGGCAAGCACACACTTGGCTGCCCAGTGCCATTTTTAACAATAAAAGTGAAGAAACTCAAAAAACACAAATTTTACAGACTCATTTGCCCAACAATGACCCAGCACAAATTTACTCTTAACATAGAACACAAACAGCTAACAGTAGTTTGCTTCGGGAATCAATGTTATTGACAAGGTGAGACATAATGAAATGGGCTTCATTGGAAAGTATTGCAATGGTTCTTGTTGAGTAGCTCCTAATTTCACATTTGGGCTGAGCCCTGCTGACTTTCGGAAGGAACTCAAAAAGAAAGCACAGACAATAGGATAGCAGCTTCACTTTTTATTGCTTTCAGCAGGAAACAGGTTAGTGCCCACCCACGTCAGGGCTGTGCCCTTACTGGCTGCCTAAAGTACAATTTTGTTCTACAATGTGGCCTTGCAGGCCTGCATTCTTTTCCCTCAGTGACTTTCATATCAAAGCTGCTTTGTTTTCAAGTTAACATAATGGGACTCCAGCCTAACACTTTGCCAGGCTCTCACTGATCCTTGGTGCGGAATAAATGCGAACACTGCCTCATTAATTCTCTCTGTGGTCCTTGGAGGGAAGTGGCAAGCAATATCCCATCCATTTTGCCATGGAGGAAAGAAAGGCAAAGTGAATTGCTCACTTTACATCTGTGCCCAGCCTTTGGGACATTTCCATCTGGATATCCTGCTGGTTTGTCAAACTCAACTTATCTCAAATTGAGTTCGGTTGGACAAATAAGTTTGTAAAATCTGTATTTTCTGGTTTTGCTCACTTTTATTATTAAAAATGGTGCTGCCCAAGTAAGAGACTGTTGCCCAGGTGATATGATTAATTACCTTCATGCTTGGAAAGGGGCTTCGTTATGCTAAAGTGTGCTGGAGGAGGGCTTTCACACCAAAAAGTCTTAAAAGGTGGAGCTAGGAGGCCATTTTGTAGGAGCCCACGTTGTTGCAGGGGAGAGAGGACACGTGGTTGCAGGGAGAGAGGTAGCCAAGATGGAGGCGTGCAGAGAGAAAGAGATGGGGAACAGAGGGGAATAAGGCTGGCGAGGCCTTTGATTCTAGGAAAACTCGGAAAAGATTCTCCTGGTGGTGGTACCGGAGAATGTGTGACTGGGTTTTGGCGCTCGTGTGTTTACTTTTACTCACTGGCCAAGTGCGAGGCTAGAAATAAAGAAAATGGCCCACCAGTTCTTGGCTCCATTGTTTTTCTACAATCTATCCAAATCAGATGCAAATCTGCACAAGCTTGGTGGCTGTGATGGTGGCCACGGCTACTGGCTTTACAAGTTCATTCTCTTCCTTTTCTTAAAATACATCCCTCTTTCTGGGCATAGTATCTTGGTTAATGGCACTTCTATCCACACAATCCTCTGAGTCATCTTTGATTTTACTCCTTTTCCAGATTCAAAATTTATGAGTTTGTTTCCTTTCCCTCTGCATTAGCTCTCAGATTCATCCCTTCTTTCTAAACAACCCTGCCTCAATCTCTTGCTCTATTGTCTAATCATCTTCATCTGGATTAGTGCTCCCCCCATCTCAAATCCTTACTTGTATACCCAATTAAGATTTTCCAATGTGTCCTCTATGCTGTCTCCTAAACATTGACTTTCCTAAAACCAAGGTGTTATTTTTCTCTCTCTCCTGATTAAAGAGCTTGATGGCCCAACATGGCCAACAAACACGGTCCTGACTCTTTTCACCTCAACAAGACTTTTATAGCTGGACAAACTTTACTCTGAGAACTTATTAGCTATATTTTTTAAGAGAGAGAGACAGACAGGGACAGACAGATAGGAAGGGAGAGAGATGAGAAGCATCAATTCTTCATTGTGGCACCTTAGCTCTTCATTGATTGCTTTCTTATGTGTGTCTTGATCGGGAGGGGGGGCTTCAGCTGAGCCAGTGACCCCTTGTTCAAGCCAACTACCTTGAATTCAAGCTAGTGACCTTGGGATTCAAGCCAGCAACCTTTGAGCTCAAGCCAGCAACCATGGGGTCATGTCTATAATCCCATTATCAAGCCAGCGACCTCGGGGTTTCAAACCTGGGTCCTCAGTGTCCCAGGCCAATGCTCTATCCACAGCACCACCACCTGCTCAGGCTGTTACCTATTTCTTGTAACTATGTACCCAAAGGCCATCTCTCTCTTCCCCCAAGTGATTTCCCTTGTCTCCTAAAGGCAAGGAAAATCAGGATAAGCTTACCTTTATCTTAGCTGATTTGCTAAGCACATATTTAGTCAATTTTACTTTACATCTTATTTGTTATCTTTGTGACTCATTTATATGCCTATTTTCTTAATAAATTTCTCCCTCTTTTGGGTCTTCATAACAATTTGTTGTTATTTATCATGTCTTATTTTGTATTCAATTATCAGTATTTCTCAATATAGCCTATAAGTTTCTTAAGGACAAGTCCATATTTTATTCATCTCTGAGTTATTAGTACACTATTGCTAGGTACTTACTGGGTGCTAAATGAATTTGTAAAGCAGTTTATATATAATAAAGGACATTTTTAGAATTCATTTTTATCATATTTGATATTCCTAATAACACTGTAATTTATTATTACTGATCTCTAACTTACAGATGAACACAATGAGGCCTAAAGAAGTAAAAGGTGTCCATGGCTTGTCTAGCATGAGAGCTGATACATAAAGCTAGGGTCCCTATCTGTGAACCTTTATTTAGTTCATTGTACTAGACTGTACTCAGCAGAAGTGTAGCTGGAAATGTGGCCTGATAACAATGTCTAACTTTGATAAAACAAGCATTTCTGGTGAGTACAACATGCTAGATCTTGTTCATATTGAGGGATTGTTGATGTCCAAAAGGTTATCTGTCATTCCCACTATTTTCTGTATATGAGAGTAAGAAAACAAACATCCAGGAGCAAGAATTCTGTCATGTTTACATTTGGAGCAATCATTGTACCTGTATGGACTTACATATAAATAATGTTTAAGAATTATTGATAGTATAATGGAATATAGTCAAAGGAATTTTGCCATCATTGGCCATTTTCTCTACTCATTTCCAACCCTTACAATAAATTGCCAAGTGTTTATAAAAAAATAATTGCACCCAGCATGGCTGGTTCTTATGATTAGTCATTCTATTATTGGAGGAGAGGCATGGACAGGCTTTTTTTGTTTTTCTTCCAGATTTTCTTCCCCCATTGGCTGAAAATCCTCCTGTTAGAGTCATTAACCACAAACATGATCACCCCTTCCAGGAGGTCCTGGAGCAGATGTTTTTGTATTGCCCACATTTGCTTTTCAGTATAAATATCACTTGTCTCATCTACAACAAGTCTAGACTCTTATCTTTAATTATTTGCTCTGAATTGGCCTAGATTGGTTTGTGAACAGACTGTTTATAGCCTGTTGTTTTCTAAATGTGTTGCCTTCTTCTCCAGTTAATTAAAAGGAGATAGGACAGGTTGGCAAGTTAGAACTCTATGCCCTGTGTTACCCACTATATGCTCTATGTTGCACATCTCCCATGCCATCTAAGTAAAAAATATTTCTTGCTATGTTAAGGGTACCCAGCTTTAATTCCATATACATGACACTTTCTATGATTCTGCCCTTTGAATTCCTATTACAACTTGTAGTGACAATGATTGATGCTTACTTAGGCACTGGGCATTTTTTAAGTACTTGAATAAATATATTAAATTAATTACAAAAACAGCCTTGATTTTTCAATCCTTTCCCTTTAGGTGTCCACACCTATTTATCTATCAATTGGTAAAGCTTTTTCTTTGTCCAACCCGTGTATCTAGACTATTTTTGTGTTTTGCTTTGAATTATAGAAAGCATTGGAGTTGACAATATGCCAGTTCTGCGTGTAGGTCTTGAGAGGCTCTGTTCAATTTCACTCTCTCTCTTTAGAGTTCCCCGCCACCATGTGAACAAGCCTGGACTACCTGCTGGAAGATGTAGAGGAGAGGCAATTGTTCTTCCTAAGACTGTCCTAGGCCAATCTATAGTGGCTGATCTCCAAACAGCCACTATATACAAGAGACCTGCCTTGGATATGCAAGAGATCTGCCTATCCAATCTATAATGATTGCAGATGCAAAAATGAGCCCAGCTGATGCTAACAGAAACACCCAGGTATTCCATATGCTCAAACAATAATACATGCTTATTGTTTTAAGCCATTGGATTTTGGGTGGTTTGTTTGACAGTGTTAGTTAACTCATAAAATGCATTATGCCATGTAAGCCCTCTTGCATATTATTATTATTTATTTATTTTTAGGTGAGAGGAGTGGAGATAGTGAGACAGACTCCTGCATGCACCCTGACCAGAATCCACCCAGCAATCCCCATCTGGGGCAAATACTCAAGTTCTGAGCTATTTTTTTGTGCCTGAGGCTGTTGCTCTTGGACCAATTGAGCTATCTTAAGTACCTGGGGCCAACCTCAAACCAACTGAGCCATTGGCTGCACGAGGGGGAGAGGGAGAGAAGGGAGAGAGAAATGGAGAGAGAAGCAGATAGTTACTTCTCCTGTGTGCCCTGATTGGGAATTGAATCCGCGACATCCATATGGCAGGACAAAGCTTTATCCACTGAGCCACTAGTCAGGGTCATATATGATAATATTATTAATATCTACACTTAATGGCTAAGAAAATTTAGAGTTGGCAAGATGAAGTTACTTATTCGATTATCACAGTAAGTGACAGGGTTAGGTTATGAGACAATATGTTTGGGTTTTTTTTTAGAAATTATATTCAAAGGAGTGACATTGGTCTGTAAGAACACATAGGTAAATACCTCTATAGAATTTGAACTGTTGATTGCATTGTGTGCCCATCACCGAAAGTCAAATCATTTTCTGTCACTCTATATTTGTCTCTCTTTACTCTCCCCGCTATCTCCCTCTCTATGCTAACCACTTCACTTTTATCTATGTCCATGAGTCTCGGTTTTATATCCTACCTATGTGTTAAATCATATAGTTCTTAGCTTTTTCTGATTTACTTATTTCACTTAGCATAATATTCTCAAAGTCCCTCCATGTTGTCATAAATGGCAATATATCATCATTTCTTATGGCTGAGTAGTATTCCATTGTATATACATACTACATCTTCTTTATGCAATCCTATATTTAGGGACATTTTGGTTGTTTTCATGTCTTGGCCACTGTGAATAATGCTGTGATGAACATGGGGCTGCATGTGTCTTTTTTTTTTTTTTTTGTATTTTTCTGAAGCTGGAAACAGGGAGAGACAGTCAGACAGACTCCCGCATGCGCCCGACCGGGATCCACCCTGCACACCCACCAGGGGCGACGCTCTTCCCACCAGGGGGCGATGCTCTGCCCCTCCGGGGCGTCACTCTGCCGCGACCAGAGCCACTCTAGCGCCTGGGGCAGAGGCCAAGGAGCCATCCCCAGCGCCCGGGCCATCTTTGCTCCAATGGAGCCTTGGCTGCGGGAGGGGAAGAGAGAGACAGAGAGAAAGGAGGGGGGGGGTGGAGAAGCAAATGGGCGCTTCTTCTATGTGCCCTGGCTGGGAATCGAACCTGGGTCCCCCGCACGCCAGGCCGATGCTCTACCGCTGAGCCAACCGGCCAGGGCTGCATGTGTCTTTGTGTACCAATGTTTTCGAGTTTTTTTGGTAAATAACCAGTAGAGGGATTGCTGGGTTATATGGTAGCCCTACTCTTAATTTTTTGAGGAACCACCAGACCATCTTCCGTAAAGGCTGTACCAGTTTACATTCCCACCAACAGTGAATGTAAAGGGTTTCTTTTTCTCCACAGCCTCTCCAACACTTGTTATTACCTGTCTTGTTGATAATAGCTAATCTAACAGGTGTGAGGTGGTATCTCATTGTAGTTTTGATTTGCATTTCTCTAATAGCTAGCAAAGAGAGTCTCTTTTCATGTATCTATTTGTTGTTTGTATGTATTCATGAGAGAAGTGTCTGTTTAGGTCCTCTCCTCATTTTTAAATTGGATTGTTTGCTTATTTGTTGGCCTTTGTGAGTTCTTTATATATTTTGAATATTAGTTCCTTGTCAGAACTGTTGTTTGTAAATATCAACTCCCATTTGGTTGGCTGTTTTTTTTTTCTTTTTTTCCAAGTGAGAGCAAGGGAAATAGAGAGATAGACTCCCACATGCGCCCTGGATGGGATTCACCCAGGAACCTCCATCTGGGGCCAATGCTCTGCTCATCTGGGGCCATACTTACAACTGAACTATTTTTAGCACCTGAGGCTCAATGGAGCCATCCTCATTGCTTGGGGCTGATGTGCTTGAATCAATTGAGCCATGGCTGTATGAGAAGAGAGAAAGAGAGAGAGAGAGAGAGAGAGAGAGAGAGAGAGAGAGAGAGAGAAAGATAAAGAGTAGTGGAGGAGTGGAGAAGCAGATGGTCACTTCACCTGTGTGACCAAGAATCAAACCTGGGGTTTCCACATGCTGGGTCAATGCTCTACCACTGAGCCAACCAGCCAGGGCTATCTTTTTGTTGTTGTTGTTGTTGCTGTGCAGAAGCTTTTTAGTTTAATATAGTGAGACAAGATAGTCTTAACAACAGAGTTTGCATGCTTAAATATTATTTATACTAATCCCTTTCAGGAGCATATAGTGTTTGTTGTTTTTTTTAATTTAGAAAATTAAATTTAACAGGGTGGCATTGATAAACGAGTGTACATAGATTTCAGGTAAACATCACTACATCATTTGAATAGTTGATTATGTTATATATCCATCACCCGAAGTCAAATCATTTTCTGTCACCTTATATTTGTCCCGCTTTACACACTTCTGCCTACCCCTTCCCCACCCCAACATCTCCCTCTGCCTGGTAACCACTGCCCTCTTATGTATGTCCATGAGTCTCAGTTTTTGTCTCACCTATGTGTGAAATCATACAGTTTTTAGCATTTTCTGATTTACTTATTTCACCCAGTATAATATTCTCAAGATCCATCCATGTTGTTGTAAATGACACTATGTCATTATTTCTTAAGAATGAATAGTATTCCATTGTATATATATATATACCAAATTTTCTTTATCCAGTCCTCTATCAACAGGCACTTTGGTTGTTTCCATGTCTTGGCCACTGTGAACAACGCTGAGATAAACCTGGGGGTGCATGTGTCTTTACGTACCAATGTTTTTGAGTTTTGGGGGTATATACCCAGTAGAGGAATTGCTGGGTCATATGGTAATTCTATTCTTAATTTTTTTAGGAACCACCATACTTTCTTCTAAAATGGTTGAACTATTTTACATTCCCACCAATAGTGGATGAGGGTTCCTTTTTCTCCACAACCTCTCCAACACTTGTTATTTCCTGTCTTATTGATAATAGCCAATCTAATGGGTATGAGATGGTAATCTCACTGTAGTTTTGATTTGCATTTCTCTAATAGTTAGTCAAGTTGGGCATCTTTTCATATATCTGTTGACCATTTGTGTGTCTTCTTGGGAGAAGTGTCTGTTCAGGTCCTCTCTTCATTTTTTAATTGAATCACTTGCTTGTTTGTTGCTAAGCTTTGTGAGTTCTTTATATATTTTTATATTAACTCTTTATCAGAGCTATTGTTTGCAAATATCATCTCTCATATAGTTGTCTGCCTATTTGTTTTGTTATCAGTTTCTCTTACTGTGCAGAAGCTTTTTAGTTTGATATAGTCCCACTCATTTATTTTTGCCTTTACTTCCCTTGCCTTTGGGGTCAAATTAATAAATTGTTCTTGCCTTATCAGACAGTAGTGCAGTGGATTGAGCATTAGACTGGGACGTGGAGGAACCAGGGTTGAAACACTGAGGTTGCCAGCTTGAACGTGGGCTCATCTTGTTTAAGCAAGGTTTACCAGCTTGAACCCAAGGTCACTGACTTGAGCAAGGGGTCACTCAGTCTGCTGTAGCCCCCTGGTGAAGGCACATATGAGAAAGTAATCAATGAACAACTAAAGTGTTGCAACAAAAAGTTGATGCTACTCATCTCTCT
Source organism: Saccopteryx bilineata (assembly GCF_036850765.1). NCBI lineage: Eukaryota > Metazoa > Chordata > Mammalia > Chiroptera > Emballonuridae > Saccopteryx > Saccopteryx bilineata. Next base: position 266,091,642 of record NC_089490.1, on the reverse strand, counting down.
CCCTTCCTGTCTGTCTGTCCCTATCTGTTTTTCTCTTTGTCTCTCTCTGTTCCTATCACAAAAACAAACAAACAAAAAAAATTGTTCTCTACAGCTAAGGTCCATGAGTTTAATACCTATGTTTTCTTCTATGTAAACTTATTGTTTCAGATCATATACTTAGGTCTTTGATCCATTTTGAATTTATTTTTGTGCAGGCAAACAAACTGTAGTCAAGTTTTATTTTCTTGCATGTGGCTTTCCAATTTTCCCAGCATCATTTATTGAAGAGGCTTTCTTTTATCCATTATATGTTTTTGGCTCTTTTGTCAGATTATTTGCCCATATATATGTGGTTTTATTTCTGGGCTCTCAATTTTGTTCCATTGGTCTGTGTGTCTATTTTTCTGCCAATACCATGCTGTTTTGATTATCATGGCTCTGTAGTATAATTTGAAGTTAGATATTATAATACCTCCAGCTTCATTCTTTTTTCTCATGAGTGTTTGGGCTATTCGGGTTTTTTATGGTTCCATACAAACCTGGTCATTTTTTGTTCCATTTCTAAAAAAAGTGACATTGGAATTGTGATGAGAATTGCATTAAATTTGTATTTTGTTATTAAAAATAGTGCTGGAAGTTTTAGCCAGAGCAATCAAAGAAGAGAAAAAAATAAAAGCATTCAGATCAGAAAAGAAGAAATAAAGGTTTAATATTTTGCAGATGACATGATCCTGTACATAGAAAACTCCAAAGACTCCACAGAAAGACTATAAGAAATGATAAATCAATACAGTAAGATCACAGGACACAAAATCAATATACAGAAGTCTGTTGCTTTCTTATATGCCAACAGTGAAACTTCAGAAAATGAACTCAGAAAATAATCTCTTTTATAGTTGCAACAATGACAACAAAAATATCTAGAAATAAACTTAACAATGATAGTAAAGGATCTATATATACTGAAAACTACAAAGCATTATTAAAGGAAATTGAAAAAGAAACAATGAAAAAAATATATTCCATGTTCATGGGTAGGAAGGATCAGCATAATTAAAATGGCCATATTACCCAAAGGAGCATATAATTTATACTTAATTCACTGAATAATTAAATCTTTAGGGGAAATGACTTAGCTCACTCCCCTTACTTTCTGCCTGGGGAGAGAGAGACCCAGAGTTAATGATTTGTCCATGGTCACAAAGTCAAACCATAGTTGCAGTTTTTTTGTTTGTTTGTTTTTATTGTTCCTTAATGCTCCATAATTAATGTATATTACTTCATCAAAAGCATTCATATCTCCACTGGATGACTGCAAACTTCTTAAGGTGTAAATCTTTTTCTCTGTCTCTCTTGGTACCTAGCATAATGCTAATTATTTCAGGCATTTTACACATATTTATTAATTGGTTATTTGCCTGCTTCAATGTTTACTTCTGAAATCATCATTACCAGTGCAGCAGGTAGAGCTGCTGTAGCCAGCAATACTATATGGGGGAAGGCTGACAGTCAGATGTCAGTGCCAGTAGGAGGACTGCCTGCTCATTCCTACACCCAGATGGAAACTTAATCCTCTTCAATTACTGTATTTTCCTCCTAAGAGGCACATTTATTGTTTGCTGAATTATCATTGTATTTTATTAATGTGTCTGATAAAGATCCCCTCTCCTAATTTGGAAGAATAAAAGTTGTCCTTCCACAGAGGAAGACCTAAGTTCTAGACTTTGCTTTCATACAGTCCTTTCTAAGATTGCCCTTTAAGCACTGCTACAGATTTAAACAAAAAGTAAATTGGGCAAATGCAAGTACGATTGTATTTAATCTAGATTGTTAAAAGCTGGCTATTTCTAGCTGCACTTTCTGTTAGGAAATTCAGCAATGTGATAGAATCCATTCAACTGATGATGTGGATGGGGAAAAAAACCCTTAAATATGCATCTCTTTCCTATTTCTTGTCCTTAGTCTTTGCGGAAGAGCATATAGCAAAGGAAAAATGACTAATTTTCTCTCTATCATATAGCACATTCTCTATAAAATTTCATAGAAGGTAAATCTAGTCACTCCATATTACAACTAAAGATTCTGACATACTTAGAAAAAAACTGCTTCTTTCACACTTTCTTCTTTTTCTTGACCTGCTCTATTTGCTCTTATATAATATATGTGGCTTAACAACTAATTTTCTAGAGATTAGACTCTAGTCATATGATGAGAGCAGAATCCAGTTTAATTTAGGTCAATTTTTTTCTAATTTATATTTAGGAAAATTTTAGGAGCTTAAAATTATCTCACTAATCTGAATATGTGATAATCTTTAAAATAATTAAAACTGATTATTAAATCAGTTTGTGTTGTTACAATTTCAGAATAGTATGAATGAAAGAAAGTACTAGATTAAACAAGAAGGTTAGGGTGGGAGATCTAATTCTATTATCATTCTCTATAGACTGCACTTTCTTAAAGATTGTGTTTCTTTACTAAAATGGGCTCTTTCTCCTTCTTTGCCGTTTTGCCAACTGGAGTCAGACTAAGACTTGTGATTAGAGACCACACATTGCCCAACATCAAGAAGTGACACAGAATCCTGTTAACATTCTCCTTCTCATTAAAGAACAAAATGACTCAAATGTGGTTCTATTGTCACTGTTTTGGGTGTACAAATGTAAAAGTGATATTCTAACAAGTCAGGGACATGTTTAACATTTAGTGAATTTTATGTGGTCTGTCTTGTACAAGCTGTATCTTCATTGTCTGGAACATATTCTTAATTAAGAGTTGCTGAATACATTTATTGAATGACTAAAATAAAACAAATTATATGTTTCTGTAAAAAATGTCATATTTCGGTATCCACATTTTAATGAGCATAAAGAAAGATGAAAGGTGTGTGTGTGTGTGTATGTATGTGTGTGTCTTGTATATACGCACATGTGTCAGGATGTTAACACTGAATAAGCATGGGGGTAGTATTAAAAGGAATGAAATATAGGAACAATAATATATTTCTTTATGAAAATTTATATTATTTTATTTTTTCCTATAAGAGCATTTTAGTTTTGTAATTTAAAAATGCAATAGAAGAATAATTTTAAAAAGATATTGTGAAAATGCTTAAAGTAGGTTGCAAAACTTCTCATAGAATGATTCCAACTATGTAGGATAAAATATGAGTTGTTAAAAGAGATATAACTAAAATATTGGCAATGGTTAATGAGAAGGAATTTATGAATTTATTTATTTTACTTCATTATACATTTTATGTATTTAAATTGTTCTGCTTGTCTTGTTTTTTTAAAAAATGTTATAGGCACAGCTTCACTCCCTTCTTCTGCCAAGAAAATCACAGTTGTAAACAAAATAGAAACAGATTCATAGATACAGAGAGCAGACTGACAGCTAGAGAGGGTAATTGGGGGGCTGGGTGAAAAAGGTAAAGGAATTAAGCAAAGAAAAAAACTCTGACACAGATAAGAGTATGGGGATTATCAGAGGGAAGGGGGTGGGGAGGTAATGGGGGGGGATAAATGGTGATGGAAGGAGACTTGACTCGGGGTAAACACACAATACAATATAGAATTGTACAGTTGAAACCTATATAATTTTATTAATCAATGTCACTCCAATAAATTTAATAAATAAATAAAAAAAAAAAAAAGAAAATCACAGTTGTTAATTGGTAGAGTATTTTTTCCAATTATATTTATATATTATTACCACGTGTGTCTAAGCATATAGTAATTTTACATGTGTTTCAGTTAATATCATGTATTATATATCCTTAGGTTACTTTCTTTTAAATTTATTTATTTACTTATTTATTGATTTTAATTTATTGTGTTTATATAGATTCAAGCGTATCACTGAATAAATCCCCCCAACCCCCGAGTTCCCCTCAACATCCCCCTTGGCACACTCCCCCTACGCCCTCCCCTCTTCCCTCCAGGATTTGCTTTTCTGCTCTCTATGTTGTGTGTATATAATTTCACCAATCTCTTTCCCTTTTCTGATCCCATCCTATCATCCCCATTCCCTCTGTTCAGTTTCCCTCTGGTCCCTTTGATCTCACCTTTGCCTCCATTCTATTCCTCAGTTCATGTTGTTCATTGGATTCCACAAATGAGTGAAGTCATATGATGTTTTCCTTTCTCTGCCAGGCTTATTTCACTTAGCATAATAGTTTCCAGGTCTATCCATGTTGTTGCAAAGGTAAGATTTCCTTCTTTTCATGGCCCCATGGTATTCCATTGTATATATGTATATGCTTTTTTAATCCACTCGTCCACTGACAGACACTCGGGTTGTTTCCAAATCTTGGCTATTGTAAACAATGTTGCAATAAACAAGGGGGTGCATTTCTTCTTTTGAATCAGTGATGTGGTGTTCTTAGGATATATTTTTAAAAGTGGGATGGCTGGGTCAAAAGACAGTTAAATTTTTAATTTTTTGAGGAAGCTCCATACTGTTTTCCACAGTGGCTGCTCCAGTCTGCATTCCCACCTGCACTGCAGGAGGGTTCACTTTTCTCAGCATCCTCACCAGCACTATGTGTTTTGTTAATGAGCGCCATTCTGACTGGTGTGAGGTGATATCTCATTGTGGTTTTAATTTGCATTTCTCTAATGATTAGTGATGTTGAGCATTTTTTCATATGCCTATTGGCCATCTGTATGTCCTCTTTGGAGAAGTGTCTATTCATTTCTTTTGCCCAGTTTTTGATTAAATTGTTTGCCTTCCTGGTGTTGAGTTTTACAAGTTCTTTATAAATTTTGGTTATTAACCCCTTATCAGATGTATTGTTGAATATGTTCTCCCATTGTGTTGTTTGTCTTTTTATTTTGTACATATTGTCTTTAGCTGTGCAAAAGCTTTTTAGTTTGATATAGTCTTGTTTGTTCATCCTGTACTTTATTTCACTTGCCCGTGGAGATAAATCATCAAATATATTGCTGTGAGAGATGTCATAGAGCTTACTGCCTATGTTTTCTTCTAAGATGCTTCTGTTTTCACGACTCTACATTTAAGTCATTTATCTATTTTGGGTTTATTTTTGTGAATGGTATAAGTTGGTGGTCTAGTCTCATTTTTTTGCAGGTAACTGTCCAATTTTTCCAACACCATTTGTTAAAGAGACTGTCTTTACTCCATTGTATGCTCTTACCTCTTTTGTCAAATATCAATTGTCCATAAAGGTGTGAGTTTATTTCTGGGTTCTCTGTTCTGTTCCATTGATCTATATGTCTATTCTTATGCCAATAACAAGCTGTTTTGAGTACAATGGCCTTGTAGTATAACTTGATATCAGGAAGTGTAATACCACCAACTTTACTTTTCTTTTTTAAGATTGCTGAGGCTACTTGTGTTCTTTTTTGGTTCCATATAAGTTTTGGAACATTTGTTCTATATCTTTGAAGTATGTCATTGGTATTTTAAGAGGAATTGCATTGAATTTATAGATTGCTTTGGGTAATATAAATATTTTAATGATGTTTATTTTTCCTAACCATGAGCACGGTATAGGTTTCCACTTGATTATATCTTCCTTGATTTCTTTATCAATGTTTTATAATTCTTCGAGTATAAGTCTTTAACTTCCCTGGTAAAATTTACTCCTACGTACTTTATTTTTTGTTGTTGCAATAGTGAAGGGGATTGTTTTCTTAATTTCTTTTTCTGACAGTTCAATGTTGGTTTATAAAAATGCCTCTGATTTCTGAATATTAATTTTATATCCTGCCACCTTGCTGAATTCATTTATCAGGTCCAGTAGTTTTTTTTAATGAGACTTTAGGGTTTTCTATATACAATATCATATCATCTGCAAATAGTGATAGTTTTACATCTTCTTTTCCAATTTAGATACCTTTTATCTTTTCTTCTTGTCTAATTGCTGTGGCTTGAACTTCCAGAACTATTTTGAATAAGAGTGGTGAAAGTGGGCACCCCTGCCTTGTTCCTGATCTTAAAAGGATTGCTTTTAAGTTTTGCCCATTGAGTATGATGTTAGCTGTGGGTTTGTCATAGATGGCCTTTGTCATGTTGAGGTATGTTCCCTGTATTCCCACTTTGCTGAGAGTTTTGATCATAAATGGGTGCTGGATTTTATCAAATGCTTTTTCTGCATCTATTGAAATTATTATTTGATTTTTCTCCTTTCTTTTGTTTATGTAATGAATCATATTGATTGATTTGTGAATATTGTACCAGCCTTGCCTCCCAAGAATAAATTCCACTTGATCATAATGTATCATTTTTTTTCATGTATTGCTGGATCTGATTTGCTAATATTTTGTTGAGAATTTTAGCATCTCAGTTCATCAGGGATATTGGCCTATAGTTTTCTTTCTTTGTATTGTCTTTGCCTGGTTTTAGAATCAGAATTATGCTTGCCTCATAAAGGGAGCTTGGAAGTCTTCTCTTCTCTTGAATTTTTTGAAATAGTTTGAGAAGATAGAAGTTAGTTTTTCTTTGAATATTTTGTAGAATTCACTTGTGAATCCATCTGGCCCAGGGCTTTTGTTTGTTGGGAGTTTTTTGATAACTGTTTCAATCTCATTTGTTGTAATCGGTCTGTTTAGGTTTTTTGATTCTTCCAGATTGATTTTTGAAAAATTATGTGTTTCAAGGAATTTATCCATTTCACCTAGATTGTCTAATTTTTTGGTGTACAGTTCTTCATTTTCTTACAATCCTTTGTATTTCTGCTTTGTCAATTGTTACTTCCCCACTCTCATTTCTAATTTTATTTATTTCAGTCCTCTCTTTTTTTCTTGGTGAGTCTGATTAAAGGTTCATCAATCCTGTTTACTTTTTCAAAGAACCAACTCTTGGTTTCATTGATCCTCTGTATTGTTTTTTTAGCCTCTATGTCATTTATTTCCACTCTGATCTTTATTATTTCCTTCCTTCTACTTTATGTGTGCTTTACTTGCTGTTCTTTTCCTAGTTCTTTTAGATGCAGGATTAAAATGTTTGTTTGAGCTTTTTCTTGCTTCTTAAGTATACCTATAATGGTATAAAATTTCCTCTCAGGATTGCTTTTGCTGTGTCCCATGAATTTTGAGTTGTTGTATGTTCATTTTCATTTGTTTCAAAGAAATTTATGATTTCTTCCTTTATCTCATTGTTAACCCATTCATTATTTAATAACATGCTATTTAGCCTCCAAATGTTTGAATGTTTTCAGTTTTTCTCTTGTAGTTCATTTCTAGTTTAATGCCATTGTGATCAGAGAAGATGCTTGATATAATTTCAAACTTCCTACATTTATTGAGACTTGTTTTCTGTCCTAACATGTGGTCTATCCTAGAGAATGTACCATGAGCACTTGAAAAGAATATGTATTGTGTTGTGTTAGGATTAAAATTTCTGAATATATCTATTAAGTCCAGTTGAACTAGTGTGTCCTTTAAGTTTGCTCTTTCTTTGTTAATTTTCTTTCCTGAGGATCTATCCAGTGATGTTAGTGGGATATTGAAATCCCCTACTATTATAGTATTGCTGTTGATCTCACCCTTAGTGTCCATCAAAATCTGCTTTATATATTTAGATGCTCCTATTTTAGGTGCATAGATATTTATAATGGTTATACTTTCTTGTGGAATTGCTCCCTTTATCATTATGTAGTGACCTTCTTTATCCCTTACTATAGATTTTGTTTTATAGTTTATTTTGTCAGATATAAGTATTGCTATCCCAGCTTTATTTTTTTATTCCATTTGCATGAAATATTTTTTTCCATTCCTTTACTCTCAGTCAGTGTGTTTCTTTTGTTTTGAGGTGGGTCTCTTGTAGACAGCATATGTATGGATCCTGTTTTCTTATCCATGCAGCTACCTTATGTCTTTTGATTGGAGCATTTAATCCATTTACATTTAAGATTATTATTGATATGTAGTTTTTTATTGCCATTTATTTTATAAATCTACATTGCTCTTTTACTAGATTTTTTTCCCTTTGTTCTGGTCACAACAGGCCCCTTAACATTTCTTGCAGTATTGGTTTGGTTGTAATAAATTCCTTGAGGTTTTTTTTTTCTGGGAAGTTTTTTATTTCGCCTTCAATTTTAAATGATAGCCTTGCTGAATAAAGAAATCTTGGTTGTAGGCTCTTGTTCTGCATTACTTTGAATATTTTTTGCCATTCCCTCTGGCCTCAAGTGTTTCTGTTGAGAAGTCGAAGTCATCCTTATTGGGGCTCCTTTATAGGTGATTGACTGCTTTTCTCTTGCAGCTTTTAGCATTCTTTCTTTATCTCTTAGCTTTAATATTTTAATTATGATGTGTCTTGGTGTAGGTTTCTTTGGGTTCCTCTTTAATGGGATTCTTTTTGCTTCTTGAACTTGTGTGACTTTTTCTGCATCAATTTAGGGAAGTTTTCAGCTATGATTTCTTCAATGAGGTTCTCTATCTCTTGTTTTTTCTCTTCTCCTTCAGGAATCTATTATAAGGATGTTGTTTCTCTTCATGTTGTCACAGAGCTCTCTTAGAGTTTCCTCAGACTCTTTAATTCTTTTTTTTTTTTTTGCCTTTCTGCTTCCGTACTTTTGCTTATCTTGTCCTCTAAATTGCTGATTCAATCCTCTGCTTTATCCAGTTTGCTTTTATTTCCTTCTAGTGTAGTTTTCATTTTTAATATTGTGTTTGTCATTTCTGTGTTATTCCTTTTTATGATTTCAATGTCCTTTTTGATGCCTGTTATCTCTTTGTTTAGGTACTTATTTTGTCCATCTATTGTTGCTCTAAGATCCTTGAGCATACTAAAATCAGTATTTTAAATTTTGCACCCAGTATCTTGGTTAGTTCCACCTCATTCAGTTCTATTTCTGGGAATTTCTTTTGTTGATTCATTTGAATTGCATTTCTCTGTCTTCTCATTTTGTCTCTGTATAGAGTGCTCCTTTGCATGTGTTGTTTATGTAGTTAGCTAAATATAGGGTTGGTGTTGTCTGCCTCCAGCTTTCAGTTGTGTTGTATCTAGATCTTCTTGGGTTGGTTTTAGCTGTTTGTATTCTGCTTTGGGCTACTTGTCTGCTGCTACTGCTCTTTTTGCTATTTGTGACAGTGTTTTCTATGCCTTGGCTGTGTCAGGTGAGGGGAGCCTTTCCTTAAATACCAGTCTAACTAGGGTTGTTAGGTCTTGAGCTGATGCTCTTTGTATCTGGCCACTGGATGTACCAGCCCTGGACTTCCCTGGCCAGAACCTGGTGCAGATCAGTGGGGGCCACTGCTTTTGATTGGCCTTTAGCAACCTTCTTGGAGCTATAGGGTAGTGGTCAGCCAACTCATTAATCAACAGAGCCAAATATCAAAAGTACAAAAATTGAAATTTCTTTTGAGAGCCAAATTTTTAAAACTTAATCTATATAGGTAGGTACATTCTTTATCAAGGTAGTGCCCGCACATGTTATTTTGTGGAAAAGCAACACTCAAGGGGCCAAAGAACTGCATGTGGCTCGTGAGTTGCAGTTTGCTGACCATTGCTATAGGCCAGTGGTCCCCAACCTTTTTGGGGCTATGGACTGGTTTAATGTCAGAAAATATTTTCACAGACCGGCCTTTAGGGTGGGGCAGATAAATGTATCATGTGACTAAGACAAGCATCAAGAGTGAGTCTTAGACAGATGTAACAGAAAGAATCTGGTCAATTTTTAAAAATAAAACATCATTCAGACTTAAATATAAATAAAACGGAAATAATGGAAGTATTTTATTCTTTCTCTGCGGACTGGTACCAAATGGCCCATGGACGGGTACCAGTCCACGGCCCAGGGGTTGGGGACCACTGCTATAGGCGATCCAGAATTTGTGGCTGCCTCTGCTCGGCTCTGATGCTGTTGTAAATATCAGTTGCACTCCTAGGCTGGCTTTTATCTACTGTTGGCCAGTGTGTGTGACCTCTCTGTTCGTGAAGTGTGGTCTTTCCCCCAGCCCCTGCAGCCTCCACCTCCTTGGGCACTTGGGCACTAGCATGAGTTCATGGGCTGCAGCTTGGGCATCTCCTCAGGACAGGGGACTCCTTGCCTCACTGGGCTTTGCCCCCCCATGGTCATGTGGGCTCCCTCTCCGGGCTCCACCCCCATGCATGTGAGGGGTCGCCTTTTTGCGCTCTGCCCCTCATCTTTGCTGTGAGAGCCCCTGGGCTCTGCCCCCTGTGGGCACGCAGGCTGCCTCTCCAGGCTCTGCACTCACTGCTGCTAATTGGATACCTTGCTGGGCTCCACCTCTGTCCACTGCATGGACCAAGTGCAGCGGCCACCTCTGCTGCCGGTCCCTCCCCCCACCCTTCAGAGGGTACTCAGCAGGTTGGGGGGCTGTGTAGCCCAGACCTCACCACTCAAAACCTGTGTTTCTAGTGTACCTCCTGCTTCTAAATATCTCTCTGCACTGGCTGAAGCAAAAAAGCCTCTGTTGGGTGGGGTAATTGCTTCCCTTTGCTGGCTTGTTTCTCCCAGGAAGAATGTCCACTTTAGGTTTGGGGAGTGACTCAGTACAGGGGTCAGGGTGGCTGTCCCCCACAGTCTCTCCCTGTGCCCCCAAGACTGCATTCTTCTCTCACAACTCCAGTCCTTTCTGTGCTCCCCACTCCCGGAGCCTCGGGTAAGTGGCTGTGAACGAGATTTTATTCATGGTCCCTTTAAGATGAAGCCTGGGTTTGAGAGTTCTGTCTCCTTCTCGTAAACAGTAATCCGGCTCTTCTTTCAGCTAAATACTGTCCATATGCCTCCTCTAGTCTCTGGGGCTCCAGGCTGGGGTTCTGGTCCTGTGGCTGAGGACCCACAACTCTCTGGGCAACCCAACCCACTGTGAGAGACCCTACAGGCCGCCTCTTGCTCCTGGAAGTGGGGCAGTTCTTTACACATCTCTGCCTTTCCTACCAGCTCAGTGTGGTTCCTTCGGTGATGCTTGGTTATAGATTCCTCTTAGTTTAGTCCAAAGTTGGTTTTTCAAGATGATTCTTTCTAAGTTGTAATCTACTTTGGTTTTGGGAGGTGGGAGTTGTAACATTTGCCTACTCCATCACCATTTTTCTTCCTCCTAAATTTACTTTTTAAGACTTTAATTTTTTTAGAGAGAAGAGAGAGAAGAGGTGGAGGAGTAGGAAGCATCAACTCCCATATGTGCCTATACCAGGCAAGCCCAGGGTTTTGAACTGGGGACCTTCGTGTTCCAAGTAGATGCTTCATCCACTGCACCACCACAGGCCAGGGATAGCTTTCTTTTATAATCATAAAACAGTACATTATTTAAGCTCTTTTCTATTGTATTGCAACTTTTTTGTCTCCATAATAACCTTAGAAATACAATACTTTATTGATAATAATTGCCACCATTTATTTAGAGGTTACTAAGGTGTCCAACACTATGCTAAATGCTATTTGATCCTCAATAGAATCTAATGCAAATAAAAAATATCCTGATCAGAATTTTTCAAGAGTTCAAGGTTTGAAGGAGAATTGAGATCCAGTAAGAATTTTGGATTGAGGACCGAGGAATACTCAATGGAGGAAAGGGTGAAAAAACTAAAATGTCAATTCCTTGATTATAAATGTCTTTTTTTTTTGTCCTGAGATAATCCAGGCCATAGAAAGACTCACCTCCTCACAGTGTTTTGCTTCTTAATTTTCTTTTCTTCATTTCAATTCCCTCTGTATTCTTGCCCATGTAATTTACCCTATTATTTCACATGTGCTTATGTTGTCCTTGGTGTAGTTCTCCAGTTACTATATACACACACGTAAATTTTTTTCCCCCAACAGACTCTCAGCAGTTGATTAGAGATAAAGCAAGTTAGCCATGAACCCTCATGAACTGATATGAACTGAAGTGGGGTCTGGTTGTATCCCTCCTCTGTGGAAGGGTGATCCTGCGACATGAGGACCCTAGGAGTCCAAACAGGGTGCTCATTCTCCCTGTGGACAATGAAAGAACTGAGATCATAGATTCTCAGTTGCCTAAGTTTTAGTTAATAACTTTGAGCATTAGTGAAATAAAGCTTATTTTTTAATGCTGTGTAAGATGAAATGTGCAGTTACACAAGGATTAAACAAACTTCTTTTATTGTTTGTTTATTCTGAGCATACTCACTGTATTATCTAGCATCCACCTATATATAAGTTCCCAATAAGAGGGAACTCATTATACTTCATTACAGTCTGTTCCATTTTTAGAGAGTTCAATTTGTTGTAGAATAAAAAATATAACATCTAATTTTATGTTTTACACTTAAGAACTAAAAGCGAAACTTTAATACTTCCCAATACTTCTTTCCCTGAACATTTTGTCTTTGTCAATCTAATGGGTGAATGACAGCACCTCATTGCAAAGCTAATTTACATATTCAGAGTTATGAATAAGATTGAGCATCTTAAAAACAGTCACATCCATTTATATTTTCATTTCTATAATCTGCTTAAATATTTTTTTTCTTATTGAGTTTTAGTTTTCTCTTAAGAATTTTAAGAAAATGTGCCCATTTGTCATATATGCTGGAAATAACTACCTGTTTTCAATTTGCTTTTGGCTCATTTTCACTGTATATTTTCCAATGCATAAATTTTAATTTTGATCTCTTTCTCTTTCCATAATCTTTCTAAGGTGGTTTCTATTTGTATACAGAAAAGGCTATAATTGGAATTGATTATTTTCAGAACAATCCACCTTCCAATGCTTTTACTTCCAGAGTTTCCAGAGTCACCTTACTTTAGATAACTCTATAATAATAAATATTTGGCAATATGCTTTCCAACTTAATTTGTCTTTTTAATTAAATTTCTCATTATGCCTGTTCTTTTTGAGGCCTGAAAATGTGTTGTTATTCATTCCTTTATTATTGAGATTATAATTGTCATATAACATGTAAATTTAAGCTGTACATTGTGATTATTTGGTACACTTACACATTTGATATGATTACCCCAGCAGGGATAGCTAACATTTTCATTACTTCACATAATTCCCATTTCTTTTTTGTGGTAAGAATATTTAAGAACTACTTTCTTAGCAACTTTCAAGATTATAATATAGTATTGCCAACTATAGTCACTACTCTGTACATTAGATTCCCCATAACTTACTCATCTTGTATATGAAAATGTATCCTCATTTCTTCCACACACACATCCCCCCTCACCCGGTGCTGGCAACCACCATTTGAAATTTGTTTCTACTAGTTTGGCTTTTTTAAGATTCCATATATAACTGATATTATTCAGTACTTGTTTCTTTCTTTTTTTTAATTTTAGTGATAGGAGGGGAGGCAGAGACAGACTCCTGCATGCACCTCAACCTGGATCCACTCAATAAGCCCACTAGGAGGCAATGCTCTGCCCATCTGGGGCTCTTGCTCTGTTGCAACCAGAATCATTTTAGTGCCTGAGGTGGAGGCCATGGAGCCCTCTTCAGCGCCCAGTGCCAACTCGCTCTAATTGAGCCTTGGCTGCAGGAGGGGAGGAGAAGAGAGAGAGAGAGAAGCAAAGGAGGAGGGGTAAAGAAGCAGATGGGCACTTCTCCTGTGTGCCGGACTGGGAATCAAACCTGGGACATTCACCCACTGAGCTGAAGCTCTACTAGTGAGCCAACCAGCCAGGGCCAATATTTGTCTTTTTCTGACTTATTTCTGTAATAATGCCCTCATAGTCTATCCATATTGTCACCAGTGGCAACAATATTCATTCTCATGGCTGAATAATATCTATATAGCTGTATCTATTTCTATCTCTATCTGGATCTATGTGTGTTGTGTATATCAAGTTAGTTAACACACCCATAACCCCACAGAATTACATTTTGTGTGGGTGTGGCTGTTGACAACATTTAAGACCCACTTCCATGGTGTGAAATGCAGGCTTCCCTGCATTTCATGGCACTATTTATATTATTGGTCTGATGACAACTTCTCATCTGCTTATTACTCTTCCCTAGAATTTGAGTTCCACAAGCCCCAAGGGCAGCAAGTTTATCTAATTCATTTATTTAAAAGAGAGGTCAAGAATTGATGCCAGGGTAGTGGCCCAGCTAAACCATTTGAGTAAGTGTCTTTGAACCACATTAGGGAACAATCTGAAGTCAGTTGTTGATGAATAGTCAGCAGTCTAATTGGGAAAAAAGAAATTCAGAAAAAAAAAGAGAGAGGAAGAAAACCTTTGCATATCTTCATTGTAACTATCAACTTTTTCTTGTCAAACCAGGGAGAAGAACAGTGACATGAAATTCTTCTTAAATATGGGATACTAAGAAAAATATGATGTTTGAATGGCTAAAAGTTAATCCAGTTGGAGGTATTGCTCTTATAAGATTAAGATCTGATTATCATAATTTAATACCACTAGTAATATCCTGTTAGTAAATATGGTAATCTGTACAGCTTCTTGGTTTGGAATATATTCATAAGCTGAAAACACCTGCATGTAAGAAATATGAATGGTATTTTGTTACATGTTTAGAATTCAAACTCTTGGGAAATGTTTCATCTAGAGATGAGAAATGGATGCAATCACAGTTTGATGACCCTTCCTTCACAATGGGCCTCCCCACCTTTCTGCCTCCCTTAGTCACCATTGTTTGGCCTTGCCTTTCTCTCAAGGTTTGATAATAAGAAAACTCTAGACGCTGTAATGGGGGCAGGTTGAATCGGCATACCTGTGAGAAATGGTTGTGAAGGGAGATCACTTGCTAGTTGGAATGGAAAGGTACCAAATGAAAAGGCCCTGTACAGGGGGTTGTTGCTGTCACCATAATAGAGCCATTGCTCAGGCAGCTTGGAACCAAACCAGTACAGCTGAGGGGAGGTGAGCCACTGGAAGCCCACTGGGAAGCACCGTCATGGCTCTTATTCATTCTCCTTTTGTTTTGAGGGAAGCTTTTTCATGGTCTTCTTTCAGAACCTCCTCTTTCTCTAAGAAAAAAAATTTTTTTTCAAATGTAACATATTGATAGTGCCTTCCCCATTGTGGCTGCTCAAAAAATTGATTTAATTTTTATTGGTTTTGAGCTGGTTTCAATGAGTATATTCAGCACACTCAGCCCAATAACTGCTATTTAAGGAAGCATCCCCTCATCTTACATTCACCATGAGGTCTACTGTAATCCTGAATTGTTCAATCCTGGGACTTCTTACTTCTTAAAATATCTGTTATATCTTTCCCTTTCTTATTGAAACTCTCTGCCTGCTTCCTTTTCACTTCATTTGTCTCTATTTTAAAAGAAATTTTGTGTTTCTCTTGTTTTTTTTTTTAATTCAAATATATTTATTTGTTCCTCTTTCTCTTCTTCCTTTACATCCTGGATGCAAAGACTTTGTGAGAAGAGAGAAATATTTCTGTCTCAGATGAGAGAGAAAATAGCAATGTAAAAAAAAAAGAATCTTTTTTTGTATGCTGGTCCAATCAGAGCGTCCTTGTGAAAGAGGAATGGCTGTTTAGGAGAGAGGGGACATGTGTACTCATTTTCCCCGGGAAGCAGGTTGAGGGAGTCACATATGCTTATACATTAAACTTCTTCCTCAGGGCTCGGAGCTTCACAGGTTAATGAACACTAGTGGGGGTGGTAGATAGAAAGATAGTGATGGGATGAGCAGCAGTACGGGAAGTGGGAGCATGATTTAGATTACTTCTCTGGGAAATATAATTGTACCCACAGTCTATGACTAAGCAGAACAGAAGCTTTGGCAAATGTGTGTTCGGATGATGTCTGAACATGAGCATGATTGCCAGCATTGATGTGGCACTGTGTAACGCTACCACAGAGCTACTACTGCCATCTCAGTGGGCAAATCTGTGTACTGGTGAGAGGGGCAGGGGCCAAGATCGGATTTCTATGCGGGGAAGGTTCTTTCTTATGGAGATTTCAGAGCATTTGGAAGTGAGGAAGATGGTAGCATTTGGCAAGGCTGGAGGCTCTATCTTTCTTTTTTTTTTTTAATTTATTTTTTTATTTATTCATTTTAGAGAGGAAAGGGAGAGACAGAGAGAGAGAGTGGGGGGGGGGAGACAGAGAGAGAGAAGGGGGAAGGAACTGGAAGCATCAATTCCCATATGTGCCTTGACCAGGCAAGCCCAGGGTTTTGAACCGGCGACCTCAGCATTTCCAGGTCGACGCTTTATCCCACAACGCCACCACAGGTCAGGTCTCTCTCTTTCATACAGAAGCATTCCAGGAGGTGATCCTGAAAGTGGGCTGCTCTTAGCAACAGAAAAGGGTGTCATGCAAGGAACAGGGAGCACAAGCCTCAATTAAAAGTCATCTGGTGAGATGTTATTCTCTGAGTGGTCCCCAGTCTCAACGGTCCCTGTGCCAACAGACATGCTGGTTCTCAGGAATGACTCACGTTTCATGTTTTCCCAGAATGTAGACTCATTTACAAGAGTTACAAAAGTGAGACATGGTGGCATAGAGCTTTATGCTTCTACATATTACCCCCCACCCTTTTCGGTTTTGTCCTTATCTAGTTAGTCTTGGAAAGTGAAGAGGGGGTGGGCCAGAGTGTGAAACAGCACGGGCACTTTGTACCAGAAATGTTTACATCTTCCTCATACAGATCACCAATTGAAGAACTGTTTGGATCCTTTAGTCTTTATGTAGCAGTGGTTTGAAAGGGCAGTGGTATTAAACCATGCCTTTATAATAGGAGGGGTATGTGTGTGTACATGTGTGTGTATATGCATTTGTATGCATAACATGTGTGAGTGTCTGTGCATGTGCATGTTGTAGGGCAGGGGTCGGGAATCTTTTTGGCTGAGAGAGCCACAAACATCACATGTTTTAAAATGTAATTCTGTGAGAGCCATACAATGACCCATGTATGTTATGCATTATCCAATAAAAATTTGGTGTTGTCCCAAAGGACAGTTGTGATTGGCTCCAGCCACCCGCAACCATGAACATGAGCAGTAGGAAATGAATGGATTGTAATATATGAGAATGTTTTATATTTTTAACGTTATTATTATTTTTTTTATTAAAGATTTGTCTGTGAGCCAGATGCAGCCATCAAAAGAGCCACATCTGGCTTACAAGCCATAGGTTCCCGACCCCTGTTGTAGGGGGTTCAAACTACTGATCCTGAGGCCTTTCCCCAGATCTGTTAAGTCAGAATCACTATCAGTGAGGGCTGGGCATTTGTATTTTAATATCTGGACAAGGAGAGCAGGGGCATCCTGATTGTCAGGTTATTAGCATTTGCAGGACAATTGCTGAGCATGATGGAAGTTCAACAAGCTTCATGCTCTGTCTGACAGTTTGCTAGCGGCATGAAAAATGTAATTCCAATGCAGTTGCAGACCACAAATTCCTTAAAATGACAGGTAAATCTAGGCAGACTGTAGAAAGCAACACTGTTTGACAATCAGTGCTTTACAGGCATCTTGATAAATCAAAGCAGCTGCTTCTGCTTCTTAGCGCAGACCTCTAGGCCAGTGGTTCTCAAACCTGAGTGTTCATCAGAATCATCTGAAAGGCTTGTTAAAACCCAGGTTGCTGAGAGCCCCCCGCCCCCGCCCAGAGTTTCTGATTTAGTAGATCTTAAGAGAAGCCCTGGAATTTCCATTGCTAGCAGCCTCCCAGGTGCTGCTGATGCTGGTCTAGCAGCTACACTTTGAAAGACACTGCTTTAAGGAATAGTTCAGGAGAGGTGTACTTTTCAATCAGAGTTTGCTGTTCACATATTTAGTCAGGTCCATCTCTTAATACAATGATTAAGTTCCTTCTTAACAGTTATGGGTTATTAAAATGATGCCAATATAGAAACAGGGAGCCAGGGGCTACTGACCTGGGAAGCTTCAGTGATCAGAAAGGGACTGGATGTCTTTCCCAAAGTCCCGTTGTAAGTCAGCTTTTCAGAGCGCAGTGTTTTCCCCCCAAAGGAGCAATGCCTTTTTTGGGTGCTGGGATGCTTAGCAAATCTTTGAAGTATTTTAAAACAATAGAACCAGTGTGCTAGTTTTCAAATTATATGTATCAATTAGTTGCTCAGTTTTATTATATTTAATTCTTCCCTTTTGCAATGCAAAACTTATTTTTATATAGGTTGTTGGAGACTTATCTCTGCGCTCAAGGAGATTTGCCCCAGTCTGTACATAGCTTGTTATATAGATATTCCTGGTCATGGATAAACTCAGTTCCACGTGGGAACTTGTCATTCACATTTTAAGTTAGAAGTGATTATCTTTGAAACATGATTTCAACAAAGGCTCCCTTCCCCCTTCCCCGTCTCTTTTGAGGCTAAGGGAAAGAGCAATATATGCTTAAATTAGAAAGCCTGATATTGATAACTGAATATTTGAGAATAGTCACCTGCAAACATTTTTTGGGGGGGAAGAAGGGTTTCAATTATTTCAACATCTTTAAAATCTACTAGTTATTTGTTTTCAATTTCTTTTGCACCAGTGTTGACTTTTTATAATTTACAATTAACTTATCCATTTAATCTTGGACATCATCTTAATTAGAGTATAGTTGACTATTGTTGGAGGAGGTAATTGAGAGGACATGACTGCCAGTTGACCAGCGAGCAGGACCCAGGCCATAGGAGGCTCCTCACCCCTGTCCTCCCGTCCTTACAATGTACATTCTGCCCACAGTGGGGCCATTTTCACAGTTTCAAGGATGCAGCCTTGAGAGAGTAGAGTGTTATTGAGACCACCTGGACTGAATACGTGACTGACCCCAATTAAGGCCTCTATATAAACTCTTAAGCTTGTGGTGGGCGGTGCTAAGATGTATTCATTTGCATCGAACCTAGAGAAGACTCTTATGTAAGTCTGTTTTTTTAAAGCTGCCACCTACCAATTGCAGTTTTTCCTTGCTCTCTCTATATGGGGCCAGTTTCAGATTTCATGGAGGAATTCCTGAGGGGTGCAACCCAACAGCTGGTGAGCCAGTAAGTAAACCAAAATGGATCTTGGGAAAAAGGCATTTTTTGGGGTAATCCCAGGTTGGCCATCGACCTCTGTGTGGGAGAGGCGACCTGTGTGTTAGATGCTTATGGACTGCCATGAGCGTATGAGGACGCCCCCCACCCCAAATGCTAGCTGGTCTAATACTCATGTTTGAGGAGCTGCATAGCACACTGCAGCAGGAAGGGAAGCGAGTGGCCGCTGCCCTGGGCCGGCGCCCACTGAGGGCAGCTCACTGTCCATCAGCGCCTAACCAGAGGCCGCAGCCTGAGTTAGAAAGTTGGAAGAAGAGCTGAGGTTAGAGAAGGACATGTGATTCTCCACTCCACTAGCTTCGGGGCTGGCAGACAGGTGGGAGAGCAGAACAAGAAGCTAGAGACCTTAACGTGCCATTTCCCAAAGCTAGGAGGACACAATGATAGCAGGATTAAGGTCTTGAGTGCTTGTGACAAGGCCTGAATGGATGCTGAGAGATGGGGTTGCTGGTAGAATAAGGAGAGCCTGGAGGAGGATGCTGTGGTAATTGACTGTGAAACTGATGAAACACCTCATGTTTTTACCCCTACCACAAAGGAGAGCAAAAAACATAGTGACAGCAACCCTAGCCAGCAGGTAGCCCCCATATCAGGAAAGGCTTATGAAGAGAGGATATATTCCTGCTGAGTTTATTGATATAACTGCAAAGATTCAATGAAAGGCCAGGGAAATTATCCAGGCCTGGTTATGCCAGTGTAGGATACAGAGGGTGATGGTGGTTTTCTGACTGGGCAGGAGATGGAGAAAATGAACGACATCACTACACACTTGGATCTCTAGCAATGCTTTGAGGAATTTAGGCACTACTCCCTTATTGATTGGATTGTTCTAGTCTGCAGGGAGATTGGCCCAATGAGGGGGAGCTCGCTGGGTGTGGGACCCTGGAAATCTATAGAGAAGGTACTACAAATTTTTAGGGAATTGAAAATAAGACAGACCATCTATACCCCTGTCTTGAAAGGCACCGACGGGGCTGCATTCACTGCAAGCACGAAAGCCAGGGCACTCCAGTCTGCCCCTGCACCTGGCATGGGATTCCGATATCCACGCTGAGCCAAATTGTGAGACAAGACATTTATGATACTAGGCAATCCATTCCTGATTTGGGGAAAAGTGAAAAATCCTGGGAGTTGATAGAAACTATGGGAAAAACCTGAGCCAGAGAGGGAACTTGAAAGCCAAAAGGCTACCCCATTTGGCTGTAAGGGTGCAATAAAAGGAACCTGGAAACAAATGTGGTTTGACTTCATTGTTACCAGGACCTCACCTAAAAAATAGACTGACAACCCAATGCTATGTTGGTTGGCCTAGGAGCAGCCTTAAGATCTTCACAATAGTTCAGGCCTACCCCACATACACCTACCTCCCCTGAGGCCCGGCCTCAGGGATACAGTGCTATTTGAGAAGGGTGCTTCCCATACTCCAATATATAGAATGCAAGTCAAGATTGCCCCCAGGTGTGGGCAATTGGAGGCCTAATGCTTTTCCCTGGTATAAACTAGAGGTTGACTCTGGTTGGTGGTGGAGCTGAATGTGCTCTTCTAATGCATGAGAACCCTCAGAAGTTTTCTGGTCCCCTCAGTGCCATTGAGAGTTACGGAGAACAAATGGCTGTGGTCAGGGAGGTGCTTTTGACACTGCAAACTGGGCATTCTCCCCCATGAGAATATGAGTTTTTTGTCTCCCCAGTACCAGAGAACATATGGGGCATTGATATCCTACAAGATCAAAGTCTCTACACCTCTGTTGGTGAGTTCTGCCTACTGGTTAGAGTAATTAAACCAGTGCTGAAGGAAAACACCAACTGATAACCAGTAAGTCTACTGCCCTGAAAAAAAAAAGATTGATAAAATGCAAGCCTATTTAACCCTTAAGAACATGAAGAGTGATGCAAGCCTTTGTAGGGACCTGGAGGTTTTGGTGGACTTCCCCATCGGCACAGTGACTTGGTTCCTTATATCCCCTGGTAAAGAAAGTGCGCTAAGGTGTCAGGGATCAGAGCAGCAGCCACCTGTGAGAAGACAAAAATACTAGTGAAGCAGAGTAAAATGCTGGGCACCTCCCATTCAGAGCTGCCATTTGAATTAGATGTGTCTGTGACTCCCAAAAGGATGGGTTGAGCACTAGGGCAGAGACAACAGAAGGAGAATGTACCCCCAGGAATTTGGTCCCAGTGCTGGACGGGAACAGAAACCTAATATATACCCCTACAGTCATCTAATGCAGACAGGTTCTACCTAATAGCCTTATCAGAGTTGCAAATAAATACATTTTTTGGCTACCTAACCTGCTGAAGTGGAGACTGGGTATTCTTCAACCTCTGTAGTTCAATGTTTGGGTCTTTAAAATTATTGTAGTAACATTTCTGCTGTAGTGTTTTTGCTCAAGTATTAATCTGGAGTAATTTTTATTGCATGAATAAATTGTAATATGGAGAGCCTATCATTTCTTTTTCTTTTTTCCTTTTACTGCTTAATAGGACAGAAGAAACATTTGGAGACAATGTACTGGTTTTAACTTGGATAGAAAATGAAAACCATGCTTATTTTATATGTAATATAGTCAAGATTTATATAAATGCAATAAACTTGGCCAATTACTGAATATCTACTATGTAGCAGGCATTGTGCTATGTGTAAGGTCAAATACAATTGAAAATAAGAGACTTAATCCTCCCTATTGAAAATAAGAGACTTTGCCCTTCTTTTTCTTAAGAGTATATAATTTAGAGAACTTGTAATTGTATGTAAATCTTTTTAAAAGTGAAATAAACCTCTTGCCATCTTTAAGACTCAAGAATGCCTTTCTCAAGCACCTGGGAGCCATTTCCTTACAATGGAATTATCAAGAAAGATGGTGCCTCATCTCCTAGTTTCTGTGGGACAGTAGGATCTTAACTGCAGTGGGTTCATTGCTCCAGGTTGTAAAACTTTATGACTCCTGTCGTAAAGATAGGAGAAGTTTACTTTTCTCTGGACTAAGAATAATTAGCAACCACAGATGGCTACCTCAACTGCCAGGTACATTTAGGATGAACTATACGTGACAAGTGGTGCTGTCAAGTCATCTTACTTGAGGATGGGTTATTGTTCATCTTGAGAATCTGTGTAATGGGTTGTATCTGCTTGGTTGTATCTATCTAAAAGGGTAAGATATTTTTTTTTCTGTCTTTGCCACCCCTTAGTAGACTAACTGATGCACATCACTTTCTTAATGTTTATTCAGTAATAAAACTTTCTATTCTACTCTTGTGAGCCATTTTCTGGGTTGGTAGAGGTTTAGTTTCTCATTATATTTCTCTAGTACATATTGGCTCTTTTTACATGTGCTATGTAGTCTAACCCTCTGAGACATGCATGTTTATGTCAATGTTTTAGAATAGGAAGCTTGGGTTCAGAGAAATTGACTTACCAAATTTCCTATAACTTGTAAATGAAGACTAGGATTTAAATCTAATTTTCTCTGGCTTCACACTTTCATTTCATTGCACCACATTTCTCACAAATGGACAAATTATTTATTTACATGTTGCCATACTTTATTCCATAACATCGACTTGTTATTGTTGTTGACATGAGAATTGCCAAGGTTTACTTGCTAAATTTGTTCAACTGACATAGTGGCCAGGTCTCTGAATGAAGGTACATCTATCTCTCCATTGATGCCTGGAGTGATCACTGTGGTAATACCAATTGTCAGATTCGAATAATTTAACAACCAGTTCTTTGCCCTCATGACCGTTTTAAGTATAAAAAAGATATCCTAAAAAGCAGTTTATTATTTCATGCATTTAATACTTAAGAACAATAAAAGAGGTACACAAAACTAGATTATTTATAAGAAAGTTTAAAAATATTAATGAATATTAAATAATACCTGACAAAAACAAAAAAACTGTTATTTAAGGTATTTCCAAAGACATCACCCTTGGTTGTGTGGCACTTTTTCTCATTTACATTATATCATATATTTGTTTACTGAAGTAACAAACGCGAGGGAATTAAAATGTAGTATTTCATCAAAGGTATAATGAGTTTTATGAAATGAATAAATAAATATTACAAGTATAGTTCCATCAATTTTTTTTCACCTATAGACGGAATGACCATTACTGCAGGTGCATAGAATATGCTGTTGCATGGATGGATGTTAAAAAAAGAGTAAAGAGCCTGACCTGTGGTGGCACAGTGGATAAAGCATTGACCTGGAATGCTGGGGTTGCTGGTTCAAAACCCTGGGCTTGCCCGGTCAAGGCACATATGGGAGTTGAAGCTTCCTGCTCCTCCCCCCTTCTCTCTCTCTCTCTCTCTCTCTCTCTCTCTCTCTCTCTCTCCTCTAAAATGAATAAATAAAAATAATTTAAAAAGAAAAAAAAAGAGTAAGGAATGTAAATTTGTCATTTCCATATTGAATGGCTGCCCAGGCACCCACCTTAGAGAGAGCCCTGATTACAAGTGCCATTTTAACAACCAGTTTGTCAACCTCAACAAAAAGTTAGGTATTGGTTCTGCCAACCAGTGCGAACTGGCTGAATCCCACCACTGGGTAATACTCCAGGATAATACTGTATCTGGTAGTGACTAGTATACTTATTTTCAAAAGAGTGAATTCCAGCTTTTACCTAACACCCATGCCAGCCACAAACATCTGGAATACTACCTGTAAAAATATCTTTTCTCAATTAAAAATAAAAATACCCCCTCTTAACCTATTTTAGCAATTTAAACCAAAATTGATTACCTGTTTGTTTTTGCCTCAAGTTCACCATTCAAATATTGATATTACATTGGAAGTACTCACAAAAATTAAATAGCATTTTCTGACTAAAGATATCCTTGTAGGAACTAAACACAGACGTTTATGGAGACATAACATTGTTAAATTATATATAATTGATTTTAAATTATACATAATTGATTTTAAATGATTATGCTAGTACCTACATTTTTATAGTTTATATTTCTCCTTGTGAATTTCTCTTTATGAAACAAAACTGTTTTTCAAAGATCTGTGTCCTTAGGTTCATGCAAATTCAGGATGTTGAAATGGGTCAGTTACTTCCTACAGTTATCAAAAAAGTTCAAAGAGAGAGGTGACCTGTTAGAACCAGCTATTTTACAGATGGAGGTGGGAAAGACATCAGCACATGAGGCACTTGTCTCAGGTGAGGTCCGCACAAGGTGTACGGACAAGGGAAGTTTGTTCTCAGTCAAGAGGGAGGGTTCAATTCCTACTGGCCTGGGAGTTCAAATGTCTGATTCTTTCCTACGAATGCCTCTTTCCCAGGTATTAGGGTCCCACTCTTTCTCTATTAGAACCTTGGCTGTGAGTTCAGTCTCCTTACAGGTGTACTACCAGAACCACTGAAGCTTGAGTCCGCTTTTCGCCACACTTAGACCTGCAGAGCCTTAAATGCTGCCAGAGAGGCTTTCGGACTTGGACTGTATGCCTTGAATTGAGTTAAATAACCCAAACCTATCCTTTTTCTTTTTAAAGGACTCTAAAAGCAATTATCCAAAGGCAGCCGGTCCTATGAAGCTTATAATTACCCTTGACCCCAAATCTTTCAAGGGCTATCCCTACCACACAAGCCAATGCTTCGTTTCCACCATTACTCTTCCCAAACCACCTTGGGTTAGAGTTGTTGTAATTGTGATGCTATTGCATCCAGCTGTGATCTCCACCCCACCTGCCAATAGCACTGGGGTGCCTATTACCAGCTGACCTGTGGATTGCTCAGAACAACCAAGGATCCTAAACTGAGGACTCTCCCAACCTGAGGATCTCCTGTCTAGGGCCACTCCCAAGACCGGGTGCCCCCGTAAAACAGAACCTGAGACAAAGGCTGGCTTACGGACAGCTTACTTTAGAATGAGATTCCAGTGTTGGGGGACTGGGAGGAATAACTCAGTAAAGCCTATCTCAAGTGGCATTATTGGGCCGGTTACCATTGTGAGAAACCAAGGCTCAGTTCTGTCAGGAACTCTGAAAATTAATTTCACCTCAGAATTTTTCATTCAAAAAAACAAAAGAGGTCAATATTTACACAAGAGCCCCTCTGTCATCTGTTGTTGCTGTAACAAATTGCCACAAACTAGCAGCTTAAAACAATGCTCATCAACTCACAGTCTGTAGGCCAGAAATCAAGGTGTTGGCAGGGCTGTGTTCTTCTCTGGGGATGCGAGGGAAGTGCATTTTGTTTGTTCAGGTTGCTGGCAGGATTCAGTTTGCCTTTTATTATGTTCAGAGGATCCACATTTCCACCCAATATCATTTTTCCTATATCCTGAAGCCTTCCTTTAGCATTTCCTGTGTGCCATTTATACTGGCAATGATTGTCTTAGTTTCCTTTTATCTGAAATGTCTTTAATTGCCTTCATTCTGGAAGGGAAATATCCTGAACACCTAGTAAAAATATATCCTAAAACCCTCGTTAGACATTAAAGAAAAATCATTTCCAGCAGTATAAAGAGATTTTCTCACTGTTTAGGGTTTCTGATGAGAGACATCAGCCATTCATTGGATCAATGGTCCCTGAATGTAATTTTTTTTTTCTTACTGCTTTCAACAGCCCCATTCTTTCTCTCTTCTTTTTCTGGTCCTAATATATATGTATATTAGACCACATGATATCATCTAATCAGTTCTTCCCCCCCCTCAATCTTTTATCTCTCTGTCTTTGCCTCAGACAATTTTCTCTTTCTTTACTGATATTTCCATTGACCAAAGAACGGTTTGTTTTACTTACTTGGTGATAACTATAAGAGCGATTTTAAAATCCTTATATTTTAGTTCCAGCATTTGTTCCTCTCTGGGTCAAAGTTGATTGATTTTCTTCTACCCTGACAATACATTCTATTTCTTGGTTTTTCGTATGTTGGAAGATTCTGGATTATATTTAGGAAGTTATAAATGATAAGCTGTAGAGATTCTGAATTCTATTATTTTTCTGTGTTATTTCCTTTTCCAGCAGGTAATTGGCTTGGCTACATCGGAACTACAGGCTCTGCTGCTTTGGGCACCAGATCTGGTCTTAATTCATATCTTTTTTCTTTAATTCAGCGTTGAGTCTATTCTGCTTTGAGCATGTTCAGGATCATTTGGAAATAAGGGTAGATGACTTTGGGGATTCCTCTGTATTTTCTATTACTTCATCACTCCCAGGATTTCTTCAGTGTTTGACAATGTCTGCCTTCACTCTTCTGATCCCCAGAGCATCAAGAGTACCAGTTTCTCCACGTGAGCTCCTCTCATGACTGTGTGGGCCATGGTGCTGCACTTGTCCCTGGGTAAAGGCCATGAAAGGTGGGGACTACTTGTTTATGGAGCTCACCACCTTCCGCACTCCAAGTGTGTGTATAATTCCCATTGGTTCTGTTTTGTTCACCCTCTACTATCTCCAGATCCTTCATAATGTCCTGGTTATATAGTTGTTTTCTGCAGAGAGGTCTGGTAGACTAAGCAGACTTTGAAGTAGAAGTTCCAATATAATCTGGGCCTGGGCTGTAAAGGACACAGTGGTCATCATTTGCTTCCCTTTTATTTGCCTCCTGGGAAGAAGCATTCTCAGGGGCATAGGCTCTTCATACACCTTGCAATCCCTCTATGCAGAAGTGACACAGACACCAAATGCTAGTGGGTTTACTCTTGAGATTGAGGCAAAAATTTTACAATAAAAAAATATATACCCTGACCAGGCAGTGGTGCAGTGGATAGGGCATCAGACTGGGACATGGAGGACCCAGGTTCAAAACCCTGATGTCACCAGCTTGAGTGCGGGCTCATCTGGCTTGAGCAAAGCTCACCAGCTTGAGCCCAAGGTCGCTGGCTTGAGCAAGGGGTTACTCAGTCTGCTATAGCCCCCCAGTCAAGGCACATATGAGAAAGTAATCAATGAACAGCTAAGGTGCTCCAACAAAGAATTGATGCTTCTCATCTCTATCCCTTCTTGTCTGTCTGTCCCTATCTGTCCCTCTCTCTGTCTCTGTCACACACACACAAAATACATATCTAACAACATAGTCCTCATTCATTCATTAAATCATTCTCTTATTTATCAAATATTAAATGTCTTCTAAGTTCCTGGCACAATGCTATATTTTGGGTTATAACAGTGAATAATACATATATGATCTCTATTATATAGTTTATTTTTATCAGGAAAGACTATATAGTAAAATGTGAAACAATATATATGACAGGGAGAATGCAGGGAATTATAGAAGCCCACTTAAAAAACTTATAATTTGGTCAATATGTCTAGTGATGGCTCTGTACTAGAGTGATGTTCAAGTTGATACAGGAAGGATAACTTCACTTCATCCAACGGAAGAAGTGGAAAGGGAGAATAGCATGTGAAAAGAGAACATTGTGTGCAAAATCCCTCAGGAAAGCAAAGATATGTATGACTCAGGGATGTGAAACAAATTCAGAAGGGCTATATAGCATACTGAGTGTGAGAATGAAGGTGGTGACATATGTGGGGTTAAAAGGAATGGGTGGGTCAGGAGGCAGGCCATGTGTGTCGTGTATGCTCTGTGTGCTGTATTCTAATGTGTCCCCTGCTCTCTTCACTGACAGCCAGCATCTGTGGATTCTATCAGTGGTTCCAGTGCTTCTGGTTTCTGGTTGTATTCTTCCTGTGAGGATCCCAGACAATAGCCTAGAACAGGGGTCTCAAACTTGCGGCCCGCAGGCCGCATGTGGCCCGCCGAACAATTTTGTGCGGCCCGCAGACTAATCCACGAAGTTCAAAATATTTTGGATAAAATTAAGTAAGCCTAGGAGCCTACTTGTATTTTTCATTTCTCTAGCATCCTAGCTAGATATTAGCTTAGTTAACAGCAGTTGTGATGTGAACTACAGTTTCTGGTCGTTTTGTGACACTGAGTAAACTGCATGTCCGATTGTGCTTGTTGTACTGATTTTTTTTTGTTTTCAACTGCAGTGAGAAAAGTGTTGCATAACAGTTGCCTTTTGTAGACCTAGTGCGGCCCGCCGAACGGCTGTGATCTTGCTCTGCGGCCCGCATGCTGAGTTGAGTTTGAGACCCCTGGCCTAGAAGGAGCGAGTAGAGTGAAATCAGTGTGTTCACTTTCCTACTTTCCTTGCTATGAAAACTTCTTGAAGTAGCTTTGTTCCATAGCTCAAAGTCCCTCCTAGTTTTAGGGAGGCTACCCCCACTGGTTTATTTATTCCTTTTCTCTTTTCAGCCAAGAGATAACAATAATCCCAGACTCCTGTCCTAGCTGCAAAGTCAGGAATGCAAAACTGCTATATGTACTGTGCAATAAGGGGGTTATTATAAGAATAAGACTTCACACAATAGTGAGAAAAGCTGGGTAGATAATGGTCCAAAAGGGAGAGCTGGAGCATGAGAGAGAAGCCACAAATTGGCTCTTCGGAAGCATTGGTGCAGGTGGAAAAGTTGGAGCTTGTCAGGCAATCTGGGAAGCT
This sequence comes from Saccopteryx bilineata, assembly GCF_036850765.1. Classification (NCBI taxonomy): domain Eukaryota; kingdom Metazoa; phylum Chordata; class Mammalia; order Chiroptera; family Emballonuridae; genus Saccopteryx; species Saccopteryx bilineata. The sequence continues at coordinate 266,063,279 of NC_089490.1, read as the reverse complement.
AGCCACATTCAGTGCTGCACTGGAATGATGATGGAGAGCTGGGGGAACAGTTTGCATCTCGGGGGGATCTGAGGGTTGCTGTGGCTCAGGGTCAGCAGTTGGGAAGAAGAGCTGATGGGAGGCAGGGACACGTTGGAACCATCTGCATGCTGTATTTGTCCTTCACCACTCTTAACACACCCACCATCTGGGTTGTAATAGCTGCTGCCTAGTTCCTGCCTTCCAACTCTCAAATTTCCATTCTGGCCAATTTACATCCAGAACCACACAGTGAAGGAGAGTCTGGAAAACGTGATTGTAGTGTAGCCATGTCGACATGGTACAATCCCATCACACCACTGCGTATGGTTTCCCTACATCCCACAACTTTCTAAATATGCCACTTATAAAACTCACCTGACATGATACTAACTTGAATGTGCTATATCTTTCCCATTAGGTGTCTGGCTGGTACACCACTTAAACAGGTTTGCGTTTATCCTCAGGAAAATAAAAAACCATTGAATTTCAAGCAGGTCAGTTATGAGACAGATTTGCATGTTAAGGGATTGTTTTAGATGTAGTGTATAAATAATGACAGAGACCTGGGGACATGTTGACTATGAATGTGATGAAAATAATTCAGAGGCAATTAGGAATCTCTTGTTATCCAGGTGAATGGCATGGTGATGGAGGAAATTGGACATTCTTAAAAGGTAGTGATATTAGACAAAATGAGTGGATTTGATTGTTAAGGAGAAAGAAAAGAGGAGTTTCTATGCACACTGACATAGTAGGTGCTATTGAGGGAGATACAGTTGTCCCATCTAATAAACATTCATAAATGCAAGCTGATGTGGGTAAAAACTCTGAAATTCTGGAGAAGTGGGCATAATTTAAAAAGTACAACATGCAAACATGTAACTTCTCATATATTCTTCATCGGCACCCCCTTTCTGCTAATGGGAGAAGTGAAAGGGAAACTTGACAATTAAAGGTAACTCTCTTCTAGCCTTCAGCAGCCTATTGCACTTAAACTTGACATCTTTGGCTAAACCTTCAGTCTCTCTAGGTTTCTTCCTGTCTCTCTCCTTTATGCTTCCCAACCCGTGCAGATAGCTTGTGAACAGCATCACGGTGGTAAGGGACGGGTGCTTCAGGGACACACTGGTTTTCTCTCCAGGCTCTGGCTGAGCTTGGCACAGCCACAGCGGCAAGGCCTGGGACTGGACAACTTCTCACATGCTCTTTCGGCACAGACTAGGCGGGATGGCTTTCCTCACTGACCGTGTTCCTGAAAGCCTGGTGGAACCTCTGAACCCTGCCTGAAGCACCATCTAACCAAGCCTTTGAATGTCCCCTTTGTTCTCTTCTCCAGTGCCACTTCTGTCTCTGTGGTGACAGGTCTTCCCCAGCCACCCATGGGGATTTGAGAAATTCTGGATTCTTTTAATGGAGGATCATAGAGACTTGGGTTCAACTTGCAGGGCCGTCTATCCAGACCCCTTTCTGCCCTTGCAGCTCTCTCTTCTGTACTAGACAGTATGAAGCAAGGAGGTGTGCCAGCTTGAAAATGACAGTTCCCCAGATTTTTTTCCCAACACTGTGTCCCTTCTGTGAACTCCCAGGAGTCACCCGCCTCTCATCTTTTCCACCCATCTCTCTCTCTCCCATACAAAAACAAAAGTTTTCTGACTCCTTCCTGTCAGGTGGGAACTTTTCCTTTTTTCATATTGTCTTTCCTTTTAAAAGTAATATTTATAAAACTCAATGAGCCAAATTTTGTGTTTAAATATATAAAAAGGAGCCTTTCTCTCTTGACATGGCCTATCTATCAAGACTTGGAGATCACTATGAATTGAGGAAATTAAATTTGCAACCAAAGCTGAGCATCACTGTTTCTGTTTTAAGCTATACAGAAAGCAAGAAGTGTCCTTGGGTCAATCAATGGCTGCAGTTCCCAAAATGCAAGGAGACTAAAATAATACAGGAGTTTGATATATAAAAAATGAACAGAATCAGCTAACCATTTAGGATTATAGTTGTAATCTGTCATATAACATTATACATCGCAAGCACATGGAAATTTATAGAGAATTGAAGGGTTGAAATGGTGGGTAAATTTGGTTCCATCTCTATAGATTTTTGGAATCCCCCTTATAGTTTTGATGTTAATAACACCAGTATTGCATATTTTATTTAAATGTAAATCTCTTTCTTTTTCTATTGTATCCCAGCAAATGAATCAGTTTTTGCTTTGCTCTCCAGGTCACATGAAATGGAGATGAAGGAATTAACATTACATTCTGATATTGCCTGACACTGAGCTCTCCCTTTGGTTATGAAAAAACAAAGTTACAGAAGAAAAAGCAGTGTATCTTGCAAGGTATTAAATTAAAACATTTATTTAATTCAATGGGAAAAGTGTTGCTGCATTTAGAAAAAAAAAGCATTCACTTAAAAAATACTTTTCTTTTAGTTCTTTTTATTTTTTATTTAAATTTATTGGAGTAACATTGGTTAATAACATTATATACATTTAAGGTGTGGTGTGCACAAAATCCTCACTTATTTCAAAATTTTGATGTAAAGGCTGGTATGCTTGACAAGAAGTGTGTATTTCTCCTTTTCAAGTTGCCATTCATATGACACACAAACCAGCAGCCCAGGGGAGACAAGACTGGTAATACACGATACCAGATTCTGGAAACATTAGCATTGAGATATTATTCCTCCTCCCTCCTACTTTAAAGTTTTTTCTTGTTGACATTTAATGATTGTGTATATTTACTAGTCCTTCTGTGACTCCAGAATTCAATCAAATTGAATTTAAACACTTAAATTAACATACATCTGAATGAACACAGCTAAATGGGTGGAGGAAGGTCATTTAATTTTGGAAGAATTAAGGTGTCCTAGAGTATTAAACATTATTATTGTAAAGACTCTGGAAGGCTGTCCACTTAATCTTTGTGATTCTGACATAAGCTAGCCAAGGCATCCAATTTCTGAATGCTTGCTGAGAAAGGTGCCATGAAGGGAAAAGTCCTTGTGGCTCAGAGTAGGGCCTCTGACGGCTCAGAAAGGAACAAAGAAAGACATTGGAATCTTCATTTGAGTTGTCTGTTGAGCATGGAGCTGTCCGAGGGCTTAGTTAGCAGTGATAAAAGATATTTTCTCCTGGCATGCTTGCCTAAGGAAAAGATCGCCTACTCTAATTATCCTTTCATTGGCTTATCTAAAAAAAGACATTATTTTCATCTGTGTAACATGATGAAACGAAATAACTTGTCCTCAAATTATTTCTTAAACAAAGGTAGATTTTCAAGATTCAGGAAATCTTACCATTTAAAACCAGTGTTCATAGGAAGGACATAAAATAATAAGAAGGCAAGTTTTAACAGAAGACTTTGATGAGCTGCTATAGTGAGCCACTTAGTATAGAACTATACAGAAGCATTATTGAAATCACGTTCCTAAGATTACCTTGGGATAATAAAGTTATTTTTTCTGCAGGTTAAAACACATATATTTCTAAATATAGGGAACAGTCCATTGCACTGTGGGAGACTAAGAGATGAATGCCAACTCTGAAGCAGTTGGTTGAAGCAATTGTCAAAATTGCTTTACTCAAGCATTACTTTTTCTAGGTCTGTGAGTTAATAAAAATATCAGCAAAATATCAGCACTACATCAGATAACATGGCAATGAGAGTGGATTGGAGAGAGGGTTGGCTGTCTTTCTTCCTTCTTTGCCATGTTTCAGCCATGGCAGCCTCTGTTGGATGATCCACTTCAATAGGCAGGGGTGGCAGCAGCTCACACGATGAAGGATGCCATGATGCCATGATATTCAGCAAGAAAGCAACACTTGAAGTCCACCCAGTTTCACAGATGGGAATGTATTCAGTTGTTGCTGGCTCTCACTTGAATGGTTTTTTCATATGTAGACAGGTATGACAGCCCAATTAATTATGTTTGGATCCTAGTAGTAACTCATCATTTTAAACTAGTTGAAAGGGAGGAAATATTTTCAAATTCCTAAATGCATTAAGCAATTGAGGAACATTGTTATGTTAAACATAGGAATTTTCTAATATATGCATGAACTTTTCAAAATTACTAGTATCTTGGAGTTCTACTACATTCGTGACACCATGTTTCATCCACTTTTAGAAAGTAAAAGTACCCCTTTAAGCACAATGGAAAAAACTGTCCCAGTATGAAGAAAGTAATAGAGATTTAGGGGCCAGGAGAGCAGCAGAGAAGATGATGGGATTGAGAACATGTTTTTTGGACAGTTCTGATTTGCAGGCTTTAGTTGCTAATTAATTAGAAGTCCTGTGGAGATTGAAAACAGTGTCTGATATACTATTAAAGCTAATTTGTTTATGTTAGGGAAATAAAAAATAATTATAGACAAAGCTAATAGAAACAGCCATTATCTGATTAATTAAATGCTTCTTGTGACATTTTGCAATTTATTTTTCAATTGGCTCTGTGGTGATTAGAGTGCCTTGTGTGATCTGTTGACCTTTGCATTGTTCCTTCCTGTTTTTGGAGTTATCATGTTAATACATAATCCTAGTAAAAGATATACTTTATTCTGAAGGAGAAGTCCATGAATTCCCTTCCTTACTAGTTCTCCTTTCTATCTAAATAATCATATAGATGTCATATTCTTCCCCATATTCTCTCAGGTTGGGAAACATCTTTCACTATAGGAGCTGGGTTATTTATCAAATATGTTCACTTGGTCCCCTTTCTCATCATTTTAATACTATAAATACGCTGAGTCAATTAAACTGTGCTAGACCATAATGATCAGAGGCTCTTCAAGTTGTATCCACTAATTACTGTATTCCCCATGTATAAGACGCACCTTAATTTTGGGGCCCGAAATTTGAAAAACAGTGTATTACATAAAGTTATTGAGCTCAAGTTTTATTCATCATAAAATTCATACAACTCCTCAAGCAGGAAATGCAAGTAAAACATAATCTACAACCACTATATAAGATGCACCCAGTTTTTAGACCCCAAATTTTTCGGAAAAAGGTGCGTCTTATACATGGCCTCTGGTTTACTTGTGGTTTCTATTGCTAATGGTTTCTGTGTGCACTGACCTCTATAAATATATATTTGAGATATGCCAACGGTCACCAACTTCTGATTACCTGTAAAGTAGTTTGCACATTCTAAACCCTCAACATATGAGATGTTATTGGGTGAGTTAGATACTTTTGACCCTTTTTGGCAAATCTGTCATGAGAGTTCACTTCCAATGCTACTGATTGCCTGGGGAAAGTCATATGGCTTCTGTTCTCTTCTCTGGCTAAGATGGCTGGGTCACGTGGTCAGTCTGCCTTTTCAGGAGCTTTTTTATTTTCTTTTTTTTTGAGATAGAGTCAGAGAAAGGGAAAAACAGGAAGGGAGAGAGATGAGAAGCATCAGTTCTTTGTGGCAGCACCTTAGTTGTTCATTGATTGCTTTCTCATATGTGCCTTGATGCGGAGCGGGGGGGGGGGGGACTATAGCAGAGCAAGTGACTCCTTGCTCAAGTCGGTGACCATGGGCTTCAAGCTCGTGACCTTTGGGCTCAAGCTGGTGACCAGGGATCAGCTGGGTTGATCCCAGCTCAAGCCAGTGACCCTGCACTCAAGCTGGTGAGTTCCTGCTCAAGCCAGATGAGCAGTGCTCAAGCCGGCAACCTCTGGGTTTTGAACTCAGGTCCTCCATGTCCCAGTCCAATGCTGTATCCACTGTGCCACCGCCTGGTCAGGCAGGAACTTTAAAAATGCACATAAAGCATAACAGACTCTAAATAGACGTTTTCTTGATATGCACAGAAATGTAAAATCCTGAATTATATAAATAACAGTTGACATGATTGAATGCTTGCTATATTTTAGATCCTGAACTGAGTGCATCATCCATCTTGAAACATAAAACAGTTTAGGACAAAGTATTAAAAACAATGAATGCCTGGCTATTTGGCTCCATGGTAGAGCGTTGACCTGGCTTGTGGAAGTCTCGGGTTGAATTCCTGGCCAGGGCACACAGGAGGAGCATCCATCTGCTTCTCCATCCTTCCCTCTTTTTTCCTCTCTGTCTCTCTCTTCCCCTCCTGCAGCCAAGGCTTCATTGGAGCAAAGTTGGCCCAGGCACTGAGGATGGCTCCATGGCCTCTGCCTCAGGTGCTGAAATGGCTCTGGTTGCAATGGAGCAATGACCCAGATGGGCAGAGCATCACCCCCTGGTGGGCTTGCCGGGTGGATCCCAGTCAGGTCCATGCAGGAGTTTGTCTCTCTGCCTCCCTGCTTCTCACTTCAGAAAATTTTTTTTTTTTTTAAAAAAAGGAAGTTTAGCCTCAAAAAAGGTTAAATAATATGCCCAATGGTATAATTCAGCATGTCATAGTCAGGACTTGAACTACATTCTAAGTAATTGTAATATTAATTTCCTTGCATACTGTACTATACTGTACTTGGGGTTATGGGAAGATTGTGCTGTGATCAATGATACTATTCTTTAAAAAAGAACTTGTATAAAAATTGAATGAGAGATTTGCATTAAACTCCTTATACAGTTCTTGGCACAAAAAGACCCTCATTATATTGTTGAGTTGCTAATCTTCTACCTACAGGTAAAATTCCATGATAGATAGATTAGTCACTTTTCAAAGGCAAAACACAAATGTGATCATTCCTATTAAAAGTCTCTTGTTTTCCAACCAAAAAGCCCATCAATAGATGACTGGATAAAGAAGATGTGGCACATATACACTATGGAATACTACTCAGCCATAAGAAATGATGACATCGGATCATTTACAGCAAAATGGTGGGATCTTGATAACATTATACGAAGTGAAATAAGTAAATCAGAAAAAAACAGGAACTGCATTATTCCATACGTAGGTGGGACATAAAAGTGAAACTAAGATATTGATAAGAGTGTGGTGGTTACGGGGGGAGGAGGGAGAGGGAGTGGGAGAGGGAAAGGAGGATGGGAAGGGGCACAAAGAAAACTAGATAGAAGGTGACAGAGGACAATCTGACTTTGGGTGATGGGTATGCAACATAAGTGAATGACAAGATAACCTGGACTTGTTATCTTTGAATATATGTATCCTGGGTGACGTCACGGAAATGGCGCTGTGAGAAGCGCGTCCGACAGCTCTCCCCTAAATCACAACAAATTTATCAACTAGAAACAGAAAAATTTATCCTCGGAGCATTCCGGAGTTCCACACAAACTGAAAGCAAAAGGACTGTTATCACTTGAATCTGAGAGACGAGGGTGTGCAGGAAGCTACCGCAGCGACGCTCATCCAAGCCGCCAGGGAGTGCGCCCGCGGTGAGTCAGCCCATATACTTGGGAACCGCGAGCCGCCGCGAACCCCCGCGAACCGCCACCGCGAGCTGCCGCGAGCCCCCGCGAATCGCCACCGCGAGCGGCCGCCACGAGCCGCCGCGCGCGCCCGGTCCGGTTGAGCACTGCTGACGTTCCCAGCGGCCCGCACACTGCGAGTGGGGGTCGCCGGCCACCAGTGCCCTGAGCGCCCCATTCGCGCGCATGCCTTGGGCATTCCACGCGCCCAGGGCGCCCTACTGGCCCGCACACCCAGGGGGCTCCATTATCCTGCGCCTGGTGCGGTCCAGCCGCCAGTGGCGGGGCGATCGGGAGAGGCTTGGGAGATTCTCTCCGTGGGCGGGGCACCTCACCCAGCCATTCAAGCTAACAATCAAGCGTTGGGGGAGGGGTGCGCGCAGGCAGCCTAAAATACCTTCGGAAACACAGCTGCGACCCAATCACTGAAATTAGCTTAACCCATGAAATCTGCGCACCCTCGGTTCTAATTGATAAGATCTCTCTCAGTTCAGCGATCCAAGACAAGAGGCGTGATATTTTTTAGTGCCTCTCGCTAAAAGGGCGGGGGCAACTTCTGATTGATAGAGCCTCCATATTCAGGGATAAACGCTAACAAGAAGGACTTGGCAGATAATAAGGTCTATACTACACTAGTCGTAAGCAGAGACTAGTGCCTCTTCTTCCCTGCAAAAACAGGCTACAAAGTGTGGAAAGCCTGGGTTGAGAGGTCCAACTAAATGATAGGCGCTGAACAGTCACCTTGACAACAATTGACTCCCACCCCCGCCTGATTACACTGGAGGCCCTGACTGTCAGAGCCTTTCCCAAAGCCTTGCACTGAGTGGGGATAGAGTGGGGATTTCCCAGCTCTTTGAGCCTCTTACTCCCCAGGCAGAAGCAGTTGCAGCCTTATAGCTGGATCACCAGGCTGCTAATTCAGAAAGGGGGGACTAGGAGAGAGAATCCAGGAAAGCAAACTCTCTCATCGTTGGACCCTGCAAACGCCAACAAGCCTTTACTTCCAGCAAGACTAAAGCCAATTATATGACATTGCCATAGAATCCCATCAACTGCAAATCCCTACCTAAGAGTGGCACAGGGGCAGAGCCTGGGGTACAGAGTCACCGACTAGGAAGAGGGAGAGAAAAGAAAAAGGAAGAAGTTAACCTCTCAAAATCAAGAAAAACCCACAGACTTTACAACTTGATCCACTAATTTTTTTTGTTGTTGTTGTTGTTGTTGCTTGTTTCTTCTATCTTTTTGCCTTTATTTCCTCCACCTCGGTCCTTCTATTCTCTGCCCATCTTATGCTTCCCCTTTCTTGAACTACACTACCCATGAGTGTTGCATTTTATTTTTCTTCTTCATCCTCACCCTCCTTTAAGGTTATACTCCAAAACACTTAACTCTCACTCTCTCCTCTTTTGGTTTTTTTTTTTTGTCTTGCTTTATTTTGTTTTTTTCTCCTCCTATTTTATTTCTTCCTTCGTTTTTCTCTTTTTCTTATTTTTTCCTTTCTATTCGTTTTTTCTTTTCTCATTTTACTTTCCTCCCATATAATCCTCAATCACGAAGAAATTAGTTAATTTGGGACTCAAGGCTTTTTTTTGGTTTTATTTCTCTTTTTTGCTTTTGTTTTTATTTTTTTTTTCTCTTGTTTGTTTATTTTTATGGCATTTTGGGTCCTCCCAACCCAAGGTCTCCATTGTATTTAGTCTTCGCTCCACTTAATACAACAGATTTTTACTTATTATTTTTATTTTTTCTTCTTTATTATTCTTTTTTGGTCCTTTTTTCTGATTCCCTCTTATCCCTCTCATTATATCTCTTAGTTGACCATCACTTACAAGCAAATCATCTTATGCTTGTCTAAGATTTTCTTCCTTTTTTTTTTTTTTTTTTTTTTGCATTTAGTAGGTCCCTACTCCCTTTTTTTGCCCCTTGAACTCTTCACCCCAAATCAGGCCCTCCATTATAGGCACGATATTTCCCTGAGGAGGGGAGAGGAGGGAAAGAGAAGAGAGAAAAAAGGGGGAAATAATAAATTATTACTGTTTTTTTTTGTGGGGTGTTTTACCCCTTTTTTTTTTTCTTTTTACTCTTTATTAATTCTAATTAGTGCTATCAATAAGACCACCCTCAGATGCCGATAAGAAAGAGGAAATCGAATATTATGGATACAAAAGAAAGAGAGGTAACACAAATAGATGTGGAAAAATCTATGGAGAAAAGACTTACATATTGGAAGCCTTGGAGCTAAATGACAGAGAATTTAAAATAGAAATCTTAAAAATACTCAGAGATATACAAGAAAACACAGAAAGGCAATATAGGGAGATCAGAAAACAACTCAATGAACACAAAGAATATATTACCAAGGAAATTGAAACTATAAAAACAAATCAAACAGAAATGAAAAACTCAATTCACGAGCTGAAAAACGAGGTAACAAGCTTAGCTAACAGAACAGCCCAGATTGAAGATAGGATTAGTGAAATAGAAGACAAACAACTTGAGGCACAACAGAGAGAAGAAGAAAGAGACTCAAAAATAATAAAAAATGAGAAAGCCCTACAGGAATTGTCTGACTCCATCAGAAAGAATAACATAAGAATAATAGGTATATCAGAGGGAGAAGAGAAAGAAAATGGAATGGAGAATATACTCAAACAAATAATAGACGAGAACTTCCCAAGCCTGTGGAAGGAACTAAAGCCTCAAATTCAAGAAGCAAACAGAACACCAAGTTTTCTTAACCCCAACAAACCCACTCCAAGGCACATCATAATAAAGATGACACAAACCAATGACAAAGAAAAAATTCTCAAGGCAGCCAGGGAAAAGAAGAGTACAACATATAAAGGAAGGCCTATTAGATTATCATCAGATTTCTCAGCAGAAACTCTACAAGCTAGAAGAGAGTGGACCCCAATATTTAAAGCCCTGAAAGAGAGGAACTTTCAGCCAAGAATACTATACCCATCAAAGCTATCCTTCAAGTATGAAGGAGATATAAAAACATTCACAAATACAGAAAAGATGAGAGAATTTATCAACAGAAAGCCCCCACTCCAGGAAATACTAAGGGGGGTTTTCCAACCAGATTCAAAGAACAAAAGAAAACAACACCACAAGTAACAGCTCCACCAAGAACACAATAAAACCAAACTTAAACTGTGACAACAAAGGAAAAAAAGGGGGGAGAGGATGGAGATTAACAGTAGCAAAGGATGATGAAGTGCAGAAATACTTATAAGATAGGGTACTACAATGAATATGGTAGGTACCCTTTTCATTACTTAATGGTAACCACCCTTAAAAAAACCACCACAAAAACACTTGACTTAAAAAAGGTAGCAACAGAGGAAAGAAGTATGGAACACAAACAAACAAAAACAAATGATAGAAAAACAAAAGAGAAGAATCAAACTAGATACAAAACTAACAGAAAGCAATTTATAAAATGGCAGTAGGGAACCCACAAGTGTCAATAATTACACTAAATGTAAATGGATTAAACTTACCAATAAAAAGACACAGAGTAGCAGAATGGATTAAAAAAGAAAATCCAACTGTATGCTGCCTACAAGAAACACATCTAAGCAACAAGGATAAAAACAACTTCAAAGTGAAAGGCTGGAAAACAATACTCCAAGCAAACAACACCCCAAAAAAAGCAGGTGTAGCAATACTCATATCTAATAATGCTGACTACAAGACAGAAAAAGTACTCAGAAACAAAAATGGTCATTTCATAATGATTAAGGGGAAGTTGAATCAAGAAGACATAACAATCCTTAATATATATGCACCAAACCAAGGAGCACCAAAATATATAAGACAGCTACTTATTGACCTTAAAACAAAAACTAACAAAAATACAATCATACTTGGAGACCTCAATACACCGCTGACGGCTCTAGATCGGTCATCCAAACAGAGAATCAATAAAGATATAGTGGCCTTAAACGAAATACTACAACACCTGGATATGATAGACATCTACAGGACACTTCATCCCAAAGCGACAGAGTATACATTTTTCTCTAGTGTACATGGAACATTCTCAAGAATTGACCATATGTTGGGCCACAAAGACAATATCAGCAAATTTAGAAAAATTGAAATTGTACCAAGCATATTTTCTGATCATAAAGCCTTGAAACTAGAATTCAACTGCAAAAAAGAGGGGGAAAAACCCACAAAAATGTGGAAACTAAACAACATACTTCTAAAAAATGAATGGGTCAAAGAAGAAATAAGTGCAGAAATCAAAAGATATATACAGACAAATGAAAATGAAAATACGACATATCAGAATCTCTGGGATGCAGCAAAAGCAGTAATAAGAGGAAAGTTCATATCACTTCAGGCCTATATGAACAAACAAGAGAGAGCCGAAGTAAACCACTTAACTTCCCACCTTAAGGAACTAGAAAAAGAAGAACAAAGACAACCCAAAACCAGCCGAAGAAAGGAGATAATAAAAATCAGAGCAGAAATAAATGAAATAGAGAACAGAAAAACTATAGAAAAAATCAATAAAACAAGGAGCTGGTTCTTTGAAAAGATCAACAAAATTGACAAACCCTTGGCAAGACTTACCAAGGAAAAAAGACACAGGACTCAAATAAAATCCAAAATGAAAGAGGAGAGATCACCACAGACATCATAGAAATACAAAGAATTATTGTAGAATACTATGAAAAATTATATGCCACCAAATACAACAACCTAGAAGAAATGGATAAATTCCTAGAACAATACAACCTTCCTAGACTGAGTCATGAAGAAGCAGAAAGCCTAAACAGACCAATCAGCAGGGAGGAAATAGAAAAAACTATTAAAAACCTCCCCAAAAATAAAAGTCCAGGCCCAGATGGTTATACTAGTGAATTCTATCAAACATTCAAAGAAGACTTGGTTCCTATTCTACTCAAAGTCTTCCAAAAAATTGAAGAAGAAGCAATACTTCCAAACACATTTTATGAGGCCAACATAACCCTCATACCAAAACCTGGCAAGGATGGCACAAAGAAAGAAAACTACAGACCAATATTTCTAATGAATACAGATGCTAAAATACTAAACAAAATACTGGCAAACCGAATACAACAACATATTAAAAAAATAATACATCATGATCAAGTGGGATTCATCCCAGAATCTCAAGGATGGTTCAACATACGCAAAACGGTTAACGTAATACACCATATCAACAAAACAAAGAACAAAAACCACATGATCCTATCAATAGATGCAGAAAAGGCTTTTGATAAAATACAACACAATTTTATGTTTAAGACTCTCAACAAAATGGGTATAGAAGGAAAATATCTCAACATGATAAAGGCCATATATGATAAACCATCAGCCAACATCCTATTAAACGGCATAAAACTGAGGACTTTCTACCTTAAATCAGGAACAAGACAGGGTTGTCCACTCTCTCCACTCTTATTCAACGTGGTGCTAGAAGTTCTGGCCAGAGCAATCAGACAAGACAAAGAAATAAAAGGCATCCATATCGGAAAAGAAGAAGTAAAGCTATCACTTTTTGCTGATGATATGATCCTATACATTGAAAACCCGAAGGACTCCACAAAAAGATTATTAGAAACAATAAACCAATACAGTAAGGTCGCAGGATACAAAATTAACATACAAAAGTCCATAGCCTTTCTATATGCCAACAATGAAATATTAGAAAACGAACTCAAAAAAATAATCCCCTTCACGACTGCAACAAAAAAAATAAAATACCTAGGAATAAACATAACAAAGAACGTAAAGGACCTATATAATGAAAATTACAAAGCATTGTTAAGGCAAATCGAAAAAGATACAATGAGATGGAAAAATATTCCTTGTTCTTGGATAGGAAGAATAAATATAATCAAAATGGCCATATTACCCAAAGCAATATACAAATTTAATGCAATTCCCATCAAAATCCCTATGAGATTTTTTAAAGAAATGGAACAAAAAATCATCAGATTTATATGGAACTATAAAAAACCCCGAATAGCCAAAACAATCCTAAGGAAAAAGAATGAAGCTGGGGGCATTACAATACCTGACTTTAAACTGTATTATAGGGCCACGATAATCAAAACAGCATGGTATTGGCAGAAAAATAGACACTCAGACCAATGGAACAGAATAGAAAGCCCAGAAATAAAACCACATATATATGGTCAAATAATCTTTGATAAAGGGGCCAACAACACACAATGGAGAAAAGAAAGCCTCTTCAACAAATGGTGTTGGGAAAACTGGAAAGCCACATGCAAAAGAATGAAACTCGACTACAGCCTGTCCCCGTGTACTAAAATTAATTCAAAATGGATCAAAGACCTAAATATAAGACCTGAAACAATAAAGTACATAGAAGAAGACATAGGTACTAAAATCATGGACCTGGGTTTTAAAGAACATTTTATGAACTTGACTCCAATGGCAAGAGAAGTGAAGGCAAAGATAAATGAATGGGACTACATCAGAATTAAAAGTTTTTGCTCAGCAAGAGAAACTGATATCAAAATAAACAGACAGCCAACTATATGGGAACTGATATTTTCAAACAACAGCTCAGATAAGGGCCTAATATCCAAAATTTACAAAGAACTCATAAAACTCAACAACAAACAAACAAGCAATCCAATAAAAAAATGGGAAGAGGACATGAACAGACACTTCTCCCAGGAAGAGATACAAATGGCCAACAGATATATGAAAAGATGCTCAGCTTCATTAGTTATTAGAGAAATGCATATCAAAACTACAATGAGATACCACCTCACCCCTGTTAGATTAGCTATTATCAACAAGACGGGTAATAGCAAATGTTGGAGAGGCTGTGGAGAAAAAGGAACCCTCATTCACTGTTGGTGGGACTGTAAAGTAGTACAACCATTATGGAGGAAAGTATGGTGGTTCCTCAAAAAACTGCAAATAGAACTACCTTATGACCCAGCAATCCCTCTACTGGGTATATACCCCAAAACCTCAGAAACATTGATACGTGAAGACACATGTAGCCCCATGTTCATTGCAGCACTGTTCACAGTGGCCAAGACATGGAAACAACCAAAAAGCCCTTCAATAGAAGACTGGATAAAGAAGATGTGGCACATATACACTATGGAATACTACTCAGCCATAAGAAATGATGACATCAGATCATTTACAGCAAAATGGTGGGATCTTGATAACATTATAAGGAGTGAAATAAGCAAATCAGAAAAAAACAAGAACTACATGATTCCATACATTGGTGGAACATAAAAATGAGACTAAGAGACATGGACAAGAGTGTGGTGGTTACCAAGGGTGGGGGGGCAGGGAGGACATGGGAGAGAGTTAGGGGGAGGGGGAGGGGCACAGAGAACTAGATAGAGGGTGACGGAGGACAATCTGACTTTGGGCGAGGGGTTTGCAACATAATTTGATGACAAAATAACCTAGACATGTTTTCTTTGAATATATGTACCCTGATTTATTAATGTCATCCCATTACCATTAATAAAAATTTATTAAAAAAAAAAAAAAAAAGAATATATGTATCCTGATTTATTGATGTCGCCACATTAAAAATAAAATTATAAAAAAAAGTCTCTTGTTTCCAATGGCTTATTATTGTTACTTTATCATTATTTCTCTTAGCTCTTTTCTAGGCAGGTCCTTTAGTTGTTTGGCACTCCCTATAATGGCATATTACTGGGGTACAGAAGAAGGGACTCTATAAGTGCTTGTTGGAATAAATGACTTTTATTTTTAAGAATATCCTCAAATAGAAATGGCAAAACAAGCTGATTTTGTCACATAGAAATAAATCATTAACTTCATTCTTCCAACCAGTGTTGATTAAGATATTTGCCATGAGCTAGATGCTGGAGTCACATTAAGACACATGTGTAATCCATGAAATCATCCTCAGTTTACCTTAAAAAATAAGCTGACTTTCAGGCTATTACTTCTAGCTCATTGTTATTATGCATTGTCCCTACTCAGACTCATCATTAGTGATTAACAAATTGAAAATTCCACAAGCTGTAGTATATACTGTGGGTGATTTGTAGCAGCTTTCCCCATCAGCCACAAGAAAACATTGTGAGTAGTAAATTTGTTCTCATGAAAAAAAGAAAGTATATAATATAAAAAATAAGAGCCATGCACAGCAAATGCTGACTTGGGTATTTTTGCATTTTGAGGACAACATAATTCATATAAATGGTCATGTTTTTATTCTAATTACTTTTGCTTCCAGTTTCAAGAGGTTAGTCTTTTTAAAAAGGGACATAATTAAAGCCTAAGGAACTAGTGAACATATTTATCCAAGCATTATAAGGCTTTAGAATATGTTAAGAATCAGCACATTTCAACTTGAAGGTACTTAAAATATGAACTTTATTATTATTTTTTAATATGCCGAGGGAAACATTTTTTTCTGAAAGCAGTTCTGCTTCTCTGCAAAAGTGCATTTGGGTTTGATATCAAGGTTTGAACAAGTTGTTTTAAAATAGAAAACATTCAAATCTTGATTTGTGTCAAATAATCCCGTATGTTCCATGTAGGTAGGACTGAGACATCATGAGAACACTTTGAAAAGGGTGGTTTTGATTAGACCCTAAGAGGAAAAGCCCTGTAGGGCTGAGTGTGTGTTCATATCTATACTTCAATTTGCACTTGTATTAAAATTCATCAGCTCCCTGTTCTTTCTCCTTAAAATGCAAGAGATTCCATAATCATGGGAGTTCTCTTTTTATGTAGGAATTAGAAGCAGATAGTCAAGGTACAGCCACTTTTAAGTTCAGGCACTCATTTTGGAGCTCTGGACAGGTGAATGGAGAGGGAAAAATAAAATGCCATTATCTCCAGCCACACACAACACTCTGTGTTCTTGGCTCCCACAGAGGACAAAAGGGTAGAGGAATTCCCTGTATAACAGAGATTGTTTCTCCCTTCCCTATCTGTCGAAAAGCCTTATATTTATGCCCAGCAGTTGTGCTCATCAATGAAAGGAGACAGGTTTTTTGTTTGTTTTTTTGCTTAAAGCAATCATCCCTAAATTGTTCAACAAAATAACTACCATACAGAAGATGTTATATAGACAAATGGGCTCTGAACTCATGAAACTTATAGGTTAGCTAAGAAGATGGGTTAGGCTGATATTAATTACAAATAGTATATGCTAATTAATGAATAGTTTGCTTTGGCCAGTGGGTCCTGATTTTAACTGCTGTCAGATGTCAGAGGCATCAGAAAAGGTTCTTCTCCCTCTCTTCTTTCCTTTAGAAAACTTTAAATACAGATTTTTACCTAGATGGTGATTGGATTAAGGGAACCAATCCGTGTTTTGTAAAACCTCACAAGGTGACTTGATAGTCAGCACTAGTCTATGGCAGTGGTCCCCAACCTTTTTTGGGCCATGGACCAGTTTAATGTCAGAAAATATTTTCACGGACCGGCCTTTAGGGTGGGACAGATAAGTGTATCACGTGACCGAGACAAGAGTCAAGAGTGAGTCTTAGATGATGTAACAGGGAATCTGGTCATTTTAAAAAAATAAAACATCATTCAGACTTAAATATAAATAAAATGGAAATAATGTAAGTTATTTATTCTTCTCTGCAGACTGGTACCAAATGGCCCACAGACCGGTATCGGTCTGTGGCCCGGGGGTTGGGGACCACTCGTCTATGGCAATAGGAAGCATAGGAGGACTCACTGTCAAAAGGAGTGGTTAGAAAAGCCATCCTTTGGAAAATAGCACTTGAAATTCCCCATGAAGCATAAATAGATATAGTTAACTAGGCTGCAAGAATGGAGGAAATGTTTTAGGATTGGGAAAAAGAAGAGGGAAAGACAAAAGGTAGGCTGAAGGGATGGGAGTTATACCTGGAACAACTG
Source organism: Saccopteryx bilineata (assembly GCF_036850765.1). NCBI lineage: Eukaryota > Metazoa > Chordata > Mammalia > Chiroptera > Emballonuridae > Saccopteryx > Saccopteryx bilineata. The sequence continues at coordinate 266,046,014 of NC_089490.1, read as the reverse complement.
GACCAATTTAACTGGGGCAGAGAAATCTAAGTACAGCACTAGCTGAATATTAACAAAAAAAGTAGGTAGGGCAAGATCTTAAACAGTTTTGGATACTAGGTTAACAAGTTTGAAACTTCTTTATTAAAATATCTTCCTTTCCTTTTTAACTCTTGTACTATATTGACAATTCACAAAATGTTTTAGGTATTGCCTTATCTGCCTCGTTTTTCCAACTAGTGGCAAAATCTCACTAAAATATTTCACATTAACTACATTGTTAAGATTTTATGAAATCATTTGCCCATTCTTTTTCTTTTTCTTTTTCTTTTTTTTCTGTTTGTCTGGTTTGCTCTGTCTTTCCTTTTGGAAGCTTTTTATTCCCTTTACCCCAAATGTATTGTTCTCTTCCATTGTCCATATTTAAGACACAAAGATTTTTAGAAGTTTTATGAGTTTAGACAGTTTGTCAATTGACAGACTTTATAATAGAGAGTTTAGATGATTAGCTTGGCTTTTGGTAGACAGACTTTTCAAATACAGAATTTCTTTGTGGGTACTTTACTGTTTTTCTAAAAAGCTACCATTTAATTTCCTGTCTGGCCACCAGTGTCCCTGGAACTTGGTGAAGGAAGGTGGCTGGTGGTGGGCAGAGAGGGGCGGCCTCATCATCCATTGGGCAGAGCTTCATACATTCTTTCTCTTTTTTAATAATAATTTTATTTTTTTAATGGGGTGACATCAATAAATCAGGATACATATATTCAAAGATAACAAGTCCAGGTTATCTTGTCGTTCAATTATATTGCATACCCATCACCCAAAGTCAGATTGTCCTCTGTCACCTTCTATCTTGTTTTCTTTGTGCCCCTCCCCCTCCCCCTTTCCCTCTCCCATTCCCCCCTCCCCCCCATAACCACCACACTCTTATCAATGTCTCTTAGTTTCACTTTTATGTCCCACCTACGTATGGAATAATGCAATGGCCAGGACATGGAAACAACCAAAAATCCCATCAATAGATGACTGGATAAAGAAGATGTGGCACATATACACTATGGAATACTACTCAGCCATAAGAAATGATGACATCGGAACATTTACAGCAAAATGGTGGGATCTTGATAACATGATACGAAGCAAAATAAGTAAATCAGAAAAAACCAGGAACTGCATTATTCCATTCTTTCTCTTGTCAGTAGGAAATAGCCTCAACCCTCTACTCACCTGTGTCTGTTGTCTCTGAATCTGGAGCCTCCACAGTCAGCTCTCCACACCCTATCTAATAATTTCTTGGGGGGGGGGAATGATAGTTGATTCTTGCTTTGTAGTGAGTCGGGGGATATTTAATCTAACTAGACTTCCAAGTAATGTCTGGTCCAGTCCTTTGTGTCATCCTCGACTTCTGTATGCTTGTTGATTTTATATCCCGAGCTTCCACGGATTCTATAGGACACATCAGCTTGTTTCTCCTCATGCACAATATGAGCCAGTACAACTTCACCTCAATCCATTATTATTACTTTTATCTGTTTCCCATCTTTTAAAGTTTTGGTGACCTCTCTTGTCTATTATCTACTTTCTCATTCTCTTTTTCCTTTAGGATTTATACTTAGTTCCTCTAATCTCAGTGAAGTTTTGAACTAGGTAGAGATAATAGTTCATAATCCAAATTACCTTTTCTTTTTTTTAAGCAAGAGAGACGGACAGACAGTCAGGGACAGATAGACAGGGAGGGAGAGTGATGAGAAGCATCAACTCGTAGTTATGGCAATTTAGTTGTTCACTGATTGCTTCTCATATGTGCCTTGATTGGAGGCTACAGCGGAACCAGTGACCTCTTGCTCAGGCCAGCGATCTTGGGCTCAAGTTGGCAACCTTGGGGTTTCAAACCTGAATCCTCAGCACCCTAGGCCAATGCTCTATCTACTGTGTCACTACCTGGTCAGTCTATAATCTTTCTTTTTTAACAGAATATCTCTTAATAGTTTTTACCAGTCTTATATGGAAATGTCTACATGGCTTCTAGACAATTAGGTCTAGATTACAGTGTTAAAATCTCATAGTTGTTCTTCCTTTGATAAATATTTTCATTCATTTTCTTGATAGATTTTCAGAGGATGGTTTCCTAAATGTCCCCAAGTTACTCCCATGTATGATCCCTCAATTGGCTGTTGAAACTTACATTCCCATCCTCCACTGTCTTGAATGCCATTCTCATGTCTAAACAGGCCAGTTCCAACCATTCTTGATATAAAATAGGGAAGATGGCTTTGTGTGTTAGAAACAGTTCAATTAAAAGTCACAAAATGGCATAGAAACTGGTTTTCTGGCAAATTAGTATCAGCAGCTGTCCCAGTTTTACAAGGTATCAATGGATCTGGGAAAGACGAAAATAGTTCCTATTCTAGTGACTCATTTTGTGTAAACCTAGACAATGGAAAGAGAAAATAATAAGTTTCTTCAAATTCTGGAAGTGTGGTCCCACAATTAACTTCTCTAAGTTCATTTTTGCTGTCATATATTTATGTGTCCCTTTCTCTAGTCCTAAACAAGCATTTTCTAAGGTCCTAGGGTGTTTTTTAATGTCTTTAAAAATATGTATTATTTATTAATTTTTTCCCTATGTTTCCTAGCAATAGAATAAGTCTACACTGACATGTGAACTAGCCCAAAATGCACATTAAGGTCTTCGTTGGTGTTACATACTCAGCTTCTTGTGTATAAGGAGATCTTGTCTATATTTTACATCTCTTTCTTTTCTTTCAAAGACAGACATCAACCTATATGCAATGCATTTATAGTGAGCTATCGCAAGGTTCATAATTCAAGATAATTATTAAGGTGTTTGGGGGAGCAATGGTTTTTGTTTTAGTGACATGAAAAAACTCCAATTAAAATGAAAGTTATTCTGGAAGATTATTATGAGGGAAAAGAGTAGGCAAGGAGTAAGAATGTTATTATCACAAATAGGCATAGCTCAGATGTTCCTTGAGTTCAAGGGCTATGTCAATTTATCCTTGTGTCCCTCAAAATTTGAACATGCTCAATAAATAATTGTTGAATAAATGAAAGAATAAAATATGAGTGAGGTGGATCCTGCCTGTCAGAACGTCTTCCTGAGCTCAGTCCTACAGGAACTAGGACAAGGCTTAAAGATGACAGGTTTAGATTCTGTCCCAGCAGAGATCATGAGATTATGACTCAGGGCATCTGGTCCACTAGGTGACTACTAGGCCCTTGATGGTGACCTGGAGGACAGTTATTGCTGTGCTGCTATAAGTCATTTTTACTCTTCTGCATATTGCCATGCTCTCATAATTTCTTCAAGTGGCACTTTCTCATTGTCTGTATTAAATGCTCTGCTTGGCCAACATCCATCTCTACTTTAAAACTGCCAGGCAAATGATAGATGAATGAAGACAGACTTAAAATATGCTTTAGTGAATTCATATATTTTAATGATTGCAGCTTGTTTTCTTTGTATTTTACTAATGTGGTTTGATGGTTCTTATACCCTGAGGCTGTTTTAATGAAGGGCACATTTTCAGTAACTCAAGAAAATAAACAGATAAATTGTCTTTGCACTGCTCTACATCAGATTAAATGTCACTGGGAATTCATTCTTGTGGGAAATAAATGAGCTATTCTGATCTCTGCTCATAAAAATCAAGAATGAATATAATTTCTTAACTGAGACTCCCTATATAGGAGGCAAGAGTGTAGGAAATGGCAGTAACTTTTACTGGAAACACCCTCATTCTCTATCCCACTCCAGTCAGCATGTTACCTGGTCAGAGTGTGCTCTCAACTGTTTCATGAGACACAATTTAGTCCGTGTCAGCTCTGAGTGGGTACCTACCCTTGAAACAAGAAGTTAGGACTTTTGCTTTTATCCCAAATCTTCCTTCTACTAACTTCTCTCTTTTTTCCTTTCTCGTTGCTGCTACTATTTTACTATTTAGAGGAAAATATGTTATTTCTATACTAACAAATTTTAATTTCTTTTGATATATTATTCAGAATCTCTTCACCATATTTTCCCTGCATTCTCACACATATAAAATAAGGGTTGGAATATTATCTATTCAAAGTCAAATAGGAATATCAAAGATCCAAAAGTTACCTATCTCCTGTCATTTTTCTACCTAGAAAAATTGTTTGTGTCTCTTTACAAATAGTTGAGCAAATTTAATTTACAGAGCTAAATTAAATGAGTGAGGATGAGTAGGAGAAAAATGGTTGCCTGGGAAAATACCTTAAGGAAACAAAATTTGAAGTGATCTCATGGTAGCAGTCTGTGGACATATCTAGCACCTTTCATTTACTTGGTATTATCGTTCCCATGTGGGCCTCAAGTTGAATACCACATTCACAGCCTTTCACATTTTCTCTATTTTAGGGTTGACTTAGTCACTCTGTGATATTCTGACATTGCAGAACAAAACTTTCCAATGTCTTTACAGTAGTTAACCAAGGAATAAAATGAAGTTGTTTTTTTTTTTTTTTTACCAAAACAGAAAAGAATGTGTATTCATACAGACAGATGGACTACATGTGTATTTGTGTAGAAACCAATTAAGGTAAGTGAGAAGTTTGGAATCTTTTTCTAATTCTTCAAAGTTTATCTTAGAGCTCTAATTCCTCTTATTGTGGCTCTTGTTAGCTTTCCTTATTTTGAACTGTGCCTTTCAGGCAGATCTAATTCCTATGTATAATATAACCCTGCAGTTCCACTTTATTGTTAAAGGGTAGCTTTTGCTATAAAGGGATGGCTATTATCTCTTTTGAAATTGTATAACTTTCCAAATTGGGATGAATTCTTGAAATAATTTGTGGACTTATAAAAGGATATGTTTTGTATGTCACATGCTAATGGATAGTGCAAAGTGCTGACACATCGGCCAGAGCAGGGGACTTGCCCTGACCTCACTGACATCAGGAGAGAAGGCAAAGGACATTGTAGCACAACTTTGATCTCAGCAGCTTGATTGTAACTCCAAGCAATCATGTTTCATTATCACTGTGTCTTCCACGAACTGTAAAAAGACAAGAGCACAGTGAGGTCTCTTTTTAAATGTTGAGTAACAGCTCATCTTTTTCACTATGGCTTTTTGAAAAGTGTGATTTGTGTTTTTCCATAAGGCAGGAAGTGTCCTCTCTTTGTTGCCTTGCTACAAGGTATTCCTTGTCTCATTACTTGGAGTGGAAGTATTTATGTTACCAGGCACGCACAGTGCTTGAGAAGCCATTTTAGAAATACAGGTTGATCAAGTTAGTCATGAAAACTGGAGTCTCTGACCTTATAGCATGATCCATTTCTTTTCTTTTTATTTTTTTAAAAGTTTTATTTTCAAATACAGCCACATCCTCAGGTCCTGGAGCTTTAATTAAGGGTTAAGTAAAGGTAGTTGTTAGGTCACTACCCACCTCTTTCTTTGTTCCCCTGGTTTCTGTGATAGAGAATCTTTCCGAATGAAGAGCATAGCTTAGGTTTCTTTCAGCATTTCCCCCCATTTAGATAAGGAGAGTAAGAGGAAAATATAACAGGACCGGCCTTGTTAGAGAGAATTCTTCCTCTTTTGTAATTTTACCATTTTTAATATTTATGCCTGGTCTAGACAGCACATATGTTGTACATCTTACCCTTACTTACAACATAACATTGTGTGTGGCACATTCTCAGTAAATATTTGCTGAATGATGAAGAAAATGGCATGATGATCACAGAGATATTACCTGTAAACACCAATCTATGTTAAAAATTTCATTCTAATCTTTAGATTTTCTTCCTTCCACAACATTTTAGCTAAAACCACCAGCTTAGTCCCCCTCATACATATTTTGTCTTTCCTTCTTTTGTCTTTTATTTTTCTTATAATGTTCTTGCTTTCAGGCTCTATAAACCCCACTTTTCTTTAAAATCCAGATCAGAAATTCCCTCTTTCCATCAAGGTTTGTGGCCAGACCACTTTAATCTTCCTCCTTTTTGCTGCTCAGAGAAGCCAAAGTGAAAGGAGTCATTTTGGTTGGGAAGTTCTTGATGGTGTGGTGAGGGTTATCTGTGGCTCTCACTTGGGGCGGTACTGCAGGGACCCAGTGACTAGAATGTGAAAATAATTCTTCCTCAGGTAGGATCTCCATCAGTATTTATTATTATTTTTTAAAGATTTTATTTATTCATTTGAGGGGGAAGAGAGAGAAAGAAAAAAAGAGAGAGGAAGGAGGGAGGAGCAGGAAGCATCAACTCCCATATGTGCCTTGACCTTGACCAGGCAAGCCCAGGGTTTTGAACCAGTGATGTCAATGTTCCAGGTCGGCGCTTTATTCTACTGCGCACCACAGGTCAGGCTTCCATCAGGATTTAAAGAAATACTTTATTGAATATAATTTATATATCATAGATTTCACCCACTTAAAAGTACAACTTAATAAGTTTTAGTAATTTGTAGAGTTGAAACACTGCCAGTACAATCCAGTTGTAGAACATTTCTATCACTACAAAGATCCCTCATGTCCACTTATAGTTAAGCCCCATTCCCCTCTACAAATCCAGGGAACCATTGAGCTTTCTGTTGGAAAAGATTTGCTTTTGCAGCCTTGGCTAGTTGGCTCAGTGGTAGAGCATCGACCCAGTGTGTGGACATCCCAAGTTTGATTCCCAGTCAGGGCACACAGGAAAACTGACCATCTGCTTCTCCTCCACTAACCCTCCCTGTTCTCTCTCTCCCTCTTCTCCTCTCACAGCCATGGCTCAATTGGTTTGAGTTCATCGGCCTCAAGTGCTGAGAATGGCTCTGTGGAGCCTTTGCCTCAGGTGATAAAAATAGCTCCATTGTGAGCATTGGCCTCAAATGAGCAGAGCATTGGACCCTGGGGGTTGCCAGGTGGATCCCAATTGGGGCGCATGTGGGAATCTATCTCCCCTACTCTCACTTAAAAAATGATTTGCTTTTAATGACTATTTTACATAAAGAGAATCAAATTATATGTAGTCTGTATACGGCTTCTTTCAGTTAGCATACTGTTTTTGAAGTTCATTCACGTTACAGAACAGTTCATTTTAATTGTTGAATAATATTCTATAGAATGGAAATACTACATTTTGTTTATGCATTTCTAAGTTGATGAATAATGGGTTATTTTCAAATTTGGGCTATTATAAATAATACTGCTATAAATATTTGCACATATGCATTTGATGGACATATGTTTTCATTTTTCTTGGGAATATACCTGGATTAGAATTGCTAGGTTGTATGGTAAGTTTATATTTACCTTTTAAAGAAACTGCCTGTATTTGTTAATTTTTGCTATATAACAACCAATTACAAACGTAGTGGCTTATAATGACAAACACTTATTTTCTCATAGTTTTGTGGATAAGGAGTCTGGGAATGGTTGAGCTGGATTCTCTGGCTCAGGGACTTAAATAAGTCAAGGTGCAGTCAAGATCCTGGATATGGTCTTATCTAATGTCTCAGCTGGGGAAGAATCTGCAACGGAATCCCTGTGGTTGTTAACAGAATTTACTTCCTTGTAGGCTGCTGGGCTGATAGCCGCAGTTTCTTGCTGTCTGTTGGCCAGAGGTTACTTTTAATTCCTTGTCATGTGGGCCACCTTGTAGAACAGATCACAACATAGCAGCTTACCTCATCAAAGTCACAATGAGTTTATATCTGGATAGTAGAAAATAGAAGTTATAATCTTATCAAATGTAATCATGCAAGTAACTTTCCTTTGCCATACTCTATTGGTTAGAAGCAAGTCACATGTCATATGTAGACTCAAAGGGAGGTGATTACAAAAGGCATGGCTACAAGGAGGTGGTAATTATTTGGGACCATTTTAGAGTCTGTCTGCCATACTGCCAAACTGTTTTCTAAACTGTTTGTAACATTACCACCAATAAAGTATGAGGTTCCTGGTTTCTCCTCAGCCTCACTAATACCTGTTATAATCTTTTTTTTTTTTTTTTTTGACCGATACAAAAGTTTATTTAACAAAAGTTCAATACCGGTTGGCTCAGCGGTAGAGCGTCGGCCTGGCATGCAGGGTACCCGGGTTCGATTCCCGGCCAGGGCACATAGGAGAGGCGCCCATTTGCTTATCCACCCCCCCCTTCCTCTCTGTCTCTCTCTTCCCCTCCCGCAGCCAAGGCTCCATTGGAGCAAAGATGGCCCCGGGCGCTGGGGATGGCTCCTTGGCCTCTGCCCCAGGCTCTAGAGTGGCTCTGGTCGCGGCAGAGCGACGCCCCAGAGGGGCAGAGCATCGCCCCCTGGTGGGCAGAGCATCGCCCCTGGTGGGCGTGCTGGGTGGATCCTGGTTGGGCACATGCGGGAGTCTGTCTGACTGTCTCTCCCCGTTTCTGGCTTCAGAAAAATAAAAAAAAAAACAAAAAACATGACTTGCTTTTTATAGTGTGGTAGTAAACAGGTGCTGTGGAGAGGGGACACGTAGAAGCAGTTAATTTCTCTGGTAAACAGCTATTCCTTATACTCGTTCCAGGGCTTCTAACATGATGATACTATTTCCTTGTATCACCACCATCTCAATATTGTCCTGTTGCCCACTAGTTGCCATCTCCACACATTCATCTATCACAAGATTCGTAAAGGGATCAAACCCCTGCAGTATTCCTTGGACATGTCTGTCACCATTTAATTTCAATGATAACATCTTGTCCATAAATTTTTTTAACTCGGGAGGGTGAGCTTTGCTCATGGTGCCTAATCAGCGAGCTCAAAAATAACCTCAAACGGAACTCGTGCTTACGGCTCCCATGGCATGGCTGGCGGTTTTTGCGTATGACCATAATCTTTTTTATTATAGTCATTCAAGTAGGTGTGAAGTGGTATCTAGGTGTCCTTTAATGTGCAATTCCATAATAAACAATACTGTTGACTATCTGTACATGGTGCTGATTTGCCATTATTATATTTTCTTTGGTGAAATGCCAGTCACATCTCCCATTTTTAAATTGGGTTGTTTGTTTTAATTACAAACTTAGTTATAAAAGTTCTTTATATATTCTGATTACAATTTCTTGACCAGATATGTGATTTGCAAGTATATTCTCCTAGTCCTTGATGTATTTTTTATTCCATGTATTAATGATGTATTTCAATTTTGATGAAATTAATTTATTAGTAGTCTTTTATGGGTCATGCTTTAGTGCCATTATCTAAGAGCTCTTTGCCTAATACAAATTCTTAAAATTTTTCCTGTGTTTTCTTCTAATCATTTTATAGTTTTAGCTCTTGCATTTAGGTGTAGAACCCATCTTGGGAGAGTGTTTGTCTGCAGTGCAATTTAAGTGTCTAAATTTATTTCTGATATTGCTAATTTATCTTCTTTTTTTCCCCTGTATCTAAAATGTGTTAATTTTATTTATGTCTTCAAAGAAAATTGGTTTTATTGATTTTTCTTTACTGTTTTCTTCTATTTAATCTCTTTGGTCACTAATCTCATTGCTTCTTTTCTATGTTTACTTTTTTTTTTTTTTTTTTTTTTTTTTTTTTTGTAGTTTCTTAAGGTGGAATCTTAGGTTATTGACTTGTTATTGCTCTACTTTCCAAACCTCCTGGGATGTGTGGGTGCTTGTCAGGCTCCCCACATGTATTCCATCCGTTAGACCTCACTGTTAAATATCTGGCTGTCCTGCCATTCCATTGCTTGCCCCAACCAAGGCTGCACTGTTTTGGCTAAAGCTCTAGTAGTTTTTCTTAATTGCTTCTCTATTTTTTCAAAGGCTTTGGTTGATTTCCAGAGTTTTGAAATAGTTGTGATAATTTTGTCCACTGATGTTGCTTCTGGAGAAAGGATTTTGCCACACTTCTTTTTTGTTTGTTTGTTTTCCTTTTTTCCTGTGCTAATCACAAATGGTTTTCATAGTCTTGCAGAGAATGGCTATACAAAAAGTTATTTACTTCTGGTCCCAACTTGTAGTAGTATAGAGAATAGCCAGAGGTTTGACATTCCATTCTTTCTTCCCTGCTCCACTAGTCTCTAGAAATGGAAGGAGGGTAGCAGAGATAAGGCACCCCAGACTTATTTATCAGTATCTTTTCTACTACTCTGCAATTTCCACCCTCTTCACCAGGATTTTGTGGTTTATTTTGAAATGAATACATAGAATATAATTTTCATTGGATACATCCTCTTTTCAGATATAAGTAGTAAACAAGTTTCAGAGCTTAGTGTGTTTGAGAGTCAACTATTTACAAAAGCATTCATGAGGTAGCTGAGGCACAATGGGCTTAAAGGAAGCTCAGAAAAGGAATTAGGTTATGCAGCAATAAACACTTTACTGGCTGGTTGGCTCAGCAGCAGAGAGACCACCTGGTGTGTGGATGTCCTGGATTTGATTCCTGGGCAAGGCACGCAGGAGAAGAGACCATCTGCTTCTCTACCCCTACCTCCCTCTATTCTCCTCCCACAGCTAGGACTCAAACAGTTTGAGCAAGTTGGTCCTGGGCACTGAGGAAGGTTTGGTGGCCTTGCCTCAGGTGCTAAAATAGGTTGGTTGCTGAGCAACAGAGCAGCAGCCCCAGATGGACAAAGCATTGCCGGGTAGATCCCAGTCGGGGTGCATGCAGGAGTCTGTCTCTGCCTCCCTTCTTCTCACTTGGTTAAAAAAGAAAAAGCCCTTTTACTGGCTGGATAATTTCTTTATTTCCTGTCTCTTGCCAACTTTTAACATTCTGTCTCATCTGGCTGTTATCTGTGATCTAAGATTTTGAGTTTCTTGAGGAGCTATATGTTATTGCCCCTGGATTACTAGAATAGCTCCTTAAATATAAAAGATGCTCAATGAACATCTCTCTACTGATTCCTTGGAAATCTTTAAAAAAAAAAGTGTTAGAACTTAAGTATTTTATCTGTCAGGAGTTCATTTCTGTCACTTTCTCTGATCTCCATCATCTGTAATCTTAGCAAGTAGTGTGATACTTTAACAACACAATCTAATTTCAATTATTAAGGAAATACACTTATTTTATTAATGTAGTTACTATTAAAAGATAGCATAGATATTTATTAAAATGCCCATTATCCAAAGAAACTGAACCTATCCTGTTTATATTTGTCAATATCATGTTAAGAAAATATGAATCTTTATTTTTCTTAAAAATGATGAAATAAGCTAAGCACAAACTTACAAGGATGATATTAATACAATGTCAAAGGCTCTTAGCTATTATTTTCTCAATTTTATTTTTATATCAATGTATAATTTACTATACAATTTAAAAATTAATTGAATATGGAAGTTTTATAAAGGATTATACAAAACATAAGGCACATATTTGAGAAGTTTCATGACACATGTAGGTTGAACGTACAAATTAAAAAAAAAAAAATCTTTGAGACCCTGGCTGGTAGCTCAGTTGTTTAGAGCGACATGCCGAAATACCGAGGTTACAGGTTCCATTCCCGGCCGGGGCACATACTAGAATCAACCAATGAGTGCATAAATAAGTGGAATAACAAATTAATGTTTCTTCTCTTTCTCTCATCCTTCCTCTCTCTCAAGTCAATAAAAAACATTTTTTAATCTTTGAGCCTGCTTTTTTTACAACATGATAAAATGTTAATAACCAATTCCAGCACCAGTGCCTTCTGTTACTCTTATAGAAAAAATAAGAATGATTGGAAAGTTTTGGAGGAATTATATAACAAGATACTAGTTGTCTATATTATTTTTCAATGCAAAGTAGATTGAGGATAAAATCATAGCCATGTTTTCCCATTTTTTAATACGGGTTTTAGATCAGACCCACGGAATTAAGTTGACAAAACTATTATTATAAACTATGAAGATCTATTTTCTTAGAAAACTTGTTTTGTAGCATATGAGATTGTTCTGAAACTGTAGTATCTGAAATTTATGATGTAGGAACTTTTAAAAAGATGTTTTTGCCTGACCACATGGTGGTACATTGGATACAACATCAGCCTGAGATGGTATGGACCCAGGTTGAACACCCCAAGGTTGCCAGCTTGAGCGCAGGCTCACAGCTTGAGCGTGGGGTCTCCAGCTTGAGTGTGGGATTATAGACATGACCCCATGACCACTAGCTTGAGCCCAAGATTGCTGGCTTGGTTGGAGCCCCCAGGACAAGGCACATATGAGAAAGCAATCAATGAACAACTAAAGTGCCACAACAATGAGTTGATGCTTCTCATCTTTCTCCCTTCCCGTCTATCTGTCTGTATCCCTCTCTTTCTCTTAAAAATAAAAATAAGTTGTCTTTTAATTGCTGGCAACTTTATTTTCCATGTGAACTGAGAATAATACAACATTTGGACCATGCTTCCTCTCTTAGAAGGCAGGGATCCTGGGGTCACTCCAGTAAATTGAGTAACTTGAGTTTGGGGGGGTCTTCTCCAAATTTTTCTCCTCTGGGCACTAGGTTTATATTTCTCCATCTATTGTAAACAACATCATCTTCAACATCCACTGTTCTTTTAGACTAATACTGGTAAGTGAACATTAAGTACAATAACTTTTTATGTTTTTAAAAGAGCTGTAGAAGAAAATACTTTTCCTTGAATCTTGTATGGGCCTGAAAATTAAACTGACAAAAAGATTCACAGGAGAAAAGCAGGCATGTTTGTTTAATATCATTTTGTGTGGCAGGGGAAACTTCTTAAGGAAACAAAGTCTTGAAGAGATGGTACCTTGAAAACTTGAGTATTTTCATGCTAGGTTGGATGATGAGTATAATCATGGAGAAATATAAGAGGGCCAAGAGTAGGGGAGGTAAGTGGGGTCAACGGGGGAATTTAGCACGGCCTGTTAGGATTCTTCTCAGCACCACTCTGTCTTCAGAGGCGAGGCTGCTCCTTTCCGCAGGGTCCAGGGACGGCACTCTGCACAGGGCGATTCAATGACCTGGTTCTTCAGAGAGGATCAGATTCACTTGCATGTTTCTGCCACTTTCTCAAACCCCTTCTGCTTAAAATATTCAGCCAAAGTGTCCTATTTTGAGGTAGCATGTCTTGAACCCCATCAGAATATTTGACAAACCCCAAAGCCTTATTCATTTTTCCTTGTGCTAATTATACCTGGTTTCCATGGTCTTGCAAAACATGGTTATAAAGAGAACATTTTACTTGGGGGGTCTCAACTTTTAGCAGCACAGAGAACAGATAGAAGCTTTGGAATTCCACCTTTCCATTTCCTGGCTCCACTAGTCTCTAGAAATGGAAGGAGGGCCCTACAGACACAAGGTCGCCTATCCTTAGGCGTTAGCTTCCCACCCACCCCAATCACATACACATCCAAAACAGGTTCTGCCCTTTTATAACACTTTTACATGCTAAGTGGAAAAATATCTTAAAACTATGTAGAGTGAATAATTCCAATACATGTCTATTGGAATTTTTTTCTTAATTTTATTCACTTAGATCTAATTAGATTACAAACATTATCTAATAAAATGAATAGTTTTCAAATGGCACATGAGTTTTCTTTTACAGTATACCAGAGCAGCCTCAAACTTAGTGGCTTTAAGGGTATAACTATTGGCCCTAGATGGTTGGCTTAGTGGTAGAGCATCCGCCCGGGTGTGTGAATGTCCCGGGTTCAATTCCTGGTCAGGGCACACAGAAGAAGCGACCATCAGCTTCTCCACCCCTCCCTTCTGTCTCTCTCTTTCTCTGTCTTTCTCTCTCCTCTCTCCTCCTGCAGCCATGGCTCAATTGGAGTGAGTTGGTCCCAGGTGCTGAAGATGGCTTCATGGTGCCATCTGCCTCAGGTGCTAAGAAGAACTTGATTGTTAAGCAATGGAACAACACCCCAGATAGGCAGAGCATTACGCCCTAGTGGGTTTTCCAGGTTGGGGCACATGTGGGAGTCTGTCTCCGCCTCCCCTCCTCTCACTAAAAAAAAAAAAAAGAAAGAGTATAACCACTTAATTTTTGTTTACAAGTGAAAGTTCGCTGGATGGACCTGTTGACCTGGGCTCCAATCAGCTGGTTTTGGCTGGGCTTGCTTGTGTATTTGTCTTTTGCTGGCAAGATGGCTTGTTGGTCTAGCCTGGCCTCACTCATGTTTCTGATGGGTTGCTGTTGGCTCACCCAGGGTGACCCATGTGATAGATGCTCACATTGCTCATCATCCAGGATACTAGCCTGGGTTTTTCAAATAGCAGCCACAGTTTCAAGAGGGCTTAGAAGAGCACTTATAGTTTTAAGACAAAGGGTAAGGACTGCAATATATCAGTTGTGCCACATTCAATTAACTAAGGCCCATCACAAAGCCACCTAAGTGCGAGGGGTAGGAAAATTAACATCTCCAGAGTATCTGCAAAATTGCATTGCAAGAGGTGTGGGTACAAGTCGGGGAATAATTGCATTCATATTTTTCAAACAATATCACAAATGGTAATGAGAATCCAATAGTAAGAGAATAAGATACATTTTCTATTTCTTAATTAAGGATGAAACAATATCTGGATTACCACTGATCTTTTTTTTTTTTCGTGGCTAGTTTTTGCCAAGTAGGTTTCTTCTTTGTGTCTGAGGTCTGAAACTAACATATTAACTTGAATTCAGAAATTGCTGAGTCTCTTGAATTTTTAGAGAAAACGAAGTGTAAGATACCAGAAATTCAACCAGCAGAGTGTGTTCCTTCCAGAACAAAGAGACTCCCAGAAGCCTCTGGCCTTTGGATTATTGACACTTCGCTGTAGCTTCTGTATACCACCTGGGAAATGGCTCATAACATGCTTTATTATTATTATTATCTCTCCTTTGGGTAGTTCATTAAAACTTATGCAGGACCTAAGGATACTAGTTGGCACACCAAGTTACCTTGGCCTGAAAGTAACAAAACAACACCTAGCAGTGGCTGAATTGCAGCTAAGTGTCCTGTGGTTGGGACACATTGAATCTTGAAGAAGAATTATAAAAACATTGAAATTTTTGTTCTTGGCATTTTGCTACTGTCATTGATCTTTGTTATTATGTATAAGATGAATACGTTTGAATTGGACCAGCTACTTCTCTCCTCCAGTGAAATTTTAAATTTACAAAGCAAAATAATTGTATTTCTACAAATACCCTAAGTAAAAGTGTCTTGAGACATAAGCCCTATCTCTGTGAAATAGTGGAGTTTTTGCTGTATATTATTTACTTTGTAGCAAATAAATTAAGTGCCCCTAAAACATAATATTACCCAAAAGCTCGCAGAAGATTTTTGTCTGTGGCATCACATTTGCCACCATCCCTCACTCATTAGCAATTTAATATTCTCTACTTGTGCTTTGTGATTCTTTCAGCTTTTTTTTCACCCTTCAAACAATGATTTTTAAATCAAAAATAGCCTCAAAAGCATAAAAAAGCCCATTTTTATTTTTAAAGCAGAGAGAAAAATAATCACTGACATGAGCTACGTTTTTTTTCTAAAAAATAGACAACATAAAATTGAGCTTAAAAGTTCTCATTTCAAAAATAAATGTTCCCAATCATTAAGTATGTATAAATGCCACTTCTTTAAGTTAAAAAAAATATCAGTGAAGATTTGAAAAATGTAAAAAAGAAAGCAAATTGTGTCTACCAATTCAGAAGCTTCCCGCTGTCCAAATTACATAGCCATTTCAATCATTTTCTTATCATTCCTGTATAGCCATTCCAATTCTCTTATCATTTCCATATCAAAGGAAATAATTTACCCTTTTAGCTTTTCTAAAGACTTATGCTTTAGTAAAATGGAAGAAGAGAGAAGTAACTTGAAGGTGGAATTATTAAGCAAAAAGGAACGAGAAGTTAAAGATTTGAAAAATGCTCAGCCTATTCATATGACAAAAAATGAGAAAGTCTTGTATAAGGATAGACATGAAAGAGATGCTCTCTGTTTCCATCATATGGGGACATAATGAGAAGATGCTTTTCTGATAACCAGGAAGAGTTCTCACCAGGAACCAAATTGGCCAGACCTGGATCTTGAACTTCCTAGGATCCAGAGCTGTGAGAAAAATATGGTGGTTATTTAAGCCACACAGCCTGTGGTATTCTGTTATAACAGCCCAACTGAGATGCTTCTCATTTGTGAGATAAAAGATTGAACTGAGTATTCTCTATGCTCTGGATCCATAGTCTGAAGTTTTCTGTTTGAGATCATGCAATCCAAGTAAAGAACTTGTTCCTAACTGAAATCTGAGTGATTCACATGGAGCAGGGAACGGATGGAAGTAAACACATATTTTCAGTAATGTAGCTGCCAGTCTGCACAGAATCTTATGCAGCCCAGAAGACATTGCCCACCAAACCTGGTACACACGAAGTGACAAGTGAGGTGGGCTTTGTACCAGGAGAAGGAGAGGGGTAAGGGCACTTCCAATAGCTGTAACAGTATTGAAAATGAACTGAGACAGAAAAGCATGGCAGAGGTGGGGTGGAACGTGGCATATCTGTAGATTTGTGAGTGAAACAGAAACTCTTAGTGTCCTGGTTAAGTCCCCTCAGTTTATTTTATTTACTTTCATACTGGTGGCTTTTTATGGCCAGCATTGAAGCTCTGCCTGAGGGCCTTCTCTGACCACAGCTGGATGTGTCAGGGAGTTAAAGCCCTCGGGAGCTGCCTTCAAAATAGGACAGATGGAATTTAAAGGACAAATACCTCAGTGCCCATGTCCTTTGGATGAGATGATATTCAGCTGTGTTCTACATGGTCATCTGAGTCTCTGAAGGAATTGTGCACATCTGAGCCTCAACTTAATCACTTATTAGCATAGATGATTGACTTTCTCATTTTCATACCTCCTTACTGGTGCTTTCTGACTCCATCTTCCAGATAAATGACATCATCATGAGAGTGTAGCTCAGAGACTTGCCAGATGTTGAAGGGTTCTGTTTGACATTCTGATGACTTTGGACTTTGTCTTGTAAGCAATGAGAAGCTCTCAAAGGCTTGTAAGGAAGAATTTACATGATCATTTTGGTGTTATAAAAGATAGTTTGCAGGAGTGATTCCTTCTATCTTAACTATTCTACCCCTAACTATTGTAATAATTTCAGAGGAAATAAATGCCTAAACAAGGTATGCAATGAGACAGACTTAAGAATCACTGCAAAGAGAGAAATGGCAAAATGTGGTGACCAAGCTGGATTTGGGCAAAGGTGGCTGGAGGGTAATACGTAAAAGAAATGATATTTGGGTAGGTAATACTATTATTCAGTACAAGGAACAGAGGTAGGCTGAATTTACTATTGCTTCTGTGTGAGAGTGGCAACTTAATGTTAACTTGCAAAGAAGAAAGAACTGATCAGCTTCTGAGGAGCTGATTTTCTGCCCAGTATCCCAGAATATAAAACTCTGCTGACTGTAAAATCAGTATACTTCCTATTTTTGTTATTAGCAGATGTTGGGTGAAGGGAGGGAGTACACAAGTGTGACAATAGAAGAGGCTATAGAAGGAGTCCTTTTTGTTATTAAGAGAATCACTGGAATGACTGCGTGCTTGGGCATAGAATCCACCTTTCTCACCTATCCTCAGAGTCTCCCTGTGGGGAAGAGGAAGATAAAAATGATGGCCAGTTTCAGAAGAATAGGTGTTATCACATGCATTGTACAGGTGAAGAAACCAGAGCATGGAGGTGACATGTAGGTTTCCTTAGGCCTCAAGGTGAGTGAATGGTTATCATTATGATCCCACTTTTTGAGTATTAGCTCAGTTTGTTACACATAGTAAGTGAAGTAAGTAAGAGAAGATACTTGTTTCTTTAAAAGAATAAGAACAGATGGCTTGAAATTGGTTGGAATATTAGAATAGTGAGAAGAAATAAGGGGCTTGTTCTTTCGAAACACTTCCACACTCATTCAACTCTTGATAGACTTAGAAGACTGTGACAGGCTACAGGCAAAGAATGTCATCAAATGGCTTCAAAGCTCCCCTGATAAATAGTTATTATTTAAAAACTAAGTCTTGTCCATTGGGTAAATAGAAATCAATAGTGGGCTGAGAGAAAAATTCAGACAGACAGATCAATGCACATCTCTCTTTTGCAAACAGATATAGACAGAGGGATGGAAATCTTATTATCTCAGAGGCTAGAGATTTTATGCAAGTTCTATTACTTTGCGTAATCTGCTAGACTATGGTATGTGCAGTATTTGCTAAGTGGGTTACAGAGCTGAAGTCCTACATTTTTATCTATGCTAAATTGGAACCTGGCACAAGGATATTTGCAACAAGGTACGCTGATAAGTCTGGTGATAGATACTTAGGGTGAAAGGCCTATTTTATGCATTCATCTAGAAATACCATTTGAGAAACTGAATGCCACATATAAAATTTTCTGTGTAAAACCAAGGGTATGAATATTGGCTCAGACTAAAAACACAAACTGCCTACAGCAAAAAGTATTTATGCAGTAAGCATCTATTGAGTGCTTAATGATTATAAAACATCACATATGCTACTTCAATAAATGCCAAAAATTCTTCCTGACTCTGGAATTTCTAACCAAATTGTGTTTTTTTGTTTATTTATTTATTTTTTGAGAGAGAGAGAGAAAGGGGAGGGCAAAGAGACAGACAGGAAGGGAGAGAGAGAAGGTAGAGAGAGATGAGAAATAGCAACTTATAATTGTATCACTTTAGTTGTTTATTGATTATTTCTTCTACATGCCTTGACCAGGGGGCTCAAGCCAATCCAGAAACTTTGGGCTTCAAGACAGTGACCATGGAATCATGTCGATGATCCTGCACTCAAGCCGGATGAGCCCACACTCAAGCCAGCAACCTCTGGTTTCAAACCTGGGACCTTGGCGTCCCAGGTTGATGCTCTATCCATTGCACCATCATTGGTCAGGCACCTAATTGGTTCTTAACTGTACAGCCTGTGACTCAAAATAACAATGAATATAAACGCTTTAAATTTCCTCATCTGAAAGATCAATTATAGGGTATTTATTTCGCTTCAAACTTTTTTCCTTACAAAGTAGTAACTAAGTTAGTTTTGCCATATAAGTTTAGTTTTGCCACATCATCCTATTTTGTGCTTTATATCTTTTTCATAAAAATAATACCCATCTTTATATTCCAGTTATGAAAATAATCCCCCTTACCACCAGTTATAAACCCCATTACTTTGCACACGCTTTTCTCTTTATAATATTATATTCTCCATTTTATTCAGCCTCTGTTGCATAAGTTAGAGCTTAGTTTGCTTACTTTTCTTGTAATTTATAAAGGATAAAATCCTGCTCAATAGTATGTGCCAGTTCTAAACCCAGGGGTTTAAACTTCCATAGTAGTTCTTCTCATCAGGGAAAGCCCTCTAAAAGCCTTAGTAATCCCAACCACTTCTTTCTGGATAATGACTCTGAAGAGCCCGAGTGTGTTCTTGGATTGTGAAGTCCAATATTACTCATAGAGCAGAACCAGCCTTTTGTAATTGTAGTTTATATCCATGTCATTTCAATAGAAAACCTCTTCCTAGCTCCATGAGAAAACTAGGGATCAGGGAAAAGTCAGTCTGTGCTGACAGCCAGGACTGACCTGCAGCTGTTTTACTGGATGGTGGCTTAACACCTTTGCTCCACCTTGCAGTGGGACACTCAACTCAGCAGTAAAATTTGTGAAGGATTTCTTTCTCATTATTGGTTACTTTTAGTGGCATGTAAAACTGATGATTTTGTGTGTGTGTGGGGGGGGGAGCCCTTCTATATTTATTAATCCAGATTTGTATTTTAAAACTTTGATTTTTCAAACAAAGCCATCCTACTTTATTCAATTTATAAACGTGAAATTCTTAGGTTAGGATTGCTCACAAAAGAGCAGCATAAATTACTGAAGGCTTGGAAATTTATAGATTAATTCATACATAGAGAAAGGTTTGTGGTACTGTGTAAATGTAATCTTCAGTAAATTACTTAAACAAATATATCCTCTGTTTCTTCAACTAAAAATAAGGAGAACAATTATAACACCTACTTTACGGGGATTTATGAGGAGCACATAAAGTAAATTAAAGTATTAAACACAGGGCCAAGCACATAATAGTCTTTCAATGATGGTCAGTTATTAGCATCACTATTTTGGTTTTATTATGATATTAGCATGCAAATAAGTTAGTAGTCAGTTTGCACTTCTACGATTGCTAAAAAAGTCTTTATGGAGAAAAGTTTAGAGTCATTTACACCTATTTCTGGAGTACAGGTTTCTGAAACTTGATCAATGTAATATGTATAATCTCAATCAATTACATTCTCTGCCTTTCACTAGAAAATTCCTTGTGTTTGTTCCACTATAGGTGGAGTGCAGAGTGCATTCCTAGCGGCTGTGGCTGATGCAACGCTGTGAGAACACTCCAGCACCTGAAACCCTCCTAGGCACAGCCAGGAGGGAGCTCACCCGCTGTGGGGAGGTGGCTCAGTGCCAACCAGTCAGCTCCCTGATCTCTTCAGCCATTGGCTGTAAAGGACATGCTGTAACACCCTATAGGCTGAACCTGTGTATATAAGCTAGTTTACTTCCTGAATAAAGCAGATCTGCGTCACTGAACCTGGTCTCTGGAGTCGGGTCTTTGCGTCTCCTTCGTCCTCACCGCCCCCCCCCCCCCCGCAGGCCTTGTCCACATTCCACCATTATGATTGTACAATTGTGGTGCAGATTGTGGATGCTATAAAATTGGGAGAGAATGTGCCTGAATTTAGGAGCTTTCAGTCTACTGTAAGAATATCGTACTATTAGGAGCAACCATAAGGCAAAGCAGAGCATGATCCATGAGGTTAGAGTGGTGCAAAGTGCTTTGGCAGTTCAGAGAAGTGCTATATCACATCAACTGGGAAAATGAGAAACTATTTTAGAAGTGAGGTGGTATGTGGGTGTATCTTGTAAGAGCAGTTTAGATTTCATCTAGAGGAGTTAGAGCTGATTGGACACTTTGGGGAGAGAAGAGAACATGAGAAAAGTAAACAGTGGGAAGATGCCTGAAAGTTAGTGGTCCGATATTGGCTTGGAGGGAGGGAGTGGGAGTGTGAGTGTGAGGATAAAAAGGTAGAGAGTGGAACTGGGAAATCCTTAAATGCTCAGAAACCTGAACTTGATCCAGCAACAATAAGGAGTACTGAAAGAGTAAGGGAAATCCATGAAGAAATGATGTGGTAACACCAAACTACCAGGGAGATTGCTTAGGAAGTGATTGGGTGCATCTATGTGGAATGCCCTATAGTGCTGAGAAAAAGTACTGCCAAGAAGGATGTAAAACCCTGGCCTGTTGGCTCAGTGGTAGCATTGGTCCAGAGTATGGATGTCCCTGGTTCAATTCCCAGTGAGGGCACACAGGAAAAGCCGCCATCTGCTTCTCCACCACTTTCTCTCCCCCTTCTCTCTCTTTCTTTCTTCTCCTCCCGTAGCCATGATTCAATTGATTCAAGCTCATCAGCCAGGGCACTGAGGATGACTCCATGGAACCTCTGTCTCAGGTGCAAAAAATAGCTCAATTGCAGTCATGGCCCCAAATGGGCAGAGAACATCAGCCCCAGACAGAGGTTGCTGGGTGGATCCTGGTCAGGGTGCATGTGAGAATCTGTTTCTCTATCTCTCCTCCTCTCACTTGGAAAAGAAAAAGAGGAAAAAAGGTGTAATAATGAACATGAGTCAGGAAGGACCAGGCAAAGTCACTATATAAAGAGGGCAAAGAAGTAAGGACCAAAGATTTGATCCTGCAGAATTGGGAGAAAAGCAAATGATCAGAACAAGGGAGATCTCAAAACATTCCTCCTTAGGCTACTTGCACTAACTCTGCTTTGCCTGTAATCTTCTTCCTCCAAATATTCAAATGGCTCACTCCTTTGAATCTTTTTTTTTTTTTTTTTACTGTCACCCTTTCAAGGATGTCTAACCTAAGCACTCTAACACTGCAGCCTGTGCTATCCCCTACCCCACCTCTAACCCCTACTCCTGCCCAGCATTCCT
Source organism: Saccopteryx bilineata (assembly GCF_036850765.1). Classification (NCBI taxonomy): domain Eukaryota; kingdom Metazoa; phylum Chordata; class Mammalia; order Chiroptera; family Emballonuridae; genus Saccopteryx; species Saccopteryx bilineata. The sequence goes on along the minus strand of NC_089490.1, from coordinate 266,024,107 downwards.
GATGGTCCCTAATCAGTTCTTTCCTTTTTCTCATAGAATCGGTCACCTTCTAAAAACCAAATAATGTATTCATTCTTTGTTATTCCCATTTCTGCCCCGCAATGTTTTATTCATGGGCATATCCTGGGCACCAGAAGAGAACACAGTAATTGCTTAATAAATATTTACTGAATGAACAAATTACTGTTCATAAGAGTTTCTTAGAAATACATTTTAACAAAAAGCTATTTTTATTTTAAAACTGTTTATACTTGAACATATGTTGTAGGTGTTTTGATGATTCTTGAATGCCACTTGTTAATGAAAGCATTGTTTTTTCTTGCAAACTCTACATACTATTTCAAAAATAAAGGTAAAATTTGCTTAGAAAATATAACATTTTGGTTCAAATGTTTATAGTCCTCATTAACTACAAATTAATGGTTTATTAAAAATATCAGATTTTGAGATATAATTTATATAAAATTAATATTATTTGGTTAACATGTTCCAATCAGTACATTTTAACAAATATATATAGTCTTGTAATCACTACTACCAAAAACATTTCAGTCACGTCAAAAATGTCCTCCCCCCCCCCTTTTGTATCAAATACCTTATCTCCAACACCAGCCCTTGGCTGCCTCTCATGTGTTTTCTGTCCCTATAGTTTTGCATTGTTTGGCATTTACATACAGGATATAAACTAGTGTATAGTCTTACTTGTCTAGCTTCTTTTACTTAGCTTAGTACCTTAGAAATTCATTCATGTTATTACATGTATTAGTAGTTTATTTCTTACAATAGCCATTTAATGTCCTTGTCTAATTTAATCATGCATGTAATTCCTTAGGTCTCATTTATTGTTTACTTCATTCCTTATGGAAAATACATCACATATTCCTTTTTTTGAATGTCATGTAAGTTTTATTAGATCCCAGAAATTGTGAAGTTTATGTTACTGATTCCTAGAGGATTGATGTATTCATTTAGAGACTATTAGCCTTTTCACTGGAGGGAAATTACAGTCCTAGAATAGCAATTTCATTCTATCAAGGCCTGTCCTGAAGCCTTCTTAAGATCATGCATATTGTACTCCTTATGTGGAAATAATTTAAGATTTGAAATTAAGGTGCTGATTTTGAGGATCTCTACTTAAAGCTCCATGTAATCAACAAGGTCTCTTCCTTCCAGCCTGTGTTGTCTTGGATGGTCCTCAACCTTTTGTAAATTCCTGGCTAAAAGTTGTTTGGCTTAAAGTGTCCCGGAATTTTTTTTTCTCTGGGAATTGTTCTTTACTTGGCTTGTTTCACTGTATATATAGCTTCACATTTGACCAAAGACTCAAGGGGTCCACAATTTATGGAAGAATCTCCCTGTGTACCTCCTTCCTCTTTATTCTCTGCTTCTTAGGTTTGGAGCACATTGGCATCTGTTTCATCTTCTCACTGAGAGACCACCGGGTGGTTTTAGTCCACTCCATGAGCCATGGTTTAAAAATTGCTTAGAGGCAGAAATATGAGATTATCAGAGGGCTAGTTGTCCTAGCACCATTTCTTTCTATTATATTTTATTGAATTTATTGGGGTGACATTGGTTAATAAAATCATACAGGTTTCAGATGTACAATTCTATAACACGCCATCTGTATATTGCTCTGTGTGTTTACCACCCCACCATTTCTTGAATAGCCAACTTTTAACTTGCCTTTCAAAAAACTGTTCTGTATATAACCATTTCAATTTTCTGTAGCCTTTTCATACCGAAGGCAATTGTTTGTGGCTTCTTCATATTCTTCTTCTTCATTGCTCATGATGGCTTGTTTTCTCATTTCTTTTGTGTATTTTTAAAAAAATATAAGCTCATGATTTTATCAGTGTTGTTCACAGCAATTCTTTGAGTTGTATGTTGGATCTAAAATTACTTAAATATTTTGCCTTACTACCAAGGACATTTAAATTTTGAATTTGGGTTTAAATTATAACTCCAAATCCACATGAATGTATGTTTAAGGTGAGAGTAATTCTGAGGTGAGGCCTTATTTCCACCACCCTTCTCTGTAGCCATAGACAAGCCTGAGACAGGCAAATATTCCTCTTTAGCACTTTTCTTCTAATGTATCACTCTTCTGTGGTCTTACATTTATGTAGGTATCTTTAATCTGGCATCTGACCATTCTTGGGCCCCAGGTTCTGTCTGCTGTTGATCCACCAGGTGAGTACTTTAAAATCCTTGTATTTCTGTATCCACAGATGCCCCCACAGAAATTTCTAATACTGCAAAATGATGGATTTTGGTCATGTATGACTCTTACTTTTTTCCCCCTCTTACTTAATTAAAACTGCTTTTTAAAATATATTTTATATATCTTTTTAATTTTTATTGCATTATGATAGATTTCCTTCTAAATCAAGTGCACCCTATTATCAAATATATTCATTTTAGTGCAGTCAAATTGATTTTAATAAATTTCAGATAGAAATTATATTTGAATAGAAATTAGTGGGCATATATTTGAGCAGGCAATGTTGTATACTGTGTGCTTTCATGGAGAGATAATTTAAAACAGCAATCTTTGAATCAGTTTTGGCAAGTAAATGGAGCATGTTAAATAAAATATACGCACTGCGTATTTAGGTATCATCAATAAATTTGAAGGGTCGGTAAAAGTAATCCAGATTTAAAACACAGGCATTGACCAAAAAATGAGCTAAAAAATGCCCAGTTATCTATTTGCAGATTATAAGTATGTGTTTGGAATACAGGAGAAGAGAAAGTTATGCCAAATTCTATAAATAGGTGTTGGCTAGAAATACTTTATCGTGCTTTTAAATTTGATATGAAGACTAGGTCAAATCTTCACCCTACTTGTAGTCTGGTACTTTTTGCCTGAGTTCTTAGAACGGAGTGTGTGACTGCACAGCCAGTAAGTCATGCAGAATACAAAGTGCGGCAAACTACTTTTCAAGATCACAGAAGTGGTTTGAAATTTCATCACAGTAATTATCTTCATCGATACAAAACAATAAAGAGAAAGATAATGATCTCTGCCAAAAGCAACCTACAGCAACTAAATCACGTTTTCCTCAGCTTTCTCGCAAGTATATTCAAAGCCAGGTGACAATAAATCAATAGCAATAGAATTCTGAGAAAAACTGGGACCCAAGAATATTATGCCTCATCTAGATTCAATTTTGATACTAGAGCAACAGACATACATTTCTAACTCAGAAAGAACTCAAGAATAAAGCCTCCATATATGCTTCCTAGGGATAAAAAAAAAACAACCCAAAAACCATGTGCTGATAAAATTCAGCCAAATTAAGAAATGAATCTAAATAGAAGTCAGGAATTAAAGACCTCGTGGCAGGTGTAGAACTCACTGAAATATAAAAAATATTAAACAACTGTGCTTATTATGGTACAAAATAGGGAAGGTCAGAAAAATTGTAATAACACTGTCTTTATTTTTTATTGTGGCAAGTCAATCTATTGTATTAAATGTAAACACGGTTAAAGTAATTATGTAAAAATTATTTTCTTAGCCTTATTTTGGGGAAAACCTTTTTTATTTACTTGAAAGGCAGCTTCAGGTTCCTTTTCTTTCTTGTTTTTATATTTTTTAAAATTTGGAAATTACAGTTAATAAGGTGACATTGATCAATAAAAGTATAGAGGCCCTGGCCGGTTGGCTCAGTGGTACAGCATCAGCCTGGCTTGTGGAAATCCTAGGTTTGATTCCCAGCCAGGGCACACAGGAGAAGCATCCATCTGCTTCTCCAAACTTCCCCCTCTCCTTTCTCTCTCTCTCTCTCTTCCCCTCCCGCAGCCAAGGCTTCACTGGAACAAAGTTGGCCCGGGCACTGGGATGGCTCCATGGCCTCTGCCTCAGGCGCTAGAATGGCTCCAGTTGCAACACAGCAACACCCCAGATGGGCAGAGCATTGCCCCCTGGTGGGCATGCCGGGTGGATCCTAGTTGGGTGCTTGTGAGAGTCTATCTGCTCCGGGCTTCTCATTTCAGAAAAATACAAAAAAAAAAAAAAAACCTCAAAAAACAAAAAAAGGGAGTATAGAGTATAGAGGCTTCAGGTGAACTTTGCCATAGCCTTTTGAACTATTGATTGCGTTGTGTTCCCATCAGGTTTCTTTTCTATGTAAAATTGGAATTAACCAAAGTAAATACTTGTTATTAAAGAAGGAACATAAAACGGGATTCAGGAGACAAGTAACAAAATATTTGAAATTTTATTTATATTTATTTTGTAATCTATAAATAAGGAAATTGATTTTCATTTATCATACAGTTTGACATTTTGTTTCTTTGGTTAGTCAATCTGGTAAATTAATGACACAAATAACCCCAGTTCTCCACTCCTTCCTGTAAGCAGGCCCTTTACAATATATCTTGCCATTTGTCCTATTTGAAAGCAGGGTCTATTTTTCCACCCCAATCAGCTGGCTTTATGCCGTGCTCTGGCTAATAAACTACTGATAGAAGCAATAGCCAGTTCTGAACCACACGAGGGTTGTCTCCTTCATTCTTCCTTGGGCTCCTGTGACTGCTGTGTTAACAGGCATGAGTTTCTGAACCTTTAAATCACCTTCCAACCGCCCTTCTCATGCCCACTCCCCTACTTGTCTTCCTACTACACACCCTAATTGCTAAGTTTTCTTTTTCATTTCCTCTATTTTCCCTTTGTCCTTCTCTCTCTAAATCAAAAGTTTGCAACTGTGGGTTTTTCCTAAATTGAGAAAAAATATATATATGTATGAAAGGAAAAAAAAAGCTTATCTATATGACATCAGTACATTCAAAGTGAAAGTTTTGGTTGCAATTGAAGTACATTTGAGAATAAGAGTGTTTTCACATGCATTCTTGGAAATGTGCTTGTGTTTTACCTGGAGATGAGTATTCAGAATGTTGAGAAGAATTTTCTTTTTAATCAAAGTATGATTGCATTGTCTGGTTTGGACACAGCTAGGACTAACCCTGTATGATGAACACTTTATTTTATCCTTGACATTTTGCATTTGACATTTGAGTGACTCTGCTTATGCTAATGACAAATAGTCCCTTTACATAGTTCATCACTCCAAATTCCAACCTAATTCTCTAAGTTGTCCATGTTCATACTTTATATAACTCTAGCATGAACCATGCTATTTCATTATTTATAAATTAAATATTCACAGATCATTAGACCTGAGTGTAGGAGGCAAAGAAGTAAAAGGAATTAAATTCATTTTTGTTCTTATTATATTTGGAATAAAAACAACATTCCTTTATAATAATTATGTACTCTTTACTAACTATATAATATTATTTTTTCTTAAAGAATTTCCTTTATAAGACTTTATTTACTTTTTGGAAAGGAGAGGAGAGGAGAGAGAGAGAGAATGGGGGAGCAGGAAGCATCAACTCCCATATGTGCCTTGACCAGGCAAGCCCAGGGTTTTGAACCTGTGACCTCAGCATTCCAGGTCGACGCCCCACCCACTGAACCACCACAGGTCAGGCAAAAATTATAAAAACTCTGACTTTATTGGTTGAAGTATTTTTTCACATCTTGAAATGAACACATTCTCCAGTCACTTCATACAAAACAAGGCATTGTGCACAGACAGTTGACATGGTCTATTCAGACTATAGATAAGTAAATTTCATTCACCATGACACATAGCTTTTTTCATGATAATTTTTTCTGGGGTTTTTTCCATTAGAAAAAAAGCAGCAAAGTATATTTTTGAAAAAATTTATTTTAGGGTCACAGTAACTTTGTTTTTATTTGAAACTTTTGAAAAAAATCTTTGAGTTTTCTGTAGAAGACATTGGACAATGAAAGACAATCTTTATATGTGGTCCAAATTGCTTTAACTTTTTCATCATCTTGAAGTGGTTTTCACTTCACATCTTCATGGACTTATTTCCACCAAGTCATAAAGGTGGAGAGCAGGTGCTGTGGGCTGTCTGAATAAGGTCACATATTGGGTAATTCCAAACAACCTCTGCTAGTTTCTAAATCACTTACAGAGAAACGGGTAATCATTTCTTTCAAGAGAGTCATATTTTCTGATAGAAAAAAGAGGGTTGACAAGAGTCTTTAATTTTTTTTTAAAGGAGATATTTAGTACTATTTAAGGTGTGACTCATGACTTAGCAAAATGCAACCGTTTTAGAATCTGTTTCATATGTTGACTAAAATTAACCCATGAATATAAGTTAGTTGGTAAAGCTTGTGAAATACTTTTTAGAATGTCAGGAAGTAGTACACGCAACTCTATTAACGTGTGTGTGTGTGTGTGTGTGTGTGTGTGTGTGTGTTCTGACATCAAATGATACTGCTTAATGATTGTCTTCTTGTTATTTGACTTCCTAAAACTGTTTGTTTTCTGGTCCAACATCTTTCAGGAACCTATTTAATTTTATCTTTTAAAAATTTATTTTATTGGGGGTGACATTGCTTTGCAAAACCATACAGATGTCAACTCAATATAATACCATCTGCACACGCCTTGTGTGCCCAGTGCCCTAAGCAAAGTCCCTGTCCACCACCCCACTCTGGCCTGCCCCTTTGCCCCCTCAGGCTAGCACCACACTGTCCTCTGTATCCGTGTGGTATGAATGTATGTTTGTCGGCTAATCCCTTCACCTTCTTTCTTGTTGAAAATGAGAAGACCTTTTCTGTGTAAAAATATATGACTTGAAAAAATTATAAAGTATATATTTAAAAAATATTGTTAAATAAGCAATTTGAGGGCATGGAAATAAAGCATAATTTAGTTTATAAAAGTTAATTTTTGGCAACGTGTAAGAGAAAAAGAGGAGAGCTAATTCAAATTTTCATGGTGGCATTTTATTCCTGTTATGAGTTGGCTCGCTTTGAAATATTGATATTACACTGGTAAGTAGAACTTGCTATTCCAGCTCTGCTTTTTAATCCAAATGTATAGAAGTCATTCATAGATGAGTGACAGCAATAATGGAAAGGTGAATGAACCTCTTATTTCATTTTTTAAAATGAAAGATTTATGACTGGTAACATTTTGGTGTCTGTCATATAATCAGCAGTATCCTTGAATACCTGGGTATAAAAATCTAGGTCCAAAATAACTTTATTTCAATACTATAAACTTCATGATCTAGAATTTGTAACTGAAAGTTTGATGCCAATGGAATTCTTGTACCATGTGTGTAACTTCTTATTTTCCCCTCTGGAAAGATTAAATTTTCTTTATCCACTTAGTATCTTAAATTTCACTTCAGTATATATAGGATAAGTATGCTTTCTTTTTTATCCTGCTCTGTATGTAGTGAGCCTTTGCATTCTAAACATAAGGATTTTTCTGTCTCTAAAATATCATCCTAGTATTTATTTACTTTAATATAATATATTCGATTCTCTCCTATGACTTTCAAAACAAGACAATACTGTCCCTGTCCAGCTGGCTCAGTGGTAGAGCATTGGCTGGTGTGTGGATGTCCCAGGTTCGATTCTTAATCAGGGCACACAGGAGAAGCAACCATCTGCTCCTTTAACCCTCCTCTTCCCCTTCACTCTCACTCTCCCTCACACTCTCTCTTCTCCCACAGCCATGACTCAATTGGTTCCAGTGAGTTGGCACTGGGCACTGAGGATGGCTCTGGTAGCCTCCACCTCAGGTGCTAAAAATAGCTCAGTTGCCAAGCAACAGTAATGGCCCAGGTGGGCAGAGCACTGCTCCATAGGGGGATTGCTGGGTGGATCCTGGTGGGGGCACATGTGGGAGTCTGTCTCTTTGCCTCACCTCCTCTCACTTAATAAAATAAAAAAAATGGACGATGCTACATTTGTTGCTTGTTTGTTCTTTTAGGCTTTATCACATTTTTTAAAAATGTTTTTGCATTTGGGGAGAAATTACTGGCTTGAACTTCCAGTTAATGAATTTGTTTTTCATTTTTATCATTCTAATATTCAACCCAACTATTGATTTTTATGTCAATATTAAAGCATCTGAGATATGTTTCTTTTCTATAACAACTTGTTATGGATAGTTTCACAGAGGATATCAATTACAATTATTTCTAAACCTCCTTCTGCTTTTGTTACCTCTACTTTCTCAGGGACTAATTTTTTCATTTTCACAGTTTAGGTCTTATCATGTAAAATACTACTTTTTCTTTAATGTTTGGTGGCTCTTGATTATCTAAACATTTTTGCTTTTGAATTCTTCTTTACCTTTAGATTTTTCTTGGCTGACAGGTGGTGATTGTCATGAGCTAATGGTGACTTAGAGGAAAGAAGTATGTGGGCTAACAGGATGAGGCTACTGGTAGCTGTCTTTTGATTGTGGAGACTCCTTGTCTTCCTGGCTCTCTTAGATGTTTACAAACTTGTATTTCCTCTTTAGTCCCAGATGTCATCTTTTTTGGTGTATATCCTAGTAAGATTCAACAGAAGCTCTGCATATTTAGACATTACTTAGTATTTTTTCCCCAAGCTTTCTTTGGAAGAGGATATTATATATATGAAGTAGTATATGTAAAAATACATGGCTATGAATCTATATAAATTATATATATAATTATATGGAATAATAATATATATATAATTTATATAAATATATCATTATTTTTTACCAAAAACCACCTATGTATTTCCCCGTTTAGCTTACATTATCAGTAACTTTGAAGTTTCCCATGAAGGAAAGCAGCCACTTGTCTGTGTATGAAAACTGCCACCAGTTGCAGGCAACAGGTGAATTCAGAATAACACCAGACCTAAGTGAATGGTTCAGGCTCATAGCCTCAGGGAATACACATGGCTATTTATGTCTCAAGAAAGGTGATATCTTTTGGGACCTAAGGAAGTATGGGCATTCCTGGGAGCATCAACAAAACATGGGCATCTAAGAGCCTCAGCTGGATATGAGTTTTAGACATCACCATGTGGTGTGGTTAAGATAACATTTCCTAGAAGATGTCCCACAGAACACGTGTTCAAGAGACATATTGTTGGCAAAGGGTGGCATGGCCAAACATGTTTGAAACATGTCTCATTTCAAGAACCACAATGCAGGTTAGTTTTGAAAAAAGAAGTACTACACTAACTAAACCTGGTTAAGCCCCATTTAACCTAGTGTATCTCAGATGCATTTGACTTCAGAATCTCTGTTTTTCTTGTAATACATATTTCACAAAATATACTTAAGATAGAGTTGCCTTAAAGAGCACTTGATGACATGGGAAAATGTGCATGCTATTTGTTAAGTCAAAAAGGCAGAGTATAAAAGATTATTATCCTACTACTTGAAAACATGTCCACCTACAATATAAACATATCCAAGTATATATATAAAAATGTTAGCTGACTACTCCCCAAACAGTAGACCATCACATTTGAAATTTTATATTAGTTCTTGATATATACTAATTTTTCTAATAAAAAAATATATTTTAAGAGAGTAAAATTTTAAGACAAATTAAAGTATACTTTTCAGAATTTTACAAAATATTAAAGTGAACATGTATTCTTTATATTGGGGGAGGGATGGAGGAGAGTATGGATTTGTTAAAGTTCTGAGACTGCCTGAAGGTGAAGGAAAATTATTATTATTTTTTTTAATTTTAATAATTTTATTTTTTTAATGGGGTGACATCAATAAATCAGGATACATATATTCAAAGATAACATGTCCAGGTTATCTTGTCATTCAATTGTGTTGCATACCCATCACCCAAAGTCAGATTGTCCTCTGTCACCTTCTATCTAGTTTTCTTTGTGCCCCTCCCCCTCCCTCTTTCCCTCTCCCTCTCCCCCCTCCCCCCGCAACCACCACACTCTTATCAATGTCTCTTAGTCTCACTTTTATGTCCCACCTACGTATGGAATAATGAAGTTCCTGGTTTTTTCTGATTTACTTATTTCACTTCATATAATGTTATCAAGATCCCACCATTTTGCTGTAAATGATCTGATGTCATCATTTCTTATGGCTGAGTAGTATTCCATAGTGTATATGTGCCACATCTTCTTTATCCAGTCATCTATTGATGGGCTTTTTGGTTGTTTCCATGTCCTGGCCACTGTGAACAATGCTGCAATGAACATGGGGCTGCATGTGTCTTTACATATCAATGTTTCTGAGTTTTGGGGGTATATACCCAGTAGAGGGATTGCTGGGTCATAAGGTAGTTCTATTTTCAGTTTTTTGAGGAACCACCATACTTTCTTCCATAATGGTTGTACTACTTTACATTCCCACCAACAGTGGATGAGGGTTTCTTTTTCTCCATAGCCTCTCCAACATTTGCTATTATCTGTCTTGTTAATAAAAGCTAATCTAACAGGTGTGAGGTGGTATCTCATTGTCGTTTTGATTTGCATTTCTCTAATAACTAAAGAAGATGAGCATCTTTTCATATATCTGTTGGCCATTTGTAGGGAAATTATTTTAAAAAAACTGAAAATGATAAAGTGGATGTTTGCTGTTCAGATTAGCAGGCACAGTTTAATTGTAATAGTGAAACTCAGTGATTTTAAAAAATCCTGACAGCAACTGACATTATCTTAATAAAAAGGTAAGTCTCTGTTTATCTTTTTATTAACTTCTATTAAGTTTTGGTAATTTTTAAAATGGCACCTTGACATATAGATATCTAGATTTCTTCTTCTTTTTTTTTTTTGAGTGCAGCACTAAGAATGAAACATGTAAAGCCAATTTGAAGAAAGGATTGTTGAACGTTTAATTCCTTCTTGCAAAAATAGCAATAGTAACATGACAATTACTTGCAAACAGCAGGAAGGTCCATGGAACTTGCACCTGAGAAAAATGCAGAGGCCCCATATTTTTACCACAGCAATTTAATTCACAAGAAAGGCCTATACTTTACTGCTCAGGGACATTGGCAGAAGTCTCACAGCTCTGAATATTTGCACGTTTTAGTGATGAAAAATTAAATTTCTTAAGTACACATTTTCCACTGGGAAACATTTTTTGAATTCTTACCCATTGTTTTAAATTTAAATATGATAGTATTTATTTATTTATTTATTTTTAAAATATTTTATTCATTTTAGAAAGGAGAGAGAGAAGAGGGGAGGAGCAGGAAGCATCAGCTCCCATATGTGCCTTGACTGGGCAAGCACAGGGTTTTGAACTGGCGACCTCAGCATTTGGTCAATGCTTTATCCACTGCGCCAACACAGGTCAGGCGACTAAATATGATAGCTATTTAAGCAGTAACTTTCTGTATATGAACCAGAATTTTTCTGTAAAACTCTGGTACTTCTGCAGTATTTCTTAGAGACACAGAGAATGATGATGATGATGATGATGATGAAATATTATTGATAAAACATGAATCGAGGTTTTCCACATACTGTATACTCTTTCAGTGGCTTTATATGCATTAGCTTTACTGAATATTTACAAACTCTTTATGAAGAAGGAGCTATTATGATATGAACTTTAGTGAGAAGAGCATCGACATCTGTAAAGAATAACTTGCCCAAAGTAACCCAACTAGGAAGTGGCAGAGCCCAAGCCTGAACTCTTAACCAGAGTTTCATATAACAAAGAAGACCTGATGCCCGATCTACCTATCTGAATATCATGAAACTATAGAGCTGACTTTAATACAAAAGCAAACTTTTCATTTAGAATTTTAAAATAAGAGAAATAGAAATGAATAAAATACAAGTAATTTTAGCTGGATATTTATACTCAGAGTTTGGTCTTGGGGGTAATATATTATTGGAAAGGTATATGAAAACACATACACACATAACATATATACTATATGTAACCATAATTAACTCATAGTAATTAAAGTCAATAGTAAAATAAGAATTTATCACTAACATGAAAATTATGTGCTATAAACACATAGTTAATAGATATGTTCTTGACCTGATCTGTGTTGGTGCAGTGGATAATGTGTTGACCTGGAACACTGAGGTTGCTAGTTCGAAACCATGGCCTGGCTCTGGTCGCAACAGAGCGACGCCCCGGAGGGGCAGAGCATCGCCCCCTGGTGGGCAGAACGTCGTCCCCTGGTGGGCGTGCAGGGTAGATCCCGGTTGGGCGCATGCGGGAGTCTGTCTGACTGTCTCTCCCCGTTTCCAGCTTCAGAAAGAAAAAAAATAAAAATAAATAAATAAATGCTTCTGGCCCTCTTTCATCTCTTAGTAGACTTTAAATATATATGTTTGTTTTTGTTTTTTTCCAAAGTCAGAAGCGGGGAGGCAGAGAGACAGACTCCCGAATGCGCCCGACTGGAATCCACCTGGTATACCCACCGGGGGCGATGCTATGCCCATCTGGGGCGTTGCTCCATTGCAACGGAGGCACTCTAGTGCCTGAGGTGGAGGTCATGGAGCCATCCTCAGCGCCTGGTTCAATTTGCTCCAATGGAACCTTGGCTGCAGGAGGGGAAGAGAGAGAGAGAGAGAGAAAGTAGAGAAGGAAGGGTGGAGAAGCAAATGGGTGCTTTTCCTGTGTGCCCTGACCAGGAATCAAACCTGGAACTTCCACACACCAGGCCAATGCTCTACTGCTGAGCTAGCTGGCCAGGGCCTTTAAATATATTTTTAGCATAGTACTCTCATGTTTAAATTATTTCTAATATTGACATTCATTGTTACACGTCTTCTCTCACAACTGTCCACTTGTTTATTCTCTCTGTTGTAGGTTCAAAACCAGGCACTCTAATTTACTAACTAGGTAGTTTTAGACAATTTACTTATTCCATCTAACCTTCAATTTTTTCATTCCTACATTAGGGATACTAATTGTGTCAGCTTCAAAAGTTTATTGGAAGGATTAAACTCCAAGGAAAAAAAACCCACAAAAAACAAACAAACATGAAAAGCACTTAGTATAGAGATTGTCACATAGTAAATAGTCACTATTTGTGGAAAGAATGGATAGATAAATGATCTGAGACAGAATTTCTAATTTAACTTATTGTGTTTTCTCATACAAGTCTCGCTATCTAGAAGTTCCTATTCTCTTATTTCATGTCCAACAGTTTCAAGATTTGGCTATAATTTATTCCTCTGACTTCAACTTCAGTTTTTTATTGCTTTATTTTGTATCCTATTCTCATCTAAGCCATCTGATAGAAGGTGTTGCATTCACATAAATAAATAACACACCAAAATTAATTACAAGTTTATGTCCCCATAGCAGATTTTTTTTTAAAGTTTTATTTTTTGGATTCGGGATAAGATGACTCTTAAATCCTGCATTAATATGTATATTTGATTTTCCACCCCTTGTTCCTTGGTGTGATTATTTGTAGCCTGATAATTACATGTTTCATGAAAAAAAAAAAGATTAGGTAACACAACCTGCTTATTGTCCTTCTCAAAGGGTATGAATAAGATAAGGCTAGTAAATATATATATATGACAAGCTCCTTAATAGAATTTTTGGATAACATTCATTTTGCTCTATCTCCACAATTGTGGGGATATAATTTTTGCTTAGAAAACCCCCCCTTTTTTTTCTTGCTACCAATAATGTAATGCACTTTGGACAAATAAATTATATCAAGGTCTTTGCCTAGCAATAGAAAATTCCTTACTTCAACCATCTTCTTTAGCTACTTGGTTTGTTCACTGGATAGCGTTGAAAGATTTATAAAAAAATACTTGGTTGAAGATTCTGCTCACTTGAAGTGAAACGAAGGGCACCAAGGCGAGTCCAGTTAGGCTGTTGCTCTTCTGTAGGCAGTGACCACTGCAGGAGCGTCCTGTTGTTTCTGCATTCCAGCCCAGCCTGGCAGTGGCTTTTGGGTCGGTGAGCTCAGTAGCACTGTGTTAAGTAATGGTGGTTGGTGGTCATGGGAGGAAGAGGAAATGGGGCCAGGACATAGAAAGTTCTCAATTCTTGAAATGGGACTAAAAATGTTAAATGACATACTCTATGGGAAAATGCTCTGAAGATATCATACAAATTCCCATTCCTCTGTTTCTGGAGAGCAAAAATGAAAGGCTTTCGAGTAGAAACTGAGCCTGAAAACTCCCAGCACTGAAGGAATATTGAAGGAAGCAAGGGGTTCGGGTGAAACCCTATTGCCAATGTGATCAACTCGCTCAGGCCCTTTGCCCTTTTTGTTCTTCCTTTGGAAATTCTCCGTCAGCCTTGGCTGGTCTGAGGGTTTTCCTCCTTGGGTTTTATTTCATATATTTTGTTCAGTTATATGTTGTGATAGACTTCTAAGATGGTCCTGACATTCCCTACCCCTGATGTACACATGCAGTGTAATTTCTTACCCTTAAATGTGGGTGGAACCATTTACTATGATTAAGTTACACTATATGGGAAAGGTGATGGTATAGTTGTTCAAGTGATTATATTAAATTATATAAGACTTGCTGGGAGGGGGTAGGGGAGGGGCACAAAGAAAACTAGATAGAAGGTGACGGAGGACAATCTGACTTTGGGTGATGGGTATGCAACAGAATTGAATGACAAGATAACCTGGACATGTTTTCTTTGAATATATGTACCCTGATTTATTGATGTCACCTCATTAAAATAAAAATTTATTTATTAAAAAAAGACTTGCTCTTAGCAGATTGGAAAGGGATTCTCCTGCTGGCTCTGAAGAATAAGCTTCCATGTTGTGAGATGTCATATAGCTAGGACCTAAGGGAAGGTTCTAGGAGCTGAGGACAATCCCCTCCCCTGCCCACAGCCAATGGAAAATGGGGACCTCAGTCTCTTAACCACAGGAATTGATTCTGCCAACATCCCAAATGAGCTTGAAAGAGGATCTTCAGCTCTAAGAGGAGAAGGCAGTCCAGCCAGCAGCTTGGTTTCTGCCTTGTGAATCCCTGATACACTGTTTCCAAATCCTTCACTCACAAAGACCGCTGAGATATATATATTTCTGGTGTTTTAAGCTAAATTTGTGGTAATTTGTTATGCAGCATTAGAAAGCGAATATACATTTCAGATTTTAAATTAGAATTAAGCCTTATCTGTAATTTCTTTGTACATTTCTGAGGACCCAGTTAGTACCTGTACATAGCAAGTGTGCCATTAGATTTGCTGATTTTTTTTTTCTTATGGAGACAGAGAGAGGGACAGATAGGAACAGGCAGGAAGGGAGAAAGATGAGAAGCATCAATTCTTTGTTGGGGCTCCTTAGTCTCCGTAGTTATACATTGATTGCTTTCTCATATGTGCCTTGATCAGGGGTGGCAGCAGAGCAATTGACCCCTTGCTCAAGCCAGTGACCTTGGGCTTCAAGCCACCAACCTTTGGGCTCAAGCCAGCGACCATGGGATCATGTCTATGATCCCACACTCAAGCCAGTGACATGGTGCTCAAACTAGTGAACTCGCGATCAAGCCAGTGACCTCGGGTTTTGAACCTGGGTCCTCCAAGTCCAGTCCGATGCTCTATCCACTGCACCACCAACTGGTCAGGCACTGACATTTTTTTGATTAATATAAATATCCTGAAAATTTCCTTCAAATTTGACCTCTTTCTCTGTAACTAGAAAAAATCTTTAAACATTTTTTTCCTGAGTATTTAAAATATATCTTTTAAAAAACTTTTTCTCTCATTATCCTGCCAAGTATATTCATGTTGATTCAGACCAAATAAATAATTGATGTAGGTCAAAAGATACTTTGAGTAGAAGGACCTTAATTGGGGAGATTTGAGCTGGGTAGCCACAAAGTCTAATCTACTTAAATTTATTATATTATGGAATATTGACATGAGAAGTTTGATATAAACAAATCAGAAGTTTAAATGTTATCCCTGATAATTCTCAATTATGTCATGTAGTTGTAGTAACATTAATAGCAATAGCTTACCTTTATTTATCACCTAGTATGTATCTAGAAATTTTTAATACTTTTTATCTATTAACATGTTTCAGCCTTAAAATGATCTATAAGTGGATTACTATTATTATCTCCATATTACATATAAGGAAAACAAGGCACAGAGAGGTTAAATAACTTGTTTGGGGTCAGTTGCATAATAATAATAATAATAATAAGCCCTGTATAGCTCTTGTATTTTATGTATATTAAATAATTTAATTCTTACAATAATCCTATGAATTGAATACTATCATTGACTTCATTTTAATTTTTAATTTTTATTTATTTATTTATTTTTTACAGAGACAGAGAGTGAGTCAGAGAGAGGGATAGACAGGGACGGAGAGAGATGAGAAGCATCAATCATTAGTTTTTCATTGCGCGTTGCAACACCTTAGTTGTTCATTGATTGCTTTCTCATATGTGCCTTGACCGTGGGCCTTCAGCAGACCGAGTAACCCCTTGCTGGAGCCAGAGACCTTGGGTTCAAGCTGGTGGGCTTTTTCCTCAAACCAGATGAGCCCGCACTCAAGCTGGCGACCTCGGGGTCTCGAACCCGGGTTCTCTGCATCCCAGTCTGACGTTCCATCCACTGCGCCACTGCCTGGTCAGGCTCATTGACTTCATTTTAGTGAAAAATACTCAAGATATCATTTTAGAATATTTTTCATTTCTACTTTACTCTTATAAGTTAATTAACCAAGTTTTAAGAGTTTGACTTACGTAAGAGATCTTATCTAACTTTTTTTTTCAAAATTTCAAAATCAGTTTACACTTGAATCAGTTTACAGGTTAACTTTCCCTGAGGAACATTCTGAGTATCTTATTAGTCTTCTAAGGAAACTTCAAGGCTCCACTTTGGTAACTGACCAAATTTCAATAGCTTCTTGTGGTTATTCAGAGACTTCTATGACTTCACTCCAATGTGTATTTCTCATTACATTTTCTTCTGTAACTCAACACGTACTCTGGGTTTGGTAAAATCAGCATAGGTAATGTTCGCTACCACCAGGATTGAGTGGCTCTCTGGTTTTCTGATTTACTTCTGGCCACCTACAAGGCCCTCCTCAGTCTCTACTTGTCAAAATAACATTTCTTTTGTCAACTTCTCTACCAAGACATTTTTTTTAATTTCACAACCAGACATGTTTCCTCCTTTACTTTGCAGATGTCTTGCAGAACATATCAACATTTGTTTATATGATAGTCTTCTTTCTATCTCTTTTTTGCAGTCTATATATTTCTTAAGAATGAAAAAAAAAAGCTCACATAGAAATTGACTTGAGGACCTGATATTATTTATGTTAAAGGAATTAAATCTGTATAAATTTTCTTCTGAAAGATATTGAAGTTTTTTTTTTTAGTAATAGTTTGATGAAAGGCAAATAAATGAAGATGTTATTTTTCAGATTAGATGATTTTTTTCTTCATAGTCCTGAAAGGTTCTCTCACAGTTTCCCTTAGTTGTTCATGTGAAAGCCTGGGAAGAACAGTGATCTATACAATAATGAAACAACTAAAAAGGTGAAAAGAGAAAGGTAGCTTTTTAAGTGATTAAGAATAAATTGTTATTGAGTCATACTATGAGCCAGAAGAGTTCCTTGCCCCCAACAACGAATAAACATAAGTAATAATAAATGCACAACAAACATAATAAGATATATCAATATATTAGGGCTATGATAAGTGCTATGAAAACATAGATCAAGGTAAAAAAAAAATGGTTGTGGCTGGTGAGGAAAGGTAGGTCTCAACTAAGCAAAAGAACTGGCCAAGGAGCTTTCTTCCTCACTTGCATGAGGAGCAAACATTTTGAAGGGAGAAGTATTGCTTCTCTGTTGATAAAAGAAAAAAGGAAGTTATCAGTTTTGGTTCAATTAAGTGTAAAGATAGCTTATTGGAAACTGACATTTCTTGTCATTCAAATTATGTAGAATTTGAGTAATCAGATTTTGAATATAGACTTTTTTTAACCATTTTTTTCTTTATTTATTGGGTGACATTGGTTAATAAAAGTATATAGATTTCAGATGTACAATTCTATGATACATCATCTGTATATTGTATTACATGTTCATCACCCAAAGTCAACTCTTTCTACCACATTTATCCCCGCATACCCTAATCTACCTCTCCTACCCCCCTTTTCTTCTGGTAGCCACCATACTGTTGTACAGTTTGTTTGTTTAATCCATTCACCTTTTTCACCCTGCCCTGCAACTTCCTTCCCCTGTGACAGCTGTCAGCCTGCTCTCTATAAGTTGGTCTCTATTTTGCTTGTTAGTTTATTTTGGTCATTAGATTCCACATATAAATGAAATCATATAGTATTTGTCTTTCTCTGACTGGCTTATTTCACTTAGCCTAATACCTTCCAGGTCCATTCATGCTGTAACAAATTATAAGATTTTCTTTTTCTTTTCTTTTATGGCTGAATAGTATTCCACTGTGTAGATGTATCATAGCTTTTTTTTTTTTTATCCACTCATCTACTGATGGACACTTGGGCTGCTTTCAGATCTTGGCTATTGTAAATAATGTTGCAATGAACATAGGGGTGCATATCTTCTTTTGAATTAGCATTCAGGTTTCTTTGGATATATTCCCAGAAGTGAAATCACTGGGTCATAAGGCAGTTCCATTTTTAATGTTTGAGATAACTTCATACTACTTTCCATAGTGGCTGCAACAGTCTGCATTCCCACCAGCAGTGTATGAGGGCTCTCTTTTTCTACAAATTCTCACCAACACTTATTGTTTGTTGACTTATTGATGAGTGCCATTCTGACAGTTGTGAGGTGGTATCTCATTGTGGTTATGATTTGCATTTCTGAGATGATTAATGACAAACTTTTTTTTTTTTTTTTTTTTTTTTAACAGAGGCAGAGATAGACAGGGACAGACAGATAGGAACGGAGAGAGATGAGAAGCATCAATCATCAGTTTCTTGTTGCACGTTGCGACTTCTTAGTTGTTCATTGATTGCTTTCTCACATGTGCCTTGACCGTGGGCCTTCAGCAGACCGAGTAACCCCCTGCTGGAGCCAGCGACCTTGGGTCCAAGCTGGTGAGCTCTTTGCTCAAGCCAGATGAGCCCGCGCTCAAGCTGGAGACCTCGGGGTCTCGAACCTGGGTCCTTCTGCATCCCAGTTTGACGCTCTATCCACTGCGCCACCACCTGGTCAGGCAATGACAAACTCTTTTAAAGGCTAAATCAGTGCATGTTTTTGTGGACTGAATTGTGTCTCTCCTCTGTCTCCCAATTCATATATTGAAGGCCAACACCCCCTCCACATATTTCACAATATGACTATATTTCAATATAAAACTTTTTAAAGGAGTAATTAAGGTAAAATTAATGAACTCTGATCCCATGGGACAAACGAGGAGATTAGAACAAAAACAACACACAGTGAGGGGTGCCCAGATGAGGACACAGCAGGAAGGTGGCCATCTGCCAGCCAAACCTACCATCATCTTAGTGTTGGACTTCTAGTCTTCACAAATGTGAGAAAATAAATTTCTGTTGTCTGTGGAAATGTGTTATGGCAGTCCTAGTGAAAGAGTACACATGATTATATACTAGTTCAGCGGTTCTCAACCTGTGGGTTGCGACCCCGGCGGGGGTCGAACAACCAAAACACAGGGGTCGCCTAAAGCCATTGGAAAATACTTCCGCCGGGGTCGCGACCCACAGGTTGAGAACCTCTGTACTAGTTGAAAAAGAGACCATAAAATCCTTAAAGATTTTTGAAATGGGCAGTTCAGATTACAAAATTAAGCTTGTGTTTTGCTCCAACAGCCACTTTGTGGAAAGATATTGCCTTAGATGTTGAGAATAATCATGTCAAGTTTGGTAGCCAGTCTCTAAGAGGGCCCTCAATGATGCTTGCCTTTTGGTGTTCATTCTATGTAGTTGTTAATCATTGCTTTCCTGTGTGAGAAATAGGATACTACAGAAGTAACCATGTATCAGTCCATGGCTAGGTCTTATCAGATACTATGGCTTCTGCTTTGCTCTCTCTTGGATCACTGGCTCTGAGGGAAGAGAGCCACCATATTACACTGAAGCAGTCTTCTTAAATTTGTTGAGATTTACCTTTGGCCTACAATGCGATCTATCCTGGGGAATATTTCATGTGCACTGGAAAAGAGTGTACATTCTGCTGCAGTGGATGAAATATTCTGTACATATCTATTAAGTACATATAGTCTATTAGTTTAAGACTAATGTTTTCTTATTGGTTTGTGTCTGGAGGATCTATGCATTGATATAACTGGGATATTAAAATCCCCTACTATTGCCCTGGACAGTTGGCTCAGTGGTAGAGCGTCGGCCTGGCGTGCAGGAGTCCCGGGTTCGATTCCCGGCCAGGGCACACAGGAGAAGCACCCATCTGCTTCTCCACCCCTTCCCCTCTCCTTCCTCTCTGTCTCTCTCTTCCCCTCCCGCAGCCAAGGCTCCATTGGAGCAAAGTTGGCCCGGGCACAGAGGATGGCTCTGTGGCCTCTGCCTCAGGCACTAGAGTGGTTCTGGTCACAACAGAGCGATGCCCCGATGGGCAGAGCATTGCCCCCTGGTGGGCATGCTGGGTGGATCCCAGTCGGGCGCATGCGGGAGTCTGTCTGACTGCCTCCCCATTTCTGGCTTCGGAAAAATATAAAGTAAAATCCCCTACTATTATTGGATTGATGTCTATTTCTCCTTTCAGATGTGTTTGTATTTACTTTATATTATATATCTAGATGCTTCTATGTTGGGTGCATATTTACATATGTTGCATCTTTCTGTTGGATTGACCTGTTTTTCTTTATGTAATGCCCTTCTTTGCCTGTAACTAGTAACTTATTTCCAGTAGAATTCCTAGATTTACACTTTTACTACTCCTTCCCTTAATGTTTTAGGTGATTGATATTATAACTTACATATTTTTATATTGTATAACTAATAAACAGATTATTCTAGTTATGGTTATGTTTTTTAACTTTTAAACTACAGTTGTAAGTGAATTATACACCTCATTGTTCTATTACAGAGTCACACTCTGACTATATATTTACCATTACCAGTAAGTTTTATACTGCCTTCTTATATTTTTATGATCTTAATTAGTATCTTTTTATTTCCATGTAGAGAATTCCCTTTGGCATTACTTTTAGGTAGATTTAGTGATAATGAATTCCCTCAGCTTTTCTTAGAAAGTCTTTATCCCTCCTTCATTTCTGAAAGACAGTTTCATCAAATACAGTATTTTTGGTTGAAAGGGTTTTTTCTTCTTATAATATTTTGAATATGTCATTTTATCTTTTCTGGCCTGAAAAGTTTCTGTTGAGAATACCACTAGTATTTTTATGAGGGTTCCCTTGTTTTATAACTTTTCTCTTTTCTCTTGTTGGTAAGGCAATCGTTTAAGCTGAGGTCTGGTGTGTGTGGGGTGTAGGGGTGATGCGTGCCACTGGCTGTGACTAGCTGGACAGGCCTGTAGCTCGGTTTCCTAAGCAGGGTTGTTAGAAGGGCTTAGTGGTTGACTGGATTCCCTGCATCAGCAAAGCATCAGATGTGACCTAGGGCCTGCAGGACTCATTTGGGGACTCAAGTCAGGTAAGAGTATGCATTGAGTGTCCTGGTCAGGTGAGGCCACCATTTTTGCTCTGCACACAGGAAAAGACCATGGCTCTGCTAAGTTCCTCTGTGATCAGGGCTCTTGGGTGGGCTACACTGCTTCTCGTGTGCTAAGGTTTCCTGATTCAGTTGCTCAGCCACATGTGGGTTTACTCATTAGTTTTTCTGCTTAAGCACAGTGGGAGAGGCAGCTCTAAGGCCACTGATGCTGTTTGGGGTCTTTTCTCACACTGTCCTATGCCCCAAGTTCCTTGGACAAACAAGGCCACTAGCTCTGCTTTGGGGGAGATCAGTTCTTTTTGCTTGCTGCCTGGGTCAAGTATTGCTGGGTTATGCAGCTTCTGAATGGTCTCACCAATTCCTCCTGTAGATGGGGCTAGAGGCCACTTTCTGCAGTGGGTCGGGCTATCACTCAGCCTCCTGCTTGGGCATGAGCAGATGTCAGGGCCAGAAGATATCCTTCTTTTGGGACCAAAATCAGGCACACCTGCCTGCACCCAGGTCAGTTCCCAGATCAGACTGCACTCGGACTAGGTTCTACAGGTGAGCATAGCTACTGATTCGGCCTACTACTTAGGCTCTGAAAGTAGGAGTGTGTGTGGTCTGCCAAGATCTGAGTGCTGGTTGTTGGAATCCCCTCACCCTTTCTCTGTCACAATCAGATTATCAGTGCTTGAATTTTGTAGATTCGCCTGTAATCTCTGTAGAGTGAAACCAGAGTAGGGGCTCTCACTAAGTGACCCACAATGCTGGAGATGCTGGATACCATCCTGGGGTTTTCTTCCCCATTGGAGGAAGTGTCGGCTCAGGGGAGAGCCCTCCATCTGGTGCTGGGCTGGCCTGGGGAGGGGCAGTGCAGTAGGTATGTAGCCATTTCTCTTAGCCTTTTAATCTAGTGTCTTGGTCTCAGCCTCACTAATGAGTTCTAGGGTTCTCTCAGCAGTGTCTTGTCCATGAAAGCAGTAGTCCCCCATAATCCACAGGGGACATGTTTCAAGTACCCTAGTGGATGACTGAAACCACAGATAGTCACATGTTTTTTCCTATGCATACCTTTTTACTTAAAGGAAACAATTTTGCAGCTTCTATTTGGCACAAATTGCCAGCATTATTATTTTTGCACTTTGGGGCCATTACTAAATAAAATAAAGTTACTGGAAAACAATCACTGCAATATCAAAGCAGTTGTTCTGATCACTGAGGTGGCTCCTAAGTGATTAATGGGTGAGTAGTGTGTCATGTGTGGCTATGCTAGATGACGGGTGATTCACAGCCCATTCAGAATGGAGTGAAATTTCACCATGCTACTCGGAATGGCTCATGATTTTAAACTTATGAATTGTTGATTTCTGGAATTTTCCATCGAATATTTTTGTTTCGTGGCTTACTGCGGTAACTGAAACCATGGAAATCACAACCGGGGCTAGGTGAGGACTACTACAGTTGTTAGTGGTTCTTGTAAATGGGAGCAGAGTCAGGAACAAGCTACATTGATTGCCATCCTGGTGACCACACTTTCTCTCACCGAGTTAAGTCAAACAGTGTAGATGCTGCTGTGAAGGGATTTTACAGATATAATTAAAGTTTCTAATCAGTTGACTAAGAAAATGCAAAGTGAAATTATCCTAGATGGGCCCAATTTAGTTGGAAAATCTTTAACACAGGTCTTGAATCATCCCTGAAAAATGGGAGACTCAGTTTGTAGACACAGAAGTTTGAGCTGTGCCCTTGGAATTCCAGCCTGCTTACTATGCCCTTGTCTTTCCGCTGCCTGCTTTCTGGACTTCCGATTTGCTTAGCCAGGATCCCACATATGAGAAGACAAGTTGCTTTCAATGAATTCCTTCATATAGGTCTAGTCTATCTATATTAATATATAGCTAGAACTATGTAATCTCTCTTAATGGTTTTGTTCCATTGGTTGAATCCTGAATGATATACTTAGTTTGAGGGGTTTTATTTTCCTGTTAATTCCATATACACTGTCATCTGATTAAGTAATCCAATCATGTCTTAGCAATCAATTTTAAGCAATTTCCAAACAGTGAATTTGTTATGCATACATTTATCCAGAAATTTTATAAAATAAACTCTGGTGAATTACAAACTTCTCCCATGATGAACGCTCTGAGAGGCAAAGATACTGCAACTATATTATCCATCTTCTTAAGAAGGAATGAGTTTCAAGACAAAGCATAGCATGTGTCTTCTGGGAAAATACTTTAAGTAAATATTTATTCTTCTCTCATGAGCAAGTTCAGATCCCTCCAAACTTAAAACAACAAAAAATATCAATCAGTCTTACTTTCACCTTATATTTTATATATTGCCCTCATTCCTCTTCTACAATCTCTCAGAAGAGAGGTCTGTGTTCATAGTCTCCATTTCTTTCACTTTTCCTTTATTTCTCAGTCATTAAGATTTTGTTTTCATCCTTAAAACTCTACAAAACTGGGCCTGACTTCTTTGCCATTAAATGTAACAGCTGTATTTCATTTAACCTCTTAGCATCTTAACCTCTTAGCATCTTTCAATAATATTTGATCTCTCTTTCCTTCTGAGGTACCTCTTTTCATGGGCCTCCATGACATGACAGCCTTTTGGTTTGCTTACTGTTTCCAGATTACTCTTTCTCTGATCTTTTTACTGGCCTATCAACCTCTGGCTATCCTTCAGCAACTCAAGGTTCAGTCCTAGTTTTCCTTATATATTTTTTCCATATTCTCTCTATAGGAACATTTTCCCAAATGCATGGCTTCAATAATCAACCAGATGCAGGTAACTTTAATGTATATGAGCATTACAGATCCTTGTATCCAACTGCTTCCATAGCAGCTCTACTCAGGTGTCTCAAAAGCACCTTGAAGGCAATGGGTGAGAAGTTAACTATTGATTTTATCCTTAAACCTTCCTCAGTTTAGTAATGAACATTATTATCCATTAAACAAGTTAAAAATCTGAGAATACTCTTCATGTATCCTTTGTTTTACTTCCTCCTTCCCAACCCCTCTGTCATATTTATCACTATGTCCTGCTAATTTTTCCATCTAGAACAGCTTCTCTTCTGTCTATTTGCCACTCTAATCCAATTTCAAGCCACCTTCATCTCAAAACTAGACTGTTCCCTAATGAGGAACAGTCTAGTCAAAACAGCTCCCTAATGAGTTTCTATACAACCACTCTTGCTCAGTACCCTACAGTTCATTTTTTATACTACTTGGGAAAACAAAACAAAACAAAACAACTTTTCAAGCCCCAAGTCTTACCCTGTTTCTTGTATCTTAAAAACCTTCAGTGGCTTCTTAGTCACCTATATCTTGGTCATTTCTTGTCATATTTCTCTAAATTTATCCATCCCAACAATATTCATCTTCTTTCATTTCCCACTTCAAAGACTACACACACTCCCCACACCTGCCACACTGTCTCCAGCCAGCATCCTCACTTACTCAATGTTGACTCATTATGTGGATTTAAGCTTAAAGGATGATTCTCAGGGAAAAATTTCTTTATGTTTATGATCAGATTCTCCTATTATAACCTCTCAAGCATCTACATTGTTCCTTAATAATACTCATATCTGTGTGCTCCATGAGAAATAGAGGTGTGCCTGTTTTACATTATTGTATTTTCGAGTGGTAGGCTAGGCATAATAATGGCAGACACTCAGAGGATTTGAAGAACAACTAAATACATGAATGACTGAATGAAGCCCCATTACAACATCCTAGATACCTGCTGCAATGTATTAGTGTTGAAATGTGACGAGAATCTGAGGAAAATGACTTTGTGGATTTCCATTTATTTTTTCTTAATTGCATATACTTTGCATTTGCATAGTTTCTAAATCACAGGCTGATTTTTTTTTAACTAGAGTTGAAAATTCATCCTGTGATGTGAAAATCAAGCTGTGCTCTCCCTATTTAGCATCATCACCAAACCACAAATTCTGCAATTAAAAGTACAACTTTGTAGGTAATACATGAGGATATTCAGCTTGTTTATGCAGAGCTTTATTGCCTCTATAGATCTTTTCAAAGTAAAAACATTCCTTGCATTTATAATATAAGTAACAGACGCAGAAACACATAGCAAGCAGAAAGAGGATAAAAGTTCCATCTTTGTATGACTCATGGCTACATCTACAGTTTATATAACTGTCAGGCAGGGTTTTTAATTACCTATTCCAAATTTATATTTTTTCCTCTTGCATATCTGGTAAACATCAGTCAATAATTGCTAACCAACTTACCTTCTAAAAAATAAATTTCATGTTATGAACTCTTCAGTGTTCTGGAGTTTTAGGACAGTTGAACTGAGAAGCAAAAGATAAAGACTGAAAATAATTTGCTTACACATAAGAGGAGCTTACACATTTGAACCAATAAAATTCTAAATACAATGAAAAGACTCTTGATCTTATTCTTCCTTTCCAGGTTCTTGGCATTTCAGTCATCAAATAGTTAGGTCATAGGATATTTTTTATTGGATGAAATTAATAGAATTATTCAAAGAACTAGATGGGTCTTCAGAAATTCCAGGTGTTTCAGTGACATAAAAGTCCAGCATTGTCAAAATCTGACAAATATGGAGTATCCTAGGGCTGACCTTTGACATAATTTTCCTACCATTGTGATCCCAAGCACAAAGAACTTAAGAATTTTCTCTTTATCTTCTTCTGCTTGGCCCACCAAGACTGGTTTCATTCAACAAGATGCAGGCAATTGAAAAACTGGGTTTCAAGTAGCCTGATGGCATCTTTGGCTTCATATTGGAGTTTGATTTCTCAAACTTTTTGGAACTATTTTATATAGTTTTATATGGCTTTATACAGAAGTATTTCAGGGAGTATAATTATTTTATAGGACCAAATAATATTCTATTGGTGGGATTGTGTGTGTTTGACAGAGCAGTCCCTAAGCCTGAGGGCTAAGTGTCACAGAGAGGTTAGCTAGCTGTGTCACACCCTGTTTGGGGCTTACATAGTGGAGTCAGAAAGGGAAATAGGGCCCCCCGTGCAAAAATCTAAACCTGGCAATAGGGGTTCAGGGCAACCCTATGTTAGGGCTGAGGGCATAACCTGGTGTTCAGTTCTGCCAGCCTATCAACAGAAGCCCTTGCATCTCTCTTAAGATATACTGGGTTTTTAACAACAGGAAGCACACAGCTCTGCTATTGTCCTGACAAGCAACAGACTTGACTTTGTAAAAACAGGTGTAGTCAGGCAATTAAAGACACAAACTCCTTTCTGGGATTGAACTAGGAAGAGGCAAATAGTCAAGGCAGGTGTTGAAGCTTAAAGTTAACTCATAGATTTAGGACCCACAAGGGCTTCACTGGAATGTTTAGCTTCCTTTGATGGAACGCCCATCACCTCAGGATAACTATAGAGCAATAAGTAGGCACTGTCTCAGAGATTTTCGGTTTGTCTAAAGAATTTTCAAATAAATTTGTAAAATATCCTAGGGTTATTCATAAATGACTATATTAATCAATATTTACCCATGGTCATAATCAAATGTTGAGCTTTTATTTCTCTTTCCAAGGTAAATAGTAAACTGTGAACATTATCCTTCAGAGCTAAGAACACATTATCTTGATTTCTTAGCATGAAGAATGATGTTTTAAAGATAATAGGCACTACTATATATTACCAATTCAAAGAGAGAATAATAAAAAAGGCACTAGTATTATGCATTTTTGGTGGTTGTATTGAATCAGTGTTGTCTACATACTAAAAACATTTAACCAATAAAAATGAAACAAATATGCAGAACTTGTCAAACAACTACTTATGATATTAAATGATGAGTTTGATTAAACACTTTATTTGTCATCAGCTATATTAATGTTGACATAGCTTAAATCAACTGAAGTTCAAATTCTGACCACTAGCTATGGGGTTACATCAAAACCACAGTACATTTGAAGTTTACTAGTTACACAGTTGGGATTAACCTATTCTTAGATGCATAATAACGATAGTATATCACTTACTTAAAAATCCATAAAATGAAATGTTCATAAAGATGAGGATGTGTGTGTGATTCACCTTTTATGAAATATGAGCCTCTTGTGGTTCATACTTGGGGACTCTGGCTAGTAGTCAGCCACAAAGGTAAAGTCTGACCCACTAACTTAATGGCAGGTCAGACCGGATTTTGGTATCCTGGTTACCTTTTGAAGGTAGATTTTACTTTACACTTCTCAGTTTATTCAGTGTACTACAGTGTTCTTTCTTGCTTTGTGCCAATTTTGTCTTTATGGAGTTGGGATATGATCATGATTTCCTTAGGGACTCTGGAATCAGAATGCTTAGGAAGGATGATGGGACTGAATGCAGGCGGGCAGAGATGGAGCACGGAGCATCCTCAGAAAGAGAAAGAGCCGTGTCTTGGCTAGAGGAGTGGATTGCATATCCCAGTGAGTCCCTGTCTTCTGAAGGTCTTTCAAAAGCTCGGGGCAGCTTTCTTTTTATTTTATTTGGTGAAATGATCTTTGAGATTGTATTTAACTGAAGTGTCAGATAAGCCTGGCATTAAGCAAGATCCTGAGTATTTAATCATATATGTTCATGTGCAAATCCATTTGTTACAAAATGATTTGACGTAAATGAACTACAATTGCCCTCAATGTTTGTTCAGAATACAAGATAGGGTCAGCATCTACTATTTTTTTTCACAGGTATTCTAGGCAGAAGGAATGCTAGTGTCATTGAGATGCTAATTGGCTTAGGACCAATTTGTTCATAACTATTACATCAGTGTCAATTAGCTTTACTACCCTGGGCTGACAACTGCAGGGACTCCTGACCTGTAACAGAAAAGTCTAGTAGGTAAGTCTTGCCCACAAATAGCTATAAAGCAATTCAAGGATGTTAAGTACTGGAAGAAGAGTTGGATAAAGTGCTAAATTAATTCCATGGTGAGATTTTTTTTAATCCTGTTTGGTTTGACAAGCCATGTCACCCCAGTAAATTAAAAATAAATAAATTTTTACAATTCCAACTAATACATGTTAGAAACAAGTCTCAGTTTGATCTTACATATAAATAATAGGTTCACTCTAAAGCTATTATTCTGTACAATATTTCTCTAGAATGTTTTTAGGTGTGTTAACAAAAAAAAATTGTGTTTAGTTACTTTGGAAAATGCTAAATTGTGTATAAGGGGTCCACTGAATCTCCCATTCTCATGTTTTTATCAGACAATATACGTATGGGAAGGAATATTTGAACAGAATATCTACCCCCTCCCATTTCCCACTCACTGTCTCTCTCCCTGCTTCTACCTCTCTGGTACTTATGCTCTTCTCCCTCTCTTTGCTTTTTCCTATAAACCTGGCATTTATTGAACTAGGTTTGTCGGGTGACCCGTGGACTACATCAAAGGACAAATAGGCACTGCTGACTTTGTGAAGCTGCTTTCAGGTTTTAGGATGTTTTTGAATCCATTGAAAAGCTGAGCACTGGTTTTTGTGAGTTAATGGACACCCATTAATAAATTGACACTTAGATCCTCATCTGACTACTGTGCCTCTGCATTATAAGAACAGTGATTTTCAACGTTTGTCATCTTATGGCACACATAAACTAATTACTATAATTCTGCAGCACACCAAAAAATACAGTTTTTGCCAATCTGACCAAAAAAAATAGGTATAATTTTGATTCATTCACACTGGAAGGCTATTGTGTTGGTTGTTGTTATTTTTTGTATCTGACAATCTAAAGGAAAAGTGGTCAGTGCCCCTGACTAAATAACCAGGTATTGCATTTTCAAAAATTCTTGCAGTACATTGGTTGAAAATTGCTGTTACAATACAGAGAAGAGCGGGAGTGATTGACACTTCAGATCTCAAATAGGTTCATTAAGTTAGACAGCTTTCTTTGTTGCAGGATTCTTTAGGGCTAATGCTATAATAATGTATTTTGAGAATATTTAAGTAAGAAATGTATTAATGCAGTACTTTCCAAATCAATCTGGAGTGACTAGTAAGATATACCAGAGCTACAGTAATAGCTAACATTTACTAAAAATATACCAAATGCAGGAATTATTAAATTTTTGCTGCATAATCTCATTTGATTCTTATGATAGTCCAGCAAGACAAGCATTACAATAAAATAATTTTTCAAATAATGAGTTAGTCTGAAAACCTATGAAATTGGATTAAAGTTCCAAAACAAGTAAGTGCCAGAGTGATAATTCAAACACAGCTCTTTCATACTGCAAAGATTCTGCTCTGAACCAATGAATTATAACAGGTGAGGGTGAGGGAAACTAGGTTTATAGTTGTGAGTATGCAAAACAAAGTTTACTCTTGTGTTATTGTTATTGATTATTGTATTATTTTCCACATGAGTAACTGTAAACCAACTTTTGTCCCACAATGTATTTGAGAAAAATTTGCACAATACACATGTCTTCTCTAGGTTATCTTTCAATTATATGAAATTTTTGTAGTCATGTTAAAATTGTAGAAAAGGCTGAGAGTTGGACTGTGTTCTTGATTTAGGTTTCATATGTACTGGGCACAAATCAAGCTTCCACCTGAAAAATATAACAGGAATCTAGTGGGCAGGAGAAAGATACCCATTCCTTCTCATCATTATGGGTAGCAGTGTTACCTATTCAACTCTACAGGCAAGAAAAAATGTGGAGGAGAATGTTTTCACATTTATTTCCATGCTCCAGTTAAGACTTACAGATATCCACCAAAAGTGTTTTAAGAGATTGCCTGGGAAGAGATGAATGATAATTTAGAATGAGTAACCATGGAAACAGCACAAAATACAAAACTGTTATTCTGTACCCTGGCATTCTAGGTCTGTTTCTGCAATTGACTTTTGAAAATTACTGAATCTTTCAGTCCATGTTCCAATACTTATAAAATGATGCATGATTCTAAGCCTTGCAAATACCCCAGATGCAGCACTGGACTACCCATGGCTATTCAGAAGAAAACAAATGCTTTGTTCCACTTCACTGATTGACCACTGTATTGTACCTGGCAGTGGGCTTACTCTTTACACAGGGTCTTAGAGAGATTCTTCAGTGTACTGGAGATCCGAACTTGGAATAGTGTTGGAAGGACCATTAAAGAGAAAAGATTATCACACAATAGGTCAGACTAAGGTGCCAGATAAAAATACCTGCTTCCCTAAATTGCTTTGTAGTCATGGCAACTACATCACATAGCTTTGGTGAACTGGGCATAAACTAAGGGCTATAGAAAAGATTTTGACTGTCTTTTTTTATATAAATAAATTTTTATTAATTTTAATGGAGTGACATCAATAAATCAGGGTACATATATTCAAAGAAAACATGTCCAGATTATCCTGTCATTCAATTATGTTGCATACCCATCACCCAAAGTCAGATTGTCCTCCGTCACCTTCTATCTAGTTCTCTCCATGTCCCTCCCCCTCCCTCTCTTCCTCCCCCCCCCCATAACCACCATACTCTTGGATGTCTCTTAGTCTCGATTTTATGTCCCACCAATGTATGGAATCCTGCAGTTCTTGTTTTTTTCTGATTTACTTATTTCACTCCGTATAATGTTATTAAGATCCCACCATTTTGTTGTAAATGATCCGATGTCATCACCTCTTATGGCTGAACCATGGTGTATATGTGCTACATCTTCTTTATCCAGTCCTCCATTTTTTTTTTACAGTGATTAAAGCCTTTAAGCAAACTCTTGGCCAATATAGCAAGAATCCATAAAAGAGTAGTGTCCTTAACATGTTCACCAAGTCCAAGTTGGCACCATCACCATTCCAAATTCCTGAAAATGCAACGCAACCCCAGTTCAGTCTGTTAGGGGCTGTCACAAGGAGCAGGAGTCCAGGAAAAGTCCACATCCGGGAAAAGTTCGCATGGCACTGGAATTGTTGTCACAATTCTATACTTTGTAGCTCACATCCAAGTCCCAATGACTGCTACTTCTAGCTGGTAATGACAGGTAGACTGGAAAAGCCCTCTGCAGCATGTGTAGAGATGGAGCTTCTGTTCTCCTCTGCCTGGAGAGATGAGACCAGGTTGCTTTTCCCTGGAGCTCTGTGACTGTGCCGTGGTACAGAGAACCTTGAGATACACTAAGCTGGGTGGCAAAGGTAGATTCAAAATAGAAGTTGTCAAAAGGGGGAAAGAGAGCTCTAAATTAGGCGTAGGTCCCAGCCTGAAATATGAGTGGGGCATTGAGGTTGGAGAAATAAAGGAAACACTATATATTAAACAAAGCAGCAGAAAATAGGACTATCAACACCCACAACAGAGATCTTTGAGGGAAGAATAAAAAACCTGACTATTCAGGCAAGACATAGTTAAGTGACCCTTGGCAAATGAGATCAGTTTACCTGCTTCTTGGAAGAAATACCCTAGGCTCGTCCATAGTATCGTAGATGGGGCTGATGGCCCTGGGCACCTTCAGCCTTCAGTGGCAAACCCCAGCTTTCTGGGCAAGGTTAGGTCATAGGTGGCTGGAGCAGGGCTGGAAGAGACTGAACCCTCCCTTAGAGGAGCGAGGGGAAGGCCTACCTTCCAGTGTCCCTTTTTCCTCACAGCAAAGGCATGTAAGTCTGGTAGGCTTTAGCTCAATGACCTTCCTTTACACTATTGGAGCAGGACCCAGATGGCATTCTATGAGACCCCTTTGGGGCATTGGAGCCTTTAAGGACATATCCTAAAAGCTGGTAGTTCCCCTGATCTCTATTGGGCTTTTTCTGCCTCTTGGTATCTTAAAAACCATGCTCAGAAGATCTCGCTGAGGGGTTTGAGGATCCCCATCGCCTATATAAATCTTTTCCATATATCTGGAGCTATTTGGAAAAGACAAAACAGTATTATTAGCTGGATCAAATAAAAGAAGATAGAAGTTTGCAGGAGAAAAAGATTTGGCGTCTCCTGTTCATCAGCATTCAAAAGAAATTTAAAAATTTTTAAGTAAAAAGCATGATATGATAGACCCAAAGGAGTTCCAAGATATGACTCCCCCCTTTTAAATTTTTTTTAAATTGACCTTAAAATATTTGCTGGGTACACTTTAATAATACCTTGACTTTAAAGATTGTAAGAAATACACATAATTCGAAAGGTTTGACAAAATACAGTAAATGCTTTTGCTCCATATGCAGGAGCATTGTCAGTTTAACCAGTTTAGGAAATCCAATAATAGAACAATGCATACAGACCATGAGCTATAACATGCTTAGCAGTCTCCCCTGTTCTGACAGAGGTTACTATAGATCCAGAATAGGTATCCACTGTAACATGGACATAGGACTGTTTGCCAAATGAAGGTATATGAGTAACATCCATTTGCCAAAGTTGTCCTGGTAGGGGTCCTTGAGGGTTAACTCCAAATGAAGGGACAGATTGTAGTATAGGACTTCTTGGACAGGATTTCCCAATCTGCCGTGCTGCTTCCCGAGAAAGTTGAAACTTTACACAGGGCTGCAGCATTCTGGTGATGAATAGTATGAGACTGAATTGCTCGATCTGTGATGGTTGCTCCAAATAATTTTCTTTTGGGTAGCTTGATCAACAAGGGCATTCCCTTGTGTTGAAGCTCCAGGGAGCATGGAGTGAGCTTGAGTATGTCCTATAAAACATGGAGCTCTATGTTGACATACAAGTCTTTGAAGAAGGAGGAACTGCTGAAATAGTTCATCAGCATTTGTCCCTAAGACAGCAGTCTTTATAGTGGAAACACCATAAGTAAATATTTGCTGTCTGTATATAGATTAAAGGAGGAATATGGCAAATGCCGAAAAGCCATGATAATGGCATATAATTTTAGTCTTTGAGCTGATTTTAAGTTGACAGTTTCAGTATAAAGTTGTCTATTGATTTGCAAGAGCGATTTGCTCTTTAGTGGAAGTTTCCCAGAGCCATTATTGTTGATCCTTTGGATTTTGACTGTCTTGATTCAGGAACTATCCCTTCCATTTTCTTCCTGTCTTGAATGTGGACATGATGTGTGTGTAACTGCCATGTTCTCACCATGTTTGGGCAGCATGTTTGTGGATAAAAATCCAAGGAAATATAAGGGCTGGCTTGGTTCTTGATGCTGTTTCTGAACCACCAAACCAGCCCTTCAGCACTTGCCCCAGATGTTGTTTTTTGCATGAGCAATGAGGCATACAGTCACTATCTGGTGTAAACGTCATTAGCAAAGTTTTCTGTTATGTGTGACCAAATGGATTTCTAACTTGTGTATACTAGGTCTTCATAGGTCTCTCTCACTCCTGTGTGCCTTGCAGGCAGAGGCACTGACAGCTTTATTCCAGACTATCTTT
The DNA here is from genome assembly GCF_036850765.1 of Saccopteryx bilineata. Classification (NCBI taxonomy): domain Eukaryota; kingdom Metazoa; phylum Chordata; class Mammalia; order Chiroptera; family Emballonuridae; genus Saccopteryx; species Saccopteryx bilineata. Next base: position 265,990,372 of record NC_089490.1, on the reverse strand, counting down.
TCTCGGGTGGGTGTATAACAGCCTTGGAAGATACACATAGTACACCTCCCCCCACATCCACCTACCCCACTCCCAGAGCAAAGGGCAGTTTGTCTACTATTCACTATAGCAAAAATAACGCTTTCTTCTGAAGCAAACTATTATAAAAGATTCAGGTTTTCTAAGCTTGAGGTTTCTTTCTTATAACAAAATCCACTATGTGTGCACGCATTACCTGATGTCTTAGTTTGAGCTGCTATAACAGAATACTAGGCCTGGGTGGCTTGAGCAAGAGATATTTATTTCTCACAGTTCTGAGGGCTGAGAGCTCCAGGACCAAGGTGCTGGCAGATGTGATGTCTGTGGAGGGCCCTCTTTTCAGTTTGCAGAAGGTTGCCTTCCTGCTGTATCCTCACACGGTGGAGAGGGAGGGTGTTCTCGTCTCTCCCACTTCTTATACGGGCACTCATTCAATCATGGGATTCCACACTTATGACCTAATTACTTCCCAACGGCCCTACCTCCTAATCCCATCACACTGGGCATAGGGCTTCAATGTATGAATTTTGGAGACACATTCAGCTCATAACATCTGGCCCAATTCGTATTGTTCTGAAGAAACCGAGGTTAGGAGGACTGGCAAAACGCTAGTTCTCTAACTATGGTTACTGGTGCAAGTGAAAAGTACTTTGTCTCAGACCCGGGAGTCTCGAATCTTCCAGCAGCATCCAGGACAGTGTGGCAGTAGTGCTTGTCAGTTTGTAAGTGGGGTTAATCTCAGACCTTGAGCAGTTCTGAACAAATTAATTTTGAATGGAGTAGTCAAAATCAGTACGCACCTGAATTCCATAGATAAGGATTATTTATACCCCCTACACATACAATGTCATTTTAATGATGACCATCATTTATTAAAGAAAACAAATTCTAGCAAACTTTATATTTGTAAAAACTGTGAAACACACTTATATATCATTTTAATTGGCCACATATCCAGTAACATAGAGTAAAACAGTTGAAATTTAAGAAAAATTCACAGAAAAATTAAAAGCTGTTTTAGAGCCAGTAAAAGAGAAAAACAGTATTAATTTTGCAGAAAATTATATCTATATTTTTTTGGATGAACTTAGGATGCATCTAGGATGCAGTAGAAGGGATCAAAGAGAGTAATATACATGGAGGACTGAATAGGTACTATAAGAAACAAGTAACTGATGTCCCAGGAGTGAACAGAAAGAGAATTCAAGTATAATATAAATGAATACTAATGAAGCTTCCATGATATAGAGAAGGAACTGAATTTTAATATCAAAATAACTCATGACTTATAAGGAAAAAGAAAGAGCAGACAGATTACCTGAGCAAATGCCCAAGATTAAAAAGTAAAGAACAGATCGTGCAAGAATCTGGGAAGAAGTATATTTTCACATTCAAAAAACAAATCATAAATGCTGTTAGCTATCTGTTTCACAACACTGAATGCCACAATACCCTGAGCAAAAATAACTAAAACATCTTAAGGAAACACAAATAGAGAATCAGTCAAGTAAACTATTTTATGTCTACATGATAAAATAACTGTGACTGTTAAAACAATAATAAAACTTACTACACTAAGATAGACAATTATGGGAAATGCCGTGAGATAGTTAAAACTTAAAATGTCGTAAAGTGTGTATTTCTTTCTGTGCATTTTCTTCAGGTCTGTCTTATTTGTATTTTTCTACAGCTAAGCCTAAATTAGTGTTTGATCTATTTATTGAGATTCTAAGTTAAACAATCATATTTTTCATTCCTAGAAGTTTAATTTGTATTATTCAAATGTTAATATATTGACTTTACTTTCTTGCTTGCTGAGTTATTTTTGTTTGTAAATTGACAAGTTTAGACACAGAAGGGTAGATATAAACATGGAGAATTTATAAATGAAAAACATAAGAACTATGAAACAAAAATATTTAAAATATTAACTTTTAGTTATTGTTAAAACTAAAATTAATCTTTACTATAATTGTTTTACACTTCTTTCATTTTACTGAGTCTTTTGAGGCTTGTAGGTCAAATAAGTTTGTAAATATATATATATTTGCTCGCTTATAGTTTGTTTGCATGAGGTGTGGGGGACAGGCTGTAAGCTGGCAGTCATTATAGCCTAAGGCTTAGTTTTAAGACTAAGCCTTTTCCACTCTTTTAATACTAAGATCTTTTCAACGTCCTTCTAATACTAAGATCTTCTCAAAACTAAGCTTTTCCCCACACCCTTGACTGTTGCATGATGTGGGGTGATGCACTCTTATAAGGAATCCCATTATGCCTCAGATAAGTGGCTTTGTATGAGAGACTTCCTTATTGGTATACTGGCTTAAAGGCTTTAATTTCTACACTATAAAATAAGGGAGATGGGGGCAGCACTCTCGCTCAGATCCTGCCATCAGTATTAGCAGAGGAGAGGAAGCCAAGATGGTGGAGTGCTGAAGGAGAAGCCAGTTTGAGCAGAGTTTGTGCAGAGAGAAGGAGATGGGGAAACAGAGGTGAGTAAGGCTGATGAGGTAGAAACCTTTGATTCTAGGAAATTCGGATAAGTCGGGGGCTTTGGGAGCCCTGAATGGAAAGGGAAGTGTTTTCCCGCTGTATTTTCTTGCCCACTGGGTGTGAGCTAGGATTAAAAGTACAGTGGTACCTTGAGATATGAATTTAATTCATTCTGTAACCGAGGTCATAAATCAGTCAACTTGTATATCAAAGTGCAGATATTGGACCCATGCACCAACGCGCCAACTAGCTGCAGCTTTCCGAATCACGACTCATATCTTGGAATTTCGCTCTGATCTCAAACAAATACATGGACCAAGTCGCAGCTCGTATCTTAAAAAATTTGTATGTTGGTCTGTTCATATCTCAAGGTACCACTGTAATGGCCCACGAGTTCTTGGTTCCCATTGTTTCATTACCAGCTGTCCGAATTAAACCTGAACTTGCGTTGGCCAGGTGGCTGTGATGATGGCTGCTGCTACTGGCTTTACAAGGCTCCAGAAATATAAAAACTTTTGGCCAATAGCTCATAAGTAATTAGTGATAGAGATTCTACTGGAATTCTGTACCTTTCATTCCCAGTTTAATTTTATTTTTATAACTTAAAAAGTGTACACAGTAAGTATTCAGAAGGTTCAATGACTTAGGAATATACAAAATTGTACAATATATAAAAGAACAGCATTTTAGTGTTCTCTAAATTTGACCTACATAAACCTAGCAGAAATAAACGTTAATTAAAAACTCATTAATGTCTTCTTTATGGTACTTTTTGAAAAATTTAGGTTTGTGTTTTTATCAAAGCCAAGTAGAAATATCTAAATGCATAACTTTATTTTGTGTTTAAATATTTCCATTGCTCAATCAGGAAAGCTTGAAGTTATTACATTGATGTATTTTTTTAAAAGCCATTGAAATTGTTAATAATGGCTATTTCATATATGCAGCACAGTATTTATTGCCTAGTCTAGCAAATAGCAAGTATTCAATAAATATTGGATGTGTTATATCTTAAAGAACACACTTGGATAGATAGGTTCATTCATGCCTTGACATTAATTAGATAAATGGACACATCAAGAATATTTTAAGGCTAGGAGCCACCATTGTAGCCATTCACATGCAGGTTCCCATTGGATTTGGGCAGACGATAAAGAAATGGTGGAGTTGGAGGATGGTGGGCCATTCTGTTTATTGATGTCTCACCAAGACAGGCAAACCACAAGAGAAGAAATGGGAAAAGCAGAAAACCAGCTTTCCCATGAAGGGCAAGGGGTCAGGGAGGCCCCTGCAATGGTGATAGCAGGAACCGAGAGAGAGCAAGCTCTCGTTCTGCCCCACTTTATAGTATAAAAATCAAAACCTTTAATCCAATATACAAACAAGGAAGTCTCTGATACAAAGTCACTTATCTGAGGCATCATGGGATTCCTCATGAGAGTGCACCACCGACATCATGCAATCAGTCAAGGGTGTGGGGAAAAGCTTAGTCTTAAAACTAAGCCTTAGACTAAACCACCCTGCCTGCTTACAGCCTGTCCCCCGCACCCAATGCAAACAACAAAAGAGCAAACATATATATCATATTTATAAACTTCTTTGACCAACAAATACTCTCTCAGCCTGTTTCTTCATTTGTAAGATGACATTAGGACAAGGTTATAGAAGATTCTAATTTATTAATTCTGATTGAGAACAATTTTATGGCATTGATTTTATGATAGTAAATATAATGATGTGTTCAGGTTCAGCTAGGAAAAGCATCAGGTTCAATTAGAGACAAATGTCTTTTTAAAAAACAAAGTATTTATTTTAAAATATATGTCTTACATTTCTGATTGTATAGTGGGAGAGAATATGGACTTTTATATTCAGATATACTTGGGTTTTTATCTACAGTTCACCATCACTCCTGGTATCCTGGGAAAGTTGCTATTAGTATATACTAGTACCCATTCTCTAGGTAGCTATAGAAATGAAGCTTTTTACAGAAAAATCAAGTTATATCTGGATTTGCTTCCAGGACTGGCACTGACAAGGAAGCAGGTCATGCATGCAGCATTCCTGTAAAGCCAGTAGCTGCAGCCACCATCACAGCCGCCTGACCCATGCAGGTTCACATTTGATTCAGACAGAGGGTAATGAAACAACAGAGCCAAGAACTGGTGGGCTGTTACATTTAATCCTAGCTTGCACCCGATGGGCAAGAAATACACACAGTGGGAAAACACTTCCCTTTCCATTCAGGGCTCCCAAAGCCACTGACTTATCCAAGTTTCCTAGAATCAAATATTTCTATCTCTCCAGCCTTATTCACTTTTGTTCCCATCTCCTTCTCTCTGCACCAACTGGCTTCTCCTTCAGCACTCCGCCACCTTGGCTCCTTCTCCTCTCCTCCATGTGGCCTTTCTCTGCTCTCCTGCAATGCTAGTTTTAGGAACCAAGCAAGAGAGCAAGCCCCAGTCTGCCCCATTTTATAGTGTAGAAATCCAAACCTTTAAGCCAATCTACAAATAAGAAAGTCTCTGATACAAAGCCACTTATCTAAGGCATAAATGGGATTCCTCATAAGAGTGCACCACCCCTATTATGCAACAGTCAAGGGTGTGGGGAAAAGCTTAGTGTTGAGAAGATCTTAGTATTAAAAGGGGTGGGAAAGGCTTAGTCTTAAAACTAAGTCTCAGGCTATAACGACCCTGCCTGCTTACAGCCTGTTCAACACATCCAATGCAAACTATAAGCAAGCAAACATATACATATTTGCAAACTTATTTGACCCACAATTCCACAGGTAGACAAGATTTTCAGAATCTTTGAGCCTTTTGCTAATGTTCCAGGTCATTCTCAGCTCCACTGTAGAACCAAGGTATCACTAAATCTCATAAAATTGTTTTTGCTTTTTAAAATTTATTTTCAAATGATAGTTTACATACAATATTATATTAATTTCAGGTGTATAATGTAATAAATGGAAATACATATACTTTACAGCAGGGGTCCCCAAACTACGGCCCGCGGGCCGCATGCGGCCCCCTGAGGCCATTTATCCGGCCCCCCGCCGCACACCCAGAAGGGGCACCTCTTTCATTGGTGGTCAGTGAGAGGAGCATAGTTCCCATTGAAATACTGGTCAGTTTGTTGATTTAAATTTACTTGTTCTCTATTTTAAATATTGTATTCGTTCCCATTTTGTTTTTTTTACTTTAAAATAAGATATGTGTAGTGTGCATAGGGATTTGTTCATAGTTTTTTTATAGTCCGGCCCTCCAACAGTCTGAGGGACAGTGAACTGGTCCCCTGTGTAAAAAGTTTGGGGGCCCCTGCTTTACAGAGTCATCACCAGTAGTCTAGTACCCATCTAGTTATTACTGTATTACTGTCTACATCCCCATGACTAATTTTATAACTGGCAATTCATACTTCTTAATCTCTTGCCTTTTTAGTTCATCCCTCTACCCTCCTCTCATCTGGCAACCATCACTTTGTTCTCTGTAGCTATTGGTTTGATTTGTTTGGTTGGTTATTTTGTTTTTTAGATCCCACATGTAAGTGAAATCATACAGTACAGTATTTATCTTTCTTTGAATGACAGACTTCACTTATCATAATACCCTCTAAGTCTATCCATGTTGTCACAAATAGCAAGATTTCATTCTCTTTATGGTTGAGTAATAATTCATTTTATACATGTACCACATCTTCTTTATCCATTTGTCTATCATTGGAAACTTAGGTTGATTCCATATCTTAGCTATTGCAAATATTTCTGCAGTGAACATAAGCATGCATGTATCATTTCAAACGAAGCATTTTTATTTTCTTCAGATAAATATCCAGAGGTCAGATTGTGGATTTTAGGAGAGTTCTATTTTTAATTTTTTGAGAAATCATCATACTGTTCCCATAGTGCCTACACCAGTTTACAATCCCACTGACAGAGCACGAGACTACCTTTGCTCTACATCCTTGCTTGTCATTTGTTGTCTTTTTGATAATAAAGGTTCTGACAGGTATGAAGTAATAATGTCATTGAGATTTTAATTTGCATTTCCCTGATGATTAGTGATTTTGAGCATTTTTCATGTGCCTGTTGACCATCTGTGTGTCCTCTTAGAAGAAATGTTTCTTCATGTCCTCTGCCAATTTTTTAATTGGATTGTTTTAGTTGCATGAGTTATTTATATATTTTGGATATTAACCCCTTACTGGAGATTTCATTTGCAAATATCTTCGCCCATTCAGTAGGTTTCCTTTTTGTTTTGTTGCTAGTTTCATTCATGGTTCAGAATCTTTTTAGTTTGATATAGTTCCATTTGTTTATTTCTTCTTTTGTTGCCTTTGCCCTAGGAAATATACCCCCCCACTGCAAAAGGATTACTAAAACCAAGCTCAAAGAATTTACTGACTATGTTATCTTCTAGATTAGGGGTTCTCAACCTGTGGGTCCATAGGAAAATACATAATGCATATTTACATTTCAAATCATAACTGTAGCAAAATTATAGTTATGAAGTAGCCACCAAAATTATTTTTTTGTTTGAGGTCACCACAACATGAGGAACTGTATTGCGGGGTCATGGCATTAGAAAGGTTGAGAACCACTGTTCTAGATGTTTTATGTTTTCAAATTTGCATTTAAGTCTTTAATCCATTTTCAGGTTATTTTTGTATATGGTGTAAGAAAGTAGTCTAGTTTCTTTCTTTTTTTGCAAGTATCTTTCCAGCTTTCCTATCATTTATTAAAGACACTGTCTTTTAATTCATTGTATATTCTTGCCTTCTTTTATAGATTAAGTAACAATATAGGTATGGGTTTATTTCTAGACCCTCTATTCTGTTCCAATGATCTATGTGTCTATTTTTGTGCTAGTACCATAGTATTTTAATTACTGTCATCTTGTGGTATAGTGTGAAATCAGGTGGCGCATTTGTCGGTCAAATAAGTTTATAAATATGATATATATGTTAGCTTAGTGGTCCCCAACCTTTTTTGGGCCATGGACCGGTTTAATGTCAGAAAATATTTTCACAGACCAGCCTTTAGGGTGGGACGGATAAATGTTCACGTGACCAAGACAAGCATAAAGAGTGAGTCTTACACGGATGTAACAGAGGGAATCTGGTCATTTTTTAAAAATAAAACATCGTTCAGACTTAAATATAAATAAAACGGAAATAATGTAAGCTAGTTATTCTTTCTCTGCGGACCAGTACCAAATGGCCTACGGACCGGTACCGGTCTGCGGCCCGGGGGTTGGCGATCACTGTGTTAGCTCACTTATAGTTTGCGTTGGGTGTGGGGGACAGGCTGTAAGCAGGCAGGGTTCTTATAGCCTAAGGCTTAGTTTTAAGACTAAGCCTTTCCCACCCTTATAATCCTAAAATCTACTCAACACTAAGTTTTTCCCCACACCCTTGACTGTTGCATGATATGGGGTGGTGCACTCTTATAAGAAATCCCATTTATGCCTCAGATAAGTGACTTTGTATCAGAGATTTTATTTGTATACTGGTTTAAAGATTTTGATTTCTACACTACAAAATGGGCAGACCAGAGGCTTGCTCTCTCTCAGTTTGCTGAAATTAGCATTGCAGAGGAGCAGCAGCAAGATGGCAGAGTGCTGAAGGAGAAGCCAGTTTGAGCAGAGTTTGTGCAGAGAGAAGGAGATGGTGATCAGAGGTGAATAAGGCTGGTGAGGTACAAACCTTTGATACTAGGAAATTCAGATAAATCAGTGCCTTTGGGAGCCCTGAATGGAAGGGGAAGTGTTTTCCCACTATGTTTATTTCTTGTCTGCTGGGTGCAAGCTATGATTAAAGCTATTGGCCCACCAGTTCTTGGCTCTGTTGTTTTATTACCGTCTGTCCAAATCAAACCTTAACCTGCATGGGCCAGGCTGCTGTGATGGTGGCCGTCGCTACTGGCTTTACAGTGTTACCTCCAATTTTTTTCTTTTTTCTTAATATTGCTTTGGCTATTCACTGTATTTTTTGGTTTCATATAGATTTTAGGATTATTTGCTGTAGTTCTGTTAAAAAGAATGCCAATGACATTTTGATAAGAATTCTGTCAAATATATATATTGCCTTGGGAAATATGAACATTTTAACAATATCAATTCTTCTAAACTATGAACACAGTATGTTTCATTTGTATGTGTCTTCTTTAATCTATATATTTCTTCATTGTCTTATAGTTTACCGTGTTGTAAAGCCAGCCAGGGTCACCATCACAGCAGCCTGGCCCATGCAGGTTCACATTGGATTCGGACAGTCAGTAAAGAAACAATGGAGCCAAAAACTGATGAGCCATCATTTTTAATCCTAGCTTGCACCTGGTGGGCAAGTAAAAACACACACTGGGCTCCAAAACCCACTCACATTCAGTGCTCACAAAGCTACTGACTTATCCGAGTTTCCTAGAATCAAAGGTTTCTAGCTCACCAGACTTATTCACCTCTGTTCCCCATCTCCTTCCTTCTCCCTGCACAAACTCTGCACAAACTGGCTTCTCACTCAACACTCCACCATCTTGGCTGCTTCTCCTGGCCTCTTCCATGTGGCCTTTCTCTACTTTCTGCTCTCTAATGCTAATCTCAGGAACCAAGAGAGCAAGCTCCTGTTCTGCCCCCATGTTATAGTGTAGATTCATAACCTTTAATCCAATATGCAAAATAGGGAAGTTTCTAATACAAAGTCACTTATCTGAGGCATGATGGGATTGTACCACCCCACATCAAAACGGGTGGGGAAGGCTTAATCCTAAAATCAAGCCCCAGGCTACAAGGATCCTGCCTGCCCACAGCCCATAGAGACACACATTAATATCACCTGGGCAATGGCCTCCACGTGGGCAGCGCCATCTTTAACAAAGTGAGCATAATACATTTTATCTGCCCAACAGGTGTATAGACCTTTTACTTTTGTGGCTAAATTTATTCCTAGGTGTTTTATTCTTTTTGATGCAATTGTAATTTAGATTGTTTACTTAATTTATTTTTCTATCAGGTTATTAGTGTATAAAATGCAATCAATTTTGAATATTAGTTTTGTATTCTGCAACATTACTGAATTCAATTAGTTTTAATAAATTATTTTTGGTCGTACTAGGATTCTCTCTCTATATATAGTATCAGGCCATCTGCAAATAGTTATCATTTTACTTCTTCCTTTCCAATCTGGATGCCTTTTATTTCTTTCTCTCATCTAATTGCTGTGCCTAAAACTTCCAAAACTATTTTAAGTAAAAGTGATGAGATCCTTGTCTTGTTCCTGAACTTAGAGAAAGAAACTTTCAGCTTTTCACTGTTGATTATATTGTTAGCTATGTGTTCATCATATATGGCTTTGATTATGTTGAGTATATTCCTGCTATCCCCACTTTGCTGAGAGTTGTTTTTTTTCATAAATGGATGTTGAATTTTGTCAAACACTCTTTTCTGCGTCTATTGATAGGATGGTATGATTTTCTTAATTTTGTTTGTGGTGTATCATGTCAATTGATTTATGGATATTGAAACAAACTTGCATCCCAGGAATAAATTCCAATAATAAACACTAGTGAGTCTGTTCAGGTTTGCTGTTTCTTCCTAATTTGGTCTTGGAAGAGTATATGTTTCTAGAAATTTATTTCTTTTAATTGAATTTATTGGAGTGGCACTGGTAACATAATTATACAGGTTACAAATGCCCAATTGTACACACATCTCTGTACACTGTATTATGTATTCACCCCAAGTCAAATCTTTATCCATCACCATTTATCCTCCCATACCCTCCTCTACCTCCCCCCCACCCTCCCAGAAGTCACCTGATTGTTCAGTTTGTTGGCACTTAGTTGTTCATACTATTTTCTTTTTTTTTTCTTTTTTTTTTTTAATAATTTTATTTTTTTAATGGGGTGACATCAATAAATCAGGATACATATATTCAAAGATAACAAGTCCAGGTAATCTTGTCGTTCAATTATGTTGCATACCCACCACTCAAAGTCAGATTGTCCTCTGTCACCTTCTATCTTGTTTTCTTTGTGCCCCTCCCCACCCCCTTTCCCTCTCCCATTCCCCCCTCCCCCCCGTAACCACCACACTCTTATCAATGTCTCTTAGTTTCAATTTTATGTCCCACTTACGTATGGAATAATACAGTTCCTGGTTTTTTCTGATTTACTTATTTCACTTCGTATCATGTTATCAAGATCCCACCATTTTGCTGTAAATATTCCGATGTCATCATTTCTTATGGCTGAGTAGTATTCCATAGTGTATATGTGCCACATCTTCTTTATCCAGTCATCTATTGATGGGCTTTTTGGTGGTTTCCATGTCCTGGCCACTGTGAACAATGCTGCAATAAACATGGGGCTGCATGTGTCTTTACGTATCAATGTTTCTGAGTTTTTGGGATATATACCCAGTAGAGGGATTGCTGGGTCATAAGGTAGCTCTATTTTCAGTTTTTTGAGGAACCACCATACTTTCTTCCATAATGGTTGTACTACTTTACATTCCCACCAACAGTGTATAAGGGTTCCTTTTTCTCCACAGCCTCTCCAACATTTGCTATTACCTGTCTTGCTAATAACAGCTAATTGAACAGGTGTGAGGTGGTATCTCATTGCCGTTTTGATTTGCATTTCTCTAATAGCTAAAGAAGATGAGCATCTTTTCATATATCTGTTGGCCATTTGTATTTCTTCCTGGGAGAAGTGTCTATTCATATCCTCTTCCCATTTTTTTTTTGGATTGTTTGTTTGTTTGTTGTTGAGTTTTATGAGTTCTTTGTATATTTTGGATATTAGGCCCTTATCTGAGCTGTTGTTTGAAAATATCATTTTCCATTTAGTTGGCTTTCTGTTTATTTTGTTATCAGTTTCTCTTGCTGAGCAAAAACTTCTTAGTCTGATGTAGTCCCATTCATTAATTTTTGCCTTCACTTCTCTTGCCTGTGGAGTCAAATTCATAAAATGCTCTTTAAAACCCAGGTCCATGAGTTGAATACCTATGTCTTCTTCTATGTACTTAATTGTTTCAGGTCTTATGTTTAGATCTTTGATCCATTTTGAGTTAATTTTTGTACAGGGGGAGAGACTGTAGTCCAGTTTCATTCTTTTGCATGTGGCTTTCCAGTTTTCCCAGCACCATTTATTGAACAGGCTTTCTTTTCTCCATTGTGTGTTGTTGGCCCCTTTATCAAAAATTATTTGACTATATATATATGGCTTTATTTCTGGACTTTCTATTCTGTTCCATTGGTCTGAGTGTCTATTTTTCTGCCAATACCATGCTGTTTTGATTGTCGTGGCCCTATAATAGAGTTTGAAGTCAGGTATTGTAATGCCCCCAGCTTCATTCTTTTTCTTTAGGATTGCTTTGGCTATTCGGGGTTTTTTATAGTTCCATATAAATCTGATGATTTTTTGCTCTATTTCTTTAAAAAACGTCATTGGAAGTTTGATGGGAATTGCATTAAATTTGTATATTGCTTTGGGTAATATAGCCATCTTGATTATATTTATTCTTCCTAGCCAAGAACAAGGTATATTCTTCCATCTCATTATATCTTTTTTGATTTCCCTTAACAATGGTTTATAGTTTTCATTATATAAGTCCTTTACATTCTTTGTTATGTTTATTCCTAAGTATTTTATTTTTTTTGTTGCAATCGTGAAGGGGATTATTCTTTTGAGTTCCTTCTCAGTTGTTTCATTGTTGGCATATAGAAAGGCTATTGACTTCTGTATGTTAATTTTGTATCCTGCGACCTTACTGTATTGGCTTATTGTTTCTAGTAGTCTTTTTGTGGATTCTTTGGGGTTTTCAATGTATAGGATCATATCATCTGCAAAAAGTGATACCTTTACTTCTTCTTTTCCGATATGGATGCCTTTTATTTCTTTGTCTTGTCTGATTGCTCTGGCTAGAACCTCTAGTACCACATTAAATAAGAGTGGAGAGAGTGGACAACCCTGTCTTGTTCCTGATTTAAGGGGGAAAGCCTTCAGTTTAGTGCCATTTAATATGATGTTAGCTGATGGTTTATCATATATGGCCTTTATCATGTTGAAATATTTTCCTTCTATACCCATTTTGTTGAGAGTCTTAAACATAAAATTGTGTTGTATTTTATCAAAAGCCTTTTCTGCGTCTATTGATAAGATCATGTGGTTTTTGTTCTTTGTTTTGTTGATATGGTGTATTACGTTAACCGTCTTACGTATGTTGAACCATCCTTGAGATTCTGGGATGAATCCCACTTGATCATGATGTATTATTTTTTTAATATGTTGTTGTATTCGATTTGCTAGTATTTTGTTTAGTATTTTAGCATCTGTATTCATTAGAGATATTGGTCTGTAGTTTTCTTTTTTTGTGCCATCCTTGCCTGGTTTTGGTATGAGGGCATAGTATTTTCTTATAATCCTTTGTAGTTTTGTTTTGTTTTGTTTTTACAGAGACAGAGAGAGGGTCTGAGAGAGGGATAGATAGGGACAGACAGGAACGGAGAGAGATGAGAAGCATCAATCATCAGTTTTTCATTGCGACACCTTAGTTGTTCATTGACTGCTTTCTCATATGTGCCTTGACCATGGGGCTACAGCAGACCAAGCAACTCCTTGCTTGAGCTAGCGACCTTGGGTCCAAGCTGGTGAGCCTTGCTCAAACCAGATGAGCCCGCACTCAAGCTGGCAACCTCGGGATCTCAAACCTGTGTCCTCGGCATCCCAGTCCGATGCTTTATCCACTGCGCCAGTGCTTGGTCTGGCATAATCCTTTGTAGTTTTGTGGATTTGGTTGTCACTTCATTTCTTTCATTTCTAATTTTATTTCTTTAGGTTCTATTTCTTTCCTGACAAGTCTGGCTTTATCTATGGTCTATGTAAAGCCAGAAGTCACGGCCAGGGCCACTATCACAGCCGCCTGGCCCATGCAGGTTCCCACTGGATTCGGACATTCGGTAAAGAAACAACGGAGCCACAAACTGGTGGGCCATAGTCTTTAATCCTAGCTTGCACCCGGCGGGCAAGTAAAAACATACACTGGCTCCAAAACCCACTCACATTCAGTGCTCACAAAGCCACTGACTTATCTGAGTTTCCTAGAATCAAAGGTTTCTAGCTCACCAGCCTTATTCTCCTCAGTTCCCCATCTCCTTCCTTATCCCAGATACAAACTCTGCACAGACTGGCATCTCACTCAGCACTCTGCCATCCTGGCTGCTTCTCCTGGCCACATGGCCTCTTTCTGCTCTCTGCTCTGCTCCCTCTGCTCTGCTCATGCTAATCATCCCAGGAACCAAGAGAGCAAGCTCCTATTCTGCCCCCATTTTATAGTGTAGATTCAAAACCTTTAATCCAATATACAAAATAGGGAAGTCTCTAATACAAAGTTACTTCTCTGAGGCATGATTGGATTGTACCACCCCACATCAAAAAGGGTGGGAAAGACTTAATCCCAAAACCAAGCCCCAGGCTACAAGGATTCTCAACACACATTAATATCACCTGGGCGACGGCCTCACGTGAGGCAGTACCATCTTTAACAAAGTGAGCATAATATATTTTATCTGCCCAACATAAACTCATTGATTTTTTATAGTACCATGTTGTTTAGCCTCCATGTGTTCGTGCATTTTCTTTAGCTTCCTTAGTATAATTGATTTATAGTTTCATACCATTTTCATCAAAGGTGATGCTTGATATGATTTAAATTTTCTTAAATTAATTGAGACTTGTTTTGTGGCCTGCCATATGGTATCATGAAAAATGATCCATGTGTGCTTGAAAAGAACCTATATTCTATTTTTGGCTGGAATGATCTCCAAATATCTGTCGTCTATCTGATCTAATGTATCATTTAGGTCACTGTTTCCTTGATTTTCTCTTTGGATGGTCTATCCATTAATGTAAGTGGGGTGTTAAAGTCCCTTATATTATTACAATATTGTTGATCTCTCCCTTTATTTCTGTTAATATTTCCTGTATTTAGGTGCTACTGCATTGAGGTGCATAGATGTTTCCAAGACTTATAGCATTTTGTTGGATTGATCTGTTTATCATTATGAAATACCCTTTGTCTCTTTTTATAACCTTTGTTTTAAAGACTAGTTTTCTGATATCAGTATTGCTACACTAGTTTTGTTTTCATTTGTATGAAATACCTTCTTCCATACCTTTACTTTCAGTCTATGTGTGGCTTTTGATCTGAAGTGAGTCTCTTGCAGGCAGCATAGGTATGTTTTTTCTTCTTTAATCCACTCATCTGCCCTATATCTTTTGATTGGAACATTTAGTCCTGCTGCATTTAAAGCAATTATTGATAGGTATGTGATGTTTGTGGATATTGCCATTTTATCAGTTGTTTTTATGGTTCGTTTTTGTTCTTCTCTTGCTCTCTGTTCTTATAAATTGATGACTATCCTGGTCATCTGCTGCTGCAACTTGGCGACAACAACACACTTTGGTTGCAAGGGAAGAACAGCACATGCCTTGGCTTCTACTATTCCTTGTCCTCCTCCTGAAATGCTCAGTTATTGTATGAATTGAAAGCCATTTCTTCCTTCAAAATTCAATTAAAATAATGTTTCCTTTTTGAAATTACATTAATACATCCAAGGTTGAATAATGGTTATTTTCCTGTTTCTGTGACAATTTTTTTTTCTCTTCTATACCATTGTGGCTGCTTTGTACTATAGGTAGCTGTTTACAAACTGCCACTTCTAAAGTTTAAGTTGAGGGTAACAATTGTTCATTTTGTTAAATCTTAGAAAAATAATGAAAAATATTGCTTGTTAATTAATGAAAAGACTTAGACATCAGTGATGGTCCAATTAGAGTAACCATATAGTTGACCAAAGGTAAAAACAAATTAGAGACTGAAGTAAAGGCTCTGAAGTAGGTAGCTGTCGTATACAAACTACTTACCTGCAAAGACCTTTGAAGCTATATCTTCATCCAAATTGGAGTAGCAAAGGAGAGGCTACAATTTCATATATTCTTCTTAGAAAGTTTTTCACTTCAGGTAAGAAAATAGGTTATTCTTATTATAATTGACCCAACAAAAATGGATTTTACTTAAACTTGAAAGTATGCGGGTATGATGCTTAAAATCATTAAGTAATTACTGATTCTAAATGCAAATTTAGAGAGAGAATAATCAAATATTAAAGCTAGGATGGGTCCCAGAGATCATCAACATCAATTTAGTGATTTTCTAAGTGGAAAACTTTATATCCAGAGAGGTTTAGAGATGTGTTTGAAAACAGAAATAAACAGCACTCGACCTATAAGGAACGAACAAGATCATCTGGGAAGTTTTGAAACTTAAAGCAACTTTCCTAGATATGATTGAGCAACTTTATCAATTTTTCTAAAACAAGAAATCATATTTTAAAACTTCCAAATCATTTATAGATGCAGGTGCAAACACTCAAGAGATCAAGACAAATTGTCTTTATTTTGAAAACATTTCTGCAGTCTGAAAATGAGAAAGGCAGCTGTTCCCCAGGCAAACAGAGGAACTCTAACTCAAGCTCATAAGAACTTCAGAAGGCAGTGATCATGTACATTCTGATATTCATGGAACATGAAGGCCCTCTAGCAGTTTTGGACACTGAACTTTTATTAAAAATGTAATTCAGACTTTCCTGAAGTTTTTTTCCCCCTGTCTTCTTTCCCTTAAAATAGTATGTGAAGGCTGCATACTCCTTCTCTACTATATAAATAAAGTAAGAATGTGGAATAAAAACCTTTAACATATGAAGAAAACTATCACCTGACTTTTCTAAAAAAAATTCTTAAGTTTCTTTTGACTAGCATATACCATATGACTATTTTTTTTCTGCTGTCAGAAAATGTATAGAAAAAAAGTTATGTTAAAAAGAAATTTAAAATTAGACAACTGAAAGCTTGGTGTAGACAAACCAGTATTAGAATTGATATTGATGTATTTTTTTCCTTTGTAGTAAGAACTCTGCTCAGATATTGCTTGCTGTAACATGGACTTTAACACTTTGCATCCCATCTATGACCTGCTTCTAAATTCTATACTACTTTATTCTCACAGTTTTGTCTACCTTTTTAAGGACTGAACGCTTCTTCTCCAGGAATGTTCTTTGCACACTTATTCTTTAATTTCAATGAGACTGCACCAGAGTGGTTCTACTTTTTCATACTTTAGGTTGAAAGATAGTTCTAAATTTTTTCTCTAGTTAAAACTTATCTGTCAATTAAATATTTTTCTAGCCTAAATTATATAAAACTCAGATTATCCTCAGCCCTAAATATGGTTTATTACAGGTTTCTATTCTCTGTTGATGCTCATTGCTCAGGCCATAATTGCTTTCTCTTCTAATGTTATGGGTTGAGTCATGGTCATGGTACCTAGTTATTTATGGAAATAAAGATAAAGTAGGAGAGTCTTATTGTCTAAAAGGGAAACCAATTGTTAGGCAATAGAAAAGATAGAATTGTTTATAGAGAAACTGTTGCCAAAATAAGAACTCAAAATTTATTTAAGTTTTTATTTATTCTACTTATGTTTTAAAAAGCAGCATAAATAGTGATGGAAACAACTGGACTTAGGATTGTGAACACAATACAACATACAGATGATATATCATAGAATTGTATACCTGAAACCTATACTTTATTGATCCATATCACCCCAATAAAAAAGCAGCAAGAGCATAGCTCAGAACACTAACTCTTTCTAACTGTATACTGTCTATATGTTCTCTTTTAAGTTTACTTAAGTGAGAAATGGGGAGGCAGAGAGACAGACTCCTGCATGCACCCCGACCAAGATCCACCAGGCAAGGCCCCTAGGGAATGATGCTCTGCTCATCTGGGGCTGTTGCTCCATTTCTTGGCAACTGAGCTATTTTAGTGCATGAGATGGAGACCATGGAGCCATCCTCAAAGCCCGGGGCCAACTTGCTCCAACTGAGCCATGACTGCTAGAGGGGAAGAGAGAGATAGACAGAGGAAGAGGAGGGGAGAAGCAGATGGTTGCCTCTGCTGTGTGCCCTGACCAGGAATCAAACCCAAGACATCCACATACTGAGCCAATGCTCTACTGCTCAGCCAACCAGCCAGGGCCATATATGCTGTCTTAATAGTTTACTTCATATAGCCCTAATGTCTGTCATGAACTCAGAGCCATGCAGTGAGCTTGTATATGTTGTAATAAAACAAATACCTCAAACAGAAGGCAACTTCTTAAATATTATAAAAGGGATAGAAAATTTTCCTTCAAAGTTCATCCTGCTGATATTTATATTGATTACTTCTTTTCCTTCTCTTATCATTTCCTTTCTGACTCACCCACTCTAGATTAGGCATGTCAGGACAAAGGGGCCAAATCACTTCCTGAATCACAAAGTCATAGCGTGTCACATTATTCAATCCACTTAGCCCAGTTTGAAAACATTTATACATGTTTTCTCTGATGTATTTTCAATTGGCTCGTACTTTCCATGCCTTATAATCTGGAGTCTCTCTAGTTTACCAATTCTCCCAATTTGTATGTCCAATTCCTGCACTCATTCTACAAATGTTTTTTATATTATAAATAAGTAATGTTGAACTCCAGCTTTTGCCAGGCAATCCACCAGATGCTAAGGACTCAAAGGTGAGCAAAACAGATCTGATCTGACCAAGAGCTGCATTCTGATGTGGACAATTCAATAATCTCAGGAATAAGTAAATGTTGATTTGTAATATGTATTTTTTTTTTTTTTTTTTTTGTATTTTTCCAAAGCTGGAAACGGGGAGAGACAGTCAGACAGACTCCTGCATGCGCCCAACTGGGATCCACCTGGCACGCCCACCAGGGGGCGACGCTGTGCCCACCAGGGGGCAATGCTCTGCCCCTCCGGGGCATCGCTCTGCTGCGACCAGAGCCACTCTAGCGCCTGGGGCAGAGGCCAAGGAGCCATCCCCAGCACCCAGGCCATCTTTGCTCCAATGGAGCCTTGGCTGTGGGAGGGGAAGAGAGAGACAGAGAGGAAGGGGGAGGGGGTGGTGGAGAAGCAGATGGGCACTTCTCCTGTGTGCCTTGGCCGGGAATCGAACCCAGGACCCCTTGCACGCCAGGCCGATGCTCTACCACTGACCCAATTGGCCAGGGCCTGTAATATGTATTTTGAGGAAAAAAATGCAGGTGCTCTTTAAGCTAAGGAGTGAGGATATGATGTGTGAGCTGATATGTGGAAGGTGAAAACAATTAGCAGAGCTTAGAAGGGAGAGAAGGAAAATTAGGCAGACATGCCTCATTTTTCAGAGGCAGGACAGAGTGTGGGTCATGCAAGGAATGGGAAGAAGACAGTGTTGTTAGAAGTGGAAAGGAGATGAAAAAGCAGAGTGTACTGAGGCTGGGAAGAGAGGCAGGGACCATCATTCAGGTGCCTGGTGGCCCCATTAGGGATTTTCATCTTTAGAGTATCCTGAGAGAGTAATGGGAAGTTTGTGAAAAGGCACAAACAGGAAAATGACTAATACAAATTTCATTTGCTTAAAAGGGATTATTCCAGACGAAGGAAGATGAGTTTGAGGAGAGCAAAATGGAAACAGAAAAAGTAGATATACATCTATTGCCAAAGTCAAGAGACATGATGGCAGCAGGATCCAGGACGGGGTGGCAGAGAGGATTAAACTTGCCCAAAGTGAGTGGTACTTGGGTTTTAAAATTGAATTGACTTTAGGGCAGTTGAACATTTCTCAGTTTACTTGGTTTCTATACACAGTTTTTAGTAGGTTCAGGTATGAAACATCTTTGTAGCCATTGAACCTTGTTTTTTTAAAAAAGGTGCTCAGAATGTGTTTAGCTTTTTTGAGGCACCTACTCACTCAGACCTTGTATTCATGAGTTTACTTTTAAATAATCATGTTATTTCTAAAACCTTCAGGCATACATATTTATGTTGAAACAGGCACTATTAGATATTTATCTAAGTAGTCTAAATAAAAATGACTTTTTAGGATGGCAGTTGGTACTAGGTCTCATGAGTCTGATACATGATTATACTTTTTGCCTAGTAATTTCTCATCTGGGAGACTATTTTAAAGAAAACATCCTAAAATTCCCAGGACTTCTTTGTACAAAGGTGTCCACTATGCATTGTTCCTTAACAGTATAAAAAGGCAACTACCTACATATTCAGATACAGAGGAAAAGCAAGCTAATTATGTATTGTTGTCTCCATTATACATTTTTCTATAAGTTTTTACTTTTGCCACAAATATTTTTTATTTAATAATTAAAAATAATTTTTATTAGGACCCACTATATCAGCAACTTTATCCATATTTCCTATTTTAAACATCATATTATGTTGTAATGTTTTCCTTCAGTCTGAGGAGTCCCAAGGATTGTATGAAAAGTAAGGATAGGTGAAGGCTTAAGATAACCTTATCAGTAATATTTTATAAAAAACAAGCCAGTGAGCATTGATAAATGAGCATCTCAGTTTGATGGCCTAGAGTCTGTCAATTGCAAAATGTGATACATGCAGCAGGCATATATGTTAGGTATTCATGGAGGTATATGAATACCTAATCAATTTTATGGAAAGGCCAAATAAAGGTTCTAGTTTTGTATAGACGCCATCTTACCTCTCACCTTACTTGAGGCATATACAGGTGCAAATCATCTATTCAAGGAAATATAAAATGGAAGTACACAGACTAGTTGACAGCAAGGGTGAGATGGGTGACAGGAAGAGGGGAAGGGGAACAATATTTTGCATAGAGCATAACACATGCCATCCATATGGTACTGTCCCCAATGGGATTTTGTATATAGAGCCCTACAAAGCAGATGAAGCATAAAAAAAAAAAAAAAAAAGGGTAAATGCACAGAATCGCTATTGTTCCTGTAAGAAGGCAAGGGCAAGAGCCGACTTTAAAGTCCAGTCACTGACTATTTTTCACTGATTGGATCACAGAATGGAAGGTTGACCAAGCTAATAAAGTAGTAAACGACGTACTGAGAAATATGGTAACTCTAAGATGAAGTCAGCAGAGCTGGAAAAGGTAGTCATAAAGTGAAAGAAATTGACAAACAGCTTTATCCTTAAGGACTCAGATGAGAGAGGATTTTTCTCCTACTTTTACTAGAGCCTAACAACATCTTTGGTAGGAGGAACCAGGAGAAGTGAATTGCACAAAGTCATTTCACCACCCCGACTCCTTAATTTTACCCTATCTAGCTGTGATTGTATGTCAATCATACATTAATGACAAAGATTAAATTAGAAAAGAGAATGTATGAGGGTCATCTTCTTTACCTACTAGTCTCCCAATTCTAATACTATTCTCATCCAGAAATATCCTCACAGACACACTCAGAATAGTGTTTAACTAACTATATATTTGGGCACCTTGTGGCTCAACCCAGTTGCAACATAAAATTAACCACTACATACCTTTGTCTATGGATACATAAAGGAAATGATTAAACTCCACTCTCATCTGCTTTACAGCATAATTTTGCAGTTTGGGAATGAATAGCTGTACTCTTTAATATTAGTGCACCATGATGCACTAAAATGTTTGTATGCCATCACTACCAGCTAAATAAAATGCAATAACCCAGCCAAGTAACATTTTATAGCTGTGATATTCACAAGAGGTGGTATTTCATGATTCAGTCAGCCTGCCAGGAAATGAGAAATGTTTAAATTTATAGAGAGTTGCAATGCATTTCATTTAATGTTTTTCAAACTACATAGGAAGACAGATAATACTAAAAATGATTAACACACCAAAATTAGCAATTTCTTTTACTGTAAGTAATCAAGATATTTTTTTTTAATTTTATTTTTTTAATGGGGTGACATCAATAAATCAGGATACATATATTCAAAGATTATCTTGTCGTTCAATTATGTTGCATACCCATCACCCAAAGTCAGATTGTCCTCTGTCACCTTCTATCTTGTTTTCTTTGTGCCCCTCCCCTTCCCCCTTTCCCTCTCCCTCTCCCCCCTCCCCCCCGTAACCACCACACTCTTATCAATGTCTCTTAGTTTCACTTTTATGTCCCACCTACGTATGGAATAATGCAGTTCCTGTTTTTTTCTGATTTACTTATTTCGCTTCGTATCATATTATCAAGATCCCACCATTTTGCTGTAAATGTTCCGATGTCATCATTTCTTATGGCTGAGTAGTATTCCATAGTGTATATGTGCCACATCTTCTTTATCCAGTCATCTATTGATGGGCTTTTTGGTGGTTTCCATGTCCTGGCCACTGTGAACAATGCTGCAATAAACATGGGGCTGCATGTGTCTTTACGTATCAATGTTTCTGAGTTTTTGGGATATATACCCAGTAGAGGGATTGCTGGGTCATAAGGTAGCTCTATTTTCAGTTTTTTGAGGAACCACCATACTTTCTTCCATAATGGTTGTATTACTTTACATTCCCACCAACAGTGTATGAGGGTTCCTTTTTCTCCACAGCCTCTCCAACATTTGCTATTACATGTCTTGCTAATAATAGCTAATCGAACAGGTGTGAGGTGGTATCTCATTGCCGTTTTGATTTGCATTTCTCTAATAGCTAAAGAAGATGAGCATCTTTTCATATATCTGTTAGCCATTTGTATTTCTTCCTGGGAGAAGTGTCTGTTCATATCTTCTTCCCATTTTTTTATTGGATTGTTTGTTTGTTTGTTGTTGAGTTTTATGAGTTCTTTGTATATTTTGGATATTAGGCCCTTATCTGAGCTGTTGTTTGAAAGTATCATTTCCCATTTAGTTGGCTTTATGTTTATTTTGCTATCAGTTTCTCTTGCTGAGCAAAAACTTCTTAGTCTGATGTAGTCCCATTCATTAATTTTTGCCTTCACTTCTCTTGCCATTGGAGTCAAATTCATAAAATGCTCCTTAAAACCCAGGTCCATGAGTTGAGTACCTATGTCTTCTTCTATGTACTTAATTGTTTCAGGTCTTATGTTTAGATCTTTAATCCATTTTGAGTTAATTTTTATACATGGGGAGAGACTGTAGTCCAGTTTTATTCTTTTGCATGTGGCTTTCCAGTTTTCCCAGCACCATTTATTGAACAGGCTTTCTTTTCTCCATTGTGTGTTGTTGGCCCCTTTATCAAAAATTATTTGACTATATATATATATGGCTTTATTTCTGGACTTTCTATTCTGCTCCATTGGTCTGAGTGTCTATTTTTCTGCCAATACCATGCTGTTTTGATTGTCGTGGCCCTATAATAGAGTTTGAAGTCAGGTATTGTAATGCCCCCAGCTTCATTCTTTTTCTTTAGGATTGCTTTGGCTATTCGGGGTTTTTTATAGTTCCATATAAATCTGATGATTTTTTGCTCTATTTCTTTAAAAAACGTCATTGGAAGTTTGATGGGAATTGCATTAAATTTGTATATTGCTTTGGGTAATATAGCCATCTTGATTATATTTATTCTTCCTAGCCAAGAACAAGGTATATTCTTCCATCTCATTATATCTTTTTCGATTTCCCTTAACAATGGTTTATAGTTTTCATTATATAAGTCCTTT
The DNA here is from genome assembly GCF_036850765.1 of Saccopteryx bilineata. Lineage (NCBI taxonomy): Eukaryota > Metazoa > Chordata > Mammalia > Chiroptera > Emballonuridae > Saccopteryx > Saccopteryx bilineata. The sequence goes on along the minus strand of NC_089490.1, from coordinate 265,967,327 downwards.
ACATTCTTTGTTATGTTTATTCCTAAGTATTTTATTTTTTTGTTGCAACCGTGAAGGGGATTATTCTTTTGAGTTCGTTCTCAGTTGTTTCATTGTCGGCATATAGAAAGGCTCTTGACTTCTGTATGTTAATTTTGTATCCTGCGACCTTACTGTATTGGCTTATTGTTTCTAGTAGTCTTTTTGTGGATTCTTTGGGGTTTTCGATGTATAGGACCATATCATCTGCAAAAAGTGATACCTTTACTTCTTCTTTTCCGATATGGATGCCTTTTATTTCTTTGTCTTGTCTGATTGCTGTGGTGAGAACCTCTAGTACCACATTAAATAAGAGTGGAGAGAGTGGACAACCCTGTCTTGTTCCTGATTTAAGGGGGAAAGCCTTCAGTTTAGTGCCATTTAATATGATGTTAGCTGATGGTTTATCATATATGGCCTTTATCATGTTGAGATATTTTCCTTCTATACCCATTTTGTTGAGAGTCTTAAACATAAAATTGTGTTGTATTTTATCGAAAGCCTTTTCTGCGTCTATTGATAAGATCATATGGTTTTTGTTCTTTGTTTTGTTGATATGGTGTATTACGTTAACCGTTTTACGTATGTTGAACCATCCTTGAGATTCTGGGATGAATCCCACTTGATCATGATGTATTATTTTTTTAATATGTTGTTGTATTCGATTTGCTAGTATTTTGTTTAGTATTTTAGCATCTGTATTCATTAGAGATATTGGTCTGTAGTTTTCTTTTTTTGTGCCATCCTTGCCTGGTTTTGGTATGAGGGTTATGTTGGCCTCATGAAATGTGTTTGGAAGTATTGCTTCTTCTTCAATTTTTTGGAAGACTTTGAGTAGAATAGGAACCAAGTCTTCTTTGAATGTTTGATAAAATTCGCTGGTATAGCCGTCAGGGCCTGGACTTTAATTTTTGGGGAGGTTTTTAATGGTTTTTTCTATTTCTTCTCTACTGATAGGTCTGTTTAGGCTTTCTGCTTCTTCTTGACTCAGTCTAGGAAGGTTGTATTGTTCTAGGAATTTATCCATTTCTTCTAGGTTGTTGAATTTAGTGGCATAAAGTTTTTCATAGTATTCTACAATAATTCTTTGTATATCTACGGTGTCCGTGGTGATTTCTCCTCTTTCATTTTGGATTTTGTTTATATGATTCTTTCTCTTTTTTCCTTGGTAAGTCTTGCCAAGGGTTTGTCAATTTTGTTGATCTTTTCAAAGAACCAGCTCCTTGTTCTATTAATTTTTTCTATAGTTTTTCTGTTCTCTAATTCATTTATTTCTGCTCTGATTTTTATTATCTCCTTTCTTCGGCTGGTTTTGGGTTGTCTTTGTTCTTCTTTTTCTAGTTCCTTAAGGTGGGAAGTTAAGTGGTTCACTTGGGCTCTCTCTTGTTTGTTCATATATGCCTGAAGTGATACGAACTTCCCTCTTATCACTGCTTTTGCTGCATCCCATAGATTCTGATATGTCGTATTGTCATTTTCATTAGTCTGTATATATCTTTTGATCTCTGCACTTATTTCTTCTTTGACCCATTCATTTTTTAAAAGTATGTTGTTGAGTTTCCACATTTTTGTGGGATTTTTTTTCCTCTTTTTTGCAGTTGAATTCTAGTTTCAAGGCTTTATGATCAGAAAATATGCTTGGTACAACTTCAATTTTTCTGAATTTGCTGATGTTGTTTTTGTGGCCCCACATATGGTCAATTCTTGAGAATGATCCATGTACACTGGAGAAAAATGTATACTCAGTCACTTTGGGATGAAATGTCCTGTAGATATCTATCATATCCAGGTGCTCTAGTGTTTTGTTTAAGGCCACTATGTCTTTGTTGATTCTCTGTTTGGATGACCGATCTAGAGCCATCAGCGGTGTATTGAGGTCTCCAAGTATGATTGTATTTTTGTCAGTTTTTTTTTTAAGATCGATAAGTAGCTGTCTTATATATTTTGGTGCTCCTTGGTTTGGTGCATATATATTAAGAATTGTTATGTCTTCTTGATTCAGTGTCCCCTTAGCCATTATGAAATGGCCATTTTTGTCTCTGAGTACTTTTCCTGTCTTGTAGTCAGCATTATCCGATATGAGTATTGCTACACCTGCTTTTTTTTGGATGTTATTTGCTTGGAGTATTGTTTTCCAGCCTTTCACTTTGAATTTGTTTTTATCCTTGTTACTTAGATGAGTTTCCTGTAGGCAGCATACAGTTGGATTTTCTTTTTTAATCCATTCTGCTAATCTGTGCCTTTTTATTGGTAAGTTTAATCCGTTTACATTTAGTGTAATTATTGACACTTGTGAGTTCCCTATTGCCATTTTATATCTTGCTTTCTGTTAGTTTTGTGTCTTGTTTGATCCTTCTCTTTCGTTTTTCTATCTTTTGTTTTTATTTGGTTGTATTCCATACATCTTTCCTCTGTTGCTATCTCTTTTATCTCATGTGCTTCTGTGGTGGTTACCTTTGAGTAATGAAAAGGGTTCCTACCCTGTTCATTGTAGCGAACTATTTTGTGAGTACTTTTGCACTCCATCGTCCTTTGCTACTGTTAATCTCCATCTTCTCCCCCCCTTTCTTTTTGTTGTTGTCACAGTTTAAATTTGGTTTTATTGTGTTCTTCTTGGAGCTTTTACTTGTGGCTCTGTTTTTTTTTTGTTCTTTGTTTCTGATTAAAGAACCCCCTTTAGTAATTCCTGGAGTGGGGGTTTTCTGATGATAAATTCCCTCATCTTTTCTGTATCTGTGAATGTTTTTATTTCTCCTTCATATTTGAAGGATAGCTTTGATGGGTATAGTATTCGTGGCTGAAAGTTCCTCTCTTTCAGAACTTTAAATATTGGGGTCCACTCTCTTCTAGCTTGTAGAGTTTCTGCTGAGAAATATGATGATAATCTAATGGGCCTTCCTTTATATGTTGTATTCTTCTTTTCCCTGGCTGCCTTGAGAATTTTTTATTTGCTGTTGGTTTGTGTCAATTTCATTATGATATGCCTTGGAGTAGGTTTGTTGGGGTTAGAAAACTCGGAGTTCTGTTTGCTTCTTGAACTTGAGGCTTTAGTTCTTTCCACAGGCTTGGGAAGTTCTCATCTATTATTTGTTTGAGTATGTTCTCCATTCCATTTTCTCTCTCTTCTCCCTCTGATATACCTATTATTCTTATGTTATTCTTTTTGATGGAGTCAGATAATTCTTGTAGGGCTATCTCATTTTAATTTTTGAGTCTCTTTCTTCTTCTCTCTGTTGTGCCTCAAGTTGCTTGTCTTCTATTTCACTAATCCTCTCTTCTATCTGACTTGTTCTATTAGCTAAGCTTGTTACTTCGTTTTTCAGCTCGTGAATTGAGTTTTTCATCTCTGTTTGATTTGTTTTTATAGTTTCAATTTCCTTGGACATATATTCTTTGTGTTCATTGAGTTGTTTTCTGAGCTCCCTAAATTGCCTTTCTGTGTTTTCTTGTATATCTCTGAGTATTTTTAGGATTTCTATCTTGAATTCTCTGTCATTTAGCTCCAAGGTTTCCAATATATTAAATTTTTTCTCCATAGATTTTTCCTCATCTAGCTGTGTTACCTCTCTTTCTTTTGTATCCATGATATTCGATTTTCTCTTCCTTAATGGCATCTGAGGGTGGTTTTGTTGATAGTATTAATGAGATTTAATAAAGAATAAAAAGTTAAAAAAAATAAAAAAATAAAAAATTGAAAAGAGTTTTTTTTTTAAAAAAATTAATAATGAAATAAAGAAAAATAAAATAAAATAAAAATTTTTAAAAAAGGAAATTATTCCCCCCCTCCTTTTTTCTTCTCCTCTCCTCTCCCCTCTTTCTTGAGAAAATCTTGTGGTGAACTGTGAATTATAACAAACAATGCCTGTGATGGAAGGCCTGAATTGGGGAAAAGAAATAAAGGGGCAAAAAAAGAAGAAAAATAGGAAAAAGAAAAAAGAAGGGGGTATGGACCCTCAAAAAGCAAATAAGGAAAAAATTTGGGTCAAGAATAAAATGATTTGCTTTTAGGTGTTGGTTGTCTAAGAGTTATGATGAGACGAATAAGAGGAAAACAGAAAAAGGGGGGGACAAATTTAAAAATTACTGTTGTATTTAGTGGAACAAGAACTAGATAAAATGGAGAGCCAGGGATGGGAGCACTGCTAGTGAGTTAAAAAGGTGAAGTAAAAAACCCCCAAAATGCCACAAACATAAGTTTGAGTCCCAGATAAGATAATTTGTTTGTTATTGAGGTTTGAATGAGAGGAGATCTAAAGGAGAAAGGAAGAAACTAATATAGAGGGAGAAAAGAAAGAGAGAGAAAAAAAGAGGGAACCACTAAAAGAAGAAAAAAGAAAGGAGAGAGAGAGAGAGAGAGAGAGAAAGAGAGTTAAGGGTTTTGGAGTGCAACCCTCATAGAGAGAAAGGACGAGGAGAGAAAAGATAATGGGAGATGTAACACTTATGGGTAGTGTAGTTCAAGGAGAGGAGAGAGTAAGACCGGCAGAGAATTAATCGGCCAAATTGGAGGAGGAAAATAAGTATCAAGAATGAAGATAAGAGAAACAAATGAACAAATATAATAAAATGGGATAGGTTATAAAGTCTGCAGATTATTCTTGATTTTGAGAGGTTATCTTCTTGCTTTTTCTTTTCTCTCCCTCTTCCTGGTCGGTGACTCTGTACCCTGAGTTCTGCCCCTTTGGCACGCTCAGGTAGAGGTTTGCAGTTGATAAGTCTCTATGGCAATGTCATGTATTGTGCTTTAGTCTTGTTGGCAGTCGAAGCTCATTAGCATTTATAGGCTCCGACAGTGAGAGTCTGTGTTCCTGGAGCCTTTCTCCTAGTCTTTCCTTCCTCAATTAGTAGCCTGATAATCCAGCTATGGGTTGCTGCTTCCTCTGCCTGGATAGTAAGAGGCTCAAAGAGCTGGCAACTCCCCACTCTATTTCCACTCAGCACAGGGCTCTGGGTAAGGCTCAGTCAGTCAGAGCTGCTAGCATAATCAGGCGGGGTTTCTGCCCACTCAAAGACCTCTGGCTCTGCCACTCTGTCTGGTAACACAGGCGGGCGCCCACTTCCGGGGCGCTTGGAGGAAACTCTCACTCACTGTTTGCGCGCGCAGACCAGGATATCCGGCCAGCAGTCTCACGCTCTGAGTGAAACCTCCAACCGCATGGAAAAGTTGCAGCGTTGGAATTGGCTCTCACTTCGTCCCCGGGTGCAGCTTTTGCAAGGCGCTGGGGCAGCCCGAGATTCCGCTTTGGCCCACACAAAGGCCTCTGACTCTGCCCCTTTGTGCGATAACATGGGCGCGTACTGCTGAGTCACTCGGAGGAATCTCTCACTCCCTATCTGCGCGCGCAGAGCAGGATATGAGGCCGGACGCGTTTCCCTCTGAGTGAATCCCCCACCAGCACAGAAAATTTCCACCGTTGGAATTAGTTCTCGCTCCCTCCCGTGTGCGTCTTTCCCAGGGCGCTGTGGCTGCCCAGACATTCTGCTTTCGGCCCACAGAAAGGCCTCTTACTCTGCCTGTCTGTGGGGTAACACGGGCACCCACTTCCGGGGCTTAGGAAGAAATCTCTCGCCCACTAACTGCGCACCGACCAGGAGATCGGGTAAAATGGCTGCCCTGCTTGTCTTTTTTTGTTTGGGTTTGGTGTGAGTGTTAGCTTGTATTGCCCGGGTTGCCACAGGATCAGCTTTTCCTCGGCTTGGATCTCCGTGCCACAGCCTGGTTTGGCCGTTTGTGCCGCGGCCTGGATCTATTCACCCCCTTTGCCCGCCTCAGTTTCTATATTCACAGTTACCAGAGAAAGCCGCCCTGTTTAGGTTAGTGAGGAAGGCGGAGCATTTCTTACTCCCTATTTCCTTCGGGGTTTGGTTATATATTTAGCCAATTTTTCACTCGACCATACCTTCGGGTGTATTGCGAAGCATCTGGAGGCTCCAAGTATAGGTTTTTCTGTTTCTGGTTGAAGATCTTGTTGAGTTTTGGGGGAGATTTATCGATATCGCTTCCTACCCCGCCATTACTCTGATGTCATCTTAAGATATTTTTTAAAATTAAGATTTTATAATGGTTATATTAAAATGTTTCCATACAAAGCAGCACCTTTGGAGAAAATATATTCAGAACAATGCTGCTATTGTTGAGAGGAGTTTTATAAACCATACCTGAAAGCATTTCTAACTGTTGGGCAAATAGGTTTGTAAAATTTGTGTTGAGTTTGCTCTCTTTTATTATAAATGGCACTGCCCACGTGAATGGCACTGCCAGGTGAAACTGAAGATTACCTTCCTGCTTGGGAAGGACCATTGTTATGCTAATGTTGCTGGAGGAGGGTTCTTTGTGGGCCCAGGTAATTCTTTAGAAGGAGGAAGAAGGAGAAGAAGAGGAAGAAGCCAAGAGGGAAGGGAAGAAAGAGAAGCCAGTTTGTGCAGAGATGAGAAGGGAAAAGGTGAAACTGTATGACTTGTGATGTTGCTGTAATTTGTTTGTGTGGTGTGCCTCATGCCTTGCACAGGAATGCCTGTGATGTGGATTGCAAAGTGAGCAAAAGGGGTGAAATGTTGGGCAAATGAGTTTGTAAAATATGTTTTGATTTTGCTCACTTTAATTGTTAAAAATGGCACTGATCTGATATCGCTAATTATGTTCCTGCTTGGGAAGGGCCATTGTTATGCTAATGTTGCTGAAGGAGAGGTTTTTGGCACCAGAAAAGGTTGGGTTTTTTTTGGGTTTTTTTTGTTTGTTTGTTTTTGTATTTTTCTGAAGCTGGAAACGGGGAGAGACAGACAGACTCCTGCATGCGCCCGACCGCGATCCACCCAGCACGCCCACCAGGGGCGATGCTCTGCCCCTCCGGGGCATCGCTCTGCCGCGACCAGAGCCACTCTAGTGCCTGGGGCAGAGGCAAAGGAGCCATCCCCAGCACCCGGGCCATCTTTGCTCCAATGAAGCCTTGGCTGCAGGAGGGGAAGAGAGAGACAGAGAGGAAGGAGGGGGTGGGGGTGGAGAAGCAAATGGGTGCTTCTCCTATGTGCCCTGGCCGGGAATCGAACCCGGGTCCCCCGCACGCCAGGCCGACGCTCTACCGCTGAGCCAACCGGCCAGGGCCCAGAAAAGGTTTTAAAAGGAGAGAAGGAGCCTGACCTGTGGTGGCACAGTAGATAAAACGTCAACCTGGAATGCTGAGGTCACTGGTTCAAAACCCTGGGCTTGCCTGGTCAAGGCACATATGGAAGTTGATGCTTCCTGCTCCTCCCTCTTCTCTTTCTCTCTCTCTCTCTCTTTGACACACACAAATGAATAAATAAAGTCTTTAAAAAAAAAAGGAGAGAAGAAGAATGAGAAGGAAGCCATTTTTGCAGAGGAAAAAGCCAAGATGGGAGGAAAGGAGAGAGAAGCCAGTTTTGCAGGGGAAGAAGCCATGTTGGCAGATGGAGAACTAGAGGTGACTGAGACTGGTGGGGGCCTTTTATTCTAGGAAAAACCAGATGAGTCAGTGGCTTTGGGAGCCCTGAAGGGAAAGAGAAGTGTTTTCCCACTGTGTGTTTACTTGCTGGCTGGTTGCAAGGCTAGAATAAAAGCATGGCCCACCAGTTTTTGGCTCTGCAGTTTTTTTACCATCTGCCCGAATCTAATGGGAACCTGCGTGTGAATGGCCACGGCGACAGCCACAGCTACTGGCCTAACACTAATGCTTTAAAAATTTATCTTGCTTCTGAAACAAGCAGAATTATTTTAATACAATTTCTTTGTCTACTTGTCTTGGGTCTATAATTTTGGCCTTTAATTGATATAAAATTACCCATAAGAGAATTCAGTTTTACATGGGGTACCAAAATAATGAACTTAAGCTTTTAAGGTAAATCAAGAGGAGTACTGAGATAGAATTGGACAACAGCAAAAAAAAAAAAAAAAAAAAAAAAAAAAAAAGCACAGCCTTAACACCAGCTCCAAGGCAGGTGGGGAAAGGAAAGAACTCAAGGGTGAGAATCTGAAAATGTTATTTCCAACTAGGCTACCGATTTCCATGCAAAATTGATACCCCTCTCTTTCCTCCACTCACTCTCACCCTTATTCTTTGATACCTGTGTGGTTTCAGGGGGATTGATGCACCTTTATCTCCAAGAATGTGTTTGATCTGAAAGACTCAAGGTCAAGAAGTTTTGATTTCTCTTATTGGAATTCCCATTTAAGAAGGTGATTGTTAACCAGTTTGCTACAACTAAGCCACCATGTGCATAGTTTTTTTGTTTTATTATGCCAATGTATGGCCAGCTGCCACCACCATTGTGGCCATTCACATGTAGGTTCCCATTAGAGTCCAACAGAGGGTAAAGAAACAGTGGAGCCAACATCTTGTAAGCCATTTCTTTATTCTAGCCTTGCACCAGGCCAGCAAGTAAAATACAGCAGGAAAACACTTCCCTTTCCATTCAGGGCTCTCAAAGCCACTGACTCATCGAGTTTTCCTAAAATCAAAGGCCTCCACTAGTCTCAGTCACCTCTGGTTCCCCATCTGCACATCTTCTCCCTTCTCCTCTCTGCACAAACTGACTTCTCCTTCAGCACCCCGCCATCTTGCTTCTTTTTGTCTCCTTCTTTCCCTTCTTCACAAACTTTTCTTGGCATGAAAACCCCTCCTCTAGCAACATTAGCATAAAAATGCCCCTTCCCAAGCAGGAAAGTAATCCACAATTTCACCTGGACAGTGCCATTTTATTTTATTTTTTGTGGCAGACACAGAGAGAGCCAGAGAGAGGGATAGACAGACAGGAAGGGAGAGAGATGAGAAACATCAATTCTTCATTGCGGCTCCTTAGTTGTTCATTGATTGCTTTCTCATATGTGCCTTGAATGGGGGGCTACAGCAGACCGAGTGACCCCTTGCTCGAGCCAGCAACCTTGAGCTCAAGCTGGTGAGCTTTGCTCAAACCAGATGAGCCCGCGCTCAAGCTGGCGACCTCAGGGTCTCAAACCTGGGTCCTCCACATTTCAGTCCAATGCTCTATCCACTGTGCCACCGCCTGGTCAGGCTGGACAGCGCCATTTTTAACAATAAAAGTAAGAAAACTCAAATAACACAAATTTAAAGACTAATTTGCCCAACAGCCAGATTTATTTTATCAAAATGAAAAGAACTTTCATTTTATACTTGTGGGAAAGATATCTTCTCTTTCTAACTTTCCCCCTCCCCCAATCTGAGTGAGGAAGCACAGGGCCCAGATTGGGGCTGGCAATAATTATGCAAGAACAAATACAAATTAAAACTTTGAGATTTAACTCTCCCCATTGAAATTTAAGGAAGTGATTCTTGTCCTTCCTTTGCAGAGAGCATTTACTTTAGAAAACTTGTTCAGTTCCTTCTCTCTGAAAGCATGCAAGGTTTTAAAAGCTAAATAATCCATAAACCAGCTTTATGACCCAAGAATGTTTTTTTCAAAAACCTAAGAGCCATCTTTTTGAGATGTAATTAATTACCAAGAACAATAGCATCTAAATCAGTTTTAGTGTGAGGCTAGGAGCCTAATTATGGCAGGCTAGCCCACTCCAACTTGCAAAATTACCTCTTGTCATAAAGATGTGTTAACTTTTTTGGAAAAGTCAATTAGCTAAACCAGATTACTACCTAAATTAACAAGTGATTGTGGATGAAAACTCTGACAAATTGCACTGTTAAGTCCTCTTCTTTGAGGACTAGTTACTCTTTATCTGGAGAACATACGGTAGATGTAATGGATTGGATTGTATCTGCTTGTTGATACAGAAGGGTGAGATTTCTTCTGCCATTGTAATCTGTTGGGCAGATAAAATATATTATGCTCATTTTGTTAAAGATGGCACTGCCCACGTGGAAGCCCATCACCCAGGTGATGATACTAGTTGCCCTTCTTGCTTGGGATGGGCGTGATTATCTTAATGTGTATTGGGGGAGGGCTTTCATGCCAAAAGGTTTTAAAGAGATCACGTTGTTCTGGGGGAGAGTGATTACATTCTAGGAGGAGCCCCTGCTGTAGGAGAGCAGAGAAAGGCCACGTGGAGGAGAAGAGAGGCAGCCAAGATGGCAGAGTGCTGAAGGAGAAGCCAGTTTGTGCAGAGTTTGTGCAGAGAGAAAGAGATGGGGAACAGAGGTGAATTAGGGTAGTGAGCTAGAAACCTTTGATTCTAGAAAACTCGGATAAGTCAGTAGCTTTGGGAGCCCTGAATAAAAAGGGAAGTGTTTTCCCACTGTGTGTATTTCTTGCCTGCTGGGTGCAAGCTAAGATTAAAGCTAATGGCCCACCAGTTCTTGGCTCCATTGTTTCATTACTGTCTGTTCGAATCTAATGCGAACCTGCATGGGCCAGGCGGCTCTGATGGTGACCGTAGATACTGGCTTTACATAATCTCTTTATGATTGCTTTCAATCCACAACACCTTCTAGTATCAAGTGTATTATATTTCCCCAGCAGCTGTGACCATGAGAAAAGCCAGCCTGAAGATGAAGCCAACATGTAGAGGAAGACACAGCTCAGAGGATCACAGATAACAGAGCTGCTGCCTCAGCTGTAGAATTGCTGAATATTTAAACTTTTAATTACATGAGACAAGACATTCCCTTCAGGGTTTAAATCCTTGTTTAGTTTGTTTACATTTCCACATGCACATCAGTGGCTATGCCCTTGGGATAAATTTCTAGAGGTTGATTTATTAGATGGATGTGTATACAGTCTTTTGTAGTTTGGGAAAAAATTGGACTCTAGAAGTAATTCTCATAACTGGAATAATCTTAAACAAAATGACTGATAATGCCATTAGGAATAAATGTTGACTATAGTAACATAATATATATTTTTATAAAATAAAAACATAAAGAACGGTTCAAAAGTTAAAGTATCAAATGACCTCCTTAGCTGTTGTGCATTTAGGAAGTCTGGTTTACATTTTTACTGTGTGTAGCACATGCAACTTGGCTAATAACATAATCCAGTTCATCTACACCTGAAAAGTTGTATTTTTATATAATCCTCTCAGAAGGAGCTACAATGAACCAGGTCAGTATAATGGACACAAAAAGAAATTTAAAAAAAATCAGGGTTCTGGTTCCATTTTAAAAATAATCAATATTTATATCCATGTCTTCTCAAAATAATGTTTCAGTAATTTTAAAGTTTGCTTTACCTTAAAAACAATTTCAAAAAATTATGTCCATAGTCAGACAATGAAACATAAGTCACTCTAGTGTAGATAGGATTCTGTTTCTTGTGGTCTGGAGAATTGATTTTGAGGTTTGAGTACAGGTGCCTGTTAATTATAATTGTGGCACTTAACCCATCCTGATTTCCTGCATACCCAAAGTTTGCGGAAAATAGTGAAACATTTCCTCTTTACAGAGTGACACTTCAGCCGATGAAACGAACAGATGTAATGGTCACTGGCCAGGAGTTTGATGGCAGCCTACAGAAATGAAAATATTTTTGTTACAAGAATGTTAGTTTTTGGTTCTTTTGGTTAAATTAACCTCTATCCATTTAAGTATGTATATATAATGAGAATGCTGAACAACAATTTCTGAGGCCTTTTTTTCCTTTTATTTCCAAGTAGTTTAGGTATCCAGAAGAGGGAAATATATAAATTCTATCAATGACATATTAGGATATATTTATAGTCAAGATGTAATTTGTGGTCAGTATTGAAGGCTATGTAAGATTTTGATGGGCAGAGAGATGCATAACCCTTCAATGAGGAAGAGAGGGACACACAACACAATCAAGTTGAACTGCAAATTATGTGGGAGGAGACCAGATTACCTTTTTACAAGATTGGTTAGATTATGGATTATTTTAACTTTTAATATTTTTTCAACATTGTTTCATGTAAATTAAGCCATTAAGATCTAGGGAGTCTAATTTATTTATTTTTATGCTATCTCATATTCCACTGTATATATGCACTGTGCTTTAAGTCTCCATCCCTTTTTTGACAAGGAAAAATGAAAACAATGCAATTACAAACAATGCTGACGGATGTTCCTGTATGTATATCTTATATGGACGTGTGAGAGTATGCTGAGAAATGAAAATTTTGGGTTGTAGGATATGATTATTTTTCTTTCTTTCTTTCTTTCTTTCTTTCTTTCTTTTTTTTTTTTTTTTGTATTTTTCTGAAGCTGGAAACGGGGAGGCAGTCAGACAGACTCCTGCATGCACCCAACTGGGATCCACCTGGCATGCCCACCAGGGGGCGATGCTCTGCTGCAACCAGAGTCACTCTAGCGTCTGAGGCAGAGGCCATAGAGCCATCCTCAGCACCGGGGTCAACTTTGCTCCAATGGAGCCTCTGCTGCGGGAGGGGAAGAGAGAGACAGAGAGGGGGAGGGGTGGAGAAGCAGATGGGCGCTTCTCCTGTGTGCCCTGGCTGGGAATCGAACCTGGGACTCCTGCACGCCAGGCCGATGCTCTACCACTGAGCCAGCCAGCCAGGGCCATTGATTATTTTCAACTTTAAGTGATATTGCCAAATTGTACTCCAAAACCTGCTATACTCCTACCAGTTGTGTATGAGATTTCCTTGTATCATTTGGAATCATTATACATTTTATCACTGTAATAGGCTTGGAATGATTGTTTTGTTTTGCATTTTTCCAACACTAATGATACTATGTCTTTTTTTATCTTCATTTCTTTAATCACACTTCCTCTTTCTTTTGTTACACATTCATATCCCTTGCTATTTTTTTTGTTGGATTGTTTATAATAAATACTAGGAATCATTTGAATTTTTCTATTTCTCTCCCATTAATTTTATGGCCCATTTTTACTATATAAGTTTTAAGTGTTTTTATAATCAATTACTAATCTCTTTATGATTTAAGTCTATATCAAGGAAAACCTTCCCTGCCCAAATGTTATCAGCTTTTTCTTTTTTTATGTCCCAGTCTATATCGTGTGCATAGTAAATTTGTGCATATTTTGACTGAGGCATCTAATTTTATAATAGAAATTTATTTTTCTGACCTTATTTATTGAGTGACCACATTTCCACCTCTAATTTTTAATGTCTTTTGTAAAAATAAAAAGCATACGGATACCTCAAGACATCAAACCCACACAAAAAATAGCAGAATAAGAAACAAGAAACACTGTGTTAAAAAAAAATCAGGAAACCTCAACAAAATGGCAATAGTAAGTCCTTAATTGCCAATACTTACTTTAAATGTAAAAAAATTAAATTTGCCAATCGAAAGACAGAGAATGACTGAAAGAGTAAAAAAAAAAAAACAAGACCCATGATAATACTGCTTACAAGAGATGCACTTTTGCTTTAAAGACACACAGAGACATAGAAGGGCTAGAAAAAGATATTCTAGGTAAATGGTAACCAAACAAACAAAACAGGCAAAGCTACAATTATTGATATAAATAAAAACAAAAAATGATAAAAGAGAAGTAATGTCATTATATTATGATAAAGGGGTCTATACTTACAAAAAATAAAATAATTGTCAATATTTATGCCCTCACATTGGAGCACCTAAATACATGAAACAAAAACAGAGCTAAAGAAAGACATAAACAGCAATATAGTAATACTGGGGACTTAACACCCCAATCTCAACAATAGATAGGCCACCCAGAGAGTCAATAAAGAAAGAGCAATATGACCCATACTATGGAACAAATGAACCTAATGGATTATACAAAACATTCTATCCAACAGCAGCAAAATACATCTTTTTTTCAAGTGTACAGAAAACATTTTGTAGGCTAGACCATATTTTAGGCCACAAAACAAGTCTTAGCAAATACAAGAAGACTAAAATAATACTAATTATCTTTATGTGTGTGTGTGTGTGAGAGGAGGGAAGCAGAGACAGACTCCAGCATGTGTTTCAACAGGGATCCACCCAGCAAGACCACTAGGGGTGATGCTCAGTCCATCTGGGGCCCATGCTTCATTGCAACCAGAGCCATTATTTAGCACCTGAAGCGAAGGCCAAAGAGCCATCCTTAGTGCCCAGGGCCAACTCGCTCTATTCGAGCCTTGGCTGCAGGAGGGGAGGAGAAGATAGAGACAGAGAGAGAGAAGTGAGAGGGGAAAGGGTGGAGAAGCAGATGGATGCCTCTCTTGTTTGCCCTGACTGGGAATTAAACTGGGGACATCCACACACTGGGCTGATGCTCTACCACTGAGCCAACCAGCTATGGAACCAATTATTTTCTTTGACCACAATGGTATGAAACTAGAAATCAATAACAAGAGGAAAGCTATAAAATTCATGAATACATTAAAATTAATGCTCTTCTGAACAACCAATGGATCAATGAAAAAATTAGAGAGGAAATAAAAAAGTATCTTGAAACAAACAAAAATGGGACTACACCATAACAAACCTTATGGGATGCAAGGAAAAGCAGGTCTCCGAGAGATATTCATAGTAATAAACACATTAAGAAGCATATAGATCCCAAATAAATGTCCAAACTCTATATAATTCCTGATTTTAATCTATATTATAAAGCTAGTCATCAAAATAGTATGATATTAGCATAAAAACAAATAGACCAATTAAACAGAATTGAGAGCCCAAAAAATAAACCCAAGCATATACGGTGAACCAATGTTTGACAAGGAAGCCAAGAATAATAAATGAAGAAAAAATACTATATTTCCCTATGTATAAATTGTTCCCATGTATGAGACACACCTTAATTTTGAGACCTGAAATTTGAAAATAAATGTATTACATAAAGTTATTGAACTCAAGTTTTATTCATCATAAAATTCATACAACTCCTCATCACTGTCAAAACTCTCATCCATTAGCTTATCCTCATCTGTGTCTAATGACAAAATCTTCAACAATGAGCACAAAAATAAGAGCAAAAAAGTGGGAAATGCAAGTAAAAAAAATCTACAACTACTGTATTAAGACACCCTGATTTTAGAATGCAAATTTTTTTAAAAATGGTGTGTTCTATACATGGGAAAATATGGTAGTCCTCTCAATAAATGGGGTTGGGGTAGTTGGATATTCACAAGTAAAAAAGTGAAACTGAACTCCCAAATTACATTACTCACAAAACTCACAAAAATTAACTCAAAATGGATTAAAGATTTAAATATAAGACCTGAAACCATAAAACTTCAAGAAGGAAAAAAAAAAAGTTTTTGACATGGGTCTTGGTAGTGGTTTTTTGAATATGATATCTAAAGCACAACAAAATAAAAAACAAGTGTGACTACATCAAACAAAAAACCTGCACAGAAAAAAAAAATCAAAGTGAAATGACAATCTACAAAATAGGGAAAAATATTTGCAACCATGTGTCTGCTAAGGGGTTAATATCTAAAATATATGAAGAACTCACACAACTCAGTACCATCCCCCACCCAAATGAACAAAAAACATATAAAATAACCCAATTAAAAAAATGGGCAAAGAAGCGGAATATATTTTTCCAACAAGTACATAAAACATGCTCAATATCATTAGTCATTAGGGAAATGCAAATTATAGCCATACTGAGATATTATGCTGTATGTCTTAAATTTACACAGTAATGTAATTATTCTCAATTATTTCTCAATAAAACTAGAAAAATGAAAAATAAAAACAGATAAATGCTGGTGTGGTTTTGGAGAGAGGAAACCTTGGGCATTGTTTGTGGGATTATAAATTACTATGGAAAATATTAGAGGACCCTCAAAAAAATTAAAATTAGAACTACCATATAATCCAGCAATTCCACTTCTAGGACTTTATGAAAGGAAACAAAAATATTAGCTCCAGAAGTTATATATACCCTCATGTTCAGAGTGATATTAAGTGGCATTATTTACACTAGCCAAGACATGGATACAGCCTAAATGTCCAATGATAGATGAATGGATAAAGAAATTGTAGTATATATACACAGAACGAAATATTTTTTGGTCATTAAAAAAAGAGAGAAAATTCTGTCATTTGTGACAACATGGATGGTCTTGGAGAACATTTAAGTGAAATTATGTCAGAGACAGATAAATATTATATGATCTCAAAATCCCTCCAAATGAAGTAAAATGAGACCAAACTTGTGCTTACAAGAAACAGAGGGTAGGTGTAGGGGGAACTGGAGAAACATGGTCAAAAGGAACAAACTTTTGGGGGGGCGGGGGGGGGGAGAGTGACAGAGAGACAGACAAGAAGGGAGAAAGATTAGAAGCATCAACTTGTAGCTGCGGCACTTTAGTTGTTCACGAATCGCTTCTCATACATGCCCTGATGGGTGGGGCAGAGTCTTGAGCGGAGCCCATGACCCGCTGATCAAGCCACTGACTTGGGGCTCAAGCCAGAGACCATGGGATTGTGTCAATGATCCCACACTCCAGCTGGTGACCTTGGGATTTCAAACTGGGGTCCTCAGCATCCCAGGTCAATGCTCTATCCACTGCACCACCACCAGTCAGGCAAAAGTTACAAACTTTCAAATACAAGATACATAAGTTTTTAATGTATAAGATAATGACTATAATGACACTGCTGTATGACACATGAAAATTAAGAGTAAATCCTAAGAGTTCTCATGACAAGGAAAAAAATTTTTATTGTATTTATATGAGATGATTGATACTAATAAAACTTACTGAAGTAATAATTTCACAATATATGTTAGTCAACTTATGTTAAACTGATAATGACCTATGTTAATTATATCACAATAACTAGTGATAAAATGGGAAAAAATCATGAGAATGAGAGAAAGTCCAATCCTATGGAGGGGTGAAGGATCAAGGAAGGTGGGTCAGGAAAGGCTATAAGACTAGAGCAGTCTAAGATAATTTTGCCCGAGTTGATGAGGAGCCTTCAAGCCCTGGTACCCATCAGTGTAGTCCTGTATTTTAGGAGTGGGCTTGTTTCAGTAACGCTGCCAGGCTCAGGTAACGGCTGGAAACACTGTGTCAGAAGCACAGCCGTGCTACCTACTCAGTGAGGGATTTCAGAGAGAAGCGGCAGGGGCCGGTTAATTACACCGCCTGCCCTGGGAGAGCTGAGGGCCACACTTTCATGTCCATCACACTCAACCTTTGGCAAATGAAGAGGTGATCTTGTGAATCAGAACAAGGTTTCAGCTCTCCATATGCTCTTTATAATGTAGCAGGCGGAAGGCAGCATGTACTGGTCATTCTAGAAGTTCTATTCAACTTCTGCCTAAAAGAAAAGTGTTACAGTCATTCTGAAGAGAGGGCATAGGTTTCCCCACTGTGCAACCACAAATTGGCATAGCTGCCAAAATGTCAAATTGCCCCAGCTCAGTTCTAAGAACTGTCTAGAACACCTTGGACCCCAGAACAGAAGAACCTACTGGCAGAAACTCTATTCAGGAGGTTTATTTCTCTATCTGAAGCATATAGGCATTCACATAACCCACACTTTGCTGCTATCTGCTTTACTGTTAAAGTATTTTTTGCCCTCCTAAAATACCCTTTTTCGACTTTGTTTCCTGGTTTTTCCAGGAACTATGCCTCATCTTCACAACCAGATCTTGTTAGCCACTACAAAGCATTTTTTAACTTCTTCCATTTCAGCCTTCTTCCATTGGACTCCTCCAATAGTAACCTTTTATAGTTGTTTTGGTGGGGCTCTAGAGATGCTGGAATGGAGTGAATGCTTCAGTGAAATAAAGTCACGCTGTATTTATGCAGAAATGAAGGGAAGGACTCTCACTATTTGAAATGGAATACTTGCATATTTAGTTAAAATATTAAAATAAAAGATAAAATAGTGTTTTTATCCTATTTATCCAGATTTTATAGATTTCAGTGATTTTAAAGCTTTTGTCAGCACCTTGGTAAGATTCCTTTATTTATTAGATGGAGCTAGTTCTTTTGGAATTATGTCAAAAGATAAATATTTAGAAAATAACACACAGTGGTGGGATTCAGCCAGTTCGCACTGGTTTGGCAGAACCAATACCTAATTTTTTGTTGAGTTTGGTGAACTGATTGTTAAAATGGCACTTGTAATAAGGGTTCTCTCTAAGGTGGGCATCTGGACAACTGCCCAATGTGGAAATCACAAATTTATATTCCTTGATCTTTTTTAACATTCATCTGTTCAATTGGCGTATTCTAAGCACCAGCAAGTAATGTTCATTCTGTCCACTAGTGAAAAAAATTGCAAGTGAGGATGCAAATCAAGAAGCAATATTGAAATAGTATCTTTTTTTTTTTTTTTCTGAAGTTGGAAATGGGGAGGCAGTCAGACAGACCATTCTAGCACCTGAGGCAGAGGCCACAGAGCCATCCTCAGTGCCCGGGGCCAACTTTACTCTAATGGAGCTTTGGCTGCAGGAGGGGAAGAGAAAGACAGAGAGGAAGGAGAGGGGGAGGGGTGGAGAAGCAGATGGGTGCTTCTCCTGTGTGCCCTGGCTGGGAATTGAACCCGGGACTCCTGCACGCCAGGCCGATGCTCTACCACTGAGCTAACCGGCAAGGGTTGAAATAGTATCTTAAGTAACAGTTTTATTATTTTTCATCAGGTATTATTTAATATTTTTTCATTAATATTTTAAAACTCTTATAATCTAGTTTTGTGTACCTTTTTTATTGTTCTTATTTAAGTATTAAATGCATGAAATAATAAACTACTTTTTGGTATATCATTTTTTTTATACTTAAAACAGTCCTTAGGGCAGGGAACTGGTTGTTAAATTATTTGAATGCCACCGATGGATACACCATACTAGACTCCTAATTTCCTTTCCCTTTGATAACTGACACTTTGTTGCTAGGCTGAGATTGTTTGCCTGGCTGCTGCTTTTCTGAGGTTGACTCCCTGCTGGGAGCAACCCCCATCCTTCCAGCTGATATGTCCTTGAGGCCCATCCTCCAGTTTGCTGGCTATGCCCTGACACATTGGGATCCCAGGGGTGGGCGGTCCTGAGCAGAGGCCTCTGCTATATATGAGCCCCTGCAGTTACTATTCCAGCCAACAGATATCTTTTATATCAGGTATGGCATTTCATTTCTTCTCCTAAGTAGCCCTGTTTTTTAAATCAGAGTTACCAGAGTATTCACTAACTGATTATATCCCTGAACACAATAATAAAAATGCATTCTTAACTCAAAGGGAGATAACCCATGTCAAATTGATTTTACTTTAATATGTTTGGCTTTCTTTTTTTCATCCATGCCCTGCTACAGAAATCCAATTGAATTCTTACATTCACCTTAAAAGCAACAGAACACAAAAATAGAAAAATAACACTTGGTCACTCATCAAAGAAAACTTAGCCAACTAACATTTATAAGCACCTTAGAAATAAGAACAATGGTGCCTTCAGGTTACATTCAACCCCTGGAGTGGTGGGCACATCTTCCTGTGTGGCTGTTTTTAATACCATTATGGCTTTGATTTACATAACTACAGATCTGTATCTTATTTTTTCAGACTTAAAAAGAGAAATCATTTTTTTTTCTTCTTTTCCAAATGAGAGGAGGGGAGATAGAGAGACAGACTCCTGCATGTGCCCCAACCAGGATTCACCAGGCAACTGTGGGTCCGATGCTCTGCCCTTCTGGGGCCATGCTCACAACCCAACTATTTTTAGTGGCAGAGGCTCCATGAAGCCTTCTTCAGTGTCAGGGGTCAATGTGCTCAAACCAACTGAGCCATGGCTGTTGGAGGAGAAAAGAGAGAGTGAGAGAGAGAAAGAAAGAGAGAAAGGGTAGAGGAGGGAAGCAGATGGTCGCTTCTCCTGTGTGCCCTGACCAGAAATCAAACCTGGGACATCCAAATACTGGGCTGATGTTCTACCACTGAGTCAACTGGCCAGGGCCTCGGACATTTTAAAGTCATTTTCTTCAGGCACTTTTTATTTTTGTCAGAAATATAGTCTTTCTAAGAGATTTATTGGAAGCAGGATAGATTTATTCATATTTATTCACAATTAAATGGAAGTTTCTTGCTCAGGAGAATTACCTGGTGATTGCTTTTCATTCATTTTTTTAAAAAAGTTAATTTTGCCCTGGCCGGTTGGCTCAGTGGTAGAGCATCGGCCTGGCGTGCAGGAGTCCCGGGTTCGATTCCCAGCCAGGGCACACAGGAGAAGCACCCATCTGCTTCTCCACCCCTCCCCCTCTCCTTCCTCTCTGTCTCTCTCTTCCCCTCCCACAGCCAAGGTTCCATTGGAGCAAAGTTGGCCCAGGCGCTGAGGATGGCTCTGTGCCTCTTCCTCAGGCACTAGAATGGCTCTGGTTGCAGCAGAGCGATACCCTGGATGGGCAGAGCATTGCCCCCTGGTGGGCATGCCGGTGGATTCCGATTGGGCTCATGCTGGAGTCTGTCTGACTGCCTCCCCATTTCCAGCTTCAGAAAAATACAAAAAGGAAAAAAAAATAAATAATTTTTAAATTATTAGTGTTCTTGCTTGAGTGTTTAAAATTCCACTTTTTTAGGCTCTGGGTGTAATGTGACTGTCCAGGCCTCCTGGATGTTGTGTTGGACTGCCAAATAAAGCTTCACAAAAATATTCCTACGATTTCATGCTTCTGAAAGCTGCATTAACACAATGGAACCAAATTACTACTTTTATTAGGGGTAATATCCTGGAGAACAGATCATATATCTTTTCATATAGTTACTCATTCAGAAAAAATATATTTTTTAGGTGAGAACTATACCAATTGGAAATTCTGGAATTCCAAAAGTGCTGTCATTAATTGAAATAAGCTCTCTTATTGTCTTATTACAAGTCCTCTGAAATGCCACTCATGAGTCCATGACTTTGTTAGGCCAAAGTGATGATCATATTTACAGGGGGGAATTATTTTTATTTTTCACTTTGAAGATGATATATCTATCATATTGACTAACGTCTTCACATAGCTGCCTTTTTCTTGATTCTGCAGTGCACATGAAGATTATTCTTGGTTTGATAATGTGCTAATGACAACATAATTGACTTGACATATCTTTACCTAGGCTAATATTTGCACACATTGAAAACTTCAAGTGAATAGACCACATTCTTTTTTTTTTTTTTTTTTTTTGAGAGAGAAGTGAGAGGGGGAGGGATGGATAAACAGATGGTCACTTCTGTGTGCTTTGACTGGAATTGAACTTGGGACATCCACATGCCAGGCAGATGTTCTACCCCTGAGCCAATGGGCCAGGGCCTACATTCTTTCTCTCTCTCTCTCTTTTTTTTTTTTTTTTGTATTTTTCTGAAGCTGGAAACCGGGAGAGACAGTCAGACAGACTCCCGCTGCCTACGCCCGACCGGGATCCACCCGGGACGCCCACCACTGGCGACACTCTGCCCCTCCGGGGCGTCGCTCTGCCGCGACCAGAGCCACTCTAGTGCCTGGGGCAGAGGCCAAGGAGCCATCCCCAGTGCCCAGGCCATCTTTGCTCCAATGGAGCCTTGGCTGCGGGAGGGGAAGAGAGAGACAGAGAGGAAGGAGGGGGGGGGGTGGAGAAGCAAATGGGCGCTTCTCCTATGTGCCCTGGCCAGGAATCAAACCCGGGTCCCCCGCACGCCAGGCCGACGCTCTACTGCTGAGCCAACCGGCCAGGGCCCAAGGCCTACATTCTTAATCAAAGAGGTGCACACACCATCAAATTGAGGCTACACAAGGATGGACAAAGAAACATGTTTAACATGAGTACAGGAGAAATCAGTAGCAGAATGTGTCACAAAATGCATGGTTTCAGGTATCCCAGAGACATTTCAATGAAAGTGCAAAAGCTACAATTCAGAGAAGTAACTGAGATTGGAAAATAGAATTTGGTCAGCTACCAGGAGTCATTTGATGGTTGTTAGATTAAGAGGCAGCTTGTTATGCTAGGTTTAGTAATTCCTTTTTACCTACAGGCATTCTTATTTGATTATACCAGTATAGAGTGGTATTCACCTGTCATGTCTGAAAAGTTACCTCTTGGTATTTGAAATAAAAAATTACTTTTTTCAGACTCATTCTGAAGGAGTTCTGGTCAAACTTTATTTCTCCCTAACATTTAAGTCTTACAAGTCAATCATCTCTAATAATGAGAGTATTCTTAATTGTTGCTGATCTGCCCTGACCTGTTGGCTCTGTGGATGGAGCATCAGACCAGCATGTGGACATCCCAGGTTTAATTCCCAGTCAGGGAACACATGAGAAGCAACCATCTGCTTCTCTTCCCACCCCTCTCCCCCTTACCTCCCTCTTCCCATTCTGCAGCCAGTGGCTTGATTAGTCCCAGCATTAGCCCCAGACAGGGTTTGCCAGTTGGACCTGCTCAGCGCACATTCAGGAGTCTGTCTATCTCCTCTAGTCTCACATTAAAATAAATAAATAAATAAATAAATAAATAAATAAACAAACTGTCTACAGGTCAGATGTAATATGGATCTAAGTGCCACGGGTTTTGAAAAACAATCAGAAACAATTGGAGTCATTTTATAAAGAATGCTAAAAATCAAATTTCCCAGTAGTGGTCCCTCAAACTAACATGGATTCTTTATCAGTGCTTCTTGACCTCCTCCTATAGAAGAGTAGGTGTAGATGCGTGTGGTAAACTGAAATGTTTTGCATTGGCTGTACTATTCATTTATATGACAGAATCAAGTGGATCAACAAATTTACTTCAGAACCTGTATTTATGTGAAAAATTCCTCAAATTTTCTCCACGTAGTATGGATAACACTGATTTGTCTTTTAAAATAACTACCAATATAATGAATAACATGAAATTCTCAATTTTTCTACTACCACCCAATCAATATCCTTTTATAAGTATATGATTTGGGTACAAAACTAATTTATGATTTAGTAAACCTGACAAAATTGTAGTGAAGTTGATATAAATAAATCTAGCATCTGTTGAGGCAGGTGGCAGTAGACATTTGAGTCACATGTTGTCTTCTCCTGACTTGAATACAGGGGAGAGGAAAAATAGGTTTGCTGTGCAATTGTGATATTCTTTTGAGTTAATAAAGCTATTGTAATAATTATAACCTATATATATATATATTTTAATATGGACAACTATAAACCTAGTTTTGCCAAGCCTTGTATATATAAAGAATGTTTATATGCATGGTGAGGAGCCTTAAGTAAAATCTCCAGTTTATGTAGTTAATGTCCTAATTTTCTTTATAAAAATGGTGTGACCAATATATATGAAGAGATATTGCCTTGGAGTAGATATCTCAATTCTAGGAATAACAGAAACAAATTATATGATTGCCTTTCAGTCTTGCACGCAAAAGCATTCTTACTTAATATTTATTTATAAAATTATTTATGAAGTGCCTATCAATTTTTAGGCATTTTGCTAAGTGCAGTAAGCAATACATATGAAATGATTCCAACTATCAAGGATCTTATAGTTTAGAAATAAGATCATAAGTTTCCTTGGCAATTACAATACAATGATATTGGATTGGGGTACACGTTAGGCGTAATGACAACTGTACCTAATCTGCATTGGGAAGGGATGAGTAAGGGAAGCTAATGGGGGAGGAGCTAAATCATGAAAAACTGATAGGGGTCATCTACAAAAAGAAAGGGTTGTGTGGAAGGTGGTGTATCAGGAAGAAGAGATCATATCTACCAAAGCAAAAGTTGAGAAAAAGTAGGGTACACTGGAAAAATCTAAAAGTTACTGAGTGGAAAAGCAGATGTGGTAGTAGTGAAGTGTCAGGAGTCAGGATTGAGGGGGATCTAAAATCCTATCCTTTATGTGCATGCCTTTTCAATTTGAACTTTATCATGAGGGCAACAGAAAGTGAGGAAAGCCTTCAATCTGCAGCGCAACATAATTCAAATTATATTTTGGGAATACCATTTATAACAAAGTAAAGAGGAAATTGAGGGCCAGCAGTTGGGAGGCTGGTGTAGTAATCCTAATGAGAAAGAAGGCAACATCCATGAGGATGGAAAAGTGGAAGACTGGAAACTCTTAAGGACTAAGTGTCAACTAGACTTGAAAACCTATTTTATACACATGATGAAGGAGAGGAAGAATCAAGGATGACATCCAGGTCTCTCACTTAATTGGCCAGGGGACTTAATATGATATCACATGAGAAAAGACTCAAATTTGAGGAAATAATGGTTTGGTTTATATATGTTGATTTTCAAGATACCTGTGGAGGCCCTGGCCGATTGGCTCAGCGGTAGAGCGTCGGCCTGGCGTGCCGGGGACCCGGATTCGATTACCGGCCAGGGCACATAGGAGAAGCGCCCATTTGCTTCTCCACCCCCCCACCCTTCCTCTTTGTCTCTTTCTTCCCCTCCCGCAGCTGAGGCCATCGCCCCCTGGTGGGCAGAGCATCGCCCCTGGTGGGCGTGCCGGGTGGATCCCGGTGGGGCGCATGCAGGAGTCTGTCTGACTGTCTCTCCCCGTTTCCAGCTTCAGGAAAAAAAAAAAAAAAAAAAAAGATACCTGTGGAATCTTCAACAGAAGATATTATCAGACTCCTCACTGATGATGATGACAGTAATGATCATGATTTATAGTTCACAAGTCAAAAGATGTTAGTAATCTGATATAGTGGTTTATTTTCATAGTTATGTTTCTCTTTACTTCTTGGATTAGATAAGGATAAGGGAGTCTTTGGCTGCTTTATAGCTTGTTATAAAATTTACAGAATACACTTTATAGTGGACCATTATGTTCTTTGGTAATGATTTTTTTCTCAAAAATCTTGACAGCAGTGACAAATTTAGGAAAACTTAACTTCTTGCTTGCTATGTTCAGTAAGTGTGACGGGTTGAATGTTATTTCCTTAAGTTAAGAAACCTATAATGTTAAAATGGATTTTAATTCCTAATTTCTCATGTCTCATTCAGATGATGGGCATCCTGAAATTTTTCTATGAGTATAGAGAAAATGTTGATCTCAAAGCAAAAACAAACAAACATCTTTCTTACACCTGGAATACCTTAAAAGATAATCTTCAGACATCACTGAAAAATAAATCAAATGCAACAGAAAATTGGAAAAGAAAGGCTTTAACTTAAAATATAAGGGCTCTTTGGTTCCTTTAGCATCTTTTTGCAGAGTTGGGAAAGTCAGCAAGTCCGCCAATGAAGAAAGCAAAGAATATATAGACATAACATCTGGAATAAGGTTGATTCTTAGTTCCAGTATATTTGATGGCTTTAGAATCTCACTTAAATATTAAATGTTAGAACTCATGGGAGTTCATTAAGAAAGTATTACCGGTCCAACTATATTTTCAATTCTATTCTACTCAACAAGAATTGATTGAACATATTTGTGGAAGAAATTGAAGACAGGAATACAAAAATGAACATACGATGTTTCTCCTCAAAGAAGGTTAACAGCAATAAATATAATAAGAATAGTATATAATATACATAAATAAAATACATGGAGGCACTGGCTGGTTGGCTCAGCAGTAAAGCATCGGCCCAGCATGTGGAAGTCCCTGGTTTGATTCCAGGCCAGGGCAAACAGGAGAAGCGCCCATCTGCTTTTCCACCCTTCCTCCTCTCTTTCTTCTCTATCTCTCTCTTCCCTTTACACAGTCAAGGCTCCATGAGAGCAAAGTTGGCCTGGTTACTGAGGATGGCTTCATGGACTCCACCTCAGGCATTAGAATGGCTCTGGTTCCAGTGGAGCATCACCCCCTGGTGGGCATGCCGGGTGAATCCTGGGCACATGCGGAGTCTGTCTCTCTGCTGTCCCCCCCCTCACTGTGGAAACACACACACACACACACACACACACACACACACACACGGAAAAATGAGTAACTGCTGTAAGAAACTTGGGAAGACTTAATTAAGAAAGCAGTATGTGAATATAACCTTGGGGAATTTTTAAAAATAAATGTTTGGATGAACAGCAATTGTAGGAACATAAACAGAGATACCAAGGTTGAAAAGTATGTTTATGCAGTAGTCAGGGTCTTATGAAACATAAATTATATTGACCCCTTTCTATAAAAAAAAATAAAACAACAAAACAAAAACAGATATAAGACAGTTTTCTGAATCACTAGATAGCCAAGTTTTTCAGGTTTCTCTGCATCTTTAGACGTAAAATTTTATTTCTAATTTTAGATGAATAGAGACAAAACCTCAAATCTAATGAAACAAATTAAGCTTTCCCTTAAACTAAGTTTCCTGTAGCCAGGGCTTCTTAATTGTTTGAAGACTATTAACAAAGATGCCCATGAGAATGTTTGTTCCAAATTAGCCTTTGTCACACTGCATGTTCACAACACAGCTTCCAACAATACCAATGGAGTCAACACAACTCCATTTATGAAACTCCAACTATTGTTGTTTTGAGACAAATAATCATGTGCCAACAAATGTGGTAAAAAAAATTATGTAAGATAATGTATATTAAGATCTCTTTACTAATAATACTAAATGATAATCAAAGTTGACTTCCAGATTTAGGTTTTGATTTTTTTGAATTGAATTGAAAATATTGCACTGCTTAGAGATATTTTGCCCAAACACTTGTGAATAAGATTCTCCTTCTAATTCCCATAGTTATGTAGAAAAACTAAGTCCACTAGAATCTATACCAGGGGTCCCCAAACTTTTTACACAGGGGGCCAGTTCACTGTCACTCAGACCATTGGAGGGCTGGACTATAAAAAAAAACTATGAACAAATCCCTATGCACACTGCATATACCTTATTTTAAAGTGAAAAAACAAAATGGGAACAAATACAATATTTAAAATAAAGAACAAGTAAATTTAAATCAACAAACTGACCAGTATTTCAATGGGGACTATGCTCCTCTCACTGACCACCAATGAAAGAGGTGCCCCTTCCGGAAGTGCGGTGGGGGCTGGATAAATGGCCTCAGGGGGCTGCATGCGGCCCGTGGGCCATAGTTTGGGGACCCCTGATCTATACAATGCAAGCAGCCCAGGCAGCTTGTGGACTCTATATTGATGTACTGTAAAATAAATGCACCTTTGCTTCAAGAGGTACTATCTGTTGCAGAATTTACATCCTAGGATCATAACTTTGAAATACATTCATGAATCTGAACCTCCATTTCTTAAGCAGAGAATTGCATTTCTAAGTGGAGCTATAAATATTCTGAAGTGTTCAATTCTTGTTGCCATGGACTTTTTGTCAAGAAGATATTCCTTACCCAATGGCATATAATGGTGTAGTCTCTTTTTGAACTATTATATATATTAAACATGATTAAGAAAAATTTAATATAACTAGTTTATCTATTTATGAAATCCATAGCTCAAAATATTTAACAAATTTATAAAATTATGGTCAAAAATTGAATAACACTGTGATATTATCAGAGTTTCCTCAGAAGAAATTTGATTCTAATTTTAACTGACAGATCACCAATCACTGACTCTTGGTATTGGTGAGGAATGTGCTTTCAGTAAATTTCAGGTTGTTTAAACATCATAGTCTTATGTAAAAGATAGTGGATGCTATTAACTTAGAACCACATACACCACTAGTATCAGAGAACAGCTATATTTAAGGACTCTTATCTAGTTTGCTTCCAGAAAGAACAAAGGCTTCTCAGCATATGAACCTAGGAAAGAGGGTCTAGGACATGTCTTTTCAATAATAAAAGAATACTTTTCAAGGGACAAATAAGGACTCAGCAATTCCTTTTCTGGGTACTTATCTGAAGAAACCCAAAACACTAAATCAAAAAGACATAATGTGTCTGTATGTTCACTGCAGCATTATTTACAATAGCCAAGATATAGATGCAATCTAAGTGTCCATCAATAGATGAATAAATTAAGAAGTAGCACATATACACAATGAAATATTAATCAGCCATAAAAAAATAATGAAACTTCGCCATATGCAATGACATGAATGGTCCTAGAGGATACTGTGCTGATTAAAAGAAGTCAGACAGAGAAAGATGAATGACAGTATGATATCACTTATACATGGAATCTAAAAATCAAAATAAACAAATAGGCAGAACAGAAACAAACTCATAGATACAGAGAATATTTTGACAGTTGTCAGATGGGAAGGGTATTGGGGAGATGGCTGAAAAAGTTGAAGGGATTAAGTACAAACTGGTGGTTATAAAATAGTCATGGGGTTGTAAAGTATAGAATAGGGAATAGAGTCAATAATATCTTAATAACTATATATAGTGTCAGATAGGTACTAGATTTATTGGGGTGATCACTTTATAAAAATATAAATGTCTAATTCCTGCATCGTACACCTGAAACTGATATAATATTGTACATCAATTGTAATTTAAAAATAATTTTTTTTTTAAGCAAAAGAGAGAGACAGATAGGAAGGGAGAGAGTTGAGAAGCATCAATTTTTTGTTGTGGCATCTTAGTTGTTAATTAATTGCTTTCTCATATGTGCCTTGATGGGGGGAGGTCAAGCAGAGCTAGTGACCCCTTGCTCAAGCCAGCTTCAAGCCAGCGACCTTGGGCTCAAGCCAGTGACCATGGGGTCATTTCTATGACCCCACACTCAAGCCAGTGACCCTGCAGCTCAAGTTGGCTGAGCTTTCACTCAAGCCAGTGACCTCAGGGTTTCAAACCTGGCTCCTCAGCATCCCAGGCTAATGTGCTAGCTACTGTGCCACTGCCTGGTCAGGTTAATTTTTTTTTTTAAATAAAAAATTGTCTGGCATAAAAACAGCCCTGTATATTTTTACAAAGTATTGTACAATATTTATTAATCTCTTATTTAATAATAATACAAGATGGTGGGGCAGGAATTACCATTAACTCTTTACATTAAAAAAATAAAAAGAGTTGAGTGAGATAAAATGATTCACCCTGGGACTAATTACTAGTAAACCATATTACTGGTACTAGAGTATGCAATGCTTTCTTTTTAAAAAAACATAAAACATATATCCTCAGCTTTTGTGTTCTCTTGGAACTAAGCCTACACCTGATACTGTTTGGAGTTTGCCAAGGGCTTTGGAACCCCTTTTCCTGTGTGCACAGAGAGCTAGAAATGTTGAGGTGAGGGTTCACAGTTACCGCATAGGGCAAGGAGTCCAGCCCAGTTCCCTCACTTAAGTTAGGACAGAATTCCCGTGGAGTCAGATTAATGCTAGGTCATTTTCTGTAATCAAAATCTTGTTTGGCTTTTTTCACTTTCTTGTCCCTTTTCCCTTTGTCCCTATTGTTTATTCTTGGGAACACTTCTTTAACCAATTACTTGCACAGAAATCTTCATCTCAAAGTTGGTTTTTCTAGAACCCAGGCTACAAAATTAAGGAATAGAGACTTTGAATATCCATTTTCAGGGCACATATAAATGAGGAAGATCAAAATCAAACCTAACTGAAGCATTGTTCGTTTTTGTTGTTGTTGTTGTTCTTGCACCTAACTTATGACTAGAGACTCAAACAACTGTGTTGAAGTTTTTACTTTGCCATAAATTTATTTAACCTCTTTGAGTCTGTTTTTTAATCTGTAAACTGGGAGATAATAATAGCAACTGCTCAAACTGTTGTATATAGGTATGATGATGATCACATAAATTAATAGAGAAATATTATATAAATTTTAGAATGCTCAAACAGTTGTTCCCAAAATATAAAAATAAAATGTAGATTCCCAAGTTCCACAGACCCCACCCTCAACCCCATAGATTCTTACAAGTACAGAGGAGTGCCTGACCAGGTGGTGGCACAGTGGATCGAGTATCCACCTGAGATGCAGAGGACCCAGGTTTGAAACCCCTAGGTCTCTGGCTTGAACGCGGGATCATTGGCTTGAGCGCAGGGTTGTGCTTTGAGCGTGGGATCATAGGCATGACCCCATGGTCACTGGCTTGAAGCCCAAGGTTCCTGGCTTGAACCCAGGGTTGCTGGCTTGAGCAAGGGTCACTCGGTCTGCTTTAGTCTCCTGGTCAAGGCACATATGAGAAAGAAAGGCACATATGAACAACTAAGGAGCCGCAACAAAAAATTGATGCTTCTCATCTTTCTCCCTTCCTGTCTGTCTGACCCTGTCTCTCACTTTCTCACTGTCTCCCTGTCTCTGTCAAAAAAAAAGTATAGAGAAGTGAATGAATTTGCATTTTTAACAAGTACTGAAGGTGTGTCCCAGTTATACAGTTTGAGAAACAAACTGTACAAGATGAGTTGATACCATCATCTACACAGAATAGTCCTCATTTCCTTCTGACTTTTATGTATAAAATCTAGTATTTTGTTACTCTGTTCTTTATATTATTAATTCACTGATTTCCTCCATTATTATATTTTCTCTACTTTTTAACTGACACTAGTAAAATTTTTATGATATACCCAAAGCAAGCAGAACAAAAAATAAATGCAACAGAAAGACTAAGCAGGCACATGAGGATACACTTGAAAGTGACTGTAAAGTAATTTTAAAAATGAGTTTTGAGTAATTTTTTATACACTATGCTCATTAATTGATATAGAAAAGTTTAGTGAAAACATTCACTGTGGCAGTTTAAAAAATGAATTCAGCTAAAGCACTCATTAAGTCATGAATATTATTAGTCACACAAGAGTTACATAAGAAACATGCAAAGTATGAGGTAATTCTAATTCCTAAATTGGGATATTGTGCAACTATTATAGTTCAAGTTCAAGTAATGTATTATAACCCAAGGATAACCAACTATACTACATGACTATCACTGAGAACTTATTCTTCTTATCTTCATCTATGCTAAAGAGAAGTAGATTCCTGTTTAGTTGATTTCAATTCTATATATCAAAATACCAAAAAACTATCTAAAATGTTTTAAGTGTCTAAAATAGAGCTTGACTTTCTTTGAAAATATTTGGGGTGTAGCCCTGAAAATTTAATGAAGTTTATTTTTTATTACTCTCAATAGCCTCTCATTGTAATTTTTATGTTACAAAAATTTCTGGTAATTTATCTCAACATCACTTATGGCTAGATAGAAGACAGTCAAACAAATTCTTCTCAGGCTTTGCTGAGCTGAGACCTGCTGGTTTATATACAAATTTTGTATTTAAGAAGCATTTAAATATTTTGAAATATACACAGGCATCTTAGTTTGGAAATCTTTCTCAGCTTCTGGGTACTGATTTACAGGGGACAACACATACTTTTAGTTTCTGACATTTGTCTATCCCTTGAAAATTCTTGTTCTTTAAGTGGAACAAGAACTTCACTTTGATATAATTGAAAAAATACATTATTTACTATAATTTTATGATAGTTGCTGAAAAACTTCACTTAAAATAAAAATATATTGTTTCCTTACTCAACTCTATTCCACTTAGAGAGGGGAAAATGCTTTCAATTCCCCCGAGTGCGAGCCCTGGCGCTCTGGATGTGCTTGGTAATTATTACTGCAGGCGGCTGGAATCCGTTTCAAATGCCAGTGCTCTCCAAAATCGCTTTTTGAAAGACAAACACTGTTGATTTAACTGCTTATTGTTGGTTTTTCACGGCTTTTGTCAAGTTTTGTAATTTCTCAGTCACATTTTAAGAGCAAACTGATGTTCATTTGTCCTAGATTTCTCCCATATATATTTCAGAGACAAGTAGTTTGATATATTTTAAAAACTAAAATATTTTTCTACTTCTTGATTTCAAGTAATGGCTAGGACAATTTGGGAAGAAGGATTCAAACTTAACAAAAAACTACTTCATTCACTGATACCAAATTCTCTTACTTCCTCCCTTGATTTCTTTATACCCTGGGATGACTCGACTATTAGATGAGTGTCAACAAATTTGCAGGCTAAACACCCACAATCTAGAAATGAGGTGGGAATTACTAAACTCTACTTTCCCATATCCAGAAGGAAGAGTGTGGGAGAAATACCTGGAATTACAGAGGTAGAAAATGATATACAATTTAACTTCTTATTCAATTGCAACTATTAGCTGTTGACACAATGGCTGCTTTTGCTGAAATTTGTCAGATTGAAATAATGGATTAATTGTATCCTAAAGAGAATGTTGCTTGTTTTAATACACAGGGAAACAATGCTCCTCAAGAACTGGTCCACTGTCTACAAACCAACTGACAGGTAAATGCCATGCAAACCTCATTTTTCCTTTTCAATTATTAGATGTAGGAATAAGACAATCACAGAGACGACACTAGTCTTGTACCTTACACTTCATCTTGAATTGCCCTGCAATTCTGTTTATCAAAATTACAGAATAAAATCCATATGTACTAAAGTTAAATCATGATTTTAGACTTAGTCACCTGGTCCATATCCTTCCAGTTGAAAAACCTAAGCATATCCAAGCTGATCTAGTTTAAAAACTTGGTGCTTCTTGGCAATATAATAGTACTTTTCTAATAGCTGGAGGATACATTGACTCTTTACTTTGGTTCCTTTATGCATGATATTAATGTTTTTAAATTATTCTATTTTTTATTGGGGGGGGTTGTTTGTTTGTTTGTTTTTTTAGATACATGCAGCCCCATGTTCATTGCAGCATTGTTCACAGTGGCCAAGACATGGAAACAGCCAAGAAGCCCTTCAATAGAGGATTGGATAAAGATGTGGTACATATATACAATGGAATACTACTCAGCCATAAGAAATGATGACATCGGATCATTTACAACAACATGGATGGACTTTGATAACATTATACTGAGTGAAATAAGTAAATCAGAAAAAACTAAGAACTATATGATTTCATCTAAAGTGGGACATAAAAATGAGACTCAGGGACATGGCCAAGAGTGTGGTGGTTACGGGCGGGGGTGAAGGAGGAGAGGGAGGGGTTGGGGGAAGGGAGGGGCATAAAGAAAACCAGTTAGAAGGTGACGGAAGACAATTTGACTTTGGGTGATGGGTATGCAACATAATCAAATGTCAAAATTATTCTGTTTATTATAAAATAAATATTTTTTCAAAAGAAAGCATTATAATAATTTGTTTGCAGAAATTAGAGTGATGATTTTTTAAAAATAATTCAGTTCTACATATTTTACTTTTCATAGAAATGAGCACCAGAATGAAATCAGGGAAACAGAAAGCCAGGCAGGAGAGCATGGTGACCAGGACTACAATGTGTACTGAAATGATTTTACTGAAGATACATATTAGAGTCAAGACAAATTGCTTTAGAATTTAATATAGGGGATGAAAAAAAAAATGATTTCTTGTTTGGGAATTGGAAAAGCTGAAGCAAAAAAAACCTTTGAAAGTTACATAAGATCTTTCAGATTGGTTTATTCCACCAAGTAAACTCAAGGTTCTTCAGCAAACTATGGACCGTTTATTAATAAATGATGTAGTCACAGTGTACGTAGTAGGAAGCCCACTGGTTGAAGCCTAGATTCATCTGTATGACCTTGGGGAAACCATCTAACTACTTACAACTCCACATGACCATCTTCTGATGGTCAAAAGAGATGATGCTTTAAAAAAATCTCATTTGATGGAAGTTAAAGTTTTAATAGCTGCACCTTTTAATTTTCTTGTGTGTTGCTCAGTAAAATATTGTATCCAAAAAGCCCATAATCTTATAGTATTAAATTGATTTTAATTATTCTAAATATTTTATTGGCAGTAATGATAATAAGATATATAATGTATGATATATAACATAATTATTATATATATTTATGTTAATTATATAATATTTATACACAAGTATATATGTGTGTCTATAAACCAAACCAAAAACAAAAAATGAGAAATCCAACTAAGCCATTCTTTTTAGACATAATTTTGCTGGAAAACTGAGCACCCGCTAATGCAGTAGTAAGGATAATATCGTTTTTTCAAACTTGTTTCTTCTTCTCAATGCTACATTGGTCAAGGAATGCCTAAGGCTTTATAGCAATGTCTCTGGAGCAGATCAATTTTTGGATTATTTTTCTCTCTGGAGCCTGCCCAAGGAGAAAGGCAAAGGCCTCAGTTGAACAGCATTTTTCACATCAACCTGCTCATTCATTTGAATCAGTAGCACTATTTCAGTCTGACTCAAGAGAGTGAAAACAGCATGAGGCTTCTTGACTGATGTTTCCAGTTGATATTTTTCTGCTCTGTTTACCTCCGATCGCACCATGTTGGTGTCTCTTTTGTTACTTTCCACTGTGATTATAATATGCATATGTGTGTCATATATATTACATGTACACATACATACATATGTGCATATATGTGTGTGCATGTATATCAACTATAGCACATATATTGTCCTACAAATATATGTTGAAATGCTTTACCTTTCCCAACACTTTGTAAGTTCTTTTTTCTTTAATAACCCAGCACTGGCTTTATACTGAAAGTCAAATTTGTTTCAGTTGAATGAAAGACTTAATCACTGTGTGGATAATTAGATAAATGGGCAAAACTCTAAATAGTTATGAAAAGAGAATGTATCTGATATTTTCATAGCAGGCAGTTATGTAAAAGTCACTTTTCTTTAACCTCATGTTTAGAAGACTTTTAACAGCATTCATATTTGTTTATTCATGGAATGAATATTTTAAAATAAATGCTATATTCAAGGTACTTTGCTAAATATTGGAAATACAGTAGTAAAAATAACAACAGTTCTTGCTATCACACTGTCATCCTCCAAGATGTGTCTTGGATATCTGATTTTTTAAAATATGATTTTCAAAACTAGAATCCAAAAGAACATTTAGTTGGAGTGCTGTTTAAGGAAGTTCACCCTCATGCCCCACCCCTAATCACTGTTCTTAAAGGTTATGGGCCTTAGCTTGATATTTTCATAGTCACCTTGCAATTATAATATTCACTCATAAGTTTGAAGATTTTGCAGAGGCTGCCTTCTCTTCAAGAATACAAATAAAGATAGGGGGCAGGGGGGGATGCATTCGGGAGGAGCCTAGAATCTATGTAAACACAATTAATTAAATTTTAAAAAATCACATAAAAAAGAATACAAAATAAAGAAAAGCTGTTTTTCTTCAAATGATAAAGGAATTACTATTTCCCTATAAAGTTGTAGAAGTAGCAGAAGAATAAACAAAATCATTCCATTATCTCCTGTTCCATTAGATATCTCTGAGGAGTCATATATTAGATAGAATAGGCTTTATTGGATAATTAGAAGAAATATCATCCACATTTTCCTGTAGAGCAATGAGGTCAGAATGGCTTAAAAATAACAAGGATTTACAATTTACATGAATAAATAAATAAATAACTTCACACATTTCCTCTAATAGACCATAAAATTAAAAGCTGTTTGTCAGGGATGGCAGGAAGGAGTTGGAGAATGGAGGAGGTTGTGTGTGGTAAGTAATTTACTGTAATCTTTTCTGGTCTAAAAATAGTTATGTGGACTGATGTGAATTTTTTTTTTTTTTTAATTTTTCTGAAGCTGGAAACGGGGAGGCAGTCAGATAGACTCCCGCATGCTCCCGACCGGGATCCACCCGGCACGCCCACCAGGGGCGAAGCTCTG
This sequence comes from Saccopteryx bilineata, assembly GCF_036850765.1. Classification (NCBI taxonomy): domain Eukaryota; kingdom Metazoa; phylum Chordata; class Mammalia; order Chiroptera; family Emballonuridae; genus Saccopteryx; species Saccopteryx bilineata. Next base: position 265,931,961 of record NC_089490.1, on the reverse strand, counting down.
CCCACCAGGGGGCGATGCTCTGCCCCTCCGGGGTGTCACTCTGTTGCGACCAGAGCCACTCTAGCGCCTGGGGCAGAGGCCAAGGAGCCATCCCCAGCGCCTGGGCCATCTTTTGCTCCAATGGAGCCTCAGCTGCGGGAGGGGAAGAGAGAGACAGAGAGGAAGGAGAGAGGGAGGGGTGGAGAAGCAGATGGGCGCCTCTCCTGTGTGCCCTGGCCAGGAATTGAACCCAGGACTTCCGCACGCCAGGCCAACGCTCTACTACTGAGCCAACCGGCCAGGGCCACTGATGTAAATTTTACCTAAGATGTTTTTTATATTGATTTCAGAGAGAGAATGGAAGGAAGAAGAGATAGAGAAACACACATACATCAACTCACTATTTCACTTAGTCATGTACTTATTGATTGCTTCTCTTAAGGGCCCTGACTGGGAGGTCAGACCCACAACCTCTGGCACACCAGGCCAACACTCTATCACTGAGCTAGTCGGCCAGGACCTATCTAAGATTTTTATTAAAGCTTCTGTTAACTCTCATTGTTTCAAAAACACAGTGTTGTAAACTAAACATTTTGAAAAAGTATATGTAAATTGAAAATTGAAGCAGAAAAAGACCAAAAAGACTATACAACCTGAAATCAAAGTGTGCACAAATGGTAGACCATGAAGACAGAATGATATATTGAAAATATCTTGGAACCGGGGGTCAGAAAACGTGAATTTGTGTCCTGACTTAACCACTTGCTCATTGGTTTTACTCTAACCACAGAAAATCTCTGAGCCTTGTTACTTCACCTATTCATTGAAGTATTGCTGAGCATTACTGCAAGGATAAAAGGGATAAAGGGAATAACTGGATATAAACATATTTTGTGAACTTTATAGGATTAATAATTGTATATACCTTCAAGAAGTTTGGCACTAATGGTAAAGTGAGAGCTGCCACAAAAGCTCAAAGAATGAGAGCATTTTCTAGGATGTTGTTACGGGTTGAACTGTGTCCTCCCAAAATTCATACTTTGTAGTCTTGCTCATTACTTCAAAATGTGATCTTATTTGTAAGTAGGGTAATTGCACACATAATTAGTTATAAAGTCAGACTAGACTAGGGTGAGCTCATAATCCAAAATGACTGTTGTCTCTATAAAAGGGGAATTTGGGACACAGAGGTAGACATACACAGAAGGTAGGTGATCTGAGGAGACAGACGCAGGCAGAGGACAGCCAGCTGCAAGAGCCAAGGCAAAGGACTGCAACAGATCCTGCTCTCACAGTCCTCAGAAGGAGCAATCCTGCTGACACCTTCATCTCGGACTTCTAGCTTCCCGATCTGTGAGACCATAAATTTAAGTTTTGTAAAGCAGTTTGTGGAACTTTATTATGGCAGCCTAAGTGTACTAACACAGACAGAAAAACCTAAGCCAGTCTATAGAGGGAGAAAGTAACCAGAGAATTAGAAGAGAGTAGCTTTAGATTTAATTTTATTTTCCTCAGCATTTTCATCCAGTGCTTGAATATTGGGGAGGGCTACTAAATAATACTGACTGACTGCAATGTATAACAAAATAGCTAAAGTGGTTTCCTATCTATTTCTGCTTAAGATGTGTAACTACTGTGCTATAATAATACAAAAGTAAAAATGACAGTGATGTAACAAGAACAATACAGTAAGAAGAATTTACAAATGTGAAAAAAGAAAAACTTTCAATTTTCATGACTATCATTTATCTTTTTTAGGAAATGAAAACTATTAATATTGCAAGAAATATTCTAGAGATAAAACCAGCTTTCTTTCCCAACTATTCCATTGCCTATTCTTCCACAGTGCCTCAGTTGTGGTGTCTAGCTTTTGCATATTTGTTTTACATGGGAAGTAAATAACATATTATTAAGTACCTGCAGTCCCACCATCAGTATTTTAAAAGGCTATTACCAGTAGCAGGACAGAGCCATTAATAGCTAATTATCATTCTGTGAACAACAATAAAACAGGAATAATAAAGGTCATATCTTCTCCCATGAGGACACTCACATCACTGATCATAGACCATCTTAGCATTTCTGACCGCCATCAGTAATGAGAAGTGGCTGCACCAGTTATAGATGGTAATTCTAAGCTAAAGAGTCTATTGAATGATGCATTTGTTTCCCACCTAGCACAGCACTATAAAAAGTTAGAGTTTGTTATTCCCTCATACATCAAAGTCTGTTTGCCAGTGTTATATTTATGGACCTGTCCAACCCCTTTTCCATGACTGATCACTTTTGCGACCCAAAGGTTTTCCCTGCTGCCTTATCATACCAAAGTTCTCAACAATGCTTTGAAAATGAAAACTCTCCTCACTCTTTCCCTGGGAAAATTTTAATTTCACAGGAATGAGGGCTATCTACTACTGTGGTAGATATTGCTTTTGCTACCCTATGTACATTATCCCCTCCTCTATTACCAAAGGAAACCTTTACTGTGTTTAGGGTTACAAGATGCCCACCATCACATTTAATTTTCCAAGCTTCTTTATAGATTATTAGTAGCATTGTGATCTAATTCTGATCCATACCATATAAGAAGTGCTGCATTGGCTGGAACTTACAAAGAGTGTTGTTTTGCTCGTAAGAAAAAGGATAAATCATTCAATATTTACCTTTTCCTTTCATTGGCCATAGCTGGGCTTATTTTTCCTGGTATATAAACATGATATATGATAGAATAACAATTTTATGAATATGAAAATGGGAGAACTCAGTTCAGTTGCTGATGTCTATATCCCTATGGCATTTCTAGGACTCACACTACCAGCGCTGCACTGGTTACCTCTGAACTTTTTAGGCAAGAAAAATTGTTCCCTGTTATGTTTAAGTCATTGGAATTTGTCTGGGTTTCTGCTCTAGGTGTGCAAAAATGCAATACTTAAGGACTCCACAGATCTAGAGTATAGGCACAAGTATTCCAGAAGATCAGGGCTTTCTAATGATACTTTATATCAGGGCAATGAATTTTTCTACCAATCAATTTCAAGATTAAAATATCATATTTTAAGGGTTTAACTTGGAGACTTTGGATTACTAAAAACTGTGTATGTAGAGAGCTAGGTATGTTTTCCTCTTTTCTTCTACAATTAATCATGTCACAGAAATTTTGACATTTTAATATCATTGGCAGAGAGAGTATCAGGTCTACCTACCTTCAACTAAACGAACATGGTATGTTGGACTTCTTTCCCTCCAAACCCCAAGTTACTTTCTGTATATAATTGACTCCTCAGAGAAACAGATCTTGGTGAATTTCAGAATGTAAAAGAAAAGAGAGAAGGAAGGAAGAAAGAATAAATAGGCAATAGACTGTGAACTTCCCCAGTTTTTGGAATTCAAATTGATGAGTCTCTGATACATATATACGTATTAATGTACTTATGTTTTTTTTTAATATAGACAATTCCTCCCTCTTTTGTATTTCTTTGTTTTTCTCACTAAGTAGCTCATACATGTTCAGTGGCACAAACCCAGGGAAATAAGCCATGTACATTTGCTGATAAAATACATATATCTTGACTTCTCTACTCATTAATATTCCCAAAGGATATTTTCTGATTCTAACATCTCAAAAATGACTATAACATTTTTTCTAATAATATATTGATACACAAAGGTGCTATCCCTTTATGCATTTTATTTCATCTCTAAACTAAAACTATTTATAGTGTCACTTATTCAAGTATGTGGATCATTAAATATCTCTATATAATTTATAGATGATGATCTGCATCTGATTTTCTTTTTAAGATTTATGGAGAGTATTGTTATTCAACTCAGGAAGAATGCTCAAGTCACAGTTTTTGAAAAATAATTGATATATTAATGACAAGAAAATTCAACCAATCAGCAAATTCAGCCACTCTGAATGACTATCTTCTATGATCTAAAGCTAATGGGGGAATAATCACTTATAAACTATTGCATATCCCATATCTTACTTCTTATCAATAGCTATGAGCATCTAAACAGATTCAATACAAACAGTAATAATTCAAAAGGAATAATAAACACCATGATAGAAGCATAAAATCCTACAAAATATACAATAATTTGTTGATTCTTATTATCCTTATCCTAGGAGTTTTGCTTCTGCATAAGTGGCTACTGAACATAGGTCAGACTCTAGACAAACATATGAAGTAAGTAGAATTCGCATGCGATTGCTCCCAATTAATCCCCACGTGATGCTGCCATCTCATTTTCTGATCGCCTTATGTATTCAAAGCCTGAAGTCTAATCTTTCCTATTTTTAAACGTACTTGCAAATTCTTCACTCCAATTAAGGTCAAAATGATTGATAATATCTAAAAGTCTTCCTGTCCTGGGGCAGTTGAATTTTAATAATGACTAAGCTCTCAAGTGAAGTGGAGGACTGGTATTCCAGCTGAGGACCCTGAAGTTGCTTTATTCCAGCACAGGTTTCAATAATCAGTTTAACTATGACAGTGGAAGTAAAGGGAGGGAGCTTCTTTTGTTAACCTGTTATTATTCAGCCTAAGAGGAAGTAAGACAGACATTTTACTAAGTATCCACAATAAATATTATCGTAGCATTTATTGTTGTATAACACACTGCCTTCAAACTTAGGAGTTTAAAACTATTATTTTTCATCGTTCTGTAGTTGGACGATTCTGTCCAAAATAGGTTGTTAATATGGCTGATGATTGATGCTGACTGTGCACTAGGAGCCTAGGTGGGTTTGTTAACTGAAGAACCTACATGTGCCCCTCGATGTGCCTTGGACTTCTCACAGCAAGATGACTTGATTCCTCGAGCAGGGTTCCAAGAATGAGTATTTCAGTAGACCCGGGAAGAACTTGTAAAGCTTCTTATGACAGCCTCATAAGTTACAGGCTGTCACTTGTGCCACATTCTATTGGTCAAATATCCAAGAAGCAATGTAAGCTGTTAGACTTTATATTTTGATGTTGGAGTGGCAAAATGACATTGAAAGGAACATATGGGATGTGATACATTTAAACATTATCTTTGAATGTGCAATTTCCATGTCCTCTATGGCAAAACTGCTCTTAGTTTCACCACTTCCATTCTTTGATCACTTTAAAAAGTAGATTCCCAGAATTATAACTGGACCCATAGCTATTTCACTAAAATCTGTATTTTCCAGATACTTTTAAAAATTTTATCTTAAACAAATTTTAGGTATAGACGAAACTTGCAACAACGATACAATGAATTCCCTTATGTCTCTCACCCTGTTTCCCTTAAAATTAACATCTTATATAGTCACAGTGCAGTTATCAAGAACAGGAAACAGATTTGTTGTTCATATGGAAAAAAATACAAATAATATAAACTATTTTGTGTCTTTACACTGTAAACCTACTTTTGCCCACCTCTGTATATTCCGACTTGCTAAAATTTTACCTGTACTTTAATGTTTCCCCATACAACTTTTAATCTTCTTTTAGAAAGAAGAGAGATTTTTTTTTTACTTCACTGTTAATTAAGAAAAAGAATAATCTGTTCATTCTGTAACTGCAAATAGAGGTTGTGTAGTTCTTCAGTCAAATAATTAGTGATATATTTTCTTAGTTTAGAGATACCAGACTAAAATTTAATTTAGGTCATTTAAAATATAAATATTTTATTTCAACATTAGAGTTTTTTTAAAAGGAAATTTCAAGAGAACTGCTTTATTCCATTTGCTACTGAGTACTACACATAGCAAATTAACAAGAAAAGACGATTGTATGTATTCCATTCTATACTCTGCAGATGCCTACTCTAATCTTCCAACCTCAAACGTAACTATCTACTTATCTATCCAATACATTATATGTTTAATGCTTTTGGCCAAAACATGTAACTAAACTCAGTCCAGATTAGCAAGGTAGGGCATAAAGGGCAGCCACAATATAAGCGCACTGCAGTGACACAGTACACTGCAGTGACACAGTAATGGTATGGGGCCAGCAAGGGTTGAAAAACTGAGACTATATTTTTGAGATCAATCTATCCTTCATCTTCTCCTTCCCCATTCCAACTCTATCAAGGTTTGAGATACTTTCATTCTTTTCTGTTATCATGGTTTTATTAAAGTTTTTAAAAATTATTTTATTGTGGTATAATTGATATACAAAGAACTGCACATATTTAACTTTTAAAACTTGATAAGTTTGATTATATGAAAACACTCATAACACCAATACCATAATCATGATAATAGACACATCTAACATTTCCCAAAGTTTCCTGGAGTCCTTTTTTATTTTTAATAGTAAGAACACTTAACATTAGTTCTACCTTCTTAACAAAATTTAAAGTAAATATGGTGAAGTTTGTTCTCAAATACTTTTGTCATGAAGGGTGCATAGAAATTGTATTTCCCTTGGGAATAAATTTTATGGTGTATATACTTTTCTGTTGTTTGCTTCCTACCATTCATAGGTGCTATGGAGGAATATCTACCTAGCATTTAAAATCACTGAACCACTCAAATACTTCAAGCTTTGAGAAATTTTAGATCAGGACCCAAGCTGTTTTTACAAATGAAATTAGAAGTAAGCATAGAATAAACTTTTTTCAGTTCTTTCTATTAAAAAAACCAGTTTGTAGATTGTCAATAGCTCAATAAAGAGAAGATTGAGTGTACCCTCTACTTTTTCCCTAACCCCTATCTTAGATTTATGGTATGTATTAGAAAAATGATATGTAAATTTAAATTCATGTAATTTAAATTTATTTTTAATAAAATACTGTCAACGACATCTTTTTTTTGTGACACAGAAAGACAAAGAGAGGGACAGATAGGAAGGGAGAGAGATGAGAAGCATCAATTCTTCATTTGGCTCCTTAGTTTTGTTCATGGATTGATTTTTCATATATGCCTTGACCAGGGGCTACAGCAGACTAGTGACCCCTTACTCAAGCCAGCGACCTTGGGCTCAAGCCAGTGTCCCCACACTCAAGCTGGTGAGCCTTGCTCAAACCAGATTAGCCCGTGCTCAAGCTGGCGACCTCAGGGTCTTGAACCTGTGTCCTCCGAGTACCAGTCCAATGCTCTATCCAGTATGCCACCGCCTGGTCAGGCTCAAATTCTTAGTTTTTTTCTAAACTTAATTGTCCAATATTTAGAAAGGTAATATGTAACTTAGTACTTCAAAGAGAAATAAAGCTCTCCCCAGGCAAATTAGAAAGCAGAAACCAACATACTGCTTTGCTTCCAGTATCCCATTCTTCTCCTACTTCCCCATTTAAGTGAAGGATAGCATAGGAATTGTTCCAAGAAGTGTCTCTTCCTCCATCTTCATTGTCACAGTAAAGTTTTTTTTTTTTTTAATTTGGAGATATATAACGACCAAAGAAGTAAGAAGTAATGGTTATTCCTTGTTTCCTATCCCAGTAGTTTCTAATGTACCAGCTGTCTCATCTCATGGTTATTCTATCCTTTCACAGTCTATTAACTTGCTGCTCCAGGCCCAGCTATCTGTAACTAATTGTACAGGCCACCACATGTGCAGGGATTTAAGCATTACCTTCTAACCTCACAAGGGTTAAGGTATAATTCAAAATCTGTTCATAGAATTTCCTCCTTCACTTCAATTTCATTTTTGGCTGATCATCTTGGAGGAGAACTGACTAAGATTTGTTTTGTGCTTTCAATTATTAATTTTTATTCTCCATGCTTTTCTTTCTATGTCTACTGACTAGTTGTAAGGGGAAAAGTATGTCTGTGTGCCTTCGGTGCTTACCCAGCAGTCACACTGAAAGCCATTTGCTTACCCTGGTATCTGCAAGAAAGTTGAGTCAGAAAGTCTTTCATTGGCAGACTGCATATCAAGTTTATTATCTTGTAGACCTCTCATCCTAGGGGAACTAAAAGCATAGGGTGAGTGAAGGCTGATCTGGTTCTTGCATTCACTCAGGACTTTAGAAATAACAATATATTTTATTAGCCTTACTGATTGAAAACTTCACTTTAACTACAGGATATATATGCTTTAAGCAATCACCAATCTAGTTTCAGAGTTTGCTGAAGTTTTGCCTACTCTGTGTCTAAAACTTAATTTGTTTTTACTCTATATGAAGTTCTCTTATCTTACTGAAAAACCAGAATAGTTGGGGTATCAGAGAAAGAGTGGATGATTACCTCTTAGTAAAAAGCAAATAAAATTGGAAAGTCACTTCACATGAATTTGTCCTACTTTTATGAGTTTATAAAGCTAATCTCTTTTCCTTGCTTGGGAGCTTCTTGCAGTATTATTATTATTAAACTCATCTCCTGTCAGTTCCTACATCAAAGGAGGAGATGATAACTATTATATAATTTCTGGAATTTCAAGAATTCATTTTATAATTGCAAACCAAAATGGAAATGACTTCAGGTATATATGGCAGAAATACAGAAGATGTGCACCACAACAAAAATACTTATTTAAAAAATGGCACAAGTTTGCTCATTCAGGGCAAATGGACAAGTGAAGTGGTAGGCATCATGTCCCATGCCTTGATATCACTGTCTGGAGCTATAATTACAGACCCTAAAAGAATCACTTCTAGACTGTAATGTAAGAGCCAACACAATTACTTCCTTTGAACTATTACCCAAAATAGAAAATGTAAATACTTCAGCCCTGTCCACTAACAGAGCAGCAAAAAGCTCAGCTAAACCCTTTGCTGTGAAGCAAGAAATGTTCTCTGTAATTACAACTAAAACGGTTACTTTTTCAAAAAACTAAAGGAATAACAGCAATAATATAATAACATGTTGTGTTGCATTATTGCTAATTATTCTTAGCATTAATAAAAATGCCAGGCAAGAACTGGGAATACTGCTTTCACTTTTTTTTTAGGTCAAAGCCTCCTGCTTTATCCATTTTTATCATTTATCAGCTGCTCTCCGAACAAATGACCTTAGAATGTCAAATAACAGTTTCAAGCATAGAAGAGATGTGGGATCCAGGAGCAGATAATTGTGGCTTTTAGGAACATATATCTCAGTAGTTGTGTTTTTAGCTTAGGAGAGTACCAGTTTTTATTTATGAGAGCAACTCTGAAGCATGGTATTTATTTTGCCTTTATATTATTTATTGGAAGTTGAATATCTACTCAAACATAGCATGGTTACAAATGACAGGAGCACCTGGAACTGGTGCTGTAAGGTGTTATCGTTTATGATTAGTGGTACTGCCACTGATTCTCTATCACTGAATAGAACTGCTTTTCCAGCACAACCACGCCACTGTCTCTTGGGAAGAAATAACTTAATTTGCATATACTTCCTAAATGAGTTCCCAGATAGCTCCAGAAAGAGGATGACATTTGGGGTGTAAATCAATTTGGAAACTTATATGTTTGGCATATAGCATCCAAGCTGATTAAATGAATAATTAATACATTTTTGGTGGCAATCCTGACATCACCTTAGTTCAGGCCTTCTTATCAGATAAGAGACAAAAAATGCTTTGAAAAAATGCTTTAAGAACTCTCATTGTCATTTGCTTTATGAACCTAAAAACAAAACTAGTGTATTGTTCATGGATATAGAGAAAATCCTCATCTCACAGATGCAACAATTGCCCAATAATATTTCTTTTAGAAACTACTTAAAATCTTTAACCACAGAGGATTTAACCAAAAATTATATATTTGGCCAGTAGTTACAAAGTTGCTTGGTAGTTTGGCCATTTCTAAGTAAAAGAAAACTAATATAGACAGCTCATAATAAAATAATAATTATATTTAGGATAATATTTAAGATTTAAGTATTATTTGAAACAGAAAACTTTTGAACTTATGACATTATCTGTAACCTAAGAGTTAACAATCTTTCCCTAAAGATAAATGGATTTGAACACATATCATTTATTTGGACCTTTTGGTTAATCTGTTATATTCAATAACAATATTGTGCAACAAGTGTATAAGTTCCAGGGACGTACAGTGAATAAAAATGATAATGTAAGTAATAATGGGGAAAACAAGCAATAAACAGATAACTATCACATGATTATATTTCAGATAGAGATGATGAAAAATATAAAACAAGGCAATGGAATGTATGCCATATGTTACTCTGTATTTTTGTGTGATATGCTTCTTGAAACAGCATCATTCAAACAAAGAACTGAATGATAAGAAGGAACCAGCCATGCAATGTTCTGAGGAAGTTTGCTTCTAAGCAGAAGGAACAGCAAATGCACTCAACAAAAAACACATTCACTTTTAAGGTGAAATTAAATATAACCTAGTTCACAATAGAGACATCTTCCTAAATATAATAAGCCTAGAAAACTGCATAAGGTTCTGAAAGTCAAACAAGCCTCTATCTCCCTGGTATTGTTACACCACTGAAGCCAAAAGGGGAAGAAACGGGTTGAGGAGCAATTTCCTTTGTAAATTTTACATGGTATGGTTTTGAAAGTGTTGATGGAAAAGTTGGGTTACCTTCTTTAGCAACTGTTCTTTCCTTACTTAGGATTCTCCTCTGTCCTTGATATCTTTTCAAACCTGACATTCTCTGTCTTTAAAATGAAAGTTCCGGAGGACTCCACACCATTCATCTAATGGGTTACTGTATTAAACAGGCACCGTGCTTTCTTTCAGTTAAAATAAAGCATTTATTTTTGAGAGAACGCTTGGACACTAACTACCACTGTGTAAATAATAGATTTACCATGAAAGAACTCGGTCTTCCTCTATTGACATTTGCCTCTTACCGGCTTTTGATGCAAAACCAAAAGAAATGGAATTGTGTGTACATAATTACATGTTCCAGAGTAGTTAATGCATTCACTATTATTCCCCAAGTTCTTAGGGGCCCAAATGCCTATTCTCTGAATTTACTGAAACTAAGATTTATATATTCTTGTCTCAAAATGATATGGGAACACAACAGGGGTAAAATAGAAGTTCAAAAATAATACTTACAGCTCAATAATTAAACTTTGCTGATTATGTGCTCTTTGAAACACACATATTAGTGTTTGGCCAAGACAAAATTCCTGATGGCATAAGTGGGTGTTTCTAAACTTGATTTTTTGAATACAATTTTGAAAAGGTTGCTGTAAACATTAGGGACTATATTGTGCTAAAGGAATCTAAAAACCATTTTGTAAACATAAATGTGCTAGATAAACTGGGAGATTTAAGATTGCTGCATATATCAAGATAACTTGAAGGAAAATCGATGATTACTTTCATTAAAAAAAAAATCTCATTGCATGTTGGAGAGGCTGTGGAGAAAAAGGAACCCTCATCCACTGTTGGTGGGAATGTAAAGTAGTACAACCATTATGGAAGAAAGTATGGTGGTTCCTCAAAAAACTGCAAATAGAACTACCTTATGACCCAGCAATCCCTCTACTGGGTATATATCCCCAAAACTCAGAAACATTGATACGTAAAGACACATGCAGCCCCATGTTTATTGCAGCATTGTTCACAGTGGCCAGGACATGGAAACAACCAAAAAGCCCATCAATAGATGACTGGATAAAGAAGATGTGGCACATATACACTATGGAATACTACTCAGCCATAAGAAATGATGACATCGGAACATTTACAGCAAAATGGTGGGATCTTGATAACATGATACGAAGCAAAATAAGTAAATCAGAAAAAAACAGGAACTGTATTATTCCATACGTAGGTGGGACATAATAGTGAAACTAAGAGACATTGATAAGAGTGTGGTGGTTACGGGGGGGAGGGGGGAATGGGAGAGGGATAGGGGGTGGGAGGGGCACAAAGAAAACAAGATAGAAGGTGACAGAGGACAATCTGACTTTGGGTGGTGGGTATGCAACATAATTGAACGACAAGATAACCTGGACTTGTTATCTTTGAATATATGTATCCTGATTTATTGATGTCACCCCATTAAAAAAATAAAATTATAAAAAAAAAAAAAAAAAAAAAAAAAAAAAGGGAATATTCTGAATCAGAGTTAAAAAGAAGACTGTTCAAAAATTATATTGAGAGGGTTGGAAATTCTGAAAAAATTTAAAAAAAAAAAAAAAAAAAATCTCATTACCAAAGAAATATCATAGAAATTTCAGAAAGATTCAAAAGTGTTTAAAAGAGTGGAGAACTAGACTTTGTTCCTTTTTGCCAAATCAGATAAAAATTTCTTTTTTAAAAAGAGCATTCTCCTTCACTCAATTTTCTTCCACATGAATTCCAATTCTTCCAGTAAATCTCATGCAACCAATTCTGAAAAGACTTTATATCCTAAAAACACAAGCATCTCAAGCTAGAATGGGGGTGGGAAATGAGATACATATAAAAGATAACTGGGAAAAAGCTTAACAGGTTCATTTATTTTTTCCCTCTTTCCTTCCAGCAAAACTTAAGAGTGAAACCTAGGTTGGAAATGGGAACCACTGTAAAAATTTTGATGGCAGCATATACACACTAGCAGGTGTGTTTACATAAAGTTAAGGGAGGAATATGCTTAGAGGTAATGTAGGGATGGAGTTGATTGAGCCTCAGGACTGAGAATAGGGATAGTTTATTTATTAAACTACTTGGCAGTATATCAGATAAGCTTGGCCATATAATGAGAGGATGTCTGCACCATCTTGGGGTGGGGGAAAAGCTGAATGTTGGCAGAGAAGTAAAGTTTTGATTTCAATGCCACTAATAATGTTTCAACACTTACTTTAGAGAAATTTTTTTTTTGCAAAGTTCAAAGGAGAGAGAGGGTGCTACATTAAATATTATGTCATTTAATATCCTCTTCTTGCTTAACATTAGAAGGCACTTTATAAACTAAGAATGTAAGTCAGCACTCTGGGTTTTCCAGTATGATTGAACTGGTCAGAGGATCTTGGTTCACTGATGTTAACATAAGAATGAAAGATCCTAGTGATGACGCAGTATGACTTGTGCGCTCAAGTTGGAGTTTGCACATCTTCTGATGATCACTTGTCCTTGAACACAGCACAATGCTGACCAAATAAGCATTCCCTTAATGGCAAATTATACTTCAAGCCTCTAGGTAATCATTAGTACCAGGAGAGATAAGCATTTTCTGGTGAGATACTGTCACTGTATTGGTGCTTGTACTACTGGCTCTAGTGTCAAAATAAGACAAAAGGGTTGCCTGCAGCTGAACTTGGAATATTAACCAGGCCTGTATTAAAATCACAATTTAGTGTAATTGTTTTTCTTTGCTCAAGTTTTCTTGTTGTTTTTTTTTTCCTGAAATACTAATACAGATAAAAAAAATTTGATGTAATTGTGTATGCTTTGTTTTCTCTTCATTCAGGAAGGTAGAAGGACCTTGCCCAATCAATAAAAACTGGAATTGGAGAGAAAAAAGCTGGCTGCGAGTCCACTATCACTATTCTCTTCACATATGAGATACTTGCTAAGATCTAAAACCACAGCCTAAAGTAAGACCTATTCTTACTTCCCTGGTCATGTCTCCTCACTTCCTTAGTGATGTCAGGCATCGGTGTATTTGTACTACCTCCTGTCTTTGCCCATATAGCTACATGGCTAACTTCCTTGATCTCAAGTTAATGCATAAATCACCTCTTCTCAAGGGAGCCTTTAGGAACACCCCACTTAAAATTGCAAGCTACCTTCCTTCATCCCCAAGACCTTTTTCCCCCAGAATATTTAACACCTTTTAACAAACTATATAACTTTTATATTGCTATATAATGTACAAGGTAGAGAAAAAGTAGGTTTACAGTTCTAAGTATGTAAAACACAGAACTTATTCTTGTATTATTTATTAATTATTGTGTTATTTTCCATATGAACTATAAACTTACTTTTGCCCTAATATACATATACTATATAACTTTTGTTTATTATATTTGTTGTTTACTATTCCCTCTCCTGGAATGTAAGCTCTATAGCAGTGGTCCCCAATCCCTGGGCCGTGGACCGGTACTGGTCCATGGGCCATTTGGTACCGGTCTGCAGAGAAAGAATAAATAACTTACATTATTTCCGTTTTAATTTATATTTAAGTCTGAACAATGTTTTATTTTTAAAAAATGACCATATTCCCTCTGTTACATCCATCTAAAACTCACTCTTGATGCTTATCTCAGTCACGTGATACATTTATCTGTCCCACCCTAAAGGCCGATCCAGGAAAATATTTTCTGACATTAAACCGGTCCGTGGCCCAAAAATGGTTGGGGACCACTGCTCTATAGGATAGAGATTTGTATCTATTTTATTCTCTGCTGTGCCTGGCTCATAGTCAGTACTTATGTTGACTGAATATTAAACCAATTCAATAATGGATTTAAAGTCTATTTAGCAATAAAATGTTTATTTATTTACATATCAGAATTACAAAATGATTACCACTTAATCAATCTCTATAAAAGCATGATTCTCAAAGTTAAATGGTGAAAGAACAGAAAGAACCTGTTATGCATAGACAACACAGATTAGAGACATCCTACTTTCCTATGTTTAACCTACTAATTTGATGTGACCTTTGTTGAAGACACAATCAATCTCTACACCAGGGAAAGAGGTAAAGGACAGATTTTGTAGCTGGCAGTTTGATGGGACAAATGAGTACTTCCCGATTTTGTTAAATGTCTTATAAATAAATCACAGCATAAGGGTCTCTCAACTAAAGACCAACTTGGTTGCTGCTAAACTAGAATGTTATTCTTTCAGCTAGAATGGCCATTGATTTCCTTTTTTACCAGTAACTGAAATCTTTGTTTCAGCACACAGCCTGAGGACATACACTCCATATCAAGAAGCCAGAGGAACTCTGGAATGCCAGCCTCTCCTATTAAAGATAATGAATTTTGTGTAACATGCCGCATTTCTGGCCTGAAAACCTCTCAGAAAGTAAATTACCTGATTTTATAAATAACAAGTGGTGACCCCCATGATGCTCTGTAGATGGACTTTCTCAGGAGAAAATTATGTAAAAGGTATCAGTTCTTCTCCACATTCATAATTTAGACTGTGGCCTAAAAGGCTTTTGTTATTAGCAATTTATGTGTTAGAATTGTGTGTTAAGCTCATATTTCTTGCAAAGGAAAAGGATAAAAACAATGTGCCTAAATTAAAATAGTATTTTAGAAATTGACGTTTCCATTGGAGGAAAAATGGGCTTGTCAAAAAGAAAAAAGAAAGAAAAAAAAGAAGAAGAAAAAGAAAGAAAGAAAGAAAGAAAGAAAGAAAGAAAGAAAGAAAGAAAGAAAGAAAGAAAGAAAGAAAAGAAGGGGAGGGGAGGGGAGGGGAGGGGAGGGGAGGGGAGGGGAGGGGAGGGGAGGGGAGGGGAGGGGAGGGGAGGGGAGGGGAGAGGAAGGGAGGGAGGAAGGGAGGAAGGGAGGAAGGAAGGAAGGAAGGAAGGAAGGGAGGGAAAGAAAACAAGGACAGTAAGGATAGGGACTTTTCCTTTAAAAAAGAAAAATTTCTGAAGATAGAGGGAAAACAAATAAGATGGATAGGATACGTCTTTGAGGAAGATCCTACTCAAATTCCCTATTCAAATGGATAGGGATTTGAAAGTGAAATATAATTCTTTAGACCTATGGGTACCAATAATCAATGAAAAAAAGATTTTTAGGAATCCAGATTTAAGTACAAAATATTAACTTTGGAGATGAAGATTTTTCTAGATATATGCTCATTTTTTATTATTAAATAGAATACATGATTTAGGACTGAAGGGCCTGCACTTGGATTATGCCACTTGCTCAGGCCCACCTCACAAATAGAAGCAGGATTAAAAGAAATGGCCACAACTCTTGTCCACTGAAATCAAATTAATAAAATGAAGCAGCTAGTGCATGCCAACGTGGAGTGGTGAGTCTGTGAATACCTGAATATGTTCAAAGAAGACTGTTTTAATACTGTTTTGAATAGTACATTGACATTTTGATTCAGTTTATGAGCTGCCAGTTTTCTTTAAACCTCTCTTTATAGTTATATGGGTAAAAGAGATGAAAAAAAGTTTCTCTTTTTAGAATAAAGGACCGACCTCAAAGAGTAATTACAGTGTCCTCCACAGAATACAGATATATCTAGCAAACTCAAGAATGACAGTTTTCTAGAACCATAGTTATGATTATTTTAACATTTAAAATATTTATTTTCATGTTATATCATTATATACAATATCTTTATTGTATCAAAATTACATTATTCATATAATTACTTATTTCAGACCACAATTATATCTTGAAGTCCTCTATCTCTTCTTCTAAACCAGGGGTCCCCAAACTTTTTACACAGGGGGCCAGTTCACTGTCCCTCAGACTGTTGGAGGGCCGCCACATACAGTGCTCCTCTCACTAACCACCAATGAAAGAGGTGCCCCTTCCAGAAGTGAGGCGGGGGTCTGGATAAATGGCCTCAGGGGGCCGCATGCGGCCTACCGGCCAGGCCATAGTTTGCAGATGCCTGTTCTAAACTATTGAATTCTTATGTAAAATGACTGTTTGTTATTTATCATTGTATCTGAAAGCCAAGAACAATTATAGATCATGGTATGCAGAATAATTTAAAATATTATTGTTTAAGTAGGAAATTTCAGACAGGTACTGTATATTTTATAGTTTCTCTTGTCTTTTATGTCTTGGATTGACTCTCAATAGTTCTCTGTCTCCCCACCCCAACCCCCATCTTTGATCTCTTTTCCCCCCTCACCTTTCCCTCTCTCTTCTTCTTCATCCCCTCCCTTCATCTCTCTCTACCATTGCGTCTTAACTGGTTATAAGCATTTCTGTTTTCAGGTATCAAAATTGTGGACTCAAATTTTCCCTCTAACAGAAGATTCCAATAGCTAACCTTAAGAGAAGGTATATGGCCTCTCATCTAAGATTGAATCTCTACTTTAGCCTTAGCAGGAGTAAGGCTGAAACTTTTATCTCCATGAGTTTGTTACATGCATCTACTTCTCCACTAATTTCAAATGAAACTGTAAGAAAAAGGTGTAATTAACTATCAACCCCCTCCCATTATCTGTACATGGTGGCTTTGGTTTGGGAAAAGTACTATTGAGGATGGCAGTTACAAATAAAATATTCTACTACAATACATTAGCATCCATTACCAATACCTGTTGACTGACTTCTCTGCAAATTGTTCTTTCTTCCCTGTTTTTTTTCATCTTTCACTAATCATTTAAAAGGGCATAATTATTGAATTTGGGAATGAGAACTTTAAGCCATATGAACATTGGATAGCACAGAACTTGTTTAATGGGCAGTAGGATGAATATGTTAAATTAACTGTTTACTCTCAAATATTGGTCATTCTTTTTGAAATTGATTATAAAACTTCTGATGTGATACATAAAAATAATATTGTATTGTTTTTCTTAACTAGATCAAATATTATCTAAAATCTGGAGGACACCTATTTATGAGTAAAATACTATAAAATGAATGATTATGCATGTCTTCTCAAACTCTGAAGGTCTATTTTTCAACTGCCTCTTCATAAAATAGTAATACAATAAGTCATGGTCTCCCATTAATTAGTCTAATGAATAAGACATTCAGAAAAGGGACACGTTCACTCCTTCTGGATTATTGAGTTTCCTCTTACCGAAGGCATCATTCAAAAACTGGCAGGTAAGAACCTGACCAGGCAGTGGTGCAGAGGATAGAGTGTTGGACTGGAACATGGAGGACCCAGGTTTGAAACCCTGAGGTCGCCGGCTTGAGTGCAGGATCATCTGGTTTGAGCGAGGCTTGCCTACTTGAGACCAAGGTCGCTGGCTTGAGCAAGGGGTCACTCGGTCACTCAGTCTGCTGTTGCCCCCCAGTCAAGGCACATATGAGAAAGCAATCAATGAACAACTAAGGTGCCGCAACAAAAAATTAATGCTTCTCATCTCTCTCCCTTCCTGTTTGTCCCTATCTGTCCCTCTCTCTGTCTCTGTCACAAAAAAACAAACAAGCAAACAAAAAAAAACTGGCAGGTAAGAACCAGAGAACAATATATAATTTGATGGAATTTGGTGTTACAATATCTCTAGCTCCCCCCCAAGATTGCCCATATTTTGATAATTTGAAGACTGCTCCAAGAGTTTCATCTTTTGCCTAAGACTTAGGTTTTTAATCAGGCCAAAATCCAAATACTACATTGCTTTCCATAGTAGGATTTTAGGGGCCACTTTTATAAACACTACCATTTTATACACCTTCTCTCTTTAAAAGTTATAAACTAGTGGCTCCCGAGCTGAATTTAACTGATAAAAATGATTAACTTAAAAAATTAAACTCTTCATTTTGAACTAATTATAGATTATTTTGCAGGTATAATAAATAAGAAAGAGAGCTCCTATGTGCCCTTTACAGTTGTATTTCCCCATGTATAAGATACACCCTTTTTCAAAAAATTTGGGGTCTAAAAACTGGTGTATATTATACAGTGGTTGTGGCATTTCAAATGCCATAAATGGAACTGAGGACAAGACAATATATGAAGACAGTGATATGTCATCAGACACGTATGAGGTAAGGCTAATAGGTGTTTTGATAGTGATGAGGTGTTGTATAAATTTTATGATGAATAAAACTTGAGTTCAATAACTTTATGTAATTTTTTTTCAAATTTCGGGCCCCAAAATTAAGGTGCATCTTATACATGGGAGCGTCTTATACATGGGGAAATAGTCAGAATTTGAAAATAATAGTCAACTTTCATAACCAAGATACTGACTTTGCTAAAAGTCCACTGAATTTATACACAGACATGTTATATTACATCATTTAACCCCTAGTGTGTTGTAAATCTGAGCAGTAGCTAATATTTATAAGTCAGAACATTTTATATAATAATATAGATTTAAATTATATTTCAAAACCGAGCCTGCATTGTATACATAACGTTAGGCTGAAACTGAGTAGCATTTTTATTACATCCCATGCATTCTCTGTTTCTTACCAATCCCCAACTACTACATGTTTATCCTTAACACCTCACCCAATTCATGTATTATGTTCCTATGGCTGTCACTATTATATAACCAGCTTGGGATGTCCCTAATCTCTATTTTAGCATGTATATGCCCCAGAGTCCTACACCTAGTTAAATTATGTACCAGAGGGCATTCCATCTCAGCCTGTGTTCAGTGATCACCTGGATGAATGAAGGTACCATTAGACCTCTAAAAGGCAAGTAAGTAATTGTGGTCCTTAGAGAAGCAGGTCAAATATTTTTCAAATAGGATAATGTCACTAAATAAAAGCAAATGAAATTATACGATATCAAATGAACAGTTTTTCATTTCCAGCCTTGACTTTCCCCCTGAGGTCTAAATATATATTTGACAACCTACTTGACATTTCCACTCGGAAAGTTAATATATCCAAAAATAACACACTGAAAATAGAACATTTTTTGCCTTCCTTTTAAACCTGATTCTCTTACATTCCTCATTTCAGTAACAAGTTCTATAATGTACCCACTCTTTCAAGCCAAAGACCTAGATATCTTCTTTACTTTCATCTCTTTACCTCAAACTACTCCTATCCTTTCTTCAAATGAAAGTTATCCATACATCTTCTTAGCTATGTCTCAAAGGATATCCTTAATTGGAGCTAACACACCAATGATCTCTCACTCAGACTCCTGCAACAGCTTCCTAACTAGTACATGTGCTTCCATTTGTGTCTCCTATAATCTATTCTGTATAATATTAGCACTTCTAAAAGTATAAATCACAGCCAGTAAAGCACTTTACAATTTAGCTCCCGACTACCTCTTCAGTATTTTTTTTTTAGTGAAAGCATAAACATTTTTTTCTATCTCAGGGCTTTCTTCTTGTTCTTCTCTCTTCTTTCTTTAATTATACACAAAGCTCACCATTTATCCTTTAGTTCTTAGTTTAAATATCCACAGATTTACCTATCACCTCCTCACAGAGACTTTGGTTCGTCATCCTAGCTAATGCAGCACCTTTCCCCCAAGCAGTGCGACTTCTTATCTTACGAACTGTCACACTGTTGTATTTTTCATTATTTCATATTTATGTGTTACAATATATAAATATTTGTTATCTCTATCTTTTAGCTACAATATAAGTTCCACGGAGTCAGAGACTTTTTAAATTTTAAAAAAGATCAGCATTGTAATTAACTAATTATCGTGACTAACTCAGTAGAATTTCTACTTTTAGCAATGATGGAGTAACAGAGCAGAGATTTGCCTTCCCACCTCAAATAACTAAACAATCAGAAAATATATAAAAATAATGATTTTCATACATTAGAAGAGTAAAATAGGGCTATGATACCTAGAGAAAGAATCTTAATTAAGTGAGCTCCAAGATTACTACAGCTTCCTGCATGGAGAGAGTCTCTACAGCATAGTACAGGGAGGGGGCATCCCAAGCAGTCCAATTATGTGTCTAAGTTGGGAAAAAGGCTAGGAATTTTGAGATGTAACGGTGCGTGGTGTTTGCAGTGCAATCACTGGAGAGGAGAGAAAAGTACAGAGATCCAGCAGTCTGCAGACAGCTCTTCAATAATATTCAGCTAGGTATTGATGAGCACAAGCACATGAGGAAACTGCCGGAGGCTGGGGGAAAACACTAGAAAGGAGCCATGAGAAAAATGCCCGGAGATTACACAAAGGCAGGAATAGTTTGTGTGTCTAGTAGTTCAAGTGAAAAAAAAATTGTGAAATACAGAGGACATTATAAAGAGTATTAAAAAAAACATTTACTCCTAATAAGGAAAATTTAGCCCTGACTAATGGCAGTTCTGGTTCCACATAACAAAGCAAAAAATGATCAAATTCTCTTCAAATAACTTACTTAATTATGTCCTGGAATAAAATCCATTTCAGGGAAACAAAATATGAAGGAGCTAACACTATAAACTCCACAATGTCTGGCATCCAATAAAAAATTAGCAGATATGCAAAGAAGCAGGAAAAGAAAACCTGTAATGAGAACAGGACCAAAATCAATGAAATGGCAAAAATGACAGAATTGGTAGAAAATAAAATTTTAAAGTTTTGATGTAGTTTATGAACTCAAGAAGATACAGAAAAGATGTAAAATACAGTATTTGAGATGAAAAAGGCATTGAATGGAAATGTCAAGAGATTAGACCTCAAAGAAGAATACATCAGTGACCTTGAAGCTATATCAGTTCATTTACCCAGAGTAAAACAAAGAGAGGACGGGGCAAAAACTGAACAGTGTCAGTGAATTGTAAAATATCAAACAGCCTAAAATATATTCTACTTATGAACTCTGCAAAGTGGATGAGGAAAGCAGAAAACTATTTATAAAAATAGTGACTGATTATTTTTTTCCAAATTCAAAGAGAACCATAAACTCCAGGTCTAAGAAGCTCACAAATCCCAACCATGAGAACCATGTGGGAAATGGTAACAAGGCTCATCATAATCAAATTGCTTAAAACCAGAGCAGAGGAAAAAATTCTTTAAAACAGCCAGAGAAAAAAGATACATATGAACAGGACAAATCAGAGTCATTTCAGAAATATCTTTAGAGTACAAAAAGAAAAAGAAAACTAGAATTCTATACACTAAAAAATATATTCAAGAATTCAGAAGCATAAAAATACTCAATTGATTTAAAAGAAGGCAGAAAAATAATAAATTGATAGAATGTGGAAAACCACAAAATACTTCTAAGTAAAATCAAAGAAGAAATAAATACATAAAGTGAGATATATAGTTTTTCTTAATTGAAAGACTCAATATGGTTATATGATCATTTGTTTCCAAATTGATCTTTAGGTAAAAACAATCTCAAACAAAAAACTAGCATACTTCTTCTGTAGAGAAGTAATCTAGAGATTACTACTCTAATTCTAAAATTAACAATGCAGAGAAACTAAATTATCCAAAGCTATTTTAATATAAAGTTGGAGAACTGAACCCTAATTTCAAGACTTAGAGCTGCAATAGTGAATACACACTGTCATACTGGAATAGAGATACGTAGATCAGTGGTTGGCAAACCGCGGCTCATGAGCCATCTGCGGCTCTTTGGCCCCTTGAGTGTGGTTCTTTCACAAAATACCACATGCGGGCACTACCTCAGTAAGGAATGTACCTACCTATATAGTTTAAATTTAAAAAATCTAGCTCTCAAAAGAAATTTCAATCGTTGTACTGTTGATATTTGGCTCTGTTGACTAATGAGTTTGCCAACCACTGATGTAGATCCCTGAAAAAGCACAGGTTGTTTTGAAGTAAAGCCAAAACATTTATGGTCAATTTATTTCCTACAAAGTTTCCAAGAGAATTCAATGAGGAAAAAAGATAGTCTTTTCAATAAATGGTGCTGGTACAAAATGCAAAAACCCAAAAGCAAACATAAAACTGTCAAATTGTACTCACCTCACTCTGAATTCACTCAAAAGGGATCATGTACTGTAAGCATATCAGGAGCTGCTGGAGACTGAGGACCGGTGGTGGCAGGGACGAATGGTTGTATTACAAAGTGGCATGAGAAAACTTTTTAGAGCGATGGATAAGTTTATTTTATTAATTTTAGTAGTGATTATTTACAGGTGTGTACATACATTAAGTTCATGAAATTGTACACTATTTAAATATATGAAGCCCTGGCCAGTTGGCTCAGTGGTAGAGTGTTGGCCTGGCCTGTGAATGTCCTGGGTTCAATTCCCGGTCAGGTCACACAGGAGAAGCGACCATCTGCTTCTCCACCCCTCCCCCTCTTGCTTCTCTCACTCTCTCTCTCTTCCCTTCCTGCAGCCATGGCTTGACTGGATGGAGTGAGTTGGCCCAGGTCACTGAGGTCAGTTCCATCTTTTAAAAAATTTTTTATTTACTAATTTAGTGAGAGAATAAGGGAGAGAAAGAGAGACAGGAATATTGATCCATTTCTGTACATGCCTTGACCAGGGATTGAACCATCAACCTCTGCTCTTTGGGATGAGTTTTGGGATGTCTAACCAACAAAGCCATCTTTCCAAGGTAGTTTCATCATTTTGAAACAAATCTATCTTTTGTTGACAAAATGCAGGATAACTTTTAAAGAGCATCTTAGATGTTATTATCATCTTTTGAGTCAGGAACTGTTCTAAGTACTTGTCATGGATTACCGTAAGTCCTTA
The DNA here is from genome assembly GCF_036850765.1 of Saccopteryx bilineata. Lineage (NCBI taxonomy): Eukaryota > Metazoa > Chordata > Mammalia > Chiroptera > Emballonuridae > Saccopteryx > Saccopteryx bilineata. Next base: position 265,908,895 of record NC_089490.1, on the reverse strand, counting down.
TCTTTATAATAACTGATGAGGCAAATTTCATCATTAACGTCCTATGTTTTGTTATTAACTTCTATTATTAACTTCTTAAGATGGGTAAGAAACCTGTTCAAAATCACAGATTTAGAAGGAAAGAGATCTGGGATTGATTATAGGCCCATGATGGCGAACCTTTTTATAAAAACTGCCCACTTTTGCAGTGCTGGTCAACCTGGTCCCTCCTGCCCACTAGTGGGTGGTCCAGCTTTCATGGTGGGCCAATCACAGTGCCATTTGGTTGCTCTGCTACCACCCACTCCAGGTGGGAATTATCACAATAACCAATTTCTTTATTTTATATTTGAGGAAAAGTTTAGGAGGGCAATGAAATAGGTAAGTCATCTCAAATTCAGGACAAGAACCCCAATTTCTTGACTTCCAACCAAATATACATCAAATATTTATGCATCAGTGTGAAAGAATTTGAAATCTTTTATAATGATAGGTTTTTATACAGGAAGAACATAAGGATTCTGAAAGCTGGAGCCGTGAGAGGGCTACATATAACCTCTATACATAAACCTCTCAAATTCACAATCTAGCTGAGTCCTGTCAGCTTGGATGCTGGTATATACACCTTTTCCACTTTTACTGGCTCCTTTATGATAGCACCAACAACGAAAAGAAGTCATATGTCCTTATACTTGAGAAATGTCTTACATACTGTAAAAATTATCATTGTAGATAAGTGTAAGGAAGAAAGATACTTTGCAAAACTGTCATGTCTGAGTCTCAATTTACAACACAATTTTTCTTTCAGGTTTTGGTGACTAAGGCAAAACTTCCCAACAAAGATAGACTGCTACTAGATATTAGTACCCAGTTAGATCTTTAAAGAGAAGAAAATGACCAGTAACTACTTCTCTACAGGAAAACAACAACCAAAGCCTGTGAATGAGAGACATCATTGTAGTCTCATTGGATTTCTTCTTATCAACAACACTCATAACTGAGGCTAGATGTTGGTATTGGCAATGGGAAAAATTGTGAATATTTTAGGCCTTTTCCTATATTTGGAAAACAACTGAATTATCATCTTACATTAAGACTTCATAATTTATTAAGTATTTTACAATTATTATGTCATTTTATTATGTACTTACTTTGATTTACAGTTGAAGATACTAAAATGTGAAGACAATGTGATTTGTCATTTATATTAATTGGTAGAGAGAACATATTGATACAATTAAATAGAAACCTTGACTTTGAATCCAACTCTCATGCTCTTTCCAAAATACTATGCTATCTATCCATCTTAATTCTATAATGTTAATTTTTGAAACAGTTTTATAAGTTATTTCCAGTGAGTTAGGCATACAAAAGAAAATTTTAACTTAAATTTTAAAAACTCTAATTGTAGAGTTTCAGATACTTGTGTGTGATCTTTTGGGGTTATTTCCCTCTCCTGTACTCACCCCAAATGATGCACATACTCTTTCCTGAATCTGTAATCTTCTTCTCCTTTGCTTATAAGTCCTGCTCTGAGAGGTCTTCTCTAACTACCCTAACTGATACAAACTTATTTCTTGCTTTTCAGACACTTGTTTGTTAATTCAATAAATAGTCTTATCACCAATTGGCATTATTTTTTGTATAATTGTTGACTTAGATACTGTTTCCTTCCTCTGCTAGACTCCAAATGCCTATCTTATTCTCCACCATATCCCCAGAGCCTGGCCTAGTGTTGCCACTCCTTAGATACTTGAATAACTGTGTAGGTCTATGAATTCCCAAACTACTTAACCTTCCAGCCAGCTCTTCTGAGTAGTGCCATCACAGGGGCAGTCTGGACTGAGAGAACCATTTGTACCTTTGGAGAAAGGGCTAAAAATGTGCAAACACACAAAGGATACACATAGATTTGATGTTTTTGGTGTGGTTTCTAAGTTGTGTGTCACCAGTCATATTGATCCCTCATGCACACTGACTCACCAGAGCTCAAAATGTAATATTCTCACTCGTGTCAAGTAAGCTAGCTTTTTTTTTTTGTATTAACTTGCATCCCAAAAAGCTGTCAAATTCAGAGTTTTATTGAGCTACATTAATCCCCCATCTGTGCAGAATGGTATTCACAATGAATTTCTGGTTGTTAATAACGTTGGGTCTGTGTTTTAGAAAGGGCATTTGACACATTTTCAGAAAGCACACTTCTTTCTGGCATAAAGTTTAATAGCCTATGACATAGAGCAATGAGCTCTAGATACGAAAGAGGTTTGCTTGTTTTATGAATTTTTATGATTTGGCCTTCACCTTTTCTTTAAACTTTCCCTCTAAAATACCACATAACAGAAACAGAAATGTGAGTAACTAAAGTCAGAAACCATTTTCCATTCTCACTGGACAGTTCAGCTCATGCTCCCCATGTCATCTAATGGAGTACGGACTTCTGGTATTGATGCTACTTCTGGTAGATAATCAGAACCTGCCACAGAGTAAGAGGGCAACAGAAGAGAACAATTAACATTGAGGATGGTAATGATGATGATGAATGTGCTGAAATATGCTAACTGGCTCAATGATTAATTAATAGAAGCTCAGGTTGCAGTAGCAACAGATAAAAGTACAAATCTATGCTGTCCAAATGGCCTGAGAGGGTGGCCCATATTGCAGAAAGAAAATAGATAAGACTCTGAAGAGCCTTGGCATTCAAAGAGCTACCTGAGAGTTAAATCTTTCTTAGTAACTAGGCAAGATCAAGAGAAGCTCAAGTTAAGAAGAGAATGATGACAGCTGAAGTCAGAATTGAAAGTTGAACTTGAGCCACCACCTGGCTGGATGTATGGCCAGTAGCCACAGCCATCACAGCCATTCACATGCAGGTTCCCATTAGATTCAGACAGATGGTAGAGAAACAGCAGAGCTGGATGATGGTGGGCCATTCCTTTATTCTAGCCTCGCACCTGGCAGGCGAGTAAAAACACACAGGGCTCCAAAACCCACTCATTCAGAGCTCACAAAGCTACTGACATGTCCGGGTTTTTTTCTAGAATCAAAGGCCCCCTACCAGCCTTACTCACCTCTGGCTCCCCATCTACACATCTTCTCCCCTCTCTTCTCTGCACAAACTGGCTTCTCCTTCAGCACCCTGCCATCTTGGCTTCTTTCTCCTTCTCTTTCCTCTTAAAACTTTTTAGCGTGGAAACCGCTCCTCCAGCAATATTAGCATAACAGTGGCCCTTCCCAAGCAGGAAGGTAATTAGCAGTTTCACCTGGCAGCACCATTCATGTGGGCAACGGCCAGTTTTAACAATAAAAGTGAGCAAACCCAAATAATACAAATTTTACAAACTTATTTGCTCAACACTGGAGTATTATGAGCAGATGGAAATCCAAGACTGAGGAAGCTTTAACTATTCTAATGATTTGCATTTGTGATAAAGTAGGTGTTAAAAAGGGAGGAGATAAGGAGAATTTCTTGTTTTTTTGAAGTCAAAATCGCAAGTATAAACTTTAAACTTTGGGTAATGGCAAGAGAAAAAGAGCACTTTGCATTTTATTATAATAATTACTCCAAGGTGTGTGCATATCTGACATAGCAGAACTGAATTCACCTGTTCCAAAAATCATAGCAGGGCTGAAGGGGACCTAGATAATTGAATGTGAGACCAATGGCAACAATAAGTTGAGTTTTCAAAGAAATGATTAGTATTGATGTGATCAGCTTTTCCAAAAATCTGAAATTGGAATTAGTCTAGGTAAGAAAAGGACAATTGTTAATAACCAAAATTTAAGTTAAACAAAGGGAATGAACCCAAATAGGGATAGGATAAGCCCTTCACAGGGAATCACAAGTAATTTTAAGATTTTCAGCTGGAAGGTAGATAGCAAAGACTCAAAACATGAAAACCAGGAATTAAAAAGAAGACATTAATTTTGACCCTAGAGAAATGAAAATAATTATAAGCAAATACTGTGGACAATTATAATCTAAGAAATAGATAAACCGGGTGAAATATACAAACTATAAAAATTCCTCAAGAGGAGGTACAAAATTGGAATAGAACTATAAAAATAAAAGGATTGAATTAATAACCAAAAAATTTCCTATAAAGAAAAACCCAGAACCAGATGGTTTCTGGTTGAATTATCATATTTTTAAAGAAGAGTTAACACAAATTATTAAATAAAAAACTTTAGAAAAAAAATAGAGGAGGCGAGAACATTCTCCATCTCATTTATTCTATGAAGCCCTAATAGCAACAACATAAGACAAAGTTCATATGAAAACTACAGACCAACATCCTGTTTAAATTTAGACACAAAAATCCTCAAGAAAATACTAACAAATCCAAAACAGAAATAGAGAAAATATTAGACACTGTGATCAATTGGGATTTATTCTAGGAGTGCAAGGTTGTTTCAACATAGGAAATTTGTCAATATAAAATTTCATATGAGTCAGTGAGGAAGTCAATGGACTAGGCATTCATTACCAGGACAAGAAAAAACATCTAGAGAGGTTTTAAAGAGAGACACATGGTTGCTTTATGAGGAGGAATAGAAATTTCATCAGAATGACCATAAATAGTATTTATTTATTTTATATATTGGTATTCTTTACTAATTTTAATTTTCTATATGGCTTATTCAATAGTGTGAAATACATTAAATGTGAATAGTTAAATAATCAAAAGAGATATTTTGCCTGTTTGTTTCCCAATACAATTATCAGTTCAAAAAGTGCCAGGAAGCCCTGGCCGGTTGTGGTAGAGCATCTGTCTGGTGTATGAAAGTCCCAGGTTCAATCCCCAGCCAGGGCACACAGGAGAAGTGCCCATCTGCTTCTCTACCCTTTTCCTCCCCTTCCTCTCTGTCTCTCTCTTCCCCTCTCACAGCCAAGGCTCCATTGGATCAAAGTTGGCCCAGGGGCTGAGGATGGCTCCATGGCATCTGCCTCAGGCACTAGGATGGCTCCAGCCACAATGGAGTAAAGCCCCAGATGGGCAGAGCATCTCCTCCTGGTGGGCATGCTGGGTGGATCCTGACTGGGTGCATGCAGGAGTCTGTCTGACTGCCTCCTGCTTCTAACTTTGGAAAAATACAAAAAAAAAAAAAAGTGCCAGGATGGCCCTGGCCGGTTGGCTCAGTAGTAGAGTGTCAGCTGGCATGTGGATGTTCCAGGTTTGATTCTTGGTCAGGGCAAACAGGAAAAGCAACCATCTGCTTCTTCACCCCTCCCCCTCTTCCTCTCTATCTCGTTCCCTCCCGCAGCCATGACTTGGTTGGAACAGCTTGGCCCCTGGTGCTGATGATGTCTTCATAGTCATGCCTCAGGAGCAAAAATAACTCGTTTGCCAAGCAGTGGAGCAATGGCCCCAGATGGGCAAAGCATGCCCCCTAGTGGGCTTGCCAGGTGGATCCCAGTTGGGACACATGCAGGAGTCTGTCTCTTTGCCTTCCTGCTTCTCACTTAAGGAAAAAAGTGCCAGGAGTATTCTTTGCTGACTTCTCAGTGTCCCTCTTTTATACATACTAAACAGTTTGTAAACACCTAATATTCAATATGTTCAGTAATTTTTTGGTGCATTACTTTTTTGAGTGATCCCTTATCTTCAGTCTTGAAGACTGCTTTTCAGAGTTTGCTTTTAAAGATCCAGATGTCCAGGATGTATCCTAGTCTAATTAAATCAGAATTTCTGAAGGTGGGATTCAGGCATCAGTGTTTTCCCATAATCCCCAGGTGAGTCCAACAGGGAGCCAAGTTAGGGAACATACAACCTACATGTTTTTACTCTAGTACCTTCTTCACAGAAGGTGAGAAAATCTCCTTTACAAACATCTGAAGATGGAGGAAAAGAAGTTCTTTGCCCAGATAGTGAACAAATCACTTAATTCCTCTGTGTCTCCAAGTTTATGTTCTTTAAAACAGAAATAACAATACCTTACTTCAGAGAATTATTTTTAAAATTAAAGTATACTCTGCAGTAAACATCTTGCACATAGTAGGTATTCAGTAGACAAAGTATAAATTATTACTTAAATATAAAAAAGCACTTCCTATCAAATCTCCTTATTCAGTTCTCAGTAAATGTTACTTTACACCTTTTTAATTCTCACTATGCTTCATCAGAACCAGATGGTGCCATCTAAATGCTACAACTCTGTAGGTTTTAGGATTTAACAGCTTATCTATTGCCAACTACATCATCAGCTATTCACTTTACGTATTTCTAAATTCAAAGGAAACAGGAAAAACAAATGCAAGGGATAAAGGCCTTAGACCAATTAGATTTTTGAAATGTTTTATCTCACTTGCATTTATTGCAGTCTATGATTTCAAGTAGAATTTTACAAATGCATTTCAAGTTATAGATAAAAAACCATAATGTTCTCCCTAGAAACTGAAGCTGTTAATTTTTACTGGCTAATCCAATTTGTTATATATATATTTGTATATTTAGGAACTGGTTTGATTTAGATTTCTCCTTTTCTTTTATATTCCTTAGTTCTAGATAAGATGTGGCATTTCCCGAGATCTGTGAACAATCTGAATGAAACTATATCCTAAGTCCTTTAGAAAATACCAATGCCCAAAGTAATGCATTTGGGCATCTGAATCACAGTAGCCAACCTGATCTGTGTATTTGCTCTCAGTGGTTTCCATTACTTGCAGTCAACTTTAGTGCAAAACAGTATTAAATGGAAAAATTCTAGGAATAAACAATTTATAAGTTTTAAATTGTACACCCTTCTGAGTAGCGTGATGAAATCTTATGCCTTCCCATTTCATCCTGCTTGGAATGTCAATCATCCTTTTGTCCAACATATCCATGCTGTACATACTACCATTTGTCGGTCATTTAGCAATCATCTTGGTTATCTAATTGGCTTACATAGTACAACAGTGCTATGTTCAACCTTTATTTTACTTAAGAATGACCCCAAAGCATAAGAATAGTGATTTTGGCTATTTGAATATGCCAAAGCAAAGCAGCAAAGCACTTTCTTTAAATGAAAAAGTGAAAGTTCTCTCTTCTGAATTGCCAGTATTATTACTCTTGTGTTTTGGGGTCACTATTAAGTAAAATAAGGGTTGAACACAAGCATTGTGATACAGCGCTAAGCTATATAGCATAGAGAAAGGAGAGTCACTGTAGTTGGAAGACTGCTAAGCTGGTCCTCAAGATTTTAGTTTCCTGGTGGACATACACTGTATAGTCTCCTCCTTTTTCTTCTGGGGTTGGAGGGTTGTGAGTATAATAGGATAGTTGGGATAATAATTTCTGTGTTTGTTACTTTATATAAGACTATCTTAAAAGATTAAGGGATTCTTCTTCTAACTTTGAAGAAGCAAACAGACACATCATGTCAGAGTCACGTGGTAAGGAACTGTGTGAAGCTTTTAGAAGCTGAGAACAGTTCTCTACTGACAACCACTAAGAAAAGGGAAGCCCACTCCTACAACTTCAAGAAACTGATTTGCCACAATCATGGGAGTTTAGGAGAGGAACCTAGATTCCAGAAACAAACCCAGCCCAGACAACACGTGGTTTGTAGCCAAGAGAGGACCTAAGCTAAGCCATGCTTAGATTCCTGACTCTGGGAAACTGTAAAATAATAATTGTGTGTTGTTTTAAGCTACTAAGTTGTATAGTGTGTTATGCAGAAATAGAGTGCCAATATAGTTATCAAGAAAAAAAAAAGGTGAAGTTCTCAATAAGGAAAAAAAGATTATATGCCAAAGTTGCTATGCTCTATGAAAAGAATAAATCTTCTATCTGTGAAATTGCCTGATTTATAAATTAGACTTTGTCATCAGCATGCATGTATAGGAAGAAACATATTTCATGTAGAGTTTGGTACTATATATTGGTTCAGACATCTACTTGGGGTATTGGAACATATCCCCTGAGGATACGAGTTGACTACTATATGAATAAACATAATTTATTTTAAGATTAAGATTTTCGAGATGATGTCAGAGTAATGGCGGGGTAGGAAGCAATACCGATAAATCTCCCCCAAAACTCAACAAGATCTTCAACCAGAAACAGAAAAACCTATACTTGGAGCTTCCAGATGCTTCGCAATACACCCAAAGGTATGATTGAGTGAAAAATTGGCTAAATATATAACCAAACCCCGAAGGAAATAGGGAGTAAGAAATGCTCCGCCTTCCTCACTAACCTAAACAGGGCGGCTTTCTCTGGTAACTGTGAATATAGAAACTGAGGTGGGCAAAGGGGGTGAATAGATCCAGGCCACGACACAAACGGCCGAACCAGGCTGTGGCACGGAGATCCAAGCCGAGGAAAATCTGATCCTGTGGCAACCCGGGCAATACAAGCTAACACTAGCGCCAAACCCAAACAAAGAAAGACAAGCGGAGCGGCCATTTTACCCAGTCTCCTGGTTGGGGTGCAGTTAGTGGGCGAGAATTTCTTCCTAGGCCCCGAGAGTGGGTGCCCGTGTTGCCCCACGGAGAGGCAGGATCAGAGGCCTTTCTGTGGGCTGAGGGCAGAGTCTCTGGGCAGCCCCAGCGCCCTGGGAAAGCCGCGCATGGGAGGGAGTGAGAACTAATTCCAATGGTGGAGATTTTCCGTGCTGGAGGGTGTTTCACTCAGAGGGAAACGCGGCCGGCCTCATATCCTGGTTTGCGCGCGCAGATAAGGAGTGAGCGATTCCTCCGAGTGCCTCGGCAGTGCGCGCCCGTGTTATTGCACAGAGGGGCAGAGTCAGGGGCCTTTGTGTGGGCCAAAGCGGAATCTCGGGCCGCCCCAGCGCCTTGCAAAAGCCACGCACAGGGACGGAGCGAGACTCAATTCCAACGCTGCAACTTTTCCCTGCGGTTGGGGGTTTCACTCAGAGCGTGAGACTGCTGGCCGGATATCCTGGTCGCAGACAGTGAGTGAGAGTTTCCTCCAAGCGCCCCAGAAGTGGGCGCCCGCTTGTGTTACCGGACAGAGTGGCAGAGCCAGAGGTCTTTGAGTGGGCGGAAACCCCGCCTGATTATGCTAGCAGCTCTGACTGACTGAGCCTTACCCAGAGCCCTGTGCTGAGTGGAAATAGAGTGGGGAGTTGCCAGCTCTTTGAGCCTCTTACTATCCAGGCAGAGGCAGCAGCAACCCCATAGCTGGATTATCAGGCTACTAATTAAGGAAGGAAAGACTAGGAGAAAGGCTCCAGGAACACGGACTCTCTCACTGTCGGAGCCTATAAATGCTATTGAGCTTCGACTGCCAACGAGACTAAAGCACAATACATGACATTGCCATAGAGACTTATCAACTGCAAACCTCTACCTGAGCGTGCCAAAGGGGCAGAACCCGGGGTACAGAGTCACCGACCAGGAAGAGGGAGAGAAAAGAAAAAGCAAGAAGATAACCTCTCAAAATCAAGAATAATCTGCAGACTTTATAACCTATCCCATTTTATTATATTTGTTCGTTTGTTTCTCTTAGCTTCATTCTTGATACTTTTTTTTCCTCCTCCAATTTGGCCTATTAACTCTCTACCGGTCTTACTCTCTCCTCTCCTTGAACTACACTACCCATAAGTGTTACATCTCCCATTATCTTTTCTCTTCTCTTCCTTTCTCTCTATGAGGGTTGCACTCCAAAACCCTTAACTCTCTCTCTCTCTCTCTTTCTTTTTTCTTCTTTTAGTGGTTCCCTCTTTTTTTCCTCTCTCTCTTTCTTTTCTCCCTCTATATTAGTTTCTTCCTTTCTCCTTTAGATCTCCTCTCATTCAAACCTCAATAACAAACAAATTATCTTATCTGGGACTCAAACTTATGTTTGTGGCATTTTGGGGGGTTTTTACTTCACCTTTTTAACTCACTAGCAGTGCTCCCATCCCTGGCTCTCCATATTATTTAGTTCTTGTTCCACTAAATACAATAGTAATTTTTTAATTTGTCCCCCCATTTTTCCATTTTCCTCTTATTCCTCTCATCATAACTCTTAGACAACCAACACCTAAAAGCAAATCATTTTATTCTTGACCTAAATTTTTTCCTTATTTGCTTTTTGTGGGTCCATACGCTCTTTTTTTTTCTTTTTTCTTTTTTTTTTTTTTTTGCCCCTTTATTACTTTTCCCCAATTCAGGTCCTCCATCATAGGCATTGTTTGTTATAATTCACAGTCCACCACAAGATTTTCTCAAGAAAGAGGGGAGAGGAGAGGAGAGGAAAAAAGGAGGGGAGGAATAATTTCCTTTTTTAAAAAATTTTTATTTTATTTTATTTTTCTTTATTTCATTATTAATTTTTTTAAAAAAAACAACTCTTTTCGATTTTTTATTTTTTTATTATTTTTTTAACTTTTTATTCTTTATTAAATCTCATTAATACTATCAACAAAACCACCCTCAGATGCCATTAAGGAAGAGAAAATCGAATATCATGGATACAAAAGAAAGAGAGGTAACATAGCTAGATAAGGAAAAATCTATGGAGAAAAAATTTAATATATTGGAAACCTTAGAGCTAAATGACAGAGAATTCAAGATAGAAATCCTAAAAATCCTCCGAGATATACAAGAAAACACAGAAAGGCAATTTAGGAGCTCAGAAAACAACTCAATGAACACAAAGAATATATGTCCAAGGAAATTGAAACTATAAAAACAAATCAAACAGAGATGAAAAACTCAATTCACGAGCTGAAAAAAAAAGTAACAAGCTTAGCTAATAGAACAGGTCAGATAGAAGAGAGGAATAGTGAAATAGAAGACAAGCAACTTGAGGCACAACAGAGAGAAGAAGAAAGAGACTCAAAAATTAAAAAAAATGAGATAGCCCTACAAGAATTATCTGACTCCATCAAAAAGAATAACATAAGAATAATAGGTATATCAGAGGGAGAAGAGAGAGAAAATGGAATGGAGAACATACTCAAACAAATAATAGATGAGAACTTCCCAAGCCTGTGGAAAGAACTAAAGCCTCAAGTTCAAGAAGCAAACAGAACTCCTAGTTTTCTTAACCCCAACAAACCTACTCCAAGGCATATCATAATGAAATTGACACAAACCAACAGCAAAGAAAAAATTCTCAAGGCAGCCAGGGAAAAGAAGAATACAACATATAAAGGAAGGCCCATTAGATTATCATCATATTTCTCAGCAGAAACTCTACAAGCTAGAAGAGAGTGGACCCCAATATTTAAAGTCCTGAAAGAGAGGAACTTTCAGCCACGAATACTATACCCATCAAAGCTATCCTTCAAATATGAAGGAGAAATAAAAACATTCACAGATACAGAAAAGATGAGGGAATTTATCATCAGAAAACCCCCACTCCAGGAATTACTAAAGGGGGTTCTCCAATCAGATACAAAGAACAAAAAAAAACAGAGCCACAAGTAAAAGCTCCAAGAAGAACACAATAAAACCAAATTTAAACTGTGACAACAACAAAAAGAAGGAGGGGGAGAAGATGGAGATTAACAGTAGCAAAGGACGATGGAGTGCAAAAGTACTCACAAAATAGTGCGCTACAATGAACAGGGTAGGGACACTTTTCATTACTCCAAGGTAACCACCATTGAAAAAACCACCACAGAAGCACATGAGATAAAAAAGATAGCAACAGAGGAAAGATGTATGGAATACAACCAAATAAAAACAAAAGATAGAAAAACGAAAGAGAAGGATCAAACAAGACACAAAACTAACAGAAAGCAAGATATAAAATGGCAATAGGGAACTCACAAGTATCAATAATTACACTAAATGTAAACGGATTAAACTCACCAATAAAAAGGCACAGAGTAGCAGAATGGATTAAAAAAGAAAATCCAACTGTATGCTGCCTACAGGAAACTCATCTAAGTAACAAGGATAAAAACAAATTCAAAGTGAAAGGCTGGAAAACAATACTCCAAGCAAATAACACCCAAAAAAAGCAGGTGTAGCAATACTCATATCGGATAATGCTGACTAGAAGACAGGAAAAGTACTCAGAGACAAAAATGGCCATTTCATAATGGCTAAGGGGACACTGAATCAAGAAGACATAACAATTCTTAATATATATGCACCAAACCAAGGAGCACCAAAATATATAAGACAGCTACTTATCGATCTTAAAACAAAAACTGACAAAAATACAATCATACTTGGAGATCTCAATACACCGCTGATGGCTCTAGATCGGTCATCCAAACAGAGAATCAACAAAGACATAGTGGCCTTAATCAAAACACTAGAGCACCTGGATATGATAGACATCTACAGGACATTTCATCCCAAAGTGACTGAGTATACATTTTTCTCCAGTGTACATGGATCATTCTCAAGAATTGACCATATGTGGGGCCACAAAAACAACATCAGCAAATTCAGAAAAATTGAAGTTGTACCAAGCATATTTTCTGATCATAAAGCCTTGAAACTAGAATTCAACTGCAAAAAAGAGGAAAAAAATCCCACAAAAATGTGGAAACTCAACAACATACTTTTAAAAAATGAATGAGTCAAAGAAGAAATAAGTGCAGAGATCAAAAGATATATACAGACTAATGAAAATGACAATACGACATATCAGAATCTATGGGATGCAGCAAAAGCAGTGATAAGAGGGAAGTTCATATCACTTCAGGCATATATGAACAAACAAGAGAGAGCCCAAGTGAACCACTTAACTTCCCACCTTAAGGAACTAGAAAAAGAAGAACAAAGACAACCCAAAACCAGCCAAAGAAAGGAGATAATAAAAATCAGAGCAGAAATAAATGAATTAGAGAACAGAAAAACTATAGAAAAAATCAATAAAACAAGGAGCTGGTTCTTTGAAAAGATCAACAAAATTGACAAACCCTTGGCAAGACTTACCAAGGAAAAAAGAGAAAGAACTCATATAAAGAAAATTCAAAATGAAAGAGGAGAAATCACCACGGACACCGTAGATATACAAAGAATTATTGTAGAATACTATGAAAAACTTTATGCCACTAAATTCAACAACCTAGAAGAAATGGATAAATTCCTAGAACAATACAACCTTCCTAGACTGAGTCAAGAAGAAGCAGAAAGCCTAAACAGACCTATCAGTAGAGAAGAAATAGAAAAAACCATTAAAAACCTCCCCAAAAATAAAAGTCCAGGCTGTGACGGCTATACCAGCGAATTTTATCAAACATTCAAAGAAGACTTGGTTCCTATTCTACTCAAAGTCTTCCAAAAAATTGAAGAAGAAGCAATACTTCCAAACACATTTTATGAGGCCAACATAACCCTCATACCAAAACCAGGCAAGGATGGCACAAAAAAAGAAAACTACAGACCAATATCTCTAATGAATACAGATGCTAAAATACTAAACAAAATACTAGCAAATCGAATACAATAACATATTAAAAAAATAATACATCATGATCAAGTGGGATTCATCCCAGAATCTCAAGGATGGTTCAACATACATAAAACGGTTAATGTAATACACCATATCAACAAAACAAAGAACAAAAACCACATGATCTTATCAATAGACGTAGAAAAGGCTTTTGATAAAATACAACACAATTTTATGTTTAAGACTCTCAACAAAATGGGTATAGAAGGAAAATATCTCAACATGATAAAGGCCATATATGATAAACCATCAGCTATCATCATATTAAATGGCACTAAACTGAAGGCTTTCCCCCTTAAATCAGGAACAAGACAGGGTTGTCCACTCTCTCCACTCTTATTTAATGTGGTACTAGAGGTTCTAGCCAGAGCAATCAGACAAGACAAAGAAATAAAAGGCATCCATATCGAAAAAGAAGAAGTAAAGGTATCACTTTTTGCAGATGATATGGTCCTATACATCGAAAACCCCAAAGAATCCACAAAAAGACTACTAGAAACAATAAGCCAACACAGTAAGGTCGCAGGATACAAAATTAACATACAGAAGTCAATAGCCTTTCTATATGCCAACAATGAAACAACTGAGAAGGAACTCAAAAGAATAATCCCCTTCACGATTGCAACAAAAAAAATAAAATACTTAGGAATGAACATAACAAAGAATGTAAAGGACTTATATAATGAAAACTATAAACCATTGTTAAGGGAAATCAAAAAAGATATAATGAGATGGAAGAATATACCTTGTTCTTGGCTAGGAAGAATAAATATAATCAAGATGGCTATATTACCCAAAGCAATATACAAATTTAATGCAATTCCCATCAAACTTCCAATGACATTTTTTAAAGAAATAGAGCAAAAAATCATCAGATTTATATGGAACTATAAAAAACCCCGAATAGCCAAAGCAATCCTAAAGAAAAAGAATGAAGCTGGGGGCATTACAATACCTGACTTCAAATTCTATTATAGGGCCACGACGATCAAAACAGCATGGTATTGGCAGAAAAATAGACACTCAGATCAATGGAACAGAATAGAAAGTCCAGAAATAAAACCACATATATATAGTCAAATAATTTTTGATAAAGGGGCCAACAACACACAATGGAGAAAAGAAAGCCTGTTCAATAAATGGTGCTGGGAAAACTGGAAAGCCACATGCAAAAGAATGAAACTGGACTACAGTCTCTCCCCATGTACAAAAATTAACTCAAAACGGATCAAAGATCTAAACATAAGACCTGAAACAATTAAGTACATAGAAGAAGACATAGGTATTCAACTCATGGACCTGGGTTTTAAAGAGCATTTTATGAATTTGACTCCAATGGCAAGAGAAGTGAAGGCAAAAATTAATGAATGGGACTACATCAGACTAAGAAGTTTTTGCTCAGCAAGAGAAACTGATAACAAAATAAACAGAAAGCCAACTAAATGGGAAATGATTTTTTCAAACAACAGCTCAGATAAGGGCCTAATATCCAAAATATACAAAGAACTCATAAAACTCAACAACAAACAAACAAACAATCCAATAAAAAAATGGGAAGAGGATATGAATAGACACTTCTCCCAGGAAGAAATACAAATGGCCAACAGATATATGAAAAGATGCTCATCTTCTTTAGCTATTAGAGAAATGCAAATCAAAACAGCAATGAGATACTACCTCACACCTGTTCGATTAGCTGTTATTAGAAGTCAGGTAATAGCAAATGTTGGAGAGGCTGTGGAGAAAAAGGAACCCTCATACACTGTTGGTGGGAATGTAAAGTAGTACAACCATTATGGAAGAAAGTATGGTGGTTCCTCAAAAAACTGAAAATAGAACTACCTTATGACCCAGCAATACCTCTACTGGGTATATATCCCCAAAACTCAGAAACATTGATACGTAAAGACACATGCAGCCCCATGTTTATTGCAGCATTGTTCACAGTGGCCAGGACATGGAAACAACCAAAAAGCCCATCAATAGATGACTGGATAAAGAAGATGTGGCACATATACACTATGGAATACTACTCAGCCATAAGAAATGATGACATCGGAACATTTACAGCAAAATGGTGGGATCTTGATAACATGATACGAAGTGAAATAAGTAAATCAGAAAAAAACAGGAACTATATTATTCCATACGTAGGTGGGACATAATAGTGAAACTAAGAGACATTGATAAGAGTGTGGTGGTTACGGGGGGGAGGGGGGAATGGGAGAGGGATAGGGGGTGGGGAGGGGCACAAAGAAAACAAGATAGAAGGTGACAGAGTACAATCTGACTTTGGGTGGTGGGTATGCAACATAATTGAACGACAAGAAAACCTGGACTTGTTATCTTTGAATATATGTATCCTGATTTATTGATGCCACCCCATTAAAAAAATAAAATTATAAAAAAAAAAAAGATTTTCATGTATGAGAATAATATTAAGGCATAATGAACAATGCTGAACAATTTTTTTGTCTAATTATTCAAATAAAATCTGTTAAATACTGCAATCATGATTAAATTATCATACTCTACATATATTTATAATTTTAATCTTAACATCAAAAGAATACTTTCTGTGCATAGGCAAAAATAAAAAGCATCCAATTTTGCTATGTTTTTAATCTAGTGAAACTTACATATTGAGATTCTGCAGCTGTAAAATTGCCACCAGGCTACTCTTTACCCCCATTTATTTACCTGATGAAACCTTAGGTGACAATACGAGGTATAAGGGTGATAGACATAGACTGGACTTGGGGTGGCGAACACACAGTACAGTGTACAGATGGTGTGTTATAGAATTGTGCACCTGAAATCTGTATAATTTTGTTAACCAGTGTCACCCTAATAAATTCAATAAAAGGAAAAAAACAGAAACCTTACATGAGAAGTAAATGAGACCCTGCTTCCTAGTTTTAATCCAGTGTAAGCCCAATTTGAAAAAGCTACAGGGATCTCATAAACAGAATGAAAAGATTCAGGCTTAATACATGATTGTTATAAGTTCTACCACCTCCCTGATCTTCCACCTCAGAGACCTCCCACATGTCTCCTGGCCTCTTTTCCAAGGAGTTGGGTCAGTGTTCCTGGATCTCACTGCCAATTTGTAAAACTTGGGTCACAAATGAAAGGAATGCACCTGTCATCTTGGAACTAGACAAAAGTAACTGTTCATATTTATACTGCCATACACACTTTCAAATTTACATACTGTCTCTTAATCCAAACAATTCCTTGAAGTTTGTTGATTAATTTGTAGTTTTAAGAAGTATGCTGGGTGCTGGTATTTTGATAGAGAACAAGACAGTCTTTGCTCTTAAAGAATTTATAACCTACTTTTTCAAGGACAGTGTATTAGTTTTCTACTACTGTGTAAGAAGTTACCACAAAATTAGCAGCTTGAAACAACACCTATTTGTTAGCTCAGAGTTCCATGGGTTTGAAACCTCGGTAAGGCTTAATTGGGTTCTCTATTTAGGTTCTTACAAGGCCAAAATCAAGATTTTGGTAAGCTGCTCTTACCGTAAGCTTTAGGGGAGAACCTGCTCAGAAAATTGTTCAGGTTGTTAATAGAATTCCTTTTCTTGAGGCGACAGGGTTGAGAACCACTGAACCACTTGATTATCTTCCTTTTGCCTATAATATAACATGGTCGTGGAAATGACATTTCATCATGCTCACAAATTCCACCCACACTAAAAGGGGAGAGAATTATACAGGCCTAGATACCTAGTGGGGGTGGGGGAGAGTTTTCTTTGAATTTGGCCTACCAAAAGTGGAACACAAAACTTTAATAAACAATTCAATATAAAATAACAAAGGCTTAAGCATGGGGTACTTACAGAAACACAAAGTGTAAAAATCCAGCTTAGTTTTGGGAGCTTGGTGAATATATTGATTATTTATTATTTGGGAGGAGAAAGGCATATTAAAAAATAATGTCAATAGAATGATTATATGTGTGTGCATGTATGTATGCATACAGAAATATTTATGTTATTTAACAAAACTTAATGGAATTACTATGTTAAAATTTTTGTTTAGCTGGATTTTCTAGGTTGTCCTTATTAAACATGTGTACCTAATACTTTTAATAAACATGACTCATGCAATATATCATAAATTTGTATCTCTCATTGTTCTTTTATTTTTTCTTTTCTTCTTTTCCAAGTGAGAGGAGGGGGAGATAGAGAGACAGACTTCTGCATGCGCCCCAACCAGGATCAACCCAGCAAACCCCATCTGAGGCTGATGCTCTGGGCCATGCTCACAACTGAGCTATTTTTACTACCTGAGGCATAGGCTCCATAGAGCCATCCTCAACACCTGGGGCAAATGCACTGGAACCAATGGAGCCATGGCTGCAGGAAGTGTAGAGAGAAAGAGAGAGAGACAGAGAAAAAGGAGGGGAGGGGTGAAGAAACAGATGGCCACTGCACCTGTGTGCTCTGACCCGGACACAGGAATCAAACCTGGGACATCCACACACCTGGCTGATGATATATCACTGAGCCAACCCGTCCCATTGCTCCTTTACACATGCACAGAAGCAAATATTCATCCCAGTGGTCAAGTCCTATAACTTTCCTGTTGAGTCTAATGTCACAAACCACTGTTTCAATTTAATAACCAAAATGTCAAAACTATAAATTTATTTAAAGTTGTATATTTCTTCTCTCCTAGCAAAAAAGTTGTTATAGGCTAGAGATCCCATAATGGGGAACAGGGAGCATTTGCTTGGCAACTTCTTTCTTTCACTGCAAAGTATTTCCACATGCCCACTCTCAGCTGGATCACTGAGGATTCTGACCCTTCTGGGGATAGAGTACAGGGTGGAAGGATGAAAGAGGAAAAAAAGTCATACTTGAGTGATAACTTTCAGTTAATTTAACACTGAATCTCTGGGCTTGAAAGATGCTTAAGCTAGGTTCTTTTTATAGATTCTTTGTGAGACCTCTAGAGAATTTCCTTCATTGGGAATTTCTTGTCTAATTTCTACTCTTAGCCTCTAGAAATTAGGCAATTCACTAACCATTTTCTGCTGAATTCTGTTCACTAATTATGGAATAGTATTCAAAGAACACAAGGTCTTTTCCCAAAGATTATACTTCTCAAATCTTCCTCTAATCTCTAGCAACCCAAACCATTTAAAATTCTTGATGGGTATAAAGGATTTAAAAGTCATTTAACTTGTTTTTAATTTAAAAAACAATTTGTATCTTGCCCAGGAACCTCACTTTAGAATTTTTTGCTGATAATATCTTCATGTAAAGATACAATCAATAATCATTCAAAATTTCCAATTTCACAATATGCAGATTATTATAGTAAGATTCTCCTTTAAATCACAAAAAAGACAAAATAATAATCAATGGGGTCAAACGCTACAGATATATCAAGACAGCTGAATTAGCAAAAAATGTTGGTTATATCTTAGATTAGAGAGAATTGTCATTAGAGCAATGGGAATAAAAGGTGGATTGCAGGGGGCTGATTATGAATACATTTTAAGGAAGTAAATGTAGGTGACTTCTTTCCGTGGTGTCTGGAGGAGTCCTAATTTCACAGACTGTTAAACAGGAGACCCTGCCAGCAGGTCTTGTAAAAGATCCTGGGCTCACTGGTTCCACTCTACCTCCCATTTTCCTATTTGGTTCCACAACCCATCATTCTGGGGGTTACAATGGACATTCTGGCTTCATTCAGAAACATGTAGGCTGCCGCTGTGCACAGAGGGAATCAATATTTCACTTCCTCCTAACCCTATATACCACTCCATTAAACACAACTTGGAAGAAATCAACTGCACCAGACAGCCAGCCATTCTAGCTTTGAGAATTGTTTCTGAAACACTTTTGAGAGTGAGCACTTCATTAGGCAGGCACTTACAAATTAAGAGGGGGTTGGCGGAAGTAGTCAAGAGAGCAAAGATCTGATAACTAGTGAGGAGGTAATCCAAAATTTGGTCAACAGAACTTTGAAAGCAGCGGACATAGAAGGAGTCTCTTTAGAAAGAGACTCGTCAAAGGGAAGTGGACAAAGGGTCATGCTCTCATCTTTGGTAGCAAAGATGTTGAGAGCTTCCTTCTCCTTAGAAAGAGATCCTTCAGGATGAGGAGATAAATCACAAATGCTACAAGATTATTTTAACACAGGGGCCCCCAAACTTTTTACACAGGGGGCCAGTTCACTGTCCCTCAGACCGTTGAAGGGCCAGACTATAAAAAAAAACTATGAAAAAATCCCTATCCACACTGCACATATCTTATTTTAAAGTAAAAAAACAAAACAGGAACAAATACAATATTTAAAATAAAGAACAAGTAAATTTAAATCAACAAACTGACCAGTATTTCAATGGGAACTATGCTCCTCTCACTGACCACCAATGAAAGAGGTGCCCCTTCCGGAAGTGAGGCGGGGGACCGGATAAATGGCCTCAGGGGGCCGCATGCAGCCTGCGGGCCGTAGTTTGGGGACCCCTGTTTTAACATGAAGCAAGCAAGCACACTATAAAAGTGAGTGAGCCAGAGCAACAGCTAAAATCCCAGTGTTCTCTAACCTTAGTTGCATCTTCCCGATGCAGCAACATGTGATTTCAGCCAATGAATTCCTGCTATAAACTGCAAAAGGATGATTGTGGGACTTTCAAGTTATTGCTTCTGTTAGAGACATTCTTCATCTTTTTGACATTAGGTATATTCTGAGGCCATTGGCGATGAGACAGTGTCAAAGTGACACTATTAATGGGATCTAAGGGCCGACTACTCACATGACATTTGATATTTTAGTTATCTTTTGTTCTTCCTACTCTCCAACCTCCCTGTGAGTTCACAAGGAGTTGCAATGTGTCTAAAAGCCTCAACTTTAGCTCAAAAAAACTCTTACAAAGGCGTACTATTTTAAACCGGGGGGAGGGTATAATTATCTTATTTCCAAGTGAGAAAAACACTGACTAAGGAAGCTCCATGGGGAGAGGAACTGATTTTTGTTGTTGTTGTTGTTGTTGTTCTTTTTGAGCTCAAGTTTTAATATTCCATCAGAAATAGCAGAGTTTAATGTGGTGTTACCCAAATCACAAGATTTCTTTTTTTAATTTTAAATTGAATTTATTGGGGTGACACTGGCTAACATAATTATACAGACTTTACATGCCTAATTCTGCAACACAGCTCTGTACTCCATATTGTGTGTTTGCTCCCCAAGTCAAGTCTTCGTCCATCACCTTTCTCTTCCATACCCTCTTCTACCTACACCCCACAATGACCACGTTATCTGTGTCCACAAGTTTCTTTTTTCTTTTGTCCTTTTTTGCTCAATCCTTCCATCTCCTCCCCCAGTCCCCAACCCCCAGCCCCAACAGCTTCAGCCTGCTCTCTATGAGTCTGTCTCTATTTGCTTGTTAGTTCATTTTGTTCATTAGATTCCACATATGAGTGAGATCATGTGGTCCTTGTCTCTCTCTGACTGGCTTATTTCACTTATTACAGTGCTCTCCAGGTCCACCGTACTATGCAGCCATAAAAAATAAGGAAATCTTACCAAATCACAAGATTGTTTTTATTTATTTTTATTTATTCATTTTAGAGAGGAGGGAGGGGGAGAGAGAGAGAGAAAGAGAGAGAGAAAGGGGGGAGGAGCAGGAAGCATCAACTCCCATATATGCCTTGACCAGACAAGTGCAGGGTTTTGAACCAGCAACCTCAGTGTTCCCAGTTCAATGCTTTATCCACTGCACCACCAGATGTCAGGCCCAAATCACAAGATTTTAATTGTTGCTTTGGCTCACACAATCAGTGCTTTTGCAAGCAGTTCTTACCAGAAAAACCAGAAAAACACTTCCTCAGCTCATTATCTTTCATATTGTGTTTTCCATTATGCACTGTCCTTTCAATCAAAGCTACTCTCTGTTGTTTAAAGTTTAGGAAACAGTGATCCCATTCAGTGTCCTTTCTCATAGGCACCAATATTTGAAGGGTCCTGTTAACTTGTTTGTGGAAGAAAATTTCAAATCCATAGAAAGTGAAGAAATAAATTTATTTACACATTCCCTTCTCCTCTATCCCATTTGAAGCAAATCTCTGTTAACTCTGATTTTCAATTCTTGAGAGTTTAGGTTTCATATCTGGTGAGTAACCATTCCATGCTTGCTCAACTCACTAGTTTATAAATAAGGTTTTGTGTGGATGAGTCCTGCTGGGGGTGAGGACGGCAGAGATGCAAAGACCCGACTCCGGGGACCAGGTTCAGTGACACAGATCCACTTTATTCAGGAAGTAAACTAGCTTATATACATGGGTTCAGCCTATAGGGTGTTACAGCGTGTTCCTCAAAGCCAATGGCTGAAAAGATCAGGGAGCTGCGTGGTTGGCGCTAAGTCACTTCCTTATAGTGGGAGAGCTTCCTTCCTGTGTATGCCCAGAAGGCTTCTGGGAGCTGAAGTATTCTCACAGCATTGCATCAGCCGCAGCTGCTAGGAATGCGCTCTGCGCTCCACCCACAGTTTGGACCCCAAATAATGTTATATGAGGTTCTTTGGTGAATACAAAGTTTTATCTATCTATCTATCTATCTATCTATCTATCTATCTATCTATCATCTATCTACCTACCTACTTACCTACCTACCTATTTATATATATAAATAGCTTAACTATATATATGATATACATATTATATATATAATATATATGTATGTTACCTCTAGATCATATGAAGAGGAGCAGAATATTCCACTCCAAAATATCCCTTGTTTTTGAACTGATAATTTTTGAGAAAAAGACACAAGGAAGTTCTAAAAACAGAGTAAAATTTACATTTTTATAAGGAAAATTTACATTTATAAGGTTAAATCTCCATTTTGAAAGGTATATCCCTTTCTGTAAGACAAAGAATAACTTTTTGGGGTTTTTTTCCTCTTTTTAAGAATGACTGCAAATGACAAGAAACTCTCATCAATAGAGATCATTCCAGACTTAACTCTGCATAACAACCTTCCTATGCTGTTCCTGATAACCTCCCATAACTGGCCTCCCCATGCCCCAGTATCTTTCTTTTTAGTCTTTAGCGAAGATACTATTTAAGGTGATGGCACGGGCTGGCCATTCTTCTTCTTCCTTTAATAAAAGAATTGTCAAATGTTATATAAGCATGTGGACAGTGAGAATAAAAATTACAGTTAGAAGTCTCCCAGGTAGATGTGCTAGTGTGACTGGAAGAAAACATGTAAGAGTTTTATTTTGACAATTGCAGAGTGTGGAGGCTTTTAAAATAGGATATAAAACTGAAAAATTAGGGAAAGGAGGCAAAGGTGAAGAACTTTGATTTGTTTTGATAATGTATGGGGAACTTTTCTCTCAAAAATTGTTGGTGGAATATAAATTGGTAGTACCTATATTGAAGCAACTTCTAGTATCTTTTGGGAATATTATTTATCTTCTTTATTGAGCAATATTATATAAATATTTATACTACTAAGTTAACTAACAAGCAGGTCATTAGACTGGCGGAGCAGACTCTAATGTTGTGAGGTCCTACTTAAGCAAACCAAAATCAAAGCCTGTAAATGCCTCAGGTTATGAATTGAAACCTGAGGGCAACCAATCACGAACAGCCAATCAGGCGTTATGCTTTAGTCAGTCAGTACTTTTATTGCTGTGCTTCTGCCTTTTCTCTATCAAGTTCTTTCCCTGAACTTGTGTCAGAGGAGGGCTCCTAACCATTTCCAGTTTGCCACTACCGGATTTGAATAGAGTTTTACCCAAATAAACTCTTAAAATTCTTAATATGCCTTTGTTTATCTTTTAGCAATGCTGTTATACTTTTACTGCTGCAGAAATTGTGCAGGTAAGGAAATATATTTGAGTTTTTTTTTGTAACAAAAAAAGTTTAAAATGCCCTAAATTCCCATTGTGAAGTGATGAGTGATAATATTTTAATGTACTCATATGATGCAGTGTTGTGTAGCTATTGAAAAGAAAAAACAAGGGTTAGGGTTAGGGTTAGGAAAAAAAAAGAAAATAAAAAAATGAGGTAGGTTTGTAAATATAGATATATTTTCTAAAAAATATTAAGTGCAAAAATCAAGTTATACTATACTATGTATAATCAACTATCAAATATAAATATAAAAGGATCTATACAAAAGTAATTTTAATGTGACTAAGACACAGTGGTATGAAAAATCACTTTTAGCTATATTATTTTATTTCTTTAAAAAATTTGCCATTATCATATACAAATTATTCACCACTTTTTTAATTAAAACTCTTCTTTCTAATTAGTGTTCCTCTGCCTCCTTCTGACTTTTGGTCCAGATATTCCCTCAGAGTCTGTGTCACTGTAATGTTCACTTGGATTACTAATGCAGCAGAGAAAAAGAAAGTGAACTAATATTTTTTAAGTGCATTATTATTTTTTTTAAAAACTTAGTGTTTTTTTATTTTATTTAATTTATTTATTTATTCATTCTAGAGAGGAGAGAGAGTTAGAGTGAGAGAGAGAGAGAAAGAGAGAGAGAAAGGGGGGAGGAGTAGCAAGCATCAACTCCATATATGCCTTGACCAGGCAAGCCCAGGGTTTTGAACCGGTAACCTCAGCATTCCAGGTCAACGCTTTATCCACTGCACCACCACAGGTCAGACTTAAGTGCATTATTATTTATTACAATAAAGTGCTTTGCAAAATGTGTTTTTGTATTTTTAATCTTCATAGAAGAAAAGAGAAAAATTGTGTGTGTAGGGATGTTGGGAGCTAGATTGGAGCTGCTATTTTCCAAATGCCTACAATATTCTAGGTACTTCACATACATTCTATTATTTAAGAGTCCTAAAAAAGGGGTCTTATTATCCACACTTTACAAACAACAAAAATAAAATACAAGGTTATTAAAAATCTTGCCCAAAGTTATTCAAGTTAAAAATACCAAGACTCTGATTTGAAACCTGATTTGTTTAGAAACACAGAGTAAGAATTTCAAGAATAATGACAACCATACAACAATGCAGCCTTGGGATAATGCCATGCCCATGATTCAGGTGCTACATCTAATAAATCTCATGATTGTTCTCAAAGGGTTCAGAGTTTCTGTCATCATTTCTAGTCTTAATTTTCCCCAGCTAATGCTTTAGTATTTGGTTTTTGCTTTTTTCTCAGAACTAAATATTGTTCAAGTACTTTTTCTAGGTTTTCAAAATAAGCAGTATTTGAGTGGTTTGTTTCCATGTTATTTAAGTTTACCATGCATTTAAAAAGCATCTCATACATATAGTATGCCTTGACACAAGACCTTAAAAACCTAGTCTCTCTTGTCCTAGAATGCAGTCTAGGAAGAATTTTTTAAGCAATAAAATACATGCCAGCTATTCCTTTTTTTATACCTCTTTTCTTCCTGAATGACAAAATACATGTCAAATATTATGGGATGCCAGTAAAGCAGTCCTTGGTGTTGTTGATGGGATTTATAGCACTAAATGCTTATATTTGAAAACAGGAAAGGTTTCAAATCAATGATTTCAGATAAACTTTAAGAAACCAAAGAAGAAGAAGTTTAACAGAAAATAAATAGATGAAAGGAAATAATAATGGTCAGGAGGTAAAGAAATGAAACTGCAAAATCCCCAAAGAAAACTCAATACAACCAAAGATGATTATTCGAGAGGAACAATGAAACTGATGAACTTCCAGCCAGACTGGTCAGAACAAAAGGAGAATACATAAATTACCAATATTAGGAATCAGAGTTGTGACACCACTAAAGATAATACAGATATAAAAAGGATAATAATAAAATGCTATAAACAAATTTGGCAAGAAATTTGACTCTTACATGAAATAATTTTTTTGTTTTTCAGTGAGAGGAGGGGAGGCAGAAAGACATACTCTCATATGTGCCCTGACTGGGTTCCACCTAGCAAGCCCAGTAGGGAGCGATGCTCTGCCCATCTGGGGTGTTGCTCCATTGCTCAGCAACTGAGCTCTTCTTAGGCCTGAGACAGAGGCCATGAAGCCATCCTCAGTGCCTGGAGCCAACTTGCTCTAGTTGAGCCATGACTGCAGGAGGGAAAAAGAGAGAGAGAGAGAGAGAGAGAGAGAGGGAGAGAAACAAGAGAGAAGAGAGAGAGGGATAGAGAAGCAAATGGGTGCCTCTCCTGTGTGCCCTGACAGGAATTGAACTCAGAACATTCATATGCCAGACCAATGCTCTATAGCTGAGTCAACCAGCCAGGGCCTGAAATAATTTTTTGAAAGATACAAACTAATAAATTCTACTTGAGAAGCAATAGTTAAAATGAATAGCTCTACATTTATTAAATAAAGTGAATTTACAGGTTAAAAACTTTCCCACAGTGAAAACAATAGGTCTATATAGCTATATACACAAAATCTTTCAGAAAAATAAAAGAATAAGAATCCTGGAGACATTCTTGGAGGCCAGTCCTATGCTAACATACAAACTGAGAATAAAAAAGTGCAAAACATTATCTCTCATGAATATAGAAACACTGTAATTAAATTTTTAGAAAATCAGGTTCAACAATATATAAAAAGTAAAAAATATAAAAAATAAATATAATATACTATAGGTTTATTGAAGGAATGCAAGGTTAATTTCATACTTGACCACAATTCATTGTAATTCACCATATCAGCAAGTTAAAAAAAGAAAACCCATATATTATCTCAATATATACAGAAAAAAAGCATTTGACAAAATTTAACATTCATTCCTGATAAAACCACTCTGGTAACTAACAATAGAAGGGACTCTCTCAAACTGACAAAAAGAATCCTACAAAAAGCCTACAGTTAACAGCATAATTAATGATGAAAATGAATTCTTTCCCCCTATGACTGAGAACAAATCAAGGTTTACCACTTTTTAAAATTCTACTCAGCATTATTGTACTGGAGGATCAAGTTGGTGCAATAAAGCAAGAAGATTTAATAAGATGCATGTTGTAAAAGAAGTAAAACTATCTTTATTTATTGGTGACATAATTATCTGTATAAAAAAACTGATGAAATGAAATTTAAAAATCTCTTGGAACTAATAAGTAAGTTTAACATGATCAATGTAAAAATATCAATTCCTTTCCTATAGACTAGTAACAAATAAAATAATTAGAAATAAAGATAACACCCACTCTCACATCAAAGAATATGGAATACTTTGGGAGAAATCTACCAAATATGTAAAGCTATAAAGTATTGCTGAAATTTTAGAATCTAAAAATGAGATACTATACAGTGCTCAGAAGGTGGAAGAATCAATATTAAGATGTCAATTTTTCCAAAAATGATTTGTATATTCAACACAATGTCAATTAAATTCTTCTTTGCCTTTTTTTTTTTAATTGACAAACTAATTTCCAAAACTCAGGTGAAAGGAGTATGCAACTTTAAGAAAGGGCAGACTTAGAGAATTAATGTTGCCTGATTTCAAGACTTATAAAGGTACAATGTGATATTGGTGTTGAGATAAAAACAGTAGATCAAGGTACACAATAAAGAGCTCAGAAATACTATTGACAATTGGTTTTTACAAAATTACAAAGGTACTTCAGTGAAGAAAGAGTAATCTTTTCAACAAATGTGGCTGAAAATTGGATATATTTATATATTTTTTTATAAATCAATATTGATTCAGATCTCATACCAAACAAAAACATAAACTCAAGATCGATCATAGATCTAAATTTAAAACCTAAAACTATAAATACTCTATACTAAAACATATGCATATGGAAGATAAAAGTGTGGCTTTGGTTTAGGCAAAGATTTCTATATAAATCACCAAAAGGTTGGTCTATGAAAGAAGAAATTGATAAATTGGAATCCATCAAAATTAAAAGCTTTTGCTCTTTCAACTACTCTATTAAGGCAAGATACAAACTGAAAGAAAATATTTGTAGATCATATCTTATAAAAGACTTGTAGCCAGACTATATAAAGGACTCTTAAGCATCAATGCAGTCATCCCAGACCATATCATGGTTCAGTTTTTGCAATCTCATTGTATTGTGTATTTTTAAATTGTGTATATCTAATTTCATATCATGGTTTTTTTTTTGCTATATTGTGGGATTTTGCTGTATATGGGTATTTTT
The DNA here is from genome assembly GCF_036850765.1 of Saccopteryx bilineata. Taxonomy (NCBI): domain Eukaryota; kingdom Metazoa; phylum Chordata; class Mammalia; order Chiroptera; family Emballonuridae; genus Saccopteryx; species Saccopteryx bilineata. The sequence goes on along the minus strand of NC_089490.1, from coordinate 265,881,460 downwards.
TTATATGGGTATTTTTATATATTTATTATTTTAATTATTTTTGTGGTAAAACAAGCATTTTCTATCCTGTAAAACTGAAAACAATAGTAAAAATATATAAAGCCTTAAAATATATATAAGTAATAAAATAAATATAAGGTGACTACTTCACAGATTTTTGCTTATCGTGGGAGGGTTCTGGAACCTAACCTCTATGATAGACAAGGGACCACTGTATTAAGAAAATAAACAACCCAATTGAAAATAAACAAATGATGTGAACAAAATTTTGCCAAATATAAACCAGTGGCAAATAAGCACAATGGAGCATACTCATCACCATTAGTCTTTCTGGAAATGCAAATCAAACCAAATGAGGTGTACTACACATCTATTTGAGTGTATAGAATTGAAAAGACTCACCATATCAAGTGTTAGGATTTGAAGGGAATGGATATCTTTTATCTTCTGATTTAGGCATTTTAATCCTAGAGAAATGAAAGCATATGTCCATAAAGAGATGTTCAAATGAATGTTTACAACAGCTTTATTTATAATAGTCAAAAATTGAAGATATTCATCAACAGGCATATGGATGAACAAATTCTTTATCCAATGCTCTGCACTCTACAAATGGAACCATAAAAAGAGTCTAGACATAGATTCATACATATAGAGACTTGATATGCATATGATATTAGTAATAAGTGGGTTGAGAATGTAATGTCAAATGGTACTAATATAATTGGTTATTTATATTGAAAAATGTTATTTCTTAACATATGTAAAGTCAAATTCCATATAAACAAAATCTTTAAATATAGAAATAAAATGAGTCAATCACTTAGAATGAAATAGAGAAGAAAATTTTATGACACTGGGGAAGAAAATAATTTCTTAACCAAGACATAAAGGGAAATGACAAGATTTAAATTAAAACAGACTCTGTTTGCAATCTGAAAACAAAATACCTGAATTTGGAGGAAATGTTTATACCCTCAAAAATGACTAATAATTATTAAGTTGACAATATCAAGAAATGCTTCTAATCAGAGATAAAGACAAACAATAGAATTTAAATACAACCCAGAGAAAGAGAGATATTAGAGAAAATAAACACAATGAGTATCCAAACATAATTAAACATATCAGTAAAATAACCTTACCAGTAATCACATACATTAGAATTAAAAGCTGTAATTTATATTTATAAATTGGAAAAAACTAAAAGTATGATAATACCAAGTATTGTTAAACATGTCAGAAAATGAAAACTCTTATACAATATACTGCTTATAGTCTAAATTTGTACTACCTTATATTTTGTGATGGAGATAGAGACAGAGAGAGGAACAGATAGGGACAGACAGACTGGAAGGGAGAGAGATGAGAAGCATCAATTCTTTGCTGAGGCACCTTAGTTGTTCATTGATTTCTTTCTCTTATGTTTCTTGACCAGGAGGCTACAACAGACTGAGTGACCTCCTGCTGAAGCCAGCGACCTTAGGCTCAAGCTGGTGAGCCTTGCTCAAACTAAATGAGCCCGTGATCAAGCTGGTGACCTCGGGGTTTTGAACCTGGGTCCTCCATGTCCCAGTCTGACACTCTACCCACTGTGCAACTGCCTGGTCAGGCTAAATTTGTACTTTCACTTAGGAAAAATATTTGGCAATAAGTAGTATATTTTAAAATGTTCATACTATTTGATCCATCCATGTCCCTTCCTAGTATCTATCCTAAAGAAAATCATACATGCATGCAATATACACAAGGTACTTTAATTCTGCTTCACACCCCCACCATCCCTCACTAGAAAAATAGATAAAAGCTGATTCATTCATAAAACAGAATATATTATGACAGTTAAAGTACATGAACTTAAAACTATATATCAATTTTAGAATAACAGTCTCAACTGCGTAGGAAGGAAAGTTAAAAACATAAGGTACACGGCTTTACTTCTATGACAATTTACTCAGTTTTAATTTAAAAAAAAGAATCAACACAGATATGTGAACACCTATTCATTCTCTGAGACATGTACATAGATATTTTTTATGTTATTCTATATATCTGTAGGCTTGACACAAATTAAAAGAACAATGTCAAACATAAGGAAAAGGTAGTCTTTTGATAAGATAAAACATTGAAATTATCAAAAACCAATTGAGATGCAGGAGTGGGCAAAAGTACCATATTTCCCCATTTGTAAGATGCACCTTAATTTTGGCACCTGAAATATGAAAAAAAAATGTATTACATACAGTTATTGAACTCAAGTTTTATTCATCATAAAAGCCATACAACTCCTCATCACTGCCAAAACTCCCATCCATTAGCTTATTCTCATCTGTGTCTGATAACAAATCACTGTCTTCATATATTGCCTCATCCTCAGATCCATCTATGGCATTTGAAATGCCACACTTCTTAAATGACGTGACAACGATCTCAATTTTGATATTATCTCAGGATCTTCTCACCCAGGTACAAACTTCTCCTATAGTTGGTTTCTTCACTCTTCCTGCTGGTGTCAGATTATTCCCAGAAGACTTCCATTGGTTCCATTTGTCTCTCATGGCAGCTTTGAAGGGTTTGTTAATGCTGATATCAAGTGGCTGGAGCTGGGATGTCATGCCTCCAGGTATGATAGCAAGTTTTGTTTTAAATTCTGCAGCAATCTTCTTTGTTGTTGTTTTTTTTGTTGTTGTTATTATGTGTGTCCTGAACTGATCAAGCACCAATAGAGCAGGTTTGTGTAAGAGCCCACCTGGTCTCCTTCTCCAAACCTTCTCAAACCAGATCTTCATCCCATCCTTATCCATCCAACCCTTGTCATGAACATGGACAATCACTCCTCGAGGAATGTCTTCTTTTGGCATTGTTTTGTGTTTGAAAATCAGCATATAAGGCAGCTTGGTTTGGTCAGCATAACAAGCTAGAACAACTGTCCATTTGTCTTCAGTTATAGTTTTTACCCCCTTCTTATCAACAGTTCTGTTAGTTGGGACATCAAATTGAAGGGGGATTTTATTCATATTTGCATTCTGTCCCAACTCAAACTGGTGTGTCTTCCAACATTGAATGACAAAACAATGAAATTCAAGGACCTTCTGCTCATAGCTTTCAGGCATCTTTTGGGCAAGTCTGGTGTGTGTACACATGCTTAGTCCATTCCATTTTATGAGCCTGAAGCACCAGTTGTGTCCTCCTTTGAAATCAGTAACTTCTTTTTCATCAGCAGTTCCTCTTGCCTCATGCTGAACCATCTTTGTGGACACAGGAATTCCAACTGCCCTTTGCTCTTCCATCCATATCTTCAATTCCCTCTCTAAATCAGGCCATTTTGCTGACTTGCCTCTCACAGCTTTCTTTTCCTATGACGTTTTCAGTAGGGTTCCTTTTTCCCATAGCCAGTCTCGGATTGATTTCTCAGTTGCAGGAGGACCAAACTTATGCTCCGCAGCACAATTTCCATTCACTTTTGCAAACTGGATCATGTTTAACATGAATTGAGCACTGTATGAAAATATCTTCTGAGCCATTTCTGAGCAGAACGTGGCAAATTGTAACCTACTGTAATATAGCGATAACAAGTGCGAAACGAGCGCAAAGACAACAAGCACAAAAAAGCTGGAAATGTAAGTAAAAAAACTACAACCACTGTATAAGAAGCACCCAGTTTTTAGACCCCAAATTTTTTGAAAAAGAATTCATTTTATACATTGGGAAATACGGTAGATTTACAGTTGTGTGTTCATGAAACAGAGTATAAATTCTTGCGTTATTTTTTTGTGAAGTGCTTCCAACTGAGTTAAGAATACAAATTTTAATTAAAGAAAGCTTATGGCATAAGTATCACTCTATATATATTCACATGGACTTGGTGGAAAAGTACTAAATCTCAAGAAAAAATTTTCATTAAAATGCTACAAGTACTGCATTTTACCCCTTTGAATCATAGGGTTCACAATGGAAAGGAGGATTCCTGAGTTTCCCTAAATTCTTTTTTTAATGCTATATTTTTAGTAAAGATGTACAAATAAGCCCTCTACAAAATGATAAGAGCATGCCTGATTCTTGAACCTTTTTTTTTTTTTTTTTCTGAAGCTGGAAACGGGGAGAGACAGTCAGACAGACTCCCGCATGCGCCCGACCAGGATCCACCTGGCACGCCCACCAGGGGCGACGCTCTGCCCACCAGGGGGCGATGCTCTGCCCCTCTCGGGCGTCGCTCTGCCGCGACCAGAGCCACTCTAGCGCCTGGGGCAGAGGCCAAGGAGCCATCCCCAGCGCCCGAGCCATCTTTGCTCCAATGGAGCCTTGGCTGCGGGAGGGGACGAGAGAGACAGAGAGGAAGGGAGGGGGTGGGGGTGGAGAAGCAAATGGGCGCTTCTCCTATGTGCCCTGGCCGGGAATCGAACCCGGGTCCCCCCGCACGCCAGGCCGACGCTCTACTGCTGAGCCAACCAGCCAGGGCCTTGAACCCTTTAAAAATTAAATCCACCTTCTATTTTAAACCCAGCTATTGGAGTGACGTCACGGAAATGGCGCCGTGAGCAGCGCGTCCGACAGCTCTCCCCTAAATCACAACAAATTTATCAACTAGAAACAGAAAAATTTATCCTCGGAGCATTCCGGAGTTCCACACAAACTGATAGCGAAAGGACTGTTATCACTTGAATCTGAGAGACGAGGGTGTGGAGGAATCTACCACAGGGACGTTCTTTCAAACCGCAAGGAAGTGCGCCTGTGGTGAGTCAGCCCATATACTTGGGAACCGCGAGCAGCCGCGAGTGGCCGACGCGAGCCGCCACGAGCCGCCGTGAGCAGCCGCCACGAGCTGCCGCCGCGAGCCACCCGCGGGCAGCCGCGCGCCCGGTCCGGTTGAGCACCGCTGACGTTCCCAGCGGCCCGCACACTGCGAGTGGGGGTCGCCGGCCACCCGTGCCCGGAGCGCCCCATTCGCGCGCGTACCTTGGGCATTCCACGCGCCCAGGGCGCCCTGCTGGCCCGCACACCCAGGGGGCTCCATTATCCTGCGCCTGGTGCGGTCCAGCCGCCAGCGGCGGGGCGAGCGGGAGAGGCTTGGGAGATTCTCTCCGTGGGCGGGGCACCTCACCCAGCCATTCAAGCTAACAATCAAGCGTTGGGGGAGGGGCGCGCGCAGGCAGCCTAAAATACCTTCAGAAGCACAGCTGAGACCCAATCACTGAAATTAGCTTAACCCATGAAATCTGCTCACCCTCGGTTCTAATTGATAAGATCTCTCTCAGTTCAGCGATCCAAGACAAGAGGCGTGATATTTTTTAGTGCCTCTCGCTAAAGGGGCGGGGGCAACTTCTGATTGATAGAGCCTCCATATTCAGGGATAAACGCTAACAAGAAGGACTTGGCAGATAATAAGGTCTATACTACACTAGTCGTAAGAAGAGACTAGTACCTCTTCTTCCCTGCAAAAACAGGCTACAAAGTGTGGAAAGCCTGGGTTGAGAGGTCCAACTAAATGATAGGCGCTGAACAGTCACCTTGACAACAATTGACTCCCACCCCCGCCTGATTACACTGGAGGCCCTGACTGTCAGAGCCTTTCCCAAAGCCTTGCACTGAGTGGGGATAGAGTGGGGATTTCCCAGCTCTTTGAGCCTCTTACTCCCCAGGCAGAAGCAGTTGCAGCCTTATAGCTGGATCACCAGGCTGCTAATTCAGAAAGAGGGGGCTAGGAGAGAGAATCCAGGAAAGCAAACTCTCTCATCGTTGGACCCTGCAAACGCCAACAAGCCTTTACTTCCAGCAAGACTAAAGCCAATTATATGACATTGCCACAGAATCCCATCAACTGCAAATCCCTACCTAAGAGTGACACAGGGGCAGAGCCTGGGGTACAGAGTCACCGACCAGGAAGAGGGAGAGAAAAGAAAAAGGAAGAAGTTAACCTCTCAAAATCAAGAAAAACCCACAGACTTTACAACTTGATCCACTAATTTTTTGTTGTTGTTGTTTGTTTCTTCTATCTTTTTGCCTTTATATCCTCCACCTTGGTCCTTCTATTCTCTGCCCATCTCATGCTTCCCCTTTCTTGAACTACACTACCCATGAGTGTTGCATTTTATTTTTCTTCTTCATCCTCACCCTCCTTTAAGGTTATACTCCAAAACACTTAACTCTCACTCTCTCTTTTGTTTTTTGTTTTTGTTTTGCTTTATTCTGTTTTTTTCTCTTCCTATTTTATTTCTTCCTTCATTGTTCTCTTTTTCTTATTTTTTCCTTTCTATTCGTTTTTTCTCATTTTACTTTCATCCCATATAATCCTCAATCACGAACAAATAAGTTAATTTGGGACTCAAGGCTTTTTTTTTGGCTTTATTTCTCTTTTTTGCTTTTGTTTTTCTTTTTTTTTTCTTTTTTCTTGTTTGTTTATTTTTGTGGCATTTTGGGTCCTCCCAACCCAAGGTCTCCATTGTATTTAGTCTTCGCTCCACTTAATACAACAGATTTTTACTTATTATTTTTATTTTTTCTTCTTATTCTTTTTTGGTCCTTTTTTCTGGTTCCCTCTTATTCCTCTCATTATATCTCTTAGTTGACCATCACTTACAAGCAAATCATCTTATGCTTGTCTCAGATTTTCTTCCTTTTTTTTTTTTTTTTTTCATTTAGTAGGCCCCTACTTCCTTTTTTTTGCCCCTTGAACTCTTCACCCCAAATAAGGCCCTCCATTATAGGCACGATATTTCCCTGAGGAGGGGAGAGGAGGGAAAGAGAAGAGAGAAAAAAAGGGGGAAATAATAAATTATTACTGGTTTTTTTTTGTGGGGTGTTTTACCTTTTTTTTTTTTTTTTTTTTTTTTTTTTTACTTTTTACTCTTTATTAAATCTACTTAGTGCTATCAATAAGACCACCCTCAGATGCCGATAAGAAAGAGGAAATCGAATATTATGGATACAAAAGAAAGAGAGGTAACACAAATAGATGTGGAAAAATCTATGGAGAAAAGACTTAACATATTGGAAGCCTTGGAGCTAAATGACAGAGAATTTAAAATAGAAATCTTAAAAATACTCAGAGAGATACAAGAAAACACAGAAAGGCAATATAGGGAGATCAGAAAACAACTCAATGAACACAAAGAATATATTACCAAGGAAATTGAAACTATAAAAACAAATCAAACAGAAATGAAAAACTCAATTCACGAGCTGAAAAATGAGGTAACAAGCTTAGCTAACAGAACAGCCCAGATTGAAGATAGGATTAGTAAAATAGAAGACAAACAACTTGAGGCACAACAGAGAGAAGAAGAAAGAGACTCAAAAATAATAAAAAATGAGAAAGCCCTACAGGAATTGTCTGACTCCATCAGAAAGAATAACATAAGAATAATAGGTATATCAGAGGGAGAAGAGAAAGAAAATGGAATGGAGAATATACTCAAACAAATAATAGACGAGAACTTCCCAAGCCTGTGGAAGGAACTAAAGCCTCAAATTCAAGAAGCAAACAGAACATCAAGTTTTCTTAACCCCAACAAACCCACTCCAAGGCACATCATAATAAAGATGACACAAACCAATGACAAAGAAAAAATTCTCAAGGCAGCCAGGGAAAAGAAGAGTACAACATATAAAGGAAGGCCTATTAGATTATCATCAGATTTCTCAGCAGAAACTCTACAAGCTAGAAGAGAGTGGACCCCAATATTTAAAGCCCTGAAAGAGAGGAACTTTCAGCCAAGAATACTATACCCATCAAAGCTATCCTTCAAGTATGAAGGAGATATAAAAACATTCACAAATACAGAAAAGATGAGAGAATTTATCAACAGAAAGCCCCCACTCCAGGAAATACTAAGGGGGGTTTTCCAACCAGATTCAAAGAACAAAAGAAAACAACACCACAAGTAACAGCTCCACCAAGAACACAATAAAACCAAACTTAAACTGTGACAACAAAGGAAAAAAAGGGGGGAGAGGATGGAGATTAACAGTAGCAAAGGATGATGAAGTGCAGAAATACTTATAAGATAGGGTACTACAATGAATATGGTAGGTACCCTTTTCATTACTTAATGGTAACCACCCTTAAAAAAACCACCACAAAAACACTTGACTTAAAAAAGGTAGCAACAGAGGAAAGAAGTATGGAACACAAACAAACAAAAACAAATGATAGAAAAACAAAAGAGAAGAATCAAACTAGATACAAAACTAACAGAAAGCAAGTTATAAAATGGCAGTAGGGAACCCACAAGTGTCAATAATTACACTAAATGTAAATGGATTAAACTTACCAATAAAAAGACACAGAGTAGCAGAATGGATTAAAAAAGAAAATCCAACTATATGCTGCCTACAAGAAACACATCTAAGCAACAAGGATAAAAACAAATTCAAAGTGAAAGGCTGGAAAACAATACTCCAAGCAAACAACATCCAAAAAAAAAGCAGGCATAGCAATACTCATATCTAATAATGCTGACTACAAGACAGAAAAAGTACTCAGAGACAAAAATGGTCATTTCATAATGATTAAGGGGAAGTTGAATCAAGAAGACATAACAATCCTTAATATATATGCACCAAACCTAGGAGCACCAAAATATATAAGACAGCTACTTATTGACCTTAAAACAAAAACTAACAAAAATACAATCATACTTGGAGACCTCAATACACCGCTGACGGCTCTAGATCGGTCATCCAAACAGAGAATCAATAAAGATATAGTGGCCTTAAACGAAATACTAGAACACCTGGATATGATAGACATCTACAGGACACTTCATCCCAAAGCGACAGAGTATACATTTTTCTCTAGTGTACATGGAACATTCTCAAGAATTGACCATATGTTGGGCCACAAAGACAATATCAGCAAATTTAGAAAAATTGAAATTGTACCAAGCATATTTTCTGATCATAAAGCCTTGAAACTAGAATTCAACTGCAAAAAAGAGGGGGAAAAACCCACAAAAATGTGGAAACTAAACAACATACTTCTAAAAAATGAATAGGTCAAAAAAGAAATAAGCACAGAAATCAAAAGATATATACAGACAAATGAAAATGACAATACGACATATCAGAATCTCTGGGATGCAGCAAAAGCAGTAATAAGAGGAAAGTTCATATCACTTCAGGCCTATATGAACAAACAAGAGAGAGCCGAAGTAAACCACTTAACTTCCCACCTTAAGGAACTAGAAAAAGAAGAACAAAGACAACCCAAAACCAGCCAAAGAAAGGAGATAATAAAAATCAGAGCAGAAATAAATGAAATAGAGAACAGAAAAACTATAGAAAAAATCAATAAAACAAGGAGCTGGTTCTTTGAAAAGATCAACAAAATTGACAAACCCTTGGCAAGACTTACCAAGGAAAAAAGACACAGGACTCAAATAAATAAAATCCAAAATGAAAGAGGAGAGATCACCACAGACATCATAGATATACAAAGAATTATTGTAGAATACTATGAAAAATTATATGCCACCAAATACAACAATCTAGAAGAAATGGATAAATTCCTAGAACAATACAACCTTCCTAGACTGAGTCATGAAGAAGCAGAAAGCCTAAACAGACCAATCAGCAGAGAGGAAATAGAAAAAACTATTAAAAATCTCCCCAAAAATAAAAGTCCAGGCCCAGACGGTTATACTAGTGAATTCTATCAAACATTCAAAGAAGACTTGGTTCCTATTCTACTCAAAGTCTTCCAAAAAATTGAAGAAGAAGCAATACTTCCAAACACATTTTATGAGGCCAACATAACCCTCATACCAAAACCTGGCAAGGATGGCACAAAGAAAGAAAACTACAGACCAATATCTCTAATGAATACAGATGCTAAAATACTAAACAAAATACTGGCAAACCGAATACAACAATTCATCCCAGAATCTCAAGGATGGTTCAACATACGCAAAACGGTTAACGTAATACACCATATCAACAAAACAAAGAACAAAAACCATATGATCTTATCAATAGATGCAGAAAAGGCTTTTGATAAAATACAACACAATTTTATGTTTAAGACTCTCAACAAAATGGGTATAGAAGGAAAATATCTCAACATGATAAAGGCCATATATGATAAACCATCAGCCAACATCCTATTAAACGGCATAAAACTGAGGACTTTCTACCTTAAATCAGGAACAAGACAGGGTTGTCCACTCTCTCCACTCTTATTCAACGTGGTGCTAGAAGTTCTGGCCAGAGCAATCAGACAAGACAAAGAAATAAAAGGCATCCATATCGGAAAAGAAGAAGTAAAGCTATCACTTTTTGCTGATGATATGATCCTATACATCGAAAACCTGAAGGACTCCACAAAAAGATTATTAGAAACAATAAACCAATACAGTAAGGTCGCAGGATACAAAATTAACATACAAAAGTCCATAGCCTTTCTATATGCCAACAATGAAATATTAGAAAATGAACTCAAAAAAATAATCCCCTTCACGATTGCAACAAAAAAAATAAAATACCTAGGAATAAACATAACAAAGAACGTAAAGGACCTATATAATGAAAATTACAAAGCATTGTTAAGGCAAATCGAAAAAGATACAATGAGATGGAAAAATATTCCTTGTTCTTGGATAGGAAGAATAAATATAATCAAAATGGCCATATTACCCAAAGCAATATACAAATTTAATGCAATTCCCATCAAAATCCCTATGACATTTTTTAAAGAAATGGAACAAAAAATCATCAGATTTATATGGAACTATAAAAAACCCCGAATAGCCAAAACAATCCTAAGGAAAAAGAATGAAGCTGGGGGCATTACAATACCTGACTTTAAACTATATTATAGGGCCACGATAATCAAAACAGCATGGTATTGGCAGAAAAATAGACACTCAGACCAATGGAACAGAATAGAAAGCCCAGAAATAAAACCACATATATATGGTCAAATAATCTTTGATAAAGGGGCCAACAACACACAATGGAGAAAAGAAAGCCTCTTCAACAAATGGTGTTGGGAAAACTGGAAAGCCACATGCAAAAGAATGAAACTCGACTACAGCCTGTCCCCGTGTACTAAAATTAATTCAAAATGGATCAAAGACCTAAATATAAGACCTGAAACAATAAAGTACATAGAAGAAGACATAGGTACTAAAATCATGGACCTGGGTTTTAAAGAACATTTTATGAACTTGATTCCAATGGCAAGAGAAGTGAAGGCAAAGATAAATGAATGGGACTACATCAGAATTAAAAGTTTTTGCTCAGCAAGAGAAACTGATATCAAAATAAACAGACAGCCAACTATATGGGAACTGATATTTTCAAACAACAGCTCAGATAAGGGCCTAATATCCAAAATTTACAAAGAACTCATAAAACTCAACAACGAACAAACAAGCAATCCAATAAAAAAATGGGAAGAGGACATGAACAGACACTTCTCCCAGGAAGAGATACAAATGGCCAACAGATATATGAAAAGATGCTCAGCTTCATTAGTTATTAGAGAAATGCAAATCAAAACTACAATGAGATACCACCTCACTCCTGTTAGATTAGCTATTATCAACGAGACGGGTAATAGCAAATGTTGGAGAGGCTGTGGAGAAAAAGGAACCCTCATTCACTGTTGGTGGGACTGTAAAGTAGTACAACCATTATGGAGGAAAGTATGGTGGTTCCTCAAAAAACTGCAAATAGAACTACCTTATGACCCAGCAATCCCTCTACTGGGTATATACCCCAAAACCTCAGAAACATTGATACGTGAAGACACATGTAGCCCCATGTTCATTGCAGCACTGTTCACAGTGGCCAAGACATGGAAACAACCAAAAAGCCCTTCAATAGAAGACTGGATAAAGAAGATGTGGCACATATACACTATGGAATACTACTCAGCCATAAGAAATGATGACATCAGATCATTTACAGCAAGATGGTGGGATCTTGATAACATTATAAGGAGTGAAATAAGCAAATCAGAAAAAAACAAGAACTACATGATTCCATACATTGGTGGAACATAAAAATGAGACTAAGAGACATGGACAAGAGTGTGGTGGTTACCAAGGGTGGGGGGGGAGGGAGGACATGGGAGGGAGGGAAGGAGAGAGTTAGGGGGAGGGGGAGGGGCACAGAGAACTAGATAGAGGGTGACGGAGGACAATCTGACTTTGGGCGAGGGGTTTGCAACATAATTTGATGACAAAATAACCTAGACATGTTTTCTTTGAATATATGTACCCTGATTTATTAATGTCATCCCATTACCATTAATAAAAATTTATTAAAAAAAAAAACCCAGCTATTGATAGTAATATTTTGTATTATGAGAAAAATATATAATTAAAATGAGTTATAAAAATATTTTTTACACTGTCAAGGACTTTTACATTTACTTCAGCATGTGCGTTCCTGCTAAACTAGGTTCTGAGGGACCTGGATTCACATTGTGGGAAAGCCCTCAACTATTTTAATCCCCTAGGGTACCATTTAATTCACAGTGGCAAGTCTTAATATAAAGAAATTATTAAGCAAAGGAAAAAACCTTGTAGCTATAGAACCATATAAGGATTACATGAGAAAAATGTGTGAGGGAAGGTAGGAAGGGATATGGGGGGATCACTGGTGATGGAAGAAAACTTGACTTGGGGTGGTGAACACACAATACAATACAGATGATGTAGTATAGAACTGTGCACCTCAAACCTATATAATTTATTAACCAATGTCACCCCAATGAATTCAATTAAAAATAAAAATAAAATTATAAAAATAAAAGAATATAAAAAATAAAATCTTGTGAAATCTGCTTTCATTTAAAAATACTATTTTTAAAATTCAACCTCTGGTGTGGTTTCTAATCTAATCTAATTATTATAATATGATGACATAGGACAGTTTAATTTATTATTGTAAAATAAAGAGGTGTGACCATCACCTGGATAAAGAAACAGACACAAGCAGCACTCCAGAATCACTCATCTCCTCATCCTTCTACCTCTGTAACCTTCTCTCCCCCACAAGAAAATACTATCCTGAGTTTTATGGTATGTACCCCATGATTTTCACTGCTAAGCACACATTTCTAAACAGTATACTTTTTTTAATGTAACCGTATAATGGATATAATTCATATATTATGCAGTTTGCTTATTTAATGTGTACAATTCAATGGTATCATTTAATAGATATATGTTCCTAACTTCATTGCTAATGAGAGTGTGTAATAAGTAAATTTTTAAAATAAGTGGGCTTTAAGTGCTTTCTTTATAATCTTAAGGTCATGACATAAATATCTTTGCACTTCCTAATTATTGAATTTTTCCTTAACAGCATAACTTGATAGACACCAAATATAAGTAAGACATGAAAAACAGTTGTGTGTATTTAGAAACAAATCAGACCCAAGAATTTCAAATACAACACAGTGCACTATAGCCTTCAATAACAGAGATTAACATTCCTGGTCTGAGGAAGGCATAATGCCTCTCCCTAGAAAAATGGAATAACAATCTGAATATATAAGCAAGGTATTATGTATTCAGGCCTGAGATTCAATGTCTGCATGTTTCCTTGGCTTCTTTGACATGCTCTGAGATATTTTCAATAATTGGGAAATAAATTGTCGTTTTGTTTTTGTAACTAGGTACACTAACTTCAGATGTGAAAAGAAAATACAGTCTTAATTGAATCCAAAATGGAATTGTTTTTTTCCCACTAATCTCCATGCACAGTGAAGCAAAGATAAAACAAACAAAAATGAATTTATTCCACACTGTTAAATAAAATTAAAATAAAACCTTACTCCGAACCCACAATCTAAATATTCTAAGTCTCTCATGTTCTTCAACTCCCTTTTTAGCTTCTATCATAAGTAGAGACTATATTTTACACATCATGGTTTCCCCATTCAAGTTCCATTGTGTTTTGGATGGCATCTATTGAGTTACTGATTTGTTCACACATGCATTTAGTCAGCAAATATTTTTTAATTTAATTAATTGTGTTTACATAGATTCTAGGGTCACCCCGAATGCATCCCCCCTCCCCCATATTCCCCTCAACATCTCCCTTGCCCCCCTCCCTACAGCGCCCTCCCCCCTTCCCTTCAGGTTTATCCCATCCTATCATCCCCTTTCCCTCTGTCCTCTTTTCATCTGGTCCCTTTGATCCCTCCTCTGTCTCAATTCTGTTCCTCAGTTCTCATTATTCCTTGGATTCTTCAAATAAGTGAGGTCATATGAGATTTTTCTTTCTCTGCCTGGCTTATTTCACTCAACATAATAGTTTCCAGGTCCTTCCATATTGCTGCAAAAGGTAATTATTTCCTTCTTTTTCATGGCCCCATAGTATTCCATAGTATATATGTACCAAAGCTTTTTAATCCACTCGTCCACGGATGGACACTGGGCTGTTTCCAGATCTTCACTATTGTGAACAATGCTGCCATTGGGGTGCATTTCTTTTTTTCAGTTGGTGATATGATGTCCTTGGGATATATTCCTATAAGTGGGATAGCTAGGTCAAAGGGCAGTTTGATTTTTAATTTTTTGAGGAATCTCCATACTGTTTTCCACAGTGGCTGCACCAGTCTGCATTCCCACCAGCAGTGCAGGAGGTTTCTTATTACTTGTAATATGTCAAGCATGTTTTAGGTACAGGAGATAAAACTGTGACCAAAACAGACAATCCAAAATTCAGTGAAAAGTTTAGCCCAGATCCATTCCTGGGCATTTGTCCAGTATCTTATATCTCAAAATGATTTTTTTACTCTTTACTTGGATGGGAAACATAAACCATCCCTGGTGATTAAGTTTGCCATTAACTCTGCACACAACTCTACATCTTTGTCCCATCTTTTATCTTTTTCATGCCTTAGTGCACAGAGTTTTTATTTTTTCAACATGCTTGTCCTTGCCAGCACTTATCTCTCGTCTCTTTAATAATAGCCATCCACATGAGCTGGTATCTCATTGTGGGTTTGCTTTGCATTTCTCTAAGGATAGGTCATGCTGAGCACTTATTTATGTACCTGTAGGCCATTTGTATGTCTTCCTTGGAAAAATATTTATTCAGGTCCTTTACCCAACTTTAAATAGTATTACAGTGGTACCTTGAGATACAAATTTAATTCGTTCTGTAAACGAGCTCGTAAATCAGTCAACTCGTATATCAAACCAATTTCTCCCATTTAAAATAACTGAAATAAATTAAATCTGTTCCAGCCCTGTGAAACATCCCCAAACCATCCTAAATTATGAAAAAAGACATGTCTTTAATTAAGAAACACATATGTATACTTTACCAATGCATAACAAAATATATTAAATAAAATAAAAAAAGTGTTATTTAGTACTGTATTCTTACCTTGGAGACAGATGAGTGAGGCTAACAGAGGTGAATGGCAGAGGAGGAGAGAGGGAGGGAGGGAGGAAGGGATGCAGGCACTGTAGACATGAAACTAAAACTGCACTTTCTTTACACTAAATGTAAACTAAAACTGCATTTTCTTTACTTTAAATAACACTAAAACTGCACTTTCTTTACTTAAAATGAAACTACAAAAACTTAATTGTAAAAAAATGCACTTTCTTAACTTTAAACTTAACCTAAGCTTAACATTACATATTTTTAATTTAATCATCACCTGTTTTTGCCTTTTTGGCTGCACTTTTGGCACTTTCACTTGCAAGACGTTTGAATTAAAATCTATCCAAAGAGGTTTGCTTTTGCCTGCCTTTTAAAATGTTACGGAAATGTGACAAACAAGTGTCATTAAAAAGTGCTGAAGCACGACCAGTTAAAACTTTTTTCTGGGTGTTTCTTTTCAATGAAACTTGAAAGCTTCTCCCACATTGCCAGCATGTCTTTAATTTCACTTGTAGAAATCACTTCCTCCGACTCTACCTCCTCCTCACTACTAATCTCTTGCAGAAGCTCCGTATGTTGCATTATCTATAGCTCCTTCAACTTCTCAGCTAAGAGTTCCTCCTCATGTTCTTCAATGAGCTTGTTTATGTCACCCTCATCTACCTCCAGACCCATTGACTTTCCGAGGGACACAATCTCCTCCAATGCTTCTACCTCGGTCTCAGTCTCTGGTTCGAAGTCTCTGTGTGCAACAACGTCAGACCATAACTTTTTCCATGCTGAGTTCAAGGTTCTTCTTGTAACCTCTTGCCATGCCAAGTCAATAATGTGTAAACATATCACAATGTTGTAGTGAACTTTCCAAAACTCTTGAAGGGTTAGAATTGTATTCTCAGTCACCTCAAAGCAGCTGCGGAACAAGTGCTTTGTGTAAAGCTTTTTAAAGTTGGAAATGACCTGCTGATCCATAGGTTGCAAGACTGAAGTCATGTTGGGTAGGAGGTAGAGGACTTTTATGAATTTGAACTCATCGAGAATGTCATTTTAAAACCAGGTGGGTGGGCTGGAGCATTATCAAGGATTAGTAATGCTTTTATTAGGAGTTTATTTTCTTGAAGATATTTTTTTACTGCAGGACCAAAGATGAGATTTACCCATTCAATAAAAAACTGCCATGTAACCCATGCTCTAGCATTGGTGCAGTACATAACCTGCAGTTTTTCCTTAAGAATTTTATGAGTCTTAAAGGCTTGAGGATTTTTGGAATGATAATTTACTTTACAGTCACCGCTAGCATTTGCACACAATGCAAGGGTCAGATGGTCCTACATGGGTTTATGGCCTGGCAGCTTGTTCTCCTCTGCAGTGATGAAACTCCTCTGGGGCATTTTTTTTTTCCAAAACAATCCTGTTTCCTCACAGTTGAACATTTGTTGGGGGATGTAGCCCTCCTTTGCTATAAGCACAGCAAAATGTGTGATGTACTCCTCAGCTGCCTTAACATCAGTACTTGCAGTTTCACCATGCCTCACCGCTGAGTAGATGCCAGATCTCTTCTTGAAATTTTCAAACCAGCCATGACTTGCCTTAAATGTATCTTCTGTTGCCTCTTTTGAGGTTGATGATTCTAGATAAAACGTGCCTTTTCGTATATTATAGTCACTGTATCTCCAGCCAGCTCTTTCTCTTTCCCCACACCAACAGAAGCTTCTTCATTTCTTCATGGATATTTGTCCTTAATTGGGACAGAATTGTAGTTTCTTTCACTGGATTTGCGCTTTTGATGGCATTCTTTTGTTTAAGGATGGTACAAATTGTAGATTTATTGTGGTCGTACAGCCTTCCCAGTTCAATCACTTGTACACCACGCTCATGTTTTTCTATTATTTCTTGCTTTACTTCTATCGACATCATTCTCTTCTTCTTCTCACCACTGTTCTTTACACTCACTTTCTTTGGCCCTATAACAGCACACAAAAAAAGTTAGTAAAAAATGCAAAAATGATGCAAGAACGAGTATAGCGCACGATTTTCGACTTGATTCTGCGGGTAACATGTGAGAAAGAACGAGATGCTGGTGTTGTGCTGCTGATACTGGACCTGTGTGCCAACACGCCAACTAGTGGCAGCTTCCTGAATCACAACTTGTATCTGGAAATTTTGCTCGGATCTTGAACAAAAATATGAACTGAGTTGCAGCTCATATCTTAAAAAATTTGTATGTTGGTCTGCTCATATCTCAAGGTACCACTGTATTTTGCTTATCATTTTTGTTGTTTGCTATCAAGTTGTAGGATTCCTTTTATATTTTGGATATTAACCCCTTATGGCTATGAAATACTTTTTTCCCATTCTATAGGTGGCTTTTTTTATTTTGTTGACTGCTGTGCTGAATCTTTTTTATTTTGATTTAGTTTTACTTGTTTATTTATGCTCTTGTTGCCTTTGTTTTTTGTATCTTATCCAAAATGTCCTTATTAAGCCCAGTGTTAAGGAGTTTTTTCCCTGTGGTTTTTTCTAGAAGTTTAATGGCATCAGGTCTCATATTTAAATCTTTATTTTATTTTGAGTTAATTTTTGTGAGTAATGTTTGAGTGAGGTTCAATTTTATTTTTTTATATGTTGATATCCAGTTTTTCTAACACCATTTATTGAAGAGACTATTCTTTCACCATTGTGTGTTTTTGGTAGTCTTGTTAGATATGCATAATTTTACTATCTGTATTATATTTAGTTCATTATCGTTATCTTTATTATCTCTATTTTGTTCCATTGTTCTATGTGTCTTTTTTATACTAGTACCATACTGTTTTAATTATTATAGCTTTGTAATATAGTTTAAAATCAGGATGTGTAATGTTATTAGCCTTGCTTTTTTTTCTAAATATTTTTTTTTGGCTATTTAGAATCTTTTGTGGTTTGTGCAAATTTAAAATTATTTTTCTATTTTTGTAAAAAATGCTAATAAAATTTTGATAGGGATTGTACTGAATTTGTAGGTTTCTTTTGGTAGTATGAGAAAGACAATAAAAGAAAATTACAGGTCAAAATCTATGATGAATATAGGTTCAAAAATCCTCAACAAAATATCAGCAACCAAATTCAACAATACTTTAAAATAAAACAGCAGTTCTCAACCTGTGGGTCGCGACCCCAGCGGGGTCGCCTAAAGCCATTGGAAAATACATAATGCATATCAGGTATTTACATTCTGAATTGTAACTGTAGCAAAATTACAGTTATGAAGTAGCCACCAAAATTATTTTTTGGTTTGGGGTCACTGCAACATGAGGAACTGTATTGCGGGGTCACGGCATTAGAAAGGTTGAGAACCACTGTTTTAAAAGGATCATATACTATGATCAAGAGGGGTATATCCCTGGGATGCAAATAATGTTTCAACATATGCAAATCAATAAATACAATACACAATATTATTAAATGAGGGATAAAAATCCTGTGATCATTTCAATGGTGCAGAAAAATCACTTGAAAAAAATCAATATCTTTTCATACTAAAACTTTCAACAAGCTGAGTATAGATTGAACATACCTCAACATAAATAAGGCTATATGTGACAAGACAATGGCTAATATCATACTCAATGGTGAAAAGCTGAAAGTTTTTCTCTAATATCAGGAACAAGACTAGGACACCCATTCTCACCACTTCTAGATAACATAGTATTGGAATTCCTAGCTAGTATAAAAAAGGGTATCCAAATTGTAAAGGAAGAAGTAAAATTGTCTGTTTGCAGGTAACATGATCTTATACATAGAAAACCCAATAGATTCTACCAAAATAACAGAGCTAATAAGTGTATTCAGTAAAGTTTCAGGTTATAAAATCAATATACAAAAATTAGTGGTGTGTTTCTATATACTAGCAATGAAGTATTAGAAAGAGAAATTTTTAAAAATCCCATATGTGGGTCTGACCGGTTGGTTCAGTGGTAGAGCATTGGCCCAGTGTGTGGATGTCTCATGTTCTATTCCTGGTTAGGGCATACAGGAGAAGTGACCATCTGCTTTTCTACAGCTCCCCCTCTCGCTTCCCTCTCTCTCTCCTCCTCCTCCCCTCTTGCAGCCATGGCCTTGATTAGAGTGAGTTGGCCCTGGGCACTGAGGATGGCTCAATGGCCTCCCCTCAGGTGCTAAAAAATGGTTCTGGTTGCATGTAGGAGTCTGTCTCTTTTTCCCCTCCTCTCACTAAATTTAAAAAAAAATCCCATATATAATAGCATTAAAAACAATAAAATACTTATAAAAAATTTAACCAGCAAGTGAAATATCTGCACACTGAAATGATAAGACAGTTGTGAAAGAAACTGAAGATTGTGAAAGAAACTGAGAAAAGTACAAATACATTTCAAAAAATCCTGTTTTCATGGATTGGAAGAAATAATATTGTAAAAATGTCCATAACAAAGGGTCTTAACTAATGCAAATGACACCATGTTACAAGTCCTTTTATCTTCCCTTCACCGATAGGATCTTCACCTATTTACAAAAGCCTCATATGCACCACCAAGTTCACCACAAGCCATTCAACTGTGTTATGGCTTTATGGGCCCTATCTACTTTCCATAATTCTTCTGTTTCATTGTTGAATATCCACATAGTAATGGATTTTGATTGTTTATTTCTCAGAATTTATACAAATATTAAAGAGGCAGAACTATGAGAGTTAGTAAAAGCAAATCATGTATTATGACTGGCACAAAGATGGAGTAGTTTCTTAAAGATGGCAGACTTGAGAAACCCTTCATTTTTTACTGTGGATCCTTTTAATATCTCCTCTGTCAGCTGCCAAGTTGAAAGCAGAGAATGACAACATCTTTCACCAAAGTCACCTTAAGATATCTTAAGGCTTGAACCATTAAACGCAATCTTAGCTTCTGAAACTCTGACAACTAAGCATTGAGCACAGGTGTTCATGGCTTCTCATAATTATTTTTTAAGTTTCTGTGGCATAGCATTTAGTTTGCTTGATAGGCATTTATACCTATAACCTTGTTAGATGAGAGAATGAGACAGGTGTGAGCTTGAAAGTCTGAGCACATTTATGGTTGATAGGCTTAATTTTTCGTTATTAGTAATACCACTACTGTGTGAAAAGTGATGATACGAAAAACACACTCCTTTAGAGGCTCCAGTTCAGAGGGGATAATGATGTCTGCCACAGGAAGAACTCGTGGAACTACTGCACTGCTGCCAACTTCATGGAAAACGCTGACTCTGCTTTAGGTGCAAGATGCTTCCCATTGTGATTAATCATGCCGTTCCCAACTAGTCAGTGGTTTTCCCATTTTTGTGCTCATTAGAGTCTTATTTAAAATGTCAGGGACAGGTTTTATGTTCTGATTTTGATTCTAGGTGCAATCTGAGTCAAAATTTTAACCAGTACTAGAAATGGTTCTGGTAAAGATACTCTCAGGACAGCAATCTCAGAAACACAATCTGTAACTCACTGGTTGTTTGACTAAAATGATAAACACAGAATGGAAAGTAAACCGATGGAGAACAAAGATGAAACTGTAGTTTTATGCAAGTGAAAATAGCACAAAAAGAACTGAAGGGATTTTAATGACAGAAAAATAGGGTCCAGGGTTCAGTTCAGGTTTTACCTCCTTTATAAGACTTCCATTTTCTGAGTGCTATGGACTGAATTGTGTCCCCTCCTCTCCCAAATTCACATGCTGAAGCTCTAACTCCCAATGTAATTATATTTGAAGGTAGGGCCTATAAGGAGACAATTTAAAGTAAAATGAGGCCAGAAGGGTTTGGTCCTAATACAATAGTGTCCTTATTAGAAAAGACACCAGAGAGCTCACTTGCTCATTCTCTTTGTGTGCTCACAAAGAGGTCACATGAACATACAGAGAGAGGAAGTCTTCTTTCAAGCCAGGAAAAGAAGGCTTACCAGAAATGAACCCTGCTGGCACCCTGATCATAGACTTCTAGCCTCCAGAACTGTGAGGAAATAAACGTCTGTTGTTTAAGCCGCACCATCTATAGTATTTTGACACTGTAGCTCCAGCAGACAAGAAAGTAAGCAAAATAACATTAATTTACTACTTTAAGAAAATATAAAGAAATGTAAACAATGGGCAGAGTTTGAAAAATAGGTACATCTGCTTAATTTGCCTCAAAGAAGAAATTAAAAGGAAAATAGAGGTGGCAAATTCAAAGTAACTGAGATTGAGACCATTATCTAGGAAAGGGGGAAGTGCTCTACAATACAGTCTCAGCCAAATGAAGGCAACAGTTGTGCCTCAGACAAAGCACATTATTGAAAACTGGGACACATTTCTTCAGTGATTTTGCCAAATAACTACTTTGGTAAAGCTTTTTAAAGGAAAATATACTGCATTTGGTGGTTAGTTTTTACAGTATTAATATACTATGATTATGTCAAAAAATATTTGGACTAGCCTTATACATTTATTTTTCATATTAATGTGTTTCTGTGAGAACATGTGTTCTAAATTACAAACTTACAAATAAATAGATGACAAGTCATTATTAAGTTTTTTAACTGTGTCCATAATCTGTGATGTTTATAATGAAGTTTTCAAAGATATGCAGAAATCTTGTAAGTTTTCTTTAACTTGAATATAAAGAAAAGCTAAATTTATACCCGACTTTTCCAAACAAGCTGACCAAAACCTCCTGCAAGGGGGAGTAAAGAATTTTTTGATAAAAAAATAAATGTATTAGACAAATCACAGAGTGAGTGTATTAATTCAGATTTAAAAAGTGATTCACAGACTTACATCAAAGTAATAAAAGTGTTAACAAGACGGGCTAAATTTAGTATCTTAAATTAGAGCTCAAAAGCCAAATATTTAATTATTTGATATAGTCTTATTCACTTTTTTTCGCCTTTACTTACATTGCCTTTTGGTTTCTTTTCTCCGTTGTATGTTTTTGGCTTCTTTGCCAAAAAATTATTTGCCCACATATATGTGGGTGTATTTCTGGGCTCTCAATTCTGTTCCATTGGTCTGTGTATCTGTTTTACTGCCAATGCCATGTTTTTTGTGATTATTGTCAATTTGTAAAATAATTTGAAATCAGGGAGTGTGATACCTCCAACTTCATTCCCCCCCCCCTCAGGATTGCTTTGGCTATTTGGGGTCTTTTGTGGTTTCATACATATCTGATAATATTTTGTTCTATTTATTTTTTAAATGATGAGGATTGCTTTAAATCAAACTAAAAAGTTTATTCACAGCAAAAGAAACTGTCAACAAAACAAAAAGGCAACCAACCAAATGGGTGAAGGTACTTGTAAATAGCTCTGACAAGGGATTCATATCTAAAATATTCAAAGAACTCATACACTTCAACACTAAACAAACAATCCAATTAAAAAATGGGCAGAGGATCTAAATAGACAATTCTCCCAAGAAGACATATATACAATGACCAACAGATATACAAAAAGAAGCTCAACTTCACTAGCTATTAAGAAAATGCAAATCAAAACTATAATGCGATACCATCTCACATTTGTTAAAAGGGTATTATCAACAAGACAAATAATTACAGGTGTTACAGAGCTTATGAAGAAAAAGAAACCCTCATTACTGCTGGTATGAATGCAAATTAAGAATAGAATTACTGTATGTCCCAGCAGCTCCTCTTCTAAGTATCTACCCAAAAAATTTAAAAATCTTTTTTCACAAAAATATATGCACTCCTATGTTCACTGCAGCATTAATCAAAGGGGCAAAGACATGGAAACAACAAAAGTGCCCTTTAATAGATGAGTGGATAAAGAAGATGTGGTACATAACTACAATAAAATACTACTCAGCCATAAGAAAACATGAAATATTGCCATTTGTGACATTGATGGAACTTAAGAATAGCATGCTAAGTGAAATAAGACAGAAAAAGTTAAGAATCATATGATTTAACTCATATGTTGCATATAAAACTGAAGACAACAAATGAACAAACAAGAAAAACAAAAACTCATATACACAGACAACAGAATGGTAGTTACCAGAAGGAAGGTGCACTGGAGGAATTAGTAAAGGCTAACGGGGGTCAAACATATGATGATAAAAGAAGATTTGATTTTGTGTGGTGGGCACACAATGCAATATACTGATGATGTATCACAGAATTGTACAGTTGAAACCTAAATAATTTTATTAACCAATGTCACCACAATGAATTTTTTAAATTTTAAATTGGTTAATAAAATTATATAGGTTTCAGGTACACAATTCTATAATGCATCATCTATATATTGTATTGGGTGTTCACCGCCCCAAGTCTAGTGTATGCTTTCTTTACCCTCTTCTACCTCCCTGGCTTCATTTCCTTTTTGAAATTCCCATAATGCTGTCTGTGTCTATGTCTTTATTTATTAAAGCCTTTACCTTTTTAAAAAAAATTCAGTGAGAGGTAGGTAGGCAGAGAGATAGAGTAGGGGCATATGTCCCTACTGGGATCCACTCAGTAAGCCCTTTAGGGGGCGATGCTCTGCCTATCTGGGGTGTTGCTCCATTGCTCAGCAACTGAGCTCTTAGCACCTGAGGTGGA
The DNA here is from genome assembly GCF_036850765.1 of Saccopteryx bilineata. Taxonomy (NCBI): domain Eukaryota; kingdom Metazoa; phylum Chordata; class Mammalia; order Chiroptera; family Emballonuridae; genus Saccopteryx; species Saccopteryx bilineata. The sequence continues at coordinate 265,857,553 of NC_089490.1, read as the reverse complement.
GACCGTGGAGCCATCTCTAGCACTTGGGGTCAATTTGCTACAATAGAGCCATGGCTGCAGGAGGGGAAGAGAAAGAGAGAGAGAGAGGAGGGAGAGAAGTGAGAGGGGGAGCGGTGGAGAAGCAGATGGGCACTTCTCCTGTGTGCCCACACCGGGATTCAAATCCAGGGCAACCATACCTGGGCCAACGCTCTACCACTAAACCAACCAGCCAGGGCCAAGCCTTCACCTTTTAATAAAAAAATTAACCTTCTCTTCTTCAATATTGTAAGTATATTTCCTTATTTTTTATAAGGAGAGCTCCAACCTCTTTATATCACCTTCAGTTGGAATCACCAGAATATTCATTTAAGAAAGATAATAAAATGGCATATAATACATGGATTTTAAAGTGGATATCCATTCATTTAAATACTCCTCAGAGGTGGCAATGAAAGGGTTTGTCATTAGCCTTCTGCTAAATGTATAGGAAAGAAGTTATTAAACTGATATTGTTTGCTTCCAAATGATACCAACATGGAAATATTTTCAGTCTCTAATCTTATGTCAAGCCATTGTGAAATTTGAATGGAAATTATTAACCAAATTTGATATGGCGCTAATTGCTTTCTTGTGACCCTAATAAATGACTAATTTAACACTTTATGCAAAAAAGCTAAATAACTATTCTAATGGTAGATTATTAGAAATGCAGTGTCCTAATGTGGCATTTTCAGAGACACAAGTATTTTAAGTGCCTTATATGTTTAAGTTATATTTTATTACATTAATCTTTGCAAAAAGCTTATCTACATATTCTTTGTTAAATATCTGATTCAAATAATTTCAGTTTGTATGCCTATATTTACATATGCATTTCTATATTTATTATTTATTGTCTGTACTTGCTATTAAGGCTGATAAATACCAGCAGACCTAAAACCAACTGTTCATATAATTGTTCATACAATAATATTATAGTTTATATAAATATATATATGATATGAATAATAATAAATTACAAACCCAATAATCCCCTGGACTAAAAATAGAGAAGGTAGAAAGAATAAGAATAAAAAAAAAACCCATAATCCTTTGGTAAAATTTCTTTAACTAGAAATCTCAGGGGAAGATATCTTCTGGTGTGGTATGCCATGAAATAAAATGCTTTGGGAATATGAATACTAGATCTGTCATTAACCAATTAGTTAGACTTAAAAGATAAACTATCTTCTCTGATCCTCTATTCCTTCAGTTATATCAAAGGTCAGCAAACTATAAGGCTCAGTAGACTGTTTTATTTTATTTGAACAGCAACCAACTCATTCACTTACTATTGTCTACGGCTACTTTCTTACTTTAATGGTACAGTTAAATAGTTGCCACAGAGAGTGTATGGCTGGCAAAACTTAAAATATTTACTATCTGGTCTTTCAAGAAAGTAAGTTTGTCAATCCTGATCTATATAGAATGAAGACTTACTTAGGAGTTTCCCTAATTTTGGTACTATCATTTTCAGTACTAATTTTTAAAGTAATTTTCAAAGGCATATTCACTATTTTACTTAACAAGATATATTTCTTAAAAGCCTCATAATGCTTAAATAGTAATGAAAACAAAATAATGTCATTACATTATATATTGGTGTTTTTGATTGCCAAAGGCTTGAAAATTTAAGCTTATATTCTCTTTTTAGAAAAGAGGTGTTAGAAAAATGTTAAAGTTATATGAGTACAATGAAAAAATTTAAGAAATCAAAAATATAGAGAGGCAATTAAAAAGCAACTAATTTTCTTACTATTGGATTTGATAAAAGTGTGTCATGTGTATGGACCACATACATTCATCGCACTCTGCATAAAAGCACCATGTGTGTGCCATGCTGAGTATGACAATGAATGGGCTAAGAAATTTCAGTGGCACAAAAATATTTTCATTGAATGAGACACATTATTATAGAAAAAAGCTTTCTGACAGTCATTATAAGGAAATGTGTGGAATTCTTCCCATGTATTTCAGGATAAATCTTGTTTCATTTTAAATTGTATTTTGGAGTATATCACAATCTGTTCAGCACTCAGTGCCTACAAAAGTTTTTCTCATACTCTATGCGTATCACCCAGTACACATCCCACACTAAGAAACATACTTGTTTGATGGTTTTATAATGTGCATCCCAAATCTAAGAATCCATGAATCCAAGATGGTAAAGTGATCTCTTTGTAGAAATTCTCTGATTGTAGTATTTTTCAGACTTTTCAAATTAACTAAATCAATCTTCAAAGTAGGGGAAAAAATTTGGCATAAAGCAGATTTGCAGTAAATAATCCATCGACTTCATATTCTATAAGCAGGAGAAGTGATGTCTCATGAATAAATGCTCTGCTGTATTTTCTTTGCCCAAAAAGTACACTTGGTTTTTTGAATAACATAGTGGGCTCTCTGTGTTGGGGCCCCATACCTAAGAATGAAAAAATAAACTATAATATGAAAATACTCATGAATGAACATGGCACTTATCAAACTAGCACCCTCAAATAGCTTCTTTGTATAAAATAATCCCATTCCAAAGTGTCATAGGTTTTATCATTTACAAAAAATATAATGCAAAATGTCTTGAAAACAAAACTACAACTTCAATTTAAAAACCAATGCATGCAATTAACTGTAACAAAAAAAATTAAAATTGCATAAAAACTAGAGCATGCACCAAAAAATGGATTTCAGATTTGGAATCAGTGATGCAGAGATATAGAGAAACAGTTCTAAAACCTCATGCAACAAATATGAAAACAAATTTGTTCCCCAGTGTTATGATATGTTTATAATGAATAAGGGATAAAGAATACTATAGGTACTTCAGGAGAATAATATTTTATCAAAATGTTGGTATAGGACTATCAAGGTAAAAAAATAAAATTATATAGGTTTCAGGTACACAATTCCATAATACATCATCTGTATATTGTATTGGGTGTTCACCACCCCAAGTCTAATGTATGCCTTCTTTACCCTCTTCTACCTCCCCGACTCCATTTCCTTTTTGAAATTCCCATAATGCTGTCTGTGTCTATGTTTTTATTGCTTAAAGCCTTTACTTTTTAAAAAAAAATTCAGTGAGAGGCGGGGAGGCAGAGAGATAGACTCCTGAATGTGCCCCTACTGGGATCCACTCAGCAAGCCCTCTAGGGGACGATGCTCTGCCCATCTGGGGTGTTGCTTGGCCTTTAATTCAAATACAGAATTTTCTTTTAATTCAGTTTTGAATTCTTTCTATTTTGGCAGATTAGGTCACATTCAATTTTTTATCAGTTCATACTGAATTCTCTCTTTTCCAAGTTTCTGCACTTTCTCTGTACCACCTTAGGTAACAAAGGTGGTGTTAAAAAATATATTGATCAAAAAGTGCAATATCTGAGACATAAGAATAATGCTAAGAATAATAGATTATCTGTGGAAAAAAACAGTTCTTTGGAAATTAGTCTATAATGTTTTTAGATAGATGAAAAGACAACTTCATCAATTACATGTATAATCTATAATATATTCCCTAAAACCATACCTCTATATCAATTCTTTTTTTTAATAATTTTATTTTTTTAATGGGGCAATATCAATAAATCAGGATACATATATTCAAAGATAACATGTCCAGGTTATCTTGTTGTTCAATTATGTTGCATACCCATCACCCAAAGTCAGATTGTCCTCTGTCACCTTCTATCTAGTTTTCTTTGTGCCCCTCCCCCTTTCCCTCTCCCTCTCCCCCCTTCCCCCGTAACCACCACACTCTTATCAATGTCTCTTAGTCTCACTTTTATGTCCCACCTACGTATGGAATAATGCAGTTCCTTTTTTTTTTCTGATTTACTTATTTCACTTCGTATAATGTTATCAAGATCCCACCATTTTGCTGTAAATGATCCGATGTCATCATTTCTTATGGCTGAGTATTCCATAGTGTATATGTGCCACATCTTCTTTATCCAGTCATCTATTGACGGGCTTTTTGGTTGTTTCCATGTCCTGGCCACTGTGAACAATGCTGCAATGAACATGGGGCTGCATGTGTCTTTACGTATCAATGTTTCTGAGTTTTTGGGGTATATACCCAGTAGAGGGATTGCTGGGTCATAAGACTTTTTGAGGAACCACCATACTTTCTTCCATAATGGTTGTACTACTTTACATTCCCACCAACAGTGTATGAGGGTTCCTTTTTCTCCACAGCCTCTTCAACATTTGCTATTACCTGTCTTGTTAATAATAGCTAATCTAACAGGTGTGTATATCAATTATAATTAAATGGTTTCTAGAACAGGCCTATAGAAAAATAAAAGATATAGGTTATTTTATTGGGGCAAAATAATCATCTTGAAGCACAAGAAAAAAAGAAACAGACTTATATTCCTAGATATTTCAAAATAACTAGTAGATGTCTTACCCTTCCTCCATAAACAAATAGAAATTGTAATAATCTATAAAATAATTATTTTCAGATATTGATCAAAAGGCAGTACAGAACAGGGATAACAGAGAATGGAAACAAGATAAAGTCCTGTGCTTTCCTGGTTCTCTTTCTGGCTGTCCTTGTGGACCGGAGAACAGAAAAGGGATACTTAAGCAGAAGTTGTTCCTTACTTAGTTAAGAAGATGAAAATTGAAATTTGGAGCAAATTGTATAAGGAATATTCACAAAAATAGGCTTTATTATATGCCATAAAATAATTCTAAATAAATTTAAAGGGTTTGCAATCATACAGGCTCTTTGACTATAACATAATTAAATTAAATTCAATAAAAATGACCAAATATTTGGAAATAACAGCACATTTAAAAATATGAAAGTATACTAGAAAATATATTGAACTTACTGATGATAAAAAAAATGCCAAATTTATGTAATGCAGTCAAAGCAGTACAGACAGGAATGCATGCCTTTAACTACTTATATTAGAGAGTCTAAATTTAAAATAAATGATCACAATTCTATCCTAAGAAATGATTAAAAGAGGAGAAAAATCATAGCTAGGATTAGTAACAAGGACTAAAGTAAAAAATAAAAATAGTAAATCAATAGAATAAAAAATGAATAAACACTAAAAAAATTTATGGCATCATAAGCTGGTTCTTTTAAAAAGATTTTAAAAATTTATGCTTCTGACTCTATAAATTTGTTTCTATTTTATTTGTTTGTTTATTCTTTATTTAGATTCCACATATAAGTGATATTATACAATATTTTTTCTTTGTCTGACTTATTTTACTTTGAATAATGTCTAGTAGGCCAATCCATGCTATCAAAAAAGGTCAAATTTTACTCTTTTTTATGGCCAAGTAGTATTTTACTGTGTATATGTACCACACTGTTTTATCCACTCAATAGGTGAAAAAGATGAAAAGATTAAGAAGTACAAATTGGTAGTTTTAGAATAGTTACAGAGATATAAATGACAGCATAGGGAACATATTCAATAACATTATACAGTGGTACCTTGAGATACAAATTTAATTCATTCTATAACCAAGCTCATAAGTCAGTCAACTCGTATATCAAACTGCTGATACTGGATCCATGTGCCAACGCGCCAACTAGCGGCAGCTTCCCAAATCACGACTCGCATCTCGGAATTTTGCTCGGAACTTGAACAAAAATACAGACCCAGTCGCAGCTTGTATCTTAAAAAATTCGTATGTTGGTCTGTTCGTATCTCAAGGTACCACTGTAATAATAATTTATAGAGGCCAGGTGGGTACTTGAAACATCAGAGGGCAACTGGAAAGTACATGAGTATTTAAACGCTATGCTCCATATTTGAAAATAATACAGAATAATATTAAATGTAAACTTCAATAAAAAATGATATCTCTAACTACAGTGATCAAAAATAAATAAGTGTGAGATACAAATGATTAATATAAGTAATAAAAATTATTATTAGACTTCTTACATGTTTAAAATTTTTGCATGTTCATGAGCAATGTTGTCCTAAGGCTTTCCTTTATTGTAATATCACTATCTGGCTTTGGTTTTAGTGTAATCCTGGCTTTAAAAAATAAGTTGGGAAATGTTCCCTCAGCTTTTTTTTTCTGAAGGAGATAGTAGGAAATTGGCATCAGTATTTTCTCCCTTATTATTGAATTTATTGGGGTAACACTTTTTAACAAAAGTATACATGTTTCAGGTGCACAATTCCATAGCATTTCCATTTAAACATTTGGTAGAATCCACTAATGCAACATTCTGGCCTGGTGCTTCATATTTGGAAGGTTATTAATGATTGATTCATTTATTTTATCGATATAGGTTTATTAAAATTATTTATTTATCCTTGCGTTAACTTTGAAAGTTTGTATCTTTAAAGCAATTTTTATCAAATTTGTGGACATGATTGTTCATAATCTTCTTTTATTAACCTTTTAATGTCCGCGGAATCAGTAGTATCATTTCTAATACTAGTAATTTGGGTTTTCTCTCTTTCTCCCCTCAACCCCCGCTCTTTGGGGGAGCTAGTCTGCCTAGAATTTTATCAATTATATTAATAGTTTGGTCTTATTAGTTTTCTCTATTGTTTTCCTGTATTAAATTTAATTGATTCCTACTTTAATATTCATTTTAGTTTTATGTTGCACCATATACTTTTATTTTTTTATGCATGCCAACTTGCATAATGTTGAGGAGAAAAAATCTTGTGAAATATGTAAGAGAAAGAAAAAGAGTTTTCTTAGATACACAAACATTTAAGAGAGTTACCTGCTTGTTTAATATTCTTCAGTAAATGATGTAGAGAAACACATACATCAAAAATCAACAACTCAGTAAGGAGGAAACTGTGGCATGAAATAGCTGGCATAGAGCAATGAAACATCAAATGTAAGACCAAGGAATATTATTGAACACAGTGTATATAGAGACTATTATCAGCTTTTGCACACTAACTCATTTAAGCCTTATAAAAAATGAGTTAGATTTTACTTATATTAGCCTAAGAAATAAAATGGCATATGAGGTAGTGTATTAATACTATCCCTATTTACATACCAGAGGACTGAGTACAGAGAGGTTAAATATCCTACCCATAATTGCCTATTTAATATTATGACATATCTAGCTTTTGTTTTTGAAACAAAGACACATTATCATGTTTCTGTATTATTCTTTCAGCCACAATTTTAAAAAGTTACCAGCATTCTGTATTATGCAATAGGTAGGAATTCTGATATATGGTCTTGGTACCAAACATTTGAGAGATACTCTTCCATTTTCTTTCTCAAGGCAATAATATCATGACTTCAATTATTACCTGCATGGTGATAAGTCCCAGATGTATTGCTCCAGCTAAAGTTTATCCTGTCAGCATCATGCATACACATCTAACTGCTCACTCAACAAATCTCAACAAATTCACCTGGAAGTTGTACAAGCATTTCAGAGTCATTGTGTCAAAACAGAACAAATGATTTCCCTCACCCCAAACCCATAACTTCTCCAGTGCTCCTTCAGTTCAGATAATGGCATTACCACTGATTCACTTGAACATTACTAGTAGCAAGTGAAAGATTTTCACCTACAGTATCTGGTGTATAATCTTATGTACAAATAACAAAATAGCATGGACTTTTTCTCAGTGATTTATATTCTTTTTGTTTTTTTAATTTGGTACAAAGGAGCCGTATATTCTTAAGCATGTAACAACTCTAGCAATAAAGTACCTATGAGAACTACCATAAAAATACACAAACACGAACAAAAAAACAACCCCAAATTTAAAAACCTTGATGACTGAAATAGGCCAAGTAGGAAAGAATCAAAATAAAGGTCTGAAAAATGGAAAGACTGCGTGAAGAAAATAATTAATGGCAAATAGTGAGTCTATTTAAATATATATTTTAGGCTAAATAAGCATGGATTTTAAAGAAGTTAATGTAAATGTTATAATTGTTGAAATAAAATTATACAATAATAAAATTATAAGAAAACATTCCCAAGCTTATTAACAAAAAATTAGAAGCTTATACTTGGTGGGTATTTTGGAAAATGAGCTTAAGGAGAGGAATTTTAAAGAAATGGACACAATTTGTTGTAGAGCAGCAAATTAATAGAGACATTTGCATGTCTATGACAGACAAATCAAGAAATACTGACTTAGTTATGAATTTTATAAAGGTAGCCATTTTAAGAACAAAGGATGTACCACATATTTTCAAATAATTAGAAGCATTATTAGGAAAGAAAAATGAAGAATATAGAGCAAATAATAGTAAGCAAACAAAAAGAAAACATTCAAAAACTAAAAATAAGATAAGAGTATGATTTTTCAAATGGTATAAACCATTTGAACACAATTTTATGTAAAAGATACATCTAAAACAGTGACTTAAGATGACTTAAAGTAAAAAGATATGCATACTGATAAGGTTTAATTTAAGCAAAAATTCACAAAGAAAAGTGAAGATATTATGATAAAAGGCATAACTTACCATAAATTATATCAGGAATCTGTTTGTATCAAATAATATTAGCATAAATTTACAAATTCAAGTTGCAGCAATTCAAGGAGAAATTGAAATAAATCAGATAATTACCAAAAAAATAGAGAATGCTTTTAAAGTACAGTGTATCCACATAATAAAATATACCCACATATTTATTACAATATTTACTAAGGTCTTCTAATGACATTGGGAAAATGTTCTTGGTATATTAGAAACAGTACCAAAGATTAAATAATGTAGAAATTTATGTATAAAACATGATTGTAACAAAGAGAAGTAAGACTTTCAGTTTCCAGCTCATAAAATTTGTCTCAGTATATTCTGGCTGAAATTTTTTTTTCTTTTTTTTCTTTTTCTTTTGTTTCTAGTGCAGGAATTACTCTCTATAAACATGGCCATAGAATCAGGAGTATTATACAATATATTTACAAAACATCAAGACACTAACACACACAGCAGATGTGCCAACTAATCAAAATGGAAACCAGCCCTGAACAGGTACAATTATACCAGTACATAGAAATAAGAATATAGGTTTCTGAGGAACTTTATTTCTTGAATAATCTCATCTAAATAAAGTGAACAAAAATATCCTCTTTATTAACTTTAGTAAGATAGACTATTTAATTTTGGGTAAACTAATTAAATTTTGGGTAACTTTTTATCTTAATATAATTTCAAATACTGTATTGCAAAAATAGTTTAAGAAAACCTGAATGCCACTCACTCAGATCTCAGAATGTTTATATGTTACTTCATTTGCTTTATTCTTTTCTCTGACTCACAAAAAATACACATATATACTTGGGACAAAGGAGATAGATATTTTCCTGAATCAATTGAAAAAAATTACAGACACCATTGTCATTTACCCCTAAATACATTAAGGGTATTTATTAAGAATATTGTCTTTGATAACTATAGGTATAAACTTATCAAAATCAGGAAAGTAAACATTTGCACAGTGGAGTTATCTCCTATTTAATCTAAATTGTGTCAATTGTCACAAAAATCTATTTTTTTTTTTTTTTACTTTTCAGAAGCTGGAAACCGGGAGGCAGTCAGACAGACTCCCGCATGCACCCGACCGGGATCCACCCGGCATGCCCACCAGGGGGCGATGCTCTGCCCATCTGGGGCGTCGCTCTGTCACAACCAGAGAGCCATTCTAGCGCCTGGGGCAGAGGTCAAGGAGCCATCCCCAGCGCCCAGGCAATCTTTTTGCTCCAATGGAGCCTCCGGCTGCGGGAGGGGAAGAGAGAGACAGAGAGGAAGGAGGGGGTGGTGGAGAAGCAGATGGGTGCTTCTCCTGTGTGCCCTGGCCGGGAATCAAACCCGGGACTCCTGCACGCCAGGCCGACACTCTACCACTGAGCCAACCGGCCAGGGCCACAAAAATCTATTTTATAGTATGATTTCCCCAGTCCAGGATTCAATCTATGATCCCAAATTTTTTCTAGCTTTCTTGTCTCTTTTAGTCTCTTAATCTGGACCAGGCCAGTTATTTTTAAATGTCCCTTATTTTGGATTAACTTTTTTTTTTACAGAGACAGAGAGAGAGTCAGAGAGAGGGATAGATAGGGATAGACAGACAGACAGGAACAGAGAGAGATGAGAGGCATCAATCATTAGTTTTTTGTTGTGACACCTTTTTGTTCATTGATTGCTTTCTCATATGTGCCTTGACCGTGGGCCTTCAGCAGAATGAGTAACCCCTTGCTCAAGCCAGTGACCTTGGGTCCAAACTGGTGAGCTTTGCTCAAACCAGATGAACCGTGCTCAAGCTGGTGACCTAGGGATTTTGAACCTGGGTCCTCCGCATCCCAGTCTGACGCTCTATCCACTGTGCCACAGCCTGATCAGGCAATCTTGTATTTCTTACAATTAAATTTAAACTGTCTTTTTTAGGCTGAAATGTCAGGGAAGTGATGTGTCTTTCTTAGCACATTATATTGGGGGAGGGGGCTTATATCACTGTGTCGCATTAATAATGATGTTAATTTTTATTACTTGGTTAACATGTTGTCTTCCAGCTTTCTCCATTAAAATGTTACTATTTGTTTGTAATTAAAAGTAATTAGTTGAGCAAACAACAGCTCTGATAAGGGGTTAATATCCAAAATACATAAAGAATTTACAAAACTCAACAACAAACAAGCAAACAATCCAATTAAAAAATGGGGAGAGGACCCGAACAGACACTTCTCCCAAAAGGATATACAAATGACCAACAGTTATATGAAAAGATGCTCATTTTCACTAGCTACTCAAGAAATGCAAATCAAAACTACAATGTGATACCACTTCACCCCAGTTAGATGGGCTTTTATTAACAAGTCAGGTAATAACAAGTGTTGGAGAGGCTGTGGAGAAAAATAAACCCTCATTCACTGCTTGGTGGGAATGCAAATAAATATAACCATTATGGGAGAAAGTATGGTGGTTCCTCAAAAAGTTAAGAATAGAACTACCATATGACCCAGCAAACCCTCTACTAGGTATCTACCCCCAAAACTCAAAAACATTGGTACATAAAGACATATGCAGCCCCATGTTTATCACAGCATTATTCACAGTGGCCAAGACATGGAAATAACCAAATGTCCCTCAATAGAGGATTGGATGAAGAAGTATGGTACATATATACAATGGAATACTTAATCATAAGAAATGAAGACATAGTGAAATTTATGACAACATGGATGGACCTTGAGAATGTTATACTGAGTGAAATAAGTAAATCAGAAAGAGTTAAGAACTGTATGATTTCATACATTGGTGGTATATAAAACTGATACTCATAGACATAGATAAAAGTGAAGTGGTTGCCGGGGGAAAAGAACATGGCAGAAGGGATGTGTGGGTGGGGAGGGGAAGGATGTAAAGAGGGACCAATATAAAGTGACAGAAAATGACTTGACTTTGGGTGATGAGTATACAACGTAATCAATAGTTCAAATGCTATAGAAATGTTTACCTGAAACCTATGTACTCTCATTGGTCAATGTCATTGTGTTAAAGTACATTTTTTTAAATAAAATTTAAAATTAAAAATAAATTACTAAAAGTAATTAGTTGAAAGATACTTTGATGGTGAATTAATATTCTATCCCTAACCAAATACTTGTCTACTGTTTGGAGCCTACATTGACAATTCTTGTTTGAATTGATTACCACCAAGATAACTACTAAAGTCTCATTTTCTAACTTAATTATTCCTTCTACATGTATAAATTTGTATTCAACTGTAAGAAAGAGTTTTTTCTTCTCATTTTATTTGTTTAAGCATGAATTCTTATTTTATTTATTGGATTATAATGTGTTACTATCATTATTTATTTGATGCTCAAATTTCTCTAGCTTTTGCCTGATGGAGCTTTTTCAAACTGATTTATGTGTCCTACTGGCATTCCCTCTGATTCTTGAAGAATCTTCTTTTTTTCTGGCCAATAAAATAAATGCTCCAGTATCATTTTATACTGTCTTTGACACACACCTAGAATTAGCCATTTCTTCAACAAGCCCTGTTTCTTCTATTGAGAATGGTATTCAGACATGAAGATCAGGATATTAGGTATGGTCACTGTTACAGTCACATAATTTACTCTCTCTCAATATACAGTTTGGGAATGTATGTGTCTGTGTGTATGTGTGTGTACTTCTATTGTGTTTCCTTCCTTCCTTCCTTCCTTCCTTCCTTCCTTCCTTCCTTCCTTCCTTCCTTCCTTCCTTCCTTCCTTCCTTCCCTTTTTTCTTCTTTCCATCCATCTATAATCTAACTATAATCTATATAGCAAAAAAATAAGTTTACACTGAACTGTACACTTTAAGTAGGTGAATTTTATGGTATGTGAATTATAATAGCTCAATAAAGCTATGTTAAAAAAAAACACATTAGTCTAAACAGATTACTTTTATTCCTCTCTAGAACTAATACCACAGCATTCATTTTAATCTTCTCTTTTTCTATATTTGGAATTTCTTTACTTAATGCAAAATGTAGCTCCTCTGATCCTTAGCAATTATCTAAACACTTAATTCTAGACTACTCAGAAAGGACTTTCAGAGCTTCTAAAACCAAACTGCTGCAAAAAACTAACATAAACTACAATTAAAAATTTTATATATTTTTTTTCTTTAAGCTGATATTATAGAGTAAAAATGCTACAAATGTTACTTAGGGTAATTAATGGTTCTCCTTTAGTGTGGTTAGGTTATTAATTTGAACCAATATATTAATTTCTTTTATTTCTGTTTCTTTTAAGAAATTTCCTCCATTCTATTTTATATGCAAAGATTAGCATGGTTTAAGAAATCAAACTGTACACACAAAGCTAGAGTCAGAGAATTAACTACCATACTGAAAGGTTTCCATCTCACTGCCACCCTCCCTTAACAGAAAATTAGTTATAGTATTCCTGGTTTATACTTCCGTGTTTCTTTCTGCAAAAGTAAAATGGAGTGCTGTGATGCACTTTCTCCTCCATCCTTCTACAAAAATGTGGCATTGACTGTATTATTATGTAACTTTTGCTTTTTTTTCTCACCTAAAAACAACTACATATTAAAGACATCTACCTCATTCCTTTTTACATCTGCACACTATTCCTGTGTGTGTATGTGTGTCTGTATGTGTACCAAAGTGTTTTTAGTTTCTCTGCTAAAAATGGGCTCTTAGATTGTTACCAAGAATTTGACTTCCTGACACTTAATGATGGTTCCAACATCAACTGATACTTGATCAACTTTTATGACTCCTCCATATACTCCTGATAACAATACATGCACTGTAGCCCTGGCTGGTTGGCTCAGTGGTAGAGCGTCAGCCTGGCGAGCAGGAGTCCCGGGTTTGATTCCTGGCCAAGGGCACATAGGAGAAGCGTCCATCTGCTTTTCCACCCCTTCCCCTCTCCTTCCTCTCTGTCTCTCTCTTCCCCTCCCGCAGCCAAGGCTCCAGTGGAGCAAAGTTGGCCCGGGCGCTGAGGATGACTCCATGGCCTCTGCCTCAGGCACTAGAATGGCCCTGGTTGCAACAGAGCAACACCCCAGATGGGCATAGCATTGCCCCCTGGTGGGCATGCTGGATGGATCCCAGTCGGATGCCTCCCTGTTTCCAACTTCAGAAAAATACCAAAAAAAAAAAAAAATACATGCGCTGTATTATTGGAGTAAAAATTTTATAAGATGTACCAGAGTTTTTGGTGTATCTCGGAAACCTCAGATTCCTCTTGTTGCTTCTTTTCCCTTAATTATTTCATGTGAGACCTATCTAATATATATCCCTATATCTACTCTTTTGTGCATGTATCTTTCATGATCTTAATTTCCCTTTCTTTCTTTGTTTCCCTTTCACCTCCCAGTCTACAAAAGGTAACAGTCCCTTTCCTTTATACCCTCTCCTCACTCACAAGCACTGCCTTTCGAGACCCACACTCTGAGCCCCATTTACTTTTATGTCCCTTCCCTAGAGAATGTTATCTAGTCTATAAGGATTCCTCAGGATGTTTGCACTGAGGATGAATTTTCTCTTTTCGAGAGTGATTTAATTATCTCTTTCACACAGATTTTCTGGACCCACCAAAGCCTCCATAAGGGCTGCTTGGAGCAGGAACTAGCTTTATGAAAAATTGGTTTTTACTTTTCTGTGTAAAAGCAATTTGAAATTTGTGTTGCTTTTTCTCTTCCATTCATACTCAGGCATAATATTTGGTGGGTATGTGGATAGATTCAGAGTTAGGCTGCTGCTATTGCCTCAACTAATGACCAATTAAAATTTAAAGGACTAGTACCAATAGTCTGTTTTTAGTTTCAGAAACAGTGATAATAATTGATCTCAAAACCAATTACAGCAATATCTGGTTCACAATAATAATGTATCACCTTTTATAGATGAAAATGTGATTTCCTAACACTTAAAGAAAGATGAAATGCATCCGGATCATTTGAAATTTAAAGTTCTTTAAAATGGGAGAATAAAATAAACTGATGTAGAGAGGCAAGAACACCATCCTATTTTTTAGTGCTATAAATTATCATCTGATTGGTAGGTAGGTGATTTTTGTGGAACTGGATTCTGACACTAGTATATGATTCAAGATTCAAGCATTATTTATTGGAATTTCATATTGAGCTCAAGTAGTTTAATCCATAAAGTATTTCTTTCCTAAAAGGCTGAGGGAAAAGGAAGTCAATAAAAGCTGAGAATAATCTTAGCCTTTTTTTTTGAAAAATTTCTCTTCAGGTTAATAGAGTGAAATAGTGATTTGTAATGGAATTACCTTACCAAAAGGTTCCTTGAAATTTATGTAGACTATGTTTCTGAGGAATTCAGACATGTAATTCATCAAGGAAAGAATCTAGTACAAAAAAAGATACAATGTGTTATAAAATAATAGTGTTTTTTACTGAAGGACAAATGATTTTTTTATCTATATGTCATTATGATTATAGAGTTAAAAAGATAAAATATATTTATCCAGATAGTCACAATAGTAATAGAAGACTTTAAATAAATATATTGACAAAATGTCTACCTATTGCTGCCAGCAAATGACACAGCAGGGTTTCTCTCTACAAACTCTTCTCAGCTTCAAGGAGTTGCTCAAGTAACTATGTTTGGATTTTTTAAAAATACATTCTAACATTTCTTTTTCCTGGCTAGTATACAACACAGAGAGCCTACTATATACCCACATACCAAGTAGTGGAAAGCCAAAACAGAAAACTAGACAATATATTTAAGTTGGCTGACTGATCCAAATGAGGCTACACAAATTAATCATGATAAAATTAAATTAAGTGAATATTTAAACTTAATAGGGCCTGCTTAATCTGGAATAGCCTGAATATTTTTAACTGGCAAGGTCAGTTGTACCTAATAAGGATATGAGAATTTTTTTTTACTATATGAACTATATTTTAACATATATACTAGTAGATATGCAAATCCCCTATATAATAACAATTTAAGTGTCAAGATTTAATACACTACTTCTATATTCCATTTTCATGCAATTTCTTTCACATGAAGAAGTTCTGCTCATTTCCCTAGACCACCACTTCTACTCCTGGTTCTAACAAACTGAGAACTAGAAAATCAATGTTGTTCTTTGCAGAAAGATAACATGGATAAACTGGCCTACCAATTTGTAAATGTACTTGTCAAGCTCCCAGTAGGAAACAGATGGGAACCACAAATGTGCACTTCAGAAGAGTTTAATGAAAGCACTATTCACAAAGCTGTTGCAAGATCCAGGGAAAGCAAAAGGGATGTTATAGGATCCAGCATTAACCTTTACTGCTACTAAATCTGATAACCCAAGGGGAGGGCATAATGATTGGAATCCTGAAAAGAATTTAGCATATGTGAGGATCCATCATGTAGGAGTTGTGGCTTTCAAGAAAGAAATGTGGCTAATGCCAAGTCATAGAGCTTGCAGGGAGGGACCCAAGGGATTAAATGCCCCTAACTCTTTATCTTCCTTTCCTCCCTCTTCACCTGTCATTAGCCAAAGCCAACCAGAACCCAGAGGCAAGGGAATTAACTGATACTTCCCATCTTGGTCAAATTCTTAAGCACAAGTCAGGATAGAAACTAGTGGAAAAGATGGAAATAAAGAGTGGAGAATATGCAGCACAATCGGAAATGAGAAGAAAGCTTGCTTAATGCCTTGATTTTTTCCTCAAAAACTACATTTTAAATGTTTAAAATGTGATTTAGTATGAAATAGACATACTTGTGAATCCCAACTCTTCCCCAATACTTGTATGACCTTGGAAAATATACCTTAATGCTGCTAAGCCTTAGCTTAATTATCATTAAAATATAGAGAGCAATATTTATTTAAGTGGATGGTAAATTGAACTCTTTCTCTCTGTGTTCCAGTTAAAGATCCAAAAGCTATAAACAAAACAGTAAATGCCAGCTATTCCCACATTCTAAGGCAAGATGTGTGACCACCTGATTAGAATTCACAAGAGACAGGTGACAACTGGTTTTGTGACTTCAACTCTTCATTAACCTCGAGAAATTAATAAATGACTAATAGAATAAGGGAAGACTTTTGAAGAGAAATGTTAGTATTCTGTGCATTCTTACCCTCCCACTGAAAAGAAGGAACAGAGGTATGATTCTTTCTCACCCTAAACTGATTAGAGAGGGGTTCGAAAAGACATTTAGGGAGCATGAGGTCTGGCATGACATCTCATAACCAGGTCATCATTCTCCCCTTTTCATGTTCTACTACTGTGAAATGAGCTGATGTTCACTGTATTATCTTAATTTACAGATTTTTATCATATCCCTTTCATGTTTTATTATTTTTGATAATGGCTCCTAACCCTACTGTTCTCTCCTTAATTGGATTTATTTAATCTCTTTACCCCTTGTTATTCTTTTCTAGATTGTCTCTACCTCTGCTATGATTTTCTTGAGGTGGGAAGACTAGAAGTATACTGAGGAATATTGGCATTCTCTTCCTTCCTTGCCTTCCCATCACACACACACACACACACACACACACACACACACACACACACACACGAAAATCTGGATTGCTTCAGCTGGAACCTACAATATGTGTGCACACAGAATGTCTACATGGGTGCTAAAGAACATGCCTGGTGCCAGAGAGAAATGAAATATAAATAAAGGAATAATGTTTGATGAGCAGAAAAGTAAGCAATGGAAAGCAAACAAACAAGCATGAAGTTAAACCCTTCCTGCTTCTTTTCTGAGTTCACTGCAAATAGAAACCATTTCCAACTGCTATTCCATCTGTGTTCTACTCTGCTTTTGACTTTCTTAGTATACCCCCATGTCAGAAGCCACTACTATAATGGCAGGTCATCTCTCTGACATAAAAATAAAAACATAAGTGGGTAGCAAATCTTCAGTGATTGACACACTTAAGAGGAAATACTGAACTTCAGGGGCTGTCAAATGTCACTTGAGTTCATCATGTAAGCCCCAGGGGTTCAGGACTCTCAGAATTACTTCTTTTAGTACCAGTAAATCCATCAATATTCTGCTTGTCTATTTTACTATTTGTGCTTGTCACAGAAATAGTAATGTAGATACTTTCATTTTAATAACAGTTGCATTTCAATTTATATACTTGATGCAGGTGAAAAACTATCATTAATTATCTCTTAGTGTTCTCTGCCTTTTCGCTAAGCTTGACAATTGGAGTTCTTCCATCATGCAATTCTTCCTCTGGTCAACCAATGGCATTCTCTATGTACCTCAGCACAGGGAAATTAAGTAATAATGACATCTCATGGGGCACAATGTCATAGTTATTAGAGGAACAATATTTGTTAAGGAAGTATTTGAGAAAAATGAAGGTTTCAACAGCTACAATCACCTTTGTGATGCTGTTACTGGCTTGTGCTCTGTAAACAGCCAAATTCTAATAAATTCCATTTCACATAATTCTCAACAGAAAAGGGGGAAAGAGTCTGGTGTAAATACAAAAATGCAATTGAGTGCATTCCTGTTGAAAGTATGTGTGTCTATATTGACTACTTCAAAGGGTTCTGAATCTCCTATTTCCTATTCAACACAGGTGATCATTGGGAGAATTTGACACATTTTCATTTCTGGCTTTATATATTATTTCAAACACCCTTTTTCTTTCTCTGTGTATTTCCGGGACATGTGCCATAGAATGCCTTTGTATCTTTTGTTAGCTCTAGCCCTTCATCTTTTTGCCCTGAAGCTACAGGAGTCAGCATACTTGGCATTAGGATTATTCCTGGAAGCTATTCCAACACTGGCAAAACAGGTGAGTGCTTAACTAGTAATGGAAATAACCATGAACCACCCTTAAATATACGCCATAATGCCAAATGAAAAGCATTCCCAACTCAACAATTGGCTACAAAACTCTTTATGCTTACTTATTGCTCTTAAATACTATTATTTATATATACCTGCAGTATTTCTTACTGTTTCTAGATGAATTATGATTTCATGTGTTTAATTTTCCATACTTCATTGCATTTTAGTGAGGCTTTTGCTTAGAGTGTTTGTTTTATTTTGTTTTGTTTTAGGACTCCTATGTTTATTTTGAGAAATTAAATTATGTTTTAAATTAATTTATTTTAAAACTATAGTTGACATATACTTTTAGGTGTACAACACAATGATTAGACACTTACATGCCTTATGAAGTGATCACCCCAAAAAGTTTAGTACCCATTTGATACCATACATAGTTATTAGAGTATTACTCACTATATTTCCCATGCTGAATTTTACATGCCCATGATGATTTTTATAAGTTCCCATTTGTATTTCTTCATCCCTTCACCTTTTTCACCCATCCCCCCAAAGCTCCCTCCCATCTAGAGACGATCAATTTCTTTTCTGTAGCATGAGGGTTTTTTTCCTGTTTTGTTACTTAAATTCTATAAGTGTCTTAATTATTCCTATAAAAATGGAATAAAATTTTTCTAGTTCACTCTTTACCAAGTGTGCCATCCTTTAAGAATCTAGACTTCATGTGGAGTGTCTGTTCTTGGTCCTCACACTCAATGGATGCCTGACCCCTACCCCATCTCTGGGTAAGCAATCCTACTATGACAGCTATTACCACCTTTGTGGCAGCAGACTCAGTGTCATTTTCTTTTCATTGGCTGATATGATTATTAGTTCCTTCTAGTCTTTGACATCTGGTCATTTTTCATTCTTTCTAGTGAGTCCACCAGTGTATTGAAAAGAACTTCAAGAGTTATTTTTTTTAGCTAACATTTTTATGAAGTTTTATTGAAGAATTTTAGTGCACTCAAGCTGAAATATTCTCAGAACTCAGACCCGATAAGTTCTAGTTTAAATATGTCCACATGTTTATTATTTGACTTAATACACACAGTAGTGTGCTGTATGTTGCACCAGGATGACCTCTGGAAAATTCATGCTTTCTAGAGTATTGTGTACAAAATATATATTCAATAAATGCATACTGCAAACTGTTAAAGGACAATAAGAGTAGTATATTAAATGCTAGAGGCCAGGGTTAAGTACATTTTGGTGCATTTAGGCAAACTGAAGTTACTGAATATATCCTGGGGAGATTTGCTCTGGGAATTCCACATACAGAAGGTGAAGAGAATGATAATCTGAATCTTCATGTGACAAATCATTTCTTTTAGCTGGCAGAGAACCACTGCTAAGTTTCATGTCCAACAGGAGCAGTGACTCACCTCACCCCATCTGCTAGAGAAGCTGAAAAAAGGGATTCAGGATAGGAGATCAGTACAGAGAAGATCAGCTGCATGAAAACTGCCACTCAGAATGTTACTGTGACTAAGAACCAAGCCTCTCCAAAGTCCTCCTCTCTTTACAAAATAACAAAGATTACTTGGTCTTAATACCTCAAGGCTATTTTGTAAATAGACAAACCAAACTGATCAAATTCAGCCAGTACAGTACAAATGCTTGCTGCGTAAGATTTTTAAATTGTTCTTTGCTGGGTAGGGATGGGAACATATACCTTCTTCTGAGCTAGTAAATCTAACAGATTTTATGCATACATTTTTGGGTTAATCACATTCTTTCTCCCCTTCTGCCTTGAATAATATTTAGAGAATGTTTTGCTTTAATTTCTTTATACATAAATTAAATACAAAGTATATATTTTCATCAAATGAGATAAAGAATACATACAACATAATCATCAATTTTTATAACATATAAAAGTGCCATATATTATTATTTTTATTACTTTTAATGGGATAACATTGATAACTAAGGGTACATATGTTCAAACATCTCTAGGTTATTTTGACATTTGAGTATGTTACATAACCCTCACCCAAAGTCAAATCTTCTTCTGTCAACTTCTATCTGGTTTGCTTTGTGCTCCTTCCGTTCCCCCACCCCCTCCTTCTACTTCCTCCCCTACTCCCCCCTCATAACCATCACATGTCTCTGAGTCTAATTTTTATGTCCCATCTATGTATGAAATCATATAGTTCTTAGTATTTTCTGATTTACTTATTTCACTCAGTATAATGTTATCAAGGCCCATCCATGTTGTTGTAAATGATCTGATGTCAACATTTCTTATGGCTGAGTAGTATTCCATAGTATATATGTACCAAGGCTTTTTAATCCACTCGTTCACTGATGGACACTTGGGCTGTTTCCAGATCTTCACTATTGTGAACAATGCTGCCATAAACATGGGGGTGAATTTCTTCTTTTCAAACAGTGCTATGGTGTTCTTGGGGTATATTCCTAAAAGTGGGATAGTTGTATCAAAAGGCCATTCGATTTTTAATTTTTTGAGGAATCTCCATACTTTTTTCCACAGTGGCTGCACCAGTCTGCATTTCCACTAGCAGTGCAGGAGGGTTCCCTTTTCTCCACATCCTCGCCAGCACTTACTCTGTGTTGTTTTGTTGATGAGGGCCATTCTGATTGGTGTGAGGTGGTATTTCATTGTGGTTTTAATTTGCATTTCTCTAATGATTAGTGATGTTGAGCATCTTTATTATATGCAGCTTAAGTGTCTGTTTGTCACCGATAGCTTATTGGTTGCTTGTGTAACTGTACTAGCCAATGGGGTGAAGTTGCCATGGCATTCAAATAGTCCCGCCTTCTGGAATGCCACCTCACAAATTGAGGTTAAAGATTGGAGCAATTATTATGCTGTTAAGAAATCTTAAACCAAGGGGTCTTTGCAATGGTACAAGACTAGAGGTTCTCCAATTGAAAAATAATGTCATAATAGCTAAGTCTTTGACTGGCTCCTCTAAAGGTGAAATACATGTCATTCCAAGAATTGATTTGGCTCCATCTCAAACAGGGTTGCCGTTTCAGTTGAGACCTAGACAATTTCCTGTAAAACTTGTCTTTGCTATGACCAACAATAAGTCTTAGGGCCAAACGCTTAAGGCATTTTTTTACCTGAGCCTGCATTTGGACATGGTCAACTTTATGTTGCCTGTTCAAGAGTTCGTGAAAGAATGGACGTAAAATTAAAAATAATTGATGGTCCTCTGCAAGGCGAGCTTAAAAATGATGGAAAGATCTACACAAGAAATATTGTGTACAAAGAGATCTTTGACATGTGAATTAACATTTTATTATTTAAATCACCTTTATTTATTGAGCTAGCGGTGGCTCTTAAGAAATGTACCGCCAGTGGTTTCCTTCATTGCACTCTAATTTAAGCAATTAAGCAAGTAGAAGGGGGAAACCCAGTGGGGCAGTAGACAAAGGGGTGTCCTCGCCGCCTGCCCTGGGTAATTCAGTTTGAATTAGCAGACACCTTTGCACAAATCATTTTAATTACAATTTATAATATCTAGAACAGCGGTCATTTCGTATGACCGCCGGGCTTTCTAGTTTTTTCATATGCCTATTGGCTATCTGTATGTCCTCTTTGGAGAAGTGTCTATTCATTTCTTTTGCCCATTTTTTGATTGGATTGTTTGCCTTCCTGGTATTGAGTTTTACAAGTTCTTTATAAATTTTGGTTATTAACCCCTTTTCAGATATATTGTCAAATAAGTTCTCCCACTGTGTAGTTTGTCTTTTTATTCTGTTCTTATTGCCTTTAGCTGTGCAAAAGCTTTTTAGTTTGATATAGTCTCATTTGTTTATCCTGTCTTTTTATTTCACTTGCCCGAGGAGATAAATCAGCAAATATATTGCTACGAGAAATCAAAGAGCTTACTGCCTATGTTTTCTTCTAAGATGCTTATGGTTTCATGGCTTACATTTAAATCTTTTATCCATTTTGAGTTTATTTTTGGGAATGGTGTAAGTTCTTGGTCTAGTTTCATTTTTTTGTAGGTAGATGCCCAGTTTTCCCAACACCATTTATTAAAGAGGCTGTCTTTACTCCATTGTATTCTCTTATCTGCTTTATCAAATATCAGTTGTCCATAAAGCTGTGGGTTTATTTCTGGGTTCTCTGTTCTGTTCCATTGATCTATATACCTGTTCTTATGCCAGTACCAGGCTGTTTTAAGTACAATGGTCTTGTAGTATAACTTGATATCGGGATGTGTGATACCTCCCACTTTATTCTTCCTTTTCAAGATTGCTGAGCCTATTTGTGTTCTTTTTTGATTACATATAAATTTTTGGAATATGTGTTATATATCTCTGAAGTATGTCATTGGTATTTGTTTGCTATTGCATTGAATTTATAAATTATTTGTATAATATAGACATTTTAATGATGTTTATTCTTCATAACCATGAGCACAGTATATGCTTCCACTTGTTTGTATCTTCCTTGATTTCTTTTATCAATGTTTTATAATTTTCCGAGTACAAGTCTTTAATCTCCTTGGTTAAATTTATTCATAGGTACTTTATTTTTTTGGTTGCAATAGTGAAGGAGATTGTTTCCTTAATTTCTCTTTCTGACAGTTCATTGTTGATGTATAAAAATGCCTCTAATTTCTGAGTATTAATTTTATATCCTGCCACCTTACTGAATTCATTTATCAGGTCCAGTAGTTTTTTGACTGAGACTTTAGGGTTTTCTATATACAATATCATATCATCTGCAAATAATGATAATTTTACTTCTTCTTTTCCAACTTGAATACCTTTTATTTCTTCTTCTTGTCTGATTGCCATGGCTAGGACTTCCAGTACTATGTTGAATAAGAGTGGTGAAAGGGGGCACTCCTGACTTGTTCCTGATCTGAAGGGGATTGCTTTTAAATTTTGCCCATTGAGTATGATGTTGACTGTGGGTTTGTCATAGATGGCCTTTGTCATGTTGAGGTATGTTCCCTGTATTCCCACATTGCTGAGAGCTTTGATCATGAATGGGTGCTGGATTTTATCAAATGCTTTTTCTGCATCTCTTGAAATTATTATGTGATTTTTCTCCTTCCTTTTGTTTATGCGATGAATCTCATTGATTGATTTGAGAATATTGTACCAGCCTTGCCTCCCAAGAATAAATCCTACTTGATCCTGGTGTATAATTTTTTTTCATATATTGCTGAATCCGGTTTGCTGATATTTTGTTGAGGATTTTAGCATTTATATTTATCAGGGATATTGGCCTATAATTTTCTTTCTCTGTGTTGTCTTTGCTTGGTTTGTGAATCAGAATTATGCTCGCCTCATAAAAGGAGCTTGGAAGTCTTCTTTCCTCTTGAATTTTTTGAAATAGCTTGACAAGGATAGGAGTTAGTTCTTCTTTGAATATTTGGTAGAATTCACTTGTAAAGCCATCAGGCCCAGGACTTTTCATTGTTGGAAGTTTTTTGATAACTATTTCAATCTCATTTGTTGTAATCAATGTTTAGGTTTTCTGATTCTTCCAGATTGATTTTTGGAAGATTATATGTTTCAAGGAATTTGTCCATTTCATCTAGGTTGTCTAGTTATCTGGCATATAGTTCTTCATAGTATTTTCTTACAGTATTTTGTATTTCTGTTGTGTCAGTTGTTATTTCCCCACTTTCATTTCTAATTTTATTTATTTGAGTCTTCTCTCTTTTCTTCTTGGTGAGTCTGGTTAAAGGTTCATCAATCTTGTTTACCATTTCATAGAACCAGCTTCTGGTTTCATTGATCCTCTCTATTGTTTCTTTAACCTCTATGTCATTTATTTCTTCTCTGACCTTTATTATTTTCTTCCTTCTACTAGCTCTGGGCTTTACTTGCTGTTCTTTCTCTAGTTCTTTTAGATGCAGGGTTAAGTTGTTTATTTGAGCTTTTTTTAGCTTCTTAAAGTATGCCTGTAGTGCTATGAACTTCCCTCTCAGTACTGCTTTTGCTGTGTTCCATAAATTTTGAGTTGTTGTATGCTCATTATCATTTGTTTCTAGGAATTATTTATTTCTTTTTTGATCTCTTTGTTAATCCATTCGTTATTTAACAACCTGCTATTGAGTTTCCATGTGTTTGAGAATTTTTGAATTTTTATGCTGTGGTTGATTTCTATTTTCATGCCATTGTGATCAGAGAAAATGCTTGATATGATTTCAATTTTCTTTTTTTTTTTTTTTGTATTTTTTTCTGAAGCTGGAAACGGGGAGAGACAGTCAGACAGACTCCCACATGCGCCTGACCAGGATCCACCCGGCACACCCACCAGGGGCGACGCTCTGCCCACCAGGGGGTGATGCTCTGCCCCTCCAGGGCATCGCTCTGCCGTGACCAGAGCTACTCTAGCGCCTGGGGCAGAGGCCAAGGAGCCATCCCCAGCACCCGGGCCATCTTTGCTCCAATGGAGCCTCTGCTGTGGGAGGGGAAGAGAGAGACAGAGAGGAAGGAGGGGGGTGGAGAAGTAAATGGGTGCTTCTCCTATGTGCCCTGGCCGGGAATTGAACCCGGGTCCCCTGCACGCCAGGCCGATGCTCTACCGCTGAGCCAACCGGCCAGGGCCCACATGCAGTTTCTCATTGAATTCAGGCAGACTTAATGAAACAACAGAGCCAAGAAATGGTAGACCATTTTATTTCTAGCTTTGCACTCGGCAAGTGAGTAAAAACACACAGCAGGAAAACACTTCCCTTTTCATTCAGGGCTCCCAAAGCCACTGACTCATCCAAGTTTTCCTAGAATCAAAGGCCCTACTAGCCTCACTCAGTTCCCTCTTCACACCTCCATCTTGGCTGCCTGCCTCCACTGCAACCACGTGGCCTCTCTCCCCTGCAACAACATGGTCTCCTTTCCCAAAATGGCCTCCTAACTCTTCCTTTTAAAACTTTTCAGCGTGACAATCCCTGCTCCAGCACACATTAGTATAACCAAGCCTCTTCCCATGCAGAAAGGCAATCAGCACCATCATGTGGCAGCACCATCACATGAGCAATGGCCATTTTTAACAATAAAAGTAAGTAAAACCAGAAAATACAGATTTTACAAACTCATTTGCCCAACAGCCCTAATAATCATTTTAAGTATAAAAAAATGATATACCTAAAGGTAATTTATTATTTTATGCACTTAATACTTAAATAAGAACAATAAAAGAGGTATATACAGTGGTATCTTGAGATATAAATTTAGTTCGTTCTGTAACTGAGCTCATAAATCAGTCAATTCGTATATCAAACTGCCATTAATGGACCCATGCACCAATGCACCAACTAGCGACAGCTTCCCAAATCATGACTCGTATCTGGGAATTTCACTCGGATCTCGAACAAAAATACGGACCAAGTTGCAGCTCATATCTTAAAAAATTTGTATGTTGGTCTGTTCATATCTCAGGGTACCACTGTAAAACTATATTATGTTATAAGAAAGAGTTTTAAAATATTAATGAAAAAATGTTAAATACTATCTGAGAAAAACAATAAAACTGTTATTTAAGATATGTTCATATTGCTTCTTTTTTTTTTTTTTCTTTTTTTTTTTTTTTTTCTTTTTTTTTTTTTTTTTTTTTCATTTTTCTGAAGCTGGAAACAGGGAGAGACAGTCAGACAGACTCCCGCATGCGCCCGACCGGGATCCACCCGGCACGCCCACCAGGGGCGGTGCTCTGCCCCCCAGGGGGCGATGCTCTGCCCATCCTGGGCATTGCCATATTGCGACCAGAGCCACTCTAGCGCCTGAGGCAGAGGCCACAGAGCCATCCCCAGCGCCCGGGCCATCTTTGCTCCAATGGAGCCTTGGCTGCAGGAGGGGAAGAGAGAGACAGAGAGGAAAGCGCGGCGGAGGGGTGGAGAAGCAAATGGGCGCTTCTCCTATGTGCCCTGGCCGGGAATCGAACCCGGGTCCTCCGCACGCTAGGCCAACGCTCTACCGCTGAGCCAACCGGCCAGGGCCCATATTGCTTCTTGACTGGCATCCTCACTTGCAATTTTTTGCACCTGTGGACAGAATGAACATTATTATGTATGTTTAGAATACACTATTGTGCAGATGGATGTTAAAAAAGAGTAATGAATATAAATTTGTGATTTCCACGTTGGGTGTCTTCCCAGGTGCCCTCCTTAGAGAGAACCCTGATTACAAGTGCCATTTAACAACTGGTTCACTGAACTCAACAAAAAAAATGGTATCTGTTCTGCTGATCTGGTGCAAACTGACTGAATCCCATCGCTGAATACAATCTCCTAACAATAAAGGAATCAATGACAGTATTTCAGGAAAAAACAAACAAAAAATGAGTAAATTTGTAAAGACTCACTATAGCTACCCAGTCTCAGTTTATTTATAAATGTGTGGCTTCTACTACATATATATTCATTTATTGTCTACCAGGCTGTGTATTATCATGTTATGTTAATCACTCTAATTTTAGTAGTATTTCCATGTTAGCACAAAGCCAAAAGTAATGATTGGAGCCAAAAAAAGATTACTAGGGGTATTATCTTTTCTCTTTGTGAGATTTCTTATTGAGGTCTATTTTTTTTATGTACAATCCTAGAATACAGAGGAAGGGGAAGTTAACAACCTGGGCGGAAACTTTAGCTGAGTCTTAAAGTGGCGATCACTACCAGTGGGACAAAGAGGAAAATAATTTCTATTAGTGTGAAGAACATGCACAATGTTATAAGAAAATAAACTATTTGTACTACAATTCTAGATTTGGTATGCTGAAAGATACGTTTTGGGAAGTGCACGTGGGGGATGCTAAAGAATTTTAAGCAGTGAAACAATATAATAAAATTTTGATGTGTAATAAAACCCACTCGTGGATTTATGAAAAATAGATTGAAAGGAGTGTGGCAGAGATGAGACATGAGGCAGAGAGATTTATGGTTCAAATGACAAATGATAAGAAAGGCAGTCCCATGAAAGTTGAATAAGACAAATAGCTTTAAAGATTTTTAAGAGATTGAACATGAATAGTGAAGGATCTGAAGGAATCCAAAAGGATGCCTGGAGATGGAATGAACGGTAAGGTTCTGAAATGAAATGTAATAGCAGATTTAGTATGCAGAGATGGGGGAGAAAGTGAAAGTTAGTTTTAAAGTTTACTGTATTTCAGACCTTGTTACCTGAGCCTCCATGTTGAGCAAGCTGTTAGAAACTTAGATAAGAATTTAAGAAATATGGTTCCTACTATCAACATAATATTTCTGAAAAAAAATTTCTGATTTACAAAGGATGACAATCAACTCATTAGTAGTGGTGAGAGCTAGATTCAAAACAAGAGAGGAGCAGCCTCAGCCCAGGAAAGGAGGTTAATGTATTTTACCAAGTTTATCGTGGTTACATTCTTTCCCAGTTGAATATCCATTTGTAGAAAGCAAATAGAATTTCTACAAGGGTGATATCAGCAAATGAAAATGCAGTTCACATTAACACTGGTTTAGCAGTTCACCTGGTAAACTATGACAGACTGAGTCTCAGTTGAATAGAAAAAAGAAAGAGAAAAAAGAAAACCTGAAAGAAGGAAGCTAAAGGACCTAAAGGTAACAAGAAACACAGCCAACAATGCTTCAAAATGAAGGATAGTAAATAGTTGTGACTCCCTCCCACACAAAATATTTTCTGTGGCCAGAGACTTTTGAAGTCAGAATTGTGAAAATAAGAATAAACTATTTTAGTTAGATGAGATTTATGAATTGGTGGGCTTAAAAATAATCTCCACATCTCCTCCAAAATGTTGTTTTTAAAATAATCTCCATTGACTTCCTCCTACATCTCTCTCAGTACATATTCTTTTTTTTTATTCCTAAGTAAGAGAGAAATTTCAAGGATATTAAAATGAATGTTTTTACATTTGACTCATGAGAGAGTCATATTGAAACCAAAGTTCTTAAAAGTAGTGAGTCTAACATTCATTACAAAAGCAGAGTGAAAAAAATGGTGTGGTAAGAGACTTAATTTGAATAAAATACAAATTAATATATTTTCTTTTTAAAGGTAGTGAAAGCAAACTTCACATCATAATATTTGGTTTACTTTTTATATTTTCCAAAACTATTCACTTCCAAATAAATGCTTAATGATACAGCAATAGTTAAACTGTATGCAAAATGTACAGTCTAATATAAACATGAGAATAGGCAAAGTTATTGAAAAGTCAGAATTACCCATTGACATTAATTTATCTGTTTTCAGATTCAGTTAAGATTTTCAAAGCAATTATATAAGCATCACTTATTTTCCACGGAAAGAATGATAAGTTAAACCTTAGTGATCAGTAATGACTTCTGTATTCAAATTAAGGACACTTAATTTCAAATAAAAGTTTTCTTCACAATGATAATAGTAAAAAGTTGTATCCTAAAGGAATTATGTGCTTTGGAAATAAGCCAAGAAAAAAATACTTTATCTGAATTATAATCCTTCAAGCTTGGAAGTTGAAAAAGAAATGTTGACATGTTTAACTACAATTGTTCTAACAGTGTGAACAGAATCTACCGTTATCATACCCATTTCAGCTACATAGTCACATAGCTTTCTTTTGGGTGATGAAATCCTTAGAATTTGCCATCATTTCAAACCTGCATCTGAAAATAAGAATTTCGAAATAGGACAAAAAGAGGGTTTAAAAGTAAACTGCTTTGTGTAAACTGTTCAAATTAGTGTTATATAAAAAAAAATAATAAAAATATCCTAGAACCTCAATGTCATCCTCTGACACACAAGTGTATTTAGCAACAGCACAACATGACATTTTTAGTTATATGATTGAGGAATAAGGCCACTCACATATGAAACAATGGAAGTTGAGCCTGCCTGCTGATTATGCCTTTCTGAAACCTGATGAATTATCAGACTAGGAGCTTAAATAAATATGATTACTGTTAGCTCTATAAGAAAAGGCAGACAACATGCAAGAACAGATGGGTAATGTAAGCAAAGAGATGAAAATTCTAAGAATCACAAGAAAATGCTAAGTATTAAAAACATAATAAGAAAGAGGATGATAGGATGGGATAAACCTGAAGGGAAGGGGGGAGGGCATGGTAGGGAGGAGTAAGGGATATATTGAGAGGAATATGGGGGAGGGGGGATGCATTCAGGGTGACCCTAGAATCTATGTAAACACAATTAATTAAATAAAAAATATATATTAAAAAACATAATAAGAGAAATAAAAAATTCATTTGATGGGCTCATCAATAGAGTTAACAAAACTGAGGAATGAATTGCTGAGCTTAAAAAACACCAATAGAGCCTGACCTGTGGTGGTGCAGTGGATAAAGCGTCAACCTGGAAATGCTGAGGTCGCCGGTTCGAAACCCTGGGCTTGCCTGGTCAAGGCACATATGGAAGTTGATGCTTCTAGCTCCTCCCCCCTTCTCTCTCTCTCTCTCTCTCTCTCCTCTCTCTCCCTCTCTGTCTCTCTCTCTCCTCTCTAAAAATGAATAAATAAAATAAAAAAAAACACCAATAGAAACTTCCAGAAATAAAAATTAAAGAGGAAAGAAAGAACATCTAAGAACTGAAGGATAATTATTAAAGTTGAAATACATGCAAAATGAAAATAACATATGTCTATAAGATTTTATATATATATTACTATAAAATAATAAGATATTATATAAAAATCCAGAAGTTAAATATCAAAGATAAAATTTAAAGTTAAATATCAAAATGAAATAAATTTAAAAATTAACAAATACCTGTTTATTATGAAGTGTCTGAAAAACTTAAGTTATAATACGTTTTGGATTAAAAAGGGCCAATTTTAATCATTAGCATATTTTTCTGAAGCTAAGGAAATTTTAATTAAAAACTAACTTGTATAGTATGTCAGCTAAGAATATATTAACTGGCTTATGGTCAGGTACTAATGGAAGGTAATGAGATAATAATATAGTGACACATTTTATTTTTTTTCCAGCAAATATAAAAATGAATCAAAGAAAAAGTAACCCAGGAACATCTTCATAAATATTTTTAAAAATATGATTTCCGGAATACATTCTTCATTAAGAATTTTTTTTCTTCTTTTTCAAGTGAAAGAAAGGGTGATAGAGAGACAGACTTGCATGCACCCTGACTGGGATCTACCTGGCAAACCTGGTCTAGAGCCAATGTCCTGCCCATCTGGGGCCACTGGCAACTGAGCTATTTTTAGTGCTTGAGACAGAGGCCATGGAGCCATCCTCAGCACTCGGGGCCAATGCTCTTGAACCAATTGAACCATGGCTGTGGGAGAGGAAGAGATAGAGATAGAGATAGAGATAGAAAAGAGAGAGAGAGAGAGAAGGAAAGGAGAAGGAGAAGGAGAAGGAGAAGGAGAAGGAGAAGGAGTGGAGAACCAGATGGGCGCCTCTCCTGTGTGCCCTGACAGGGAATTGAACCTGGGACTTCCACATGCTGGGCTGATGCTCTACCACTGTGCCAACCAGCCAGGGCCTATTAAGAATTTCAAAGTATCAGCCCCGGCCAGCCGGCTCAGTGGTAGAGCGTTGGCTTGGCCTGGCATGCAGAAGTTCCAGGTTTTAATCCTGGTCAGTGCATACAGGAAAAGTGCCCATCTGCTTCTCCACCCTTCTCTCTCCCCTTTCTCTCTATCTCTCTCTTCCTCTCCCGCAGCCAAGGCTCCATTGAAGCAAAGTTGGCCTGAGCACTGAGAATGGCTCCATCGCCTCCACCTCAGGCACTAGAATGGCTCTTGTTGCAACAGAGCAAGGCCCAAGATGGACAGAGCATCTCCCCCTGGAGGGTCTGCTGGGTGGATCCCAGTAGGGTGCATGTGGGAGTCTGTTTCTCCGCCTCCCCGCTTCTCACTTCAGAAAAATACAAAAATAAAAAAAAATTTTCAAAGTATCATAGAGCAAGAAAAACATTTCAGCCAGTAAAATTATACTTAATAAGAGAACTTCTACCATGGTTTAACCATCAGGAAACATTTTGATGTAAGAGGAAGAAATATACAAAAAGATTTTATATTTTATGTTGTTATAACTTTTTAAATGTTTTTCTCAACCATATTTCTAGGCTCTGCTGGAGAAAGCAACTGATAATTGAGGCATAAATCACTTTATAAATACATTTTCTAGATTATATTCCAAATATTTATCTAAAATTGCTGTAGTCATAGTTAGCCTATAATGCAAATATTTTAATAGATATTCATTTAGTAACAAGAGACTTGTCTACTGTATTGAAGTTATTGTTCGTTAAGAAATGCAATCAACAGACCAAGCTCTTGTGAGGCCAATAAAGGAAAACAAAACAAACATAAAGAAATGACAATGTAATGTGGATATAACTGAAGATAAAAAGTAATTTGTAAGAAATTATAGGAAAATGCTTTATTCAATAAAAACATTTTTCATTTCACTGAAAAATAATGTTTATAGAAATATGGAGGCAACATGGTTATAATTTTTCATAATTCTTTGGGAAATAATACAAAGTGATATGAGAATTGAAAAATTCCTATTTTCAGTGAAACTAGGTCACAGAAAACCTTCAAACTCTGAGGGACTATCAGAGCTAGACAAACAGCAAGTTCACAAGTGTTCTTGACCTCCATCACAGTGCTGAGCGCTTAGAAGTCTGCAGGGAGTGGTAAGACATGATTACTGGCTATGGGCTAAAAAACCAGGCAGGCACCAGTCAGAAGGGTTCCAGCTAGGTGGTTGGCAAATTAGTGGATATTGAGTGTACTTTGGTGAAAAATAGTAAATCTCTTAGGAAAGCAAAATTAAGAAGAGTTCATATTCTCTTGCAGAATTTTCCTCCACAAAACCCATTTGGAGTCACAGAAAATTTGGTGGAGTACTAAAAACGTCTTTTGCATGGTATAGAACTAAACAGAGAACAAAACTCATACAAAGTAGTTTCTCTGGTCATAATGGAATAAAAATTAAAAATCAATAACAGAACAATATATGGAACATTTCCAAACATTTGGATATCAAGCAATATACTTCAGAATAACCCACTGATTTAAAAAAATTACAACTTATTTTGAACTATATAATAAAAAAAAATTATAGGATATAGGTAAACAATGCTTAGCAGGAGATTTACAGCATTAAATGCTAATGTTAGAAAATATAAAAATATCTCAAGTCAATAATCTAAATTTATTCCTTAATCAATTAGAAAAAGAAAGCAAAGTAAAAATAATAAGCAAGCTAACAAAGGAGAAGAATAATAAAGATAATAGCATAAACATTGAAACTGAAATCATTGAAACTGAAAACAGCTAAATAAGGAAAACAATAAACATCAATGAAGCTACAAATGTGTGCTTTGAAGATTGAGTCAAATAATAAACCTCTATCTACATGGATATAGAATAAAAGAATAAAAGAAGAAATAAATTATCAATATGAATAATAAAAGAGGGGACTACAGAATTCACAGACATTAGAAGAAGAATTAAAGGATACGAATAACACTATGGCCATAAGTTAGAAACTTACTCAAAATGGAACAAATCACAGAAAGCTTCAAACTAATAAAACATATTTAAGAATAAATAGGTAATCTAAATATTCATATCTCTTAGATTAATTTATGGTTTAAAATGTCCAAAAGGAAAATTGTGAACCCAGATGTTTTTAATGGCATAGCTTACAAACTATTAGTGAAGAAATTTTACAAATATCAGAAAACACTATACAACTCATTTTATTATGGGAGAATTATCCTAATACCAAAAATAGAGAAAGATATTACAAGAAAACCAGACCAATATGTTTCATGAACATAGAGGCCAAAATCCTCAAAAAATATAAACAATTAACAACAAGCAATGTATAAAAAGGATAATACACCATGATCAAGTAGAATTTGTCTCGGGACTACAAGGCTTATTTAACATTTGAAAGTCAATCAATGTAATTTTCTCTGTTAATCAACAAAATAAGAAATATCTTCACAATAGACACAAAATATCACTTGTCAAAGTTTAATGTTATTGCTGACAAAACTTCAGCAAACTAAGACTAGAAAAAAAAACTTAATTTAGTGTAAAATACATCTCCAAAAGCCTATTGCTAACCTGAAAAAATGTTGAAAGAATACTTTCCTCCTAACATCAAGAATATCAGTTATTTAGTCTATTTATCATCATACTGATGTCCTAGCCTTTGCAATAAGGCATAGAAAAAGAAGAGGCATAACATTTGGAGGAGTAAAAATAAAAGTGAATCTACTTAAAGAAGATATAAATGTCTATGTGGATAATCCAAAAGAATCTAGAAAGACTTTTGGAATAAATGAGTTTAGCAAGGTCATAGGATAAAAGATATATATATATATATATATATATATATATATATATATATATATATTCAATTACTATACTTTCCTATATACTTAGGGGGAAATATATATATATGTAATACATATGAAACAATACCAGAGGCTATGGGAAAAGTATGAAACAGATTTCTCCTTCAGAGCTTTCAGTAGAAACTAACCCTTCACTTTGGACTTCAACCTTCCAGAACCATAGAGAATACATTTTTATTGTTTAAAACTAAAAGTTTGTTATACTTTGTTTTGGCAACTCAACAAATACAATGACATGATACTCTAGGAAGGAACATAGCAAAGGCAATTTTGATAAGATGTAATGAGTCCCAGAGAGGAGAAGCAGAAGGTGATAAAGAAGCACATTGGAAAGGCAACAGGACACTAAAAACAGAAGTAAAATAAGGGTCCCTAAGAGTAAGAGAGAAATCATTATGGTCCTAAGCAGTGTTTATTAAATTATCTGTGATACAGCTGATAATGGAAAAAATAAAATGGAATAAGCATTGCTAAGAGAGTCACTTAAAATAAATTCAGGAGGCTACCATTAGAGAAGAAGGGTCAATGTACATTTTGTGTCTCAGTTCTCAGAGCGGCTATTAAGTTGCTAAACCTGTTGCTAAAGTCAGCTGCAGGCTGAGCCATAAACCTCCTGGAACAACGGCTATGTGCACAAGTATGAACTTCACCTCCTCCTTATACTTTTGCCTCCCTCATTTGCACATCGGAACTAACCAATCCCCATTTAAAGAATTACCCTTTGTGGGTTTTACCTTTTTAAACTCTGCCTCTCTTTGTTCTCTCCCAAGCACAGTGTGGGTTGCTACCTGAATCTGTGTCTCCTGGATTCGAATCCTTTCAGACTCCCAAATAAACTTTTTTTTAAGTTAAATATATTGGAGTGACACTGGTTAAGAAACTTACATAGGTTTCAAGCATACGATTCTATGATACCTCATCTGTACATGCACTGTGTGCTTACCACCCAAAGTCCAATCTCCTTCCATCACCATATGTTCAAACCCCTCCTACCCTGTCCTACTCTCCCTTTTCCTCTAGTAAACATCATACTCTTGTCTGTGTCTATGAATTTTATTTATTTTGTCTTGTTTGTTCATTTGTTCCTTTAAGTTTTATAGTCTACACGTGAGTGAAATCATATGGTTCTCGAATTTTTCTGACTTAATAAGTCAAATAAACTTTTAAATTATATTATAGCTTCAAATCTGTGTTGATTAACAAAGGACGTGTATGTGTTTTCAATTTTCCACCCATAACAGAGATTGTAAAATACAACCCAATGAATATATAATAGATATTAGATATATTATATAATGAATTACTAGAGCATTTGAATGAAACAAATGGACATATAAGTCCATCTTTTTATCTAATTCATCAGATATAAAATTAAACTGCAGTAAAATTTATAAATTTATATTCCCAATTCCATAATTGCTAGTGTCACTAACTGGTAACAGTATGCAGATTGACACTCCTCTGACTGCATATTTTGAGTAGTTCTGGTTTAAAGTATAAGATAATCATGAAGATTTTGTAATGAATTAAACTGTGAAGACTAGGCAGAGGATCAACAAATGAATGGATAAACAACTGTATGTACATACAATGGAATATTATTTAGCCTTAAAAATGGAGGGAAGATTTGAAACACCATGGGTGAACCTTGAAGACATTACATTACTGAAATAAGTCAGACATAAAAGGAGAAATACTGTATGCTTCCTCATATATGAGGAACCTAGAGAACTCAAGTTCATAGAGATAGAAGGATGGTAGTTACCAGGGGCTGGAGGCAAAGAGGATGAGAAGTGATTGTTCAATGGGTACAGAGAATCAGTTCTGCAAGTTGAAAAAAGTTCTGGAGATAGATGAAGGTGATGATTACACAACAATGTGAATGTACTAAATGCTATCGAACTGTACACTAATAAATGGTAACTTTTATTTCGTGTATATTTTAGCACAATTAAAAATATGCCTCAGAGAACAAATCTGACAACTTCTAAAATAAAATTTAACCTTTATTTCTAAAGTGTGTATTTTTCACATTAACAGCTATGTGGCAATCATAATAAAAATATATAAATAACACTGGGGAACAATTTTCTTTTCATTTTCTGTTACATGAGGTTTTAGAACTGTTTCTATATATTTCTGCATTGCTGATTCCAAATCTGAAATCCATTTTTTGGTGCATGCTCTAGTTTTTATGCAATTTTAATTTCTTTTTGTTACAGTTAATGGCATGCATTGGTTTTTAAATTGGAGTTAAAGGGCAATGATTCTTGGATTGAATATAACCACAAGGCAATTAATGTTTTACAGACATCACTTTTACATAATTGTAGTTGTTTTTAAATGTAAAAAATTATTATCTTATAAAAACACCCTCTTATTTTAAGATCGAATCATGGCTTCTTCAAGTAGGCATAAATGTAAGAATAGTCCTGACACTTTCTGTTATATATGTGGCTGTTACACACTTCAACGTCAAAGGTGCTATATTTCATCATTTGTGACACATGCATATATTGCTTATTTTCAAGTTCCCCTTTGGCGATCAAGACAACAACTGGGCTCCTCATATTGTGTGTCATAATTGTGAGGAAATGCTTTGTGACTGGACAAAAAAAAAATGCAAAGGAATGTTTTTTGGTATTCCCATGGTTTGGCATGAACCTAAGGACCACAGCAGTGACTGTTATTTCTGTCTGATCCATACAAAGGGCATCGGCAAGAAAAAACGGCATATGATCGCATATCCTAATATTCCTTCAGCAGTACGACCTATCCCACACTCTGAGACACTCCTGGTTTCAGTTTTCCATGGTTTTATAATGGTTTTTGTCTTCTAAAATGAAAAAAGTGAACATGGTGATCAAGTGTATTTTGATTAGATGCATCAGAAAATGGATGTAGAATCTGAAGGGTCTTCTTCTGATGCCAAGCAGTCATTAACCCCTCAGCATTTTAGCCAACTTGAATTGAATGACTTAGTAAGAATGACATAATAATTGTCCTCGACTTTCTGAAGTATGAGGAGAATAACTGTGTTGTTTTTGTGAATCCTAAAATGGTAAATTTCCTGCTAGGACAACAGAGAGGTTTCAAAAAGTATCCTTGCTTTCTGTGTTTGTGGGACAGCAGAGCTCGGGAGAAACACTGGACACAGAAGCAGTGGCCAAAATGTGAAGCTCTTGAAGTAGGGATGCAAAATATTGTGAATGAAGCTGTAGTTAATTGAGATAGGATCATTTTCCCCCACTTCACATCAAACTTGGCTTAATGAAACAATTTGTTCAGGCTTTGAATAGAGAAAATGAATGCTTTCAACATATTATTTCTGCTTTTCCTGCCTTGTTTTTTGGAAAGATAAAAGCAGGTGTATTCAATGGACCTCAAATTCAAACCCTCATATGTGATGAAGAATTTGCCAGGAAGATGAATAAGGAGAAGAAAGCAGCATGGTAGTCTTTTGTGGCAGTTACAAAGAACTTCCTTGGCAACCAAAAAGCAGAAAACTATGAACTTCTGGTTCAAAAGATGCTGTTGGCTTTCCATGACATTGGATGCAACATGAGCATTAAGGTTCACTTCCTGAACAGTCACCTTGATAAGTTTCCTGAAAATCTTGGAGCTGTTAGTGATAAGCAGACTACTGCTGGAGTATCAAACTAGATTGTCCTCAACAAGTACCCAAACTCAAGAGATACAAATGCAAATTTTTGCCTGAATAGAACTTAACTAAGTTTTGTGCTAATTTTATGATTAAAATAAGTGTTTTAATATGTTCTATTTTGAAATTATAGACAAATTCTGATGCAATATATCTTTTAGTGTATTAGTGTATTTACTACATTATATAAATTATTATATTTTCACAAAGATCATGCCCAAAATGACATTCTACTTCATTATGTTAAACTAAATGTTGAAAATTTTATAATAAGATGAAAACCTAATATCTGGAATTGCAAAAAAACTGTAGCTTACAGAGAAAAACTAATGTCAGGTTTGAGATCAGCACACTCGATTTGGGTAAGAACAAGTGTTTTTGTGGATGCAACAACAATTTTGTTCCCCAGTGAATGGACTAAGAATGGATAGGTAAACAATGGATAGATGGTCAAAATCCAGTGCAGCAGTTTTGCAAATTCACATTCTCCTGAATGAGAATTTTAAATCTCTGTCTTTTGTCACTTGAACCAGTGCTTCTACACTCTCTGCTAATTTTTTTCCTTTACTCTATTTTTCCCTTCTTCTGCCTCTTCTCTCCCAGAACATTCTGCCATGATTCTCAGTTCTAAGTTAATTCTCAGTATCAAAGTCAGCCCAGGTGCTAAGGATGGTTCCATGGCCTCCATCTCAGGCACTAGAATGGCTCCAGTTGCAGCGGAGCAATGCCCCAGTTGAGCAGAGCATCACCCCCTGGTTGGCAAGCCAGGTGGATCTTGGTCAAGCACATGCAGGAGTCTGTCTGCCACCCCCCCTTCTCACTTTGGACAAAACAAACAAACAAACAAAAATGTTTTTTATTCTTTACATAGTAAGTAAACCTATAATTCCCAGTGCTTATCACTAAACATAAATATATTGAATGCACTGAATGTTTGTGTTATCTCTCCTTTAGAGACAGTTACTATCAGAACAATTAGAATACAAAATTGTGGTCAAGAGCAATGTCTGTTAATAAATAAAGAGTTAAATAAAAAAAATTGGTTGGTTACAAGCTTTTCTTCTTATAACTATTATCATACAGAAAATAGATAATTAAAAAGGCACTTTCCTACCAAATATTTAAACATATTTATAGTAATTTATATAATTTAATATTAGTACAAAAATGAATAGAGATAATGAAATGGATAGCTTTGTAATAACTTGTAGTATATTTAAAATCTTAATGAGTGAAAAAGGAGGCATCATAAATCATTTAGAAAGAAATAAATTATTAAATGTATTATGTTAGAAATATTATTTAGCTTTTATTGGGGGGTCAATTAACACTGTATCCTATTCAACATGGAAAGCTATATGCCAGCATATATTAAAGAGTAATGTGGGAAGCAAAATGTAGAAAAAAATTATACAAAAAAATTGCCCTTTGTTAGGTAGTAAAAATTTTTATGAGATTTAAATGAAAGTAGGGGCCTCAGATCAGATACAAATAAATGGCACACCTTTAACTTCATCATAAAAATTCTGGCTACAGTTACAGATGCATCTACGGAAACAAGTCTACAGAAACCCACTGACAAGGTATTTAAATACAAGTCCTTATTTGGCCAAACAAGTGAAGAGAGCAGGAAAATGTAGGCATAAAACAAGTGAAGCCTGTAAGACAAGTAATTTGTGGCAAAACAGAGTAACTTAGCACAGTTCTAAAGTCCTTAAAAATTAAGAAAAAATTTCATACAAGAGAGCTTCGGGTGCCTCAAAGTCGCACTACAGAAAATGTGCAAATTAATTTTATGCTGTTGCTGCCAGTCATAAGCACTTCAAAATACTTTATTTAATATTATGCCTGCTATACTTAAGCAATCTATTTTGAGACCCCTCAAAAACTTTGAGCATATAAGACATCTGTGGAAAATAGAACAATAAAGATAAGTACAATGGAGATAGAGAAGAACTGACCCACTTTCAGCAAGCAAATACTTTTCTCCTTGCACTCTTGAATTCTTACAAGCAGAGTTTGGGCAAAAGGGTACCTGCTTTTCTAGGGCTGGAGTCCAAATATCTTTATAGAACACAACACAAAGAAACATTCTTGAAATGTTCATGTGAATACTTGGCAACCACTTCCTAAATCAATGTTTTCCAAACTGTAGCTCAAGACTCATTAGTGGATTATAAAAACTATCTAAAATTGGTTTCACCCCACATTTTAGAAGAAAGTAGATCAAAAGAGAATATAATAGGCTATATTTTCATGTATCACTCATAATGAGAACATTCACTATTTATAGAAGTTTAACATAATCTTATTATGGATGATCCATTTAGATTTGGTACACACAAACATACATACTCATAGAAGCATGCATGCATTTCTGCTAGGCTTTCAGTAGTCCTTTGTGGATAAGTCAAAATAAAAGACATTCATTGTCTTGTATGAATTAATCTTAACTTGATCAAGGAAAGAGGTCATGTGTTCATATGTGTGTATGTATGTCCACATGAACTTGCATAGGAGCTGACAGGTAAAAATCAAGATCTAGGGCTTATAGTGAATGAGGTGGGAGTCTGGTGAAGACAGAGCTTTGTACTGTGCACTGGAGGACCTCTTGACTCAGCTCCTCATTTAGAATAAATGTTTTACTGTGTATACCAGGGATAGTCAACCTTTTTATACCTACCGCCCACTTTTGTATCTCTGTTAGTAGTAAAATTTTCTAACCGCCCATCGGTTCCACAGTAATGGTGATTTATAAAGTAGGGAAGTAACTTTACTTTATAAAATTTATAAAGCAGAGTTACAGCAAGTTAAAGCATATAATAATAATTAGTTACCAAGTACTTTATGTCGGGTTTTTGCTAAGTTTGGCAGAATAAGGCTTTATAAAACAACTTACTGTAGTTAAATCTATCTTTTTATTTATACTTTGGTTGCTCCACTACCACCCACCATGAAAGCTGGAATGCCCACTAGTGGGAGGTAGGGACCAGGTTGATTACCGCTGATGTAGACTATCACGTTTCAACTGAAAAAGGTCTTAAAGTAAGTTCTATCAGTTTATATATTCTATCTTAGATACAATATATATTTAATGATCATGTTCATTGCTCAGCCCTCCTATGGACACTGTGGGGAGTGGTGCAAGGTTCGACCATGTCCTCTCTCCTTTCCCATCCTTTTATCTAAGTAGGCTAAATAAACCCTTACCCCAGTTTTGTTAGAACCAACAGAAACCCACTAATATCCCTGCTACTATTGGCTTTGGGAGCTCTTATCAAAATTACAAAATCCTCCATAGAAGTGGCCACTGCTTTACTAATAATACATGCACACTGGTCTGAGATCAGTTAGCGAGTTTTGCCTGGGTCCCAGGCACAGCATGAATCAGGCAGAGAAAATGGTATGTGGGGTTGAAACCATGGCTTGATTACAACAAATGATTAAGAGCATGGACTTAGAGTTTATTTATAATTCCTTCACCTTCTAGCTGGATGACTTTGGGCAGGCTAGTCTCTCTGTGCCTCTGCTTTCTGATTTATAAAATGTTAATGATAAATAACCACTTTAAAGGAGTACTATGAAAATAAATACACACACACACATGCACACCCCCTGACACTCAGAAGGGAATCTAGCACAAATATTAAGTTCTAAGAAATGTATGTTATCAATATTATTGGCTGGGGAAGACAGAAACTGTATGAATAGAAATTAAAATTGTCTGATATTTTCCCTCACAGCTTTTAATAGTTTACTTTTATCTTATTTTAATATAAAGACAGACATTTGAATTTAGTTCATGTAAATATCCTTATTATTGATATAAATACAAAAGACCATAAATATAAATACTTGTATTACCAACTAAATTAAGGAAATATGAACCTCCCAAAACT
This sequence comes from Saccopteryx bilineata, assembly GCF_036850765.1. Classification (NCBI taxonomy): domain Eukaryota; kingdom Metazoa; phylum Chordata; class Mammalia; order Chiroptera; family Emballonuridae; genus Saccopteryx; species Saccopteryx bilineata. Next base: position 265,816,365 of record NC_089490.1, on the reverse strand, counting down.
TTTGAGCAACGTACTGTGATTTGGGCCATTTATCCTTTCCCTTATCGACAAAACACTGTTACTGGTAATTGAGTATTTCTCTGCCAGATAGTGTATCAAAGATTTTAAATCTTTATAAAATCTACACAGATAATTTATTATTATTTTATAAGTGGACACTTTCTATGTAGAATTTTTAAAATTTTTCTGTATTGATTTTAGAGAGAGAGAGAGAAACTGATTTGTTGTTCTACTTCTTAATGCATTCATTGGTTGATTCTGGTATATGCCATGACCAGGGATTGAACCCATAACCTTGGAGTATTTGGGATGACACTCTAACCAACTGAGCTATCCAGCCAGGGCATCATGTAAAACTTTATATTTTGATTTCACTTTGTTTTCATAACAACTCAGAAGGTGGCTAAAAGTACCCCAATAGAGTGATGAGATTAAGTGACAAGGCCAAGGTCAGCTAAAAAATTAACCAAACTGGGATTCAAACCTCAGTCTCTGGTTCTGTGCCTCCCTGATTTTCACTCTTCCACATCACATCATAATCAAAGTCGCTTCTCCTCAATTAGGGCATAGAACCTTGTCTGCCATGTGACATGCATAGGAACTCCAGTAGATGACAGAGACTAAAATCTATGCTGAAAGAGCTGACCAGGAAGGGAGAAGCTGGCTGTTTTCCAAGCTGTTTTTCTAAGTGGGTGGCTGGGATACAAACTTAAGGAAGTTAAGTAAAGAGGTATTAGGAGAGAAGAAGTAGCCAGGATTTAAGGAAGGAGAGCAGGGCTGTAACATTGCACAACTCCAGGGCATGCTACTCACATTGTAATTTATGCATTGTATTTGTGCAGTATAAAATCTACAAGGGCCTCGGTGATGACCTTGAAACAGAGACCCACCCTGAACCACTCATGGGTCTACAGGATAAGTCAAGTTCCTGAATGACAGGCAGGGACAGCATGCCTGGGATTGTTTCACTGACTTACTCAGGGTGGCATATCCAACTGATTTGAACAATAATTCTAACAGTGACCGTTTGTGTTGTGCTTAGGACTTTCTGAGCACTGTTCTAAGAGCAGTAGAGCTCATTTCATTAGTATCTCCACATTTTGCTAGATTAAAAAAAAATTGCACTGCTTTGGCCAGTTAGCCCAGTCAGTTAGAGAGTGTCCTCCTGAAACACCAAGTTTGTGGGTTCCATCCCTGGCCAGAGCACGTGTGAGAAGTGACTGATCATGCACAATTAAGTAGAACAATAAATGAATGCTATTCTGTGTGTGTGTGTGTGTGTGTCTTCCTCTAGCATCAATTAAAAAAAAACTGCACTTATTAGTGGTGTTAAGATGAATTTTGAAGTTTGATTTTCCTGTAAATTTGCCCTAAAAGCAATATACATTGCATTAGCTGTAGTCTTTAGATGGTGTCAATACTCATTTAAGTGAATGAAGTTAAAAAGATCTGTTGCTCACTATTAAGTTATTGGTTTTTAGGACAATAACTATGGCTAATATGTAAAATGTATAAAAACACTCAGTGTTAGAGTTTTTCCCCTTCCTTCCTTCCTTCCTTCCTTCCTTCCTTCCTTCCTTCCTTCCTTCCTTCCTTCCTTCCTTCTTTTCCAGTTCTTTATTTAATTGATTGATTTTAGCAAGAGAGGAAAGGAGAGAGAGATAAGAACATTTATCTGTTCCTCTATGTGCCTTGACTGGGGAATGAATCAGCAACCTTTATGCCTTGGGACGATACTCTAAACAACTGAGCCAACAGGCCGGGGCAGAGTTTAAAAATAATCCACAAAATAAATGAAATGTTTATAAACCCTTTAAATCCTTGTAAGTGTACAAGTAGAACTGAATCATTTACTGGACAAAGTAGTGTTACTCTTATGGTTACTAGCTTCAGCACTGGCATGCTGTGTTATAATTTGCTTTGTTACCTTGCAGTTTGACACATAGTGTGCATTTTTCTGTCACTGTAACAATTGTAATGACAAATTTTTATCTTATTGCAGAATTAAAATGGCATTGATAGGAGTAAACTCCAGAGGCTGGGCCTGAGCAGGAAGTTGGTCGCTTAGGCGCAGAGCTCAGTCGTATGACCTGAATCTCTTGACTTTTGTCCAATCTGTTTAATATATGATATGTCATTAAATGCTTTTAAATTTAGGGGGCAAAGTATCCAGTAAATAAGTCAAATACTTACGATAAAAATGCTAGGTGAGAAAAGTTTAAAAAATTAATATTAGAAGTATTTTTTAGAAGTCATATTGACACTATTCTTTTTTATTTTTATTTCAGAGAGGTGAAGGAGAGAGGAAGAGAGAAACATCAATTTGTTGTTCCACTTATTTATGCATTTATTAGCTGATTCTTGTATGTGCCCTGACCAGGGATTGATCCTATAGCCTTGGTATATTTGGACAATGTTCTAATCAACTGAGCTACCCAGCAGGGTGGGAAAAAGTTTTAATGATTGATTTTCATACCATATCTTAGAACTGTAGAGAATAAGAAGGCAAACCAAATAATGAAGGTTTCTACTTGAATTCTAACTAAAAAATAGCTACTAAGGAGAAGTGAAACCAGTGAATTCATCATTTAAATTAAGAAATATTACGGGAATTTTCTATGTGTTTATTGAATGAATAAATGGTGCATTATTTTACCTGAAAAACAATGAAGTTTCTCTGGCATAAAAATGTTCAGATATTCCTGAAGAACCTAGATTCAAAGATTCTAAATAAAATACTAGCAAACTGAATTTAACATCACATTTAAAGGATTATACATCATAACCAAGGGGAATTTATCTAGAAATGCAGGGATCATTCAAGATACACAAATTAATTAATGTAAAACTACATAAAAAATAAAAATAACAATCATCTCAATAAATACAGTAAAAGCACTTGACAAAATTCAATACCATTTCAAGACAAAAGGAATTTATACCAACATAATAAAGGTTGTATATGAAAAGCCAACATATATCATATTCAACAGAGAAAAACCAAAGCTTTTCCTTTAATGTTAAGAACAAGATAAAGCCTGAGCAGGCAGTGGTGCAGTAGATAGAGCGTCGGACTGGGATGCGGAAGGACCCAGGTTTGAGACACCGAGGCCGCCAGCTTGAGTGCAGGCTCATCTGGCTTAAGCAAAAAGCTCACCAGCTTGGATCCAAAGTCGCTGGCTCAAGCAAGGGGTTACTCAGTCTGCTGAAGGCCCGTGGTCATGGCACATATGAGAAAGCAATCAATGAACAACTAAGGTGTCACCACGAAAAACTGATGATTGATGCTTCTCCTCTCTCTCCATTCCTGTCTGTCTGTCCCTATCTATTTATCTCTCAGACTCTCTCTGTACCTGTAAAGAAGAAGAAGAAGAAGAAGAAGAAGATAAAGATTCTTATTTTTACCACTTTTATTCAATATTTAGTATTGGAAGTCCAACCCAAAGCAACTAGGCAAAAAAATAAATAAAGGCTGTAGGAATTAGAAAGAAAGAAATGTAATTATTTCTTTGCAAATTATGTGATTTTAAATATAAAAAGTATTGAATGTGCCAAAAAATTAATCAAGAAATTTAGTAAATTTATAGGATATATGAACATGCAAAATCAGCTGCATTTCTATGCAATGCCAATGAACCAACTTAAAAATAAATTAGGAAAACAATCTCATTTAAAATAGCATAAAAAACCATAATTCTTAAGAATAAACTTAAACATTAAGGTAAACGATTTGTACATTTAAAACTATAAAATATTAATGAAAGAAATTAAAGAAGGCACAGAAAAATGGGAAAACATCCCATGATCGTGGATTGGAAAAATTAATGTTGTTAAAATACCCATACTACCCAAAGTAATTTATATATCCAGGTCAATGCAGTCCCTATTAAAATTCTAATGCCTTTAAAAAAAAATAAAAATAGGAAAATATTCCTAAAATTTATATAAAACCATAAAAGTGTCAGAATAACCAAAATAATCTTTAGAAAGAGGAAAAAATACTGAAGGCATCATACATATACAGGAAGCATATCCTGATTTCAAAATACACTACAAAATTACAACAAAACAGTACGGCAATGGCATAAAGAATAGGGAGCCCAGGCCCTGGCTGGTTGGCTCAGCAGTAGAGAGTCATCCCAGTGTGTGAAAGTTCTGGGTTTGATTCCTGGCTAGGGCACATGGAAAAGTGCCCATCTGCTTCTCCACCCTTCCTCCTCTCCTTTCTCTCTATCTCTCTCTTCCCCCCCCCCCCAGACCTCCAGGCCAAGGCTCCATTGGAGCAAAGGTGGCCTGGGAGCTGAGGATGGCTCCATGGCCTCCACCTCAGGCACTAGAATCGCTTCAGTTGCAGTGGAGCAAAGCCCCAGAGGGGCTGAGCATCACCCCCTGGTGGGGATGCCAGGTGGATCCCGGTCGGGCACATGTGGGAGTCTATCTGTCTGCTTCCTCTCACTTCTCACTTCGAAAAAATACACACACAAAAAAAGAATAGGGAGCCCCAAAATAACCCCACACATATACGGTCACTCACTCTTTAACATGGGTACCAAGAATACACAATGGAGAAAGGAGTGAAAAATTACCTCTTCTATAAATGGTGCTGGGAAAACTGGATATCCACATGCAAAAAACAAAAAGAATTAAATTCTTATCTTATACCATATGCAAATGTCAACTAAAAATGGGTGAAAGGTTTAAACAACACTGGGAACCATGAAACTCCTATAACAAAATGTAAGGGGAAAGCTTTATGACACTGGGCTTCATAATAATTTCTTAGATACAATATCAAGAGCATAAGCAACAAAAAGCAAAACAAATTAAACTGTATCAAACTAAAAATCTTCTGCAATAAACAATCAACTGAGTAAAATGGAAGAATATATTTTCAGACCACATATCTAACAACAGTTTAATATCCAAAATATGTAAAAAACTGATACAACTTAGTAGCCAGGAATACTAATAATCTGATTTCAAACTAGCAAATGATCTGACAGGCATTTCTTTAAAGAGGACATACAAATCACCAATAGGCTTCCAAAAAGATGTGCAATAGCACTAATTAGGAAAATGCAATGAGGTTTCAACTCATGGCATAATTAAAAAAAAAAAAAGATAAGTGTTGACTTGGATGTGGGAAAAAGGGAACCCTTGTACACTGATAACGGTTATATATAATGGTTCACCTGCTATGAAAAATGGTATAGACATTCACCAAAATATTAAAAATAGAATTAACATATGATTCATTAATCCCACTTCTAAGTATGTAGCCAAAAGAATTGATAATAGGATCTTAGATATGAACTCCCATGTGTGTTACAACATTATTGACAAATAGTAAAAATATGGAAATAACCTAAATTTCCATCAACTGATGAACAGGTAGAGAAACTGCATTGCATGCATACATTGAAATATTATTCAGCCTTCAAAAAGGAGCAAATTCTGTGATATGTAACATGGACAAAACTTGAGGACATTTTATTATATAAAAATAGCTAGCCATGGAAGGACACATATTGCATAATTCCATTTATATGAGGAATCTAAAATAGTCAAACTCATAGAATCAGAGAGTAGAATGATGGTTGCCAGGAGCTTGGAATACTAAGTTTTACTTATGCAGATGAATAAATAAGTTCTAGAGACCTGCTCTACAACAGTATGCCTATAGTTAACAATAGTATATTACCCACTGGAAAATTTAAATGGTATATACCATGTTGTAGTCTTGCCACAATAAAAAATAAACAATACAAATAATAAATTTAAAATATATAAATATAATGTATGTTCAAATAGAACAAAAAATTAAACAAGAGCAATAAGACAAATGCAAGTTTTCCTAAAAGATGCTTAATCATTCAGTAAATATCTTGAATATTATTGATGTTCTTAATACCATCATGGAAACTAGGTGGCCTAAAGAAATATAATGGCTGATCAATAAGCTTATACTGTGAGGAAAAAAACAACTTGGAAGAAACTATACACAACAATATTAAATAGCACATTGCTGATGTTATGAGTTTCTGACTCTTTTATGATACTTGTATGTTAATAGAGGTTTGACCTTAGGTCAGACAATGATACTTGAAGAGTTATTTTAAAATTTTTTTTTAATTTTTTTTTTATTTATTCATTTTAGAGAGGAGAGAGAGAGAGAGAGAGAGAGAGAGAGAGAGAAGGGGGGGAGGAGCTGAAGCATCAACTCTCATATGTGCCTTGACCAGGCAAGCCCAGGGTTTCGAACCGGTGACCTCAGCATTTCCAGGTCGACGCTTTATCCACTGCACCACCACAGGTCAGGCCTTGAAGAGTTATTTTAAATAAAATATAAAGAAGAAACAGATTTTTAAATTGCAGTATAACTTAAAAAACTAAAGTTCAAATATCTGAAGCAACACAATATACTTTTGAAATAGACCTTAAATATAAATGCATACATCTCAACTGTAAGCAAGTACATTCACATGTAATTCTCAGGTAAATTTGAAAATTTTTCTAATTTATAAAATTGGTTACTTTTCCAGTCATAGCACCAAGAAATTTAGTTATATGTGATATTAATTTAGTGCCATATATCAGATTAAAAATAGAAAAATAAAGACTACTAACGAGTTACTTAAATCTGGGAACTTTATAGCATTATACAGCCAAAGCAAAATAAAATTTCTCAATATTGGAGATTTTATTTAGTCTGTTATCTATGTTTGAACCTGGATGATATCATTGGTTTCAATACTGTCCTTGTTTGCCAATGAATTATATTGAGGAGATTTTTAATTATGGAAAGACTTTCTGGTTGTCAAAGAATTTTTCTATTTCATTCTTTACAAAATAATTACTGTTTTGATTTTTATGCAATAACAGATAATTAAGCATTTATTATGTTTACAATAAACTTCTTACAATATCACCAATCGCCAGTTTTTTTGAAACTTTGTTTAGAGTGTTCACTTTAATCTCAGAGATCTGTAAATCACTAGAAAAATTCAAGAACACTTCACCAGACCATTTGAATTCCATTCTTGTTTTGAATTACTGCTTTTGATTATTTTTCAACTCTGAAGAATCAAATTAAGCCATATTAAAGTGAAGTTTTATTTTGAAGTGTTTTGACTTGCAAAGCATTATTCACAGACTGAATTTCATGAAGTGAAACCAGATTTCTTGATTAAATTACCATTAATTGCATAAAGTTAATAATGCATTACCTCTCCCAGTCTTGGATCTCTGTATTCCAAGGGTACATAAACCACTGGTGGTGTTAATATTCTTATGGAGACTATAAAACCATTTACTTTAGTCTCCATTTTTATTTTACCTTGAATCTTTTAACTAAATAAAGTAATAGTACAGGTTGGCAATTTCTTCATAGCAGTCAGCAAGAATGGTACTAAAGAAAGTGGTTTTTATCTATTTTAATGCAGAGTTTTTGTGAAAATAAAGAAAGCAAAATAAAATATATGAAAACATTCAAAAAAGCAATTTGGTTATACGGTATTTTTATGTAAATTTCTGTAGAAATGTTTATATTTTAAAAACTTATTTGTAACAATACTATATTATATTAGATCTTACCAACCAATTTCAGCTTATTTTAAGAAAAGCACAAAGCATAATTAAACATTACTAAAGTCAGGTGGAATTTTAAATATTCCCTTTGCACAGGAAATGCCAGACTATTCATGTTCCTACATAATTAGAGTTTATTTTTGGCTAGTACTCTGGTAGCAAAAGATTCTGACAGCCAAAATGAATTTTGTGCTCACCAGAAAAAAATAAATACTTCTAAAATATATAGTCTAAAAAGACATAAAGAAAAACGGGTTGTTGTTACTTTGTAGTTAACAAATAGGTTACGTATAGACATATACTTAATATGATAGTTTATTCATTCTCTTTAATTTTTTTTCAGTTTTACTTAGATATAATTGACTTATAACATTATGTAAGTTTAAGGTATACATGTGATAATATGATATGGATATGCCAGGAAATGGCCACCACAATAAAGTTAGTTAGCATGTCCAATATCTTACACAGTAATAGTTTTTTTGTGTGTAACGAGAACTTTTAAGATGTATTCTGTTAGCACTTTCAGATGTAAAATACAGTGTTGTTAACTATAGTCAGCGTGCTATATCCACAGAACTTATTCACCTTACAACGTGAAGTTTGTACCCTTTATTCATTTCCCCCACACTCCTTCTGTCCCTGGCAACCACTAATCAACTCTGTTTCCATGAGTTTTGTTTTTCTATTAGATTCCATATAGAAGTGAGATCTTTTCTTTCATTTAGCCTAATGTCCTTCAAATTCATCTGTGTTGTTGCAAATGACAAGATTTTATTCCTGTTTATGGCAGACTAATATTTCATTGCACATATATGCCACAACTTTTTATTGAATAGACACTTAGGTTATTTCCATGTCTTCACTATAAATAATGCTGCAATGAGCATAGAGAAGGAGATCTGTCTTTGAGATAGTGATTTCATTCCCTTTAAATATATACCCAGAAGTGGAATTACTGGATCATTTGGGAGTTCTGTTTTTTCATTTTTGAAGAGACTCCATACTGTTTTCTGTGATGACTGTACCAGTTTACAGTCACAACAATAGTGTACAGAGTTCTCTTTTCTCCACATCCCCGCCAGCACTTATGCTTTTTTAATTAAATGTATTGGGGTGACATTGGTTAATGAAATCATATAGGTTTCAAGTTTACAATCTGATACCTCATCTGTATATTACATTGTGTGCCCACCACCCAAAGTCAAATCTTCCATCATCAGATATTTGATCCCCTTTATCTGTTACTACCCCTAACCCCCCTCCCTCTGGTATAACCACCATACCATTGTCTGTGTCTATGAGTTTGTTTGTTTTTCTTGTTCATTCATTTGTTGCTTTCAGTTTTATGAGAGTGAAGTCACATGGTTCTTGACTTATGTCTGACTAATTATGCTTAGCATAATATTCTCAAGGTCCATCTGTGTTCTCGCAAGTGGCAGTATTCTATCTCTCCTTACTGCTGAGTAGTATTCCATAGTATATATGTACCACATCTTCTTCCTCAATCATCCATCGAAGGCCACTTCAGTTGTTCACATGTCTTGATCACAGTGAATACTGTAATGTTAAACTAGTTATTCTAACAGGCAGGATATAAGATCTCATGCTAGCTTTTATTTGCATTTCCCTCAGAATTGGTCATGCTGAGCACCTGTTCATGTACATGTTGATTACATGTATCTCTGCCCAGTTTTTAATCAGATTGTGGGTTGTTTTTTTTTACTTTCATGAGTTTCTTATATACTTTGCCTATTAAATCCATTGTGAAATATTGGGTTTGCAAATGTTTTCTCCTATTCTATAGGTTGCTTTTTCATCTTGTTGACAGTTTCTTTTGTTGTGTAGAGTTACTTTGATATAGTCGCAACTTTTATTTTTGCTTTCATTGCCTGCACTTTTGGTGTCATGTCTAAACATAATTGCTAAGATCAACGGTAAGGAGCTTTCCCCCATGTTTTCTTCTAGGAATTTCATGGTATCATATAGCTCTTTAATCCATTTTGAGTTAACTTTTGTGAGTAATGTAAGCTAGGCATCCAGTTTTCCATGGGAATATCCAATTTTCCCAGCTCCTTTTATTGAAGTGTTTCTTTCCCCATGTTTATTCTTGGTTTCTCTATCAAATATTTGTTACCATTGGCAAATGGGTTTATTTCTGGGCCCTTGATTCTGTTCCATTGCAATCAGGCAATAAAAAGAGACAAAAAGCATTCAAATCAGAAAATAAAAGTAAACTGTCTCTAAAGATGACATAATCTTATATATAGAGAGAATACTACATGCTCCACCAAAAAGCCATTAGAACTAATAAACAAATCTAGTAAAGTTAAAGGATGCAAAATAAATATTAAAAAAAAAAAACAGCTGTAACTTTGGGACAAATTATAAGTCCTAAACTCTGGTGCCAGAAAAAGAAAAAAAAGAAAAATCAGCTGTGTATATATGCTAACAAATAACTATCTGAAAAAAAGGTTTCATTTAAAATAGCATTAGAAACAATAAAATACTTAGAAATAAATTTAACAAATAACTTGAAATGTTGTATACTTGAAAACCATAAAAAATTCACTAAACACATTGAAAAAGACAAATAAATGGAGATATTTTATGTTCATGCACTGAAAGAATTAATTGTTAAAATGCCCACTACCCTAAGTCATCTATATATTGAATTCAACCTCTATAAACATTTCAATGGAATTTTTATATAAATAGAAAAAAATATTTTAAAATTTATATAGAATCACACACACACACACACACAAACCTTAATTGGCCTGAGCTTTCTTGAGAAAAAGAACAAAGCTGAGTCACATTTACTGATTTCAAAATATATTACAAAGTTGTGGGAGTCAAAACAGTATTATAATGGCATAAAAACAGACACATAGACCAATAGAATAGAATGGAGAATTTATTCAGTCTAAAAAAGTATAAAGTTTCAATATAATTTCTTGAGTAATTGTTCAATAACTTATCTAAGAGGATGCTGACTGAGAATCAAAACTCCTGTTCTTTGTTTTGTTTGGGTACTATGCTCTTTACTAAGGTATATTTTACAATACAGAAAATGCATAAATCCTAATTGGATATTTTGATATCTCTGTACATGTGCATACACTACTCTACCTACCATTTAGCTCAAAATGGACAATCTTTCCTTTACTCCAAAAATATCCTCCAAGCTTTCTTTCTAGTCAATAGTATTTTCATGAGCAGTAACTGCTTTTTGGATATGTGTCTCCAAAATAGCTTTGCTTGCTCTTGAACTTCATATAAATGGAACCATATACTTCGTGGTACTTTTCCATGACTGGCTATCTTTTCTCAAAATATGTCCATAAAGCTCTTTTTCTAAGCATATAATTTCTTTTTTTTTTTTTGTATTTTTCTGAAGTTGGAAACGGGGAGGCAGTCAGACAGACTCCCGCATGCACCCGACTGGGATCCACCCGACATGCCCACCAGGGGGCGATGCTCTGCCCATCTGGGGCATCGCTCTGTTGCAACCAGAGCCATTCTAGCGCCTGAGGCAGAGGCCATAGAGCTATCCTCAGCGCCCGGACCAACTTAGCTCCAATGGAGCTTTGGCTGCAGGAGGGGAAGAAAGAGACAGAGAGGAAGGAGAGGGGGAGGGGTGGAGAAGCAGATGGGCGCTTCTCCTGTGTGCCCTGGCCAGGAATCGAACCCGGAACTCCTGCATGCCAGGCCGACGCTCTACCACTGAGCCAACTGGCCAGGGCCTAAAGCATATAATTTCTACATTAAAGTTGTTGAATTCTTCTACAGAACAAATTCACTTATAAGGCTGCCTGGAGGCAATGTAAGAGGCAACATCTAATCGATTGCTCTATTCCACTGGGTATCGTTTCTCAGATCATGTTCCCCTGATTGTCTTTCACATGTATTCAATAAATATTTGTGGACGAATAAACAATGATCAGTTATTAGAATGCCAGAGAGATCTTTATCTTTTCTGTACCCAAAGGTGGTGTTTTTATTCCCCTGTTCCCAAGTATATTTGTTAAACGTTTGAATCCTTGGCAAACAGGAGGACATTTTACTATTTTTCTCTCAAGGTTTCCATATCTTAAGGTTATTATAAAATCAGAGTTTTGTGCTCAAAAACAGATTTGGTGGGTTATAACATATTATTAGTTCAATGTCCTTTGATATAAAAACTATGTTCAACAAATACAACAGGTGGAGCACAGTGATCTCCCTCTCACTTTGCCTTCCTCTCCGTCAACATGATTGTCTTTACAGTTTGGACAAACTTCATTAAGAGAGAATTAAAGAGGGGCCAACATTACTGCCTGCTTTAGGTATCAGAGAATGAAAATTTACCTTAAGTGGAAAAAAACTGTACCAAAAGTTGGGCTGTGCATGCTTGCTGAGATTACACTATAGCCTGGCTTTCTGACTTTAAATCAACTGTCTCAGCTGTTTAGTTCTTAGCTGGTCTGCTGCAACAGGCATAGCCTCATAAGCATGTAGCAAGAACTAACAGAAATCTCTTTTAATTAATATAGGAGAAATACAATTTCAAATCTGAACTACATTAACATTTTCAAAGCCTTTTCAATCTCGTAGTTTAGGTCTTTACTAAGCTGTTTGCTACTGAAAATCCAGTTTGATGTTTAAGGGGTTTTAAGGGTTAAAATTTTGGTTTCCTTTTGTGAAAGCAAGGTATTTTTTTAATTTTGGGAATTACCTTTCTATTTATTAATTCAAGAGTTTTAGCTCTTGGGAAATATTCTTTAGCAAAATTATATAGGCTGCAACATACTGACTGATTGGATACATTTTAGGTTCAATAAAAACAGCCACCCCTGTATGATACCATCTGAGCCTTTTCAGGTGTAGGCCACACACTGATGGTGCTCCCTGAGAAACCTTGTTGGATTTAATAGACAAATGTAGATTTAAAACATTTATAACACAAATCAAGACCAAACCCAAAGAGTGGCTGCGTTGGGAATGGTTTGCCATAATATTATACACACTAAGAGGTAAGTACAAATGCCCGTAATACGTTTGACTCACTGACTAAAAATTTATTATTTGGATTGGTCTTAACTCCATTCCTCCTCCCATATGTTTGTTCACAACATGCTTTGGCCCCAGAATGTTAAGAAGAGAGAACGTGCATACTTGGATTTATAGAGGTGCATGATAGATAGCATGCTTTATTTTGTCAGGGTTGACATCAGGCAGGGCTTAGCCTGGAGAGCTGAGGAGATCTCTTTTTCATCTTCCTCTCAAATATTATTTCTGTATCCTCAATTTGCAGTGCGTTTTTATCCTTTAAAATCCAGAGGATTCTCATTTTGTTATGCTTTAGCAAAATGAGATAGTTGACATGCAAGTCAGGGAAATGCAGAATGTTATTTTCTTTCTTTGTTTTTTAAATCCCAAGGCTGTCTGTCAGTGCTGATTGTACTGTATACGAGAAACCCCGTGATTGCTTCATGACAGGTAAGGTGCCCTGGGTAAGGCCAGCAGGAAATGCTTTTACAGACCTCTCAAGGCGAGCTCTTCTTTGCGCTCACGCCACACTTCCCTCCGTACCTGCTGGGAAATGCACATTACTTTCTTCTTTGGGAGGGGGGTCATTTATAATTGGTTATACTTTCTTTTTTTTTTTTACATACAACTTTCCATTACTTGAAATCACTAGCATGACTTTTTCCCTCAACATTTTTACTGTGTGCGATACTTAAGCTGAGTTCTGAGGCACATCATCCTGGGCACTCCTAGAAGTGTGTCTGCTTCCATCCAGGGCAACACAGAGTGTGGCCAGCTGCCAGGGCCATTTTAGCAAAAAGGAATTACAATGCATTTCTGCTATCCTTGAGCACACAATATGATGGTAGATTGAACAGGTAATAGTGACATGTCACTGCATAGTATCTCTTCTAGTTTAATTTTTAAGCATAGGAGGCACATAGTAATTACAATATAAAGGGTAAAGTCATACTAGGTAACAGATAAACTATGTTAAATACGGTGTAATTGCCATTAAGATGTTTAACACTAGTTTCTCTCTCATTTTCCAGTCACACAATAGTATTATATAATAATACTTCACTCCTTGGAACACAGTGTCACCATGTTACTTTCCTTGATCAAGGGGGAGTGATATATGTCACTTTTGAACAGAGGTTTAAGCATTAGTTTGTGTTTTGCCACTTTCTCCTTTTCTTCTGTGAAAGCAACACACAATGACCCAGAACGTTGTGCTGTCTGCTGGGGTCCTGATATGTGGGGTGATGTGGAACACAGTGCTCAGCAACCCTCACACACACAGCGGGTAAGTGCACACTCAGCCTGTGCTTCCCTCAATTCACTGCAGTGATCACACACTTCCTACTTTCTTCACATGCCTTCTCTAAATCCTAATAAAAAATATACAGATGTTTTCAAATGGCCACATAGTTATCAGACTTCGAATATGAACCCAGAACTTTTGTCTGGGTGGAGCGATTGAGCAAAAAGGACCTAGAGAGAAAGAGAGAGAACTGAGAGTGAGAGAGAGATGAGTAAAATAAAGGAGAGAGGAGGGGGGAGTAAGAGAGAGGGGAGAGATGAAAAAGAGAGGAGAGAGAGAAAGAAGAGAGGAGGAGAAAGAGGAGAGAGAAAGGAGAGAGAAGGGAGAGAGAGGGGGAAAAAGGGTAGAGAGGAGACAGAAAGAAAGAGAGGAGAGAGAGAGGTTGAGGAGAGAAAGAGGAGAGAGAGTGGTCATGGACACAGGGTGGTGACTGCCTGGGGAAGGGGAAAGGTGGAGTAGGGTATGGGGGATAAATGGTGATGGACAAAGATGATTTGGGGGATGAACACACAATATGGAGTACAGAGATGTTCTGTAGAACTGGGTACCTGAAACCTGTGTAATTATGTTAACAAGTATCATACCAACAAATTCAATTTAAATTTTTTTTAAAAAGGTCTTCTTACTAAGGTCTAGCCATTGAGGGAGAACACTTAATGTACTGTATTCCTAAAAGTAATAAAGGGATATTTTATAGAAGTTTCCCTCATATAGGCCAGTCCTTCCCTCTCATACAAAATTTCCTCACTTTTATCTAAGTAACTTGGAATTTCTTATGTACTATATACCCTGTCTATAAATGCAGAGGAAGAGATTTTTTACTAAACTTCATCAGTACAAAAATGCAACAATCTTTATTTTAATCATCTGTATAACTAAATCACTAAGTTCCATCACCTGTTCAGAATGAAATTGAATGTGACCTTACTAGGGAAGCAGCTGTCAGAAAGATGCACAAGAATGTCTTAGTTCACCTTCATATATATGCTCCCCAAAATAATGCAAGTCTGTTTCCCGGATGATGCTCAATCTCAATTGACATTTCTCAAATACAAGAATAAGTCACTTATTTATTTGAAACTACATGAAGATAAGAAAGAACAACCAGCCCAACAGATATTCAAACTCATCTTTATGTAGAAGTGTCATATTTGTTTGCACTGTAAAAGCACCTTCCCTCTTCTGTAAGACATCCTGGGTGCCTCCTCTGGGTGCATGCTTACATCTGACATTGAATCTTTATGTTGCATCTTGGTTATACTCTGCCTGTCTTTAAGGTTGGTTGATATACACCCAATCAATGATTTCAGTCCTGAAGAAATACCCTTAACATTTGCCCAAGTTGGCGACTGGAGTAGGCATAATCATCATATTTTAATGATTAATAGAATAGTGTCAGGGCCATTACAGTAAAGAGCGAAGATCAACATTTTGGTCCAATAATGAGAGATTTATCTGGCCAGTAGGCTCAGTGGTAGAGTGTTGGCCTAGTGTGTGGAGGTCCTAGGTTTGATTCCTGGCCAGGGCACACAGGAGAAGCACATATCTGCTTTTCCATCCATCCCCCTTTCCTTTCTCTCTTTCTCTTCCCTTCCCGCAGCCAAGGCTCCATTAGAGCAAAGTTGGCCTGGGTGCTGGGGATGGCTCTGTGGCCTCTGCCTCAGGCGCTAGAATGGCTCCAGCTGCAACAGAGCAACCACCCAGATGGGCAGAGCGTCGCCCTCTGGTGGGCATGCCCAGTGGATCCCAATTGGGTGCATACAGGAGTCTGTCTCTCTACCTCTCCACTTCTCACTTCAGAAAAATACAAGAGAGAGAGAGAGAAAGAGAGAGAGAGAGAAAGATTTGGCAAATGCTACACAGAATATGTTCATTCCAAGATATCCGCCATGACTTGTTCCAGGATCGCTTCACTTCAGACTTGGGAAGGATTGTCTGAGAAGAGCCTTAAAATAATGTGACAGAGCCCTGATTTTCTTCCCGCCACATAGATTTTGTTGTTACTGTCATATATTCTTATTGCTTAATGTAATAAACCCCATTTTCTCTGAAAAGGATGACGGCAGACAGAGATGTTTTGTTTTCAGCAATAAAGGATTCACATGTTCCCCCCTGAACCTTTCCTAACAGAATAAGAGAAGGGGAATAGAGCCATGTACACACTGGAAATTTCTGTGGTGACAAGACTTAATAGCATTAAGAGCATTGGGATTTACAACCATTGGGCCCAGCTTCAACTCGTGGCTCTTGCTAATAAATGTCTTCAGATACATGACAAGCCTCAATGTCCTTATCTGTAAAACAGGATTTGAGCTGTAACTCATTTGTAGACTATTTTGAATATTACGTGATAGCTTGTCAGGTGCTTGAGTGCCTGGCATATATCAAGTACTGAATGAGCAACCACCTTAATTCTTTGTATGATAATGCTATTTTATTATTATTATAATAAATAAAAGCCTGATACCAGAGTTGAAACTACTCTTTAGTAACTAAACAAAGAAGGGGACTCTGACCCTTTCTCTAAAGAGTCAAAGACTAATGCAGAGTCATGTAAGTAGTGGGGTCTCTCATGTCAAATATTATGCAATAAAGTAAACAAACAATCACCCAAAGAAATTGTCATATGATGCAAAGGAATAAAAAGATTGAGAATGAGCCTGACCAGGCGGTGGCACAGAGGATAGAGCGTTGGACTGGGATGCAGAGGACCCTGGTTGAAACCCTGAGGTCACCGGCTTGAGCGTGAGCTAATCTGGTTTGAGTGCAGGTTGCTGGCTTGAGCGTGGGTTCACAGACATGACTCCATGTTTACTGGCTTGAGCCCAAAGGTCACCGGTTTGAAGTTTAAGGTCACTAGCTTAAAGCCCAAGGTCACTGGCTTGAGCAAGGGGTCACTCGTTGTGCTGTAGCACCCTGGTCAAGGCACATATGAGAAAGCAATCAATGAATAACTGAGGAGCTGCAATGAAGAATTGATCCTTCTCCTCTCTCTCCCTTCCTGCCTGTCTGTCCCTAGCTGTCCTTCTCTCTGTCTCTCTCTCTCTGTTTCTGTCAGAAAAAAAAGACTGAGAATGATTATTATTGTAAGATGAAGTTAGGTGTGCAGGAGTGGGGATATCTTTTAGAGATGGTAAATTCTCAAGCTAAGCAAATGTTAATACCATATTTCCTCATGTATAAGACTTATCTTTTTTACAAAATTTTGGGGTCTAAAAACTGACTGCATCTTATACAGTAGTTGTAGATTATTTACTTGCATTTTCTGCTTTTTTGTGCTTGTTTTTGCGCTCATTGTTGAAAACAATGATTCATCATCAGACACAGATGAGGACAAGCTAATGGATGTGAGTTTTGACAGTGATGAGGAGTTACCTGAATTTTATGATGAATAAAACTTAAGTTCAATAACTGTA
The DNA here is from genome assembly GCF_036850765.1 of Saccopteryx bilineata. Classification (NCBI taxonomy): domain Eukaryota; kingdom Metazoa; phylum Chordata; class Mammalia; order Chiroptera; family Emballonuridae; genus Saccopteryx; species Saccopteryx bilineata. The sequence continues at coordinate 265,799,028 of NC_089490.1, read as the reverse complement.
TGTAATACATTTTTTTTCAAAATTCAGGCCCTAAAATTAAGGTGTGTTTTATACATGGGAGCCTCTTATACATGGAGTAATCTAGTAACTTAAAAAAAAATTACTAGAGGGTAAGGGCCATGTCTTAACTACATTGCAGAGTTGCACAGAGCTTTGTGTGTCTGTATCTATGTATATTTAAATGCTTTTTTTTTTTTTTTGTATTTTTCCAAAGCTGGAAACAGGGAGGCTGTCAGACAGACTCCCACATGCGCCCGACCGGGATCCACCTGGCATGCCCACCAGGGGGCGATGCTCTTCCCATCTTGAGGCGTGCTCTGCCGCAATCAGAGCCATTCTAGCGCCTGAGGCAGGGGCCACAGAGCCATCCTCAGTGCTTGGGCAAATTTACATTAAAAATGTTTAGGTAACTAAGATAATTAACTATATAAAACTAAAATATTTAATGATGAATAGATGACCAGTAGTGTCCCTTGCTTATGTGATGTGTTTATTTCAATATACACATCCTACAGTTACAATACCAAAAGTTCCATCAATTTGCACAGATGAGAAAAACAATAGTATGGCTACGTAGACAAGATGAAATAAACAGCCAGAAAACCACTGAAAACTAGAGCAGTGCTATTTGTTAGAAGCACAGACTTTTATTTCATCACAGACACTCTTTCATGAAGACTCCATTTTTATATTTGCCCCTTATATTTTTCCACAGATGGTAAAGGAGGTTTACAAGTGTTATTATACTCAGATCTTTTTCCATCATTGAAGGCCAAGAAGAAGACAGACACTATCTTTTAAGATCTATATAATACACTGCTAGAATGTGTTTCCAAAAATGGCTGCAACAATAGCACCCAATCTACATGGCTTTATTCACGTGGACTTTTCACTCAACCAGCAAAAGAAGTTTCTCTTTCTTTAAAATCTGGGCTGACTTTATGGTCTGTTATGACAAATAGAATGCAACAAGAGCAAAAATGTCCATTTCTTTTTTCTAAGTTTTTTAAATTGATTGATTGATTGATTGATTTTAGGAAATAAAGATATGCATTCATTCGTTAATTCCTGTATGTGCCCTGACTGGGGATCAAACCTGCAGTCTTGGTGTGTTTAGTGCTCTAACCAGCTGTGCTACCGGCCAGGGCCAAAGATGTTAACTTCTGTCCTATGCTTTCAGTGAACAGCAGATTCTGCTTTTAACCTTGGAATCTTCCTTCTTTCTTGGAACCCAGCCACCATTTGGTGGGAAAGTCCCAGGAGCCATGTCAAGAGGCTTGCATGAAGGAGAAGTAATACTCCTGGCTAAACCTCAGATGATCTCCTTACTGACAGCCAATGCCATTTTTCATGGTACATGTAAAACCATTTTGGATGTTATAGTCAAGGCCATCATCTGCTTCATGAGCAAACCCAGTTGATACCACAAGGAGCAGAATCCCCTAGCTAAGCACTGACTGAATTTCCAACTTTCAGAATCATGAGCACATAAAATACTTGCTATTTTCAACCACTAATTTTATTTTTAAATGTTTTTATCATGGTAAATCTTTATGACAGAATTTGCCATTTAAAATATTTTTTATTTTTTATTTTTTAGCAAGATTGAGACAGAGACACAGAGAGAAAGACAGAGAAAGGGACAGACAGGGACAGGAACAGACAGACAGGAAGGGAGAGAGATGAGAAGCATCAATTCTTCATTGCGGCACACCTTAGTTGTTTATTGATTGCTTTCTCATATGTGCCTTGCCCAAGGTGCTACAGCAGACCGAGTAACCTCTTACTCAAGTCAGTGACCTTGGGCTTCAAGCCAGCAACCTTTGGGATCAAGTCAGCGACCATGGAGTCATATCTATGATCCCACATTTAAGCCAGTGACCCTGCGCTCAAGCTGGCAACCTCAGGGTTTTGTACCCGGGTCCTCTGTGTCCCAGGTCGATGCTCTATCCACTGTGCCACCTTCTGGTCAGGCATCATTTGAAATTCAGTTGCAGTAATTTTGTGAAACTACACTAAAATTTATTTTAAAATATTTTTCATTACTTTAAATGAAAACTCTGAACTCCTTCACTAATTTCTCCATTTCATCCTCTCCCTAGGTACTGGTATTCCCTGATCTATATTCTTCTATCTATGAATTTGTCTATTCTAGATCTTTCTTATAAGAATCATACAACATTTTCCCTTTTGTATCTACTTTACTTTATCATGTTTTCAAGGTTCATCATGTTATAGGACATATCAGAGCTTTATTTATTTATTTATTTATTTGACTGAGTATTTTATAATACTGTATATATACAGCACATTGTGTATATTCATTCATCTGTTGATAGACACTTAGGTTGTTCCTACATTTTGGCTACTGAGAATCATGTTGCAATTAACAATGGCACACAACTTTCTGTTTTAGTCTCTGTTTTCAATTCTTTTTAGTATATACCTAGGAGTAGATTATGCTCATTCTTTATTTAACATTAATTTTTTAAATTACAACTTTTATTCAACATTACTTTGTAGTAGTTTCAGGTGTACAGCATAGTGGGTAAACAATTCTATGCTTCACAGAGTGTTTCCCCTGATCATTGCAGTACCCACTGGCACCATGGTTATTAAATATTATTGACTACATTTCCTGTGCTGTACTTTATCTCCCCGTAACTACCCACATAGTTTTACACACTAGCTGCACCATTTTACATGCCCAATAAGTTACTAGTTTGTGGAGTACTTTGCTCCATTGCAATAAATAATAAAATAAGTATACCTTTATTAACACTGCTACAAAAGCTCCCCAAAACACCATAAAAACTCATATTAGAGAAATAAAAATATATGAGACAGTTTCCTAACTATATGAAATTTCTACTATCTGAAAGCTCTAAACCTAGTAAGAACATCAATATGGTTTTATTAAATACCTCTAAGAATATGTGAAGCAATTCACTAATGTACAAGTTCTGTTATCCATAGTGTAGTTCATCTAAGCACCCCACACTGGGCATGTTAAAATACCATCTGGTATAAAATTAGCCTTTGTGGTATTTGTTATCCTGCATTATCTTCTATTTTTTTATGCACTTTGCACACTCCATTCTATATCATTCTCACAGCTTTGCAACATAAGAATTTTTTTATTTTCTGATTTTAAGGGGAAGAAGATTGTTCTGGCTTTAAGGGGATGGAGAGGGCAAAAAAAAAGTAGTAGGAAAAGAAAAGCAAATGCTTCCTTGGAACTTACCCAAGGAGGGAGCTAGTTATGTGTCTCTGGTGTAATACACAATCTTACATTCCAAGGCTGTATTCTATTCAAATATGTCCTTTGCTCAGAAGGCCTGAACCATGTACAAACACAAGAAATTTATGGGTAATTTTTTCCAACAATCAAGATCCATGTCTAGCATACTATGGGTTGAATTAATATTTGTTGAAGAAATAAATTTATATTTCGGTAGGAATTAGGAAAAAATAAACAGAAATCATATCATATCCTATTCAAATTCTATTCAAAATACTATAATAATAAAGGTGAGTGAGGAAGTAATTAAGTCTATTGAGAATGGTCCAAATACAGTGTTATAAAAAGATCCCCTTAGACTATCTCCTGAAAAGTGATGATATACAAGCAGAAATATGAAAAAGGATGCAGAGAATAAAGGTACAGGGGAGAGAGCATATCATTCAAAGAATAAGGTTTATCAGAAGCTTTATCTTAATACATATGATAAAGCATTTGCAGAAATTATTTATTTTTAGCTTGTAAACCAAATTGTATTATCTTTGTTACATAGAGCATGAGCCAGCCCACTTATCTCCTGATATTCATTAAAGTTCAGGAGTAGCAGGGATTAAATGAGTCCCCTGGTTAATTTACCTAGTGATGCTGAGTCACCATGATGATGCTTTCTTTTTTTTTTTCTTTGTATTTTTCTTAAGCGAGAAGTAATGAGGCAAAGAGTCAGACTCCTGCATGTGCCCAACCAGGATTTACTTGGCAAGCTCAATAGGAGGCAATGCTCTGCCCATCTGGGGCCATTGTTTTATTGTAGCTAGAGCCATTTGAGTACCTGAGCCAGAGGCCATGGAGCCATCCTCAGTCCCCGGGCCAACTTGCTCCAATGGAGCCATGGCTGTGGGAGGGAAAGAGAGAGATTGAAGGGAGAAGGGAGATGGTCACTTCTCCTGTGTGCCCTGACTGGAAATTGAACCCAGGACATCCATAAGCTGGGCTGATGCTCTACCACTGAGCTAACTGGCCAGGGCCCATGATGATGCTCTTAACAATTGTTGTCCAACCTACGATTGAATGTATCAAATAACCAGAGTCACAATTACCTAAAACAACCCATCCTATGTTTCCATTTCCTGAAGCCATACAAATCTAGCATAGGCTACACTGCACTCTATAAACCACCTAAGAAGTATTTATTCCTCTCTCCACTTGCCTTTTCTTTTAAAAACTAAACATATCCAGGGCTCTGTCCAGCAATTCTTCAGATGATACAACTTTGAATCCTCTATATCCCAATTAATTCTCCTCTAAACACACTTATTGAAAAGGCAGGTCCACTGTAGCTGTCATCCACTCTAGGCATAGCTGTGACTTGACAAGTATTACTTTAGCAAATCAGTATATGAGCAATGACTAAGCTCGAAATCAGTCATATTAATAACATCAATGTTAGCAGATAGCCCAAGGATTATTTCTGCATACCAATCTATAGTTTTAGAGCTAGGACAATTAGTAAAGTTCAGAGAGAAAGAGTCTGTCCCAAGCAGTGGTCTGGTGCTGGGTAGACTCTAGTTTGTTCCATTCCTCTGGTCTCATACTAGGCTGACTAAATTTGCCCACATTCTGACCACCTTTACAAAGTCATTATGTGACTGCTCATGTGTTAGGCTTCGTCAATTCCAAATGCCATATTTATCAATTCCAAGATATTCATTTTAATTCACATTTGAATATCTCTGAAGGTAGGGTATATTTAAAAATAGCTGTTTTTTAAGAGACAAGTAATAGTCAAGTGGGCTACCTTTTAAAAACATTTATCTCCAGTGTTATTTTGTTCTTTTTAAAAAAAATTTTCTATTGATTTTACAGAGAGGAGGAGAAAGAGAGGCATCGACTCATAGTTTCACTTAGTTGTTCTACTTAGTTGTGCCCTCATCGATTGCTTCTCATCCATGCCCTGACTGGGGGGTTGAACCTGCCACTCTTGGAGTACTAGGTTGACACTTATCCACTAAGCCAATTGACCAGGGCCTCCAGTGTCCTTAACGGCACAGAGAATGATTCTGTGTGCAAAAAATATATTGTCACTTTGAATATTGCGTTGACTCTGTGCGGTGCCAGCTGGGGTACTAGAAATACGTAAAGTATATGACTGTATAACCACGCCATACACCTGAAATCAATACAAAACAAATGGAAAGAAAAAGTGACTCAAAGGGTTCAAATTAAAAACGGGAAAAAGTTTTAGCAATATCTCAATCAGAACATATTTTCTGTTTTAGGCATGCATAAAAGTGGCACATGATTAAGACCTCTTTTTTTCCCATAAACATAATGTAAAAATTCCAAATGATAAACCTAAAATATATTATGATTTAGTTGGCAACATTTTTTCTTAGTAGTTTATAAAATGTTTTACAATAAATATCATCTAGAGCAAACGAAGAAAGTGTATAATGAAAAATGACATTTGGTACATAAAACAAAATTGTACTTGGAATACAAATATTAGAATCAGCAGTCAAATTTGCAGATGCCAAGTTTAGCGACCATATAAAATAGCATTCTTGAGATTCTGAAGTGAGGTGTTGTAGAATGCAAGGTTTGCTAAGCCCTCTCCCAAGGCTTCACCAGTCTGGAAGGACTTACCCTGTTTAGACAGATTGCCATCAGCATCAATCACTGTCACCCTGGAAAAAACTTGGAAGACTCAAAAAGCTGTGCTCACTTAACAATGCTCAGCCTGGCATCTCCTGGTATGTTTTCCTGAAGATGTTTTTTTTAACCTTTTTCAGTAAGATATGTTTCTATTATTGCATAATATATTCCTAAGTAGTAAGACCACAGACTCCAGCCAGGCTACCTGGGTTATTTCCCAGACTCACTATTTTCTAGCCAGTTATTTGTTTCAAGTCAACACTCAAATGATTTGGGTCTCAGTTGCCTCATTTGCAAAATAGGTATCAAATAGGACCCATCCCATTGTGTTATGTGTGTTGGGTTAATATTTGTACCATTTATCTAGCATAGAGTAAGCACGATATTAAACAGGAAAAAAATGATATACTAGTAACATAGGTGGAAGAGTCACTTTTGACTGGTAGCCTTCCAGAACAAGAATATACATCCAGGCGAGTTCAGTCTCCTCCAGCATCTCACTTTATTTCCCTGCCATAGCTAAAAAAAATGTAACCTTTCATTACCAAAATTTCAGAATATTGCAAAGTCATCATTACCAACACTAATTAACTATTTCCTTTGAAAAACATACCTATTAACAGCCTTAGAGACTAGGCAAAGTAATGACCACACATAAACCCTGATCTTTGGAATAAATCTGTGATTGAAGCTTGTCACATTTTTCTTCACCTTCTGTTTATGAAAGAATGCAGAATTAAGGGTTCATTGAAGGTTTGAGTTGGTTGGTTTCAGGTCATTAAGATTTATCAATTTTTACCTTTGCTTATAGCAATACAATAAAATTTCAATTAACTGAAAATTAGTCCTACTAATCAAGTCAAAATTTTTTCACATAGTTTTTTTCATAGGCATTTCTATATGCATGTTTATTTGAGTTTAACTGTAGCCCATCTAACTTAATTTTCTAATAACTGAATTTAGTTACATAACTCCAATAATGACACTAATAAAGTCAATTCTTAGAATTCACTTCATTTCTAAATACTTCTCACCCTGAATAAATAACTCCACAAATTATTTTGATTGCACACACCCTTCCTCTCACCACCTTCCTCCCTGTATCAGTCTTTACTGCAACTCTGCATATGTAACAGGACAAAGAATCATAATGAGATCACAACAGAGAATGTTCGCCCCAGTTCCTGCTCCTAGAAATACAAGAAGAGCCTTTGGATGAAGGAGTAAAGAGATTATAAAAGTCTACTTGCCAGCCTGCAGCGTGTAAGTAGTATCAGTATGCTTTCTCCTTTGGCAAGTACTCAGAGCTTAGTTTGGTTTAGCCAGAAATGATGCTGTTCAGGCCTGTTAAGAGAAGTACAAACAGGGTTGTGGACTGACATTCTAATTAGATGGTGTGATTGGGTGGCAGTTAGTAGCTAGAGGACGCTCATTTCTGCTCCTCCATCCGTACCCTGCCATCCAGCTATTTAAACTACATGTAGATATTCCATGCTTCTTCACTTCACAGCTTTGAACATATTCTTCCATCTTTGCCATCACCTTTTCAACCTAGTTAGGTCCAGTACGCATTTCAAGATTCAGGTCCAATGTGACCACTCCCAGAAACTGCCCTGACTCACCCTCTCAACAGCTTTGATTTTGCCCCACTTTGTACTTCTAGTATTTTGTAGTTACTATCATCCTGTTTATTACAGAGTATTATCATGACTGGTTTACATCTCTGTCTCCTGTTTAGATGGTGTGCAGAAACTAGCAACTAGTCTGACCATGACATATGCTTACTGAATTTTTGCTTCTGGTGAAGTTTACAGGATGGACTTTCAAATTTTGGAAAACAAATAAATTCCACTAAAAAATTATTTTCTTTGTCTTCATCATATAATTTTTATGAATCTCTTGCTTTCTGAAAAGCTTTTATTTTTAATACTTCACTTCCTTTACCTACTAAATCAATGGTTCTAGTGTAGTGTTCATCTTAAGTGGAATTGTCTTGGATGGCTCACTCTGGGACATATTAGACTGTGTTATTCACACAAGAGCTCCAGAATGTTCTATTTCATGTGGTAAGCAAAACTCTCATGGATATTCACAGCAGTCATTTAGTGCGAACCAAAGCTTTTTCATCAACACATGTACTGATTTTCAAATTACAAGGGTGGATTTTGAATACTACCAGCTGAGAAGGGATTTGGTTTTTCTGTTTTGTTTTGTGAATGCTTAGCCTCTCTTTATCCTTATTTCCCATCCATTTTTTTCTGCCTATTTTGTATTTACTGTCCAATTCCCTATCTTTTCATAATTCCAAGAGTGTGCATTCATAAGCTAATCACCGCATTACAGAAGGACACATAGAAATTATTATAATCAACCTACTTAAAAGCGCCAGATAAAGGATGAGAACCCATCTTTGAAAAGAATAAAAGAGAAAAGGATTGATTAATGGACACTTTAATGCCTTTTTCTTCGCAATTACCACCGTCTGAGGATAAATTATTTGAAAAGAAAAGGTACTTATTTTTCTTGCTTATTTTCTTAAACTAAAGCCGAATTTTTTAGATTGGCCAATTGGTCCTACAGCTTTCACATTTGCTTTTTAAAGTACGATCATGGTATAGTTTATTCAGAATTGCAGATGTACACACCGCACTTGGGGACAAATGAGATGACTTATTTGTGTATTAAATCTTTAATGATGCTTTTTGGAAAAGACTTCAGAAGGGAGTTTTGAAAAGTTACCAGCGAGCACAGTAATGAGATGCTGCCTTCAATTCTGTCTTGAAATGCGACGGAAGAAACTAATCAATAGTGTTTCCATGGAGCAGGATTTTAACAGCAGTCTCAAAGGAATACTCAAAAGTATTTCAACGTCAACTGCATATTTTTCCAAATCAAATTTAAAAAATTTCTCTTGACTATCACCTCTACCTTTTTCTAAAACACACTGTACAATTGTAGTATTTCAATTAATGATTAGAAGTCCTTTCTTCCAAGAGTTTAATTTTTAAGCTTCTAATAAACTCATTCTTTTTGAGAAATGATTGGCTTTCTTATTAGCAGATCTCTGAAGTTGTGACAATTTTCATTTAGCAGATATTTGAATATCAGCTTGAACCATAAGCAAGTGCCAATTTACAGGTAAAAAACAGCTAAATAGTGGCAATTTCATATGGATCAGCCTAGTGAGTGTGTTTGTGTATGTGTGTTATTTTGGATATGTTTTAACTCAATATTGATTAAAACATCAAGGAATACCCACTACCAGAAAAGCAGTTCATCATATTTAAAAATATCACTTAAATAAAATTTATGATTAGAAATTAAACAAATATGTTTTTCTACATGTGTTAGCTATAATACATATATACCTATTTGCATATTTTAATTGTTATAATAATGAAAGCCAGATATGCTGGTAGACCAGAAATTTAGCTATAAGGACAACAAATCTTATGACAAATATATGATAAAAACTTTTGGTAATATGGTTGGATTTCTAATAGACAAGTAAACTGGTTATGTCTCGATACAATAGCATTTATTTCTTAGTCAAACTCAGAATTCCTTTTGCTGCACATTTATACAAAAATGGCTATTTATTGTGATTGTTTTTCTTTAGTTGCCACTGTATACTACAGTTTTAGTAATGACATTTGTCATATGAATTTCCTTTCCTTAACCTTTATGTACCAAGAACAACAAAATCCTCAGAGGTGGATGAGGGCAGAAAAGGAAAACAGCAAAAGAGGTAGGTAATCTGCTGAATAAAGGGCAATGAACAGTTAAAGATCAATGTAAAAGTTTGCTAATTAGTAGTAGTAGCTTAGTAATGATGATGATAAATAACTAGGTTGGTCATATTCAAAGCTCATACACCTCAAGGAAGCTGAATATTTTGAATCAAATTCTAATTTTTCCAGATCAGCCTGAAGGAATATAAGCCAGGACTCTCAGAAAGAAAACACCACTGATTTCCCTGTGTTGATAAATGATGTTGACGTTGTAAGAGCCTGCTTCTTTGTAACCCTTTTGCCAGGTGAAAGCTTTAAGAATATACAAAGATATTATTTGCCTGTCCTAGAAATCATTCTAAAATTTTAAGGTAAATTTTTTACCTCAGAAAGTGTTTCTAAAAAATTAAAAACTAATAACAATATTCACTTTATTTAGATTCTCCTCCACCTCTGTTGTCGCTGTTTTCTGAAGAGCAATGATTCATAAGGCATTTCGCTCTCTGACAAGCTGGAGCCTTTCCTTCATCTATTGTATTCACATCTGATTGTATTGAAGTTGCAAATTGAAACCTAACATTTCCATCAGAGGTTTGGCGAAGTGATTACTAAAATATCATCAACACAAAATATTAGAAGTCAAAAAGGGTACACCAGTTGTCCTTATGAACCAGAGTTAGTATTTATATTTTTGAGACTTTTAAAACTCCTCTTTACTGAGATTATATGCCATTTTGTGATTCATCTATTAATCAATTCATTGATCAAATGCTTGCCCTGAAATCCCATTGTACACCCAAATGTTATTGAGACTAGGGACTCTTGTTTTAGACCCTAATCCACACTTAAGTGTCGCATACAAAATTACTCAATAAGACTCTTTTAATAAACAAAAAGAGGTGAAAACAAGGTAGGTAACATTAAGAGTGAACCCATATGTTTCCTGGGGTCCTTCTTTTTATTTCTTTTCAAGCTTACTGTTAAGTCCTTTGCACAGCCTGTAAAATGTCTAGTGCTATCTCTTTTGTGAAAATCTCTCAGGTTTTAAGGTTTTACAAACATTTTTTATTTCAAATTCTGGTCTCCATTATCTGTTCTTCTTGCTATAGGCAAAAAACAAATTTGGCGTTCAAACATTATACACGATCTATAACACTTTTAAATTAGTTGTTAACATTTTAAAATCAGTAAATTTTTCATAAATACCCAAATCTTAGGATTATTTTGAAAAGGCCATAATAAATATCCACTGAACTCTTATTTTTCAAAGCAATAATCTGCTCTAGTTGGTAAAGCACCTTTCCAGGGGAGTGCCTTCTCACCAGGTCACCACTCTCTCCCTTATCCTTCCTCCATACTGCAGGCCATACCTATTTTTATTATCTCCCTGAGTCAGAGGAAGGTGAATTTACAAGCATCTGTGACATATATTCAATGCTTTAACAGCCAACGTATGACCCATCATATTCTCTTCACTCGGCTGAAACGCTCATGGAAGTTCCTGCCAAGATGCCAAGATGGCACACATCAACCTGAGTCCCTAAAAACCCAGTAAGCAGAGAGCCTTGCTGACCTACACTGAATATATAGGGTGAGAAGAAATAAGCCTTTTTTTGGTGTTAAACACTGAGATTTTGAGGTTGCTGTTAGTACAGCACAACTACTCCATTTGGATCAATTCAAACGAAAAGAAAGACTTTTAATAGTGATGACAATCAGCCTCACAAAGTTATTCACTAATTTTATTTAAGTATTACAACATGAACCAAAGATGCCACCTACAATATGTCACTGTATCTAAGATGCTACAATGGTAAGATACAAGTCAATTTCAAAGGTGTAAACATGTAAAAATGATGCATCTTACAATTTATAAAATGTAGAATGTAAAAATAGATGCATTTTTTACTCATATGCTAATTGGGTATTTCATTGTGGCTAATGTAGTTCCTACAATTGAGAAAGTATTCATGTGTATTTAAATCCTAATAAATTTTGTTTTTCCACTATATGTCTATTGATATTATTAGCACACCTATCTATTTGATACTCAATGTTCTTAATCTAAATGAGAGTTTTATTCATTAAGATTCACAGTAAGTTAAAATAGGTTACAAAATTATTTAAGTTCCTGTACTGAGACAGGAGAACAGAGCTCCATGGCTATCCATAGATGGGGTTTGCCTAAGACAAAGCTGCTTCTGTGTCATTGTCCTAGAAACCTTTAGGATTCCATTTCTCTATTACTTGATAATGTGATGTTGAAAAGAAGTCAGAATGTGACTCCACTGAAGTATTTCTTAAATTACAGTTAATCTTTCATCAATACAGTCACTTGGTATATATAGAGTGAGAATAGCAGAGATTAAGCACCAAGCATTTATAACCTTTCATCAGATTAGCAGCACAAAATTGAGAAACATAAACCAAGAGCCTTGCCATTCATCAGTTGGCTCCGTCCTCCTCCTTGAACAGAAGTAAGGAGGTAGAATTGCTGTTCTGATGAATGTCCTTTCACATGGAAAGAGGACAGGGGAGAAGCTAACTCCAACAATGTCTACATGGTTTAGGGTTACAGATATAACCTCAAGAAGCTGATGTGTAATTTTCAATAATTAATCTCCAATTTAGCTTGGACTTTTGCCTCCATGGATAGAAAAAATAATTCTTAATTTTACTTCTTCATTGTCTTAATGGCCCTCCTTTTCTGTTTAAGAACAGCAGCATATATAGATACTATAATTATGCTATAGCCTATTCTAGTAAAACACATTAATCAGGTGTTTTATTACTGACCTTAGCAGTCAATGAAAACACTTAAGACACATTCATTTATTATTCTGAAGCACCTCTTCTTTTTTTTTCCCAGAAGACGGTGATTTTGGCAGCATCTAGAGTGTAAATGCTACAAATAGGTATAAGTTAGGAGCCTTTGTATATTATAAGATGTTGTCACATTAGGAGGTCAAGATAACATGAGGGCTATATCATTCTCTAAAAGGATATATAAATAACGTTTACTTGTCAGTCATCTTTATAATACAAAACCTCACTGGGAAAACATACTGTTGCCTATACACTGTGATCTGCTATCTATGCTCCATTTGGTCACAATCTGAATAACTTTATAGTTCACCTACTTCAGTTCTTTTGTTTGTGGATTAAAGTTTAGAAGGGGTAATCTCCCTTGCTGCTTTCAGAACACTGTGAGTCCATGTGGTTTAGGTAAATAACACCTAGAGTAGCCACAAATATGTAACCTTTTTTTTTTCTTTTATATCCAACTCTTTCAGCAATTCTGAGTCTTTTAGAACAGAATTTTTTAGATCCTGGTTAATATTTTAAGTAATTAATGTAGAACTGAGCAGAAAACAGTGGTGGGAATTTAGTGAGGTGAAAGAGTCAATATAATTTTTTTTCCTGTTTTGAATCTAATTGCTAAAAGTTAAGGCGGGATTCTAGGTTTCAAGGATTTTGAAGATTTCAGAATTTAAATGCCTATTAAAATAAAAGTACTGATTTGAACCAGCTTTTCAGGGTAGATTTAAAGAAGATGATATATCCATGGGCTATTATACCAGAAGGTATGTGATTTTCTTCTTCTTCTGAGAGCAGCAAGGAGAAAGAGACAAGAACATTGAACAGCTCCTCTATATGCCCTGACCAGGGAATCGTTCTGGCACTTTCCATGCTGGGATGATGCTCCGACCTACCAAGCTATCTGACTAGGGCTTATTTTTTTTTTAGAGACAGAGAGAGAAAGGGAGTGAGAGAGAAGGGGGACAAGAAGCATTCATTTGTTGTTCCACTCAGTCATGCACTAATTGGCTCTTTTTCATGTAAGCCCTGACTGGGGATCAAACCCACTATCTTGTTGTTTTGGGATGGTGCTCGTAACCAACTGAGCTAACTGGCCAGGGCCAGGTCTATGATTTAAAAATTTTTTAATTTATTTAATAAACATTTTGGATCTAGTAAAACATAGGTAAATGTTGTAGTAAAATATAGATAAATGTAAGTATGACTTCCCAGTGAATCTTTCCAGAAAAATTCATTGCAAAATTAAAGTCTAGATATCTGAATGAGTTGATTTGCTATATAAGTAGCTGTATGTATATAAATTTATAATTAGAGATATATTATTAATTTCAGAAAAAGCAGGCTTCAGAACAAAGAACAAGGATAAAGTTGTCAGTTCTCCAAGATGACACAATAATATTCTTAACTTGTATGTACTTAAAAACAGAACATCAAAATATATGAGGCAAAAAAATCTAATAGACATACAAGGAAAAATACTACACAACCAATTAGGACTGCAATGAGATATTTTAACTATTAATATAGCTAAAATAAACTTTAAAAATAACAAATGATGTCAGAGAAATGGTGGCATGAAAGATATTCCCAATCTCTCCCCTTGAAATTTCAACAGACTCAACAACCATATGCAGAGAAAAAAACCCAGGAGCACCTGAAATATACACACCAGATAAAGGTGTGACTGTGGGAGAAGGTGGGTTCAAGATAGAATCTGCTCAGGGTGAAAAAAGCCGGAGGATGAAGTTTTTCTCTTTCCTCACTGTTCTGAGGGAGGGAAGCACTTTTACCATGGGTTTTGTTTCAGAGCTGGGAGAAGTGGAGGGACTGAGGGGCAGAGGGGAAGGAAATGAATTAAGGCGGGTGTACAACCAAGAGCAGGAACACAGCTAGTTCCAGAATTTGCCTGCATTGCCGGGCTCCATTTGCTATCGTAGGTGCTAGGCACACTTTCCAGATCAGTGTGAAAATAGCCAGTAGATATCTATCACAAGGAGCTGAGGTATGCTTGATCTGCAGGAGCAGTCCATGGAGTTTGGCTTGCCTAAGGCAGACGTGCTTGATTTGGAATCTTCGACCAACCTGCCCTGCTCCTGAAGCTCAGTGCTGGTTTGCGGCACACAGTCTCTGCCTTACCCAGAACCATGCTTTGAGTGGTATCAGAGGAAGGACCAACTGAGTCTCCCACAGCCTCCCAAGTCCTTACACCCCTTGCTGTGTGAACAGTGGCAGTAATGGATCCCCCATAGCTGAGTCTCTGGCCACTCTCTGCCGCGAGAGGCAGAGGTGCCCAGTGTTTGATCCTCTGTTCTGTTGGGATGTGGAGAGAGGCACCTAGAGACCTGAGACTGCCATTGCTAGAGCCATAAAATTGCAATGCCCTAACAACAAGCCCCTTCTACCAATGCAACTGCGGCCCTGCCTACATCATTACCATAGCTTCCCAAGAAATTTAGAGGCAAAACTTGTAGTGCCACTTACCAGAAAAATGGGAAAGTTAGCTCTCAAAAGTGGAAAATATATTATTTTTTTGCTTTTTCTCATTTTTCTTTTTTCCTTTTTCTTCTTTCTCTTTTTCCCATTTGAGCTTCATTATCTCTAGTTATATTTTTTATTCTTGTCTTTTGTGAGGGTTTCATTTCTAACAAATTCTTTTAATTCTTTTTTTCTCTCTTTCCTTTTCTTCTCCTTCCTTTTTCATTTCTTTTTCCCCCTTTCATCTGAACATCATTTTTCATCAAATTATTATACACTAGACTCAACCGTTTTACTTTTTGTGGCATTGTGCTTGTTTTTTACTTCATTTTTTCTCTTTTTTAATTTTTCCTTTTTCACTCTATTTTTTTCAATTTATATTTTTCAATTTTTTTCTTTATCTCTTGTTAGTGGAATTAACAATACCATCCTCAAATACTACCAAGGAAAAATAAATCAAATATCATGGATACACAAGACAAAGATGTAGCTCAGATAGATGATGAAAAATACCCAGAAAAAACCCTCAATTACATGGAAACCTTGGAGCTAAATGACAGAGAATTCAAAATTGGAGTTTTAAAATTACTCAATGAGATACAAGAAAACACTGAAAGGCAATTTAGTGAGCTCAAAAACCAATTTAATGAACCAAAAGAGTACTTCACTAAGGAAATTGAAACTATAAAAAAGAATCAAACAGAAATTAAAAAACTCAATACATGAACTGAAAAATTAGGTAACAAGTTTAGCTAATAGAACAGGCCAGATAGAGGAGAGAATTAGTGACATTGAAGACAGGCAACTAGAGATACTACAGAGAGAAGAAGAGAGAGATACATGAATTTAAAAAATGAGAAAGCCCTACAAGAATTGTCTGACTTCATCAGAAAGAGCAATATAAGAATAATGGGTATATCAGATGAAAAGGAGAGGGAAAATGAAATGGAGAACATATTCAAACAAATAATCAATGAGAACTTCCAAAGCCTGTGGAAAGAGTTAGAGCCTTGAATCCAAGAATCAAACAGAACACCAAGTTACCTCAACCAAAACAGACCTACTCCAAGGCACATCATAATGAAATCATCACAAATCAATGAAAAAGAAAAATCCTCAAGGCAGCTAAGGAAAAGAATATAACATATAAAGGAAGGCCCATTAGGCTATGATCATATGTCTCAGCAGAAAATCTACAAACCAGAAGAGAGTGGAACCCAACATTTAAAGTACTGAAAGAGAGGGACTACCAGCCAAGAATACTATATTCATCAAAACTACCCTTAAATATGAAGGGAAAATAAAAACACAGACATAGAGAAGCTGAGAGAATTTTTTACCACAAAACCCCCACTTCAGGAAATACTTTAGGGGGTTATCTGATCAAATACAAAGAACAAAACAAAAGTACAAGTAAAAGCTCCAATAAGACTGCAATAAAAACAAGGATAATCTGCAATAACAATAACATAAAAAGGGAGAGGAAAAAAATCAGAAGTAGCAAAGGAGGATAGAGTGCAGAAACACTCATGAGATAATGGACTTTAATGAATATGATTATTTTTTTAATAACCTAATGGTAACCACCCCTGAAAATGCCACTACTGAAACATATTGCTTAAAAAAAATGAAACAGAGGAAAGAAGTATGAAATGCCAACAAACAAAAACAAATGACAGAAAAACAAAAGAGAAGAACCAAATAAGAAACAGAGCTATCAGAAAGCAATATATAAAATGGCAATAGGAAACCCTCAAGTGTCAATGATTACATTAAATGTTAATGGATTGAACTCACCAAAAAAGAGGCAGAGAGTAGCAGATTGGATCAAAAAGCAAAACTCAACTGTATGCTGACTTCAAGAGACACGTCTATGCTACAAGGATAAAAATAGATTCAAAGTGAAAGGTTGGAAAATAATTTTTCAAGCAATAATATCCAAAGAAAAGCAGGTGTAGCCATACTCATATCTGACAATATTGACTACAAGACAACAAATGTAACCCAGAGACAACAATAGTCATTTCATAATGATAAAAGAAACATTGTATCAAGAAGACATAATACTTTTTGTCTGACCAAGTGGTGCACAGTGAATAGAGTATTGGGCTGGGACACGGAGGACCCAGGTTCAAAACCCCAAGGTCACCAGCTTAAGTGCAGGCTCATCTGATTTGAGCAAGGCTCACCAGCTTGAGCCCAAGGTTGCTGGCTTGAGCAAGGGATCACTCAGTCTGTTGTAGGCCTCCGGTCAAGGCACATATGAGAAAGCAATTAATAAACAACTAAGGTGCTGCAATGAAAAATTGATGCTTCTCATCTCTCTCCCTTCCTGTCAGTCTGTCCCTATCTGTCCCTCTCTCTATCTCTGTTACACACACACACACAAAAAGAAGATGTAACACTCCTTAATATATATGCACCAAACCAGGGAGCACCAAAATATATACAACATCTACTAACTGATCTAAAAATAGAAACCAACAAAAATACAATCATACTTGGAGATCTCAAAACACCACTGATAGTTCTAGATAGTTCATCCCAACAGAAAATAAATAAAGAATATTGGTCTTAAATAAAACACAAGAACAAATGGATGTAATAAACATCTATAGAACATTTCACCTCAGAATGTCAGCATATATATATTTCTCCGGTGTACACGGAACATTCTCAAGAATAGACCACATGTTGGGCCACAAAACTAATATTAACAAATTCAGAAAGACTAAAATTATATCAAGCATATTCTCTGACCATAGGGCTTTGAAACTAGAATTCAACTGCAAAAAAGAACTAAATAAACACACAAAAATGTGGAAATTAAACAACATACTTCTAAAAAATGACTCGGTCAAAGAAGAAATAAAATCAGAGATTAAAAGATTTATACAGGCAAACAAAAATGACAACATGACATATCAGAATCTCTGGGCTGCAGCATAAATAGTAATAAGAGGGAAGTTCATAACATTACAGGCTTATATCAAAAGATAAGAGAGAACCCAGGTTAACAACTTAACATCACATCTTAAGGAATTAGAAAAAGAAGAACAAAGGCAACCCAAAACCAGCAGAAGAGAGGAAATAATAAAAAGTAGAGCAAAAATAAATGAAATAGAGAACAGATAAATTATAGAAAAATTAATACGACAAAGAGCTGTCTTTTAAAAGATCAACAAAATTGACAACACCCTGGTTAGACTCACTAAGGAAAAAAAGAGAAAGCACTAATATAAACAAAACCTGAAATGAAAGAGGAGAAATTACCACAGATATTGTAAGTATACAAAGGATCACTATAGACTACTATAAAAATTATATGCCATCAAATGCAATAATCTAGAAGAAATGGATAAATTTCTAGAACTAATACTATCTTCCTAGACTTAATCACAAAAAAGTAGAAAGCCTAAATAGACCCATAAGCAAGGAGGAAATAGAAACAACCATCAAAAACCTTCTCAAAAATAAAAGTCTGGGGCCAGAAAGCTATACTAGTGAATTCTACCTAACATTCAAAGAAGACTTAATTCCTATCCTTATCAGTCTTCCAAAAAATTGAAGAAGAAGCAATACCTTCAAACACATTTTATGAGGTCATCATAACCTTCATACCAAAACGTGGCAAGGACAACACAAAAAAGAAAATCACAGACAAATATATCTAATGAATACAGATGCAAAAATCCTAAACAAAATACTAGCAAATCAAAGACAACACATTAAAAAAATAATACATCATGATCAAGTGGGATTCATCCCAGAAGCAAAAGGATGATTCAACATATTAAAACATTTAATGTAATACACCATATCAACAAAACAAAGAACAAATTTCATATAATCCTATCAATAGATGCAGAAAAGGTGTTCAATAAAATACAACATGCTTTTATGTTTAAAACAGTCAATAAAATGGGTATAGAAGGAAAATACCTCAACATAATAAAGGCCATATATGACAAACCATCAGCTAACATCATACTAAATGGTAAAAAACTAAAAACTTTTCCTCTAAAATTAGGAATAAGACAAGGCTGCCCACTCTCTCCACTTCTATTCAACATAGGGCTGGAAGTTCTAGCCAAAGCAATCAGACAAGAGAAAGAAATAAAAGGTATTCATACTGGGAAACAAGAAGTAAAGGTTTTACTTTTTGCATATGACATGATTCTGTATATAGAAAACCCCAAAGACTCCACAGAAAGACAATTAGAAACAATAAACCAATACAGTAAGTTCACAGGATACAAAATTAATATACAGAAATCTATTGCTTTCATATAACCAACAATGAAACTTTGGATAATGAACTCAAAAATATAATTCCTTTTAGAGATGCAACAAAAAATAAAATACCTAGAAATAAACATAACAAAGAATTTAAAGGACCTATATACATTGTAACCACAAAGCATTATTAAAGGAAATCAAAAAAGATACAGTGAAATGGAAAAATATCTCATGTTCTTGGATAGGAAGAATATAGTTAAAATAAACATATTACCCAAAACAATATACAAATATAATGCAATTCCCATCAAAATTTCAATGTCATTTTTAAAGAAATGGAACAAAAATCATCAAATATGTATAGAACCATTAAAAACCACACATAATTCAAGTAATACTGAGAAAAATAGACAAAGCTGGAAGCATTATAATACCTGACTTCAAATTATACTACAGAGCCACAATAATCAAAACAGCATGATATTGGCAGAAAAATAGACACATAGACCAATGGAACACAATAGAGAGCCCAGAAATGAAACCACATATATATGGGCAAGTCATCTTTGATAAAGGAGCCAAAAACACACAATGGAGAAAAGAAAGCCTCTTTGAAAATTGGTGCTGGGAAAACTGGAGAGCCTCATGCAAAAGAATGAAACTTGACTACAGTTTGTCCCCTTGTACCAAAATTAATTCAAAATGGATCAAAGACCTAAATATAAGATCTGAAATAATAAATTACATAGAAGAAAACATAGGTACTAAACCCATGGACCTTGGCCATAGAGAACATTTTATGAATCTGACCCCAAAGGCAAGGGAAGTAAAGGCAAGGATAAATGAATGGAACTATATCAAACTAAGAAGGTTCCACAGAGCAAAAGAAACTGACAACAAAACACACAGACAGCCAACTAGATGATATTTGCAAACAACAGCTAAGATAAGAGATTAATATCCAAAATATATAAAGAACTCACACAACTCAGCAACAAACAAGCAAACAATCCAATAAAAATGAGAGGACATAAACAGACTCTTCTCCCAAGAAGAAAATCAAATAGCCAATAGATATATGGAAAGATGCTCATCATCACTAGCTATTAGTGAAATGCAAATCAAAACTATGGTGAGATACCATCTCACACCTGTTAGATTAGCTATTATCAATAAGACAGGCAATAACAAGTGTTGGAGAGGCTGTGGAGAAAAAGGAACCCTCATACACTGTTGGTGGGAATGTAAATTAGTACAACCACTATGGAAGAAAGTATGGTGGTTCCTCAAAAAACTAAGAATAGAACTACCATATGACCCAGCAATCCCTCTACTGGGTATATACCCCCAAAACTCAAAAACATTGGTACGTAAAGACACATGCACCCCCATGCTCATCGCAGCATTATTCACAGTGGCCATGACATGGAAACAACCAAAGTGTCCCTCGATATAGGATTGGATAAAGAAGATGTGGTACATATATACAATGGAATACTACTCAGCCATAAGAAATGATGACATAGTATCATTTATGACAACATGGATGGACCTCATTGATAACACTATACTGAGTAAAATAAGAAAATCCAAAAAAAACAAGAACTGTATGATTCCATACATAGGTGGGACACAAAATTGAAACTCATGGACATAAATAGGAGTGCAGCAGTTACTAGGAAGAGGGGGAAGGGGGAGAAGGAGGCACATAAGGAGAGACAAATATAAGGTGACAGAGAATGATTTGACTTTGGGTGATGGCAATACAACATAATCGACTGTCCAAATGATGTGGAAATATTTGTCCAAAATCTATGTACTCTAGTTAACCAATGTCACCCTGTTAAATTTAATCATCTAAATAAACATAAAAATTAAAAGAAAACTCTAAAAAATAGCTTATCATTTGAAAATGCATAGCAACTGAAACTCTCAGTATTTACTGTTGTGAAGGCAAAATAAAAATGCCACTTTAGAAAGTGTGTCAGTGTCCTGCACAAAGTTGAGCATGCAGCTCTAAAGTCTGGTACTTATTTTTATCATGATTATAATTTAAAGCTTTTTCTACTTTGGAGAATTTAAATTAATCTAACATTTTTATATTTTTATTTTAAAGGATGAGGGGGGTTGCATTAAATTTACATTATTTTTAATTTTTTTGCTCTATTTCTCCTCTCTTGCTTCTCCTTTAGACTGACAGAGGAGACTGATCTTCCTCTTTCTCCTAAATTATTGTACTATCTATTCCTTTTTAACCTGTAATGGAAGATCCCCAAACAGTTCTCTCCTCAGAGCCAGGATTTGCCATGTGTAGATAGCTCACTTCTTTCCATAGAAAAATGGAGGTGTTGTGAGAATGATGTGGATGAAAAAAGGGCCACATACTGAACCTAACAAGCTTGGGGACTACTGCATGGTGGCCTTGCAAAAACTCAAGAGACCTAAAGTAATCACACAGGATGGTCTGAAACAAAAACCTTCTAAATAAGGCAGTTCAAGGTGGGTAATTATGTCCTAGGCCGCTATATTTCTCTAACAAAGGTCCATGCTTACCTTAATTGAACCTGCAATAATGTACTTGATAACACACCTTTGAAATGTAAAACAATCATTTCCTGTCCCCTCAGGGTGCAGGCATCTCACCAAAGCAGAAACCACAGATCACTTCATTATTATTATAATCATGTTAATTGTTAACTATTTCATACCTGCCTATGTAAAAAAAAGTACATGTCCATACATTTTACTCTTTATCCGATTCTAAAGATTTTCCCATTTTACTTTGGCCCGCCTCCCTAACCTATCACCATTGGATTTCAGGTAACCCCTTAAGATCTTCCCATTGATTATGATGTATAAATTAAGTGCTTGTTGTAGTAATATAATGTTATACTAATTAAATATACAGAAATATAAAAAATATGGAAGATATATAAAAGTAATTAAGATATAATATTAAAATTAATTAAGGAAATTAAATAAAGTTATGCTGTCTGGATAGGAATTAATATAGTGTGTGCAAATATGATAAACAGACTCTGACTTTCGAGCAGAGCCCAGTTAGTGTGTGTGTGAAGTTCTACATAGATAAGAAGTAGCTTGATGTCATAACTCTGTAAATTAACATAAACAAGAAGATTCCCTAGGAACATCTTAAAAGTGGCTTGATGTGACATTTCAGGAGATTAACATAAAAAGAGCTCTCTGCAAGGAACTCCCAAAAAGGTGGTTTGAGGTGATAATCCTATAGATTGACACCTGTTAGAAGGCATTGGCCAGAAAAGGTACTAAAGTTGAAGGGCCCCCTACGGAGGTTGTTGTCCAGACTCCAACAGGAAGTAAACTGTCTCCACACTGCTCTGAGCTCTGACCAGACAGCCAAGAGGAACACGCTGACAGGGCCTTATTAAGCTGCACCCAGGCACGCCAAAAGGATTTGTGAGTAACAAATTGCCTGTGTGATTCTTGCAACTAACTTGTGTGTCTGTTGTGTCTTTTCTCTGGTGGCAGTTAGTGTCTGCACTGATCAGTAGCATCCTCATAGCCACCTCAAGAGTAGTCTGGAATAGGCTGCCAGCCCTGCTGATAAGCAGGAGTGTCCCACTGCACAAGAAAGTCGAATCAGGGACGCCTGATAGACCTAGAGCTTGGGCTCTACTGGGACAGTGTTGAAAGTGCCATTTTCTGGAGCACTTTCTCAATCCATCGAGATTATGCTTCCCGACAATTGTCTATACTTTGGATCAAATAAAGTCACAAAAAATCTTACAGTTTTGGATGTTCTTATGTTGACAGTGAAAAGCTGCAAACTAATAAGTAAGGACACATATAAAAGGAAATATTCTTAATCATACTAGAAAAACATCAGAAATTAAGGATAAACATGAGTAGACATCAGATAGAACTGTGCCAAGAATTGAAACAAGAATATGGAAATGAAATTAGAAATAGTTGAGAAAATATATAGAAACAATATGGAAGAAATCTAGAGAGAAGCAAAAGACAAGAAAGTCAAATAAGTGTAATAAAGGCAGTTGTTGCTGAAGTCAATGAGATGTGGAGTGGAGACACACATCTATATTCAGGTCAGCATAGCCCTCTTCCTTTCTCTGGTTAAGTTCTGATAGAAATGCCATCGTTTTTCCATATGTGTTGAAGAGCTTGCATATCTGTTGTTATGTTTCACCCCCTCTATCCTCAGATGTTTAAACAGCCTTAGCAAAAAATGTCTTTGCCTGCTGGCTTCAGGCATGCTTTGATGGCATTGTTTAAAATCTTTGAATTATATCACTACACCATAATGAACTCTGGTCTTATATTTTTTAGAGCATTCTGGTTAGTATACCCAACATACTAAATCTTTTCTTCATAGGTTGGACTCTAGAATTAGGGAGGTGACTAACGTAAGCTTTGGCTAATAGTATCCCCAAATGAATGAGAAGTGTTACAGATATGTTTTGGCAGAAAAGAAGATTTCCCTGGACTCAAAAAATCTTATTAGAAAAAGTTCTTGGTAACAGTTGCTCTAAAATTTCTAGAATAGACATTTCCAGTGAACATACTGGAAAACTAGGGTGTTTTCATTTTTTTGTGTGAATTCTTTGTCTCAGTACTTCAACTATTTCTGCCCTTTTTATAATCTAGCAGCTATTCCCCTACACATGGAAATAATTCAGAGTATTAGGATGCTCAGTATGTATAAAGGATATTTTATTCTTTACATAAAGTTTTCAGTGTGTAAAGTTGAAAATGCTCAAGACAACTAAGATATCAGCTTGCCAATTAGATAGGAGAGCCCTGGCTGGATAGCTTGGTTGATTGGAGCATTGTTCTGAAGCACAGAGGTTATCAATTTAATCCCTGGTCAGGGCACATACAGGAACAGATCGATATTTTTGTCTCTCTCTCTCTCCCTCGCCCTTCCTCTCTCTCTAAAAAAAAAAAAATTAATTAGATGGGAGAGAAGTTTCAGATAAATATGTCAATCAAAACCAAGCTTCAGATCTATCATTTTTGTGAGACATCTTAGAGAAAAAAAAAATGACAAAAGTTTGGTCAATAGCTTGACAGTCTGCTCAATAATGAGGTTATCCCTACAATAATAAAAAAAAATGACTCCAAAAGAAATTTAAATATCCATGAGGTAAACAATACACTTTAAGTTTATGAGGTATCCCTAAGGGAAACTTTATTACTTTTTTAAAGAGATTTAATTATTAAAGTATTAACAATGAAACAGTAATGTGATTTTCAATATTCCTAACTTCATAAAGATACCTAAATATCAGTTATTATATATTATAATGTTTAAATTTACTGAAATTACATTCCTGAAAAGTCACAGCAAAATGTTGTATCGCATGGTTGTATCTGGCCAGTGGAGATGTATGGTACTTAGAAGGAAGAACACTAGTTTCTACCACAAACATTTTTAAATAAAACACACAGTATTCCTTAGGGTTGACTTGATTACAAGCAACGTGGATAACTAAAAAGTAGTTGAAAATCTCTGAAAGAATGTCAAAATCAAATATAAATTTTTTTAATGTCTCAAGTTAGGGCTATTCAAGTAATATAAAACACTCATCAACAGGAAGCTTTTTCTTCTATTCTTCTCTCTCTCTTCCTCTAATCCTACCTTCCTAATCTTTTCCTTTCTACCTTGCTTCCTATAATATAAACTATTTTTTGCATATATGAGTTACTCAAATAGTAAAGAGATTATATGAAAATTCAGGATATCTACCTAATTTATTTTATCAAGTGTGCTTGGTATTAGAATTATGATTGTTGAATTTTAATTTTCCCTTCTGATTCATCAAATTACTCTGAGTTAGTGTGAAAGAGAAAAAGGTTACTAAATTCTTCATCCTGAGCTAAACAAATAAAAATGACAGGTTTCACAGAAAACACACATTCAGAATTCTAGGCTAATGCATTTCTATGATCCTAAATAAAAAGAGGATGGATGCCAAAAATCTGGGGGATAAATACTTTCTTGGTTCAAAGTCGAAGAAAACTATCCACCTGCAAAGATTGACATCTGCTTTTCTACATACTGCAAATAGAGAACTTTCTCATGCTTTCCTCTCCTCCTTGTACATTCTTGTCAGGTACATCGTAGAAGAGAAATTAATTAGTCACCATTTAGAAAGCATGTAAACATAAGCAGAATCATACATTTGCATACAAATTAGAAAGTATCTTAAACTTTTCTTGCCAAAAGCAAGAGTTAAGAAATAGTTGTAACATTTTAAAGTTTGTAATTCATGTTTCCAACAAACACTTGTGGGTTACCTAATATATTCAAAGTACTAATCTAGATGCTGTGGGGTTTAACAAATATAAGATGGCTCTCTAAAAGTTTAGGTTTAATATGGAAAACAAGAAAGGTAAAATAAAGGTTTTGAGATATTTCAAGAATTGGTAAATAAAGCATGATAGCTGAGTAAAGAAGGAAATGTATCAGGTGGAAGTAATCATGGAAGGCTCTACGAGGAGGTAACATTTGAGCTGTCACTGATGAATAGAATTTGGAATTCTGAGAAGGAAAGTGATTTCAAGGAGAGAGAATTAAGACTTTCTGATTCATCAAAGAAGAGAGTTTGATGGACTAATAATGTCTGCCATGGGATGACAGAGGAGTGCTGGCACACATTATTTGCCAAATCTGGAAAAAAAATAAACTCTTACAAACTGAGATTTGGGGAGCAATTATTGGATAGAAGGAGGGGTGTCAAGTCATATAAATTCTGACTATAATTTTTGCTTTGATTGATCCAGTTTGAAATTAGATGAAGTTCTTCTAAATTAATATATTGGGGTGATCTGGTTAATAAAATCGTATAGGTTTCCAGTGCACAACTCATTAACAGATCATCTGCACACTGCATAATGCACTCACCACCCAAAGCAAGATTCTTTTCACCACCATTTATGGGAGATGAGAATAGAGAATTGAGAAATAAACCCATGGCTTTATGGTCAATTAAGATTTGACAAAGGAGGCAAGAATGTACAATGGGGTAAAGATAGTCTATTCAATGTATGGCGCTGGAAAAATTGGACAGATATGTGCAAAAAATTTAAACTAAACCACCTCATTACACCTTAAATAAGAATAAACATAACTGAAAATTGTGAAACCATAAAAATCCTAGAAGAAAACATAAGCAGTAAAATCTCACATTTCTCATAGCAATATTTCTTCTGATATATCTCCTTTGGCAAAGAAAACCAAAAGAAAAAAATGAACCAATAGGAGTGCATCAAACTGAAAAGTGTTTGCACAAAGAAGGAAACCATCAACAAAATGAAGATAACCCATTGAATGGCACAACATATTTGCCAATGGTACATTTGACAAAGGTTAATATCCAAAATATTTAAAGAACTTATACAACTCAACACCAAGAAAACATAAAATCTAATTCAAAAAAATGTGCAAAGGATCTGAATAGACACTTCTTCAAAGAGGACGTACAGATGGCCAATAGACTCGTGAAAATGGATGATAATGCCCAGGGATGCATATTAAGGTCTTTAATGAACCAACGGTAACATTTGTCTGCATCTTCAACTTCTACCACCAGAGCCTTTCACATCAAAGCCCTAGTTAAATAGTTTCATTTGAGAACATTGTCCCATCATGCACTGACTTTTTCATATGCTGTCTCTATCAGTCAGCTATCATGGCAAGATGGACCAACCCCAAACACTGTAACGTAAACTATCAATAATACATATGATTATAGTCATTGTCAATATAGTCAATAATGCATTGGATTAAAGTGCATTGGCTGGGGATCAGCTGATCTCACTTTGGTTCAGTCATTGATCTGCTGATGAGCTGGAGGCTGGCCTAGGCTGGGCTGATGTGCCTTAATGTGGCGGCTCAGCCCCATGTGTCTGTCTTTCATTGTCCTTCTGGAACTAATGGGATATTCTAGGCACAGCCATGTTTCTATAATAACCATGTCTCCACATGACAAGCACACACTAAACCATAAAAGCTAATGCTCAAATCACCAAGTCATATAGTAGTAGATATTAGTTCAAGGAGGTCTGAAGACTTGGGTCATTAATATAATTTACCAAACTGTTCTTATGCCAGTAGTACCTAAGTAGCAGGTAACTCGCTCACATCAACATCATCACTAGTTTTTTCCTGTTGTCTAAATATGTATATTACTGTCTAAAGGAGGTCAGGAAAACAGCATAGGTTGTGTGCAAACATTAGTAATAAAGGCTGAAGGGAGTTTTGCAAAAAAGGAGTAGGCAGTCATGTGAAAGGAGATATAGGTAAGGAGAAAGCAAGGCAAGAAACAAAGGGTTTCAAAAAGAAAGTTTTAATTAAAGAAGAGCTGTAACGACATGAACTGCAAAATTGAGATTAATAGTGGAATGTGACGTCACGGAAATGGCGCCGTGAGAAGCGCGTCCGACAGCTCTCCCCTAAATCACAACAAATTTATCAACTAGAAACAGAAAAATTTATCCTCGGAGCATTCCGGAGTTCCACACAAACTGAAAGCAAAAGAACTGTTATCACTTGAATCTGAGAGACGAGGGTGTGGAGGAAGCTACCGCAGCGAGGCTCATTCAAGCCGCGAGGGAGTGCGCCTGCGTGCTATCAATAAGACCACCCTCAGATGCCGATAAGAAAGAGGAAATCGAATATTATGGATACAAAAGAAAGAGAGGTAACACAAATAGATGTGGAAAAATCTATGGAGAAAAGACTTAACATATTGGAAGCCTTGGAGCTAAATGACAGAGAATTTAAAATAGAAATCTTAAAAATACTCAGAGAGATACAAGAAAACACAGAAAGGCAATATAGGGAGATCAGAAAACAACTCAATGAACACAAAGAATATATTACCAAGGAAATTGAAACTATAAAAACAAATCAAACAGAAATGAAAAACTCAATTCACGAGCTGAAAAACGAGGTAACAAGCTTAGCTAACAGAACAGCCCAGATTGAAGATAGGATTAGTGAAATAGAAGACAAACAACTTGAGGCACAACAGAGAGAAGAAGAAAGAGACTCAAAAATAATAAAAAATGAGGAAGCCCTACAGGAATTGTCTGACTCCATCAGAAAGAATAACATAAGAATAATAGGTATATCAGAGGGAGAAGAGAAAGAAAATGGAATGGAGAATATACTCAAACAAATAATAGACGAGAACTTCCCAAGCCTGTGGAAGGAACTAAAGCCTCAAATTCAAGAAGCAAACAGAACACCAAGTTTTCTTAACCCCAACAAACCCACTCCAAGGCACATCATAATAAAGATGACACAAACCAATGACAAAGAAAAAATTCTCAAGGCAGCCAGGGAAAAGAAGAGTACAACATATAAAGGAAGGCCTATTAGATTATCATCAGATTTCTCAGCAGAAACTCTACAAGCTAGAAGAGAGTGGACCCCAATATTTAAAGCCCTGAAAGAGAGGAACTTTCAGCCAAGAATACTATACCCATCAAAGCTATCCTTCAAGTATGAAGGAGATATAAAAACATTCACAAATACAGAAAAGATGAGAGAATTTATCAACACAAAGCCCCCACTCCAGGAAATACTAAAGGGGGTTTTCCAACCAGATTCAAAGAACAAAAGAAAACAACACCACAAGTAACAGCTCCACCAAGAACACAATAAAACCAAACTTAAACTGTGACAACAAAGGAAAAAAAGGGGGGAGAGGATGGAGATTAACAGTAGCAAAGGATGATGAAGTGCAGAAATACTTATAAGATAGGGTACTACAATGAATATGGTAGGTACCCTTTTCATTACTTAATGGTAACCACCCTTAAAAAAACCACCACAAAAACACTTGACTTAAAAAAGACAGCAACAGAGGAAAGAAGTATGGAACACAAACAAACAAAAACAAATGATAGAAAAACAAAAGAGAAGAATCAAACTAGATACAAAACTAACAGAAAGCAATTTATAAAATGGCAGTAGGGAACCCACAAGTGTCAATAATTACACTAAATGTAAATGGATTAAACTTACCAATAAAAAGACACAGAGTAGCAGAATGGATTAAAAAAGAAAATCCAACTATATGCTGCCTACAAGAAACACATCTAAGCAACAAGGATAAAAAGAAATTCAAAGTGAAAGGCTGGAAAACAATACTCCAAGCAAACAACACCCAAAAAAAAGCAGGTGTAGCAATACTCATATCTAATAATGCTGACTACAAGACAGAAAAAGTACTCAGAGACAAAAATGGTCATTTCATAATGATTAAGGGGAAGTTGAATCAAGAAGACATAACAATCCTTAATATATATGCACCAAACCAAGGAGCACCAAAATATATAAGACAGCTACTTATTGACCTTAAAACAAAAACTAACAAAAATACAATCATACTTGGAGACCTCAATACACCGCTGACGGCTCTAGATTGGTCATCCAAACAGAGAATCAATAAAGATATAGTGGCCTTAAACGAAATACTAGAACACCTGGATATGATAGACATCTACAGGACACTTCATCCCAAAGCGACAGAGTATACATTTTTCTCTAGTGTACATGGAACATTCTCAAGAATTGACCATATGTTGGGCCACAAAGACAATATCAGCAAATTTAGAAAAATTGAAATTGTACCAAGCATATTTTCTGATCATAAAGCCTTGAAACTAGAATTCAACTGCAAAAAAGAGGGGGAAAAACCCACAAAAATGTGGAAACTAAACAACATACTTCTAAAAAATGAATGGGTCAAAGAAGAAATAAGCGCAGAAATCAAAAGATATATACAGACAAATGAAAATGAAAATACGACATATCAGAATCTCTGGGATGCAGCAAAAGGAGTAATAAGAGGAAAGTTCATATCACTTCAGGCCTATATGAACAAACAAGAGAGAGCCGAAGTAAACCACTTAACTTCACACCTTAAGGAACTAGAAAAAGAAGAACAAAGACAACCCAAAACCAGCCGAAGAAAGGAGATAATAAAAATCAGAGCAGAAATAAATGAAATAGAGAACAGAAAAACTATAGAAAAAATCAATAAAACAAGGAGCTGGTTCTTTGAAAAGATCAACAAAATTGACAAACCCTTGGCAAGACTCACCAAGGAAAAAAGACACAGGACTCAAATAAATAAAATCCAAAATGAAAGAGGAGAGATCACCACAGACATCATAGAAATACAAAGAATTATTGTAGAATACTATGAAAAATTATATGCCAGCAAATACAACAATCTAGAAGAAATGGATAAATTCCTAGAACAATACAACCTTCCTAGACTGAGTCATGAAGAAGCAGAAAGCCTAAACAGACCAATTAGCAGGGAGGAAATAGAAAAAACTATTAAAAATCTCCCCAAAAATAAAAGTCCAGGCCCAGACGGTTATACTAGTGAATTCTATCAAACATTCAAAGAAGACTTGGTTCCTATTCTACTCAAAGTCTTCCAAAAAATTGAAGAAGAAGCAATACTTCCAAACACATTTTATGAGGCCAACATAACCCTCATACCAAAACCTGGCAAGGATGGCACAAAGAAAGAAAACTACAGACCAATATCTCTAATGAATACAGATGCTAAAATACTAAACAAAATACTGGCAAACCGAATACAACAACATATTAAAAAAATAATACATCATGATCAAGTGGGATTCATCCCAGAATCTCAAGGATGGTTCAACATACGCAAAACGGTTAACGTAATACACCATATCAACAAAACAAAGAACAAAAACCACATGATCTTATCAATAGATGCAGAAAAGGCTTTTGATAAAATACAACACAATTTTATGTTTAAGACTCTCAACAAAATGGGTATAGAAGGAAAATATATCAACATGATAAAGGCCATATATGATAAACCATCAGCCAACATCCTATTAAACGGCATAAAACTGAGGACTTTCTACCTTAAATCAGGAACAAGACAGGGTTGTCCACTCTCTCCACTCTTATTCAACGTGGTGCTAGAAGTTCTGGCCAGAGCAATCAGACAAGACAAAGAAATAAAAGGCATCCATATCGGAAAAGAAGAAGTAAAGCTATCACTTTTTGCTGATGATATGATCCTATACATCGAAAACCCGAAGGACTCCACAAAAAGATTATTAGAAACAATAAACCAATACAGTAAGGTCGCAGGATACAAAATTAACATATAAAAGTCCATAGCCTTTCTATATGCCAACAATGAAATATTAGAAAACGAACTCAAAAAAATAATCCCCTTCACGATTGCAACAAAAAAAAATAAAATACCTAGGAATAAACATAACAAAGAACGTAAAGGACCTATATAATGAAAATTACAAAGCATTGTTAAGGGAAAACAAAAAGATACAATGAGATGGAAAAATATTCCTTGTTCTTGGATAGGAAGAATAAATATAATCAAAATGGCCATATTACCCAAAGCAATATACAAATTTAATGCAATTCCCATCAAAATCCCTATGAGATTTCTTAAAGAAATGGAACAAAAAATCATCAGATTTATATGGAACTATAAAAAACCCCGAATAGCCAAAACAATCCTAAGGAAAAAGAATGAAGCTGGGGGCATTACAATACCTGACTTTAAACTATATTATAGGGCCACGATAATCAAAACAGCATGGTATTGGCAGAAAAATAGACACTCAGACCAATGGAACAGAATAGAAAGCCCAGAAATAAAACCACATATATATGGTCAAATAATCTTTGATAAAGGGGCCAACAACACACAATGGAGAAAAGAAAGCCTCTTCAACAAATGGTGTTGGGAAAACTGGAAAGCCACATGCAAAAGAATGAAACTTGACTACAGCCTGTTCCGGTGTACTAAAATTAATTCAAAATGGATCAAAGACCTAAATATAAGACCTGAAACAATAAAGTACATAGAAGAAGACATAGGTACTAAAATCATGGACCTGGGTTTTAAAGAACATTTTATGAACTTGACTCCAATGGCAAGAGAAGTGAAGGCAAAGATAAATGAATGGGACTACATCAGAATTAAAAGTTTTTGCTCAGCAAGAGAAACTGATATCAAAATAAACAGACAGCCAACTAAATGGGAAATGATATTTTCAAACGACAGCTCAGATAAGGGCCTAATATCCAAAATTTACAAAGAACTCATAAAACTCAACAACAAACAAACAAACAATCCAATAAAAAAATGGGAAGAGGACATGAACAGACACTTCTCCCAGGAAGAGATACAAATGGCCAACAGATATATGAAAAGATGCTCAGCTTCATTAGTTATTAGAGAAATGCAAATCAAAACTACAATGAGATACCACCTCACTCCTGTTAGATTAGCTATTATCAACAAGACGGGTAATAGCAAATGTTGGAGAGGCTGTGGAGAAAAAGGAACCCTCATTCACTGTTGGTGGGACTGTAAAGTAGTACAACCATTATGGAGGAAAGTATGGTGGTTCCTCAAAAAACTGCAAATAGAACTACCTTATGACCCAGCAATCCCTCTACTGGGTATATACCCCAAAACCTCAGAAACATTGATACGTGAAGACACATGTAGCCCCATGTTCATTGCAGCACTGTTCACAGTGGCCAAGACATGGAAACAACCAAAAAGCCCTTCAATAGAAGACTGGATAAAGAAGATGTGGCACATATACACTATGGAATACTACTCAGCCATAAGAAATGATGACATCAGATCATTTACAGCAAAATGGTGGGATCTTGATAACATTATATGGAGTGAAATAAGTAAATCAGAAAAAAACAAGAACTACATGATTCCATACATTGGTGGAACATAAAAATGAGACTAAGAGACATGGACAAGAGTGTGGTGGTTACCAAGGGTGGGGGGGGAGGGAGGACATGGGAGGGAGGGAGGGAGAGAGTTAGGGGGAGGGGGAGGGGCACAGAGAACTAGATAGAGGGTGACGGAGGACAATCTGACTTTGGGCGAGGGGTTTGCAACATAATTTGATGACAAAATAACCTAGACATGTTTTCTTTGAATATATGTACCCTGATTTATTAATGTCATCCCATTACCATTAATAAAAATTTATTAAAAAAAAATAGTGGAATGTGCAAATTTGAGCAGAGCTACTTGCTCAGCTTAGACTGAATAGACTATTAAGTGTGCAGAAAAAATCTTAAAAGAAAAAATAAAAATTTCTGGAGAAAAATGAACACGTTAATAGCAACAGGTAAATATTTAGTCTCAATATTTGCAGACTCCCAATATTACCTAACTCACTGGTATTTCACAACAGGGAAGAAAGATTAACGGAGACACTACACTATACAAATCTTACCAGAAAATAGTCATATTATCAGGACACTCATGCCCTGGAAATATAGCTATACGAGGCATTTTTACTATGAACAAATTGAAATAGAAACGTTTTATAAAAATATATTACTACTTCGATATGTCTACCTCATTGTTTTTCACAATAGAGCATTTTTGAAGAACAGCTGCCTGCAGGAAAAAAGACTTGAATTTAATTAAGCTCTAGATACACAATAGATATTGCACAAATCTGAAAATATTTACTGCTCATTTCATCTAGAAAACTTTTAACTATTTATTTTTCAAAGTACCTGCAACTCAGTAGCACAGTTAGATTACAAATCCAGAAACAGAGTAAAGACAGCAGCTGAAAAGCTATGTCAATACATTTATGGGATGCTTCTAAGAGATGGCAAGATATTCATAAGCAAATGACATACAAGTATTTTGTAGGAAAACACGGGCTAATACATAGAATTTTTAATGGGAGAATTAAAAACCACTAAACAAGAAAAAATAATAAGAGTCTATGTCCACAATGGTGTGTTCAACTTTAAAGACAGTTTTCGGCATAATTATTAATTTCTTATCCTCAACTCCATAAGGGCAGAAACTACAGGAGGAAGTTTGCCAATAAACTGCTCACTTAGCATTCACCCCACTGTTATTCTACCACTCTGAGCCGAGTTCAGCAGTGGAAAGAATTTTAAACAGCACACAGACTATAGGAGGGCAATGATGGGACACAGTCCTCTGTGCAACAGAAGATGATAATCTAATTTGGTTGTGGGTAAGTGTATAGACCTAAACTCACTAGAGATTTTCTAGTCTCTCTTTAGAGAATCCCATTCTGCCTTTATTTTTTATTCCACTATAACTTCTTGTTAATTGGTTCAAATAAGGTTTTAAATATGCCATATAAAACTTTTAAAAAAATCTTTAGTTTCAAAACCCCCTCCATAGTTAACTACATTATATTTACTATGCTTTTGCCTCAAACCCTTTTTCCTTTTATGTAATTTTTGGCTACTTCCCTGTGTTTAACTTACCCTTCTATGTAAATGCTCATATGGCTACATTCATAGATGAGTCCTACAGAATACAGGTGTGCATTTTGAGTTAGTAATGCCTAATAAGACATCCGAAACTTATTCCAATGCACCATATTCACAATAAAACTCATCTGCACCCTTGTTCTCTCTCTCTTTCTCCCCTAATCTAATCATGGCATTCACCTTTCTGAAAACTTGAATGGTTCTTCATAGCCTGCCTAAAAAGTTTTTTTAAATGTTTCTTACCGAAAACATTATTTTTTAAAAAAAAAATAAACAAAATAGAAAGCCTGAGCTACCCTATTTGGACCAGGAGTGGAAGTACCTTAGCCGCTAATTACCCTACCTCAAAACAAACATAATTTCTGAAGTAACACTGTGGAATCCTGTGGCTCTATCAAGTTTAATTTGACCTACAAAATAACAGAGACTTGCTTTGACAATTTGGTCATACTTTTTCTTTCAAATGTTATTTCTCAACATTTCATTTTATGGATCTTCCATCATATGCTGGTATACAAATTATTACCAGAACTTCCCAGTAGTTTGTTCCTCATCGCCTTCTCTAACGCCAGAGCACTCCACAACTGGGCCATAGTGCACTGGGGTAACCAACAATCTTCAACATGTGCCAGAAAATGTTTATTAATGCACAAAATTTATTTTTTTCTCAAATGAGGATAAGTGCTGTTTAGTAAAGTCTGTTGGATAGAACATCTGGTGCCATTTAGTGTAGAAAGCTGAGAGTAAGAAGTAAAAAAAAATGGCATCATCACCAGATGACACACTTCCTCAGTCATGCCCAAACATTGCCATATGAGAGCCTATTCAGGATAACAGAAGTTCTACTCAATAGTGCCAAAGTAATAAAGGCTAATTCATGGATGTGATACTTGAAGATCAGTGTAAACACTGCAAATATAATGCCATAATTTAAGTATTTAAGAATAAGTTATGCATATACTAAGTTGGCTATAACTGCCTTAAATGGTATACCACTCTGCAATGTCTTTCTCTGTGTGCATCCATTTTGTCCCCATTTAAAACCTCTCTCAAATTCTTCCTCATCTCCATGAAGTCTCCCTTGGTTACTCCAGCAAAATCTGAACTTTATCTTCCCTGAAATTTTACAGATTCTTTAAACTACTTTGCATAAAAGGATATCAATCTGTATTGTACTTATTTATTTGTGACCAAGACTAGTATCCATAAAGAAATTATAAACCTCTGGCCCTGGCTGGTTGGCTCAGTGGTAGAGTGTCAGCCTGGCATGCAGGAGTCCTGGGTTTGATTCCTATCCAGGGCACACAGGAGAAGTGCCCATCTGCTTCTCCACCCCTCCCCCTCTCCTTCCTCTCTGTCTTTCTCTTCCCCTCCTGTAGCCAAGGCTCCATTGGAGCAAAGTTGGACTGGGCACTGAGGATGGCTCCATGGCCTCTGCCTCAGGTGCTGGAATGGCCCTGGTTGCAACAGAACAACGCCTCAGATGGGCAGAGCATGCCCCCTGGTGGGCATGCCACGTGGATCCTGGTCAGGCGCATGCAGGAGTCTGTCTGCCTCCTCATTTCCAACTTCAGAAAAAATACAAAAAAAAAAAAAAAAAAAAGAAATTGTAAACCTCTGGAGAAGTGTTATGCTTTGATTAGTATCATAGCTCCATCAGCACTTAGCACTGAGGCTAAGACAGTAGCAATTCAAAATATATGGTAAATAAATGATCAAATAAGAAAGGATGGCCCTGTGAGAGGACAGGTCTATTGTTAATAACTAAGTATCAACAGACATAAGAGGGAACCATTTGTGCAATGCCAAACTAATATTTACCAATAATTCTCCATGTGTTTTTCTCCTCCTTATTGCTATAGGACACATTTAGGGCCAAATATGTTTGAGAGGCCCTAATCCACAGGACATACTTCCCAATCCCTAGCATCAATGTAAACAGGAAAGATACAATGGCATTGTTAAGAATTCAGGGCATCCACAGACGCTTGGTCTCAAACATTTTTTTTTTTTTTGAGTATTGTGAAAGTTGTGCTACTTGTGTGACACCATCATCTTTTTAAAGAAAGAAAAAAAAAAGAATTCAGGGCATCGCCTGACCAGGCAGTGGCGCAGTGGACAGAGTGTCAAACTGGGATGCAGAAGACCCAGGTTCGAGACCCCGAGGTCGCCAGCTTGAGCCCAAGGTCTCTGGCTCGAGCAAGGGGTTACTCGGTCTGCTGAAGGCCCACGGTCAAGGCATGTATGAGAAAGCAATCAATGAACAATTAAGGTGTTGCATGCGCCACAAAAAACTAATGATTGATGCTTCTCATCTCTCCGTTCCTGTCTGTCTGTCCCTGTCTATCCCTCTTTCTGACTCTCTCTCTGTCTCAAAAAAAAAAAAAAAAAAAAGAATTCAGGGCATCATGAAGAAATTTGGATTGCTGATCTAATTGCCAGGACTGAAACTGAAAAACCTAAGGTAGTTGAGCATCTAGAGCAATAATGTGTTGTATTTAGGACTCTTTTTTGTTCTTTGAATGTTTATTATTACTTTTATTGGTTGATTTTAGAGACAGAGAGAGGAAAGAAGAGAAAAAGAAAGAGAAAAGGAGAGAGAGAAAGAAGCATTCATTTGTTGTTCTACTTAGTTGTGCTTCCCATTGGTTGCTTCCCATATGTGCCCTGACTGGGTATCAAACCCACAACCTTGGTGTTTCTGAAAGATGTTGTAATGGATTTAGCTAAATGGCCAGGTCAGGACTCTGGTGTTTAATGTCTTCTTTTATTACCATCAACCTGTCTCTCTCCCAAACATTGAGCTTTTGAAAAACTGCAGCTTATCTAATCATACTAGGACAATTCTATATTGTTTTTCTTCCTTTTTTTTTTTTTTTTTTTTTTTTTACATGTAATTTCTTGGTAGAAAAATAAAGCCCATCATAGGGTTTGTTTGTTTGTTTAACGGCACATCATTCTGCTCCTCAGCATTTAAAATTTTGTTCCTATTTTCTCTGTTCCCATCAGTCTCATGGCAGTACAATTTTCACATAATGTAATTACTATTATTTTGGTTAAGGTTCAATAGGGACAAAACTAAACCATGTTCAATTTGCCATCTTCAACTCATAAGTCTATCTGTGTTTGTTATATTTTTAATTATGGTAAATAGGTAAAAATATGCCAATTTAACCATTTTAAGTGTACAATCCAGTGTCATTAATTACATTCACGATGTTGTGCAACTATCACTATTTCTGAATTTTTTCAG
This sequence comes from Saccopteryx bilineata, assembly GCF_036850765.1. Classification (NCBI taxonomy): domain Eukaryota; kingdom Metazoa; phylum Chordata; class Mammalia; order Chiroptera; family Emballonuridae; genus Saccopteryx; species Saccopteryx bilineata. The sequence continues at coordinate 265,761,274 of NC_089490.1, read as the reverse complement.
GACCACAAAAACTCTGAACCCACAATAACTTCCCATTCCATCCTTCCCAAGCCCCTGAACCTCTAATTTACTTTGTGTCTCTATTAATTTGTCTATTGTAGGCATATATAATAAGTGGGATCATAAAGTTTTCTTTTGTGTCTGGATTATTTAATTTAGTACAGTTTTCAAGTTCCATCTATGTTATAGCATCATTCCTTCTTATTGCTAAATATGTTTTCATTGTATATGTATACTACATTTTGTTTATCAATTCATATTTTTAAGAACACATAGATTGCTTCCACTTTTTGGCTACTATGGTGGAATAATTCTGCTATGACACGAGTGGGCAAGTATCTTTTTAAGTTACTGTTTTCAACGATTTTGAGTATAAGTGTAATTGCCAGGTCATACGGTAATTCTATGTTTAACTTTTTGAGGATCCACCAAAATGTTTCTTACAAATTTTACATTCCCACAAGCATTATTTTACATTTCCACCAGCAGTGTAGAAGAGTTACAATTTCTCCATATTCTTGAAATTACTTGTTACTTTCCATCTGTTGCTGGTTTTCTCCTTCCTAATTTTCTTCTTATAATACTACTAGGAATGATGTTGTATAGCTTAGTGGTTTTAATTTTCATTTTCCTTACAACTAATGATGTTGAACATATTTTCATGTGCTTATTGGCCATTTATAGCACTTTAGAGAATTATCTTTTTGAATTCTTTGCCCATTATTGTTAAATTGGCTTGTTTTGTATTGTTGACTTATAGAAGTTCTTCATATATTTTGGATACTAAAACCTTGTCACATATATAATTATTCTGGATACAAAACCCTTTTCATATATATGTATATGTATGTGTATATGTATATGTATGTATTATATGTATATATATATATATACATACATTGATTATGTTATTTATGAATAGAGATAATTTTATTTCTTTCTTTTTCATATGGGAGAAATATTTTTCTTTTGCTGCAAAAAGGTTTTTAATTTTAATGAAGTAAACTTTACCTACTTTTTCTTTTGTTACCTGTGCATTTGATGTCATAGCTAAGAAATAATTGTCAAATTCAAGGTCAAGATTAGATGGTTCCTTTTTAAATCTGTAAGTTATATAATTTTATATATTAAATTTTGGCCTTTAATCCGTTTTGATTTAATTTTTGTATAAGTTGTGAAGTAAGGGTCCAATTGTAATTTTTTTTTCTTCATTTTTTTCTGAAGCTGGAAACAGGGAGAGACAGACTCCCGCATGCGCCCGACCGGGATCCACCCGGCACGCCCACCAGGGGCGACGCTCTGCCCACCACGGGGCGATGCTCTGCCCATCCTGGGCCTCGCCATGTTGCGACCAGAGCCACTCTAGCGCCTGAGGCAGAGGCCACAGAGCCATCCCCAGCGCCCGGGCCATCTTTGCTCCAATGGAGCATTGGCTGCAGGAGGGGAAGAGAGAGACAGAGAGGAAAGCGCGGCAGAGGGGTGGAGAAGCAAACGGGCACTTCTCCTGTGTGCCCTGGCCGGGAATCAAACCCGGGTCCTCCGCACGCTAGGCCGACGCTCTACCGCTGAGCCAACCAGCCAGGGCCCCAACTGTAATTTTTACATATGGATATCCAGTTTTCCCAGAACCATTTGTTGAATAGGCTCTTCCTTCTCCATTGAGTTGTCTTGGCATACGTGTCAAAAATCAATTGAACATAGATGTTAAGGTTTATTTCTAAACTCTAAATTTTATTTCATTAGACTATAGGTTTATCTTTATACCAATACCACATGGTTTTGAACACTGTAAGTTTTAAAATCAGAAAGCATAAGTCCTCCAATTCTTTTTATTTATTTTTCAAAATTGCTTTGGCAAGTTCAAGTCCATTGAATTTCATATGAATTTTTGGATAGATATTTTACCACATGGTTTTGAACACTGTAAGTTTTAAAATCAGAAAGCATAAGTCCTCCAATTATTTTTATTTTTTTTTCAAAATTGCTTTGGCAAGTTCAAGTCCATTGAATTTCATATGAATTTTTGGATAGATATTTATTTCTACTCTGTTCTAGCCAAAACTTCCAGTAGTATCCTGAATAGAAGTGACAAAAGTCAGCATCCTTGTTTTGTGCCAGGTATAAATAGAAAAGCTTCCAGTCATTCACAATTGAGTAGAATGTCAACTGTGGTTTCTTTCATATAGTTTTTATCATGTGGAGAACTTTTCCATATATTTTTGTTTGTTGAGTATTTTTATTATCAAATGGTATTAAATCTTAAGTGCTTACTCTGCATAGATTGAGATGGTCATGCTTTTATTTTATTTTATAATATAGTAAATCACAGTAATAATTTTCATATGATGAATCACTGTTGCATTCTGGAATCACTGTGAATTTCTAGTATAATAAAAATATTATATTACTTTCCAGTAAGATAATGAAGTAATAAAAGTTTTTGAACCAAGAAATTAAGGAAATAGGACATAGGACATGGGTTTTGCTATAAACTCAAAATGACTTGAACAAGTTTGACTTTTATTTTTTCTTTCCTGATGTACTTAATTTCTTTATGTATAAAAAATACCTAATTAATACATGAACTATCCAAGGAAATTTCCTCAGCTTGACAATATGTGAATTTATAGTTAAATTTCTAAGAGTTATCATTATTTTAGTGATATAATAAATATAATTTTTTTACCCAAGAGCTTAGGAGTTCGCTGCCTAAGTAAGAACTATTCATTTAAATAGAGCAGTAGTCTTAATAAAATCAAGAGCTGGTTCTTTGAAGAGATAAACTAGATCGACAAAGATTTAACCAGATTCATCAAGAAAAAAGATAGGACACAAATAAAATTAAAAATGAAAGAGAAGTAACAACTGACTCTACAGAAATGCTGAGGATTGTAGGAAATATTACAAACAATTAGCCAACAAACTGAACAATTTGGACGAAATTGATAAATTCCTAGAAACATATAATCTTTCAAAACTGAATCTATACACTTCCAAAATGGAATTAAAAATGATCAGAGAATCTTACTAGAAAGATTACAACCAGTGATATTGAAGCAATAATTAAAACATTTCTAACAATAATTCTATACCAGATGGCTTCACAGATGAATTTTACCAAACATTAAAAACAATCAATCAAACAAACAAATAAAAACTAACAGCTATTCTCAAACTATTCTAAAGACTTCAAGAGAAGGGATAACTCCCAAGCTCATTTTACAAGGCCAGCTTTATCCAAATTCCAAAACTATATAAAGATAGTACAAAAAAAAAAAAAAAAAAGAAAGAAAGAAAGAAAAATAAGGGCTAATATTCCTGATGAACATAGATGCTAAAATCCTCAACAAAACATTAGCAAATTGGATCCAGCAATACATTAAAAATATATATCATAATTAACAGGGGTGCAAGGTTGGTACAACATCTTCAAATCAATTAATGTGATATACCATGTAAACAAAATGAAGGATAAAAATCATATGATTATGTCAATAGATGCAGAAAAGGTATTTGGTAAAATTCAGCACCCATTTATGCTAATATTCTCAGCAAAGTGGGAATAGAGGGAACCTCAGCATATTAAAGGCCATATGTGACAAAACCACAGCCAATATTACACTCAATGGGCAAAACCAAAAGTGTTTCCCTTAATATCAGGAACAAGACAGGGATATTCGTTTTTACAATTCTTATTCACCATAGTACTGAAAGTCCCAGCTACAGCAAACAGACAAGAAGAAAAAATTAGAGGCTGAAGCAAAATTATCATTACTTGAAGATGTCATGATACTGTATATAGATAACCCTAAAGATTCTACCAAAAAACTATCAGAACTGATGAATGAATTCAATAAATTAGCAGGATACAAAATAAATATCCAGAAATCAGTTGCATTTTTATACACCAAAAATGAACAATCAAGAAAGGAAACTAAGAAAGCAATGCCATTTGCAATTGCATCAAAAAATATAAAATACCTAAAACTAAAGTTAAGCAAGGATGTAAAAGACCTGTACTCAAAAAATTTTATAAGACACTAAAGAAAGAATTTGAATAAGTTACAAATAAGTGGAAGCACATACTGTGTTTATGGATAGAAAGAATTAACATCATTAAAATGTTCATATTACCCAAGCAATCTATATATTCAGTACAAGATACCAAGGGCATATTTCACAGAACTAGAGTATTCTAAAATTTTATACAGAACTTAAAAAAACCCTGAATAGTCACAGAAATCATAAGAACAAAGTTGAAGGGATGATGCTACCTGATATCAAATTATACTACAAGGTCATAATAATTAAAATAGACATATATATCAATGGAACAGAACAGAAAACCCAGAAATAAATCCATCACTTTATGGTCAATAAAGATTTGACAAAAGAGGCAAGAATATATAATGTGGTAAAGATAGTCTATTCAATGAATGTATTGGGAAAATTGAACAGATACATTCAAAAAAGTAATTGGACCACCTTCTTATACCATACACTAGAATAAACTCAAAATGGATTAAAAACTTAAATGTAAGACTTAAAACCTTAAAATCCTGGAAGAAAACACAGGCAGAAAATCTCGAACATTTCTGTCACAATATTTTTTCTGATACACTTCCTTGGGCAAGGGTAACAAAACAGGACTACATCAAACCAAAAAGCTTTTGTACAGTAAAGGAAACCATCAGCAAAATGAAAAGAGAACCTATAGAAAGAGAGAACATATTTGCCAATAATACATCTGATAAGGGGTTAATATCCAAAATTCATAAAGAACTTATATGATTCAACACCAAGAAAACAAACAATCCAATTAAAAAATGGGAGGCTGGCTGAAAAAAGTAAAATATTTAAGTAAAATTAAAAAAACCCAACTTCATACTTATAGACACAGACAATAGTATGGTGATTGCTAGAGGAAAAGGAGGGATGAGGAGAGGTAGAAGAGGGTAAAGGGAGAATAAATGGTGATGAAAGGATACTTGACTTTGGGTGGTAAACACACAAATGGTGGTGAACATACAATATACAGATGATGTACTATAGAATTGTACAGCTGAAGCCTATATAATTTTATTAACCAAAGTCATTCTAATAAATTCAATAATTTTTTTTAAATTGGGTATTGGGTAAGTGCATTCAAGGTAAAGAAAACTGCACTGCCATGGACTGTGCATGAAGGCAGGAAAATTAATAGTATGCATGTAGCCCAGAATAATATATATGCCAATAGCATAACTCTTTCTTTATCTCCAAAACATGCAAGGAAGAAATTGTATTATACATCAAAGAGGGATTCAAGATGGCAGCAAAGTTGGTGGATATTACACTTGTTACACTTACCTCTTCCCAGGACCAAAATGGAATTATAAGAAAATTTAAGAAATATCACTCAGTGATAGTGACTGCTATTATATTATTAATTGCCATTGTTCTCTGTGCTTACAGAGTAAATTTGTGATTGTAATTTGGCCTCCATTTATATAGACATATATATGTGGGTTTTTTAAAATAAATATAGTATGCACACAGACATAAACACAAGAAGAGAATGAATATCAATGCATGCTAAAGTTAGGGAATATCTGCTCACGAGAGCCTATTTTTAAATTTTCAAGAATTTTACACTTCAGTAGACATGTTGGGAATTTGAAATCTTTCCTGATTGAAGTAATTTACACATAAAAGTTAGCAAATGCTACAAGTTATTTCCTTCCCCAACCCTTCCAGAAGTTTATGGTTAAATATGTATCAACCTACCACTGCTAAGATAAAAAAAAAAGAAAAAAAAACACTAAAAATTTTTCTTATCTGCTAAATAATTTCTGAGGGCACTAAAATAACTGAGTTTATGGAATCTGCAAAGCTGAGACCCTGACACTCAAGTATGAAGAGCCTAATAAACAGTACAATAATAACATGCATAGCTTATGGAGTATTATCTCCAGGCACTCACAAAATATTCCTTTTTTATTATTGCAACAACCCAGCAGTTAGTATGGCACAAGAGTAAACAAATAGACTTAATAGCAAGCTGTAGTGTAGTCATTTAAATGTAATTTGATAATTTATCTACTATTTGGTAGGCATTTGGCTTTGGCCTACCAAATATATTCTGGCCTTCATTTTCCTTTATTAAATGAATATTTGGGGTAAGATGGCACTTTTAGCACTAAAGCAATATGGTTTTGTAATGGTATTATGGATGTATAGGAATACCAATTTCAAAAAGATTCTATTAATAGAATTGTGAGTACTTAAGATTTTATTGTACCTTAGTTATATAACTTACTGGTTGAAAGAATAAATTTTGAAGTTAAATGACTTTGGATTTGAAATCTATATAAGCCCGTGATGGCGAACCTTTTTATAAAAACCTCCCACTTTTGCAGGCTGGTCAACCTGGTCCCTCCTGCCCACTAGTGGGCATTCCAGCTTTCATGGTGGGCAGTAGTGGAGCAACCAAACAGTGCCGCGATTGGCCCACCATGAAAGCTGGAATGCCCACTAGTGGGCAGAAGGGACCAGGTTGACCAGCACTGCAAAAGTAGGTTTTTATAAAAAGGTTCGCCATCACGGCTATAAGCTCATTTCTAGGTTTATGGCTAGCAGTCATGTTGCTTAGCCCCAAAGTTCTTCAGTTATTTCTTTTAATCAATAATAGTAATCAGTATTTCTTCTAATCAATAATAACACCCACAGCAATCCTACCCAAGTTTGCTTGTAAGTAAATGTATGTGAGTTGCTCAATACAGTACTTGGTAGAGAGTAAATGGTAGTTACTTATTTTTTTGGTTTGGTGACATTATTCTTTTCAGAGTTATAAAAGAAGATAATCATGCTTTGCTTAGGCCAGTGGTTCTCAAAGTATGCTCCAGGGCACACTGGTGCACCCTAGAATATTTCCAGGTGTACCCTATTGTATTCCAGAGAAATATGTGCCTGTTGGGGACCAAAAAACCAACAGGGTTCTTAGAGTTTAGATTTTTGGGGGACAGAGGTGTGGGGAATTGGCTGTAAGTTGACAGTCTGCCCAACCCTCCACCTCACTTGCCTAAGCTGTGGTGCTGGATTGTTTACACTACCCCCCATGTTCCCTGGAAAGACTGGAGGCAAGTTTCTTTTATTCTTTGTTTGGTGTAAAGTTAAGATGAAATGTATGGTGGGGGTTTTCTGCACTCAACACAAGAGTAAAAAGAGGGGAATTCTTCAATGTATTGATGAGGAAATGAGAGTTTGCCTCTCAAATATATGCCCAAACATTGAAGAAATTGCTAGGACACATCAGGCTCGTGTTTCTAATAAACACGAGAATGAAAAAACTTAACACATTTGCTCCGGGACTTGCCAAATTTACTAAATCTTACTGAGAATGTGTGTGTGTGTGTGTGTATATATATATATATATATATATATATATATATATATATATAACCTTTTTTGTCATTTTTTTATTTTTAACCCCTATTTTTTATGAATTCTAAAAAGCATAATTCAAAAAATGTAACATAAAAATGTTTTTAATGTCAGAATAAATTTAATTTTGTCATATTTATTTTGTTTAATTACCATAAAAGCACGCTTAGACTTTATATATTTTTTCTTTAATATTTGACTTAATTATTATAACAAATTTCTCAGAAATTTGTATATAGTGCACCAACAATTATTTGTAGGATTTTAAATGTGCCTGGACTTCAAAAAGTTTGAGAACCACTGGGTTAGGCACTATCCTAACTAATTCATATGTTTCTTCAGTAATTTAGCAGTGGTTAAAAATTTTACAATTTTATATAATTTAGAATTTCTCAGGCCATGTAGGGAAAAAATGTTTTGCTTTACAAATATAAAAAACTATTGACGTCATAAATATATTTAAATAATACTTCAAAAACAAGAATGTTTTCATAGTATCTTCTGAGTACTTGATTGCTTCAGTTAAATGAACTTGAATTGAAATGACTTTACTTCAACAAGAAAATGATTAACCACAATTACCTTAAAATATACCACATATATCAGATGCTCTATTTCTTGTTTTCCTTCATTACAATTTAATTGCCTTTGAACATATAGCCTTATTTAAACTATAGAAAATGCAGAACTAAGTATGTGTCTCAAGGAGAAAGATGAGAAGACTATATTGTATATATGACAGCAGTAGCTTGATGTTCTCAACTGCTTGCCAAATGTATTCAGAGATACTTAAGAGGTGGCCCACCCTTCATATACTTGCATAAGAGAAGGCAAAAAGACAAGGACATTACCCCAGGAGAGGAATTCGAAAATGTGATGATATAAAGCTTATGCTATTAGGCCCATAACTTTTCCAGAAATTTATATAATGCAGAAAATGTAAGATGTTCCCATAACCCTTCCTTCTCTAAGAAATCACCAAATGATAAAAATTGAGAATTTTCTCTTAACCTACTCTGCTTAAACATGCATTTTCTCTTCTATCACTTGTCTCTGATTTCTCTTCTGCCCGTAATATAAATACAGCACTACCTTGTGTAGCTTTTCCGATATTCACCCATACATTCAACCTCAGTTTCTGCAATTTAGAATTATGCTTAGGAATCATGCCTCTAGCATATACAATGTATGTTTGTAACACACACACCTGTAAGCAATAGTTTCAGTGCACAGGGTTATTCTGTGACCCTAAGGAGAGGTTCAGTGCTCAAACTAGGAAAGTGGACTATGATAATCAACTCTCTTAAGAAGGTAAGAGAAATGTATTGTGAGAATATAGATACCGGGAGGAGTTAGTTCCAAGGAATTCATTTACCATGTCAGTTTCACTAACATTCCTACCCTTCCTGCCAATTCTTCAACTTCTTTGACACTTAAACTTTATTAATTTCTAAGTGTATAAGTTATAAGTTGTACAAATATGTAAAATATATCAATTTATAGTATGTATAAATTTATAGTATATATAAATGCATATTTATAAAATAAATGGTATAAATTTATTTTTAAAATATATAAAATATTTGCATATATCTTTCATTTAAAAAATAAATCTATTCCATGCTGAATCTTATCACACATGCAAAAACTGCAACGGGCATTATGCTTAAAATAGGTATTTGATATATAATTTGGAAAAGTACCAGAAGACAATATTAAGTGTGACATCAGTAAACTAATGAAGCCTAAGAGCCTGTAGTTCAGCGGTCCCCAACGCCCAGGCCGTGGACTGGTACAGGTCCGCAGAGAAGAATAAATAACTTACATTATTTCTGTTTTATTTATATTTAATTCTGAATGATGTTTTATTTTTAAAAAATGACCAGATTCCCTCTGTTACACCCGTCTAAGACTCACTCTTGATGTTTGTCTTGGTCACGTGATACATTTATTCGTCCCACCCTAAAGGCTGGTCCGTGAAAAATTTTCTGACATTAAACTGGTCCATGACCCAAAAAAGGTTGGGGACCACTGCTATAGTTGACTATAAACTTAGACAAATATGCAGGATTATATTTAGAGAAAAAAAGACTCCTGGAGTATATTGTGTAAACCCAGAATAACGCTGAAAATAAATCAGGTACTCTATTCTTTTCCTACCAAGGTTATTAATATAAACATACAGAGTGTGCATCCATCCCAGTTACCTCCTTGATAAACTATTGGAACCAGGCATTGATCTCCTCCTGCTCTCAGCACTCCTGGTTCTTAGGCCTTCAGACTCAGGGTGGACTCCACAGCATTGGCTCTCAGGCTTTCTAACTATGCCATCTACTCTCTTGGGTCTCCAGTCTGTAGATAGTAGATCATGAGAATTCTCAGCCTCCATAATCATGTGAACCAATACCTTGTAATAAATCCTTTACCTCAAGTAATCATCATACTGTGGTCTGTGCTTATGAGGGTTTTTTTCCCCTTAATCCCACAAGAGGGCAAAGGAGGATAAATGGTAATGGAAGGAGACTTGATGTGGGGTGGTGAGCACACAGTGTAATGCATAGATGATGTATTATAGAATTGTACACCTGAAACTTATATAATTTTATTAACCAATGTCACCCCCAATAAATCAAATTAAAAAAAAAAAACCTTCCTGGATACAGTACTGGTTCTGTTTATCAGGAGAAACCTGATTAATACGGCATTTAAGAAGAATTTATTCTAAATAATTATTTTTCAATCATGAATGAAAGTTTATTAGCTAGAAGAACTAATAAGTGAAAAAAAGGAAAGGAAAACAGTTGATGAATAATATGCAAGTAAAATAGAATGACTCAATAAAAGAATTAGAAAAGATTATTGGAAAAATAGATAAAACTAAATTTTTTAAGACATGATAAATCTTTTAATTTTGCTTTTAAATATTTCTTACATAAAGTAAAAAAAATCCTATACCTTTATAATATTATAAAAAAATAAATGTCTAATCTATCAAGTAACATTAGATTAATTTTTATCCTTAGAACTAAAATAATTATAATCTTACTTTTATTAAAAATAAACATTTTACAATGTAGAGTTTATTGAATTTTACAGAGAAAGTAAAACCTTTCCTAATTGTGCGCCCCAAAGTTTACTGTTATATCAGTCCCTTTTAAATGGATATTCAGACTGCTGGCCTAATTCATTTTGATTGATGGACATCTCTTGGCTATTCACTGACTGTCAAGCTGGAGGCTGCCCCCAGGTCCTAGATACTGGCTACAGTTCCTTGCTATGAGCACTCTTTCAACGTGTCTTCAGCAGTGCTCTGATAAGAACCAATAAATGTTTATTTGAATTTTTGAGGAAGTAGAAAAGGAAGCTTTTGAGTTGTACAAGAAGAAATAAACTTTGTCTCATCTTTTCAGAATTGTGTCGAAGGAGCCGGTGACAGCATGAGAGGAGCTTGTGTGCTAACACTCATCAAGTTCACCTTTAGCCAAAGACTGCCTCATATTTCCTGTAGCATCTTCTTTGAATTCAGCAATTTGCCTTTTTTATTTTAACAAACTCTAAGTTTGGGGCTATAGTCATTTCACTTTTTTTCCCCTTTCTTTTTTTCATAAGAAAGCCAACAGCATAGAATACAGTATTTTTTATAGTACAAAAAGTAATTTTACCACATAATAGATCCGAGAGAGTTAATTTCTCAGTATGATATTTACTCCTTTATTCCACCTAAGCTGGTCATTTCTGCAATTCTAGCATCTTTGTGATGTCAGGTGACCCTGTTTCCTCTCATGACACATAAATCTCTCAATGACACTAAAAGTCCCCTTAATTCTCCTTCTAGCTGGTCATATTCAAGATCATTAAATGTTAACATTTTCAAGTATTCACATTCACATCTAATATATATGAGGTGAGAAAACTAATAACTGATAACATCTCATGGGTAAATAGCCAATGGATTGTGTAGAATAAGGAGATATACATATAGAATATAATGCAGCAGGATTTCTTCTATGTCATTTAATAAAAGCTATTTTTATTATTCATGGTTTCTCTTTAAGGAAAATGAAAATGAACACTACATTACAAGGTATTCATGTATTATATCACATGATTAAAACAAACAAAAATAAGAATTTAAAAAGCCATGTGGAATTTACAGATAATACTATTATGTAATTTTACATGAAACAGGAAACATGATTTAAACATAATAAAAACTTCCAATTGCCATGTCTATTTTCCCCTTTGCTTTGTTATATTTATATGTACATATGTACACATGTTCATGTCCTTATTTTAATTCAGGAAAAATCTTATTCAGTTTTTTCAATATGTTTACATTGCAAAATTTATTACTCAAATTTGATCTCAATTATAATATTGTTTTTAGATATATTTCCAAAATAACAACATTTGTACAACTGGGCAAACAAAACAAAGATCGAAAGGGTACAAGTATATTTACTCTCTGCTCAGGTAGAAAGTAGTAACAGAATGTCTGTGGGTGCAGGAAAGTCCCTGGGTCAAGACAAACAGAAATGACGGAGTTTGGTAGGTGGTTATGATACCCTGGGCCAGAGATGTCTATGCCCCCTGGCACTTCAGATAGTAAGTGTCTCCTTTGTAACCCAAATCTATGGCTGTTTTACTTAATCCCACTCTTGTATATCAGTCTTCTGCATTCACCCTTAGATAAATCCCAAAGCAGGTATGAAAATATACACTGACCTACGACATGTTCACTTCAACCAAATCAGTGTGGACCAAACAAACAGCAGGGAGCAGATCGGAAATATTTGTTATACTCAGAGAAAAGTATCTCATGGGGAAAAGCATTTAACACTTAGCAAACCTCACTCTGAGTCCTGACTCCAATATTTAACTGCTATGTGTCCTTGGAAAAGTCACAGCATTTCTAACAAACACCACCACAATCATTTGACTATTTTTGATAAGAAAAGTGCTACTCACTGCTATGATCACTTTATTCTAACACATGCTCATTTTATTTTAGCCACAACACTATTGCGGTAGGTGATATTTTCACTTCTACTTTTACATAACTTGAGAATAAAATGTTAGGCCCTAGCCGGTTGGCTCAGCAGTAGAGTGTTGGTCAGCATGTGGAAGTCCCATGTTTGATTTCTGGTCAGGCCACACAAGAAAACAACCATCTGATTCCCCACCCCTTCCTCTTCTCTCTCTCTCTCTGTCTCTCTCTCTCTCTCCCCCTCTTGCATCCATGGTTTGATTGAGCAACTTTTCCCCAGGCACTCAAAAAGGCTTCATGGCCTCACCTCAGGCACTAAAATAGCTCTCTTGCCAAGCAACGAAGCAGCAGCCACAGATGGGCAGAGCATCAGCCTCAGACAAGGGTTGTTGGGTGGATCCTAATCGGAGCACATAAGGAAGTCTATCTCTCTGCCTCTTTGCCTCTCGCTTGCTAAAAAATAAAATGTTAAGTGGTTTAAAAACAAACCTGTATAATTTTATTAACCAGTGTCACCCTAATAAATGCAATAAAAAATTAAAAACAAATACAAATATTAACAATAAACCTTCTTAGGACCATAAAGTTATTAAGTAGCAGAAATGGGATTCAAACCTGCTTATGCCTGCCAGGTCAGTCAGTGCCCTTAACCATTATACTAACTCAGTTTTCTCAGCTGAGTATAAGTATTGACAGCTCCAAAGTCACTGGGCTATGAGATATAAAAAAGGAAAGCCACATGAAGGTGACTAAAATATTAATTACTCAATAAATAACTCATCATTCATCATCCCTCAGGATCCTGCTTTTTGTGGATAATATTTGATTCTCAATTATTTGGTGAAGGCTTACATACATCCTCTTAGCCTAATGACACAGGGGTCAGGAGACAAACAGAGGGCCAAGGAAGCAGCAGATGGGGTGACATGGATAACTGTAAACAGGGTCAAAACATTTTACAGGCCCATCAAAATTTTTGACAGGCTAATGATTTTTGAAACCTATCTACAAAGCTACTCAGAAGCCTGGACTACTCTAATGACTGTTTTTCTGAAATCTGAACATGAGGTCACATATTAAAGTTATTTGCGGGCTAATATAAATAAATATATTAAGGAGCCAAAACATGACATTCTAATTACACATTGATATTTGATCAGAAGCAAAACAAAACCAAGAGTGGAGGCTAAACATTGTGAAGTACTTTTCTCTCATAGAATTCAGTCATCTCTTTTTTTTTTTTTCTTTCATAAAACATTTTCTTCTTGACCTCTACTGGTAAAATCAGTTCAGATGCTGCTTATTTCTAACACATGTATTTCTGGTTATTATAATGCAGTCTCACGTTAGATACTAATAAAATAGTTGAAGTAGTTTGAAGCACCTGAGAGATACCTTTGAAAAAAATTCACATAAAAGTATAAACACTCAACATGCAATTTTCTTTGTGCAAATCACATGGCTTTTAGGAGTGCTTTGGCCCTTGGCTTCTCTATATAGATATATTTCCAAAAGACACACTTTTTTTTTTGCATAAGAGTTGGTAACTGATTCCAATTTCTATGACATAGTCTACTACCCAAAAAGAATAAAACCATGCCTGCAGAGTCAAAACACATGGAATTAAGCATCACAATGATTTGTACCTGGAAGCACTGTGTAATATTAGACATATTTCAAAAAAGTCTAGCTTTTTATATTGAAAATATATATAATATATAAAACATATATATTTATATATCATATTATATAATACATAAAGTATAAGATATATAGTATATAATATGAAAAGTATGTTTAACTTATAAAGTATATTGCATATAATATATAAGGTAATAATATATAATAGAGTGTATATGTAATTTATAAATTACATATATGCTAAATCATATGTAGTATATATAATTTATAAAGTATATATGAAATATTATAGAAATGTTCTTAAGGACACATTGATGCATCATAAATTTTTTGTATTCTTAGTTAAACTTATTTCCATTTAGTACCACCACCCTTTGCCTGTGCTGGCCCATGTCCCCATCTGCTTTCATCAATTCACAGAGGATTCTGAATACTGGGTTTTGGTAACCAAAGCCAGTTACTGCTTTGTAGCATACATTTAGCAGTAAACAATTTGACTTGAGCAATCTATTTGGGTTCAAATCCCAGGTTCACCACCATGGACTAAATAAATTATGCTCCCCCCCGCCAGATTTATGTTGAAGCACTAACCCTCAAGGTGACTGTATTTGAAGATAGAGCTTTTAGCAGGTAATTTAGGTTAAGTGAGGCCATAAGGGTAGGGTCTTAATCTGATAGTATCGGTAGTTTTATAAGAAGAGGAAGACAGAGAATCATGTCTCTCTATGTGCGCCTCAGAGGAAAGATCAGGTGAGCTCACAGCGAGGAGGGAGCATCTGCAAGCAGGAAGAGAGCTCTCACCAGAACCCCGCCATGCTGCCATCTCGCTTTGGCCTTCCAGCCTCCATAGCTGCTAGGAAATAAATATCTGCTGATCCAGTCCATGGGGTTTTCTTTTGGCGGCTCAAGCTGACTAATACACCCACCAGGCATTAATGATATTCCTGGGGAAAATGCTCACATCTCTGTGCCTGATTTTTGTTTCATAATTCTAACTTCCCAAAGATATCTTTCTCCAAAGAAATCCTTTCTCCTGTCCTACTGCATGATGCCTCTTCCCTGCTTCTCCCTTTACAGTGCCATGATTTTGCCTATACATCTCCACCACACTTTCATACTTCCAGTTATTCCTCATAATTAGATCGGGGATTAAAAATAACAACTATATAGTTAGCTTCATTAATATCAGCAATCCCAACTGTCCAAACCAGAGAAGATATTCACAGAAAAGCGAAATACAGCACTTTTAACACGCTGAACTTTAAGAAAGTTAAACAACTTGTTTCCAAAATCTCTGTGGGGGTTGAGGTGGATGGGCAGGGGACGAAGTGAGTAAATTTAAGGTTACAAAGGCTGAAACAAGTCCTGAGCTTGAGAAAAAATGGTGGAAAGACTCCTCTCATTATCTGCCTCTGAATCAGAGCCGTGGATTCAGTGCTAAGCAGAAAAGTATTCCGGGAATGGTGCTCAGAGTACAATTAACAAAGAGCTCTGTCTTATCTGTCCCATCGAAACCTTATTTAATACAAAAATTAAAAGGTCAAATTAGATTGACCCCCATGACCCTTATCTTCCAATCAGTCCTGGATTCAGGTCAATAGCATATGGCAGAACAGAAAGAGTGCCTAGCCATTTATTTCTTGTTCGGTTGCTGAACACTGTAATGTACAAAATTAAATTGTCCCATTTCGTGGGCTACTTAGAATTTTCCCAAGTGGCAGAGGAGACCAACTTTTCTATTGCCTTGAAGAGGTCTAAATAGTGCTCTATTTCCATGTTAAATTACTTACAGAAACAATTCAATTGTTGAGAATTTTTTTTCAATTTTAATATATATGGTAAGCATTGGGGTTACAAACAGGACAAAAAAAGAAAATTCAAATTTGACAGGCATTTTTTTTCTGATATATATTCTGATTGAAACATGAGCAAAATGTATGCAGAAATTAATCGGTTTTGCTTTTCTTTCACTACCCAAAGAAATAATCACCCAGTGAAGACTGAAATATTACAGTTTTAAGATAATCAGAATAATCAGAAAGAAAACCTGATCTCAGGAATTTAAAAGATAATAAGATATACATATAAAATATTATCAGGGATAGAAGATGCTGAGTGCTATAACAGAAATAGGACATGTTTGTAAGAGCTCAAATGAAAAAAGATTGTAATTTTTTAGCACACCAAATCATTATTGCAAACCCATCTTTGAAAATTTTGGTTTAGTAAAATTTTCAGAAGGTGACAAATATTTTGTAATTTTCCAGGAACTGAAAATAAACCTATATCAAGTCCCATTTGAACTGTTCCTTGAATATTATTTTCTTGTAAAACATGAGAATATCACAAGTAATGCCATTTATCAACATGGTTGACTACAGCACTTGGAACGTTATTCCCTGAAATAGTGTAGCGATTCAGTGCTATACTATGTATCTTACTTTATCTTTCCATTCAATTCTTCTTCTCAGTGTACCTTTCACATCCACTCTGGGAAGAATTTGCAAAGATTTGTAAAGGTATTGAGAAGCAGTCCATTAATTTTAGGGTCCTTTGGAGGACTATCATTCTGAATGTTGTTGTTCCTCTACTGGCTTGAGAAATGCCTCGTTACCAAAATCTTCATTTATATCAAATAGGCCTGATAATTTAAGTAAGAAAAATATTAGCTTCAGAATTAAGTTACATACACTCTGTCTTCTTGTTATATGTTACAGTCTTCTACTTTTATTACCAAATTTGTGTGGACTAATCATGTTCCAACAATACAGAAAATTTAATTAAAACTTTTCTGCATATTTTACTCTTACAAAGTAAAAACTCCAGTTTTGGAGACAGTGATATTGCTAATACTCAAATGTCTACTTTATATCTTATAGCTGAAGACTTGCAAACTAATGGTAGTTTGTAGAATCCACCATGTCAGGACTAGTAGCTAGAGTCCAGGACATAGTATAGGTGGTTAAAAAAAATGCAACTGCTTATTTGTAGGATGCCAGAAAGAATCTAACAATACATAAAAGAGACACCAACTTGAATTGTCCAAATATTTCCTAGTAAATCAATGGATAGTGAATCTATGGTTCATTGGAGCCCTCATCATTTAGTAGGGCAGGTCCATGCATAAATAGAGAAATGAAGCAAATGAAAGAAAGAGGTATGGAGGAAAATCTAGACCAATTGGTTTATAATTAGAATTTTCATCTCTGTTTATGTTGCCTAAGTATATATCATATTCTATTCTATTTGGAGGGATGTAACACACTTTACTTTTCTCTCTGTCAATCAAATCCAGTTTAGGCTAAAATCAACAATTTGTTCTCCAGAGATGTGTAAGCACTTTGTGTACCTGGGAAGGGATGTCTCACAACACTGTCCAGGCTGGGACTGTTAACATCATCCTTCCACTGCATGGCACAATGGCAAAGTTCACACATACAGTAAATCTTGAGCAAGACTACAAATATTTGCATTCTTAGAAATACACTTTTATGAAATTGATACTTCTCACATCACAAATAATGATCGAAAGATCCTTCCTCTATGGATTTATGCTCCAGGAACATGAATTGGAGTCTCTAAGGGCTGGCATCCACCCATCTGGAATCTTCTCTGTCTTGGAGAAAAGAAGAGTCTCTGATGTACCCTGGAATTAGAGAGATTCTTGAACAAACTCCTGAGGTTCATTTTAAATGGCACCGATGTCCCGTTGTAAAAAGTAAGCACTGGCTTTGCCTTCTTTAAAAAAAACAAAAAACACACAAAATAAACTACTTTACATTATGTGGCCATCTCTGGTGCTAAAATGCTACCTTAAAGGGGGTAAGCATTATCCATCTTTCACCTCAAGTCTCTGAGCCTTTCATATTAGAGGTTATGGCTTCAGATGGCAGACAATACAAAAGGAAAAAACATGACAAGAAATGTGGCCCAGGCTATAGAATTTATACTAATAATGTCACAAGAAGTAAATAATAAGCTCTCTTTAGATGTTATATATAACCAGGACATAATTTAGATGACAAGGAAAAGGGAGGTCTTCTTAAACTAAGTCCAAATCTGTATAATTATGCTATATGTGCTGCTTTCATATACTCAAATTATTCTCAGATGCCAGAATATCTTAAAATTTCATCTCTAAAGCAATATGACCTCAATTAAGAGAGATTTCCTTCGCATAAGTGGTTGTTTCTGGTGTCTCAAAATTCTTTTAGAAGATAAGCATCCAAGATAGAATGAGCCCACTTAGTGTTTCTCTGCCAATGATTGCACCACTAAAAATTGCCCCCAAAATGCAATATAAAAAACCAGAGGACTCTGAAAAGTAAATAACAACCTGATTAGGAACCATAGACTGGAAAAGATTTATTGCAGGACACTAAAAATATAAACTGTAATAGAAAAACTATGGTTTTAGAAAAATATTGGTTTTTATCAAATTTAAAAACATTTACGCTTTGAAATAAACTTGATTAAGAAAACAAAGCCAGTCTAGAAGAAATTATCACAATACTGATGTATGCTAATGAACTTGTATCTAGACTATATAAAGAACTTTTACCACTTACCAAGATGACCAATAACTCAATAAAAAATAGGCAATTTGAATAGGTTTTCACAAAAGGAAATTACAGATGGCAAATAAGTACATAAGGAGATGCACAAGATCATTACTCATCATGGAAATACATATTGAAACTACAATGAGATAATATTACATACTTATTAGAATAGTTCAATTTTTTTTTAATGTTCAATATTAAATTTCTGGCCAAGAAGTAGATAAACTGGAACTCTCATACATTACTGGTGGAAATATAAAATGGTGCAACCCCTTTGGAAACCTTTAGCAGTTTTTTAAAAATGAAAATAATATACATTATTCATATAAATCAGCTATTCTACACCTATATATTATTCAAGGAAAATAAACCACCTCTACACAGAGACTTATATGTGAATATTCCTAGCAGTTTTATTTATAAAAATATAAAAATTAGAAACAACTCAAATGTCTATTAGCAGGTAATTGGATAAACAAACCCAAAATATAATGGAATAATAATAGTTAGTATAAGCCAATGAATGACTGATAACACCCAAATCTGTGGATGAACCTCAAATTATTTTTACTAGATAAAAAGAAGCCAAATGAAAGAATATCACTACAGTATCACCCTCATATATTGCTTACAAAAAAAATAGGGGATATTTCAACACTTCATATTCATTTTGAAATATCCCCTATTCTGAATCTATAGAGCCTTAAGGTAGACGAGCGGATAGCTGGGGAAAAGGAGGCTCAACCACAAAAGGGAATGGACACTCTAGCTGGGGTGCCTGAAATTTTTTGTGTTAATTGTAGTCATAGCTTCCGTAGTTACATAATGCTAAAAACTCATTAAATTGTACATTTTAAATAGGTGCCTTGTAAATATCTATTGAAATTAAAAGACAGTACAGTAAATTTACTTCTAGGAAAGAAAAAGAAGTTATAGTTTATTTCAATGTTATTGTTCAGAAAAATACAGTATTTGTAAATGGTTATTGTATAGACAAAACACAATTATAAAATATAAAGAGAAATATGACATACTGAAAGTATGGATGTATAAAAAGATAAAAATATTGACCATAATAATAAATATAAATGGGATTAATTACTTTATAAAAGAATTCTAACAAGATTTTGCATTTACCTAGATGAGTAAAAGTCTTCTTTGGCCTGTCTAAACCTACTTATATATAGGGTCTCATTTTTTTTTTTTTTTCAAGAATAAAAGCTCTTTATTCAGAATTTTTTTTTATATAATTTTATTTTTTTAATGGGGTGACATCAATAAATCAGGATACATATATTCAAAGATAACAAGTCCAGGTTATCTTGTCGTTCAATTATGTTGCATACCCACCACCCAAAGTCAGATTGTCCTCTGTCACCTTCTATCTTGTTTTCTTGGTGCCCCTCCCCACCCCCTATCCCTCTCCCATTTCCCCCTCCCCCCCGTAACCACCACACTCTTATCAATGTCTCTTAGTTTCACTATTATGTCCCACCTACGTATGGAATAATACAGTTCCTGTTTTTTTCTGATTTACTTATTTCGCTTCGTATCATGTTATCAAGATCCCACCATTTTGCTGTAAATGTTCCGATGTCATCATTTCTTATGGCTGAGTAGTATTCCATAGTGTATATGTGCCACATCTTCTTTATCCAGTCATCTATTGATGGGCTTTTTGGTTGTTTCCATGTCCTGGCCACTGTGAACAATGCTGCAATAAACATGGGGCTGCATGTGTCTTTACGTATCAATGTTTCTGAGTTTTGGGGATATATACCCAGTAGAGGTATTGCTGGGTCATAAGGTAGTTCTATTTTCAGTTTTTTGAGGAACCACCATACTTTCTTCCATAATGGTTGTACTACTTTACATTCCCACCAACAGTGGATGAGGGTTCCTTTTTCTCCACAGCCTCTCCAACATTTGCTATTACCTGACTTGCTAATAACAGCTAATCGAACAGGTGTGAGGTGGTATCTCATTGCCGTTTTGATTTGCATTTCTCTAATAGCTAAAGAAGATGAGCATCTTTTCATATATCTGTTGGCCATTTGTATTTCTTCCTGGGAGAAGTGTCTATTCATATCCTCTTCCCATTTTTTTATGGGATTGTTTGTTTGTTTGTTGTTGAGTTTTATGAGTTCTTTGTATATTTTGGATATTAGGCCCTTATCTGAGCTGTCGTTTAAAAATATCATTTCCCATTTAGTTGGCTTTCTGTTTATTTTGTTATCAGTTTCTCTTGCTGAGCAAAAACTTCTTAGTCTGATGTAGTCCCATTCATTAATTTTTGCCTTCACTTCTCTTGCCATTGGAGTCAAATTCATAAAATGCTCTTTAAAACCCAGGTCCATGAGTTGAGTATCTATGTCTTCTCCTATGTACTTAATTGTTTCAGGTCTTATGTTTAGATCAATGGGTCTCAGTTTTTAACAAACCTCTATAGTATATATGCAGTGAGTAAATCTGCATTTTAGTGTAACAGTGACCTCCCTGCCCTCCTTCCCTTCAGTTAAGGTGGTTAAGTTAAAAATGTAACTATAAAAATAGTCTTACTTGCACAGTCAACATTTTTCTCCCCCGGGTATCTCTGACTTCTATTTGGTTCTATAACTGAGTATTATATAGTATTTTTTGCTCCTTTTGGCATGGCACAACAAGGCGCCCGGAGAAGAGCAAGTACTGTGTCTCAGTGGCAAAGCTGTCAGTTAAATTCTGACTGCTGCATTTTTATAACCGGTTCCATGAAAAGTTGCAGAAAGAACACAGAATGTTTAAACAAATACCATGTGGACTATGTATTGACAGGTGGTTAAGAAACATGTGGAAAAAAAAAAAGGAAAATGATACCTGTGATATTTTGCAAGACTCCATCATTCACTGTCATGTCAATAGAAAAGGACTTGCAGGGCATGGATACTTCCAGCTTTGTGAGAACAGATCTGCATTTGGTGCATGTCCTTGACAGGACTGAATGTTCTATTTATAAAACTAAGTACTATTAAAAATAGAAATGGGTGTCATTGAAAAATAAATGATCGTCAAGCCAAAATGTTATAGAGATTTTGTTTATGTCTACCCTCTGATGCATATTGTAAATTTTCAGAGATAACAGTTTGAAGCTTCAAATTATTATTCTTATAAAATGTCAAACAGATTTTATAGCCTCAGAGACATTCTTCCAGCAGAATACTGTTAAGGCTTAGGCATTTTCAGTGAAGTTTTTAACTCTTATCTTTCCAAATGATGTGAATGGGAAGAATTGAGAAATAAAGACAAAGAAAGGAAGATGTCAGTTTAAATTGATTATGAAAAATATTCTAATGAGAGCTATATAGTGTTTTCATTAAAATGCTGGGAATATAAAAGTTTATAATGTGTGTAATATTTGTGCTATTTGTATGTCTATACAAAAAATAATTTTATATGCATTATTTAATAAAGTTATTTTCTTAATTTTTACTAAAATTTCCTGAAAACATAATTCTGTTAGAAAAAATTTTTTAATAAAATCACACTATTTGCTTCATCTAACTTTAAACATCTCTAGCTCTCATAATTTTATTTGATAATAAGTAAATTAGCTGCTACATACAAGGTAATCAAATGATGGGGAATGCAAACTATTTAAGACCAGGTTCTTGGCTTCAAGGAGATAATAGAAATATGTGAAATAACATGAATGCACAATAACTGTTAGACAAACCATTATAGTTCAGAAAGTTTATGCATATTTCTTTTCTTAATGTTTATTTTATTGACTTCAGCGAGAGAGGTGGGAGAGATAGAGAGAGAGAGAGATAGGAACATCAATTTGTTCCTGTATTTGCTCTGACCTGGGACTGAATCAGTAGCCTCTGCACTTTGGGATGGTGCTCTAACTAACCAAGCTGTCTGGCCAGTGCAGTTTATACATATCTCATAGAATTATAGATTATTTTCTTCCTCTCAAAGTTGGTTTAAATTATTTTAGCAGTCATCATAAGGATTATGCGATTTAAGTGGATTCTTATCCAATGTATAGGATTTTAATGAATGATGTTAAAAATGGAATATAGTCCTGGAAGAAATAATAGTGGCAAAAGCCAAGGGATGGGCATAGGAAATAGGAGTATATTTCAAAAATGGTAACCTTTTCAATCAATTTGCTGGGAGTGAATGGTTTATGCAGGAAAATATCAAGAAAAGAAAAATGAGTTAGGACCACAGAGGGAATCTGACATGTGATAGCCTTTCCAATTTGAAAGCTATTTAGAGCTTTTAAAAAATAAACTTAAAATTCTTTGGAAAACAAGGTTGATAAGATCCAAAAGAAAATCATATTACAGTTGTATATAAAAATGTTCTGTTAAATTTGTTTTATATTCTACCTAAGAAAAAATAAATGGCCTATACATTCCATTCAGGATACTTTATCTTGGATCAACCTTAAAAGCCACTGGAATCCTACAATGTTATTTAAAATATATATATATATATATATATATATATATATATATATATATATATAACCAGTTAAGATAAGACTAGCAACAAAATAAGTTATCTCTAAGGAGATACTATACTGGAATTTTTTGCTGGGATAGTGAAGGCGTTAGGTAGTGTCATGCTGACAAAAATAGTGATCTTCATTGTAATCTGTTTCCTCTAATTAAAATTTGAGGCCCTGGAAGGTTGGTTCAGTGGTAGAGTGTCGGCCCAGCGTGTGGATATCCTGGGTTTGATTCTCAGTAATGGCACACAGGAGAAGCACCCATCTGCTTCTCCAACCCTCCTCCTCTCACTTCTCTCTCTCTCTATCCCTTCAACTCCTGCAGCCATGGCTTGATTGGAGCAAGTTGGCCATGAGCACTGAGGATGGCTCCATGGCCTCTGACTAAGAAACTAAGAAGAGCTTGGTTGCTGAGCAGTGGAGCATGCCCCAAATGGGCAGAGCATTGGCCCCTCGTGGGCTTCCTGGGTGGGTTCTGGTTGGGGTGCATGCGGGAGTACAGTGGTAGAGTGTTGGTCCAGCGTGTGCACGTCCCGGGTTCGATTCCCAGTAAGGGCATACAAGAGAAGCACCCATCTGCTTCTCTGCTTCCTTTCCTCTCACTAAATTAAAAAAAAAAACAAAAAAACTTGACCACAAGTTGCCTATTTCTGGCTATAATAAATGAGCGTGTGTCTGACCAACTCTTCTATCACAAACAAGAAAAAGATGAATAGAAGATATATATTTAAAAAAATCATTGGAAGGAACTGGAAAGTCAGAGAAAAGAGAAATGCAAGAATTCAGATTAATATTTGATTCCACTTTAACCCTAGAGTGATTCTAAAATGGCTCCTGAGAAACTTAGAAATTAAGAAAGATATTTAATTATTATAGAAAACAACACAAACAAAAATTAAAGATCTGCATGTGCCAAAAAGAAAAGGCTCTTAAAACAAAGAGTCTTTTACTTGGGATGCCCAAAGGGCTACACAGTAGGAAAAGAAAACCATACTAACACACATAAAAATTAAATCTGGATTTGAAATAGTTGGATTGTATTAAAATGATTTATATATACATCTATAAATAAATTTCTATATATATATTATATATATATATATGCCTTCTAAATATTATAACATTATTCAAAGCCTTAATGTTTCCATATATATATGGTCTGGCTTTCATTTAGTAAAAACCAAGAAATGTTAAAAAATGAAAAGGGACCATATCTCAAAAGGGAAAATTGATTCTAGAAAGATTCCTAGAAGATTCAAGTATTAAAGGTATCAGATTCAGATTTTAAATTAAATAGGAATAAATATTTAAGAGACTAGATGAACTGGAGCATTTCAATAGAGAATTTGAACCTACAAAAATCAAATAAAAGTTGTAACTAAAAAAATATCTAACTAAATTTAAGAAGGCAATATATGAGTTTAATAGCAGCTGAAGAGAAGGCTAATGTCATGGAGGATAGGTCAGAAGAACTTACAGGGGGTCCTCAATTTACGATAGTCTTCACATATGATGTTTGATTTTATGATGCTCACTCCCAAAAAAACTTAAAAAAAATAAGAAATGAGTGTTTTGGCTTACGCCATTAGTGTCATACTTAAGGACTACATAGGCAAACTAGTTTGGTTGCATGACAGAAGAACATGCAGTAACGCAGCATATGAGAGAATTGGTGACCCTAGTATGCTTACCTATGCCAGTTTGGACCTTTAAAAGCACAAGTGTTCCAGTTATGTTGCTTTGTCAAATTTTGGCCCTTTTCATGGCTCCTAAACAAAAGTCAGAGTCTTCAGATGGTAGTGCTTTGAAGAAGAGGAAAGCCATCACAGTCGAAGTGAAATTAGACATTGTAACAAGATCAGAAAAAGGAGAATCAGCAATGAACATCACTCACATGCTAGGCCTTAGCCGCGTTACTGTAGCAACAACTATCAAGGATGAAGACCATATCCTAGAGCATGTAAAGGGATCAGCCACTATGAAATTGAATGTGATTACTAAACAGCAGAGTGGCACAATGATTGAGATGGAAAGATTGTTAGTTTTGTGGCCGGAAGACCAGCATCAGGAGCATGTACCAGTTAGGATAGGTAAGTGACTTAAGTTAGGATAGATAAGTGACTTACACCAAAATTCAAGTTACGTCTCTGTCATAGGAATGGAACTGTGTCATAACTTGAGGAACCCCTGTATCTATAAAGTGTGTTACAGTAATATAATGTTATAGTAATTAAATACATAGAAATATAAAGAAATATAAAAGATACATAGAAATAAGTTAGGATATAATATTAGGAGACATTAAGGCAAGTGAATAAGGCCTCTGCATGGGAACTAATCTAGTGTGCACAGATATGATATGCAAACTATGCTTTCTGTGCAGGGCCCAGTTAGTGTGTATGTGTGACGTTATGTAGATAAAAAGTGTATTGATGTGACAATTCTGTAGATTAACATGAAAAAGAGCTCCCTGCTAGGAACTCCGAAAAAGTAGCTTGATGTGATAATCCTGTAGATTAACACCTGTTAGAAGGCATATGCCAGAATAAAGTACTAAAGTCAGGGGCCCCCTGCTGTAGTCAGTTGTTCAGACTCCAGCGTTGAACATGGACTATCTCCATGCCACTCTGACCAAGGACAGCCAAAAGGAGCACAGTGATGGGGCCCCATTAAACTGTACCCAGGCACGCCATAGGATTTGTGAGTAATAAACTGCCTATATGATTCTTGCAACTAACTTGTGTGTCAGTCGTGTCTTTCCTCCAGTGGCAATTGGTCTTGATATCAGTAAGGAGAATCCTCATATCCACCTCAAGAGCAGTCCAGAAGAGACTGCCAGCCCTGCTGTTTAGCAGGAGTGTCCCATTGCATGAGGAATTGCACAGGGAAGTCGAATTGGGAACATCTGATCAATGTAGCATGTGGGCTCTACTGGGACAAAGTGGCCTAAAGAAACAAAAGGGCAAACTAATCAGAAGAGATCACAAGAGCAAAGGAAACAGTGAGAAGACATACATATTTTTAATTGGAATCCCAGAAGAAGATGGCAGAAAGAAAGGAAAGACATAATAGTTGAGAAGAAATAGCAGAAAAATTTCCAATATATACCAAGCTACATATTCAAAAAGCCCTTCGATCACAATCCAAAAGCAAAGAAACAAAGCCACATTTAGAAAAACCATAATGAAATTACTTTGAAGACCAAAACCAAAGAGTAAATCCAAAAAGTAGCTAGAAATAACTGGTATATTATTTGGTATATGTTAAAATGAAACTATAAGAATTACAGCTATCGAGAGACAAGATGGCACTAGAGTAGGCGGACGTACCAACCAGAACCAAAGTGGATTACAAACTAATTTTAAGAACTATCATCTGGAAAAACCAATTTTGGACTAAACTAAGAGGACTCTTCAACCAAGGAACACTGAAGAAGCCACACCAAGACTGGTAGGAAGAGCGGAAACGCGGAGAGGGCTGCCCAGCTCCCCAGAGTGAACGGCAGCAGGGAGAGACTCGCGTTGCAGGAAGTGAGTTTAGCAGAGGGGGAAGGGTCCTGAGCCTCAGGAACAAAGCCCCAGCCTGCAGCCCCAGAGCCCAGAAGAGGCGTAAGGACAATATTTAGTTGGAAACAAGTCAGGATACTGTTTGTGAGAAAGAGTCTGATTTCTCAGACCCAGGATCCTTCTTAAAGGGACCGCGCAGAACATCTCTCTCACAACCACTCACCTGGGGCTCCTGGGGATAGGGAGAGAGGAGAGGACCAGAGTAACAGGAAGAGAGTGTAATCTAGGAGGCATAGGGAGAAACATTTTGGGAGATAGCCACCCTAACCCCTGGGACGAGTCAATCCCCAAAGCTGAAGTGAATATTTCCCCCAGAAACAGCAATACCAACAAAGGGAAGCAGGAGAGCAGCCAAACAAGTTCCCCCGCGGCACTCAGAGCAGAGTTGCAGAGAAGGAGGGAGCTTTTGGGTCTACAGTAGTGAGTCTTAGGGTCCAAGCTGCAACACCCCCATCCACGTGGCTGGGGGCTTGCAGGAGGGTGGGCAGCAGCAGGAGACAAAAGCATAGTTCTGCTGGCAGGGGTGGAAGCCAGCTAGCCACCACTGAGCTCAGGTGTGAGCTCAATCTTGCCCAGCTGGGGAGAAGGGGGCATGCAAAAGCGGTCAAGCTCAGCTGCTGGCAGCCTGTAATCCAACCTGCAGGAGAAGGGCAGGAACCCCGGAAAGGGTGGAGACCAGCCCCTGAGCAAGGGCAGAGGATCACAGCCTTGCCCCGCCCGTACAACCCAGGCTTGTGGTCTGACTTGGTAGCCGGCTCCTCCCGTGGGGGTGGAGCCAAAAGCCCAGAAGAGGCGGAGTTTCGCTACTGAGCTGAGCTTGGGCACGCAGTCCTGCCTGGCGGTAGAGCCAAGGCTAGCAGCCGTTCCTCGAGCAGGCTCCTTCTGCAAGGACAGGGCAAAAGCCCGGAAACAAGCGGAGACACGCAGCTGAGCAAAGGAGCTCGCCAGTGCCCTCAGGACCAAGTATAATGTCACATACGGGGGTGGTGCAAAGGCCAAGGACACAAACGCTTGTGCACCCAAGCGCGTGATCACAGCCACTCCCATGAAGAGAAAATACGGAGGCAGAGAAATACAACACAAATAAACCAAGAGAAATTCCCAGAAAAGGACCAAAGTGAATCAGATATAACCAAATTACCAGATGCAGAGTTTAAAATAATGATTGTTAGGATGCTCAAAGATATTAGAACAACCATAGATGGCCATTACAAAAACCTAAATAAAGAGATAACAAATATAAAAAAGGACATTGAAATAATAAAAAAGAATCAGTCAGAAATGACAAATACAATATCTGAAATAAAGAATACAATGAAAGGAATTAAAAGCAGGATGGATGAAGCAGAGAATCGAATCAGCGAGTTAGAGGACATGATAAATAAAACACAGAAGCAGAGCAGAAAAAAGAAGAGACTCAAAAAGTCTGAGGAAATTCTAAGAGAGCTCTGTAACATCATGAAGAGAAATAACATCCGCATCATAGGGGTTCCTGAAGAAGAAGAGAAAGAACAAGGGATAGAGACTTTGTTCAAACATATCATAGTGGAAAACTGCCCCCAATTAAGGCAGGAAAACATTTCACATGTTCAGGAAGCACAGAGAACTCCATTAAGGAGAAACTCAAAGAAACCAACACCAAGACACATAATAATTAAAATACCAAAGCTAAATGATAAAGAGAAAATATTAAAAGCTGCTAGAGAAAAAAAGACGATCACCTACAAAGGAGCCCCCATAAAGATGACTTCTGACTTCTCAACAGAAACACTTGAGGCCAGAAGGGAATGGCAAGAAATATTCAAAGTAATGCAGAACAAGAACCTACAACCAAGACTATTTTATCCAGCAAGGCTATCATTTAAAATTGAAAGAGAAATAAAAAGCTTTACAGACAAAAGAACTCAAGGAATTCACTGCAACCAAACCAAGGCTGCAAGAAATGCTAAGGGACCTGTTGTAAACAGATCAAAGGAAAAAAGGAATATAGCAAAAGAGGAATACAGTTTTAAAGAAAAAAAATAGCAATAAACAATTACATATCAGTAATAACCTTAAATGTTAATGGATTAAATTATCTGACCAAGAGACATAGGGTAGCTGCGTGGATAAGAAAACAGGACTCATACATATGCTGTCTACAAGAGACACACCTTAAATCAAAAGATGCACACAGACTGAAGATAAAAGGATAGAAAAAATTATTTTATGCAAATGGAAATGAAAAAAAAGCTGGGGTAGCAATACTTATATCAGACAAAATGGACTTTAAAACAAAGACCATAGTTAGAGATAAAGAAGGTCACTACATAATGATAAAGGGAGCAATCCAAAAGGAAGATATAACCATTATAAATATCTACACACCTAATATAGGAGCACCTAAATATATAAAGCAGACTTTAATGGACTTAAAGGGAAAGATCAACAGCAATACTATAATAGTAGGGGATTTCAATACCCCATTAACATCATTAGATAGATCCTCAAGAAAGAAAATTAACAAAGAAACAGCAGACTTAAAGGACATATTAGATCAACTCGATTTAACAGATATCTTCAGAACCTTTCACCCTAATACAGCAGAATATACATTCTTTTCAAGCGCTCATGGTACATTCTCTAGAATAGACCACATGTTAGGGCACAAAAGCAGTCTCAACAAATATAGGAAGATTGAAATCATATTGAGCACTTTCTCTGATCACAATGGCATTAAACTAGAAATCAACCACAATAGAAAAATTGAAAAACATTTAAACACTTGGAAACTAAATAGCATGTTATTAAATAATAAATGGGTTAACATTCAGATCAAAGAAGAAATTAAAAAATTCCTAGAAACAAACGATAATGAGCATACATCAACTCAAAATTTATGGGACACAGCAAAAACAGTCCTGAGAGGGAAGTTTATAGCATTACAGGCATACCTCAAGAAGCTAGAAAAAGCTCAAATAAACAACTTAACCCTGCATCTAAAAGAACTAGAAAAAGAACAGCAAGTAAAGCCCAGAGCTAGTAGAAGGAAGGAAATAATAAAGATCAGAGCAGAAATAAATGACATAAAGGCTAAAGAAACAATACAGAGGATCAATAAAACCAGGAGCTGGTTCTTTGAAAGGTAAATAAGATCGATGAACCTTTAACGAGACTCATGAAGAAAAAAAGAGAGAGGACTCAAATAAATAAAATTAGAAGTGAGAGTGGAGAAATAACAACTGACACAACAGAAATACAAAATATTGTAAGAAAATACTATGAAGAACTGTACGTCAAAAAACTAGACAACCTAGATGAAATGGACAAATTCGTTGAATTATATAATCTTCCAAAAATCAATCTGGAAGAATCAGAAAACCTAAACAGACCAATTACAACAAATGAGATTGAAACAGCTATTAAAAAACTCCCAAAAAAGAAAAGTCCTGGGCCTGATGACTTCACAAGTGAATTCTACCAAATATTCAAAGAAAAACTAACTTTTATCCTTCTCAAGCTATTTCAAAAAATTCAAGAGGAAGGAAGACTTCCAAACTCCTTTTATGAGGCGAGCATAATTCTGATTCAAAAACTAGGCAAAGACAACACAAAAAAAGAAAATTATAGGCCAATATCACTGATGAACTTAGATGCAAAAATCCTCAACAAAATATTAGCAAACTGGATCCAGCAATATATGAAAAAAACATACACCATGATCAAGTGGGATTTATTCTTAGGAGGCAAGGCTGGTACAATATTCACAAATAAATCAATGTGATTCATCACATAAACAAAAGAAAGGAGAAAAACCACATGATAATTTCAATAGATGCAGAAAAAGCATTTGATAAAATCCAGCACCCGTTCATGATCAAAACTCTCAGCAAAGCAGGAATACAGGGAACATACCTCAACATGATAAAGGCCATCTATGAGAAACCCACAGCCAACATCATACTCAATGGGCAAAAATTAAAAGCAATCCCCTTAAGATCAGGAACAAGGCAGGGGTGTCCCCTTTCACCACTCTTATTCAACATAGTTCTGGAAGTTCTAGCCATAGCAATCAGACAAGAAAAAGAAATAAAAGGCATCTGAATTGCAAAAGAAGAAGTAAAACTATCATTATTTGCAGATGATATGATATTGTATATAGAAAACCCTAAAGTCTCAGTCAAAAAACTACTAGACCTGATAAATGAATTCGGCAAGGTGGCAGGATGTAAAATCAATACTCAGAAATCAGAGGCATTTTTATATACTAATAATGAACTGTCAGAAAGAGAAATCAAGGAATCAATCCCCTTTACCATTGCAACCAAAAAAATAAAGTACCTAGGAATAAATCTAACCAAGGCGATTAAAGACTTGTACTCGGAAAATTATAAAACATTGATAAAAGAAATCAGGGAAGATACGAATAAGTGGAGGCATATACTGTGCTCATGGGTAGGAAGAATAAACATCATTAAAATGTCTATATTACCCAAAGCAATTTATAAATTCAATGCAATACCGATTAAAATACCAATGACTTACTTCAAAGACATAGAACACATATTCCAAAAGTTTATATGGAACCAAAAAAGAACACAAATAGCCTCAGCAATCTTGAAAAGGAAGAAAAAAGCGGGAGGTATCACACTTTCAGATATCAAGTTATATTATAAGGCCATTGTACTCAAAACAGCATGGTACTGGCATAAGAACAGGCACATAGATCAATGGAACAGAACAGAGAACCCAGAAATAAACCCACAGCTCTATGGACAACTGATATTTGACAAAGGAGGTAAGACAATACAATGGAGTAAAGACAGCCTCTTCAACAAATGGTGTTGGGAAAACTGGACAGCTACCTGCAAAAAAATGAAACTAGACCACCAACTTACACCACTCACAAAAATAAACTCAAAATGGATAAAAGACCTGAATGTAAGCCGTGAAACCATAAGCATCTTAGAAGAAAACATAGGCAGTAAGCTCTCTGACATCTCTCACAGCAATGTATTTGCTGATTTGTCTCTACAGGCAAGTGAAATAAAAGACAGGATAAACAAATGGGACTTGATCAAACTAAAAAGCTTCTGCACAGCTAAAGACAATAAGAACAGAATAAAAAGACAAACTACACAATGGGAGAATATATTTGACATTGTGTCTGATAAGGGGTTAATAACCAAAATTTATAAAGAATTTGTAAAACTTAATACCAGGAAGACAAACAATCCAATCCAAAAATGGGCAAAAGAAATGAATAGACACTTCTCCAAAGAGGACACACAGATGGCCAACAGGCATATGAAAAAATGTTCAATATCACTAATGATTAGAGAAATGCAAATTAAAACCACAATGAGATATCACCTCACACCAGTCAGAATGGCGCTCATCAATAAAACAACACAGAATACGTGCTGGTGAGGATGTGGAGAAAAGGGAACCCTCCTGCACTGCTGGTGGGAATGCAGACTGGTGCAGCCACTGTGGAAAACAGTATGGAGATTCCTCAAGAAATTAAAAGTCGAACTGCCTTTTGATCCAGCTATTCCACTGTTAGGAATATACCCCAAGAACACCATAGCACTGTTTGAAAAGAAGAAATGCAACCCCATGTTTATGGCAGCATTGTTCACAATAGCGAAGATCTGGAAACAGCCCAAGTGTCCATCAGAGGATGAGTAGATTAAAAAGCTTTGGTATATATATACTATGGAATACTACTGAGCCATAAGAAATGATGACATAGGATCTTTTACAACAACATGGATGGGTCTTGATAACATTATACCGAGTGAAAGAAGTAAATCAGAAAAAACTAAGAACTCTATGATTCCATACATAGAAGAGACATAAAAATGAGACTCAGACATGGACAACAGTGTTGGGGATACAGGGTGGGGGGGAGGAGAGGGGCACAAAGATCATGGCTTTTCAGCATTTGCCATATTTTCCCTTTAATCTATAGACAGACAACAAATATTTACTTATGGTGTTTCCACTATAAAGACTGCTGTCTTAGGGACAAATGCTGATGAACTATTTCAGCAGTTCCTCCTCCTTCAAAGACTTATATGTCAACATAGAGCTCCATGTTTCATAGGACATACTCAAGCTCACTCCATGCTCCCTGGAGCTTTAACACAAGAGAATGCCCTTTCTCTCTCTCTCTCTCTCTCTCTCTCTCTTTCTTTTCTTTTTCTTTTTTTTTTTGTTGTATTTTTTCTTTTATTTATTTATTTTTTGTATTTTTCTGAAGATGGAAATGGGGAGGCAGTCAGACAGATTCCCGCATGCGCCCAACCAGGATCCACCTGGCATTCTTACCAGGGGGGAATGCTCTGCCCATCTAGGGTGTTGCTCTGTTGCAACTGGAGCCATTCTGGCGACTGAGGCAGAGGCCATGGGGCCATCCTTAATGCCCAGGGTGGCTTTGCTCCGGTAGAGCCTTGACTGCAGGAGGGGAGGAGGGAGAGGGGGAGGGGTGGAGAAGTAGAGGGGTGCTCTGGCCAGAAATTGAACCCGGGAATCCTGCATGCCAGGCCGATGCTCTACCACTGAGCCAACCGGCCAGGGCCTAGGAATGCCCTTGTTGATCAAGCTTCCCTAAAGAAAATTATATGGAGCAACCATGACAGACCGAGCAAGTCAGTCTCATACTATTCATCACCAGAACGCTGCAGCCCGGTGTAAACAGTTTCAACTTTCTTGGGAAGCAGCACAGCAGATTGGGAAATCCTATCCAAGGGGTCCTATACTGCCCCTTCATTTGGAGTTAACCCTCAAGGATCCCTACTAGGACAACTTTGGCAGATGGATGTTACTCATATACCTTCATTTGGCAAACAGTCGTATGTCCACATTACAATGGATACATATGCCGGATTTATAGTAACCTCTGTTAGAACAGGAGAGGTTGCTAAGCATGTTATAGCTCATGGTCTGTATGCATTGTTCTATTATTTGATTTCTTAAACTGGCTAAACTGAAAAGGCTTTTGCATATGGAGCAAAAGCATCTACTGTATTTTGTCATGCTTTCAATCTTTAAAGTTAAGGTATTATTAAAGTGTACTCAGCAAACAATTTAAGGTAAATTAAAAAAAATTTTAAGGGGGTAGTCATATCCTGGAACACCTACAGGTCTACCATATCATGCTTTTTACTTAAAAAATTTTTTTTTACATTTCTTTTGAATGCTGATGAACAGGAGACACCAAATCTTTTTCGCCTGCAAACTACTACCTTCTTTATTAGATCCAGCTAATAACACTGTTATGTCTTTTTCCATATTTATTAGATCCAGCTAATAACACTGTTATGTCTTTTTCCAAATACTTCCAGATATATGGAAAAGATTTATATAGGCGAATGGGGATCCTCAAACCCCTCAGCGAGATCTTCTGAGCATGGCTTTTAAGATACCTAGAGGCAGGAAAAGCTCAATAGAGATCAGGGGAACTACCAGCTTTTAGGATACACCCTTAAAGGCTCCAACACCCCAAAGGGGTCTCATAGGATGCCATCTGGGTCCTGCTTCAATAGTGGAAAGGAAGATCATTGAGCTAAAGCCTGTCAGGCTTACATGCCTCTGCTGTGAGGAAACAGGGACACTGGAAAGTAGGCTTCCCCCTCGCTCCTCTAAGGGAGGGTTCAGTCTCTTCCAGCCCTGCTCCAGCCACCTATGACCTAACCTTGCCCAGAAAGATAGGGTTTGCCATTGAAGGCTGAAGGTGCCCAGGGCCGTCGGCCCCATCTACGACACTGTGGATGAGCCTAGGGTATTTCTTCCAAGAAGCAGGTAAACTGATCTCATTTGCACAAGGGCCACTTAACTATGTTTTGCCTGAATAGTCAGGTTTTTTATTCTTCCCTCAAAGATCTCTGTTGTGGGTGTTGATAGTCCTATTTTCTGCTGCTTTGCTTAATATATAGTGTTTCCTTTATCCCTCCTACCTCAATGCCCCACTCATATTTCAGGCTGGGACCTACTCCTAATTTAGAGCTCTTTTTCCCCCTTTTGCCAACTTCTATTATGAATCTACCTTTGCCACCCCACCCAGCTTAGTGTATCCCAAGGTTCTCTTTACCATGCCACAGTCGTAGAGCTCCAGGGAAAAGCAATCTGGTCTCATTTCTCCAGGCAGAGGAGAACAGAAGCTCCATATCCATGCATGCTGCAAATGGCTTTTTCAGTCTACCTGAATCATTACCAGCTAGAAGCAGCGGTCACTGGGACTTGGACATGAGCTGCAAAGTATAGAATGGTGACAACAATTCCAGTGCCATGCGGACTTTTCCTGGATGTGGACTTTTCCTGGACTCCTGCTTCCTGTGACAGCTCCTAACAGACTGAACTGTGGTTGGGTTGCATTTTTCAGGGATTTGGCATGGTGATGGGGCCAACGTGGACTTGGTGAACATGTTAAGGACACTACTCTTTTATGGATTCTTGCTGTATTGGCCAAGAGTTTGCTTAAAGGCTTTTAATCACTGTAAAAAAAAATAGAAGACTGGATAAAGAAGATGGGGCACATATACATCATGGTATACTATTCAGCTAGAAGAAATGATGACATCGGATCACTTACAGCAGAATGGTGGAATCTTGATAACATTATGCAGAGTGAAATAAGCGAATCAGAAAAAAACAAGAACTGCAGGATTCCATACATTGGCGGGACATAAAAGCGAGACTAAGAGACATGGACAGGAGTGTGGTGGTTACGGGGGGTGGGGGGAGGGAAGGAGGGAGAGGGGAGGGGAAGGGGGAGGGGTACAAAGAAAACTGGATAAAGGGTGACGGAGGACGATCTCTCTTTGGGTAATTGGTATGCAACAGAACCAAATGACAAGATAACCTGGAAATGTTTTCTTTGAATATATGTACCCTGATTTATCGATGTCACCTCATTAAAATAAAAATTTATTTATAAAAAAAAAAGAATTACAGCTATCTTTTGAAATGAGTAATGAAGACTAGATGATAAAGGATGCCTTAAATTGCTGGAAAAAAACTAACTGGTAACTTAGAATTCTATATGCAGCAAAAATATCATTCATATTAGACATATAAAAATATTTTTAAAAAGGTAAAAAGCAAAACCAGAGAATTTGACAATAAAAGAACCATACAAAAGGAAACAGTAGAAGAAGTTTTAAGAAAAAGAAGGAATAAACAAAGAAAGAAAGAAAGAAAGGAGGGAGAAATACATATACATATAAAATCATACATAAATACCAGAATCACACATACCAGGTAGGAAAAAAATAAAAAAGAAATAACAACAACAAAAATATAAACTCATAGATAAATTTGATTTTAAAAAATCAGTTCAGTAGAGAGACTAATAAAATTGGTAACTGGCATGGGCATGAAGAAAGAGCATCCCATGAAATCAACATCCTTCCATTTTTTTAAATTTTTATTTATTTTTTATATTAATTTTAATGGGGTGACATTGATAAATCAGGGTACATATATTCAGAAAAAAAATACATCATATCAAATGTCAAAATAATCTGGAGATGTTTTCTCTGAACATGTTTTTTATGAACATCCTTCCATATTTTTAATAAATTGAAAGAGATGTATATATCGTTAATGTGATAAAGATGTCACCAAAAATTTTATAGTAAATATCCTCAATGATAAAACATTAATATTACTCTGATATACTCTGACAATAATCATGAATAAAACACCAACTTGCTGTTTCAGGTCAAGTGGCTCAAATGACTGGAGATTGCTGAAAAATCTTGTTTAGGGCTATATATCAGGGGACTTGGTCTTCTTCTCCACACCTGTCTATTGGGGTTGGAATGTCCCAGGTGGCCACTTAACTCCCATGTCCAGAGTCTGGGCTGGGATAGTTGTAACAGCTTGGAAATGTCCATCATTGCTCTTTTTTCATGTGTCCTCTTCATGTTGCCAGATGGCCAGCGTGGGCATGTTTGCATCATGAGAATATTGGGGTAGTCATAATGTGGCTGCTGGCTTCATTCAGTGTAAATGTTTCAAGAAACCAAAGCAGAAATTGAAGGGCTTCTTATGCTATAGCCTGAGATGTCATGTAGCATCCCTTTGCCAGCCCAGATTCAAATGTCAGGAGGTGAGTATTGTTTAGATAGCTAAAATCAAATTTTCTCAGAACTTGGAAGAGGTAACTGTATTGTGAGTATCCAGTCATTTTAGCAAGAAATATACTATTCAAATTTCCTGTTTCTCTATAGAATATTCTTAAAATCTGAGTGTATATTCTTTTCGTTGCACCTACAGAATTTAATATAGGCACTGGCATGCAAAACGTACTCAAATATTTGATGTACAATTGAACTTAATTGCAGAAATTTTACTTTTGATCTTCTTCATTTCAGCCTGGATACTTAAAAATTGATGTCTTAATAGCTCAACAATATTATCACACAATTTAGCTATAGTTTATATTCAGAGCCACAATATCTCAACTTAACCTGGTTTCTTGCTTCTTGGCTTATCAGAGGTACCAGTTTAGCCCCCTCATAGGCTTTGGAAAACACCGTTTCTTCTGATTTTCCCTTTGGAATTTTCCTTCTGAAATTTCCTTTCTGTGGGTCAAATAAGTTTGCAAATATGATGTATATGTTTGTTTTCTTATAGTTTGCATTGGGTGTGGGGGACAGGCTATAAGTAGGCAGGGTCATTATAGCCTAAGGCTTAGTTTTAAGACTAAGCTTTTCCCAACACCCTTGACTATTGCATGATAGGGGGTGGTGCACTCTCATGAGGAATCCCATTATGCCTAAGATAAATGCTTTGTATCAGAGACTTCCTTGTTTGTATATTAGATTAAAGGTTTTAATTTCTACACTATAAAATGGGGCAGAGGAACCCATACTAGAGGAGAACAGAGAAAGGCCACGTGGAGGAGAGGAGACACAGTCAAGATGGCAGAGTGCTGAAAGAGAAGCCAGTTTGTGTAGCATCTGTGCAAAGAGAAGGAGATGGGGAACAGAGGTGAATAAGGCTGGTGAGGTAGAAACCTTTGATTCTAGGAAACTCGGATGAGTCAGTGGCTTTGGAAGCCCTGAATGAAAAGGGAAATGTTTTCCTATTATGTCTATTTCTTGCCTGCCAGATGCAAGCTAGGCTTAAAGCTAATGGCTCACCAGTTCTTGGCTCCATTGTTTCATTACCATCTGTTTGAATCAAATGCAAACCTGCATGGGCCAGGTGGCTGTGATGGTGGCTGTGGCTACTGGCCATATACTTTCTCAAAAATTTCTCAAGTCACATTTTCTCTTTTTGAGAAAATTAAAAAAAAAGAAAGAGGCCCTGGCCGGTTCACTCAGTGGTAGAATGTCGGCCTGGCGTGCAGAAGTCCCGGGTTCAATTCCCGGCCAGGGCACACAGGAGAGGCGCCCATTTGCTTTTCCACCCCTCTCCCTCTCCTTCCTCTCTCTCTCTCTCTCTTCCTCTCCTGCAGCGAGGCTCCATTAGAGCAAAGATGGCCCGGGCACTGGGGATGGCTCCTTGGCCTCTGCCCCAGGTGCTAGAGTGGCTCTGGTCGCAACAGAGTGATGCCCTGGAGGGGCAGAGCATCACCCCCTGGTGGGCAGAGCATCGCCCCTTGGTGGGTGTGCCGGGTGGATCCCAGTTGGGTGTATGCGGGAGTCTGTCTGTCTCTCCCCGTTTCCAGCTTCATAAAAATAAAAAAAAATAAAGAAATAAAAAGAAAGAAAGAAAAAAGAAACAAACAACAACAACAACAAAAAACAAGCATACCATCAAAAAATTCTTTTTTTCCGTTGACATTTATACTGAAGTCTGGCATTATCACTGTATCACCTGCTTTCAATTAAATTTCCCAGGCTGTTACTGGGTAAATGAGTCAACATTTTGCTTTTTAAAATGGTCTCAAATCTTCTAAACATCAACCAACATCATATAAACAATTTAATGCAACATTTATAGGTTAAGCAGATTTTTCTTTCATTGCATACACCTCTTATTGTGGTAAAGTGCCAGAGAACTGTAAAACTTAGTATTGGCAATGCCATTTTAAAGAGGGAAAGTCAGGCTTTCTGTCCTGTCTTTTCTTTAGAAAATGGAGGAGAAGGACATGAAAGTCTCCTGACTTACAAGGACAACTGGGTCATCTAGTTTTAGTTCTCTGAAAGGATTAAGGTTATCTGAAGAACTTCCTTTCCCTTTCAATAAGAGACACAATTTACATACCACCCTACACTGATTTTAGCTCTCCCTCCCTTCCTAGAATACTGAGATTAACGTGTACCTCTAGGCAAAGGAGAAGAGATAGACACTAAAAGGTTTATGAATGTACTTTGATATGTAAACTGACATCACCACTGTGTTACCTTGAAAGTTTTAACATTTTCTAAATCCCCTAGACAAATGTTATAATCTTGTTAATGATTGTGTCATGCTGTCATGCTCCCCCCAACCTGTACATGGTCAAAGGGTATATAATCAGCCTCTGAGATACATTTGGGGCTGCACGATTTGGGTCAGATATGCCCCGTGTCAGTCATATGTGGCCGGCATATTAATAAATCTCCTCCTTTTAATAAAATCCTTCAAAATTCATCAGGACTTGGTGCCTCTAAGTACACCCACAGAAGTGAATTACGGTACTTTACAACACTTGGGGGCACAGTACTTTACAACATTATACCATAAGCTTAACCTCTTGTTTTATCTCAACAAATTCAGGATAACTTATAACAATTACATTTTTAAGGTTTGCTTTGCTTATCCTACTTCTGTAATAAATAAGATATTTGGAATAATTTCATATAATACTTTTCATATTAAAACATTAATGAATTTAGTTACCAACTACAGAACACTTAAAGTAAGAAAAATCCTTGAAATAGCTTTCTTTTTCATTGTGAAACTGCTCATTTACAAGAGTGGCCTGTGCACCCACCACAGTGGGTGTTCCAGGGCTGATAAATTTATTCCAATAAATATATGCTCAAATTAGCATAAAAGGAGTGTTGGGCAGATAAAATATATCATGCTCACTTTGTAAAGATGGCACTGCCCACGTGGAAGCTGTGGCCCAGGTGATATTAATGTGTGTTGGGGGTGGGCTGTGGGCAGGCAGGATCCTTGCAGCCTGGGGCTTGGTTTTAGGACTAAGCCTTTCCCACCCTTTTTGATGTGGAGTGATGCAATCCCATCATGCCTCAGATAAGTGACTTTGTATTAGACTTCCCTATTTTGTATATTGGATTAAAGGTTTTGATTTCTGCACTATAAAGTGGGGCAGACTGGGAGCTTGCTCTCTCAGTTTCTGAGATTAGCATTAGAGGAGAGAGCAGAGAAAGGCCACGTGGAGGAAGCAAGGAGAAGCAGCCAAGATGGTGGAGTGCTGAGTGAGAAGCCAGTTTGTGCAGGGAGAAGGAAGGAGATGGAGAACAGAGGTGAATAAAGTCTGGTGAGCTAGAAACCTGATTCTAGGAAACTCGGATAAGTCAGTAGTTTTGTGAGCACTGAATGAGTGGGTTTTGGAGCCCAGTGTGTGTTTTTACTTGCCTGCCGGGTGCAAGCTAGGATTAAAGATGATGGCCCACCAGTTTTTGGCTCCGTTGTTTCTTTACCGACTGTCCAAATCTAATGCAAACCTGCATGGGCCAGGCGGCTGTGATGATGGTGGCCGTGCCTCTTGGCTTTACAAGGAGCAATTCCAATTATTT
The DNA here is from genome assembly GCF_036850765.1 of Saccopteryx bilineata. Taxonomy (NCBI): domain Eukaryota; kingdom Metazoa; phylum Chordata; class Mammalia; order Chiroptera; family Emballonuridae; genus Saccopteryx; species Saccopteryx bilineata. Next base: position 265,720,916 of record NC_089490.1, on the reverse strand, counting down.
AACAGAATGGGTTTTGCTGTTTTTTTTAGGGTTTTTTTTTTTTTTTTTTTTTGTGCACTGGAGCAACAGGAGTACTTATGTATTATATAGTTCCAAATATCATTTGAAAATTATGGCCTTTAGTCTCTCCTTAAGGCCCAAGAAAAATATAGGCTACATAAGAAATTTAAAAATTCTTCATTGGAAGAAATGAAGCTCATGGGTTAAACAGACTGCAAAGGGATTTTAAACAATGCTGATTATGGGCTGAGGCATTAAGGGAATTAGATTTTTTTTAAGTAAACAATTGCAGAATACATAAAAATATTCAAGTAGCTCTGAGATAAATAGCTGATCTTGTCCTTCACGAAAGGGAAGAACATACTGGTGATTTAATGAGTTGAGTGATATTCGAGGAAGAGACAACAGAAAAGCATCAGGAGCCAAGTATTTAGCCCCAGAGTAGGGAAACACCACATTATCTACTATATCTTCTCTGTTTCTGTAGGTCAATACCCAAGACTAAAGGCTAAGTCCTGAGTTCAAGCACAGTTACACAATAAGAAAATTACTATCATATCTATATTTTTATCATTGAATAACAACAGTATTCAGATAAGAAATAAAGTTTTAGTTGAGTTGTTTTGGGGGGTTTTTCCCCCTAGATTCAGAAACATAGGCCAATGTATAGAAGTTATCCAAAGTCACAAACCTTGTAGACAGCAGAATTAGGACATAAACCCAGGTCTTCTGGCTTAACTAAAGAGAGCTTTCTTAGTTCCCAATAGTTGCATTTTATCCTGAGAAAAGCATGCCTTTTTGTCAAATGCTATAATAGGCAATACAGTAAAATTAGGGAATCATCTGTGTTTACTCATTGAGGCTGAGTGGTATGCAGCCTAGGCCTAGAAATTTTTTTTTTTAATTTTTTTTTTTTTTTTTTTTTCCATTTTTCTGAAGCTGGAAACAGGGAGAGACAGTCAGACAGACTCCCGCATGCGCCCAACCGGGATCCACCCGGCACGCCCACCAGGGGGCAATGCTCTGCCCACCAGGGGGCGATGCTCTGCCCATCCTGGGCGTCGCCATGTTGCGACCAGAGCCACTCTAGCGCCTGAGGCAGAGGCCACAGAGCCATCCCCAGCGCCCGGGCTATCTTTGCTCCAATGGAGCCTTGGCTGTGGGAGGGGAAGAGAGAGACAGAGAGGAAAGCGCGGCGGAGGGGTGGAGAAGCAAATGGGCGCTTCTCCTGTGTGCCCTGGCCGGGAATCGAACCCAGGTCCTCCGCACGCTAGGCCGACGCTCTACCGCTGAGCCAACCGGCCAGGGCTAGGCCTAGAAATTATATACATTTGTTAGTCAAATAAGTTTGCAAATATGATATATATATTTGCCTGCTTATAGTTTGCATTGGGTGTGGGAGACAGCAGGCAGGGTCCTTATAGCCTAAGGCTTGGTTTTAAGACTAAGCCTTTTCCCCCCTTTTAATACTAACATCTTCTCAAAACTAAGCTTTTCCCCACACCCTTGACTGTTGCATGATGTGGGGTCGTGCACTTTTATGAGGAATCCCATTTTTGCCTCAGATAAGTGGCTTTGTATCAGAGACTTATTTGTATATTGACTTAAAGGCTTTAATTTCTACACTATAAAATGAGGCAGATCGGGGGCACTCTCGCTCAGATCCTGCCATCAGCATTGCAGAGGAGAGGCAGTTAAGATAGCAGAATGCTGAAGAAGAAGCCAGTTTGTGCAGAGAGAAGCAGATGGGAACAGAGGTGAACAAGGCTGGTGAGGTAGAAACCTTTGATTCTAGGAAAACTCAGATGAATCAGTGACCTTGGGAGCCCTGCATGGAAAGGGAAGTGTTTTTTTCACTATGTGTATTTCTTGCCCACCCGGTGCAAACTAGGATTAAAGGTAATGGTCCACCAGTTCTTGGCTCCGTTGTTTCATTACCATCTGTCTGAATCAAAATGCAAACCTGCACAGGCCAGGCGACTGTGATGGTGGCCGTGGCTACTGGCTTTACAACATTTCAATTAGGAGAATGAATTTTATCTACCTCCAAACTAGTCTTTATCCATAGGTTGCTAGCCCAGCAAGGCTCTTATGGATTGTCTGGCTTCCTACAACATGGAAGTGGGGAGGCAAATAGGATAGGTTATCTGACACTGCAAATTAGCAACAAAGCCTAAACCATAAACTACCTCTCCCAATTTCTCTTCATCACTTCACACTGCTGTCTTGTCTTCATTCAGAAAACTGTAGAGAGTAAAAATGTTACCTGACTGAGCCGGGTTCGGGCAGCTTGTAGCATTCAGCCAATAAAAAGAGATGTATCAGACTGAGTATAAAAGAGTGTCTTTAATTCAGAAATACTGGTACCATGGAAGGCAGAGAAATCCTGTCCACAAAGCTGCCTTAACACTCTCCCAGTGCTGGTAGTTTCTATAGGGTACAGGGAAAAAGAAAAAAAGTACAAAGTCCATGCAGTTAGTCATATAACAACGTGCAGGAGGTGGGGGTTCCGCTGAAGAAACATCTCTGCAAGTTCTTCTGATGTAGCACAGGCCTAATCAGCATGGTCCTATCTGGTGCCCTTGGTAAGTCTTCAAGACAGCTGGGATCAGGTATCTCCCAGAAACAGCTAGGAAATAGTGCCTCTGGGCCCTTCTCCCTCTGGGAATTATCTGTGAAAAAACCTCCCTGTTTTTTTAGGATACTAAGTAATGATTTAAGATTGGTGAACTAAGTTTTAATTAATTTTTAGGTCTTAACTTTTCACTGTAAATCTTGTGGCTAGGCTTTTACAAACAACTATTGTAATTTTAACTCTCCTAATGTCAAGTCCCTCCCCAATGTAAGCTTTCCCTGACATTCCTGCAAAGGTAAACTTTTTGCTACATTTCAAAGAAAAGACCAGGAAGCTTTTAAGAGAGACTAGCAAGCAGATTCACTATTTCCTAACCTTTACATATCTCCTATTCATTACAACTAAAAAGCTACTTATTATGGAAGCCAAATTTCTCACTTTTGGGCTCCCCTATCAAAAATAAAATATTTTTTAATAAGTGGAAAAAAAAGCTTTGTGATATTTTAATCTAGGTGAATAAAAAAATATCCTTCAGTGAAGTTTGTTCTAAATTTCATGGTTCACCCAAAGAGATGAACCCTATAGCTTTACAAATACAAAGTTATGATTATATGAAATAAATAATTATCTTCAAAAAATTAACTTTCTACTAATCACTCATCATTAAGTAAGCATCTATTTTAATATGATTGGTATAGAAAAGAATGAAGAAAACATTTAAAAGATAAAATTATGTTTTAAACCACTGTTTCATATATGTTTTCCAACAACATAAATCAGATTGGAAAATCTCACTTATAAAATACTGATGTGACAGAAAATTAATAATGTGACATGATTGTTGTTTCTTTCTATTGGAAAGAGATAATGGGGAAATAAAATGGAAGGTAAAATGCTTTGGTTTCAAGAGCCAGAAATGGAAACTTGGAGGATAATCTTGCTGCAATAAGTGGGTATAAAAATAATCAGAGAGAAAACACAAAAGTAGTGTTACATAAAGCCAATCAAAAATAGGAACACCAATATCTGATTTAGAAGGGCTACAAGATATCATCTTCTAGCTCAGCCTTTAGCTTTTGGATAGCCCTATTTTATAGATAAAGCAACTGAGGAAGTTAGAAATACAAGCACGTAGGAGATATTTAATATATACTTTTATAAATGAATAGTTGCCAACATTTAGTCAAATTCATCAAGGTATTTACCAACTTAAAAGACTTCTTGACTATGAAAACAAAAGGTCTTTCCTGTCCTTTAGCACAACTCAAACTATATCACCAGATCTATTTTTGAGCTCAACTTCATCTATCTGTTAACTTAGGCAGGATGGCAAAATTCTAATGGCAGGATGCTACAGTCAACCCAAGCCCCAAATCATCGACCACAAAGTCTAGTGGAAGCAGTTCCCTTCTTATAGGTCCGCTGCAAGCCAAAGAAGCTTATGTTCAGGGAAACCCCAGAAAATTTCCACAAATCTCATTGCATTGGATTTTATGTCTAGCCATTCACAGTGGACAGTAGGATAGGATATACTGATTAACTTAAACTAATAAGGACCCTTGATTTGAAATGGAGGAAAGGTCCATTACAGTAGGGAATAAAGTGATCAAAAATAAGGAATAAGTAAATTCATATGACAAAATGAGAATTTTGTTGAAAGTAGAAAAAGGTGAGTGGATAATGGGAAGATGTATCAGGGTAATGCTAGTGACTACTGAAGAAACACACAGATAAGAATGGTGAACAGACAGGCTCTGCCATCTTCAACTTGTGCTTCTCAAGGTGGCTCAAAATATCCTGTGTCACAGCCCTCCAGAAGGGGAAAAGACCATAGGAAAAAGGCTATGAAAGGGTATTTAGAATGTTTTTCCATTGAAGTATGATATAAAAACATAAAAGTTTATAAAACACAAGTGTACTATCACCCATATAACCACATTCAGGTAAAAAACAGCATCAGAAGTTCCTTGTATCTCTTTATCATTTCTTCTTCCTTCAGTTCTAAAGGTAACCCCATTCTCGATTTCTAACACCCTAGTTTTGCCTTTGTATAAACTTTAGATCACTGGGCATGAGAGGATTTCATGGCCAGGTCTCCATGGTGTTCACTACTTCTGCTTGAAGTCCATTGAGTAGAAGTCATTCACATGGACATATTCACCTGCAAGGAGGGTATGTGCACACTCAGATTGTTCTGAGGAGGTAGCTAGAGAAAAGAGCCAACAAATATCCATTGTATTTTTCCTGAATGTCTTCTAATTATTTTCTCCTCCCAACATCACAGCAAAATAAGGGCTCAGGAGCTCAATATTGTACATAATCTTCCTTACAGAGGCAGGGAAAAGTTAACTGTGATAATTTTTTAATACTTCTGTTCCTATTAATAGTGAGTTACTGTTAAATAAATCCAAAAGAATCAAGCTTAACCTATAATATCATTCATATATATATAATATATACATATAATATATACATATATATATATATATATATTTTTTTTTTTAAGAAAAGTGGAGAGGGAATGGAGAGGCAAAGACAGCCAGCTAATTTGTCCTGAATTATCCTGTAGTAAGAGTTACATATGTGAATATCACCAGTTATGGATGAAAAACTGGATGAGGAATATTGCCTAATTGTGTTCCTTGACAATCTTCTCCTAACTCACTTTTCAAGGGTTCTATTTTATAGTTGTAATAGACTGGTTTCCCCAAATGTGTTGAAGTTCTCACTCCCCTATTTGACTGTATTTGGAGACAGAGCCATAAAGGCAGCAATTACACTTAAATGAGTTTATAAAAGCAGGGTTCTAATCCAAAAGGACTGCTGTCCTTAAGAAGAAAATGAGGCACCAGAGTGCACTAGCAGAGGAAAAGCCACATGAGGACACAGGGAGAGGGGTAGCTATCTACAAGCCTGGAAGAGAGGCCTCACCAAAAATAAATCCTGCTGGTACCATGCTCTTAGACTTTCAGCCTCCAGAATTGTGAGAGAACAAATTTCTGTCATTTAAGTTACCCAGTCTGTGTTTTCTATTGTGGCAGCCGGAGAAGACTAACACGACTGTCCTCCGGCGAGAAGAGTCAAATCATTGTTTCTGTGACACATTTCTCACTCACCTTTGTCCCCATCTCTAACTCTCTTCACTTTTCTCTTTGCTTTTAGAAATATTTTTCCATGTAACCTGTCTAGTTGTGGAACTTCCTTGAACATTACAGTTCTCCATGAAATTACTTGGCATCCCTGTTGTTTTATGGTTTAGGCTCAACTGGCTATAACCTTATGACTTCAGTATCTACCTTCCTGCATATGAGCCCTGTCTCTATAACCAGCATAAGCTCTTTGAGTTCATAGACTAGGTGTCAGTACACTAAAGAACATCGGTAAATCACAACATGTAAAACAAACCCACAGAGATTTCAGCTGAGTAGAAAGAGTAGTAGCATTTGACCTTGAAGGAGATAGATTTGTCATAAATGGAGGCTCCTAAAAAATAATAATTATCAGTCACACTACTATTTTCTTATTTAAGACTCAAAACAACTTTATAAGGTATACTATTTCAAATATGAGACAACTGAAATTTAGCTTGGTTAAACAACTTATCTAAAATTAACAGCTTATTAGTGGCAATATTTTTCATGGTTTTCAACTATGGCACACTGTCATTTCCTGTACCATCTTTTTAAATGATTGCCAGATAAATAGAAAATATGGACCTATCATTTCTTTGTTTTGCCTTTAACGTAACTAGATTCACTTCATAAAATTAACTAACAATGGCACTATATATTTGGGTATTAGCACTCTACAAAACTTAGTATGAGAGGATTTAAAATAGTTGTTTCCCCAGGCACAGACTAAAATTACCCCTTAGTTCATGTTTTTTTTTTCCTTACTTGCTTGAGGTATTTCATTATTTCACTGAGGCACCTGCAAATAGCTTTGTATCCATGCATTTTCAAGGTTCAGAAGTATCTGGTTCTTAACTAAGGGTGCCCTAGGGAGATAGTCACATGTTGGAATGGGTTTGATGAACACATTTTAAAGCCTTTCTAACTATATTATAGCAAAACATGCACATTAAGTTTCCAGTCAAAAGGGCACTTTCCTTTAGAAAAAAAGAATGCTTTATACAACGTGGAGCTTTAGACACCAATCCCAGGCTTAACTGCAGTCCTATTTTATGTTTCTGTTCTAGCCAATTGCTTTAGCTCACTTCAAGCAGAGAGCTAAGCTGTAAGGATCTTCAGCCGAACATTGAGGATGTGGGTGGCATAATTACACAATCTGATTTACTGACTGTCAGTGCTGGATAAAGGGGAAGTTTGAGGAATTGCATATTTTTGTTTGCAAGCCTGCTACCTATACATGAGGCCTTGACAGAAAAGGTTCAAAGGCTCTTGATTACAAATAATTATCCCCAATGGACAAGAAATTAATTTTAAAGGTCCAGCCTAAAAGCTTTGTGGTTAAATATCTGCTTCTAATACCAGTTATTGTTAGAGTTGCCATTCCATTCTCTCAGGCTCCATACAATGATATTTATGTATAAGAAACCAAATGATTTGAAACAAAAAAGCTGCTATACCATATAAACAACCCAGGGTTTTACAAGTTCCAAGTAGACCCAAAGCTTGTTTTTCACCTACTTGTAACATTCATGTTCCCACAAGTTGCCTTGGGCCTTTATACTTATTTTATCCAAATAATTTCAATTAACTCTGAAAGGTTGAAATATAAATTAATCAGAAGCTACCAGTTTTACCTGAGCACTTTTCAGCGTAATAATTAACTCTGCTAGGTTCACATAGAGATTTTTCTCCAGGGCAATTAGTTCCCCAGGACAAGAGCAGTGAGCTCATAAGCCTCCAAGAGGAGGTGGCCCAGCTTTCCTGCTCACTGCAGTGTGAGGAGACAGAGATTCAGGTTCTCCATGAGACCTGGCAAGCCTGGACCCAACTGTGAAGCCATGGCCACCAACTGGGTCCAGGAGAAAGCATGGCTCTTGCAGCAAGTGGACAAGCTGAGGGTGTTATTCCTGGAGATGAAATGAGAAAGCAAAACTCATGGTCAAGATCCACAGAAACATCCTGGAGGAGAATCTTCAGCACTCTAACAAGGAGTTAAAGAATCTAGATGACACTGTCCAGCAAATTTATGAAACTCTGCTGTCCATCTCAGAGGTCATGAGGAATGAAGGAGTTACAGGGACTGCAGGAATTTCTGAGCTAAGAAACTGCAAGCCGAGAGGCTTCACCCCTTTTGACCTGCTCTACTCCTTTACCCCAAAACAGGACCAACTGGCATAGAGCCAGCTAGGTTTAATGTTACTTAAATAAAGTAGGTTTAATGTAGTTGTTTATGCTAAAAAATAGCTAGTTCCTCTTCTGAAACATGTCTTGGCATCTTAGTTTGGCCCTTGGGTACAACTAAAAGCAGCCTTTTCCTTCATAACAAATGAGAACTCTATGTGCCTCTGCTATTCCTAATAAGGAGTTATCTCCCTGGGTGACTGATTAAACATGACTCGGCTTTATCCAAACTGATATCTATCTATCTATCTATCTATCTATCTATCTATCTATCTATCTATCATCTATCATCTATCTATTTTAGTGACACAGAGATAGGAAGGGAGAGAGATGAGAAGCATCAATTTGTAGTTGTGGCACTTTAGCTGATTGATTGCTTTTTCATACATGCCTTGATGGGAGTAGGAGGGCTCCAGTCAAGCCAGTGACCTTGGGCTTCAAGGCAGCGATCTCTGGGCTCAAGCCAGCGATTTTGGGGTCATGATCTCACATTCAAGCTGTCAACTCCATGTTCAAACTGGTGAGCACATGCTCAAGCTGGATGAGCCCCCACTCAAACCAGCAAGCTTGGGGTTTTAAACCTGAGTCCTCAGCATCCCAAGTCCATGCTCTATCCACTAGGCTGATCTTTTTAAACTAAAATTTAAAAAAAGACCATTTTGGCCATGGCCAGTTAGCTCAGTCAGTTAAGAGCATTGTTCAGAAATAACAAGGTTGTGGGTTTGATTCTCAGTCAGGGCACACGTGGGAAGCAACCAATGAATGTATGACTGAGTGGAACATAGATGAGTGCTTCCCTTCCCCCATCCCCTCCCTCCATTCCTCCCTCTGTTTCTCTTAAAAAATCAATCAATACATAAAACCCTGGCCGGATAGCTCAATTGGTTGGAGCATCGTCCTGACACAAAGGTTGCTAGTTGGATTCTCCAGTAGGGCACATACAGGAGCACCTCAATGTTCCTGTCTCTCTCTCTCTCTCAAAGAAAAAAAAAGACCATTTTGTTAAAACTTCCAAATTCTACTAAACCATTTTAAGTATAGATGTTTACACAACTAAAGAGATTTAATCAAAATTTATTAATTTGATTAAGTGATCTCAATTAATTGAAATATAAATACAAAATTAATTGTTTTTAGTTTTCTAATAACTGCTATCAACATTGCTTTGAAAATTTGCTTTAAATTTGCATAGTAAGCTTCATTAATAGTAACCTGGAACCTTTCATCACTTTTCAGGTATTTTCACATATTAAAACAGTTTAGTATTTATAATATTTTTATTTCACATTGGATGCAAAGCCCTCCTCATACTGACACCAATACCAGTTATCAGTATTGCTAACCTTACTCATGAAATGTGGGCTGAGATGTAGGTTGGGTTTTCTTAGAATTCCCCTCCTTGGGTCCAGGGCTTGCCTCTCTGCTGTTATGACAGGGACTGAGGAACAGCTCTTAATAAGTTGCTGTCCTTTCTGATGGTTATAATTGTTATTTTCTTACTTAAGCATCATATGTAAATGGGAGTGAGGTTGTGTGACCTTTCCATTGGCTATCACCTCTTATTAAGCTCACTGTCTGCAGTGGAACAAAATCCCAAGCAGCTCTCAAACTCATTTTTCATTCTATGTGAGATTCAGCTTCATTTTCAGCATGAGGCATGATACCATCAACCTCAGAGGCAAATCATTTTTGTCCATATTGTGGTAGTTTCCAGTATCTTCTAAGCTTATCTATAGAGCCTAACTCTGGGTCTAAGAAAAAGTGGCAGGACTAGTCTTTCCTATCTCTCATCCACCCAGAAACTGCAGAGGTCGTTCTTGAACCCTGTATATAGCCAAACACCATGTACTAGAACTTTTTCTCAAAAAAACATAGATTTTGGAGGTCACAAATCCTATGGCTCAGGTAACCTCCACAGGGGCTAGGAGATATTTGTCACCCTCTATTATGTACTCCTATAAAAGTCACACAGCATTCTCTCTATATTGGTTTACTATTGTTGCCTAACAAACCATCCCCAAACTAGTCCTAAAACAATAGTCATTCATTATCATTCATACAAAAGTTTGGTCTGAACATACTATTGTTCCTGTTATAATTTCTGCCCTATTTGATAACTTTCAGTAGTAAGAAATAATCTCAAATAATATTTCACAACAATTTGTTACTAGTTACAATGTTGGTATTCTAATTAGAACATTTTCCTCTATTGAAATGATTTCTAATCAAAAAGACAAAAGTTACAAGTGAGACAGCTAAAACATAATTTAGAAAACACTAAATTCTCACGTGTCACAGAAAAAGGCCCAATAATCAAATATTTTTTCTGTGAAGATGAACAAACCCCAAGAGTGCATTTAAGTCGATGAGAAGCCTTTTAAGGAAGCCAGGGTTATACTTGCTGGATTGTATCCTGCCCCTAGCATTCACCACCTGGGTAGTAGTAATACTTCACTTTTCTGTGCATCAGATATAAGGGCAATAATAACAGAGTTAAATGATATAACATATATAAAACACTGGACCTGATCCATATATACACTTAGTAAATCCTCAATAAATATAAAACATTAGTATCATAAATATTTCTCAAACTTATTTTACCATGAAAACCAATCTTGAAAAGTTCTGGATTGGGATATATTTAATGAGAAACAATGGTGTGTTCACTTTTGTTTGGTCCATTTTATGCTGGGCTGTAATATTCCCCTTTCAATCCCTTGCCCTGAAATTTAAGAGCATGGATGGGGCTGCTGAGAAGTCAGACTTAATCTGTTTTCAAAAACATGTTTTTTTATATAGATAGAAACAGAAGTTTTTAACTGCACACTCCCAGATGACCAATTGTTACATTAAGACCAACAGAAGGATAGAGAAAGCAAAACACATGACCTCAGAAAAGAATTAGAGTACAGCCACATGCAAATTGGCTGAGAGAATATGGGAATTACAGTCCTAAAACAATGGTCTCAGAAGCAGCTGAGGTGTGATAAGGAAAAAAAAATGTTTTTGAGAGCTCATTTCTAATTCTGCTAGTAATTCACAGGTAAATTTGGGCTTCTTTTCTCCCTGTCTATGCGTTATCCTGTGGTGAAGAAAGGAAAATGAGGGGTCAGAGGAAGGATGAGATGGCGCTATCAATTACCCCTTGTTAAACAGAACAGAATCAGGGTGGGACTGAGCCTTTGAAATGACAAGTCCAAATTCCCTACCAGATCAGGAGTCCTCTTTCCAGCAGCCCTGGCAGAGAGTCATTCAGACTCTAAAATATTTGCTGCTTGTCTAGGAAGGCTAGTAAGCTACCGCTAAATATTTAGAATTTTTTAAAAGATTAAGTTGAATTTAGCATCCAATAACTTGTTACTAGTGGATGTGGTGCTACCTGCTAAAGCAAACAAAATAACTAACCATTCTTTCAATGGACAGGTCCTCATTTATTTGGAAGCAGCTATCATGGCTCTCAAGTCTTTGTTCCTTTAGAGTAAGTGTATTGAGCTCATACAGAGTCCAAATGAAATAACCTATAAAGTTCAATAACCAAAATTTCATCTACTGGCTACATTGTCATTCACAAGTCTCTCACTTAAAATTTCGTATCTAGAATAAATGTAATGTTTGAATGCATTCCACTTACTTGTTTTGCACTCCATAATGAATTTTCAGTTGGTCTCAGGATACAGATGTAGGTAACAGAAATGTATATACAAGGATTTTCTCACTGGATCTGAGTCAAGAAGAACATGAATACAATGCTAGGAATTCATAAAAAGTAACGCAGATCTGCTAGCTTTCAGATATATATCACTGAGTCATACAATGAGAATTAGATATTCTGTCTGGTTACTTACAAAGTGCATGACATACAGTCTATGGCAGTGGGAAGTGGTCTTCCTGTGCTTCTGACTTCACTGGGATTTTTCTGACTTACTGTACAGATATTGCTGAAGTCCACCTTGACTGGGAAAATGCAATCAACTGAAGGACAAGACACTTTATAAATCAAGGCAGACAAGTATAGTTTATCACTAGGCAATAAAGCATTGTTTCAGGATTGGTGCTAACCAGTCTTTTATTCAAGGAACCAAAAGACAAGGCCGGTTGTGTTACTTTAACTCTTCTTCCACATGTTTTGGGGACCTGACCCCTTTAGCTCTAATAAGTTAATATCAACAAATAACAAGAGTCTTTTGGATTGCAAAAGCAAATGCTCATCAACTCTACCTTGACCATACTCTTAAATGTTTTGTTTCCATTGGAAAAGATAAAAAAAAAAAACCCACACAAAAAATGTTTCTTTTTAATTCATTGTTAGCATTATAAACAATTAAAAAATGAGTATTACAGATTTCAGAATTTTTCAGGAAAAGCATTTTCTCTATTTTTAATTGGAGTTTCAAAAGTAGCAATGACATTTATACATAGAACACTATTATTCTGCAGTTCAAAACAAGTACAAAGGAAAATTCACTGATTACATAAGGAAAAACCCAACAGCACTGACATATTTCTGTATTAAAAGAAGTTTGTTGGTTTTAGCCAGAATGTGTTTAACATGCTTACACTGAATTTTTGTGCTGCAGAAAGAAACATTAAAACCATTCCTAAAATCAGATGAGTCTCTCTCAACACTTGAAAACCACTGCTTTTCATGTTGACTCTAGTTCTCAGGCTGCGCTCAAGCTAAGCACTTTCAAAGCCCTGCAGTACCTGACCATAGCCGAAAAACACATAAAGTATACTAATAAAATGACCTTGCTTAACTGGGACATCTTAGTTTTATGCTGCCATGAAAACTAAAGGAAATTAAATTTTAAGAACAGATTTGAAATGACCTGAGGGTTCATTGTTGAATCTCAGCTAAGGAAATTACAATGGGACCACAAATATGCTTTCATAGCCCCTTATTTTGCTTGCAGGCTAAGGCTTTTTCACAAGAGCACAAAATTAATAAAAACTAAAGGCAACACAAGAAGTGAAAAGCGAAAATTCTGATAAATATAAGTACATAGGCTATATTTTTCTTAAAAATAAGGGGACGTACAGAAGACTCAAAATAACTATATATTTGATATAGCATAAAATAGGATTTAGTGATATACCAGTGATCAAAAACAATAGAACATTTAGAAATAAATTTAAGAAAGTGAAAGATTTCTAATCTGAAAACTACAAGACATTGATGAAAGAAAATGAAGAAGACACAAATAAATCAAAAGGAAGAAGAATTAATATTGTTGAAATGTCAATACCAAAAGTCACCTGTAGATTCCATGCAATTACAGTAAAAATTTCCAGGGCATTTTTCTAGAAATTAAAAAAACACTTCTAAAATTTATATAGAATCACAAAAGACATGAAACAGCCAGAGAAAGAAGAACAAAGCAGGAGGCACCACACTTTCTGATTTCAACTATACTAGAAAGCTGTAGTCATCTAAACAATAGTGTACTAGCATTAAAAACAAACAGACCAATGAAACAGAAGCAAGACCATAGAAATGAACCCAAGCATAAATGGTTTGACAAGGAAGCCAAGAATACTCAATGAAGAAAAGATAGTCTTTTCAATAAATGGTGCTGGGGTAGTTGGATATGTACAAGTAAAACTATGAAGCTAGAACCCTATCATATATCACTTACAAAATTGATTTAATATCTAAATGTAAGGCCTGAAACCATAAGACTCTTAGAAGAAAACATAGGACTATAGCTTTTTAACATGGACCTTAGTAATGATTTTTTTGGATATGATACCTAAAGCACAAGCAACAAACTAAAAAAAAAAGAATCAAGTGTGACTACATCAACCTAAAAACCTCTGCACAGCAAAAGAAACTATCAACAACATGAAACTACAACTTACAAAATGGGAAAAAATATTTGCAAGCATATCTGATAAGGGGTTAAATATCCAAAATATATAGAGCTCATACAACTCAGGAGCAAAAAAATAAAAATTAAAAATAACTCAGTTAAAAACTAGGCAAAGGACCTGAATAGACATTTCTCCAAGAGATATATGAAAGGTCAACTTGTGTGTACATATATATATGGTATGTATATGGTAAAAGAATCTTACGAGAGTAAAATTAAATATATCCCTCTGCTTTGTGTTATATTTATCCCAACTTCTGTTCTATGTGCCACACATTTTATTTCCATATGTTATAAACTCCATGAAACATTCTTATTATTTGGCTTAAATTGTCAATTAACTTTTAGAATAAGAAAGAAAAAATGCTTTTTATGTTTGCTCACACATTTATTTTTTGTGTTCTTCATTCTTTATTTTCAAGTGAGAGGAGAGAGACAGAGACGGGCTTCCATATGCATTCTGACGGGAATCTACCCGGCAACCCTGTCTGGGGCAGACAGATGCTCGAATCAACCGATCTATCCTCAGTGCCCATGGCTGATGCAGGAACCAATCGACTGACTGGCTGCGAGAGGGAAAGAGGGAGAGAATGAGAAAGAGAGGGGAAGAGAAGCAGATGGTCACTTCTCACATGTGCCCTGACTGAAGATCCAACCCAGGACATCTGCACTCCAGGCTGATACTCTATCCACTGAGCCAACTGGCCAGGACCGTGTTCTTCATTCTATTAGATATTAATTTACATTTGATATTACTTTGTTGTACCTAAAGAATTTTTACTACTATTACCATGTCCATTAGAAAGGACCTGTTGGTAACAAAGGCTTTTACCTTTTCTATCTAAAACTATTTTGATATCACCTTCAATTTTAAGGCAATTTTCATTGGACACAGATATGAGCAGACAGTTTTTGTCCAATACTTAAAATATACAATCCATAATATCTGTCCTTAATTATTTTTGTTGAGAAGGCAGGTGTCATTCTCATAGCTTTTCTAATGTCTTTTTTCAGTGTCTTTTCTCTCTGTCTGCTTTAAAGATGTTCTCTTTCCTCTTTAGAATTCAGAAATCTTACTATAATCTCCATAAGTGTAATTTTCTTTGGATTTTAATATATTTGGGGCTCACCAATTTTCCTGGACTAAAGGGCTTTAAAAATTAAATTTGGAGAAATTATGGCTATTTTGTCTTGAGATATGTTTTAGTTCCATTTCTTCTCTTTTATTCTTCTGAGACTCCAATAACAAAATGTTATTCCTCTCAATATTGACCAATAGGACATTGAGTTTAGGTTTATTGATTTTCAATATTTTATTCTATCTGTGATTTAATTGGGATAATTTCTAATGATCAATTTTCAAATTTACTGATTCTTCTATTTCAAAATATTGTTAATACCATAGTATGAATCATTTTTATTTCAGTATTATATATTTCAGTTCTAGGATTTCTATTTTACTGTTTATAATAGTTTTGTTTGTATATTTATTTCTTTACCCATTATGTCCACCTATTTTCATGACTCATTTGTAATGTTTTCCATATACTGATTACAACATATCGGTCATCATTGGGTCTCTTTCTATTGACTGTTTTTTTTATATCATGACTGTGCCTGTATGGTAAACATTATATTACACTGAACATTAAGTTAGGTATGTTACAGACAGTGTGCAATCTATTACCATCTTTTGAAAAGAATTGAGTTGTGATCTAGTGTATGGTTAAAGGACTAGTAGAGTCCTTTCATCTTCTGGGGTTGGTTTTAGGTTTTCTCATGGCATATCTACTTCTGTTTGCCCTTAATCATCAGGTGTAGCCACAGAAATGGGGAGTAACCCTTCTTCCAAAGGCATATGGCCCTTCTGTCATTTTAATAAAAGGCCTGACATATTCAGTGTCCTTCTAACTTAGTACAACTTGAACTTCAACTTGTGAGCACCAGGCAGCTGCTGCTAACAGCTGTTGCTTTGCTGTATTCCTTTGAATCTTGCTCCACATGGTGCAGTTGAGGAATTAGCCTTCAAATAGTTTTATTTTAAAGATAATGTGCACAATTTCTTGTTATAAACAGGAGCATTAGTCTGAGAAAGATATTACTATGCCACCATTAGAAGCTAGAAGTATGTTTTAAAAGTTGTGAAAAATATGGAAGAGTATAAATAAAATATAATTTAAAATCACTAAATGTTGCATTAAAATAAGTAACTAAAAGTACAGGACTTTAGTTATTAATAATAGATTAATAAGGGTCTTGGCTGCTGGCTCAGTGGATAGAGCATCAGCTAGGTATATAGACATCACGAGTTCAATTACCAGTCCAGGGCACACAAGAGAAGTGACCATCTGCTTCTCTCCCCTCTCTCTCCCCCTTCTCTCTTTCTCCCCCCCCCCCCACAGCCAGTGGCTCAATTAGTTCAAGCATGGTCCTGGGCACTGAGGATAGCTCCACTGGAGCACATCAACCTTAGGCAATAGAAATAGCTTAGTCCTCTAGCATCAGCCCAGTAGGGGTTGTCAGGTAGATCCCAGTTGGGGTGTATATGGGAGTCTTCCTCACTATATGCCTTTCTCTCACCTAAAAATAATAATAATAATAGCTCAATATGGGTTTATTAATTATGACAAGTGTACCATAACAATGTAAAATTTTAAGAATGTAAAATTTGGTGGATGAGTGGGGATATATGGTAATTCTGTAATATAGTCTCAATTCTTCTATAAATTTAAAATATCTAAAAAGTAAAATCCATTTTGAAAAAACTCACCTATAATGTCAATGAAAGATAACTTTAGAATACTATTATATATATATTTACATTTATATTTATATAAGTAATAGGTTCTCAAATAACATCATTTCATTTAATGTCATTCTGTTATGAGGTTGATGAGATACTGTAGGAACTCTTGTTTATACTGATTAGCCTAAGGTAAAATTAGTTCTATTATATGTAGTTTGGCTTAAAGTCACTGAACCTATCCACATTAAGTGAGAGCTAACTTCATATTAAATAGATAGATGATAGATAGATAGATAGATAGATAGATAGATAGCAATTTCCCTTGTACTTAAATATGCTTCAAAATGTACTTTAGGCCAGACCTGTGGTGGCACAGTGGATAAAGTGTTGACCTGGAACACTGAGTTTGCTGGTTTGAAACCCTGGGCTTGTCTGGTCAAAGCACATATGGGAGTTGATACTTCCTGCCCCTCCCTTCGCCTTTCTTTCTCGCTCTCTTTCTCTCACTCTTTCTCTAAAATGATAAATTTTTTAAAAATGTACTTTAATGGCCTGACCAGGCGGTGGCGCAGTGGATAGAGCATCAGACTGGGATGCGGAAGACCGAGGTTCGAGACCCTGAGGTCGCCAGCTTTAACATGGGCTCATCTGGTTAGAGCAAAAATTCACCAGCTTGGACCCAAGGTCGCTGGCTCAAGCAAGGGGTTACTCAGTCTGCTGAAGGCCCATGGTCAAGGCACATATGAGAAAGCAATCAATGAACAACTAAGGTGTCGCAATGCACAACAAAAAACTAATGATTGATGCTTCTCATCTCTCTGTTCCTGTCTGTCTGTCCCTGTTTATCCCTCACTCTGACTCTCTCTCTGTCTCTGTTAAAAAAAAAAAAAGTCTCTAAATGTACTTTAATGGATATATATTGTTTCATCACATGGATATGTAATAATTTAAATATCCTTTTGTTCGAGTGTATGTTTATTTGCCATTTTGGGGAGTTTATAATATTACAATGATTATTATAGAAAAATCTATAAAATTAAAATTTCCATGAAAATTTTTATGCTATTGATACATAATTGCCAGACTTCTTTTCATAGCATTTTGTAGTATACCTAGCCTCTCTCTTGTCAAAAGACTGTTTTGTTCATCAATGATTCTTTATGACCTGCATTATGCTCAAAATATTTGTTGAAATTGACCTAAAGTTAATGAGAATGTCTTTTTTTACTATAACCTTAATACGTATTCAGTATTTCTTTTTTTAAAATTTTTTTTAATTTATTCATTTTTTTTTAGAGAGGAGAGAGAGACAGAGAGAGAGAGAGAGAAGAGAGAGACAGAGAGAGAGAGAGAAGGAGGGAGGAGCTGGAAGCACCAACTCCCATATGTGCCTTAACCAGGCAAGCCCAGGGTTTTGAACCGGCGACCTCAGCATTTCCAGGTCAACGCTTTATCCACTGCACCACCACAGGTCAGGCACATATTCAGTATTTCATTTTTACCTTTACCAATGTGATAAATTGTTTTTTTTTTAATATGTATTTTATAAATGATGTTTGATCTTATTATATTTCATCAGCTATTTTTATTTTTCTTCTTTGATTTTTTTTCTGAAGTGAGAAGCATGGAGGTAAAGAGACAGACTCCTGCATGCACCCTACTGGGATTCACCCAGCATGCCCACCAGAGGTGATGTTCTGCCCATCTGGGGCATTACACCATTGTAACCGGAACCATTTTAGCGCCTGAGGTGGAGGCCATGGAGCCATCCTCAGCACCAGGGCTAACTTTGCTCCAATGGAGCCTTGGCTGCAGGAGGGGAAGAGAGAGATAAGATAAAGGAAAGGGGGAAGGGTGAAGAAGCAAATGGGCACTTCTCCTGTGCACCCTAGCTGGGAATCGAACCCAGGACTTCTGCATGCCTGGCCAACGCTCTACTGCTAAGCTAGCCAGCCAGGGAAAATTCTTTGATTAATTTTTAAATATACATTTGTTCAACATTTACTATGTGTAAGACCTTGACTTGTGCTGTGGATATACCATATTTCCCCATGTATAAGATACTTCTATGTATAAGATGCATCTTAATTGTGAGGCCTGAATTTTGAAACAAAATGTATTACATAAAGTTATTGAATTCATGTTTTATTCATCATAAAATTCATACAACTCCTCCTCACTATCAAAACTCCCATCCATTAGCTTGTCCTCATCTGTCTGATGGAAATCACTGTCTTTAACAATGAGCACAAAAGTAATCACAAAAAAGTCAGAAATGCAAGTAAAAAAATCTACAATCACTGTATAAGACATACCCAGTTTTTAGAACCTAGAATTTTCTAAAATGGTGCATCTTATACATGGGGAAATACGGTAATTGTAAGCAATATACCTCATGGAGCTAGTGATCTATTATGAAGAATACATGTAAAACAAATTCTGGACAACAACTTGAAATTACTGATTCATGTCTTTCCCCCATACTTCTATTAGGGTATTGTTGTTGTTTTAAATCACTTATAGTTTACCGGGGTTTTTTTGTATTTTTTTTTTTTTGCTCCATAAGACATACCTTTTTCCCTCAAAAAGTGGAGGGGAAAATGCCCATGCATCTTATGGAATGAAAAATACGGTATTTTATTAAATATTTTAACACACCATTTGGTTCAGAATATTTTTTTTCTTATTTTTCTCCTTAAAACCCTAGGTGTGTTTTATGATCAGGTGTGTCTTATGGAGCAAAAATATGGTACTTAGTGCTCATTGTTCAATATTTTGTTTTATTTAATTTCTACACAATTATTCACTTCTAAAAGAAAAAATAAAATCTAAAAAGAAAACCAACATGAATAGCTATACACCAAAAGTTATTGGACTGTTTCAAGCACTGTGCTCTTTCCAACAAATATCTGTAGAAATGCAGGGTATTGACAACAAAGTATATCATGATCTATTCTCCATTCCATTGACTCCTGCCACACCCACTTGTGTTACAAATACAGTCTTCATGATTATTCATGACCACATGGACAACTGCCCTGATAATGCATGTGTAGAATTTAAAAATCCTACTGAGAAATTCTAGGGATCATTACAAGAATCATTAGCCATTGAGTTATAGAAAAAGGCAGCCAATATTTAGCATTTCCATTACATGACTATTTAATCATCAGGTAACTGACATCCATGAAATAACCCAATCTTTACTATCTTTTCGATTTGGTCATTTTCTAGAAAAAAATAACTAAAGCATGTACAATAGGCAGCTTTGCCATTTTATGCCATATCAAAACCAAGGCAAAACCTATCATTGTACATATTTTGTAAGACTAAAATTCAGTTATGTATGTAACTCACTGTCACAAAAGAAACATAAAAATGAAGAATGAAGGATAAGCTAAACCTCAGTTAACATTGCTTAATAAAGGCATCAAACAATAACAGAGCTATTAAGAATAATTAGAATCATAAAACAGTCTAAAGGGAGAACATATGAAATTTAACAGAGCTGCCATGTTTCAGAAATACAAACTCACTGCAAATTAAAGGAGGCCTACATATCACATGTGTGATAGAAATAGCCAGGTCTAATAGATCAGACCCTATAGAAACCATTTGTCCATGTTAAAATTTCCTATGACATTTAATAACCATTCCATCAGGAAAAATTATTAAAACACAAATAGGCCAATTTACAAAAAGAAAAAAAAATCAGTAACAACAACAACAAAAAAACCCCCAACAAACCAGATGGTACATTTTTAGGTAATGTTGTAATGAACATTCTCTGTCCATATGCTTCCTTTCTAAAATGATGAGAAATTGTTCCAAGGTATTCTTACCCAAAGATTCCAAACTCAAACTCTTAAGGCAACTCAAGGCATTAGCTAGCCCTCCTCAACCCATTTTCATGGTAGGTTAGAATTCTACAATGTCTTCCCAAATCTCCCACCCTCTGGTGTATGCATCCAGCAGAATCCATGGGATTATGAATGGGGTAAATTTTAATCCTGTGGTTACATTATTTAATATGACAACTTTCAATTTAAGAGAGATAATCTGAATGGGCCTGATGTAATCACACAAACCCTTCAAAGCAAGGAGCTTTCTCTGGCTGGTGGTAGAAGTGGACATTAGAGATTGAAGTGTGAGAAGTATTTGGCCTGCTGTTACTGGCTTGAAGATATAGAGGACCAAGTAGCGAGTCATTTGGGCAGTATCTCAGAGCTGAGAGCAGCTGCAGACTGAGCAAAAATAAAAAAATAAAAATCCTGGGAAACCTCAGGCCTATAAATACAAGAAACTAAATTCTTCCAACTCTGAATCAGTTTGGAAATTTATTCTTTTCCCAAGCCTCCAGATGAGAACTTAGCCCAACTGACTTCTTGATTTCTGCCTTTGAGCTCTGAGTAGAAAACCAAGTCAAAGAGTACCCAGACTTTATACCTATAGCACTGTGGACTAATAGTTGTTGTTTTAAGCCACTTAATTTGTAGTAACTTATTACACAGCAAGAGGAAATTAATACCATACCCAAGGTGGTCTGATACGGTCTGTGGGTCACCCCTAGAGATGAGGATTAATGGTTATAAATTATCTGGAATAATAATAATCTTACTTCTTTTCACAGCTTTATTTCCTCTGAATTAAAATGGTAAGTCCAGAAGACTACAATCAGTAAAGAGAAAGGGGAAAATAAAAGTGACCTCGCCTCTTTACACTGCTTGTGAACTAGAGGTCTTAAAGTGAAGAGATAAAAGATGCATGGTGAGGCTTGCACGTGGTCCAGCCTGACTCAGAGGGGTAGAAAATAAAATAGGTATTTGGGATAAAAGTTCAAACCCTTGTTCTAAGTCAATTTCTGCACATCAAGATTCATAACTAAAAGTATCAGATAGCAAAACCAGGTTTGAATGCCCCACAAAATATCAAAAGTACTATAGAAAAGCTGATCATTTTTTAAGGCCTTCTGAATAAAGTATTATAAATCCCTCTAAGTCTCCCTAGAATCAATTGCTGATTACCTCTAATGACTAAAAAGGTCTCCCAGGGACAATCAGGTTCCAGTAGGAATACTGAATCAAATTATTTTAAACAAGTCTTCAGAGAATCTTTACCTCTTCCACTCTCATGGCTTTCAAAAGCGTTGCCTCAGTTGAGTCTCCTGCTTTGCAACTTTTGCTGATATCTGGGAAGGCTGAACTGTTTGTCTTTGGACCAATTAATGTTGTAATCGGTCTGTTTAGGTGTTCTGATTCTTCCAGATTGATTTTTGAAAGATGTTTCTAAATAGTAGATAGAAAGACATGTGTAATGATCAAACAATCAGTAGGAGAAGCCCTCTCTCTGGCTATTTCCCAGAAGACCTCATTACTTGGTAACTCTCACTGCATTCTGGATTTAGCTTTAAGCTCTCCAGGCTGAGAGAAGCCATGTTTATGGTGCCCTGAAAGTTGAACCATTACTTAAGAGCAAAATCACATTAAATAAGCCTAAGGAGACAGATGTTGAGCCATTATTCAAGAACGAATTCTCATTAAATAAGCTTAAGGAGACAGATGTGCATGTATAAGTGCAGAAGTATAGCTGCCATATGATTTAAACAACTCAGCTTGGCCTGACCAGTTCATCTCCTGTCCACATGGACATCTAAATGGGAAGGTAATATTAATCAGAAAATTTCTATAAAATGTGGAATCAGTACCAGAATAATTAAGTCTAAGCACAATGATACACTGTCCTGATACAACTTGTAAGTTGTTGGTTTTTAGCAGAGAACTGACTGCAAAATGATGCTTGTCTTTTGTCTGCTTTGCTTCAGAAACATGGCCAGCGCCAGAAGGCAGGTGCTCAGTAATTGTTTCAAGACATTTGGATGATCTTGACAAACACTTCAGCTAGAAAAATGTCCAATTATCAGAAGAGATGCCCAACACCCATGCAATTAATCATCTTGAGTTTGAAGCTTCTATAACAAATTATATCATTTGAAGGGGATGGGGAGGATATGCTTCTCGTACATTCTACTTGCTCTGGATTTGATAAAGAGAGAAGCAAAGGTCCTCCATCAAACAGCTAAAGACCACACAAAACCCCATTCTGAGAACAGTCAGGCGCCTCCTCCCAACACCATCCCTCATACACAATTTGTGTAAGTGGGGGGCTTAGTAGGGAGAACACTGTAACAGACTTCTTTATCCATGTCTGACTTACCTTAAAGAGGAAAAATGAAGTGTTGGGATATATGAGTAGAGTTTAAGTTAAGCATGATTGCCTTCTTTTGAAAAACAGTTTATTGGCCCTGGCCGGTTGGCTCAGTGGTAGAGTGTCGGCCTGGCGTGCGGGGGACCTGGGTTCAATTCCTCACCAGGGCATATAGGAGAGGCGCCCATTTGCTTCTCCGCCCCCACCCCCTCCTTCCTCTCTGTCTCTCTCTTCCCTTCCCGCAGCCAAGGCTCCATTGGAGCAAAGATGGCCCGGGCGCTGGGGATGGCTCCTTGGCCTCTGCCCCAGGTGCTGGAGTGGCTCTGGTTGAGGCAGGGCGACGCCCCGGAGGGGCAGAGCATCGCCCCCTGGTGGGCAGAGCCTCGCCCCTGGTGGGTGTGCCGGGTGGATCCCAGTGGGGCGCATGCGGGAGTCTGTCTGACTGTCTCATCCTGTTTCCAGCTTCAGAAAAGAAACAAAAAAACAAGAAAAAAACAACAAAAAAACCAGTTTATTTCCACAGAGGAAACAATTTACTACATTTTGCAGAGTATTTTATGTCCATTATCCAACTTAATCCACACAGTGGGGCTATGAGGCAGGTGCTCTCATAAGTAAAAAAAGACCAAGTGGAAAACCAGAGTTGGGGCCCTCCTAAATCGTATTTCAGAGCCCACACTCTGAACCTTAACCATAAATTCTAACTGTGACTTCATTAACTTCTTATCTCTTAAATACAAGTCAGATCACTTTTATTTAGCTAAATTTTTGTTTGCTTGCTCTAGTACCGTGATGGTAAACCTATGACACGCGTCAGCACTGACACGCATAGCCATTTTCTATGACACGCAGCCGCATACCAAAGAAGTATGGGGCCACATGCCAAGAAGGATGTTTCATCCTCGGTTCCTGCACGGCCAGGTGCAGTAGCTGAGGATAAAACATTTGCTGTAGTGTAGACACTCTGTGCCGGAGGTCTGTAGGCCAAAACAACAGAACTCCGGCACAGAGAGTCTATTTCTGGGACTTCCAGCTAGGCCCTTATGGGATCTTTGACCTCACTTCTGGCTGGCAAAGCAGGGAGCAGCCAAATGCCGCGGGGGACACATCTCTGGGGGCCCTGTGATCGCCATTACCAGCAACCACATAACCACAGCAACCATTATCCAATCAACTGTTCTGGGGTGTCGTGGATTTCTGATTGACCATCATTACTGAGATAAGTTAAGGCGAGGCTGAGAGAGGTGAGGCCTGTGCTATGGGTGCCGTTTCCTGCCATTAGAAATAGCAGCAGCCATCCTAATTTACATAAGATGCAACTTGCAGAATTTCAAGACAGCGTCTGGGCTCAGGTGTTTGTCAACTTGAGGTCAAAGCTTGAGAATCTGGAAAGGTGCCGCTTGGAGAATCAAGAGGAATGCCACTACGAACAGAAAATTTGGAGTGTCTGGAACCGATTAGCAGACACTGTTAGCATCCTGAAAAATATAGCAATGGCTTTACTCACAATTTTTCCCTCTATGTACTTTTGTGAGACCTTATTCTCAGTGTTAAATAATATCAAAACCAACAAAAGAAACAGATTGACAGATGAAGTTAGTAGCACTTGCTTGGGCTTGAAGTGTACAAAATACCAACCTTCAACTGAAGATTTAGCCAATGAAATTCAGCAACAAAAAGTCACTAATAGGCAGGTTAGTTAAAGAATTCCCCTTCCCCCTCCCTTATCTTAGTTCATGGCACCCCATACAAGTTAAATATGATAATATTAGGACAACAAAAGAAACCGACTGACAGATGAACAAAGAAGACATTAAGCAGGTAAGTTAAATAATTAGTTTTTGGCCTGACCTGTGGTGGCGGAGTGGATAAAGCGTCGACCTGGAAATGCTGAGGTCGCCGGTTTGAAACCTGGGCTTACCTGGTCAAGGCACATATGGGAGTTGATGCTTGTAAAATCAATAAATGTGATGCATCACATAAACAAAATGAAGGTTAAAAATCATATGATCATATCAATAGATGCAGAAAAAGTATATGACAAAATCCAGCATGAATTTATAATAAAAACTCTCAGCAAAGTGGGAATAGAGGGGACATACCTCAACATAATAAAGGCCATATATGACAAACTTACAGCCAACATCATACAAAAGGGGGAAAACTACAAATATTTTCCTTAATATATACCTATTAGGAACAAGACAGGGATGTCTGCTATTAGCACTCTTATTTAACATAGTCCTGGAAGTTCTAGCCACAGCAATCAGACAAGAAAAAATAAAAGGCATTCAAACTGAAAAGAAAGGAGTTAAACTGTCATTATTTGTAGATGGCATGATATTGTATATAGAAAATCATAAAGGGCTCACCAAAACTCTACTAGAATTGATAAATAAATTCAGTAAAGTAGAAGGATACAAAATTAATATTCAGAAATTGTTGACATTTTTATATACCAATAACAAATTAGTAGAAAGAGAAACTAAGAAAAGTTACATTTACAATTACAAAAAAAAGTAAAGTACCTAGGAATAAATTTAATCAAGGAAGTAAAAACCTATACTTGGAAAAAGATAGGATACTGACGAAAGGAGTTGAGGATGATAATACAAATAAGTGGAAGCATATACTGTGTTTATGGATAGGAAGAATTCATATCATTAAAATGTCCATACTTTCCAAAGCAATCTATAGATTCAATGCAATTCCTATTAAAAATACCAATGGCATATCTTACAGAACTAGAATATCCCAAAAATTTATATGGAAACACAAAAGACCCTGAATAGCCACAGCAATCTTTAGAAAGAATAAAGTTGGGGGAGTCATAATACCTGATATCAATCTATACTACAAGTCTATACTAATCAAAACATCATGGTACTGGCATAAAAACAGGATATAGATCAATGGAACAGAATAGTGAACTCAGAAATAAACCCACAATTTTATGGTCAATTAATATTTGACAAAAGAGCAAAAACATACAACGGGGTGAAGACAGTCTATCCAATAAGCGGTGTTGGGAAAATTGAACATACACATGTAAAAAATAAAACTAGACCACCTCCTTACACTATACACAAAAACAAACTCTTAATGTAAGTCGAGAAACCATAAAAATCCTAGAAGAAAATATAGGCAGTACAGTCTCAGACATTTTTCATAGCAATATTTTTTCTGATATATTTCTTGGGCAAGGGAAACAAACAAAGAAGCAAATAAATAAATAAATCAGGCTACATCAAACTAAAAAGCTTTTGGCTTACAAAGAAAACCATCAACAAAATGGAAAGACAGATCAATGAATGAAAAACATATTCACCAATGGTACATCTAATAAGGGGTTAATTTCCAAAATTCATAAAGAAAAATGATGACGGAAGGAGACTTGATTTGTGATGATGAACACACAGTACAATATACAGATGATGTGTTATAGGATTGTACATTTGAAATCAAAATAAGTTTATTAACTAATGTCACTCCAATAAATTCAATAGAATAAAACAAAAAAACCCACAAAATTTAAAAATTACAAAGGAAAAACTTTGGATTTATTTTAAAGTGGCAAACACTAATTAAAAATTATAAATACTTCAAACTTAAAATAGATTAGCAACCATCTACCACCCACATCTTAAGTTTTACCAGATAGTAAACTTTTGCTGTATTTTATAAACTATGCTGTAACAAACATTATTAAAGATTTCTCCTTGGGCATCTGGGGGAGAACAGAAACAGAGTGCCTGGGGTTTGGGGAAGACATATATTAATTTTACAAGGCATTGCAATTATGTCTACAAAATAATTGTACAAAATTATACTCCTACTACCCCAAGTCTTGATAACAATAATCAATCACCTATCACTACCTCAATATTACATTTTGGGAATTACTAGGCTTTGAGGATATCTTGATTTATAGTAATGTCTCTCTCACTCTCATTTTATTCTTCATAATTGTCTGGCTACTTTGACACTTTACTCCTCCAAATGAATTTTTGAATTCTCTTGTCAAACTCTGCAAAAACAATCTTATTTTACTTTTGATTGTGATTACCATACATGTATATATTAACTAGGAAGAATACACATATTTCCAACATTAAGTTTATTTATCCATAAACAAAAAATGCCTCACAATTTATTTAGGTTTTCTAATGTCCTTCAAGTGACTTTGTAAAAGTCTTATGTGTTTCTTCGTTCAATTTACTTCTGGTCACCTATATTCGTCAAGAATCTTATTTGCAGAAAACAGAATCTACCCTTGTTAGTTTAATCAGAAAACAAAACTAGGGATACTAGGTAGCATGGAGAATTCACAGGAGGACCAGGGAACCAGGCTCAGTGCTCCTGCCAGGAGGAATATGGCCAGGAGATAATCAGACCAAGGTCTCCTATAGATGATAACTCCTGCTGCTGTCAGTGCTACTCTCTGCAAGGGAGGTAGAGTGCCAGGGACCAACCACAGAACCTGCCCCATAGCTCACTCCAAAAGAAGCAAACGCCATCTTGAGGGCAGCTGCCTCCTTCGCTTGGCAACTCCCTCTCCCAGGCTCACTAGGAAACATGAGGCAACTAGATGGAAGGGAGTCTGGGACATGTACTTTCAGTCTTCATAGGAAAGAAGGAACTCCAGTAGGAAGAATCATGGATTTCTTTAAATATCTTTTTCGAAATTATATTTTACAAATGACTGTTGCTGCAATACAGGAATGCAATTGATTTTAAATATTTTTTTTTCGCAAACCTTTGTTAGTGCCGACTGTAGATAACCTTGAATTTTTCAAGCCATTGCATTAAAAAAATTACAAAGGTAATTTTTTCCTTCCTTTTTAGCTTCCTAGTACTTACATCATTCTTTTTTCTTAATTCTGGCCTCAGTTTTAGCAAGAGTTGTCAGTTCAATATAGGACAGATTAGTGCTAGTCTTGTTTTGCTTCAGAATTTAAAGAGAGTTGGGCAGTTTCTCTACTACAAATGAGATGATAGGATTATCTACTCTTTGCTAACAATTTTAACTAGGAACGACTATAAAAAGTCACAAATACTTTTATTACAACAACTTCGATAATTACATGGTTTATCTTAGGGTGAACATTTATTTTACATCCGAACAGGACAGTTCTGACAGTGGAAGAGGACACTATTGGTAATTATGTCATGACGTGAATAAACCTTCACTTTCCCTGGCAAACTGGCACTGATGTCTACCTTACTTTTCCTCATTTCAGGAATTCATGTGGTGAATTACATTAATAGATTTTTTTTCTTATTATAAAAGCATCCTTGGAATAAAATATATATTGTCACAATATTTCTATTGAATTATTTTAGTTAATCCTCATTAGGAGTTTGGCACCTAAGTTAAAAAGTGAAAAATAATGATTAAACTCTTCTCTCTGAACTGGCATTGGCCTCAAGATTACTGGGGCCATACAAATTGAATTGGGGTAGTTTATTATTATTTTTTTCTGTTTGTTTCTAGTGTATATAGTATGGATTATTGGTTTACTTGAAGATTTGAAAAAAACAACTGCTTGTACAAATGGACTTGTAATTTTGTAGGCGTGTTCAATTTTTAGTTTCTGTTTAATTTTTCCCCCTTTTTCTTCTTTTCTAAATGAGAGGAGGGGAGATAGAGAGACAGACTCCCTCATGTGCCCCAACTGGGATCTACCCAGTAACCCCCACCTGGGGATGATGCTCTGCCCATCTGGGGCTGCTCACACACGAGCTATTTTTAGCACCTGAGGTGGAGGCTCCACAGAGCCATCCTCATGTCTTGGCCGATGTGCTCAAATCAATCAAGCCATGGCTGTGGGAGGGGAAGTGAGGGGAAGAGAGAAAGAGAGCAAAGGGAGATGGGGAGGAGGGGAGAAGCAGGTGTTCGCTTCTCCTGTGTGCCCTGAGTGGGAATTGAACCCGGGATAGCCACACTCTGTGCTGACATTCTACCCCTGAGCTGATCAGCCAGGGCCTGCTTAAATTTTAAATCCAGATAAATCTGTTAAATTTTTCTATTTAATGAGCTTTTGCTTCACCATGATCACCATTTTCAATTGTTTTCTGTTTTGATGTTTGGATTGCTACTTCCTTATCTACAAGTGTGAGCTTGTACCATTCTTTTTCTGTTTGTTTTTTTTCCAAGTGTAGGCATTATCTAAGAATTCTTTCATGTGATGTTAGACAATTTAACTTGTATCTATCACTCTCTCATCTCCCCCATCTCTGGTCTTGCAGCTTCAGATTTGATAAATACCAGAGGAAAACATCAGCCGTATCTCTGAGGTCCCTGAAATTGCTGACTTATGAATAAGGATTCACAGATTCTTGCTCAGAATCAGCAAATGTTTCCAGAAAAATAAAAAAGTCAACTTTAGACTATCAGGTTGTGTTATAGCAGCTCTCTGGAATTTTGGTTCCTATAAACAGATAAATTTTAATGTTACCTGGCTCTTCAAACCAGCAACCTCAGTGTTCCAGGTCGACACTTTATCCACTGCGCCACCACAGGCCAGGCCACCTGGCTCTTCTAGTTGTTCTCATGGGATAACTATTGATCTTAAGTCATCTACCTGCCCAATAGGGAGAAATACTCAACTCTGTTCTCTAATTTATTTTTGTTTCTTTTAGGGTCTGTTTATTATTTTTTTTCTTCTTCTTCTTATTTCAAGATTTCATCAAATATCTAGTGATCCTTGTTTATCTTAATTCACATTTAAAAATACCTAATAGCACTGTTTCCATCAATAATTGATAACCTTAATTTTCACATGCACAGGTAGGTGCTGATATTCCAGGGGCCTCCACTACCTATTGTGTAATGTAAATGGCTTTACCTTGAGTCACCATCGCTCAAACTAATGATATGATTATGTCTTTTTAAAAAATAGTTTTGTCAATTTTCTAATAAAAATGTCTTTTTTTCCTTTTTCCTCACCAAAGCTTAGCAGACAGGCATTCTGGATGTGCAATAGGGAGGGGAGGTGGGGATAATCTGCTCTTGGTTCTATTTCTCTCTCCTTTCTGTCTCTGAATCAGTGTTTTCCTCTGGAGCTCACTCCACAGTGCTTTGTCAGTCGACACTCTTCCAGATGTTTGCTGGAATTATCTAATTAATAGGTGACTTCCTACCATTTTTATTATTGCAGTTATATCCTTTTTAATCTTATTTTTTGATCAATTAAAAAATACAGTTCAGAAAAAATAAGAATTGAGATACGCATAAATGATAATAAATAGCACACTACGACCCAGGAATTGCATGCATATTTATTTGTCTAGCACTGTTCCTGGCACATAGTAAGTGCACAACACACTTTAGTATCATTATCCTTATCTACTGGCATGTAATAGACTGAATTGGGTGGTGCTACAACCAAAATTAATGTCATTTAGGATGACTTTCTAAGTCATATAGAAAGTCAAAAAAGTTTTTCTAAATGTGGAGAACACTGTAAATAAGAATAAAGCCACATTACACAAGTAATATGCTCTTCTTAGAATATCCTTCAGCTTGCTTGTGATCATTCATGAGTGAGCAAGAACAACTTCTATTATAAGAGGTGTTGATTCTGAAAGTAAATTTGAATTGTGGCTAAAATTGTGG
Source organism: Saccopteryx bilineata (assembly GCF_036850765.1). Classification (NCBI taxonomy): domain Eukaryota; kingdom Metazoa; phylum Chordata; class Mammalia; order Chiroptera; family Emballonuridae; genus Saccopteryx; species Saccopteryx bilineata. The sequence continues at coordinate 265,690,588 of NC_089490.1, read as the reverse complement.
CTATAGGTTCTAGAGATAGATTGTCTGAGCTTGAATCTTGGCACTATCTCTAATAGGCTGAATCGTGGAAAAGTTGTCCTGTATCTCAGTTCCCTCATCTGAAAAATGAGGATAGTAACTTCAGGTCATATGGATGGCCTAAGTGAAACAACACATGCAATGCTTTAGCACAGTGCCAAACAAACAGTAAGTTTAGTATATGTTTGCTATAGTTATTGCTAGTAATAATATTCTCTAAGTAATTACAGGATTAGAGTAACATTCTACAAATCAGTCTTCTGAGTAAAATGAGTGGTAACAACACTATATCATAGCAGCATTGTAAAACTATTATAAAAGAATGGTTTCCAAACAGCAATAATATTTTGTAAGTGTCTATAAACACAGCTACCCAAGGACGCCAGCCACAGCCTAACTGTGCTATGGGTTCGTGGCATTGCAGATTTAAGACTGCAAGTCAGTGGGTTGTTTTTTTTTTACCTGTGGCTGCACATTAGAATACTCTAGGTGGCTTTCATAATTCCTTCTCTGGAGTAAGCTTGGTTTTTAAAGCTCCCCAGCTTGATTCTAGTGCACAGTATTGAGAGTCATTGTAAGGATTCCTATGCTTGTATGAACTATCAGGATAAGTGCTTAAAAGTACAAATTTCCATGCCCTTTTGCTGGAAATTCTTACAAGTCAAGAAAAGGAGGCAGGAATCTGTACTTTTAAGAAGGACTAGAGTGATTCTTAGGACTGCACTATGTTTGGTAAATTACTAAAATAAATACCTCCTGGACCTCTCCAATTTTTTCTGGTTTTATTGGAAGCCTAGAAGCCTATAACGTTATATAAATTAGGAAGTAAAAAGGCAATCTGTCTGATGTCTCAGTTATTTACAAGATGCAGTCATTATTATAAAAACATTTTTATAAAAACTTTTAAAATTATATATTATACAAATCTGAAAATGAAAATGAAACTCCCATTTGAACACAACCTCTATTAGCATTCTAGATAACAATATTTTTTTTCTATGCAAGTATTTTTATATATAGTAACTGCATATATTCTATAGTCTGCCTCCTTGGTATTTTTTTTCTAACTCTGCATCACCCTTTATAACTATATTCATAACCATCACATTTAATGACTGATGAATAATGGCTTAAATCATTAATTGATTTGAGGACAGGGCTGTGTCTTAGGCAACTACATATCCCCAGTACCTAGCACAGCACCTATCCTATCACAGGGGCTAGTAAATAGCCGATGATAACACAGAATTCCTTTGTTGTTCACCAGTAGTAAAGAGTGTTCAATATATGTTTGCTATTATCATTGTTATTCTCTCAGTAATTATAGGACTGGAGTAACATTTTCTACTAACCACTTTTCCAAGTTAAATTAGTTTAAATTAAATTAACATCAAATTTTAATTTAATTTACATTAAAAATGTAAAATCACATTCAGTGATGTTTAATATCTTTACCTTTTGAGTATTTAACATTAATATAGCTTTTAATTATTTTATATAAAGTCGTTTCCAGGAAATAAAATCACTGAACAAATGTTCATGAGTATTTTTGAGTCAAATTACTCTCCCAGCTGTTATCTTAATTTTCAATGCTATCAAAAATGTATTGAGATCCAATCTCCTAATATACTTAACAGATTTAAGTACTATCATTTTAGATTAAATTATATAATTGGGCATTATCTTTATAAAGAGTTTGGCTAATAGACCAAAAACATTTTAAACATCTTAACACCAATTATATGTATGCTCAGCATAAGAGCTATGTCTTTTACAAGCAGGTCCCAAAATCAAAGTCTCCATGCAGACATGGTATATATGATATCTATTCACATTCCATTGGCTGACACAAGTCATGTAGCCATGCCCAAAATCAGTGGGACAGGAGTGTATAACATTATAGGGGAGTAATAATACAATAGATCACACTTTTAAAGAGCATAGCTCTGAGCATCAGCAACATATGTGCAGCAGATAAATCTATCAAAAGGTGTGAGATCACACAGGTAGAGCATATAGAGTAAAAGGAAACAAACTGGGACTGAACCCTCTGTTTATCTTTTAATGTTTTCTTGGAAATACGCAGGTGCCCCATACTGAAGGACATTAAAACAGAGTCCTCCTACATTTTGTTTACTATCTGTTTCCTCCCTGAGGACAGAGGCCTGTTCTTTTGTTCTTTGTTGTATCCTCAGTACCCAGAACAGTGACTTTCTTAGAAAAGGCACTCAGTCTGTCTCCAGAATAAATGAAATCCATGCATATTTGTCAGCACTCACCAGAGATGATTCTTCTATAGTGTGGTCCTCATTCTTCAGTTATTTCTAGTTCCCTTTTTCACTTGGGTTAGTAAGTCTATATGAGTGTTGGCTCAGGTTGCATAGAAAGGAAGCATTAGTTATAGCAGACCAATAGAGATGGGGTGCTGGGAACGGTTTTTTGGGACTTAAAACTATGGTTGCACTAAAAGCATAGTTTATTTTTATTTACTTATTTACTTATTTATTTATTTATTTATTTATTTATTGGTATTGTTCTGAAGTGAGAAGCAGGGAGGCTGAGAGACTCCCGCATGTGCCCAACCAGGATCCACCCAACATGCCCACTGGGGGGTGATGCTCTGCCCATCTGGGGTATTGCTTCATTGCAACTGGAGCCACTTTAGCACCTGAAGCAGAGGCCATGGAGCCATCTTCAGTGCCAGGCCAACTTTGCTTCAATGGAGCCTTGGTTGTGGGAGGGGAAGCGAGAGATAGAAAGGAGAGGGGGAGGGGTGGAGAAGCAGATGGGCACTTCTCCTGTGTGTCCTGGCCGGGAATCAAACCTGGGGCTTCCACATGCCAAGCTGATGCTCTACCACTGAGCCAACCAGCCAGGGCCTGAAAGCATACTTTTATTTGATTTTTTTCCTTTGGGGTAGTTTGCCTACTAATTGGAGATTATTGGGGTAGAATTGGGAGTTACACTTTGCTCAGTGCCACCAACTGCCTTTGTAGGTAAGTTTATTTCCTCCTGCCTAAATGTTTGTAGATTATACTTATGTTCTTGACATTCAGAATTTACCAGAATGCACTACAATATGGTCATTTGTTTTGATTTATCACATTTTGGAAAATTACCATCTATTATGTATCATCATTGTTTCTATTTCTTTTGTTCTGGGCTCCTTTCACAAACCATAAGAAAATTGAGTCTTTATTCTTTCTCTTCCATATCTGTAGTTTCTATCATCATTTTCATCTAAATAACCTTTCTCTCTGGAATAGTATGGAGGTTTCCTTTCACACTAAAATAATTATCTTCCTGAGGCATGTCTATCTATTCTTTGCTTCCCTCAAAATGAATTTTAACTTGTAGCAATTTCCTCACATGTATCAGTTAGCTCACATGCATTTTAGCCTGATGAATTCCCTCTTTCTCGGACCACGTATTCTTTTTTCTGTACATTCTTCTTACTATCATGGCTTTTTGTGTGCAATTACAAGCCTACAGGTGATGACAGTAAGAAGAATGGTCATTCTTTGAGCCTTCAAAATACTGCTTTCTTTCCCTTAAAGCAAAGTAATTTTTAAATAATCCCTCCTTTGTATACTTGGTAGCTATATAATCCCTTCTCCTGATTGTTAGGCAGATTAATATATTAAAATTCTGGTATAATTTCCTGTTTCCAAAAGGCTTCACTTATGCTACCTCTGTTATATGTGGGTGGCATCTCTCTCCTAGCCTACTAGCTTGTTCTCTGATATCATTTCCACGATGCTCTGTTTCCAGGGTTCCACTTGAATTTACAGACATCAATTGAAATTGGGGCTGATGACCTCATAGGTCACTTCATTGTCATAAGTCTCTTCCTACCACCTACTTCTTTTTTTCTCCTGCACATTAAAATTTTGTCCTACATTGAGATATAGGGAAAAAAATAGAAACAGCATTCTGTCTACATGATAGAGAACTCAAGAGCCATAGACAGGAAACCCTAACTCTTCCACCTAATTCACACCTTGGGTCTTTAGTCAGGTACTGTATCTATTTGCTACTCATATCAAATGCTTTGTTTTCTCATTGAGGTATGGTATACACAAAAATGTGAAATTTTACAAAATAATTGATCATAGGAAACTAAGAATACAGGAAAGGGAGTAGAAATAACTGAGGTCAGAAAGTGGCAGGGCCCTCTTGGAAGATCTGACTAATCTGTAAGAGGTTATGCAAAGAAAATTTGGAATTTTCATGTTGGGACATAACTCTGGTAACACCATTGAAAAATATTAGTGGAGCCTGACCTGTGGTTGCGCAGTGGATAAAGCATCAACCTGGAAATGCTGAGGTCACCGGTTTGAAACCCTGGGCTTGCCTGGTCAAGGCACATATGGGAGTTGATGCTTCCAGCTCCTCCCCCCTTCTCTCTGTCTCTCTCTCCTCTCTCTCCTCCCCCCCCTCTCCTCTCTAAAAATGAATAAATAATAAAAAAATATGTTAGTGGAGTAGAAGAAGGCAGTTATAGAAATGTGAAGAAAAAAGAAATATTGAACTAAAGGTGAAGTGAGATGTGTTACAAAGGAGGAGAAAGATAAAAATAATTTTAGGATGTGAAGTTTTCTAGTATTGGTCCCCTACAAATGTGGCAAATGAGGGAGAGGTATACTCCCAGATGTCTGCCCTGCCAATCATCAAGAGGAGAAATTCAGAAGAAAATGCTGTTTCAGGACAGGCTGAATTACATAAACATAGTTTGGGGAAATAGACACATTAAGCTTATCTTGCTTTTGGAAATTGCAGATAAAGATGTGTAGTCACAAATAAAATTCTGAAGCCCAAGAGAGGGCTATAAACTGAAAGTACAGATCAATATGCAATATGCTATCAGCCTTTTAAGGTATAGCCAAAATCGTGCCTGTGATTGTTCAGAGAGAATTTGCAGAATGATAGATTGTTAGACCAAGGCACAGCCTGGGGGGGGGGGGGGGAGGTAGTAACTTTTGGCCTATTTATTACTTTATATTTCCCAAGATTTGGTGCCTTCATACCCTCCTGAACCGATTTAGACTTTGAGACTCAGCATTCAGTTCCCTCCAGGAGTAGGTTGGTCAGAAAACTGTTCCAGAAAACTGACTTATGCTCTGGCACACCAACCCAACTCACCAGGCCTTGAGTTGTGATGCCAAGCTTGCCAGCTGAGAATGAGAGAGGCAGGAATCGAATCATTTATGGGAACAGAGGTTCAGGCTTGCAATCCTGGCGATATGTAATAGGAAATGGAGTTAATTACAATAAATAAATGATTAGGTGAGAGTAGAGTGGAGTAACTAAAAAGGAAATCATAAATTTTGATATCACTCATCACCCAGCATCCACAGCTGAGGTACAGGAAATGCAAAAAGAAACAAAAAGCTGGTTATGTATATCCAGAACTGTTTCCACAGTATAACAATAGACCAAGAAGATGACGTATTAAAAACACTAGTAAGACTGTAGGAAATGATGTCAGTGGCCTGTGAAGAGTAATGCAGTTAAATCAGAACAGGCTGCTTCGAAAAAAAATGGCAAGCACTTCACATTTTTCAAGGTAGTTAAAAATTCAGCATCATAAGATTTGGAAGATAACAGTTTGTGGATGAAGTCACGAAGTAAGATATCGAAGTTCAAGATATTGAACTATTCATTGAGATGATAAGTTCAGGAAACATGTATGAAAGTAGGTTGTTTGAATAGTAGTAAAGGCCATTGGCAATTTTTAAATTACATTACTTGGAGGGTTAATAAGACCATCGTGTAAAGCTGAAGTCAGGCAAAGAGAGAGAGACGACTATGAAATAAGTAATCAATAAGTTTAATAGAATGCTAGTGTGGTCAATGAATTAGAACAGCAATTTCAACTGGTGTGCCACAAGAATTTTTATAACATGCAATACCTGACTATTTAGTCAGGGGCACTGATGTTATTTTCCTTAGATTGTCAAATAAAAAACTGACAGCAGCCAACACAACAGCCATCCAATATCAGGACAGAAAAAAACAAAATTATAACTATTTTTTTTGTCACATTGGAAAAATTATATTTTTTGATGTGCCACCTATTTTTAGAACTTGGTTTATGTGTGCCATGAGATGAAAACAGTTAAAAATCACTGTGTTGGAACAAAGTCAAGCTTCAAGATGCCAACTTGACTCAAGAGAGTTGAAGAAAATATACCTAACAGCAGAGGGGAATCAGAGAATGACTATGAAGTGTCTGACACAATAAACAGTTAATAAAATGTCTATGGAATAAACAAATGGGTCCTGCTTCCCATTTCCATAGTTAATGAAGTATGACATAATAAAACTTCAATGGGAACTGTGCCAGGAAAAGAAATGGTGTGGAAGAACCAGCTCATACCAGCTGGCAAAAACCAATTACAAAATTTTCAGAAATGGCTGACTGTTAAATGTAACAATTTAAAATTAAACTGTATGACCTTATAATTAAGTAATATTAAACCCATAGGTAATACTCAAAACCCACCATTTTCTAAAGATTATACTACATTTTATTATCCAAGCTTTTGAAGTTATTTCTACCTAATGAATCTGTATGGTGGAAACATTACATAATGAGGTGCTACTGCACATCCCTTTCCAAATGCACATTTAGTAACATCATATTGGTAGCTTGAAATTGGCCATGATGGAGTTCATATACCAGGGATCAGGAACCTTTTTGGCTGAGAGAGCCATGAACACCACATATTTTAAAATGTAATTCTGTGAGAGCCATACAATGATCCATGTACGATATGCATTATCCAATAAAAATTTGGTGTTGTCCCAGAGGACAGCTGTGATTGGCTCCAGCCACCCACAACATGAACATGAGTGGTAGGAAATGAATGGATTGTAATACATGAGAATGTTTTATATTTTTAATGTTATTATTTTTATTAAAGATTTGTCTGTGAGCCAGATGCAGCCATCAAAAGAGCCACATCTGGCTCGCGAGTCATAGGTTCCCAACCCCTGTCATATACCATGGAAACCAGTACATGCTAAAGATCAGGGTTTGACTTATTGTTTCATCAGTTGTCTAGACCAGTGATTTTCAACCTTTGTTTCTCATGCACTCATAAACTAATTACTAAAGAAAAAAGGGCCCTGACCTCTTCTCCCTTAGTAACTAATTTATTTGTGCCATGAGATGAAAATGGTTGTATTTAGTCAGGGACACTGACCTTAGTAATTAGTGTGTGTTTGTGCCATGGAAAAAAAAGGTTGAAAATCACTGGTCTAGACAAACGATTGCCCACGTATTACTTGTATTTTTAAGTAAAGTTTGAATGGGGTACAGTCAATACTTAGTAGTATTGTCTATGTCTCCACTATAATGACAGACTTGAGTAATTACAACAGAAAACATATGACCCTAAATCTGAAATATTTACTACTTGGCTCATTAAGAATAGTTTGCCAAATTATGGTTTAGACTTAAATGAATAATGAAGAAAATAATTCAGATTAAACTTAAAAGTGTGTTCTGTCTGTAGCCATTTCATTGTAAGTAGCACAAAAAATATTGAGAAAATATTTTCAGTATTTTTTCTGATTCAGCAAGGAAACCACCCACACCACTGGAAAAAAAGCATTATTCTGCATATGCCTTCATTGTTTCACTTTCACCTTACTCGTCAACTCAAATGAAAGTACCAATCAACATTCATGTTGGAACTGTATCTATTGGCAACTACTGACTGGTTATCAATAAAAGAGTCCAGCAGAAACATCAATGGAAGTACTTTGTACAAATCAACTGGATATATACAATTTACAATAGAGTATCATATAATATTTTTAAAATATAACTACATGTTATTTTAGTAAATATTCTAAAAACTTATGTGTATATAGCCATGTTTGTTTATTTTTTCAGAGAGCTATTTGTTAAATATTTACCAGCATACCACAGAGTAATAAAAAGATATTAAAGACGCAGGAAGTTCATCTAAAATCAAGCAGGGTTCCTAGAAAGCACCATGCTTTTAGTGCTATGGAAGGTCAGCAGTGTAATGGTGAAGCTTGGGAAGAATCACTGAACAGCACAGGATTTAATGTACGATAATATAGGAGGCCAAACCAGATGCATGGTCTCATTACTGCTCCTGACTCTCCTCCACTGGTTTCATCAAAGGCATCATCCTTGGAGCTCCTCTCTCTCCACTCCTTGTCCAAGCTGAAAGCTCTTCTCATTTTCTGTCACCAAGGTAGATCTCTGCCACAATGAGCATTCTGCCCTGTGGTTTGCTCCTCCCCGTTAGCCTCTCAGATCCTGGGATCCTTAGGGGATAGAATCCTGCCAGGGCAGTGCTAAACTTTCTATGTGGAGCAGTGATGATATTGCTGACAGAAGGGGAAGGGAGAGTGTTCCCGCATCACTTTACAAAACAAAGAGACAGCCTTGGCCATCCATATGCAAGGGGTGGGGGCTGCTGGAGCTCTCCCCACTCAAGACCCAACACTTGTGGCCTCACTGGGATATGCCCTTGCAGCCCTCCCAGCTGTCACATCCTGCTTTTAAACTGTCCACTTCAGGAAGCCAAATGCTAGTCATCTTAAAGAAGGGATGTCCAGTTCTCTGTGGTTTGCTTTTTCATAGATGATTAGCTCCTTGTCAGAACTCCATGCCCTGGAGAAATTGTAAAATGGCATTACTTCCTAACTGCTATCCTTTAATCCCCCTCCTCATAATTACTAAGAATTAAACCTAAAAATTATGTTTTGTCACTGTTTGTTTTTAGTTTCCTCTTGTTTTTAAGACATTCTATCCATAAAAATGCAAATACCATCTTTTGCAGTCTTTTCTTTAATTAAAGAGTCCTACCAGGAAAACTTTGAAAATTTAGATTTAAAGCAAGACAACAAAATCACAAAGTAACAGGGTCATAAAATCCATAACTCTGTTAAATAAAATCTTTATATTTCTCTTTTGTTTTTCAAAACAAAACAAAACAATAAAAAAAACCCCTAAAAACAGAACTTTGGTTTCTGAAGGAGGGTGATCATCACTGGGAGGCACGGATGTCCTTGATTGGCCCCTAACTCTCCAAGGGCAATTCTGGCATAAATAGTTTTGACGTTAAAAAAAAAAAAGCTGAGGTCCTTGTGGGTATTAAGGACCTTATTAAGAATCTTATGATGATCATTGTCTGTCTTCAAAAGCAGGACCCCTGAGCTTAGGAGTTCCACAGAAAATGCTTTTGAGAGATTGAAATAATTTCCACACAGTCGACAGCCCAATAGGCCCCCGTTTTGAGCTGCAACCAAGGAAAGTCTCTGTGCTCAGTGTACAGAAAATATTCTAGTCTGTTATTCAGCACTGTGTAGGAATCCCAGCTGCTATTACCACCTCTCCCAGCTGATTTCACATGGTTTCAAATTCCCTATATTCTGAGTCTTTATCTACAAAGGATTGCTGCTCCTATCTCCTAAGGCAGTCATGTGTCTAAACGAGAAATACAGCGAGGACACTGTAAGACACTCAGATGAAAGGCACAGGTTAGTTCAAAGCATCCCAACCAGAGAAAATATTTCACCTTTGCATGAAAATAAAATACAGAAAGCTTTTGAACTAAAGTGTAACTTTTCATACACTTTAAACAGGAAGTTAGTTTACCATGTGTTGGCCAAATATTAAGATTTAGGCCAATAAAAATCTCGCTGACGCATAAATTACATAATATCAAAAAGTTATATAGATTTTTCAGAAATTAAGAACTGTGATAGACAAACTGCAATTTTTAGACAAAAGCGAGGGACAGGCATCAGATGCACTGAGGTGCACTCAGAGGTTATGGGACAACAGGGTGAAAGCCTCATTGCTCATAGGACTGGAACTGTGATCATTGATTTTCCTGAGCTCTTTAGGGTGTGAGGTTATGCAAAAGGGCATAATATTCTGAACATTGCATGACCTCTCCCATGTCCATGCCCACTCCACAAATGTCCGCACTGCCAGTTATTATTTCCAGCACCTGCCAGTTATGATTTCCAGCACCTGTTGGGAAAGGCTTCCTAATTACATTGTCTATTGTCTTAATAAGATAAAACATAAAAGGAGCATTAACAGATATTTATTAAAATGGAAACTCAGATATTAGAGACATCTAGAGGGGGCTTTAAAAAGATAATCAAGACACAACAGACAAAACTATTAACCTCACAGACAGTTGTTTGAATGTTGATGGAAGATAATTATGTTACATGAGAACAAATAAAAATTTTTAAAAACTTAACAAAATTGCATAGAACAGGGGCTTGAACCCGTCCCCTCAGAGTCTTACCTACCTCCTACAATACAAAAGGGCATTCCAAAGGACCAGAGGAAGTGTTTTTGAAGCAGTCCTCCAAGCTGTCTCCAAAGTCATCGTCACGCCATCCTTGCAGAACACCTGGGCAGGCAGTGGCCCTTCCGGTTTCAAGCCACAGAAGCTTGGCCCCCAAACAGAGAACTTTGACATATTGTCATCCCCTAATAACACCCTGTCTGTGCCTCTGCGGGGATAAGAGGTTCTTCCTCACTATGGGCCCTTTGCAACGAGGGTCATATTCAACAGCCAGTCTATACAATTACCTCACAGCAGCCCTCTGCTGTTCTCAGTAGAACAGGAAGGATAAATTTGAAGAGGAAGCACTTCAATGAGAATTTTCTCCCCTAATTATTAATGGCATTATTTCCATATAGATCTTTGCAGAGAGATAGTCCACAAGGGCAGACTAATGTCCACATACCAGTGTATGAACCCTATTTTTTATCCTACAGATACAGGTTTTTATTTGGAAAAAATTTAAATATATACATGAGCCCATTTCTCCTAGTGTAATCTGCTTATGAAAAAATTACTATAAGCCCTGGCCTGGTAGCTCAGGTGGTTACAATGTCATCCATACACACCAGGTTCGGTCCCTGGTCAGGGCACGTGCAAGAATCAACCAATGACCACATAAATAAGTGAAACAACAAATTAATGTTTCTTGCTTTCTCTCTCTTCCTTGTTTTCTAAAATCAGATTCAGAAAAATTACTGTAAGAAAATAAATGTACTGTGTACTGGTCCCAAATTGACCTATAACACCACAGATTACCTCCTTTCTGAGTAGAGCATTTGAGATGCTAAGTCAGCACCATTCTCAAATTTCTAAGAACATTTCTCTACAGGGCTTGAATTGCCAGTATTTATTTTCTTTCAAGAATATATACCCCTTCTGTTGGCTCGGCAGTAAAGCATTGGCCAGGCGTGTGGAAGTTCCGGGTTTGATTCCTGGTCAGGGCACATAGGAGAAGTGACCATCTGCTTCTGCACCCCTACCCCCATCTCTCTCTCTCTCTCTTCCCTTCCTGCAGCCATGGCTCCAATAGTTCAAGCAAAGTTGGCCCTGGGCACTGAGTACGGCTTCAGGGCTTCACCTCAGGTACTAAAATAGCTTGGTTGCTGATCTACTGAGCAGCAGCCCAGATGCCAGAGCATCACCTGGTAGGGGGCTTGCAGGGTGGATCCCGGCTGGGGCACATGTGGAAGTCTGTCTCTGCCTCCCTACCTCTCATTTAATAATAATAAAAAAACAGGTTATATACACCAAATGGATGGCATTTAGCCCACTGAGAATGTGGACTGAATTCTCATAACAAGTAACATATGATACTCTATTAGACTCTCATTTCAAAAAGGCAGTGTTGAAATTATCTTTCTTGAAAGGATGTCTTAAGTTGTTACATCATAAACGGAGAGTGGATGCCCCCCACATTTCCCTCCAAAGTACCAGCTACATCTCAGATATAACTCAAATAAGCAACTGATAGTCTGTAATGTGCACAGCAGCAGCGTTTCCTGGGAAACGATGCAGCCACAGCAGTTGCTAAGGGGGAAGCAACACCATCGTTCTGGCATAATAGTGGCGTTTAGGGTGCTAACTAGAGGGAAATGCTTTCAACTGATATTAACAAGGACACCTGCGTGGGAAGAGTGCTCAATCCCCAAGGCAGATCTGGTTGGAGATGAGGTAAAGAGAAGAAGACCCCAGACGCACCGCCGAAGGAATCCACTACACTTTTCCAGGCTTCACTCCCATATCACCATGTCTGTCATCCCTGTCCAGTTAGCAGCTACAGACTCTGGCAGCAGTAGGAATTTCAGGAACAAAGTGATGCTTTCTCCTACGATTTACCTTCATAACAATCCATCTCAGATGACTATGGGTTTAAGACATTCTTAATAATATAACATAGCAGACTAGAACCTTTACCAGTGTAGTGGTAGTGCCAACACACACACACACACACACACACACACACACACACACACACACACGTTCCATGATGTGAAGGCTAACTTTATGTGTCTACATGGAGAGGCTATGACACCCTGTTGTTGGGTCAAATGTTAATCGAGATCAGGGGTTGGGAACCTATTGGCTCGCGAGCCAGATGTGGCTCTTTGATTGGCTGCATCTGGCTCACAGACAAATCTTTAATAAAAAAAAATAATGTTAAAAATATAAAACATTCTCATGTATTACAATCCATTCATTTCCTACCACTCATGTTCATGGTTGGGGGGGCTGGAGCCAATCACAGCTGTCCTCTAGGACAACACCAAATTTTTATTGGATAATGTGTAACATACACATTATCATTGTATGGCTCTCACAGAATTACATTTTAAAATATGTGGCGTTCATGGCTCTCTCAGCCAAAAAAGTTTCCTGACCCCTGATTTAGATGTACTATAAAAGCTATCATGGATATATTTATAGTTAGTAGACTTTTTTAAGTAAAGCAAATTACCCTCCATAGTGTGGATGGGTCTCATCCAGTCAGTTGAAGGCCTTAGGAAAAAAGTCTGAGATTCACAAAAAAGAAGCAGTTTTGACTGAACACTGCAACGGGGAAGTTCTGCCTGATTTCTCGGCCTTCTAGCCCACCTACAGAATTCATACTCGGGACTGCAGTATCAGCTCTTCCTGCCTTTTTAGCCTGCTGGCCAGCACTACTGATTTCATACTTGCTAGCCCCACCTCCCTTGTCATGGTAGTTAATATTTAATAACAGTTAATAATAAGAGTTAATATTAGTTAAAATTAATATTATCAAGATAGTAATCTAAGTATAGATATATATAGATATTATATCTAGATATAACTATATAGACATATAGGTGAATAGAGATATCTAGATAGAGACTGATTTCTCTCTCAATATATGTACATATAGAGAGAGATATACAGATAGCTGTAGGTAGGTGAGAGAGAGGGATCTTATTGATTCTGTTTCTCTGGAGAACCCTAATTAATTTAGATAAGCATGCATCAATTACTGTTTTGCTGCACAGACCTATGTTAACAAAAACAGCTTTTATTGGAACATTATAAAGTGCCTGATTCAGTATTTGTATTTGACATAGGCTTTCTCGGTAGAGTTTAAAAAAACACCCTTCCTTTTATAAATAAACAGATTAGAGAGTTTCAGTAATTTGATTAGATATTCAGATAAAAACCTGGATCTAAGTTTTCTAAAGCTATGCTCTCTAAAATACTTGCTTCCTTTAAACTTTGAAACATCTGTATTCTAAATAAACCATCTTTCAAAGGATTTCCAAGATGGCGATGGAGTATGCAGATGTTCCAACCGTCACCTCCCAGGACCAAATTGAATTACAAATTAATTTAAAAGCAATCATCTTGAAAAACCAACTTAGGACTAATCAAAGAGGAGTCTATAACCAAGGATCACAGAAGAAGCCACACCGAGACTGGTAGGAAGGGCGGACATGCGGAAAAGGGCTGCCCTGCTCCCAGGAGTGAGTGGGGATGAGGGTCCAGAGGGACTCTCACTGGGGGGCAAGTCACCCTGAGAGAAGATGGTCCTAAACCCCAGCCCCAGCATCCCATCTTAGAGCCCCAGAGCCTAAAAGAAGTACTCACACAGCATTTGGCAGTAAAAAGAGCCAGGTTTCTGTCTGTGAGCAAGAGACAAAGCTCTCAGAGATGTAGGCTCCATCATAAAGAGCCCGTGCATAAAACCTTGTTCACAGCCACTTATCTGGGACTCCAGCTGAGGGAGGGCTGAGAGGACTAGAGTTACATGAGGAGAGTGTGAAGTTGGTGGCATAGGGAGAAACACTGTGGGGGACACCAATGGAACCCCTGTGCTGAGTCATTCTCTAATGCCTCAGTGGCTATCTTTCTTGCATAGAGCAGTCCCTTTTGAGGACATCAGCCAGGGGAAAAGCAACTGCTCCACCCTCAGGAGTCTCTCCTGCCCCAATAATGGAGACTGGGTAGTCCTGAGAAGCCAGGAAGCAGGGGGCACATCAGTGACACAGTTTTCTGGTGTTGAGGCCCGAGCTTTCCCCACATGCTCCTGAGTCTAAGACTGGTGCTTCCACCTCACAGGAGACTTGGTAGAAACTGTCTGGACTATGAGCAGACCATATCTCTGGGTCTCAGAGGCCACATGCACCAGACTCCTGGGACCACACCCTACTGAGGTCTGTGATAAAAGTCTGGACAGACTGACACCTGAGGCTGAGCCACACCTACCACATTTTCTAAACTCTGAATTGCCAAAGGCTCTAGACTTTACCAGAGGTTTTTCTCAGTGGCTGAGCCCAATTAGCAGCCAGCAAAAACAGGCTGCAGTAGGCGGGACTCAGGGAAACTTGGCCTTTTAAGCAGACTTCTCCCAGGCTCAATGTGAGTAAAAACCAGCCTAGGTGTGCAGCTTGGTATTTTCACATGCACCTGGTATTTCCAGATGCAGCCACAAACTCTGAATAGCTTCTGCTCCAGGATGATTGCTGAGGGACAATCATGGGCAATATCTCCCAATGGTCTGCACTGGGTTCCCTCCAGGGAGGCCCAGGGCTGGCACATCCAGTGGCCAGCCGTGGAAAGCATCAGTGCAGAACCTAACAACTCTTGCTAGTGGGGTATCCTTAGGAAGGGTTCCTCACACTTGGCCTAACTGAGGAAAGTTATGCTCTCTGTGATCAGCACCAGCACTGATGCTCATGTGCATTGGATAAGGTGTAATTTCACAGCCAGCTGGCCTGCATGCTGGATATCCTGCCCTGCTGAGCTAGATTCCACAGGGAGAAGGAAGAGAAATTTGGAGCATGAACATTTAAAGTGTGGGTCCTTGTCAGTCTATTGTTGGGTCTGGTCAAGGGGCTTTGCCACTTCCTGGTGGGCACAGTCAGCCCTGGGAGAAGATTCTCTCAGTCTTCCTCTCTGAGAACGGGTCTCACCAGCTGAAAGAACTTCTGCAGAGGGGACTGTCAGCCCAACTCAATCTGACCTGCTGCTCACCTTGCTGAGGAGAAATAAAATTTGAGTATCCAGCAGTGGCTGAGGAATAAGGCTCTGGAGTAGGGGCCACTTTCTCCATACTGATCTCCTGACCAAGAGACTCCTGAAGTAGGGGGGTCCCACTACATTGTTCTCAACCTCAGCTGCCCTAACCCAACAAGCTTGCAACCTGTAGCGGGGTTGGTTGGGTGAAGACAGTCTAAACCCACACTACAGTCTTTCTACAGAAGATTCTGTTTCCAGGTAGCTTCAAGAGGAGGTAGAGCAGCTGAAAAGTGGAGGCAAATCTTAAGGCGCTTGGGGCTTTTACGGAGCTGCTGTCATCTTTAAGCAGGAGGAAGCTGATCCTTATACACAGGTTGGCCCCTCCAATACTACACAGGAACAGGAAACAGATACTAACAATAAACAGAGCAGTACCTTCAGACAGGTAGCTCACAGCAGGTTACAAACAATGGCTGACACTAACGCAAGAACACCTAGAACCAACACAACCAGTAGTGGGTGGCAGATAACACCAACCCTAGACTCAGTTAACTAAACAAGCAGCAAGCACAAAGGAGGAGTCCAGTAGGACCAGACACTGTGGAGAATAAATATGCCCAACAGGACAGACACTACATAGTGTCTAATATACATGATCAAGGTTGACCCTTAGAGCCAGCCTGCCTGAAGGGATAACCACACCCATGGAAGAACCAACTACATTCAATATTCACATACAACAGGCAGGAAAGTACTACCCTCAAAAAGCATTCCTAGAGCAAGGAAATCAGGTGGCCTGGAGATCAGTACCACTGAGCCCATCTTCCTCATATAGACACCACAACAAATTTCAAAGTCAGGCCTACACAGACAAAATGGGCAGACAGAGAAATGCGACCCAAATGAATCAACAAGAAAAATCCCCAGAAAAGGACTAAATAAAATGGAAGTAACCAAACTACCAGATCAGAGGTTAAAATAATTATTTTTAGGATGTTCAAGGATCTTAAAGCAACAATGGATAGTCATAATGAGTACCTAAATAAAGAGATAGCAAGCATCGAAAAGGACATTGAAATCATAAAAAAGAACCAGTCAGAAATGACAAATACAATATCAGAAATAAAGAATGCACTAGAAGAAATCAACAGCAGGTTGGATGAAACAGAGAATCAAATCAGCAATTTAGAGGACAAAATAAATGAAAGCACAGAAGCAAAGCAGCAAAACAAAAAGAGGCTCAAAAAGACTGAGGAAACTCTAAGGGACCTCTGTGACAACATGAAAAGAAACAACATTTGCATCATAGAGGTTCCTGAAGGAGAAGAGAATGGACAAGGGATAGAGAACTTGTTTGAAGAAATCATAGCTGAAAATTACCCTAAATTGATGAAGAAAAATGTCACACAAGTTCAAGAAGCACAGAAAGTCCCATCAAAGAGGAACCCAAAAAGTCTTACACCAAGACACATCATAATTAAAATGCCAAATTTAAGATACAAAAAAAGAATACTAAAAGCTGCAAGAGAAAAGCAGTTAATTACCTACAGAGGAGTACCCATAAGGATTACATCCTACTTCTCAACAGAAACACTTGAGGCCAGAAGGGATTGGCAATATATATTCAAAGTGATGCAAACCAAGAACCTACAACCAAGACTAATTTATCCAGCAAGACTAACATTTAAAACTGAAGGAGAAATAAAAAGTTTTCCAGAAAAAAAGGACTCAAGGAATTTATTACAACCAAATAAGTACTGCAAGAAATGTTAAGGGGTCTGCTGTAAAAAGAGCAAAGGAAAAAAGAAAGTGAGAGAAGAAGGATTGTAATTTAAAGATAAAATGGCAATAAATAAGTATATATAAATAATAACTTTACATGTAAGTGGGTTAAATGCTCCAATCAAAAGACATAGGGTAGCTGCATGGATAAGAAAACAGGACCCATACTAAAGCTATCTACAAGAGACCCACCTCAGAACAAAAGATACACATAGACTGAAAGTGAATATATGGAAAAAAGTATTACACGCAAATGGAAATGAAAAAAAAAAAAAACTGGGCTAGCAACAGATGTGGATTTAATGGTGGGTGCACTGGCCATGTGCCCTGGGCCCTGACTTCTGAAGGGCCCCATAAAACCCCAACTTTACACTTTTTTCTAATGACACCAAGTTTAGTTTCATATGTGCAATTTTAACATTAATAGTTAATATGTATTTTTATTTTCCCTGTCTTCCTCTTTTTTTTTTAAGGGGCCCTATATTTTCTTCTGCACCCAAGGCCTCAACTGACCTTAATCCACCTCTGGGTAGCAATACTTATATCTGGCAAAGTAGCCTTTAAAACAGGGGTCCCCAAACTATGGCCCGCGGGCCACATGCAGCCCCCTGAGGCCATTTACCCGGCCCCCACCGCAGTTCCGGAAGGGGCACCTCTTTCATTGGTGGTCAGTGAGAGGAGCATAGTTCCCATTGAAATACTGGTCAGTTTGTTGATTTAAATTTACTTGTTCTTTATTTTAAATGTTATATTTGTTCCCGTTTTGTTTTTTTACTTTAAAATAAGATATGTGCAGTGTGCATAGGGATTTGTTCATAGTTTTTTTATAGTCCGGCCCTCCAATGGTCTGAGGGACAGTGAACTGGCCCCCTGTGTAAAAAGTTTGGGGATCCCTGCTTTAAAACAAAGTCTATAGGAAGGGATAAAGAAGGTCACTACATAATGATAAAGGGAACAATCCAACAGAAGGATATAACCATTATAAATATTAATGTACCTAATATAGTCACACCTAAATATATAAAGCAAATTTTGATGGATATAGAAGGTGAGATCAACAGCAATACTATAATAGTAGGGGATTTTAATACCCCACTAACATCAATGGATAGATCCTTCAGACAGAAAATTAACAAAGAAACAGCAGCCTTACATGACACACTAGATCAACTGTATTTAATTGATATCTTCAGAACCTTTCACCCAAAAGCACAGAATATACATTCTTTTCAAGTGCTCATGATACATTCTTTAGGATAGATCACATGTTAGGACACAAAACAAGTCTCAATAAATTTAAGAAGATTGAAATCATGTCAAGCATCTTTTCTGATCACAGTGGTACAAAACTAGACATCAACTACAATAGAAAAATGAAAAAACATTCAAATACTTGGAGGCTAAATAGCATGTTATTAAATAATAAATGAGTTAGGAATGAGATAACAGAATAAAAAATTTTCTTGAAACAAATGAAAATGAACATACAACTCAAAATTTATGGGACACAGCAAAAGCAGTCCTGAGAGGGAAGTTCATAGCATTACAGGCATACCTTAAGAAGCAAGAAAAGCTCAAATAAATAACTTAACCCTGCATCTAAAATAATTAAAAAGAGAACAACAAAGCCCAGAGGGAGAAGAAGGAAAAAATAATCAAGATCAGAGCAGAAATAAATAACATAGAGACTAAAGAAACAATACAAAAGATCAACAAAACCAAGAGCTGGTTCTATGAAAAGGTAAACACCTTTAACCAGACTCATCAAAAAACAAAAGAGAGAGGACTCCAATAAGTAAAATTAGAAATGAAAGTAACAACTGACACCACAGAAATACAAAGGATTGTAAGAAAATACTATAAAGATCTATATGCAAAAATTTGGACAACCTAAGTGAAATGGATAAATTCTTAGAAACATATAATCTTCCAAAACTCAATTTGGAAGAATCAGAAAACTTAAACAGACCAATTATAACAAATCAAATTGAAGCATTTATCAAAAAATTTCCAGCAAACAAAAGTCTTGGACCAGATGGCTTCACAGGCAAATTTTACCAAACATTTAAAGAAGTAACATCTATTCTTCTCAGGCTCAATAAATTAAAAATGGAACTGCATTTTGACCCAGTGTAAAGCCAGAAGCCACGGCCAGAGCTACCATCACAGCAGCCTGGCTCATGCAGGTTCGCATTGGATTCGGACAGTCGGCAAAGAAACAGCGGAGCCAAAAACTGGTGGGCCATAGTCTTTAATTCTAGCTTTGCACCCGGCGGGCAAGTAAAAATACACACTGGGCTCCAAAACCCAGTCACATTCAGTGCTCACAAAGCTACTGACTTATCCGAGTTTCCTAGAATCAAAGGTTTCTAGCTCACCAGACTTATTCACCTCTGTTCCCCATCTCCTTTTCTTATTCCAGATACAAACTCTACACAAACTGGCATCTCACTCAGCACTCCACCATCTTGGCTGCTTCTCCTGGCCTCCTCCACGTGGCCTTTCTCTGCTCTCCTCTGCCCTCACTTCTAATACTAGTCTCAGGAACCAAGAACCCAAGCTCCCACTTCGTCCCCATTTTATAGTGTAGCAATCCAAACTCTTAATCCAATATACCAAACAGGGAAGTCTCTAATACAAAGTCACTTCTCTGAGGCATGATTGGATTGTACCGCCCTACATCAAAAAGGGTAGGAAAGGCTTAATCCCCAAACCAAGCCCCAGGCTACAAGGATTCTCCCTGCCTTTAGCCCACCCCAACACACATTAATATCACCTGGGCAATGGCCTCTTTAACAAAGTGAGCATAATACATTTTATCTGCCCAACACCCAGCTATCTCACTTTTAGGACTATAATGTTCTTTTGAATCAGTGTTTTTGGTATTTTTAGAATACAATACACTATTTCAAAAGAACATATGTGTCCCCATGTTTATTGCAGCATTGTTTACAACAGCCAAGACCTGGAAACAGCTCAATATCAGTGGACAAGTGGATTAAAAAAACTGTGATACATATACACAATGGAATACTACATGGCTGTGATAAAGAAGGAAATCTTAGCCTTTGTGACAGCCATGGGTGGACCTGGAAATTATTATGCTAAGTAAAATAAGCCAGGCAGAGAAAGAAAAATATATGATCTCACTTATATGTGGAATATAATGAACAAGGTGAACTGAGGAATGGAATAGAGACAGAGGTGGGGTCACAGGGAGCAGAGGGACAGCAGTCAGAGGGAAAGGGGATAAGGGGACAGGATCATAGAAGGTGATGGGATTAGTAAAATTATATATACATAACACATAGATATAGATAAAAGGACAGAGAGAAGGGAGGAGGGAGTTTGGGGAAGTGGGACAAAAGGGGTGAGTTGGAGGGCATGAGATTGGGAGGTGAGGGTGTTATGTTGAGTGGGACACTTGACTCCACATTAACGCAATGTAAGGCCAGAGGCACTGCAGTGGCCATGCAGGTTCTCATTGAATTCGGGCAGACAATAAAGAAACAGGGGAACCAGAGGATGGTGCGCCATTCCAATTTATTGGCGTCTCACCAAGACAGGCCAGCCAAAAATGAAACCGAGGGGAAAACAGCAACCTGCTTTCCACAGTGGAGGGCAAAAGGATCCGGGAGAGAGAAAAGAAACTCAACAGTACCTCTCAGTGGCAGGGCAGGATCTCCCTTATTCCTCCTGAGGGGAAGTATTTACATCCTTACAATAGTGCTGTCACATGCTCCTGCGCTATTTGCGCAAAGAGCTTGCAGCCAGCAAACCTATGAGCAAGCCTAACACAGCCATTTTCCCCACACACAATAAATTTTTAAAAAATCTTCTCAAAATTAAAAAAAAAAAATGAACCAGCTTTCTTTCTTAAAAGATGAAAATTGTAAGCTTCTAGAGCTGTAAGAAAACAAATAATTATTATAAAACTTTTAACATGAAGTACACAATGGAAAAAATGATATAAATAGCTGTCATCACATCTCATTGCAATAGAAATTTATTCCATGCATCTGTACTGTACAGATACATTTTTAAAATTCTAATTGATAGATTAAATAGCTACTCAGCCACCATCTTTCTTAAGAACAATGCAAGCCTGAAGGAGGAGGAAGAACTTGCTTACTCAGTAGTCCAGCGCAGACTTCCCTTGTGGCTGGATGCTGAGAAGGGGACAATTAGGTCATGGTGTAAAATGATTTTGAGGAGCTGTGGCACCACTCCCAGCCACAAACAGAAGAAGCTATCTTGCAGCTGCCTTTGCCCAAGGCCCTTTGATGAATCCATATCACCTCTGCCCCATCCCTCCCTCAGGACTGACACCCTTTGCTATTCTCAGCCTGCCTGCACCCAGGCACTTTTAAAATAAACTTTCCGCCTGACCTGTGGTGGCGCAGTGGATAAAGCATCGACCTGGAAATGCTGAGGTCGCTGGTTTGAAACCCGGGCTTGCCTGGTCAAGGCATATATGGGAGTTAATGCTTCCAGCTCCTTCTCCCTTCTCTCTCTCTCTGTCTCTCTCTCCCTCTCTGTCTCTCTTTCTCCCTAAAAAAAAAACAAAAACTTTCCTTTTGAAACCTCAGTTCAGCCTGTGGTTTCTGCCTTTCACTAATATAACTTATTTTTAACATTAAAATCATAGATCATCAGTACTACAGATCCTTTTTCTTCTATATAGTTACAATTAAATCAGTCACTACATTTGAAAAAAAATTATACCTGGAAGTGAATCTTCTGAAATAATATATGTAAAGCCAGTAGCCACGGCCACCATCACTGCCGCCTGGCCCATGCAGGTCCGCATTAGATTTGAACAGACATTAATGAAACAATGGAGCCAAGAACTGGTGAGCCATTAGCTTTAATCCTAGCTTGCACCTGGTGGGCAAGAAATACACACAGTGTAACCGTGAGTGGAAAAATTCTGCTTGACCTTTTGTCTAAAATTAAAGAAAGCAGGAATTGACCGCTCCCTACCATAAACCACTGAAAAATTTGCTTAGAGCTAGTGTAACAGTAAAAATAGAAAATTCCTCTGTCCTTTGCTTGGCTAATTTTGGCTTGCCGAACAAGAACTGGCCTGCCACGCCCCGATGTAATCATAGGTGATTGCTCTTCTGCAAGTACCTGGGGCAATCACACTGAGAGCCCTTGCAACTTCCCTATCTCATTACTCCTGAATTCCTGACCTGAGATAATGTTTAAAACTTGCTTGCTGAAGATTGTTCGGGGCTCTTGGCCACCTCCTTGCCTTGAGCCCGCTCGCGAGTGTAATAAACTTTTTCTTCTGTTTTACCCACACACTTGGGTCTAGAGTCTTCGTGGTGCGCCCTCGGTCAACAACAGTGGGAAAACACTTCCCTTTCATTCAGGGCTCCCAAAGCCACTGACTTATCTGAGTTTGCTAGAATCAAAGGTTTCTAACCTCACCAGCCTTATGCACCTCTGTTTCCATCTCCTTCTCTCTGCACAAACTCTGCACTAACTGGCTTCTCCTTCAGCACTCCACCATCTTGGCTGCTTCTCCTCTCCTCCACATGGCCTTTCTCTGCTCTCTCCTCTAATACTAATGTCAGGAATCTAGAGAGAGCAAGCTCCCAGTCTGCCCCACTTTATAGTGTAGAAATCCAAACCTTTAATCCAATATACAAACAAGGAAGTCTCTGATACAAAGTCACTTATCTGAGGTATAATGGCATTCCTCATGAGAGTGCACTACCCTAGATCATGCAATCAATCAAGGGTGTGGGGAAAAGCTTAGTCTTAAAACTAAGCCTTAGACTATAACAACCAGGCCTTCTTACAGCCTGTCCCCCACACCCAATACAAACTATAAGTGAGCAAACATATATATCATATTTACAAACTTATTTGACCAACAATATATTACAGACTAGTACCAGCCATTTCTCTTCAAGACAAAGTTTGCAATGTAGATGTCACTTGTGTCTGCTAAATGCCCAAAATGCTCTGAAATGAAACATCTTACTTCCACCATCTCTATTTCTAGGCTACTTCTACTGCAAAAGAACCATTTTTAGCATAGAAGTTGAGGGCACAATTTTAAGCCTCGACTGTCACTTATTGGCTGTGTGAATCTGGGGATAACCATTTAACTTCTCTATTGTTTTCCCCTCAGGGATTGTTGTGAGAGTTAAATGAGATAATACACAGATGTAAATCACTGAACTCATCTCTGACATAGAAAATAGAAATAAATATTTATTACTATGTAATACTGGATATTTCTTTAGCACATGTTGTGTGCTAGGAAAAGATACATTATTAGCTCAATCTTCATAACTTTCTGAGGTTTCTAACACTGTTATTTCCATTTTACTGATGACAACACTGATGCATCTGGAGGACAAGTGACTTCCTGAGGTCATATAGCTAGTAAGTGGCAAGTAGAATAGGAATGCTATCAGTCTGGCACCAGAATCTACCCTTGTCTCACTTCATGGTGTAGCAATGCCAGACTTGTTTTCTTTATTTCTAAACACACAATACAAACCTGTCATTTGGTTCCCATTCCTCACACAGAGCACTACTTGTCACAGAAATAATGACTACTCAGAGACCATATGGAGTACATCAAGGGACCTAGTGGAGACTGTCTCACAATCCCCTATACAGTTTTCATTAGACAGCCCCAACCTCCAGTCCTTATGCTTATGTATTGATACATACCAATAGAAACAGGGACAGGAATGAGGAAGTCAGGAAGCAGAGAAGAGAATGAGGAAGTAAGGAAGGGGAACTTCTTTAGAACAGATAGAAGGGCAAGGGAGTAGCTCAAATGTCCCCACCTGTTGATTAATCAAAATTGCTAATTCTATCCCTATTGTGCTACTTTCAACACAGTACTGTGTTTAGTACTTTTGTCAGTAAAGCCAGGGTGGCGTTTGCCTCAGGGCACTGGAACTCTGACCCTGTTCTAAGTTCTATTCAGGGCCTCTACACAAATCTATGATCCTTGTGGAGGCTGTTTATCTATTCAATATACCAACAGCATTTGTTATATCAGTTTTCAAACACTTCCACAAAGCAAACCACAAAGATAAAGCCCCCTATATAACCACACCCCAGTGCTACCCCTGACTGTCCTGATCAGCCAAGGCACAGAATTTAATCACAGGAATGTCACATTGTCATAGGTGGTTAGAACGAACCACATGCTAAGATTTTCTTCTTTTTTTAGAATCATTGAAAATAAGTAGCGCTGTCTATGTTCAAGGGGAGATGCTTCTCTAAAGGACCAACTAGCCTTATATTTTACATCCCTTGAACCAAGTAGGCAACCTCTTTTCTACTTCTGAAGAATATGTTCTGTTCAATTTGTGATGTGTGTGAACCACAATCAGTTTTAATATCTATAAAAAATATATAACATATACCTTGACTGTTTCATGAGGTTATCTTAAAGATTAAATAAAAAACTTAAAAAAAAAAAACAACTCGTACGTGTTCTACATTGTAAGTTGGTATAATCAGCATGGGTGTTCATGGAATGCAGTACTAAACTGAAGTTAGAGACTTTTCAAATCACAAGAACCACTTCCTCCACATGTGTTTATGGATACATATACTACAGCTCAATTTAGGTAAAAGACAAAGCCAGTTAGTGGTGGAGCTGGTAATGGAAGGGGAAACTCCGTAAAATGAATTCCACTAATTCAAATATTGAAGAACGCTAATTTTTTTTTGAAATATTGATAGAAAATAACCTGAAATTAAAGTGATTTTTAAGGCCTGACCTGTGGTGGCGCAATGGATAAAGCGTCGACCTGGAAATGCTGAGGTCTCTGGTTCGAAACCCTGGTCAAGGCACATATGGGAGTTGATGCTTCCAGCTCCTCCTCCCTTCTCTCTCTCTCTGTCTCTCTCTCCTCTCTCTCCCTCTCTCTCTCTATCCTCTCTAAAAATGAATAAATAAAATAAAATAAAGTGATTTTTTTAGAATTAGTTATAATGATATTAACTTCCTTCTTTATTAAAACTTGACTACACATTTCTACTGTGACCACCATTCTATACTAAGAAAGTCCTTTTAATAATAATAAAAAAAACTATCAAGAAAATGATACTTAGGAAATTAAAGTGGAGCCATGGGTGAATTTGGGGAAACAAGGCAATGCAGGACTGGAAGGGTGCTCACTTGTTGATTGTATGCCCTTTTAAACAGTATGGAAGGAACAGACACTCATCATCATGCTCAGGAAATAGTTCACAGGTCACTGCTATTGTTAAATATTTCAACAAGTAGCATTAGATGATAAAGAAATCCAAGTCTTATGATGTTCAGTTATCATAGCTGAAGATAAAAAAGAAGTACTATCTAAACCAGGCATGGCCAACATATGGCCCGTGGACTGGATCCAGCCTGCATAATGAGTTTATTCAGCCCGTGATTAAATTTTTAATATTCTCTGCTACTTTAAAATCTCAGCTACTCAGAAGTGGAAGTGTCTTTGATTACTGGAAATCGAGATATTTAAGAAGATAGGAATATGCGGAAAAGAATTCCACGTGTGACTAGTCCAGGGTTAACTTCCAATAATTGGTCGAATGGATTCGCAACACTTCTTTATTTAAAAAAATTAAAAATCCATTATAAAAAATTACAACTTTTGTACTCGATATGAGCTGTTCGATGTTTAGCAGTGATGTGGAACCCACATTCTTTTAGGCAGAGTTTGCCAGTGTGCACCCAAGGTCAAACAATTCATTTTTTTGTGGTCAGGTGTGCTGAATCAAGTGGCATTGTAGCATAGACAATAGCTGCAGTTGATAACTGAAAACGTGTCCAGGCTGTTTGTAAAACAAAATAATTGTTTTATTTGCAATATAACCCCTTCAAGCTCATTCTATTAATTAAATATTGTTTTGATTGATTGTGATACAGTTTGGATATTTATATGGTATATAATTATATTTTTATTAAAATATATATATATTTTTCTAGCTCAGTCCTAGGGACCCTAATCAATCAACCCTGGGAGTAAAAGGTATATGAAAAAATACATATGTGACCCGCCTGACCTGTGGTGGCGCAGTGGATAAAGCATTTACCTGGAATGCTGAGGTTGCCGGTTCAAAACCCTGGGCTTGCCTGGTCAAGGCACATATGGGAGTTGATGTTTCCAGCTCCTCCCCCCTTCTCTCTCTCTGTTTCTCTTCTTTCTCTCTGTCTCTCCCTGTCCTCTGTAAGATGAATAAATAAATAAATTAATTAAAATATATATACATTAGAAATAAAATTAAGCATGACTCATGGAGACAAAATACCTTGGAAAGGCAACTATAATAACTTCGGCAGAAGGGCGTGCTGCCACAATTTTTTTTCTTTTTTGTCATTGAGACTACCTCTGTCCCAGGGATCTTTCTTTTATTTTTAATTAATTTTAATGGGGTGACATTAATAAATCAGGGTGCACATGCTCAGAGAAAACATCTCCAGGTTATTTTGACATTTAATTATGTTGCATACCCATCACTAAAAGTCAAATTGTCTTCTGTCACCTTCTATCTGGTTTTCGTTGTGCCCCTCCCCTCCCCCCACCCCCTCCCTCTCATCCCAAAATATATTTTTATTAAAATAATATTGTATATTGATTTTTTCACTCATATTTATTCATAAACAAATTACAAAATAAAATTTTGTTTATTTAAACAAATCATTTTTGTATTTAACATTTTTTAATTTTAATATTTTGTCCAGCTCATGAAAACAGTTTTCTTTCTAATCTGACCCAGGGGCAAAAACTGTCGGCCAAGCCTGATCCAAATGATCAGCATTCAATCTCCACTCACAGTTATTCCTAGAGCACTATGGAAGCCAATATAGTTGAGATCCAAATAATTATTTTTTCCAAATTTATTCCAACTCTATTCTTCAAACTTACATAAAATTTACATTGATAGCAAGAATAAGTTCAAGGGAAAAGATGCAAAATGCAAAAGTTGACTTGCTGCTATGTGCTAACTGGTCCTAGATGTGTGGACAAGAAAACAAGATAGCAACAGGTTGCAGGACCTAGTTGAGTACAAATCAATGAAGACTAAAATTACCATCATTTCCCCCTGACCACCCTAATGGCATTTTTATTCTTATAAATACTAAAGCCTAGATTATGAGCTGTTCTCTGAAATTCTTGTTTAGTATCATTAAAATAATCCCAGTAGCCTCTGGCTTATGGAATGCGGCTCTGATGGGAATGAAGTCATTGGAAGCACACTGTGAATCCACATGCACTATCCAAATGACAAAAACAGTGTAAGACTAGTTCTACCTACCATCTTGACATTCCTACTAGTCTACAATCAATCAGTGTTAATCCAGTGTATTTTACCTGCTCACTTCTAGGTCAAGCACTGTGTGGAAGAACAACAAAACACATATTAGAGGACCTCTGCATCAGAGATTTTTTAATTATATTGGAACATTGTATGGCCAGGGGCCACCATTATGGCCATTCACATGCAGATTCTCATTAAATTCAGCAGATGGTAAAGAAATGGCAGAGTTGGAGGATGGTGGGCCATTCTGCTTATTGGTGTCTCACCAAGACAGGCAAGCCACAAGAAAGCCAAGGGAAAAGCAGAAAACTTGCTTTCCCCATAAAGGGCAATGGATCAGGGAGGCCTCTGCAATGCTGATGGCAGAAACCAAGAGCAAGAGCCCCTGGTCTACTTCATTTTATAGTATAGAAAATTAAAGCCTTTAAGAGAATATACAAATAAGGAAGTAAAACAAAGTCACTTATCTGAGGCATAAATGGGATTACTCATAAGAATGCACCACTCCCCTATTATGTAACAGTCAAGGATGTGGGGAAAAGCTTAGTTTTTAGAAGATCTTAGTATTAGAAGGGAGTGAAAGGCTTAGTCTTAAAACTAAACCTTAGGCTATAATGACTTTGTCAGCTTACAGCCTGTCCCCCACACCCAAAGCAAGCAAACATATACATCATAATTACAAACTTATTTGACCAACAAACATCATGACTTACATCCTGAAATAGCAAAGAACAATGCAAAACACAATATAGTTAAATTTTAGGGTGTGTGTTGGGCAGATAAAATATATTATGCTCACTTTGTTAAAGATGGCGCTGCCTTTGTTGGGCGTGGGCTGTGGGCAGGCAGGATCCTTGTAGCCTGGGGCTTGGTTCTAGGACTAAGCCTTTCCCACCCTTTTTGATGTGGAGTGATGCAATCCCATCATGCCTCGCTCGGATAAGTGACTTTGTATTAGAGACTTCCTTATTTTGTATATTGGATTAAGAGTTTTGACTTCTACACTATAAAATGGGGGCAGACTGGGAACTTGCTCTCTTGGTTCCTGAGATTAACATTAGAACAGAGAGAAGAGAGAGCAGAGAGCAGAGAGAGGCCACATGGAGGAGGCCAGGAGAAGCAGCCAAGATGGCGAGTGTTGAGTGAGAAGCCAGTTTGTGCAGAGTTTGTGCAGGGAAAAAGAAGGAGATGGGGAACAGAGGTGAATAAGTCTGGTGAGCTAGAAACTTTTGATTCTAGGAAACTTGGATAAGTCAGTAGCTTTGTGAGCACTGAATGAGTGGCTTTTGGAGCCCAGTGTGTGTTTTTTATTTGCCCGCCGGGTGCAAGCTAGAATTAAAATGATGGCCCACAAGCTTTTGGCTCTGCTGTTTCTTTGCTGACTGTCCGAATCCAATGTGAACCTGCATGGGCCAGGCAGCTGTGATGGTAGCCGTGGCCACTGGCTTTACAGTGTGTTTTAACAATCACAGTGTGGCTGCTCCAGACAGAAGGAAATATGCAAAGCCTGGAGAAATCAAAGAAGGAAAATTATATAAATTAGAAACTTAGAACTACATAAAGGGAGGAAGATTTCAAAAAAAGAAATAAAGGTAAAATAAAATGTTTTTTTATCCCTAATTAATCTAAAAGACAACTGTTTGAAGTAATAACAGTAACAACATATTGGGTAATTTATAGCTCATAGATAAGTGAAATAATTGATACCAGTGTTGTAAGAAAGGAGAGAAAGAAATTGAGAATACTATTTTTAATTTTCCTGTACTGCATGTGAATCAGTATGTTATTTAAAAGTGGACTTAGTTATTTTAAAATGTGTATTTTTAAACTCTAGGATAACCACTGTAAAACCAGTAGCCAGGGCTACCATCCCAGCAGCCTGGCCCATGCAGGTTTGCATTGGATTCAGACAGTCGGTAAAGAAACAATGGAGCCAAGAACTGGTAGGCCATCATCTTTAATCTTAGCTGGCATCTGGTGGGCAAGTAAAGCACACACTGGGCTCCAAAAGCCACTCATTCAGTGCTCACAAAGCTACTGACTTATCCGAGTTTCCTAGAATCAAAGGTTTCTAGCTCACCAGACTTATTCACCTCTGTTCCCCATCTCCTTCCTTCTCCCTACATAAACTCTGCACTAACTGGCTTCTCACTCAACACTCCGCCATCTTGGCTGCTTCTCCTGGCCTCCTCCATGTGGCCTTTCTCTGCTCTCTGCTCTAATATTAATCTCAGGAACCAAGAGAGCAAGCTCCCATTCTGCCTCCATTTTATAGTGTAGAAATCAAAACCTTTAATCCAATATACAAAATAGGGTAGTCTCTAATACAAAGTCACTTATCTGGGGCATGATGGGATTGCACCACCCCACATCAAAAAGGGTGGGGAAGGCTTAGTCCTAAAACCAAGCCCCAGGCTACAAGAATCCTGCCTGCCACAGCCCGCCCTCAACACACATTAATATCTCCTGGGGGACAGGCCTCCACGTGGGCTGCACCATCTTTAACAAAGTGAGCATAATATATTTTATCTGCCCAACAACTACCATTTATAAAATTATAATTGATATAAGACAGGAGAGAAAATTCAATCACACAAAATGCTCAATTAAAACCAGAGAAGGGAAGAAAAGGAGAAAAAAAACAATACAGCAAGTAAAAACAAAATTGTTGAACAGATGTATGCATTGGGACCTTTACTTTCAGATGAGTGGGCAGAGTTTTGAAAGCTTATCTGGATGGCCCCCACATGCCAGTATTCCTAGAACATTGCTCAGGATGCCCAATTCCCACACTGACACACTGAAGTCCTTATTTCTCTGGATTTCTGGATTTATTTACTCTCTTTAGGGAACAGCCCTTCTTTTTTATTTATTTATTTATTTATTTATTTATTTATTTATTTATTTATTTATTTAATCTTGGGAGCACATCCTTAACTGATGGCAAAGCAGAAGGGAAAGGATACAGGCAGGTTGATTTCCACATGTGCATTAATATGTCATCATGTTGGCTCTGGATGGCTCTGACTCTGGGGACCCAATAAACAAGTAATGTCTACAATACCCTGTCCTCAACAGCCCTACTCAGCTCCGGTAGACTGAGCTGCCTATGGTATCTTTCAGGGGTCAATCTATCTTATATTTGGTCTTCCTCTTCTCGTGGTACCTTCTAGTTTTCCCAGCATTATTGCCTTTTCAAAGAACCCTGACTTCTCATGATGTGCCCAAAGTAGGATAGCTTCAATTTTGTCCCTCTTCTTTTGGCTGTCTTCTCTGCAAAAATGGCT
Source organism: Saccopteryx bilineata (assembly GCF_036850765.1). NCBI lineage: Eukaryota > Metazoa > Chordata > Mammalia > Chiroptera > Emballonuridae > Saccopteryx > Saccopteryx bilineata. Next base: position 265,659,879 of record NC_089490.1, on the reverse strand, counting down.
TCCTTCTCTCTGCACAAACTGGCTTCTTTCTCCTTCCCTTTCATCATGGCTTCTTCTTCCTACTCCTTCTTCTTAAAACATTTTGGCATGGAAATCCCACCTCCAGCACACATTAGCAGAACAATAGCCTTTCCAAAGCAGGAAGGTAATTAACAGTTTCAGTGAAATTAAGGTGACCTGACCAATCGTCCTCCTATAGGGAGGACAGTCCTTCTTTTGTAAGTTCCATCTCCCTTGAAAAGTGTCCTCCTACATGTTCTCCTTTTTGATATTGGAAGACTAATCTGTAAATGTCCATATTCGATCAATGCAGAGTCGATTTATTGCATGTGATATGACATATTTATATTTGACATAATGATTCATCAAGGATCAGTACAGTGCAGCCAGACGCGATTATGAGACACATAGGCTCCGCACAGGAGACCTTAAGAGAGTGCACGATATACTGAGCGTGCAAATGGCTTTGCATACTTACTTCTTATTAAAACACGACACGGCATATATGACATTGTAGACTCACGATTATTTCTTTCTCAGTGAATATTCAATCTTAGACAGGTAAGCACAATTCATGTAAAATTGAATATGAAGGATAGTTCTTGTTCAGATATCTCCAATATATTGTTACAAGATGATACATTGACAAAAAATATTCATTCAATGGAAAAGTACTTATTTAGATATTATCTTTTTTCTTACAATTATTATTAAAATTAATAGGCATGTAAGCATAATTATAATATGAAATATTATAAATGTTTTACTATGCATTTATAGTATATTATTGTTGCAATGAATAAAATGTTTCTTTTATTTACGATATTGTTTTCATCTATTTATTTTTGTCCTCCTTTTCACTGTAAAAAAAGTTGATCACCTTAGTTTTATAGATCACATACCTGGGCAGCAGCCATTTTTAACAATAAAAATGAGCAAACGTAAAAATCACATTTTACAAACTTATTTGCCCAACATTGTCCCACAGCTGGGTTTCAGGTACAGTTCCATACTGTACCTCCAGAACTGTCCCTTGCATGGCCCTCTTTGAATGTCTCTGTGTAATGATGACCCGGCAGCTATCTGAGTCCTGCCTTACACACCTTGAGAAGAACTGAGCAGGGAGTCCTGGCCAGTGCCACAGCTTCCCCATGCCCATTCTAGCTGTGGTTTCCTTCACTCCTCCTCATTCACCATTCCTGCTGCCTTCCGTTTGTTAGAACTGCACTGAAATCTCACCTCTGCTAGGGACTAAACTCTCCCTGCCCTTCTCTTCCATATTTAAAACTAGCCTTTTGCTGTTTATCTCATTTAAATTGTTCTTGGAAGAACAATTAGAACATGGCTCTCTAAAGCTACTAGAATTTAAATTCCATGTGGCTAGGAATCTTGTCTGTTTTGTCCACTGATATAGCTCCAGAGTCTAGAACAGTGCTAGTCACATGAAATGCTGACTCTATATGTGTGTTGAATGAATGAATTCGAGGGCATTCCAATAGGCCAGTAAGAGTGCTAATTCTTTCACCCTCATACACATCATGGTGATAAACTCTTCCTGAAATACTTTCCTATTCCTCTCTTACTGTGCATCCCATGCCCTTACCCCCATCTCATTCCTGGTAATCTGGGAGAAAAATACTAGCCTCTATTTCTAAATTCACCTGTAGCATTAATAATTGTGTGTGATTCTTTATGTATATTTTTGTCTAGTCCTTACAGAAAATCTCAAGGCCCTTATTGTTCTCTGAGATGTCAAGTTGAGGACATTTGGGAAGAGAGATGATGAGTCACTTGCCCAAAGGCCACAGCTGAAAAGTGGTGAAGCCTTATTCCAAACCAGATTTCTCTCTGCCTAGTGTTTGGAGTAATAAGTGTGTAATTATAAAAATGCTTTATAGAAGAAAAAGAACCTGGGAGGGGAGTGGGGTCCCTATAAGATTTAGAACAAAGACAGGGCTTGGGGACAGGTGTGAACAGCAGCAATTGCTATGCTGTGAAATCCAGATAGCTATTAGAATGTCAACTGATGCAAATCATCAGGGTGGGGCTGCTGTTGGGACAGCTATAGCCCTGTCTCTCAATGACTACACCCAGCTGAGATAACAGGAGGGAAAAAGTAAGATGCAAATTTGCCCAAATGTTTACTGATTTATAGGTACTAAAGATGAAAGGAGATAAAAGTCTAAAAATCTGTCACATAATAAAATTCATTTGCTTGGAAACAAGGGATCAATTTTCCTTCATCGCACAAGCTGTTCACTCCAAGAAATTGGTTAATAAACATTTCCATCGAGATTGTAGACAAATGAGCTTTGTTTAAAATATGTAAATAAAAGAGTCTCTCTGAGATAATTAGTAAAGAGAGAAAGGACCAATACTTTTACTATAGTTTCTTCTCTTATTACCTAAGTAATGACAGTTGCCAAAAATGACCCTGATGACGTCACACATTAAATAGTACATGTAAAGCCAGTAACCATGGCCACCATCACAGCCACCTGGCCCATGCAGGGTCGCATAGGATTTGGACAGATGGTAATGAAACAACGAAGCCAAGAACTGATGGGCCATTAGCTTTAATCCTAGCTTGCACCCAGTGGGCAAGTAAAACACACACTGGGCTCCAAAACTTACTCATTCAGTGCTCACAAAGCTACTAACTTATCCAAGTTTCCTAGAATCAAAGGTTTCTAACCTCACCAGCCTTATGCACCTCTGTTTCCCATCTCCTTCTCTCTGCACAAACTGGCTTCTCCCTCAACACTTCATCATCTTGGCTGCTTCTCCTGGCCTCCTCCACGTGGCCTTTCTCTGCTCTAATGATAATCTCAGGAACTGAGAGAGAGCAAGCTCCTGGTCTGCCCCATTTTATAGTGTAGAAATCAAAACCTTTAATCCAATATACAAACAAGGAAGTCTCTGATACAAAGTCACTTATCTGAGGCATAATGAGATTCCTGATGAGAGTGCACCACCCCACATCATGCAATCAGTCAAGGGTATAGAGAAAAGCTTAGTCTTAAAGCTAAGCCTTAGGCTATAACGACCCGGCCTGCTTACAGCCTGTCCCCCACACCAAATACAAACTATAAGCAAGCAAACATATATCATATTTACAAACTTATTTGTCCAACAGTACACATACTTTTTGTTGTGAGCTAAGGCTGAATTTTAATTCAGTCCATATTTCTCATTTGGCTTCAATAGTGAGATCAAAATGAGATAAATGTTTTTTAAAATGTAAACTAAGCTGTACTGTTACTATTCAAAAAATGTTTTTTTGTTAAAGAGGAAACAAATTGTCCTTCTAGAATAAGTAACATTTTCAAAACACCTTTTATTTTCTAGAGCATTGGAAACAATAGGGCATTAGCTGCCCAATTAATATATTTGGTAGGACTGAAACATTGGAGAAAAAGGCAAAATAATATTTTATCTCATAAACCAGATTCAAAATCTTGCACTGGGCACCAGGAATTATTTAAATGCATTCTGTACAATACTCTTATTTGGTCATCCCTACATTACAAACAGGGAGTTGACTGTTGTCTTCTGTTGGGCAGATAAAATATATTATGCTCACTTTGTTAAAGATGGCACTGGCCACGTGGAAGCCCGTTGCCCAGGTGATGATATTATTTGCCCTTCTTGCTTGGGATGGGCGTGATTATGTTAATGTGTGTTGGGGGAAGGCTTTCGTGCCAAAAGGTTTTAAAAGGAAGAGAGATCACATTGTTCCAGAGAAGAGTAATTACGTTCTAGGAGGAACCCATGTTGTAGGAGAGCAGAGAAAAGCCACGTGGAGTAGAGGAGAGGCAGCCAAGATGGTGGAGTGCTAAAGGAGAAGCCAGTTTGTGCAGAGAGAAGGAGATGGGGAACAGAGGTGCATAAGGCTGGTGAGCTAGAAACCTTTGATTCTAGGAAAGTCAAATAAGTCAGTGGCTTTGGGAGCCCTGAATGGAAAGGGAAGTGTTTTCCCAGTGTGTGTATTTCTTGCCAACTGGGTGCAAGCTAGGATTAAAGCTAATGGCCCACCAGTTTTTCGCTCCGTTGTTTCATTACCGACTGTCTGAATCAAATGCGAACCTGCATGGGCCAGGTGGCTGTGATGGTGGCCATTGCTACTGGCTTTACATCTTCCCAGTTTTATCAGTAAAAAAACAGCTAGAAACAGGTATAATTGTTCAGGATTTCAGAGTAAGTGGTAAAGTCAACATTCAAACCCAAGGTTTGGTCCCAAAGTCATGTATTATTCAACAATCACATTTTTCATCTTCAAGTGTAGACAACTAATATCTAAAGGAGTAAGGGAAAAGATAAATAAACCAGTAATCCAACCATTTCTTAAAAGTATTTCCTAACCACACTTTGGAATAAAAGGTAAATCGAAATATAAAGGAGTTTACTTTCTCCTTCTTCGTTTTCATACATGAAAACAAGTCAACAACATGAGTAAGTTAATGGAAATTATGTAACTGACTCAGAATTAGATGGAAAACTGTATTACAATACAGATTTTGTAATTAACTTTTTCTTTACTAAGAAAATGCCTGAATATAACAGGCTCTATCAAAATCAAGTGAGCTAAAATAGGAAATGGAATTAAAAGTATGTTGAACTCCAGTTTCAGAAAAACAATCAAAAGAAAGTTTAAAAGAATTGTTTTTCTCATAGGCAGTATGCATAATATCTCAGAAATTCTTCACTATACTAGAAACATTAAAATATTTGAATTTCTGGAAGCCAAATGTCTTTGTTGGTTCAGTGTTTACCCAGGAATAAAAGAGAACACTGTGTTTCTATCAAAGTTCTGTTTCATATGGTACAAAATTGGAAAAGTTCTGATACTTCTTACATTCTTCTTTCCAATCTTTATATATTTAAATATATATCTTACAAGAGAATGAAAAACACATGAAGGTTCATCCAACTTCTGATTGAATTTTCAGAGGTGCTACATCTGAAATGGAGTATAACTAGATAGCCCCAGAGAAATTAGATTTTTTGCTGGCCTAACTATAATAACTATTTTACTGATTAGGTTGGAACCAAAAGTACTGAAGGAAATAAAATGCTTGATAATAGCATGCAGAGAGATTTCTTTCAGTGTGATTTCTATCAGTGAAATCATCAAATTGTAGAAAAATTTTTTTCTAGGGCATACTGGACACAGTATATTTAGATATGTGCTTCTTGGACTTATGCTCATGTTTCACCTTGCAGGTGATTATGGTTGAGGAGAACCGTAGGGAAGCAGCTCACCTAAGCAGAACCAGCGATTCTAGTTTTTGTGATGGTTTGTGGAGCTCTGAAACATTTGCTATTGAATTTCTGGGTCAGAACTTAAATAAATAGTTTTCCTGGTATGAGGGCCTCTGATGCGGTCTTCATTGACTAGACATAAGGCTGCATATTCCATTGCCTAAGTAGCTAATTCAATTAAAACAGCTACACTTTCTCAATATAAATCTCATGGGTACTTGAACAAATCCTCATATTCCAAGTTCATACATTGAATTCCTACATATGATGGAATTAAAAGATGGGGTCTTTGGGAGGGGGAACCCTCATAGATGAAATTAGTGTTCTCATAAAAGAGAACCATGGAACTCTCTAGCCCCCTCAACCATATGAGGACACAGTGCACCAGGAAACAGACTTTCACCTGACACCAAATCTGCCAATCCCTTGATCTTAGGCTTCCCAGCCTGTGAGCAACAATTTCCTGTTGTTTATAAGCTATCCAGTTTATGGTATTCTGTTACCACAGCCTGAATAGACAGACACTGAATGATGTATCCAAATTGAAAAACAAGGTTTCTTCCCACAAAGGTTTAAGATTTAGAGATAGGTCAATTGTTAAAGATTAAAAATTTCTGTATGTAATTTGTGATAGATGACTAAAGTGAGATAGACTAGATCACCACTCCAGTCAAGGGTCTAGTGGGTATGATAGGTCCAAGGATTACATGGACAGCCTATGTGGCCAATCAAATCATCAAAGATGGTGGTGGTAGCCAGGTAGGGAAGCATGGGAGAGTCCCAAAGCCCTCACTGAATGTGGATTCATGCTAGGAGATCAGAAGTCAATGCCAATTAAGGGAAAAGAAGGGTCACCCAAAGGGGTTGTTTTATATAACGGATTTTAAGGTCCCGTGTGGTCTGCCCCTCCCCTTACCTGTCCATTGTAGAAGAAAGTGAGTATGAACACTTTCCTTGAAAAGTCCCAATTTAGGTCTTTTCTTTTTTTAATTGAATTTTATTGGGGTGACACTGGTTAACTTAGTTATACAGGTTTCTTGTGTCCAACTCTATAACACATCTTTGTATACCATATTGTGCCACCTACCCAAGTCAGGTCCTTGTCTATGATCATTTATCACCACTACACCCTCCTCCATCTGCCCCCCAGCAATCATCACACTGTTGTTGGTGTCCATGAGATTTTTTGTTTGATTTTTTATCCTATTTTACTTTATTCCTCTGCCTCCCTCACCCCAACCCTCACTGCAGACAGCTCTCTCTGAGTCTTTCTATTTGGCTTATTAGTTCATTTTGTTCATTAGATTCCACATATGAGTGAAATCATATGGTACTTGTCTTTCTATGACCGGCTTATTTCCCTTAGCATAGTGCTCTCCAAGTCCATCCATGCTGCCACAAAAGGTAAGATTTCCTTATTTTTGTGGATGCATAGTATTCCATTAAAGAAAGCAGCTTTTAGGGATGGTAGATAGGAGAGTTCAGAGCTATGACACTGTTTTATTTTAATGCCAAACAGGAATACCTAAAATCATTTTCATAGCAGCACAAGAGTAGGACCAGGGTGAAGGATACTATACTTCTCAAAGCTACTGTTTAGAAAAAAAGTTAACTTACAAAGATATATGTTAGGGAGAGGAAAGCAACATGACATTTCTAAGAGATTGTGTTGAGACAGACCCTAACATTCGAACAATAATTTGCAATGATTGAGGAATGAAAGAATAGTTCCATTCATCCATTCAAAAATCCAGACAAACATGCAAAGCAGCCTATGGCAACCATTCCCCATGCCAAATAAAGAGGGAAGAGAGTTAAAAGTGGTTTTCTGAGCAGCTGCTCTGCATTAGCCCCTGCTTTCAAAGACATTAAGAGAAGTGAGTAGTCAAAACCAATGAATACCTGGGAAGAACATCCCAAAGCAGTGAGTAATATGGCCAAATGAGCAGTATGAACATCTCATTTTCATTACTTGTAACGATATGCCAAAATTACATTTTCTGTGTTGACAATACTCAAGATCAGGGGCAGTGCTTCCTTTATCCCCAGAACAAAACACGTATCATATGGTTGGCATATCATTGGTGATCAGAAATTTGATTATTTGAATCAGATGAGGGAGAGATCATCATGAACAAGACGAAGCCTCAGCCTGGAATCCAAGACTTCATCTTCTGTAAGCTGGCTTCATCATAACTAGCACTATGGTCCCCCACTGTCTTTGAGATAAAGCCAAACTTCTATAAGGCAAGTAGGCAAGGTTATGCCCAAGAGAGCAGCAAATAGATATTTGAAATTCTGCTTCCTATCTCCCCAGCTTCATCTCTCTGTATGTTCCTTTTGGCTGAATTATATGCCATTTTTCATGCAGCTCCACCCTGTCATGTCATTATATTCTCTTTATATCATTTGTTTGGGATGTTTTCCTGCCTCCCCACAAATTTCAAGGCTCAAGCATCTTTCCTATCTAACTTTTTCTGAACTTTACAAATCCATTCACAGTAGAATTGGCCACTCCCTTGTTGGGTCCTCCATTGGTTCCACCATTGTACAACTTCTCACTATTTCACTTATTTACAAGTCTGTAACCCAGTAGTGAACTCTAAGCTATGCCAAGGAATAGTCTTACCCATCTTTGTATCTGTAGTAATTAGTGAAATACATATAAATGCTTAGTATGTGTTGGTGAATGATTAAAAAATGAAATTCCATGCCTCAAACATATCTTCATGGAACACAATAAAAATGAAATTTCCCTCATGGAAAGCAGAATAATGTCCCCTACTTCTAAGGATACCAGGTCCTATTCCATAACCTGTTAGTATGTTACATTCCAAGGCAAATAAAATTGCAGTTTGAATTCAGGATGCTAATCAGCTGACCTTAAAATAATGAGTTTATCTAGCATTACCTAGATAGGTCTAATGTAATCACATTGAGAAACAGAAAAGTCAGAGAAAGATTTCTGATGACAAAAAGGAGGGTCGGGGAGATGCTATGTTGTTGGCTTTGAAGCTGGAAGGAGGCCATTTGCCAAGGAACATGGCATCCTCTTAAAGTTGGACTTGACAAAGAAACAGATTTGCCCCTAGAGTCTTCAAAAAGGAATTCAGTCCTGTTGGTATGTTGCTTTTATAACAGTGAAATCTATATTAGACTTCTAACCTACAGCAGTGTTAAGATAATAAACGTGTTGTTTTAATCCACCAAGTCAATGGCAATAGGAAAGTAATACACTCCTGAAAGCTCTTTCTGTGTTTAACTTCTTAAGTGTCACTAACCACCCACTACTTAAATAACACCACTTACTAAGTATATTATGGACCAAGCAATGTATGTAGCATTTTAAAACCTTTCATTTAATATCCACAAACATCCTTCTCAGAGGATGTTCTTTTTTTTTTTAGATGAGAAAACAGAGGCTCAAAGAAATTGATCTTTCCAAAAAAGATGACACCGTTGAACTTCAGTTTAAGATCCTTAAGTCTAGAAACCTCACTCACCTTTGGGTGATCCAGTGGTCTCCAAACCATCCAGTCTTCTAGAATCACACATACTCCCATCACACAGAGCCTGAGGAATCCAGAGCTCCCTTCACAAGTTTTTAGCGGCTCCCTTGAAGTTATATTCTTCGGTTATCCTCCCACACCTAATTCTTCAAGAAGCAAAATTTTGATCCCTGCTTAATTGTTAAGGAGAAGCCCTTACTTGACCTTTCTCTTCTCCTCAAACTGGCAGCAATTCCTCAAGAAGGGACAAAATTGCAGTCCCTACTTTTGGCTTCTTCTGTCCTTTCTACTTGCTTCCCCTGCTAGGGAGTAATGTAACCTTCCTGATGGTTGAAATTGATTAAATCTAATCTCTCCAGGACCATGCTAATTGGGGAGCAAGAAGGGCACGCAGGATTATTGCATTGGAAAAGCAATCCAAACCTCTCTCATTTGTCTCACTTGGATCACTGTAATGGAGGGTGGTTGACCAGCTTTACTCTTCTATTAATAGTTTCCATGAAGCAAATCAGCAGTTTTCAGAGCGTGGTCACCAGACTGGCAGTATTGTTTTATTTTGGGGTTTTCTTTTGTATTTTTCTGAAGTTGGAAATGGGGAGGCAGTCAGACAGACTCCCGCATGCACCCAATCGGGATCCACCTGGCATGCTCACCAGGGGGTGATGCTCTGCCCATCTGGGGCATCGCTCTGTTGCAATCAGAGCCATTCTAGTGCCTGAGGCAGAGGCCACAGAGCTATCCTCAGCACCGGGAAACTGCTCCAATGGAGCCTTGGCTGCAGGAGGGGAAGAGAGAGACAGAGAGGAAGGAGAGGGGGAGGGGTGGAGAAGCAGATGGGCGCTTCTCCTGTGTGCCCTGGCCGGGAATCGAATCTGGGACTCCTGCACACCAGGCGGATGCTCTACCACTGAGCCAACCGGCCAGGGCCCAGAGTGGCAGGCAGTATTGACATCACCTATGACCTTAGTCATGCAAATTCTACATTCCTGCCCTGGACCTGCTGGACTGAAAAACTCTGGGGGTGGGGCTCAGCAAGCTGTGTTGAAACTGGCGCTCCAGGTGATTCTGCTGTAAACCACCAGGGTCATCAGACTGTGCAGCCCCTTGCAGGCCAGCTAGAGCCCGTTTTTTACTTTACAGTTAGAAGTCAAGAGAAGAAAGTCAGTGGCACAAGCTTTAAATCAAGCTGTGGTTTTCAGTACTGTTCACTCTGTAGCTCTGTTTGTTGGGGTTTGGGGATGCTTCCCAGCCATTAATAAAGCCAATACTTTGAGCCCTAGCTGGTATCACTATGCTTATTTACCACTGGTTAAAACCAGTGTGGTAGGTGGGATAAATGTTAGATACTACCTAATCTTGATCACATGAAGCATTGAGCAGAAAACCAACCTGAGAAAAAAAACAAAAAGCACCAAGAGCTTCTAATTGAGATCAAGGATCACAGTGAAATGCACAGACTTTTTGAACTGCGGAGGTAACAGTAGCTTGACCACAGCAGCTACTGTTGGCACAGCTGTGGTAAGCTTTTGCTTAATTAAAACAGTGTTTAAGTACCAAACGGGAACAAAAATAAGCAGTGTTTAAGTACATGGACTTTTCTTTATTAGTAGATGAAACTTTTACATGCATTTCAGTGCAGACTTGAAATCCCCAGGCCCAGAGCAGACACACGTTAGGCGACGGAGGGTGAGACTTAGGGCTACTCCTGAATTGTGCAATATATCCACAGGTTCATAGATTTAAACACCCCTTCAGTCCCCCAGCATGAACGCCACTTGTTCTCTAAACTCTTCATTGTCTTTGATGACAGTTATGGATTGCAGGACTTCAGAGTATGAGTTCAACCTGTGATTACTGCAGCTTATCAATAAACAAGTTAACACAAGGGTAACATCATCTAAACTAAGAGGGAGAAAACTCTCCTGAAAATAAAGGTTCAGATCCAAAAGTTAAGATAGTTTTTAGAAATTTTTGTATCTGGAACACCCTTTCTAGAAATCAAGGTTTCTAGAGACAAAAGAGGAAGATCATCTTTCTAAAAATATACTTTGATCTGTAGTCAAGTCAGGATTACTAGAAAGGAAGGGGGGGAAACCTGGCCAGTAAGGTAGTAGAGAAATCTGTTTTAAATGACATTTAATAAATTACATTTAATTAAATGGCAGTCTAGCCTAAGCAGGCAGTGGTCCAGTGGACAGAGCATCGGCCTGGGATGGGGAGGACCGAGGTTCCAAAATCCGAGCTTGCCAGCATGAGTGCGGGCTCACCAGCTTGAGCACGGGGTCACTGGAGCATGGGCTCATAGACATGACCTCATGCTTGCTGGCTTGAGCCCAAAGGTCACTGGCTTGATGTCCAAGGTTGCTGGCTTGATCAAGAGGTCACTGGCTCAGCTGGAGCCCCCCGGTCAAGGCACACATATGAAAGCAATTGATGAACGACTAAGGTGACGCAAGGAAGAGTTGATGCTTTTCATCTCTTTCCTTTCCTGTCTGTCCCTTTCTGTTCCCCCCACCCTGCCTTGCTAAAAAAAAAAAAAAAAAGACAGTCTAGAAGGATATAACATGGTAAACAAGACAAAGGGGTACATAGTAAAGTTGCTACAATGACTCATGCATTAAGGAGAATGATGGGAGCAAGAAGAAATCTAAAAGAAAGGAAGGTTCTCTGATCACAAACCACCATAACTGCCCCCAACAGAGCCCAGTGGCAGGAAAAGCAGACCCAGTGCTGCAAGACAGGGAGAAGAAGAAGAAAATGTCCCTGCTTAGCAGTAGCGCAGGTTACTACTGGGCCTGTGAGATTCCAGCACAGGAAAGACAAGGTTTAATGGAAGGGCACATGGTTTCACGTTGGGTCTGACTGAGCCTCGGGGGGGCTCCAGCCATGATGCAGTAAATAAAGTAGCTTCGTTTACTTCAGGGATTTGTTGAAGTTGAGATATTCCTTGAAATAAATATAGATATTAGAAAGAAACATCCTAAGAGAAATCCAGAGGTCTTTTAGCAGAAGAGATGGTCCCTGTGGCAAGAGCTTAAAAATTCCTTGGAATCTTTTTTTTTTCTTTTTTCTTTTTTTTTTAACAGAGACAAAGAGAGAGTCAGAGAGAGAGATAGACAGGGACAGACAGACAGGAACAGAGAGATGAGAAGCATCAATTCTTAGTTTCTCATTGCACATTGCGACACCTTAGTTGTTCATTTATTGCTTTCTCATATGTGCCTTAACCATGGGCCTTCAGCAGACTGAGTAACCCCTTGCTGGAGCCAGCGACCTTAGGTCCAAGCTGGTGAGCTTTGCTCAAACCAGATGAGCCCACACTCAAGCTGGCAACCTCAGGGTCTTGAACCTGGGTCCTTCCGCATGCCAGTCCGACGCTCTATCCACTGTGCCACCACCTGGTCAGGCTTCCTTGGGATCCTGATGGAGAAGAAAAACTACAGAAAGACAGAGCAGGAGAGATACAGCTGTTCTCTTTTCCAGAGGAATCCTGATTTCCCTGAACAATAGACTGAAACTCCAAATAGCTTTTCCATTTAGCAACTTACCTCTTTTTGTTTCTCACAGTTCTGATACCATGCTTTACCTTGGTTTCAAAATATAGATGGAAGAAAGTATCATAGACAAGACTAGTAATTTAGGACATGGATAAATTGCTTGGAGCCAATTAGAGAGAGAACAAAAATGTTACATGCTCTATTCTCAATCAATCCCAGCCTCTATTTTACCCACTATAGAGCTCACGAAAGAAAAATGTTTGTAATCTTGAAGAGAGGTCCATAAAAAGGGAAACATGATAACTTTGGAGAAAAAATACAAATCACAGTGACTACCTATAAGGGGAAATAGAAGTTTTCTGAGCAGAATAGTCTAATGTAGTGATTTCAACCTGTGTGCTGCAAGAATTTTCAAAACTTGCACAACACCTATTTAGTCAGGAGCACTGAACTCCTTTCCCTTAGATTGTCATATAAAAATATGACAACAGCCAACACAAAAATAGTCATCTGGTGTGAAATGATCAAAATCATACCTATCTTTTATGTCAGATCAGCTAAAAATATGATATATGTATCTGTGCCACAGAATTTTAGTAATTAGTGTATGTTTGCCATGAGATGAGAAAGGTTGAAAATTGCTGGTCTAATGAAACATTTTCTAAAGATTTGAATAGTCAATCCCAGCCAAAGTCATTTAAATTAGCCAAACCTTAATGTATATATGTTTTCATTCTTCACAATATTCTCAGTTCTGTATTATTTTGGTAAGCTGTTTTTAATTCTCAGGTTTAATTTTTCATCTGTTCCTCATTAGGAGAGATCTGATTGTTTAGAGTCATAAAAAGTTTATAACATTGTCATATCACTTTAGAAAGCCATAGAGGGTTTTTTTTTGTTTTTTGTTTTTAATTTTTTTGTTTTATTTTATTTATTCATTTTAGAGAGGAGAGACAGAGAGAGAGAGAGGAGAGACAGAGAGAGAGAAGGGGGAGGAGCTGGAAGCATCAACTCCCATATGTGCCTTGACCAGGCAAGCCCAGGGTTTCGAACCGGCGACCTCAGCATTTCCAGTTCGATGCTTTATCCACTGCGCCACCACAGGTCAGGCTAGAGGGTTTTTATTTAGTGAGCTCAACTCTTCCATTATTGAGTGTTCATTTCATTCAGCTGATATTACACATGTACAAATACATGCAATAAAAATTTTTGAAAGATAATTCTGGGCAAATATATGATAGCTAAAATTTTTTTGAGACAACTGGAATCCTTAAGACAAATTATAAGAAGAACCAGGATCTTCTATCAACTTCATAAATCCAGAAAAGAAAATGAACTACAATATGTCCACTGAGTTTAACAAAAAATTATCATGCCAATCAGAGAGGTCAGTTGCTTTTTCTTCCCAACTCTGGCACAATAAACATTAGATACATCCCTTAAATGACTCAACCTACGTACTTGTTCTTGCCTTTGACAACATTAAAATCACCAGGGAGCTTTACACAATACTAAAAGCTTGGCTTTGAAAAAAATACTAAGCCTGTCCCTTTTCTTTTACACATGATTTTATTGCATCACAATTACATTTTATATTCTTATCTATATATTTACTGGCTTTGTCCTCCAAATCCTAAGCCCTTTGAGGTCTGGGACTTACTGCCTTTGCATCTTTAATGCCTGCTCTGTATAGGCTACTTACTCTATTTTCACTATATGGATGGGTAACATCCCTAATGGCTGTACAGATGCTCTTCTTTTCCTGACAAAATTAGAGTGCACAGCTTCCAGCTTTCAGCGCTTGCTGTTACCTGTTTACCTCCCAGCAAGTAATGCATCTTTTCTTTTTTATCTCCTTAGTAGGCAGAATCAAACTACTTTATTTCTTAATGTCATATCGTCCTCTCTCTTAAGAGCTCCTTAGAATCACAAAGAAGTTCATGGGACAAAATAATACTTGTTTTTTGAACTTCCTTGGATATTCTAGAACTTGTGATTTTCAGGGACTTGAGTGTTAGCATTCACTCTGTATTCCTCCATTTTTAAGATTTATTTATCAAGATTGTTTTGTTTATAAAAATTGCAAAAACTTATGTTTTATTTATATATATATACCTTTAAGTGACAGAAGAAAGATAGAGAGACAGATTCCCATTTGTGTCCCGACTGGGATCTACCTGGCAACCACCATCTGGGGTTGATGCTCAAATCAATGGAGCTATCCTCAGCACCCAGGGCCAATGTTCAGACCAGTCAAACCACTGGCTGTGAGAGGGAAAGAGAGAGAAGGGGGAGAGGGAAGGGAAGAGAAGCAGATTGTTGCTTCTTATGTGTGCCTTGACCAGGGACTGAATCAGGGATGTCCGCACACCAGGCAACAGTTTATCCACTGAGCCAACCAGCCAGGGATTACACTTCATTAACTCAATAACACTACAGATAAACAAGTTCATATTTTTTTTCAACCAAAGGAGCAAAATGATTTCTGGAAAAGCTAAATTTCTCACCTAAATAGGAGTTGCTTCAAATAATATTTTAAATATGTTTTCTATACATACACAAAATTACAGCTAGCTAGCTAGCTAAATAGATATATAGATGAATAAATTTTAAAATAGAGAAAAGGCTTTATGTTCATAGACTCCAAGTCCAGTGTCCACTTTGTAACCCAAAATTGTACAGGAAAATGCTATTCAAATTCCAGTCTGGTGTATACATCCTAATTAACAAGAACTTGGAGTACAAGTTCATCTAAATATTTGTTTTTCATTTATCTTGAAAATGTTCTAAAACACATTATAACCTACTAGAAAAAATATAACTTAGTAATTAAGCATTTTTTCTGTCCTTTATGATATCTGAGTGCCCCACAACCTCATTATGTAACAAAGGCACACAGCTATAAAATTCCCTCAGTGATTATAAACTATAGACCCCTCACTTTGCAGGGAAGAACCTAGATGGTTAGGGACCTGTCACAATTTACACAGAAAGTAGGTGACAAAACCTGCATTGAAACCTTTCTCCAGTTTTGCTGCTCAAAGATACTGATGATGTTACAGAGAAAAAATAATGTGTTGTGAGTTCTTTTAATAATATAGAGCCATGTATTTATAACTATACACATCTATTGCTATAATTGTTCTGATAGATTGTTTAAATTGAGCACTGTGCCATTTTCAAACAAACAAAAAAGTGTTATGTAATTCTTTTTCCTGAAATTTATACTTTAGTATAATTCCAGACTTATATTTTTCAAAATGTCTAACTCGTCATTAAAATATAGATGGAGGCATGGCTTGGGAGATGGAAAGAGACTTTGAAAAAAGAAAGTTATTGCAGGAGATCAGGTTGAATTTCTGTTAAATGAATGCAAGTAGCTCATCATTGAGAAATTCAATCATAACCTGCACAGTCTTCCTTCATATTCTAAAACACAGTACCAGCAGTATCTGTTTAGAGCAGGGGTCAGGAAACTTTTTGGCTGAGAGAGCTATGAACGCCACATATTTTAAAATGTAATTCTGTGAGAGCCATACAACGATTCATGTACATTACGCATTATCCAATACAAATTTGGTGTTGTCCCGGAGGACAGCTGTGATTGGCTCTAGCTACCCGCAACCATGAACATGAGCAGTAGGAAATGAATGGATTGTAATACATGAGAATGTTTTATATTTTTAACGTTATTATTTTTTTTATTAAAGATTTGTCTGCAAGACAGATGCAGCCATCAAAAGAGCCATATCTGGCTCACATTCCATAGGTTCCTAACCCCTGGTCTAGAGACAGAAAGGAAAAGCCTTTCTGCTCTTATGACCTGTGTCAGCTGCAGTAGACCATTGATCAGCTGATGCTACATTCTGGGGACTTTGACTTTTATGTACATGAACCAGAGTTGTACATCTTCATGAATTTCCAGAGAGTAAACATATCCAAGAAACCAGTACCCACATCCAGAAACAGAGAATGGTTTTTTATCCAAGAATTTTTTCATGAGGTAAGTAGTCTGTGCATAAAAACCAAAAGGAATTTTCAGATATAAATTATTATTTGGAGAAAACCAAGAAAACATGAATGAAATTTTAAGATATATTCTAATTGTATAGAGAATATAAAAACATTTAGGTACAGAAATAAATGCCCTAGCCTGTCCAGGTGGTGGCGCAGTAGATAGAGGGTCAAACTTGGATGCAGAGGACCCAGGTTCAAGACCCCAAGGTCGCCAGCTTGAGCGCAGACTCATCTGATTTGAGCAAGGCTTACCAGCTTGAGCCGAAGATTGCTGGCTCGAGCAAGGGGTCCCTTAGCCTGCTGTAGCCCCCTGGTCAAGGTACATATGAGAAATCAATCAATGAACAACTAAGGAGCCACAACTAAGAACTGATTTTTCTCATTTCTCTCCCTTCCTGTCTGTCTGTTCCTCTCTCTGACTCTCTCTGTCTCTACCATAAAATAAATAAATAAATAAATAAATAAATAAATAAATAAATGCCCTAATGTTGTTTTACTGTATAATAATAACCAAATCAGATATAACAAAAGCCCATTCACAATAGCAACTAAGAACATGAGATACCAAATATAACATAAATAGAATATTACAGTTCTTTACAAAGAAAATATGCAATAGAGTACTACTCAGCCATAAGAAATGAGGACAGTACCATTTACGACAACATGGATGGACCTTGAGAACATTATACTGAGTGAAATAAGTAAAAATCAGAAAAAGCTAAGAACTATATGGTTTCAAACATAGTTGGGGTATAAAACTGAGACTCATGGACATAGGTAAAAATGCACTGGTTACCGGTGGAGGGGGATGTGGGGAAGGGGAATGTGGGGGAGGGTGTGGGGGGAAGGGTGTTTAAAAATATAAAAAAAATAAAAAGAAAAGCAGGAAAAAAGAAAATAATATAACTTTTCTTAGAAAAATAAGAGAAATCTTAACCAAACATAAACTTATGTTCCTGAAAGGCATAAATATTATAGACATAATTCTTGCACTATTATAAATTAAACTAAATTCCCAAGAAAATCCTAGTAAGGTTTTTCCTTGAGCATGAGAAAATTATTCTAAAATTCTTCTAAAGACAAAAGCACATTTTGAAATTGTAAATTAAAAAATGAGGTAAATAAACCATTAAAAATATGACACAATTTGAAATAATGATGAACTAGAAAAATAATATATAATGTGTGGAACAGAATACATCTCTTAAAAACAGACCCCACTATAGTGGTTCTTACATGTAAGCCATCATAAGTATCATCCAGAAAACTAAGAAACAATGCAAACTCTGAACTCCTCTCCAGAATTTTTAAATGAAGTTTTCTAGGTGGTCCCAGTCCTGTAATCCCACATGAGCCAATCTCCTGTACAATGATAATGGCAGAGAAAATCATCTAAACAGTCTTGATGATGCCAATCCCAGACCAACCCATACAAGGAGTTGCAGAGGAGAGTGAGATGCTGCCTTTGCCAGAGAGATGTGGATAAGCAACCACATGGTTCATGCACTACACTTACCTGATAGGGGCATCTACAGGCCTAAATGACTCTAGAGTCTAGATGACTGATGGAATGTATATGTAATACAAACTCACACACTTGTCTGTTCCCTTTCTTTTAGACTCTACTTATTAGGACACTAAAAGAGCATTGTGGGACCTCTTTTTATATATAAGTCTTAGCATTTATGTTTATTCTAATTTATACTGCCTTTTCATTTAGTGAAACAACAGGATAATCTTATGATTCTACCAACTATAGGGGTAGGGCTTTTCATTAATGTCATTCAATGAATTAAATTACTATCATGAGCTAATATAACAAGCCCATACATAGCCTATCCTTAGTCATAACTCAGTTTGGCTTTCTCAAGTGTGTGCAAACCATATCAAGCACTGGAGTCATAATTATCCACAGAACCAGAATTCACTTTCTACTTTCCATATAGATGATTTTAACTGACCTCTCTGGGTTTACCAATACCTCAAATTGAAATAATTATATGTTTGGAATTTTTTAAAGAGTCATATTATCATGCCATATCAGATTATGTACTAAAATTTTAGATAAATAAAATAGATAAAATGCAAAACACCTATGAAAACATAAAGTATATCTAGAGATCATAAAGCCTCCTGAGAGTATATTTAGTACTTCTGCAATCATAATATCAGTGGAAGATTTTGCCAATGAAGAAGCGGAAGACTGGACCTCAAAAAAATCTGGAAAAAAATAATTTTAAAATACAGAAAATAAAAAAGGTAAATTTTGCTTGAAAATTATTATCAGATAAAATTTTACTTTCATTAAAATAGAAAAATGCAGACTAATTAATAAGAAAAGTAATCTGGCCTGACCAGGTGGTGGCTCAGTGGATAGAGCATTGGCCTGGGATGTTGACAACCCAGGTTTAAAACCCAGAGGTCACCGACTTGAGCACAGGCTCACCAGCTTGAGCGCAGGGTCACTTGCTTGAGTGTGGGATCATAGACATAACCCCATGGTCGCTGGCTTGAGCCCAAAGGTCACTGGCTTGGAGCCCAAGGTTGCCAGCTTGAGTCCAAGGTTGCTGATATGAGCAAGGGATAACTGACTGTGCTGGAGCCCCCACATCCACCCAGTCAAGGCACATATGAAAAAGCAGTCAATGAACAACTAAGGAGCCACAATAAAGAATTGATGCTTCTCATCTCTCTCCCTTCCTGTCTGTCTCTCTCTCTCTCTCTCTCTCTCTAAAAATAAAGAAAGAAAAGTAATTTGGCATTGTATCAAGAGACATAAAATAAATTACTACTCCATCACCTGAAGCTCTATAACTTCACTTTCAGGAATCAGAATGAAGGCAATATACACAAAATGAGTGTGTCTAAACACCCTTTTTAAGCAAGTGGTGTGCTAAGGGTCCAAGAGTTCAAAATAGCTCTTGCAGTTAATAGGCTGTAAAGCCAGGGAATATGGAGGGATGGGCCCCAAGGACAATGATCAGAAGGTAAACTGAAATCAAGAACCAAGGTAACAATGTAACAAAAACATCTAATAAAGGATATGATCTGCATCAACTTATATGCACCCATTGTTCTGCTGGCTCCACTTGGAGGCATTGAGACTCTGGTCTGCATGAAACATCACAAGCCACTGCATTTTCTGTTTTCAGAAAGATGACAAGGAGATAGAAAGAAATTGGATGAAAGATATGAGGCATAAGATTGGTTACAGCAGAGTGCCAGGCACAGGAGTTTCGAAAAGCGCCCCATGGCTTTGCAGGATATGGGTGGGAAGTGCTTAAGGACACTGACCTACTTAGAGAGAATGGAAAGTTTAAGGGCATTATCACTGGTTGGTGAGACTACAAGGATTTTTAATTTCTTCTTTTACTTTCAAAGTAAAAAAAAAAATTACCAATGTCCATTTTATTTTTTATAATAAAAATAAGTCATAAAAGAAAAAATATGCTTCATTCATATTAAGATTGAAAATTTCAATTGTGTCCTGGAATTTCTTAGGAGAAATAAATAATTTCAAATAACGTTTTGTTAGAGTTTAAGCATTTATATGTGAAAAGCCAATTTCTACAGAAGGCTGTATTCTTTTTATCAACAGCCTGTGCTATTAAAATTCTTATGAGAATGCCAAACACTAGGCAATAAATGCAACTTCTCTTCTACCTAAATCCCAGTCACACAGCACTTTTCTGTTTCTATTTTCTAAGGACAATATTTGGGAAGGTGACAATAAAGAGGTAATGGAGCACATGCATCTCTTCTTTTAAAAGAATCATAAGAAATATTTCTACACTATGTAAACACAAACAAAAGGAAAGCCCTGTGACATTGAAGGAATTTGTTGTAAAAAATGCAATGAATCTATGACATATCCTGTAATCTTTTTTTTTTTTTAATTTTATTTATTCATTTTAGAGAGGAGAGAGAGAGAGGGAGAGAGAGAGACAGAGAAAGAGAGGAGAGAGAGACAGGGGGGAGGAGCTGGAAGCATCAACTCCCATATGTGCCTTGACCAGGCAAGCCCAGGGTTTCGAACCGGCGACCTCAGCATTTCCAGGTCGACGCTTTATCCACTGCGCCACCACAGGTCAGGCATATCCTGTAATCTTTAAGAGCTAATGATTTTAAATGATTTACTTTCTATATATCTAATTGGCTAATCGTAACATTGAGAACTATATCAATTTAATGGAAGAAAGAAAAAAAAACACAAGTACAGTCACGTACCCCTCAAAATTCACAGGGGGATTGGTTCTAGGATAACTATGGATACCAAAATCTATCGATACTCAAGTCCTTTTTAAAAAAATAATGTAATATTTGCATATTCCTTACATATAGATTACATTAGGGTATGCCTACATATCACTTTATTCACATGGATTCGACGTAGGGCTTAGTGTGTGCCAAATTCATGTTTTACCTTTTAAAAATTTCTGGAATCTTTTCCCCAAATATTTTAAATCCACTGCTGCTTGAATTTGTGAATATAAAACTCATGAATAAAAAGGTCTAACTGTAACTTAAAATAACGCTTTCTTCAGGAAAAATTTATAGGGAAATCATTTAGCTAAACAATGGAATAAATTATTAAAGATAATACAACATTAGTAGAAAAGGCTAACTTAAAACATATTGGCTATGGATTATTTTATAATTATGTTTTGAAAAGACCTGGGTAAAAAACTCAGTTCTGTTTTACTAGCTAAAAGGACTGTGGAAATTATTTTACATCTTTTAGACTCAGTTTCCACATGGGCAGTCACATCACAAAATTGTGATCAGAGCCAAATAAGAAAATATGTGAACATTCCTTGACATGGAAAAATAGTCTGACCAATAATATGCTTTATAACTATTCTCAGATCAATGCAAATATATAATGTAAAATGATGAGACTCATTAAAACGGTTCTCTGAAGAAAATAAAAAGCTACATGTTTCTCCTCCCTTCAAGACTGAATCATTCCCCAGAATGATAAAATTAACCAGCATTTAAGCTCTTATTGGTATCTACAGTATTTTGATTTATAATAAGAAACATATATTCAGCTTTCATCTAATTTCCGATAGAGAGTTCCTAAAACTCTTGGAATTTCCTATGTAATAAGAGCAATAAAAGTTTATTATGATATTTATAACAAACCCCTTTTAAGCACACCTAAGTCTATGTTAATGACATGAATTTTGGAAAGTACCTTTTGATGGGTGCTGCGTGCTAAGGGAACCAACCTTCTGATTTTAAAGACTTGGAACATTTAACCTAATGGTTAGAGATTGAGTTCAATCACCAATGGCCAGATAACAAGGGGTAACGACATCAACATGAAGTCATAAGTCGTTTCTGATTTCAGTTCCCCTCATAAGAACACCAACTAACAAGTATCCATAGATAGGTCACCTCTGTGAAAATCCCAGAATAGTGGGGTAATGCTGAAGCAACTCTATGGACCACAGAGACTGAGAAGGACCACATTAGAAGGCAAGAGAAACAGCTACACTGTAACTGCATTGTACCCTTCTCAGGCGAGCACAGGGATTCAAGGGTAGGTTCCCTGGGGCCTACAGTTTCTAGAGTGAGATAAAAAGAACCCAAGGTGTACATTCAGCTCCCCATTGTTCCTGGCCTCTTCCTAGAAAACCCACTTGGATGCTCCATAGAATCATGGGGGAATCTTTGAAACTAGACCACTGGGTCAGATTGGAATTGATAAAGGGGGTGAAGCTTACAGCAACAAATGCTCAGATCTGGGCAGACCGAGTGCCCAAGTACAAATCCTGGCCAGTGTCTCCTCCCATTTGCAGAGCCAATTCAAGGGTTCTGTCTGGCCAGGGAACTCAGTAATTCAGGCCATATTAGATCACAAAACAAGTCTTAGTAAATTTAGAAGATTGAAATCATACATATATTTTACAGTGGATTGAAACTAGAAGTAAATAATAGGAGGAAAACTGGAAATTCACAAATTGAAGAGGAAGGAACACTCCCAAACTCATTTTACAAAGCCAGCATTACCTTTCATAATAAATCAAATGAGAACACTACCAGGAGGGAAAATTATAGGCTGATATCCCAGATGAGCACAGATGTAAAAATTCTCAAATACTAGCAAACTAAATTCAACAACTCATTAGAAGGCTCATCCACCATAATTAAGTAGGATTCATCCTTAGGAACAGGGAATAATTTAACATATGCAAATCCATAAATATGATGTATCATGTTAATAAAATTAAGGATAAAGTCATATGATCATTTCAATAGATTTAGGAAAAGCATTTGACTAAAGTCCACATCCATTCAAATTGAGTATAAAAAGAACATGGTTCACCATAACAAAGACCACATATGACATTCCCACAGCTAACATCATATTTAATGGTAAAAGGTTGAACACTTTTCCCCGAAGATCAGGAAAAAGACAAGGGTGCCTGATCGCACCACTGTTATTCAACATAGTACTGAAAGTCCTAGTCAGAGTAATTAGACAGGAGTAAAAAATTATAATTGGAAAGGAAGAAGTAAAATTATTTCTTTTTGCAGAAGGTGCTATACTGTATTATAGAAAATCCTAAAGACTTCATCAGAAAAGTGTTAGATCTCTCGGTAAGTTCAATAAAGTTAAAGGATGCAAAATCAACATGCAAAAAATTGTAGCATTTTTATACACTGATGAATTATCTGAGAAAGAAAGAAATAAAGCCATCCCATTTATAATAGCATCAAAAGCAATCAAATAATTAGGTGTGAATCTAACCAGGTTTCTACTCTTTGTACTTTAAACAAGACACTGATGAAAAGAAATTAAAGAACAAATAAATGAAAAAATATCCCGTGTTCATATTCCTTTCCCCTCCCCTCTCTCTCCTTTTCTTTCCCTGTCTCTCTAAAAATCAATAAAAATTAAGCCCTGGCCAGATAGTTCGGTTGGTTGGAGCTCCTTGACTTTGGTCTTGGCAATGACTTCCTGGACCCCGAAAACAAAGGCAACAAAAGCAAACACAAACAAGAAGGACTACATCAAACTTCAAAGCTTCTGCACATCAAATGAAATGATCCAAATGAAAAGGCAACCTATAGAATAAGAGAAAATACTTATATGCCACACCTCTGATAAAGGGTTAATATCCAAATATATAAATAAGGAACTCACATTACTCAATGGCAAAAAAAATCAAATATTCTAATTAAAAATGAGCCAAGGACTGGAATAGACATTGTTCCAAAGAAGATATTCAAATTGCCAAAATGTACATGAAAAGGTGTTAAAATACACTAATCATCAGGGAAACCAAATTTAAATCACAATGAGATGTCACCTCAGACCTGTTAGAGTGGCTATCATAAAAAAGGCAAGAGACAGTAAGTGCTGTCAAGTATGTGGGAAAAGGAAACTCTTTTACACTGCTGGTGGGAATGTATATTGGTACAGCCACTACAAAATACAGTATGAAAACTCCTTTTAAAATTAAAAATAGAATTTCCACGTGATCCAGAAATTCCAGTTCTGGGCATATTTCCAAAGGAAACAAATTAACTATCTTAAAGAGATAACTGTACTTTCATGTTCATGGCACCATTACTTATAATAGCCAAGACATATAAACAACCTAGTAGCTTATCAACAGATTAATAAAGAAAATGTCATGATATGGATATAGATAGATACAGAGATAGATATATAGATACAGATATACAGTTATAGATAACTTAGCCATAAAAAGAAGAAAGTTCTGCCATTTGCAATAACATAGATGGACTTAAGGGCATTGTAAGTCAGGTGGAGAAAGACAAGTACTGTATAATCTCAGTTCTATTTGGATTCTAATAAACTCAAGAAACAAAATAGATTGTGATTGCCAGAGGCAGCAGTCCAGAAGTTGGGGATTTGGGTGAAGGTGATAAAAATTAGAAACTTGCAATTATAAATAATAAGTTCAGGGGATATAACATACAGCATGGTAACTAGAATTAGCTATACTATATTGTATATTTGAAAGCTGCAAAGATAGTAATTATTAAAGGTTCACTTTGTAACTATGTGAGGTGATGGATTTTAACTAACCTTATTTTGCTAATCATTTTGTAATATATACATATATCAAATCATTATGCTGTACACTTTACATTTATACATTGTTATATATGAACTCCATCTCAATAAAACCAGAATTAAAAAAATCACCAATGACCAATAATTTAACCAAGCATGCCCTTGTTAAAACCCATAAAACCCATATGCCTCCATAAAAATCCAAAAGGAAGACAGTGGGGAGAGCACACAAGTTGGTGATGGTTCTGGGAGAGTGGCATGCTCAGAGATGGCATGGAAAACTCTGCTCCCCTCCCCACATACCTTGTTCTCTGCATCCCTGCCACTGGACTGTTCCTGAATTGTATCCTTTCATAACAAACCAGTAATCTAGTCATTTAACTGGTTTCTTGAGTTCTGTGAGCTGCTCTTCCAAATTGAACCTGAGAAGAGGGTCATGGGAACCTGCCATTTTTAACCAGTCAGTCAGAAACAACCTGGCCTTCCAACTGGCATCCAAAGTGGTGGCGGTCTTGTGGACCTAAGTCCTTAACCTGTGGGATCTGACAGTATATCTCGGCAGACAGTGTCAAAATTTAGTAAATTTTATAAAATACTCAGCTGGTGATGCAGAACTGCTTATAGAGGAATAAACTACCGCACATTTGGTAACCAGAATACAGAAGTGTTAGGAGTGTTATGTGTAGAGTGAAGGAAAATGACAGGTTTTTTTTTCCAAGAGAGTTCACACCTGGAGCAAAAGTGTTCTGTTTTTATCCAAATATTTTCCTCTTATTGCTTCTATTGAGCTGGAGTAAATTAAGATCTTCTTTATATAAAGAAGCATAAGCATACCTGGCTGGTTTGCTCAGTGGTAGAGTGTAGGCCCAGTGTATGGATGTCCCAGGTTCAATTCCCAGTCAGTGCACACAGCAGAAGTGAACATCTGCTTCTCACCCTTACCCCTTTCTCTCTCTCTCTCTCTCTCTCTCTCTCTCTCTCTCTCTCTCTTTACCTCCTGCAGCCATGGCTTGATTGGTTCGAGTCCATAGGCCCCGGCTGCTGAGAATGGTTCCATGGAGCTTCTACCTCATGCACCAAAAATAGCTCAGTTGCGAGCATGGCCACAGAAGGGCCTACCATTGACCCCTGAGGGAGGGTGCTGGGTGGACCCTGGTCAGAGTGCATGTGGGAGTCTATCTCTCTATCTCCCCTCCTCTCACTTGGAAAAGAAGAAATAAATAAATAAATAAAACAATAAAGAAGCATAAGCTAAATAAATCAAATTAAATATTAAAAGAAATAATTTGAAAGTAATAATTAACAATATTTTGTAACATTGATTGCAATGTATCACTTCACAAGTATTATTTTACAAGAACTAAATTTCTCCTTCCCTTATTATACTAAATATCTGGTAAATAACATTTTCAATCATGTTTGGAACATTTTCTTTTAGATTCATAACTTTAAATGTTCATTGTCCTTTTAAACTTCAAATAAGTCTAAATAAAGGAAGATGTAATAATGAAATAAACTAAAAGCCATTATATTAATAATTACTTATTTACATGGAATAAGCCTGCTATATAAAGCTAGTAAGAATATAGAGATTATTTTCCTCATCAGCCAGCCACACATCTGTGAATTGTGTCTAAAGAAAGAGTAGTATCTGGGAGAAAAGAAAAAAATTGAAGTCTCTGTAATGTAAGTTGCTAAGATGTGGCAGCATTAGCAGATAATGACTGAGCTCCTAAAACGTGTTCACCACTATCCTCAGTTGTGGAAGGTGGTTGTAAATAAACCAGATGTTGCTGCTCCCACAGTGGGAGAGAGACAATGAAACAAATAGTTATAATCAATGGTGGTGAGCAAACTGAGGGGCAAAGTACAATGTCTTTCTGGAGCTCTGTGATTGTATGACCCAGCTTAGAAGTTGTCTAAAAGCTTCCAGGAGGAAATAGCGCCTGTGAGTAGGATGGAGACAGATGCAGTGAGGGTCTAGTGTTCTAGGCAAAGAAAATAAGAGTAAACAGTGGCTTCTTGAGGAATGAAACAACTTCAATTTGGCATGAGTATGAAAAGTCGCCTTTATGAGAATGGCAAAAGGAGAGTCTGGAAAAATTAACAAAAACCAGAAGCCATGAAGGGCCTTATAAGATACTTCAAAGAGTTTTTTTGGGTTATTTTGTGTTTGTTTTTGACAATTACAGATGACATTTAATGTTATATTGGTTTCAGGGGTACAGCATAATTGTTAGACATTTATATAACTGACAAAGTGACCCCTCATAAGTTCAGTGCCCACCTGGCACCATACATAGTTACTGAAATATTATTAAATATATTCCCCACTGTACTTTATATTTTTGTGACAGTTTTGTAACTGCCAATTTGTACTTCTTAATCCCTTTACCTTTTCACTCACCCCTCAACCCCCATCCCACTTGCAAGCATCAGTCTGTTCTCTGTATCTATGAGCCTGTTTCTGTTTTGTTTGTTTATTTTATTTTTTAGTTTCAACATATAAGTGAAATCTTGTGACATTTGTCTTTCTCTGACTTACTTCACTTAGCTAGTACCCTCTAGGTCCATCCATGTTGTCACTTGATCTCCAGGACAGTGGAACAGCAGTGAAGGAATTTAAGAAGGCAAGAGTGACAGAAAGATGTGTTTAATGATAATAAAAAAAATAAGAGCTGCCATTGAATACTTTCCAAGATAAAGATAAATACTTCACCCTCTTTAAGCTTCATTACAACCCTAGGATAGTATTATTCCCATTTCTGGATTAGGAAAGTGCATCTCATAAATTTTTCCCAGTGTTCACACAGTGAGAATGAGACTCAGCCCCATTTTAAACCCAAATCTGTCTGGCTCTGGGGAAAACAGGGACAATGAAGTCAGTGTTAGATTGAACCAAAAATTGCTGAAAATAACAATTTCACATGGTTGAATCTATTATGTCTAATAAAATCTTCACACTGTCTAAGATTAAATTGCAGGTTCAAATATTAAGCTGTCAGATGTGCATATCTAAAGAACAGAGATGTCATTTGAGATTCTTAGTCCAGCTTATTTTGGCAGTCTTATTCTTTGCAGATTTAAACCCAACCAGGGTCCCTGGCTTAATTCTCTTCTCTCGCTGTTCAGTCATTCCAAGTCATTTTTTGGTCTCTTGCTTTCTGTGGTACCCTCTCAGCCAGGAGCCTGCTGACTCTTCCAAAGTGTTTCAGGACCTTTGGCTCCGCTGCATTTCTCCTGATCTCTCTATTCTCAGTTTGTTCTTTATAGAATGAAATAAATGGCTAATTTCAAGCAAATCTTGGAGACATACGAAGGGCCTTACAGAGACCTCTTTGGGTGATGCACTCCCAATGGTGCTTCCATTCCCCAGGGTTGTCACATGTTGCTGATTCTCACCATCTTGCAGATTTCAGCATCCAAACTCAGAGAGAATGAATTTTAAGTTGCATTCGAATCCTGATTTTCTTCCCAAACAAGATGGTTGTCTAATCATAACTAATAGCAGATAATAATCCTTGAAACTCACTTCAAATTCTAAGCAAAGATGGGCAATTAGATTCATCTGTAGGTGGATAATATCATAGGACCTAAACCTAGCCTTCAGTTTCATATAAGCTCTTGATTATTAGGTCATTAATTCCACTCTCCTCCCTTCAGTATTATTCTTTCTCTTACTTTGTCTTCTGCCTCTGCATAAAACTTTAATGAGGAATTTGCTCACCAAAAGTGTTCTGCATCAGTAGTTTGCAAACCCAGCTTGATCGGATAGCAATGTTCATTATTTTTGTGAAACTTATACATGTTTGTCATATCATAATGAAATCAAGAAATAGATGAAATATAAAAAATTAACAAAGCAATTCAAATAAAACTAAAGAATTATATTAAATGATTATCATTCTAGTTGTTGAATATTAATGGTTAAAGAATCAACAAATGGATAAAGGCCTGACCAAGTGGTGGTGCAGTGGATACAGCGTTGGACTGGGATGCGGAGGATCCAGGTTCGAGACCCCAAGGCCGCCAGCTTGAGTGCGGGCTCATCTGGCTTGAGCAAAAAGCTCACCAGCTTGGACCCAAGGTCACTGGCTCAGGCAAGGGGGTACTTGGTCTGCTGAAGGCCCACGGTCAAGGCACATATGAGAAAGCAATCAATGAACAACTAAGGTGTTACAACGAAAAACTGATGATTGATGCTTCTCATCTTTCTCCTTTCCTATCTGTCTGTCCCTGTCTATCCCTCTCTCTGACTCTCTCTCTGTCCCTGTAAAAACAAACAAACAAACAAACAAAAAACAAATGGATAAAGAAATTGGTGGATAGAAAATATGGAGAAGTGAGTAGTTCTGTGGAGAGGTAGAAAGATAGATTATAACTAATCAAAGGATGAGTAATTTTATGTAAAGTTGATAATTCTACACATGATACTTTTTAAAAGAGTATTTAAGTTTTACATTGAACAGAAGAAACCCTAGGGAAGCTGAAGAAAAACTGCTGAAACTTAATTATATGTTTCTTTATTTCAATATATAGCTTCCCTTCTCTTTTATGAATAAGAAACATAGACATGGAGCAGCATTAAATATCTAGACTTGATTTCTTTTAAATGAATGTTTCAACTTTAGGCATTAAAATGAAGAAATTAGCACTGTTACTTATACTTTAGTATTCACTTCTCACCCTTTATTTTGGTTATATAATTTTTTATATTATAGGGTTTTAACATTTATATTCCATTCTACATAACCATAATTTCCTCAGTTATTTAGCCGTTTCTATATTTAAATAGATGCAGTCATAATCACCAGACATTTTACCACACTTTTCTGTATTCATTTCTTGGTTGAATGTATTTAATCATTAAATATTTTTTTTTAAAGAAAGGCTCTCATTTCCTGCTTTCTCTGACTTTTTATGTTCTTAAAAATGCCAGTCTGTTGCCTTTTATATTACATGGAAAAAAAATGTTGAATAGTAGTATAAGGTTATTGGCTCAGTTTTTTTAGTGCTTTACGCTGTAGGCATTTCTCCGCCATCTTCTGGAACTGGGTGATGGTTTGATATTTTAGTGTTTACCTATTCATTTCTTGGTTGGCAGAATTTCATCCTCAGTAGTTTCTTCAAGACCTCATGGGTTCTCTGGACACCAGTACTACACATGGACCTATGCAGAAGGTGCTCCTGCCCCAAGTCTTGTAATTTAAAGGGACTTGAACTAGCTTATCCCCAATACATGCCTTTCCCTATAGATCAAGGGGTTTGCAGGTTTAAGGGACTTTGTTCTTGTGCCTATTCTCAATCACATTTGGGGTACCTGGGAACACAACATTGTCTACCCAAACCACCTTTAGCCTGTTTTGAGAGCTTACAAAAGAATTTTCCCCAGAGGCATCACACTTCCTGATATCAAGTTCTACTACAAGGCCATTGTACTCAAAACAGCTTGGTACTGGCATAAGAACAGGCATATAGATCAATGGAACAGAACAGAGAACCCAGAAATAAACCCACACCTTTATGGACAACTGATATTTGACAAAGGAGGTAAGAGCATACAATGTAAAGACACCTCTTCAACAAATGGTGTTGGGAAAATTGGACAGCTACCTGCAAAAAAATGAAACTAGACCACCAACTTACACCATTCACAAAAATAAACTCAAAATGGATAAAAGACTTAAATGTAAGCCATGAAACCATAAGCATTTTAGAAGAAAACATAGGCAGTAAGCTCTCCGACATCTCTCGCAGCAATATATTTGCCGATTTATCTCCACAGGCAAGGGAAATAAAAGACAGGATAAACAAATGGGACTATATCAAACTAAAAAACTTTTGCACAGCTAAAGACAATAAGAATAGAATAAAAAGACAAACTACACAATGGGAGAACATATTTGACAATACATCTGATAAGGGGTTAATAACAAAAATTTATAAAGAACTTGTAAAATTCAACACCAGGAAGATAAACAATCCAATCGAAAAATGGGTAAAAGAAATGTAGACACTTCTCCAAAGAGTACATACAGACAGCCAATAGGCATATGAAAAAATGCTCAACATCACTAATTATTAGAGAAATGCAAATTAAAACCACAATGAGATATCACCTCACACCAGTCAGAAAGGTGCTCATCAACAAAACAATACAGAATAAGTGCTGGCGAGGATGTGGAGAAAAGGGAACCCTCCTGCGCTGCTGGTGGGAATGCGGAGTGGTGCAGCCACTGTGGAAAAAAGCATGGAAATTCCTCAAAAATTAAAAATCGAACTGCCTTTTGACCCAGTTATCCCACTGTTAAGAATATACCCCAAGAACACCATAGCATGGTTTGAAAAGGAGAAATGTACCCCCATGTTTATGGCAACATTGTTCACAATAGCAAAGATCTGGAAACAGCCCAAGTGTCCGTCAGTAGATTAAAAAGCTTTGGTACATATATACAATGGAATACTATGGGGCCATGAAAAAGAAGGAAATCTTACCTTTTGAGACAACATGGATGGACCTGGAAATTGTTATGTTAAGTATAATAAGCCAGGCAGAAAAAGAAAAATATTATATGACCTCACTCATTTGAGGAATCCAATGAATAATGTGAACTGAGAAACAGAATTGAGACAGAGGAAGGATCAAAGGGACCAGAGGAAAAGAGGACAGAGAGAAAGGGGAGGATAGGATGGGATAAACCTGAAGGGAAGGAGGGAGGGCGCTATGGGGAAGGGGACAAGGGAGATGTTAAGGGGAATACAAGGGAGGGGGGTGCATTTGGAGCAACACTAGAATCTAGGTAAACATAATAAATTAAAAACAATAAAAAAAAAGAATTTTCCCCATATTTGTCCTGTTGAATATGGACCAATCCATCCCTGCGTGGCCCAGGGATGACATGACTTTTTGTGAAGGTGTGAAGAGAGCTTGGACATGTTGATTTACATACTCAAATATATGCAAATAAGGCCACTCAAAAAAACAAATATTGACAAGAATCCTGGGGCCAGGGCTGAACAACCATAGTTCTTAACTTAATCTTAGACATAATCTCTTGCATTTTGATATTTTGGCATATGATACATCAGTCTCCATTTACAGTTTTATATTGTTTCCACTAATGTAAGATGCTGGCAAGATGACCTTGTTTGCTTTCTTTTTTATTTCAAAATTTTAGCCCATTTACCTAACAAATGAAACAACTTGGCTAGCTAAAATATTTTTGGGTTTCTCTTTCCTAAGAATCTTGTTATCTCCTTTGCTTATTGCTCAGGAAAATGTTCAAACAATCTGATTTTATTATTACTACTATTATAGAAGGTGCCTTGCACTTTCCACTGTGATGCCTGAGGAATGATGTACTTTTCTTTGAAGCTCAATAAGTTAACTAAGCCATATCTTGTTATTGATTATTCTTAACAGATTCTTTAACTAGATGTGTCTTTTCAATCTCCATGTTCTGCTTTGCCGTTAATTGAAGGAATTTATTTTCTATTTCATTTTTAATTATTTTTATTACAATGGAGTTATAGTTCTGTAATTTAGCAACACCATTTTTCTTATGTCAATGTTCTCTCTCCCCCATATATATTGTTTGACCTATTGTTTTGATCTCAGTTTATTTCTTATGTGTCCATGGTGAATCAGTGATTATATTAAGACTTCATTGAAATAAGTCAATGCAATTTCAATCCAGTTTTCTTTTTGTTCTTTACTATTTCTGATTTATGTTTTTAGTTCTGTAAAAATGGATTTTGGATCTCAGAGTTCTTTACCTGAGTTCTCTTTACATTCTATTTTTCTGTTTTATTTCCTGGACTTCAATCTCCTGATTTATTGAATTTGTCCTTTTATTAACTTCTACAACACAAGATATTAATGAGGAATATTCTTTTGTACTTTAGATTGTTTTTATCCACCATGTACTTTATCTGCATTTTCTCTTTTTCTTTCTAAGACAAAAGGGTAACTGTTGTATTTGCACAGTCATCAGCTGTATCTTTTCAGTTTCTGTGAAATAAACAGATCTGTAAGAAGTCTGCATGAATCCTTCCTAATTCATGCCCCCACATATCTAAAATGTGCATATTTTCCCCTGAGACAACTGCATAATTAACAACGTGTTTCTTCCATGTTATGTAGCCCAGACACTTTACTAGAGCTTGAGGCCATGAGACAGAGGAAGAGTTTATCTATTATATGTATGGGATTTTTTGAAACTCCAATTTTTCTTCAGAGTTTATTAATTGTTTTTTATTAGAACTCACAACACTTGTGCTTATTTGTGTGTGTGTGTTGGGCACAAAATAAGGATTACCAATTGCAAGATGCCAAATTCTTGGGATTTAGATAATTTCTCTATTTTGGTTTAGAATTACAGGCTTCCTTTAGACACTTTCCATTTTTCCATTCCAATCACATAATTCCAGTGGTACATTTTTTACCAGAGATGTCACAGGTCTATCCAACAAATTCTGAATCTGTGGTAGAGAACAGAATCTGCAGTTTTTATCAGATTTTGGATGTTTTTAGTCATTATTTCTTCAAATATTTTTATGTCTGTTTCTCTTTCAAGGCATCCTGTTACACCTATTTTAACCCACTTGATATTGTTCCACATGTCCAGATGCTCGTTCATTTTGTTTTTCTTGGTATTTTTCTTCCTGTGTTTCAGCGTGGAGACTTTATATTAACATAGCTTTAAATTCACTGCTCCCTTTCCCTGCAGTCTCTAATCTGCTGTCAATCTCATCCAGTGTGTTTTTCATCCTACAGAGCATAATTCCAATCTCTAGAAGTTAGATTTGCATCTTCTTTAGGTCTTTTATATCTGTCTTTATTATGCTCACTCTTTCTGCTTCCACAAATATGAAGTATATTTATTTATTTTGTATTGATTGCTTAGAGAGAGAGAGAGAGGGAAGAAGAAGAAGAAGAAGAAGAAGAAGAAGAAGAAGAAGAAGAAGAAGAAGAAGGCAGAGGAGGAGGAGGAGGAGGAGGAGGAGGAGAAGAAGAAGAAGAAGAAGAAGAAGAAGCAGAAGAAGAAGAAGAGGAAGAAGAAGAAGAAGAAGAAGAAGAAGAAGAAGAAGAAGAAGAAGGCAGAGGAGGAGGAGGAGGAGGAGGAGGAGGAGGAGGAGAAGAAGAAGAAGAAGAAGAAGAAGAAGAAGAAGAAGAAGAAGAAGCAGAAGAAGAAGAAGAGGAAGAAGAAGAAGAAGAAGAAGAAGAAGAAGAAGAAGAAGAAGAAGAAGAAGAAGAAGAAGAAGAAGAAGAAGGGGAGGAAAGACAAAGAAGCATTCATTTGTTCCACTTAGTTGTACTCTGGTTGCTTCCTGTATGTACCCTGACTCAGGATGGAACTTGCAACCCTCGCATTTCAGAACAATGCTCTAAGCTACTGAGCTAACCAGCCAGGGCTGCAGGATATTTAAATAGCTGTTTTAATGTCCTTGTGTACTAATTCTATCATGTGCTAAATTCTGGGGTTTCTTTCTTTTGGTTGATTTTCCCCTCTCAGTATGGATTATATTATCTTGCTTCTTTGTTTGTGAGGTAATTTTTTTTAATAATTTTATTTTTTTAATGGGGTGACATCAATAAATCAGGATACATATATTCAAAGATAACATGTCCAGGTTATCTTGTCATTCAATTATGTTGCATACCCATCACCCAAAGTCAGATTGTCCTCCGTCACCTTCTATCTAGTTTTCTTTGTGCCCCTCCCCCTCCCCCTTTCCCTCTCCCTCTCTCCCCACCCCCCCGTAACCATCACACTCTTATCAATGTCTCTTAGTCTCACTTTTATGTCCCACCTACATATGGAATAATGCAGTTCCTGGTTTTTTCTGATTTACTTATTTCACTTCATATAATGTTATCAAGATCCCACCATTTTGCTGTAAATGATCTGATGTCATCATTTCTTATGGCTGAGTAGTATTCCATAGTGTGTATGTGCCACATCTTCTTTATCCAGTCATCTGTTGATGGGCTTTTTGGTTGTTTCCATGTCCTGGCCACTGTGAACAATGCTGCAATGAACATGGGGCTGCATGTGTCTTTACGTATCAATGTTTCTGAGTTTTGGGGGTATATACCCAGTAGAGGGATTGCTGGGTCATAAGGTAGTTCTATTTGCAGTTTTTTGAGGAACCACCATACTTTCTTCCATAATGGTTGTACTACTTTACATTCCCACCAACAGTGTATGAGGGTTGTGAGGTAATTTTTGCTTGAGTGTTAGAGACTGTAAATATTATGTTGTTAGGTGTTGGATTTTGTTGTAGTCTTTTAAATATATTTAGAAACTTTTTCTGGGACTATTAAATTTGTTAAGTCACTTTGAAACAATTTGAACTTTTCAAAGCTTATGTTTTGTTAGACTGGTGCCCAGCAGCCTTTAGTTAGGCTAATTTGGTCTCACGCTTGAGGCAGTACTCTTCTAAGAACTTCACTTGACAACACACATATTAAGAGGTCTTTCTATTTTTGTTTGTAAACTATTCCTGGACTTACATGACCCTTAGACATTGTTCTACCTGTTTCTTTATATTGGTTCTTCCCCCAGTGTTTGGTAGTTTCCTTACATGCATGGATTTATCATCATAATGTTACTGTTGACTCAGAAGAGTCTCTGCAGATCTCCTGAGTGCTCTCTGTGTCTGTCTTCAGGCTCGGGGTTGCCCCTTTCTCTGCCAAACCCAGGAAGAAGTTTAGACTTTGTTTCTCTGTCTCTCTGGCTCTGTTTAAACTCCCCCCCCCCTTGCTACAGGCTGGATACTCTCTCTAGGCACTTAGCTGGGCAATCATAAGGCTCACTTCATTTGTTTTGCTTCTTTTAGGGATTACTCTTAATGCTAACTGTTGCCAATATCTGAAAACAGTTGTTTCATACACTTGAGTAATTCTTTAGTTTATTAAAGCAGGAAGGGAAATATTGTCCTGTTCACCATGTCTGAAAGCTGAAGTCCTTCTATAATACATTTTTAATAAACTGTTGCAAAGGGCACTTGCTTTAGACTCAACTGTTATGCAGAAATACTGTCTAAGAGCAAAAGTGTCAGAAACAAAGAGAAGGGTAGCTAGTATCATCTTTAGGTCCTGACGACAGAAAAGAAAAGGGTGGGTATGAGGGATACCTCCCAGCAAGGCAAGCTGGCTCCTACAGCTCCTTCTATCCCCCCTAATACTTCTTTCTCCTCTCTACTTTTATTTTTCTTCCAGACTGTCCCCATGTAGGCCTTACATATCTGAATAAGAGAGTCTTCCCATGCCTGGTGATGGAAACCAGAGAGAACAAGAAAAAAATCCTTATTTTCACTGCAGTTGGTAAAAAGAGGGATATATGTGCTTTATTCCTAACTTTGGAAATGCATGGAGAAGAATGGGGTCCTTCCCTTTATACATCATCCAACACGTAATAGCTTAAGTTCAGAATTTTAGTCTTTCCCTTTCTGACACTAAAGTCTTAGACTGCACAACATCCCATAAAATAACCATTGTAATTCTTTCATGAGTGTAGATATGCTCTGGGAGTCATTTAAAGTATTAGAGCCACATCAGAACCTCATTTAAGCATAGTTTACTTTCTAAAGTCATACTACCTTGATTAACTAAATTAGTAGTTTCTTAAAGAGGCCTCATGCTTTTAAATGAGTCACTTTACTTTTAATGTTTTGCAATAAGGCTTAATTTACTGCCACCTTTTCCTACAGTTCTGATTTGCTGATGTTTTCCAAAGTCCAACAGGATGATTGGTTCATGAGAAAATAGCACTGCTTAGAAAATAAACTAGAATACAGCTTGTCTTTCGATGTTCCATCTGCTCAACCATGTCTTATTAAATTAAATTTTAGTAAAGTGTCTCACTACTTTGAAATGCCATGTTGGACTCCTGGAATTAAAAATAATGTTATTGCCTTGAATGCATTTGTTGACATTTTAGTGTCAAAATATGAAAGTTTATGTTCTAATTAAAGAAACACTGACCGTAGGTTATGCAACACTTGATATTTGCACCAAAAGCCTAGGTTGAGGGTACATAAAACCGGGCTTCTGAAGCAAGTTTATGTGAGAGTGATATCTGACTCAGAGTGATGTCAGCCCTCTAACCAATCCAGAGAGCAAACACTTAGAGAAATCACACTGCATTACATCAAGGTATGTTTATAAGAGATGACTCATTAATGATTCCAACCATAAGTGGGAATACAAGGAACATACCTCAACATGATCAAGGCCATCTATAACAAACTCACAGCCAACATCATACTCAATGGGCAAAAATTAAAAGCAATCCCCTTAAGATCAGAAACAAGGCAGGGGTGCCCTCTTTCACCACTTTTATTCAACATAGTTCTGAAAGTCCTAGCCACAGCAGATAAGAAGAAATAAAAGGCATTCAAATAGGAAAAAAAGTAAAACTATCATTATTTGCTGATAACATGATACTGTACATAGAAAAACCTAAAGTCTCAGTCAAAAAAAAATACTAGATCTGATAAATGAATTCGGCAAGGTGGAAGGATATAAAATTAATATTCAGAAATCAGTGGCATTTTTATACACCAACAATAAACTGTCTGAAAGAGAAATTAAGGAAACAATCTCTTTCACTATTGCAACAAAAAAACTAAAGTTCCTAGGAGTAAATTTAACCAAGGAGGTAAAGGACTTAAACTCGAAAATTATAAAACATTGATAAAAGAAATTAAGGAAGATACAAACAAGTGGAAACATATATCGTATTCATGGATAAGAAGAATAAACATCATTAAAATGTGCATATTACCCAAAACACTCTATAAATTAATACAATTTCTATTAAAATACCAATAGCATACTTCAAAGGCATAAAACAAATATTCCAAAAAATTATATAGAACAACAACAACAAAAAACCATGAATAGCCTCAGCAATTTTGAAAAAGAAGAATAAAGTGGGGGATACTTTTTATAAAGAATAAAGTATCACACTTCCTGATATCAAGTTATATCACAAGGCCATTGTGCTCAAAACAGCTTGGTACTGGCATAAGAACAGGCATTCAGATCGATGGAACAGAACAGAGAACCCATAAATAAACCCACAATTTTTAGTCAATTGATCTTTGACAAAGGAGGTAAGAGCATACAATGGAGTAAAAACAGTCTCTTTAATAAATGGTGCTGGGAAAATTAAACAGGCACATGCAAGAAAGTGAAACTAGACCACCAACTTATACCATTCACAAAAATAAATTCAAAATGGATAAAAGACTTAAATGTAAGTTGTAAAACCATAATCATCTTGAGAGAAAACATAGGCAGTAAACTCTCCGATATCTCTCGTAGCAATATTTTTGATGATTTATCTCCACAGGCAAGTGAAATAAAGGACAGGATGAACAAATGGGACTATATCAAACAATAATTTGATGAAAAAAATAATAAGACAACCCACACAATGGGAGAATATATTCACCAATACATCTGATAAGGGGTTAATAACCAAAATTTATAAAGAACTTCTAAAACTCAACAACAGGAAGGTAAACAGTCCAATTAAAAAATGGACAAAAGAACTGAACAGACACTTATCCAAAGAAGATACACAAATGGCCAGTAGGCATATGAAAAAATGCTCAACATCACTAATCATCAGAGAAATGCAAATTAAAACCACAATGAGATACCACCTCATACCTGTCAGAATGGTGCTAATTAACAAGTCAACACACAATAAGTGCTGAGGAGGGTGTGGAGAAAAGGGAACTCTCCTGCACTGCTGGTAGGAATGCAGACTAGTGCAGCCACTGTGGAGAACTGTATGGGGTTTCCTCAAAAAATTGAAAATGGAACTGCCTTTGACTCAACTATCCCACTATTAGGAATATATCCTAAGAATACCAAATCACTGATTCAAAAGAAGATATGTACACCATGTTTATTACATCATTGTTTGCAATAGCCAATATGTGGAAACAGCCCAAGTGTCTGTTAGTGGACAAGTGGATGAAAAAGCGGTGGTACATATACACAATGGGATACTATGCAGCTGTGAAAAAGAAGGAAATCTTACTTTTTGCAATGGCATGGATGGACCTGGAGACTACTATACTAAGTGAAATAAGCCAGGTAGAGAAAGACAAATATCATATGATCTCACTTATATATGGAATCTAAGGAACAAAATGAACTGAGGAACGAAATAGAGGCAGAGGTAGGGTCACAGGGACCAGAGGGAAAGCTGTCAGAGGGAAGGGGAATAAGGGGATGGGATTAGAGAAAGTGAAGGGATTAGTAAAATTATATAATATACATAACACAGAGATACAGATAGCAGGACAGCAGGTCCCAGAGGGGCGGGATTTGGGGGGAGAAAGGCAAAGAAGGTATAGATAGGGACATGGGGTGGGGGTAGGGTGTTGTATTCAGTGGGATGCTTGAATCTATGTTAACACAATAAATTATAATTAATTTAAAAAATAAAAAAAGGAAATGTTGAAAGGACTTCTTTAATAAGAATAAAAATAAAAAATATGAAAGGAAGATATCACAATGAAAAAAATTTTCATTGACCAAGATAAACACATAATAGAAACAATGGATCAACCAACACTCTAAAACTGGTACAAAGATTAAAAGGTAAAATTAGGAAGATCATGTGTAATTATAACAGTAAATTAAAGAATATGCACAAACACACACACACAAAAGGAGTAAATAATAATGACAAAAACATAAACATGGAGGGGGCAAGTAAAAATGGTAGTGATTTTAGAATGTATTTAAACATAACCAACAATCAATTTGAAATAAACTGCTATAAACATAGGTTGGTATATATACATATATATATCATATATATATATATCATATATATAGCAATTGGTAACCACAAACCTAAAATCTACAACAGATATAAGAAATAAAGAGAATAAATAAATTTTTAAAATTTGAAAAATAAATAAATAAATAAGAAATAGAGAGAAAGGAATCCAAACTTAACACTACAGAAAGTCATTAACATAACAGAGAAGAAACAAGGGAATAAGAAGCAGAAAACTACAAAAACAACCAGAAAATAATTAACAAAATGACAATAACTACATACCTAAAGATAATCACTTTAAATGTAAATAGATTAAATGCTACAATAAAAGACAAATAGATGAAGAAGTGGTGCATATATGTAATGTACTATTACTTGACCATATAAAAAGAATGAAATCTTACTTGTGAGACAACATAGATAGACCTAAGCTAAGTGAATAAGTCAGACAGAGAAGGAAAAATAC
This sequence comes from Saccopteryx bilineata, assembly GCF_036850765.1. Classification (NCBI taxonomy): domain Eukaryota; kingdom Metazoa; phylum Chordata; class Mammalia; order Chiroptera; family Emballonuridae; genus Saccopteryx; species Saccopteryx bilineata. Next base: position 265,620,259 of record NC_089490.1, on the reverse strand, counting down.
CATATGATTTCCCTTTTATGAGGAACTAAAAATACAAAATAAACAAGACGGAAACAAACTCAGAGATACAGAGAATAACTGATGGTTGCCAGATGGCAGAGAGGTATGGGGGGCGGGTGAAAACTATGAAGAGATTATGTACATATTGGTAGTTGCAGAATAGTCACAGAAATGTAAAAGACAGCATACGGAATATAATGAGTAACATTGTAATAACTACATATGGTGTCAGGAGGGTGCAAGACTTACGTGGTGAGCACTTCATAAGGTATACAAATGTCTTACCACTATGCTGTACACCTGAAGCTAATGTAATATCGAATGTCAACTCTAACTGAAAATTTTTTTTAATCTTTAATTAAAAATAACACAAACATAGAATTCAAATAAATTAAAAGCCCATAAAAAATATTACAACCATAACTTGTTTTAGATAAGTGGCCTGATGATTATCAAAGTTTTAAATATTAGTCTTTTGATGCCAAATCTGGGTAATGTCTAAACTATTTTAAAAGATACACACATGTCATAAGTCTTTTCTGAAACACTTAAGAAATGAGACATTTGGGGTTAGGGAGAGGATACAATCCACGCTTAGTCATTATCAGATGAAACAAAAAGTAACACATTTTAGGATATAAAGGAGAGAAAACATCAGTAGGTCTAGCATCATTAGATTTGTCTGGCAGGTCTAGGTAGGTAAAAGCCTTGATATAGAGCAGCGGTTCTCAACCTGTGGGTCGCGACCCCGGCGGGGGTCAAATGACCAAAACACAGGGGTCACCTAAAGCCATCGGAAATACATATTTTATTTAAAAATGTATCGTATAATAAATTTGTATTTTCCGATGGCTTTAGGTGACCCCTGTGTTTTGATCATTTGACCCCCGCCGGGGTCGCGACCCACAGGTTGAGAACCGCTGATATAGAGACTCTTGGGCACTTTGAAATATGAAAAAAGTCCTATTCTAAGAGTTAGTTTAATAAGGAGGTTGCCATAATTCATGATTTTTAAAAAGGAGTACCAAAAGGGATATATTTTATATATCTCCCCTTTGTCTTTAGGGTACCTCGAATGTCAACTTGAACAATTGCAGCCTTCCAGCCATCTTGTTCAAATGTGACTAAGCCTAGGATTAATGTCCAAAGACCAGACCATTTATCAGGCTGTGTTTCAGCTGGCATCTAGCAGAAACTAAGGGCATCGTGGGTGAATTGTAAAGGAGGTAAAGAAAGAAGGCTAGGAGATTGTGGCTTTCTGTAGTGGTTAAAATTTTGCCACTACCAATCTAAGACCAAGTTTTCCCTGGACCGGGACTAAATGAGAAGCAAAAAGGCAAGGAAATTAGGTTTGGTTTTTGTTTGTTTTGTTTTTTAAAGACAAAATATCTCTTCCATTATTTTTAAACATTTTTATCTTAAAATTATTTTTAAAGTCCTTTAATATGACTTTAGCTCTTATTTGTTAAGAGTTTAATCTATCCTACAGTATATAATAATTTTACTTGTATGACTTTTACATGTTTCTCTTGTGTAGATTCAAGTACAGTATAGTTGTAATGGCAGTGGCCAAGGCCAGGCAAGTTCACATTGGATTCAAGCAGATGGTAGAGAAACTGTGGAGCCAGAAAGGGTTGGGCCATTCCGTTTAATAGAGTCTCACAATGGCAGACAAGCACACAGGCAAGGGAAACTGCCTCTCAGGAAAACAAACAACAAAATGGCCCCTCTCAGTGGCGGGCAGGCAATCCATGCATCCTCAGTCCCCCTGAGTGGAAGCACCCACAGCCTTATACAGGCCACACACACATGATGCTGCCATGTGCTCAAGCACTAATCAGGCAAAGGTCTTGCAGCCGGTAAACTGGTGAGCAAGCCTAACACAGCTACCCACAATAGTGTAGCAGCCTTTTATGCTTTTAGTCTTAAAATGTTATTATTGGTCCAGCCTGGCCTTTGGTGGCCCAGTGGATAAAGCATCGACCTGGAATGCTGAGGTTGCCAGTTCAAAGCCCTGGGTTTGCCTGGTCAAGGCACATACAACAAACAATCCATAAACAACTAAAAAGTCAAGCAGCTGTAAATGGATACTTCTGGCCCCTTTGTTCCCTTCTCTCCTCTATCTGTAAAATCAATAAATAAAATCTTAAAAAAAATTATTATTGGTTCATAAGATCTGTAAGTCCACCAGTGATTAGCTAGTATTAAAAATTCTGAATAAATGAATAAAGCCATCAATCAGTGGGGAAAAGAGCAAAGTGGCAGGAGGGAGTTGTAGGAGTTAAGAATGGGTCAGTCCTGGGCAGACAGAGGAAAACTATGTGTCAGAACCCCTTTAGAATGGGATGTAGTGAGAAAGACCTAAAGACAATTTTTATGTCCACCTTTTTTTTTTTTTTTTTTTTTACCAAAGACTGTAGTTTCATTTTCTCTATACTAATTAAACTTATCTGATTACGAGCCTCTCTACTCAACCTGCAAAAGACATCTGGAAACTAAATCTGGGGCTGTGGATTCCAGGTCTTTCAAGACAGAGGAAGTCCTCAGGGTCTTCCAGATCATTTACTTTCACAGACTTTGATTGAGAACATCTCCTCTAACCCATGCTGGCTAGGCATCTCTGCTTCCAAAATGTTCTCACATAAAACCTTGCAAGTCATGGAGTTCCTAAGGAAACTCATGCCCATTAGTCCCCTATGTGGCTTCTTCTATGTCTGAGCAGACACAGAATTTCCCTAAAGAACTTCAAAATAGCCATAGATTGATACTACTAACAATAGTAAGCTAACAATTATTGAATGACTACTATGTGTTCTTAGCACTTTTCATATGTTCATACATTGAATCATCCCAGCCAATGTAAGGGAGTTTCCATCACTAATTTCAGATTTTTCTTTTTCTTACGGCACAAAACTCTTAGAATACAATATTTTTCTACTTATGTAGTAATTCACATAATGATGCTTATCTCTTCTCTAAATTGCAAAGCTGGTGACACTTCATTCCTTCTTGTAAATTTGGCTCAGCCCCCATCCTTGAAACTAATTTTGTCCCTGGTTACAGAAAATTTCAGAATCCTTAAGACCATAGCTTAGAATTGGTATACAGGCAGCCTGATTTCTGCTTCTGCCCTGATCTTGGTTTTGAGCTCCAGGAATTGCCTCTCCTCTTGTTTCCAGGATCCAAACTTTGATTGTTCTTGGTTGTCTTATTCTTCCTATTGTATAAGTCATTTCTTTGTTTTTTTGTTTGTTTGTTTGTTTGCTTTATTTTTTTTTCAGATGGTTCTCCACTCTTTATGAGACTAAAATAGCAACAGTTTTCCTCCTGAAACCCAGTAAATGGTCTCCTATAAACATTTCTGTCCTTCCTATGTCAACTTCGCACCTACCTGGATTTTTCCTGTTGTCTACTCTTTGAAACAACCATGTGTTCTGCTCCACAAAGTTACTCTAACCCCCAAAACCATTCTCATCACCACATGATCAGATCTTGAATATGTGTCAATATCTCTTAAAATCTTTCTTTCTCCTTATTCATTTCTTAGACCAAGTACATGAAATCAACAACCCTGGAATAATTTCCCCTACTTAATGTGCACAGGCTTATTAGTTTGTTGTTCTTTAATTTAATTTACATCTGTCAATATTAAGCTTCACTTCAATTTGTTAGCACACAATTCTCATGAAAATCTTAAATCTCCCCAGGTAACTATTATTCCTTTTTAATTGTTTTGTCTTTAGTTAGGTTGTAACCTAATTCAATCATTTTGTGTTCAGAAAATATTCCATATATTTTCAGGTCTATGGAAAATTCAAAATATTGTCAATTGGAGGGGGAGGGAAGAGTTGCATAGTGATAATTTGACCTACTTATTTCAAATTAATATGTATTACATTACACAAGATCCTAAGGTGGGTTTGTTGTAGGTACTTAATTTAAAGAAGGAAAGATATTGTCCCTTTCTCTAATTTAAATTTTCTTAATTTAGGTATTTAGATAAAGATTATATAAATAGGTATTATTTTATAGGTGTGATTGTATAAAAATGCATACTAGGCAAGTATGGATTAACCTTTTGAAAAAGAGTTTTAGATTCAAGTCAATTTCCCATCAAGGAAGACCGGCAATCCATTTAAGATGCTTGTGAGCTCAAACTAAATGCTGGTACAGCTATGTCTCAGAGCAGCCCAGACTTCTGGCTCTTCCGCAACAACCAGTTAGTAATATATAAGTATTAATATCTCTTAATTTAGGATGTTCCTCTCTAGTTTTCCCAGTCACAACTGCAAAGGTGATGTTAAGATAATTATGGAGACAAGGAAAGAAAGGAAAGGGTGATTGAAAGCTAGGAGAAAATAAAAGAGGAAGGAAGACAGACAAATAAAATGATTCAGGAACAGAACAGTTGCCTAAGAGAAAGGAAGTTGAGTGAGGGAAAAGAAAATGAAGGTAGTTGCAAAGATCACAATAAACTAAAACAAAGTTCAAAGGATCTTTCAAGATGTAAAGGAATATGGTGAATGATCTCATTCGTTTATTGAGCATCCACTCTATACTTTGGGCTACACATTGTGCTAAGACTTTTCTATAAGAAAAAGGAAAACATTATTAGAGACCTCAAAAAAATTTTTAATCTTTTATATATATTAGTTCTAATCAGCAGTGAATTTGAAGTATTCTAATTAAAGTTAGACGCATTATCTTTTATTCCACTGGCCCTTTACATTGCGGGAAAACAGGTGAATGACTAGATTATTTCTGAAATTCAAGACACCGAGGCTGCTTAAAATAACAAATAATCACAAAAACATAGCAAACTTCTACATGAGAGATACACCCCAGAAAAACCTTCATTCTGCCACATCTGCCCTGAAAAGTGCCTCAATTTCTTGTGCTTCTACTCAAATTCTTATGACTCAGGAAAGTAGGAGGAACTATCCTTTTCCTGTCCCATGTTTCTGCTGGTCTCTAAAATAAGAAACTCTGACTTCCAGCTTGTAATGTTTAGAAATATCCCAGTATTCTTCTATTTCTCATGTACTCTTTTTTTTCTTTTTTTCTTTTTGTATTTTTCTGAAGCTGGAAACAGGGAGAGACAGACAGACTCCCGCATGCGCTCCACCGGGATCCACCCCGCACGCCCACCAGGGGCGACGCTCTGCCCACCAGGGGGGCGATGCTCTGCCCCTCCGTGGTGTCGCTCTGCCGTGACCAGAGCCATTCTAGCGCCTGGGGCAGAGGCCAAGGAGCCATCCCCAGCGCCCGGGCCATCTCTGCTCTAACGGAGTCTTGGCTGCGGGAGGGGAAGAGAGAGACAGAGAGGAAGGAGGGGGGGTGTGGAGAAGCAAATGGGCGCTTCTCCTATGTGCCCTGGCCGGGAATCAAACCCGGGTCCCCCGCACGCCAGGCCAACGCTTTACCGCTGAGCCAACTGGCCAGGGCCTCATGTACTCTTCTTATGTGAGTAGTTTATCTGGTCGATGGGACAGTAAGAGGATAATTTCTGTTCATTCCTATTCTCTGTCTGGTGGGGGTATATAGTAAAGGTCTTTATGTATGCATAACCTCCAACTCCCTGTCCCGACCCTTAGCAGGTAAGAGACAAACAGCTGTTAGGCTTCTCTATACACTGACACCCGTCTTTGAAGGATCTTAAGGTCTGAACTTGGTGTAGTGATGGGGAAGGGGTGGAGGAAGCATAGGAAACCCATTTTACCACTAAGTTCATGCCAAATTCTCTAGGTTTGCCTTATCTGCATTAAAGTGAATAGGCCGTTCCTACCTTCCCTTATGTGTATTTTTCATTGGGTATAGTGTGTTATTAATTATCTTCCTCAACCCATAATATGGGGGCTTTAGCTCAAATGAATCTTCTGTGTAGGAAGAGTGGCTAATTAAGCTTGGATGTGCCATTAATTTCTTGGGTTGAATGGGTGTATCGATTTCCTACTGATAACATGGCCCAGGGGTTTTGCAAGCAGCCTATTAGTGGGGCAGAGGGAAAGGGAAACTGGGAGCTCCTGGTGCTCTGTGGGGCAGTCTGGGTGGTCGGCAGTGCCCTGGGTTGTGGCCAGAGCTACTGAACAAAAAAAGGGAGGAATAAAAGAAGCAGAAGGACACTAAAATAACAACTTACCATCAATATATTTTTTTTCTGAAAAAAACCTCTTAGTTTAAATGCTGGCTAGCATCTCTATTTAATTGATGCTTAAGAACTCTGTGTCCAGGGAAATGCATATTTATTGGCCCCTCCCAACAATATACAAATGAAAAAGAAATAAATCAAACTTGAGATTATTTTATGTCTTTAAAGCCTTCTCTTTACCAAACTTATTGACTTACATTTACACAGAGAGTAGATGTTACTTTAACTATTTTTATAGCTTTTACCTTGAGGACTGGAGGAATTAAGTAGTAAGCCTACAGTTGAGCAATAATGAACAAGGACACCACAGTCCTCTCCATTACCAATTCTGAACAATAGACCCTCCGGGGACATTGCTCTCATTTCCCTGGAACTTCGATGTGGCTGCCACTATTCCAGAACACTCTCCTTTGCCTCTGCTTCTTTTCATAATAAGCTTCTATGTCAAAGACTAGAGTGGCTGCATCTTAGCAGCTGAGCCTAAGTCATGCACCCACCCTCTAACTGCAAGGTAAATTAGAAAGCAAGTATCTGGGGCTTTTAAAATTCACAGGGAGAGATGAGATCTGCCTTCCCACATGGATATAGATAATCAGGAAGGTTTCAGATTATGTGCAACCAAACAATGAAAATATCCAATGTAATTCCTGAATAGATTAAAACCTTAGTCCTTCTGTTGTACTAACCACATTTTCAGTGTTCAAGAGACACATAAGGATAAAAGTCTTCTGTATTGGACAGTGTAGATATAGAATGTTTCCATCATCATAGAAACTCCTGCTGGTCAGTGATGGCCTAAACAAAACCTCTCCTTTTAGTAATATGGAAACCAAGCACCCTGGAGGTTAATGGACTTATCAAGGTCACAGAAGTAGTTATTGTCCAATTAAAAACTAGTTATCTCATTTCCTGGATCCCTTTTAATTGTTCTATCTATCACAACTTATTGTCTTACAACTTATAGTAGTATATGTTATGTTTGTTTTGGCTCATTTTCCCCAATTTGTCAAAAAAAATTTTATTTTAAAGTCCCTGGTTTATTGCATTATTTAGAAGAACTGGGAAGCTTCAGTGAAAAGCTTTATGGCTACAAAGACACTTATTAGCAGAGCAAGGCTATAACAAGTGTTCTTCTGACTTTGGTCTTCAAATGATTTGCTGCATGGAATATTGAAGAGATAATCTTAAAAGTTTTTATTTAGCCAGTCACAGGAAGGGGCCAACTCATGCACAAAGCCAAAGGTCAGGGAAGGACGCCTGGTCATCATCAGCACAAGGTTAGAGTCTGGGTTCCTGCCAGTGCCTGCAGAAGGGCAGAGACACTTCCAGCTACAGCCAATGTACTTATCTCTGCCACAAAATACCACTCTTCTAGCGCTTCCCAAGGCTAGCAATAACTAGCAGAACAAGTCCAAGAGAAATATTTACATCCACACCCAGTCTCTTTCCTGGTGGCACTGTGGATGCTCAGAGGAAAGCCTTGACCCTAGGGAGATGCCCACGCTTGTCTTCCAAAACCCAGATTGAGTGCATACCTGCTGCCACAGAGACTGCTTGGTTCCCAACACTCTCAGGGTGACGCTGAGGGAGCATCTTGAAATGTTCTAGTTTTCAAGCTTGGTATCTTCGATAAGACTGAGATGCTACTATGTACACTTCCTGGAATTATGATCATCCAAACATACTCATTTTTTCTCTCTCTCCAAACAGTACACAGGACAATGCTGAATGAAAAGCACACACAGCCTCTGACAGCTGGAGTTTAGATTCTAAACAGACAATATGTAGAAATCAGCTGAATAAGAGCAGGCAGCCTGGCTCACCTTTCAAGCCTCATCTTGCTCTGGTTCCTCCCAGATAGTGAGATGTGCCTTTTTCGCTGACTTTAAAAGTATTTTCTAGCTGCATCTATAATTGCTCTTATTACTCTGTAATTGTTCAATGTTTTTGTTTCTTGTTATTTTGTAAGTCTCTTAAGGGCATGAAATGAGTCTCATTCATTTTTCTGTTATCTATTTGATATTACTCTGAGTCAGACATTGTTCCAGGCTCTGGGTATACAACAGGGAAAATTACAAGGTTTGAGGTCGCCTAGAGCTTGCATTCTAACAATGAACAAATGCACAAGTGAATATGCAATAAGAGTAAGGGGGTGAAGAGTGATGGGAAGCTGCTATAGTAGATAGGGTGGCCAAGGAAGATACTTCAGGTGAGATGATGGCTGGACAGAAACCTAAATAAGATGAAGAAGTACCATAAATCTTGACTATGTCCAAAGGAAGAGCTTTCCAGGCAGAGACCAACAAGTAGCTGGTTCAACATACGTTCAAGAAAGGGACATGAGGAGATACAGATCCCATGAATAAGTGGATGAATCATATGTAAATGCAAAGACTAAAAGAGCATGAGAGTGGACAAGGAACTGAGTGAGCAGCCTACCCACAGCCCCCAATCAGCTCTCCGACATGTGGGGTTCACAAGCCCCAGCTTCATTATACAACATACTGTATTCACCCATGTATAAGATGAACTTTAAAAAAAAAAAAAATTTGGTGTCTATAAACTAGGTGCATCGTATACAGTGGTTGGAGATTTTTTTACTTGCATTTCCTACTTTTTCGCACTTGTTTTTGAGCTCATTGTTGAAGACAGTGATTCTTCATCAGACACAGATGAGGACAAGCTAATGGATGGGAGTTTTGATAGTGATGAGGAGTTGTATGAATTTTAGGATGAATAAAACTTGAGTTCAATAACTTTATGTAATACATTTTTTTTCAAACTTTGGGCCCCAAAATTAAGGTGCATCTTATACATGGAATCATCTTATACATGGGGAAATATTGTAAGTGTCTCTTCACAAGGGCTATCATACAGTCTGTGTCCCTAAACATCCAAACTTATTGATATTTACTCAATGTACAAATTTAAAGTCTAGGGCCTGGCAAAATATTATTCTGGCAGCCCTTACTATCTCCAGCCCCTGAATGAAAATTAAGAGGATAAGATCAAGCATTTCTTAACTTAATATAGTGAACTGCCTCAGAAAAAATCATGCTAGAAGCCAGAAAGCAATCACAAAGAAGATAGCCAACTTCCAGTTCAACAGGAAAGTATACCACCGAAAAGCTGCATGTGTACAACCAATGCAAAAATGTCAGAAGGACCTTCAGGTTCTCAACAGTTTTCCGCTCTGGAAAAATGTTGGAAGAGTATCTAGAGACCTAAAGAATGGGAACCAGGCAGTTAGAGATGATGAAGAGCAAATATGAATGACAAGAGTAGAATATCAAAATTGCTAACAAAAATGACCAAACAAATGCAATAGAAGGGGGCATTCAAGAGAAAAAAAGAACAAGCAACAGCTACTAGAAACACAAAGAACAGGCCACTCATTGGTTTTACAGTTATTTATAAGGTAAATACATTAGCAAGATGCTGATATTCTCAACTATATATTATTTTAGTAGAGAGTTTTGCAGCCTCCACACTACCAATATTTGGGACAAGGTGTTCGCTGTGGGGGGGGGGGATCCTGTACCCCGCAGTGTTTAGCAGCATCCTTGTCTTCTACCTACTAGATGCCCCCAAGTTGTGACAATAAAAAATTGTCCCCTGACACTGCCAAATGTCTCTTGTTTGAAAAATCCTTCCCTTTCCCCTTAAGAACCACTGACTTAGTGGGATATCTTTCGTTTTACTTAACACTTTTTTTTTTTAGATTTTATTTATTCATTATAGAGAGGAGAGAGAGAGAGAGAAAGAGAGAGAGAGAGAGAGAAAGGGGGAAGCAGGAAGCATCAACTCCCATATGTGCCTTGACCAGGCAAGCCCAGGGTTTTGAACCGGCAACCTCAGCATTTCCAGGTTGACGCTTTATCCACTGCACCACCACAGGTCAGGCCGTCTTACTTAACACTTTTGATTTTTGCTCATTTCTTTGCTTCTTTATATTCTGTACTTTACCAAGAAGTCTTGGTAAAAAGTATATGGAAATAGATAAACTTCAGCTTCCATTTGTGGGAAGTTACAATATCTAGGCTAGTTAATAGCTTATTTTGATGTTCAAGAAAGAAATAAAAATCATGTTAACTCAAACCAAATTATGATATATACCTTTTTCCTCAGGTCTCTCACCATCATTTATCTAATCCGTATTAATACTTTAAGATTAAAGTTGGCACTCTTCTGAGAAGCACTCTGCACAGAACTACTCCCCGTCCACCCTCAAAAGGGTGCTCCTCCCCTGTGTTCTCATTTTATCTTTATAAGCTCATTCATAACAAACTATCTTACTCCCTCCTATGTTTTTTTGTTTGTTTGTTTTCTCATCATGCTCTAGGCCCCCTGAGGACAACTATCACATATTATTACTGATTATTACTTGATTGGTCCTATAGGCAGTTTTTAAAATTAAATCCTACTGGTGAGATGCAGCAAAATGAACCCTGTCATGCACTATAACTATAAAAATAAATTAACACTCTATCTGAAAAGCAAAGTGGCAAAATGTTCTTACCTAAAAACCTAATAAATCAACTTCTTTAGCTCTCGTCTAACAATAATTTGGAATAGAAAAATAAAAGATATGTAAGAAGATGTATACTGTAGCTTATCCATCAAAGAAAAATAATCAATATTGTTACTTTCCAGTAATAGGAGAATGATAAATAATCATCTTACTTAAGGTACAACACTACACTGTTATTGAAAGATTTATTTATGAAGAGTTTACATAGGAAAAAACTTTTTTACTCCCCTACTACAGAAAAAAGTCAAAAGGACAGACACCAACTTGTACTAAAAGTTGGATTTCCCCCATGCATACATATGCCCAGAGAAAGGGGTAGGGCAGGAACAAAATGTAGAAAATGGTTTTCTCTGGGCGACAAATGTAAAGAGATAGTTTTCATTCTGCATCTTATATTTCAAAAATAGTTTATAAGCATGAATTATTTGTATAATTTGAAACTGTTCACTTAATTTTTTATTTTTCAATAAATAAATGTATAGTTGAAATGCAATAATATATTAGTTACATATATACAAAATAGTTGTTACACATTTATAAACCTTATGAAGGATCACTCCAATAAGTCAAGTACCCATCTGACACCATATATAGTTATATTATTATTGACGTTCCCTCTGCTGTGCCTTACATCCACATTGAGGAGGGAGAGAGCTTGCAGAAATGACTGAGTCAGCCAGTTTAATTACAACCTCCTTGTCAGCTTGGCTTCCTGGAACAACTTGCAGCACAAAGCAAGAAAAACCGGATTTGTAAATAGTTAAGACAAATGGTCCAAAACTCCCCTCATGCCCTCTCCCCTCCCAAGACATGGAGGTTACGTATGCTTACAAAGGAAACCCACACCCTGTGCATGAACACTGAGAGGTATATAAGATGTAAGAAATCTGACTTTGGGGAGCTCGTGTTTTGGAGCTTATTAGGCCACATTGCTCTGCCGGCTAAATAAATCTTCTTTCCTTCAGCAAGTTGTCTGAAAGTCTTTTATCCTCCTAGAGTCATTTCCTGCATTCCTGCAACAACATGACTAATTTCATAACTGGTAATTTTTACTTCTTCATCCCTCCACCTTTTTCACCCATACACCCAAACCCTCTGACCCCTTCCCATCTACCAACCATCAATTTATTCTTAGTATCTATGAATTCATCTCTATTTTGTTTGTTCATATATCTATTTTTTATATTCCACATATAAGTGAAATCATATGATATTTGTTTTTCCCTGTCTTATTTCACTTACATAATACCTTCTAAGTCCATCCATGTTGTCACAGATAGTAAGATTTCATTCTTTTTTATGCCTGGGTAATATTTCATGGTATGTGTATATATACACACATTTCTATATCCATTTGTTTTTTAATAGACACCTAGATTCCTTCCATATTTTGGCTAATATAAATAATGCTTCAATGAGCACAAGGATGCATGTACCTTTTTTGCTTAGTGTTTTAGATTTTTTTTTTTCAGATAAGTACCCAGCAAAGGAATCACTGGGTCATATGCATTTCTTTTTTCAATTTTTTTGAGGAATCTTCATTCTGATTTCCACAGTGACTACACCAATTTACAATCCCACCAACAGTGCACAAAGGTTCATTTTCTCTACATCCTCACTAACACTTGCAGTAAAACTGGGTTAATAGAAAATACAACATGGCTAAAATTCCAATAAAATATTTCATATAGATTAATTTTGCCATACTTTCTAATGAGCTAAGACTATAGTTTCAGTAGAAAAGTTTCTCTTTCTCAATACTGAGATAAACAAGTAGGCAATGCATTGTACTTATTCCAACCTCAACATGTTTTTAAAAAGAAATAAGGAAGGAAGGAAGGAAGGAAGGAAGGAAGGAAGGAAGGAAGGAAGGAAGGAAGGAAGGAGGGAGGGAAGTAATTTCTGATGTAAAGGAGTGATCATAGTTTCTTTAAATCTGAGAAAGAAACCAAGCTTCTTGTCAGTTTGTGTTTGTCAAAATGGGAGTATCCCACCTTGCTAATGATAAATTCCACCTAAGCCACCTACCATTAATAATGCATATTTTGACGACCCCTAAACACCATGATCACCTTTCCTTCCTCACAATTTGTTTTCCTGCATATTTTTGAAGATTCCTTCAGTATTACATGAAAGCCGTTTGAGAGAGAGGCAGGGAGAGAGAGAGAGAGAGAGAGACAGGAACACTGAGCTGCTCCTTTATGTTCCCTGACTAAGGAATCAAACAGGCAACCTCCACACTCCAGGATGAAGCTCCAATCACCAAGCTATCTGGCCAGGGCAATGTTACATGAGAGTCTTAAAGATGAGGCCAATGCCTCCTTTGTTTTTGTAGCCCTCCATGATGTTTTATATGTAGCAAAGTTGACAATTATTCCACAAGTTAAAAGGAGAAATTTCACTGACTGAATTGGTCAGAGCAAAGCAAATATATGAATTTGTTCTAAGCCTGTCAGATTTGGCTGCAAATGCATATGCTAAGTGTCTCCAAGTCTGCCTTTGCTGACTTATAATCAAATTTCAAAAGGACACAACATTTAAAAAGATGCATGTTATTTTCACAGCCTTCACATAGGTCCTTTAACTGGTACCTTTAGAATCAGCTTCAGCAATCTGATGACTGTGACAAGCTGAATATAAATTAAAGCTCTTTTCTACTTGAGTTTCTTCCTTATAAATGTATGAATTGTTGTAAAATTCCAACGTGAACAGGTTCTCTCTTTAAAAAGGTATCCAAGAAGAGTTGCCTTCTTATCTAGGTGTCTCAAGACTCAGAGAGTAATAATACTGCTTCCCAGTGTGAGGACTGGCAGACTTGTGGAATGTCCTGATGTGTGAGATGTCAGATTCCAAAAAGATAAATGGATATAAAGCAAGTATGCCATGATAGTATTCCCTTCTGGGGGACAGGAACTGTGCTTCCTCAAGAGCAGTGATACTTTTGTCATTTGACATTGTTGAAACTATTGAAATAGAAAACAATAGTTCAGGGAAAACAAATATACACAAGCCAGAGGCCAGTGTGGTGTTGTCCCTGAGAACAGGTGGAATAAAACTCCTGGCAAGTCAAGTGAGCTGGCACCCCAGTGTGGTGGTCATGTTAACATCCTTCCTGCTGCTTGGAGCTCCTCGATCAAAAGGCCATAGACATCCCTCATCCTGTTTTCAAAAACTATTAAGAATGTATTGCACCCAAATCACTTGTTCTTCTGAGTTGGAAATCAACATATTAAGTTAGTCAAACTCAGAGGGAGATGTTACAGCCCATTCGCTTATGCATGCAATTCACTCCATAGAAAAAGAACAGAAAAAGTTCAAGATATAGTAATCAATAAATGTGAACTAGGTCAGAGTTCACTATAGACAGTCTTCTAAATTCTTAGTCTGCACTATGAAATGAACCCTGTTAAATCCCCATAAAATAAAGTTGCTTTGTTACTCTTACACACAAAAAAGTGCATATTTCTAGAGCAGATTCTACCAATACACAAAACATCACTCAGGTCATATATTTCAATACCTGCTTACATTGTTGTTTGACATAAATCTTCCTAATCCATTGGCAAATTCAAAAGCACTACTAAACACCTGCAGAAGCCCTTAAAATGTTACTTGATAAGCATTAGTTGAGAGGATTGAATAGCATTAACCACAGAAACTAAAATAAAAATTTAAATATTTCCATCTTAAAGTGATAAAGAACTGGGAGAACTATACAAATACTCTAAAAGTGTGGAACCTAATATCAATGTCTGTGATCCTCTTTCCATTTTATCCAGTGATCTCTATCAGGATATTGCACAATTTCTTCCTGCCCTCACAATCAAACTTTTTACAGCAGTAATTTACTCTGGATTGATTTTTTTCATGAGCCATCCATTCTACAATCTGCTTTCTTATTCTTTCCATCCTGACATCTCTAGTAAGACTGCCCTTCTGCCCTTCCTATCCCTGTCAAAATACTCCCTAAATTGTTTCATTTATGTCTCACATTATTTCTCACCACTCTTAGCCCATTATCTCTTCTAGAAACTCACTCCTATTATAGCTTGCATGAGCCAAATCCCTCCTGAATTTCCCCCACTTCCCCAGGAACCCTTCCTCAGAATTCTTTGGGAGAAGGTTTTTCCCCCCACTTTGTAAATGTTGGAGTTCCCCTAAAGCTCATTAGCTGCATGGCTTCAAATTTTAAAGTATTTTTTTTCACCCCAGATTTCTGGCTTCAGCAAGTGAATCCAATTCCTCTGAATAATTCAGAGTATCTTATGAATCAATTCTAAGAGCTAACTCATCCTTACTTATTTTCTCTATCCCACTCTGCATTGTCAGTCATCCAGGTCAAAAAGATTGGAAGATGTTAAATCCCATTTTTCCCTCATCTGATAGCCCATCTTACCGGCACTCCTAACAGAGCTGCTTGTTCAGTCCCTCTTCATTCCAGCCCCTCTGCCTCAGTTCAGGCCTCAGCATATCACACCCAAGTTCCTGTGACTGCCTTGTGACTTGTCTATTTACTTTCCACCACAGCTTTCTATCATTTATCCCTATAAATGTTCCTGAAATTTTGTAGATCACTTCAGTCCCCTGCATAAATACAATAGGAGTTTCCCTCATTTCAGGATAAACCCGTACTCCTCCAAAGGCCCTTCATAGTCTCGTCCTCTGGCCTCAGTTTTTGCCTCTCCCTCACTTGCACCATGCACCTGTCAAACCAAACAACTTGAAATTACCCCAAAGTGCCATATTACTTTATTTCTTTTCATGCCAACTTGCTCCTTCTTCTATTTTAGGAATCACTTCCCACCTTTCTTCCCTGGAGAACCCTTTACTCACCTTTGTAGAGTCTTTCTGTATCTAGACTGTAAGTTCTTAGACTTCAGAAATAGCAGCTTGCTCACTCTTTTGTTCTTAGCACTTGAAATAATACCTAACACTCAATAGAAATTTTAAAAAATGTATAAAAAGAGTAAATAAGTAAATGTGTTCATGTTTTACTTTTTCTCTTATACAGATAAGTGATGCCTCTTCTCCAAAATCCCATATTGTCATTGTTTACTGTTTTAGGGATTATACTTACCTATCTCCTTTGTGAAATCCTTGAGCACAAGGACTGTTACCTCTAAATGTCCTGATGCTAGGGCAGTGTCTTACACAAAGGTACACATCAAATATTTTGAAATAAATATGAATGAGTAAAATATATATTGTCCCGGCCCTGGCCGGTTGGCTCAGTGGTAGAGCATCGGCCTGGCATACAGAAGTCCCGGGTTCGATTCCTGGCCAGGGCACACAGGAGAAGCGCCCATCTGCTTCTCCACCCCTCCCCCTCTCCTTCCTCTCTGTCTCTCTCTTCCCTTCCCACAGCAGAGGCTCCATTGGAGCGAAGATGGCCCGGGCGCTGGAGATGGCTCCTTGGCCTCTGCCCCAGGCGCTAGAGTGGCTCTGGTCGCGACAGAGCCACGCCCCCTGGTGGGTGTGCCGGGTGGATCACCGTCGGGCGCATGCGGGAGTCTGTCTGACTGTCTCTCCCTGTTTCCAGCTTCAGAAAAATACAAAAAAAAAAAAAAAAAAAAAAAAAAAAAAAAAATATATATATATATATATATATATATATATACATATATAGTCTTTGTAGGTCTGAAAAATAACATTTCATATTTAAAGGGTCATTTGAAAATAATTTAAAAATTTAAAAAAGCTCTAGAAGGGATCTTAAATCTAATCTAAACTTCCTTGAACAAAGATGGTAACTAACTTACCTATACAGTTAATTATAACTCATTGTTACTAGAACCCAGGTGTTCTACAACTTAAGCTTGTGCTATTTTATATATAATAGTTACATTCAATATTAACAAAACAATGACCAAGCATAAATATTAAAAGTTTCTTGTCAAATATCCTCTTCATTATTACCTAAGTATTTCTAATTCTCTTAATTACTTCAATCAAGTTGGAGTAAAAATTTATTGCATGTCTATTATCTACTGAGAGGACATATGTATGTGTTATATCTTTTGATTCTTACATCAATGCCAAAATATAGTTACTTTATATCACCATTTTACAGATGAGAAATGGAAGTAAAATGCCCAAGGTCTTGCAGTCTTGAAGGTTTGGAGTAGAACACAATCTACATACAGATGCTGTTCTCTTACTGCTATCCTTGTGGTATCACTTAGATACTTTATTGTAGTTATCCCTGACCTGGCCATACTCCTCCTGAGTTCTTAGAAGATATGTGTGTCTCCTGTTTTTAAATAGCTTACCCTATCAAAGTAAAGATAGGAAGTGTGTTATTCCTCAAGCCCATCGTCAGACCCAAGACCAGGTATGAGTTGTTCATTTGCTCTTAAAGTTTCAATCAAGACCTCATAAGTTTTAAAATTTCCACAGCAAGCTGCACACTCTTTTAAATACCTATAAGATTTCCAATGCAGTAACAATTCATTTATTGAGGATCAGGTATAACATAAAATAAATACCCTTCAAACAGACTCCAAAGCAGGAGTCTGCCAAGCAGGAGATACCTCTCCAAGAATCCAATCTCACTGTTTTCCGTTCATACTAGGATGTTTCCTTTTTCTTGCCTAGTTTCCTCAAAACTCTCAAAAGCCTTTCTCTAGCATAACGACACATCAATGTTTTCATCAAGAAGAAAATAATTTCCCTGAAATCACAACTTTACATGTGTAAGCTCTGATCTTAAAAACTGAAGCCCTCATAGTCTATAGTTGAGTGCCAACAGTATTTATTTTTATTTTTTTCATTTTTATATTCACATTTTACCATATTGTGGGGGAAAAAAGCTAATTAACCTTTCTAGAAAATTTATATTATAATTAACTCTTCAGTACGTTAAGTAGTAAAAGCTTTTCAACAATGTACTTTCCTTTTGGTTGTTATAAAATCTTCGGCTAGAAAATTGATGCAGCAAATCCATAGCAAAGTGGAAATTAAAAACAAGTTAGTTAATTCATTTCTCCCTCCCACAGATAAAATAGTTTGAACCTACATACAAAAATTTAGTTGGGTTCACTTTTAAAAAGTCAAAGAAAAGGGTAATATGACCATTCCAACACACTGAGGAGTAGAGGAGATATAAGGTAATTTTGTAGGCTGGATCCTACAGAAACAATTGTCATTATTTTCCAAAACAGTAAAACACACTACCAATTTTTTTTGTATCTTCTACTGAACTATGGATTCAATTCTGATTTCTACTTTTGCCTTAGTAGTCTGCATTTATTAATTTCAACATAGTACCATCCCTTCAATTTACAAACTACATTTGAACATTAACAGAAATATCAATAAATAAAAACAATGAACTTCCTAGTACTCTCAGGAATTGATAGAAAGCAAGCTGTTATTTTTAATCTCTTTTCCAGACAGGCAACCTGATAAGAATGGTTGAGGGTGCCAGTTCAACCCCAAGGTTGTTGTTTCGAGCCCACTCAGGGCACATATGAGAAGCAATCAATGGCTCAACTAAGTGGAAAAATGAGTCGATGCTTCTCTCTCAAGAAAAAACTAACTAATTCTATTTGTAAAGTTTATGTTCTTACCCATCAAGATCCAACAAGTCTACTTCCAGTCTCTACAATTCTAGATAAGATGCATATGCAAAAAATCTGTGAGAAGAATATAATGAGAGAACCAAACCCTTCTGCTTGGTATAGAACTTCTTAAAGGAATGACATTTTTTGATAACTTCACTTCTTTTCAAGTTGGAAAGTAAATAAACTTCATAGAATCTACACATTAAATGTATGCTTAGAATTTATGCTGAAAATATGTTGCAAACATTATGACAATCAGAACTCTAGGGAAAACTTTCTTTTTCTAAATCAATTAAGTTGATGGGTGGAACGGGCCCTGAATAGACTGTGAAATACTTCTTTACCCTGTTTCTCTTTTCTATCCCCCTTCACCTTCCAGATTAGCACACTATTACTTCCCCATTCCTTAAGATACCCATAGCCTTTTGTTTTTCTCCTTTCATTCCTAAAACAAACCTTTTTTCCTAAAATCAATTCTAAGGAAAGAATCCTGATAGAGTAACAATCTACAGTATAATTTTATTTATTTATTTATTTATTTATTCATTTTTTTAGAGAGGAGAGAGAGACAGAGAGAGAGAGAGCAAGCAGGGAGAGACAGAGAGAGAGAAGGGGCGAGGAGCTGGAAGCATCAACTCCCATATGTGCCTTGACCAGGCAAGCCCAGGGTTTCTAACCAGCGACCTTAGCATTTCCAGGTCGACACTTTATCCACTG
This sequence comes from Saccopteryx bilineata, assembly GCF_036850765.1. Classification (NCBI taxonomy): domain Eukaryota; kingdom Metazoa; phylum Chordata; class Mammalia; order Chiroptera; family Emballonuridae; genus Saccopteryx; species Saccopteryx bilineata. The sequence goes on along the minus strand of NC_089490.1, from coordinate 265,601,301 downwards.
CGCCACCACAGGTCAGGCCTCTACAGTATAATTTTGACTGCATGTATGTCATTGTTACTATTCCCAAGAAATTTTAGCCTTATTTTTGGTTGTGAAATGTCTTTAAATTTCTTTTCAAGCATTAACTAGTAAATGCATATTTTTTTTGTATAGAAGGAGATGTTGAAGAATGCCTTCATATTCATACTTTGCACAATCAAACCACACACCCAACAAGTAAACCCGGTGCTGATGACAGACAGTACGCACCTGTTTTCCTTCTTTCTGTTCTTTCTTTTTCTGCATCGGTCCCATTTTCAAAGAGGTTCTGACTTCTGTTCTTAGGGAAAAAGATGGTGATCCGAGTCCAGTTACAACATTCGCCAAATCTCTTGACAATGCTATCCACACAAAAAGGGAAAGTGTGTGTCATTGTTATAAACAACAAAAAAAGAGAGAGACTAAGAAATAAATATTGTTCTTAACTTTATACTTTCTCACCACTACCTGGAGAGAGGTGTGAATTAATGAGCAGCGAAGATGCCAAAAGGCAAACAACAATGTGCTGATAATTCAGAAATTGAATGAAGAGATACTGAATAAACTGATAACATAATTTACAATTACTGTATTATTATTTTTTATTTAGAAATTAAATTTAAGGGAGTGACATTGGTCCCTAAGTACACACAGGTTTCCGGTGAACATCTCCATGGCATGTGATGTTGTATGCCCATCAGCCAAAGTCAAACGTATATATAGCCCCCTTTACCACCCGCTATTCCCCTCCCTCCCTCCCTCTGGTAACCACCTCACTTTTGTCTATGTCTATGAGTGTCAGTTTTATATCCTACATATGAGTGAAATCATATATCTCTTAGCTTTTTCTGATTGACTTATTTTGCTTAGCATAATATTCTCAAGGTCCATCTGTGGCCAGACATGGAAACAACCAAAATGTTCCTCAATAAAGGATTCAATAAAAAAGATGTGGTACATATATAAAATGCAATACTACTCAGCATTAGAAAAGACAAAACACTGCCATTTATGACATGAATAATTTACAGTTATTATTTTGAAGGAAAGAAATTAGGGCTTCATGATGAGGAAAAGTAACCTAGTGAGGAAAGCGTTAAAATTGGACAAACAACAAGTTTAAATATACAAATACAGTATCCCTTAACAAAACATGTTTGAGTTCTCTCTTATTCTGAAAAATAAAAAAAACAAACACACACATTTTTGGTCAGATAATTTTAATTTACATTTCTTCTAAACATCCCCTCTCTACAAGCAATATAATCAAATAGAGTATTCACAGGCAAATTTAAATAGAATAATTTAAAGAGCCATTTTGGGAGGCTCATATAATACCCAGAGGTGGATTAAGATCAGTTGAGGCCCCGGATACAGAAGAAAATATCAGGCCCATTAAAAAAAAGAGACAGAGAAAATAAAAAATATGTTAATCATATTTTTAGATAAATAAAAAGCATTATGTACTATTAATGTTAAAATTGCACATATGAAACCAAACTTGGTGTCATTTGAAAAAAGTATAAAGTTGGGGTTTTGCAGGGCCCTTCAGAAGTCGGGGCCCAGGGCACACTCCCAGTGTACCCACTGTTAAACTGCTTCTGGCAATACCTTATAACACCTGTCTCTGAAACGGACTTTTCACTTGATATTGTACTACTATTAAGAACATAGTATTCCTTTAAAAGATTAATGTAAGACGTAAAGACTTAATACTTTTTTTTTTTTCTGAAGTTGAAAACAGGGAGGCAGTCAGACAGACTCCTGCATGAGCTGACCGGGATCCACTTGGCACGCCCACCAGGAGGCGATGCTCTGCCCATCTGGGGTGTTGCTCTGTCGCAACCAGAGCCATTCTAGAGCCTGAGGCAGAGGCCATGGAGCCATCCTCAGCGCCCGGGCCAACTTTGCTCCAATGGAGCCTTGGCTGCAGGAGGGGAAGAGAGAGACAGAGAGGAAGGAGAGGGGGAGGGGTGGAGAAGCAGATGGGCGCTTCTCCTGTGTGCCCTGGCTGGCAGTCGAACCCGGGACTCCTGCACACCAGGCTGATGCTCTACCACTGAGCCAACCAGCCAGGGCCTTAATACTTTTTTTAAAAGGTGCCATTTCAAAACATTGTATTAATTACCCCATGACCTGGAAAAGTTGATAATGTTCTTTAAAAGGTCTTGCTATTTGAAGGTTTCCCATCTGTAGCACTTAGAGAAGCCAAAAACAAAACAACACAAGCACCAGACTGAGCTGAGGAAAGCATAGGTTTCTAACAATTTTGATGAGTTAAGGGCACATATGCTGCTTTTCATTTGCAAGCCTCTTTTTTATGTGTTAACAGACGGTTAAGGAATAACAAGTGTTCTTTTGTTTGTCAGATTTTAGGCATTTTGGGGGACATTTTAAAACTACATGGGTTCATTTACTCCATTCAAAGTGGAGAATATAACAGCTTTAAAAAGATCTGCTCTCTTTGATCTGTGTACCAATGGTGTGAAGAAAGTCAATTCCACTGGAGAGGGGTTAAACAGTCAAATCCTTGAAACCTATATAATCGTATTAACCAATGTCACCCAATAAATTTAATTTAGAAAATACATTAAAAACAAAACAAAAACACAGTTAAATCCTCAGCTTTCTCAGGGAGAATGTGCTGTCCAGGAAGCAAAATGGCTCCCCAGTCTCTTCCAAACAGAGAAACCTGTTCACAAGTGGACTTCACCTGCAAATTATCCCTTCTTTCAGAGGCAATAGTAATTTAAATGCAGAAAACTACCTGACACTATTTATCAAGGAGCACATTCCTGCCTTGATTATAGCCTTGATAAAAAAAAAAAGGGTGGGGAGCGAGCCATTAACTATTTATTAGCTTTTGAGCAGGGCAGAAAAAGGAAAATCCAGATTAGAACCAGAACAAAAATAATACTCCTATAACATAAAATCTTGGGTTTCAAAGTTTCTTGTGAAGAGAAATTAAAAATTTATCTGAGCACTCCATTGGGTGGCATTTACAAGTCATGTTTGGCACGCCTTACGTGCACATGTTCCTCTTGGAGCAGTTCTCTATACAGTGCTGATTTATTAAAATGTGCTTTGTCTCAAATATTTTTATGTATAAGTATGCAAATCCATTGCAAGATTAGCTATGAGCGCATATAGAAAGTTCCATGATCACTGAAGCAGTAGAGCAGAGCAAACAGGCAGATGCTCTCTCCCATTCAACACTGAGCATCACATTCTGCCTCTCTCAGCGGAACTGATGCTTACTCATGCACTTGCTTACCCTATAGTGGCCTCACTTCCTGTCACTATTTTGTTTTCTAATCAACAGTTAATCCACAATGCGTGACAAAGACAAGAAAGTGCTTGAGGGACTGCAAGAGTTTCAAAGTTTATTAACACCTTGGATAATAAAATCCAAATTTAATGGCAGCACCACTCACTTCTAAACAATAGTCAAGGAAGAAAGGGTTACAATTATCAGACAACTGTGGACTGATAAAAGGGATTTGACATGATGAAGGGTAATATAAACATCATTGCAGTCTTGGAAGTTGACAAATACTATTGTATAAATAAAAATGGGAATAAACTATAAATACATACATGTATTTCAAAAGATTTAAAAAGAATGGAAGAATATGCTATGATTTTAGAAATACATTTACATAAGAACTGGAAAAATACAACTCTGAATAACACTGATTTAATTAGTTCTTCAATTTCCAGAATATAACTCATTCTTATCCTCCCAGCACACATAGCGAGAGTCTAGTTCTAATTCCACATATGAGGTTCAAGGCATCTTAATAAATCCTTTTTTAAATTAAAAACTATTATCTTAGCTATTGTTTTATATGTATATAGATATAAAATATATAATATGTGTGTACTTATATAATATATAATATAATACATAATATATAATAAAATACATTTATATAATATATAATATGTATTGTAATATATTTTTGTGTATATATAAGACAATATATACATACACACACAATTGTGAAAAACTTGACTAACAAGGAGGCTTTTGGAAATGCTGGTTGATCTTTAGTCATAAATGCTATATCCTCAGCATAAATGCTACTCCACTGAGTTTTGAAATATAAACCTTTATGATGTGCTACCAACTTCAAACACCTTCCCACTTCCAACTTTTTATGCACGATCAAGGTAGGTGGTTTGAATCATTCTATAAGTTAGTCCTAGTGTCCTGAGACTATTTGAGTAGATATGAAGTCTCTGATGGGGACATGATTCTATGACTTTTTTTTTTTTTTTTTTTTTACAGGGACACAGAGAGAGGGATAGATAGGGACAGATCGACAGGAACTGAGAGAGATGAGAAACATCAGTTATCAGTTTTTCGTTTTGACACCTTAGTTATTCATTGATTGCTTTCTCATATGTGCCTTGACTATGGGCGTTCAGCAGACCAAGTAACCCCTTGCTTGAGCCAGCGACCTTGGGTCCAAGCTGGTGAGCTTTTTGCTCAAGCCAGATGAGCCCGCACTCAAGCTGGTGACCTCAGGGTCTTGAACCTGGGTCCTTCCGCATCCCAGTCAGATGCTCTATCCACTGCACCATCGCCTGGTCAGGCGATTCTATGACTTTCTGTGGCACCTCTCTATCCATGGTCTGATGAGATGCCCAGCTGGTGATGCTTCATGGTCATCATGCAAATTTTTGTTAGTCTGGTATACCATGCTATTTTTATCTCCTAAGTATCATACTTCTCTTGGTGTGATGCCATTATTTTGTCCTTTTAAACAACCTGAAGAAATCATTTACATCCTGAGATTTATCCAGAAAGTTATGTGCTTCACTAAAATTCAAATTGAATAATTATGTTTTTTAAAGTCTCCTATAACCTCTCTAATCTTCAGCAGGGTAGAGGGAGGGTTGAATGCAATATAAAGAGAAAAGCTTGTATTGCAAGAATAATTAATTCTTATTCCAGTTCAAAGATTTATGAACAAATAGAATATGAACATAACCGTACTGAAATTGATGTTAGTAATGCCACATGAGAATCTCTATACATAATAAAAACAAAACAAAAATAGAATTGATTACAAACTGTAAATACTTTTTTTGAAACAAAACTACAACTTGACTTTAATAAAAAGTTTGGAGATCCTGAAAAAAAGAGTTGTTTAATAAGCTCTTAAAATCATCAAAAGATGAGATTATTTAAAGATGAAAATGTCAGGAAAATATTTAACACTAATTCATAACTCTTCACAATTGTCCCACTAGTGTAGAATCAGAAAGGGCTGCTTCAGCAGCTAGAATATATTCTATATGCATATGGCACCACCCAATTATTCAGCACTTACTGTGCATGAATTTTAAATCACTCCTTTAATTTTGCATTGTTTCTAAGTTTTGAGTAGGAATACCCAACTAATAAAGCATAGAGCATGTGTCTTCATCCTAGAGGTCTAAGACTCTGCCAACTACAATCAGAAAATTGTCTTACACAATACAGAGTGTGGATACTTTGGAGTCAATTAGCATCAGCAATAAATGTCCCCAACAAGGTCTCGATTTCCATTCTGCCATGTTTTGGCCATAAAAGAAGTAGTAAAATTAATATAACCTTTCATTTCTTCAAGTGAGATGTATTTCCAGGTACAGTTTCAGAAAGAGGTAGGAATGTCCATCAGATAGGGACGCCAAAATAGCAATGGCTTCAATTTTGAGAACATTAGACTTTAATGTTCAAGCATCAAGTTCAACTCCAAAAAACAACTTGGGACTTTTTTGAAAAAGTAAATAATGTCTTTTTTAAAGCAGAAAGTAAAGAGAGAAAGAAAGATTTAAAAAGCTATAAACGGAAACTGGAAACAAAAATTTCTAAGAGTTTTTTAAATAGTTTCCCAACCTTGTTTGACATACAAACCATTTCAGAGTAATTATGATGTAAATACGCCATCCTATTAGGAATTAACTAAAACCATTTCATAAATTTGTGTGCTGTAATAAAGATCTAAAAACTTTTAAATCAATAAATCATTAAAGATTATACTCATATTTTTAAAAATAATATTTATAGCATAACTCATTTTTACTTTTACTCTTTAAATGGAATAAAAAGATAATCTACTTTTCTACGATTTAAATAAATTTTAAACTCCCATATTTTATCACTAGAAAGCCCGGCAGTCATATGAAATGACCGCTGTTCTAGATATTATAAATTGTAATTAAAAGGATTTGTGCAAAGGTGTCTGCTAATTCAAACTGAATTACCCAGGGCAGGCGGCGAGGATGCCCCTTTGCTTACTGCCCCACGGGGTTTCCCCCTTCTACTTGCTTAATTGCTTAAAGTAGAGTGCAATGAAGGAAACCACTGGTGGTACATTTCTTAAGAGCCACCGCTAGCTCAATAAATAAAGGTGATTTAAATAATAAAATGTTAATTCACATGTCAAAGATCTCTTTGTACACAACATTTCTTATGTAGATCTTTCCATCATTTTTAAGCTCGCCTTGCAGAGGACCATCAATTATTTTTAATTTTATGTCCATTTTTTCATGAACTCTTGAACAGGCAACATAAAGTTGACCGTGTCCAAATGCAGGCTCATGTAAAAAAATGCCAACATGCTTAAGCGTTTGGTCCTGAGACTTATTGATGGTCATAGCAAAGGCAAGTTTTACAGGAAATTGTCTACATCTCAATTGAAATGGCAACCCTGTTTGAGATGGAGCCAAATCAATTCTTGGAATGACATGTATTTCACCTTCAGAGGAGCCAGTCAAAGACTTAGCTATTATGACATTATTTTTCAATTGGAGAACCTCTCATCTTGTACCATTGCAAAGACCCCTTATGGTGTTAAGATTTCTTAACAGCATAATAATTGCTCCAATCTTTAACCTCAATTTGTGAGGTGGCATGCCAGAAGGCAGGACTATTTGAATGCCGTGGCAACTTCACCCCACTGGCTAGTACAGTTACGCAAGCAACCAATAAGCTATAGGCGACAAACAGACACTTAAGCCACATATAATAAAGATGTTGTTTATAGGGGCCAAATGTATATCTAAATATAGATTAAACATTATCTACAGTTTTAGCATCAAGAAATGATAGTGTTTTATTACATAATATTTTGAGTTCTTGCTTTATAAACTCCTTCATATAATTTCCATGCTTAGCTACCAAAATACAGTATGAGAAAAGGTTCAGACTACTATTTCCAAGACTGGACATCAAATAACCAATTGAAGATATAAAAAGAGTTATTAGCTAAGAAATAAAAGAATAAAATATGGATAAATACAGCTTTTCTTTTAAATACCGAATTTTATGTTACTAAAGATATCAGTGGAACATACATAGAAATTAAAATCAGATGAAATTTTTGTATCTAATGAAAGAAATTACTTTATGATCTCTATTAATGTGTATTTTGCATTAGTGTTCTTTTTGTTGTCTTTAAACAATGTCCTATAGGTAGAAAATGAAATTTAAAGTATATGTATACAAATTAGAAATAATTAGAACTGTACATGAGCTTGAAGGATAAAATGCCACTCACTCTGTTACACTAAATGTGGAAGCCATTAATTCATGTACAAGTTATTTCCAAACAAATGCTACTTTCAACTACTTAAATCAATAAAACCTTGTCTGGAAGCAGAGAAGACATTCTAGTCTCATTTGAAATAATATTATTTTCCTTCTCTAGGTTCTACATACAGTTGTGGAAAAGCACAAAATCAAAGCCTGGCCTGAAATTAACCCTCAACCACTTTATCGTCAAGTATAGAATTATTTTTTTGTTTCTTAGAATCCAGAAATTCCTAAAATAAAATGCATCACTTGTTTCAAGTAAAACGTCCCTTCAATGTGCAGTTGCATGTAACCTCTGTGGCTACTCTATAAACAGAGTGTCACTGTTTTACCTCCATTCTTTTGTCAACAATTGCAGTCCCACTCCTCAGGCTATAAAGGAAGACCATTTAAGGGGTAGCTTTTCCACAGACAGCAATCATGTATCAAGACCCCTCCACACTTGCTCAAGGAGTACAATTTAGCCAATTGGGATGACTTAAACAAATGATCACACCAATTACCAGAAAATTTACAGCTGTATTATTTTATGTTGCAGCCAACAGCAGAAGTGAGTCCTCAGTGTTTACCAAGCTAACTGTGGCTGATTCTCAGATAATTAGTCTGTTATCATCACATAATGGTCTAGAATCCTTCATGAAGTGTTCTTATTATTCCCTGTCTGACTGTGATGTCAGATCATAAGTTAAACTGGTTCTCTCAAAGAACAAGAGGAAAATAATAAAAACAAATGAAATAAAAGCCCCCATGACTATGGCACAGGAAACCAGCAGAAATTTTGCTTACACTTGGTCCAACTGCAGCTCACTACTAGTCCTGCTGCTGTAGTAAAGCCTTCTCTCTCCTCCAACTTCTAATGGAAAATATGACTTAGATCCTTACGCATCTGAGCTAGAAAATTGTGCACATTTTTTAAAAGTTATAAAATCTGCTAAGTTCTTATTTCTTTAATGTGTCCAGGAAGAAGGCCACAGATTTCTACTTGTGATGCCAATTTTGCTTAGAAACCCTCCTGCCTTATGTCACAGGAAAAAAGGGCAGGTGAAATGGTTCCACTATGATATATGCTTCTGATGGACAATAAGCCCTACTCACATTACTCCAAAATGGAACCTTCTACACTGAATCTGAAACAGTTGATTGTTAAACATGTACCCATCAACTCCTGCTTACTTAATTTCTTTCTTCTCCACAAAATGTAAGGATTTAATAGGAGAGATGCCATGTCATTTTGTTATAACATGATTTTCACTCTATCTCTTATGTCTACACAATGCCTATATTAAAAAAGACACTCAATAAGTCCTGGTCAGCTCAATTAATGAATACATGGACAAATCATTGTTCCAGACAGGGTTGTAAATAGAATGTTCTGTGATCGTGGAAATGTTCAGGCAATGCTTTTCCAACAGGGTAACTGCTAGCCACATATAGTGGCTATTGAACAGTTAAAATATGCCTAGTGAATTTTCAATTTTATCTCATTTTAATTAACTTTAATTAGCCACATGTGGCTAATAATTACCATATTATATAAGGCAATTTTAAGTACTAGGGATATAATCATGATCAGGACACAGTTTCTGCCTTCAAGGAGCTCACTGTCTAGACAAACAAGTTCAAAATTCATTTCAAGTCTTCATAACAGAGGAGGCATTTGAGCTAGTTATGCAGGATAAAATATAAAATTTAATCTATTGTGAGGATTCAATATAGCACCTAAGACAGACACTAAATGGTATGTCCAAAGGCTAAAGACAGTGTTTTCTATTCACCTTTTAATAACTCATATGTGACTATGTAAGAAACAGACTTGTTTTGAGGATTAAAAGACAATATTTAAAGAGCACTTAGAATATAGTAAGAGCTATTATAGATAGGCTACAATCATTATTATTTAAAAAATAAATATTGTCTTACCACTGAAGTCCATGTTATTAAAATTAAAAATAATTAAGCATGATTTCTTTTTCACTGCCTTACATGCATTTTCTGGCATATTTTTGTTATTGTCGTTGTTGTTTTTATTGGTACAATATATTAGTACCCATTTCAGTAAGTCTGCCATTCCATATAACAGTACTTTTTGCTTTGGTCAGAGAAATACCTTGGAGCCTTCAGGAAAATTAATTATTTAAGTAAAAATGTCATTGTAAATGGTCCCAGTTATATCCAACCAAAGGAAGAATTATTTTATTCACACCTAGCATTTACTGGTGTAGCATGTGTTAATGGTAAGGAAAAAGAGAAAAAGAACAAAGAAGTCAGTGTATATGATCAAGAATCCCCAGCATTAAGTAATCTCCAAAAGTTGTGGCCAAGAATTCTAGAAACAAAAAATCTAGGCGTGTTCAATTAATTTTACTTCTTATGGCTTTAGTCTGTAAGAGAAAAGGTTAAATAGCTCCATCTAGAGATGCTTGTGGTAGATCTTGGAGATAAACAATCCAGGAAATTGTCACAGGTGGCAAATCCCAGACAAACTTGTGTTCCTTCCTCCAAAGAGGCCCATGAATAAATCACTGTAGTGACCTTAGATTGTATCTACAGCACACCTTGGAGAAACCACTATAAATCAGTCATTAGAAATGCTTTCATTTTTATCTTACTAAAATGTGAAGTTAAATCAGTATAACAACTACTAAAAACAACAAACCCCAATGACAGTGGAAGAAATAAACAGATGAAGCATTATAGTGGCTCTCAAATAAGCTTAGTAACATATACAGATAGAACTGATAGAACCCTGTCAAAGTTGTTATTAAAGCAAAGCAAGTTGTAAACCGAAGGATCACCTTCATGCTGAATGCTAAACTGTCTGCTGAGGATAAAACGATGTGCAGAAACACATTCTGACTGTAGAAGGCTTGTACTCTAATGGCAAATAAAAACACTCACAAATAATATAAATTTTTAAAATACCAAGGTGATAAGAGCTATTAATAATAGTGAAATGATACAAGAAGTAAAACAAAAAAGTGGGGAAGACTTTCCTGAGAAAGTGACATTTGCACTCAGATATAAATGTTGGGAGCTAACAAGGTGAATAAGGGAAGAATGAACATTGAATACAGAGGAAGAGAGTGCACAAAGCCTGTCAGAAAAAAATAACATTAAAAATTCAAGAAAATGGAAGTAAAAACAAATGGATGGGATGGGGAAAGGGAGAGAGTGGAGGGAGTTATTCTTACTTTCTGGGTGGACTCCGGATGCATCATCATCTATGCAGTGTGTTGTTTCCAGATTTTGCACTAACATTTATATATATATAAAATCTATCTATATCTCTTTACATATATCTAGCTTTGGTTTCTTTACTGGAATGAGCAGAAATGACTGAATCTTTCTCAAAAGGGATTCTACAGACATGACATATAAAAGAACTCCAGGGATATGTCATACTAAATAATAGGTAAGGGCTTCTAGGATTCAGCTGCCTAGAAAATGGCAAGTTTCCCAACAACAAGGCTGAAAAAGGTTGACCCCTTAAAAAGGAGAAATTACAAACTGCGCAGGAATCTTTGGAGGGTTGTGGACATATTTATTCTTGTGATTGTGGTGATGGTTTCACATGGCTCTATATATGTCAAAAAAAAGTCTCAGAATGAAACTGTTTTTTCAATTACAGGTTGATTTTTAAGACACTTACCCTAAAACAAAAATGAGAAAATCTAAAAACAAGAAGTAAACACGAGAAAAATGCAAATAGTGATCAACATATATATAAAGAATATTATCTCACAAGTAACATATTAAAACCAGAGCCATTTTCACTCATTATATTGGAAAAATACTTATATAGGTAATCCTCATTATCTAAATCAAGTCCATTCTTGAAAAATTTAGAGAAAAATAAATATTCAGACACCAGGAACCTATATTTCATTATTCTAAACAGGAAAAAAATAACAATGTGTTCAGAATCCATACGAAATCTCCAATTTCCCCAAATATCACTAAATCACTCTGAAACACTATGTGGTTATTTATACCAAAGATGTATATATAATATGAAAAAAGTTTAAATGCAGATTACCTAATTATTTATCTCTTAGCTCATTAGTAATGTTTGTACATTGTATTCTAATATATAGTTATGAGGTATTCTTTCCTTCTCATTGCAATAAAAATGTACTATAATGTAACTAAATAATATGCAATATTATATTTGGAGATGTCAGTGAAGGGTAGATTCATATGTTTGGAAGCAGTACAGTCAGAAAATTAATATTCTTGGATAGTATTTAAGAGCCCAAACAAATATTCATCAATTTGGATTTTAATTGCATGATGGTATATTACTATTTCAGGAATTCTTTTTTAACACAGAGAAAATAAAAAATAAATGACTTTGTTTAATATAGAGCAAACAATTATTTTTCATTGTGAAGACTTATTTCCATATGTTTCTTAAACAGAAAATTCCCATGCAATAATTTATAAATATAGTTTAAAATAGCCATTTTTGGACTCCTATTACAAACAAAAAGTAAGGCAAGTTTGCAGGGCATTAATCATTGTTGAGTAGTTAGCTACTACTTAAAAGTTCAGGAAATCTATAAGAACAATTGCAAGCTCATCTGTTGGTAAAAACATATTCACACTTCAGAAATGTGTCACACTCAGCATAAGCCTAGGGCCCCTCAAAACACAGTTTTGGCCCTGGCCGGTTGGCTCAGCGGTAGAGCGTTGGCCTAGCGTGCGGAGGACCCGGGTTCGATTCCCTGCCAGGGCACACAGGAGAAGCGCCCATTTGCTTCTCCACCCCTCTGCCGCGCCTTCCTCTCTGTCTCTCTCTCTTCCCCTCCCGCAGCCAAGGCTCCATTGGAGCAAAGATGGCCCGGGCGCTGGGTATGGTTCTGTGGCCTCTGCCCCAGGCGCTAGAGTGGCTCTGGTCGCAACTTGGCTACGCCCAGGATGGGCAGAGCATCACCCCCTGGTGGGCAGAGCGTCGCCCCATGGTGGGCATGCCGGGTGGATCCCGGTCGGGCGCATGCAGGAGTCTGTCTGACTGTCTCTCCCCGTTTCCAGCTTCAGAAAAATGCAAAAACAAAACAAAACAAAACAAAACAAAAACAAAAAACACAGTTTTAAGTAAAAATTTCTAGAATACTATTTTTCTCAAGATTACCTTAACCTGAGATTAATTAAAGTAAACAATAATGTCAGCATTTTCAGAGAAAGTGTTTACCTTCTTTGTTTCTTCTGAGGTATAATCAGCTAAATTGGAAAAATCTAATGTATCACTGGCTAATACAGCTTTCTGATAAAAACATTCTATATTGCTTCATCTAATATGGCAGCAAATAACCATATGTACCTACTGAGTTCTTGAAATGTGGTTAGAAAAAATTACTTTTTCATTTTATTTAACTTAATCTATCAGAATAGCTATCATCAATAAATCAACAAATAACATGTTGATGAGGATGTGGAGAAAAAGAAAGCCTCATGCACTGTTGGTGGGGATGCAGATTGATGCAACCACTGTGGAAAGCAGTATGGAAATTCCTCAAAAAAAAATAAAAATAAACTACGTTATGACCCAGCAATTTCACTTCTGTGTTTATATCTGAACAAATCCAAAATTTTAATTCAGAAAGATATATGCACCCCTATACTCACTGTAGTATTATTTACAATAGCCAAGATATGAAAGCAACCCAAGAGCCAATCAGCAGATGAGTGGATAAAGAAGATGTGGTACATGCAGTGTGTCCGTAAAGTCATGGTGCACTTTTGACCGGTCACAGGAAAGCAACAAAAGATGATAGAAATGGGAAATCTGCACCAAATAAAAGGAAAACTTTCCCAGTTTCATACCTATTCAGTGCAGTTCGATGTGGGCTCACGCACAGATTTTTTAGGGCTCCTTAGGTAGCTATCCCGTATAGCCTCTACAGACTCGCCACTGACTGATGGCTTACCAGAACGGGGTTTCTCCACCAAACTGCTGGTTTCCTTCAACTACTTATCTCACTGAGTAATGTTATTCCTATGTGGTGGTGCTTTGTTAGAAACTCGCCGATATTCACGTTGCACTTTGGTCACGGATTCAAATTTAGCGAGCCACAGAACACACTGAACTTTCCTCTGTACCGTCCACATCTCGACTAGCATGGCCGTGGGCTGCTCCACTGTATACACGGTGTTACGTCATCATCTGTGCATGCGCACATGCTGCCACATCATCCTACAGAAACTGGGAGGGTTTTCCTTTTATTTGGTGCAGATTTCACATTTCTATTGTCTTTTGTTGCTTTCCTGTGACCGGTCAAAAGTGCATCATGACTTTACGGACACACTGTATATGTGTATAGATGATGGCCATAAAAAGGAATGAAATCTTTCCATTTGTGACAATATGGATGGATCTAGAGGGTATTATGTTAAGTGAAATAACTCAGAAAGAGAAAGACAAACAGACTATGACTTCACTTATATGTGGACTATAAAAAACAAATGAACAAGCAAAACAGAAACAGACTCATAGATGTAGAAAATGAACTGATGATTGACAGATAGGAAGGGGGTGAAGTACTGGGTGGAAAAGGTGAGGGGATTAAAAAGGACAAATTGTCAATTATAAACATAGTCATGGAATGTAAAGTACAGGACAGAGAATGTAGTCAATAATATTGTAATAACTATGTATAATGCCAGTTAGGTACTTGAATTATCTGGGAAATTACTTTGGAAATTATATAATTGCCTAACCACTATGCTGTAAACTTGAAACCAATATAAAATAATATTGAGTATCAATTGTAATGAAAAAATAAAGTTAGTTAATTAATTAATTAATTAATATATAGCCATATGTGGCTGGCAGCTACCACGCTGGTCAGCATAGGTTTAAATGAATAGTATTTATAGTCTAACTATCACAAGTCTTAAACTATTATAGACATCTTGCTATTTCTACACCATTGATCTTTCTCACCTTCATCTGACACACTAGTTATCCTCTGTCTAAGAAAGAATCTAAATGGCAAAACACTACAAACTAGTGTGTTTGGTTTATGGTGGCGTATCAATTTTCTGTGTAGGTAGAACCAAGACAAAAGCTTAATAAGTTTATTACTGTTATTTTACTGGTAAAAGTTATGGGTGTAGTTATCAGAGATAACAGATTCTCATCTTCCATTCGGAATCTGAGTAATGAGACAACACTTTATGGCCCTTATATTGGTTCCCTTTGCCACAGCTTAGATATATTCATTAAAGAGCACCAACAAGAAAGAAAGCTTATTAAAAAGGAGATTATTAATTTTCAGGCTCATTATTCCAGGAGTTATTTTTCTCTGTTATGTCTCAATGAAATATGTAGACAGGTCTGGAAATGAGGAAGAACAAAAGCTAAGGGGAAAATAAATGTGGGAGCCCCAGCAATTATGCTCGGGACACAGCTGATCTGAGAGCCTTTCTTAGGCTAATGACAAATCACATCAAGTGAGGTTGAAGGGCTGCATAATGATATGTAGAAGGTCAGATGCAAAATAAGAAATTGTGTTCCCAAGAGCAGGAAGCTATGACTGAAATAACTACCTATTAAATGCTTTTTCTCTTAGGGCTCAAGAATGCTAGCTACATGACAAGCATGTTCTGTAAGGCTTTAGAAAAACATGGGTTCAAAATTTAGGGGAAATTTTTTTTAAAAAATAAGTCTTACAAAATAAAATTTAAGAAATGTGAATGTTACCTTTAAGTCACAGGCTGTCAGTAAAGCCAGAGATTTTCCATTCCTTGTTAATGACTGTGACATAGGTCAGCATTTCTCAAAGTGTGAATATGGATGGACTGCTGGTATCAGAATTACTTGGGGAAACTTGTTAAAAATTCAGTCCTGGGATGAGTCCCAAATCAGAATCTCTAAGGGTGGATGCCAGGAATCTGTATTTTTACTAATATCCCCCAAACTGAAGATGATGCCCATGAAAACTGAAGTTTGAGAACTGCTATTAGAGATTTAAAGAATGACAAGGAGCTTGGAAACTCAAAAAGCCCTCATGCACATGTTAGAAGATCAAGGAAAAGGTTTTATAATTTGTTCAATAGCTGGATGCCCAAATTTTTAACCATCACCACATAGGCTGAAAATAATATACATCTAATATCTTCGAGTAACTATGAATAATCTTATATTTTCAATAAAATTAGGCTACAAATCCTTATTAGTAAATAGGGTTGTTAATTTTTTGTGTCATTCGAATATGTCACAGAGCATTTTGAGCCATCAACTACTAATACTACTTTGATTGAAATCCTAAGTTTCCTACTCCAAGAAGTCATGTTTTTATTATGACCTTGGTCATCACTAATCCTAAATAATTGGGGGAGAAAGGTACTTCTATGTCTAGGAGTCTCGTTTTGGGCCCAGAGCAAGGTATAGAATATGAATGATACTCTTGCCTCAACTCAAAGGCTATAAATATAAGCAAGAAAAGAATCTTTCCAGTGGTGTAGGTTGGGATCAGGATAGTTTCTCTGCCTCTGCTCAGTCACTGGGTTGGGGGAGAGTCCTCCCTGAGGACTGAGAAGCAGGGTGTTACTCTGAATTAGTCAGGATTTAATCCCACACCATCTTCACATGTCAGAGAACTGAAAGCTGACTCTTAACATTAAAAAGTAACTTTTAAAAATAAATTCTGGAGATGACGTCAGAGTAATGGCGGAGTAGGAAGCGATACCAATAAATCTCCCCCAAAACTCAACAAGATCTTCAACCAGAAACAGAAAAACCTATACTTGGAGCCTCCAGATGCTTCGCAATACACCCGAAGGCAGAGGCAGCAGCAACCCCATAGCTGGATTATCAGGCTACTAATTGAGGAAGGAAAGACTAGGAGAAAGGCTCCAGGAACACGGACTCTCTCACTGTCGGAGCCTATAAATGCTAATGAGCCTCGACTTCCAACGAGACTAAAGCACAATACATGACATTGCCATAGAGACTTATCAACTGCAAACCTCTACCTGAGCGTGCCAAAGGGGCAGAACCTGGGGTACAGAGTCACCGACCAGGAAGAGGGAGAGAAAAGAAAAAGCAAGAAGATAACCTCTCAAAATCAAGAATAATCTGCTGACTTTATAACCTATCCCATTTTATTATATTTGTTCGTTTGTTTCTCTTATCTTCATTCTTGATACTTTTTTTCCTCCTCCAATTTGGCTGATTAACTCTCTGCTGGTCTTACTCTCTCCTCTTCTTGAACTACACTACCCATAAGTGTTACATCTCCCATTATCTTTTTTCTCCTCTTCCTTTCTATGAGGGTTGCACTCCAAAACCCTTAACTCTCTCTCTCTCTCCTTTCTTTTTTCTTCTTTTAGTGGTTCCTTCTTTTTTTCTCTCTCTCTCTTTTCTCCCTCTATATTAGTTTCTTCCTTTCTCCTTTACATCTCCTCTCATTCAAACCTCAATAACAAACAAATTATCTTATCTGGGACTCAAACTTATGTTTGTGGCATTTTAGGGGGTTTTTACTTCACCTTTTTAACTCACTAGCAGTGCTCCCATCCCTGGCTCTCCATTTTATCTAGTTCTTGTTCCACTAAATACAATAGTATTTTTTTAATTTGTCCCCCCATTTTTCTGTTTTCCTCTTATTCCTCTCATCATAACTCTTAGACAACCAACACCTAAAAGTAAATCATTTTATTCTTGACCCAAATTTTTTCCTTATTTGCTTTTTGTGGGTCCATACCCCCCCTTTTTTTTTTGCCCCTTTATTACTTTTCCCCAATTCAGGTCCTCCATCACAGGCATTGTTTGTTATAATTCACAGTTCACCACAAGATTTTCTCAAGAAAAAGGGGAGAGGAGAGGAAAAAAGGAGGGGGGGAATAATTTCCTTTTTTTTAATTTTTATTTTATTTTATTTTTATTTCATTATTAATTTTAAAAAAAAAACATTTTGATTTTTGATTTTTGATTTTTTTTAACTTTTTATTCTTTATTAAATCTCATTAATACTATCAACAAAACCACCCTCAGATGCCATTAAGGAAGAGAAAATCGAATATCATGGATACAAAAGAAAGAGAGGTAACACAGCTAGATGAGGAAAAATCTATGGAGAAAAAATTTAATATATTGGAAACCTTGGAGCTAAATGACAGAGAATTCAAGATAGAAATCCTAAAAATCCTCCGAGATATACAAGAAAACACAGAAAGGCAATTTAGGGAGCTCAGAAAACAACTCAAAGAACACAAAGAATATATGTCCAAAGAAATTGAAACTATAAAAACAAATCAAACAGAGATGAAAAACTCAATTCACGAGCTGAGAAACGAAGTAACAAGCTTAGCTAATAGAACAGGTCAGATAGAAGAGAGGATTAGTGAAATAGAAGACAAGCAACTTGAGGCACAACAGAGAGAAGAAGAAAGAGACTCAAAATTAAAAAAAATGAGATAGCCCTACAAGAATTATTTGACTCCATCAAAAAAAATAACATAAGAATAATAGGTATATCAGAGGGAGAAGAGAGAGAAAATGGAATGGAGAACATACTCAAACAAATAATAGATGAAAACTTCCCAAGCCTGTGGAAAGAACTAAAGCCCCAAATTCAAGAAGCAAACAGAACACCGAGTTTTCTTAACCCCAACAAACCTACTCCAAGGCATATCATAATGAAATTGACACAAACCAACAGCAAAGAAAAAATTCTCAAGGCAGCCAGGGAAAAGAAGAATACAACATATAAAGGAAGGCCCATTAGATTATCATCAGATTTCTCAGCAGAAACTCTACAAGCTAGAAGAGAGTAGACCCCAACATTTAAAGTCCTGAAAGAGAGGAACTTTCAGCCACGAATACTATACCCATCAAAGCTATCCTTCAAATATGAAGGAGAAATAAAAACATTCACAGATACAGAAAAGATGAGGGAATTTATCATCAGAAAACACCCACTCCAGGAATTACTAAAGGGGGTTCTCCAATCAGATACAAAGAACAAAAAAAAACAGAGCCACAAGTAAAAGCTCCAAGAAGAACACAATAAAACCAAATTTAAACTGTGACAACAACAAAAAGAAAGAGGGGGAGAAGATGGAGATTAACAGTAGCAAAGGACGATGGAGTGCAAAAGTACTCACAAAATAGTTCGCTACAATGAACAGGGTAGGGACCCTTTTCATTACTCAAAGGTAATCACCATTGAAAAAACCACCACAGAAGCACATGAGATAAAAAAGATAGCAACAGAGGAAAGATGTATGGAATACAACCAAATAAAAACAAAAGATAGAAAAATGATTCGATTCCCGGCCAGGGCACACAGGAGAAGCGCCCATTTGCTTCTCCACCCCTCCGCCGCGCTTTCCTCTCTGTCTCTCTCTTCCCCTCCCGCAGCCGAGGCTCCATTGGAGCAAAGATGGCCCGGGCGCTGGGGATGGCTCTGTGGCCTCTGCCTCAGGCGCTAGAGTGGCTCTGGTCGCAACATGGCGACGCCCAGGATGGGCAGAGCATCACCCCCTGGTGGGCAGAGCAGTCGTCCCATGGTGGGCTTGCCGGGTGGATCCCAGTCGGGCGCATGCGGGAGTCTGTCTGACTGTCTCTCCCTGTTTCCAGCTTCAGAAAAAAAAAAAAAAAAAAAAGATAGAAAAATGAAAGAGAAGGATCAAACAAGACACAAAACTAACAGAAAGCAAGATATAAAATGGCAATAGGGAACTCACAAGTATCAATAATTACACTAAATGTAAATGGATTAAACTCACCAATAAAAAGGCACAGAGTAGCAGAATGGATTAAAAAAGAAAATCCAACTGTATGCTGCCTACAGGAAACTCATCTAAGTAACAAGGATAAAAACACATTTAAAGTGAAAGGCTGGAAAACAATACTCCAAGCAAATAACATCCAAAAAAAAGCAGGTGTAGCAATACTCATATCGGATAATGCTGACTACAAGACAGGAAAAGTACTCAGAGATAAAAATGGCCATTTCATAATGGCTAAGGGGACACTGAATCAAGAAGACATAACAATTCTTAATATATATGCACCAAACCAAAGAGCACCAAAATATATAAGACAGCTACTTATTGATCTTAAAACAAAAACTGACAAAAATACAATCATACTTGGAGACCTCAATACACCGCTGACGGCTCTAGATCGGTCATCCAAACAGAGAATCAACAAAGACATAGTGGCCTTAAACAAAACACTAGAGCACCTGGATATGATAGACATCTACAGGACATTTCATCCCAAAGTGACTGAGTATACATTTTTCTCCAGTGTACATGGATCATTCTCAAGAATTGACCATATGTTGGGCCACAAAAACAACATCAGCAAATTCAGAAAAATTGAAGTTGTACCAAGCATATTTTCTGATCATAAAGCCTTGAAACTAGAATTCAACTGCAAAAAAGAGGAAAAAAATCCCACAAAAATGTGGAAACTAAACAACATACTTTTAAAAAATGAATGGGTCAAATTAGAAATAAGTGCAGAGATCAAAAGATATATACAGACTAATGAAAATGACAATACGACATATCAGAATCTATGGGATGCAGCAAAAGCAGTGATAAGAGGGAAGTTCATATCACTTCAGGCATATACGAACAAACAAGAGAGAGCAAAAAAATAAATAAATAAAAATAAAAATAAATTCTTAGAAAAAAGGTAGCCTGGGTTCATAACACCGCTGTCTCAGTTTGGGTATGCCTGAAATAGACCAAGATACATATTTGAGTGAATAGGGGAGTGTGTAGGTATGGCAAGAAAAGGAAGGCAGCCATTAAAGGCTGCATTATCAAGTGAATTTCTCCTGAGGTTGAGTAGATCATATTCCCACTGGGCAAATCTGGAGACTAATATAAAACCCCTCAACCGTATCTCAAGGGAACTTTGATATTTATACACAAACTCCTGTCAGTCATTTGTTGAGGAAGGGAGCATTAATTTGCCTACACTTCTGGCTTGCTATGCATATGGTAAGAGTGGGTTGTCAGAGAAAACTTTCATGCAAACAGATACAGATGCTGGCAGATGAAGTTTGGTCCTGCATGCGCAGAAGTGGTAAGGCAGATAGACCGTTGGCAGGGCACCAAGAGGATCTACAATAATCCTGAAGAGACTGGCAGAGCTACACATGAGACTTTGCTAGAAAAACACATTCCAAATTCCATTTTAGGCTGCACAGAATTATCAAGATTAGGACGCATCAATCATGAGATCCCAATACAAAATTAGCAAATACACAGGAAAACAAGCTGGCATGACTTGAGTCAACATTAAAATAAACAATAGAATTTGACTTCTAAGAGTATCAGGTGATAAAATGTAGATATATATTTGGAATAATTAGATATATAAAAACTGAATCAGAAGCATGAGAAAACAAAAAACACAAATTTGAGAGATTTGAGGAAAATTAATGATGATTGAAATTAAAAATGCAGTGGATTAGTTGAATAGCAGATTAGATTAAACTGGAGAAATTAAAGAAAGAGCTAAAGAATTTTCCTAAAATGAAAAATCAAGTGATAGTTAAAAATTATGATAACATAGTAAAGACATGTAGAAAATCAAGGGACATGGTGTATTGAATTTCTAAAGCAGTTCAGAAGAAACAAAGAAAGATAATTCAGGGGACAGGTAAAATCAATATTTTAAAAGATAATAGCTTGCAAATTTTCAGGGTTTATTAAAGAATCCAGTCCTCAGATTTAAGGACCCCAACAAATAAATCAATTAAAAAATATAGCTTAAGACATTTTGAGTTTTGGATGTTAAAAGACACCCATTTGGAGATAATGGGTTGGTCATTTTATATATGAGTCTGAATTTATGGAAGAATGGTCTGGACTAGAGATACAACTATGGGAATAGCTCCCATTTATATAATATTAAAAGCCATGTGTTTGGATGATACAAATAATTGAAAGCATAGATAGAAAAAAGAGGAAGGCCAAGAATATTATGATAGGTTTTAACAAATGTGAGAAATCAATAAAGGAGACTGAGAAGAATAGATCCATGCAAAAAATCAAATGAGTATGGTTTGCCATGTAAATAAAACATATCAGGGATAAAAACATACTGATTAAATAAAAGGCGGCATGTAGATAAAAAAAATTTTAATTAATAAAAAATGAAAACTAAAACCTACCTTTAAAATTTAACAACATAACAACATGAAGGTTACTGATAACTTTAGAAAGGGCTATCCAAATGAATACAGATGAGAAATTATATTTAGGATTTGATAGGCTCCCTAAATCTGAGAGTTGGATTCTTTAAAAAACCTTGAAGAATTTGAAAGTTATTATCTTTTAAAATATTGACTTTCTTTGTCCCCTGAATTATCTTTCTTTGTTGCTTCTGGAATACCTTTTAGAAATTCAGTACACCATGTCCCTTGATTCTCCACATGTCTGCACTACAATATCATAAATTTTTAGAGAGACAGAGATAGAGAGATAGATTACTTGTTTCACTTATTTGTGAATTAATTGATTGACTCTTGTATGTGCACTGACCAGCATGGAACCTGCAAACTTGGCACATTGAGACTACTCTCTAACCAACTTAGCTATCCAGCCAAGGACCTCAGTTAAATTTTTTAATCTCCTCTCCCCCTATTTCTTTCAACTACACCTGTTGATATCTCAGTGAATGACAACCCTGTCTCTTTCCAGTTGTTCGTACAAGAAACCTTGAATCATCCTTACCATCTCTCCTCAGCTTAGTAAATCTTACTAGCTCTACCTTGAAAATATATCCAGAATCCTACATTTTTTATCAGTGATGTAGCTACATGACAAGTCTTAACTCCAAATCTCTTGTTTAGATACTGCAAGGGACTTTGTAGTGAACTGCATCATGAGTCCCAATTCATTATTCCTTTAGTCATGCCTTTGCCACCATGTAACATTGCAGAGTCTTAAAAAAAATAGAATCAAAATTGATTTCTCCACATCTTGATGTGGCATGGTCACATGACTTGCTGTTGCTAACAGAATTTTAGGAAAAGTAACAGAAGAGTCTCACACAGTACTTGTAAAATAGAGATTTCTCTCTTGTGTCTCTAATACAGTGGTTCTCAAACTTTTTACAGTTGGGGAACATTTAAAATCCTACAAATAATTGTAGGTGCACTATATACAGATTTCTGAGAAATATGTTATAATAATTAAGTCAAATATTAAAGAAAAAAATAGAAAGTTCAAGTGTGCTTTTATGTTAATTACATGAAATAAATATGACAAAATTAAATTTATTCTGACATTAAAAAACATTTTTATGTTACATTTTTTGAGTTATGATTTTCAGAGTTTGTAAAAAAGAGGGGTTAAAAAATTTTAAAAAATGACAAAAAAGTTATCTTTATATAATATATAGAGAGATACATTCTAGTAAGAGTTAGTAAATTCGGCAGGTCCTAGCATGAATGTGTTAAGTTTTTTCATTCTTGCGTTCATGAGAAACATGAGCCTGATGTATCCTAGCAATTTCTTCAATGTTTGGGCATATATCTCATTGAAAGGCAAGCTCTCATTTCTTCATCAATACATTGAAGAATTCTTCTCTTTTTACTCTTAATTGTGTTGAGTGCAGAAAACCCCCACCATACATATCATCTTAACTTTACACCAAACGAAGGATAGAAGAAACTTGCTTCCAGTCTTTCTGGGGAATATGGGAGGTAGTATAAACAATCCAGCACCACAGCTTAACAGCCTTTTGCAACCTAATCAAGCAAGTGAGGTGGGGGGTTGGGCAGCCAATTCCCCACACCTCTGTCCCCCTAAAATCTATACTCCACAAACCTTGTTGGCTTTTTGGTCCCCAACAGGCACATATTTCTCTGGAATACCATAAGGCGCACCTGGAAATCTTCTAGGGTGCACCAGTGCGCCCTGGTGCACACTTTGAGAACCACTGCTCTAATATAACCAAGAAAATGTACCTAGCCAATTTGCTGGTCCAAAAAGAAGGAATTGACCCCATCCAAGTTCAACTTAAATTGACAGATCCTTAGTCAAACTGAAGATGAATAATGAGTGCATGAGCTCAGTCAAGATCCACAGAAACACCCAGCCAACCCACAGATGCATGAGACATGAATGCTCATTACTGTATGCTATATGTGCTATGAAAATGTTCTGATTGTGTTGTTATTATGGAAAGAATAGAAAGATATAGCCTCCTGACAGGTCTCTCAGTTTCTCCCCTTGATTGCTAAAATCTTGCCTCAATACACATACCAGCAAAAGATTTTTTTTTGTTTTTAGTTAGTCTATATATATTTTTTTAGTTTTGAGTTACTTTAATTTTCAATGGCACATTGACAGTGTTGAAAACAGAAATACAAGTATAACCATGGACTTATTTTAACATTTCATCCATATGTCAAACATATATTCGGCTGGCTTTGACAACAGGGAACAAATCTAAGCAATTGGTAAAATAGAAACCAGATAACTGGTGATGTTCCCCAACCCCCAACAATTCAAAGATATCAATCAAGAAACATTTGAATCAAGTGAGACTCAAAGCCGAAGTCCATGTTTCTTTATATACACTAATCAGTGTTTTGTGTGTGACAAAACTGAAAACAAAACCATTTTACACTACCTCCTGGGGTATGAGATTTTCTTTTAGAAACCTACTCAAAATTTAGAAGTCTACTCAAATTCACAAAATGATTTCAGGTTTTAAAAATAAATTTTAAGTTTAATAGCCAAGTGAATTTTAAGAGATTTATTCTGAACTACATTTAGAAACTAATTATCCTTTAACTTATTAAAATTTCCTCACTCAGCTAATGAACACTCAAATGTCTATATATATTTTGAATGTTCAAACTAACATACACCAAAAATCCTAAGGTTAATATGAATAATCACCAAATTATGAGAATATGTTAAAAAATTAGAGGAAAAACATCGTATATTATAAGGCAATACACAAGATGATACTATAGATGAGAAAGGGCCACATGCCCAAACTGACAAGCTCAGGAGAGGCCTGCACAGTGGCCTTGTAGACTCAGAGACCTAAAGTAACCACACAGGATGGTCTGAATTTAACACTTTCTAACTAAAACAGTTCATGGTGGGGAGTCATGTCCTAGGGAGGCATTTTTCTCTAACAAAGGTTCATGCTTACCTTAAAGGAGGCTGTCTGTTGATTTTTGCATCTACAATAATGTACCTGATAATATGTCTTTGACATGTAAGAGTAATCTTTTCCTGTCCCCTCTGGGCACAATCACCCTACCAGAGCAGAAATCACAAATCCCTTACTGTTATTATCAGGTTCATTGTTAACTGTTAACTATCTTGTACTTGTCTATGTAAAAAAAGTATGTGTCTACACATTTTGCATTTTATCCAATCCCAAAGATTTCCCCATTGTAGTAAACATAAAATCTAATTACTATAAGACGTAAAAAAGAAAATAAGAGTGATTTAGGTGTAACCAGTTTATGCCCCTTTGAGATAACTTCATATGTTTTAACTGCGTGCCAATACCATATGTGAATTAATGTGATTAACTGTATCTTATGCAAAAGCCCACTATGCAAGGCCAGATTACCAAAGTGTAATGGGTTTACTCCCTTTTCTGATAACACTATCTGTCAACCTTATTAAGCCAATGTGTGACTTATGTTTGAGGTGTAATAATGTAACCCTATGATGTGAAGAATGGCCAAACCAGATATAAGTAGCTGGAGTGAAGATCAAGTCAGTTTCCTGAGACTGCACGTCACCTATCATAACTATCAGGCAGTTGCCGGGAAGCCCTCTGCCTGTCCAAGCAAGTTTGTTTGGGGGCCCCACCAAAATGATGACCTAGACCAGCAGTTCTCAACCTGTGGGTCGGTTCGACACCCGCCGGGGTCGTGACCCACAGGTTGAGAACCGCTGGCCTAGACTTAGCTGGCCACTTGTCTTAACCATGAATGAATTAAAGTCTATGTCATTCAGCTTGCTATGAGTGTCTTTCCCTATTCAATTGCCTCCCAATTACTCTCATTTTACATCATGAACTACCTAACAAACCCAGCGATGACTTAATTATAACCAATTTAATAGTTTACCACAACACTCTCACTTTGCTTTCTCTCACCCCCCTAATCTATCATCAGTGAGTTTCATGTAACCTCCTTATGTCTGCCCCCTTGATTCTGATGTATAAAATAAGTGGTGAAACTGACATTTTCTGGAGCATTTTCCCAATCCATTGAGATTTGGCTTCTCTCCAGTTGTCAACAGTTTGGTTTAAATAAACTCATAAAAATTCTCTCTGGTTTGGACGTTTCTTATATTAACAATACCAAACCCAGGTTTGGCTGCCTGCCACTCAGAAAGCCAAGAGTGGAGAGGCAAGTGTTGGTGCAAGGAAAGATGGTTGATTATTTAAGAGATGGCAGCTTGTGAAGAGGAGGGACTCTTGTTAAATGACCACCTTAACATCTCAGTGTAGACAGGGCTTTTCTAGGAGAGGGAAGGGGAAGGCAGAGCAAAGGAAACCAGAGGGGGTTGTAGGCTCTCCCCCAGGGCACTATGTGTGAGTCAGCACAGTCTGCTCTGAAAGCCACCCAGGAGCTGAACCTGTGATGATCTGGTTTTCTCAGTGGAAAGTGAACAAACTCCTGGCGCCAAAAAGCCTGAAGGCTGGAGCCTGCTTTCTCTTAGGTTAGTTCCTTGAGTCCTTTAAGCAAACAGGCTGTTTATCCATAGTAGCCATGTGTAAATTTACAAGTCATCATTTACAGAAACAATGTTAAAAGAATGGTGGGGTGGGCTGCAAACAGCCAATACATAGCTTCTTTCAGTATGTTTTATCTTTTTTTGTGAACAAACTTGCACTTTTTTTTTATACTCTCATTACACCAATACACATACATATCAGGGACTTAATCCAGTGTCACTCAACTGAATCAAAGTAAAACTAGGAGACATTTAAAACAAGACACTAATGACTAAGGCCATTACTACAAAAATAAATTATTCAGAGACTTTTAAATACTATTAAGTACTTTTATCCTCACTGGCAAAACTCACTACTAATATTTAGCTATTTATTTGACTTTTCCCCCATCTTTTCTTATTTGTCTCTTTTAGGTACAATTAACCATTAAGCACAAAAATCATGTTAGATATCTTCCATGATTTCTGTCCATGGTTATCTCATTCTGCTCAATAGGAACAGACCTTTTCACCAAAAACATCTGCCTTCCAAGATTTCATCACGAGAGAGCCTGACCCTGCTCAAGAAATGTTGCCCAGATGCATGTCACATCAAGGACCACTCTAGTCTGAATTCTTCTGAGAAGAGACTGAAAGTAGGTGCACAGCATTGAGGCTATCTAAACTTGTACTTACTAAGGAGAGCTCACTGCCTTGCTATCATTTTAATTTTACACGATTATTTCATTGTTTGCATTCAAAATGAAGATTCCTAGGAGACACCACAGACCTCCTGAAACAAAATGTCTGAGTAGAGATTGTGAGCACACATTTGGGGAAAGAAAATAAAGCTTATAGATGAGGGGCACTCACAGAATAACCTCTCATTAAAAAGTTTCTAAAATAGGGAAAACTGCTACAGTGTGTCCGTAAAGTCATGGTGCACTTTTGACCAGTCACAGGAAAGCAACAAAAGATGATAGAAATGTGAAATCTGCATCAAATAAAAGGAAAACTCTCCCAGTTTCATACCTATTAAGTGCAGTTCGATGTGGGCTCACGCACAGATTTTTTAGGGCTCCTTAGGTAGCTATCCCGTATAGCCTCTACAGACTCGCCACTGACTGATGGCTTACCAGAACGGGGTTTCTCCACCAAACTGTCGGTTTCCTTCAACTACTTATCCCACCGAATAATGTTATTCTTATGTGGTGGCGCTTTGTTATAAACGCGCCGATATTCACGTTGCACTTTGGTCATGGATTCAAATTTAGCGAGCCACAGAACACACTGAACTTTCCTCTTTATCATCCACATCTCAACTGGCATGACCGTGGGCTGCTCCGCTGTATACACGGTGTTACATCATCATCTGTGCATGCGCACATGCTGTCACATCATCCTACAGAAACTGGGAGGGTTTTCCTTTTATTTGGTGCAGATTTCACATTTCTATTGTCTTTTGTTGCTTTCCTGTGACCGGTCAAAAGTGCACCATGACTTTATGGACACACTGTATTTAAAAAGGAGGCCTAGAAGAGTTTGCCAAGGGAAGATCTGTATCCTAACCTGAACAGACCCTAAAGAATTATTATGACTTGTAAACAAAGCACATATAGGAGCTGATGCTCTTTGCTATGGTGTGCAAAAGGAAAATAGTTTGACCAAAAATCCTCCGGCTGTGGCATACTTCTGGGCAACTGCTTCCAGGATTACATTTCTACTTTTTTTATGTTCCACTAAAAATACAATCTATTCTATATGGCTTGCTATTTTCTGCAATCTTGGCTAGCATGCTCAGACTCACATCTCTTTAATTAAATAATTTTAACATCTGATATAAAAATTATTGCAAACCAACAACAAACAGACATTGCATAAAATCTTTAACCAGAAAAAGAATGAGGCAAATATTGCAGAGCACATACTCTCCCATGCTGACTCCAAGCAGCTTAGTCTGTGTTTGCAAAATTTTTTATTTCCCTGTTTAACACATCAATAAAAACTAAATAACTCATCCAACCACTATTATGCATCTTTGAAATCAAAAACGTATTTGGCTTCTGTGTGCTAATCTGAAGTTTCACCTCTAAAACAGCAATGAAAGTTATTATCTCACTGTGCCCAATAGGAGAGGCATGGAGATAGGGCTGATGGCTCTCTAGCTTGTCACTCACTCCAGGATTCATCCACATGCCTGTGACAGAGCCTCTGAGTGTGGGAAAATGATAATGTGGTTATTCATACATAGAACCAATCCTTATAAGCCAGATTTCTGAGTCAGTCCCAACATAAAAGCTCTTCTTAAAAAAAGAGGATGGAATCCTACCTCATTGTATGCCCAACAGGTAACTGGAAAACATTTAAGCACCCACTTTACACCTCACTTTTCAGAGTGGATTCCAATATCTTATCTCCAAAACATAACTGAGTAATAGATGAATGAAAACATGTAGAATGAAACTGTATTTAAATATTTATCAAATAACTCTAAATATTCAATTTTGAAATGGTCCAGCCATTGGCAGAGTAATTTTGGCAGAAAATGATAAAAAAAAAATTATTGTCACCATTTGTGTAGCTTGTGTTAGTCATGTCACAATGTCTCTTGAATATAAATAGCGGACTGGATGACAATTTAATAATTGATAAAGTAAAACTATCAAAGTGAGAATCAGCTAATGCTTCTATAGATTCTATATTTCTAGAGACTACTAAATTGGAGTTGTAATATTTAAGATAAAATTATATAGATGGTTATGACTCAAGAAATGAAAGAAAGGCAGATGATTATAGTTTGACTCCTTGTTTATGTATATCATATTCCAGAGAGTGTTTGTGTGTTTTGATATATCAAGATATATGGGTAAATATAAAACCCATGACATTTATAGTAGAGCAAAATTTCTTATAACAATATATACACATCATGAACACACACGTATTTTATGAAATTAAGAGAAAATCAGATTACCATGAGAAATGCTTGGCCTAATCTATGAGATAATATTAGTGAAATAAACAGTAATAACATTTTCTTTAATACTTAGTGAATCCAAATGAAGCAGGGGCAGCATTATTGAATACAGTGAAGAGATCCAAAGTGGGTGGAAGGGGAAAAGCAAAGGCAAATGATTAGAAGTATAGAGAGTGTTTAAATATTCATTCCTTTTACTGTTACATATAAAATGAACTATAGTGTATGATGCAATATTTTAATATGTTTTTTAATATTTTAAAAATATGTTTGATTATTTTTAATGTCGATAGGGGCAAATTGGGAAAAAGGAAAAGTAGGAGGATCATAATGATGAGACAAGAAAGAAAATATTTTAAAAACACTCATCTTATGAACTTGAGCTTCTCTGAGAACAAAGAGATACACTCAGGGCCTGATTTAAGGACTGAAACTATCTTCCCATCAGAACTTCAACCATCTCTTTCTACTCAGTAGAGACTCCAAATACTTGAAGCCTTACTGCCTTTAAAATGGACTGTATATTTCTTTAGGCAGAGACACTGTCATGAACATTATAGTATTTCTAGCATGCTGCACAATACCTAGCACATGGTGGGCACCTATTCTATTATTAATTTAAATATTTGCTAAGCATCTACTATATGCCAGTGATGATTTAGAATCTTTGTGAATAAATTTTCAACTATGTTTGAGTGGTAACTTCAGCATTCACTATTTACTGTCTCAGGTATATTTCTCTCTCCCAATAATCCATAGAGATGAACTGCTTACAGACTGTACTACATCATAGGCTGGACATAAAGTTCTTGATAATTATTCTGTGTTCACAAAATCTTGTTATTATTGCTCCTGTGTAGCCATCTACTGTTCTTCCCATACCCTCTACTCTTTTTTTTTTTTTTGTATTTTTCTGAAGTGAGAAGTGGGGAGGCAGAGAGACAAACTCCCTCATAAGCCCCGCTAGGTTCCACCTGGCATGCCCACTAGAGGGCGATGCTCTGCCCTACTAGGGTGTTACTCCATTACAACCGGAACCATTCTAGCCCCTGTGGCAGAGGCCATGGATCCATCCTCAGTGCCAGGGCCAACTTTTGCTCCAATGGAGCCTTGGCTGCAGGAGGGGAAAAGAGAGATAGAGAGAAAGGAGAGGGGGAGGGGTGGAGAAGCAGATGAGCGCTTCTCCTGTGTGCCCTGGCTGGGAATCGAACCTGAGACTTCCACACACCAGGCCAATGCTCTGCAGCTGAGCCAACCATCCAGGGCCTCATATCCTCTATTCTTGAATCAAAAGGTTGGTTCATGTATCTAGGTGATGATTAGATTAAAAACTGAGGTAAATCACAGTCTGAAATGCGGAGAATATTTGCACTCTGCTTTTCTGTATTTCAAATATAGCTCTTTAAAACCACCAACTTAATTTCTTTTCTCTTTGGACTGATGTTTAGCTTAGTATATACATAATTAGCCAGTTTTCAACCTATTGTCTCTCAGCTTCAAGGTTACCCTTCATTATCATCTTTTGATGCTGGAATGTTTCTTTCTTGCCAGCTGGCACAATATTCATCTTTGTCACTAGTAGGTGCTGGAGGGTTAGTAGAGTAAGGCGGTTCTGTTTCTGTTCCTAGTGCATTTTGTTTTTTACTGATCTTGTCATAATGAGCTGGGGTACAAACACCCAGTGCCACTTACCCCCAAGGAGTTCACTGGCACCCTCACAGTCAGTTTTCAAGCAAATTCCATAATATTCCAAGATGGCTTCACAACAGTACCTAGCAAACCCAGGCCCATGAACTTTGGATCAGTTCCCATCCTGACAACTCAGCAATCCAAGGAAGTTCTCCACTCTCCAGTGGGCTGCAAGTACATCTTCTCCCGCAAAGCCTGTATTCCAGCAATGGAGGATGGAAATCCTTCTTTTTCCAAGTTAGTTTCTTCTTTAGGTGTTCTTTCTAAGAAACAGTGTTCTGTAGAATCTTCTTTTATTCTGTTTAGTTATAAGTGGTAGATAGATACATAGATAAAGAAAAATTTAAGGATTCTTATTAAATATCCCTTGTTCGAATTATTGTTTAGTTTTTATCTTTCACGTGGTCCTAACTGATACAGTAGTAGTGCTAGTAGTAGAAGCAGACTAGCTTTCTTTCTAAGGATTAAAAAAAATCTCATTAAAATATCTCTATTCAAAATAGAAACCCACCAGTGACATAGAAAGCATGCCATTGTCACTCTTTGAGTGAAAGAAGTATGGTCTTATCTATCCATAAATTTAAATTTTAAATATAATGAAAATACTTTTTAAGGTTTCAGCTGTTTCCACCCATGATATTAGTAGGTATTTCACAAGAATGAATGATCAGACAAAATCTTTCTTCTGAGAGAGCTTTCTACAAGAGAGCTCCTAGAAGGCATGCACTGGACGTATGACATTTTTATGCATCATATAAATCTTATGTATATTTCTAAACACATAATACCTAAACACATCCAATAAAAATTTACTTTGTTAAAT
Source organism: Saccopteryx bilineata (assembly GCF_036850765.1). Taxonomy (NCBI): domain Eukaryota; kingdom Metazoa; phylum Chordata; class Mammalia; order Chiroptera; family Emballonuridae; genus Saccopteryx; species Saccopteryx bilineata. Next base: position 265,569,540 of record NC_089490.1, on the reverse strand, counting down.
ATACATATTATTTAACCACAAAAAAACAAACACTGTACCACTTAAAGGGCTACCACTTCACCACTTCATTACTGAAGAACTTCAAAAGCAATCAATGAAAAACTAAGATGTTACAAAAAGAACTGATGCTTCTCATCTCTTTCTCTTCCTGTCTGTCTTCCCCCCTATCTGTTCCTCTGTTCCTCTCTCTGTGTTTGACACACACACACACACACACACACACACACACAAATATTCAAGACTAATCCGTTAACATTAAACCAAAAGCTTACATTATGGTAAGCTTGTAATTTCTAAATATAAACAAACCCACCCAAGACTTTTTTTTTCTTCCTAGTTCATTTTATTGTGATAAAAATTTCATTAATATTAGAGGTTTCTACCATCTAACTCTCTTAAAAATATATGTAATCGACAGACTAGGCTCTTGAATCACTTAGTTAACATGGCTCTGGCAGAAAAGATATCTGATAATGTCAGTCTGAATGCAATAGTCACTAATAATGTTACAACAAAGCTAGTATGTTAGTATAAGATCCCATAATACATTCAGATTTCTGTTCATTCTTTCAATACCACCAGTTTCAAAGAGAAAATGAACAGTAACTGCCTTTAAAGAGACAGGAAAAGGAGAAAAGTCTTCGTATCATTTGAGCTCAGTCTTTGAAGATAAGCATAGGGATGTGGATAAGGAAAATGAAGGGCTCTTGGTAAAATAACTCTGAGAAATGTGATATAGAGGGACTGACAGAAAAATTGACAACCATTTTAGAGATTCCTGGTGAGGTTCTCTACCCCTAATTTATAACATATTTAATATAGTAGAGATATGTATAATAACCTACTAGATTCATTGGAGGTCAGGGAGGGCAAAGAAGGAGTAGAAGAAGCTTAAGAAAGTAATGAATTCTATAACTAAGAGACAGAAGAGTTCTAAATGAGATGAGGAACCAGGGTCAGGCTCACTCTTGAAACCAATAGTGTGAGATTGGGGCCACTTGCCTTTTCCCAAGAGAATATGGGAAAACTGCCTAAGCTAAGATTTGAGAGACTGGGAGCCTAGAGCAGTGAATGAATAAGGACATATTCTCTTGACCAGAAACTAAACTGAGGTTATTATCCTTAATATCACCAGAGGATGATGAACCACCATTAAAAGACCTGGTTCTGGACTGAGGACCAGAAACCTGCATGGAGATGACTTCCAAACTACATTGGTTATTACTTAGTTTGACAAGTTGGGGAATATAATTGGGAAGACTGTGAGTAGAGGATAAGATTAGAGTAAAAATCTTGAGTTGTAAATATCATAATAACAACTGCAATGAGCCTATAGACCTATGGGTTAATTTCTTGAAATTATATTGTCTTTTTATTTCAGCCATCCTTATGTGAATTAAATGTTATATCGATTGTGAATTTGACTTACATTTGGGTTTTGATGTTAAGCATCTTCTTATGTGATTATTAGACATTTGCATATTTATTTTGGAGAAATATCTATCCAAATTATTTGTTTCTTTATTAATTGGGTTGATTTTTAATTGTTGAGTAAGCATTTATTTTCATTCTAGGTATTATTTTTATTCTAAGTCTCTTATCAGAGATATGATATTTTAAATATTTTCTCCCATTTTGTGTGATATCTTTTCACTTTATTGAAGGTATTATTTTCGGCAAAAAGGTGTTTAAATTTTCTGAAGCCCAATTTATCTATTTCTTTTTATGTTACTTGTTTCTTTTGGTAACATATCTATGAAACAAAAACAAAATGTTTGCTTTGTCTTTTATATCCATCTATGTGGTTACCATTATCAGTGTCTTATTCTCTTTAAATTGTTAAAACAAAATGCCATAGACTGAGTGCTTTATAAACAGAAATTCATTTTTCATCACTCTGGAGGTTGGCAGTTTAAGATCAGGGTGCCACTGTGATCAGGCTTTGGTAGGAAACCTCTTCCCGGTTGCAGATTTCATACTTCTCGTATCCTCACATGGCAGAAAGAGGTGAGTAAGCTTTCTTGAGTCTCTTTTATAAGGTTACAAATACCATTTATGTGGGCTACACCCTCATGACCTAATTATTTCTCACATGCCCAACCTCCTTACACAATCACGTTGGGGGTACTAATTCAACATATAAATTTTAGAAGGCCACAAACATTCAGTTTATAACAATTAGATTCAAGTTATTGTGTAGTGTTCTTCCATTTAAATCTTAAGGACTGACTACATTTAGTATTGCTCATAGAGCAGGTCATCTAGTGATGAATTCTCTCTTTCTCTTTTTGTGGGAATTTTTTATTTCTTTTTCATTTTTGATGGTTAGTTTTGTTACCATTGAATTTTTGGTTGGTAGTCTTTTTCTCTTGGGACTTTGTGTATGTTATCCCACTGCCTCTGGCCTCCATCATTCTGATGATGAGTCAACTGTTTATCTTATTAAATATACCTTATAACTGATGAGCCATTTTTTCTGTTGCTGCTTTTAAATTTTTCTCTTTTCCTTTTAATAGCTTGATTATGACATGTCTAGGTGTGCAATCTCTTTGATATCTTATTTGGACTTTGTTGCATTTAATAAATACTAATTAGCAGTTCTTATACGCCAGGCATTATTTGTGGATACAGAAAAAAAAAATCATGGTTTCACCCACAAAGGGCTGAAAGTTTGAAGGAAAAAACATTATATATTGAACAAGGATTATAGTGTAAAAGAACAACTTTGTCAGAAAAGGTACCCTTAGTACTACTTTCATCTTGAGCTAAAGAATGTAGAGCAAAATAAGGAAGGAGAAAAGGACAGAGTAGAACACATTAGTCCAAGAAAATTGGCTGTGACAGGACCCAGAGCTTAAATATAATTCGGGACCTAAAATAAGATTTAAAATCATAGACTCAACATTAAAATAGAGTGAATAGACTAGCTAGTAAGCAGAAACACATTTAAATCATCATTCTTCATTAACCCATTTATGACAGAATAACTTGAATACCCAGATACCTGCAATGTAGTTATATCCTTTCTTCTTCTATTCCTAGTGAACTGTTTAGCAATGCTCATATTGCTTATAACTTTTTAGGAATGCTGACATGAAATTCTTGTCATATAAAAGTTGGTAACTTGAAACCTGATTTTTTTAAAAAGCAATCAAACACACAAGAAACCTAGCTTGTCTCTAAAAAGGTTAAGACAGTGGGGCATAAAAGAATGAAGCTTAGCTCTGGTATTTTTTCAGAAAACAGAAAGAAGTAAATATTCTAGAGAAATTGAACATCAGTAAAATCTATTCTGATGTTCATTATAGGGGGAAAGAGTTTTAAGTCTGGATCAAAATGTATACCTTTATGTAAGCTTGAGGCATGACTTTAATCTGTCACTCAATATTTATTATAAAAATATTTACTGAGTATACCTATTTTTGACCAAGCACTACACCGACACTAGAGACAGAGTAGTTTTTGTTTGTTTGTTTGTTTCCTTGGGTTTTTTAAGGGGAAAAAATAGACATAGCCCTTAATCTAATGGAGCTTAAAGTATCATGGAGGAGATAGATATTAACCAAACACTCAGAAAAAGATACGTCAAACTGTTACTGTGAAAAGTGCTGTGAAGAAGCACATGGAGCTAGAAGAGAATATAAAAAAGGGCACTTGATGTACTCAGGGAGATTAAGAACGTTTTCTTGAAAAAGGCATAACTGAATTTAAATATAAACAATAATCATATAGATAGACATAAAATAGAAGCAGCAGCATTTGAAACACGGTGATGGACAAGTACACAGGTTCTTTGACAAGTGCTTGGGATTGAAAAACATAAATAAAAGTAAAGGAACAAATATGAGTAAATCAGATAGAAGGTACATATTGAGGATAAGAAATAATGAGGATTCAGAGTAGGGTATTGGTGAAGAGAAGCAGTCAGATTAGGGGTAGTTTTGACATTAAAACTCTTTGACTGAACTGACATTGCCTTCTCTATATTTCCTCGAGACCCTAAAGTAAACCATAGGTAATTGTGGAGGTCAGAGAAGTATAACAGAACCTAGGGCATCTTGGATGTACAATAGTAAAGAGAATGGAGAAACATGAGGTGAGGATAGTGGCAGTCAGCGACAAGGCATAAGAAGCTAGAAGAGCTATTTTTACGAAATGTGTACTTTATACTAAGGGCAATAGAGAGCCAGCAAAGATTGTTAGCAGAAGAATGAATTTTTAAAACTTTGTATTTTAATAGGTATAAAAGTTTCTACTTTATTGCTAAACATTTGGGAACTACTGAAGGGTTTTCAGCACACAAATAACGTGTTGAAAATTAATCTGACAACATTATCAAAATGATTTGGAGCTTCAGATAGAGAAGGATCCACAAACAAAAGAATCAGTCAAGTGATTCTGATAGTCTAGAAGAGAGGTGATAAATGATAGAAGTTGAGTAGTGAGAGAGAAAAAAATTTTAAAGAATATGAAATGAAAATTTTAGAGTCAGTTTCTTTATATTTATTTCTTCAGAAGCTCATATAACTGTTTGGCAGAGTGTCTTAGAATCAACATGCCAAAATGTAATCCTCATAACTAAGAAAGATTACTGTAATGTATTTAAACTAAACATACATATTTCTTACAACTGCATCACTGTGTCACTGCAAGCCTAAGAGTATAAAAACAATTTGGTATCTTAATTTTTCTTTCAAAATGAACACACTGATATCGTTTGGGTGTGGGATATCTATGGTGAGTTGTGGGAGAAATTGGGTTTTTGTAGATGCAGACAATCTCTTTTATGTCAGAAAAATTGAGTCCATAACTCAATAGCAAAAAGACAGTGAAGTTGCTCTATAGGTAAGAACAGCTTAATGAAGGGGGACTTGGGGCAAGTGGCAAGTGCCTCGGAGCCTACTAAAGAACTGCCGTCTTGTCCGCACAACCAGCCTTTAGAAAATCTCCACTTAACATTGAATTGCGCCAGTGTTCCCACTGCCAGAGCCAAGCAATACATTTGAAACTCGAGGTAAATAAATTGTCCTTTTGAGTTCCAATTTTAGAAATGTGGGCTTCCCTGAGTCATTCAGAAGCCTCAGAGAACACAGGGCTTTGCTCCCTAAACATGGGCTAAAGGAAGACATATCCCTACCTTTCTAAGACAGCGTCACACCCTTTCTTTCCCACAAGCAGTGGCTTCCTGAGAGCCAGGACATAACTTTACAGTGACATCTGAGAGTGTGGGGACTCAGACTTGACAACAACTCTTTGAGGAGAAGTCCCAGGCTGGACAGACACCCTGGCAGGCTGCATGTGGCCTGCTGCTCCACTGTCCTTTCCACTGGTCCATATCAAGCAAGGATTTGTCTAAGAAGATTACCTTGGCAGACTTTCTCTTTGTTATATATTTGTAAAATCTTCTTTAAAGAAACACAAAATTTTATTTATATGGGGAAATTGCTACTCCACAGATTCAGCAATACATTTATAATGTTTTAATACCATAAGAAGTCACCATAAAAATGATGGGAAATTCATTTCCAATGGAGAGTTAGATGAATATCCTTTGTAATCCTTCACTAAATAGTCAAACAATAAACATTAAAACAATACTTTAGGTATAAGTTGGTAGGCTCTCATTCTAAAATGGGAAAGAAGTTTCAAATCTCTTTTTTTAATGTTTTTTTGTTTTTGTTTTTGTTTTTGTTTTTTTAATAATTTTATTTTTTTAATGGGGTGACATCAATAAATCAGGATACATATATTCAAAGATAACAACTCCAGGTTATCTTGTCATTCAATTATGTTGCATACCCATCACCCAAAGTCAGATTGTCCTCTGTCACCTTCTATCTAGTTTTCTTTGTGCCCCTCCCCCTCCCCCTTTCCCTCTCCCTCTACCCCCTCCCCGCATAACCACCACACTCTTATCAATGTTTCTTAGTCTCACTTTTATGTCCCACCTACGTATGGAATAATGCAGTTCCTGGTTTTTTCTGATTTACTTATTTCACTTCATATAATGTTCTCAAGATCCCACCATTTTGCTGTAAATGATCTGATGTCATCATTTCTTATGGCTGAGTAGTATTCCATGGTGTATATGTGCTACATCTTCTTTATCCAGTCATCTGTTGATGGGATTTTTGGTTGTTTCCATGTCCTGGCCACTGTGAACAATGCTGCAATGAACATGGGGCTGCATGTGTCTTTACGTATCAATGTTTCTGAGTTTTGGGGGTATATACCCAGTAGAGGGATTGCTGGGTCATAAGGTAGTTCTATTTTCAATTTTTTGAGGAACCACCATACTTTCTTCCATAATGGTTGTACTACTTTACATTCCCACCAACAGTGTATGAGGGTTCCTTTTTCTCCACAGCCTCTCCAACATTTGCTATTACCTGTCTTTTTAATAATAACTAATCTAACAGGTGTGAGGTTAGGAAGAATAAATATAATCAAGATGGCCATATTACCCAAAGCAATATACAAATTTAATGCAATTCCCATCAAAATTCCTATGACATTTTTTAAAGAAATGGAGCAAAAAATCATCAGACTTATATGGAACTATAAAAAACCCCAAATAGCCAAAGCAATCCTAAAGAAAAAGAATGAAGCTGGGGGCAATACAATACCTGACTTCAAACTATATTATAGGGCCATGATAATCAAAACAGCATGGTATTGGCAGAAAAATAGACACTCAGACCAATGGAACAGAATAGAAAACCCAGAAATAAAACCACATATATATAGTCAAATAATTTTTGATAAAGGGGCCAACAACACACAATGGAGAAAAGAAAGCCTCTTCAACAAATGGTGCTGGGAAAACTGGAAAGCCACATGCAAAAGAATGAAACTGGACTACAGTTTGTCCCCCTGTACTAAAATTAACTCAAAATGGATCAAAGATCTAAACAAAAGACCTGAAACAATTAAGTAATAGAAGAAGACATAGGTACTCAACTCATGGACCTGGGTTTTAAAGAGCATTTTATGAATTTGACTCCAATGGCAAGAGAAGTGAAGGCAAAAATTAATGAATGGGACTACATCAGACTAAGAAGTTTTTGCTCAGCAAGAGAAACTGATAACAAAATAAACAGAAAGCCAACTAAATGGGAAATGATATTTTCAAACAACAGCTCAGATAAGGGCCTAATATCCAAAATATACAAAGAACTCATAAAACTCAACAACAATCAAACAATCCAATAAAAAAATGGGAAGAGGACATGAACAGACACTTCTCCCAGGAAGAAATACAAATGGCCAACAGATATAAGAAAAGATGCTCATCTTCTTTAGCTATTAGAGAAATGCAAATCAAATCTCTTAAAAGGAGACAAAACTTTCCTAAAGATTCCACACACAGAGGAGAACATGGTTTTCATAGTTAAGAAACACTAAATAAATTCTGTTTGACCAAGTTTCTTTTCTAATACAATATCTAGTTAAAATAGCTATCTAAATAATTAATATATAAAATATGTAGTCTTTTCATGATTAAGTATACTATTTGAAAATATGCTTTCAGAGATAAGTAATTAAAAATTGAACAATGGACATTCATTACTTCTCCGGACAAAATTTTGTTTTAGGGAGCTTTTGGTATTTTTGTAGTGGGTACTACTTCAAGGAGCTAGAATCTACCAGAATTTCTCAGAGCCATACTTTATTTAACCCTTTCCTTATAAATAATGTTTTAATCAGTTCTCTGATGATTTTCCCCCACAGAAATAAGCCTATTTCCTATATATAATATAAGCTTATGAAAAATAGAATTCAATATATTTTCTACATTTTGATTTAATTTCTAAAAAATATATGTCATTGTGATTGATAACTGCATGAGACAATATTGACAGAAATATTAAAGTCCCTGCATGAGAAACAAATCTATAAGTAACTTCTGATCTGTAATAAAACGATTAGAAGCTCATTCACAATAGAACTGTTCTTAATATGACTGAATTAGGTCTGCTTTGTTTCTTTTATACAGGGAACTGCTTTTGCTTTTCTTATGCAGCAATTCCACTTAGAATAACCACCCTCAGATACCATATGTTCAATAGCTTCCCTTTCACTGCAGTCACTTAAATACCTACCCTCTGATTAAATGGCTAGGGTATCTTCTAGCTGTTACAATTCTAGTTTAAAGAAGAAATATATCAAAATTGTTTCAAAATGGTGAATATTTTGTGTATATAGTTTGACAAAGTGATATTGGAAAGATTGTATAGTCTTTTTTTTTTACTTATATATATATATATTTTAATTTATTGATTTTAAAGAGAGAGAGAAAGACAGGGAACGGGAGGGATGGGAAGCAGCAACCAGCAGTTGTTTCCCATACGTGCCTTGACCAGACAAGCCAGGGGTCTTGAACCAGCGACTTCAGCATTCCAGGTCGTTGTCTTATCCACTGTGCCACCACAGGTCAGGCTGTATAGTCTTTTATAAAGTGTTAACTAAAACCAGAACTGTGTAGTCAAAGGGAATTACAATAAGAGAAAACGAACATGCTATTCTTCCAAAGGGAAGACAGAAATAATATATTTTGATGATTTCACCTTTTTTTGTCAGGTAATGATTAAAAACTTGGCAGAAATGAATGTTTGTTGTGTTTTGTGTCAACTCTAATAGGATAATCAAATAAGAATTGTTACTCCTAGTATTCAGAGAAACATAAAGCTGCTCCATGTCAATAGTATCGCTCTAATACAGCTCAGGCTTCAAACGGCACTGATTAAAGTTATATTCACACTGCCCCAAAAGTGCCAAGTGCTGAGAAAAATCCATCTTAAATTACTTCTATGCCCCTCAGTTAGAAAACCCAAGTTATCATGAATACCTCAATGATCACTTGTTCATTCATCCATCTAAGCATTTATTCATTCAGAAAGCAGCTCTCCAAGCACCTACATGCTTGTCCCATGCTTAGGCACTGGGACAATACAATCACAATCAGGATTTAGTATCTGTCCCTCAGGTCTATGGGAGAAATCAGACAGAAGGCAGGTGAGGGACCATATTATAAAAAGTGCTTCATTTTGTGTGTACAAAGTGTTGGAGCACCAACTCATTTACTCACTGGAAACTTCAGAGAGGGTACAACAAATTGAGGTGTCTTAAAGAAACCCCTCATGCTTTATTTCCTCTCAAAAAAGTATTTGTTTGTTTGTTTGTTTATTCTACATTCCCAGAACTTTACCAGAGGTTGTAAATTCAAGGGCCTACAGGAAGTAAGCCAATAATATAAATAAATCAAATCTGTACTCTGTCCTGAAAGAGCAGTGCTATTCAAATTCCAATGAACTGCTACTATGTAGTAACACCACTCTATAAATACTAGATCTATTCATTTTCCAAAAGAAACTTAAAATTCAGATTTTTTTAAATTATGTGAGAGGTGAGGAGGCAGAGAGACGGTCTCTAGCATCAGCCTGACCAGGACCCAAACGGCAAGCCCTCTACAGGGTGATGCTCTGCCAATCTGGAGCCACTGCTTTGTTGCTAGGCAACTGAGCTATTTCAGCACCTGAGGCAAAGCCATGGAGCCATCTCAGCACCCTGGGCCAACTTGCTCTAATCATTCAAGCCATGGCTGCAGGAGGGGAAGAGAGATAGAGAAGGAGAAAAAGAAAGAGGAGCATGAGAGGTGGAAAAGCGGGTGGTCACTTCTGCTATGTGCACTGACTGAGAATTGAACCTGGGACTTCCACGCACCAGGCAGACACTCAACTGCTGAGTCAACTTGCCAGGGCCAAAATCCATATTTTTTAATGCTGGCTACCACTTAATATTTTTTAGCCTTGTGCTGGACAAATGAAACACCCTTAGGCCAGATCACCCACTGGTCACTGGTTTGCAACTTCTAGTTTTCACTTTAGATAATAGCACCCTAAGGTGATACGTGGGTAAGAACTCATGCACTTTATTTTATAAGCTGTTTTTGTCACAAAACTCCTGAGCTATTTAAAAAGATTACTCATCTTTTCGATATTGGTGGGAACTTTAGACAGTCAGCCCATATATGTTCTATAATTGCAGCTTTAGAAACACATAGCCTGAAGGGAAAGAATTTTTACTCTCTTTTAGAGAAGTTTTCAATCTCTAATGGTGTAATATTTCCTTAAAAATATAAGTACACTATCGCAAATGGCCTAAATGGACTTGGGTAGGCACAAAGGGTTAAATTAACTGCCAAAGCGGAGGCACTTGCTTCTCTTAGCGCCACAGAGGAGGGCTACTGGGAGCTATTCATGGCAGAAGCAAGCCTGGTCTTTCTCAGCCCCACACGGATTCACTTTTCTTCTCTATAAAACACACTCTCCTTGGAAACTTAAACATGACTTTGGCTCAAATAAGCAAGAAACATGCCATTTGTAGACAATAGAGCTTCATAAGGCAAAGAAATTACATGATTTTTTGCCATTAGAAGCAAAGCAGATGGAGTGCAAAAGCATAGTTGAGATGCTCTTAAGTGCTCAGCCCCATGAAAGGCCACTGTTTTGCTGCTCCAACAGTATTGTTATTAAATTTTAGGTTTTAGAGAGGCAATGTACAGGGAAAAGAAAAGCAGAGCACTGTCACAGCATCAGACGAAGTGCTGTCCTAATGCAGTTTTGCATAATGTGCTAACATCCCACTCACACAGATGACACCGAAAGTAACCAGTCCCAGTCGAAGTGGGCTCTGCGGTGATCCATATGTTTAGTCAGAAACAAAACTGTACTAATGCAGAAAACAATTTCAGATCCAGCTATCGCATTTGGGAAAGCTGTGAATATATTCAACATTGGCAGTGCTTTAGAATAATTTTGTTTGCTTCAGAATTAATTCTTGGGTTTTACATTTGAAGAGCTCTTGGCAAAATAAAATAATGATGATGAAGATTCTATTGTGTACTATGATACCATATTATTTCTCATTATGATAACTGAACGAAGCCAAAGTGTGCCCCTTTGCAAAAGGCTAAGTATTTGGCAGGCACATAATAATCACTACATTGTTGATAACAGTATGAGGCAGGAGGCACTCTCTGTTCATTGCTAGTGTGACTGTACATTAACACAAACTTTGGTAAAGGTAATGAGGTGGTGTATGTCACAAAATCTTTACGCCTACACTTTGGATACAAGTCCATTTCTAGAAATATATCTTAGATAATCAAGTAGATTATTTATTATAGCTAATAATGAAAATCAAATTGGCACTAATAGCCCACTGGTTAAATAAGTCATCCACACAGTGAGTGGTATGTTTATGCATTGAGGCAGATCCTTGTACTTCATAATGTGAAAAACCTATGACATGTTGCAAGATGTCCAAAGTATATTGCTAAGTGAACAAAGTAGCTTTCAGAACAGGATGTGTATGCGTGTGTGTATACACATACATGTCTATATGCATGCATAAAGTCTTATACTGAGAAAGATAAAAATAAGAACAGAAGAGTAACACAAACATGCAAAGCATAGCCTTCCAGAGGGCTGGGCAGGAAAAAAGTAGGAATTGGGAACTTTTAGTTCTACTTTACTTAAGCAGTGTTTGATTTCTTTTAAGTATGTGTAGCCAGTTTATTGTTCATGCAGGAACTGATAAATTATAATAAAAAAACAATGTCATCTTTCACTCCTTACTGCTTTCACACATGACCTGTGGGATTTTCCTCCCACATCTTTAATGATATTTAGGGCAGATCCCACTGTCTTTCCTTCAATTTTATTTGAATAATTAATCTAATTCCAAATTTTAATCTCTCATACTAATAAAGCTTCTCCCCTCCCTGGCACAATTCTGATGCCTGGTTTGGGGAATAGGAGCAACAAAGAAGGGGCCTAGTCTGCCCTTGTGTTCCCCTTGTCCCACTTCTCTTTCCGTACCCAGTTGTAAATGTCTGATTTTGATCATCGGTTTGTGGTTATGCACGTAAATGTCCTTGTTCATAAAAATGAACACTGAATAAACAATAAGGGGTAAGGGATATTATGCTTTCAACTTTCAAATAGTTTGGTAAGTAAAATTTACATACAGACAAAGAGAAAGGAAGAGAAAAAGTAAAGTAAAAAAACGATAAAACAAAAATGATAAAACAAATGTAGCAAATTGTTAATAATTTTTTTATTTCTGTGAAAGGAAGAAAAGAGTTCTTTATGCTAGACTGCAAATTTTTGTCAAATATTAAATTATTTCTAAAAATAAACCTTCAACAACATTTGACGCCTACCCTACTCACGCCTGTCTTCTGCAGCGCCGGCCTGGCCCCTTGGAAACTCACCCAGGTGCGCCGCCTGTCGCAACAGTTGCTCTCATTTCACTCTGCCATCAACAGCTGCTTTTTGACTTTGCCAATCAAGAGCTAGAGGACACATATCAATCTTTCTCAAGTTCTCACTTAGCCAGCAGCACAGGCAGGGCCTAGAAGTTTTTGCAGCCCACCGAGAAGCCATCTGAAGAATCCAAAGCCAGACTCCCCTTTTGGTAAGCCCTGTCTTTCCCATGGGTTTGCTTAGTTGGCAGTGAAGGTTGGAGGGTGTGAATAGTTGAGTGCTACTATATTCTCGACTATTGAAAAATACCCCCAGAATAAATTCCAAATCCTTCTTTGAATAGGCTCCTGGAGATGAGGTGTCCTGTATATTAGCAAAGCCTATATAGATACATCTAATTTCTTTAGCTGTGATAAAAATTCAATCATTCATCACCATCTCTCCCCCTACACCTTCCTCCATCTCCCCTCACCCCTCTCCCCTGACAATCATTACACCGTTGTCCTGTTGCCCATGTACATGAGGTTTTTCTCTTTTTTTTTTTGCTCAAACTCTTTATCTGCCCAACCCCGCCCCCCAACACCCCACCTCCAACAGCTGTCAACCTGCTGTCTATCTATGAGTCTGTCTCTACTTTGCTTGTTAGTTTATTTTTTCATAAGATTCCACATATGAGTGAAAAATACGGTACATATTTCTCTTTCTCTGCCTGGCTTATTTCACTTAGCATAACGCTCTCCAGGTCCATCCATGCTGTCACAAAAGGGAAGATTTCCTTCTGTTTTACAGGAGAGTAATATTCCACTGTATACATGTACCATAACTTTTTTATCTACTCATCTACTGATGGGCACTTGGAAGGAGACTTGACTTGAGGTGATAAACACACACTACAGTGTACAGATGATGTGTTGTGAAATTGTGTACCTAAACCTATATAATTTTGTTAACCAGTGTCACCTCAACAAATGCAACAAAAAGGAAAAAAAGTCAACTGAAGTCAACAGAAAAAAATTATATTTTATATCCTGTTCCACATATATGACTTCAGTGGCAGAAATGTTTATAAAGCTAAAGAATAGAATGAATAAGCTAAGTTTTAGATACATTTATTTTCTCCATACTTCAAGAGGGTATGTGTGTCTTTCTCTTATCTTAGTGATGTGAGGACTCCTTCAATTTCAGGTTCTCCCCTGTGTAGACCTGAGCTCACTGATGGGATGGAGAAAGAAAGAGGCCAGGAGAAGAGTAGCTTAGATAGGTTCAAAAAAATGGAAACAGAAAGAGAAACAGGATATCTAACCAGATTTGGAAGAATATAAATTTCTGAAGGTCCTCAAAGTAGTCAAGACCAAAATCCTCTGGCCCTGTTGATGTCTAGGGAATTACCAAACCTTTAGAGGGAAAGGTTGTAAATACATCTATAGAAATTAGCCTCAAGATACCATAGCTCCCAGACTCATCTAAGAAAACTTTATGTCCCCCATTTTGGTAGCAAAATATTAGTTATCTGCTTACCATTGACTATATGGTCTTGGACAAAAATAACAGTATAAGCCTTGAAGAGTTGAAGACTAGCATATTTTTTCTGATTTCTACATAAAAATCTGGGTTGGTCCTAGGCAATAAAAGGGGCTCCTAAAATACTGAGTTTCAGAATTATACTTATTTGATTTAAAGAAAAGTTGCGATTCTTATATACTTGAGTTTATAAGATTATTCATACCAGTGACACTTTCACAGTAATACAGAGATTTCCCTTTTAGTAAAAGTATTTGCTGCTACTCAGTCACATCAAGGAAACACAGTAGCACATGCTAGTGTGCTAGTACTATGGTAAAATTCACTGCCTCTCTGGGTCTTAAAATTAGATATAAAAAACATAATTCTTCTTATACATGTATATTGTGTTTAATACTGTAATAAGCCTGTGTGCTAAGTCATAAGATAGGATCAGCCTCCTACTTTTCTGGTGTAGTTCATTCTCTGTGTGATTCGAGGCCTTAATATGGATTTAAGGACCATGAGCAGGTAGCTTCCATAGCAGGTAGAATCAATACTCGTGGCTTCAGCAGCCTAAAGAGTACACATGGGTCTGGACATCAGCACCTATCACCCAGTACTAGCAGTCTGCACAAACCACACTGTGGCATCTCCACCAGCAGGGGTGGTTTAGTAGACCTCAGTGATCACCTTAATAGCTGTCAGAGAAAACAATGAAAGAAAATGATCATCATAATGTGGAAACCAAGAAAATGCCTTGGTTACACAGGAATTGTACTCAATGCCTTGAGTACACAGGAATTGAGTGCAGGAGGGAAGAAATTCTGAAGCAGGCCTGGAAATGAAGGAAGAGACAGAGAGTGGGAGGATGGTGGACAAGGTTGAGAATTGCCATTCTGTGGCTCGGATTTGGGTCGGAATCTGGTGCATGCATTCCCCTGATTGAAAGAAATACAAAAGTAGCCCACGTTTCCTACCCCAGGGGAAGTCTGAAGTCTGCAGCCATGGGAATGCATCAACAATTCTAGTGTCTGTCTAAGCCACTTTGGGGCAGTGAGTCAGAAAGTGCAGGCAGAGAAGTCCATAGAATAGCATACCTTCACTAACTCTGCCACTTACTAACTTTTCCATGTTTCATGGAGTCACCTTAATCCTATAAACCTCAATTTTCTAGTCTATCAAAGAGAGATAACAATGATGTTGCTGTAGTTCTGATTTATTATAGACCTAACATTAAGCAATGAGTTTGCTATATGTATATATGTGCTATTTTCCTGTGAGTATGCTATTATGTATCCAAGTCAGAGTCCCACTAAGAGTTCTGAGCCCAAAGTGAGGAGGAAAGATGCTTTCTTCTACAGTATGGATATACGATACCCTGAAGCCTAGAAATCCGGTGCCCCATTCTTCACTCTACGCAGGCTGTGGCACAGTAAGGGATGTTGTAGCAAGAACAATTATATATGTGGAGCTTTCTACAAGTCAGTTCACATTGAAATGAATATCACAAGACTCTTTAAGAGCCAAGAATGTAACAGAAGGACTTGGAGTCCAAAAAATGATTGATAGCTACTTGGAATGACTATCAGAATTCAGTTGAGAGTCTATGGGACTGCTTCCCAATTTATAGTAGATTTGAGTAGCCAAGTGATTTCCTGAAAGAGTGAAGACTCTTCCCTTATCCAAAAATCTTTGACATTCACATTGAAATATTTCAGAGACAAGGCTATAAGAATGTCAGCCTCTTAAATATTATTTCTTTTGTCAGTATTCAGGAGAGTGGTGGGGGAAATCCTACCGAATTTCTTTAGTCTCTAGTTCTGTCTACTCAATGGCACCAAAGGAGCAAAGGAACACAAAGACATGAACCGCTCTCCTAGAGAAATCCTGGAGGTAGACTTCTGCCCTTAATATTGTTCACTAGGAGCAGGGGGAAGAAGCTGCAAGACACTCTCCCAGTAGTTTGTCATTGTCAGGAGGCACTGGGCTAGGGGCCCTAAGGAGCTTTACTTCTGCTTTCTCTGTTTCATGCTAATACAATTCAAGTGCTCATTTCTATCCAGGGAGTGTGAGGCAAGCACAACAATCTCATTAATAAATCCCAGGATTGGCCCTGGCTGGTTGGCTCAGCGGTAGAGCATCTGCCCAGTGTGTGGAAGTCACAAATTCAATTCCCAGTCAGGACACACAGGAGAAGTGACCATCTACTTCTCCACTCCTCCTCTTTCACTCTCTCTGTCTCTCTCTCTCTTTCTCTATCCACCTCTCTTCCCACTGCAGCCATGGCTCATTCGAGCAAGTTGGCCTCAGGCGCTGTAGATGGCACCATGGTCTCACTTCAGGTGCTAAAATAGTTCAGTTGCCAAACAACAGAGCAATGGCCTCAGATGGACAGAGCATCACTCCCTAGTGGGCTTGTCAGGTAAATCCCAGTTAGGGCACATGTGGGAGTCTGTCTCTCTGCCTCCCCACCTCTCACTTAAAAAAATTATATAAACAAATAAACAAACAAATAAATAAATAAATCCCGGAATTTCTACCCTTTACTCCATTTACTAACACAGATTTTCTAAAGTAAATTCTGTATCATTTTTTTAAAAAATTTTATTGATTGATTTTAGTGAGAGAGAGAGAGAGAGAGAAACAGGAATGATATGTGTTCCTGTATGTGTCCTGACCAGGGATTGAACCAGCAACCTTCTGTGCTTCAGGACAATGCTCTAACCTACCGAGCAACCCAGCCAGGGCAAGTCTGCATCATTAATGGTAAAGTAGTTGTACAAAATAAGTTGCTTAGATTCCATTTACAAAGCATGAATTCATAGTTCTTAAAATTGAGGAAAAAAAACAACAATTTTCAAACTCCCTCTTTCCTTAGCTGCTGCCATGGTTAGTGTTTCTTAAATGAAGGTTAGGGGCATGGGCTAGACCAGGTCTTTGGGTTTCTACTCTGCTGTTGTCTCTGGGTTATCAGAACAGGTTCTCAATAGCTCTTATCAAAAATCAATAAACTCCACTATATCTTTTACCATGAGATTCATATTATCTATGACAGTTGATAGAGATTATGGTTAAAAGCATGGACACTAGGGTTCAGACTGCCTTTTTCTCAATCTCAGTATTATACTTACCAGCTACTTATCTATTGACCTTGGGAAAGTAACTTACATCTTTCTGTGACCTTTTATCCATATTAGACATCTTTGTAGTGGTTCTTACATCAGAGAGAGAATGTAGGTAAAGCACTGTGCAGTGTCTAGCACCTAGCAAAGTGATAAAAAATCA
The DNA here is from genome assembly GCF_036850765.1 of Saccopteryx bilineata. Lineage (NCBI taxonomy): Eukaryota > Metazoa > Chordata > Mammalia > Chiroptera > Emballonuridae > Saccopteryx > Saccopteryx bilineata. The sequence continues at coordinate 265,552,483 of NC_089490.1, read as the reverse complement.
TGGCAATGATTAGCACTATCATCATCATCATTATTATTGTTATAGTTACTTCAGAGATAAACAAGACTATAGATTATTTTAATTTATTAAGAATATCAAGGATGCATTTTAAAATAATATACTTTAAATTTATAGCCCTAACAAAACTTCTTTACAATGTACTAAATAATGTTCAAAATATAAGATTTTTTTAAATGACCATAGATATATCAATATTTGCAGGTGTAAGGACAAATACCAGTTAAAAATAAGAGATTTAATTCTCCCTGTTGAAAGAAAACAGAAGAGACAACACTCCTTTTGCCTAGAACATTTACTTTAGAAATTTTCTAATTGTAAACCCTTCCTTTGTCTTTTTGAAATATATGCAAATCTTTTAAAAGCTCAATAGGCTTCTTGACAGCTTGAGGACTCAGGCACCTTGTTTATGGGCACCATCTATTTGAAATCTAAACATCAAGGAGACGGAGCCTCTGTGTCACAGTTTCTTTGAGAGAGTAGGAGGCAAACTCCAGGATATCCTGCTCCATATTGTAAAACTACCTCATGTCACATAGATATGAGAACTTTATTTTCTTTTGGATAAAGCTAAAATATAGATAGCCACCCCAATTACCAGTTAGGATGAATTATGAGTGTGATAAATAGTACTGTCAAGTCTTCTGATCTGAGGACTTGAAAACTCCTCAAGTAATGGGCTATATACCTGCTTGGTTATAGAAAAGAGTGAGATTTCTTTCTACCTTTGCAATCTCTTAGTGGATTGCCTATCATGCGCACCACATTTTGGTAAAATGTTTCTTCAATAATAAATATTTTCTTGCACTTATAGGTTTTTCTGAGTTAGCAGGAATTTTTTTTTTGAATTTTATTTTTCCAACACATATAAATCATTTAGTAGAAGGTTCCAGATGGAAAAGAAAAAACTTGCAATACTGTCTTATTCATAAGATAGTGTAGTTAATTGCTAATTCAGGATATCACAAATTCTCAAACTTCATTGTCTCAATTCCATTTATATTTGGCCATTGACTTTGACAATATTAATGTTACCTGAGCTTCTATAAAGAAAAGCAATGGTTAAAAGATGCCCGTATTATTTTGTGTTCTAAGAAATGGCTTGCTGCAAAGAACCACCCTTCCCATATGACTTAGATAATGCCTCTCATTTACTTTTAACAAGGTCAGACATAGATGCTCATTCTCATTCTTTCCCTCAAAAACTATTTGTTGAGCCCTGGCCAGTTAAGCCCTGGCCAGAGTAGTAGAGCATGGGTCTAGCGTGTGGAAATCCCAGGTTTGATTCTCAATCAGGGCACACAAGAGAACTCTACCCCTCCCCTCTCTCACTTCTTTCTCCCTAATCTCTTTCTTTTTCTTCTCCTCAGCCAAGGCTCGATTACAGAGAGTTGGCCCTGGGAACTGAGGATGGCTCCAAGGCCTCTGCCTCAGGTGCTAAAAAAAAATTTTTTTTAAATAGCTCTGGTTGCAACAAAGCATAACCTCAGATGGGCAGAGCATCACCCCTTAGTGGCCTTGCCTGGTGAATCCCAGTCCGGGTGCATACAGGAGTCTTTCTCTGCCTCCCCTCCTCTCACTAAAAAAAACCTATTAGTTGACCCATTTTGTTCCTACTGATCAATTACAACAAAATGCTTTTTAACAAAATTTTGGTTGATTTTCACTTTTGCCCTGATTCCTGAACTTTCATCAAACCTACAACCTGAGCCAGCATACAATACCTCCTTAATAACTCCCTACTGACTCTGAAATGAAGCCATACTCATAAGTCTACAGGAGCTAAGCAGAGTTGTTAAAGACAGGACATTGTGGACATCACTCATTCATAAGGTCCTCAGGAGTCAGAGATGACTCAACAGCATGTAACACCCACACTTAGAGGAGACTGATACAGAGTAAAACGAACTCTAGTCTACTGTCCTATCAAGCCAGCTGTACCTTTCCATCTTCTCCATCCCACTTCCACCAACAAGTTGAGTCTAGCTTTCCTTAGTCCTCCTAATTAAAGAAAACCTAGTCCTTGAGACTCACAGATCTCATAATCAGAGTGTTTCTTATTGCAAAAGTCCTCTCCTGCTATTGAAATAGTTTCTTTCATACCTTTTATAATAATTCTCTTGAAAAAGATCTCTGCTTACCTAAATCTGAATACTTTTATGACTACTTATTTCTCAGCTAATTCATGTTTACATAAAAATCAGGCAAACAAAAACTATAGTTTTTGTATGAATTTACTTACAAAAGAAAATCAAAATGTAAGTTATTCAATTTTTACAAATTGACTTTCACTTTGATTGTTATGGTCACTCTTTGTTTTATGAAACAAATATTGCTTCTAAAAATGATAAACTAGGCCTTGAACAGTTGGCTCGGTGGTAGAGTGTCAGCCCAGTGTGTTAAAGTCCCAGATTCAATTCCCAGTCAGGGCACATAGCAGAAGTGACCGTACACTTCTTCACCCCATTCCTCTCTCTCTCTCTCTCTCTCTCTCTCTCTCTCTCTCTCTCTCTCTCTCTCTTCCCCTTCCACAGCCATGGTTCAAATGGTTTGGGTGAGTTGGCCCGAGCACTGAGGATGGCTTTGTGGCCTTGCCTCAAGCACTAAAATAGCTTGATTGCCAAGCAATGGAGCAGCGGCCCCAGATGGGCAAAGCATTAGCCCCAGATGGGGCTTGCGTTGTGGATCCTGTTTGGGGCATATGTAGGAGTCTGTCTTTCTGCCTCTGTGCCTCTCACTTAATAAAAAAATTTTAAAAAACATAAACTAATAAAATGTTTTTTCTGGATATGTTTTACCTAAACTGAAAGATTCTTAATAATAGCAGACATCTTCCCTTCAGCCATTATTTTTCTTTATTATTTATTGATTGATTTTAGAGACACAGAAAGAGAAAGTGAAAGAGAGGAGCATTTGTGGTTTCATTTAGTTGTGCATTCATTGGTTGCTTTCCATATGTTCCAGGACTGGGGATCAAACCTGCAACCTTGTCATCTTGAGAAAACACTCTAACTGACTGAGCTACCAGCCAGGACCCTCTCTAGCCATTATTGAGTTTGTTCCACTTACTTCATGAATGTATTGAATTTACTCAATTGGTTGAATGCTAATAGATTATTTCCATCTTAGAAATTAAAATAAAATAATTAATTTGATTTCCAAGAAACTGACTTTTTTAAATGTTTTTAAAATGCAGATAAATATCTTGCTGCAGAAGAGCCATCAATCTCACTTTACACAGAAAAAAGCAGTGTATATTCAATATCAAAACAAGTATGGGTCAGAGTAATGGCGGAGTAGGAAGCGATACCGATAAATCTCCCCCAAAACTCAACAAGATCTTCAACCAGAAACAGAAAAACCTATACTTGGAGCTTCCAGATTCTTCGCAATACACCCAAAGGTATGATTGAGTGAAAAATTGGCTAAATATATAACCAAACCCCGAAGGAAATAGGGAGTAAGAAATGCTCCGCCTTCCTCACTAACCTAAACAGGGCGGCTTTCTCTGGTAACTGTGAATATAGAAACTGAGGCGGGCAAAGGGGGTGAATAGATCCAGGCCGCCGCAGCAAAAACGGCCGAACCAGGCTGTGGCTCAGAGATCCAAGCCGAGGAAAATCTGATCCTGTGGCAACCCGGGCAATACAAGCTAACACTCGCGCCAAACCCAAACAAAGAAAGACAAGCGGAGCGGCCATTTTACCCGGTCTCCTGGTCGGTGCGCAGTTAGTGGAAGAGAGAATTCTTCCTAAGCCGCGGAAGTGGGTGCCCGTGTTGCCCCACGGAGAGGCAGGGTCAGAGGCCTTTCTGTGGGCTGAGGGCAGAGTCTCTGGGCAGCCCCAGCGCCCTGGGAAAGCCACGCACGGGAGGGAGTGAGAACTACTTCCAACGGTGGAGATTTTCCGTGCTGGTGAGGGTTTTACTCAGAGGGAACCGCGGCCGGCCTCATATCCTGGTGTGCGCGCGCAGATAAGGAGTGAGCGATTCCTCCGAGTGCCTCCGCAGTGCGCGCCGGTGTTATCGCAGAGAGGGGCAGAGTCAGGGGCCTTTGTGTGGGCCAAAGCGGAATCTCGGGCCGCCCCAGCGCCTTGCAAAAGCCGCGCACGGGGACGGAGCGAGACTCAATTCCAACGCTGCAACTTTTCCCTGCGGTTGGGGGTTTCACTCAGAGCGTGAGACTGCTGGCCGGATATCCTGGTTGCAGACAGTGAGTGAGAGTTTCCTCCAAGCGCCCCGGAAGTGGGCGCCCGCTTGTGTTACCGGACAGAGTGGCAGAGCCAGTGGTCTTTGAGTGGGCGGAAAGCCCACCTGATTATGCTAGCAGCTCTGACTGACTGAGCCTTACCCAGAGCCCTGTGCTGAGTGGAAATAGAGTGGGGAGTTGCCAGCAATTTGAGCCTCTTACTATCCAGGCAGAGGCAGCAGCAACCCCATACCTGGACTATCAGGCTACTAATTGAGGAAGGAAAGACTAGGAGAAAGGCTCCAGGAACACGGACTCTCTCACTGTCGGAGCCTATAAATGCTAATGAGCCTCAACTCCCAACGAGAATAAAGCATAATACATGACATTGCCATAGAGACTTATCAACTGCAAACCTCTACCTGAGCGTGCCAAAGGGGCAGAACCCGGGGTACAGAGTCACCGACCAGGAAGAGGGAAAGAAAAGAAAAAGCAAGAAGATAACCTCTCAAAATCAAGAATAATCTGCAGACTTTATAACCTATCCCATTTTATTATATTTGTTCGTTTCTCTTATCTTCATTCTTGAGACTTTTTTTTCCTCCTCCAATTTGGCCGATTAACTCTCTACCGGTCTTACTCTCTCCTCTCCTTGAACTACACTACCCATAAGTGTTACATCTCCCATTATCATTTCTCTTCTCTTCCTTTCTCTCTATGAGGGTTGCACTCCAAAACCCTTAACTCTTTCTCTCTCTCTCCTTTCTTTTTTCTTCTTTTAGTGGTTCCCTCTTTTTTTCTCTCTCTCTCTTTCTTTTCTCCCTCTATATTAGTTTCTTCCTTTCTCCTTTACATCTCCTCTCATTCAAACCTCAATAACAAACAAATTATCTTATCTGGGACTCAAACCTATGTTTGTGGCATTTTGGGGGGTTTTTACTTCACCTTTTTAAGTCACTAGCAGTGCTCCCATCCCTGGCTCTCCATATTATCTAGTTCTTGTTCCACTAAATACAATAGTAAGTTTTTAATTTGTCCCCCCATTTTTCCATTTTCCTCTTATTCCTCTCATCATAACTCTTAGAAAACCAAAACCTAAAAGCAAATCATTTTATTCTTGACCCAAATTTTTTCCTTATTTGCTTTTTGTGGGTCCATACGCTCTTTTTTTTTTCTTTTCCTTTTTTTTTTTTTTTTTTTTTCTTTCTCTCTTTTTTGCCCCTTTATTACTTTTCCCCAATTCAGGCCCTCCATCACAGGCATTGTTTGTTATAACTCACAGTCCACCACAAGATTTTCTCAAGAAAGAGGGGAGAGGAGAGGAGAGGAAAAAAAGAGGGGGGGAATAATTTCCTTTTTTTAAAAATTTTTATTTTATTTTATTTTTCTTTATTTCATTATTAATTTTTTTAAAAAAAACAACTCTTTTCGATTTGTTATTTTTTTATTTTTTTTAACTTTTTATTCTTTATTAAATCTCATTAATACTATCAACAAAACCACCCTCAGATGCCATTAAGGAAGAGAAAATCGAATATCATGGATACAAAAGAAAGAGAGGTAACACAGCTAGATGAGGAAAAATCTATGGAGAAAAAATTTAATATATTGGAAACCTTGGAGCTAAATGACAGAGAATTCAAGATAGAAATCCTAAAAATCCTCCGAGATATACAAGAAAACACAGAAAGGCAATATAGGGAGCTCAGAAAACAACTCCATGAACACAAAGAATATATGTCCAAGGAAATTGAAACTATAAAAACAAATCAAACAGAGATGAAAAACTCAATTAACGAGCTGAAAAACGAAGTAACAAGCTTAGCTAATAGAACAGGTCAGATAGAAGAGAGGATTAGTGAAATAGAAGACAAGCAACTTGAGGCACAACAGAGAGAAGAAGAAAGAGACTCAAAAATTAAAAAAAATGAGATAGCCCTACAAGAATTATTTGACTCCATCAAAAAGAATAACATAAGAATAATAGGTATATCAGAGGGAGAAGAGAGAGAAAATGGAATGGAGAACATACTTAAACAAATAATTGATGAGAACTTCCCAAGCCTGTGGAAAGAACTAAAGCCTCAAGTTCAAGAAGCAAACAGAACTCCAAGTTTTCTTAACCCCAACAAACCTACTCCAAGGCATATCATAATGAAATTGACACAAACCAACAGCAAAGAAAAAATTCTCAAGGCAGCCAGGGAAAAGAAGAATACAACATATAAAGGAAGGCCCATTAGATTATCATCAGATTTCTCAGCAGAAACTCTACAAGCTAGAAGAGAGTGGACCCCAATATTTAAAGTCCTGAAAGAGAGGAACTTTCAGCCACGAATACTATACCCATCAAAGCTATCCTTCAAATACGAAGGAGAAATAAAAACATTCACAGATACAGAAAAGATGAGGGAATTTATCATCAGAAAACCCCCACTCCAGGAATTACTAAAGGGGGTTCTCCAATCAGATACAAAGAACAAAAAAAAAACAGAGCCACAAGTAAAAGCTCCAAGAAGAACACAATAAAACCAAATTTAAACTGTGACAACAACAAAAAGAAAGAGGGGGAGAAGACGGAGATTAACAGTAGCAAAGGACGATGGAGTGCAAAAGTACTCACAAAATAGTTCGCTACAATGAACAGGGTAGGGACCCTTTTCATTACTCAAAGGTAACCACCATTGAAAAAACCACCACAGAAGCACATGAGATAAAAAAGATAGCAACAGAGGAAAGATGTATGGAATACAACCAAATAAAAACAAAAGATAGAAAAACAAAAGAGAAGGATCAAACAAGACACAAAACTAACAGAAAGCAAGATATAAAATGGCAATAGGGAACTCACAAGTATCAATAATTACACTAAATGTAAATGGATTAAACTCACCAATAAAAAGGCACAGAGTAGCAGAATGGATTAAAAAAGAAAATCCAACTGTATGCTGCCTACAGGAAACTCATCTAAGTAACAAGGATAAAAACAAATTCAAAGTGAAAGGCTGGAAAACAATACTCCAAGCAAATAACATCCAAAAAAAAGCAGGTGTAGCAATACTCATATCGGATAATGCTGACTACAAGACAGGAAAAGTACTTAGAGACAAAAATGGCCATTTCATAATGGCTAAGGGGACACTGAATCAAGAAGACATAACAATTCTTAATATATATGCACCAAACCAAGGAGCACCAAAATATATAAGACAGCTACTTATTGATCTTAAAACAAAAACTGACAAAAATACAATCATACTTGGAGACCTCAATACACCACTGACGGTTCTAGATCGGTCATCCAAACAGAGAATCAACAAAGACATAGTGGCCTTAAACAAAACACTAGAGCACCTGGATATGATAGACATCTACAGGACATTTCATCCCAAAGTGACTGAGTATACATTTTTCTCCAGTGTACATGGATCATTCTCAAGAATTGACCATATGTTGGGCCACAAAAACAATATCAGCAAATTCAGAAAAATTGAAGTTGTACCAAGCATATTTTCTGATCATAAAGCCTTGAAACTAGAATTCAACTGCAAAAAAGAGGAAAAAAATCCCACAAGAATGTGGAAACTAAACAACATACTTTTAAAAAATGAATGGGTCAAAGAAGAAATAAGTGCAGAGATCAAAAGATATATACAGACTAATGAAAATGACAATACGACATATCAGAATCTATGGGATGCAGCAAAAGCAGTGATAAGAGGGAAGTTCATATCACTTCAGGCATATATGAACAAACAAGAGAGAGCCCAAGTGAACCACTTAACTTCACACCTTAAGGAACTAGAAAAAGAAGAACAAAGACAACCCAAAACCAGCCGAAGAAAGGAGATAATAAAAATCAGAGCAGAAATAAATGAATTAGAGAACAGAAAAACTATAGAAAAAATTAATAGAACAAGGAGCTGGTTCTTTGAAAAGATCAACAAAATTGACAAACCCTTGGCAAGACTTACCAAGGAAAAAAGAGAAAGAACTCATATAAACAAAATCCAAAATGAAAGAGGAGAAATCACCACGGACACCGTAGATATACAAAGAATTATTGTAGAATACTATGAAAAACTTTATGCCACTAAATTCAACAACCTAGAAGAAATGGATAAATTCCTAGAACAATACAACCTTCCTAGACTGAGTCAAGAAGAAGCAGAAAGCCTAAACAGACCTATCAGTAGAGAAGAAATAGGAAAAACCATTAAAAACCTCCCCAAAAATAAAAGTCCAGGCCCTGACGGCTATACCAGCGAATTTTATCAAACATTCAAAGAAGACTTGGTTCCTATTCTACTCAAAGTCTTCCAAAAAATTGAAGAAGAAGCAATACTTCCAAACACATTTTATGAGGCCAACATAACCCTCATACCAAAACCAGGCAAGGATGGCACAAAAAAAGAAAACTACAGACCAATATCTCTAATGAATACAGATGCTAAAATACTAAACAAAATACTAGCAAATCGAATACAACAACATATTAAAAAAATAATACATCATGATCAAGTGGGATTCATCCCAGAATCTCAAGGATGGTTCAACATACGTAAAACGGTTAATGTAATACACCATATCAACAAAACAAAGAACAAAAACCACATGATCTTATCAATAGACGCAGAAAAGGCTTTCGATAAAATACAACACAATTTTATGTTTAAGACTCTCAACAAAATGGGTATAGAAGGAAAATATCTCAACATGATAAAGGCCATATATGATAAACCATCAGCTAACATCATATTAAATGGCACTAAACTGAAGGCTTTCCCCCTTAAATCAGGAACAAGACAGGGTTGTCCACTCTCTCCACTCTTATTTAATGTGGTACTAGAGGTTCTAGCCAGAGCAATCAGACAAGACAAAGAAATAAAAGGCATCCATATCGGAAAAGAAGAAGTAAAGGTATCACTTTTTGCAGATGATATGATCCTATACATCGAAAACCCCAAAGAATCCACAAAAAGACTACTAGAAACAATAAGCCAATACAGTAAGGTCGCAGGATACAAAATTAACATACAGAAGTCAATAGCCTTTCTATATGCCAACAATGAAACAACTGAGAAGGAACTCAAAAGAATAATCCCCTTCACGATTGCAACAAAAAAAATAAAATACTTAGGAATAAACATAACAAAGAATGTAAAGGACTTATATAATGAAAACTATAAACCATTGTTAAGGGAAATCGAAAAAGATATAATGAGATGGAAGAATATACCTTGTTCTTGGCTAGGAAGAATAAATATAATCAAGATGGCTATATTACCCAAAGCAATATACAAATTTAATGCAATTCCCATCAAACTTCCAATGACATTTTTTAAAGAAATAGAGCAAAAAATCATCAGATTTATATGGAACTATAAAAAACCCCGAATAGCCAAAGCAATCCTAAAGAAAAAGAATGAAGCTGGGGGCATAACAATACCTGACTTCAAACTCTATTATAGGGCCACGACAATCAAAACAGCATGGTATTGGCAGAAAAATAGACACTCAGACCAATGGAACAGAATAGAAAGTCCAGAAATAAAACCACATATATATAGTCAAATAATTTTTGATAAAGGGGCCAACAACACACAATGGAGAAAAGAAAGCCTCTTCAATAAATGGTGCTGGGAAAACTGGAAAGCCACATGCAAAAGAATGAAACTGGACTACAGTCTCTCCCCCTGTACAAAAATTAACTCAAAATGGATCAAAGATCTAAACATAAGACCTGAAACAATTAAGTACATAGAAGAAGACATAGGTACTCAACTCATGGACCTGGGTTTTAAAGAGCATTTTATGAATTTGACTCCAATGGCAAGAGAAGTGAAGGCAAAAATTAATGAATGGGACTACATCAGACTAAGAAGTTTTTGCTCAGCAAGGGAAACTGATAACAAAATAAACAGAAAGCCAACTAAATGGGAAATGATATTTTCAAACAACAGCTCAGATAAGGGCCTACTATCCAAAATATACAAAGAACTCATAAAACTCAACAACAAACAAACAAACAATCCAATAAAAAAAATGGGAAGAGGATATGAATAGACACTTCTCCCAGGAAGAAATACAAATGGCCAACAGATATATGAAAAGATGCTCATCTTCTTTAGCTATTAGAGAAATGCAAATCAAAACGGCAATGAGATACCACCTCACACCTGTTCGATTAGCTGTTATTAGCAAGTCAGGTAATAGCAAATGTTGGAGAGGCTGTGGAGAAAAAGGAACCCTCATACACTGTTGGTGGGAATGTAAAGTAGTACAACCATTATGGAAGAAAGTATGGTGGTTCCTCAAAAAACTGCAAATAGAACTACCTTATGACCCAGCAATCCCTCTACTGGGTATATATCCCCAAAACTCAGAAACATTGATACGTAAAGACACATGCAGCCCCATGTTTATTGCAGCATTGTTCACAGTGGCCAGGATATGGAAACAACCAAAAAGCCCATCAATAGATGACTGGATAAAGAAGATGTGGCACATATACACTATGGAATACTACTCAGCCATAAGAAATGATGACTTCGGAACATTTACAGCAAAATGGTGGGATCTTGATAACATGATACGAAGCGAAATAAGTAAATCAGAAAAAAACAGGAACTGTATTATTCCATACGTAGGTGGGACATAATAGTGAAACTAAGAGACATTGATAAGAGTGTAGTGGTTACGGGGGGGAGGGGGGAATGGGAGAGGGATAGGGGGTGGGAGGGGCACAAAGAAAACAAGATAGAAGGTGACAGAGGATAATCTGACTTTGGGTGTTGGGTATGCAACATAATTGAACGACAAGATAACCTGGATTTGTTATCTTTGAATATATGTATCCTGATTTATTGATGTCACCCCATTAAAAAAATAAAATTATATATAAAAAAAAAAAAGTATGGATGATGCAGATATTTAAAGTGATGTTTTTCAGATTTTAATATGCATTCAAATCACTGGCAAAGTTTGTTAAAATACAGATTGCTAGGCCACCCCCAGAGTTTCTGATTTAGTAGGTTTAGGAGGACCTAACAATTTGCATTTCAATTTTTTTCTCTCTTTCTTTAATTGAATTCACTGGGGTGATATTGGTTAATAAAATTATATAGGTTTTAGGGGTACAATTCTATAATACATCACCTGTATATTATAGTGTATGTTTAGCACCCCAAGTCGAGTTTCCTTCTATCACCACCTACACCCCCTTTACCCTCTCCTACCTCTGCCCACCCTTCTTTATAAGCTCCCAATGTTGTCAATGCTGTTGGTTTTACTAACACGCCACTGATTAGAGCAGTTCTTTTTTTACTCATTTATTCAACAAATATTTATTTATTGAGTACCTTCTGTGTGCTAGGCACTATTAAAAAAACAGACAGACATATCTGGAGTTTCAAAGATGTAAATTGATAAATGTAAAGAGTAAACTAGATAAATAGGTAAAATATAGAGGATATTGGTGATAAACGATATCACGAAGGAAAAGAATAAATCTAGGAATGGAGGTATAGACGTTGTAGTGGCCATTATATGTTAAAATTCTGATAGGTCCAGCGGAGAAATTCTCCCTGACAAGATGTTTTGATTAAAACCTAAATTATATTCAACAAATGGTCTGGATCTACTATAAATCTCCATGCAAATAAATGAATCAATGTACGTCAGGTGATGGGCACACAATGCAATATACAGATCATGGATCATAGATATGTACATTTAAAACCTATATGATCCTGGCAATCATTGTCACCCTAATAAATTTAATGATTAAAAAGACACAGATATGGGAGGAGGTGGAATCAGAGAGAGCCTTATAGTACTGTGAATAGAATAGGAAGCCTGTGTTTGAACAGATTAAATATAATTTATATTTTAACAGAATTACCCTGACTGCTGGATTGAGGATAAAGAACAGAAGAGAAGCAAGAGCAGAGGCAGAGAGACCAGTGAAGAGGCTATTGTGATAACCACCCATTGAAGTTTACTTTATTCACCACAGACATGCAGCATGCTCTAAATCAGTAGGCTACTGTTTGTAGCATATGCATGGTAGTACAATTAAACCCCTACACAATGCTCGAAATGGGTATCAAAATATCAAATGCATATAACATGTGCTCTTGTTATTGAAAAGTTAATGAAAATAAAACCAGAAAGAACAAATAATATTGAAACTTACATAATCATTGTACTCAGAATTCAGCAAATCCCAAATAATCACACTTTTTAAACCTCTTTTGTTTGGCCTTCTTTGGGAGATAACTGATTCTCGATCCCAACATTTCTACCACTTCCTAACCCTACAGAGCTAATCAGAGGACAGAAGCCAAATTGCCAGTCAGGTCATAGCCAAATTTACATTTTATGAGAAATTATTGCAGAATAATATTGCCTTCCTATTTTTACTCGATAAACAAATTCAATTTTTTGTCCTAGCATAAGTGAAAATTGATCTGTAAGTATAAATTATTATCCATACTCAAAAACAGTGCCTCTCACAAATTGGATTATATCAATTGGTCTTTTAATTTTCAACAGTCACAGAACAAAACTATTCTATGATCACTAATTTTTTTATATACAAATTCTTAACTACAACAAAGAATTTATTAGGGAAGATATCCACTTTAAGAAAACCATTTTTATTTTTATTTTAATTTTCAATTTTTTTATTTTTAATTATTTTTATGGAGGTGACATTGGTTAATAAAATTATATAGATTTCAAACATACCATTCTATATGATATGCCATCTGTATATTGCATTGTTCTTCAACCAGTTGAATTACAAAATAGCTAAACTCATGAATTGCCAGAAGAACTGAATAGATCTTCTATGGAGGACCTGACCCTAATATTATTTCTCCCATTTCAAATGCACAAGAGTTTACTTATAATTTGACTTATTACATGAGACTTACTTTTCTGACATGAAACTCAGGGAAAGAAAACCTGTAACAAGACTTCACAAATGTCAAATGCAAAAGCTATCCACGCTTCACTACCTAGTAGTGTTATATGTTTTATTACAGACTTTGATAATTGTAATAAAATTATAAGAAAAACCTAAAATATATTCTCCAAACTTTGAGGTTACAAGGCTATATTTTCTGATCGTTACCAAAGGAATTAGCCTAGACGATAAAAAGAACAATCAAAAGTGACATACTAACCACTTGAAAATTATGACACACTCTCTTAAATAACCCCTGGATCAAAAAGATAATAAAATATTTAATTATCTTTAAACTATTAAAAAGAATAGTTTAGATAATTACAAGGACACTCATAAATATATGTTTTTGATAGATGTAGGGCCAGGGGTAGCAGCTATTGTGACCATGCACATGCCAGGTTCTCACTGAATTCAAACAGACTGTAAAGAAATAGTGGAACCAAAAAATGGTGGATCATTCCTTTGTTAAAGTCTCTCACCTCCTGATGACGAGCAAACAGAGAAAACACTTCCCTTACTTTCCTTTCACTCATTCAGAGCTCCCAAAGTCCTGACACATTATCCAGTTCCATAACCAGGAGACTCTTCTCCAGTTTCTCCTACAATCAAAGGCCCCACCAGTCTCGGGGAAGCTCACAAAGACACTCACCTCTGGTTCCCCATCTGCACACCTTCTATTTCTCTGCGCAAACTGGCTTCTTCTTCGGCGCTCTGCATTCTCTCTGCTTTCACTCTACAAACATGGCTTCTTTTCTCTTTTCAAAACTTTCTGGCACAAAAACCTCTCCTCCAGCAAACATTAATAAAACAATGATCCTTCCCAAGCAGGAAGGTAATTTGCAATTTCACAGACCATTACCTGATGCTGCCCAGCCCCAAATGCAAACTATAAGCAAGCAAACATAAACATCACATTTTACAAACTTATTTGAACAAAAATAGGGAAGCCCAAAAGTTAGAAATTTGGTTTCAGTAGTAGTAGCTTTTCATTGTAATCAATAGAAGATATGCAAGGGTTAGGAAATGGTTAATCTACTTGCTAGTCTCTCATAATGGCTCCCTGGCCTGTACTTTGAAATGTAACAAAACTTTTGGCCCTGACCGGTTGGCTCAGTGGTAGAGCGTCGGCCTGGCGTGCAGAGGTCCCGGGTTCGATTCCCGGCCAGGGCACACAGGAGAAGCGCCCATCTGCTTCTCCACCCTCCCCCTCTCCTTCTGCTCTGTCTCTCTCTTCCCCTCCCGCAGTGAGGCTCCATTGGAGCAAAGATGGCCCGGGCACTGGGGATGACTCCTTGGCCTCTGCCCCAGGTGCTAGAGTGGCTCTGGTCGCGACAGAGCGACACCCGGGAGGGGCAGATCATCGCCCCCTGGTGGGCAGAGCATCACCCCCTGGTGGGCGTGCCAGGTGGATCCCAGTCGGGCGCATGTGGGAGTCTGTCTGACTGTCTCTCCCCGTTTCCAGCTTTAGAAAAATACAAAAAAAAAAAAACCAAAAAAAAAAAAAAGCAAACAAACAAAAAAAAACGTTTATCTTTGTAGGAATGTCAGGAAAAGATTACATTAGGAAGGGACCTGACAATTAGGGGGGGGTTAAATCATAATAATTGTTTATAAAGCCTAGCCACAGGATTTACTGTGAAGAGTCAAGGCCTATAAACTAAGTAGAAATTTAGCCCACCAATGTTTAATCTTTACTTTGTGTCCTAAGAAACAAGGAGTATTTTCACAGATAATTCTCAGAGGCAGATGGTCATAGAGGTGCCAGGTCTCGGCTGTTTCTGGGAGACACCTGATCCCAGCTGTCTTGAAGATTTACCAAGGACACCAAATAGGACCATGCTAACTGGGCCAAGGTTACATCAAAAAAACTTGCAGAGGAGATGTTCCTGCAGCTGAACCCCCACTTCTTGCATATTGTTACTTGACTAACTGCACAGACTTTTCCCTGTTTTTCTTTTGCTCCTGAACCCTATAAAAACCACCAAACCAGGAGAGTGTTAAGGCAGTTTTTTCGGACAGGAGTGACCTGCTTTCTCAAGTTGTTGTAATTTGACAACACCCCTTATACCTACTCGGTCCTTGTCTCTATTGGCATTAAAGTTGGTGAGTAACCTTGAATCCAGCTTTGTTTTCTGGTTATATTTTTACCATTTAACTATAAGGACTAAAAATAAGCTAAGTATTCAAGGAATTAGAAAATTTAAAAAAACACTTAAATTAGTGAAAAAACTTAAAACTAGAAGATAGTAACAAATAAAGAAAACAGAAGTTCTTAAGAAAGATCAGTAAAATAACCAATCAATAGCAAACTTGATTAAGAAAAACTAAAGATAGTTTTAGCCTGTTAGCTCAGTTGTAGAGCGTCAGTACAGCATGTGAATGTCCCAATTTGATTCCCAGTCAGGGCACACAGTAGAAGCGACTATTTTCTTCTCCATTCCTCCCCTCTCCTCTATCTCTCTCTCTTCTTCTCCCACAGCTATGGCTTCATTGATTAGAGTGAGCAGTCCTCTGATGCTAAAGATGATTCTGTGGCCTCTGCCTCAGTCGCTAAAAAAGAATGGCACTGTTGCTGAGCAACGGAGCAAAAACCTTAGATGGGTAGAGCATCGCCCCCTGGTGGGCTTGCCAGGTGGATCTCAGTCAAGGTGCATGTGGGAGTCTGTCTCTTTGTCTCCCCTTCTGTCAAAAAAACAAACAAACAAAAACCAGAATGCCATAATGAATGAATTAAACAAAATCATTACATAAAATAACTGCAATTCTGTAGCAATATTAACCAACATTTCTGAGCCCACTATTTGCCAGATACTATTCTAAGCCCTTAGCAGATTACTCATTTAATTATCACTAAAATAAACACTTTTGACATAGATACTTAACCATTTTACACATTGAAAAGATGAAGTACAATTACACAATATATTTACCTAACAAATTTGAAAATGTAATGAATAATTTCTTATAAAATTATAATTTTCCAATATGTACTGATAACAGGTAAAGATATTACTAGACCAATAATCACAGAAGAAATTGATAAGGCAATAAAGAACCCATAATATTCAAAAGGGCTGGAAAGTTTCACAAAGGCATTGATAGCTTTTAAAGAAAAGACAATTTCTTCATTGTTTAAGTTGAGGAAGATGAAAAGTTCCTTCATTTTATAAAGCTAATAAATTCTTAATTCCAAAACCTATTTATCTAACCCCCAAAAAGAAAGAAAACTAGAACAGTTTTTAAAACAATTTTGAAAATGAAAACATTAAAAACACACCTCTTGATTTCAAAACTAACTATAAAGTTCTTTGTAATAAAAAGTCAGACTTTATTTTTATTTTTTAGCAAGAGAGAGAGAGAGACAGTGAGACAGAGAAACAGAGAGAGGAACAGATAGGGACAGACAGACAGGAAGGGAGAGAGATGAGAAGCATCAATTCTTTGTTGTGTCACCTTATTTGTTCATTGAATGCTTTCTCATATGTGCCTTGAAGTGGGGAGGGGGGACTACAGTTGAGCCAGTAACCTCTTGTTCAAGTCAGCGACCTTGGGTTTCAAGCCAGCACCATGGGGTCATGTCTATGATCCCATGCTCAAGCCAGCAACACTGCACTCAAGCTGGTGAGCCTGTACTCAAGCCAGTGACCTCCGGTTTCAAATCTGGGTCCTCTGCATCTCAGACCAATGCTCTATCCACTGTGCCAGCTCCTGGTCAGGCTTGACTCTATTTTTTTATATTTAACTGCTAATATCTTTCAAGCCTCACTCCTCCTTCTTTCTCTTTTGCCTCAGGTCAGGGCAAGCAGATAAGAAAATCTTAGCCCCTCTGTTGGCAGGGCCTACAGGAGATTCCAGCCAGCAAGTCTCTGCTGAGCCCACTCTAACCACAACACCCCCAAGCCCATCTCCTTTCCTGACTCTCTTAAACCAGTTTCATATCAGCTTAGCAACCTTGTCCCACTCTCCCTCAGAAACCTCCTAATGTGAGTAATCTTTTTATAAACGTTTTGGTGATGTCATGATTTACCTTGACATTGGAGCCCCAAATCTTGGGTATGGGTCTATCCTACTTCTGCAGTATGGCTACAATACCTCCCACCAGGACAATGCAATATTGTCACCAGGGCAGACTCAGAAATCTACAAAACAGAAATTGATGATCAAATGATTTCAATGGTGAAAGGACAATCTTTTTTAAAAAAATGGTACTGAGACAATTGATTAGCATGCTCAAAGTAATGAATGTAGACTCTTATATCATACCATACTAAAAATAATTTTAAAATGGTTTATTGACCTAAATGTGAGAACTAGAACTAAACAGCTTTTTGAGCAATAGAGTAAAAGAAAATCTCCTTGACCATGGATGGATTAGGAAATAGTTATTGTACACCAAAACCACAACACATAATAAGAAATAAATTAACTTCATTAAAATTTACAAATGGTTGCACTTCAAAAGATACTACAAAGAAAACATGATAATAAGTACAGACTGGGAAAAACATTTACAAATCATGTATCTAATAAAGGATTTTCATCCAGAGTACATGAGGAGTTCTTATAACTCAATACTAAGAAGTTAAAGAATGGCCAAAACATTTAGATAGAAATTTCACCAAAAGAGATATCAAATATTCAACTAACACATAAAAAATGCTAAAAATCATTAGTCATTAGAAAAAAATACAAATTAAAACCATGAGCTCTCACTTCCTGCCCATCGAATAGCTATAATAATGACATATATACAATAGCAAGTATTGATGTTGAAAAACTGAGATTCTCATATGCTTCTGATAGGGGTAAAAAAATGCAACAAGCACTTAGAAAATAGTTTGTCATTTTTTTAAATGGTATGTATATATGTACCACATGATAAGCCATTCTACCAAGAAAAATTAAACTATATGGCCAAAAAAAATGGTATGAATGGTCACAGTAGTATTTTTTTAATAATAAATAAAAAGTGGAAGCAACCCAAATATCCATCAACTGGTAGAAAAATAAAATATGGCACATCCATTGTTAAAACCAAGATAGCACAGTCAAAATGGAGTTGTTCATGCTGTCTCGCATCACTAAACTGAGACTTAACATACTTTCAGCTCTCCCAGGAATGGAATCTTACACCAGTCAGTCAGAAATCATCTGATCGGTAATCTGTCTGAAAAACCCCAGCCATTCCTTGCAATAACCAACCTGCTTTGTGCCTGGTATTACTTCCTTGTTCCCATTCTCTTCTGCCTATAAAAGTCAGTTTGTACGGCTCCTGGGAGCACCTTTCTACTATATTGGATGCTGCCTGATTCAAATTAAATTTTGCTCAAATAAACCCTTAGATTTTTTAATATGCCTCACTTCATCTTTTAACAGTCCTGGTATCAGAAAAGGAAACCAAAAGATACCCCCAATAGTCCCCAGGAGCAAGGAGCCACCAGGGGGAGTACCTGCTGAGCCCTTCGAGCTGGCTGCAGGCTCAGCCTCAGCAGGTGGGGGTGAGCTCTGAAGCTTGTGCGTTATCAGTTTGCAGACTTTGAGTATTTCCTTTTCTGCACTGGATCCAGAAACTGGCCAGTTTTGGACTGGGCCTGACTTAAGAACTGGTCTGGGCCCAAGTGGGACTGGGTCTGGATCAATTAGCTTCCACTTAAGCCTGACTGGGTCAAGTGTGAGGTCCTCAGTAAATAAAATGTTGTTTTAAGACTGAACAAGCAGGTTAACCTTACCAAAGGTAATCTTAAATTACAGTGGTTACAGGAGAAATCTCTTAACCTAGATAAGCTTATCCATTTATGAGGTGACCTGGAGCAAGAGCGGTCTCAGCCAAGCACTCACCATAAAGAACAGAGAGAAAATGATTTTCCACCTCTACAGTTTTCTGGTAAGCAGGATGAGACACCTTGGGACACATGACTCATTCCTTGGAGCTCTTCTCTATCTATGCAACCGCCTGGTGCCTAATTCCAATCAACTTCTGCTCTAATAAACTCTTAAAATATTTAATATGCCTCAGTTTATCTTTTAATACCATACAATGCAATACTATTCAGTAATGAAAGGAGAAAACTTCTAACAGCATGTTAAGACGTGGATGAATCTCAAAAACATTAAGACAAGTAAAAGAGGCCAAATACAGATGATTTTATACTTTAATATTCCAGTATTTATACAAAATATCCAGAAAAGGTGAATTTATAAACAAGAAAAACAAAGAGTGGTTGCCTGGGGTAGAGGAAAGAAATGAGTACTGATTGCACAGGGGCACCAAGGAGCATTTAAGGGTGATAGAAATGTTCTAAAATTGGATTACGGTGAAGGCTGAACAACTCTGTAATTTAGGTGAATTTTACAGCTTGTAAATTTATCTCAATAAAGGTGAAAAAAGCCTTGAGACCTTAATATAAAAGGTTATGTAAATGGATGCTGAAAAACTATTTGATAAAATTCTTCAGGCATTCCAAACTTAGAATAAAAGTCTAAGTTACATTAAAATCAAACAACTTAAATATGTTCTATAGGTTGTTAACTGAAAATCAACGGTCATCAGCATTCCAACTGATGATAAAATAAAGCTATTTCCATTAAAATTAGGAACAAAGCCACGGCAACAGTCATGACAATAATTTAACATTTTTTAGAGGTTCTAACTAATTAGGTTAAACAAAAAATATTAGATTTTGAGTATTTAAATATTGGGAAATAGTAACAAAATGTTTTTGAGATTCAACTGTGAATTTGGAAAACAAAAGATTTCAATAAAAATGACTTTTAAATTAAGAGAATTTAGAAAAGCTGACCACAAGACAAATACTGTACAGAAATATTCATTTTTTGCCTCTGCTAGCAATAACCAGTAAGAAATAGAAATACAAAAAAAATATTCATAATAGTGACAAAATTATAAAACATATACACATAATTCTAACAAAAAGGCATATAATCTTTATAAAACTTTACAATCTAAGAAAGCTTTAAAGTTGTATTAAAAACAAAAAAGATTGAGAAATCTACTGGTATCAGTTCTTTGTAGATTAATGTATACATTTATTGCAATTGCATTTAGATTCCCAATTTTGTTTTACTTTAAGCTGGATAAAAATAATTTTAAAGTCATAATGAAAAAAATTGTCTGTGTGTAGTTAAAAATTTATTTTTGGAAAATAATAGTGGGAAAACCTTTGCTATATTGGATATTAAATTAAACATTATAGTAGTCCTCCCTTATTTGTGGGGATACTTTACAAGACCCCCCCAAAGGTGCCTGAAACCACAGATAGTACCAAATCCTGTAATACTATATTTTTTCCTACACATACGTGTTTATGATAAAGTTTAATTTATAAATTAGGCACAGTATGAGATTAACATATAACTAATAATAAAATAGAAAAATGTTCAGAGTATATTGTAATAAAAGTTCTGGGAATGTGGGTTCTCTTTCTCAAAATATCTTCCTGTAGTGTATTCACCCTTCTTCTTGTAACCATGTGGGATGATACGATGCCTACATGGTGAGATGAAGTGAGATACGCTCTGGCCATGTAGCTCAGTTGGTTAGACTACTGTCCCAAAGTACAGAGGTTGCTGGTTCGATGCCCAGTCAGGGCACATACAGGAGCAGATTGATGTTCCTGTCTCTATCTCTTTCCCTTCCTCTCCCACTAAAATCAATAAATAAACATTAAAAAAAAGAAGAAGAAGAAGTGAGATGAGTGTAGGCATTGTGACCTCCATTAGTTGAACACAAGCACTGTTATACCACAAAAGTGAGTCTGATAACTGAGATGGTTACTATGTGACGGACTGGGAACACGTGCATCAGCTAGACAAAAGGATGAGTCACATTCAGCACAGAAGAAAGTGAGACAACACAAGACTTCATCAGACTACTCAGAACTGTGCATGATTTTAATCTTGTGAGTTGTTTGTTTGCGGAATTTTCAGACTGTAGTTGACAGTGGGTAACTGAAACTATGGAAAGTGAGATCACAGATGGGGGGGCTACAATAGTATAACATTATAATTTAATCATTAACAAAAGATACTGACACTTTTATAGACAAAGAGATCAATAAAACATGGTAGCAAAAAATTCCAAAAATATGAGTACTTTTGTACTTCAGGGGGACAAAAATAACCTATTAATAAATGATGGAGTAGAATCCTACTTCACTCAATATGTAAAAATAAATTTCAGGATGATTAACTATTTTAAGGTTAAAAAGCAATACAATAAACCTATATGCTGAAAATTATAGAGATGTATTTATACATCTATGGTGTGGGAAACAAATTACTTACTAAAAAAAAGATAGGAAATTTTGAAACAATTTATCATTGATTACAAAAGCAGTTTTTAATTTAAATTTTTCCCAAAGATAAAAGACACATAATAGACTGGGGGAAAATGCAACACATATGTCAATCAAAATATTATATTTTCTAATATACAAAGAATTTCCATAAATTATAATCAAGTAAAAATGAAAACAATTATGAATAGCTAATTCTGAAGAAAGAGCACATTCATATGAAAACTTGTTCAGTATCACTAATAAGGAGATATAAATTACAACAAAGAAATACATCAGATTGGCAAAAATATAATGAATTATAATATTCATTCAGTCAAGAAATGAATAAATCTGCATTAATATACCACTAGAATGAGCTGCCGCATTGTTTTTAGAAATAAATTGACAATAGCGACTGAAATTTTAAAATATATAATATTTGACCTACAAACTGACTTTGGAATCTCTTCCTTAGACATAGATGTATGAAGATGTTTGGACGGTAGACTAGCTTCTAACTCTAGTTATGTGATTGGTCAGCAAGTGAGGTTCAATTTGCATCTCAAATATAAAGATACATATAAAAATAATACCATAAATTTTTCATATAAGTTGTTTATAGAACTAGGTACACTAAAATGTTTATAATAAAAGACATGTAGGAAACTGTATTCGGTTGAGAGAGTAATAGTTTTTTTTGTTTTTTGTGTTTTTTTTGTCTTTAGATATGTTCACTTTCATGAGGCACAGGATTAGCAGCAAGTGGAATGATACACACTGTTTAAATTCTTTGTCTCTCCCACCTTAACAAAGATTACAGAGTTAGCATCACCAACAATGAGAAAAAAAATGACACAGTTTGCCCCTCAACATAATGCACTGAATAGGGCCAAACATTACTTATGTAGTATTCTATCTAAAAATATATAAACTGAACTTAATCATGAGAAAAAAATAGAGAAATACAAGTTGGGTGACATTCTACAAAACAATGTCTTTACACTTTAAAATTCTAGTGTCATAAAAGATGAAAAATGCTTACGCATTATTTCAGATGCAAGAAAACTAGAAGAATATGACAAGGAAGCTAAAATGGTTTGACAAGTAAATGTATTTCATGATCCTGCATTGGATCTTAGATTTTTTTTAAATTGCTATAAAAAATATTGGGACACTTGTGAACTTTGAATGAGGGCTATGTGTTAAACACTTGTAATACAGTAATGCTTAATTCCCTAAATTTAATCAATGTGTTGTGGTAGCTAGTAAACTTTCTTTATTCTTAGAAGATTCAGGATTAAAATATTTAGGAGTGAAAGATACACGCTGAAGTATTGAGGAGTCTACCACTTACTCTCAAATACTTCAGAAAAAAAAATATATATGCACACATATACTAAAAGTTAATAAATCTAGAGGAAAGCTGTGTGCATGGTTTATGTGCATATTTTATATATTTTTGTAGTTTGAAATGTTATCCAAACAAAACATTAGAAAAAATTCTAGACAATCTGTAATCCTTTAAGTTGTGCTAAGTGGGTGTATTAGAGTTCTATGGAGCAACATAACCACAAGGAGATATATGTCATATAATGGAGAAGGGGAGAGAAGGAGACTGAGTTTAAGGAATTGGCTCATGCAATTGTGGAGCTTAGCAAGTATAATATTTATTGATCAGGCTAGCAGGCTGGAAACCCAAGGAGGAGTTGCTGGTGCCAATTTGAGTCTGAAATCTGAAAGGTAGAAACTCAGGCAGAGTCTTTACCTTCAGTCCAGAGGCATAATTTCTTCTTAGGAAACCTGTCTTTGCTGGTACGGCCTTCAAATGATTGAATGAGGACCATCCTTATTATAAAAAGTAATCTGTTTTATTCAAAAGTCTATTGATTTAAATGTTAATCACATTTTAAAAATACCTACACAGCAACATCTAGACTAGTGTTTGACCCAACAACTGCACACCATACCAAGTTGCCAAGTTGACACATAAATTTAGCCATGAAGGGCTAAAGGGACAGGATAGAATATGTTTATTTCTAAATTGAACTTTTACCATAAATGCATAATATCTTATTGTCAAAATCTTCTCTCCTCTCCTCTCTATCAATACACGTTCGAACACACACAGGCACATACCACATACACACAAAAAAGGCAAGACAAAGGTAAATTTATTCAGGCAGCTGTGCTGGTTAGAGTATGTCTGCATTACCAAGGAGTAGTAGCATCAATGTCCATAGCAGCAGCCAATATCCTGTGTCATTCAGGATAAACCACCTGGACCAATAGCTGGACAAGCCCTGCAAACTGCCTGAGGACATTTTTTTCTAATAGCCCTAACCTCCAAGTACATTTCTCTAACTCTCTCAAATTTCGGTGAACTATCCAAGTCCTCCTTATTACTTTTGTCAGCAAAGTATTTTCTGTTGTTTGCAATTGAGAACTCTGACTCTGAATGTGATTTCCTGATATCACAAAGGTGCTAATATTTGACTTTGGCATGAAGATAGGGCTGAGGGCAGTGAGGGGACATTTTTTATAGAATGGGACGTTGGTAAACATTGCTGCTAGTGGCAAAGTACTTGGGTGGTAAAATCAAAGAAAAACTTAGGATGACCTTTAGAATTCTGCATAAAGTTAGAGATTTCTTACTGTCTACAGTGATAACTGCAATAAAGAAAGACACACACTTAGGTTTGATCGTGACTCCATTTAAAAGCTGAGAGGGAGAATGCAGCCTTAGCAGAATATAAACCTAAGACAAAGAAAGAGCCAAAGTTCCCAAGAACTTCCTGTAGGCACGTGGTGGATCCTCTTCTTCAAAAAAGGGGTCAAGCCCAGGGACACAGATCAGATTGTAAAAAAGTATGGGTTTAAATTGTTTTAACCTTAAAGCTATTAAACCAAAGAACTCAGACATCCCAAATTCCTGGAATCAAAGGTATCTACTCAAGATTTTCTTCCTGATCATTAACCAACAGAATTATTTAAAAGGAAATATATTAAATTTCAAAGACCTGTATTGCCAAAGCAATTCCAAGTCTGTTCTGTAACAATCTACAATTATTCACATTGAAGGCAATCCCCAGGTCCCTGAACTTGCAGTAGCAAGAATGGGTTGCTGCTAAAACTAGGAATGCTTATGTTATATATGGCCAAGGAAGTTTGTCCCAGAGAATAGAACCAAAAGCTTACAGATTAATGACCAAAAGCACTGTCACCTTTCTGTCAAGTACGATGATATGATGTGACTGATATGTACCATAAGCCAATAACATATGTGTGTTATTTCTCCATCTTCCCTTTTACAAATGGTTTTTATTGTAGTTAGTCTGTTCACTCATTCTTATGATGTGCTGAGTGTGTTATAATAAATAACATCTTTTTGCATAGTTTCCTGGACCATGAAGAGCTTCATGAAGACTTGATAAAATTGCCCATCACCTGGACACCCTAGACATCAAGTTCAATGACGTGAATACATGAGACTTGGAATTATTTTTTTTAGAGAGGGAATGTGCAGCTTCATGGGGGAGTAGCTATTTATAAAAATGTGTCATAAGATGATGCTTAAAAATAGACATTGAGTAGACAATCAACTACGTCATGCCAATTTAAGAGAGAGAAAGGTATATGTATGTATGTATATATAGTATATTTTTAAAAGTCTAAAGAAAGATGCAGAAGTACACCATACCAAGTTGTACATACTAGTTTCCTCAAAAGGGTGAAAATAGGGGTTGGGTGGGAAAGTTATTTACTTTTAAAAAACACATACTTGTATTTTATTCAATTTTTACAATGTGCATATAATATACTATATATAATTTAATAATAGATAAAAGTACTAAATGCCTTTAATTAGCAGTTAAAGCTTAAATTAAATGATAAATGAACTTAAAACATCCAGTCAGAACTGTGCAAAAGAAAAATAAGAAGACGTATTGGCATGGATGTTCTAGGCTCTCTTTATACAATAGAAGTACATGCTTCAAATAAAGGATAGAAACAAGATTACTGGCCAGTATGACAGTCTTCAACAAATGTGAAATCAGCCTTCTGCTATCAATTAGGTTAAAAATCTAAAGGGTCACAGTGACTTCCAAATATGTGTCAAGACATTCCTTCTTCTTTAATTCAAATGTTGTACTTAAACTCCACCATCCCCTTTGGACTGCCCCCCTCCCTTTTTTTTTTTTTTTTTTTTTTGGCAAAAGCACTAAACAACAACAGAAGCCATTATTTTTGATACTTAAGCCTAGCACAATAATTTCAAAGATCTAATGTTAGTGTAAGAGAAAGGAATCTACTGTTCTCTGTAGTTTCATTATCCAGTTCCAGAAACAGGAACAGCTACTTTATTCTTCAAACAAAAATAAAATACTAAAGCTGCACATTTCATGTGAATCCGTTCCAGAAAACAGCACCATTTTTCCACAAAGTACTGGACTGGCCAAATTTGTCTTTAGTTTCTTTTTTAATGGCTGAGGTTTTTGGTGTATTTTTGTCTTTTTTTTTTAATATATTGATTATAACTACAGCAAGGGAGAAAATGAGGGACTTCAGATACTCTGGCTGAGCAATTCATGTAGGGCTGGTGATCTCAGCCAAGTATGTGGCTGATTATATATTACTAAAAGTGGGTCTACACAACCTCGGGAACACTCATTCACTGCTGGTGGGAATGTAAACTGGTACAGCCATTATGGAAGACAATATGGTGGTTCCTCAAAATATTAAAGATAGAGCTGTCATTAGACCCAGCAATCCCTCTACCGAGTTTCTACCCGAAAGACTTGAAAATATTCACATGCACCCCCATTTTTATCGCAGCATTATTTATGGTGGCTAAGACATAGAAACAACCAAAGTGTCCCTCAATAGAGGATTGGATAAAAAAGATGTGGTACATACATACAATGGAGTACTATTCAGCCATAAGAAATGATGCTATATTGCCATTCACAACGTAGATGGACCTTGAGAACATTATGTTAAATGAAATAAGTAATTCACAAAAAGCCAAGAATTCTATGACTTCACAAATAGGTAGGATAAAAGTGAGACTCAGGATGGACATAGACAGAAGTGAAGTGATTACCAGGGGGAGGGGAGTCAAGAGGGACAAATATATGGTGACGGAAAATGATTTGACTTTGGGTGATGGGCACACAACACAATCAACAGTTCAAATGTTATAGAGATGTTTACTTGAAACCTATGTAGTCTTATTGACCAATGTCCCCCCCATTAAATTTAATTTCTAAATAAATAAAAATAAATAAATAAAAGTGGGTCTAACAGTACTTTTTTTCTCCTTTCCAGACACTTTCATTATAAAGCAATTTATTTCACGTTGCAAATGAGAAACATTTCAAGATGCCAGGGTAGCACTTCATCTCTGTAAAGGAAAAGCTCTTTCTGACTAAATGTGCCCTGTTCTAACTCCTGGCAGAAAATGTCCAGGTTATCAGGACAAAAAGGTCAGGAACAAAAGAAAATATCTCATATGCAGTCAGTCACCAATTATAGTTTATCAGCAGGAGAACGGATATTAAATGAGATTCTTTTGATTGGTGTTGCCTGTCTCTGAGCCAGTGAGACTGAACTGCTCCAAATGAATAAATAAAACCTCCGCTATGCTATATTCCCCAGCCATAGTTCAGCTGTTTGGTGATATGATCATGAGAGGATTCTTCCTTAAAGTTTATATTCTTTTTCCCAAATGGGTCAAGTTTCTTTCTCTGCATTGTGGATCAAAGTTGGGTTTTTTATTCTATTCTGGTATTATTTCATGATTTGTAAAAGCTTATTTTCATAGATGGGACTTTTTCTTCAACATCAGATAAACTCATCATTGGAGAAAAATCTAAATTTATCTTGAGATTGCTGAATGTAAGAAGCACTTTCAAGTATACATTTAACTCAAATAGAATTGGATGTCATTTAATTTTTTTAATTTTTTTATTTTTTAAATTAATTTTAATGGGGTGACATTGATAAATCAGGGTACATATGTTCAGAGAAAACATCTCTAGGTTATTTTGACATTTGATTATGCTGCATTCCCATCACCCAAAGTCCAATTGTCTTCCGTCATCTTCTAACTGGTTTTCTTTGTGTCCCGCCCCACCCTCAACCCCCTCCCTCTCCTCTCCTCCATCCCATAACCCCCACACTCTTGTCCGTGTCTCTGAGTCTCATTTTTATGTCCCACCTATGTATGGAATCATATAGTTCTTAGTTTTTTCTGATTTACTTATTTCGCTCAGTATAATGTTATCAAGGTCCATTCGTGTTGTTGTAAATGATCTGATGTCATCATTTCTTATGGCTGAGTAGTATTCCATAGTATATATGTACCGAAGCTTTTTAATCCACTCGTCCTCTGATGGACACTGGGGCTGTTTCCAGATCTTCGCTATTATGAACAATGCTGCCATAAACATGGGGGTGCACTTCTCCTTTTGAAACAGTGCTATGGTGTTCTTGGGGTATATTCCTAAAAGTGGTATAGCTGGGTCAAAAGGCAGTTCCATATTTTTTTTTATAATTTTATTTTTTTAATGGGGTGACATCAATAAATCAGGATACATATATTCAAAGATAACAAGTCCAGGTTATCTTGTCGTTCAATTATGTTGCATACCCACCACCCAAAGTCAGATTGTCCTCCGTCACCCTCTATCTTGTTCTCTCTGTGCCCCTCCCCCTCCCCCTTTCCCTCCCCCATTCCCCCCCTCCCCCCCGTAACCACCACACTCTTATCAATGTCTCTTAGTTTCACTATTATGTCCCACCTACGTATGGAATAATACAGTTCCTGTTTTTTTCTGATTTACTTATTTCGCTTCGTATCATGTTATCAAGATCCAACCATTTTGCTGTAAATGTTCCGATGTCATCATTTCTTATGGCTGAGTAGTATTCCATAGTGTATATGTGCCACATCTTCTTTATCCAGTCATCTATTGATGGGCTTTTTGGTTGTTTCCATGTCCTGGCCACTGTGAACAATGCTGCAATAAACATGGGGCTGCATGTGTCTTTACGTATCAATGTTTCTGAGTTTTGGGGATATATACCCAGTAGAGGAATTGCTGGGTCATAAGGTAGTTCTATTTTCAGTTTTTTGAGGAACCACCATACTTTCTTCCATAATGGTTGTACTACTTTACATTCCCACCAACAGTGGATGAGGGTTCCTTTTTCTCCACAGCCTCTCCAACATTTGCTATTACCTGACTTGCTAATAACAGCTAATCGAACAGGTGTGAGGTGGTATCTCATTGCCGTTTTGATTTGCATTTCTCTAATAGCTAAAGAAGATGAGCATCTTTTCATATATCTGTTGGCCATTTGTATTTCTTCCTGGGAGAAGTGTCTGTTCATATCCTCTTCCCATTTTTTTATTGGATTGTTTGTTTGTTGTTGAGTTTTATGAGTTCTTTGTATATTTTGGATATTAAGCCCTTATCTGAGCTGTTGTTTGAAAATATCATATCCCATTTAGTTGGCTTTCTGTTTATTTTGTTATCAGTTTCTCTTGCTGAGCAAAAACTTCTTAGTCTGATGTAGTCCCATTCATTAATTTTTGCCTTCACTTCTCTTGCCATTGGAGTCAAATTCATAAAATGCTCTTTAAAACCCAGGTCCATGAGTTGAGTACCTAT
The DNA here is from genome assembly GCF_036850765.1 of Saccopteryx bilineata. Lineage (NCBI taxonomy): Eukaryota > Metazoa > Chordata > Mammalia > Chiroptera > Emballonuridae > Saccopteryx > Saccopteryx bilineata. Next base: position 265,523,335 of record NC_089490.1, on the reverse strand, counting down.
GTCTTCTTCTATGTACTTAATTGTTTCAGGTCTTATGTTTAGATCTTTGATCCATTTTGAGTTAATTTTTGTACAGGGGGAGAGACTGTAGTCCAGTTTCATTCTTTTGCATGTGGCTTTCCAGTTTTCCCAGCACCATTTATTGAAGAGGCTTTCTTTTCTCCATTGTGTGTTGTTGGCCCCTTTATCAAAAATTATTTGACTATATATATGTGGTTTTATTTCTGGGCTTTCTATTCTGTTCCATTGGTCTGAGTGTCTATTTTTCTGCCAATACCATGCTGTTTTGATTGTCGTGGCCCTATAATAGAGTTTGAAGTCAGGTATTGTTATGCCCCCAGCTTCATTCTTTTTCTTTAGGATTGCTTTGGCTATTCGGGGTTTTTTATAGTTCCATATAAATCTGATGATTTTTTGCTCTATTTCTTTAAAAAACGTCATTGGAAGTTTGATGGGAATTGCATTAAATTTGTATATTGCTTTGGGTAATATAGCCATCTTGATTATATTTATTCTTCCTAGCCAAGAACAAGGTATATTCTACAATCTCATTATATCTTTTTCAATTTCCCTTAACAATGGTTTATAGTTTTCATTATATAAGTCCTTTACATTCTTTGTTATGTTTATTCCTAAGTATTTTATTTTTTTTGTTGCAATCGTGAAGGGGATTATTCTTTTGAGTTCCTTCTCAGTTGTTTCATTGTTGGCATATAGAAAGGCTATTGACTTCTGTATGTTAATTTTGTATCCTGCGACCTTACTGTATTGGCTTATTGTTTCTAGTAGTCTTTTTGTGGATTCTTTGGGGTTTTCGATGTATAGGATCATATCATCTGCAAAAAGTGATACCTTTACTTCTTCTTTTCCGATATGGATGCTTTTTATTTCTTTGTCTTGTCTGATTGCTCTGGCTAGAACCTCTAGTACCACATTAAATAAGAGTGGAGAGAGTGGACAACCCTGTCTTGTTCCTGATTTAAGGGGGAAAGCCTTCAGTTTAGTGCCATTTAATATGATGTTAGCTGATGGTTTATCATATATGGCCTTTATCATGTTGAGATATTTTCCTTCTATACCCATTTTGTTGAGAGTCTTAAACATAAAATTGTGTTGTATTTTATCGAAAGCCTTTTCTGCATCTATTGATAAGATCATGTGGTTTTTGTTCTTTGTTTTGTTGATATGGTGTATTACATTAACCGTTTTACTTATGTTGAACCATCCTTGAGATTCTGGGATGAATCCCACTTGATCATGATGTATTATTTTTTTAATATGTTGTTGTATTCGATTTGCTAGTATTTTGTTTAGTATTTTAGCATCTGTATTCATTAGATATTGGTCTGTAGTTTTCTTTTTTTGTGCCATCCTTGCCTGGTTTTGGTATGAGGGTTATGTTGGCCTCATAAAATGTGTTTGGAAGTATTGCTTCTTCTTCAATTTTTTGGAAGACTTTGAGTAGAATAGGAACCAAGTCTTCTTTGAATGTTTGATAAAATTCGCTGGTATAGCCGTCAGGGCCTGGACTTTTATTTTTGGGGAGGTTTTTAATGGTTTTTTCTATTTCTTCTCTACTGATAGGTCTGTTTAGGCTTTCTGCTTCTTCTTGACTCAGTCTAGGAAGGTTGTATTGTTCTAGGAATTTATCCATTTCTTCTAGGTTGTTGAATTTAGTGGCATAAAGTTTTTCATAGTATTCTACAATAATTCTTTGTATATCTACGGTGTCCGTGGTGATTTCTCCTCTTTCATTTTGGATTTTCTTTATATGAGTTCTTTCTCTTTTTTCCTTGGTAAGTCTTGCCAAGGGTTTGTCAATTTTGTTGATCTTTTCAAAGAACCAGCTCCTTGTTCTATTAATTTTTTCTATAGTTTTTCTGTTCTCTAATTCATTTATTTCTGCTCTGATTTTTATTATCTCCTTTCTTCGGCTGGTTTTGGGTTGTCTTTGTTCTTCTTTTTCTAGTTCCTTAAGGTGAGAAGTTAAGTGGTTCACTTGGGCTCTCTCTTGTTTGTTCATATATGCCTGAAGCAATATGAACTTCCCTCTTATCACTGCTTTTGCTGCATCCCATAGATTCTGATATGTCGTATTGTCATTTTCATTAGTCTGTATATATCTTTTGATCTCTGCACTTATTTCTAATTTGACCCATTCATTTTTTAAAAGTATGTTGTTTAGTTTCCACATTTTTGTGGGATTTTTTTCCTCTTTTTTGCAGTTGAATTCTAGTTTCAAGGCTTTATGATCAGAAAATATGATTGGTACAACTTCAATTTTTCTGAATTTGCTGATGTTGTTTTTGTGGCCCAACATATGGTCAATTCTTGAGAATGATCCATGTACACTGGAGAAAAATGTATACTCAGTCACTTTGGGATGAAATGTCCTGTAGATGTCTATCATATCCAGGTGCTCTAGTGTTTTGTTTAAGGCCACTATGTCTTTGTTGATTCTCTGTTTGGATGACCGATCTAGAGCCGTCAGCGGTGTATTGAGGTCTCCAACTATGACTGTATTTTTGTCAGTTTTTGTTTTAAGATCAATAAGTAGCTGTCTTATATATTTTGGTGCTCCTTGGTTTGGTGCATATATATTAAGAATTGTTATGTCTTCTTGATTCAGTGTCCCCTTAGCCATTATGAAATGGCCATTTTTATCTCTGAGTACTTTTCCTGTCTTGTAGTCAGCATTATCTGATATGAGTATTGCTACACCTGCTTTTTTTTGGATGTTATTTGCTTGGAGTATTGTTTTCCAGCCTTTCACTTTGAATTTGTTTTTATCCTTGTTACTTAGATGAGTTTCCTGTAGGCAGCATACAGTTGGATTTTCTTTTTTAATCCATTCTGCTACTCTGTGCCTTTTTATTGGTGAGTTTAATCCGTTTACATTTAGTGTAATTTTTGATACTTGTGAGTTCCCTATTGCCATTTTATATCTTGCTTTCTGTTAGTTTTGTGTCTTGTTTGATCCTTCTCTTTCATTTTTCTATCTTTTGTTTTTATTTGGTTGTATTCCATACATCTTTCCTCTGTTGCTATCTTTTTTATCTCATGTGCTTCTGTGGTGGTTTTTTCAATGGTGGTTACCTTTGAGTAATGAAAAGGGTCCCTACCCTGTTCATTGTAGCGAACTATTTTGTGAGTACTTTTGCACTCCATCGTCCTTTGCTACTGTTAATCTCCATCTTCTCCCCCTCTTTCTTTTTGTTGTTGTCACAGTTTAAATTTGGTTTTATTGTGTTCTTCTTGGAGCTTTTACTTGTGGCTCTGTTTTTTTTTGTTCTTTGTATCTGATTGGAGAACCCCCTTTAGTAATTCCTGGAGTGGGGGTTTTCTGATGATAAATTCCCTCATCTTTTCTGTATCTGTGAATGTTTTTATTTCTCCTTCGTATTTGAAGGATAGCTTTGATGAGTATAGTATTCGTGGCTGAAAGTTCCTCTCTTTCAGGACTTTAAATATTGGGGTCCACTCTCTTCTAGCTTGTAGAGTTTCTGCTGAGAAATCTGATGATAATCTAATGGGCCTTCCTTTATATGTCGTATTCTTCTTTTCCCTGGCTGCCTTGAGAATTTTTTCTTTGCTGTTTGTTTGTGTCAATTTCATTATGATATGCCTTGGAGTAGGTTTGTTGGGGTTAAGAAAACTCAGAGTTCTGTTTGCTTCTTGAACTTGAGGCTTTAGTTCTTTCCACAGGCTTGGGAAGTTCTCATCTATTATTTGTTTGAGTATGTTCTCCATTCCATTTTCTCTCTCTTCTCCCTCTGATATACCTATTATTCTTATGTTATTCTTTTTGATGGAGTCAGATAATTCTTGTAGGGCTATCTCATTTTTTTTTAATTTTTGAGTCTCTTTCTTCTTCTCTCTGTTGTGCCTCAAGTTGCTTGTCTTCTATTTCACTAATCCTCTCTTCTATCTGACCTGTTCTATTAGCTAAGCTTGTTATTTCGTTTTTCAGCTCGTGAATTGAGTTTTTCATCTCTGTTTGATTTGTTTTTATAGTTTCAATTTCCTTGGACATATATTCTTTGTGTTCATTGAGTTGTTTTCTGAGCTCCCTAAATTGCCTTTCTGTGTTTTCTTGTATATCTCGGAGGATTTTTAGTATTTCTATCTTGAATTCTCTGTCATTTAGCTCCAAGGCTTCCAATATATTAAATTTTTTCTCCATAGATTTTTCCTCATCTAGCTGTGTTACCTCTCTTTCTTTTGTATCCATGATATTCGATTTTCTCTTCCTTAATGGCATCTGAGGGTGGTTTTGTTGATAGTATTAATGAGATTTAATAAAGAATAAAAAGTTAAAAAAAAAATAACAATAAAAAAAATAAAAAATCGAAAAGAGTTGTTTTTTTTAAAAAAAAATTAATAATGAAATAAAGAAAAATAAAATAAAAATTAAAAAAAAGGAAATTATTCCCCCCCTCCTTTTTTTTTCTCCTCTCCTCTCCCCTCTTTTTTGAGAAAATCTTGTGGTGGACTGTGAATTATAACAAACAATGCCTGTGATGGAGGGCCTGAATTGGGGAAAAGTAATAAAGGGGCAAAAAAAAAAAAAAAAAAGGAAAGAAAAAAGAAAAAAAAAGAGCGTATGGACCCACAAAAAGCAAATAAGGAAAAAATTTGGGTCAAGAATGAAATGATTTGCTTTTATGTGTTGGTTGTCTAAGAGTTATGATGAGAGGAATAAGAGGAAAACGGAAAAATGGGGGGACAAATTAAAAAATTACTATTGTATTTAGTGGAACAAGAACTAGATAATATGGAGAGCCAGGGACGAGAGCACTGCTAGTGAGTTAAAAAGGTGAAGTAAACCCCCCCCAAAATGCCACAAACATAGGTTTGAGTCCCAGATAAGATAATTTGTTTGTTATTGAGGTTTGAATGAGAGGAGATGTAAAGGAGAAAGGAAGAAACTAATATAGAGGGAGAAAAGAAAGAGAGAGAAAAAAAGAGGTAACCACTAAAAGAAGAAAAAAGAAAGGAGAGAGAGAGAGAGTTAAGGGTTTTGGAGTGCAACCCTCATAGAGAGAAAGGAAGAGAAGAGAAAAGATCATGGGAGATGTAACACTTATGGGTAGTGTAGTTCAAGGAGAGGAGAGAGTAAGACCGGTAGAGAGTTAATCGGCCAAATTGAAGGAGGAAAAAAAAGTATCAAGAATGAAGATAAGAGAAACAAACGAACAAATATAATAAAATGGGATAGATTATAAAGTCAGCAGATTATTCTTGATTTTGAGAGGTTATCTTCTTGCTTTTTCTTTTCTCTCCCTCTTCCTGGTCGGTGACTCTGTACCCCGGGTTCTGCCCCTTTGGCACGCTCAGGTAGAGGTTTGCAGTTGATAAGTCTCTATGGCAATGTCATGTATTGTGCTTTAGTCTCGTTGGCAGTCGAAGCTCAATAGCATTTATAGGCTCCGACAGTGAGAGAGTCCGTGTTCCTGGAGCCTTTCTCCTAGTCTTTCCTTCCTTACTTAGTAGCCTGATAATCCAGCTATGGGGTTGCTGCTGCCTCTGCCTGGATAGTAAGAGGCTCAAAGAGCTGGCAACTCCCCACTCTATTTCCACTCAGCACAGGGCTCTGGGTAAGGCTCAGTCAGTCAGAGCTGCTAGCATAATCAGGCGGGCTTTCTGCCCACTCAAAGACCTCTGGCTCTGCCACTCTGTCCGGTAACACAAGCGGGCGCCCACTTCCGGGGCGCTTGGAGGAAACTCTCACTCACTGTCTGCGACCAGGATATCCGGCCAGCAGTCTCACGCTCCGAGTGAAACCCCCAACCACAGGGAAAAGTTGTAGCGTTGGAATTGAGTCTCACTCCATCCCCGTGCGCGGCTTTTGCAAGGCGCTGGGGCGGCTCGAGATTCCGCTTTGGCCCACACAAAGGCCCCTGACTCTGCCCCTCTGTGCGATAACACGGGCGCGCACTGCCGAGGCACTCGGAGGAATTGCTCACTCCTTATCTGCGCGCGCAAACCAGGATATGAGGCCGGCCGCGGTTCCCTCTGAGTGAAACACCCTCCAGCACGGAAAATCTCCACCGTTGGAATTGAGTCTCGCTCCGTCCCCATGCGCGGCTTTTGCAAGGCGCTGGGGCGGCTCGAGATTCCGCTTTGGCCCACACAAAGGCCCCTGACTCTGCCCCTCTGTGCGATAACACGGGCGCGCACTGCCGAGGCACTCGGAGGAATTGCTCACTCCTTATCTGCGTGCGCAAACCAGGATATGAGGCCGGCCGCGGTTCCCTCTGAGTTAAACACCCTCCAGCACGGAAAGTCTCCACCGTTGGAATTAGTTCTCCCTCCCGTGCGTGGCTTTCCCAGGAAGAAATTCTCGCCCACTAACTGTGCACTGACCAGGAGACCGGGTAAAATGGCCGCTCTGCTTTTCTTTCTTTGTTTGGGTTTGGCACAAGTGTTAGCTTGTATTGCCCGGGTTGCCACAGGATCAGATTTTCCTCGGCTTGGATCTCTATGCCACAGCCTGGTTCGGCCGTTTGTGCTGCGGCGGCCTGGATCTATTCACCCCCTTTGCCCGCCTCAGTTTCTATATTCACAGTTACCAGAGAAAGCCGCCCTGTTTAGGTTAGTGAGGAAGGAGGAGCATTTCTTACTCCCTATTTCCTTCGGGGTTTGGTTATATATTTAGCCAATTTTTCACTCAATCATACCTTTGGGTGTATTGCGAAGCATCTGGAAGCTCCAAGTATAGGTTTTTCTGTTTCTGGTTGAAGATCTTGTTGAGTTTTGGGGGAGATTTATCGGTATCGCTTCCTACCCCACCATTACTCTGACGTCATCCTCGGCAGTTCAATTTTTAATTGCTTGAGGCATCTCCATACTGTTTTCTACAGAGGCTGCACCAGTCTGCATTCCCACCAGCAGTGCAGGAGGGTTCCCTTTTCTCCACATCCTCGCCAGCACTTATTCTGTGTTGTTTTGTTGATGAGCGCCATTCTGACTGGTGTGAAGTGATATCTCATTGTGATTTTAACTTGCATTTCTCTAATGATTAGTGACGAGCATTTTTTCATATGCCTTTTGGCCATCTGTATGTCCTCTTTGGAGAAGTGTCTATTCAGTTCTTTCACTCATTTTTTTTTTTTTTGTATTTTTCTGAAGCTGGAAACAGGGAGAGATAGTCAGACAGACTCCCGCATGCACCCGACCGGGATCCACCCGGCACGCCCACCAGGGAGCAACGCTCTGCCCACCAGGTGGCGATGCTCTGCCCCTCCGGGGCGTCGCTCTGCCACGACCAGAGCCACTCTAGTGCCTGGGACAGAAGCCAAGGAGCCATCCCCAGTGCCCGGGCCATCTTTGCTTTAATGAATCCTCTGCTGCGGGAGGGGAAGAGAGAGACAGAGAGGAAGGAGAGGGGGAGGGGTGGAGAAGCAGATAGGCGCTTCTCCTGTATGCCCTGGCTGGGAATCGAACCCGGGACTTCTGCACGCCAGACCGACGCTCTACCACTGAGTCAAACAGCCAGGGCTTTCACCCATTTTTTTGATTGGATTGTTTGTCTTCCTGGTATTGAGTTTTACAAGTTCTTTATAAATTTTGGTTATTAACCCCTTATCAGACATATTGTCAAATATATTCTCCCATTATGTAGTTTGTCTTTTTATTCTGTTCTTATTGTCTTTAGCTGTGCAAAGCCTTTTTAGTTTGATATAGTCCCATTTGTTTATCCTGGCCTTAATTTCACTTGCCTGTGGAGATAAATCGGCAAATATATTGCTGCGAGAGATGACGGTGAGCTTAATGCCTATGTTTTCTTCTAAGATGCTTATGGTTTCACGGTTTACATTTAAGTCTTTTATCCATTTTGAGTTTATTTTTGTGAATGGTGTAAGTTGGTGGTCTAGTTTCATTTTTTTGCAGGTAGCTGTCGAATTTTCCCAACACCATTTATTAAAGAGGCTGTCTTTACTCCATTGTATACTCTTACCTTCTTTGTCAAATATCAGTTGTCCATAGAGCTGTGGGTTTATTTCTGGGTCCTCTGTTCTGTTCCATTGATCTATATGCCTGTTCTTATGCCAGTACCAGGCTGTTTTGAGTACAATGGCCTTATAGTATAATTTGATATCAGGAAGTGTGATACCTCCCACTTTATTCTTCCTTTTCAAGATTGTTGAGGTTATTCGTGTTCTCTTTTGGTTCCATATAAAGTTTTGGAATATGTGTTCTATATCTTTGAAGTAAGTCATTGGTATTTTAATCAGTATTGCATTGAATTTATAAATTGCTTTGGGTAATATAGACATTTTAATGATGTTTATTTGGATACCATTTTTAAATATCTTAATTTATTATACTGGGAAAGGTTTGTCTCCTCTCAGTCTTGGACCGATTTGAGCCAGTTATATACCAACATGTAAGTTTCAATTTAATGGGACAATTTTTTATCGAGCCAAACCCTTGATTGATAACAAGCTTTATTGAAAAACTAGTACAAGATCATCTGGAACACAGAAGAAGCTATTAACCAGGTTTTCCAACCAAATCTCTTCATCACTACAATTACAACAATGGTGGAGAGACTTCTCACCCCTTTGCTCCAAAACTAGAACTATGTCTGCAATAATCCTTCATTAAAACCCTTTCAGGCACCAGTGTCAGGTTCCCAAAGTATAGACTACATGACAAGCTGATTCTGGGCAAGCTTTTGGCTCAGATACAAATCAGCTATTGTTTTAATAGTTAAGCATTTTATTTCAATATGTATTAAAATACATATAACATTTCAAATAAATACAAAGAACACATGGAACATTGATATTTTAGTTTAAGATATTTAAATGAGTAAAATAAGTGATTCAACTTAAAGGAAATTTAAGTAGACCAGGCAGTGGTGCAGTGAATAAAGCATCAGACTAGGATGCAGCAGACCCAGATTTGAAACCCCAAGGTTGCAGGCTATAGTATGGGCTCATATACATTACCCCATGGTCGCTGGCTTGAGCTAAATGTTGCTGGCTTGAACAAGGGGTCACTAGCTCTGATGAAGCCCCTGGGTCAAGGCACATAATAAGAAAGAAATCAATGAACAACCAAGGAACCTCAATAAAGAACTGATGCTTCTCTTCCTTCTTGTCTGTCTGTACTTATCTGTCCCTCTCTCTGTCTCTGTTACAAAAAAATTAAAAGAAAAAGAAAAAAATAAGTAAATAATAACCCAGGTGGTGGCATTCAGAAATGACATAAATACAAAGGTGGCCCTCACATGGCTGAGGTGGAGGAAATCCAGCCCAAAGCTGCGTGCACTGCACCAGGACCACCAAACCCTCTGCTCTTTCACAGTCTCCAGCAATATTGATGCATCTTCTCTAACATCACATAAAACTATCTTTCCTTATCTTGACACTACTGCCAGCCTCAGGCAGGTAGGCCAGCGTGAATATCAAATTCTGTGACTTGCTTGCTGTGTGACTTCTATCCCTTATTTAATTTCCCTGAAGTTCAGTTACTTAAATGGGTAATAATAATAATTCCAGAAAGTAGAAAATAATTTTAAAAAGTAGAAAAGTGGCTGTCAGAGGCTGGCTGGGGTATGGGGGGAGTGGGGAGGGTAGAAGTTGGTAAAAGATACAAACTTTAATATATATATATTATTATTTATAGTATTTTCAGTACCTACCCCATGGCCATTGTGAAAATGTAGCGGTGTAGTCAAGGGCAAATGCAGCTTCAGTATGTAAGGAGCGATCAGACAGGCGTCCAATGCGATGCATCAGGGCTGAGGGTTTGTGGAGGAAGCCATATTCCCTCTCCGCAGGGATCACATGCTTCCAGTCCACCCCTACTCAGTTCGTTCAGAGAAGGGTGACTGAGATTACCTTTGATCTTCTATCATAAAAATTCCCTAATCAAAAACTTACACATGGATTATTTCCACTTCTGCCAAGGTGGGGCAGATGTACTTTTCTGTATCCCTCCCACAAAGCATGACTAAAATCCCAGGATGCTTTGTATACAAAGTAAACATAAGAAGCCTGAAAAGTGGAGAGGAGGCAGACTGGTTAGAAACCCCAATCTGAGGAAAAACCTCCGGTCCTCTAGGCTTTCTATTTCTCTCCTATATCACAGACCTAGGGTTTAAGAAGCTGGCAAGTAACAAATACCAATGGACACAAAAACAACCCTTCGACCCCCTAAAAAAAAGTATGACCTCTCTAGTCAAAAGACCAGAAAAGGGGCAGGCGAACAAGATATAAAACTTTTAAATAATAGCCACTATATTCCAGCTTTGTAGAGCAAATACTTTATTCCTACTAGGTGGTAACAAGACCTTCTCCCCATGCAAGATCACAGACGATCATTGACTTCTACCTGCACCCGTCGGTAATGATGCACTCCTCCTCTTCCATGCAATGAGATACTACTAGGAAGTACAAATAAATGAACAACTGAGACAACAAAAAATACAAATTAATCTAAATATAATTATGCTGAGTAAGCACAGGCAGACAGTAGAGGATACAAATTTTATTATCCCATTTATATAAAAACCTATAAAATACAACTCATCTACTGTGACAGGAAGAAAGTCAGTGGTTGCTGGGGAGGGAGGGGAAAGGAGTAAACTGGGAAGAGAGAAGGGACAAAGGGGCGTGACAAACCTTTGATGATGATGCATATGCTCACCCTCTTGTCTGTGGTAATGACGTCATGTGCAGATATGTACGTCGAACTTATCAAGTTTTATGCTTTAAGTACTATATATGATTTCTTGTATGTCAATTAGATCTTAATAAATCCGTTCAAGTAAATACTGCAAAAAAAAAAAAAATCCCAGTACCAAGGTCACACACCTCAGACTAATTAACTCTATAGGATTTAATAGTTTTGAAAGCTCCCCAGGTGATTCTAGTGTGGAACCATGATAAGGAAGCCCTGAAATACAAAGGCTCTCAATAATAACAAAGGGAGACACCGATCTGCTCTGTGATGTCCTGGTGAATACAGACAACGGGAAATTAAGAAAAATCCCCTTGACCTGACTAGGAAGAAGTTAATGTGGAATTAGAAGACAAAAAATCCTCTGAGTGACCATGTGATCTATATCAGCTACCCTGGATTCAATTAATCCTTTGTTCTGAGAATCACACAGAAAACCTTCCAGCAAGACTCTGAGGGGAGGTGGGTGTTTATTTACTCCATGACATAGTGATAGATGACTTAGGTTCTATAAGAAATTTACTGGGTGGGAAAACATAAACATATATACACTTTGTTTCTATTTTAGGTTTTTCCAGGGAACTCCTACAAAAAAGGAAAATTGTGGTTTAAGATTAAAGCAGTTCCTTCAAATCACAATGCAAGTTTGCCATAGCTTTCTTCTATTTTTCAATTAAAAAAGATCAAAGCAAGAAGCAAATAATTTTATTTCCCTTCATTTTCTGCTACAAAGTCAGCTATACATATAAGCTATACATATTAGCTAATAAACAAAGCTAATTTCTACTTTAAAACATTGCAATTTCAAAGCATGATGATCGTTCTCCAGACATCCATAAATTTTAGCTTTAGAAAACAGTGGACAATGTTAGATTATATGCATGCATAAATTTTGGAAAATAGACAGGCCAGAGCTTTTATCCATAGACAAAGACATTAATGATCTAAAAGGGTAAAGAATAATTACTTCAAAGCTAGCATATCTAGCATACTTTTTATTCAACAGACTATATTGTCCAACTGAGAATAATTTCCCTAAAGTGTGGAAGTTAGGGTCTTGGATTACAAGAATGTTTTTGTATCAAACTGCTAGGTGAACCAAAGCCACTGAACAGCCTTGATTACCTCATTTGGGAATTCTATTTAATACACTGGCCAATCTTTCTGCCTCAAAGGCAAGGCATATTTGAGGGATGATGACATATCATCAGCTATTCTCATTGAGTACTCCCCATGTAGAGTTCTCTGCTGGAGTACTTCCATAAAAAGCCAGGAGTCACAAAATTGGAACTTTGCTGAGCAATTTTAAAGGAGCAAGTGTTTTAAAAGCCTTTTTCAGTCATTTTTCCCACCAGGCTAATTCCGCTCAAGAGTCAATGGAAAATATATCTCAAAGAGGAGGGTGGAAGCCAGTTACAAAGGGGGCTGCTCTGGTTCCCCTAAGCTCGAGGGGGTTAGAAGAAAGTGCAGACAGAAGGAGCAGGATGCTAACAAGGATCCTGGAGATGGTCCATAGCTAGCGAGGAAATAAAAGCTCAAGAGCTTTTGAGAGATAAAAAGTTACCGTAATTTACCCATGTATAAGGTGCACTTTTTTTGAAAATTCTGGGGTCTAAAAACTGGGTGCATCTTACACAGTGGTTGTATGTTTTTTTTACTTGCATTTCCCACCTTTTTGCGCTTGTTTTTGCGCTCATTGTTGAGCTCATTGTTGAAGACAGTGATTCGTCATCAGACACAGATGAGGACCAGGGAGTTTTGACAGTGATGAGGAGTTGTATGGATTTTATGATGAATAAAATTTGAGTTCAATAACTTTATGTAATACTTTTTTTTTTTTCAAATTTCAGGCCCCAAAATTAAGGTGTGTCTTATACATGGGAGTGTCTTCTACATGGGTAAATATGCTCATCTCTGCTTGAAAGGAAAATATGAAAACGTTGCATTTTCAAAATAAGTGTGCCTTTTATCCATCAAATTCACAAGAGGAAAAAATTATGAGATCTTTTTCATCCTCAAGAAGCAGAGAATGTTTCCACATAAGACACGCTCCAGGTCCCAGGGTCAAGTTTGCACTGATTGTTCCTTGGGAGCATCCATCACAAACAAATCTCTCTGCTTCGCCACTGTTACTCCATGCCCAGTAATTTTCCTCTCTCTCATCCTCAAATGTTTCTGAGTAATTCAATAAACACAAGAACTATTCCACCTTATGCATGTTTCTTCTACCTTCATTCCCCTGATGTAATGAGTAGTAAGGCAATTCATGATTTTCAGTCTTGAAATCTGCTCCAATATTATGACTATCTTTACTTTCCTATTTATTTTGGTTCTTTTCTCAACTCTTTGGAAGACACTATATATACATTTTTTTTTATTTTATTGAAGTATCCTACACTGATGATTGAAATTCAGAAAAGGAAAATCATGTTAAATGAAAATGGTACATTTCTAGGCTGTGATCTCTGACGATAATAAAGCAAATAAAAGCAGCTGATATTAGACAACATTATAATTCCTAAATTGGTTACAAGTATAAATGTTTCAGACATAATTTCAAGAATTATTTGGATCAATGGCTTTAAAATGCTGTCTGATAAATTACAAGGCAGAGATTAAATAACTTCACTTCTTGGGAATCACAGAGGGAATGCCTTGGGATTTAGATAGAGATTTATCAGTATATTACAGTATTCATAATGATGATCTTATGAAACTAAGGCCAGAATACACAATCTAAAATAAGCCATGATCTATGACAAGTTAAAATGTATTAAGGAAAACTATATTAAGCAAATGGAAATAATATCCATTTGTTATTTTTTTTAACTCTATCAGTCACTACAGATTATAATAGATAACATCTGACAGAAAAATACCCATTGAAAACTATTGTTCGAGAGTAATGGCGGAGTAGGAAGCGATACCGATAAATCTCCCCCAAAACTCAACAAGATCTTCAACCAGAAACAGAAAAACCTATACTTGGAGCCTCCAGATGCTTCACAATACACCCGAAGGTATGGTCGAGTGAAAAATTGGCTAAATATATAACCAAATCCTGAAGGAAATAGGGAGTAAGAAATGCTCCGCCTTCCTCACTAACCTAAACAGGGCGGCTTTCTCTGGTAACTGTGAATATAGAAACTGAGGCGGGCAAAGGGGGTGAATACATCCAGGCTGCGCACAAAAGGCCGAACCAGGCTGTGGCACGGAGATCCTAGCGGAGGAAAAACTGTTCCTGTGGCAAGCCGGGCAATACAAGCTAACACTTGCGCCAAACCCAAACAAAGAAAGACAAGCGGGGCAGCCATTTTACCCGTTCTCCTGGTTGGTGCGCAGTTAGTGGGCGAGAGATCTCTTCCTAAGCCCCAGAAGTGGGTGTCCGTGTTGCCCCACAGAGAGGCAGGGTCAGAGGCCTTTCTGTGGGCCGAAAGCAGAATCTCTGGGCAGCCCCAGCGCCCTGGGAAAGCCGCGCACAGGAGGGAGCGAGAACTAATTCCAACGGTGGAAATTTTCCGTGCTGCTGAGAGTTTCACTCAGGGAAACGCGGCCGGCCTCATATCCTGGTGTGTGCGCGCAGATAGGTAGTGAGCGATTCCTCCGAGTGCCTCGGCAGGGCGCGCCTGTGTTATCGCACAGAGGGGCAGAGTCAGGGGCCTTTGTGTGGGCAAAAGCGGAATCTCGGGGCCGCCCCAGCGCCTTGCAAAAGCCGCGCACGGGGACGGAGCGAGAGCGAATTCCAGCGCTGCAAATTTCCATGCGGTTGGGGGTTTCACTCAGAGCGTGAGACTGCTGGCCGGATATCCTGGTCTGCGCGCGCAGATAGTGAATGAGAGTTTCCTCCAAGCACCCTGGAAGTGGGTGCCCGCCTGTGTTACCGGACAGAGTAGCAGAGCCAGAGGTCTTTGAGTGGGCGGAAAGCCCGCCTGATTATGCTAGCAGCTCTGACTGACTGAGCCTTACCCAGAGCCCTGTGCTGAGTGGAAATAGAGTGGGGAGTTGCCAGCTCTTTGAACCTCTTACTATCCAGGCAGAGGCAGCAACAACCCCATAGCTGGATTATCAGGCTACTAATTGAGGAAGGAAAGACTAGGAGAAAGGCTCCAGGAACACGGACTCTCTCACTGTCGGAGCCTATGAAAGCTAATGAGCCTTGACTCCCAACGAGACTAAAGCACAATACATGACATTGCCATAGAGACTTATCAACTGCAAACCTCTACCTGAGCGTGCCAAAGGGGCAGAACCTGGGGTACAGAGTCACCGACCAGGAAGAGGGAGAGAAAAGAAAAAACAAGAAGATAACCTCTCAAAATCAAGAATAATCTGCAGACTTTATAACCTATCCCATTTTATTATATTTGTTCGTTTGTTTCTCTTATCTTCATTCTTGATACTTTTTTTCCTCCTCCAATTTGGCCGATTAACTCTCTGCCGGTCTTACTCTCTCCTCTCCTTGAACTACACTACCCATAAGTGTTACATCTCCCATTATCTTTTTTCTCCTCTTCCTTTCTCTCTATGAGGGTTGCACTCCAAAACCCTTAACTCTCTCTCCCTCCTTTCTTTTTTCTTCTTTTACTGGTTCCCTCTTTTTTTCTCTCTCTCTCTTTCTTTTCTCCCTCTATATTAGTTTCTTCCTTTCTCCTTTACATCTCCTCTCATTCAAACCTCAATAACAAACAAATTATCTTATCTGGGACTCAAACTTATGTTTGTGGCATTTTGGGGGTTTTTTACTTCACCTTTTTAACTCACTAGCAGTGCTCCCATCCCTGGCTCTCCATTTTATCTAGTTCTTGTTCCACTAAATACAATACTATTTTTTTAATTTGTCCCCCCATTTTTCTGTTCTCTTATTCCTCTCATCATAACTCTTAGACAACACCAACACCTAAAAGCAAATCATTTTATTCTTTTTTTTTTTTTTTTTCATTTTTCTGAAGCTGGAAACAGGGAGAGACAGTCAGACAGACTCCCGCATGCGCCCGACCGGGATCCACCCGGCACGCCCACCAGGGGCGACGCTCTGCCCACCAGGGGGCGATGCTCTGCCCACCCTGGGCGTCGCCATGTTGCGACCAGAGCCACTCTAGCGCCTGAGGCAGAGGCCACAGAGCCATCCCCAGCGCCCGGGCCATCTTTGCTCCAATGGAGCCTCGGCTGCGGGAGGGGAAGAGAAAGACAGAGAGGAAAGCGCGGCGGAGGGGTGGAGAAGCAAATGGCGCTTCTCCTGTGTGCCCTGATCATTTTATTCTTGACCCAAATTTTTTCCTTATTTGCTTTTAGTGGGTCCATACTGCCTCCCTTTTTTTTTTTCCCCTTTTTTTTTTCTTTTTTTTTTTTTGCCCCTTTATTACTTTTCCCAAATTCAGGAACTCCATCACAGGCATTGTTTGTTATAATTCACAGTTCACAACAAGATTTTCTCAAGAAAAAGGGGAGAGGAGAGGAAAAAAGGAGGGGGGAATAATTTCCTTTTTTTAAAAATTATTATTTTATTTCTCTTTATTTCATTATTAATTTTTTTTAAAAAAAACAACTCTTTTTGATTTTTTTTTTAACTTTTTATTCTTTATTAAATCTCATTAATACTATCAACAAAACCACCCTCAGATGCCATTAAGGAAGAGAAAATCGAATATCATGGATACAAAAGAAAGAGAGGTAACACAGCTAGATGAGGAAAAATCTATGGAGAAAAAATTTAATATATTGGAAACCTTGGAGCTAAATGACAGAGAATTCAAGATAGAAATACTAAAAATCCTCCGAGATATACAAGAAAACACAGAAAGGCAATTTAGGGAGCTCAGAAAACAACTCAATGAACACAAAGAATATATGTCCAAAGAAATTGAAACTATAAAAACAAATCAAACAGAGATGAAAAACTCAATTCACGAGCTGAAAAATGAAGTAACAAGCTTAGCTAATAGAACAGGTCAGATAGAAGAGAGGATTAGTGAAATAGAAGACAAGCAACTTGAGGCACAACAGAGAGAAGAAGAAAGAGACTCAAAAATTAAAAAAAATGAGATAGCCCTACAAGAATTATCTGACTCCATCAAAAAGAATAACATAAGAATAATAGGTATATCAGAGGGAGAAGAGAGAGAAAATGGAATGGAGAACATACTCAAACAAATAATAGATGAGAACTTCCCAAGCCTGTGGAAAGAACTAAAGCCTCAAATTCAAGAAGCAAACAGAACACCGAGTTTTCTTAACCCCAACAAACCTACTCCAAGGCATATCATAATGAAATTGACACAAACAAACAGCAAAGAAAAAATTCTCAAGGCAGCCAGGGAAAAGAAGAATACAACATATAAAGGAAGGCCCATTAGATTATCATCAGATTTCTCAGCAGAAACTCTACAAGCTAGAAGAGAGTGGACCCCAATATTTAAAGTCCTGAAAGAGAGAAACTTTCAGCCACGAATACTATACCCATCAAAGCTATCCTTCAAATACGAAGGAGAAATAAAAACATTCACAGATACAGAAAAGATGAGGGAATTTGTCATCAGGAAACCCCCACTCCAGGAATTACTAAAGGGGGTTCTCCAATCAGATACAAAGAACAAAAAAAAAAACAGAGCCACAAGTAAAAGCTCCAAGAAGAACACAATAAAACCAAATTTAAACTGTGACAACAACAAAAAGAAAGAGGGGGAGAAGATGGAGATTAACAGTAGCAAAGGACGATAGAGTGCAAAAGTACTCACAAAATAGTTTGCTACAATGAACAGGGTAGGGACCCTTTTCATTACTCAAAGGTAACCACCATTGAAAAAACCACCACAGAAGCACATGAGATAAAAAAGATAGCAACAGAGGAAAGATGTATGGAATACAACCAAATAAAAACAAAAGATAGAAAAACGAAAGAGAAGGATCAAACAAGACACAAAACTAACAGAAAGCAAGATATAAAATGGCAATAGGGAACTCACAAGTATCAATAATTACACTAAATGTAAACGGATTAAACTCACCAATAAAAAGGCACAGAGTAGCAGAATGGATTAAAAAAGAAAATCCAACTATATGCTGCCTACAGGAAACTCATCTAAGTAACAAGGATAAAAACAAATTCAAAGTGAAAGGCTGGAAAACAATACTCCAAGCAAATAACATCCAAAAAAAAGCAGGTGTAGCAATACTCATATCAGATAATGCTGACTACAAGACAGGAAAAGTACTCAGAGATAAAAATGGCCATTTCATAATGGCTAAGGGGACACTGAATCAAGAAGACATAACAATTCTTAATATATATGCACCAAACCACGGAGCACCAAAATATATAAGACAGCTACTTATTGACCTTAAAACAAAAACTGACAAAAATACAGTCATAGTTGGAGAACTCAATACACCGCTGACGGCTCTAGATCGGTCATCCAAACAGAGAATCAACAAAGACATAGTGGCCTTAAACAAAACACTAGAGCACCTGGATATGATAGACATCTACAGGACATTTCATCTCAAAGTGACTGAGTATACATTTTTCGCCAGTGTACATGGATCATTCTCAAGAATTGACCATATGTTGGGCCACAAAAACAACATCAGCAAATTCAGAAAAATTGAAGTTGTACCAAGCATATTTTCTGATCATAAAGCCTTAAAACTAGAATTCAACTGCAAAAAAGAGGAAAAAAATCCCACAAAAATGTGGAAACTAAACAACATACTTGTAAAAAATGAATGGGTCAAAGAAGAAATAAGTGCAGAGATCAAAAGATTTATTCAGACTAATGAAAATGACAATATGACATATCAGAATCTATGGGATGCAGCAAAAGCAGTGATAAGAGGGAAGTTCATATCACTTCAGGCATATATGAACAAACAAGAGAGAGCCCAAGTGAACCACTTAACTTCCCACCTTAAGGAACTAGAAAAAGAAGAACAAAGACAACCCAAAACCAGCCGAAGAAAGGAGATAATAAAAATCAGAGCAGAAATAAATGAATTAGAGAACAGAAAAACTATAGAAAAAATTAATAGAACAAGGAGCTGGTTCTTTGAAAAGATCAATAAAATTGACAAACCCTTGGCAAGACTTACCAAGGAAAAAAGAGAAAGAACTCATATAAACAAAATCCAAAATGAAAGAGGAGAAATCACCACGGACACCGTAGATATACAAAGAATTATTGTAGAATACTATGAAAAACTTTATGCCACTAAATTCAACAACCTAGAAGAAATGGATAAATTCCTAGAACAATACAACCTTCCTAGACTGAGTCAAGAAGAAGCAGAAAGCCTAAACAGACCTATCAGTAGAGAAGAAATAGAAAAAAACATTAAAAACCTCCCCAAAAATAAAAGTCCAGGCCCTGACGGCTATACCAGCGAATTTTATCAAACATTCAAAGAAGACTTGGTTCCTATCCTACTCAAAGTCTTCCAAAAAATTGAAGAAGAAGCAATACTTCCAAACACATTTTATGAGGCCAACATAACCCTCATACCAAAACCAGGCAAGGATGGCACAAAAAAAGAAAACTACAGACCAATATCTCTAATGAATACAGAAGCTAAAATACTAAACAAAATACTAGCAAATCGAATACAACAACATATTAAAAAAATAATACATCATGATCAAGTGGGATTCATCCCAGAATCTCAAGGATGGTTCAACATACGTAAAATGGTTAACGTAATACACCATATCAACAAAACAAAGAGCAAAAACCACATGATCTTATCAATAGATGCAGAAAAGGCTTTTGATAAAATACAACACAATTTTATGTTTAAGACTCTCAACAAAATGGGTATAGAAGGAAAATATCTCAACATGATAAAGGCCATATATGATAAACCATCAGCTAACATCATATTAAATGGCACTAAACTGAAGGCTTTCCCCCTTAAATCAGGAACAAGACAGGGTTGTCCACTCTCTCCACTCTTATTTAATGTGGTACTAGAGGTTCTAGCCAGAGCAATCAGACAAGACAAAGAAATAAAAGGCATCCATATCGGAAAAGAAGAAGTAAAGGTATCACTTTTTGCAGATGATATGATCCTATACATCGAAAACCCCAAAGAATCCACAAAAAGACTACTAGAAACAATAAGCCAATACAGTAAGGTCGCAGGATACAAAATTAACATTCAGAAGTCAATAGCCTTTCTATATGCCAACAATGAAACAACTGAGAAGGAACTCAAAAGAATAATCCCCTTCACGATTGCAACAAAAAAAATAAAATACTTAGGAATAAACATAACAAAGAATGTAAAGGACTTATATAATGAAAACTATAAACCATTGTTAAGGGAAATTGAAAAAGATATAATGAGATGGAAGAATATACCTTGTTCTTGGCTAGGAAGAATAAATATAATCAAGATGGCTACATTACCCAAAGCAATATACAAATTCAATGCAATTCCCATCAAATTTCCAATGACGTTTTTTAAAGAAATAGAGCAAAAAATCATCAGATTTATATGGAACTATAAAAAACCCCAAATAGCCAAAGCAATCCTAAAGAAAATGAATGAAGCTGGGGGCATTACAATACCTGACTTCAAACTCTATTATAGGGCCACGACAATCAAAACAGCATGGTATTGGCAGAAAAATAGACACTCAGATCAATGGAACAGAATAGAAAGTCCAGAAATAAAACCACATATATATAGTCAAATAATTTTTGATAAAGGGGCCAACAACACACAATGGAGAAAAGAAAGCCTCTTCAATAAATGGTGCTGGGAAAACTGGAAAGCCACATGCAAAAGAATGAAACTGGACTACAGTTTGTCCCCCTGTACTAAAATTAACTCAAAATGGATCAAAGATCTAAACATAAGACCTGAAACAATTAAGTACATAGAAGAAGACATAGGTACTCAACTCATGGACCTGGGTTTTAAAGATCATTTTATGAATTTGACTCCAATGGCAAGAGAAGTGAAGGCAAAAATTAATGAATGGGACTACATCAGACTAAGAAGTTTTTGCTCAGCAAGAGAAACTGATAACAAAATAAACAGAAAGCCAACTAAATGGGAAATGATATTTTCAAACAACAGCTCAGATAAGGGCCTAATATCCAAAATTTACAAAGAACTCATAAAACTCAACAACAAACAAACATACAATCCAATAAAAAAATGGGAAGAGGATATGAACAGACACTTCTCCCAGGAAGAAATACAAATGGCCAACAGATATATGAAAAGATGCTCATCTTCTTTAGCTATTAGAGAAATGCAAATCAAAACAGCAATGAGATACCACCTCACACCTGTTCGATTAGCTATTATTAGCAAGACAGGTAATAGCAAATGTTGGAGAGGCTGTGGAGAAAAAGGAACCCTCATACACTGTTGGTGGGAATGTAAAGTAGTACAACCATTATGGAAGAAAGTATGGTGGTTCCTCAAAAAACTGAAAATAGAACTACCTTATGACCCAGCAATCCCTCTACTGGGTATATACCCCAAAAACTCAGAAACATTGATACGTAAAGACACATGCAGCCCCATGTTTATTGCAGCATTGTTCACAGTGGCCAGGACATGGAAACAACCAAAAAGCCCGTCAATAGATGACTGGATAAAGAAGATGTGGCACATATACACTATGGAATACTACTCAGCCATAAGAAATGATGACATCGGAACATTTACAGCAAAATGGTGGGATCTAGATAACATGATACGAAGCGAAATAAGTAAATCAGAAAAAACCAGGAACTGCATTATTCCATACGTAGGTGGGACATAAAAGTGAAACTAAGAGACATTGATAAGAGTGTGGTGGTTACGGGGGGGAGGGAGGAATGGGAGAGGGAAAGGGGGAGGGGGAGTGGCACAAAGAAAACAAGATAGAAGGTGACAGAGGACAATCTGACTTTGGGTGACGGGTATGCATCATAATTGAACGACAAGATACCCTGGTCTTGTTATCTTTGAATATATGTATCCTGATTTATTGATGTCACCCCATTAAAAAAATAAAATTATTTAAAAAAAAGAAAAAAAAGAAAACTATTGTTCAAAATACCATATTTCTCCACGTATAAGGCATACCCTTTCTCGAAAAATTTGGAGTCTAAAAACTGGGTGATTCTTGTAAAGTAGTACAACCACTATGGAGGAAAGTATGGTGGTTCCTCAAAAAACTGAAAATAGAACTACCTTATGACCCAGCAATCCCTCTACTGGGTATATACCCCAAAACCTCAGAATCATTGATACATAAAGACACATGTAGCCCCATGTTCATAGCAACACTGTTCACAGTGGCCAAGACATGGAAACAACCAAAAAGCCCTTCAATAGAAGATTGGATAAAGAAGATGTGGCACATATACACTATGGAATACTACTCAGCCATAAGAAATGATGACATTAGATCATTTACAGCAAAATGGTGGGATCTTGATACCATTATACGGAGTGAAATAAGTAAATCAGAAAAAAAACAAGAACTACATGATTCCATACATTGGTGGAACATAAAAACGAGACTAAGAGACATGGCCAAGAGTGTGGTGGTTACCAGGGGTGGGGGGAGAGAGGACACAGGAGGGAGGGAGGGAGGGAGAGAGGGGGAGGGGGAGGGGTACAGAGAAAACTAGATAGAGGGTGACGGAGGACAATCTGACTCTGGGCGAGGGGTATGCAACATAATTTAATGACAAGATAACCTAGACATGTTTTCTTTGAATATATGTACACTGAATTATTAATGTCATCCCATTAACATTAATAAAAATTTATAAAAAAATAATAATAATTCCTTTGAACCCCCCCCCAAAACTGGGTGATTCTTATACAGTGGCTGTACATTTTTTTTACTTGCATTTTCCACTTTTTCACATTTGTTGTGTTTGTGCTCATTGTTTCACATTTATCAGTATATTACAGTAGGTTATGTTTTGCCATGTTCTGCCCAGAAATGGCTCAGAAAAGATATTCATACATTGCTGAATTCAAGTTAAAAGTGATCCAGTTTGCAAAAGTGAATGGAAATCATGCTGCTGAATGTAAGTTTGGTCCTCCTCCAACTGAGAAATCAATCCGAGACTGGCTACGGAAAAAAGAAAACTTATTGAAAACATGATAGCAGAAGAAGGACATACGAAGCAAGAAGAACTGCTGATGAAAAAGAAGTTACTCATTTCAAAGGAGGACACAATTGGTGCTTCAGGTTTATGAAATGGAATGGACTAAGCATGTGTACATGCACCAGACTTGCTCAAAAGATGCCTGAAATCTATGAGCAGAGGGTCTTTGAATTTTATCATTTTGTCATTCAATGTCGGAAGACATATCAGTTTGAGTTGAAATAGATTGCAAATATGAACAAAGTCCCCCTTCAATTTGATGTCCCAAGTAACAGAACTGTTGATAAGAAGGGGGTGAAAACTGTAACTGTAAAGACAAGTGGACATGAAAAGAGCTATTATACAGTTGTTCTAGCTTGTTGTGCCAACAGAACCAAGCTGCCTTCTATGCTGATTTTTAAACACAAAACAATGCCAAAAGAAGACATTCCTCAAGGAGTGATTGTCCATGTTCATGACAAGGGTTGGATGGGTCAGGATGAGATGAAGATCGGGTTTGAGAAGGTTTGGAGAAGGAGACCAGGTTGGCTCTTACACAAACCTGCCCTATTGGTGCTTGATCAGTTCAGGGCACACATAACAAAAAAACACAAAGAAAATTGCTGCAGAGCAAAAAACAAATCTTGCCATCATACCTGGAGGCTTGACATCCGGCTCCAACCACTTGATGTCAGCATTAACAAACCCTTCAAAGCTGCCATGAGAGACAAATGGGACCAATGGATGTAGTCTTCTGGGGATAATTTGACACCAGCAGAAAGAGTGAAGAAACCAACTATAGGAGAAGTTTGTATTTGGGTGAAAAGATCCTGAGATAATATCAGGATTGAGATCATTGTCAAGTTATTTAGGAAGTGTGGCATTTCAAATGCTATAGATGGAGCTGAGGACAAGGCAATATATGAAAACAGTGATTTGTCATCAGACACAGATGACGACAAGGAAATGGATGGGAGTTTTGAGAGTGATGAAGAGCTATACAAGTTTTAGAATGAATAAAACTTGAGTTCAATAACTTTATGTAATACATTTCTTTTTCAACTTTGGGGCCCCAAAATTAAGGTGTGTCTTATACATGGGAGTGTCATGCACATGGGAAAATATGGTAATTATCTAGGACAATTGTTCTCAAAGTGTGATCTCTGGATAAGCAGCATCAGCATCACCTCAGTGCTTGATCAAAATGTGAAATGTTCCACCTCAGATTCACTGAATCGGGAATTCTAGATATAGGACCTACTGGTTGGTACTTTAATAAGTCCTCCAGCTGATTCTAATGCTTTTTAAAGTTGAGAACCATAGGTCTACAAAAATTTACACCACTTTTCTGTTTTTAATTGATCTACTTTTTTGTGTTATCCTAAAGTGGAAGACGTAGGTAGGTAGAAACTATATTTTATAAATAACTGTGCTTGCATACTTTTTCCCTTTTCTCACAGTGCCCTAATCACTAGAGAAAATTTCAGTTATTAAAAACCATATTGCTCATAAAATCCTTGTCATTTATTCCTCAAAAATAAGGGAGAATATGTTTTTTCCATTCCTACTAACACTGACCTAGTTCATGCCTTCATTACTGTACCTGAATTTTTACCCCCACCAATTGATCTAAATCCTTTGCCCTTTGGTATTCTCTTCCCTAACCCCTCCTCTACTAATCAGAACAATGTATCCAAATCATAAATCTGATCATTGCCCTCTTTCTGTCATCCAATGACTTTCCCTTCCTTATGCTCTTGTCTGCAGAATATCCTAAACTAGCATTCAAAGTCTTTCATTACCAACCTCAGTATTAACTTTCAGGATATCTTCTCTCACCATGTCTTGCCAACTACCCTATTTTTTAGACACTACCAACATCCTTATTGTTCCCGGAGGCTACCAAACTCTTTGATGTACTGAGGTTTATGGCTCCTCTCGAGCCTAGACAACTACAATAGTAACATATACACACTGGTTGGACTTGTAGTTTCAGATTCTCCTCTCCTTGAAGTTCTCTCCTATTTCTGCCCCCACCCTTCAGCAACTAAAGTTATATCAGCTAATCTGGTATACTTAACTGGGTCAAAAGAAAAAAGACAAAGTAAATCTCTTTAGTCAGATGCAGACTTTAAAATGGAATGTCTGAAGGCAGGGGTTCTACACCTCTGTTACTACATCTGTGACCCAACAAGTGGAAATTTTATATTCTTTAGGTTCAAAGGGTAATAGGAGCACTTTAGCCCAAACAAGGATTATTTCAGGCTCTAAGCCAGGGGTCCCCAAACTTTTACACAGGGGGCCAGTTCACTGTCCCTCAGACTGTTGGAGGACCAGACTATAAAAAAAACTATGAACAAATCCCTATGCACACTGCACATATCTTATTTTAAAGTAAAAAAAAACAAAACGGGAACAAACACAATATTTAAAATAAAAAACAAGTAAATTTTTTTTTTAATAAATTTTTATTAATGGTAATGGGATGACATTAATAAATCAGGGTACATATATTCAAAGAAAACATGTCTAGGTTATTTTGTCATCAAATTATGTTGCAAACCCCTCGCCCAAAGTCAGATTGTCCTCCGTCACCCTCTATCTAGTTCTCTGTGCCCCTCCCCCTCCCCCTAACTCTCTCCCTCCCTCCCTCCCATGTCCTCCCTCCCCCCCCCCCACCCTTGGTAACCACCACACTCTTGTCCATGTCTCTTAGTCTCGTTTTTATGTTCCACCAATGTATGGAATCATGTAGTTCTTGTTTTTTTCTGATTTGCTTATTTCACTCCTTATAATGTTATCAAGATCCCACCATTTTGCTGTAAATGATCTGATGTCATCATTTCTTATGGCTGAGTAGTATTCCATAGTGTATATGTGCCACATCTTCTTTATCCAGTCTTCTATTGAAGGGCTTTTTGGTTGTTTCCATGTCTTGGCCACTGTGAACAGTGCTGCAATGAACATGGGGCTACATGTGTCTTCACGTATCAATGTTTCTGAGGTTTTGGGGTATATACCCAGTAGAGGGATTGCTGGGTCATAAGGTAGTTCTATTTGCAGTTTTTTGAGGAACCACCATACTTTCCTCCATAATGGTTGTACTACTTTACAGTCCCACCAACAGTGAATGAGGGTTCCTTTTTCTCCACAGCCTCTCCAACATTTGCTATTACCCGTCTTGTTGATAATAGCTAATCTAACAGGAGTGAGGTGGTATCTCATTGTAGTTTTGATTTGCATTTCTCTAATAACTAATGAAGCTGAGCATCTTTTCATATATCTGTTGGCCATTTGTATCTCTTCCTGGGAGAAGTGTCTGTTCATGTCCTCTTCCCATTTTTTTATTGGATTGTTTGTTTGTTTGTTGTTGAGTTTTATGAGTTCTTTGTAAATTTTGGATATTAGGCCCTTATCTGAGCTGTCGTTTGAAAATATCAGTTCCCATATAGTTGGCTGTCTGTTTATTTTGATATCAGTTTCTCTTGCTGAGCAAAAACTTTTAATTCTGTTGTAGTCCCATTCATTTATCTTTGCCTTCACTTCTCTTGCCATTGGAGTCAAGTTCATAAAATGTTCTTTAAAACCCAGGTCCATGATTTTAGTACCTATGTCTTCTTCTATGTACTTTATTGTTTCAGGTCTTATATTTAGGTCTTTGATCCATTTTGAATTAATTTTAGTACACGGGGACAGGCTGTAGTCGAGTTTCATTCTTTTGCATGTGGCTTTCCAGTTTTCCCAACACCATTTGTTGAAGAGGCTTTCTTTTCTCCATTGTGTGTTGTTGGCCCCTTTATCAAAGATTATTTGACCATATATATGTGGTTTTATTTCTGGGCTTTCTATTCTGTTCCATTGGTCTGAGTGTCTATTTTTTTGCCAATACCATGCTGTTTTGATTATCGTGGCCCTATAATATAGTTTAAAGTCAGGTATTGTAATGCCCCCAGCTTCATTCTTTTTCCTTAGGATTGTTTTGGCTATTCGGGGTTTTTTATAGTTCCATATAAATCTGATGATTTTTTGTTCCATTTCTTTAAAAAATCTCATAGGGATTTTGATGGGAATTGCATTAAATTTGTATATTGCTTTGGGTAATATGGCCATTTTGATTATATTTATTCTTCCTATCCAAGAACAAGGAATATTTTTCCATCTCATTGTATCTTTTTCGATTTGCCTTAACAATGCTTTGTAATTTTCATTATATAGGTCCTTTACGTTCTTTGTTATGTTTATTCCTAGGTATTTTATTTTTTTTGTTGCAATCGTGAAGGGGATTATTTTTTTGAGTTCGTTTTCTAATATTTCATTGTTGGCATATAGAAAGGCTATGGACTTTTGTATGTTAATTTTGTATCCTGCGACCTTACTGTATTGGTTTATTGTTTCTAATAATCTTTTTGTGGAGTCCTTCGGGTTTTCGATGTATAGGATCATATCATCAGCAAAAAGTGATAGCTTTACTTCTTCTTTTCCGATATGGATGCCTTTTATTTCTTTGTCTTGTCTGATTGCTCTGGCCAGAACTTCTAGCACCACGTTGAATAAGAGTGGAAAGAGTGGACAACCCTGTCTTGTTCCTGATTTAAGGTAGAAAGTCCTCAGTTTTATGCCGTTTAATAGGATGTTGGCTGATGGTTTATCATATATGGCCTTTATCATGTTGAGATATTTTCCTTCTATACCCATTTTGTTGAGAGTCTTAAACATAAAATTGTGTTGTATTTTATCAAAAGCCTTTTCTGCATCTATTGATAAGATCATGTGGTTTTTGTTCTTTGAAAAACAAGTAAATTTAAATCAACAAACTGACCAGTATTTCAATGGGAACTATGCTCCTCTCACTGACCACCAATGAAAGAGGTGCCCCTTCTGGAAGTGCAGCGGGGGGATGGATAAATGGCCTCAGGGGGCCGTAGTTTGGGGACCCCTGCTCTAAGCATAATCTTTTAGATCAGATCACTCCAGTAAAGTACAGATAGAATATAGTAATCCTCCATTCAAGTACATTTATCATATACTCTGAATTATCTAGGAAAATTCTAATTTCAGAATTTTTTTCTATCTTCTCATAAATTACCATTTTTAACATTTTGTCATGTAAAATATATCCTAGATTTCTTGTATCACCTGAAAAAGATATTAAGTCTCTTGAGCCATTGTTTTAATTTTTCATTTGGAAAATATATCTAAATCAAAGAAATGTCTTTTGCCTAACACAAAACTGATCCAGCTCTGAGATCCACAAAATGTTGGATAGGCACACAACCCAATCAACAGTTCAAATGTTATAAAGATGTTTACCTGAAACTTATGTATTCTTATTGATCAATGTTACCCCATTAAATTTAATTTCAAATAAATAAATAATAAATAAATAAATAAATAGGAAAAGCATTTGAGACATCTTTATTTTCCCAGTGAGAACAACCTCTCCTTTACCTTTTTAAAATTAGCTACAATTTGTACATAGTCTATATGACTGCCTCATCAATATTAAAAATGTTAGAAGAATGGTTTTTAAATTTGCAGCTAGAAAGGAAGAAGCCTCAAATTCAACAATTAGTGTCAGTTTCTTTAATTCTGTCTCATGCAAATAGGAAAGTTGGCAAGGGTTTTATTTCCTGTTGCAAATGTTTGAATTTTTCAATTATACAGTGACTGTATTGACAGGATCAAATGCAGATTTTACCCTAATGGGATGACACTGGTGCCTGAAAACCACAGGGTCAACCATGATTGAACTAATGGTTTCTCTGTATATGATGATTCTTCCTATTCTAGACAATTATTGCTAATATTCATCATTTCAATGGTAATTGTTTTCAAAGCAGTGGCCATTGTTTATTGTTGCTTTTTAATCTAATTGGCCCATTTAATAAAAGGAAGTTTTCTTTTTTTTCTTTTTTTCCCTTTTATTTATTTATTTTTTTAATAATTTTATTTTTTTAATGGGGCGACATCAATAAATCAGGATACATATATTCAAAGATAACATGTCCAGGTTATCTTGCCATTCAATTATGTTGCATACCCATCACCCAAAGTCAGATTGTCCTCTGTCACCTTCTATCTAGTTTTCTTTGTGCCCCTTTCCCTCCCCCTTTCACTATCCCTCTTCCCCCTCCCCACGTAACCACCACACTCTTATCAATGTCTCTTAGTCTCACTTTTATGTTAAAAAGAAGTTTTCTAAAAGATAAATTAAGATGATAAAAAAGAGAGCCTTAATAAGAAATCAGCCTGACCAGGCAGTGGCGCAGTGGACAGCGCATCGGACTGGGATGCCGAGGACCCAGGTTCGAGATCCTGAGGTCGCCAGCTTGAACACGGGCTCATCTGGTTTGAGCAAAAGCTCACCAGCTTGGACCCAAGGTGGCTGGCTCGAGCAAGGGGTTACTCAGTCTGCTGAAGGCCCACGGTCAAGACACATATGAGAAAGCAATCAATGAACAACTAAGGTGTCTCAATGTGCAACGAAAAACTAATTATTGATGCTTCTCATCTCTTCATTCCTGTCTGTCTGTCCCGGCCTATCCCTCTCTCTCTGACTCTTTCTCTGTCTCTGTAAAAAAAAAAAAAATCATCAGAGATCCATTCATGCTATTTCTAACTCCATTTGAGTTCAAACTATAACTAATATCACAGTTCTTGGGCATATTTAAGAGTTATTTTCTTTAATAGGTTTTTTTTATTCATTGATTTTAGAGAGACGGAGAGAGGAAGGGAGTGAGAGAGAGAAAGCTAGAGAGAGAGAGAAGTATTCATTTTGTTGTTCCACTTAGTTGTGCATTCACTGGTTGCTTCCCATATGTGCCTTGCCTGGGAACTGAACCTATAACCTTGGCATTTTGGGATGATGCTCTAACCAACTGACTAACTGGTCAGAGCTTTAATCAGTGTTTAAAGCAATATCAAATTAATAGTCTGAGTTCTACAAACCAAGTATTTCCACTCAGAAAAAAGTCATGATATGAGAAACTTAAAAATGTCACAATTACTCAATCTGAAATCTACTATACATAAAGTGAAGAACTATGCCAAAAGTATTTTACAATTCTTGTTGTTTTCTCTAAATGCAAACTTCTTTGTGTTATCGTTCTTTTTCCAGATTATATTTGAAACTTTTGAATATGGATAGAGATCAAAAAGAAATATAGCTGTAATACTCTTCTGTAATGTTCATTAATGGACTATGCATATGTCATGTGTTACACATTTATCCAATATAGATAGGAAATGATACAAGAAGAGGAGGTAGCCTGACCTGTGGTGGTGCAGTGGATAAAACGTCGACCTGGAAATGCTGAGGTTGCTCGTTTGAAACCCTGGGCTTGCCTGATCAAGGCACATATGGGAGTTGATGCTTCCTGCTCCTCCCCCTTCTCTCTCTCTGTCTCTCTCTCTCTTCTCTCTCTCTTTCTTCCTCTCTCTCTCCTTTCTAAAAGTGAATAAATAAAATAAAAATAAAAATAATTTTAAAAAGAAAGAAGAGGAGGTAATTTTACATGTATGAAGAAATAATGCTTATGAAGGTTATGGTTGCTTATGGCCATTCATGCACACAACCTCAAGACACTGAGCAGCATCTTGATCAAAGAACATTCTAGCAAGCAGAAAATAATTTTTAAATAACTCAAAAATTTATTGCCTGACCAGGTGGTGGCGCGGTGGATAGAGCAGGCAGGGCCAACATATGGCCCGCAGGATGGATCCAGCCCTCGTAATGAGTTTATGCGGCCCGCAATTAAATTTTTAATATTCTCATGCAAATCAAAACTGCAATGAGATACCACCTCATACCTGTTAGATTAGCTATTATTAACAAGACAGGTAATAGCAAATGTTGGAGAGGCTGTGGAGAAAAAGGAACCCTCATTCACTGTTGGTGGGAATATAAAGTAGTACAATAGTACAACCATTATGGAAGAAAGTATGGTGGTTCCTCAAAAAACTGAAAATAGAACTACCTTATGACCCAGCAATCCCTCTACTGGGTATATACCCCATAAACTCAGAAACATCAATATGTAAAGACACATGCAGCCCCATGTTCATTGCAGCATTATTCACAGTGACCAAGACACGGAAACAACCAAAAAGCCCTTCAATAGATGACTGTATAAAGAAGATGTGGCACATATACACTATGGAATACTACTCAGCCATAAGAAATGATGACATCGGATCATTTACAACAAAATGGTAGGATCTTGATAACATTATACGAAGTGAAATAAGTAAATCAGAAAAAACCAAGAACTGCATTATTCCATACGTAGGTGAGACATAAAAACGAGACTAAGAGACATGAATAAGAGTAGGGTGGTTACGAGGGGGGAGAGAGGGAGGGAGGGGGGAGGGGCACAAAGAAGACTAGATAGAAGGTGACGGAGGACAATCTGACTTTGGGTGATGGGTATGCAACATAATTGATTGACAAGATAACCTGGACACATTTTCTTTGAACATATGTACCCTGATTTATTGATGTCACCCCATTAAAATTAATAAAAATTAAAAAAAATTTAACATTCTCTGCTACTTTAAAGTCTCAGCTACTCAGAAGCAGAAGCGTCTTTGATTATTGGAAATCGAGATATTTAAGAAGATAGTGATACATGGAAAAGAATTCCATGTGTGACTAATCTAGGGTTAACTTCCAATAATTGGTTGAATGGATTCGCGATACTTCTTTATTTTTTAAAAAAACTCCATTATAAAGATTTACAACTTTTGTACTCCTCTGTACTCAATATGAACTGTTTGACGTTTAGCAGCGATGTGAAACCCACATTCTTTTAGGCAGAGTTTGTCAGTGTGCACCCAAGGTCAAATAATTTGTTATTTTTGTGGTCAAGTGTGCTAAATCAAGTGGCATTGTAGCATAGACAGTAGCTGCAGTTGATAACTGAAAACATGTCCAGGCTGTCTGTAAAACGAAATAATTATTTTATTTGCGATATAACCACTTTAAGCTCATTCTATTAATTAAATATTGTTTTGATTGATTGTGATACAGTTTGGATATTTATACGGTATGTAATTATATTTTTATTAAAATAATATTGTATATTAAAATTTTTCACTCACATTTATTCATAAAAATTACATAATTAAATTTTGTTTACTTAAATGAATTATTTTTGTATTTAACATTTTTTAATTTTAATATTTCATACGGCCTGTGAAAAAAGTTTTTTTTCTAATTTGACCCAGGGCAAAAACTGTTGGTCACGCCTGGGATAGAGTATCAGACTGGGATGCGGAGGATTCAGATTCAAGACCCCGAGGTCGCCAGCTTGAGCGCGGGCTCATCTGTTTTGAGCAAAGCTCACCAGCTTGGACCCAAGGTTGCTGGCTTGAGCAAGAGGTCACTCGGTCTGCTGAAGACCCACAGTCAAGGCACATATGAGAAAGCAATCAATGAACAACTAAGGTGTCGCAACAAAAATCTGATGATTGATGCTTCTTATCTCTCTCCATTCCTGTCTGTCTGCTCCTATCTATCCCTCTCTCTGACTCTGTCTCTGTAAAAATATATATATATATATTTGTAATTTCTATAAAAAATGTAGATATACATTGATCAAACCCACACTTTCTAAACCCCTCCCCCTTTCCTTTCCCACCATGTCCCACAGACACCGCAGTTTCTCCCTCATCTTATTCTGCTCTCTCCCAAAATAATTTTGCAAGTTCTTCCCATACAATTCTTCTCCTTTACTTACTGCTTTACTATTTATTCTGTATCAACAAAAACTCAGAAGGTCAGATCTGTTAAGGTAAGACTCTGAAGAATGTTGTAGGAAAAGGGAACAAATATTTTGCTATGGTCTAAATGTTTGTATCCCCACCCCCAGTATTCAGTACATTGAATTCTGACTCAGGGTTAATGGTATTAGGAAGTAGTGCCTTTGGAAGGTGATTTGGTCATGGAGCAGAGCCCTTACTGTTGAGATTGGTGTCTTGTGGAAGAAACCTCAGAGAGCTAGCTAGCTCTTCCCTTCTATCAGGTGATGACCCAGGGAGAAGGTGCCATCTCTAAACCAAAAAACTCGTCTTTACCACACACCAAATCTGTCAGTATCTTGATCTTAAACTTTCCAGACTTCAGAACTGTGAGAAATTTCTGTTGTTTATAGTCAGTCAGTCTATGGTATTTTGCTATAATAGCCCAAATGAACTAAGACACTAGCTGAGCCCAATTCCTCTTTATAAGTTCCTCAAATATGGAACTAAGAAATTATCCAAAATACAGTATCAACACCTAATTTGACAAACTTCAATTTAATTTCATCTAAGACAGAGGGATTTTACAAAGTTATCAAAATGAAGGTAATTTTTACCTACTTTTAGGGTAAGAAATAACATGTAGTTTAAACTATTTTTAAGAAAATGGTGAAAATGATATTTCTAATTTAGACAATCAGAAATGTGCTGCAATTGCAAAACATTAAGAAATTATTATGGTAGTCACTTCCCTTTTTCCCTCAGTATCTTGCACTTGATAGTTTCTCTATATATCTTGGTTATTAAACTTTTAAATTATTTTCCTTTTCCAAGTTTTTCAAGTCAATCAGCTCTTTCTTTTTTTAATCAATGCTTTAAATCTATAAGATTTAATAAACTTGGAATAGTTTCCAGACTTTTTACTTGCCCTTCCACAGTGCCTGGGTACTTAAAGGGAGAGCTCAGATAAAAACAACTGCCAACAGGGGCCATGTGTTCTCATAGCATCTTTACCGTAGGAAGTAGAAAATTATTCACCAAACCCATTAGTGACCCATCAGCTAGAAGTTAGTGAGGTACAATGAAAACATGATGCTAGTAAGCAGATTATATTGTACTGATTCTTCAGAGAACTTATTCATACTCCAACTCTTACTACCTTGCCCAGATGTGCCTATCATCCTCTCCCCAGCCATGTACAAAGTGAGACACTGATTTTCGTTTCTCCCAAACTGAATATATACTAGATAAAAGGAAATTCTCAAGGCTAAAAAGGGTTCTAATAATAAAATATGTAATTTTAAGGGAATATGCTTCAATAGTTTAAAAGAAAAGATCCAGCTTTTAAAAACTAATGCCAACCCCTATTTTTTAATGTAGGAAAGAGGAGGGACGGATATTATATGTTGATGACATTTGAAGGCTGTTTGTTCTCTTCATTTTTTCTATAATTTGTTTTATGTGTCCCTCTTTCTATTGTTACATCTTTCTTTTTTATTGGAAACTCTACTAGTTTCCTGGGTAAAATCTGAAACTGCCATAGCACATGGAGGGTAAGGAGAGACTGAAGAAAGAGGCAGGCCACTCAAGATTGGTAGGTTTAATAGCAAGGAGACTTACATAGGAGGCTTATCTGGGATGGCCACAAGATGAATGGATCTATGAACTCACCTGCCAGAATCTTAAAAGTTTACATAGAGACTTTAACTGGGTTCAGCCCAGACGGTCTCAATACTTGACTCTCTCAAGGCTATGGAAAATGTAGGAGATTAGAATTAATGTGTATCGATGTTTTATAACCTGACACTTGTGCTTTAAAAAATTCCTTCATTCTTTCAGTGTTTAGTACATAGTAGTAAATCAATATTTGTTTTTAATATATAAACTTATTTTCCTGTGTAAAGGATAAAAGTCACTTTAATGGATTAGTTTGTCTAATTTAGCATGTTATTTTAATGTATTAATTATTCTTAGACCATACATGAAATATATGCTTTAAAAGTTTTGTAGCCTGACCAGGCAGTGGCGCAGTAGATAGAGCATTGAACTGGGATGCAGAGGAACAGGTTCGAAACCCCGAGGTTACTGGTTTGAGCACAGGCTTACCAGCTTGAGCGCAAGGTCACTGGCTTGATCCCAAAAGTCACTAGCTTGAAGCCCAAGGTCGCTGGCTTAAGCCCAAGGTCACTGGCTTGAGCAAGGGGTCACTCACTCTGTTGTAGCCCCCCAGTCAAGGCACATATAAGAAAGCAATCAATGAACAACTAAGGTGCTGCAATGAAGAATTGATGCTCCTCATCTCTCTCCCTTCCTGTCTGTCCCTATCTGCCCCTCTCTCTTTCTCTCTCTCTGTCTCTGTCACAAAATTTTTTTTTTAAGTTTTGTAACATATACAGAATTGCTGGAGAGCTACTGGAGTGATTGAAATAACCAAAGTCTCATGAACTTTAAGAATGCTATTTAAGTACCTATCTCTTGATATCTTTCACTGTAAACTTTTGGTGTTCAGGAGCTGTATAGTATTTACTGTGTTTATCATTTCTCTCTCTCTCTCTCTCTCTTTCTCTCTCTTTTTGGTAAATAATGTTTATTGCTTTTGTTCTAGTTTTAATAGAAACATTTGACAAAAACTTGAAATCCAGTAATGACAATTATTAAGGCTTCATTGGTGCCTCATGGTAAGCAATGGACTGATTTTTCTGCATCTTTTAGAATCACTTCACTTTATGAAAACATCAGTTTTGGTTTTTGGGGGTTTTTTGTTTTTACAAGGACAGAGAAGGAGTTAGAGAGAGGGATAGACAGGGACAAACAGACAGGAACGGAGAGATGAGAAGCATCAATTATTAGTTTTTCGTTGCGCGTTGCAACACCTTAGTTGTTCATTGACTGCTTTCTCATATGTGCCTTGACCGTGGGCCTTCAGCAGACTGAATAACCCCTTGCTCGAGCCAGCCACCTTGGGCTCAAGCCTGTGAGCTTTTGCTCAAACCAGATGAGCCCGCGCTCAAGCTGGCGACCTCGGGGTCTCGAACCTGGGTCTTCCGCATCCCAGTCCAACGCTCTATCCAGTGTGCCACTGCTTGGTCAGGCAAGACACCAATTTTTTAGAGAAGGGGACAATAACCTCTATGCCACTGATGATGATAATTATAAATTCTTATTCTCTTCCCTCTTAATTAGCTTATCCCAAATCAACATTCTCACTTTCTTTCATGTTCTTAGTCATATAATGGTACATATTAATCCCAAGAAAATTATCACATTTTCATAAACTACACTCTTACCTTAGCCTTACATTTAAAAATGAATGATTTTAGAAACAAGAACCAAACAAGAGAGTGAGGCTATATTAAATGAATCTTCATCACCTCTACTAAATTAAAAACCTCTTTTCTGTTGAGAGTAGTCTATAACTGAGAGTATATCTTGTTTCTTAATGAACTTCCCATTGATGTTAATCTATAATATATAACTTTTAAAATTGCTTCTTTCAGCCTGACCAGGCGGTGGCACAGTGGATAGAGCATCGGACTGGGATGCGGAGGACCCAGGTTCAAGACCCCGAAGCCGCCAGCTTGAGGGCGGGCTCATCTGGTTTGAGGAAAGCTCACCAGCTTGGACCCAAGGTCGCTGGCTTGAGCAAGAAGTTACTCGGTCTGCTGAAGGCCCATGGTCAAGGAACATATGAGAAAGCAATCAATAAACAACTAAAATATTGCGACGAAAAACTGATGATTGATGCTTCCCATCTCTCTCCATTCCTGTCTGTCTGTTCCTATCTATCCCTCTCTCTGACTCTCTCTCTGTCTTTGTGAAAAACAAAAAAAAAATTGCTTCTTTCAAAAAATGTGTTGCCTCTCTATTCACACTATATGATGTAACAGAGATTTATAGACTTTGGTTTTAATTGAGAGCATTTCCTAAAGCATTACAATAGCTATCTTGAGATTTCTTCTACATTATGAGCAGCCATGAGGATGCACTCTTCAGATCGCCCTTCAAGAGAGCGTTCCATCAAGAGTAAATTTGACTGACAGCCTACAGCAGCCACACCTTTGGTTCCATTGTAGCAATCATGCTAAGGTCTCGCTCCTGACAGGTTTCTGCCAGTCAATGACTAAGCACAGCCAGGAATGAGAGCCAGACCGTTTCCCACCAACACAAGACTCTGTGAAACAGGAAATCTTTGCTCCAGGATTGTGTTGGCCACATGTTTCTCAGAGGTGCACAGCAGACTAAAGCCCTTCCTACACAATCCTCTTCCTTCCTTTTCTCTTTCACAGGTATCAGACCTATACTGTCGTCTGGAGGCTCTCTGATTCCTCCTCCTGTTCCCTCTCTTCTCTATCCTTCACTTGTTTCACTCAGTAAATTTGCATGTCCAATATTAGCATATTTCTGTATCTGCTTCATGGAAGACCCAAAGTGACACTTGTAATTACCAATGATTTTTTAATCCTAATTGTTAATGGTCTAATCTAAACCTTTAAATGTGTTGCACTTGAATTTTACATGTCTCACTTCTGACTTCAACAGTATAACAAGATATTGAGTTATTTTAGAATTCCTTTCCTTGTCTGGTACACTCTACAGGGTTAGTACAAGAGAACTTATAATTTTGGTCTGGAAAGATTCAGTCACCAGGGCTGCAAGTGAACATGGTGTTACTCTCTCTGGAACCACTAAAAAATGGGGGAGAGGATGGAGGTAAGGTATTATGGGTTTCGTGCAGGATATTCCTACCAAACACTGAGAGCAGATGTGATTCACTTGTTTATAAATCATTTTCTAGAATATGCTTCTAAATTGGCTTCCCAGCCATGAAATTGAGGCAGTCCAACAATGGCCATTTTTCACTCCGTTATCAGCCTTTTGAATGGGGCCTCAAGCTTATTAAAGTATGATTTTTTTTTCAATTCCAATGAAAAAGCTTGAGTCCCTTATGTCACAGTCATCTGTGACACTAGAATTATCTCACAAGTAAAGAAATTGATAGTCATGCTGCAATTACTTTCTCTACTTTTTACCCCGACCACCTTTACCTTCCATCTTAGAACTGCACTTTAATTTCCGTCCACACCT
Organism: Saccopteryx bilineata; assembly: GCF_036850765.1. Classification (NCBI taxonomy): domain Eukaryota; kingdom Metazoa; phylum Chordata; class Mammalia; order Chiroptera; family Emballonuridae; genus Saccopteryx; species Saccopteryx bilineata. The sequence continues at coordinate 265,485,725 of NC_089490.1, read as the reverse complement.
CCTATCAACATGAAGCACTGAATCAGTCTGCAGGGAGGTGGGGGGTTAGGGGTGCATATCTTCTCTCCAATAATACACAGCTGACAGTCCTTCAGCAACAGAAGGTTGATGGAACTCAACCTTGATGCTTCTGTGTTGCTATTGATCCCTCTGATAAGAAGTCATTACTAGTCAATTACATGTCCATAGCACTCTCTGGTATACCATATTACTTTACAGGATACAAATAAATTGTCACTCCACTGCCAAAGAAAGCTTGAAGCTTGATAGGGAAAATCTATAATGTTCTGTGAAATCCCCTTTCTGCTGGCCACAGTAGCACTCCAATTTTACCACCACTTTGCTGGGGGGTGGTGACCAGGACATTTCATATCTCTGGGATTCAATTTTCTCATCAATAAAATGAGGATTCTTTTCAATTCTAGTAGTATAGAGCTTAATCCCCCTTTCTTACTTATTGTAAAAAAGGGATTTTTGAACCCACACCTTAGTCCTTACTCCTCTTAGTCCTTACTCCTCTTATCTTCCACATTCCTAAAAGTTGCTCTTTATTCTCTAACTTTACCCTGGTCTTGAATTTTCACAGACTTCATTACTTTACAACCCACTTCCCACCAGTATAGGCAGGAGAGCTTATCTTATGTGTAAGTGCTACAAACTGTGAACATGTAGATCAGGCCTTTCAACTTCAGAACCTCTCTCTTTAACCTGAGTATGAACAGGAAAACTAAAATCCCACCTTCACAGAGGCAAACCTTTGTTTTCATAAGCCTGGATCAGGGAGAGAAAACGGTGAAAATAAGAAAAGGTGCTGAGGTGCCAAACTGAGGAAATTAAACCACAAATTGTCTGTGCTCTCAACCAGAAATTTCCCAATGATAAATGGCCCATAAAGAAATGCTTTTCAAATAGCAGTTTTTGCAATGACTAAATATTCTTCCCTCCCTAGCCACAAGCAGCTAATGTTCATTTATTGCATCTGAGGCAGAGGAAACAGCACAGGAAAAGGCCTGAAGATAAGAGGGAATGCCATGTCCCAGAGGAACTGAAATTATTTCAGCATAGCTAGTGCACAGAACAAGATAGAAAATGGTAAGAGTTGTAAGTAAGTCCAAGTCATGATAAGCCTTAAGCCAGTGTAGGATCCCTGAGAGTAATGGGAAAGCTACTAGAGTATTTTAAGCATGAGAATATCATGATCATCTTGGAGTTCAGGAAAAATCACTGTGATTTCAATATAGAATCTGGGTTGGAGGGGGGAAGAACTGTTGACTACAAGACCTTTTAGGAGGTGATAGAAGCAGCCCATGCAAGTGATAATGGTGTCCTGAACTAATAAGTGTCAATAGTGGAGAAGAATAGAAGTGAGCCAGTTTGAGAGAAATAAATGGGGGGAAATGATAGGATTTTGTTATTATATTTTATGTAGGCAAAGAAAAAGAGAAAAAAAATCAAAGAATTCACCCAGATTTCTGGCTAGGGCAGGTGAAAGAAGAATGTTGTCATTTATTAGTTAAAGGTGCACCAAAAAAGGAATAGTACAGATGGAAGTACATGGTCAGCTGAGTTTGGGCGCTTTGAGCTTGAGATACCCTGTAAGAGCAACTACAAGGTCTTCGGCAAAAATGTGCTCCCTTCTAGCCAACAGCACTCTCTGCAATGGTTTTCTTCCTGAACTGAACACAAGCAGAGTTTCTGATCCCCAAACCTGAAAGCTCCCCCACTGCTGCAGAAAGCTGGCTATACAGAAACACTGGATGCTGCCCAGACCTCCACACTGTACAACTAAAAATACCGTCACATTATAGTGTGGTTGCCACAGTGGACCTTTCTGTTTCTCATAAATATTTTTTAATGGACTCTCCAACCAGGGGCACTCTGTGGCCATGTGACAGAATCCCTGTGGTGTTCACCGACTCTTGCTGTTCCTTTTTACATATCTGTGGCAGAGGGAAGTAGAACAAACCAGATCATCCTTACCTTGACCATGGAAAGGAAAGCCAATAGATTGGCATTTTGTTTGGTTTGGTTTTTTCAAGAACTCCAAACACCTGAGTTCTCGCTGGATACAAGTTATGAAGCACAAGCACTAACTTTTTTGTGGGCAGGATTCCCTCGTTCCATTAGGCCAGCTGCAGCCCAACTGGAAAACTTCCCTAATTCCTTTAAGGCAAACCTCTCCAAGACCAACCACCAGGCTCTGACAAGTCATATTCCAGATTTATATATGGGAAGGATATGAAAAATCCAGGAGATAATGGGAGGAGTGGCATTTATTGCTTCATCATAATTGAATAAGCAGTCACATTGTCACAAACTACAATTTTCTCAGAAGAAACTAATTTGCCATGTGAGTTATTCAGTATTGGACATAAAATCATTAGTTATTAAAGCAAGAAAAAACCTTGGAGATCATCTGACCCAATTTCCTTATTTGACAAATAATGAAACTATTGTCCAAAGAGTTTAAGTGCTTTGCTGAGTAGTGGTAGTGCTATGTATAGGGGCCAGGTCACCTCATTCCAGGCCTGTGCCCCTCTTACTAACCTATACAAATTCTCTATGAAATAACACATGGGCTAATCTATAGAATCCATAAACGAGCACGCGTGCACGCGTGCGTGCGCGCACACACACACACACACACACACAATGACTGTAGAACTACCTCATTCCCTATTGTATGTGTGCTCCAAGTAATGCAATCATCATTTTAACAGAAATTTCCTGCAACTATAAATTTATTGGCCAGCTGGCCCCTGTCAACATTATTAAGTGTCTAAAGTGCTTCACAGAACACACACACACTAAGGGGTATTCTGAATCTGCCATTAAGGTCTAGCTTAGTAGTTCATAACCCAGGGAACTTTGCCCCCAGAGGACAACTCCAGAGACATTTTTTTGTTGTTGTTGTTTTTGTTTTTTCTGAAGCTGAAAATGGGGAGGCAGTAAGACTCCCGCATGCGCCTGACTGGGATCCACCCGGCATGCCCACCAGGGGGCGATGCTCTGCCCATCCGGGGCATCGCTCTGTTGCGACCTGAGCCACTCTAGTGCCTGGGGCAGAGGCCAAGGAGCCATCCCCAGCGCCCGGGCCATCTTTTGCTCCAATGGAGCCTTGGCTGAGGGAGGGGAAGAGAGAGACAGAGAGGAAGGAGAGGGCGAGGGATGGAGAAGCAGATGGGTGCTTCTCCTGTGTGCCCTGGCCGGGAATCGAACCAGGGACTTTCGCACGCCAGGTCAACACTCTACCACTGAGCCAACCGGCCAGGGCCCAGAGACATTTTTAGTTGTCACAACTGAGAAGGTGGCAAATGGCCTCTAGTGAGTAAAGGCCAAGGATGGTTCTAAACATCCTACAGTGCACAGAGCAGGCCCCCCACAAAAAGAATGATCTAGACCAAAATGTTAATGGTGCTGAAGCTGAGAGGCCCTGGTTAGATTAATTATATAGGCAGTAACTCAAATGTCCTTCATGACTAGCTGATGGTAATGGTGTGGTTACAAATGTAGAAAATGCGGACTGGTAGATAGTGACTCTGGGGACAAATCATACGCCTAACATAAGGCAAATATAATAGCACAGCAGAGGATAGGCTCTCAAGAATAACTATAGGGTAGTAGCTGAAGACAGAGGGGCTTACGCTCTCCTGGCTGGGCAACTTAGTCTGATCTTTCTAAGACTATTTTCTCTAGCTCTAAAATGCAGGTTAAAAAAATAGTACACCACCTCAGGGTAGCTGTGCTTCTTCACACAGTGCCTCTTTCAGATAAATGTTAACAAATGGCTATAATTTTCACCAAATTTAGACCTTGAGAGAATTATTTATAGAATCTAAAACTCCCGTTTTACAGGTGATGAAACTAAATCTTAGAAAGTTATACATTTTCTCTATCATTTCAGATGAGGCCTATATAGTAGACATTCAATAAATACTATGTTTTTATTTGTTACTAAATTCTCAACATCTCAGCAAAGGAAGGAAAAATGAGGATATTGTTGATGTCTTTCACAAATGGTCAACTGAGGCCAAACATGGAGTATTTCACCCAAGGCTGCCTTTTGGGAAACTAAAGCCTGATTATTGCTTGATCTAAGTGCCAAGCACTGATTTGTTAATGTTACAGTGGGGCAAATTTCAAATCATTTCTATTTCCTTTTTCAAGGCTTTGGTCTTAACTTGATTATATAGATCATATTCATAGTCCCCTGAAAGGTAGAAATTTCCAAATGAAAAGTGATTGATCTATTGCTGGCAACATAAATAATTCATAGGCACTAGTTCAGACAGGGCCCAGTTCATTATGCATCTTCTGGACAATAAAGCGAATTAATCCTCCAGCTTTCTAACAAGCCTTGTACCAATCTATCTAAATTGGTCAAGAATAAAAGAACATCAGGAGTTATAATGCTAGTGAGCAAACTCATTTCCTCACCAGGATTCTGGATTAGTGATGTTTTTCAAAGGAAATCTATGAAGCAGTTCAAGAACCTCTATACATGTCGGGTATGTACCCTGTGTAGTTCTCCAAACTCTGGGTGGGTCAGGAGTTTAAGACCTGACCCACAGGGTGGAGCTATGAGACCCCAGGTCAAGTAGTAATGTATTTAATCCTAAGGGTAAATGCTCTACTCTACATTGGGCACAAAGGGACAGAGTTGATGACTGCAGTGAATGAGACTCAGGAACTACATTTCACGGTTAAAGTAAAGATTAAAGACTTGGGACAAGACACACAAGGTTTTGTTTATATCTTTGTTGAGTGTCATGATTCCTTGACATTCTTTCAACTATAGAACCACAGACTTGTCATTCTGAAAGCTGACATGCCACATGCCTTGTTTTAAACAATCTTATTGACCCACCACAAGTACAATACCAGAAAGATACAGCCAGCCCAAAGTCACCATACAGAATGGAAATCAAGAGAAAATTCATATCTCTGCTATACTCTTCTCCCTCTGATTTCTGCCAGGGCTCCTCATTGACAGACATAGACAGCAAGGGACTTCAATGATGCAGTCCATACCTGTCAGCTTCTTGGGGACAAAGAACAGCAAGGCCTGAAATCACAGCTGAAGAATGACAGGCTACCTAGTACATTTTCTTTGACCTGAAAGTCTCTGGCTCTTTTTTACAGTGAGCCCAATGGTCAGGACTGTGCCCCTATAGGACTTCTTTCAACCTATATGTGAAACTAAATTCTCTCACTGGCCATCTCTATGGTCCTAAACAAATTATGTTACCTCTCCTACCTTATATCCTCATCTGAAAAATGAAGAAAACAATAAGAGCTAATTTGTATTATGGGTTTATTATATGCCAGGCACTGTGCTGAGAGTTTTAGATACTTAGATATTAACTCAGTTAATCTTCACAACAACAGTTATTATTATTCCCACTTTACAGATGAGGAAACATGGCCTCCAGCCATGTTACTGATTCAGTGAGACAAACCAGGCATCCTCATATTCAGAGGAACACTCTCCTTCTCCTCCCTCCTCTCCCCCTGTGGGAAAAAGAGCTAAGAGGGGCCTAGGGAGCATTCAGGGGAAAAAGTTAGGGTGCTGCCTACTCAGACCTTGCTGTACCACACATCTCTGGAAAAAAATGGGGAGAGGGAATCCTTAGGATTTCCAGAGATTCCAGGCCAGTTCTCCAGTACTTGGGACCAAAAGCTAGCAACAAAGACCAACTGTTTATATCTCTGCATCCTCTAAGCTTAATGTCTTCTTCAGAGACTCATCAGAAGTGACTGTGGCTGATCAAGATTTGGGGATCCAATTCACTTGTCTAATCCCATCTGAAAATGATTTACAAGGCACCATTCTAAACCTCATTCTAAATGCCCAAACAGAATATAAATACTTGAACACTCTGAGTCAATTTACTACAAAATAAAAGAGTTTAAAATTGACACTCTCTGGAGAAATGGTTTGGATCTTAGTAAACAGACATAGGCAGGCATGTTCCCAATATCATATATTGCTAAGACACTCCACCTTCACAGCCTGTATTTAAACAGCAATAACCAAACACTCGGTTGAATTGCCTTGCTATCTTCTCAATATTTTCAATTCAGTTTTTTGTGTTTTTTTTTTTTAATTAGTGCCATTGGTGGAGTTGCTGTCATAATCCCTGTATTCACAGGTTCACTTTTACAATAATGTATTTCACCCATTTTCAAGCAAAAGAAAGCTTCCAGTCAAGAAAGGCCCAAACTTTAATGGTCAATTTAGTTCCTGTCTTTGTTCTGTTGAGTTTCTACTCTTCCAAGAGCCTCTCACACCAGAGGCATATTCAGAAATAATTTGAAACAGCTGGATATAGGCACCAACCACACAAACGACTAGATATTCTGGGGGCCCCCTGTGATGCCAAAGTTAACCTTTCCCTGCTTGGAATGAGAGGGGTTGACTGGATACTGGAAAAGTGATCAGGACAGTGCAGTATCAGAAAGAACTCACAGGGCTTGAGACTAACATTTATGGGGCTTCTTAATTTTTAACACTGAGTATTGGCACCAGTAACCTATTATCCCTGGCTCAATCAACAGCATCCACCACCACTACTGACACTATTATTAGACATGACAAGTTAGAGTTCTGCTTAAAATTTTAAATTACTGAGACTGAGCAGTTAGGAGTCTGTGGCCTCTTTTCCCTGTTCTCCTGGTGGTAAATATTGCAATTCCCAGTAGTGAACTAAGAGCTGATGTGTTCGAGTCTTGAGCTGAACACTCAGGTACGGGAGCAGGCAAAAGTAGGTCTACAGTTGCAAATACATGAAATAGAGTTTATTCTTTTATTATTCTTTATTTTTATAGTCCTTTTTTTATATATGAACAACCTTGCAACTACTTTTGTCCACTCTGAATGTAAGGACTAAGTCAGAAGGAAGAAAGTCATATCAGAGACTAAATTCTCATGTCAGTTAATAGTAAGCCAAATGGTTCTCAGCTTCAGATACACATGACAATTTTTATGAAACTTCATAAAAATACAAACATCCATATCCCTCTCCAAATCAACTGAAACTGGACTTTACAATACTAGTAGACAGTATTTAAAACATTTTAAAAATAATAATAGGGTAAAAAAAATTTCTACATATAATTCTCAGGCCCAGCCATGGTTAAGATCACTACCGTAGCTTAATTTTCTAAGTGTACACACACTTCCCTACCTCCCCTCTTCACAAGTGTTAACCTCCCCACATTTTCAGATCTGGAGTGCTTGGTGTTGGGACACTAGGAATTAGGTGCAAGGTCTCTCTGCTAAGCTGTCACTCATGCTGCAGACCCTAAGCCCCACCCCCACCCCATTACTCTGCTAAAATAGAAAGTAGCTAAGGCCATAGCAACAATCCAAGAAGCAGGTTTCCTTATTCTTTAAGTTTCCTGTTTCCTAATTCTAGACTCCACTTACTTTTACCAGATGTATGTATGGAAATTAAAATGTTCTCTGCAGTTTGAAACTACCACTTAGGCCCCAAGTCACGATTAAAGATTTTTACAATCCTAAACAAAACAATAAAAATAAAGGTACACAACATTTTATTATAATATAGACTACAACATATTCTGTGTATTACCATATCATGTGAATTTCATGTACTTTGGGTTTGGTTTTATTGTCTCATTACATGTTTGGCCCACTCAATCATTCATTTTGTAGACAAAACAAAAATATCATTAGTTTTGGTATCCTAGTCATGTTCTACAGCCCTGAGTAGAGTAGGTGTTTGTGAAAACAAATAATAAGAACAGTCCATGGAGGGAAAATGAAGTGAAAGAGCTGCCGCTAACCTTCCCCTTCTGCATGTGGAATGTGAAGACACCATAAGTATGTAAGTGCTGCTTTATTAAAACTCAGGGAATTGAAGTCCATTATTTTGCCTTGAAGGCTTAACTGTTTCTCTTTTGCCTTGTGGGTGTACTTTCTCTGGCACTCTGTTAGAATTTAAAATCTGAGAACTTGAACATTTTACATGAAAAAGTGAAACAGATAAAGTACACAATTAAATGAATCATTCAGGACTTTCCACCTCTTACTGGCCTAATAAATTTAATCTCCAGTTGGATTTTAATGCATAAATTCTGTAAAACTTAATAATAAAACTAACCATTTATCAGATTATTATTCATATTTTGCTTCATCTTATTTTTTTTAAGAATCAAACAATTAAAACCTTAAAAATCTACCTGTTTGAAATCTGAATTCCAACCAAATATGTCTAAGGAATCCAAGTATCTTACCTCCTGGTGATTCAAAATACTCTGTTAGGAACTATAAAACATATCTCTGTGTTGAAAGAGTGCTTCAAATGTGAGAAAGTCTAGTTGTATATTGTAAATTGGTTGATATTTTAGTGACTACATTCCCATATTAACAAAAATAAATATTATAGCAAAAATTCTGGTCAATTCACATTTTTCCTTAGCCCCCCAAATTTTCTTTCTAAAACCACTCTTCTAGTCAACCCAATGCCCATTAATGATGCTTTTCAATTACACTGCTCACAAAAATTGGGGGATATTTTATCACTTCATATTCATTTTGAAATATCCCTTAACTTTTGTGAGCAGTATAGAATAGAATGCCTGACATTTAGAAGATTCTGTCTTATATGATACAGAACAAATCAGAAAAAGCAATTTGAATGAACTAAGCAAAGGAGGGGCAATTTTATTGAGTCGAATAAACATTATTTCCTTGCTATATAACCATGCAAAATAATCAATGATTTGATTTTGTTTTTATTTTTGTTTTTGAGAGAGGCGGGAAGAAATAGACAGAAACATGGAGCTGCTCCTGTATGTGCTCTGATCGGAGAGTCAGAGTCCAACTCACAATCCCCAGCTCCAGGAGGACACTCCCAATGGCCAGGGTTTAATTTGTTTTTTATTTTCAGAGAGACAGAGAGAGGAAAGGAGAGAGAGGGGAGTGTTGTCCTACTCAGTGGTGCACTCATTGGCTGCTTCCTGTGTGTTCCCTGACTGGGAATAGAACCCTCAACCTCGTTGTTTCTGGATGGCGCTCTTAACTGACTGAGCTAACAAGACAGGACAAATAATCAATGATTTTAATAATTACATTTGGTCAGTGCTACATTTTGTTTTTTGTTTCTTTGAGACTTTGTAGACAAAAAAAAAAAACTCGCACAGAAAACATATTAAAAAGTAATCTTTGCTGTCTTGTTTAATATATTTCTACCTTACTAGGTTCATAAATAATTTGAGGTAGCTTTAAAAAAACATACAATAGAATAAAAAAAATATCTTGAGTTTAATAATCCAGGCAAAAATATAATAAAATTAAGAAAAGAAATAAAACCAAGAAGTTAAGTTAGAATAGAAACCCCATTGCTCAGAGATAGAGCAAAGAGAAAATTATGTTAATGACTCACAGTATCCATAAGATAAAAACAAATTTGTACATCATATAATTATGTGGTAGAGGTGTTAGCTTCCACTACAGTCATAGTATAATATAAAAGTTTCAAATAAATATTGTATATCTTAACCTTATACAATGTTGTTCATCAAATTAAAAATATATATACTGGTTGCCTGAAAAGGGAAGCAGCCTTAAAACTAAGTCCTGAGAGACATTTTTCCCATAAATCTTTATGTAAAAGATTGTGCAAAAAATAAATGAAATTCTCAACAACACTCCCGCAGTAAATACCAAAATAAGAACTTCAGGGCTGTTTCTAACATTATCTCTCAGGACAGGTCAACAAAAAGACAATGCAAAAACTAAATAAATAAATAAATACATACATACATACATACATACACACACACACACACATCCCAAATCCCAGTAGATTAAAAGCCCTCGGGAGAGAATGCTTCTAAAATGATGCAGTACAAACAAGCACTTCTCTTGTCTGACAACTCATGAATACATTTTATAGGATTGAGAAGAGTACTTGCCTGTATACTCTTCAAAAACCACTCCATAAATTTTCAATAAATACTGAGTGGTACTGAATTCAAGATATTATTTTCTAACAAGTAAAATTATAAATAAGTGATTCAGAGTTTCCCAGTGGATCTTTACTTGGGTTTCATTTAAAGTCCGTATTTATCTAAGACTCCCTAGGGATAACTGCTGTTCTTGTCAGGGGTTATCAGAGCTAAGTTTTCAGATGTGCCCCTCCTCCACATTCTGTTCACTCCGGGTGTGTGAAGTTATAGTCATTAATTCTCAACTCCTTCCTTCTCCCATCCTTCACATTAAGAGAAAAGATGAAGATTTTTTGAAACATTAACACAAAATAAACAAAACTCTACCATTCCATTCACCCTCATTTTTTATTTGGAATTTATTCAGAAATTAAGGAAAAAAGCAATGCCATAGACTAGAGCTGCAACCTCCACTGCTCTCACCTCTCTGGGCTACTTGGTGCCAAACCAGTCAGGCGCAACAACAGTTCACAAAGCTCTGGGACCACAAGGTAAAGGCAGAAGTTGCTTTGGAAACCACAGAAAACCAACTGGAAATAGCCTGTTGTTCAGTGGGCTGCCTGCTGTAGTATAATATAATGTTATAGTAATTAAATATATGGAAATATAAAAAAATATGGAAGATATATAAAAGTAATTAAAATATAATATTAAAATTAATTAAGGAAATTAAATAAAGTTATGCCATCTGGATAGGAATTAATATAGTGTGTGCAAATGTGATAAATAGACTCTGACTTTCAAGCAGAGCCCAGTTAGTGTTGTGTGTGAAGTTCTACATAGATAAGAAGTGGCTTGATGTCATAATTCTGTAAATTAACATAAACAAGAAGCTTTCTTAGGACTTAAAAGTGACTTGATGTAACATTTCAGTAGATTAACATAAAAAGGACTCCCTGCAGGAACTCCCAAAAAGGTAGTTTGAGGTGATAATCCTGTAGATTGACACCTGTTAGAAGGTGTTGTCCAGAAAAGGTACTAAAGCTGAGGCGCCCCCTGCTTCAGTAGTCCCCCAAGCTCCAACGTGAACGTGGACTGTCTCCACGGGGCTCTGAGCTCTGACCAAAGACATCTGAGAAGAGCACGCTGACGGGGCCCCCTTAAACTGTACCCAGGCACACCAAAAGGATTTGTGAGTAATAAATTGCCTGTGTGCTTCTTGCAACTAACTTGTGTGTTGTGTTGGTAGTGTCTTTTCTCTGGTGGCAGTTAGTGTCGGCATTGATCATTAGCATCCTCATAACCTCCTCAAGAGGATTCTCAAAGTTGCTGCCAGCCCTGCTGATAAGCAGGAGTGTCCCACTGCACGGGGAAGTCAAGTCAGAGACGCCTGATCCACCTAGAGCTTGGGCCCTACTGGGATACTGCCCAATATTTGTCCTTTGTACAAACACAGGCACAAGCCATACTCATCAATAGCTCCTAAAATGGACAGTATTATTTGTTGGTTTTTCAATCAGGTCCAAGTCTACACCCTAATTTGGCCCAGAACAAATAATTAGGCTGAATTCACTGGTCTGGTACTTTCACAGTGAGCCAAAGTTTCAATTTGGTTGAGTCAGTTTTATAATCCACATTTTTTATTCACTGAAGTTTCCCTCTTTTCAAGCTCAAGGCAGCCAAGCTTAACAATTTAAGACTAATTCTTTGAAATGGAATTCTGGTCAATACTTAAAATTCATTATAAAATTACCACTTTCTGTCCTGGAAGTAATCTGAAAAGAGCTGTAAACTCAAAGTCATTCCAAAAGTCAATATTCCCAAATCATCTGCCAAGTATTTAAAAAAAAAAAAAAGCTTAATGCTTGTTAGCACTCAGTGTTTTAAAAGGAAGCAGAGGCATGTTCAGCTAGGATTTTGAAGGTAAATTAATAACAGGACTATTTATTCACAATAATAAAAGGTGAGAGGTAAGTAACCCACCAGGGATGCAGAATGCTCAGGGACTAATCAGCAGGAAACTGTTTCTACCTTCAGGCCCTAAAGAAGCTAAAGAAGAAAACCAGTGAAACCAAAGGCAAGTCAGAACTGCAGCAGTTGCAAACTCAGAAGGAAAAAGCCACTGCAGGAACCGTGACCCAGAGGTAAAAAGGGAGTAGCCTACCAATACCACAACCTCAGTCTCCTCTGGCTCTGTTATCTGCTGTAGGAACTTCCCATTGGTGGCATCTACTTCAAGGCAAGGGAGCCTACTAACAGAGCCCAGAGCAGAGAAGGAAAAATGGGCACAGGGTGGAGAATAACCAGCCTAATGACCTTGCCAAACAATGGCACTTCTGATACTGCCATGGGGGACTAAGGGACTATTTTGGAAGTAGTGTGGATGCACCTAGATAACCAGTACTGTGTATTTCTCCATGAGATAACTTTATAATCCTTCTTGATTTCATTGTCTGTCAGGGTAAAAACACCTTTTACAATATCAAAGAATTAGAGTTTTTCACTTATGCTTAAGTTACTTGCTGATTTCATAAACTTTTCTTGATTGATCTCATTTCTAAAGACAGCAATTTTTTTTGTCTTGAAATGGCAGAGCATTATACAGGAATATTCTAAGTGTGAGGGTAACTAGCAGTGTGCCCCCAATCCCATGCTATTCCCATATGGAATAGGGAAAAAAACATAATTAATCCAGCTATTTCCTGATCCTCATCACAGACTTTAGTTTCAACTTCTTTATAAACAACAATGCACAGAGAACTTCATTTATTTAATCGGGAGGAAAATGGAGTAAAGACAAAGGAGAGAAGTTGATGGAAGGATGCTCACAGAGACAGTTGACCTACACACAATCATTTTCACATCCAAAATGAAACTTGCACATATTCAACATGAAAAAGTATTTTAAAAAGTAATTAAAACAGCTGGTCTTAAATAAAAGCTACTCTTCAAGCATTTTTTGAAAATGTTACATGTAAAGCTTAGGTGAATACTTTCTAAAACACCTCAGCCACATACATGGTTAGTGAAAATTATACTCTACAGTATGTATGGGGATGCCTCCTAGCATATATTCAACCAATATTGCTTTATACAGAAAAAAAATGGGAAATTAAGGTCAACAACAATAATTTAAAGATGTTAAAGCTTAAGAGTTATTTCAGAAACCTAAATATTCCCAGACTGAAAGTTGAACTTGAAGCTGAAGTTTTCATCTTACCAGCCGAAGACTTATTAGACAAAAATATCAGAGATCTGAGAAAAGAACTTCCTAGCTTGGAGAGGATGTGACTAGAAAAAAACAAAATTACAATTTTATGAGGCATGAATTGTTCTGGGACATGCAAGGCACATGTTATAGTACAATTACTTAAATTTTTTTCAAATGAATTCAAAGGAGCTTAATTTCCTACCCACTCAAATTTATAGAAAGAGATGTTGTTCAGTTATTTTGAGCTCTCTGCACCATCCCTAGGAAGGCCAAAATGGATGCCATAGATGATAAAACGGACCTTCAGGCCTTCCAGTTTTTGAGCAGAGAAGAACCATAGCCTATAGTTGCCATAGTTGCCATTTGCTCTTTGGGACCACATGATGCCACTGTGAAGCACGAGGCTCTCATCATCTGTCCAAGCTGTTGAGCCATCCACAGCCCAAACCATCAAGCTCTATTTGCTGATGGGCAGCCCCCTGGCAGCTTCACTCACTCTCAGCCAAGCCAGGCCGTGGGAGACTCTGCCTGCCCATAAGGCCACAGCTCTGTCCTCCTAGGTATTATTAGCTCAGACTCCTGATCTTCAGTGTTGCAGCACCTAATGGATTTGGGACTTTCTACTTCCCGTGAGGCCTATCACCCTTCATACTCTCAATCCTGGGAGATAAACCCAGGATTGAGACAATTTTTTCTCCTTTTAACACTATAAATCCATATTGGTTTGTTCTTCCTTTTTTGGAAATTAGACCTAATTGCTTTAATTTCCTTAAACACACACAAACACACACACAAGTCTTTCTTTCTTTTTTTTTTTTTTTGTATTTTTCTGAAGCTAGAAACGGGGAGAGACAGTCAGACAGACTCCCACATGCGCCCGACCGGGATCCACCCGGCACGCCCACCAGGGGACGACGCTCTGCCCACCAGGGGGCAATGCTCTGCCCCTCCGGGGCATCACTCTGTTGCGACCAAAGCCACTCTAGTGCCTGGGGCAGAGGCCAATGAGCCATCCCCAGCGCCTGGGCCATCTTTGCTCCAGTGGAGCCTCGACTGCGGGAGGGGAAGAGAGAGACAGAGAGGAAGGAGAGGGGGAGGGGTGGAGAAGCAGATGAGCGCTTCTCCTGTGTGCCCTGGCCAGGAATCAAACCCGGGACTTCTGCACGTCAGGCCGACACTCTACCACTGAGCCAACCGGCCAGGGCCTCACACACAAGTCTTTTTAATGGCTTTTATTTCAGAAGGGTTGACACTAGCCTGCCAGCATCACCATGGAGGAAGACCCTCCATGGGTAAGAAAAACTCAAGCATTAGGAACCCAGAGATTCTTAAGAGAGAAAAAAAATCCACTTCCTTCCTTCCTGATGAAATTGTTGCATGGAAGCGTGGAACACATTATGTTACAGAACATCACCTTACTTTATTAAATTCATTACAAATCTATTTTTTCTTTCTCTTTGTGTGTGTGTGTGTGTATGTGTGTGTGTGTATGTGACAGAGACAGAGAGAGAAAGAGACAGAGAGAGGAACAGATAGGGACAAACAGACAGAAAGGGAGAGAGACGAAAAGCATCAATTCTTCATTGCAGCTTCTTAGTCTCCTTAGTTGTTTATTCATTGCTTTCTCATATGTGCCTTAATGGGGGCTGATACCACAGAGCAAGTGACCCTTTGCTCAATCCAGTGACCTTGGCCTTCAAGCCAGGAACCTTTGGGCTCAAGCTAGCAACCATGCAGTCATGTCTGTCATGTCTATGATCCCATACTCAAGCCAGCGACACTGCACTCAAGCTGGTGAACCTGTGCTCAGACTGGATGAGTCTGCACTCAAGCCAGTGACCTTGAGGGTTTGGATCTGGGTCCTCTGCCTCCCAGTCTGATGCTCTATCCACTACTCCACTGCCTGGTCAGGTCAAATCTATTTTTTCATTTGTTTATTCAAAAATTGTTTAGACAGACTCCCAGCTCACACCACCAAACTGGATTACAAGTTAATTTAAAAACAATCAGTGTGACAAACCAACTCTGGACTACAAGAACAGCACTCAAAAACTAAGGAACAAAGAAGAAGCCACACTGAGCCTGGTAGGGAGCACCAACATGGTAGCGCTCCCCTGCTTCCAGAAGCAAAGGAGGGGTGAGGCTGAAAGCCAAGAAGGGCTCTCATTCCAAGGAAAAGAGCAGGAAATATCACTCACAGCCACTTGCCTGGGGACCTGGGAACGAGGTGTGCTGAGAGGGCTGGCTTGTCTTCCAAAAGGAAAGTGGGGAGAGAGAGACAGATAGTGATGGGCAGAGGAATGCATGGGATGAACTGAGAAGCTGACTCATCAAGTGCAGAGGCAACCATAGCTAAGGGAGGGGTCGATCCCTCCACAGAGCACAAGCCTAAAATGGTTCCGGGTGACCAACTTCCAGAAAGCTCTCCAGCTCCAATCAGCACAAGAAGACACAGCTAAAAACAGGAAGTGGGGAGTAACTAAGGTCTCCATGGAGATCTAAGATACACCTCCCCCTACTGAAGCAGAGAAAGCATCCCGCTCCGGGAGAGACGCTGGCAGACCACACCTTCAGAGTTTCAGGTTACACCCACCACATTCCTGGATAGTTTCAAGTAAGCCTCCTGCAGAGATCAGTAAACAAGATTACCACTGAGTTAAGAAAACTGAGAAGAAAACAAACAAATCAAGACTTCAAAGAGGCCCTACTAAAAAAGCCAAATCCAACAGCAGATTATAAACAACAGCTGATGCCAACCCAAGAAGACCTAGAAATAACACAACTGAAAATTGGAGGCAGACAACACCAACCGTTGACATAGTGAACTCTACTAACAACGCACCCAAATGAAGAGAGTATACACAGACATAATGGGAAGACAAAGAAGTGCTATCCAAATGAACCAACAAGAGAAACCTCCAGAAAATGAACTGCGTGAGATGGAAATAAGCAAACTACTGGATGCAGAGTTTAAAATAATAATTATTAAAATGTGGAAAGATCTTAGAACAACAACGATGAACACAATGAACACATAAATAAAGAGATAACAAGCATCAAAAAGAACATTGAAATAATAAAGAAGAATCAGTCATAAATGACAAATACAATATCAGAAATAAAAACTACACTAGAAGCAATTAAAAACAGGCTGGATGAAGCAGAGGATTGAATCAGCGATTTAGAAGACAAGATAAACGAAAACACAGAAGTGAAGTGGCAAAAAGAAAAGAGAATAAAAAAATCTGAGGAAACTCTAAGAGAGCTCTGTGACAACCTAAAGAGAAACAAAATCCGCATCATAGGGGTTCTTAAAGAACAAGAGATAGAACAAGGGATAGAAACCTTATTCAATCAAATCATAGCTGAAAACTTCCCTAAATTGATGCAGGGAAAAGTCACACAGTTCAAGAAGCACATATAATTCCATTAAAGAGAAACCCAAAGAAATCTACACCTAGACATATCATAATTAAAATACCAAATACCAAAGCTAAGTGATAAAGAGAAAATATTAAAAGTTGAGAGTAAAAAAGGTTAGCACCTACAAAGGAGCCCCCATAAGGATGACATCCACTTCTCAACAGAAACACTTGAGGCCAAAAGAGAATGACAAGAAATATTCAAAGTAATGCAGAACAAGAACCTACAACCAAGACTTCTGTATCCAGCAAAGCCATTATTTAAAATTGAAGGAGAAATAAAAAGCTTCCCAGACAACAACAGCAAAAAAACTTACGGAATTCACTACAACAAAACCAACGCTGCAAGAAATGTTAAGGGGCCTGTTGTAAACAGAACAAAAAGGGAAAAAATATAATAAAAGAGGAATATAGCTTTAAAGAACAAAATGGCAATAAACAACTACATATCAATAATAACCTTAAATGTAAATGGATAAAATGATTCAAACAAAAGACATAGGGTAGCTGCGTGGATGAGAAAACAGGACCCATATATATGCTGTCTACAAGAGACACACCTCAAAACAAAAGATACACATAGACTGAAGGTAAAAGGATGGGAAAAAAATTTTTATGCAAATGGAAATGAAAAAAAAACTGGGGTAGCAATACAGATATCAGACAAACTAGACTTTAAAACAAAGTAAGAGATAAAGAAGGTCACTACATAATGAAAAGGGGAGCAATCCAACAGGAAGATATAACCATTATAATATCTACACACCTAATATAGGAGCACCTAAATATATAAAACAGACTTTGATGGATATAAAGGGCAAGATCAACAGTAATACTATAATAGTAGGGGACTTCAATACCCCACTAACATTACTAGATAGATCCTCAAGAAAGAAAATTAACAAAGAAACAGCTGACTTAAAGGACACACTAGATCAACTCGATTTAATAGATATCTAGAACTTTCACCCTAAAGCAGCAGAATATACACTCTTTTCAAGTGCTCATGGTACATTCTCTAGGATAAACCACATGTTAGGGCACAAAAGCAGTCTCAAAAATTTAAGAAGATTGAAATCAGCCCTGGCCGGTTGGCTCAGCGGTAGAGCGTCGGCCTAGCGTGCGGAGGACCCGGGTTCGATTGCTGGCCAGGGCACACAGGAGAAGCGCCCATTTGCTTCTCCACCCCTCCGCTGCGCTTTCCTCTCTGTCTCTCTCTTCCCCTCCCGCAGCCAAGGCTCCATTGGAGCAAAGATGGCCGAGGCGCTGGGGATGGCTCTGTGGCCTCTGCCTCAGGTGCTAGAGTGGCTCTGGTCGCAACATGGTGATGCCCAGGATGGGAAGAGCATCGCCCCCTGGTGGGCAGAGCGTCGCCCCATGGTGGGCGTGCTGGGTGGATCCCGGTCGGGCGCATGCGGGAGTCTGTCTGACTGTCTCTCTCTGTTTCCAGCTTCAGGAAAATGGAAAAATAAAAAAAAATAAAAAATAAATAAAAGATTGAAATCATATCAAGCACTTTCTCTGATCACAATGACATGAAATTAGAAATCCACCACAACAGAAAAACTGAAAAATAAACAAATGGAAACTAAACAGCATATTATTAAATAACGAATGGGTTAACAATGAGATCAAAGAAGAAATAAAAAAATCCTAGAAACAAATGATAATGAGCACACAAGAACTCAAAATTTATGAAACACAGCAAAAGCAGTACTGAGAGGGAAGTTCATAGCACTATAGGCATACTTTAAGATGCTAGAAAAAGCTCAAACAAACAACTTAACCCTGCATCTAAAAGAACTAGAAAAAGAACAGCAAGTAAAGCCCAGAGGTAGTAAGAAAAGGAAATAATAAAGATCACAGCAGAAATAAGTGACATAGAGGCTAAAGAAACAATGCAGAGGATCAATGAAACCAAGAGCTGGTTCTTTGAAAGAGTAAACAAGATCAATGAACCTTTAAACAGATTCACCAAGAAAAAAAGAGAAAGGACTTAAATAAATAAAATTAGAAATGAGAGTGGAAAGATAACAACTGACACAACAGAAATAAAAAATAGAGTATGAAAATATTAAGAAGAACTGTATGCCAAAAAATTAGACAACCTAGGTGAAATGGACAAATTCCTTGAAACATATAATCTTTCAAAAATTAATCTGGAAGTATCAGAAAATCTAAACAGTGATTACAACAAATGAGATAAAAATAAAAAAAAAAACTCCCAACAAACAAAAGTCCTGGACCAGATGGCTTCACAGGTGAAGTCTACCAAATATTCAAAGAAGAACTAACTCCTATCCTTCTCAAGCTATTTCAAAAAATTCAGGAGGAAGAAAGACTTCCAAGTTCCTTTTATGAGGTGAGCATAATTCTGATTTCAAAACCAGGCAAAGACAACACAAAGAAAGAAAATTATAGGCCAATATTGCTGATGATTTTAGATGCTAATATCCTCAACAAAATATTAGCAAACTGGATCCAGCAGTTCATGAAAAAAATCATACATTATGATCAAGTGGAATTTATCCTAGAGAGGCAAGGATGGTACAATATTCATAAATAAATCAATGTGATTTATCACATAAACAAAAGGAAGGAGAAAAACCACATGATAATTTCAATAGATGCAGAAAAAATATTTGATAAAATCCAGCACCCATTCATGATCAAAATTGTCAGTAAAGTGGGGATACAGGTAACATACCTCAACATGATAAAGGCCATCTATCTATAACAAACCCACAGCTAACATCATAACACTGGATAACAATTTTTTTCCCTTTTCTGTTGCATGAGGTTTTAGAACTGTTTCTATATATTTCTGCATCACTGATTCAAAATCAAAATCAGTTTTTTGGTGCATGCTCTAATTTTTATGCAATTTTAATTTCTTTTTGTTATAGTTAATGACATGCATTGGTTTTTAAATTGGAGTTAAAGGGCAATAACTCTTGGATTGCACATAACCACAAGGCAATTAATATTTTACAAACATCACTTTTACCTAATTGTAGTTGTTTTTAAATGTAAAAAATTATTATCTGATAAAAACACCCTCTTATTTTGTTTTAAGATCGAATCATGGCTTCTTCAAGTAGGCGTAAATGTAAGAATAGTCCTGACACTTTCTGTTATATATGTGGCTGTTACACACTTCAACATCAAAGGTGCAATATTTCATCATTTGTGACATGTGCATATTTTGCCTAGTTTGAAGTTCCCCTTGTCCCAGATCAAAACAAGAATTGGGCTCCTCATATTGTGTGTCATAATTGTGAGGAAATGCTTCGTGACTGGACAAAAGGAAAACACAAAGGAATGCCCTTTGGTATTTCCATGGTTTGGCATGAACCTAAGGACCACAGCAGTGACTGTTATTTCTGTCTGATCCATACAAAGGGCAGCGGCAAGAAAAAAACGGCATATGATCACATATCCTAATATTCCTTCAGCAATACGATCTATCCCACACTCTGAGATACTCTCAGTTCCAGTTTTTAATGGTTTTATTTCTTCTAAGGATGAAGAAAGTGAACATGGTAATTAAGTGTATTTTGATAAGATGCATGAGGAAATGATTGTAGAATCTGAAGGGTCTTCTTCTGATGCCAAGCAGTCATTAACCCCTCAGCAGTTTAGCTAACCCGAATTGAATGACTTAGTAAGAGATTTGGGCCTAACAAAGAAAGCAGCTGAGTTATTAGCCTCTAGGTTTCAAGAAAAAAATGTACTTCACCAGTCAGCTAAAGTATCCCATTTCAGGAAGAGAGAACAAATTGTTGTGGACTTTTTTTCCAAAGACCAACACTTTGTTTACCGTCATTATATCAGTAGTCTTCTCAGCCAGCTAGGTGTTACTACTTACAGTCCAACAGAATGGCGGCTATTTCTTGACAGCTCTAAACAGAGTCTGAAATCTGTTCTCCTACACAATGGTAATGTTTATGCAGCAGTTCCAATTGGTTATTGAACTCATCTGCAAGAAGATTATAATGACATAAAAATTGTCCTCGACTTTCTGAAGTTTGAGGAGCATAACTGGATCATTTGTGTGGATCTTAAAATGGTAAATTTCCTGCTAGGACAACAGAGAGGTTTCACAAAGTGTACTTGCTTTCTGTGTTTGTGGGACAGCTGAGCTCAGGAGAAACACTGGACAAAAAGGAGTGGCCAAAACATGAAGTTCTGGAAGTAGGGATGCAAAATATTGTGAATGAACCTGTAGTTAATCGAGACAGGATCATTTTCCTCCCACTTCACATCAAACTTGGCTTAATGAAGCAGTTTGTTCAGGTTTTCAATAGAGAAAATGAATGCTTTCAACATATTATTTCTGCTTTTCCTGCCTTGTCTTTTGAGAAGACAAAAGCAAGTATATTCGATGGACCTCAGATTTGAACCCTCACGTGACAACTGTGACAAAGAATTTGCCAGGAAGATGAATAAGGAGGAGAAAGCAGCATGACACTTTTTTTGTGGCGGTTACAAAGAACTTCCTTGACAACAGAAAAGCAGAAAACTATGAACTTCTGGTTCAAAGGATGCTGTTGGCTTTCCACGACATTGGATGTAACATAAGTGTTAAGATTCACTTCCTGAACAGTCACCTTGATAAGTTTCCCAAAAATCTTGGAGCTGTTAGTGATGAGCAGATTACTGCTGAAGCATCAAGCAAGATTGTCCTCAATAAGTACACAAATGCAAGAGCTACAAATGCAAAGTTTTGCCTGAACAAAATTTAAAGAAGTTTTGCGCAAATTTTATGATTAAAATAAGTGTTTTAAAATATTCTCTTTCAAAATTGTAGACAAATTCTGATGCAATCATATCTTTTAGTGTATTAGTGTATTTACTGCATTATATAAATTATTATATTTTCACAACGATGATGCCCAAGAAGACATTCTACTTCATTATGTTAAACTAAATGTTGAAATTTAGATGAAAAGCTAAAATCTTGAATTGCAAAAAAACCTGTAGCTTACAGAGAAAAACTAATGTCAGATTTAAGATCAGAACATTCAAATTAGGTAAGAACAAGTATTTTTGTGGATGCAACAAATTTTGTTCCCCAGTAAAAATGGGCAAAAATTAAAAGCAATCCCCTTAAGATCAGGAACAAGGCAGGGGGGCCCCCTTTCACCACTCTTATTCAACATAGTCCTGGAAGTCCTAGCCACAGAAATCAGACAAGAAAAAGAAATAAAAGGCATCCAAATTGGAAAAGAAGTTGAATTATCATTATTTGCAGATGATATGATACTGTACATAGAAAACCCTAAAGTCTTAGTCAAAAAACTACTGGACCTGATAAATGAATTCAGCAAGGTGGCAGGATATAAAATTAATACACAGAAATCAAAGGCATTTTTATACACCAACAATGAATCAAAGAAAGAGAAATTAAGAAAACAATCCTCTTCATTATTGCAACAAAAAAAGTAAAGTATCTAGGAGTAAATTTAAGTAAAGTACCAAGGAGATTAAAGACTTATACCTGGAAAATTATAAAACATTTATATAAGAAGTCAAGGAAGATATAAACAAGTGGAAGCATATATCGTGTTCATGGATAGGAAGAATAAACATCATTAAAATATCTATATTATTACCCAAAGCAATCTATAGATTTAATGCAATACTAATTAAAATACCAATGAAATACTTCAAAGATATAGAACACATATTCCAAAAATGTATATGGAACACAAAAAAAGAACATGAATAGCCTTAACAATCTTGAAAAAGAAGAATAAAGTGGGAGGTATCATACTTCCTGATATCAAGTTATATTACAAGACCATTGTACTCAAAACAGCTTGGTACTGGCATAAGAACAGGAGTATAGATCAATGAAACAGAACAGAGAACCCAGAAATAAACTCACACTTTTATGGACAATTGATATTTGACAAAGGAGGTAAGAGCATACAATGGAGTAAAGACAGTCTCTTCAACAAATGGTGTTGGGAAAATTGGACAGCTACCTGCAAAAAAATGAAACTAGACCATCAACAAATGCCATTTACAAAAATAAACTCAAAATGGATAAAAGATTAAATGTTAGCAGTGAAACCATAAGCATCTTAGAAGTAAACATAGAAAGTAAGCTCTCCAACATCTCTTGCAGCAATATATTTGCTGATTTGTCTCCACGGGCAAGTGAAATAAAAGACAGGATAAACAAATGCGACTATGTCAAACTAAAAAGCTTTGCATAGCTAAAGACAATAAGAACAGAATAAAAAGACAAACTACACAATGGGAGAACGTATTTGACAATATATCTGATAAGGGGTTAATAACCAAAATTTATAAAGAACTTATAAAACTCAACACCAGGAAGACAAACAATCCAGTCAAAAAATGGGCTAAAGAAATGAATAGAGAGTGACGTCACGGAAATGGCGCCGTGAGAAGCGCGTCTGACAGCTCTCCCCTAAATCACAACAAATTTATCAACTAGAAACAGAAAAATTTATCCTCGGAGCATTCCGGAGTTCCACACAAACTGAAAGCAAAAGGACTGTTATCACTTGAATCTGAGAGACGAGGGTGTGGAGGAAGCTATGGCAGCGACGCTCATTCAGGCCGTGAGGGAGTGCGCCTGCGGTGAGTCAGCCCATATACTTGGGAACCGCGAGCCACCGCGAGCCGCTGCAGCAGCCGCGCACGCGCCCGGTCCGGTTGAGCACCGCTGACGTTCCCAGCGGCCCGCACACTGCAAGTGGGGGTCGCCGGCCACCGGTGCCCGGAGCGCCCCATTCGCGCGCGTGCCTTGGGCATTCCACGCGCCCAGGGCGCCCTGCTGGCCCGCACACCCAGGGGGCTCCATTATCCTGCGCCTGGTGCGGTCCAGCCGCAAGCGGCGGGCGAGCGGGAGAGGCTTGGGAGATTCTCTCTGTGGGCGGAGCACCTCACCCAGCCATTCAAGCTAACAATCAAGCATTGGGGGAGGGGCGCGCGCAGGCAGCGTAAAATACCTTCGGAAGCACAGCTGCAACCCAATCACTGAAATGAGCTTAACCCATAAAATCTGCGCACCCTCGGTTCTAATTGATAAGATCTCTCTCAGTTCAGCGATCCAAGACAAGAGGCGTGATATTTTTTTAGTGCCTCTCACTAAAGGGGCGGGGGCAACTTCTGATTGATGGAGCCTCCATATTCAGGGATAAACGCTAACAAGAAGGACTTGGCAGATAATAAGGTCTATACTACACTAGTCGTAAGCAGAGACTAGTGCCTCTTCTTCCCTGCAAAAACAGGCTACAAAGTGTGGAAAGCCTGGGTTGAGAGGTCCAACTAAATGATAGGCGCTGAACAGTCACCTTGACAACAATTGACTCCCACCCCCGCCTGATTACACTGGAGGCCCTGACTCTCAGAGCCTTTCCCAAAGCCTTGCACTGAGTGGGGATAGAGTGGGGATTTCCCAGCTCTTTGAGCCTCTTACTCCCCAGGCAGAAGCAGTTGCAGCCTTATAGCTGGATCACCAGGCTGCTAATTCAGAAAGGGGGGACTAGGAGAGAGAATCCAGGAAAGCAAACTCTCTCATCGTTGGACCCTGCAAACGCCAACAAGCCTTTACTTCCAGCAAGACTAAAGCCAATTATATGACATTGCCATAGAATCCCATCAACTGCAAATCCCTACCTAAGAGTGACACAGGGGCAGAGCCTGGGGTACAGAGTCACCGACTAGGAAGAGGGAGAGAAAAGAAAAAGGAAGAAGTTAACCTCTCAAAATCAAGAAAAACCCACAGACTTTACAACTTGATCCACTAATTTTTTTTGTTGTTGTTGTTGTTGTTTGTTTCTTCTATCTTTTTGCCTTTATTTCCTCCACCTCGGTCCTTCTATTCTCTGCCCATCTTAAGCTTCCCCTTTCTTGAACTACACTACCCATGAGTGTTGCATTTTATTTTTCTTCTTCATCCTCACCCTCCTGTAAGGTTATACTCCAAAACACTTAACTCTCAATCTCTCCTCTTTTGTTTTTTTTTTGTTTTTTTTTTGTCTTGCTTTATTTTGTTTTTTTCTCCTCCTATTTTATTTCTTCCTTCGTTTTTCTCTTTTTCTTATTTTTTCCTTTCTATTCGTTTTTTCTTTGCTCATTTTAATTTCCTCCCATATAATCCTCAATCACAAACAAATTAGTTAATTTGGGACTCAAGGCTTTTTTTTGGCTTTATTTTTCTTTTTTGCTTTTGTTTTTTTTTTTCTCTTGTTTGTTTATTTTTGTAGCATTTTGGGTCCTCCCAACCCAAGGTCTCCATTGTATTTAGTCTTTGCTCCACTTAATACAACAGATTTTTACTTATTATTTTTATTTTTTCTTCTTTATTATTCTTTTTTGGTCCTTTTTTCTGATTCCCTCTTATCCCTCTCATAATATCTCTTAGTTGACCATCACTTACAAGCAAATCATCTTATGCTTGTCTAAGATTTTCTTCCTTTTTTTTTTTTTTTTTTTTTTGCATTTAGTAGGTCCCTACTCCCTTTTTTTTGCCCCTTGAACTCTTCACCCCAAATCAGGCCCTCCATTATAGGCACGATATTTCTCTGAGGAGGGGAGAGGAGGGAAAGAGAAGAGAGAAAAAAAGGGGGAAATAATAAATTATTACTGTTTTTTTTTGTGGGGTGTTTTACCCTTTTTTTTTTTCTTTTTACTCTTTATTAATTCTAATTAGTGCTATCAATAAGACCACCCTCAGATGCCGATAAGAAAGAGGAAATCGAATATTATGGATACAAAAGAAAGAGAGGTAACACAAATAGATGTGGAAAAATCTATGGAGAAAAGACTTAACATATTGGAAGCCTTGGAGCTAAATGACAGAGAATTTAAAATAGAAATCTTAAAAATACTCAGAGATATACAAGAAAACACAGAAAGGCAATATAGGGAGATCAGAAAACAACTCAATGAACACAAAGAATATATTACCAAGGAAATTGAAACTATAAAAACAAATCAAACAGAAATGAAAAACTCAATTCACGAGCTGAAAAACGAGGTAACAAGCTTAGCTAACAGAACAGCCCAGATTGAAGATAGGATTAGTGAAATAGAAGACAAACAACTTGAGGCACAACAGAGAGAAGAAGAAAGAGACTCAAAAATAATAAAAAATGAGAAAGCCCTACAGGAATTGTCTGACTCCATCAGAAAGAATAACATAGGAATAATAGGTATATCAGAGGGAGAAGAGAAAGAAAATGGAATGGAGAATATACTCAAACAAATAATAGACGAGAACTTCCCAAGCCTGTGGAAGGAACTAAAGCCTCAAATTCAAGAAGCAAACAGAACACCAAGTTTTCTTAACCCCAACAAACCCACTCCAAGGCACATCATAATAAAGATGACACAAACCAATGACAAAGAAAAAATTCTCAAGGCAGCCAGGGAAAAGAAGAGTACAACATATAAAGGAAGGCCTATTAGATTATCAGCAGATTTCTCAGCAGAAACTCTACAAGCTAGAAGAGAGTGGACCCCAATATTTAAAGCCCTGAAAGAGAGGAACTTTCAGCCAAGAATACTATACCCATCAAAGCTATCCTTCAAGTATGAAGGAGATATAAAAACATTCACAAATACAGAAAAGATGAGAGAATTTATCAACAGAAAGCCCCCACTCCAGGAAATACTAAGGGGGGTTTTCCAACCAGATTCAAAGAACAAAAGAAAACAACACCACAAGTAACAGCTCCACCAAGAACACAATAAAACCAAACTTAAACTGTGACAACAACGGAAAAAAAGGGGGGAGAGGATGGAGATTAACAGTAGCAAAGGATGATGAAGTGCAGAAATACTTATAAGATAGGGTACTACAATGAATATGGTAGGTACCCTTTTCATTACTTAATGGTAACCACCCTTAAAAAAACCACCACAAAAACACTTGACTTAAAAAAGGTAGCAACAGAGGAAAGAAGGATGGAACACAAACAAACAAAAACAAATGATAGAAAAACAAAAGAGAAGAATCAAACTAGATACAAAACTAACAGAAAGCAATTTATAAAATGGCAGTAGGGAACCCACAAGTGTCAATAATTACACTAAATGTAAATGGATTAAACTTACCAATAAAAAGACACAGAGTAGCAGAATGGATTAAAAAAGAAAATCCAACTATATGCTGCCTACAAGAAACACATCTAAGCAACAAGGATAAAAAGAAATTCAAAGTGAAAGGCTGGAAAACAATACTCCAAGCAAACAACACCCAAAAAAAAGCAGGTGTAGCAATACTCATATCTAATAATGCTGACTACAAGACAGAAAAAGTACTCAGAGACAAAAATGGTCATTTCATAATGATTAAGGGGAAGTTGAATCAAGAAGACATAACAATCCTTAATATATATGCACCAAACCAAGGAGCACCAAAATATATAAGACAGCTACTTATTGACCTTAAAACAAAAACTGACAAAAATACAATCATACTTGGAGACCTCAATACACGCTGACGGTTCTAGATCGGTAATCCAAACAGAATCAATAAAGATATAGTGGCCTTAAACGAAATACTAGAACACCTGGATATGATAGACATCTACAGGACACTTCATCCCAAAGCGACAGAGTATACATTTTTCTCTAGTGTACATGGAACATTCTCAAGAATTGACCATATGTTGGGCCACAAAGACAATATCAGCAAATTTAGAAAAATTGAAATTGTACCAAGCATATTTTCTGATCATAAAGCCTTGAAACTAGAATTCAACTGCAAAAAAGAGGGGGAAAAACCCACAAAAATGTGGAAACTAAACAACATACTTCTAAAAAATGAATGGGTCAAAGAAGAAATAAGCGCAGAAATCAAAAGATATATACAGACAAATGAAAATGAAAATACGACATATCAGAATCTCTGGGATGCAGCAAAAGCAGTAATAAGAGGAAAGTTCATATCACTTCAGGCCTATATGAACAAACAAGAGAGAGCCACTTAACTTCACACCTTAAGGAACTAGAAAAAGAACAAAGACAACCCAAAACCAGCCGAAGAAAGGAGATAATAAAAATCAGAGCAGAAATAAATGAAATAGAGAACAGAAAAACTATAGAAAAAATCAATAAAACAAGGAGCTGGTTCTTTGAAAAGATCAACAAAATTGACAAACCCTTGGCAAGACTCACCAAGGAAAAAAGACACAGGACTCAAATAAATAAAATCCAAAATGAAAGAGGAGAGATCACCACAGACATCATAGAAATACAAAGAATTATTGTAGAATACTATGAAAAATTATATGCCACCAAATACAACAATCTAGAAGAAATGGATAAATTCCTAGAACAATACAACCTTCCTAGACTGAGTCATGAAGAAGCAGAAAGCCTAAACAGACCAATCAGCAGGGAGGAAATAGAAAAAACTATTAAAAATCTCCCCAAAAATAAAAGTCCAGGCCCAGACGGTTATACTAGTGAATTCTATCAAACATTCAAAGAAGACTTGGTTCCTATTCTACTCAAAGTCTTCCAAAAAATTGAAGAAGAAGCAATACTTCCAAACACATTTTATGAGGCCAACATAACCCTCATACCAAAACCTGGCAAGGATGGCACAAAGAAAGAAAACTACAGACCAATATCTCTAATGAATACAGATGCTAAAATACTAAACAAAATACTGGCAAACCGAATACAACAACATATTAAAAAAATAATACATCATGATCAAGTGGGATTCATCCCAGAATCTCAAGGATGGTTCAACATACGCAAAACGGTTAACGTAATACACCATATCAACAAAACAAAGAACAAAAACCACATGATCTTATCAATAGATGCAGAAAAGGCTTTTGATAAAATACAACACAATTTTATGTTTAAAACTCTCAACAAAATGGGTATAGAAGGAAAATATCTCAACATGATAAAGGCCATATATGATAAACCATCAGCCAACATCCTATTAAACGGCATAAAACTGAGGACTTTCTACCTTAAATCAGGAACAAGACAGGGTTGTCCACTCTTTCCACTCTTATTCAACGTGGTGCTAGAAGTTCTGGCCAGAGCAATCAGACAAGACAAAGAAATAAAAGGCATCCATATCGGAAAAGAAGAAGTAAAGCTATCACTTTTTGCTGATGATATGATCCTATACATCGAAAACCCGAAGGACTCCACAAAAAGATTATTAGAAACAATAAACCAATACAGTAAGGTCGCAGGATACAAAATTAACATACAAAAGTCCATAGCCTTTCTATATGCCAACAATGAAATATCAGAAAACGAACTCAAAAAAATAATCCCCTTCACGATTGCAACAAAAAAAATAAAATACCTAGGAATAAACATAACAAAGAACGTAAAGGACCTATATAATGAAAATTACAAAGCATTGTTAAGGGAAATCGAAAAAGATACAATGAGATGGAAAAATATTCCTTGTTCTTGGATAGGAAGAATAAATATAATCAAAATGGCCATATTACCCAAAGCAATATACAAATTTAATGCAATTCCCATCAAAATCCCTATGAGATTTTTTAAAGAAATGGAACAAAAAATCATCAGATTTATATGGAACTATAAAAAACCCCGAATAGCCAAAACAATCCTAAGGAAAAAGAATGAAGCTGGGGGCATTACAATACCTGACTTTAAACTATATTATAGGGCCACGATAATCAAAACAGCATGGTATTGGCAAAAAAATAGACACTCAGACCAATGGAACAGAATAGAAAGCCCAGAAATAAAACCACATATATATGGTCAAATAATCTTTGATAAAGGGGCCAACAACACACAATGGAGAAAAGAAAGCCTCTTCAACAAATGGTGTTGGGAAAACTGGAAAGCCACATGCAAAAGAATGAAACTCGACTACAGCCTGTCCCCGTGTACTAAAATTAATTCAAAATGGATCAAAGACCTAAATATAAGACCTGAAACAATAAAGTACATAGAAGAAGACATAGGTACTAAAATCATGGACCTGGGTTTTAAAGAACATTTTATGAACTTGACTCCAATGGCAAGAGAAGTGAAGGC
Organism: Saccopteryx bilineata; assembly: GCF_036850765.1. Lineage (NCBI taxonomy): Eukaryota > Metazoa > Chordata > Mammalia > Chiroptera > Emballonuridae > Saccopteryx > Saccopteryx bilineata. The sequence continues at coordinate 265,456,139 of NC_089490.1, read as the reverse complement.
AAAGATAAATGAATGGGACTACATCAGAATTAAAAGTTTTTGCTCAGCAAGAGAAACTGATATCAAAATAAACAGACAGCCAACTATATGGGAACTGATATTTTCAAACGACAGCTCAGATAAGGGCCTAATATCCAAAATTTACAAAGAACTCATAAAACTCAACAACAAACAAACAAACAATCCAATAAAAAAATGGGAAGACGACATGAACAGACACTTCTCCCAGGAAGAGATACAAATGGCCAACAGATATATGAAAAGATGCTCAGCTTCATTAGTTATTAGAGAAATGCAAATCAAAACTACAATGAGATACCACCTCACTCCTGTTAGATTAGCTATTATCAACAAGACGGGTAATAGCAAATGTTGGAGAGGCTGTGGAGAAAAAGGAACCCTCATTCACTGTTGGTGGGACTGTAAAGTAGTACAACCATTATGGAGGAAAGTATGGTGGTTCCTCAAAAAACTGCAAATAGAACTACCTTATGACCCAGCAATCCCTCTACTGGGTATATACCCCAAAACCTCAGAAACATTGATACGTGAAGACACATGTAGCCCCATGTTCATTGCAGCACTGTTCACAGTGGCCAAGACATGGAAACAACCAAAAAGCCCTTCAATAGAAGACTGGATAAAGAAGATGTGGCACATATACACTATGGAATACTACTCAGCCATAAGAAATGATGACATCAGATCATTTACAGCAAAATGGTGGGATCTTGATAACATTATACGGAGTGAAATAAGTAAATCAGAAAAAAACAAGAACTACATGATTCCATACATTGGTGGAACATAAAAATGAGACTAAGAGACATGGACAAGAGTGTGGTGGTTACCAAGGAAGGGGGGGGAGGGAGGACATGGGAGGGAGGGAGGGAGAGAGTTAGGGGGAGGGGGAGGGGCACAGAGAACTAGATAGAGGGTGACGGAGGACAATCTGACTTTGGGCGAGGGGTTTGCAACATAATTTGATGACAAAATAACCTAGACATGTTTTCTTTGAATACATGTACCCTGATTTATTAATGTCATCCCATTACCATTAATAAAAATTTATAAAAAAAAAAAAAAGTCACTAGATAAAAAAAAAAAAAAGAAATGAATAGACATCTCTCCAAAGAGGACATACAGATGGCTAATAGACATGAAAAAATGTTCAACATCACTAATTTTTAGAGAAACACAAATTAAAACCACAATGAGATACCATCTCATACCAGTCAGAATGGCACTCATTAACAAAACAACACATGATAGGTCCTGGAGATGGTGTAGAGAAAAGGGAAACCCTCTTGCACTGCTGGTGGAAATGCAGACTGAGGCAGCCACTGTAGAAAACAGTATAGAGATTCCTCAAAAAATAAAAAACGAACTGCTTTTGATCCAGTCATCCTACTTTTAGGAATATACCCCAAGAACATCATATCAGTGACTCAAAAAAAGAAATGCACCCCTATGTTAATGGCAGCATTGTTCACAATAGCGAAGATCTGGAAACAGCCCAAATGTCCGTCAATGGACAAGTGGATTAAAAAGCAGTGGTACATATATACAATGGAATACTCTGGGGCCATGAAAAAGAAGGAAATATTACCTTTTTTAACAACATGGATGGACCTGGAAACAAATAAGCCAGGCAGAGAAAGAAAAATATCATTTGACTTCACTTATTTGAAGAATCCAGTGAACAATGTGAACTGAGGAACAGAATTGAGACAGAAGAGGGATTAAAGAGACCAGAAGAAAAGAGAACAGAGGAAAAGGGGATAATAGGATGAGATAAACCTGAAACCCAAATGAAGGGAAGTGGGGAGGGAGATGTTGGGAAGGGAGCAGGGACATGTTGAGGGGAACACAGGGGAGGGGGGATGCATTTAGGGTGACACTAAAATATATTTAAACACAATAAATTAAATAAGAAAAAATAAAAAATTTGTTTACTGAGCTTCAACTATATTTTAAGCAATGTGAAAGGCACTGGAGATGGAATAGTGAGAAAAAAACTGCTGTTCTGTGGTTACAGAGTTTTCAGCCTCAAATTACCATAATGCAAACCTGCATACTCCCCTCTGGGAAAACAGAGAAAGTACAAGGCAGGAGCTTGTGTCAGAAGGGTGCTTACACATAGCTAGGCTAGGATAAATACATAGAATGATTGATGCTAAAAACCAAGAGTAAAATGATATTTTTCATACAGAATTCTGAGAGTGACTGAACAATTGTCAAATTTGAGGAAATCACAAATAATTTCAGGAAGGATAGGTGTTTGAACCTAAACCTGAGGAAGGTGAAGAAACTTGAATAATGGAAAAAGGAGGAGAGGAAATAATCAAATTACACTAAAAAGCAAGAAACTACCTGAATATTCAAGATTTTTAAATGACTTTTTTTTCTTTTTTTTTCTGAAATGAGAAGTGGGGAAGCAGAGAGACAGACTCTCACATGCACCCAGCCAGTATCTACCTGGAATGCCCATCTGGGGTGTTGCTCTGTTGCAACCAGAACCATTTTAGCATCTGAGGTGGAGGCCATGGAGCCATCCTCAGTGCCTGGGCCAACTTTGCTCCAATGGAGCCTTGGCTGCAGAAGGGGAAGAAAGAGATAGAGAGAAAGGAGAGGGGGAAGGGTGGAGAAGCAGATGAATGCTTCTCCTGTGTGCCCTGGCCGGGAATCGAACCTGTGACATCTACACGCTGGGCTGATGCTCTACCACTGAGCCTACCGGCCAGGTGCTCAAATGACTTTTTAGAGGAACAAAAAGCACTTACTTTAATTTTGTTTTTTAATAGTGTAAGGCAGGCTGGGCATGGCATGCAGGTTCACTTTGAATTCAGGCAGGCGGTAAAGAAACTGTGGAGCCAAAAATGGTGGGCCATTCTGTTTATTGAAAGCTCACAAAGACAGGCAAGTCAAAAGAAGAAAAAGAAAAAATACAAAGCAAAGGAAAACTTGCTTTTCCCAGTGGAGAACAAGGGATCAGGAAACCAAATGCACCTCTCTGTGCCTAGGTGTGATCTGATCTCACCTCCTCTGAGGGGAAGCACTTATGTCCTTCCAATAGCACTACCAAGTGCTCATGTACTAATTGCACAAAGGGTTTGTAGCCGGTAAACCTGTGAGCAAGCCTAACACTGTTTTCGTTTATGAAATAACGAATACTGAGAAAAGGAGAAGAGGAAACTATCAAATTACACTAAAAAGCAAGAAAATGCCTGAAAATTTAAGATTTTCAAATAACTTTTACCGGGAGCAAAAAGCACTTACTTTAATTGTGTTTTTTAAAAGAATGTTTATGGTACAAACAGACTTAAATCTTATCTATCATTTTACTCTCAAAAAAGCTGTGCTCCATTGCCCTATAGGGGGCTTGCTGGGCGGATTCCAGCTGGGGCACATGCAGGAGTTGCCCTGCCTCCACTCTTCTCTCCAGAAAGAAAGAAAGAAAAGAAAAGAAAGAAAGAAAGAAAGAAAGAAAGAAAGAAAGAAAGAAAGAAAGAAAGAAAGAAAGAAAGAAAGGAAGGAAGGAAGGAAGGAAGGAAGGAAGGAAGGAAGGAAGGAAGGAAGGAAGGAAGGAAGGAAGGAAGGAAGGAAGGAGGGAGGGAGGGAGGGAGGGAGGGAGGGAGGGAGGGAGGGAGGGAGGGAAGGAAGGAAGGAAGGAAGGAGGCCCTGGAAGAAAGAAAGAAGGGAAGGAAGGAAGGAAGGAAGGAAGGAAGGAAGGAAGGAAGGAAGGAAGGAAGGAAGGAAGCCCTGGAAGAAAGAAAGAAGGGAAGGAAGGAAGGAAGGAAGGAAGGAAGGAAGGAAGGAAGCAAGCCCTGGAAGAAAGAAAGAAGGGAAGGAAGGAAGGAAGGAAGGAAGGAAGGAAGGAAGGAAGGAAGGAAGGAAGGAAGGAAGGAAGGAAGGAAGGAAGGAGGAAGGAAGGAGGCCCTGGCCAGTTGGCTCAGCGGTAGAGCGTCGGCCTGGCATGCGGGGACCCAGGTTCGATTCCCGGCCAGGGCACATAGGAGAAGCGCCCATTTGCTTCTCCACCCCCACCCCCTCCTTCCTCTCTCTCTCTTCCCCTCCCGCAGCCAAGGCTCCATTGGAGCAAAGATGGCCCGGGCGCTGGGGATGGCTCCTTGGCCTCTGCCCCAGGCGCTAGAGTGGCTCTGGTCGCGGCACAGCGACGCCCTGGAGGGGCATAGCATCGCTCCCTGGTGGGCAGAGCGTCACCCCCTGGTGGGCGTGCCGGGTGGATCGCGGTCGGGCGCATGCGGGAGTCTGTCTGACTGTCTCTCCCCGTTTCCAGCTTCAGAAAAAAAAAATACAAAAAAAAAAAAAAAGGAAGGAAGGAAGAAAGGAGGGAGGGAGGAAGGGAGGGAGGGAGGGAGGGAGGAAGGAAGGAAGGAAGGAAGGAAGGAAAGAAAGAAAGAAAGAAAGAAAGAAAGAAAGAAAGAAAGAAAGAAAGAAAGAAAGAAAGAAAGAAAGAAAGAAAGAAAGAAAGAAAGAAAGAAAGAAAGAAAAACTCTTGCTATGTTTTCAACTAGGAATATCAGATAAACTCATGACCCACAAAACTGTCTTTCAATTTTCTTTTATCATGAAAAAAATGTGTTTCTCTCTGCTTCTTTCTCATCTTGAAGAAGTAGGTAGAGAAACTCTCCTTCCAAAAACAAACATTTGATATAATCCAAATGGAAGGGCAAATTGGTATGATCTTTCTAAAAGGTAATTTGGCAACTAGCATCAAAAGCCTAAAAAAATGGGCAAACCAGCTGGACAGAGAAGTCTGCTTTTAGGAATTTATCTAGGGAAATAATAAAAAATATTCACAAAGACTTTGTAAAAGATAGTCATTGTATTGAAATTTGTAGAAGTAAAATAAATGTAAGTTAACTTAAATATCCAAAGTTGTGGATATGGCTAAATATTTTATAGTATAGTCATAAAAAAATGATCTTGCACATATTTAAGGATATAAGAAAATACTCACAAGTTGAAAAAAATCAGGTTATAAACTATGGACAGTATGATCAAATATTATGTGTATATAATATATTCAGATGGTGAAAATATACTTAAAGTTTTAAGACTTGTTATCATAGCAGTGATAGCAGTAGGAGTAAAATGCGTTCCTTTCTTATGCTTTTATGTCTTATTTTAAACTTTCTACAATAAATATATGTTGAGAAAGACAGTTCTGTGCAGGCACTCTTTTGACACCCACTCAGTCACATAAGATTGGCCTTGGTCTAGGAACACTTCCTTACCAAGAGATAGAATCCTCTCAGGTTTAGCACCTTGTGTAGAAATATACTACCTAGTTTCAGACTTAATGTACACTCCTTTGTTCAGCTTCAGTATGTGCATCATAAGGCACCTGGCCAAATCCACTGCTTTATCTGTCCACTGTGGGGAAGGGATGGGATTTTTCATTCTATAACACAAGGTGAGTGTGAGCTGGTCACTTGCCTTGCATCAACCATACTAATAAATACATAAATATAAGTTGTCTAAACACATCAATTAAAAAAGAGAAATTTTCAGCCTGACCCAGTAGTGGCACAGTGGGTAGAGCATTGGACTGGGACGTGGAAGACCCACGGTTTGAGACCCCGAGGTCGCCAGCTTGAGTGCGGACTCATCTGGTTTGAGCAAAGCTCACCAGCTTAAGCTCAAAGTTGCTGGCCCAAGCAAGGGGTCACTCAGTCTGCTGTAGCCCCCTGGTCAAGGCACATATGAGAAAGCAATCAATGAGCAACTAAGGTGCCGCAACGAAGAATTGATGCTTTTCATCTCTCTCCCTTCCTGTCTGTCCCTCTCTCTGACTTTCTCTGTCTCTGTCACACACACACACACACACACACACACACACACACATTTTCTAGCTAAATGCTATCTACAATAAACCACTTTATATAGAGAGACACAGACAAACTATTAGTGAAAATATGAAAAATGATGCACCTAGATAACACTAGCCAAAATATAGCTGCAGTAGCTGTGTTAATATATATTAGGCATACAGAATAAAGAATCTGAGCAAGGATAAAGACAAACATCAAACAAAAATAGAGGAGTTAATTATCCATGAAAACATAATAATATCAATTGTGAAGGCACATAACAACAGTTTCAAAAATATATAAAACAAAAAGTGATAGGACTCATAAATCCACAATTATAGCTGAATGGATAGAACCCATAGATAGAAAAATCAGTAAGATATAGAAGGCCCAAATAGCAATATCAATAAACTTGACATAATTGACATTTATAGAACATTTCACTTTACCCTGCAAAATACACTTCCTTTTCAAGTGTATATAGAACATCCACCAAGAGAGATAATATTATGACAAGAAATCAAATATCAACAGATTTAAATAAATGGAAATTATACAAGGTATATTTTCAGAGAAAAAAAATGGAATTTATATATCAGTAATAATGGTATCTGAAAAGTCTCTAAATAGTGGAAAATCAAACAAAACATTTAAATATACCTGGTTAAAACAGAAAGTATCAAAGAGTGATATTGGCCAAAGGATAAACACATAGATCAATGATTAAGAATATTGCTGGGTTTAGAAATAACCCTCACAAATTTGGTCAACTAGCATTTGACAAAAAAGAAAAAATTTCAGAAGAGTAAAAACCACCTGTCAACAAATGGTGATTAAAAAACTGACCACCCAGAAAAACATGAAAATCAGTTATACCTCAACTCTTATTCAAAAATTGACCATAAACCTAAACATAAAAATGAATGCTCTCAAAATTGTATAAAAAATAAATAGAAACTCTTTTAGACCTCAAGTTAGTCAAAGATATTTTTAATATATGGTATTTAACATATGACACTAAATGTTCAATTCATGGGGGGAGATAAATTGGGTTCTATCAAAACTATAAACCGCTACTTTATGAAAGATACTGTTAAGTGAATGAAAAGACAAACCACAAACTGGGAGAAAATATTTGCAAACACATTCTAAAAAAGGACTTGAATACACAATATATACAGTACTCTCAAAACTCAACAATAAGAGAACTAACAACCTAAGTTGAACAAAAAATCTTAAAGGACAACCAAAAAAATTGTCTAGATGGGAAGTAACTGTTAAAAGATGCTCAAGATCTCTAATCACTAATAAAATGTAAATTACAACCACAATATTATATGAGTACACATTACTAGGATGTTTGTAAAAAAAATTAAAACCCTAATACATCAAGTTCTGAGAGGATATGTAGAAACCAGAATTCTTGCACACTGCTGGTGGGAATGTACACTTTAGTATAAACACTTTAAAAAACATTTTGGTAGTTTCCTATAAAGTTTACTATATACTTATCATATGGGCCAGCAATCCCAATTATAGGCATTTACCCCAGAGAAATAAAAACTTATGTTCACATGAAAACCTGTACAGGCATATTAACACCAGCTATATTCATAATTATGAAAAACTGGAGAAAACCCAGATGTCCTTCCACCAGTGAATAAGCCAAATGTAGTTCATACATACAATAGTAGTATTCTATTGTAGTGTCTTAAATAAATTTTGCTAATTGATAAAAGCCAGAAACAAAGGTATGATTTGATTTACATGACTTCCTGGAAAAGGCAGAAGGATAGGAAGAAAAAACAGATCATTAGTTGCCAAAGATTGGGAGCAGGTGATCATAAAAGGACAGAAGGAGAGACTGTATGTTCTATATAGAGGTAATAAAATTATATGTCATAATAGAGGTGGTAAATACACAATTTTATTTATTTATTTTTTTCTTTCTGGAGCTGGAAACGGGGAGAGATGGTCGCCCACCAGGGGCGACACTCTGCCCACCAGGGGGCAATGCTCTGCCCCTCCGGGGCATCGCTCTGCCGCGACCAGAGCCACTCTAGCGCCTGGGGCAGAGGCCAAGGAGCTATCCCCAGCGCCCGGGCCATCTTTGCTCCAATGGAGCCTTGGCTGCGGGAGGGGAAGAGAGAGACAGAGAGGAAGGAGTGGGGGTGGAGAAGCAAATGGGCGCTTCTCCTATGTGCCCTGGCCTGGAATTGAACCCGGGTCCCCCACACGCCAGGCTGACGCTCTACCACTGAGCCAACCAGCCAGGGCCCCAATTTTTTTTTTATGGTAGACACAGAGAGAGTCAGAGAGAGGGACAGACAGACAGGGAGGGAGAGAGATGAGAAACATCAATTCTTCATTGTGACACCTTAGTTGTTCATTGATTGATTTTTCATATGTGCCTTGACCGGGGGGCTACAGCAGACTGAGTGACCCCTTGCTCAAGCCAGCGACTTTGGGCCCAAGCTGGTGAGCCTTGCTCAAACCAGATGAGCCCACACTCAAGCTGGCGACCTCGAGGTCTTGAACCTGGGTCCTCCACATCCCAGTCTGATGCTCTATCCACTGCGCCACAGCCTAGTCAGCCTACACAAATTTTTGAGTATGAGCAAATACATGAAAATGTACACCACAGAGAGTAAATTCTTTATGTGAATTTTAAAAGAACCAGAAATAAAGGGAACACAAAATAGAATACAAATTGTAATGAACTTAACCAAATGATAGATAAGTAATATACAGGTTACCACAATAAAAGGGATGGGGAATGTAAATAACCTAATTTAACTTTGAAAAAAGGTATTTTGACTGTATATTGTAAGGCTAAAGGCAAAAGAACTCTACATAAAAACTATCTGGTTGGTAAATGTGATTCTCACCAGGTTATGTGTTAGCAATTTCAAAAATCTCTGTGTATACTAGATTTGAAAAAAATAAGTAAATAACAGATAATGAGAGCCATTTTCTCACTGTTGTATAAGTAAATTACATGTTAGAAAATGAGGAAGGCTAGAATGGGTAGTGTTGGATTAGAATAAGAGATATCACTAAACTTACGGTTTTTACTGCATGCAGAGAGATAGATACACAAATAAATATGAGTGTGATATGATCTGTCAACACATTCACCCTGATATGTTGTACTGAGAAAGGCACAACATCATTTCTGTAGTGTTTGTGACAGAAATGGGTAACTTTAATCTAGGCATCAGAAAACATTAGACAAATAGAAATTGAGAAAAAAATAGACAAAATAACTGACTATTCTTCAAAAGGGTTATGGTCATTAAAGATTGGGAAACTACCACAGAATGATGGAGACTAAGAAGTAACAGCTAATGCAATATGAGACTCTGGACTAAATCCTGTAACAGCAAAATGACAAGTAGTAGAAATACTGATGAAATCAGAATAAAGTCTTTAATTAATAGTTTGTGCTAATGTCAATTTCTTCATTTTGAACTATGGTTATGTGAAATGTTAATATTAGAGGAAGATGAAAATGAGAACTCTCATTACTAATTTTGTAACTTCTCTATAAATCTAAAATTAGTTTGAAATTAAAAAAATAAGAAAGAAATAACCTCATATGACCTAAGCCGGATATACAGAATAGAAACAGCATTTTCAACCACAGTAACCAGATGTGTAGCTAGGTACATAACCTTGAGCATGAATACTAATGGTCAAGATAATGATGAACAACAAAGAATTAATAGCCAGTTCTGTGGCTGAGATAACAAAGCATGCCATATGGAATGAGGAACAATTAGAGGTAAGTGTGTCACAATTTAGTTCAGGAACAAAAACACATTGCCAATATGTTCTTTCATGTCATATATCTAACAAGGTCTTCATAGGCACCCATAATGAGCCACATTAAATACTCAGAATGTAGGATTTAATAATCCACTGTGGATTTTATTCCTTCTTATTTCCTCTAGGAAAGTACACCCTTTCTCTTCAAGCTTCATCTCCCACTTTATCCAGGCTGGTTTCCTGTACATCACCTTATTATTCCAGTTTAGAAACACAGGGATCTTTTTGGCATCCCCATTGTGGTATATTAAACACTGCTGATACTTCCCCAAATAATTTCCAGTCACAATCCTGGCAAACCCTGCATCTATCACAGGCCAGTAACCTGTCACTGTTCCTGGTCACCAGTCTTTTCACTTAATCCCTCTTGCATGGAATAACTTCACTAAAATGCCACATATCTTATTTCTTCACTGTTCAAAAAAACCACAAGAATTTTCTGATACCTATTCCATTGTGAATTATGGAATAATAATGAAATTTATGAATTCTTCTTCCTAATTTACCATAGATCTGGCAACAAAAAGCTTGCTGCCATCAATCCAATGCCAACAGGAGTCCCCAATCTGGAGGTCAGTAAAAGGAGAGACTTTATTCAGGTGAACAGTTTACAAGCCTGGAAAATGCAGCCTAGTGGAAACCATGAGTGGACTCCCCTGAGACAACGGGAAGCCCACTTATATATATAAATGCCTGCTTTGGTCCCTGATTAGTCCATTTTTATGCCAATGAGAAATCAAAATTTGCACGGTTTGACTGACCCAAATAGCATTGTCCTTATTGGTCAGAACTGCACGTCTTGATTGGTTGTTATGCAAATGAGGATATAGCTGAGCAGCTCCAATTGGACAAGGCAAGTCGCAGCCCATTTGTCAGAATATGATTCCAGGAATTCCTTTATAAGGGTTGACTTAAACAGCAGTTATGCAGTGCAGGAGGCTGGCAGGTCAGTTTGTAACTTTTTCCTGAAATGCAGAGTGCATGAGAGTCCTCTGCCAGCAATAGCTGCTAGACTCTCATTATGAATTTGAGCCTAATTAAACAAAAGGAGTCCTTCTTGCAGGTATATTCTTTCAAGGGGTCAATAGATCTAATTTCATAACTTTATTCTTTCTAATATGCAAACAAGTTCTAATTATACCAACCATGTACTTCTCCCTTCATAAAATATTAATCTCTCTCTGCATCCAAAACTCTCCTCTCATCTGCTGAATTCATCCTACCAGCCTTAAACTCCAAGCTCATCACACTTTATGCAAAAGGCAGAACCAGCTGACTCCCTGGGTTCTATTAAATTCTCTTTACTGATCTCCTGATACAAATTGTATCACCTACATCACTTACATTGAGTTATTTATTTTCATTTCATTCCATCTAATTGTTTCCTGTGTGCACTCTCATCTCCACAACTAACATATTATGGAAATAAATTTTTAATGCATTGTAGCTACATATAAAATGCATCCCACATGGCAAAAGACATTTGCTTCAGAGCCTCACAAGCTCTATAAAAAACTAATTTGCTAATACATATTTTCTATAGAAATAAAGTATTTCTTACCACTAATTAAGTTTTTCATTTTTCATATTTCTCATTATGAAAATACATGACAAAATTTTTTTAAATCATTCTTAGTCCTACCACGGAAAGATAACATTGTTAAAACGTAAGTATATATTTAAGACTATTTTTATTCACATGCACAAATATTTCTTCATATACAAATATTTTGTAACTTGCTTTTCTCATTAAGAACATATTACAGACATAATTCAAAAACAATACATGTGTGATTATACATCATTTTGAAGTACCACATAGCATTCCATTGTGTGGATTTCCATAATGAATTCACCTGAACTCATTTTTGAACATTAACTTCTGTCTAGTTTTTCTGTATTATTAACAATGTTAAAATGAACATTTCTAGATATGCATCCTCAATCAGTGGTCTGATTAACTCCACAGAAGAATTTTCTAAAAGTGGAATTACTAAACCAAAATAACACAAATTGAAAGGCTCATGGTACATATAGCACTAATTTCTCTTCTGGAAAATTTGTACTGATTTACATTTTAAAAACTGTATGGAAGAATGCTATTCATTTTTTTACAAATCTCATGGACCTTTTATGTCATTTCTTCCACTAGTACATTTCTCAAAGTCAGTAGTAGCATTAAGATTTGACTTCTACACGCTGGCCATTTACCACGCAGGTCTTCAGCTTGGACTTAGAAGAATGCACTTTTAGACATTCTATCCAGGTACTGTATTTGTTTCACAGACCCCCTCTCTCAGTCCCCACAGCTACCTCAGTGTGCCACGCTACCATTTCCCAAGCCATCTGGACAACTCCTAAAGGGCTCCTCTTTATATGCCTACCTACCTACATTGTCCATCCAGCAGACAGCTGTCACAGAAATCCTTTTGCAATACATAGCACACATCAGATCATATATTATACCGCTCCAAACCTTTCAAGGGTTCCTATGGCAATAAGAAAAAAACAAATTAAAATGTCCTTTCCAAGGCCTACAAGGTTTTACTTTTTGACCTTAGACCTCTGACTGAAGGGTGAATCCAAATACTGAGGGATGTAAGTCTATGCAATTTGGTGAGCCAAATTCAATTGAAATAATACAAAATTAGGTTCAAGTTCTTGCAAAAATTAATTCCAGAGGAATCCTGAAGCTTATACTCTGGGACCTTCATAGTACAGATGCCCCTACTTGGATCTCACATCTTATAATGCCCTCCTTCACTCTTCTTCAGTCACATGGCCTTCTTCGATTCTTCTTAGCCTTTGCACTCATTGCTGCATCTGCCTGAAATGTTCCTCCAAGTCTTCCCGTGGTTGATTCTTTCCGTTATTCAGATCTCAGCAATGCTGTCATCTCTTCCGAGTGGTCTTTTCTTACACACCATAAAATATAGCTCCATACTGCCTCCACTAGTTCCTCTTCTCACAAGAATCCTCTTCAGCACAATATTCCACTTTGTTTTTCATAGTCCGCTATCAGTATTTGAGGTATCTTGTTTACTCATTCATTAATTTGTGTACGATGTCTTCTTGCATTGGATCCCATGAGAGCAAAGATTGTGTCGATACACTTTACCTTTGTGATCTCCAGGGCCTCAAACATGTGGGACACATGATATGTGCTCAGTAAATATTTATAGATTATGTGAGCAAAAGAATAAATGAATAAATGGATAGATGAATTAATTATATTTTAGGCATGTAGATATCTCCCTTCAATCTGGTACTATTTCTACTACAACTTTTAGATATTCCTCAAATTGTCTAGCTAGTTAATGGAGTTTTATTTCTTTATTCCCACTAATATAATCTATGCGGGTATTTTTTGTTCTTTTTCTATTTCTCATTGATTACATCAGGAATTTAGAAAAGGTAAGAGTTAAATGTGAAAACTCAAATGACTATTGGAAGCCTGAAAATTCTTGTATAATATTCAAGTTTCCCATTTTTAACTTTAACAAATTAAATTGGAGGCATGATGGAAACAATCTATAAAAAACCTTTTAACATCAAATTTTTACAGTGTATAGGACAGCAAGGAGGTTATACTTCAGCAAAATTAATATCCATCATGATACAGCACTTTGATCTAATCATCTAACTCTTAAAAAATTAGTCTGAAGTTTCCCTCAGAAAGTATAGTTTTATCACATACCCTGCATTTCTAAGTATATGCCTATTAAAATGACGATTAATTTGAGCAGTACAAACACTCATGTATGTCCCTGTGCTTCCTGACCATCCATAGGACAATCATACATGTGTCCGGCAACATTAAAAAAAAAAAGGCAAATGTATGTTCTTCTTGCTTCTGTAAATTGGCTATCAAAAAAACATGATTTTAAGTTAATAAAACTGGAACTGGAACTAATTTCATTTTTTGAGAAAAAACTCATTCCCGGGGGTCAGTGAGCATGAAAAAAACTCAGTACTCAAAGGGTTAAATAAAGTGTTCCACCTAAGTTAGTTCACATCACTAAACAGTGCTGAAAGACATTTTACTAAAGATTTAGGACAGCAGAAGATCAAAATCTTATTTGTCAAAATAACCATTGTCCTATCTTCTTGCTTCTTGTTCATATTTCCTGTTTGTTTCTGCATAGATTAATCACCTTCTTCATTCTACAGCTCCAGGTATGTGGTTTATCATCTACAAGTTCAGATTTGAAAACCTTTTTAACCTTCTATAATGTGATTTCTACAATATGTGTGTGTATGTGTGTGTGTGTGTGTATATCATATATATTTATATATCTCCTTTCCAGCACTGAGCAGTTAATGTTCTGCAACAACAGGACCTTGTTATGGTTGCCAGGGGACAGTGTGAACCTTTTCGTCTCTGGCAGTCATTTTTGATTTTCACAAGATATAAAATTGATGCATTTGTATAATTTATATATCCTAAATATTGAGCACTATGTTTATAAGTCCATTTACAGTTTGGTTTTATTTATGTTAAGTTGTAACTTGTTGCCTCAAAAAAATATCTTTGATAAGAGTATCCCCTGAAGGCCACTCAATAATGTAGGAGATAGTCAATGGTTCTTTATTGTTCTGTTTGACTTCCTTAGCCACTGCTGTGCTGGTTCCCAGAAGGCTCCCTGAAATAAGAAGGCCTTCTCTCATTCTCTCCCAAAGGGTAGAAGATAGCCCCAAATGTTATCTATCTTTGCTATAAAGTCCCAAACCCATAAAGTTATCATCATCCTGAAACACATACCACATCTTCATATGTAATGAAGTTTCTGAGATTCCAGTAGATATTTTCTAAACTTTTTGTATCCCTGGTTTTCTGTATTTTGGATTGCTCATTGAATTTTATTTGCTTTATTGATAGAAATTTGTCAGGCCCAACTTCAGACTCAATAAACCAGAATCCCCAAGTGGGGGTGCAGTCATCCATAGATTGAAAAGCTCCCCTGATCATTCAAATTAGCTATGATTAAGAACAACCATTAGAATATAAGTACTGTACTTACGAACAATCTTCAACACAGTACTTCAGTAGAGAATGTGGGTAGTTTGAACACAACTTACTTCCTAGCCATTCAGCTAAATAAATGTCTTGAAAATATGGCTATGGGGTCATTTCACCCCCTGATTTTCTTTATTCTCTTAACTTTCTCTCAGTGTTTTTTCCATATCCCACTAAGCTGCAAATTCCCAGGATGTTCTCCTTTATTTTTGGACATTGAAAACCCTCATCACTTAAAGTTCTTCCTCTCTGCTGCTAGATCATCTTTATTTCCCAATGGGTACTCCAGAACATACCAATTTACCAATCTAAACTTAAACTAGTAAATGTTTAACTGCAAAAAATATGCATGAAGCCTCTGTGCCTCTCTGGTGTAAGCACTGTGCTAAATATCTAGTAGAAACTTAGTAAATATGTTGAGAGCAAAAATTTATTCCAATCTGTAGACCCGAAATTTCAGGAAGCTTTTGGTTGACTAGTAAGCAAGTTAATAAGACAGTGTGAATGATTTTGTAACTTTTCCCTCTGCATTTACTTTTAAAGTTTTCTACAAGTTGTTGGAAAGCGATTAAATAGAACTTATTCTGTCTGATCAATATTTATCCAAAGATAGTTGAGACTACAGTTCTACTTCATTTAAAATTAATTACCTCAGTTATTAAAACAAGAGATGTTATGTTATACTGTTAATGGTTTCTAAGTTGAAGCTTAACAGTCTTAGTTCCTTACCAAAATAACACAGCAGGAGCAAATTTGGGATGGAAATGAGAGTGGATTTCTCCTCTAGGTCAAATATTCTGAAAACCACTGACACCATTACCCAAAGTTAGCACCATGTGTATTAGGTGTCAATGCTTGTTGCAGTCCTCATTTAAATTTGTACCCTGACTGATGGCACTCCGTGAAAAATGCATTTATTATTCAACAGCTAAAAGAGGAGTCATAACTTAGAACTCACCGAGGAAGAACATGGAAAGGCCATATTGCTTGAGCTGTCTCAGTTTTAACATGGTGACATCAGCAGAATTTAGAGCATCAATTTGAAATTTGCTTCCCTTGAATACTATGAATAGTGTTAAATGTAAACGTAGAGTTAACACAAGTAAATTTAATTCTTCATCAATAAAGAAATGTTTTAATTAAAATGATAATGTGAGGTTATCCAGTGTTTATTAATAGGTAGAATGAAGACCTTATTCCCCTTGGATTTTTCATATGACTGAAGAGAGAAAACAGAGCCGGCCTTTTTTCTACACTTGTATTACTAGCCTTTTTTTTCCTGGGTATATAAAAAAATCTGTCTCTTAACTCCATTCCTACCATTAGATTGGTAGATATATTTCTGCCTCAGGGACCTTCATGCTCTGTGAACAGAGAACTGGGATCACTAACCAGTCATGTAAACTTAAGATAATCACTTAAATTCTCTGTGTCCATTTTGCATCAGCAAAAAGGCATGTCTGTTCAGAAGCTTCCATTTCTACATCCAAGGATCATATAAGGATTATAAGACATTCTAAGTGTGAAAGCTCTTGGAGAAGTTAACAAGCATTACAAAAACAAGGTGGAGTTTTGGTGTTTTTATATCTCAGACTTGTTATGTTTGCATACACTGACTCTTTGTTGGCCATAAAAGTACTGTTTGGTGGGATTGTAAATTGGTGAAGCCACAATGAGAAATAGTATGAAAATTCCTCAAAAAATTAGAAATAGAACTACCATATAACCCAGCAATTCCACTTCTGGGTATTTATCTGAAGAAATACAAAACACTAATTCAGAAAGACACATGCACCCCTATCTTCTCTGCAGCAGTATTTACAATAGCCAAGATATTAAAGCAACCTAAGTGTCCATCAATAGACGAATGAATAAAGAAGATGTAGCACATATATACAATGAAATATTATAGAGCCATAAAAAATGAAATCTTGCCTTTTGTGACAATGTGAATAAAAGAGAGGGTATGACGCCAAGTGAAATAAATCTGACAGAGAAAGTCAAAGACTATATGATTTCATATATATGTGGAATCTTAAAAACAAAAATAGGCCCTGGCCGGTTGGCTCAGTGGTGGAGCATAGGCCTGTTGTGCGGGGGACCCGGGTTCGATTCCCGGCCAGGGCACAGAGGAGAAGCGCCCATTTGCTTCTCCATCCCCCCCTCCTTCCTCTCTGTCTCTCTCTTCCCCTCCTGCAGCCAAGGCTCCATTGGAGCAAAGATGGCCTGGGCGCTGGGGATGGCTTCTTGGCCTCTGCCCCAGGCGCTAGAGTGGCTCTGGTTGCGGCAGAGCGACGCCCCGGAGGGGCAGAGCATCGCCTCCTGGTGGGCAGAGCGTCGCCCCTGATGGGCGTGCCAGATGGATCCCGGTCGGGCGCATGCGGGAGAGTCTGTCTGACTGTCTCTCCCCGTTTCCAGCTTCAGAAAAAAATACAAAAAAAATAAAAATAAAAATAAAATAAACAAGTCAACAAACAGAAACAAACTCATAGATACAGAGAACATTTTTAGTTGTCAGATGGAATGGGATTTGGGGAGAAAGATAAAAATAGTGAAGAGATTAAGAAGTATAAATTGCCAGTTATAAAAGAATCTCAAGGAAATAAAGTATAGCATAGGGAATATAGTCAACAATATTGTAATAACTATGTATGGTGTCAGATGGGTATTAGCTTTATCAAAGTAATTACGTCAGAAGTTATATAAATGTCCATTCACTATGTTGTACAACTGAAACTAATATAATATAGGACAACTGTAATTGAAAAAAAATATTTTTTAAAAGTACCTCAAATGTTTTCTCCCAAACTATAAAGAGGCAATCACATACCCATTCATCTAGATCAAGATTTCTCCACCTCAGCACTATTGATATTTGGGGTCATAGTAAGTTGTGAAGATATTCTTTGTGTGGTAGGATGTTTAGAATATCTCTGACCTCTACCTACTAAATGCCAGTAGAAACTCTCCGGTCATGATGATGAAGAATGTCTTCAGACATGACCACATGTCACTTGGGATTTGAGGGTGCAAATTACGACCAGCGCAGAACACTGACTTTGTTATATTCTTTTTCTTTAATTTTATTTATTTATTTATTTTTATTATTAATTTTAATGGGGTGACATTGATAAATCAAAATACATATGTTCAGAAAAAACATCTTTAGGTTATTTTGACATTTGATTATGCTGCATTCCATCACCCAAAGTCCAATTGTTTTCTGTCACCTTCTAACTGGTTTTCTTTGTGCCCCTCCCCTCCCCCAACCCCCTCCCTCTTCTCCCCCCATAACCACCACACTCTTGTCAATGTCTCTGAGTCTCATTTTTATGTCCCACTTATGTATGGAATGAAATAGCTCTTAGTTTTTTCTGATTTACTTATTTCGCTCAGTATAATGTTATCAAAGTCCATCCATGTTATTGTAAATGATCCGATGTCATCATTTCTTTTTTTTTTTTTTTTTTTTTTTTCATTTTTCTGAAGCTGGAAACAGGGAAAGACAGTCAGACAGACTCCCGCATGCGCCCGACCGGGATCCACCCGGCAGGCCCACCATGGGGCGACGCTCTGCCCACCAAGGGGCGATGCTCTGCCCATCCTGGGCGTCGCCATGTTGCGACCAGAGCCACTCCAGCGCCTGAGGCAGAGGCCACAGAGCCATCCCCAGCGCCCGGGCCATCTTTGCTCCAATGGAGCCTTGGCTGCGGGAGGGAAAGAGAGAGACAGAGAGGAAAGCGCGGCGGAGGGGTGGAGAAGCAAATGGGCGCTTCTCCTGTGTGCCCTGGCTGGGAATCGAACCCGGGTCCTCCGCACGCTAGGCCGACGCTCTACCGCTGAGCCAACCAGCCAGGGCCGATGTCATCATTTCTTATGGCTGAGTAGTATTCCATAGTAGGTAAGTACCAAAGCTTTTTAATCCACTCATCCACTGATGGACACTTGGACTGTTTCCAGATCATCCCTATTGTGAACAATGCTGCCATAAACATGGGGGTGCATTTCTCCTTTTGAAACAGTGCTATGGTGTTCTTGGGGTATATTCCTAAAAGTGGGATAGCTGGGTCAAAAGGCAGTTCGATTTTTAATTTTTTGAGAAATCTCCATACTGATTTCCACAGTGGCTGCACCATTCTGCATTCCCACCAGCAGTGCAGGAGGGTTCCCTTTTCTCCACATCCTCGCCAGCATTTATTCTGTGTTGTTTTGTTGATGAGCGCCATTCTGACCGGTGTGAGGTGATATCTCATTGTGGTTTAATTTGCATTTCTCTAATTATTAGTGATGTTGAGCATTTTTTCATATGCCTATTGGCCATCTGTATGTCCTCTTTGGAGAAGTGTTTATTCATTTCTTTCGCACATATTTTGATTGGATTGTTTGTCTTCCTGGTGTTGAGATTTACAAGTTCTTTATAAATTTTGGTTATTAACCCCTTATTAGACGTATTGTGAAATATGTTCTCCCATTGTGTAGTTTGTCTTTTTATTCTGTTCTTATTGTCTTTAGCTGCGCAAAAGCTTTTTAGTTTGATATAGTCCCATTTGTTTATCCTGTCTTTTATTTCACTTGCATGTGTAGATAAATCAGCAAATATATTGCTGCGAGAGATGTCAGAGAACTTACTGCCTATGTTTTCTTCTAAGATGCTTATAGTTTCATGGCTTACATTTAAGTCTTTTATCCATTTTGAGTTTATTTTTGTAAATAGTGTAAGTTAGTCGTCTGGTTTCATTTTTTTGCAGGTAGCTGTCCAATTTTCCCAACACCATTTGTTGAAGAGGTGTTTTTACTCCACTGTATGCTCTTTACCTCCTTTGTCAAATATCAGTTGTCCATAAAGGTGTGGGTTTATTTCTGGGTTTTCTGTTCTGTTCCAATGATCTATATGCCTGTTCTTATGCCAGTACCAAGCTGCTTTGAGTACAATGGCCTTGTAGTATAACTTGATATCTAGAAGAGTGATGCCTCCCACTTTATTCTTCCTTTTCAAGATTGCTGAGGCCATTCGTGTTCTCTTTTGGTTCCATATAAATTTTTGGAGTATGTGTTCTATATCTTTGAAGTATATCATTGATATTTTAATTGGTATTGCATTGAATTTATAAATTGCTTCAGGTAATATAGACATTTTAATGATGTTTATTCTTCCTAACCATGAGCACGGTATATGCTTCCACTTGTTTGTATCTTCCCTGATTTCTTTTATCAATGTTTTATAATTTTCTGAGTACAAGTCTTTAATCTTCCTGCTTAAATTTATTCCTAGGTACTTTATTTTTTTGGTTGCAATGGTGAAGGGGATTGCTTCCTTAATTTCTCTTTCTGACAGTTCATTTTTAGTGTATAAAAATGCCTCTGATTTCTGAGTATTAATTTTATATCCTGCACCTTGCTGAATTCATTTATCAGGTCCAGTAGTTTTTTGACTGAGACTTTAGGGCAGGGGTCCCCAAACTACGGCCTGCGGGCCGCATGCGACCCCCTGAAGCCATTCATCCGGCCCCCGCTGCACTTCCGGAAGGAGCACCTCTTTCATTGGTGGTCAGTGAGAGGAGCATATTGACCATCTCATTAGCCAAAAGCAGGCCCATAGTTCCCATTGAAATACTGGTCAGTTTGTTGATTTAAATTTACTTGTTCTTTATTTTAAATATGTATTTGTTACCGTTTTGTTTTTTTACTTTAAAATAAGATATGTGTGGTGTGCATAGGGATTTTTTTATAGTTTTTTTTTATAGTCCGGCCCTCCAATGGTCTGAGGGACAGTGAACTGGCCCCCTGTGTAAAAAGTTTGGGGACCCCTGCTTTAGGGTTTTCTATATATAATATCATATCATCTGCAAATAATGATAGTTTTACTTCTTCTTTTCCAATTTGGATGCCTTTTATTTCTTTTTCTTGTCTGATTGCTGTGGCTAGGACTTCCAGGATTATATTGAATAAGAGGGGTGAAAGAGGTCACCCCTGTTTTGTTTCTGATCTTAAGGGAATTGCTTTTAATTTTTGCCCATTGAGTATGATATTGGCTGTGGGTTTGTCATAGATGGCCTTTATCATGTTGAGGTATGTTCCCTGTATTCCTCCTTTGCTGAGAGTTTTGATCATGAATGGGTGCTAGATTTAATCAAATGCTTTTTCTGCATCTATTGAAATTATTATGTGGTTTTTCTCCTTCCTTTTGTTTATGTGATGAATTACATTGATTGTTTTGCAAATGTTGTACTGTCCTTGCCTCTCCAGGATAAATTTCACTTGATTATGCTGTATGATTTTTTCCATATATTGCTGGATTCAGTTTGCTAATATTTTGTTAAGAATTTTAGCATCTAAATTCATCAGGGATATTGGCCTATAATTTTCTTTCTTTGTGTTGTCTTTACCTGGTTTGGGAATCAGAATTATGCTCGCCTCATAAAAGGAGCTTGAATGACTTAGTTATATTCTATTTTAGACACACAAACATAAAAACTATTTTGTTAAAAATACATCATACTTTATAAGACATGCTTAAGTATGCCAAGTAATAAATTATATAAGCATATATGTAAATGTTTATGAAAAAAATTAGTAATGTCACCAAACCTCTTATTAGCACACTGGACATTATTAAAATATGATTAAAAGGTAAGAGGTATATTAAATCAAGCATCATCAAAAGTTACCTGACAAAAAGCTATCAAGGTAAGAGTATTATAATAGAAATTCATACCAATTAAATATTTTAATATGATCAGATAGTATTATCAAAGCTTAAATGCAAAATAAGAAACTGATAATTAGGTCAATTTAAAATTAATCTTTTTCCTAAATTGCTAAAGCAAAAATTGTAATGTCATCAGATGACATTAATCAAGTGTGTGTGTTTGAGATGATTAAAATTTAATTATCTAACAATGAAGAATGAGAACAGTGGCTCAGACTCTCAATATTTTTTTTGAATTTCAGTCATATTTTGAAGTGCCTATTATTTAATGACATTCTGTCAGGACTGCAATGCAACAAAAGAAAAAAATATCATTTCTTCACATTATATGGTTTATATTACTGTTGTTTTGAGAGCTCGGTTATCCCAGCCATCTGGTTCCTCTGGAAAGGCTTTACAGTGGGAACCATTTGGTCCACTGTGTGAATCACCATAAACTGGAAGCCATGATAAGCTACCAGACCCTGCTGAAGCCAAAGAGGAGAGAGAGAGAGTGAATGTATAAACTTTACACTTCAGTGTCAGGCAAAGATAAAGCAAAGACAGGAAGAGAAAAAGGTTGATACTATATTTTCTAGTATTTTACCAGTTACCATGTTTATTCTTAAGTCTTATTTATTATCTTATTTGTTTAAAATAAAAGCTTTAGGTTCCGGCCAGGTTACTCACTTGGTTGTAGCATCATCCCTATATGCTGAGGTTGCAGGTTCCATCCCTGGTCAGGGCACATAAAAAAGTCATTAAAAACAGCTAGGTAAGTCTGGCTCTACTTAACTGTCTTCTGTGATTTAAAAATGTGATTAATAATCAGGGTATTACATTTAATATTAAATATAATTTTTCTCCCTACTCTACAACTATGAAACCAATGACTGACCCAATCACAGGCTCTGCCTTGAGTAAGGATTAAATAACATTTGTTATCTAGATACTATATAGCAGAACTTTTGCTAAATATCTCCAGATCTTAACTTGTTTAACCTTAGCACCATGTTAGGAGGAATTGGTCATAGTGTAGGAAGTAAAGTTGAGTATGGAGGATCTTTTTGCCTAAAAATATTAATATAACAGTTGTACTCAAGGCAGAATAAAGGAGTGTTATGGGGGCAGTTTAAGAACTATAACAATCATGAAGTCATCCAAGCATGAACTAAAACCTAGAATTACAATGTGGAAAATTAAAAATATAGAGAGAAAGGGCAGACATGAGAGACATAAAAATAGGGGAATAGGAAGAAAGCTGAGAAAGAACATTGAAATAAGCTGGGAATCAGTCTTTCCCATGGATCTAGTTTACTGCAAAGTCAGATTGTCTAACATTTGTTGATAATTCAAAGTAGTTTGACAATTTAAGAATCTATTATAAAGTCACAAGTACAATTCTAGTTGCATTAACTATTATAGACTTTAATTACTCTGAAATAGTCATTGTCCCCACTCCTTTTGTCCCCAACTCTTACTTATTACTTTACTTCTGGCATTAAAAAATCATCAAGCACAAATTCTTACTTGTTTGTCAAAGTTTTTTTTAAAGACTTTATTTTATTCAATTTTCAGAGGGGGGGAAGGAGGAGCAGGAAGCATCAAATTCCATATGTGCCTTGACCAGGAAAGTCCAGGGTTTCGAACTGGTAACCTCAGTGTTCCAGGTTGACGCTTTATCCCACTGCAAGTCAGGCCTCAAAGTTTTGATAATTAAGAATCCTACAGATTCTTAGAAAAACAATGGTGAAGTGGAAGAAATCAGAGCAATGACCAGCCCTGTGAGGTGCCCATATGTTTTGCTTCCCCATTCCCTCAATTTTGGGTCACACCAAAAGTTGTAGAAGAGCAAGCCAGGCTAGGAGGGACAGAAAGAAAGGTCGTATGTGCTCTAGCTGAAAGGTCAGCACAAATTCCAAGGCAATTTTCAACAAGTACTGATAACCTCCACCTTCACTCAGTTTTAGCTGCCTTCTATTTGGCTCCCAGATAACAGATTCTCCATTCCAGATGTGCTTCCACTTTGTTCACCTGGGACATCCATAGAGACGTGGAACTCTTAAATGATACCTATTTCAAATTTATCCTCATATGGTATCTTCCATTCTCCCCAAAGCTGGATTAAATCTCTGCCACTTCACATGTTTTTTTCTCCACCTCCATTCTCACAGAATGTTTCCACCTCAAAGCTTATCATCCTCTTGCCTTCTTCAAGGCTTTGATCCTTCTAGTATTCCCTCTTTCACCAAAATCTTCAGTTCTTCCTGTCTTCAATCTTCCTTCTTCGTTGTTTTTATTTTCCCAGGATCTACCTACAGACATACATTGATCTCATTTTATCTGAAATAAAAGAAATGTTTATTTCATCCAAGCCTGCCCTTTAGTTCTTATAACAAACTAGCCCCTCGCTTTAGTGTTTCACATACAATAAATGACTCCATGGCCTCTCTGTACTCCTCTATCTCTCCTGAGTTCAGCTGGCTTCTTCCTCTTTCCTACTACTGAAATGGAATTCTGGAAATTTATCAAAGGCTTTCCATTCCTTCTATCCCAAATTTCTTAATTTCTTCATTTCTTATCTATTCTAGTCTCCTTCAATCTCCAAATGGGAGTTTCTTTTAACAGCTCATTTCACATCCAATCAGTCTTCAAGGCCTTTCAGCTCTTTATTTGCGGTCCTCTTTTATTAATCACTCCCTTTCTAGTTCTTCCTACATCATTCTAGTTTAAGCTTTTCCCCTGGGAATAGTCACCTAAGTAACCTAGAGAACTCTTCAGTGTAGTCATACAGGAAGATCCCTTGGTCATTTGTCATTTTATTATTGTATGCCTATATTTATAAATACATGTGCTTGGAAACTGTCAATAGATAAGCATGGTACAGCTAGAGTATGATAATATTGTGTGCCTGGGGATAATTTATGTATCTTACAACCATGGGAATATACCAAATAACAAGATGTTATCTATAGTCTTTTTGTTTTTGCGTAATGTCAAAACAAAAATATTTCTACTAGAGAATACAAAAAAAACCCTTCTCAGTTGTCCAAATGATAAAAAAAATTAAGTTGTCATTGTATGTCATCATTACTAGTGAACCTAGTCACCTTTCTGTCCTGACTTACTCCTGTACCATCTCTGGCATGACCCAAAATTGAGGAAATGGGGAATAAAATTGGCAAGTAGGAGATTTCAGAAGTGAGGTATGTAGTGCAAGTTTGAGAGAATAACGGGGAAAGCATAATGGAAGGAAAAGATGCCTCAAAGAAAAGAAAAGGCATTAAAAATCAATTGTGCCTAGTTTATAATATTCCAAAAGACCCACAGAGTGGGAAAAGATGTGGCTCTAGGGCATTATTGTAAATGCATTCTATAAAACTAAAGCCAGAGCAAAACTGAATCTCTGACTAAGGCACCAGTGATGGGCATTGGGCTTCCCCTGGGCTGCCCTCTGTCGTTGAGAACATACACCATAGGTAGGTCATTTTGGCCTGTTAATTCCTTCCAGCAGGTGTGTGATCTTCACCAAAATGCCAAGCAGCTGGCAGTCACCCCAGTTATCTGGTGCAAACTCACTGATGAGACACTGTACAATTTTTAGCCATTTTGTTGGTTATGGATATTTTATCAATATGGGTAGACTAGTTGCTGTACAAACAACCCCCCAAAATCTGAGTTTAATTAAATTAAACTTAGGTTTCATTTCTGTTTATATCATAGTCAAAGGCTGGTTAGTGGGGCATGGGTTGGGAAAGACTCTGTTCTACATAAGGAATCAGAGACCCAGGAACCTTACACCCCTGGTCCCATCTTCCTCTAGATCCACAGAATCCTCTACCATTTAGCTACCAAATGGAAAAGAAGATCCTTTTGAGGATTTTACAGTCTCACTCTCAAAGTAGTGATATTACTTCTGCACTTACTCTAGTAGCCTGATGTAGCCACACCCTATAAGAGGGAGGTTGGAAAATGTAGTCTAGCTGTGTCCCCAGGAAGAAAAGATCTTGGAAACTGGTGAATACAAGCAGCCTCTGACACATTATTAAACTGGAGTAAGATATTTCTATAACCAGATAGAAAGTATAAACACTCATGTCAATGTTAAATCATTTTTGAGATTTTTTCTAGAACTATGAACACTCACCAGATCCTTTATAGGAACTGAAATGCACTTGGGCCTTTCTAACACTTTAATGCATGGTCATTCCCTCCTAAACCTGAAACTGCCTGTGCAAGATCATTATTACACATTTGCAGTGTGATATGTACACAGCACATCTAGTCATTATTAAAAATGATGGAAAGGCTAGGATTATCCTGATAACTAAATCACATAAAGCTATTACAAAAACTGAAAAGCACAAACTGATATTTATTATAAATACAGATATTTTTTAAACCTCAAAAAACACTTGCAACCCCAAACCAACAACATATAAAAAAAAATTGTACACCATGACCAAGTGGGATATATCCCAAGAATGTAAGGTTGGTTTCATATCTGGAAATAAATTAATGTAATACACCATATCAATAGAATAAAGTAAAAAAATAAACATGATCATCTCAATCAACCCAGAGAAAGTATTTGCTAATGTCCAACATTCTTTTATGATGAAAACACTCAACAAAGTAGGATGAAAAGAAAATTTCCTCTACCTGATAAAGTGTGGCTATGAAAAACCCAGTCAACATCATACTTAGCAGTAAAAATTTGAATGTCTTCCCCTTAAAATCAGGAAGATAGGATATTTCATCTCACCATCTTCATGCAACCTTGTACTGAAGGTTCTAGTTAGGGAATTAGGGGGGTGTAGGGTAGCCAGATAGCACTCTATATTTGCAGTTGACATGATGTAGTATATTGAAAACCCTAAGAAACTCACTGAAAGTATCCTGAATAAACAAGTTTAGCAAGACTGCAAAAGAAAAGATTAATATACAAAAAGCTGTTGTTTTTATACACTAACAATGAACAATTTGAAAATAAAATAAAGTAATTTCATTTATGGCAGCATCAAAATGAAGAAAATACCCTGGAGTAAATTTAACAAAAATAAGTATAAAACTTGCATTCTTATAATGTCAAAACATTGTTAAAATAAATTAAAGATTTAAATAAATTGAAATAAGTGGAAAGACATTCCATGCTCATGAATAAGATTTAATATTGTTAAGATGATGATACTCTGCATGTTGATCTACAGACCCAATGCAATCCTTATTAAAATCTCAGCTACATTTTTTCCCTGAAATTTAGAAGATCTTAGAATTCATATGAAAGTGCAAGAGACACAGAATAGCTGAAAAAGATCTTCATAACAAATGAACAGATGTAAAGCTACAGTAATCAAGACTGGATGATCCTGGCAGAAAGATAAACATAGATCAGGAATATAGCCTGACCTGTGGTGGCGCAGTGGATAAAGCGTCGACCTGGAAATGCTGAGGTCGCCGGTTCGAAACCCTGGGCTTGCCTGGTCAAGGCACATATAGGAGTTGATGCTTCCTGCTCCTCCCCCCTTCTCTCTCCCCTCTCTCTCTCTCTTCCCCTCTCTCTCTCCTTTCTAAAAAAATGAATTAAAAAAAAGGAATATAACTGAAAGTCCAGAAAGAATCCCTTATGTTCATGCTCAACTGATATTCTTCAGGGTTGCTAAATATAGTACAGTGAAAAAAATTGTTTTTCCAATAAATGCTACTGGAAGTGCAAAAATCTGAAACTGAGCCTCTGTTTACATCATATATTAAAATTAACTAAAAATAGATCAACTACCTAAGTGTAAAAGCTAAAATTATAAAACCTTTAGAAGAAAACATAGTAATAAATCTTTGGGACCTTCATAGATATAACACTAAAAGCACAATTGCAAAAGAAAAAATAGGTTCATACAAATTAAAAACTCTTATTTCAAATGACAAAGTCAATAAAGTGAAAAAGCAATAGAATTTGAGAAAATATTTGTGAATCACACCTCTGATAAGTGTCTAATATCCAGGATATATATAGAATTTTTACAACTCAATAATAGAAAGTCCACCTAAGTTTAAAAATGGGAAAATAATTAAATATATATTTCTTTAGATAGCATCTTCAAATAGGCAATAAGCACATGAATCAAGTTCAACATTGTAAGGGATTAGAGTAATGAAAATGGGCCCTGGCCGGTTGGCTCAGTGGTAGAGCGTCGGCCTGGTGTTCAGGAGTCCCGGGTTCGATTCCCGTCCAGGGCACACAGGAGAAGCGCCCATCTGCTTCTCCACCCCTCCCCCTCTCCTTCCTCTCTGTCTCTCTCTTCCCCTCCCGCAGCCAGGCTCCATTAGAGCAAAGATGGCCTGGGCACTGAGGATGGCTCTGTGGCCTCTGCCTCAGGCCCTAGAATGGCTCTGGATGCAACAGAGCGATGCCCCAGAGGGGCAGAGCATCGCCCCCTGGTGGGCATGTCGGGTGGATCCCGGTCGGGTGCATGCGGGAGTCTGTCTGACTGCCTCCCCATTTCCAGCTTCGGAAAAATACAAAAAAAAGAAAATGAAAGCCACAATGTGATTCCATTTCAGACCAACTAGGATGGCTATCATCAAAAACACAGATAATGGCTGACCAGTGGTGGTGCAGTAAATAGAATATTGGCCCGGGATGCAGAGGACCCAGATTTGAAACCCCAAGGTCACTGGCTTGAGTGAGGGCTTATCCCACTTGAGCACAAGCTCATCAGCTTGAACACAGGGTCCCTGGTTTGAGCATGGGATCATAGATGTGACCCAATTGTCACTGGCTTGAGTCCAAAGGTCACTCGCTTGAAGCCCAAGGCCACTGGCTTGAGTCCAAGGTTGCTGGCTTTAGCAATGGGTCAATGGCACAGCTGAAGCTCCCCAGTCAAGGCACATATGAGAAAGCAATAAATGAAGAACAAAGCAACAAAGAATTGATGCTTCTCATCTCTCTCCCTTCTTGACTGCCTGTCCCTGCTTGTCCTTTTTTCTCTTTCTCACTATAAAAATGACAGATAGTAACAAATATTGGCAAGGAAAAATTGGAAAGAATACTTTTTCATTATTGTTAGGAGTGTAAAAAGGTAGAGCAACTTCGGAAACTTTTTGGAAATGCCTCAAAATATCAGTTACTATATGACCCAGCAATTCCACTCCTAGGTTGATACCTAAAACTATAAAAATGTGCCTATACGGAAATTTGTATATAAATGTTCATAACAGCATTATTTATAACAGTCAAAAAGTAAAAACAACTCAAATGTTTATTAATAAATGAATAGCTAAATACAATATAGTATATCCATAAAATGGAATATTATTTGGCAATAAAAAAGAAATAAAATATTGATACATACTAAAACATGGATGAACCTTAAAAACATTATCTTAAGTAAAAGAAGCCAGTTATAAGCGAACATATATTATATAATTTCATTTATATAACATGTCTAGAATGGGCAAATTTATAAGACAGAGAGTGGCTGGCTAAGCTCAGGGTTGAGCAAGAAACAGTGACTGCTACAGGACACTGAATTTAGTTTAGGTTTATTTTAGAACATAAAAATGTTCTAACATGGATTGTGGTGATGGCTGAACAACTGTGAATATACTAAAAACCTACAAGTTGTGTATTTTAAGTGCTTTAATATAAAGAATGTGAACTATATCTCAATAGTCCTGTTTTCAAAATAAAACTATACAATATATATAGCAAGATGTCAGTGGTAGCATAATAGGAAGTTAAATTCAGGTGACTTGGCTTACCAAAGGCAACATTTTTCACCACATAGGGTATAGGCCAATATTTTCAGGTTATAAGACTATATGTGACCAATAAAATCCCATTCAGGGCACTTCCCATGCCTTCTGTGGGCCTTATTCTGAATAAGTTGAATACTGATACTTTCAACCTAAATGAGTCTGCTGTCAGGATCTGGGAAAATATGAAAATATGAGCATAAAAACTCCCAAATCTGAAATTTCCTGTTGGAAATAAACCCTTTGTAGTTTTCACGGGAAATATTTTAAGATTTAAGATTTGTTCTAGTTCTCATTTTCACCAAGCTTCAACTTCATACCTCTACCTCTTTAAAAAATGTCCATTCAAATGTCACCTTATCAGTAAGCCCTTCCTTGAACAGTATGAAAATAGCCAACATCCTTCCCCTCTACTGCAGCACTCTTTATGTATCTTCATCTAGTTTTTCTTCATAACATTGATCACCGTCTGATATATTACCTATATATGTGGTATTGTTGTTGTGAATTTTCTCTCTTCTAGAATGTAACTTCTTAAGGTCTGCAACTGCATCAGTTAGCCTTATCAGTATGGCAAATTAGCCCTCAAATTTAGTATCTTAAAATAGCCATTTATTTAGTTCACAAGTCTGTGCTGTGACAGTTTGGAATAGGGAATGCAGTAGGTTTCTCAGGTGTTACCTGTGCAGACTCTCGTGTGTGCCATCAGTTACTGGGTCAATGGAGATCTGGTTAGTCCATGATGGCCTCACCTGGGATGACTCTTCTATGCTCCAGGTGATCTTTTGGTCTCCATTAAGTGAGCACAGGCTTGGTCACATGATGGTTGGGAAGGGTTTTGGGGAAGCATTTGGAAGAGTGCAGGGCCCCATGAGTTCTGTGGTCAGAATAGGCATCACATTAATTCTACCCTGTTATATTGGTCAAAGCAAGTACAAGGCCAACCCAGATTCAAGCAGTGAGAAAACCTCTCTATCTGGATGGGAGAAGCTGAAAAACACATTGCAAAAAGAAGCTGAACCCATAGAGGGGAATAATTGTGGCTATTTTTTTATACAATCTACCAGAGAGACTTTATCTGACTTGTTCACTGCTCTAAGTACTCAGAACAGTTCCTAGTCCCTAGGTGTTTCAGAATTATTACTTGAATGAATGAATGAATTAATGAATGAATGAATGAATGAATCATCAGCCCACCACTCCTGAACCTGAAGCTATCCAATAAGTAACCCTTCTCTATTGCAAATTTTTACAATGTAGTATAGGCTTGCAAGAAACTACATTGCTTGTAAATATTTAAGATCGAAGTCTTGTCTCTACTCTTCTTTTAAAGTTAAAACCAGCTTTCACAGTTTGTTTTCTCTCTTCATTAGTTCTCATAAATTCAGACTAATTGTTCCCACAGACCTTGAAGCACTCCATACTTCACAGAATGTTTTTCCTCCTAGGACCTTGGAGAAGTTTCAAAATATTTTCTCATCAGCCTCCACAGCTATATAACAACATAGGTGATTTCTGCTCTATTTCTTTTCCCTCCCTTCCCCTTTCTGCCAGCCAACCTGTTTCCTTTTTTTTTCACTCAGGGATGAAACAAGCTGAGCCACAACAGAATGACCACTGGCCAGTGCAAGACAGCTCCCTGAAATCCTGGCCTGGGAAAGTTTCTGAAAGGCTTGGCAATTGAGCAGTGTTACTGACAAGTGTCATGGAAATGACAGAGGTAGGATCAGATATTGAAGTGTCTGTGGACCTAATACATTCCCCATCCCTTCCATTGCCATTGAAGTATAGTCAGTTAGACAATAGAGAATATTCACTGGATAATTTAGCTTCATGGATATAGATTTTATAGGAATATCTAGTTTAAGAATCAAACAGGCCTGCTATGGCTCTTGATAAGTGGACTTGAAGAGCAAAGTGGATTGCTTTGTTCTCCACTTGGTCAATTGGTCAGACCCAATCTTCTGGTCTTCCTATGCCATTCTTAAAACACTGCCTAACATGGTGTATTTTGGGTTACAATTCTTAAAATGCTATCCTAGTCCCTTGTAACTGTGCCTTTTGAAAAAAAAAATATTCTACTAAAAAAAATACATCAATCATCAGGAAATTGATGCAACCATTGTTCCATGGGATAGCATTTCTCATGTACCCAAACGACAGATTGTTCAAAGGCTGCTACATGTATCAATCCTTTTTCCAGCAGGCCCCTTCCATCTGGTCTGGAACTTCTTTTAGCAGAGGACAAAGCCCTTCTATAGTTACAGATAAAGCTTAAAAAAGCAAAGACCCATAGGAAAAGCAACTCCTGGCTTCTCCATTTCCGTTATGTGCCCAAATTTCTTTGGCTCAAAACCTCATCAGCATCTTCACCTCCCTCTCTTCACATCCAGACACCAAGTCCTGCCAGTTATTTCTTTGATGTGTTTTCCAGAATCTCACTTGTTTTCATTCCTTCTGCCAGCAACCCACATTCATTCCTTTATTGTTTCACACCTGCATCATTAAAATTACCTCCACACAGAACACTTTTGCTTCCATCATTAGTGATCCGACTGATTACAAGTATCATTCTAGCTTCTTAACCTGTAATGATAATACTTCCATATATAATCGCTAGCACTTTATTCCAGATTTACACACTATTATGTGAATCTTCTGCTTTGGCCAAAAAATGATATAATTGGTATTTCCAAAAGGATCTGCTACCTCAAATTTACATGGTATAATGTATTAAAATTACTTGGCAAAACACAAACATTACATAATATGAATATTCTGTCTTATATTTACTGCTGTGATCTGTTGCCACCCTTTAATGGTTTAATTATATTCTCCTTATTCATATGTTCTGTCCCTTAGTATGCTCAGTTTCTTCTCCCTTTTTTCTAGTGACCCCTAGCCCCATTCCTTTGACTATAGATGCATCATCTCTTTCCCCACATACTTTGAGTTGACACCACACCTGAGAAGTTTTGAGTCTACACCCCTCTCTTGGATTACCACATTCACAATCAACCCAGGCTACCAGTATGCTAGTATTCCACACCAAACTTTCATCCCAGGTCTTCACCTGACAGGAAGAGGAGATCAGGCTGTCTTGGGAACTTCATAAAGAATGCCTTTTCATACCTTCAATGTGCCCAGATTCTGGATCTGGGTGAGCCACACAGCTTTCTATACCCAATATTGTCTATCTATCTACAGACCACAGTGATCTTTGTCCTATGAATTTTTATAGAGTCAAACTCCTATGATTTGTCCTGTTTAGATGACAGTTATATATTCTGCCACTTATGTTTAGTTAACCTTAGTAGTTTATTCTTTTTTTTTTTTTAATTTTCTGAAGCTGGAAACAGGGAGACAGTCAGACAGACTCCCGCATGCGCCCAACCGGGATCCACCCGGCACGCCCACCAGGGGGCGATGCTCTGCCCATCCAGGGCGTCACTCTGTCGTGACCAGAGACACTCTAGCACCTGGGGCAGAGGCCAAGGAGCCATCCCCAGCGCCTGGGCCATCTTTTTGCTCCAATGGAGCCTCAGCTGCAGGAGGGGAAGAGAGAGACAGAGGGGGGGGGGTGGAGAAGCAGATGGGCGCTTCTCCTGTGTGCTCTGACCAGGAATTGAACCTGGGACTCCTGCACGCCAGGCTGACGCTCTACCACTGAGCCAACCGGCCAGGGCCAGTAGTTTATTCTTATATACCCAAGTAGGTTGAAAATTCCTTCATGGTGACAAGAACATCTTATATTAATTTGTACTCCCATATTTCAAAATTATTTAACAGAGCCTGACAGGTCATAGCTGCTAATTGATTATCTGAGCTTGTTAGTCACAGTGGAAGTGAATGACAAGTCTCTTTACTGGAGTATTGAAAGAAGTTTAAGAAGGCTTGTCGAAAGCCAAACACCATTGTTCCCTTGGAGGAAGAGATGTGAGTCAAGAAGGGAACCATCTAGAATCTGAAAGACAAATGTGCCAATGCATCATTTGTCATCAGTTATACACTTATACAACACTTTTCAAATGGAAACCTCTAGACCTGTTCTTGTTCACTCTGCCTTTACTTTTCCTGGATATTGAAATGGAGAAAATAAAGTGAAATAAGCAATGCTAAGAGAGTCACTTAAAATAGTCAGGAAGCAGGTGAGAAGATGGTGATGGTGTAGGCAGACATACCAACTTCCACCTCCCAGAACCAAAGTGGATTACAACTTAATTTTAAGAACCATCATCTGTGGCTAAGTGGTAGAGTGTCGGCCTGGCATGCAGAGGTCCCGGGTTTGATTCCTGGCCAGGGCACACAGGAGAGGCGCCCATCTGCTTCTCCACCCCTCCCCCTCTCCTTCCTCTCTGGCTCTCTCTTCCCCTCCCGCAGCCAAGGCTCTATTGGAGCAAAAGATGGCCCAGGTGCTGGGAATGGCTCCATAGCCTCTACTCAGGTGCTAGAGTGGCTCTGGTACAACAGAGCCACACCCCGGATGGGCAAAGCATCGCCCACTGGTGGGCGTGCCAGGTGGATCCCAGTCAGATGCATGCGGGAGTCTGTCTGACTGCCTCCCCATTTCCAGCTTCAGAAAAATACAAAAAAGAAAAGAAAAGAAAAGAAAAGAAAAGAAAAGAAAAGAACCATCATCTGGAAAAACCAACTTTGGACTAAACTAAGAGGACTCTTTAACCAAGGAACACTGAAAAAGCCACACGAAGACTGGTAATAAAAGTGGAAATGGGGAGAGAGCTGCCCAACTCCCAGGAGCGGAGGGCAGCCCATAGGGACTTGCATGGCAGGAAGTGAGTTTAATAGAGAGGGGAGGGTCCTGGGCCCCAGGAACAAAGCCCTAGCCTGCAACCCCAGAGCTTAGAAGAAACATATGGACAGTGTTGAGTTGGAAAACAAGTCAGGATACTGTAAGAAAGAGACAGATTTCTCAGACCCAGGATTCTTCTTAAAGGGACCATGCAGAAAACCTTTCACAACCACTAACCTGGTACTCTGGGATACTGGGAGAGTAGAGAGGATTGGAGTAGCAGAAAGACAGTGTAATCTAGGAGGCATAGGGAGAAACACTATAAGGAACAGCCACCCTAACCCCTGGGCTGAGTCACCCTCACAAATCTAAAGTGAATATATCCTCTGAAACCAGCAATACCAGCAAAGGGAAGCAGGACACCAGCCAAACAAGCTCTCCCGTGGCACGCAGAGCAGAATCACTTAGAAGGAAGGAGCCTTAAGGAATACAGTAGTGAGTGCTAGGGTCTGAGGTGCAGCATCCCCAACCACACTGTTGAGGGATTGCTGGAGGGGAGTGGCAGCAGGATGCAGAAGCACGATCCCGTCAACAGGGGTGGAAGCCAGGCCAGCCATGACTGAAGCCTGGCATGAGCTCAGTCCTGCCTGGCAGGGGTGGAAGGGGCACATGAAAGCAGTCCGACCTGGCTGCGGGCTGGGTGAGCAAGAGTGGTCCTGCCTACAATCCCACCCACAGGGAAAGGTGAAAGCCAGGGAACTGCAGAGACCCATGGCTAAGCACAGAGCCAGGGCATGCGGCCAGCACATGAGAGCAGCTCTGTCTGTGGGGGTGGGGCAAAAGGCAGAGACCACAGCAGAGCATAGGTGCGCAGCACTACCTTCAGAGCCTAGGCTTGCAGCCCAGGTGCAGCACGCAGCCCCACCCATGGGGATGGGGTGAATAAAGAACATTGAAGACCTGGCACATGAACACAGCCCCTCCCATGGAGGAGAGGTGGAAAGTGCAGCGACTGCTGCAGCAAGCCAGCATCAGCAACACCCATACCAGAACACCCAAGGCAGCAGCAGAGGGGGTGGTGGCCTGCAGACAGACCACACCTAAGGAACACAGAGGCCACACCTATTAAACTCCAGTGGCCACACCCTTCTTATACACAGGCAAAATGGAAATGAAGAGAAATGCAACCCAAATGAATCAAGAGAAATCCCAGAAAAGGACTTGAATGAGACAGATATAACCAAATTACTAGATGCAGAGTTTAAAATAATAACTGTTAGGATGCTCAAAGATCTTAGAATAACAATAGATGGACATAATGAACACCTAAATAGATAGCAACTATAAAAAAGGGCATTGAAATAATTTTAAAAAGGTCACAAATAACAAATACAATATCAGAAATGAAGACCACAATGGAAGGAATTAAAAGCAGAATCGATGAAGCTGATGATTGAATCAGCAAGTTAGAGGACAAGATAAATGAACACATGGAAGAAGAGCAGCCAAAAGAAAAGAGACTCAAAAAATCTGAGGACACTAAAAGAGAGCTCTGTGACAACATGAAGAGATATAACATCTGCATCATAGGGGTTCCTGAAGAAGAAAAGGAAGAACAAGGGATAGAGACTTTGTTCAATGAAATCATAGTTGAAAACTTCCCTAAATTGATGCAGGAAAAAGTTACACAAGGTCAAGAAGCACAGAGAATTTCATTAAAGAGAAACCCTCCCAAAAAATCTACACCAAGACACATCATAATTAAAATACCAAAGCTAAGAGATAAAGAAAAAATATTAAAAGCTGCTAGAGAAAAAAAGGCTATCACCTACAAAGGAGCCCCCATAAGGATGACATCCGACTTCTCAACAGAAACACTCAAGGCCAGAAGGGAATGGCAAGAAATATTCAAAGTAATGCAGAACAAGAGCCTACAACCAAGACTTCTTTATCCAGCAAGGCTATCATTTAAAATTGGAGAAATAAAAAGCTTCCCAGATAAAAAAAAAAAAAAAAAAAAAACACTCAAGGAATTCACTACAACCAAACCAATACTGCAAGAAATGTTAAGAGGCCTGTTGTAAACAGATCAAAGGGGAAAAAGAAGATAACAAAAGAGGAATATAGCTTTAAAGAATAAAATGGCAATAAACAACTACATATCAACAATAACCTTAAATGTAAATAGATAAAATGATCCAATCAAAAGACAAGGTAACTGCGTGGATAAGAAAATAGGACCCATAAATATACTGTCTACAAGAGACACACCTCAAAACAAAAGATGCACATAGACTGAAGGTAAATGGATGGAAAAAAATATTTCATACAAATGGAAATGAAACAAAGCTGGAGTAGTAATACTTATATCAGACAAATTGGACTTTAAAACAAAGGCTATAGCAAGATAAAGACAGTCACTACATAATGATAAAGGGAGTAACCCAACAGGAAAATATAGCCATTATAAATATCTATGCACCTAATATAGGAGCACCTAAATATATAAAGCAGACTTTGATGGATTTAAAGGGCGAGATCAACAGCAATACTATAATAGTAGAGGATTTAAATACCCCACTAACATCAATAGATAGATCCTCAAGTAAGAAAATTAACAAAGAAACAGCAGACTTAAAGGACACACTAGATCAACTGGATTTACTAGACATTTTCAGAACCTTTCACCCTAACGCAGCAGAATATACATTCTTTTCAAGTGCTCATGGTACATTCTCTAGAATAGACCGCATGTTAGGGCAAAAAGTGGTCTCAACAATTTTAAGAAGATTGAAATCATATCAAGCAAATTTCTCTGATCACAATGGCATGAGACTAGAAATCAACCACAACAGAAAAACTGAAAAATACTCAAACACTTGAAAACTAAATATCGTGTTATTAAATAAAAAATGGGTTAACAATGAAGTCAAAGAAGAAATAAAAATTTCCTACAAATGAATGATAATGAGCTTACAACAACTCAGAATTTATAGGACACAGCAAAAGCAATACTGAGAGGGAAGTTCATAGCATTACAGGCATATCTTTAAAAGCTAGAAAAAGCTCAAATAAACAACTTGACCCTGCAACTAAAAGAACTAGAAAAAGAACAGCAAGTAAAGCCCAGAGGTAGTAATAAAGGAAATAATAATGATCAGAGCAGAAATAAATGACATAAAGGGTAAAGAAACAATACAGAGGATGAATGAAACCAGGAGCTGGTTCTTTGAAAGGGTAAACAAGATTGATGAACCTTTAACCAGATTCACCATGAGAAAAAGAGAAAGAGGACACAAGTAAATAAAATTAGAAATGAGAGTAGAGAAATAACAACTGACACAACAGAAATACAAAATATTGTAAGAAAATAATATGAAGAACTGTTCCAAAAAATTAGACAACCTAGATGAAAGGGACAAATTTATTGAAACATATAATCTTTTAAAAATCAATCTGGAAGAATCAGAAAATCTAAACAGACCGTTTACAACAAATGAGATTGAAACAGTTATCAAAAAACTCCCAACAAAAGCCCAGAATTCACAAGTGAATTCTGCCAGATATTCAAAGAAGAACGAACTCTTATCCTTCTCAAGCTATTTCAAAAAATACAAGAGGAAGAAAAACTTTCAAGCTTCTTTTATGAGGTGAGCATAATTCTGATTCGACAACCAAGCAAAGACAACACAAAGAAAGAAAATTATAGGCCAATATCCCTGATGAATGTAGATGCCAAAATCCTCAACAAAATATTAGTAAACTAGATCCAGCAAAATATTTTTTAAAAAATCATACACCATGATCAAGTAGGAATTATTCTGGGGAGGCAAGGCTAGTACAATATTTGCAAATCAATCAATATGATTCATCACATAAACAAAAGGAAGGAGAAAAACTACATGATAATTTCAATAGATGTAGAAAAAGCATTCGATAAAATCCAGCACCCATTCATGATCAAAACTCTCAGTAAAGTGGGAATACAAGGAACATATCTCAACATGATAAAGGCCATCTATGACAAATCCACAGCCAACATCATACTCAATGGGCAAAAATTAAAAGCAATCCCCTTAAGATCAGCAACAAGAAGAGATGCCCCCTTTCACCACTCGTATTCAACATAGTTCTGGAAGTCCTAGCCACAGCAATCAGACAAGAAGAAGAAATAAAAGGCATCCAAATTGGAAAAAGAAGAAGTAAAACTACCATTATTTGCAGATAATATTATATTGTATATAGAAAACTCTAAAGTCTCAGTCAAAAAACTACTGGACCTGATAAGTGAATTCAGCAAGGTGGCAGGATATAAAATTAATACTCAGAAATCTGTGGTATTTTTATACACCAACAATAAACTGTCAGAAAGAAAAATTAAGGAAACAATCCCCTTCACTATTGCAACAAAGAAAATAAAGTACCTAGGAGTAAATTTAACCAAAGAGGTTAAACACTTGTACTCAAAAATTATAAGACATTGATTAAAGATATCAAGGAAGATACAAACAAGTGGAAGCATATACTGTGCTCATGGTTAGGAAGAATAAACATCATTAAAATGTCTATATTACCCAAAGCAATTCATAAATTCAATGCAATACCAATTAAATACCAATGATATACTTGGTCCATACTCCAAAAATTGAAATGGAACCAAAAAAGAACTCGAATAGCCTCAGCAATCTTGAAAAGGAAGAATAAAGTGGGAGGCATCACTCTTCCAGATATCAAGTTATACTACAAAGCCATTGTACTCAAAACAGCTTGGTACTGGCATAAGAACGCGCATATCGATAGATGGAGCAGAACAGAGAACCCAGAAATAAACCCACACCTTTATGGACTACTGATATTTGACAAAGGAGGTAAGAGCATACAATGGAGTAAAGACACCTCTTCAACAAACGGTGTTGGGAAAATTGGACAGCTACCTGCAAAAAAATGAAACTAGACCAACTTACATCATTCACAAAAATAAACTCAAAATGGATAAAGACTAAATGTAAGCCGTGAAACCATAAGCATCTTAGAAGAAAATATAGACAGTAAGCTCACCGACATCTCTCGCAGCAATATATTTCCTGATTTATCTCCACACACAGTGAAATAAAAGACAGGATAAACAGCCTGACCAGGCAGTGGCGCAGTGGATAGAGCATCGGACTAGGATGTGGAGGACCCAAATTCAAGACCCCAAGGTTGCCAGTTTGAGCGTGGGCTCGTCTGGCTTGAGCAAAAAGCTCGCCAGCTTGGACCCAAGGTCGCTGGCTCGAGCATGGGGTTACTCGGTCTATTGAAGGCCTGCGGTCAAGGCACATGTGAGAGGGCAATCAATGAACAAGTAAGGTGTCGCAACAAAAAAACTGGTGATTGATGCTTCTCATCTCTCTTCGTTCCTGTCTGTCTGTCCCTATCTATCCCTCTCTCTGACTCTCTCTCTGTCCCTGTAAAAAAACAAACAAAACAAACAAACAAACAAACAAAAAGACAGGATAAACAAATGGGACTATATCAAACTAAAAAGCTCTTGCACAGCTAAAGACAATAACAGGATAAAAAGACAAACTACACAATGGGAGAACATATTCGACAATATGTCTGATAAGGGGTTAATAACCAAAATTTATAAAAGAACTTGTAGAACTTGTAAAACTCAACACCAGGAAGTTAAACAATCCAATTGAAAAATGGGCAAAAGAACTGAATAGACACTTCTCCAAAGAGGACATATAGATTGCCAATAGGCTTATGAAAAAATGTTCAACATCGCCTGACCAGGCGGTTGCGCAGTGGATAGAGCGTCAGACTGGGATATGGAGGACCCAGGATGTGAAAGACCCAGGTATGAGACCCCGAGTGTGCCAGCTTGCGTGTGGGCTCATCTCATATGAGCAAGACTCACCAACTTGAGCCTAAGGTCGCTGGTTCAAGTAAGGAGTCACTTGATCTGCTATATCCCCCACCCCAGTCAAGGCATATATGAGAAATCAATCAGTGAACAACTATGGAACCATAACAAAGAATTGATGATTCTCATCTTTCTTTCCTCCTGTCTGTCTGTCCCTATCTGTCCCTCTCTCTGAATCTCTTTGTCTCTGCCACACACACACACACACAAAAGCTCAACAGCACTAATCAGTAGAGAAATGCAAATTAAAACCACAAAGAGATATCACCTCACACCAGTCAGAATGGCGCTCATTAACAAAACAACACAAAATAAGTGCTGGCAAGGATGTGGAGAAAATTGAACCCTCCTGTACTGCTGGTAGGAATGCAAACTGGTACAGCCACTGTGGAAAACAGTATGGAGATTCCTCAAAAAATTAAAAATCAAACTGCCTTTTGACTCAGCTATCCCACTTTTAGGACTATACCCCAAGAACACCATAGCACTGTTTCAAAAGGAATAACGCACCCCCATGTTTATGGCAGCATTGTTCACAATAGCGAAGATCTGGAAACAGCCCAAGTGTCCGTCTGTGGACGAGTGGATTAAAAAGCAGTGGTACTTATACACAATGGAATACTATGGGGCCATGAAAAAGAAGGAAATCTTACCTTTTGAGACATGAATGGACCTGGAAACTATATATTATGTTAAGTGAAATAAGCCAGGCAAAATCATATGACCTCACTCATTTGAAGAACCCAATGGGCAATGTGAACTGGGAACAGAATTGAGACAGAGGAGGGATCAAAGGGACCAGAAGAAAAGAGGACAGAGGGAAAGGGGATGACAGGATGGGATAAAGCTGAAGGGAAGGGGGGAGGGCACTATGAGGAGGGGGAAAGGGAGATGTTGAGAGGAATATGGGGGAGGGGGATGCATTCGGAGCGACACTAGAATTTATGTAAACACAATAAATTAAAATAAATAAAATAAATAAATAAAAAATAAAATAAAATAGTCAGGAAGCCATTAAGGAAGTGGGGCCTAAGCAGCCTGTGCACACCCTTGTATCTCATTTCTAAAAGCTCCACCACTAAGTCTGTTGCTAAACTCAGTTCAAAACATCCTGGAGCCATAAACAACCTGGAAAAACAACCTCTACATGAACGTACATGAACTTTACTTCCTTACAGTTTTCAGCTCCTTCATATATATATTGGAACTAACCAATCCCTGTAACCTAGGCAGCAAGCATTCTTTTACATGCAAGAATTACATTTCGTAAATTTGGCCTTGATAAACTTGGCTTTTCCTGATTCTCACCAGAGCACATTTTGGGTTGCTACCTGAATCTGCATCTCTCAGATTGCAATCCTTTGCTCAAATAAATATTTTTTTTACACCTATACTCCCCCCCCCTTTTTTTTTTTTTTGCTAACAATATGTGTATACACACATTGCCAGAACTAGACAATTAGCTTCGCAGTGCTCTCTTCTGTGGCCATAATATCCCTAACCTTTGTTTTCCCCTTGGGGTTTACCTGATTTCACCTTGCCTTGCAACCATCAATCTGATACTAGAAAGCAGTGTAATTAACAAATATAACATGAGAAACAAGAGGCATTACTGATGATTCCAACAGGGAGAAGGAGAGCCAGTATAAGGATTAATTTTAGCAGATCTTATATATTGAGCCCCATTATCAAATGAGACCCACCCAGAAAGAAAATATCCCTCCACCTCGAATTGAGTGACAAACCCCAAACAGTTGCTTCTTTTGAATTCAGGTGAGGCCACTTTCTTCAAGCTGGACATTGTGGGGAAGACAATGAAGGGACTTGAGCACTGTCCCCTACTTTGAAAAGGCAGGATTAACCTCTGTTACTTTTACCAGAGGTTGCATTTTCCTTCTGAATATCCCCACCTCATTCATTTTAATTAGACAAATGCTTGCATCTTATCTGTAGGTGTCAGTCAGGGACAATGCATGGTTTCACAGCTAACTGATGAGAAGTGACCTTCTCTTTCCAGAGTTAGGATTTTTAAAAAAGAGAAATCACTCATCTAGAATGAGTTTCAATACTAAAAACTAAATTTATTTCTTAAAGTGTCAGATCCCTGATCTGCATAGCAGGATCTTCTCCTGATAGTTGTATTCTTTGACTTCAATTTTAAAATTGTATTAACAGACAGCAGGCTAACAGTAGGGGGGGCAGTGAGGAGGGTGGCTAGGTGAGAGAAGGGAGTGATAAAGCAGAAAAGGGGGTGACTTCATAGACGTGCATAACAGTGGAGTAACTATCAGGGGATGGGGAGGTGGAAGAGGATACAGGGGGATAAAAGGTATAGATCAGTGGTCGGGAACCTTTTTGGCTGAGAGAGCCATGAACGCCACATATTTTAAAATGTAATTCCATGAGAGCCATACAACAACCTGTGTATGTTACGCATTATCCAATAAAAATTTGGTGTTGTCCCGGAGGACAGCTGTGATTGGCTCCAGCCACCCGCAACCATGAACATGAGTGGTAGGAAATGAATGGATTGTAATACATGAGAATGTTTTATATTTTAACATTATTTCTTTTTATTAAAGAATTATCTGCAAGCCATATGCAGCCATCAAAAGAACCACATCTGGCTCGCGAGCCATGGGTTCCCGACCCCTGGTATAGATGATGACTGGACTGGGGGTGGGGTGAACACACAATAGTGTTATAGAATTGGGCTCCTTAAACCTGTATGACTATGTTAACCAGTGTCACCCAAATAAATTTAATTTAAAAAATAAGAAAAAATAAAATTATATAAATAAAAACAAGTAGACAGTGATTTTGACTAAAATAAAGATGCATGTATTATTGGTATCAGTTTATTATAGCATTGCCATTGTTAGTCCTTTATTGTTACAGGGAAAAGTGGAGGCCAATTTGATGCATATATACTTTACATTAATATAAATACTTTTCAAAAAGAAGAATCAGGGTCTCTTTTCTGCTATGCACTCTTTTGCACATATTCCTAATTTCTCTATTGCCTTGGCAAAATAGTCCAATTGGATGCTCCTTCCCTGTCTTTGGGTAAATCTTCTAAAACAGTAAGAACAAATGTCCAAAAACTATTTCCATACAGTTCTGTGAAAGACACAAGTAACTGGAAGTCTCAAAACTTCAGATGTAATACTTGCTGGCCAAGTCATAATTTGGATGAGCAAATTTGGGGCTTGAATTATTTCAAATATACAATTTGTTTTAAAGATTTAGGAAAACATACAGAAAGGTTTTATTTTTTTCATATAGCTCTACTTAAATTATTGTTAGAAAAAGAACTGAATTTTCAAATGAATAATTGTTGGATGGGAAAGTCCTGCTTATTTTCTTCACCATAGGCCCTTATGAGCCTTATATATGCATAGACAGACATACCATCCACTGAGTTCCCAGAGTCCTTATACTTTCTCTGTTTTAACTGGATATGATGACTATTCTGAGCTTAGGTTAGATAAGAAGATACCAGGTGGAGGCTTTGTTTAGTTTAACAAACAATAAAATGGCTTCAAATGATAAAGCTGTATTTTCACCTTCCTAATTTTAAACACAAGTGAATTTTCATTGGCAACTTTTGCAACACGGTTCTCAAAACAGGTTCGCAAACATTCAAAAAGTACAATTTAAGAGAGAGGGGAGTAAAA
This sequence comes from Saccopteryx bilineata, assembly GCF_036850765.1. NCBI lineage: Eukaryota > Metazoa > Chordata > Mammalia > Chiroptera > Emballonuridae > Saccopteryx > Saccopteryx bilineata. The sequence goes on along the minus strand of NC_089490.1, from coordinate 265,412,676 downwards.
ATAAATAACTCTGCAATTGCTGACAATCGAAACCGTTATTCATCAGAAAAATTAGAGGCTAGATCTAACAATAACAAACTTCTTGGTCCCAGTCAGGTCACCTGGATGGAAATTTAGAGTCAAATGCAGCACCGAATAAGTTCCCTTCTGAGGGCTATAAAGATTATAACCGCTTTCTCAGCAGGAGTGGCAAGACTAAAGAATAACCTTTCGGGGCTGGATGGGGGGGCGGAGAAGGGGGGCAGATAGCTTGGAGTGCTCCACAATTTCAAAGGGTAATAAGCCGGTTTCCCATAGACCTGTGACTAAAAACAGGCCAGGGAGCAAATGTAAACCTGTACAAGCCTCTCAGGGACTCCCCAGGAAAAGAGCAACCCTAGCTAGGCCTTTAAGGCCCCATTATATGCAATAGCCACCTCTGAGATCACAAATATTGCTAAATCTATCAAGTCCCGTTCAATTGAAAGCAAAATTCCTATTTGGAAACCAAGGTCCTGGTAACTGTTTCCTGGACGTCCTGCAGAACAAATCCTCTGTCATATTAGGACAAGCTACAGAGAGCTTTTCCCCCATCTGAAAAAAGTCAAGGGGGTGTAGTAGGAGGCAAGAGTCTGCATCCTCTGGATAAAACTACCCTTGCATGTGCCCGGGGGAGTGCCAGCTGGAGTCTGGGCCCACACACTGAAGCGCACTCTCTCTTTGACGCCGCAAAAAACGCCTTCCATTTGGCTTCCCGGCCTTCCTGGTTCCGACAGCCCTGTGAAACCAAGCAACAGCAACACGGACAACGGTCTAGCGGAGCTTCCGCGCGTCCAGGGCGTAGGCGGGGGTGGGCTCAGGTCTGGACCAGTCCGCCTCCCGCGCGCCGCGTGCGCGCCAGACCGCAGGCGTTTGCGTTCCAGGGCGCACAACGAGGCTGGTGGGCGCCTCCAGCTGTAGGTGAGAGGCGTAACCAGCACTTGCGGACTCGCCGGCTCGCAGACACACAGAAGTCTGCGCTCCTCCCCACTGAGTATAAGTTTCTTTGGTGAGCTGACACCAGGGCAAGCGCGGGTGAAACTGCTCCGCACTTTCCCCCGACCCAGCCTTGTACTTACTTAAAAGTCCACACTAAGACACAGCTTCTGGCCACTTGTTTTGAATCCAAGAAAACTACGCATGGGCTGTGCTAGGGAGTGTTACTGTGAGAGTTTACAGAGGTGGGGATTCCCGCGGACCCCACAGCTACAGGGAAAAGCAGACCCTCCCGCCTTTCCTGACTAGTAAGTAGAGCAAAGGGACTAGCGAGGGCTTACAAGTTAACTGGGAAAGGAAAGAAGGGAGGAGACCGGGAATGGGGCGGGAGTAGTAACGGAGCAAAGTCCTGACCCTTAAGTCCAAATTCTAGTAGTGGCGCGAGCAGGTGGGACTCCTTAGTGGGCACGGCGACTGGGTGTACAGTTTAGTTTTCTCTGTGGATTTTTTGCCCTGAACGGCTGAGTCTTAAAGTTCCACCGCGAAAATGTGGGGAGCATAAGAGGCAAGAGACAATTGCTGGGACAAAATTAATTCTGAGGCCACAGTAAGAGCCAAGGTCGCATCTTACATTCCTGGGAAGTTTCTCGCATCCTCCGGCCATGCCGCCGGCGCCTCTCTGCACTTAGCGCCCTCCTTCCAACCAGGGGCGGGGGAACGAGGGCTTTGGAAGCCGCGGGCGGAGCAGCTGAGAAAGTCAGAAAAAGAGTAGCAAGTTAACCTAAGTGTTGATTCCAGAGGGCTCCAGGAAGCAGAGGGGATGGGGCGGCTGCTCCTCCAGCATCACGGGCGGCAGAACTTGCACTTGATGATCTTCTTAAAAGCATTTTGAAAGTCCTTGTTGAAGTAGGCGTAAATGACAGGGTTGAGCAGAGAGTTGGAGTAGCCCAGCCAATTGATTATGGCGCCCAGCAGGGTGGGCATGTGGCAGCTGTTCTCGCAGAAGGGCAGGACCAGGGCCACAATGAAGAAGGGCAACCAGCAGAGAATGAAAGTGCCCATAATGATGCCCAGCGTCTTCACCGTCTTCCTCTCGCGGGCCAGGGCCATTTTGCGTTTGGCCTCAGCATTGCGCTCATTTTTCTTCTCGAAGGAGGCGGGGGCACAGGAGAGAGCACCAGCCTCGCTGGGCAGCGGCAGATGTTCTTTGGAGTTGCCCACCCGGTGCACTTCGATCACCTCCAGGACCGCACCGTCGTCGCCCTGTCTCACCGCACCGTTGGCACACTGAGTCCCCCCTGCCTTCTTCTCCATGCCCTGCATACGTCCTCTGCTCTCTGGGTCTCCATTTACGCTCTTCTTGGGCTGCGGGGCTGGCGACGCCCCACGGCGGGTGTCCACTTTCTTCTCCACCTTCTTGACTGTTTTGCGGATGCGGAAGCGCGCGGCTCGGAAGATGCGCCCGTACAGAACCAGCATGAGCAGCAGCGGGATGTAGAAAGCGCCGAAGGTGGAGTAGATAGTGTAGCCGTGGTCCTTGCTGATGGTGCACGCGTCGGGGTCCGAGCGGTCTTCGGGGGTGCGCCAGCCCAGCATGGGCGGGATGGAGATAAGGAAGCCAATGAGCCAAGTGAGCGAGATGAGCGCCGCGGCGCGCCGGGGTGTCCTCTTGTTCACATAGTCGATGGGGTCGGTGATGGCCCAGTACCTGTCCAGCGCGATGGCACACAGGTGCAGGATGGACGAGGTGCAGCACAACACGTCCAGGGCAATGAACAGGTCACAGGTGACCTGTCCCAGCGTCCACTTGTTGAGCACCTGGTACAGCGCGGCCATGGGCAGCACCAGCACCGACACCATGAGGTCGGTGACCGCCAGGGAGCCGATGAGATAGTTGGCCACGTTCTGAAGGGAACGCTCCAGGGCAATGGCTGCCACCACGCACGCATTGCCCAGCACCGCACAGAAGATAAGCGTGCCCAGCAGCAGAGAAGTGACCACTTGGTAGCTGAAGGTCACGTCGGAGATGCCAGTAGCGCTGGCATTTGTCCCGAAGGGACCTTGGGAGGATGTGGTGTTGTTGCCCTGTCCAGGACTGAGCACATCCATGCCTGCGCGCCCGGCTCGGGAGGAGGAGGAGGGAAGGAGCTGCCCAGAGATCCCCTCGCCCCTCCCCCTGGGGTCTTCCGCCCCTCTGTCCAGGGAGTTTCTGGGGCAGGGGATGCAAGGACTCAAGCAGGATGTTCTTACTGCTCAGGCGAAGGCATCTCCGAGGAGCAGCTTCTAGGAGATCAGTGGGCTCCCACGGTCCAGCGCGTTCAAGAACTCTAGCTGGAAAACGAGTTGGCCCGGCCGGAGAACAGTTCCAGGGTCTCTGGGCGACAGAGAGGTGGCTGGAATGTCTGCCTCTTGATGTTCATTTTACTTTGCCGCTGCCCAACTGACTGCTGGAGCCGGAGTCTCTCCACTAGCAAATAGTCTCCAGTCCTAGAGGCGTCTGGAAGAGTGAAACCCCATCCTCCACGGTCATCCTGTGACCCTCCGTTCCCTGTTTTTCTCCCTCCCTCTCTCCCACTCTCTTCTCTCCTCTTTCTCTTAGACCCCTCCTTCCACTCCCCTTCTCCTTCCCTTTCAGTCTCCCTCTCCCTTCTCACTACCCTTTTCTTTTTATCCCTCGGTGTGTCGCTCAGACAGCCAGTCTCCCTCCCTCCCACGCTAACCCTCCCCCCCTAACACTTCCCCAGCCCCGAGCGTCTCCTTCCCCTAGGTCCCCGCCCTCCTCCCCCTCTAGCTCAGCGTTTTAGTCCCTTCTGTCCACATACTTGGAACTCGCTCACCTACACCCGATCTCAATCTCCGGTCAGAGCAACATTGCAACAACTACCTTTGCCTCCCACCCAGCCAAACTCCAGGGGAAATTCTTACCCATTGCTTTATATTTCTGTCAAATTCTTAAGTAAAGTCAGCATCCAGGGTGGCAATAGAAAGTAAGCAAAGGAGGCACTCGGAGTCTAAATTGGGGTATGAACAGACCTGGGTCACTCTGTAATTATTATAATTGATAGAAAGAAAACGGAGTGTCTCAGCTTTTAAAAACACCACCCCCTTTCATCATTTTACATTTCACTCGCTTCGTGAGGATGTTGCCTGTGACTTTTTTTTTTTTTTAACTTGGGGAATTGTAGAGGAAAGGTTATAAAGGACGTGACAAAGGACGGGTAGATAGTTGCATCTCCAAGTAAAAACACTCAATTTGATATGTATTCTACAAACGCTCACACGTGCTTTTCTATCACCATTTCTCTTTTAAATTCAGTTAACGTTACCATTTCCCATAGCTTTGTGGCGAGTAAATTTAAGAAAGGGAAACTTTTGCCTATGTTTTGCAAATGAGGTTGGGCGTTACATAAGACTTTTTGCTTTTCTTACCAGAGCCTGCATATCTCTAAGACAGACTTTAGTGGATGGTCACCGGTCCTCGAGTTTCTCATAAACTCCGAAACTGGGTTCAGCACCTGGGACAGCTCTAGGCAGTAAGGGCTTATGCCGCCACCTTCCGGCAAATGCTTTAAATTGCAGTCTAGGAAGCCTTGTCTTGCAAAAATTAAGCAGTATTGAGGAACCTCACCCCCACCCCATAACTTCAAAAAGAAAAGAAAAAGAAAAAGACAGTTATTAAAAGAAAAGTAACATTGAATTATATATTTTTCTTTTATTCCTCAAAAACTTATTTTAGCGTCCTCTTTCGCTTTTAATTATGTTCTCTCTGAAAGCCTGCAGCATCTGTAACTCTCAGGTTTTCTCTAGGAACGCAGTTTTAATAGACCTAGGCAAAGACTTTCATACCTTCATCTGTGTTGGTTGTGTGCTGACAAACGCTGCACTTCGGAATTCACACATTTGCCAATGGGAGGGGGCAATATTGGATTTTCTAAATGAGGATGATTTCACATACAAAATGAAGAGGCTGCTATTGGTTGATTTTAAACTATTTTTTTTAAACCAAAGAAACAAATCTGAACATGAGTAAAGAATGAGATTCCTAAGCCCTAAAATAGATGCATTACATAACAAATTCATTTACACATTCTTGTTGCATGGCTGAACCAACAGAAAAGTGTAGAATGCAATCCCAAAAGCAGAAGATTCTAGATAACATGCACGGGTTCACTCTAGATAGCAGTAGTCTTAATATTGTGTTCAAATTTGAACTCTGAATTTTCTAGCTTTAAATTCTTCAAGATCAAACAATACAGCAATCACCAAAGCATCAGAGAAAATCTAGTCGGGCCGATGCATACAGTACAGGGCAATGTGTTTGGAAATGGATTGTTGTACAGTGTAGTGCTCGGCACAGTTCCCACTTAATCACTTCAGCACAGTAGTGGACCTGACGTTTGTAATGATTCATGACATTGGAAAAAAATAACACAACTATACATGATGATTCTGGCTACAGACTCTGAAGTAGTCCTTTAAAAATTTGTGAAGGTTCTCTTTCTCCCTTTTTAAATTTTCTGACAAATACAGAACTAAATAGCTTTATTAAGATACAGTTGCAGGTCTAAAGTTATAATAGGAAAATAATTAAAATCTGGATTCTCCAAAAGCTAAGACTTTACACAAATAGAGCAAACCAAAGATCCTGGGTAAAGAGTTAGGCTCTGATTCTCTAAAACCTCTGGAATTAGTCTAAAGCAAAACTAGTCTTAAAATGGATATTATTGATGACATCATTTGAAAACAAAATCTCCAGAAATTTTTAGTCATTCTGCTTTTATTTCTTGTTTGAACTTACTAAATGCAAGTATGAACTTGTCAGTTATGGATCTAGGGTATGATACATCATCCATCAAATAAAATTTCTCTAACGTATTTTATGGGAGATAAAGATTTTTAACATTTTTACAGGAAATTTGATATAAGCCCAGTATTTCAATGTAGTTCTTTGACCAGGGACGGAAGATAAAAAGATATTAAGCTGTAGTTTTACTGAATGTCCTATTTTTACTGAAGGCTCAGTAATGGTTGGAGTTTCTTGGTAATTGATATGTTTATCCACAATCCTTAAATTATGGCTGATTTTTTTAATTAATGAGTCAATAACCTATATAGTAAAGAGTTGAAATTTTACTTAAGAGATTATAAAAGTGATTTAAAGGTTCCTATTATAAAAGTTTTTACTTTTTCCCCCAAGTAATTGGAATAGGATAGATTACTTTTTAAACTAAAAAATACCATTTTGAATTTAATTCTCCTCAATCCTCAAATACTAAAGCAATAAGGCAATTATAGTTTTACCAGAGTACTATGAATTTTTACTGGAATTCACTAGGGGAAAAAAAACTTTAGGCCCTGGCCGGTTGGTTCAGCGGTAGAGCGTTGGCCTGGCGTGCGGGGGACCCGGGTTCGATTCCTGACCAGGGCACATAGGAGAAGCGCCCATTTGCTTCTCCACCCCCCCTCCTTCCTCTCTGTCTCTCTCTTCCCCTCCCGCAGCCAAGGCTCCATTGGAGCAAAGATGGCCTGGGCGCTGGGGATGGCTCCTTGGCCTCTGCCCCAGGTGCTAGAGTAGCTCTGGTCGCAGAAGAGCGACGCCCCGGAGGGGCAGAGCATCGCCCCCTGGTGGGCAGAGCATCGCCCCTGGTGGGCGTGCCGGGTAGATCCCGGTCGGGCGCATGCGGGAGTCTGTCTGACTATCTCTCCCTGTTTCCAGCTTCAGAAAAATACAAAAACAAACAAACAAACAAACAAACAAAACTTTAAAGAGACAAGTTTGCTTAGATAATTTAGGAAATGAGTCTTCTGATTATCAGTGAGAATTAACTGGTCATTTATAAGACATGCAACCAAAATGCCAGAGAATTAATTCTCCTTTAAAGATGGACATGTTTTTTCTGTGTGTCTAATCCTCACTATCCACCTTCCTCTGATGATATCATTCCTTTACTGCTCTTTCTACACTGTTCAGCACTTCTCAGAGGCTCACATCTGCGCTCAAAGCAGAGGTCATTGAGTAAAAATAAAGAGCATGTCAACAAAAGTTCAATAATCAGTATTGAATAGTAGTCTGCCCTTTTTCTGGAAACTCAACTATTGGTTCAAAAACATAAAATAAATAATGGAAATTCATAGAGTTCAATAAAATGTTTAAAAGTACAGTGAAAACCAAAAGGTATTTTTGTTGTAGGGAAATATTGGGTTATAGTGATTATAGTGATACAGTGTAATAAAGGTACTTTCTCAACCTCCATTCCTCTGCCCTGCTCTCTTTCTGACAATATGTTTATGGCCCACTTCTTTTTTTTTTTCAGGTTTAAATTTTATTTTTTAATTACAGTTGACATGCAATATTATTTCATATTAGTTTCAGTATACAGAATAGTAATTAGATAATTATATAATTTATGAAGTGATACCCCCAATAATTTAAGTATTAACTGGCACCATACATAGTTATTATATTATTGACTATCTTCCTTATACTGTACTTTACATACTTGTGACTATTTCATAACTACCAATTTGTACTTATTTTTAATTAATTATTAATTAATTTAGACAATCAAATTTAACAAGGTGACATTGGTCAGTCAGAATACATAGATTTAGAGAAAATAACTCCAGACCATTTTGACATTTGATTATGCTGTATACCCATCACCCAAAGTCAAATCATCTTTTATCACCCTATAATTTGTTTCTCTTTAAGCCCCTCCCCTCTCTCTCTTCTCCCTTCCCCTCCCCCGGTAACCACTGCACTTTTATTTATCCCCATGAGTCTCAATTTTGTGTCCCACTTATGTATGGAATTATACAGGTCTTGGTTTTTACTGATTTACTTATTTCACTCACTATAATGTTATCAAGGTCCATCTATGTTGTTGTAAATGATCCGATGTCATCATTTCTTATGGCTGAATAGTATTCCATAGTATATATGTACCATATCTTCTTTATCCAATCATCTATTGAAGGGCTTTTTGGTTGTTTCCATGTCTTGGCCACTGTGAACAATGCTGCAATGAACATGGGGCTGCATGTGTCCTTACGTACCAGTGTTTTTGAGTTTGGGGGTATATATCCAGTAAAGGGATTGCTGGGTCATATGGTAGTTCTATTTTTAATTTTTTGAAGAACCACCATACTTTCTTCCATAATGGTTGCACCAATTTATATTCCCACCAACAGTGAATGAGAGTTCCTTTCTCTCCACTGCCTCTCCAGCACTTGTTGTTAACCTGTCTTGTTGATAATAGCTAATTTAACAGGTATGAGGTGGTATTTCATTGCACTTTTGATTTGCATTTCTCTAATAGTGAAGATGAACAATTTTTTATATATCAGTTGGCCATTTGTATTTTTTCTTGGGAGAAGTGTCTGTTTATGTCCTCTTGCCATTTTTTATTGGATTGTTTGTTTGTTTATTGCCGAGTTTTGTGAGTGCTTTATATATTTTGAATATTAGCCCCTTATATGAACTGTTGTTTGAAAATATCATCTCCCATTTAATTGGCTATCTATTTGTTTTGTTGACAGTTTCTTTTGCTCTGCAGAAGTTTCTTAGTTTGATGAAGTTCCATTCTTTTATCTTTGCCTTTACTTCCCTTGCCTTTGGGGTCAAATTAATAAAATGTTCTCTACTCCCAAGCTCCATGAGTGTAGTACCTATGTTTTCTTCTATGTAATGTATTGTTTCAGATCTTATATTTAGGTCTTTGATCCATTTTGAATTAATTTTTGTGCAAGGAGACAAACTGTAGTCAAGTTTTATTCTTTTGCATGTGGCTTTCCAATGTTCCCAGCACCATTTATTGAAGAGGCTTTCTTTTCTCCATTGTGTGTTTTTGGCTCTTCTATCAAAGATGATCTGACCATATATATGTGGTTTTATTTCTGGGTTCTCTGTTCTGTTCCATTGGTCTGTGTGTCTACTTTTCTGCCAATACCATGCTGTTTTGATTATCAAACTCTGTAATATAGTTTGAAGTCAGGTATTGCAATGCTTCCAGTTTTGTTTTTTTTCCCTTAGGATTACTTTGGTTATTTGAGGTTTTTTATGGTTCCATATAAACCTGATAGTTTTTACTTACATTTCTTTAAAAAATGACATTAGAATTTTGATGGGAATTTCATTAAATTTCAATATTGCTTTGGGTAATATGGCCATTTTAACTATATTTATTTTTCCTATCCACGAACAAGGAATATTTTTTCATTTCATTGTGTCTTTTTCAATTTCCTTTAATAATGCTTTTGAGTTTCAGTAAATAAATCCTTTACATTCTTTGTTATAGTTATTCCTGGGTATTTTGTTGTTGCAACTGTAAAAGGGATTATTTTTCTTTTTGAGTTCCTTTTCCAAGGTTTCATTGTCGACATATAAGAAAGCAATAGACTTTTGTATATTAATTTTGTATCCTGTGACATTACTGTATTGATTTATTGTTTCTAATAGCCTTTCTGTGTAGTCTTTGGGGTTTTCTATATACAGGGTCATGTCATCTGCAAAAAGTGAAACCTTTACTTCTTGTTTCCCAGTATGAATGCCTTTTATTTCTTTCTCTTGTCTTATTGCTCTGGCTAGAACTTCCAGCAGGAATAGGAGTGGAGAAAGTGGGCAACCTTGTTTTGTTCCTGATTTTATAGGAAAGTTTTCAGCTTTTTACCATTTAGTATGATGTTAGCTGATGGTTTGTCATAATGGTCTTATTATATTGAGGTATTTTCCTTCTATACCCATTTTGTTGAATGTTTTAAACATAAAAGAATGTTGTATTTTATTGAATGCTTTTTCTTCATTTATTGATAGGATCATATGGTTTTTGTTCTTTGTTTTGTTGATATGGTGTATTACATTAATCATTTTATATATGTTGAACCATCCTTGTGTTTCTGGGATGAATCCCACTTGATGATGAAATATTCTTTTGATATGTTGTTGTATTCAATTTGCTAGTATTTTATTTAGGATTTTTGCATCAGTATTCATTAGAGATATTGGTCTGTAGTTTTCTTTTTTTGCATTGTCCTTACCAGGTTTTGGTATGAGGGTTATGTTGGCCTCATAAAATGTGTTTGGAAGTATTGCTTTTTCTTCAGTTTTTTGGAAGACTTTGAGAAGGATAGGAACCAGCTCTTCTTTGAATGTTAGGTAGAATTCACTAGTATAGCCATCTGGCTCTGGACTTTTATTTTGGGGGAGATTTTTGATAGCTGTTTCTATTTCCTCTCTGTTTATTGGTCTATTTAAGCTTTCTATTTCTTCGTAATTCAGTCTAGGAAGATTTTATTGTTCTAGGAGTTTATCCATTTCTTCTAGATTGTTGAATTTGGTGGCATATAATTTTTCATAGTATTCTGCAATAATCCATTGTATATCTATGATATCTGTAGTGATTTCTCTTCTTTCATTTTGAATTTTTTTTATATGAGTGCTTTCTCTTTTTTCCTTAGTGAGTCTTCCCAGGGGTTTGTTGATTTTATTGATCTTTTCAAAAAACCAGCTCTTTGTTGTATTAATTTTTTCTATAGTTTTTCGGTTCTCTATTTCATTTATTTCTGCTCTAATTTTAGTTATTTCCTTTCTTCTGGTGGTTTTGAGTTGCCTTTATTTTTCTTTTTCTAGTTCCTTAAGATGTGATGTTAGGTTATTTACTTGGGCTCTCTCTTGATTTTTTTATATAAGCCTGTAATGATATGAACTTCCCTCTTATTACTGCTTTTGCTGTATCCCAAAGATTCTGATATGTTGTGTTGTCATTTTCATTTGTCTGTATATATCTTTTGATCTCCTCTATTATTACTTCTTTGACTCAGTCATTTTTTAGTAGTATGTTGTTTAATTTCCATATTTCTGTGGATGTGTTTACTTCTGTTTTGCAGTTGAATTCTAGTTTCAAAGCTGTATGGTCAGAGAATATGCTTGGTATAATTTCAATCTTTCTGAATTTGTTGATGTTAGTTGTGTGGATCAGCATAACAGTCTATTCTTTTTTTTTAACAGTCTATTCTTGAGAATGTTTTGTGTACACTGGAAAAAATGTATACTCTGACGTCTTGGGATAAAATGTTCTGTAGATGTCTATTATGTCAATTTGTTCTAGTGTTTCATTTAAGGCAGATATTTCTTTATTAATTTTCTGTTTGGATGAACAATCTAAAGCCATCAATGGTGTACTGAGGTCTCCAAGTATGATTACATTTTTTCAGTTTGTACTTTTAGATCAGTTAGTAGATGTCATATATTTTGGTGCTCCCTCGTCTGGTGCATAGATATTAAAAAGTGTTATGTCTTCTTGATACAATGTCAATGTCCCCTTTATCATTATGAAATGTCCATCTTTGTCTCTGGTTATCTTTGTTGTCTTGTAGTCAGCACTGTCAGATATGAGTATGGCTACACCTACTTTTCTTTGGATATTATTTGCTTGGAGAGTCATTTTCCATCCTTTCACTTTGAATTTATTTTTATTCTTATAGCTTAGATGTGTCTCTTGAAGGCGGCATACTGTTGGGTTTTGCTTCTTGATCCAGTCTGCTACTCTGTGCCTCTTTATTGGTGAGTTCAACCCATTTACATTTAGTTAATTATTGACACTTTTGAAGATTTCCTATTGTCATTTTATATACTGCTTTCTGATAGCTTTGTGTCTTGTTTGGTTCTTCTTTTTTGTTCTTCTGTCATTTGTTTTTGTTTCATGGTATTACATACTTTTATCTTCTGTTTCTTCTTTTTTTAAGCTATGTGTTTCAGTAGTGGCATTTTTAGGGATGGTTACCCTTAGGTTATTAAAAGAAAAATTATCATATTTATTAGAGTTCTTGGCTTATTTCTAAAAGGTTAAGAGCACAGAGATGAGAAAGATGTTTAAAATGCTAGCTTAATATTTTATGTTAATCTAAAGATAGTTGGATGTTAAATTTAATCTTATTAATTACTTGAAACAAAATGTAATTACTATATTTAATCAAATAATAATGGAGGGGAAATGTCTTCATTTTTATTAGCTTTCACAGGTAACATTTTTGTTTTAAACTAAAAGCAATACTCAATGCATTATTTTAATCTTATTTTAAAACATGCTATTTATATGATATCAACAATTGTGATTGCAAAATATCAGTCTATAACTGTGCCATCTGGTCTACTGATGCAGTAGTGTATTAGGGGAATAATGGTTTAGGCCACAATTCTGGATTCAAATGACTACACTGCTACTTTCTAGCATTAAATTTATCCATTTTATTATGCAGTATATACAAATTGCCAAAAAGTTGAAGAATAATGTAGTGTGAAAAATAATACAGTAGATATGTATATGATTACAAAAACCTAAAAATAAGAATACTATGATTCCACTGAAACACCTATTTACTCTTAAATTGATATTTATCATTTCCATGAATGACTTTATGTTTTTACACTGTATATATGTCACTAAGTAATATAGTAATGGTATCATTCTTTATCTAATCTTATGCAACTTAATTTTTTTTGTTCAATATTATCATTGCAGAAATTATCTATATTGATACAAGCACCTCTAGTTCATTTACTTTCACTATTGTGTAGATTTAAATTGTCTACATAATGCCACAAATTATTTATCCATTCTTTGTTTAGACACAGGCGTCCCCAAACTACGGCCCGCGGGCCGCAATGCGGCCCCCTGAGGCCATTTATCCAGCCCCCACTGCACTTCTGGAAGGGGCACCTCTTTCATTGGTGGTCAGTGAAAGGACCACTGTATTTGGCAGCCCTCCAATGGTCTGAGGGACAGTGAATGGCCCCCTGTGTAAAAAGTTTGGAGACCCCTGGTAGAGAATGTTTAAGTCTTTTCCAAATGTTTGCTTTTATAAACAATACTACTATGAGTATGAATGTGTATATTATTTTTATCCATGTAACATAGTATAAAATAAATTAATGTTTTTTTAAATAAATTACATGGGGATCTTGATTAAAATGCAGATTTTGACACAGTAGGTCTGGAATGGGGCCCAAGGCTCTGCATTTCTATCAGACTTCCAGTTGACAAAGATATTACTATAATACTTGAAAGTATAAGAAAGGAGCCTGACCTGTGATCATGCAGTGGATAAAGGTCACCAGTTTGAAACCCTGGGCTTGCCCAGTCAAGGCACATATAACAAACAACCAATCAACAACTAACGTGAAGCAACTGTAAGTTGATACTTCTCACTTCCCACCTGCCCTGTAAAATTAATAAATGATTTTTTTTAAAAAGAAACTGTAAAATTAATAAATAAAATTTTAAAAAAGGAAAATTATAGACAAGTCTCACTCGTGGACTTCAATGCAATACCTAAAACAAAATATTAGTAACTTATGTGTAAGAATAAACTGGAAATAAAACTTCCTCATACTGATTGAGCATATCTTTCAGAAATATACTATGTGGTATAGCATTAGAAGTATTCTCTCTAATATCATGAATGAAATGAGTGTACTCCCAATCACTCCTACTCTGATATGTGACAAAAATTATACCAACCTTATGAAAATGAAGCATAGTGTATTTCCTCATTTTATTATTCTCTGAAAGTGTTTTTATGAAACCTCAATTAAATCTTCTTTGACTATTTGGTAAAACTTGTCTGTAAAAACACTAGGGATGGGTTTTTCTTGATGGATATGTGTTTAATTCCTGATGTAATTACTTTAGTGGTTATATTCAGTCTTTCTGATTATTTCTAGAATCAATGTTGAGTTATAGTTGTCTTTTAAGATTTTTTTAAAAAGTCTTCCTATGTTGTTTAAATTAATGCAGTAAGTTTCCTGGTTTAAGCCTTAATATTATTTGTGTATCTTTCTCTTTTATTCTTGATGCATCTCAAAGTTACTATTTTACTAGTATTATAGAAGATGCACCCTTTACTTTTGTTGATGCTTTTCCTTGATTGTTTTCTGCTCTTGTCTTTATTGTTTCTTCTTCTTACAGAATTTTATTGTTGTTTTAACTTAGGTTTTTCAATTAACTCTTTCCTTCTTCTTGAATATAGGAATTTAGAAACATAAAATTTTTGAAGTTGTATTTTAATTATATACACCAATTTTGACATATACTGTCAGCATCATTCAATGCTATTTTCTACTTTCCATTTATATTTCCAAATTAGGTCACCGGGAAGCATTTATTTAAATGCCAATTAAATGAAGTTGTTCTTAGTTATCTTTTGTTATTGGTTTGTAACTTAATTTTATTGCTGTAGGAGAATGTGAAGTAAAATATATTGATTCTTTTAAAATTTAAGATTTATTTTATTATCTAGTACATGATCAATTATTACAAATGTTGTATGTATGATTGAGAAGACATATCATCCAAATATGGTTCTATTCATATCTGTTTGATTCAGCTTGCTAACTGTATTGTTCAGTTTCTATATCTTCACTAGTTTTTGTGTGCTTGATCTATCAACTTCAGTGTTTATTGGAAGTTCTTTTGTGTGTGTGTGTGTGTGTGTGTGTGTGTGTGTGTGACAGAGACAGAGAGACAGACAGATAAGGACATGATTATTATGTTATAAAGCCATTGTTCACATATATTTGCTCACATGTTTACTAATTTATTTAATCATCAATCCTTCCTGCATCTGATATTTCTTTTGGAATTATTTTTCTTCAGTCTTAAGAATATCTTTTAGATTTATCTTTTCTGAAGGCTTGTTAACAGTAAGTTCTCCTACTTATTTTCTTGACTGAAATGTTTTCATTTAATCCTTATTTAACTAAGTACACACTCTAGGTTGACAGCGTCATGCTTCTAAGAACTGAAAGTTATTATTTGAAAATGTTTTGCCTTGCATTATTGCTATTTATGAGAATTTTGCTGTCAGTTTGTCATTTTTATATAAGTAATCTTCCTTTTCTCTTGGCTACATTGAAGACCTCTGGTTTAGTTTTTGTTTTGTTCCACAGTTTCATCTCAGTGTGTATACATGTGGCTGTTCGTTTGTTCTTCTGGATTTTATACTGCTCACAAAAATTAGGGGGTGTTTCAAAAAAAATAGGGGATAAGCCATAAAATATCCTCTAATTTTTGTGAGCAGTTATTTTGCTTCCTGGAACTGAGGAATGATAACTTTCATTAATTCAGGAAATTTCTGATTTATTCATTCACCATTAATTCAACAAATACTGCCTTTTCCTTTGTTCATTCTATTCTCTCCTTTTGAAATTCTAAATATACCAAGAGGAGAATTTCCTCTCCTAGGTTTGTTGTTTGTTGTTGTTGTTGTTGTTTGGTTTTTGGTTTTTTACAGAGACAGAGAGAGAGTCAGAGATAGGGATAGATAGGGACAGACAGACAGGAACAGAGAGAGATGAGAAGCATCAGTCATCAGTTTTTCATTGCAACACCTTAGTTGTTCATTGATTGCTTTCTCATATGTGCCTTGACCATGGGGCTACAGCAGACCGAGTAACCCCTTGCTTGAGCCAGTGACCTTGGATCCAAGCTAGTGAGCTTCGCTCAAACCAGATGAGCCCACGCTCAAGTTGGTGACCTCAGGGTCTCCAACCTGGATCCTCTGCATCCCAGTCTGACACTCTATCCACTGTGCCACCTCCTGGTCGGGCCCTCTCCTAGCTTTTATGTCTCTTTAGTTCTCTGTTACATTTTCAGTTTTCTTTCTGTGTTGTATTCTGGTTAATTTTTTTCATATCTATCTTCCAGTCTAGGAATTACCTCTTCAGTTGTGTTTAATCTGCCTTTAATACTTTAATTCCAAATATATATTTTACTTTTAGAAGTTCTGTTTGTTTTATTTTTCAAATGTACCTAGTTATTTTAATAGTCCTTTGTTTCTTGCTCATGTTTATACTTTTATTATTTCTGTTAAAATATTAAGAATGTTTATATCCTGTCTCTTACTATTCCATTGTCTGTCCCTGGGTGACTAGTTGTCCTTTCTGCTGAATCTCACTTATGATAGCGTGGTTCCCATTGTGTTAGATAATTTTATATTGTGATTTTATATTTGACCAATCTCTGTTTATGGGAATCTTGAGAATCTTGGTTCAATGAATATTGCTTCATAAATATTTGTTTTTCCTTATGTCACATACAAGAGTATGCTACTAATAATCTGTTTGAGGGCATCTTGTATGATTAGGTATTATCAGAGGAGTCTTTATTTCCGTGTAGAATTCATGCCAAATACATTGTTTCCACTGAAGCTTTTTGAGAGTTCTGTCTTTTTTAGTTGCCTCCATAACACCACCCCATACCACCAACTTTCATACACCTTAGAATTTATTCTGGTTCATTGAACAGACATTAAAATTTTAGAATTTAGGTAACTTTGATCAGTAATGTCTCCAGGTGTCTATAACTTCAGTGCTGGCTTATTACTCTGGTGTTTATTCCCATTATTTGGAGATATTGAAGATTCTTTATTCATTTCTCAAGAGTTCAGCTCTGCCTGTTATAACTTATCCATCATTATTTGCTATATTGCAATAGAAAATGTTTTGAATACAAAGTCTACAAGTTTTACCAGAAACAGGAGATAGAAATAATTTTACCTTATTAGGTTGTATCAGGATTAGCTTTAAAAAAATACAGCTAAAGAACTTAACACAGTTCCTTATAAGTATTCAATAAATATTAGTAAAATAAAAAAACTCATTTCAAATTAATATTTTAAGTTTTTCAAATATTTTTTATATTGGGGTTTTTTTCATTTTTTTCTACTATGTAAAATATATTTGTTTTCCAAAAACAAAAGAAGGTCCTTTTATATGCATAAGTAGCAACTAGAATTCTTTTTTACATTTTATAAAAGTTATACATATGTAATTTATATAATGTAAAATAAATATTAAAAAATTATAGTATTTGAGTTTATAATGAACCACTTAAAATTATACAAGAAAGGACTTATTTAAACTAAAATTTGTCAAAACTTATTGTTATTGTTTTATCAAACACCAATTTTTTATTTCAAGTATCCAAGAACTAACATTTTGAAAAATTGTTTCGAGTTCATCATTAGCTGTGTTTACCCATTTTAAAAGTGAATGATATAATATTTGTCTTCTAAAATTATTTTATTCTAAGTTTTTAGTCCCACCTTAAAAATTTTAAATAAATTAATAATATTTTTAAAGCATGAGATACGCCTTTCAATAATTTTAATGTGGCCTGACCTGTGGTGGTGCAGTGGATAGAGCATAGACCTGGGACGCTAAGGACCCAGGTTCAAAACCCTGAGGTCACCAGCTTGAGCATGGGCTCGCCAGCTTGAGCGTGCAATCATAGACGTGACCCCATAGTCACTGGCTTGAGCAAGGGGTCACTGGCTTAGCTGGATCCCCCAGTCAAGGCACATATGAGAAGCAACCAATGAACAATTAAAGTGCTGCAACTTCATGTTGATGCTTTTCATCTCTCTCTCCCTTCCTGTCTGTCTCTGTCTCTCTGTCTCTCTCTCTCACACTAAAAAATTATAATAATAATAATAATTTTAATGTGAATGGGAAGTCATTTATCCCAGGCCTATTACTTAATGGGATATAAAACAAAAACAAACAATAACTGATTCTCCAAAGATGTAAATGTTCAAAATTTCTACTCCTGTTAGAGGAGAGGAGATGAGTATTTCACAGTATTTGATTTTCACAAAATGCAGTTCTGATGTAGTTTTAGTGTCAAACATAATAATACCAACCATTTACTACAAGAAATCTAAAATTGAAATTTGCCTCCAGACTGAGTACCTCTTTGTTTTGGTTTATTTTTGGATTTTGCAGCTTTTTCAAATTGTTTGGGAAAACAGTTGGACTTATTATACTGAGACATTTTAATTGAAGAAGATGACTGTCATCCTGTGCAGTCCTAGATCTCTTCCTCTAGACTCCACAGCCAAAGGCTCCATCTTCAGTAGGAAGAAATGGAACCAAATACCAATATTTGGCATGAAATAATTTGGCTTCTAGCTCATGACTTAATGTAATGGCATAATGTAATAACAGAGGTGGGCAGCGTGATTAAATGTTTATTATAGGTCTGACACTAAGCTGGGCCTTTTCCATGCACTGTTTTACTTAATCGTCACAGTAGCCTAAACCTGTTCTATTTTCCAAATAAATAAATGGAAGCCTAGAAAGACCTCTACTTGTATGTTTTATTTTTAAATGCATGAGACAATGAGAAAATAGAATTCTCTACTCTGCCAAACTACTACCGACATGCAGCTGTTTGACCTTGGCAACTGTTGTTGCTCATTCATTAAAGATCACCAATGAGAAGGTGCTGCTCAGCAGTAGGCAGGCAGCAGGAGAAGAGGACAATATGGGCGTCCTAAGTCAATGCCTAGCCTCCCTGAAACTGTGCCCTGAGAGCTGAATTCAAAGACCTTATGCAGAAATTAGCAGAGAAAAACTATAAACAAAAATATAAGCAAATAAATAAATAAAAGATAATTTCAGGTTCTGATAATGGTATGAGGAAGATGAAATTGAGTAGCATGGTGGAGTGACTGAAGGCATCTACTCTTGTGGAATTGGTGAGCTCAGGCTTCTCTGAGGAGGTGACATTTGAATTGAGACCCAAATAATATAAAGGAGACAACCATTCAGAGATCCCCTCTGTGGTGTGCTGCAATAGCATATTGATCATCTCAGCCTTTGGGCCAACGGGGCAGAACCAGGGGCAGCAGGATCCTGACCAACAGCTTGTAGTAGTCAGTGACCTTCTCCATTTACTCCAGTGTGTTAGGCAAATGTTACCTTTTTCTATGTGCTGTATGATATTAAAAGCTTTGGGAAGTACTGTTCTAGCTGAGAAAATTCAAATTCCAGCAAAAGCAAAGGAAAGTGATCAGAGCTTGGTCTGGTGGGTAACTGAAGAGTAAAACACAGAAAGAAAAAAGTGACAAAGAGTGGGGACTCAGAGTGGACAAGAGTCAAGTCAGACAGACCCTCCTAACCTGGTATGGATGTAAGAGTGAAAGGCAGATGGTAAAAATGTTATTGTAGTCTATTTCTAAAAAGGGATTAAATATATTACTATGTTAAAGAACATATTAAATAGTGTAATCAAAATACAGGTTAATAAGAAATGTTGAAAATAATACATAAATAGAAAGAGAAAATTTTATCTGGAGCCTGGTGTGAGCATTAACTAAAATTAAAATGAACTAATCTTGATGCTGAGTTTTCTAGTAGTCAAAGTCTAAAATAATATACCATGGACCATGTAATTTCTTTGCCTAATTAAACATTAAATTGCATTAGGATATATAGACTTTTTCTTGATATCTCACTGAAAGAAATGTATCGCAAAGCTCATTATCAAGTAATTTAGTAAATTATATAATCCCTGTCATTTTACATAACTTCAGAAATTGTTTTTTCAAATTTCATTTTCATGAAAGCTAAAATTTTATCTTAGTGTACGCCTTTCATGAGAAACTGAGTATATGAGATAACAGATGATAGATGAGAGAGAGAGAGAGAAAGAGAGAGAGAGAGACTCCAAATACATTGTTTTCTGGTAATAAAACCTGACTAAATTTGAATGTACTTACCTCCTAGACCTCCCTATACATCCATGTCTCCACATCATTGCTTACTGATCCCTCAACCTGGCATATTCATCCTCATCTTTTGCATCAAAGAAATTCCTACCTCCAACACAACAATACCCAAGCTCATGCCTTTAATAACTACACAGTAGTTCTCTATATTAGTTTGAAGTTCACCAGCTAGCATAGACAGGTTCTACCCCAAATCAATTAAATAAGAATTTCTAGAGAATAGGGCCTGGGCATTGGCATTTTAAGCTCTTCAGGTGAGTCTAGTGAGTAAATGGGGGTAAGAATAGCCAAGCTAGGTTAATGCTTCCTCCTGCTTACAGTGGGGTCCAAAGAGAATGCAGAGTTTCACCTTTGTTTTGTGGGTGAGATAGTTTCTCTCCTGACAGAAGAAAAAAGAAAATCCACCAAATACAACTGAATGTATTACAAACAAGAAAGCCTTTATGGTTGCCTACCATAAAAAGTAAATGAGTAATTATTTCCTTGACCTTGTATTTAATGAGAAAACTGCATAGCAAATCTCCTTTACTCCTGGCTTGGCTCAAAATCCATATAGAAATAGACGTTTTAGTGAGTCCTTTTCACCTTCTCTTTGAGAAAAGAGAAAGCGTCATGGGAATATTGCAGAAAGAACAAATTAAAGTGGCTGTCAAACTTGGGTGTGCATGCAAATCACTTGATGAGTATGTTTAAAATGCAAGCTCCCAGGCCCCAACCACCGGTGATTTTGATGGAGTAGTTCTGGGGGGTTGGTCTCATGAACTGTATATTTGAACAGAGCCCCTGAAATGCTAATGCTGGTGGTCCACAGGCCAATGAGAAATAAGGCCTTTTGACCACTTTTGAGAGGAAATAGAATTAAGAAAACCTAAGTCTGGAGGCAAGTTTCTAAGACCACAACAGAGCCATGCCAGCTGACATCAAGGACAGTAGTGGGAAAAGAAACTTGGGTAGCTACTGGAGACAGCCAGGGAGCGAGGGCTGTGGCCTTAGCAACGTACTCGGTTGGGGAGGCCAGAGCTGGAGAGGAAAGAAGCCTGCTATCAACAAGAGCAGGTCCTCTGTGGTGAGCAAGCTGGAGAATATTGTCTCAGCTGCTCTTCTTGAAGTCAGCTGTAATAATCCTGCCCTTCTTAGATGCATCTCCTCTAATCAGGCTGTGATACATATATGCACTGTGGTCTGCTATTGTTGGCATAGGCTAATCTGGTCATACCCTGTCACATCCCTATCAAAAACAAACTGCTTCAAGGTTAGGGAATGTGAGCCTCAGGAAATTCCATTAGAAACAGCCATTGGCTGCTCTGTGCTGCAGAGAAGAGGGGAGCAGCCAGCAGCCAGCTTCTCCAGCAAAGCCATAGAGCAGACTGTGGGCTTCCAGCACCTCTTCTCTCTGTTGGAGTACACAGGAAGTAACAGAAGAGAATACAAAGTGTAATAACTCATTGTTATTACAATGCATAACAACGATTGATTTTTTCATTTGTTACCTCATTTGTTTATTCAATATTTTTTCTTTTCATTTCAAACATATTTTAAAACATTATATGTATTTTAGCTTAGTTTCCTCAAAAGCAGAATCTGGGACAAAGACTTGGGTACAAGTAGTGTCCTTGGAAGGAAAGTCCAAGAAAAGAAGTGCCGAAGTGGAAAGATGGGGAGAAGGGATGAAGAAAATTCAGTGAATGTCCAGGTGAATCATGGAGATCATCACTGTGGTCAGACTGTTTCTTAGAATTGTCTCCTAATGCATGGGCATATGTGGGTGCCAGTCTCCCATGGTGGAAGGTTAACCCGTGGTTGTTAACTTCCTCCATGCTTCTAAACTCCACATGCCTGCAGGCTAAGGATACCTCTCCCTCCTCCCCCTTCCAGTGTCTATGGTCATGGAAGAATCCAGGACAGAGAGCTAGGTGACAGGCTATCAGCTGACATTGAGCTTGTACTGACTTCTCTACCCTGCCCTAGAGAAGCTACTTTCAGAGGGGAGGCCAAGACAATGTTAGAGCTTGATGTGTGTGTACTATAATATGTCAGGCTCTGCTAAGCCACAGAAATGAATAAATTATGTTCCCTGCCTTCTAAAGGTTATAGTCTTGTAAGGAAGAGAAACATGAAAAAGTACCACTGAATATGAAAACTGTTATAGTAATGATATCTAAAGAGCTTTATCAGAAAAAGGAGTGGGAGAAATTAACTGGTAGAGAGCAGATTTGGAGAAAGGAAAGGAGCAGTAGAGGAGAATTGAGAGAAATTGACATAAATATAAGCTGAGCTTTGAAGGATGACTCTTCTCTGGGAGCAAGAGAACAATAAAAGAAATGTGTGTTCATTGATAAGAACAATGTACATCCAGGAAATGGCAAGGAGGTAAGTGTGACTGAACGTGGTGCTCCTGGGAAAACAGTGAGGGGAGGGAGCTAAACATCTTTGTCCTGAAGGCACTGGGAGGGCCGGGGAGGTTAAGCACTCAAGGGAGTTGTTTCCATTCTTGGTGAGCTTTCAGAAAAGATCACGTCACTGTCATCACTGGAGCTGTGTACCAGGGATAACACCAGGTGCTGAGCACACACTGGCAAACGAGATGTGGTCTTTGTCATCAACGACTCAGTGCCTAGTGGCAAGAGAGGGAGAGAGAATCTTTGTAATACAGTGCAGTCCACACCACAGTATGTCTCATTGTAGAGAGGGACTAGGGAGCCATGGGAAGGCTTCCCTACCTTTTGGGGTCCCTGAAGACTTCCTGGACAATTTGCAGTGTTAGTTTTTTAGAAGTTAGAGGGCTAGGTTGCCTGGCCTGTACTGTTCTATGGAGTTTGACTAAGGAGGCAGTGTCTTGGCCCGGGGGGGGGAGGGGGCAGCATGAAAGAAGAGGTGGTGTGTATACAAGACAGGGACAGTATTGAAGTAGGACATTCGGGGTCAAGAACACATTTCTCTTTCCCCTGCCTGATATGTTCTGCCTCACTGTCTCCCTGGCTGGCTCACTCAGCCTTCAGGTATCAGTTTGAGCATCACTTCTTTCTGGAAGCCTTCTGGGCCTCTCAGTTCCAGGAGGTCAGCTTAAAGTCCAAACACATTTCCAGATTTTGTTGTTGTTGTCGTTAACTGTCTGAAAAAAAATACATGTATAAGCAAACAAATCTCTTCCAACCTTCTAATTGTGGTAAGAGCAGTAATGTGGCTGTCCTGTGCCCATGGTATACTATTCAGGTCTTGCCACAGTCAGTCAGGTGCTAAAAGAGGAAGGCACATCTAAGTAATATAATAGAATATCTATTTGGTATTCACAAGATCCCTCTCTCTTTCTCTCTCTTTCTCTCTCTTACCAAAGTAGTTCTTCAGTCAAAGGCATAATTGTGATTGTTCAAACACCTTGTTTTAGGCTTTGCTCATCAGATGAAAGTTTATCCTGTCAGGTGATTGGTGCCCAAGACAGCAAACTACATTCACTTTCACCTAAAACATGCTTGGGCACAATCTCATAAGCTCTGTCCCCACAAGCTTCTTTTACTCTGCACTGTTTCCAAAAACATTGGCTTCTTGGAGATCAGACTCAGTTTGAATGATTTGAAAGATCTCAGCTTCCACCTCTGCACACATAAATATCTAAAACAGTCAGGAATTACAGTCCTGTTCATTCCTCATACTGATAACAATATCTAACATAGTAAACACCATGTACCAAACACTGTTCTAAGTGTTTTACACATATTATTTTTCTACTTTCAAAGTCCATTTTAAAGAGGAAGGAACTGAAGCACTAAGTTAAGTAACCAAGGTCACACTAGTCTAAAGAGCAGTGGAATCAGACTAGAGACCCAGGAAGTCTGGCTCTAGGCTGTGCTCTTTCTTAATCATTGAGCCCTGCTTGCTCTCAGGATTCCATCAAAGGCCAATCCCTCTTGTCAGGTATCTATGACTTTCCCAAAGGTACTTCTATCTTATTGCAACTTCATATTCAAACTCACCCCTTCATCTTCTTTCTCTTCTCAGGGATAAACCTACTTCCCTTGACAATAGGAAGAAATTTTTATTTAGCTAGAAAGTTTTACTGATTTATTTATTTTCAAGACCTAAATCAGCCCTGGCCAGTTTGCTCAGTGGTAGAGCATCAGCCCAATGTGTTTATGTCTTGGGTTTGATTCCTGAACAGGACACACAGGAGAAGCTACTATCTACTTCTCTACCTCTCCCCCTCTCACCTCTCTCTCTCTCTCTCTCTCTCTCTCTCTCTTTCTCTTTTCCCCTCCTACAGCCAGGGCTCAGATGGAGTAAGTTGGCCCCAGTCGCTAAGGATGGCTCCATGGCCTCTCCTCAGGCGCTAAGAGCTCAGCTCAGTTGCTGAACAACAGAGCAGTACCCCAAATGAGCAGAACATTGCCCCCAGTGGGCTGGCCCTGCGAATCCCAGCCAGGGTGCATGTGGGAGGCTGTCTCTCTGCTTCCCCTCCTCTCATCGAATTAAAAAAAAATACCTAAATCATCATCATAGTTTTACCAATCCATGTAGCAATTTTCTGCACCCATTCGGCCAGTCACTACCCCTTGATGCAAGCAATCTGACTATTTCCGTTGTGGATTGTATTTTACCAACCTCCAATCATACTATTCTCCCCAGGCAGCAGCCTTCCAGGCTGACCTGGTATCTTGAACACAGCATAATCACTGGGTCATGATCTTTAACAGAACTGACATGGACAGACATCAGGCATCATTTAATTTTTCTTTTGCCATCATTTGGTAACAGCTGGCTTATCACAGTTGAAGACAGTATACAATTACTCTCAAATTTCCTGCTTTACCTCCTTGCTCTCTTTGCCTCAAACTAACCTTTTCATTTTGTACTTACATAAGAGAGTTATTAAAGATTTTCCAACATGGAAAAGTTTCAGTGCTGACTGCAATTTAACTCCTTTTGAAGGGTAATCAGGCAATAGCTACAACAAAAGTACCTTGTATGTATTTATATTTCTAACCTCTGCATTTGAAGGGCCCTTTTCCTTTGAATAATAACAATAATCATTAGCCTTTTATTGTCCTTTATTACATGCCAGGTACTTCCAAGTGCTGGTCATGAATTATTTTAGAAATGAAGAAACTGAGGCTTAGAGAAGTCAAGTACCTTGTTCAACAACACAGTAGGTAGTTTTTCCAGAGTCTATGCCTTAACCAAGCTTAGGGAAATATACCATACTTCATCCATTACTTGGACTATTAAATATTCAGTGTGGGTTATGTGCTATTGAGTCAACTTTGATTCCTGGCAACTGTAAGGAGGAATAATGTCCTGTCCTCAGCCCCCTGCTCAGCTCCTGTAGACTCATGCCTATGGCTTCTTCTATAGAGTCAGTCCACCTCGTATTTGGTTTTCCTCTTTTACTGTTGCCTTCTGTGTTTCTCAGCATTATTGTTTTGTCTGAAGAACCCTGCCTTTTTATGATGTGCCCAAAGTAGGACAGCTTCAGTTTTATCATTTTGCCTCCAGGTATAATAATTAAAAAGTTAAAGGCAGAAGTGACATTATTTGGCAAAAATGGAAAATCTGAAGGTGCCAGGCTTAATTTGCTCTGGGACCCACTTGGTTGTCTTTCTGGCCATCAGGGTATTCAGAAAGCTCACCTCCCACACCATCTTTCAACTGAATCTGTTTATTTATCTTATTAGTCTTCACTATGTGACTTTCACATGATTGCATAGAAATTGGGAATTAGGGTGTGGATGACCTTAGCCTTGTTCTCTAAGGAAACTTCTTTATTCTTGATGATCTTTACTAATTATTCTCCTTAAATATACATTGAATGTGAGAAAATATATTGAAAAAGAAAACCATTTTCATCAGTTTTTAAAATGCGATCTTAACTCTGTGGAGTTTCACAGCTGTATCGCATAGGTATTTTTGTTGCTCTTCAACTGCTGGACTTGCTACATCTGTTTTGTCAATGTTACCAACAGGGGCATTGAGGTCTAGCACCCTTCAGCTTTGGGCTATGAGTAATCCTCAAGATAACCTAGAACTAAAACTGGATTAAAAGTTAAGAATACTGCCTTGGCCGGTTGGCTCAGTGGTAGAGCATTGGCCTGCCGTGTAGGAATCCTAGGTTCGATTCCCGACCAGGGCACACAGGAGAAGTGCCCATCTGCTTCTCCACTCCTCCCCTTTTCCTTCCTCTTGGTCTCTCTCTTCCCCTCCAGCAGCCAAGGCTCCACTGGAGCAAACTTGGCCCGGGCACTGAGGATGGCTCTATGGCCTCTGCCTCAAGTGCTAGAATGGCTCTGGATGCAACAGAGCAATGCCCCAGATGGGCAGAGCATCACCCCCTGGTGGGCATGCCGGGTGGATCCTGGTTGGGTACATGTGGGAGTTTGTCTGACTGCCTCCCCGTTTCCAACTTCAGAAAAATACAAAAAAAAATAATAAGTTAAGAATATTTCTCAGTTCTCCTAGCAATAAGGATGGAGGGAGGGTAGGCTCCAGAAAGGGTTAGGGTCCACTTTTTTACTTTTGGGTCTTCTTTATATTTGCTTGTTTCATAGAATTGTTTTCTACAAACTAAGCCAAATATTTCTATTTTTATATCCAGCAGCAGCAACAACAACAAATTTAAAAAGCACTTCTTCAAGTGTGCACTGAAAGTGTTTTTGTTTTTAGCCCAGTGAGCCAGCCTCTGTCATATGCCCGCCCATGGGAAGGAAAAAAGCATGTGATCATAATCAACCCATTTAAATGCTTATCATAAAATCTAACATTCACCAGTAATAAAGCAAGATATTAGGACTTTAACCATATAATCATAGAAAGACCTTCTTTTTTTCCAGTTAAAATGAATCTAACCATAATTTATAGCAATAACCCATAACCAAACCATTCCCCTGGTGAATCTTCAGAAGCATTCTCAATAAAATCAATATTATACTTAATGCCCTAAGCAGAATAATAAGAGTAGAAAAAACAAATAAGAGGCACAATAATTAAAAGTTAAAGACAAAATGATATCACTTGGCATAAATGTAAAGCTTGACAGTGCCAAATATTGGCAAGTTTCTAGGGAAACAGACTCATAAATTATAGATGGTGAGTATACATTTGCATAACTGCTTTGAGGAACAATTATGTCTTTGAACTGCTTTGAAGAGCAATTATGTTTGAACTGCTTCAAAGAGCAACAATATCTAGTAAACATGCCTAGTCTGCTTTTAAGTATATGTTGCAGAGACACTCTTACACATGTACTCCCAGAGGCATATACAAAATTGCTCATTACAGCACTGATTGTAATAGCAAAAAAAAAAAAAGTGGACTATAATACTATAACAGTTAAAACAAAATAACCAAATTTCAATGTACTCACTGAACAGATCTCAGATCAATATTTAGGAAAAAATTTGACTAATGTAATTTATGAAATTTTCAATACCCACATACCCAAAATTTGTTATTCATTCATAAACATGTAATTGTCACAAACTCGAAGACTACACAACCAAATTCAAAATAGTTGTTGGAGAGAAGAAGGGAGGGAAATGGATCACGAAGAGACAAATAGAATCAACTTTTTAATATTCTGTTTCTTTTATTAGGAATATATTTTAAGCAAAAATAAAAAAGTTTAGTATTTATTAGTATGGGTGGTAAAATCATAAATATTTGTTAAACTAGTTTTTATACTTTTTGGTATCTTCAAAGCTTTAAAAATTATTTTTTAAATAAATATTTTAAATGTGATACTTTTAGGCTAAAGAAAAATAAAACAAAAGGCCGTAAATGAAACATTCACATTGTTTACATTCCTTTTTTGTCCCTACTGCTGAGTGAGTGAACTAACTCTGTTAATATAGTTTTAATTTAATCTCTTGTTGGATCTGAAGGCTTATAAACACATTTGAATCTATCATACAATGCCTTGATTCCTTCATAATCGACAATAAAGAAAGCATCTCTTGCTGACACTGTGAGCAAGCAACCTAAGAACCATTGCTTTACAAACTATTGCTTCCAAGAGTCATATCTCTGCTTTTGTTTAATTTACCATTAAAATTGAGTTCTATGATGCAGTAGAAATGTACTTGTTAATTTTAAAAACCCCAGGCTGTCTCAGATTTTTCTTTTGGAATGCTTTTATTTAGCATACAGGTGTCAAAATATCAGCATCTCAGAAAACCCTGCAAAGCATCCAGGCCCAAAAAAGCCCCTGCCCTCTGGACCTTTACACCCAATTTCCCTTCACCAAGGTTCTCCAGAACAGGCAAAGTCACTTAGATGAAACTCCAAGGTACTTTTCTCATAAGAATAATGCTACTTTAAACTTGATTTGCAGTCAGTCACATCCCAGTAACAAGGGCACAGCAAGTTCTTAAAATAGGATTCCTATAGAAACCGTGAATTTTATGACACAGTAAAACCTGCAGAAAATATACTCATCTTTCCAATGGCTACAAATGCCTAACTTCATTAATTTGTATTTCTCCACTGAATATTATCTTGTGAATAATTTCAGACTTAGAGGAAGCTGTAATAATAGTTGTTGTAGTAGTATAATGTTATAGTAATTAAATATACAGAAATATAAAAAATATAAAAGATATATAAAAGATAAAATATTAAAATTAATTAAGGAAATTAAATAAAGTTATGCTGTCTGGATAGGAATTAATATAGTGTGCAGATATGATTAACAGACTTTGACTTTCGAGCAGAGCCCAGTTAGTATGTGTGTGAAGTTATACATAGATAAGAAGTGGCTTGATGTCATAACTCTGTAAATTAACGTAAACAAGAAGCTTCCCTAAGAACATCTTTTTTTTTTAAAGCTTAGTTTTTTTGTTTGTTTTTTTTTATTTATTCATTTTAGAGAGGAGAGGGAGAGACAGAGAGAGAGAGAAAGAGAGAGAGAGAGAGAGAGAGAGGAGAGACAGAGAGAGAGAAGGGGGGGAGGAGCTGGAAGCATCAACTCCCATATGTGCCTTGACCAGGCAAGCCCAGGGTTTCGAACCGGCGACCTCAGCATTTCCAGGTCCACGCTTTATCCACTGTGCCACCACAAGTCAGGCCAAGAACATCTTAAAAGTAGCTTGATGTGACATTTCAGGAGATTAACATAAAAAGGGCTCCCTGCTAGGAACTCCCAAAAAGGTGGTTTGAGGTGATAATCCTGTAGATTGACACCTGTTAGAAGGTGTTGGCCAGAAAAGGTACTAAAGCTGAGGGGCCCGGCTTCAGTAGTCGCCCAGACTCCAACGTGAACGTGAACTGTCTCCACGCTGTTCTGAGCTCTGACCAAAGACAGCCGAGCCGAGAGGAGCACACTGATGGGGCCTCCTTAAGCTGTACCCAGGCTCACCAAAAGGATTTGTGAGTAATAAATTGCCTGTGTGATTCTTGCAACTAACTTGTGTGTCGTGTTGGTAGTGTCTTTCCTCCGGTGGCAGTTAGTGTCGGCACTGATCAGTAGCATCCTCATAGCCTCCTCAATAGTAGTCTCGAAGAGGCTGCCAGCCCTGCTGATAAGCAGGAGTGTCCCACTGCACAGGGAAGTCGAATCAGGGACACATGATCAATGTAGAGCTTGGGCTCTACTGGGACAACAGTACTAAAAAACAAACAAGCAAACAAAAAACCCTGGATATTTTATCTATATACACACAGGCACACACTATTATTCATTTTCAGAGCTACAGATATGATGCCTTTTTTACCCTAAATATTTCAACATGCATTTCCTAAGAATGAGGACATTCATTGACATAATAAAACTAGAATAATACCATGAAATTAGCATACATGAAGTATATATATATACAATATATATTTGCATATATATATATATATAAAGAAAGAGAGAAGGAGAAGGACATAAGATGTGAGAGAAGAATATAAGAGATATATATGGAAAGGGATAGAGAGAGGGAGAGAAAGAACACAAGAGATTAAAGAGTGTAAGAAAGAGCAGAGTCCGATCCAGGATCACACTCCACTTAGTTATTGTGATTCTTTAGTCCTTTAATCTGGATTATTCCTGTCTGTATTTGTTTTCCATTCTCCTGAAATTTTTGAATACAGTTCAATTATTTCATAAATATCTTTCTCGATTTGAGTTTATTTAATATTTCTTGTGATTACATGTACTAAGGGCAGGAATATATGTATCTTATCCCTGGCTTTATCTTTGTTTTCTTTCTCTTGCTTTTGCTCATTGCTTTATTTTCAGCACTTCTGAATCTCTTTGGCTTAGATATGCCCCTTTTATAAAGTATATAGTTGCATCTTGCTTTGTGAGCCAAATTATAAATAATTTTTCTTTTAAAAAATGCATTAAATTTGTTTGTACTTATTGATATGACTGATATATTTGGTCTTAACTGTCATTTTTTGTTTGTTTTATAAATACTATGTATATAGTTATTTTTTGTGAATTTTCTCAGAGTTCCTTGAGGTTTTGCATGTTTAAAAATGGGTGAGGTTTTTTTTGTCTTGATCTTTGAAGGATAACTTGGCAGGATACAAAAGCCTTAGATTCTGTTCTTGAGTGTTTTAAAAATGCTACTTTTTCATTGCTTTTCTCCAAGTCTTTTGCCCTCAGAACTTTCTTATTGGTCATAAATAAGACCCATGCACTCCCACGTTTATCACAGTGAACAAGACATGGAAACAACCAAAGTGTCCCATGATAAGAGGATTGGATAAAGAAGATGTGGTATACACACACACACACACACACACACACACACACACAATGGAATACTACTCAGCCATAAGGAATGATGACATAGTGACATTTATGACAACATGGATGGACCTTTGAGAACATTATACTGAGTGAAATAAGTAAATCAGAAAAAACTAAGAACTATGATTTCACACATAGGTGGGATATAAAACTGAGACTGATGACATAGATAAAAGTGAAGTGGTTACCAAGTAAAGGGGGATATGGGGGAGGGGTGGGGAGAAAGATGTAAAGAGGGAGAGATATAAGGTGACAGAAAATAATTTGACTTTGGGTGATGGGTATACAACATAATCAACAGCTCAAATGCTATAGAAATGTTCGCCTAAAAACTATGTACTCTTATTTATCAGTGTCACTTGGTTAAATTTAATTTTCTAAGTAAAATTTTATGAAAAAGAAAACATTGGGAAGTTTTCAGACTTTTGTTTAAAAGTCTTACTAGGATATGCCTCCAATTTCATCATGTTTGTCAATTTTCCTAGGTATCCAGTGAAACCTTTCAATATGTGGATGCAAATTTTCTTTTATTTCTGAAAAATTGCATAGGTTTTTGGTTTAGATATTAGTTATGTTCCATTGTTTTGTATTTCTCTTTTGAGGGCTTCACTTATCCATATGTTGATCTTCTTTGCCTGTTTGCTATTATTATTACTTTCTTTCTGCCCTTTTCTTCTTTCTTTATTACATTTTTATTCTTTTGATTATTGTCCTGTTTTCATTGACATTTATTAGGCTTTTGTTTTTACATGATTTAGTCAGCATTGAGCAACTTGAAATTTAGTCTGTTTTTCTTATATATCTTTTCTAAATGAAAGTTCTCACTTCATTTTTTTTTCCTCTTAGAAAAGTGATTCACCTGACCAGGCAGTGGTGCAGTGGATAGAGCATCAGACTGGGATGTGGAGGACCCAGGTTCGAGACCCCGAAGTCGCCAGCTTGAGCACGGGCTCATCTGGTTTGAGCAAGGCCCACCAGCTTGAGCCCAAGGTTTCTGGCTAGAGCAAGGGGTCACTCGGTCTGCTGTAGCCCCCCCCCCCCCCCGCCAAGGCATATACGAGAAATCAATCAATGAACAACTAAGGTGCCGCAACAAAAAACTAATGATTGATGCTTCTCATCTCTCTCCGTTCCTGTCTGTCTGTCCCTATCTGTTCCTCTCTCTGACTCTCTGTCTCTGCCACAAAAAAAAAGAAAAAAAAAGTGATTCAAGGTTTTCTTTTCCATATTGCCAAATGTTTATTAGAGAATATTTCATTTAGTTTATGGAGTTATATAATTGTATTTTTCTAGTTTGTGGTTGGCTTCTGGAAACAATTTTTGTCAGGAGAAGTATTTTGATTCTAATTCTTTATGTTCTTCTTAGCATAAATGAAGACTGCTGGCATCTCTGCATTCTATAATCGGGGATGAAATTTAGGAGGTTTACAAGATTACTGGTTTTATAGCACTGTCTTCTGTCTGTGTAGCAAAGCAAATAGCATTTTAGTGTGGGGCAAAGTGGAGAAAATTGTGTCTTATGATATTTTTGTTTATGTTTATATTTATATTTATCTTATAGGATTCTAAATGTCCCTTTCTTGCTTTAATTTCCTCTTTCACTGTGCAGTTTCCAAAGAGCTGTTTTCCCTTGCCATTAACTCTCATCCACACAGAAGTGTTGCCCTAAAGTTCTCTTTATTTTCTCTTCAGCAAAGTTTTTGCACACTTCGCTTGTTGGAAATTTGGGGGTAGGAAGTTAAGAAATATATCCAGAAAAATATTATTTCTACTTATTGATAAGTTGAACTGTGTATTATACTCAGACTTATAGTCATTCTTTAAAATTGGATTTCTGCAGTTCTAAAATTTTCTTTGTTGATTTGTGTAGCTTTTAGAGGATATGTTGGGACATTCAGATTTAAGATGCCATCATTCCTTAACCTACCTTCCTGAATTCTTGATTCCTTCAAGTACCCACAGCAATAGAAAAAATAAGGTTTTGAGATATTAACCATGACAAAACATTTCTCAAAACATTAACTTGCATTCCATTCTACAACCTTTATCATTTTATTGTTAATCTTAACTCAAGTGTGTATAATCAATCCCCTGTTACTAAAATACTCAGCAATCTTCAGTTGTCACTCTCTTTAAATATCCTTCTCTTGGCTGCTAACCACACTTCTCATGACCCTTCATTACCCAGGCCTGTTATATTTCTAAGACAAGAAGCACGGCACAAAATTTTTACCAAAAGTTTGCTATGAATATTTGGGAACACCGTCAACAAATTCCGTATGAAGTTCAGAAAATCTCAATCTATAAAATAAGTGAGTTTTGTAGACTAAAGTCCCTTAAACCCAGACTCATTTCCTGAGGAAAATATAGTGAGATTCAAAATGCATTTGGTTGATCCCCTTGAACTTACATACTTCATCTCCCATTTCTACCACTCTTAATTTCCCTTTTATAGCCAACAACAGCCATATCCCGCCCATATTCCCTCAGCACTCACTGTATCAGTGCATGCCAATGGTTTCTTCCTGCAATTATCTACACTTTTTTTTTTTTTTGGATTGAGGGTTTTCTGTGGCCAAAGGAACTGGAATGTATACCTTTCCAAGGACAGACTCAAAATGTTTACTCCCAAGAGAAACTCCCAATTCATGACATACAGAGGTTGGGAGTTGGTGAAGAAATATCCCAGCTTCACTGCCTCCCAATAACTCTGAGTAACATTCTACACAGAATCTCAGAGGCCCCATCAGGTGTTGAACCTTACTTGTCTGTAGTGTAAGATAGCCCTGCCTTTACTCTCATTACTCTTATTTCCAAACTGGTGTTTTCTGGGATTGTCTTTCAGAAAAACTATTTATGCTCAAATCCTTGTATCAGGATATACTTATGTTAAAACATATTTCCACAAATCCATAAGAATTTATAATCTATATTCCTTTTTTAAGGCCTATTGTTTATCAGTGAAGACCAAAGAAAGAAAGCCATTTTGGCTTTTAGCATGCCAACTTCTGTGGAAAGAATCTTAGATTGAAATACTAAGCTAATACAATACTAAAAATGCTCTCCTCATTAAACAGAAAGTTCAGGTATTCTTTTCACCCAGCCATCCAGAAATATTTTGATGTGCTTTGATTTCTAGAAACAAGAAAAGATTACATAAAGAAGCCATCCATTTTGGTCTCTCTAAATTCATGGACTGAACCTTTTACATTTACACAACAGGTGTTGTGTAGAAGAAATGGTTTGTCAATGGTGATTAAACTTTCCTGAACTGAGAAACTGAGTTTTGGAACCATTTCCTCTTGAGTGGAACATATTGATTCAAGGGAGAAACAGACTTGATGTACAATGAAGAAAAAGAAATCGAGTGAGCTAGCAGAAAGAAAAGGAATCAAATTTGTAAATTTGGTAGAGGGCAGACACACCAGAATTTGAAAAGAAATAGAGGCAGACAAGAATGGGAAAAAAGCTGAGTATGAACTGGTTTACATTTCTTTAACCATAATAGTGAAAAGAGCTGATAACATAGTAGACATTAGAATAAACAAGAGCTCAGAATAAACAGCACATTTTTTCCACTCACAGTTGCCCTGGCAATTGAAACTTTACCTTATGGCCTGACCAGGAAGTGGTACAGTGGATGCAGTATCAGACTGAGATGCACAGGACCCAGGTTCAATATCCCGAGGTCGCTGACTTGAGCGCAGGCTGACCAGCTTGAGTGCGGAGTTGCTGGCTTGAGCATGGGATCATAGACATGATCCCATGGTTGCTGGCTTGAGCCCAAAGGTCGCTGGCTTGAAGCCCAAGGGCTCGCTCACTCTGCTGTAGCCCCGCACTCCATCAAGGCACATATGAGAAAGCAATCAATGAACAAATAAGGTGCCACAACAAAAAGAAATTGATGCTTCTCATTTCTCTCCCTTCCTGTCTGTCTGTCCCTATCTGTCCCTCTCTCTGACTCTCTCTGTCTCTGTCAAAAATAAAAAATTTTAAAAAAGAAACTTTACCTATGGAAATAGATTTTAAAAAGGAAAATTACATGAAAGCAAAGAGTAATTTCTAATGAGTTCTTCCTGGAAAAAGATCTGGGGGAGAGTTTGAACAAGAAGGATGCAACGAAGGGAAGAATATTGCATTTGTAAAGGGTGACTTTGAACTGGCATATTCAGAAAGAAAGATAGGGACATTCTATTGCTTGTTTTTCCCCTTTATTATTAATTTTAAGGGGATGACATTGATTAATTAGGGTACATAGAGTCAGGGAAAACATCTCCGGGTTATTTTGACAATTAATTATGTTGTATACCCATCACTTAAAATCAAATTGTCTTCTGTCACCTTCTATTTGGTTTTCTTTGAGCCCCTCCCCTCCCTTCTCCCCTACCCTCTCCTCCCCGCCACCTTGCCCCATAACCAAAACACTCTTGTCCATGTCCCTGAGTCTTTTCTATGTCCCAACTATGTATGGAATCATATAGTGCTTAGTTTTTTCTGATTTACTTATTTCACTCAGTATAATGTTATCAAGGTCCATCCATGTTGTTGTAAACGAACCGATGTGATCATTTCTTATGGCTGAGTAGTATTCCATAGTGTATATGTGCCACATCTTCTTTATCCAGTCTTCTATTGAAGGGCTTTTTGGTTGTTTCCATGTCTTGGCCACTGTGAACAATGCTGCAATGAACATGGGGTTGCATTTGTCTTTATATACCAGTGTTTTTGAGTTTTGGGAGTATATACCCAGTAAGGGTATATGGTAGTTCTATTTTTAACTTTTTGAGAAACCACCATACTTTCTTCCATAATGGTTGTACTACTTTACATTCCCACCAACAGTGGATGAGGGTTCCTTTTTCTCCACAGACTCTCCAACACTTATTACCTGTCTTGTAGATAATAGCTAATCTAACAGGTGTGAGGTGGTATCTCATTGTAGTTTTGAGTTGCATTTCTCTAATAGATAACGAATATGAGCATTTTTTCATATATCTGTTGGTCATTTGTATTTCTTCCTGGGAGAAGTGTCTGTTCATATCCTCTTCCCATTTTTTATTGGATTGTTTGCTTGTTTATTGTTGAGTTTTATGAATTCTTTGTATATTTTGCATATTAGGCCCTTATCTGTGCTGTTATTTGAAAATGTCATCTCCCATTTAGTTGGCTATCTGTTTGTTTTGTTGTCAGTTCTCTTGCTGAGCAAAAGCTTCTAGTCTGATGTAGTCCCATTCATTTATCTTTGCCTTTGGAGTCAAATTCATAAAGTGCTGTTTATAACCAAGGTCCATGAGTTTAGTACCTATGTTTTCTTCTATTTAATTTATTGTTTCAGGTCTTGCATTTAGGTCTTTGATCCATTTTGAATTAATTTTAGTACAAGGGGACAAACTGTAGTCCAGTTTCATTCTTTTGCATGTAGCTTTCCAGTTTTCCCAGCACCATTTGTTGAAGAGGCTTTCTTTTCTCCATTGTGTGTTGTTGGCTCCTTTATCAAAAATTATTTGACCATATATATGTAGTTTTATTTCTGGACTTTCTATTTTGTTCAATTGGTCTGAGTGTCTATTTTTCTGCCAATACCATGCTGTCTTGATTATCATGGCTCTTTAATATAATTTGAAGTCAGGTATTGTAATGCCCCCAGCTTCGTTCTTTTTCCATAATATTGCTTTGGCTATTCGGGGTTTTTTATAGTTCCATATAAACCTGATGATTTTTTGTTCCATTTCTTTAAAAAATAACATTGGAATTTTGATGGGAATTGCATTAAATTTGTATATCACTTTGGGTAATGTAGTCATTTTGACTATATTTATTCTTCCTATCCAAGAACAAGGAATATTTTTCCATTTCATTGTATCTTTTTCTATTTCCCTTAAAAATGCTTTGTAGTTTTCATTATATAGGTCCTTTACATTCTTTGTTATGTTTATTCCTAGACATTTTATTTTTTTGTTGCAACCATGAAGGGGATTATTATTTTTTTTTAGTTCATTTTCTGATGTTTCATTGTTGGCATATAGGAAGGCAACAGACTTCTGTATAATAATTTTGTATCCTGTGACTTTACTGTATTGGTTTGTTGTTTCTAATAGTCTTTCTGTGGAGTCTTTGGGGTTTTCAATGTATAGGATCATATCATCTGCATTCTATTGCCTTTTTTGCTGATCAAATTAGTTTTAGGTGATAAACTACATCTTTGCTATATACATAACTTGGTCCACTCAACTACTTGCTTCTTGGAAAGAAACCCCAGAAATCAGGAACTCTGAATAAGAAAAGGTGAATGTTATTTTCCATGGAGAAAAGCTCAAGGCAATGTAGGCCTACTGCTCGGGTGACTTTTTGTACCCTTAATTTCATCCTGGTGGATGGACCAGGTGAGTCAATACAGTGAGTCAACAATTGCTATTACAGTTTGAAAAGTATACACTAAGTAATAAAATTTTTTATCTTTAGAATTTGACACTGAAAAGTAACACTAGAACATGACACAGGTCTAAAAGCAAAAACTGAAGAAATCTTAGATTAAAATGCCTCTCCCAGTTTGCTGGGGCAGCTCATAGTTCTCAAAGCTACTTGGCCACAAAGAAGCACTTTAGCAGTAAGGGCTGGCCTGAGTGATGCAGACAGTCCACTGAAGGGACTTGCCAGTCGATTTGGCTGGTTATATGCAGAGACATTGCCAACATCTGCATAAGCAGGAAAGGAAAATTAAACTAGTAAGGGAAATCAGGACTCAGGATGAAATCAGCCTTCCAATTTACCAGAAAATGTGTTCCTTTTTACTTTACTTCTTTTTTTACTTATGTATGTAAAGCTTGGCAGATGGCAATCTTTGAACAAGTTGATAGCTAATGAGAGTCATTTGGTGTACTGGCTGAAACATAGATTTTGAAAATCAAACAGATCTAGATTCAACTTTTGGCTTGCTCACTTACTAGCTGTGTGATCTTACACAAGTTATTTAATATCTCTGAGCCTCAACTTCCTTTTCATGTAAATTATGGTAGTAGTCCCTCCCTTGCAGGGCTTGATAGAAGAATGAGTTTGAAACACATACCGAGTAAGGGTTCATTCAATGGTGCCAGTGGGGGTAGCAGAAATAATATTAATAAATGTGTTAATGTTGGCAATTGTTTTTATTTCTATTATGTTAAAGATGTCATTTTACATTTTTCCAATGAACATATTATCTTTTTCATGTATTTAAAAACTTTTGATATTTTATTGTTGATTTTTTTTGTCTCTGCCTCAATGCAGAAGGTATAAGAAAGAGAATATTTAAAATCCAACAATTCCAGAATCCTCAGAGAATAGTTCCTTAGTTATCTTACTTTGGATCTGGGTTCTTAACCATAAGATTGGTAGTTCCCCAAGCCAAATTCAATCTCCAGTACCAGTAGAATGAAAGATGGTTGACAGGATATTTTGGTCATTTTACTAAGGGTCTTAATATAGATCAGGACCTGGAACAAAGAAATACAATGTAGTTTTACATCTTAAACATGCTTCAAAGGGTCACACTCCAAATTCTGATTAGTGTTGAGTAAGTTCATTATTCCCTTAATGGCAGGGTTAACTTCCATAGTAAAGTAAACATATCATGCCATGGCTGGTGCCTTATAGCAGCCTAAGATTAAAAGGGATGCCAGCCAGAACATGTGGGTGGGGAGCAGGAAAAGATAGAATACAGACATCAGTCGTGGTTGACAAAAAGGAAACAATCCATGAAAGGATGATGGCGGTTTGAGTTCCATTCTGGGAAGGTAGAAAATCAAAGAAAGCAGTTCAAAAAGGGAGAGGAATGGGTCACAGAGACCTCTCCAGAAATGAGAATGATGGGAGCGTCACTTGAGTCACTTGAGGGTCAGACTGTCTAAGGGAATTTGACTGACGGTAAGATTGAGAAGAACAGAAATTGAGCCCAAACCCTGGAATACAAGACTGAAAGGAATGAAACTGGCAAGAAAGCCTCATTGTACCAGAAAGAATACAGCATGGAACTGCAAAATCAGAGCCAACAATGGGACATGTTGCTTTGTACCCTGATTATTCAAGGACACAGGTGGGCGTTGCCCGGAGAGATAAGAAAGCATAGAAACTTGCACTCTTAGTTCAGGAACAGGAGAAGCATGATACAAAAAGATGTCCTGTCCTTGATTCTAAAAAAAATAGATGGCATAACTCACAACTCTCTGAACCCTCAACGCAAATAGCTGAGATGGGGGGTAGGTCAGGGCAGAGTTATTTAATATCTCACATTAAACATAACTCATTTGTGTATTCAGATGCATCTTATACTTTCTCCTTTTTTATTGAATTTGTTAGGGGTGACATTGGTTAATAAATTAAGTGGGTTTCAGGTATACAGTTCTATAAAACATCATCCGTTTATTGTGCTGTGTACTCACCACCCCAAGTCACGTCTCCTTCCATCACCATTTCCCCCGCTTTACTCTCTTCTACCTCCCCCACCCCCTTTCCCTCTGGTGATCACCACACTGTTCTAGGTCTATGAGGGTTTTTTTTGTTTGTTTGTTTTTGCTTAATCTCTTCATCATACTTTCTCATTTTTATTGTTCTATAATGGTAAGGAGAAGGAATCATTTTATTCTGTAATGGTATTCTAGAATCTAGAACATTAGGCTGAGTAGTTTATGTTGACTTACGAGTCTCTTTGGATGCTATTTGGCTATATTCATGATGAAAAAGAATATTTCAAACCTGTAGTATACAATGAGGCACAACTCACTGTCTTCCAAATATACTAAAAAGGAAAATTATTATAGCATAAGTGAGGCATGCCCTTACCAGTGGTGAGCTACTGCAAAGCTATGGGAGGGGGGTTCAAACTGGCAAGGACATTCTGCTTGCTTTCATGTAAAGGTATCACTCCAACTCTGCTGTCATTCCAGAGAAATAGAAGGTGATGTAAGTTGTAAAACTGAATTTTAGCAAGCATGTTAGCATTTTTATATCTAAATGAATGTTTCCTTTTCCAAAAAAGTTCTTTTGGAAAGCGCTATATATTAATTTCAGAACACTACCTGGACTAAAGATGCCAGTTGTTTCCTGTCATTCACAGTTCTTCTCTCAGAGCCTGTGTCATCTTCAGCTGGGGAGGGGCAGCTTTACTTCTGTGTGGCTTGACAGCTTCCTGGGTTTAAGGACCTGAAATGCAAAAGTCTATTTGAAGTTGGAGATATGGCGAGACAAAGCCACTCCATCTCAGAATCTGCTTACTGAGAACCCAAACTGTGACATGGGAAGTTGAAAGGAACCTTATTAGATATGGCTTAAACTTAGCCATGTTACCAAGAAAAAAAATTCTTTGGCAATTTCAAAGTTGGCTTTTATTTAGATTTGGACTTAGAGCTCGTTATGACTTTGTTTTACAAGTTTTTGCTACCACAGAACCCAAATGACAGGATAGTTCTATCATAGGCACAAAAAAAAAAAGAAAAAGAAAAAACCTTTAAAGTCTTTTCCTTATTTTTAAAAATCACTTGACTTTTTACATTGCATTGACATATATTTACTTGTAATATTATATAATACTTGTAATCATACCACAACTTGAATTTTTTAACTTTTCTCCAAATTCTTTAAGTAAAATAAATAGCATCCCCATTCCAAGGAGAACTTGTCTTGTGTTTTTTTCTTAAAACTGTGTGCTGCCCCAAAAAATTTTTTAGAATTTCTTGGTAATACTGAATGGGAGGGACAAGGAGAATGTGAAGATAAGAGGAAGATAGTGAAAAATGTCACACAAAGAAATCACATTTTCAGCTTGTGAGATTGAGCCACATATAGTCATTATTTTCTGATATGTTCTAGAGTTAAGCTGAAGCAAGGCATAAGAGTGATGACATGTTCTTGTTTTGTATTCTCTGACAGTCCCTGTATTCCATGGGGTGAAGGAAGGGAACAGGGTCAGTACTGAGGATTTCAGGAACAATCTCATTCTAACAATCAAAAAGCTCTAAGCTTACTGTTAACCAAATCAATCAGCATTGCCTTATTCTTCTATTCATTCTAAGAATGCTACCCTGGAAGTGAAAGCCACTGAGATAAAAGCAAACAGAAAAGAAAGTAATCTTGGAGAGCTATATCAATATTAAAAAAAATAAAAGCAG
Source organism: Saccopteryx bilineata (assembly GCF_036850765.1). Lineage (NCBI taxonomy): Eukaryota > Metazoa > Chordata > Mammalia > Chiroptera > Emballonuridae > Saccopteryx > Saccopteryx bilineata. Next base: position 265,372,287 of record NC_089490.1, on the reverse strand, counting down.
AATGTAGTAATGCTCCTGCTTTATACATAACCTTAATACCTTATACCAGAGGATGCTGCAGAGAAAGTGATAGCTCCTGGAGTTGTTCTTAAAAGGGCATCACTTTAGAAATAATTTGTCATTCAACTAAGTCTTCATTTGTAAAATATTTGAATAATAGAACTATGTTATTTTTCTTGCTGTTCAGCACTGACCTGATTTGCAATGATCTTGAATATTTACTAAACCCTACAGCAGTGTTGGACTTTCCAGAGTTTTTTTCATAGCTCTTAAACAGGCATGAGGCAAAATTTTCCCATACAACCTATAGTGATGACAAGGGAAACAATAACATTTTTTGAAAGACTAACAAGGATACAGAGATACTAAAACCAATTATTAATAATAAATTTTTTATGTTATATAGTAGCATTTATCATTTTATAGTTACAACTTTGCTAGTACCGGTGAGTTGTGGTTCTTTTCATAGTTTTCACAGGTCAAGCCATCATCTTTGACTGAAAATATCAGTTTATCTTAGAGGTTCATTTGGCAATTACATAACCTAGGGCAGGTGATAAAGTGTAAACAATTCTGGCTCCTAGGAAAATAACTCTCAAAAGAGGGTTTGATCCTCTGATGGAAACTCTACTTATTCCTCTATAACCCAGGCCAACTAGAATCTTCTTAAGGATCCATTGATTTAGAAATCTTCTCCCCAAAGGAACCTTGGACCTTAGAATTCCCATAATAACACACTCCCTTTGGAACTATACCTAATTTTAATAAAACTTAGCATATGATAGTATTATTTGTTTATAGAATTTACAAAATAAAACTTTAAGGGTCACACTTGTGGGTAAGTCCAATAGGCTTCTACCCTCCTGGCCTTCGATAGGAAAGGGAGAGAAAGGTAATCAGGATCACCCTGTGAGATTTTTAAGGTACTCATGTCATGACAACAAAGGCAATGAGTGATCTTTTACTGCATCAAGATATAAAACAGATAAACAATTTAGAGAATATTTTAGGGACAATTAAGAAAATTTGAATATGGACTATATGACATGGTAAATAGGATTTACCAAGGTTAAATTCTTTGTAATAATGATATTATAGTAATGTAGGATAATATCATTTTTAGCTGTTACATACTTTTGGGTGGAGGTAAACAGTACTAATGTCTATAATTTACATTCCAATGATTTTTCTTTTAATTTCATTGAAATATAAATAGTCCCAAAAGATCAGGTATTTATGATTCTTTAAAAGAAACTGTAGTCTGATTCCAAGAACAACATAGTATCTGAGCAAAGTAGTTAAAATATAAGTTAAAGAAGAAAGTCTTTGCACTAACATTTTCAAGTCATGGTAGGAAGAAAGGCCAATCTACGAAAAGATGGGAAATGCTTAAATTTTACCTTTGGGCTGTGAAGGATAATTCTGAAGACTCTTAAAAAAATGGAGGAAGAAGAAGCAAAATCAGTGATCCCTAAATGCATGTTGAAAAGAAAAGAGAGGATTCAAGGGGATCTATGAGACCCTTAATAAAGACAGTGACTAAGAAAGTGAACTTAAAGCTCACTTAACAGAGAAAAGTTGCAGCAATTTTTGCCAACTGCAAAAATGTTGAAGGTCTTCCTAAATGACCTAGTCCTTTTTTTGTTACAATAAACAAGCTTCAAATACATGTCATTCTTTGACTCATATTATATGAAGACATGTATGCCTACCAAACTTTATTGTTGTAGACCAGAAAATAGGGAATCGCTTTTATGTGTATAACAGTAGGCCATGTTCCACCAGGGACCAATTATTTATGTTATAGATACTATACCAACCACCCAGCGACTGTCCTATGAAGTAAGAATTACTATCCCACATTGTATAGTGGAGGAAACAGAAAATTAGAGAGATTAAGCAGGGTGCTTAACTAAGTCCACCTTAGTAAGTGCTGGGGCCATGATTTGAACCCCAGTCTGATATCTATGCTCTTACCCTCTAAACTTACTGCTACATGTGAATACTTACACTACCATGTCAGGTAACAGACATCAGTACTGCCTGACATCCCTCCCTTGCCCTGTGCTGTGGCTACACCCTGGAGAAGTTCCTAACTTCTCAGAGATAATATGCAGGAAATAAAATGCACTCATTCCTCCATGCAGAGTTGAGACCTTGACCTTGGAGGATACAAGAAGTTGGGAAAATCAGTGTCTTAGTACAGGCTGCCCTTCTTGCCCTGCTCCAGATCTGCTTGCCCATATCTGGCTCTATCAATCTTTTCTACATAATCATATTTGATATGCTTTTCTGCTCTTTCAATAAAGGAGAGTTAATCAATGATAATTATAATTCTCTAATTAGTTTCTTAATGACATTTTAATATGGTACAAAACCCTGGGTACACTTTGAGTTAGGAATATTTTTCCAAATAAACTTAAAATACCTTACTTACCCTTACGTATTCTTGCATGATATTTTTCAAATTACCTGACTCATCAAGTCAAGTTTATCTACATGTTCCACTCTAAATTTTATTAATTTCTAATCTCTTTTAAGCATATATTCTTTTGCCAACCTCTCACACCTGATTAGGTTCAATCATTTGTCTCTGAATATTTAAACCACTCTGTCACTGTGCAGTTCTTAGGTTGCTTTTCTAATATTATTGACCTATCCATGCATGGCCATTGCCTGATTTTAGTCAGATTCTTAGAGTAAACTGTATTACACAGGCTGGGCAAACGTGCTCAGTTTCTACTTTTTTCTTTGGAAGTTAAACTTAGTCATGACCTTTGCTAGAGTGGTGGATTTGGGTGGCTATGTTTTGTCACAACAGCTCTCTCCTTGGTCATCTCTGATTGGATCATGAGTGGCAACTTGTTGGGGACCAATCCAGAGGCCAATGTATAGCAGACTAAAGTTACAAAGGATAGTTTGGAAAGAACAAGAGTGTTTCAGACATACAGAGTGAAGAAGAAATAATAGACTATGGCCACAATAAGAAAAAGGTGGTGGCTGATCACTATCCTGGTTCCAGGAGGCTTGGCTATACTTCTTGTAGATGAATACTTTGTGAATGTCTTCTGTCCTTTCTTTAGTCCTTCCTCATTTTTTATTTAAAAATAATCAAAATGACTATCATCTATATTAGGGACATAGTACAGTAGGCCTGGGTAACAAGAATAGAACCAAACTGAAGAATCTGGATATGGTCACAGCTAGGAAATCAATCACTCTAAGAAAATAAGTGTTTTAAATTTAAGAATACAAAGTGAAACACAGTCTGAGTTTCAAAGAATTGACATAAATATAAAGGAACAATGTGTAAAGGAAGCCATGCCAAGTTATATTGATTAAGAAAGGTCAGGCCTTAGGCCAGAAGTTCTAGAAATACAAAAACACTAAGAAATTCTAGCTGAATAGCAGATAGAGAACACCATATGGAAGGGCTAGCTAATGAGAGTTAAAATGGAGGTAGATGGTCCGGGAAGCTATAAAGCAGTCAGCATTTTTATAATAATAAGCTAATCTCTACCAAGGACTAGTGGGGAGCATAACTAAACATAAAACCAGGCAGATCCCACAGGGGGTGGGGGTGGGGGAGGAGGAGTGTGCTTGAATTGATTAAGTAGGCCTGGAATGGGAAGCCCACCAGAGCCTAAAACTTGAAGAAATAGTCTGAAATAGTATGACTGTTCTCTAAATATCATACCTTGGATGACTCAGGCTCCAGACACAGTAGGTCATTTGGTCATTGATAATGTAGTTAGAGCTGGACAGTGCAAGTCAAGACAAAAATGAAAGCTTAGTCCTTAACTGGAAGTGAATATACCTTTCATGGATTGTCAGTTGAATAGGTGAGGTACAATGAGAAAAACTGGTAGTAACTGGTCAGCAGGCAGGGTGGAGTGACAAGCTCTAGCTGCCTGTGTGTTTGTGGTGAGTGCTAGATACTGAGGGGAGATAACTGGCCAAATCAAGTCAGGATTCTTCAGCACCAGCACACAGTTTGGATAGGTGCAGAGTAAAACCTCCATCTAGAAGTTAAAAGCAGGACAATCCATTCATAAGAGTTATCATTGAGGGGACAACTCAAACAGTATTATGAACATGAAGAACACGAGGGGAGGGGGAACAAGAAATGGAGTGATGTATCTCATAATCGATGTGGGAAACACATACCTCTTATGCCTCCAAACCAAACAACTGGCTCCTCCCTCCTACTCTTAAGTTTCCTTAAGACAGAGCCAACTTGATTCTTACATCAGCTCTGAGATTCATTTTTCCCTTTCTTCTTCCTCCTTTCCTTCTATGGTTCAAGTTCATGATGCTGCCTGGGTTGTCCTCTCAACATGAATTCTGATGGATTTTCCTGCTTCTGACTCCTGGGATGGGGCTCACTTTGTCCAGACACATTTTTAGCAGACAAAGGAAGGAAGGGTTTTATAGGCAATTAAGACACATCCTTCTTCTGCCAACTTACACTCAAAGACTGGGACTATAGTGAATCTGCAAATTAGAGCCAGAAGAAGATTCAACTTCAAGAAGGTGGAGAAAACAGAGACAAAAATACAGGCAGGAAATGACACCAAGTCATCTGTGATTCCACACCAGCCTGGAAGGTGAGGGATAAAGGTTGATATAGAGGAAGAAATGGTAGGAGCTGGAGAGATTTTTCCTGATGTACACACTGTGGACTAATAAGCAGAAAAAGGAAAACACAAGTTCACTGTACTGACTTTCAGAGGTAAGTGGTAACCAGACCTATTTTCTTCGATGAACTTTATGCTTAAGGATATCCTACTTTCCAAATTACAGAACACTCTACAAGTTTTGATACTGACATTCAGTTTGCCCAGAGGCAGTGTTGACCACCTCTAGAAGATTTAAATGCACATTAATTCAGCTGAATAGCAGATATGCAGCTACCATGGTGCGTTCACACCTATATAAATTGCCCTGCTCTTCTTCTCCCAGCCAGTGAGCTGTCAGTCCCTCAGGCTTGTCTTACTTAGCCATCTGCAATTAACATCAGGTTCCTCCCTGAAATGCTGCCTGTGGTCTCTGGCTGAAACTCCTCATCGATATCACAAACTATATTGTATGTAGCCTTTCAGATGATGGTTATGTAAGTACCCATAGGGGAGACCTCCTCGGGTTTCTGGTAAAAAACAAGAATGTATCTTCCTGACTTTATTTCTTCTGGCTCCCAATAACATGTAGGCACATGCTCTCTCTCTCTCTCTCTCTCTCTCTCTCTCTCTCTCTCTCACACACACACACACACACACACACACACGTACGTGCATGCACGCACACACAACACCACTACTTCAGAAACATCTAGTGGGGAATTGTCTCTCCTGTGTTTACTTAACATGTGTGTTCACATGCTATATGCCATCAAATAAAGATTGATCCTGAATGGACTATTTTTCTGAGTGTTGACTAGTGAAAATGCTGTCTAGCTTTACAGAATGTAGCATGTTAATATGGCCATATGAAATTTGCTATTGGTAAAAACTGACAATTGTTTATATCCATGATTTCTAAACTGCCCATTCTGAATGACTACCCCTTAGTTAGTTTCTTACATTTTTGGTCTCCTCTACTTTTGAATCCAGAGGACGCTAGATAGAACTATCAAACCATGTGAGATACAGAAGCAAGGTTCAATGCTATAATCCCTCTTTTTCAAATTTCTTCTCCTTCCTCAACCTCTGACTTATGATATTTTCCAACCTATTCTGCAGCCACCAAGGAAGTTGGGACAATAGACTTCTCCCCTTCAGACCAGGATTTTGATTTATACACAGTGCATGTCGTAGCCCCGCACCTCTTTACTAGGGTCTCACAAACCAATTGGTACTACTCATGCACCCAAGGCCATCTACGGAAGTCCTCCATTATTGGTGGTTTTGATTTTCATGATTTCAGTTAACCATGGTCAACTGCAGTCGAGAATATAAAGTAGAAAATTTCAGAAATAAAAAATAATAATAATTTTTAAACTATGCACCCTTCTGAGCAGCGTGATAAAATCTCATTTTGTCTGGAACATGAATCATCCCTTTGTCTAGCTTATGCATATTGTATGTATGAGGGAAAACATAGTGTATATAGGGTTTAGTACTGTTCACAATATCAGGCATCCGCTTGCGGCCTTGGAGTGTATTCCCTGCACATAAGAGGGAGCCACTGTACTTTAGTGGCTCCCATTAAAGCCTTCCCCTTGTTATGTCTCTCACCATCTGTTGAGCAGTCTGTGAAGCAAAAGGCATGAGCCTTTGCCCTCTAGATACACCTTCCAGATACCAAGGGCACCAGGATTTCCAGCCAAAATGTGTTAGCTCATTTCCAGAGCCTGCATACCCATGGACTGACCATGCTGCTGTTATACAAAACCAATAATCAGTTTATGGAATAGAGGTGTGTCCAGAGCTTGGATGAGGGCTGATGTAAATTAATATGCATATACATTTGTTTCTGTTTCTGGTGCCTGCCACAGAGCTCCTAAACCCTTGCAAATAGGCATGCTCAGAGAATCTTTTGTTCTAGTATTTAATCTTTGATCCCAGTTCCTGGCATAGAGTTCCTCGGATCTTTGTAATTTCCTCAGTAATAAGAGCATCAGATACTGAGCTCCTAAATTTCTTGAATTTTGGGGGGTAATAAAAACATCTTTCATTCTAACAAGGTGACTTTTAATAGGTTCCTGGATGGAGGCAGGGTCACCAGAAAGACCAAGCCATGGCTAGAAGTTTGGAACTTTCAGCTCCACTTGCCATCTCCAGAGAGGGAAGGGGGGCTGGAAATGGAATGCATCATTCATCATGCCTATTTGATAAAGCCTCCATAAAAATGTCAATAGTAAAGGGTTCAGAGAACCCCTGGGCTCTTGCACACGTGTGTCAGTAGGGTGATGCCTCACCCCCCTTTCACAGGGGCAGAAGCTCCTGAGCTTGGGACTCTTCCCGTCTTTGGCCGATGTGTCTCTTTGTTAATCTGTATCCTTTACTCTATGGTGAACATACATAAGTGTTTTCCTGAGTCATGTGAGCCATTTTAGCAAATTCTTTAACCCAAGGAAGGGGGTCATGGGAACCCCCATCCAAAGCCAGTTCATCAGATGACAACCTGGGACTTGGGATTGGCATCTGAAGTGGGTAGTGGTGTAGGCTTATGGGACTGAGCTCTTACCCTGTGGGATTTGATGCTATTTCCAGGTACAGCTAGTGCTCAACTTACATCCACGATTGGTTCCGACAGACCAGTTGTAACACAATTTGGTCATAAGTTGAGTAGGCTATATGTGCAGTACTGTGAAATGATGTTATAAAAATCTTTAAGTCATATTTTATTATAATTTTCTTTCATTATTGTACCAAGTCTGGGATAACAGTTGAAATGGTGCACACAGAGATGGTAGTGCAGCCGGAAGCTGGTCTACACTGTTGTATGCCCAGCTGGGCAACACTTGTACTTCCAGACGTGGAGCAGTCGTGGCTAGCGATTGTGGCTGTAAAGTTAAATGGTCATAAGTTGCATATGTTGTAAGTCAATCAATACCTGTATATAGTCTCAGAATTGAGTTAAACTGTAGGAAATCCAGCTCGTGTTAGAGAATCACTTGATATATAGAAATCCTCACATCTGATGTTAGAAATAAAGTGTGTGAAAGTAAATAAAAAATTCAGAAGTGTTTTTCCTTCTTATTGTACCTGCTTTTCCAGTGTCTTGCTAAAATGTTCATATTCCCCCGAATTCATTTAATTAGAACAACACATTCTGTTTTCACTGACCAGGTATGATCTAATCAATTTTCCTCCTCTAGTAAAAGAATTTGTTCTTCTGATTAATACAACCCAATAGTTTAAGTTAAAAAATGTAAATCTGCTTCATATAAAAACACACAGATCTTAAGAATTACATGCCCTTGGAAAACTATATTTTATAACCATTTTTTAAAAGAGAGAATTAGCTTGCCTTGAACCATTTTCTTTCCCTCTCATCATTTGTTTGGCCCTGAGGAGCTAACATGCTTACTGTAATTAATCAGGATCCGTTTTGCCTTTTCTTATGTCTCCTCTTTCAATTCATGGGAGAAAATTTTCTATTGTTTCAGGCTAAAAGGGCTTAGATGAAATGAAAAAGCAAAGGATAAGGCCTACTTTATTTAAATTTGTCTGTGTTTCCTTTATTCCAGCTCTTATCCACAGACCGACCTACCCATGACCAAACAGGCATCTAATGGCTCCATCCAACAAGTTAACATTGAGCATACATCAAAACTGCCCACAGTATAAAGGTGCCACGCCCATGTAATGAAGAGGCAGAAAGGTAAGGCTAGGGTGTGGGGACTCGTGCACCTTGTCACCTTGTCAGTGGGATAACACCAGTCTGGCTCTTTCTGGTTGGAAGGAAAATAACTGCATTCGCTCTACTGGGTAATTCTTATTGATGAAAAGGAAAGAAGTAAGAGACCAATCTGTGCTTCTTACTGCTTCTAGTAAAAGTGGAATTGTGGAATTTAAAAGCTCTATAAAAAATAAAAGTCTATAGTAATTTAGAATACATGGAGAAGTTAAAATATATAAATAAAACTATAAAGAAAGACGTAAAGGTAGACAAGGATAACCAACTCCAAAAAAGCAAATTCACATGACCTTTTCCAAAATAAAAGAATACTCAGACCATGGAATTCTCTTCCAAGGTGGTCATAACATCTCTAGCAATAGTAGTGAAAAATGATCAGCGAGAAAAAAGGTTGTAAGCCACTCATGCCACTTAGAGCAGGGCCCTGTGCTATCTAACTGCAGGGGACATTATTATTGTCCACAGAAGGGCGCCCTCTGGAGCTGTGTGACAAGGTGGGCCGGCAAGAGACAAATGGGAGAAAAAAAGCGGGCTTCTCTGTTAACAAGCTTCCTGAATGAGAATATGAAAGAAAAATAATATTAGGAATTATATTAACCAGTAACAAGTAATATGTACCATTAACCTTTAATCTGAGAGGCAAATTCTTAATAATTGTATGAGTCCTTAAAAGTTTATATTCAATAAATGGAAAATGTTGCCCATATCATGGCAGGAGGCACAGGGAAGGAGAGTATAAATGGATCCCACAAGCAGGGCTAAAAACTTTGATAACTTCCAACTCCCAGGCCAGAGCTATAGATGTGCCCCAAAATTCATTGATTCAGACTAACCCAATGGGTTAAGTGAATGGCGCAATCTGACTTGGCTGCTTCATTTCAGGTGGGAGTTTTGTGGCACCTGAACTCCCCAGGCAGCCTCACCTACTTAGATAACACTTCCTTGAAGCTTCAGCAGCACTCACCACAAAGCTCATGGTAACGGAATGATCTAATTGATTCAAATTATTTCAGATGTGAATGGTATCCTTAAAGCAAAGATCACCTGAAGCCCTGGGGGGAAATTCTGAAATGGAAATACAATGAGTTACAAAGAGGATTGAATGTGTTACCATTGCAATCTTATTTAACAACTTCATTAGAGAACCATAAGCAAGAATAAAAATTAAAGTTATAAAACTTACGGAGGATAAGGTAGATCTGAAGTAACTAAGTTAAAAAAAAAAAGAAAAACCATTAATGAGAGAAATTCCAGAAAGGAAAAGTCCAAAAGCAATAAATAAATTGAAGATGGTATAATATAAACATATGAATCTAAGAGGAAGTAAACTCTCAATACAAGCCAGATACCTTAAAATAGAAGTCAGAACAGTTCCGGCAAGAGAACCAGAGGATAATTTGCAATATGATACATAGGTACATTCGTTCAGTGTTGTCTGGGTTGCTGAAGGCCAAGTGGTCCTTCTGTCCAGTTTTGGTAAAAGAGCCATTTAGTTCATAAGGCTGTGACACTTCCATCCTGCCCATCTGCACCTGTGTCTTGCTACTGCTTCCTGTTTCTGCCAGCCACCGTAATCCATGGCCTGGAGACATGGATTAGGGCTAAGGGTTAAGACTAGCCCTCACAACCTTGAAAGATCAGTGGCAACTGAGACCGTGGATGCGAGATGTATGCAAACACAAGAGGTGGATTCAGACTCTTGGGCTGCCCTTGAAGCTGGTTCTCTATATGTTTGTTTGGCTTGCTTGGTTGTCCTGCTCCTTCAGGACTGCACTTAAAAAAGAAGCAAATAGGTAAGGTAAGGTACTGTAATCCAAAGGAAGTCAGTTTTAATGGTGGGATTTCAGGTAGTCTGACATATTTATGGGAGTAAAACACTTGGGCAAAGAGGACTACGTGGCACTTCTAGTAATGTCCCCAGGAATAACTGTCTTCTTTGCTTATACAAAAGCCTACAGCCTAGATTCCAGTGCAGAATGCTAAGCAATTATAAAGTTGGAAGGGTAAAGCGCTACTGTTTGTCTCTCTGTGTTGGCCTGTTCTGCTCTGTTAGAACCTGTATGTCATTAGTCATGACTATCTACTTTCTATGCAAAACTCAGTGCCTAAAATAGTCCTCTATACCTACCCACTACCAAATTATCGTTCCCCTCTCAACAAGCCTGGGAAAGGGAACGATGAGGGGACCAAGGATAAGGTGGAAAATTTGGGAGCCTGCACCCTTGCCTGCCAGAGGAAACTCACTAGGGAGTTTTGTATCCTCAGGAAGTATCATAAAGGCCCAGAGCTCCCTAGGAGGCCCAGGGGAACATAGGCCCGCAGGAAATGGAGGAGTTGAAAAGGCACCATTGGCTAGTGTGGCCTATTCCTTAGAGCTCTGTGTTTGGTGGAGTTCACAACCCTTGAATACTCAGGTTCCTGTGGCTTGCTAAGAGCCAGCTCATCTTCTAGACATTCTCAATTGTAGAAGACACATAGTTGAAGAGTAAAAGAACAGTTCATTCCTTGTTATGTTCTCTGTGCCCAGACAGCCTACCTGAGGGGGATTACCTCAGCTGGGAAATGCTCTCATCAATCACGGCTTTCCTCTGTAACTCCAAACAATTTAATGTCCTTTCTAAGATCATTTCCTCAAAAGTCCACACACTCCCTGGGGCCATATAGTTTCTCTATGGCCTTTGATTCCACTTTCAAGCTTCCTCCCCTTCCCATCTGGGGGATAGTGATTCCAAGACCATCAGGATGAAATGAAGGCCACCCTACAGATCATTTGTGATCCCGAGTTAGAGAAAGCTTTGAAGGCCAGCAAATTGTAGGCTTGTGTTTCAACAAGAGGGTGGAGGTATAAGAGTAAATACAATGGCCACCCAGGGCCATTGCATTTACTCTTGCAATTGGCTCAGTGGTAGAGCCTTGGTTGGGTGTTTGGATGTCCCGGGTTCGATTTCTGACCAGGGCACACAGGAGAAGCACCCATCTACTTCTCCACCCCTCCCCCTATTGCTTCTCTCTCTCTCTCTCTCTCTCTCTCTCTCTCTCTCTCCTCTTTCTTCCCCTCCTGCAGCCATGGCTCAGTTGGAGCGAGCTGGGCTCAGGCATGCACTGAAGATGGCTCCATGGCCTCTGCCTCAGGCGCTAAAAACCCGGCTCCAGTTGCAAGGGAGCAAGGGCCCAAGGATCAAGATGGGCAGAGCATCTCCCCCTAGGGGGCTTGCTAAGTGGATCCTGGTCTGCGGGAGTCTGTCTCTGGATAAAAATAATAAATAAATAAATAAAGTAAATGCAACAACTTTAGTCACTTGCAGGCTGTTGGATGAAGGTCAACAGAAGGTAGAAGGAATGAAATTGTTGCCTCAAAATATAATTAATAATACAGTTAGACCACAGGTAGGACCAGATCCCAGGCTTCGTTAGTATTGTCGGTTTCCTCAGAAAAATCAAATATATTACTTTAGGATATTAGCATTTAATATCCTTTTGAAACTCAAACAATGGCATATTATTAGTAAGAGAGAGAAAGGGCAGTCAATAAAATAATTACAGGGAAAACGGACAAAAGTGATTATTGTCTGAAGTAGTTAAACTGCATTGTGAAGCTTATTATAATTATTATTATTATTATTATTTTGGGCAGGATGAACCCAAGCATGAAAAATGACAAAATAAAATACTATCATTTTTTTTCAATGATAGCATGACACTATTTGGCACTGGTGACACAGTTCCTTATCAAGTAGCAGTCCTCTTTGAGAGATTTCTGGCAGAAATGGTCAGGAAGTCCCTCTTTCCTATCATTTCTGCCATGTATGCCCAGCGTGGCCTTGCTAGGAGCCAAGTGTACGCTCCCCACAGCTTCTTGCTTGGTGTAAATAGCTCTGGCTCAGTTCGGATTGAGTTGTGCTAAACCTCATAAACCTGGGACCAGCTCAATTCTGAGATTTTATAACAGGTCCCAAATGGGCTGACCTCACTAAAGACAAGGTCACTTTGTCCTTTTTGTAGAGAAGTGGATGATTCTGTCTATGGTGTGATATAAAGAACCCTGACAAGCCAGGTCTGCCGCCCCCACCGAGCCTCTGCAGTACCTCAAATTCCCACCATCAGAGTGACCCGTTCCCATTAGTTACTCTGCACCTCCTCTGTACCCCTTGAGAGGTGACAAGCTGCATCTCTCAGATTAGCCTTAGTCAGTTTACCAACGGAGAGAGCCAGTCGCCCAGGAGAAACCAGAGGGAAGGGAACACAGCGTCTCAGGCTGGACTTTGTCTAGAGAATGTTACCATATATTATACTTGACTCAGTTTCCCTACATAGAAACAGGGGCTCCTTTTAAAATGACAGATTTGGCAACATTTTAAAACCAAATACTATTAAAAACTAATAAATTTTTGTTATTTTTCTTCTCTACTTTACTTTTCTCTTTTATTTTTTTCTAAAGATTTTATTGACTGATTTTTGAGGGAGAGAGAGAAAGAGGGGAGGAACGGGAAGCATCAGATCATGGTAGTTGCTTCTGGTACGTGCCTGAACCAGGGAAGCCCAGGACTCCGAACTGGTGACCCCAGCACTCCAGGTCGAAACCCCATCCACTGTGCCACCACAGGTTAGGCAGTTTCCTCTTCTTAATCTAAGTCAGGTCCTCAAACTTTAGTGTGTGTCAGTCAACCTGGGTGGGCTTGTTAAAGCAGATTCCTGGGCCCCGACCTCAGGGTTTCTGACTTAGTAGTTAAGAGGTGGAGCCGGAGAAGCAGATGCTGTTGGTCCAAGGACCACACTTTGAGAACCGCTGCTGTCAAAGGGAAGAGTGGATTTCCTGGGCCATGCTTCCCATGGAAGTGTGAAAAGGAAGTGACCGTGCTCCTCTAATTATCCCAAACATTTACGTCACATGTTAATTCTTACAAAGTTACTCCATAAACTGTACTTGAACATCAGCAAAGCTGCGGATAAATTATTACACCTAAAAAGCACACAGTTTAATTTATAATCCTCAGAATTCTCCTGTGATTGAGGCAGAAAGGTTATAGCCTCTAAAGTGGATCTATTGTTCATGCATTCACACATTCCTTCCTCAAAAAACTTTTTGAAAACTCCAACTTAGGCCAATTAATATGACAGAAACTGAGGAAAGCTCAAAATCTTGATCTCAAGGAATATCTAATATTAAAATAAGAGAGGAAAGACAATTATGAAACAGTGTAGCTATAGTAACTAACATTTCTTTAAATATTAAAGTATATGAAGCATTGTCATATTGTATTTCCTATGATCCCCACTGGATACCTTGAAGGTAAATATTATTCCTGGATTCTTAAAAAACTAGGAACTTGAGGCTCTGAAACAATGAGTGGCTTCTGCATTGTCACTCCACTGGTGAGGGGTGGAGCCAACAGGCAAGCCAGGCCTCAAGATTCCAAAGCACTGGCCTTTGCTCAGATTGCCCTGCAGCTCTGACCCTGTAGGACGTGCCCCAGGGGTGCCAGAGGACTGAAGACAAGAAGGGCTCTTCTCTGGGAGTTTCAGAGCCTGTGGGAGAAATCAAAGTCAGTGGTTGCAGGATTTCACAGAAGAAAGCTCCCTCGGCAAGGAAGAAGGAAACTCTCCTCTCCAGAGCACCTGGAGCCATGTCTCTTGAGCAAATGTTATATTAAGTTGAGTCTTGCAAATTCCCTATGTGTTTTAGCCCATGGAATTCATTCAACTGTCTTACCAACTATTTTTGCCAATTATATTACTTTCTGCATAACACGCAGAGAGAAACACAATTCGAACTCACTGTCATGGTGGAGTTCTGTAAAGGAGCTATGCTGCCCTGAACAATATAGGGTATGCTTATTAGCCCCCTCCTCCCCTCGCCTTCCAGTTCTTTTCCTATGAAAAAACTTATTATACCTTGTCTTCCCCAAGGACTGCATCGTCTAATTCCCACAAAAAAAAGAAAACAAATGTTGGCCTTAAGTGACTCCATAGCACTCTGCCTTTCATTAGAAGGTGTGGTTTCCCGGGAGGCTCAGGAAATAATGAAGCCTGATTCTCTCCTTTGCACTAAGCTGAACAAAAACAAGTGCCCTTCCGAATGCCAGGGAGAGGGCCAAGGTGAGGAAGAAACCCAAGGACAAAGGCCATCCAGCTGACTTCATGCTGCCTGAATAAACTGCAGCCGTCACTCAGGGGCTAGGAGTTCTTCTCCTAGGATTACGGGTTTGGAGTCCAGGCCTTTTCAACCTGTCTAACAGAGTAGCCATCTCCCCATCAACTCACAGTCCCCTGTTTAAATCCAAAAGTTATCACACAATAAGATGTTGCATTATCAGAGAATTAATGATACAGAGATAGACAATTGTGTACTGACCCAATATCAAACCAATTAAGTAAATAAAACTAGCTACTGTTCCATCTCCATTTTATAGCTGAGTAAAAAGATTTAGAGAGATTAAGTTACACATGCAGATGATTGATTCGGTTGTTAAATACAGACTGGAAGGGTTTTAGTTAAGGAAGAAGAGGAGGAATGGGTGGAAAGCCAACAGGGCAAGGGCTTTTTGGCTTTTATGTCATCGGCTATTTTTCAAAGTCTTTCAACATAGTACCCTGCCAAAGTATGAGAAAGAATTTGAAACACCTAAAATTGCCTTTTTCTGGGCACCTCTACTAAATACATTTGAATCAACTTTGCTAAGACTTTGCAGGTTCAATGTTCATTGTTTCACTGAACCCTCAGGTAGCAAGCAAGCCCCAGGATGGAACCCTGAGCTGCTTGGAGGATGCAGGTGTCAGGGTGTCAGCAACTGGAGTAAAGGGCACGTGCCAGCAAGCCTCAGCTTCCTCGTGTCATCCTAACAAAGGAGTCAGGCAGGATTCCTTCACTCACATTTCTGGGGTCTGGGCTGGGAAGAACTGAGCAGGTTATGACAAAAGTAGGGCCTCTTGGGTATCTCTCTTTGTGGACCCTCATGGTCTCTTCAGGATGGTGTCTTCAAAGTAGCCAGGACTCCTTCCGATCAGCTCAGGGATCCAAAGCTGTGTGTCCAGAGCCGTATCGTGTTCTGTAAGCAAACCTCAGAAGTCACATGACAAACCTTCCTGCAAATTCCATTGGTCAAGTCAGGAAAAGGAACTGCCCAAATTGAAGGGAACTGTCTTTTTCAGCTTTATCAAAGCAGAAGAAAGAACCGTCCAACCTCTCAACAAAGTAATGTCAACATCACATTGAATGAAGAACCTGTGAGATTCCTCAGCTTTGAAAAATACAATCCACCACATAATGATTCTTGATATTCTACACGGACTCAGTTGAAGTTTACAAGTCAAATCACATCAGTAGATTTCAGTCTACACTTCTAATTATATCTGTGGCAGCCCCAGCATCTGATGTAAGGTTCGATCCAGAGTGTTTGCTTGATAAGTGTGTGTGGATTAGTTGTGATGTATTCTAGAAGGAAAAGAACTAAGTCACAGCTGGGTTCTAGTCCTTCTCTAACATGTCATTGTATAAATGGGTTTAACCTCTCCATTCTTATACTAATCTATAAAATGAAGAGTATAGTAGCTCCCCTTTCTAAAGCATGTAACTTTGGAGAATAATCCGTGTATTCACAGACCTCACAAATTTGAGGCTATAATGAGAAACCAAAAATGGTAGCAGAACTATATATTCTTTTTGTCTATGATTCTATCTATAGAGTTGCAGAAACTGCATCCAACTTATTCATAAAGGGAAATTTTCTTGGCAAAAAGATGTCTGACTAGCTAATGCCTTTCTGCTTTCAAAATCATTTTTGTACTTTAACAACAACCCCTTGTCCTGAAATCCAGTTCTTACACCTTGGCCCCTTTTACTTTTGGAAGAACTTTCCAAAAAACTTCTTAACTCATCCATGTAAATAGAAACCCAGCTGGCCTGCCTCCAGGGCTCTCCAAGCATGACCAGACTCTCTTAATACTCAGATTAGTCTAGGCTTTGCTGATTTCATCATTCACACTAATTCCAAAACTGATCAGGCATAGTTGACTTGAATAACCTAGAGGACAGCCCAAGGTCAGAGGGAAAGAGTGCCTTCATCAGTTAATACCATCTGCCAGAGGCACAGGAGGAAGGGAATAGTAACAAGAACTCTCAGGGTTATTAAAGCTATGCATGATCCAAGGGTACAGGTGCAACAAGATTCCTAGACTGCAAGTTAAGGAGACTGATGATGACAAAGGGAAAGAATGGCCAGGACAGTTGGGATGGCAGTGAGGGCCATGGTTGGGGACAAGAAGACCAAACTAAAAAGCACTGCGTTAACCATGAAAACACTAAAATGCTGTACAAATATATATTTTTCTGAATACAAAATTAGCACATGCTTAATATAAAAAATCTGGAAGGATGGAAAACTATAAATAAAAACCTATGATGCCATCATTTGTTGTCAATATTTGCATGTACTTCTTTCCAATCTTTTTCTATACATACGTATAGTTTAATGTCTTCATTTTTTAGTTTTAACCAGTATTTTCCTATGCATTATATAAACCATGGGAGGGAAAATTCTAAGGTAGCCTCCGAAAGTCCCTGTCCCTACTCACACAAACTGTGTCCCAGTCATTCAGTCAAGCACTAACTTAGATGACGCCATGCAGGAATTATGCAGGATTCATTTCAGTGAAACATCAGTTGACTTTAGGATGGGGATATTATCCTAGGACCCGACCTAATCACATGAGCACTTTAAACCTGGGACTAAAGATTAGAGATACAGTATAGGAAATCAGAAATCCAACCACAAGGGATTTTGTGTATGTGAATTGTTCTGTTGGAGAAGGTCACATGGCAAGGAATGTATGTGGCTCCTGGATGTTGAGACAGCTATCAAGAAAACAAGGACCTCAGTCCTATAGCTACAAGGAACTCAGTGTTGCCAGCAAACTGAACAAGCTTGGAAGTGGATTCTTCTTCAGTGCCTCTAGACCAGGACTCAGCATGGCTGACAACTTGATTTTAGCCATGTGGTACCCTGAGCAGGGAATCCATCCATTATGCCAGATTTCTGACCTATAGGTTTTTGAGCTAAATACCAGGTGTTGTTTCGAGCTGCTAAGTTGGTGCCAGAAGACTAATTCAACACCCTGTGTAAAAATACTTACTCATATCTCTGATTATTTCTTCAAGATTTATTTCTAGTAGTAGAATTAAGAGCACAAAGAATTTCAATATTTAAAGACTCTGTATTAACCAAATTTTCTTCTATAAAGGTTGTGAAAATTTACACTCTTGCTAACTACATATGAGTTTTTATTTTATTCCACTCTTACCTCTTCTGAAAATGTGAAATGATATTATACAAAGTGATCAGTACAGTAAATTCTTAAATAATACAATAAGGGGTTTTATCTCCAAATCAGGGAGCACTGAGAGGCCAAAAAATAAAAGGGACCTCTGTCATAAAATGGGATTAAAACCAGTATATATCGGCCCTGGCCCATTGGCTCAGTGGTAGAGCATCGACCTGGCGTGCGGAAGTCCTGGGTTCAATTCCCGGCCAGGGCACACAGGAGAAGCACCCATCTGATTCTCTACCCCTCCCCCTCTCTTTCCTCTCTGTCTCTCTCTTCTCCTCCTGCAGCCAAGGCTCCATTGGAGCAAAGTTGGCCCGGGCACTGAGGATGGCTCTGTGGCCTCTGCCTCAGGTGCTAGAATGGCTCTGGTTGCAACAGAGTGATGCTCCAGATGGGCAGAGCATTGCCCCCTGGTGGGTGTGCTGGGTGGATCCCGGTCAGGTGCATGCGGGAGTCTGTCTGACTGCCTACCCATTTCCAACTTAAGAAAAATACAGAAAACAAACAAACAAACAAAAAAAACAGTATATATCAAGGCAGCAAAATGCTATTGTCATCAAAGATATGGACAGTGTTTAGTTTAAGTTAGAGGACATAATTAAGGTGAAGAAAGAAGGTGTGTTCTGAGCCCAGGCATAAATGGTGGCTGTCATCTGAACGAATCTCATAGGGCTTTGTGGTAGAGCCATATATAATGTAATAACAGAAGAGAGGTGACTTGGCAAGGCAACAGGGAGTACGGTTGCCATGAATCCCTTTCCATTAACACCCTACCCTGGATGGAGACAAACATGAGTTGGCCTACAGTGCATGAAAAATGTAGAAATTCAAGTATCCACAGTTAGCTGAATATCATTAGTTTATACTTTTTTGAACAACTTATTTTATTACTTTTTTTCTATACAAATAAAAATAAAATATGGGTCTCAAAGAAAGAGCCCATTTTAGTATTGTAAAGTATGTGTTTATTGAGATAGACGTTTCTGTTAGTATAATAACAACCTTAAACAGATGAATCTTCTAAAAAGCTAATACTGATGACCTAAAATTCTAATCTCTAAAGCAACTGTTCAGATACTCGCTGATAACATTATTTCTGACTCCCATTGCCATCCACATCTTTTAGTGTAATTTTATCTTTTAGGTGCCTGTATATGGTAATCTTATGCATCGAACAATTCCAGAATTTAAAAATGTTTCCATTTAAATATTTCAAAAATGTATACAATCATCAATAAAAAATTTTAATATATATGAGACAATCTGTTACCATACCAGCACAATATAAAAGCAAAAAAAAATAAATCAAAGTAAAAAGTGGTTTTAATTAATCTGTGAATCCTTACCACAGATATTTTCTTCATGGGGCTTTTAAAAATCTAGGAAATAGCTCCCAAGATTACATGAATGAGAGCCTGAGAGCTCCATGCCCCAAGATGAAAATCAGTATTGTAACAATATCTGTAATTTACTTTAGAATAATACAATACTAGCAGTGTTACCTGAAGTGTTTAAGTTAAAGTTAAGCTACAACCTAAGGCATTGTTAATATTTGAAGTCATTAGGAGTCTACTCTCTAGGACTGGGACTGGGACATGGTCTTTAAATATCAATATCAGGCATTTCAGGAGAAAGTCTATGTATTATGACAAGGAACCTTAGAAGTAATTTTCACTAGTGAAATTAGTGCTATCCAAGCTATATGTTTGGCTACGAAAATTACAGACACCTCTGCCTTTGTATAAGTGAAGTCTAAGGCTCTGGGGAGCACAGCAGGCTACCACTGAGAGGGGAGAAACCAAAAGAATGCAGGAAAGGGGGCCTGCAAGGTCTGGGATCTTACACTTAAGCCAGTGACCTCAGGGTTTCAGACTGAGGGAGGAAGGGCTGACTGAAAAAGTTTGAAAAATAACAAACCACAGCTGTCGCCCCTTTTATCAGTTCCCTGAAATAAACTTGCAGCACCAGCAAGAAAAATAAGATATGTGAATAGTCAAAGACAGACAGTCCAAACTTCCTCTCTTACCTCCACCCTTTCCCAAACACACAAAAGTCATATAGGTCTGTAGACAAAGAAGTCTAAAAAGTCAGGCACTTGTCACGTGAAAACTAAAGTTGTAAAGGTATATTAGACTCAGAAAAACTAATTTTGGGGAGCTCATGCTTTGGTGCTACTATCCCTATGTGTTCCACCGACTACTTCTTCCTCCATCAAGTTGTCTGGGCGTCTATTAGCCTCTGTTTGCAGCCATTTCCTGCTATACCACCTTCACAGTAACGCCTGTGGTCTTAAATTGTTTCAGCCTGTGTTTATCCATTTGATGCTGGATGTTGTTTCCTGATCTAACTGGTTTAGCTAATGCTGCTGACAGAATATTGTATTTTCCACAAAATTAATGAATCATGAGGTTCTTGTCAGAGTTCCTAAAAGGACAAGAAGGCTTCACTGGGTTTATCAGAAAAAGATGTTTCAATGTTTTGTGACTTCTGGCTAAAAAAAAAAAAAAAGTATTTTGTTCGAAAAACTGATTTTCATCTTAACAGGTCATGTGGTAGCAACATTGTAGAGAAGGGATCACAGTCCTGGGCTCTGTCTCATTGGCACAAGCTTCCATTTTACTGAAGTAACCTGACCATGTGGAGTCATTGATTAGCCAAGTAAATTTACAAGTCAAAAATATTATAGTACAAGAGTACCGGTAAATATAATGCAATACAGAATGTATCCATTCCTCTATAAAGCTGTTTATCAAGTGATAGGTTTGTCTAAATAGGAATCTCATTTACAGTAGTTAGAGATAAATACCTGACTTGCTACAACTACTTCCAAAGCAATGTTGCAGTTAGTCCAGAGATTTATAATTCTCAAGTACTAGTACTTCTAAGGTTTAATCATTATAACTAAAAGTATACACCAACACAAGAAAGGTCCTCTGTTTTGCCCCTTCCTGTGTGCTTGCCATGTGATCTCAGGAAAAAAAATTAGATACCCCTCTAAGCCTCAGTTTTCTCATGGATGAAATGAGGAGTTAAACTAAGTTATTTCTAAGTTCGATACTACTTCTAGACATATGTAAATCTATTCATTACAGAACCATTTGTTGAGGACCCACCAACCTGAGAGCTCCTAGGCAGGAGCTGAGGGGGGAGGATAGGATATAAGGCTAAGAGTAAGACATAAAATGACAGAGTTTCCGACCTCAACAAGTCTACAATGTAATATATGAAGTGTCACAAAAGAGATGTCACCAGTGTTGAGAAAACAAAGAAGATAGAGTATTTCATTCTAAAGGAGGTTTTCAAAGATTTCATGAAGATAAGGACAATTAAGTTAAATAATCTTCCTGAAAAGCTGGGATTATAAAAGACTAAAATGGAATCAAGAAAGAATGTTTCATTCAGCTCATGCAGTGCGTAGGTGAGTGCATATAACAAAGCAACATACTTCCTTCCTATTCAATTCCTGGCCTTTTCTTGGAAATTTAAATTCATGGAACTCTTTTTATTTGTAAATATGGTTATAGATATATTTTTGGAACTTTTGCAAAATTTACCAAAGCCATTTTTGAAAGTCTCAATATTTAAAAAAGAAACAAAGAGAATAAATAAACATGGCCTTCAACATATTTATGTCAGTTAATTACTGTATTGATTTTCTCTCCTGAGACAGTCACAGGTGAAGCCCAGAGCTGCCAATATCTCTTGGCAGACCTGAGAAAAGGAGAAGGGAGAAAAGGTGTCAGCATTTTATATAAAGGTCAGCATATGCTACTCAACAGGAAACACTAAAAAAATAAAAATGAATGCTTATCTTTTTCTGGTTCACAAGAATGCACCAATAGAATATCAAAATATAGCAGTAGCATTATGTTGTGGGTGAGAAAGATGGAGTGCTGTGGGCTCTCTCTGCATATATGACAGTGAAACTAAGTCAGATTCATTTTAGTTAAAACCTCATTAGAGTGTTCCTCATAGACACACACATACCACACATACACAGGTACATGTATATGCACTATTTAGATGTATTAATACATTTAATTCTCTCTACAACTATATAAAATAGTGATTATTTTATCCTCATTTTATTAATGAGAAAAATTAAAGCACAATAAAGTTAAGTAATTTGCCCAAAGTTACTAGTAAATGTCAGGTTCCGGTTTCAAGTCTGTGCTGTCTGGTTGTAGAAGATGCTATCAACCCCTCTCCACCTGACTGCCTTTATATAGTTCCCTAATTACAGAGGCAGGTGGAGAGCTTTACATCTGTTCTGCCATGTGTATAAAAAGTATCAAGCAAACCAAGTAGTGAGATGGCCTCAGAATCATTGTTTTTCCTCAGATCCTGGATCCCTAATGCAAATAAAAAAAAAATTAATATGCCATGAACCGTCAGGAGAAAGCTGGGTGGCAAGCTGCACATATAAATCAGGTAAACCTGAGGTTGGTGGGAGCCATTTAAGTGTTTCCAAACCTGAAGAAGTCGATGCTAGACCAATCAGATGGGCATTTTAAACATACAAGAGGGAAATTAAGAGAAATGAAATCTGGTATATGAAAAGATGCTCATCTTCGTTAGCTATTAGAGAAATGCAAATCAAAACAGCAATGAGATACCACCTCACACCTGTTCGATTAGCTATTATTAGCAAGACAGGTAATAGCAAATGTTGGAGAGGCTGTGGAGAAAAAGGAACCCTCATACACTGTTGGTGGGAATGTAAAGTAGTACAACCATTATGGAAGAAAGTATGGTGGTTCCTCAAAAAACTGAAAATAGAACTACCTTATGACCCAACAATCCCTCTACTGGGTATATACCCCAAAAACTCAGAAACATTGATACGTAAAGACACATGCAGCCCCATGTTTATTGCAGCATTGTTCACAGTGGCCAGGACATGGAAACAACCAAAAAGCCCATCAATATATGACTGGATAAAGAAGATGTGGCACATATACACTATGGAATACTACTCAGCCATAAGAAATGATGACATCGGAACATTTACAGCAAAATGGTGGGATCTAGATAACATGATACGAAGCGAAATAAGTAAATCAGAAAAAACCAGGAACTGCATTATTCCATACGTAGGTGGGACATAAAAGTGAAACTAAGAGACATTGATAAGAGTGTGGTGGTTACGGGGGGGAGGGGGGAATGGGAGAGGGAAAGGGGGAGGGGGAGGGGCACAAAGAAAACAAATAGAAGGTGACAGAGGACAATCTGACTTTGGGTGACGGGTATGCATCATAATTGAACGACAAGATACCCTGGTCTTGTTATCTTTGAATATATGTATCCTGATTTATTGATGTCACCCCATTAAAAAAATAAAATTATTTAAAAAAAAAAAAGAAATCTGGTATCTAGAAAAAATATATATAGTCATAATTTTAAAAATCAGGAACTATTAAACACAGTTTTCAAAAATTGAATCTTAACTGAAAAATAGTGAAATAACAGGATTTTTACAGTCAGAAAAATAACGAAAGCGCCTGAAAAATGATACTGGTTGTGAAATCTTCCAAGAATTTAAAACTGGAAGTAAAACTGATAAAGAATAGCTGGCATATTGGAAACTGTCAGAATTAATAAAACGTTCTGACTAGCGTTATAAAATCAGAAGAGTTGGTGAAGATATTTACTAATTCTTTCAAAACATCTATAAAAGAAAACAAAGATTGCTTGATACTCAGATACCTTAGAGAAAAGGATTGAAAAATGTGAAATATTAGATAGCAAAAATATAATTATACTTCAATGACTTTTAGATTCTATCTATGTGAAAAGTATTTCCTGTGATAAATAAAAATCAGTGTTAATACAAACAGCATTATCAAGGTACATTATTTCTATTTCAACCACTAGAATCATCCTTATAATAAGTGAGAAAAGTTGATTTTGAAGCAGTACTATGAATGTGATTATAAGCACAGTAGTACCAAAAGAATTTGTATCAAGACTCTGTGGAAACTGACTGATTATAATATCATTAAGATTACTATTTAATCTGAAATTACAATATAAACTATAGTAGCATTGAATGCTAGCATTAAAAGAATATATAAAGGTGGTGGGAAATGTCCTATGTCACATACTAAAAAAGAGAAAACAGTAAGACCTCTAAAGAAAGTGGACATTAGGCACGGTTTTAAGGTGTCCATAAAGAGGCTGATGTTTAAATACTGTGGTGACAGATGAGATTGGAATTCTGTAAGCTTACAGCAAATCTCAGCATTCTCAGCTAGTTACTTAAAACTCCAAATCTCATTTCAGTTCTGTGCCAAAGGAGGTAATATGGAAAAATTAACTGACACGAGATATCAAGAGCTTTCCTTGGTGCTTGGCGTGTAGTAATGCTAAATAAGTATTAATTCCCTTTCTCCAATTCTGTTCAAAGTTCTCCCCCCCCCAAAAAAAAAAATGGAAAAGGCACAGCCTTTGAGGAACTTGTAATCATGTTGGAATGCTGAGATTTACAACCAGGGAACAGTGAAAGAATATGAGCAACATATGAGCAAAAGTGAGAAATAAGAACACTAAGGTGTTCACAAAAGACAGAAACAGGAAGGCATACTTTGGTTACCTGGAGGAGATAGGATGTAAGGAGGACCCTCATGCACAGGTTGGATGCTATAAGTTGATTAGCAGGAGGAGCCTTTTCCAACCCAACTGGGTAGAACAATAGGATCTGGGAGTTGGGCCTGCATCTTCATGAGACAGGGAGATGACCAACAGCCAACCCAAAGCTCAGCCTGGGGGACGCCAGACAACACCTGCTGGCAGTTATTTCTCTTCGAAGGGCTTTCACTTCATCTCAGTCAGCTACCAAATTCCTTTTCCCAACACACTTGCCAGCAGAGGTACTTTCACTCTCTAAAACTACTTCCTGCCCTGATGAAATGTGTGAACAGAAACATCAAAATCAATTGTTCTGAATCAAGAGTTTGAGATGTATCAGGTTCCCTGGGGGACAGGAGCTCATGTAGAGAAGATCAGGTAAAGGTGATTCTGATACACTACACCCTGAGGACATCGGGAATAAATTAATACTAAAGAGATCAATAAGAGACAAAATCAATATGAGAAAAAGCACCACATCAATAGAAATCAGACATATAAATAGATCTGAACAGTATAACATACAGAAGAGCTGCATCCAACAATTGTGGTCATCACAACAAATAGGAAAATCTCTGGCCTAAAGTGTCCATGTATGATTATTAAATAAATGATGCATGATCCCAGAGTACTAAAAATGTACTCAGGATTGTTCTGCAGAATGTGACCTCAGTGGCTGAAATTACCAGGCTTCTCTTTCCAAGTGAGGAAATGATACATTCAATCTGTTCACATCCTAAAACAGAATTATAAATGGCAGCAGACCTCTCAAAATCATGACTTTGGTTCCACCAAGATCAGTTTTATGTACGATGGCAAATGTCTGTTGGTTCTGTCTCTGAAATTCAGTCACAAGTACACAACTGTAGACAAGGTATGCCAAATGCTGGTCAGGACAGGTGGACAGGTGGACAGGTGAGTGTTTATGGAGTGATAGTTCCGTCCCCTTGCAGGCAACTGTTCAGCAGCATGCCTGGGTGAAGAATGAGGTTATATATAGCCCAGTTCACCAATATGCATACCAAGAGCAATGGTTCAATCCTAAAATGAATGCAAATTGTCCTGAGTACCTTTTAGACTAAAAATAGATGTAAAAATAATATGGTAATAGATATGCTTTCTTTAGTCTCCAAACATATTGCTGCTGACCCAGCATTGGGAGGGCAATCCCTTAAGGCCAGCTCACCCAGTGGTGGTGATGGATTTGCAAGCAGTCTGTGACCAACAGCACATATTTGTAATTGGGTGAAGGAACAGGGCACAACAAATCAACATAAGCAGAAACAGTGTTTGTCCCTTTGGCTCATCAGAGCTTGCAGTGGTACTTATGGGTCACACTGAGACTCTACCAACTCCTTCACCCCTGACCTCACCTTCATCCCATCATCACTCCGACGGTTTAGGAATAAGGAAAATAACATTGCCCTTTGAGGGTTCAGCTCTAATATTAACAAATAGTAGCAGTGAGCAAGGAGATGCCCAGTTACTTTAGGACAGAGTGGCCCCTGGGTCTGCAGGATTAGACCACGTCCTGGACATAAAAATTTATTGACTTGGGAATGTTCTAAGCCTACCAAACAAGAGATTTTTAGTTTTCTGGCTCAACTTCCACATGGCTTCTCTCACTCACCATGCTCTAAACAAGTTCTTGACATAGGAGACCAGTCCTAGGCTTTCAGCATTGCAGAGTAGGGAGGCAGGGAAGAGAGAACCAGGCCTGGAAGGCCAGCAGTCAAGAGAAAAAGCTTTTTGCTTGCTGGCTGAATGCCCAGGTTGCAAGTCCCTTTTCTTGTGGAGAATTTGGGTAATAGATTAAAATATTAGAAAAACTTTTTTATATAAAGAAACAAAGATCTGGGGATAAGGCTAAAGTCAGATGAAAGGGGGGAAGGAAGGAAGGGAGGGAGGAAGGTAAGAGGGAAGGAAGAAGAAAGGGAGTCATTGATTCAGGTGAATAAAAATCCAAACATCAACGTCAAGTATGGCTATCCCAAGAGCCTAATGTGTTACCAGGGGCCTAATTTCTTTCCTTTTCCGTGTTCCTCCTTATTCAAAGGCTGTTCCATTTTGAACACATTTGAGGCCATGTGCTCCACTGTACATGAAGGGAGTATATTTCTGCCCTGGAATTCCTAGAAGGAACCCAGAATATAGTCTAATTGGACTATTTAGGTCAGAGAATCATACATTCTGGTTCTTTAGGACATTCTGGTTTCCTATTGGCCTGGAATAATTATTAGTGGTACCTCTTCTCTTTCAGTCTCAAATCTATTCCAATTTGGATGATAAACTGTATGGTTGGATGAAATGCCTGAATGACATTTGCTTATTAGGCCAACCATGGTCTACACCTAAACCTGACATTTAGATCAGCTTTCCTAAAGTATCTGGATGCCCTGGTAAGATATGGCTACCAAACTAAACTTAAGTATTATGAGGAAGAGGGAATAATTGGTTGCTGTATTAGATTAAGTACTTCAGAGAATAGACCTAATTGGAATATACAGTGTGTCTGTAAAGTCATGGTGCACTTTTGACCAGTCACAGGAAAGCAACAAAAGATGATAGAAATGTGAAATCTGCACCAAATTAAAGGAAAACCCTCCCAGTTTCTATAGGATGATGTGGCAGCATGTGCACATGCGCAAATGATGATGTAACACCATGTATACAGCGGAGCAGTCCACAGCCATGCCAGTCGAGATGTGGACGGTACAGAGGAAAGTTCAGTGTGTTCTGTGGCTCGCTAAATTCGAATCCATGACCAGAGTGCAACGTGAATATCGGTGCGTTTATAAGAAGCACCACCACATAGGAATAACATTACTCGGTGGGATAAGCAGTTGAAGGAAACAGGCAATTTGGTGGAGAAACCCCATTCTGGTGGGCCATCCATCAGTGACGAGTCTGTAGAGGCTATACGGGATAGCTACCTAAGGAGCCCTAAAATAATCTGTGTGTGAGCCCACATCGAACTGCACTGAATAGGTATGAAACTGGGAGAGTTTTCCTTTTATGTGGTGCAGATTTCACATGTCTATCGTCTTTTCTTACTTTCCTGTGACCAGTCAAAAGTGTACCATAACTTTACGGACACACTGTATATGGCAGGTGATAGATAGAGGATAGATAGATAGATAGATAGATAGATAGATAGATAGATTACAAGAAGTCCCAAGATCTACAGTCAGCAAACTGTAGACTCAAAAAAGCCAACAGTATAATTGTTCAAGTCTGAGTGCAAAAGTCCTGAATGCCAATGGAGTAAGTTCCAGTTCATAGAATAA
Organism: Saccopteryx bilineata; assembly: GCF_036850765.1. Taxonomy (NCBI): domain Eukaryota; kingdom Metazoa; phylum Chordata; class Mammalia; order Chiroptera; family Emballonuridae; genus Saccopteryx; species Saccopteryx bilineata. The sequence continues at coordinate 265,344,691 of NC_089490.1, read as the reverse complement.
GTTCAAAGACATGAGAAGATGATGTCCTAGCTTGAAGACAATCAGGCAGAGGGAATTCTCTCTTATTTCATCTTTTTTGTTTATTCAGGCCTTCAACACATTGGACGAGGCTCATCCACACTGGGGAGAACAATCTGTTCTCCTCAGTCTACAAATTTCATCTAAAAGCACTCTCACAGACAAACCCAGAACAATCTTTAACCATGTATTTGGGCACCTAGTAGTCCAGACAAGTTGACACAAAAAATGAGCCATCATAGTTGCTGTGTTAGCAATTAAAATTTGCTATGAGATATGAACAATTGTATTTCTAGTGTAAAATTAGTACATAGGCTTTCTGCTTTATATATTAATTCCTGTTTACTAGACTAATGAAAACCAACACCTGAAAAATAAATTTGTATTCAGTATGCTGATAATTTTAGAAACTGAGCCTCTTAGTGCTCAGTAAATGTAAATAACACTGGGGAACAAAATTTTTGTTGCATCCACAAAAACACTTGTTCTTAACTAATTCAAGTGTGCTGATCTCAAATCTGACATTAGTTTTTTTCTGTAAGCTACAGTTTTTTTGCAATTCAAGATTTTAGGTTTTTATCTTATTGTAAAATTTTCAACATTTAGTTTAACATAATGAAGTAGAATGTCTTCTTGGGCATCATCTTTGTGAAAATATAATAATTTATATAGTGCAGTAAATACACTAATACACTAAAAGATTATTGTATCAGAATTTGTCTACAATTTCAAATAGAACATTTTAAAACACTTATTTTAATCATAAAATTTATGCAAAACTTCTTTAAATTCTATTCAGGCAAAAATTTGCGTTTGTAGCTCTTGTGTTTGTGTACTTGTTGAGAACAATCTCATTTGATGCTCCAGCAGTATTCTGCTCATCACTTATAGCTCCAAGATTTTTGGGAAACTTATCAAGGTGACTGTTCAGGAAGTGAATCTTAACGCTCATGTTACATCCAATGTTGTGGAAAGCCAACAGCATCCTTTGAACCAGAAGTTCATACTTTTCTGCTTTTCTGTTGCCAAGGAAGTTCTTTGTAACTGCCACAAAAAACTGCCATGCTGCTTTTTCCTCCTTATTCATCTTCCTGGCAAATTCTTCATCACGTATGAGGGTTTGAATCTGAGGTCCATCGAATATACCTGCTTTTATCTTCTCAAAAGACAAGGCAGGAAAAGCAGAGATAATATGTTGAAAGCATTCACTTTCTCTATTTAAAGCCTGGACAAACTGCTTCATTAAGCCAAGTTTGATGTGAAGTGAGGGAAAAATGATCTTGTCTCAATTAACTATAGGTTCATTCACAATATTTTGCATCCCTACTTCCAGAGCTTCACGTTTCAGTCACTCCTTCTGTGTCCAGTGTTTATCCCAAGCTCAGCTGTCCCACAAACACAGAAAGCAAGGATACTTTGTGAAACCTCTCTGTTGTCCTAGCAGGAAACTTATCATTTTAAGATCCACACAAATGATCCAGTTATGCTCCTCATACTTCAGAAAGTCGAGGACAATTTTTATGTCATTATGATCTTCTCGCAGATGAGTTGAATAACCAATTGGAACTGCTGAAAATAGGCAATATATGCACATGTCACAAATGATGAAATATTGTGCCTTTGACATTGAAGTGTGTAACAGCCACATATATAACAGAAGGTGTCAGGACTATTCTTACATTTACACCTACTCGAAGAAGCCATGATTCAATCTTAAAACAAAGTAAGAGGGTGTTTTTATCAGATAATAATTTTTTACATTTTAAAACAACTACAATTATGTAAAAGTGATGTTTGTAAGACATTAATTGCCTTGTGGTTATGTTCAATCCAAGAGTCATTGCCCTTTAACTCCAATTTAAAAACCAATGCATGCCATTAACTGTAACAAAAAGAAATTAATATTGCATAAAAACTAGAGCATGTACCAAAAAAAATGGATTTTGATTTGGAATCAGCGATGCAGAAATATATAGAAATAGTTCTAAAATCTCATGCAACAGAAAATGAAAGTAAAATTGTTCCTCAGTGTAATGAATGCTACTTAGAACATAGCCAACTGACCTTTCTCTGGGGAGGCTAACTTTGCTGTTGTACATTTTATTCAGTAATACACATTCTAGCTTAAAAACCTTTTATTCAAAATGAAGCAAAGGGTTAAGCAACCACCTAGTAAACATAAAACAAAGTAGTGAGTCACTCAGTATTTTAAGTTCCAAAACCAAAAAGCAGTTAACTTTTTGTATAGAAAAAGAATAAACTTAGTGTAATAAAAAAAATGCAAAAAATACTTTGGATCTTATAAACCAATTTCTCACCAGTATTATCCTAAAAGAAGAATATATCCTGTTAAAATGATATTATATTCCTTTCTGAAAAAGTAGATAAATTATTTGGAGCTATGAATACATTTTTAATATTCTTTGGTGTTGAGCTTTGACACATAACTTTTTCATCTTTAAGACAAGAGATTTCAAATGTGATGGTCAGGTATAAATTATTACATGTTGCTTTCAGCATAATTAGAAAAGATGCCAAGCTTCAGTTCTCTGAAGTTGAAAATACATGGCTATTGCAGCTTTCTCTTCATATTTTTTGGACTCCCTTAGTTCCAACTCTAGGAATTAGAAAGTTTTCTTCCTTCCTTCCTTCCTTCCTTCCTTCCTTCCTTCCTTCCTTCCTTCCTTCCTTCCTTCCTCCCTTCCTTCCTCCCTCCCTCCCTCCTTCCCTCCCTCCCTCTTTCTCTCTCTCCCTATTTTTCTTTCTTTCTTTCTTTCCTTCTTTCTTTCTTTCTTTCAAGTTATATGTTCAGCAACCTAACCCAGAAACAGAACCATGATCTCTTATGAATTTAATCTTCTCATGTGTGTGACCTAATCTTTATTCTCTGATGGCTCTGTTGGTGTGAAACTGAAGAAACCTAGCTTTGGCAATGAAGAGGGTTTTTCGAACTTGAAATGTCTCTGGAGCTAGGATCATACATGAACATAAAGACTGATACCAGTTTCTCACTTGGAATATGCTAAGGGGTAGAAGTTGGTCAGTGTGGTCTCTCAGTAGAAAAAACAAGAGAGAGGACAGCAGTAGGGAATCTTGCACTGTGATTATTTGGGGTAGCAGGAAGGTGTGAGTTTCCTGTGGCCCAAGCAGATATCATTAACAGTAGCTAGGCTGAAGCCTAGCTAGAATAATCTTGAAATTATTCTACCCAAGAAGGAAGCAAACTGGGGCAAGAGAGCCCTAGTGTAAAATTAAGGAATAATATAAGGGTCACCTGGGAGGGGTTGTTGTGAAATTCAACTGAATACATTGCTTGTATCAGAGAGTGATACAATACTATTTTTCATAATCACCAAAGAATCCATATTTGTACTCAATTAAAAAGTCAGACATTGGATGCCAGATTATAACAACATTATAACATAATACTGTAACTTTTGTCTCTCTGATGCCCATCCCTTCCCTAAAGAAGCCAGAAGCAACGAGGAAGGAGTAAGAGGAAAAATGATAGAAAAGCCCACACTCCCTTTCCCTGCTGCAGGGTGGGAGTTGTGAATGGAAGAGGGACAGTGAATTGAGTGTGAGCTTAAAGTTTTTATTTAGAATAGACAGTACCATTTAATGCCTGAAAATATAATTATGGAGAACATGATCATAACAGGAAATAACAGAAAAGCTAAAGGCCTATTGTCAAGATGTCATAAAGGGCAGGGAAGGGAGATTCAACAGAGTATGGTTGGAGGCAATAGTTTGCCAAAAATAAGTCATTTTCTATTCAAACCCCATCAATTTAATCTTGTTCTATTAAAAACAGAATCTATACACACACATACACATATTATATGGATTATTTTAATTTTTGTGTAATACCATATTGTGAATATTTCTCATGACATTCAATATTCTTCTACACCTTTTTTCTGGCTTTATAATATTCCTTTTTAATAAATATACAATAGTTTTAACTGATTCCCCATTATTAGACATTTTGATTATTTTGCCTAAATTTGCTATTATAACCAATGCTATAATAAATAACTTAAAATATAAAGCTTTGCTCATAATTATGATTAGTCCTTTGGGATATATCATTAGAGGTGGAATTACTACATCAATGATTATACATATAAAGTTTGGAATATATAGTGCCAAATTTTAATTTAGATAATTTATTAACGAATGCATCTTTAATATTCATATCAATAACTCCTCAAAATCTTCTTGAGTTTATATAAATTTTTATTTGTCAGAATTGAAAGTTGAAAGTAGAATATTCTAGATATCAAAAATTGTGTTGCATGGCATTCAGTTAATAAAAAATATTCCATTCTAAATAAGAACTTGTACTTTCAATAATGCTTACAAAAATTCAAATCAAACTACAATCTACCATCACCTTCAACATAAATCTACCACATATTTATTTAGTTTCTGAGCTTTCAGGTAAAATAGTCTTAATGATACTCACCCTCAGTATCTATTTGAAATGTCCTCACCAAGAAGAGTGTAGAAAAAGGTTGTTTTTCCATGAGCAGGGATTTTGGGGTAATAGCTGGTCTCCATTAATACTTGGCTTAAATATCTGTGCAACATCCAAATGATCAAAATTGCAATATTTCAATATACCATACTCCTCCTGTGTTTTCTGGGGAAAGAGAAAAACAAAACTGAAGTGACACATAACATGGTTAAACTAACTGCCAGACACATAAACTGTTTTTATGTATTCTAAACATAGAACAGTTCAATAGTCATAATTATTAGTCTGTGCGTAATAATAACAAATCTCTGGAATTAACATTGTTTATAAGGTGTGCATGAAGTATTTGCACAAATGTCATCTCAACTGAATGTTGTAACTCCATTGCAAGAAAGATTTTGTTATTTCTCACTTGATACACAAGGAAAGAAAAGCTCAAACTATTTAGCTTGCTTACCCATAGACATATAGCTCTGGTACAAACATAGCCAGGAGTCAAAACTGTACCTTAATTTCAGGTCTAGAATTTTTCTACCATGCTATTTTGCCCCATGGTCTGTTTGTTTGCTGATTTATTTATTTAATAGTTACTGACCATCAAGACGTGCCAGGGACTGTCCTAAATACTGGTATAAGACTGGTAAAGATGGGCCAAATCCCTGTCTACTCAGACCTTGTGACCATTGGGAGGGCTGGGGATGGCAGGAAGGCAATAATCAAAACTTAATTTGCAATATCTCAGGGAAAGATAAATGCTGTGAAAAATGAATCACTGTTAGAGGAGAGAGACTGATGAGACGCTGCTTGCAGTTAAGTTCGCTTTCGAGTAGGGACTCAAGCAAACTGAGGAGCAACAGAATTCCATGAGGATCTTGGGAACCTGATTTTTAACATGAGTAGCTATTCTCACAGAACAGCAAATGTCAGGCTCACTTTCTGTTAGCAGAGAAAGATCCATTCTGTTTAAATAAAGACTCATCTGAAGAAAGGCAAAGGCCAAATAGCATATCCACCACCCAGAAGCAAAAGATAAAAGCTGCTGGGAGTTCTGCCTCTGAATGACACGGCTTTGCAATCTTCACAGCTTTCTTCTTGGCATTGGGGAACATAGCTTTTTATTTCACTCTTTTTAAATAAAATCTTGCAAGTTAGCTCTAGACTCAAATTAAATTTCACTCACAATCTTGTAGGTACCTCTAATGGATATTTAATAAGAGACAAGGAGGGGGGTTTAATTTCTTTTCTGTATTTTATTAATTCTTATTAACATGTTAAAAAGTAGAACTATTTTCCACCAGATGTTTTTAGTCCTCAGCATCAAGTGATGGGGTTTACTATTACTCAGTTGCATCTTTAGTATGAAGTATTGGAGATTTTGATCATCCAGTCATTTAGAGAAATCAAATAAATTAAGAAAGAATTATAATGTAGGAAAAGATTTGAATAAATCTTGCAGATACTAAGTAAAGAATAGTTAAGAGATGCCAAAGCTTTAATTTTATTATATGTGTGACCTTATAATGTAGTCTGTGTAGCTACTGAAATCCACCACCATGATTACTGCTATTGTCCTTGAGCTTTTTCTGTGTGACAGGCTGTATGTTAAGCACTTCACATGCATGGTGCAGAACTCTCTAAAGGTCTCCCAAAACAACAATATACATTTTTTATGTGTAGGTATATATACATAAAACTAGTAAAAAGCCTAAGCTTTCAGGAAATCTGCTAAACTGACTCACTGCCAGACCCCAGAGCTGTGCTCACAGCCTCACTGCTGGAGCTTCAACAACCTGGACATTGACTAAAGGCGGATGAGACTTCATAGCCACACATAATCCATTCCCCTCAACTTAAGAAACCACAAAATTGAAAGCCAGCTCAAGCAGGCCAAGTGCACACTAAGGTTGCTGGTTTGAAACCCCAGGCTTGCCTGGTCAAGGCACATATGGGAGTTGATGATTCCTGCTCCTCCTCCTCTCTCTCTCTCTCTCTCTCTCTCATCTCTAAAATGAATAAATATAATCTTAAAAAAAAAAAAACCAAGCAGGCTAGTGCATGAGAACTGGAGAGAGAGATTAAGGATCACTCTGCTTTGTAGTGAATGAAATTTGCTGAGCTCCTCTTGAGTCGGAGCTGTAGACGGGAGCAGAGTTATCAAAAGCACAGTCCTGCCCTGCTATGGCTCTAAGGCAGTGGTTCTCAAAGTATGCACCAGGGTGCACTGGTGCGCCCTAGAAGATTTCCAGGTGCACCCTATGGTATTCCAGAGACATATGTGCCTACTGGGAACCAAAAACCAACACGGTTTTTGGGGTTTAGATATTTTGGGGACAGAGGTGTGGGGAATGGGCTGTAAGCTGATCGTCTGCCCAACCCCCCAACTCACTTGCTTGATTAGGTTGCAAAAGGCTGTTAAGCTGTGGTGCTCGATTGTTCACATGACCCCCCATGTTCCCCGGAAAGACTGGAGGCAAGTTTCTTTTATCCTTTGGTGTAAAGTTAAGATGATATTTATGGTGGGGTTTTGGATTGATGATTAAACATAAGGAATTGTCTCTTGAAGCCTTTTGGATTTCTATAAAAGAAGAATAATATGTAGCAATATCTAAAAAAGTTTTGAACATTTTACTACAATTTTAAACATCATATTTATGTGAATTGGGATTTTCTATCCTCAACACAATTAAGAGTAAAAAGAGAGGAATTCTTCAATGTATTGAGGAGGAAATGAGAGTTTGCCTTTCAAATCTATGCCCCAACATTGAAGAAATGGCTAGGACACATCAGGCTCATGTTTCTCATAAACACAAGAATGAAAAAACAACATATTTGTGCTGGGACCTGCCAAATTTACTAAATCTTACTAAGAATATATCTATAGATATAGAAAGATAACTTTTTTGTCTTTTTTTTAATTTTTCTAACCCCTCTTTTTTATGAGTTCTAAAAAGCATAACAAAAAATGTAACATAAAAATGTTTTTTAATGTCAGGATAAATTTATTTTGTTGTATTTCTTTCATTTAATTACCATAAAAGCACACTTGGACTTTATATTTTTTCTTTAATATTTGACTTGATTATTATAGTATGTTTCTCAGAAATCTGTATATAGTGTGCCTACAATTATTTGTAGGATTTTATTTTTTATTTTTTTATTTTTTATACATAAATTTTTATTAATGTTAATGGGGTGACATCAATAAATCAGGGTACATATATTCAAAGAAAACATGTCCAGGTTATCTTGTCATTCAATTATGTTCCATCACCCAAAGTCAGATTGTCCTCCGTCACCCTCTATCTAGTTTTCTTTGGGCCTCCCCCCCTCCCCCTTCCCCTCTCCCTCCTTCCCTCCTGAGCCCCTCCTCCCCCCATCCCTGGTAACCACCACACTCTTGTTCATGTCTCTTAGTCTTGTTTTTATGTCCCACCAATGTATGGAATCATGTAGTTCTTGTTTTTTTCTGATTTACTTATTTCACTCCGTATAATGTTATCCAGATCCCACCATTTTGTTGTAAATGATCCAATGTCATCATTTCTTATGGCTGAGTAGTATTCCATAGTGTATATGTGCCACATCTTCTTTATCCAGTCTTCTATTGAAGGGTTTTTTGGTTGTTTCCATGTCTTGGCCACTGTGAACAATGCTGCAATGAACATGGGGCTGCATGTGTCTTTACATATCAATGTTTCTGAGTTTTGGGGGTATATACCCAGTAGAGGGATTGCTGGGTCATAAGGTAGTTCTATTTTCAGTTTCTTAAGGAACCACCATAATTTCTTCTATAATGGTTGTTCTACTTTACATTTCCACCAACAGTGAATGAGGGTTCCTTTTTCTCCACAGCCTCTCCAACATTTGCTATTACCTGTCTTGTTAATAATAATAGCTCATCTAACAGGTGTGAGGTGGTATCTCATTGTAGTTTATTTGTAGGATTTTAAATGAGCCTCGACTTCAAAAAGTTTGAGAACCACTAAGGTGTGTGACAAGTGTCTGACAATGTCCTCACCATGCTCAATGTGATGCCTGCAACATATATAGTTGGCACTCATCTGCTGATGAGAAAGGAAGGGGAGAGAGGATGAAAACGCCTCTGGGGGAGACAAGGCCTCCATGAAGGATGAGACTTCAAACCACTTGTGGGATAAGCCGTCCTCTGTGTGGAAGTGGCACGGGGCACGTCAGCCCTGCAGCACTTGAAACAAGCTTGGAGGTCAACAACTGAAGCGGGCTTGGAGGAGCCCCGCAGCTGGCTGAGCTCTGCAGCTGGCTGCTTCTGAACCAGTGCAGGGGGCAGGGTCTCTCTCAGGCTCTGGGGAAGTCTTCTGACAAGTTGTATCATCTATTAATTATTAACTTTCCCCTGAAGAGAAATATTTTTCTGATGAGTTAAAATCCTGTCTCGGCAATAAAAATACCTTGGGTTTTTCTGAACCATCTCTATATTTAAGACTGTCTTCTGCAAAGACGCTACCGTCGAATCTTCTAGTCATTTTTCCAGTCCCTATCCGTCCATCCATCAGAGCTGCGGTTAGGACTTCAGGCTCCAAGTGAGATATCAGTGCAACCCCTGGTAAGCACAGAGGATTCTGTCTTTCCCCTCTGGGGTTCCTGGTCTGTTCGTGCACATTCTAGGAGAGAAATCCCAGGGCAGAGGGGGGTCTTATGTATACATCTGTGTGTAAGTCTGTGTTCATGTGTCTACACCCTAAACTTTTTCCTCTACCCAGTGTTGTGTTTGGAGAATGACAGGTATACTATCAAGTGTGTACGTATTACCAAGTACTAGAGCTTCAGAGAGGTGAAAGTGATGAATGATGAGGGAGACTCCAAAGGAGCGACAGAGATTGGAGAAAAGAGAAAGGGGCGGAAGTGGAGGAGCAGGAGGTGTTCCGTGTTCTGGAGATAATGACCTTCAAAAAAGGTCAGTAGAAAATGAAAGTCATGAAAATCAATGTGGTGGAAAAGAAACCTAAAGGACAAAACGAAATACAATGAGTGAAATTCAAGTAGATCTTGGAATAAAAAAAAAGTTTTAATGTATTTTGGGGACAATTAGAAAAACTTAAATTTTTGAGAGTATCTGCAACACCAGTAATCCAAAGAAAAAGTTAGATTCAAAATCTAATACCATTGTTTACTGATAGAAAAAAAAATGCTTCAGGAATTCTGCTCAGCTCCTGTCTGTGTCTGTTTTACTCTTAGGACCCACTTTGGAGAGTGACCCTGTCTTTCCTACCCCTCCCCCACCCAAATCTTAGTTCATTAAAACTCAGCCTTTGACTAGAGTCAGGAGCTGTCATTTGTTATGGTGGAGCAGCTTGTGGGGGGAGAATGGAGATCTGTCTGATTTAAAGGGGGACATGAAGGCTAGAATGAGGAAGATCTAAGTGACTAGACATACAATAAAGAATCATGAAGACAAGCCCAGAACAAACAAAACAATGATTCAGCTCCCATCAGTGCAACACAAAGAACCATGGTCCCCTGTACAAACCACAATGCATTGTTTGAGCTAGCTGAGTCCACAAATAATGATGGTAACACATCAAGTTAAGTAATAGTAAATCCATGGTTCATAGTGTTGGGATAACAGATACAAGGGAGGAAATAGTTTGAGGGGTTTTTGGACAAAAAAAAAGTAAGTATTAGAGTAATGGCGGAGTAGGAAGCGATACCGATAAATCTCCCCCAAACCTCAACAAGATCTTCAACCAGAAACAGAAAAACCTATCCTTGGAGCCTCCAGATGTTTCGCAATACACCCAAAGGTATGATCGAGCGAAAAATTGGCTAAATATATAACCAAACCCCGAAGGAAATAGGGAGTAAGAAATGCTCCGCCTTCCTCACTAACCTAAACAGGGCGGCTTTCTCTGGTAACTGTGAATATAGAAACTGAGGCGGGCAAAGGGGGTGAATAGATCCAGGCCGCGGCACAAACGGCCGAACCAGGCTGTGGCACAGAGATCCAAGCCAAGGAAAAACTGTTCCTGTGACAACCTGGGCAATACAGCTAACACTCACACCAAACCCAGACAAAGAAAGACAAGCGGGGCAGCCATTTTACCTGATCCCCTGGTAGCCACATAGTGGGCGAGAGATTCCTTCCAAAGCCCCCGGAGGGTGCGCCCGTGTTGCTCCACAGAGAGGCAGAGTCAAAGGCCTTTGTGTGGGCCGAAAGCCTCCAGGCTGCCCCAGCACCCAGGGAGAGCTGCACACGGGGAGGAAGCGAGAGCTAATTCTAACACTGGAACTTTTCAGTGCGGGTGGGAGGTTTCACTCAGAGGGCGAGACTCCGACCTCACATCCTGGTCTGCGCACACGGAGAGTGGGAAGGAGACTCCTCCCAGCACCTCCGGAGTGAAAGCCCGTGTTGTCCCACGGAGGGGCAGAGTCGGGGGCCTTTGTGTGGGCCAAGGGCAGAGTCACGGGCTGCCCCAGCGCCTTGAAAGAGCTGCACACGGGGACGAGCAAGAGCCAATTCCAACATTGGAACTTTTCAGTGCGGGCGGGGGGTTTCACTCAGAGGGCGAGACTTCTGGTCTAACATCTTGGTCTGCGCGTGCAGACCCGCCCATGTTACCGGACAGAGTGACAGAGCCAGAGGTCTTTGAGTAGGCGAAAGCCCCGGCTGATTATGCTAGCAGCTCTGACTGACTGAGCCTTACCCAGAGCCCTGTGCTGAGTGGAAATAAGAGTAGGGAGTTGACCGCTCTTTGAGCCTCTTACTATCCAGGCAGAGGCAGCAGCAACCCCATAGTTGGATTCTCAGGCTGCTGGTTGAAGGAAAGACTAGGAGAGAGGCTCCTGGAACATTGACTCTCTCACTGTCGGAGCCTATAAACGCTAATGAGCCTCGACTGCCAACGAGACTGAAGCACAATACATGACATCGCCATAGAGACTTATCAACTGCAAACCTCTACCTGAGCGTGCCAAAGGGGCAGAACCCGGGGTACAGAGTTGCTGACCAGGAAGAGGGAGAGAAAAGAAAAAGCAAGAAGATAACCTCTCAAAATCAGAATAATCGGCAGACTTTATAACCTATCCCATTTTATTATATTTGTTTGTTTGTTTCTCTTCATCCTTGATATTTTTTTTTCTTCTTTTTTCTTTTTTTTTTCTCCTCCTCCAATTTGCTTGTTTAACTCCCTACCGGTCTTACTCTCTCCTCTCCTTGAACTACACTACCTATAAGTGTTACATCTCCCATTATCTTTTCTTTCCTCTTCCTTTCTCTCTATGAGGGTTGTACTCCAAAACCCTTAACTCTCTCTCTCTCTCTCTCTCCTCTTTTTTCTTTTTTCTTCTTTTAGTGGTTTCCTCTTTTTTTTCTCTCTCTCTCTTCTTTTCTCCCTCTATATTAGTTTCTTCCTTTTTCCTTTACATCTCCTCTCATTCAAACCTCAATAAAAAACAAATTATTTTATCTGGAACTCAAACTTATGTTTGTGGCATTTTGGGGGTTTTTACTTCACCTTTTTAACTCACTAGCAGTGCTCCCATCCCTGGCTCTCCATTTTATCAAGCTCTTGTTCCACTAAGTACAATAGTAATTTTTTAATTTGTCCCCCCATTTTCCTGTTTCCCTCTTACTCCTCTCATCATAACTCTTAGTCAACCAACACCTAAACGCAAATCATTTTATTCTTGATCCAAATTTTTTCATTATTTGCTTTTTGTGGGTCCATACCACCACCCCTTTTTTTATTTATTTTTTTTTCTTGCCCCTTTATTACTTTTCCCCAATTCAGGCCCTCCATTACAGGCATTGTTTGTTCTATTAAATACAATATAATTCACAGTTCACCACAAGATTTTCTCAAGAAAGAGGGGAGAGGAGAGGAGAGAAAAAAAGGAGGGAGGGAATAATTTCCTTTTTTTAAAATTTTATTTTATTTTATTTTTCTTTATTTCATTATTAATTTTTTTTAAAAAAACAACTTTTTTCAATTTTTTATTTTTTTAACTTTTTATTTTTTATTAAATCTCATTAATACTATCAACAAAACCACCCTCAGATGCCATTAAGGAAGAGAAAATCGAATATCATGGATACAAAAGAAAGAGAGGTAACACAGATAGAAGAGGAAAAATCTATGGAGAAAAAATTTAATATATTGGAAACCTTGGAGTTAAATGACAGAGAATTCAAGATAGAAATCCTAAAAATACTCAGAGATATACAAGAAAACACAGAAAGGCAATTTAGGGAGCTCAGAAAACAACTCAATGAACACAAAGAATATATGTCCAAGGAAATTGAAACTATAAAAACAAATCAAACAGAGATGAAAAACTCAATTCACGAGCTGAAAAACAAGGTAACAAGCTTGGCTAATAGAACAGGCCAGATAGAAGAGAGCATTAGTGAAATAGAAGACAAGCAACTTGAGGCACAACAGAGAGAGGAAGAAAGAGACTCAAAAATTAAAAAAAATGAGATAGCCCTACAAGAATTATCTGACTCCATCAGAAAGAATAACATAAGAATAATAGGTATATCAGAGGGAGAAGAGAGAGAAAATGGAATGGAGAACATACTCAAACAAATAATAGATGAGAACTTCCCAAGCCTGTGGAAAGAACTAAAGCCTCAAATTCATGAAGCAAACAGAACTCCGAGTTTTCTTAACCCCAACAAACCTACTCCAAGGCACATCATAATGAAATTGGCACAAACCAATGGCAAAGAAAAAATTCTCAAGGCAGCCAGGGAAAAGAAGAATACAACATATAAAGGAAGGCCCATTAGAATATCATCAGATTTCTCAGCAGAAACCCTACAAGCTAGAAGAGAGTGGACCCCAATATTTAAAGTCCTGAAAGAGAGGAACTTTCAGCCACGAATACTATACCCATCAAAGCTATCCTTCAAATATGAAGGAGAAATAAAAACATTCACAGATACAGAAAAGATGAGGGAATTTATCATCAGAAATCCGCCACTCCAGGAATTACTAAAGGGGGTTCTCCAATCAGATACAAAGAACAAAAAAAAAATAAAGTCACAAGTAAAAGCTCCAAGAAGAACACAATAAAACCAAATTTAAACTGTGACAACAACAAAAAGAAAGGGGGGAGAGGATGGAGATTAACAGTAGCAAAGGACAATGGAGTGCAAAAGTACTCACAAAATAGTGCGCTACAATGAACAGGGTAGGAACCCTTTTCTTACCTAAAGGTAACCACCATTGAAAAAAACACCACAGAAGCACATGAGATAAAAAAGATAGCAACAGTGGAAAGATGTATGGAATACAACCAAATAAAAACAAAAGATAAAAAAACGAAAGAGAAGGATCAAACAAGACACAAAACTAACAGAAAGCAATCTATAAAATGGCAATAGGGAACTCACAAGTGTCAATAATTACACTAAATGTAAATGGATTAAACTCACCAATAAAAAAATACAGAGTAGCAGAATGGATTAAAAAAGAAAATCTAACTGTATGCTGCCTACAGGAAACGCATCTAAGTAACAAGGATAAAAACAAACTCAAAGTGAAAGCCTGGAAAACAATACTCCAAGCAAATAACATCCAAAAAAAAGCAGGCGTAGCAATACTCATATCTGATAATGCTGACTACAAGACAACAAAAGTACTCAGAGACAAAAATGGCCATTTCATAATGGCTAAGGGGACACTGAATCAAGAAGACATAACAATTCTTAATATATATGCACCAAACCAAGGAGCACCAAAATATATAAGACAGCTACTTATTGACCTTAAAACAAAAACTGACAAAAATACAATCATACTTGGAGACTTCAATACACCGCTGATGGCTTTAGATTGGTCATCCAAACAGAGAATCAACAAAGATATAGTGGCCTTAAACAAAACACTAGAGCACCTGGATATGATAGACATCTACAGGACATTTCATCCCAAAGTGACTGAGTATACATTTTTCTCCAGTGTACATGGATCATTCTCAAGAATTGACCATATGTTGGGCCACAAAAACAACATCAGCAAATTCAGAAAAATCGAAATTGTACCAAGCATATTTTCTGATCATAAAGCCTTGAAACTAGAATTCAACTGCAAAAAGGAGGAAAAAAATCCCACAAAAATGTGGAAACTAAACAACATACTTTTAAAAAATGAATGGGTCAAAGAAGAAATAAGTGCAGAGATCAAAAGATATATACAGACTAATGAAAATGACAATACGACATATCAGAATCTATGGGATGCAGCAAAAGCAATGATAAGAGGGAAGTTCATATCACTTCAGGCATATATGAACAAACAAGAGACAGCCTAAGTAAACCACTTAACTTCACACCTTAAGGAGCTAGAAAAAGAAGAACAAAGACAACCCAAAACTAGCCGAAGAAAGGAGATAATAAAAATCAGAGCAGAAATAAATGAAATAGAGAACAGTAAAACTATAGAAAAAATTAATAGAACAAAGAGCTGGTTCTTTGAAAAGATCAATAAAATTGACAAACCCTTGGCAAGACTTACCAAGGAAAAAAGAGAAAGAATTCATATAAACAAAATCCAAAATGAAAGAGGAGAAATCACCACGGACACCGTAGATATACAAAGAATTATTGTAGAATACTATGAAAAACTTTATGCCACTAAATTCAACAATCTAGAAGAAATGGATAAATTCCTAGAACAATACAACCTTCCTAGACTGAGTCAAGAAGAAGCAGAAAGCCTAAACAGACCTATTAGTAGAAAAGAAATAGAAAAAACCATTAAAAACCTCCCCAAAAATAAAAGTTCAGGACCTGACGGCTATACCAGCGAATTTTATCAAACATTCAAAGAAGACTTGGTTCCTATTCTACTCAAAGTCTTCCAAAAAATGGAAGAAGAAGCAATACTTCCAAACACATTTTATGAGGCCAACATAACCCTCATACCAAAACCAGGCAAGGATGGCACAAAAAAAGAAAACTACAGACCAATATCTCTAATGAATACAGATGCTAAAATACTAAACAAAATACTAGCAAATCGAATACATCAACATATTAAAAAAATAATACATCACGATCAAGTGGGATTCATCCCAGAATCTCAAGGATGGTTCAACATACGTAAAACGGTTAATGTAATACACCATATCAACAAAACAAAGAACAAAAACCACATGATCTTATCAATAGACGCAGAAAAGGCTTTCGATAAAATACAACACAATTTTATGTTTAAGACTCTCAACAAAATGGGTATAGAAGGAAAATATCTCAACATGATAAAGGCCATATATGATAAACCATCAGCTAACATCATATTAAATGGCACTAAACTGAAGGCTTTCCCCCTTAAATCAGGAACAAGACAGGGTTGTCCACTCTCTCCACTCTTATTTAATGTGGTACTAGAGGTTCTCACCACAGCAATCAGACAAGACAGAGAAATAAAAGGCATCCATATTGGAAAAGAAAAAGTAAAGGTATCACTTTTTGCAGATGATATGATCCTATACATCGAAAACCCCAAAGAATCCACAAAAAGACTACTAGAAACAATAAGCCAATACAGTAAGGTCGCAGGATACAAAATTAACATACAGAAGTCAATAGCCTTTCTTTATGCCAACAATGAAACAATTGAGAATGAACTCAAAAGAATAATCCCCTTCACGATTGCAACAAAAAAAATAAAATACTTAGGAATAAACATAACAAAGAATGTAAAGGACTTATATAATGAAAACTATAAACCATTGTTAAGAGAAATTGAGAAAGATATAATGAGATGGAAGAATATTCCTTGTTCTTGGTTAGGAAAAATAAATATAATCAAGATGCCTATATTACCCAAAACAATATACAAATTTAATGCAATTCCCATCAAAATTCCAATGACATTTTTTAAAGAAATAGAGCAAAAAATCATCAGATTTATATGGAACTATAAAAAACCCCGAATAGCCAAAGCAATCCTAAAGAAAAAGAATGAAGCTGGGGGCATTACAATACCTGACTTCAAACTCTATTATAGGGCCACGACAATCAAAACAGCATGGTATTGGCAGAAAAATAGACACTCAGACCAATGGAACAGAATGGAAAGTCCAGAAATAAAACCACATATATATAGTCAAATAATTTTTGATAAAGGGGCCAAGAACATACAATGGAGAAAAGAAAGCCTCTTCAATAAATGGTGCTGGGAAAACTGGAAAGCCACATGCAAAAGAATGAAACTGGACTACAGTTTGTCCCCCTGTACTAAAATTAACTCAAAATGGATCAAAGATCTAAACATAAGACCTGAAACAATAAAGTACATAGAAGAAGACATAGGTACTCAACTCATGGACCTGGATTTTAAGGAGCATTTTATGAATTTGACTCCAATGGCAAGAGAAGTGAAGGCAAAAATTAATGAATGGGACTACATCAGACTAAGAAGTTTTTCTCAGCAAGAGAAACTTATAACAAAATAAACAGAAAGCCAACTAAATGGGAAATGATATTTTCAAACAACAGCTCAGATAAGGGCCTAATATCCAAAATATACAAAGAACTCATAAAACTCAACAACAAACAAACAATCCAATAAAAAAATGGGAAGAGCACATGAACAGACACTTCTCCCAGGAGGAAGTACAAATGGCCAACAGATATATGAAAAGATGCTCATCTTCTTTAGCTATTAGAGAAATGCAAATCAAAACTGCAATGAGATACCACCTCCCACCTGTTAGATTAGCTATTATTAACAAGACAGGTAATAGCAAATGCTGGAGAGGCTGTGGAGAAAAAGGAACCCTCATACACTGTTGGTGGGAATGTAAAGTAGTACAACCATTATGGAAGAAAGTATGGTGGTTCCTCAAAAAACTGAAAATAGAACTACCTTATGACCCAGCAATCCCTCTACTGGGTATATACCCCCAAAACTCAGAAACATTGATACGTAAAGACACATGCAGCCCCATGTTTATTGCAGCATTGTTCACAGTGGCCAGGACATGGAAACAACCAAAAAGCCCGTCAATAGACGACTGGATAAAGAAGATGTGGCACATATACACTATGGAATACTACTCAGCCATAAGAAATGATGACATCGGATCATTTACAGCAAAATGGTGGGATCTTGATAACATTATACGAAGTGAAATAAGTAAATCAGAAAAAAACAGGAACTGCATTATTCCATACGTAGGTGGGACATAAAAGTGAAACTAAGAGACACTGATAAGAGTGTGGTGGTTATGGGGGGAGGGGGGAAAGGGAGAGGGAAAGGGGGAGGGGGAGGGGCACAAAGAAAACTAGATAGAAGGTGACAGAGGACAATCTGACTTTGGGTGATGGGTATGCAACATAATTGAAAGACAAGATAACCTGGACTTGTTGATCTTTGAATATATGTAACCTGATTTATTGATGTCGCCCCATTAAAAAAATAAAATTATAATTAAAAAAAAAAAGAAAAAAAAAAAGTAAGTATTGATTTGTGACACTGTCCCCACCCCACCTAGCCCTCACTAGGTCCAGGTTGGCCTTCGCTGGGCTGAGTCTGAAGTGAGAAGGAAATTGGGGGAAACTTGTAGGGAGAGGAGGAAAGTGAGGGCAGGAACCTGGTGAAACCTGAAATTTCAGAGAAGCATTACCATGATTCTGTCCCTCAGCTTTGCACTCTTTTATTCCAGCAGTTACTAAATGTGCTGGATGATTTGAGGGCAGTGGTGGCAGTGGGGGAAGAAAGAAAAGGTCTCTGCCTTCTTTTCATTCCCAAATATGTGCTCACATGGATGTATGATGTGAAGTCCCCCAGGAAATAAAACATTGGACATAAATAAGTAAAAACTCTACAGCAAAGCTTATTAAGGTAGACCTCTTACCTGAGAACTGGAAAAGCAAAGTATTTCCTAAAGAGTTCTCTGTATAGCACTAATTACCATGGTGTGAAAGTTGCACACAGAAACATCATTAAAATCAGCAGGAGGGAGGTTTCCTCATGAACCAGTGGAGAGAGATCAGCCGCTAATATTTTGTTTCCCACTGAGATCAGTATCACAGGCAGATATGGTTTATGCCAGAAGATTTCTACAAAGAGTAGAAAAGCAACATATGTCACATATGTAAGATGGAGGCTAAGACCCCATCAGCTAGCTAAGGACCCAGATGTCTCCATCTATCATCAGGTACTGTCTTAAACACTGGATTCTACTCAATGGCCCTTAATTGGGCACCTCTACTACTTGCTAAGCATATGGTGGGTGCTGGGACACAACCTCTGTCCACTAGATGCTCATGCTATTTGGCTAAATTCATTATCACAAGGTCTCTACCATACTGTACAGTTTTTTCACACACATGCACGCGTGCAAACACGGTTTCTGTTTTTAACCAGAGCAATTCTTTTAAACAAAATATAAATATAACCCAGAAACAACAAAACTTCCTAATCTCTTTACAAAAGACATAAGTTGGGTTTGAACCCCAGAGTTCCCCACCCTGTGGCAGAGCCAAGCCCCTGTCAGATGTCTCTGACTTCTTGGGAACTAGGTCAAGCGTGGTCTGCTTTGCTTTAAGACTCATCTCACATACACACTGCTTCTATTCTGCGCTGAGTTGATATGAAAACATCCTCATGGAGATTCTCAACACTCACGACATCCACACAAATCATTTGGGGTGAAGTGATTTTCTAGTTATTAGGAAAATATTAAGGCACATATTTTAAAATGCTCCTTTCTAGAAAGGTTTTCTGCTGTCCTTCCACAGGGGAACATCCTACTGGCCCTTTCACCCAAGAGTTTCTAATTATATCATCTTTCTGGCTTTCTTCTTTACCCCCTCTCTTTCTTCTCTTTCTTATCTCCCCACCCTTTTTACAAAAGAATAATAAGCAAGTAAAAATTATTTATACTTTCTCATGAAAAGCAGTTTAACTCTGTTTTTTGCTGTTTGGGGTCCTGCCATTACTGACTTTCTATCACCACGGAGAATATCAAAGTGTCTTCCCAACATAGGCAGCTCCTTTGTACTTTCCCTCCTAAAAAGAATTCTGTTGTCACCTGTTGAGAATATAACTTTCATCACAGTACACGTAGAAGAAGTACTACAGCGAGGTAGTCTCCTTGAGGGAGAAGGAAGGGCCCAGAGGCTGCCTGCTTCCTCTAGCCCCAGTCTGACCTCTAAACCATGTCCCCTCCAGCTAAGATACTCAGTAAACCTGTTAGTTCTGGGTGGGCCATCAAGTTAGGCCTCTGTCTACCAGTGGGGAGTGTGTTCATAAGAAGCTGAAGCACAAACGTTCAGACTGGACAAAAGTCTGAGAGAGAACAGGTTGTTATGAAGTAAGACAAGGGCAGGACTGAGGGGGAGACTGAGGAAGCAGAAAACCTCCAGAGGATCCTAGGTGAGGTGTGAGAATGGAAGAGACTCTAACATGTGCCTGGTGTCAGTTCCCTGCCAAGTGCTGTACAAGGAAAGTGAGATAAAGTCCATCCTTTGCCTACAGGCACTCCCATTGTGCAGCCAAGGAGCACTGAGGATAGTGGAGATAGTGGACATATATAGCAGAGCAATTCAGACAGTAATGCAAAATGTAACATTACGTGATAGACAACACAGTTGGTCAAATATGCACCAAATATTTCTGTAATTCACATTTTGTGCATTCTTTTTTATGTCAAAAAATAACAAGGAGCCTGACCAGGTGGTAGTGCAGTGGATAGAGCAGAGGTCCCCAAACTACGGCCCGCGGGCCGCATGCAGCCCCCTGAGGCCATTTATCCAGCCCCCGCCGCACTTCTGGAAGGGGCACCTCTTTCATTGGTGGTCAGTGAGAGGAACATAGTTCACATTGAAATACTGGTCAGTTTGTTGATTTAAATTTACTAGTTATTTTATTTTATTTTTTAGATTTTTTTAAAAATTTATTTCTTTTAGAGAGAGGAGACAGAGAGAGACAGAGAGAGAAGGCAGGGAGGAGCAGAAAGCTTCAACTCCCATATGTGCCTTAACCAAGAAAGCCCAGGGTTTCGAACCGGTGACCTCAGTGTTCCAGGTTGATGCCTTTACCCACTGCGCCACCACAGGTCAGGTCACTTGTTCTTTATTTTAAATATTGTATTTGTTCCCGTTTTGGGTTTTTTTTGGTTTTTCATTGTTTTTTTGTTTTGTTTTTACAGAGACAGAGAGAGAGTCAGAGATAGGGACAGACAGACAGGAAAGAAGAGAGATGAGAAGCATCAATCATCAGTTTTTCGTTGTGATACCCTAGTTGTTCATTGATTGCTTTCTCATATGTGCCCTGACCGTAGGCCTTCAGCAGACCGAGTAACTCCTTGCTTGAGCCGACGACCTTAGGTCCAAGCTGGTGAGCTTTGCTCAAACCAGATGAACCCGCGCTCAAGCTGGCGATCTCAGGGTCTCAAACCTTGGTCCTCCTCATTCCAGTTTGATGCTCTATCCACTGCACCACCGCCTGGTCAGGCCCCATTTTGTTTTTTTACTTTAAAATAAGATGTGTGCAGTGTGCATAGGGATTTGTCCATAGTGGGTTTTTTTTTTATAGTCCGGCCCTCCAATGGTCTGAGGGACAGTGAACTGGTCCCCTGTGTAAAAAGTTTGGGGACCGCTGGGATAGAGCATCGGACTGGGATGTGGAGGACCCAGGTTCGAGATCCCAAGGTCGCCAGCTTGAGTGCGGACTCAACTGGTTTGAGCAAAGCTCACCAGCTTGAACCCAAGGTCGCTGGCTTGAGCAAGGGGTTACTCAGTCTGCTGTAGCCCCACGGTCAAGGCACATATGAGAAAGCAATCAATGAACAACTAAGGTGTTGCAATAAATAACTGATAATTGATGCTTCTCATCTATCTGCATTCCTTACTGTCTGTCCCTATCTATCCCTCTCTCTGACTCTCGTACTGTCTCTGTAAAAAAAAATAAATTAAATAAATAAATAAATAAAATAAAAGATACAGCTGTAAAAAAATAACAAGGATATAAATGGAATAAATTTATATATTGAAAGAGGCCAAATGTTCTTAATTTTGTTGAAGAGTTTTGGAAGTTTTGTTTGTATTTTGTGTTAGCATTTTTCTTTTAGCCTTTATCAAAACCAGAAATACCATAAACTTTCTTAATTATCTCTCCCTTCCTCAAGATTTCATTTGTATCTGATCTATATACTGTATTTCCATACTCACAGAGACTGTTAAAATCTTAATTTATTCCACAAACATCTGAGAGCAGCCTAAAATAATACAGACAACATAGTGTATTGGCCAAGAGCATGGATTCTGGAACCAGACAGCTGGTTAATTTTCAGCTCTACCACTTACAAGCTGTGTGACCTAAGAGAAGTTAGTTAACTTCTCTGTGCCTTAGTTTTCTCATCTGTAAAATTAACATACCTTGGAAGATTATATTGATAATTAAATGAACTTGTATTTGTAAAGTACTGAGACCAGTGTTTGGCTCACAGTAAATAGTACATTAGTGTTTTATGTGCAAGGCATTATGTTGGCTGGTGAAAATGGTACTTGTTTTCATGATTGACATTCTAATGGCTTCCAAAGGTCTTACAGATAACTACAGTAAGAGCTCATTTTCCCAGGATAATTGGTACCAGGGAAAAAAGGCCTCTTAATGCAGGGAACAAAACTTCCTAGTAAGTAGGTACAGTTAAAAAAAGAAAAGTTTTGGCCTGGATTTAATCTTTAAAAAATGAAACTCAAAGTCATAAAAGTGTTTATCTTAGATTTAACAAAATATAGGTTATAACTGCAACAAAGAGTAAATCATGTGTTGGGTTTTATATGCAGTATAAAACTGCATATAAAGTATGAGACCCTTCATTTCCCATTTGAATTTTTATGACATTATCTTAAAGAGGAGCTTTAAAAAAATGTTAGCTACCTTCATGAATTTTTCTAATGCTTGGGTATGCAATTTATTACCCTTTGATATTCTTGTCATCAATCTTAACAATTTTCTCTTTTGGTCTTCTCAGTAGTTTTGTGATTAAAACATTTCCCTGGACTTCATCATTTCTTGTATTTTTGTAGTTCTTGACATTTTACAGCAGTCTATTTACATTGTATTTGTACTGTTTATGGGATGTTTAGAGCATTGATCAACCAGAAAAAAAAAAGCTATTATAGTGATGGATAGATATTACTTATGATAAGTGGGGAGAAGTGTTAGAAAAGTTGGAATTAATATTACAAAATGCTAGCTAATTTAGTGACTATTTTTATGCTTTATTAATTTTGTTTCCTCATATAAACTCATAACTTCAGAGATTAAGGTGATTAGCAATCATGCTTTCTATATTAATATAAGGCAGAAAAAATAAATATAACAATCACAGTATAAACTGAGTTCTATAGGAGTAAGCAAGAAAGAGCAGTGTAGTCTGATAAACTGAGTTCTATAGGAGTAAGCAAGAAAGAGCAGTGTAGTCTGCCTGGAAGAATTGTGCCTGCTTCCTGAAGGGGCCTATATCTTGAGTTAAGACTGAAAAGTTGAGTAGGATTTAAACAAGGCAAAGGTATTCTCAAATTAATACAGGCAGAAAAGTTCATGGTATTTTAGGGACTAGTAGAGAATGCAGTAAAGTCAGAGAGCGTGGGGCTTGTGAAAGGGATACAGATATGAATTGGGATAGTGGTTAGGACATGGGATGCGTTAACAATAAAAGAACTCTGGTAACAGTGGAAAGACTGACACAGAAAGATAAAATATTAGAAGTAATAATCCATATGAGGAAATTATTTAAATCACCCTACCATACCTGAATCATGACTTACCTAAGAATTCTTTTGTTCTTTCTTTTTGACTCTGTCCCTCTGTCCCTCGATCATTTTTCCTTTATTTTCTTCCCATCTCCAAGTCTCACTTTACTTCTACATGTGTCTTTGAGCCTTGCAGCCCTAAGCATCCAACAGGTACACAAAGTAGGATAAAAGGAATAAGGGCACCTAATAACTTGTGGGCCATCATCTGAAAAGGCAGGGAAGCAGCATTTTTCAATGGGCTTCCACATACCAGCTCTAAACAGGCACTTGACATTTTATTTCATTTACTTTTAACAAGCTTATCAGTTAGGGGACTCTTGAGCTCACATCTATAGGTGAATAAAATGTGACTTAGTTGGTGAATTAAGAATTCATATTCAGGTCCACTAGACATCAATTCATGCTGTTTCTATCATTTCTATCTGTACTAAGCAGTGAAGGAGAAATGGGCAAAATGGGACCTCTGATGTGTGAGTAATAGTTGAAAAGAGAGATTGAGGCATTAAAAATACATTGGTATTCTAAGTCACAATGTCCTTACTAGGTTTTGTTTCTATGTTTGCTTGTTACTGTTGACCTCTGATTTTTGTTTCTTTCCTAAGGTTAGTCTGGGCCGAGTGTCTGAATCAACTCTCTCCATGGGGTTTGTCGAGCGACCACACCCAAAGTTTGTATATGGAAGGTATTACTGCTTGCTAATTTCATGTTTATTCTAGGCTTACACTATTTAAATAGTTACCTAATTTCCTCAAGAAGCAAAGCATCCTGAATTAGATTTTCAAGGGTGAAAACTTTGAAGGGAGGTCAGAAGACTACAAAGGAAGTATGTTATATATTTGAATTCAGTATTTAAAATATTTAATAAATATTTTGAGTGCCAAAACAGGCCTGGCATAACATTAAGCATTAGGGATAGAAGGATTACAAAACAGTCATGATTCCTTTATTGGCAGCACTTAGGTTTTAGTGGAAAAGCCTCGCCCCTAGGAAATACCATAATTAAATGATAGTAGGCAAGAGCTGGAAGCTGCAGCTGGCCATCCTAGGAGGAAGAGCTTTCAGCAAGTGGAATCTACTTCCCTTCCCTCCAGCTTTTCATTTCAGAAACACCTACTCTTCACCTTCTCATAGATACATAAGAACTTCTTGAAAAGCCACCATGAATTTGTTCTTCAAGTTAAATGAAGGATTAGGTTAAGGAGACTAGGCCCATCTGTATTCAGAATTGAATTAACTCCCTTCAATGTCGTGTAATTATTGAGTGCTCACCATGCAAGTAATCTCAAATGCGGAATTGCAGTTAAGCTAGTCAAAGCCCTAGTTTGAATCTCAGGTAGTTATTTGACATTTTAATACCATGTCGAAAGAGGTAATATAATATAGAAATAGTAATAATGACTTCTTGTATCGTAATTCCAAGGAGGCAAGGGAAAGGCTTTCTAATTTGTGGACATGAAAGAAGCAGCAGAAAAGCAAGTAAATGATAACCTCCTCAAGAATGAATCTCTATTTGGAAATTCAGACACCAAGCACACATTGGTCTTTGTTTCCATTAAAAAAAAAAAGCAAGGTATCCTACAGTACTGATGAAAAGAAGTATGTCT
The DNA here is from genome assembly GCF_036850765.1 of Saccopteryx bilineata. Classification (NCBI taxonomy): domain Eukaryota; kingdom Metazoa; phylum Chordata; class Mammalia; order Chiroptera; family Emballonuridae; genus Saccopteryx; species Saccopteryx bilineata. The sequence continues at coordinate 265,319,832 of NC_089490.1, read as the reverse complement.
TGGCTCCTGATACGCAGGAAATATTCCTTGCATCAATAGCTCTTTTGAAAATAGAAATTAAATTCTGTATTTGCTCTAGATAGTGTTCCTCTTGAATTGAAAACAAAGGCAGAAGTATTGCCAATCAGGCCCTACCTAGTGTGTTCCCTGAGTCTCATCGTTACCTTACCTTCTACTCTCATCCCCTCATTTACTTGGTTTCAGCACCCCTGGCCTCATCCTCACAGCTTCCAGAATACACCAGTTCATGCTTCTCCATCAGGTCATTTCCACTTAAAGTTTCCTTGCTGGCAATAATCCTACTCTAAATATTCATGTGGCTCATTTCTCTCTGGCATCAGGACTTTGTGCAAAACTCATCTTCTCCATGAGGTCTTCCTGGTCCCATTATAAATTGCAATTCCCCAACACTCCCTAGCTTTATTTCTCTTCTTAGCACTTAATCAGTAACTAACATGCTATTTACCTTTTTTTGTAGTCTATCTTCCTGCTAAAAATAAGCTCCAAGAAAGCAGGGATTTTGCCTGTTTTGTTCACTGCTGTATCCTCAGGCACCAGAATAGATGTAGGCACACAGCACTCTAGATATTTGTTGACTGAAACACCACCTGCAGCTGGAGGGACCACAGTGGAAGCACTTCCAGCTCAGTGAGGAGCCATCTGGAAATAATCATTTCAAGAACTCCAAGCACCTGCTTAAAAAAGAAACTCTGGCCTCCTCAACATTCTCCAAATGTAACAGGATGTACATTTTTTTTGTAAACTAGCCTTGAATGTCAATATGTTTATGTCCAATTTGCACCAACAAAGCCATTATTAGGAAAAATACCTGTATGGCATCATGAACATTTGCCCAACCAGTTTAAAATAAAAGCCTACCACGCAGCTCTGAAATTATAGCTGGCATGAAATACAAATGACCCAGCTCATTCAACTCTCAGAAGATTCCCAGTGAGCTCCAAACACCAGGGTTGGTGTTATTTATGAGCAATTTCAGGTAGAAAAAAACATGTTTTCAGTGAACATTAAATTGGCCATAAAGCACAACCACCAGCAAAGTAGTTCTAGCACCTCTCAAGGAAATAAGTCTATGCAATTACCAAGAGCACAGTCCTGCCTCAAGAATGACAGCCATTCTCATAAACACTTGATTTACACTGTTAAGAGCAAACACATCAATGGAAAACATAAATATATATGATTTTAGAATTGGTTCAATGTATATATAATAAAAAGGTGATGTTATTCAACATCCTTTGAGGTCTATGGCTTCCCCATAGCTAGTTTAAGAATCATAGCATGAGATTACAAAGATCCTACCCTTAAGAAAGTACAAATGCAATTTTTCGAACCATCAGTTATCTTTCTCCTGGGTGAGAATAAGTAGGGCAGGATAGAATCAATCTTTCATGTGTTCTCCAAAATAACCTGTCCACTTACTTGCTTCTAAAGACATTTATTGCGCATAAATTCTAATAACAGAGAACAATTCTCCCATAATTAAGCATAAAGTTTCTCAGCAAGTATCCTGAGAAAAGTAACACCTTAACCTGAATTCACAAAAGTAATGTCTGGTATCAAATCTTTTCTTTTGAATATGTTTGGACAGTAAAGAGATTATGAAGAGTTGCTCATTCTCTCTTTTTACTTTCATTCTCTTTTAATGTCTTGTTGTTGTTAGAAAAATAAGAACACAGGCTGTTCTGTTGCCAAAAGAAGCTGAAAAGTAAAATCACCCACCGGGGACAGTCCAGATTCATGATACTGGCTACTGGTAGAAGTGAACCGAGGAAAAGAGAAGAGGCAGGAAGAAAATCAAACAAGGTAAGGAATGTAAGAGTGCTTTATAAAACATAACTACAAGTTTAAGGAAATGTTATCTTAAACACTAAAGAGATGGGGAGGGTAAAGATAAACTTCATTATTTTTACTTATTCTTAATGCATAAGATCATTCCTTTTTCTAAGTTCCTTAATACTCTTTATTTTCTTTGTGTTGAGTAGATTGTATCTAAAGTGATAAATTGGCCTTTCAAATGTACTTACAGCTAAGCATACTTTATGCTAGTTCTTAAAATTCTACTTCCTGAAAAGGTGTACAAACAAGGAGAAGATCCATGTTCTTCAAAACACCCATCAGCAGAGTGAAGGACTGAGTCATCTAAAATGCTTCCTAAGCCCTGGCTGGTTGGCTTAGTGGTAGAGCGTTGTCCTGGAGTATAGAAGTTCTAGGTTTGATTCCCAGCCAGGGCACACAGGAGAAGCACCCATCTGCTTCTCCACCCTTCCCCGTCTCCTTTCTCTCTCTCTCTCTCTCTCTCTTCTCCACCCTTCCCCGTCTCCTCTCTCTCTCTCTCTCTCTCTCTCTCTCTCTCTCTTCCCCTCCTGCAGCCAAGGCTCCACTGGAGGAAAGTTGGCCTGAGCACTGAGGATGACTCCATGGCCTCTACCTCAGGCACTAGAATGGCTCTGGTTGCAATGGAGCAATGCCCCAGATGGGCAGAGCATTGCCCCCTAGTGGGCATGCTGGGTGGATCTCAGTTTGGCGCATGTGGGAGTCTGTCTCTCTGCCTCCCCACTTCTCACTTCAGAAAAATAATAATAATAATAAATAAAATAAAATAAATTGCTTCCTAAAATCGAAGTTAACTCACATACTCTCTCACCTCTTTTTTTGTCTCTTCTATTATCTGAGACCATCAACCTAAATCATTTCATTGTCCCAGTATGGTGGAATAGAGTCTGGGTGCCAGTCTTACCACTGTGTAATGGAACAGCCAAACAAGTTGTTTGTCCTTCCTTGGCTTCAGGGTCTCTTCAATTAGGTAAAAATTTTGCCTCCACCAACTATGAGAGAAAAAAATGACCAGTTGTTCTATAGTCACTCTTGTTTTGGATAGAAAGCTGTCAGATTTACAGGAATGGGTATGGTATTTTAGAAAATCATTTTTCAGAAACTTGTCTTATTTTAAATTGTCCTAAAGCACTATCAGAAGCAAAACAATACAAGAAGCTCATACATGTGAAGATAAAAATGAGCGTGTCCCTGTTTATGTTTTAAATTACCTATTCATAAAATTGGAATGTAAACATTTAAGGACTAACACTTTATTTTTCCTTAATAGAACACTGATAAAAATCAAGAAAGTAACTGAGACAAGATAATTGTTGGTAAATGAAATAAAACAACGTTGTTAACTTTAAATCAGTGCTAACAAAATTCACAGAATATTTAATGGTTTTCAGCTGGGGGTTAAAGAATGAAAATGCAACTACAAGGCATTCAGGGAAGATGGAGTCTTTGGTGCACACCCCTGACTCTCTTCCCCCCAAACTCCTCTATAGCATAAAACAAAACCACAATAGTGAACTTGGTGGAACCTATAGAGGTCACCTGGGGACAAAAGTAGTCAGCCATACTCTCCAGAAGAGAGCAGGTGTGGGAACTGGTGAGAGGAGGAGCAGAAGAGGAAAGTGGTGAAGGAGATGAAAGGGATTTTGCGTCTCCTTTGGGCCACTCAGGTAGTGGAAGCCTGTGAGTCCAACAGACAGGAACTGCATGTCTGCCTGTAGCTGCTCACATATTGCTGTAGGAAGTGAAGCCCCATGCACATGAAGGGTACCTGCAGAGGTGGATGGAATGGAAATGTTCTGGGGCTCAGCTTCGAGAAGAGGGCTGAAGGTTGCCTTCCCTCCACACGTACTCCTCCCTTTGATGTCATTTTCATGGCTCTGAAGATTCTCCAAGCCTACACTATTTTCAGAAAACCACGGACAGGCAATGAAAATTAAAACTCACCGAAGGAACAAAATATGTTGAAAGAAACTGCTATGGTTTGAATGTTTGTGTCCTCCTTCAAATTCATATATTGAATGCTAACCTCTAAAAGTAATGACATTTGAAAGTGGGGCTTTCGGAGGTGCTTAGATCATGAGGGTGGAGTATTCGTGAATGGAATCAGTGTGCTCATAAAAGGGACTGCTCAGAACTCCCTCGTCCCTTCCAACATGTAAGGACAAGTGAGAAAGTGCTGGCTTTGGACCAGGAAGAGGACCTGCACCAGAATGCAACCATGCTGGTGCTTTGAGCTCAAACTTTCTGCCTTCAGACTGTGAATAAATTTCAGGTATTTATCAGCTATGTAGTCTGAGGTATTTTGTTATAAAAGCACAAACAGAGTAAGACGAAGACCAAGCTAAACATCTAGAAGAGATGAATTCCAGTGAAGAAGAATTGATAGAAAAGACATATGAGAGCTTTCATTAAAAAAAAATAACACTAAGAAAAAAAACAGAACACAAAAACTTTCTAAAAGTTAAAATTATGATGTTTCAACTGGTAAACAGATAAATTAAACAAGAGGACATTTACTGATAGACTAAATCTGCATTCTGGAAAACAAGGTAGAAAAAAATAAATTTTTGGACCTTCATATTATATAATACCATGCAAAAGCTAAAAAGTGTATTAGATTAGAAAAAATGTTGGACTTCAGAGTCAGCTTTGTAGATTATACTCATTGTATTATAAAAAAGAAGAAAGAATATACAATATGTAGCTGGGACACAAATCATGCTATTTACAGCAAAGACTTCAAAGAAGTGTAGCTAGATATGGGATTCAGGCATAAAAGTTGACTTTTATTTAAACCCCTTTAAATTGTTTTTACTTCCCTCAATGAACATAAGATACTATTGAGATTTAAAAATTCAATTCTGATTTGACTGCTCATGTTACCAATGCAATGAGGTTTTGTCAGGTCATTTAAATTTCTCTTACAGAAGAACTAAATAGATTTCTTTACCATGCATTTGTCCCCTAAAATGGATGGTATAGGTTGAACTGTCTCACCAAAATGGCGTATTGAAGTCCTGACCCCCAGGATGTCAGAATATGACTTCCTTGGAAATGGGGTCACTGCAGACATATACTGCTCACAAAAATTAGGGGATATTTCAAAATGAATATGAAGCTATAAAATATCCCTTAATTTTTGTGAGAGGTAAACATGAGGCCATACTGTAGTAGGGTGGGCCCCTGACCTGACATGACTGATGTGCTCACAAGAAGATGCCATGCAAAGACAGGGAAGACAGCACACAGATACTGGCATGTGAAGACGGAGACCAAGATTGGAATGATGTAAGCACAAGCCAGGGAACACCGAAGACTGCCAGCTACTGCAAGTTGGGAAAAGCCTGGAGAAGACGCCCCTTTCAGAGCCTCCAGAAGGAAATGACCAGACTCCAGAACTGTGAGACCAAAACGTTCTGTTCTCTTAAGCCACCAAACTTGTGAAACTTTGTTATTGGCAGCCCTAGGAAACCCATACAATGGTAATTACAGCATATTTGAAGGCAGGTGAGAGGTACAATCAATTGGTTTTTTTTGTTTATATTTAAGAAAAATAAATAAATAAATAGCTTCTAGAGCCAAAGGATATTGATGGCTTGCTTTGAAAGGTTCTACTAGAAACTCCACAAGACATGTACTAATAAATCTTTATTTTTAAATTTATATATAAAAAAAGATCTTCAAGAAAATTAGCATCATAGAATATTATTAAAAAATTATCTTAAAGGGTTTGACCAGGCGGTGGCGCAGTGGATAGAGTGTCAGACTAGTATGCGGAGGACCCAGGTTTGAAACCCCAAGGTCACTGGCTTGAGGTCGCAGGCTTGAGCAAGGTGGCTGGCTTGAGCATGGGCTCATCTGGAACGAATGAAGAGTCACTCAATCTGCTGTAGCCTTCCCCCCTTCACCCCCATCCCCTGTCAAGGCACATACGAGAAAGCAATCAATGAAAAACTAAGGTGCTGCAATGAAGAATTGATGCTTCTCATCTCTCTCCCTTCCTGTCTGTCTGTCCCTGTCTGTCCCTCTGTCTGTCTTTGTCACACACAAAAAATATATATTTTAAAGGTTATTTTATGGTTTAGCTTAATTGGATACAACTGTTTAATATGTACCTCCTGTATGTCAGGCACTGTGCTTGGGGTTCAGGATACAACAGTAAGCAAGACACAGCCCCTGCCCTCCAGAGCTGCCAGTCTAGTGGAGAACGCAGCCAGGGCTTCGGCAGAGACAACAATAGTGAGAGGTGGGAGAACAGTCCTGTTAGGAAGTGGAGGTGAGATTTTTAGGGAAAGACTCCCCTGAAGAAAGTAACACCTAGCCTGAAACTTAAAACTAACAAGTAGATAAGCAAGTGCATGGAGATACATGGAAGGCAAGTGTATTCGGGGGCAGGAATCAGCACATGCAACTACCAGATGCAGGGCACCACCGTTGACAGGGACACCCGTCCACAGCGGGTGTCCACTTAGCCACTGTGTGCTGGCAGAACAGGTGAGTGGAGGCCGAGAGTCAGCGGGACTTTGTATTAGGAAAGATTTTAAACTTGATCCTGAGGGCAGCATAAAACTCCAAAGGATCTTAAACATGGCAGTGACACGTCATATTTTTTTATACAAAATGAACCTGTCAACAATGTCAGGTTGAATTAGAGAGAACAAGGCTGTGAGCAGTAACCCAGGCAAAAAGGTGAGGCTGCTGGAAGTAGGAGGTACTTGTGGGAATAGAAAGTACTGGGTGAACGGGAAATAAGTTTGTGAAAGAGAATTGATTAGATGATGGACTGAATGGGAGAGGATGGCAAAGGGAGAGGTAAGGGTCAGGCATATGGCCTGAGCATGATTCAAAACCATTCTCTGAGCCTGGCAGTACAAGGGGAGATAACATATTCCATTTGGGTGTGGTGAACTGGATTTGCCCATGAGACAGACAAGTGGAAATGTCTATAACTCCAAAGGAAAACAGGGCTAAAGATTCAGATTTGGAAATCATCATGATACAAAAGCTTTGTAGTAAACAATATTTCCCAGGATAAATGTATAAAGTGCTAGGATTGGTGGGTGAGGGAGAAAACATAGGAAATAACCCGTAAGGAATGTCTGGCAGGGAAGGAGACATGAAAAAGAGAGTGCCAGGGGGTCAGAAAAATCCAGGGAGCACTCACCCTGGAAACCAGAGATGAAGTGCTCCAGGGAGGAAGAAACAGGCTGCATTATAGAACATGCCCAAGAGGTCACATTACATTAGGACTGAAGAGTGCCTATAGGATTTAGCAAGAAGGCAGCTGGCCACCCTAGCAAGAAGGTTTGGGGAAATAGTGGGATGGAAATTTGATCACTGTGGGATGAGGAGTGAAAAACATGGGGAAACCTAGAAGCAGGTTCTGTTTTAACAAGGAAGACAGCCCAGCGCTGATTTTAAGAATGCACGTCAGTTTGCAGTTTTTCTGGTAGATCCCGTTGATGGCTTCCTCTCTACGTCTGAGGAAATCAAGTCACAGAGAGGTAATAGGGAATATTCAGAAGCATATTAATTATGAGTTTGCATTGAAATATCAGTGTTCCCTTTATGTTGTTTAAAATATTTGGACAATGGAGTTCATCAAAGTTATTAAGTACAACATGTGCACACTTTTTTTCCAAGCAGTTTCAGTTCTAAGAAAGGAGAGAAAGCAAAATGTTACATATTCACAGTGACAGAGGCAAGTCTACCAGTTTCGCACAGGGAAGATGATAGGATATAAAACAGTGCAGAAAGTGAAAAGACTGAAGACTACCAGGTGTCAATCTCTAGTGCAAGCATGCTCCCTGGAATGGAGTAGAGGTCATAGTCTGCAGCTACTTAAACCGACAGTTGTGAAACACACCATGGTGCTTCTTGCCTTCAGAAGCTTTATGGGAAAATTTCCCACGGTGCCAGCAGGTGGGGATAATATTACAGAAGTGTTGATCAGAAGAGTGGCTTGTCATTATCACTAACACGTAGGAGAGACATACTGAAAGGGGAGCTTGGAGGTGTGTGTGAGTGTACCAACACGTGTGTCCCAGAGAGAGGGGACCCCACCTTCCCAGCAGAACAGAGGTTTTCTTTTTTCCTTTTCTTCTTCTTTCTTTCTTTCGTTCTTTTTTTTTTTTTTTTTTTTTTTTTAATGTGAGATGCAGTGACTGTGTTGAACTAAGTAATGGTGAATGTGTTTTGGTTTTTTCTCTTCATCCCAAATTTTTAAAATGTGGTTTCACTGTTTTTATATTTAATAATAAATCCATAATTTTTAAAAAGGTGGAAATGCAATAAGGTACCCCCACCTCAACACACTATATTGCTAAGGATTAACTGAAAGTGAACACATTTTAAAGTAAACTATGGCCATGTTGGTGTTTCTGCTCCATGGTAGTAAGATATGCTTATAGATATACGGCATTTATAAATTTGATAGATGCCTAACTCATATTTGGCAAGCAGTGAAAATGTTTCTCTGTGACAATTGTTGGAACACTAAGACACATTTTCACACTCAAGGCAGGTTTGGTTTGAGTTGAATTTTTGCAAAAAAAAAAAAAAAAAGATAATTGTACTTTTTAAAAACTTTTTATTTTGACTTTTGAATTAAAAAAAAATAGGAACAAATTTCTGTTTCCTCTCAGCTGATCAATAGTGCTGCTATCAGCTAGGAATGCCTGATTGACTCACATGGGCTCTACTGTTTGAGGCTGCCCCCACAGACAGTGTCCCCCATGGAGCCAACATTGTGCTGCAACAGCCCTTGTAGTTCTAAGGATTCCAACACCACCTCAACAAAAAGATGTTTTACTCACAGTGCTGGAAGATGCATAACCTGTTCACGAGTCTTCTAGTGAGGTCCAGGAGAGAGAGAGGGAGGGAGTGCAAGGACCTGGGGCTCTGCCTTTATTGGGGTACAAGGTTGAGGTGCCTAGAGTTTTGTGGGTTCACCCTTTATCAACAAATATAGGATGTAAGAGTGGGCATTGGGCATTGAAAGTGGGATCTCTGGAGGGGTCAGTTATCTAGGTCTCGCAGGGCTTTCTGAAAGGAGAACTTCATGGGTGCGAGCAGCCTGGTTTCTTCCCTAGTTGTTTTACTAGGAGCTGTGTCATACAACTGGCAATATGTCTACCAGAGAAGGCTCTTTTTGGAATGGATGGCTTGGCAATCAAAGCTTAAATGTCAAGTGTTTAATACTACAGGGTATTTGTTTAAGAGGGATTTAATTGTTCGGTTTTGTTTTGTGTGTTGCTTTGCTTAAATCTTTTTTTTTTTTTTTTGTATTTTTCTGTAGTTGGAAACGGGGAGGCAGTCAGATAGACTCCCGCATGCGCCTGACTGGGATCCACCCGGCACGCCCACCAGGGGCGACACTCTGCTCATCTGGGGCGCCGCGCCATTGCGACAAAGCCATTCTAGCACCTGAGGCAGAGGCCACAGAGCCATCCTCAGTGCCCGGACCAACTTTGCTCCAGTGGAGCCCTGGCTGCAGGAGGGGAAGAGAGAGACAGAGAGGAAGGAGAGGGGGAGGGGTGGAAAAGCAGATGGGCGCTTCTCCTGTGTGTCCTGGCCGGGAATCGAACCCCGGACTCCTGCACGCCAGGCCGACGCTCTACCACTGAGCCAACTGGCCAGGGCCGCTTAAATCTTTCTTATACACCTAGTGTTAGGCATAGTTACTATTTACCTTATGAAAATTTTAAAGGCCATTGATTATAAACATAATATTGTTGGTTTGTTGGTCAGTTGATTATTGGTTGTTTACCTGGATGGCTGGGTGTTTGGGGGCTGTAGGTTTATTTTTCCTGAAGTCAGTCTCTGAGTTTACAGGGATATTTTAAATGAGCCAATTTTGTGTAACATTTTGAGGGAAAAATTTGTACTGATTTTCTAATTAAATGATTTTAAAAAAGGTCCAGTAAATTAGTGCCTGAAATGATATTATATGTGAAAAAGCAATTTATCCACCAGATTTCCAAAACAAATAAAAATAACTAAGAATTTTTTAAGTTAAAATAAGCATATATAATATTTTTAAGATAAAATTACTTTATGGATTAATTTTTCAGTATCTCTCTTCATTTGGGGGATACAATAAACATCTGTTTAATATTTCTAAGCTTGGTCTTCTTGAGAATTTGATCTTTAACATCATACAAACCTCAGGCCTTCTTGTTAAGGAGTTTCACCATGGTAGTTCCAGGAAAAGTTAAGAGACAGAAGATTTCATTTACTCATTGGAATCTAATAGCAAAAATATTGTTTTTCCTTTTAAACTAAATCTCTTAAGAAGAGCAATTTTAAGTGCTAAAAGGTACAACTGGGGAAACCCTTGCTAACCTTGTCTCTTGGTAAGGTCTTCATAGCATGATGGCTTATCTGGCGTGGGTCTAACTTGAAAGGTTCTTGATCACAAATGGAGCCCATATTCCTGGCAGCAGAGGAGAAAAAATGTTTGTGCAGCCTGCAAACTTCTTCATCTAAAATGGGAACACAGACAAATACCTGGGTGTGCTGTTGTTCAGCTTTGCTTGATCAAACATGGTAATTATGTGGAATTAGGGTAATGAGGCTACTGCCAGCCCACTGGTGGACATTTTATTACTCCTAATTGATACAGAAAGCGAAATTATTATACAAAGCAAGTTAGAGTTACAATGTGGCTTTATTTTTGTTAATTTAATAAACTCATTTGATCTTTTAGTCTCCTCTGATCTTTCTTCTGAGCTATTGTCTGCTTTATAAGCACCATCTCAGAAACTGGACCTACACCATCCAGGGCATGGAACGTTTTTCCCTTTGAAATCTCTATAGAAACAGAAAGAGCCAGGAAATGATGTTCAGCTGACTCCCCCTGACAGGTTGAAACAGGCACCTTCAACTCTGCAATTTTACCATGTACACTTCATTCGTCAACATCTATCAGTGGATGTTTTCTTCCTAGCTGAGAGGGGTAAAAAACAAAATATCTTTAAAAATATATATGCCCTAGTGTTGAATAACATCACGATTGTAATGATTGGTTTCTATTTATCACTTGAAGAAAGTAATTCTTTGGTATTTTCACCCTATCATTTAGTCGAAACGGTGGCACCCTGCACTGTGCCGATGAAGAAATTTCCTAAAGAATTCACACTAACGACCATTTTTCTTAGCTTTCATCAGATGAGTGCTTTGGGCTATGGATGTTAAGGGTATTACCACAAAACCATTTTCTAAACCACCTTTGTTGTGTTTAAATGTGCTTTAAATGTTGTATTTTGTTGGAGCTTAAGATATCTTGAGGGATGAGAACAATCAAAGCAGTCTAATTCTATACTATTTGATCAAGGGATTAATTACTTGTATTTAAAATTTTAGATAATTGAATGGAAAGGAAAAATTTGCAGCCATTTAAAAGTCATCTGGCAGGGAAGACACAGACGGGAATTTGCAGAGCGTCAAGAGGTTTCATGAACAGCTGTGAGGGCTTTTTAACAGCAGAACTGAAGAATATAAGAAAAGCCTTATTCTATACAATGTGAGGTATTATTTTTGATATCCTGAAATATATTCCAGAGTGCTAGAAATATTTGTGCTGAACCACTAGTAGTACATTAAATAAATGGAACATTAAAAATCACAACATGAATTATAATAGTAATATATAAATATATGACTTATGATTTATCAGGCAGTATCATAAGCATTTTGTATATATTAGGTTATTTATTTCCCACAACACTCTTATAAAGTAGTTACTGATGTCACCTCAATTTCTTTTCTTTCTAAAATTGAAGTTTAATGTACATGCAGAAAAATGAGTTTGGGAAATGCATTCAAGATATAGAAAGTCCGTCATCTCAGAAAATTCCCTCATGCTCCTTCCTAGAAAAATTCCCTTTCCTGAACTATCTCCAGAGACAACCATGTTCTGATTTCTGTCACTATACTTTAGTTAATCATATTCTAAAGCTACATGTAAATGGAATCATACAGTATGCATTCTTCTGTGTCTGATTTCTTTTGCTCAGCTTAATGTTTCTGAGATGCTTTCATTTTGTTACATATTTCAACAGTAAGTCATTGTGTGAATACACCACAATTATTTTTCCACTTTCCTATTGACCGATATGTGTTATTTTCAGTTGTAAGCTATTGTGAATAAAGCTGCTGTCCGTACTCGTGTACAAATTTTTTGTAAACTTTTATTTCTATTCTCTTGGACTAGGGTTGAAATTGTTTGACTAAGTTGAGTGTGTGTTTCATTTTATAGGAAACTGCCAGACATTTTCCCAAAGTGGTTGAATCATTTAACAACCCCACCAATAATGTATGAGAACCACCATTGTTCTATATCATCACCAACATTTAACATTGTCACTTTTTAAAATGTTTTTATGCTTATGGGAGGTGAAGTGGTAGCTCATTTTGTTTTTAATTTATATTTTCTTATGAATAGTGATGTTGAACATACTTTTATTTGTATTCCTCCATTGTGAAGCATCTGTGTTTATGTCCTTTTATTATGTTTACTTGAGGTGGTTGGTATTATTATTATTATTATTATTATTATAAGAGTTATTTGTGGCCCTGGCCGGTTGGCTCAGCGGTAGAGCGTCGGCCTGGCGTGCGGGAGTCCCGGGTTCGATTCCCGGCCAGGGCACACAGGAGAGGCGCCCCTCTGCTTCTCCACCCCTCCCCCTCTCCTTCCTCTCTGTCTCTCTCTTCCCCTCCTGCAGCCAAGGCTCCATTGGAGCAAAGATGGCCCCGGCGCTGAGGATGGCTCTGTGGCCTCTGCCTCAGGCATTAGAATGGCTCTGGATGCAGCAGAGCAACGCCCCAGAAGGGCAGAGCATCGCCCCCTGGTGGGCATGCCGGGTGGATCCCTGTCGGGCGCATGTGGGAGTCTGTCTGACTGCCTCCCCGTTTCCAGCTTCAGAAAAATGAAAAAAAAAAGAGTTATTTGTATGTTGTGGATACAGATCCTTTCTCAGAATATATAATGAGAGTATTTTCTTTCTGTGTGTGTATTAGCTATTCATTATCTTTTTTTTTTTTTTTTTTTTTTTTTTGTATTTTTCTGAAGTGAGAAGCGGAAAGGCAGAGAGAGAGACTCCCGTATGCACCTGACCAGGCTCCACCAGCAAGGGGACGATGCTCTGCCCATCTGGGCCATTGCTCTGTTGCCACCGGAGCCATTCTAGTGCCTAAGGCAGAGGCCATGGAGCCATCCTCAGCACCCGGACCAACTTTGTTCCAGTAGAGCCTTGGCTTCAGGAGCGGAAGAGAAATTTAGAAAGAGAGGAGAGGGGGAAGGGTGGAGAAGCAGATGGGCGCTTCTCCTGTGGCCCTGGCCAGGAATCAAACCCGGGACTTCTATATGCCAGGCTGACGCTCTACCACTAAGCAAACCAGCCAAGGCCTAGCTATTCATTACCTTAATGGAGTATTTTAATTAGTATCTGTTTTAAATTTTGGTGAGGCCCAATTTGTCATCTTTATTCTTTAAGCATGAATGCTTGTGATCTTCTGTGTAAGAAGATGTTCCTGACATCAAGGTAATGAAAATATTATTCTATGATTTATTCTAGAAGCTTTATAGTTTTAACTTTTATGTTTTGGTTTATGATTCATCTCAACATATACAACAATAATAATACAAATAGCCACAAGTAAACATAGTAAAAGGACTTTAACAACAGACACTTCACAAAGGAAAAATACAAATGGTCAGTAAACAAAAGAAAGTATGCTCAACATCACCATTTATCAGAATAATAAAAAGATTCCAAATAATGATTCAGTTGTTCTAGCATCATTTAGCAGAAAGAAAAAAAAAAAGACTTTTCTTTCCTCTATTGAATTGCTTTCATGCCTTTGTCAAAAAAGTAACTGATAATTGAACTGTAATATGAGTCATTTCAAGATTTTCTGTTCTGTTTCATTGATCTATATGTCTATCTTTATTCTACATTAACACATATATATTTCTCTCGGAAATTTAACAATATAGTTCCATTGTTTTCTGGCTTGCATTATTTCTGATGATAAGTAGAACTCGTTTTTATCGTTGGTCTCTTCTGGGTACTGTGTCTTTTTTTGTTTGTTCTTTAAAGACTTCTACTTTATCTTTGATTTTCAGCAATTTTACTACTATGTGCCTATGTGTATGATTTTCCCTTTGTTTAACCTGTTGGGATTTTTTAAGTGTCTTAGATCTGTGGTTGATAGTTTTCATCAAATTTAGAGGTGTTTGGTCATTATTTTTGCAAATATTTCTTTTTACCTCAGTGCCTTTCTCTTTCCTCTCTTTCTGGGACTTAGAGTTCATGGATGTAATACCATTGAATATTGTCCCACTGGTCACTGATTCACTTTCCATTTTTTTGTCTTATTGTTTTGTTTTGTTCTATGCTTGAGTTTGAATAATTTCCATTAGCCTGTTTTCTTGATCCTTACTTCTGCCATATCTAATATGCAATTGAAAGTACATTCAGGAAATTTTTCATTTTTAATATTTTTAATTGTTTTTATTTATTTTAGAGAAGAGAGACAGAGAGTGAAAGAGAGAGAGAGAGAGAGAGAGAAAAGGGGGAGGAGCAGGAAGCATCAACTCCCATATGTGCCTTGACCAGGCAAGCCCAGGGTTTTGAACCGGTGACCTCAGCGTTCCAGGTGGATGCTTGATCCACTGTGCCACCACAGGTCAGGCCATTTTAAATAACTGTAGTTTTTCTTTCAATAATGTCCATTTAGTTTATTTTATAGTTTCCATTTACCTGATGAGATTTCCTATCTACATTATGCCAATACGAAAGATACAAATGATTGAGTTGATGTAACCCCTCACAACATCTCTAGTTTTTCATAGAGGTGACCCTGATGTTTGGTCCTCATAATAGGCTGTGAACCTAAGCAAGCCACAGGTTCAGAAATCAAAGATACTGGGTATTGTCTTGTTTCTTTGGGGGAGAGGGTTTGTCTGGGGAAGGGAGCATAATAAAATATTGCTTGCTGTTACCATGATTATATGACATCATATTCTATTTCTCTGTCACTAGGCATACAGTACAACTACCCATGGCCTTTAACATTACACTAATACATTTTTTTTTTCATTTTGACTTCAGTTAATTGATGTCATGAGGGAAAAAAAAAGGAACCAACAATCCCAAAACACCATGGTAAAGCTCTTCATTAGGCCACACACTCTGGAACAAGATAGACTGAATTCAGATTCTGATTCTGCTAAGCCAAAGGAACATTGTCAAGTTACTCAGCCTCCTTTTCAGTTTACTCAAGTTTAAAATAGAAAAATAAAAATGACTTCTGATTCCAAATATGGCCTAATAAAGGGTATTAGATAGATCCTGCCACAATAACCTACTCTAAAACTGTCACTGCTGCGGTCCTTGAGTGAAGGAAAACACGGGAGGTATTTCACCCCAGCTTTCTGTTTGGGGCACTTTCGAAACAGTGGTGCATGTATGTGGGACTCAAGCAGAGATGTGTGGTCCAGAAATAAACCATAGTGAAAGCATCTTCTGGCAAGCCAATGTTGACAGTTTTGTCAGTCTCTTATCCTTAACCAGTCCTTAATGGTCTTGTCTATGACATCCAGGCTCAAAATTATATCACTAAGTTTTTTTATAGTCAATTACTCCACAAACTACAAGTTAATTAGAATTCTGGAACTTAACCAGCCTTAGAGATACTTCCCACAGTATCACTAGGCTCAATAAGAATATCGGGTTGAACTGCTCACGATAACATTTATATTCCTTTTAATGAAACACTGAAGGTAAAATGGGATAAAGTTTTCCCTATAGAAGGGAATTTATTTATTTATTTATTTTTATTTATTTTTTTTGTATTTTTCTGAAGCTGGAAATGAGGAGAGACAGGGGCGACGCTCTGCCCACCAGGGGGCGATGCCCTGCCCCTCTGGGGCATCGCTCTGCCGCGACCATAGCCACTCTAGCGCAGAGCCTGGGGCAGAGGCCAAGGAGCCATCCCCAGCGCCCGGGCCATCTTTGTTCCAATGGAGCCTTGGCTGTGGGAGGGGAAGAGAGAGACAGAGAAGAAGGAGGGGGTGGGGGTGGGGGTGGAGAAGCAAATGGGCGCTTCTTCTATGTGCCCCGGCCGGGAATCGAACCTGGGTCCCCCGCACGCCAGGCCGACGCTCTACCGCTGAGCCAACCGGCCAGGGCCTAGAAGGGAATTTATTAATAGATTTTTTTGTTTTGGCATTATGTTTTTAACTCAGATTTTTATTACTAAATCTCAAATTCTTTCCTTGATTTACTAGTTATAAATCAATATGTATTTGAAGGAGATTTTATGTGTTCCAGAAACATCTCTCAGAAAGCAGAAAAATACTTTCACAGTTCTTTTTTTTTTTGTATTTTTCTGAAGCTAGAAACGGGGAGAGACAGTCAGATTCCCGCATGCGCCCGACCGGGATCCACCCGGCACGCCCACCAGGGGGCGACGCTCTGCCCACCAGGGGGCGATGCTCTACCCCTCTGGGGCGTCACTCTGTCGGGACCAGAGTTACTCTAGCGCCTGGGGCAGAGGCCAAGGAGCCATCCCAAGCGCCCGGGCCATCTTTGCTCCAATGGAGCCTTGCTGCGGGAGGGGAAGAGAGAGACAGAGAGGAAGGAGAGGGGGAGGGGTGGAGAGGCAGATGGTGCCTCTCCTGTGTGCCCCGGCCGGGAATCGAACCCGGGACTTCTGCATGCCAGGCCGACGCTCTACCACTGAGCCAACCGGCCAGGGCCTCAGTTCTTTTTAAAGGAAAACATTATAAACAACTTGGTACAATCCCAACAATAAATACATATTCCTAGCTGTAATGGAAACAATGAGAAAGATTTTGATTATAAACTCTAAAGGGATGAAAATGTTACTTCCTACATTCATAACATGTCTATTGGAGATATGATACTGTGCTCATTTACTTTATTCATTAGCTTTAAATGAGAGGAAGCAATCTGTTATGCTGAAGTTAAATATGAGCGTAACTTGGCAATATTGTGGGTTCAGTTTCCAGACCACCGCAGTAAAGCGAGCTGTAATCTTTTTGCCGACGAAGGGCTTTGCCTTCAATATATAAAGACGTGGAGTGCACTAAAACGAAGTGCAATAAAAGAGGTATGTCTGTGGTGAAAAACCCTGGTCAAGGGCATAAACCTAATAAGAAATTAACTCATTCTTCAGGTACAAGAAACTGAAGCTATAAGTGTGACTAAATATAAGAGGTGTGTGTTGAGATGCGTGCCTCTCCGAAGCCCCCTTCTCTGGGAACTATCAGAAGCTGAAGACCACTGAGACCAAATCTGTGCCTGTGACTTCAACATGACAGCTCACTGAACTAGGAGTATGCATAAGACTTAAAGCATCCAGTCCTCTAACCTGTTAGTGATCAATCCTATTCTCTATACTAATTTAATTTAAACTAAGAGGTTCTATGGGGGGAAAAGTGATATAAGCAACTGAGTTCAGTGTACATAGAGGCTGGCCTCAGGTAGTTTTTGTTTTGTTGTTTTGTTTTGTTTTTTACCCCAAACCAAATTTTTTAAAATTGTAGTTTGCATTCAATGTTATTTTGAATTAGTTCCAGGTGTACAGCACAGTTGTTAGGCAATCCTATAATTTACAAAGTGGCCCCCCCAATATTTCTAGTAGCCACCTGGCACCATACAAAGGTACAACAATAATATTGTTTCTATTTCCCTATGCTGTACTTTACATCCCGTGACTATTTTGTAACTACAGGAAGTTTGTACTTCTTAATCGCTTCAGCTTTTTCACCCAGCCCTCCAATCTCTCCTCCCCTCTGGCAACCACCAATCTTTCTCCTGTATCTATGAATCTGTTTCCATTAAGTTTGCTTGTTTATTTTGTTCTTTAGATTACAAATATGGTATTTGTCTTTCTCTGACTGACTTATTTCAGTTAGCATAATACCCCTATGTACCTCCATACTGTCATAAATGGTAAGCTTTCATTCTTTGTGTGGCCAAGTAATATTCCATCATGTATGTACCACAACTTTTTTATCCACTTGTCTACTGATGAGCATTTGGGTTGCTTTTATGCCTTGTCTATTGTAAACAACACCACAATGAACATATGGGTGCTTATATTCCTTCAAATTAGTGTTTTGCTTTTCTCCAGATATACACCCAGAAGTAGAATCTAATTTCTTGAGAATCCTCCATACTGTTTTCCACAGTGGCTGCATTAATCTTCACTCCCACCAACAGTACAAAAGTGTTCCCTTTTGAGATAGTCATTTTTAGCTATATATGTATATCGATAACTAAGCAGAGAAAAGATGTCTGCAGGAAAGTAGAGCAGCATTTAGACATCAGCAGAAGCAAAAGACCAAAAGCTTCATAAAAGGCAGGTTAAGAAGCTGTGGTTTCTGGTTTTCTGATCCCTGGTTTCCCAGGCCTGCCTGTATTTTCATTTTTATGCCCTTGAGGCTGCCTGTGGAATCCTTAGAATTAATCTCCCTTCACTGGAACCAGCTTGAATAGCTCCATATAATAAATATTGCCTAAAGCTGCTCAATCACCTAGGTCTGATTGTCCTTTAAAAAAAAATTAGAACAAAGTGTCCTAAATTTTAAAAGTTTCTCTGGAAGTGATTATCCCAAAAAGGAACAAGGTCTTCCATTCACCTACCTAGGTAAGTTTTGTGGCTCCTTCCAAACTAAATGAACCAACATAAATAACCACATGCAAGAAATAAGCAGCTCTGTTCCATTACTTAGCTAAGAAATGAGGCCAAGAGACTGATAATACCAAGTTGCTGTTGATGCTTGAGAATCAACATAATCAAATCAAACTCAATAAACTAAAGTGGAGATGGAATCTGCTGTTTGGTTTTCAGGTAGCCCTTGTTAATTAACTTTTCCTTCTGTCAGAACAAGAGTTATATTAAAATAGCAACGGTTCTGTTCTGTCTCCTATTCCTGTGACGACATGTATTTAATCTTCACTAACAGGGTTTTCTATGTTGACTCTCATGACCTCATTAGTTTAGATGTCATCAAATGTTAATGTGCCCGAACAGAATTTGAAATAACTTATTTCCTTTACCTCATTGCATTTGCAAGTATTAAAAACAATCAGTATACTTATAAATTGCAGAAAAGAAAAAGAATGCAATCAGTGTAATTGGCTATTTGCAACAAGACCTCCCCTGAGACTAACACATCAACTGTTTCTAAATTTAATAGTAGCTATCGTTTGCACAGCATTTTAAAGTTTTCCAAGCCCTCTGTCATGTAAGTGCCTTATTTTGTCCTTAGTAGAAAGGAATGTGTTATTATCCCTACTTTGCTGATGAGGAGATAAAGGCCAGGGAAATCCAGCCTTTTGTTACTTGTAGGCTACAGAAACAAATTACCACAACTTTCATGGTAAACGATCCAAATTTATTATTTCACATTTATGTAGGTCACAAGTCTAACAGTCTCACCAGGCTAAAAGCAAGGTATTGCCTGGGTAGCATTCCTTTCTACAGGGTCAAAAGCAAGATCTGTTTTCTTACTCATGCAGGTTGTTGGCAGAATTTAGTTCCTTGTTACACTGCAACCTTCATGTTCTTGCTGTCAGCTGTGGGACCATTCCTGGCTGCTAGAGGCTAGCCACATTCCTTGGCTTATGGTCCCCTCCTCCATCATCAGAGCCAGCAACATTGAGTTTGCCATTTCACACTTCCAATCCCTCTTCCTTCTTCTACATTCTTCTGATCACAGTTGGGGGACATTTTCTGCTTTTAAGGTTCATTTTATTAGATTGGGTCACCTAGATAATCCAGGCTGTGTGTTTTCCATTTAAAGAGATTTAACCTTAATCACATCTTCAAGTTCCCTTTTGCCATGTAGGTAACAAACATACAGATTCTGGAGTTAAGGCATGGACATTATTCTGCCTATTACATTCAATTAAGGCCAATTCAGGTCTCTGGGATTTCTTCCCAAGCTCAAAAATTTTAAATCTCCTTTTCTACAGGGTTCAAATAACAACAAAAAAAAACCCCTCTAAATATATTATAATATTTGTAAAGTACCCAAAGAATGTGAAAGCCAGAAAACTCATTCTACATACCTCTTAAGGTTTCATGTCTTAAAGATGGAAATCCTGTTAGAAATTTTTTAGTCTTACCTCAATTTTGTACCTAAAATGATAAAATGCACAAAAATAATAAATAGTAAAAACCATAAAAAATTTGTTTTCTAGTCTCTACATCCTAATCACTGCACTAATTACCCCCCCCCCCCACTGTACTCTTTAAAATCAGAAGAACTATCAAAATAGTTTAGGCATAGCCCATGTAGACCCTTTAGTTTTCAAAGAAAAACTCATCTTCTCTAAACTATCGTATATGTATGTATTTTTGGTGCCTCTTCTGGAATGAATATGCCTTGGTATACATACACAAATTTTCACATGTTGTGCCCAGTCTATCCATATGGCCCCATCTTCTGATCTTACTCACTCCAGGTCCCTGACCTACTTGCCAAGTCATTGACCACAGCATGTTTATCCAATCTGGGGCCTCTTCTATCTGCACATAAAGCTAACAATAGGGTGCACTGACTGATGCTCTGCTCTTTGGGGGCACTTCTCCCTCATCACAGTGTTTCTGGTGCATCTCTGCTATAGTTTAAAATCAATCTAGGTATTTTGTGCTTGCACCACTATAGCAAGTCAACCAGTTCATGAACAGAACTCTTGGTTCTTCCCTTTCCTGAAGCTGGCTGGCCTCAGGCATTGCCCATCATGAGTCCATAGGTGTGAGCTACTGGGTAAGTGTCTGAGCAACATTGGTAGGTCACAGGGGGTTGTGCACCATCTCTTTATATGGCTTAATTATGGCTGTAGTCTTGCTTAGGCCTCTTTAAATTATTACTTCCATCTTATAGTGGATCTTACAGTCTTACTTACAGTGCAGGCTTAGAGTGGATCTTACTCTTGACTGACCTTGTGAATGAAAGCATTTGCCAGATAATGATGGTCACATGATGTCCTCTTCCAAGATGTTCAGTCTTTCCCAAGTCTTAGGGGCATTTTAAGAGCTATGTTATGAATAGTGTACAGTTCTTTGCAAAAATTGAATAGATTTGTTTCAAAATTCTGGGGTTCTGCCCTGCAACTTTTCTACTGGGACTTCAGCAGCCTCCTTTTCTATCATAAATACTCTAATAACATAGTCCCTGAGACCTATGTGGCAGAGCTGCTCGTACTGCATCCTGAGCCTGCTAGAGTCTTTTCTTGTTCTGGACTCCACTCAAAACTAGCAAACATCCACCTCACCCAGTAAATGGTCATAGCATTATTGCCAAGAGGATAACCAAGCGTTTTGCTTCTCTCTTTATGATAGGAAATACAGGGCACAACGTCTTGTTCTTTACCTGTAGAGGCTATCTCGGCATACTCAAGCTCACTGGACCCCTAACATCTTCACAAACGGGGAAAACTGCTTAATTTTTATAGGACTTCTTTCCCAACCTCTGGTGTACATGTATTTTAACAAGGCACTCTGAGCTTCTTGCTCATCAGATCTGTTTAAAATATTTTCATTAACATATTTGCTAAAAGTAATGTCCAGACTGCCCATCTCTCTTCTGAGTATATTGTGTAGCATGTAGAAGAGTTAATATTTACCTGTAGATATATTGTGAGGTACACTATTCAGTGTAAAGGTGAAGCACTTTTTATTCTTTCTGATGGATATGGAGAGAATAAATTCACAAGATCAATAGCTACAAACTGCACCAGAGACTGTGACCGGGGCTACTACTTGGTCAGGTATATGGTATCCCACTACCTGTGTCATGATACATCCAGTTTTTGCAAGTATCACACCGGAAAATTGAATGCAGATATGACTTAGATCACCATCCTTGCATCTTTTAAGTCTTTGAATGTGGTGCTAATCTCTGTAATTTTCTCTGGGATGAATTATTATTTGACTTACTTGATTGGCAGGGGTAGGGAAGGAACATCTTTAAGGGTTTCTGCTTGGCCTTTTCTGCTAAAATAGCTTGGATTTAGTGAGTCAAAGGACAAATGTGAGAGTTCCATTAAGAATATATATTAGGAGGCCCTGGCCAGTTGGTAGAGCGTCAGCCTGGCGTGCAGGAGTCCCAGGTTTGATTCCCTGGGCAGGGCACACAGGAGAAGCACTCATTTGCTTCTCCGCCCCTCCCCCTCTCTTTCTTCTCTGTCTCTCTCTTCCCCTCCCACAGCCAGGGCTCCATTGGAGCAAGGTTCACCCGGGCGCTGAGGAGGGCTCTACGGCCTCTGCCTCAGGCGCTAGAATGGCTCTGATTGCAACAGAGCGATGCCCCAGATAGGCAGAGCATCGCCCCCTGGTGGGAATGCCGGGTGGATCCCAGCCGGGTACATGTGGGAGTCTGTCTTTACTGCCTCCCTGTTTCCAACTTCAGAAAAATACACACACAAAAAAAGAATATATATTAGGAAATAAAAACATGACCACCAGGTAGGTCCATGGACCTAACAGACTCACTGTGAGGTGGATGTGGGTTAGAGATTCCTGTATTATTGGACCCTGACATGCCCCTATTCTACCAGGAGGTCAGTGATGGTGCTTGAGTTTCCTCGTGTCAGTGTCAACTTAGACCCTGCGTTTATTAGCCTTTAAAAGTTGTGGGTATTCTCTTTTTCCTAATTTATATTCACCCTAGTATGTGGCTGCAAAGGTATTTGGGGAAAGGACTGAGAGCATCATATATATACATACTATATACTTTCGCCTTTCTGTTATGGAATCCTTATTCATGAGGACCCAGCCTCTCCTGGGTGCAAGAACTGATTCAGAGACAGAAACTGGCTAAGGGATCATGACTTCCATTGATTGGTGACCTTGGCCTTCTACTCATTCAATCTTGATTTTATCTGGAGATATATATGGTCTCAAGTAGACTCTAACCTTGGCCTGACCCATGCAGCTGTGGAGGCTTTAGACCACTATGGTCCAATAGAAATACAATGGAAGCCATAGGTGTGCAAAGAAACAGGTGAAATTATTTTAAGATATTTTACTTAGTCCAAAGTATATACAATATTGTCATTTCAACATATAATCAGTATTTTTAAAATTATTCATGACATTTTACTTTTTTTTTCCTTAGTAAGTCTTCAAAAATCAGTGTTTTGTACTTCCAGCACATCTCAAGACCAACTAGCCATGTTTCAAGGGCTCAGTAGCCTCATGGGGCTAGAACTGTATTGGACAGCTTTAGGCTGTAAACACCACCACAGAGCTGTCCCACCTTGAGTCAAGGAGACTTTGGTACCTCCGTGTCAGTTAGTTAGTGACTACCCCATGCACTTATTTTTAAAACGGCTTCCTGATGTGAGCTACTCCCCAAAGCTGCAAGTGCTTGGCAATTGCAAATGGAGATGAAGGAAACAGGGCAAAGCTAATATATCCAACTGGGTAGGTCTGCCAAGTAAAAACAAAGTCTTAAGTTAAAGCAGTGGCTCATCAGACTTGCTCCCAGCATTAACTCAGGACTTGTCATGAATGCAACTTCAGAAACTCTGGAAGTAGGGGCCAGAAATCCCTGGCATAACTAGCCCTCTCAGTGCTTCTGTTGTACACACAAAACTGATTACCACTGAGTAAAATGCATATTCTTTTTGAGAAGTCAGCCTCTGCCTAGCACAGCAGAGGAAGACATTAAACACCTATGTCCTTTTGGCCTCTTTTAAAAAGTCAGACTAGCTGTCTAGATGAACAACCCTAATGCTGTGTGCACTTTCCAAGAGAGAACTGGGAGGGGCAAAGGGCCTTCATATTTGATGCATTCATAATTAAGATTGCACCAAGTACTGCTTCTGTATGGTAGGATGCCTGAGGCTAGTGTTCTATTTGCAGGGTTTATAGAACAAAAAATGATTCTGAATTTTTACCTGATGTATTTCTGTGGGAAAGTGCAGCCCAGTATGACACCTGCTGGTGCAAGAGACCTAACACATTGTGACAGAAGCAGAAATGACAGCCGTGCCTAATCCCTCTGCCAAGCTGCCCTAGATTTGCTAAAATGTATGACCAGGTAGATCTGAGGAGTTTACAGAGTGCTGATTAGTTTCCTCCCTGAAGATGCAAGGCTCACAGCCAAGTTGCAGAGGACAAACTAGTGATCAGGACATAAAATAATTCAAATATAAAAATGTCATCAAAAAAGAACCAAGGGATCCAAAATTGAAGACGGTCCCTAACATCATATAATGAGCTTATTATGTATTTGGTATTTTTAGTTCCTCAAAAATTAATCATTAAAACTTACTTGCTTATAACAAATAGAATAAAATCATGACAGTGTTTAGGTATTGAATTTAATTAGCTGAATGCCAATTTCTATTCTCACAGTTGCTATTCTGGTCCAATTCCAATCCATTTTGAAATCCTGCAAAAGTTGTTGCAAACATTTGCAGACATTTCCACTTTAATTGTTTAGCAAAATAATAACTAGACAGTACAATATTAAAATATACTTTTCTATGTATAATAGCTGTGTTATTCAGGATGATGACCGTATTCAGTATGCTGGTTCACTAAATGCTGATAAAGCTTGCCTATGCACCTTGGCTTGATGGACAATTTTCAAAGAACTAAAGTGTAATATAATGTATAGCATTTAAAAGCAGTAATAAAGAAGACAGAAGTGTATGTGTATATGCATGTGAGAGAGCATTTTAGATACTTGCTGGATTATCATGACCATTTCCTGTAATTGTACTGTTCATGTAATGATGCCTATTAGAGAGATTACATTCAGGTAGACTGAAATTCATTACAGTACCTCCATTTACCAGTTGCAAGGCCCTAAGCAAGCCATTTAACTTCTTTGTGCCTCAGTTTCCTCTTCTGTGAAATAGGAATAATAATAGTACCGGCCCACATAAAACTGAAATATCTGCTACAGGGCAAGCACGCTATAAAAATGTTAGATAATATTATTAATTAAATATCAGAATATATTATTTATATATTTTTAGAGAGATATAAAGCCAAACTTGAAACCAATTATTATTTTTCATAACCAATTATTTTATAGTCTCTCGAGATATCCTTTCAATAAGCTTAGGAAAAATAAGGCTAAATGACAGTTCAATGAAGTGAAATCACTAAAGAATCAAGTCATAGCATTCTGATTAGTGGGTTGATATCAGTGGTCAGAGAAGTTTCAACTGTAGCTAATTCTCTATCTGAGCCTAGTCTGTTCAATATATTATCAATGACTTGAATAAAGATGAAAAAATATACGTACTTATCAAAGTTTTAGGTAAAATTAAAAGAGTCCATAAATGCAATGTGTATGTGTAACAGAATCAATAAATAACAATAACAATAATATTTAGACTTACATCTATTTCTTAAAACATTGGTTTGTCCCTAAGGAATATATACTTAGCTTTTTCATGCAGCCTAGAAATTCTCAACCTCAAATTCTGGGGTGGGCAATTTATATGCATTTATCTGTAACTCACAGAATGGTCCTTTGAATTAACTCCCATAGCAGGATATTTGTGATCACCTATCTTTTCTTCCTCAGTTGCAAAGCCCTGAGGGAAATTACCTACCCCATATGGGCCCTAACTTCAACTCCTGTCCCAGGGGTACGTCATGTTTGTCTAAACTAGTGACTACCTGAATGCAGTCTCTACCAACACTATCAGTATTATCTAGGAATTTGTTAGAAAAGGACGTTGCTGGGCCGCATATCAGATGTATTGAATCAGAAACTCTAGGGGTAGAACTGAGAGATCCGTGTTATAACAAGCCTCCCAGGTAATTCTGACACATACCTAGTTTTAGACTACTGGGCTAAGCCAATCTGATCATCCCATACCCTTTGCCAGAGACCAATTTACTCAGTCTCATGCTAGAATCCTGGTCAATGAGATGTAAAGGGGAAATCTGAGGGGCTTTCGGAACACTTTTTCTTCTTTCTTAAAAAGAATCTTTGGGAAGAGAAGTCCCTCTTTTGCTTGGGGATATTTCCATGTCTAACTGTAACACATGGAACTGTGAGAGCCATCTTGAAGCTATGAAGAGCATTAGCCCAAGGAGAATACACTGAATGCAGCAAAATGGGAAGGTGGAAGGAGTCTCAGTGCGTTAGCCACCAAACCTACCAAACTAAAATGGTCTATCTCTAGATTTCTTGTGATGGATACTATGTTCTCATTGATCAGCCTTTCTAATTTGGAGTTTCTGACACCTGCAGTCAAACGTATCCTAAACAATACCACATAATTTTACAGCAAAGCAAACTGAAGCTCCGAGAGACTGAGTTACTGTCTCAACTCAAATTCAAAACTATTTCACAGACCAGACATGTGGTATACATCTGTGTCAGTTGGGTAAAGGCAGGAAGTACAAGTGAATAAAGGAAGAGATGAAGCATTGCCTAATCTAAATTTTGGTTAAAGGCCTAAGAAACTCAGATGTTGTATAAGCTAACAGTATGGCAAGCTATAGAAAAAGGGTGGAGAGAAGTTTGAGGCAAGCTAGTCCGCTTGTCAGTAAAAGTTTATGGCAAGGAGGCATAAACAAAGAAGAAAAATGTTTGTCTGTATTCCACACTGGTGCTTTCTATCCTCATCTAGAGTACTGTGTTCATATCTATGTACTCTACTTTTCATGGAGACACTGACCATTGAAAGCACATATTGTATAGAATGATGCAGAGATGAAAAGGTTTGAAAATCAAGCCATCGAATTTTATAGCTAAGAAAAGACAAGACTCACAAAAATATGTTTGTATTATTCAAGACTCTTTAGGGGGCAAATAACAGGCATTCAACTCAAACTAGCTTAAGCAAAATGTTTTGGTTCATGTGCATAAAATGATCTAAAAGAAGTAATATAGCTTAAGGGCTGTAAGCGATGATCTGACAGTGTGGTCAGGGCTCTGTTTCTGTCTCTCTCAAGGCTCTGCTTTCTTTGGGCTAACCTCATTTTCAGGCAGCATCACCTCTCATGCTCTAAACTCATATTCTAGCATCTTAGCAACTTCAAAATATGAGAGCTTCTCTTCTCTAGTATTCTTCACAGAAGTCCTGGTACAGAGTGCACTGATCTAGTTTGGGTCACTAGCTTAGGACTTAAATAATTATTATGGCCAGGGAGATGGAATATGCTGAATGAGAGGCATGTGCATGTCCTATGGGGTGCTCTTCGTCGGTCCTAGTTCCTTTGAAAAATATGGTGGGTATGTTCCTAAAGCTGTACTTTACATCCTTAATTCTATTTTTATGACTGTCAATTTGTGCTTCCTAATCCCTTTCACCTTTTTCACCCAGTCCCTCAACCCCCTCCCACCTGGCAACCACCACTCTGTTCTCTGTATCTATGAGTTTATTTCTATTTTGTTTATTTAATTTTTTTTAGATACTTGCCTTTTTGTTTCTTCACTTTAATATCATACTCACTGGGTCCATTGATGTTGTTGCAATGGTAAGATTTCATTTTTTATGGCTGAG
This sequence comes from Saccopteryx bilineata, assembly GCF_036850765.1. NCBI lineage: Eukaryota > Metazoa > Chordata > Mammalia > Chiroptera > Emballonuridae > Saccopteryx > Saccopteryx bilineata. The sequence goes on along the minus strand of NC_089490.1, from coordinate 265,292,455 downwards.
CAATATTCCACTGCATTCTCTGAATTATTTCTAACTAGTTTCATCTTTGATTATTCTTTCTTTCTACTTTTACCAAAATATCCATCTTAAAATGTTAAACATTAAATTATCTTGGCCTGATCATTAAGAACATATGGCCGTATATGTTTTCATGTTCTTAAGTCTATACCATTGCTTATATAATTTGATTTGGTAATAAAACAATAAACTTAAAATCATCTATAAATTATTAGTCCCAGCAATTACTTTCACCTTGTAGCTTAGTATTCTGTTGCTTAAGGTTTTTTCTTAAGCTTAAAACCTTGGTTTGTCCTTAAGGAAAGTATACTTAGTTTTATCATGCAGCCTAGAAATTTAATGGGTTCTCTTGTCATATTTTTAATTCTTGTCTATGTCTCCTTGAATCTCTATCCTTTCTTTTTCTTCCTGTTTCCCTGTTATGGTAGTTGTATATTTTTGCACTCTGATGAGAATATACAACTTCTTGAAATATCTTTCTCTACTACATCATAGATTATTTAGTGGTGCTTCCTAGGACCCTGTTGTTCTGTCTGAACAAGACAAGTTCTGTTTAGAAGTAATACTTGTTCATAGACCTTTGATGTGACCTTCCCTGTGACTGCTCAGGGGATGTTTCATTTCTCATCCCAGATTTATGACTGAAAGGCACAAGAATGCACCCGATGTGCACAGCTTCACCTCTGCTCTCCTGAGGCAGTATCATTGCCTACCATTACTGCCTGGGAGTGTTACTTCAAACCTCAACTCCAGAACAAACCCCTCCTGCCATCAATCTCTCCCAAAGCACTTTACTTTTTAGTATAACACTGCCCAAAGGCTATGCCACACCACCAGTTCTGAACCACTTTCCCTCCCAATTCTTGCCCAATTATTTCATGGTGAAAATAGCTTTGATGGGAGTAATAACTTGATAGGAAGGAATAATACTTGAAGGTTGAGGGTAGGGTAAGGAGGCAGGCAATTCAGCACCCTTGGGGTTGAAAGACACCTGCCTAATTTTCTGAGAGATTCATATCCTGGGCTCTGGATCTAGTACTAGACCATAGTAATGGTTGGAAGAGTTTCTCCTCAAGGTGTACTCTATTTCATGAATTAGAGCCCAGACATGCCATGAAAAGGAATATAACTCTTAATATCATATTGGTCTTGGTTTTTGGAGGAGATGTGTGTTTGCCATTTTTCTTTCAGTGGAAAGTTGGGAGAGGTGGAGAAAAGCTGTAACTGAAGCTGCCAGACAAATGCTGTACTAAATGAGGAGTAAGAGCTTATCTCTCAAAGTGCCTTTGAGTTTAATCTTTTTTACTCAATTACAAAATCATGTTTCTGAACTTGGTATTATTCATGAACCTAATTACTAAGCATAGCTGACTATATTTTCCAAAAATGACCCCAAAAATATCTTACATCTTGCACACTCTTCTGCAGTGTGTCTTTGACATTCCCTCATCAAGAAGGAGAGCTGATTCTCTACTGCCTTGAATCTGGGTAAAACTTACACTTCTTGACCGATAAAATATAGCAGTGCCACTGTTACAGCCTAGTCTAGTTTTTGTTTCTTAGAAAAGTTTCTCTTGGGGTACTCACTTTGGCAACCTAACTGCCACCCTTTGAGAAACTCAAGCTGCAAAGAGAGGCTATGTGTAGGAGTCCCCGGGCAACAACCCCAGATGAGCTCCCAGGGGACAGCTAGAGTCAACTATCACCATGAGAGGGAGTCATCTAAAATATCTAGCTCAGTAGAACTTCCAGATTACTCATGTCCCAGGAGTCATGTGATTTCAATGAATACAAGAGCCTCAGAGTGAGAACCCCCCCCCTTCACCAGTTGAGTTCAGTTTGTCCACAGAACCAGGAGAGAACACAATGCTTTTATTTTAAGCTGCTGAAGTTTGGGGTGATTTGTGAAGCAGTTAAGAGATGACCGAAACACTATGTTAATGGAACCAGACCATGTAAATCATCGTCTTTATTCTCCTCAAGCTGATCTCAATAGTAACTTTTTGGAAAACACTCAATAGGTAAAAATATCTTTGAGATTAAGAATAAACTGAACTAATATGAATAGCATTGGTCTAAATAGTATGTAAAAGTGTGTGTGTGTGTGTGTGTGTGTGTGTATTGGTTGGAATATTAGTTCCCTAGGGCTACCATATCAAATCACCACAAACCTGGTGACTTAAAACAATAGAAAGTTATTATCTTACAGCTCTGGAGGCCATAAGTCTGAAATCATGGTTTCTGTCCATAGGGACATGCTCTGTTTAAAGCAGTGGTCCCCGGATGTGAGGGCGATCTGGCTGCGACATCTGTCACCCCATTGATCACCAGGGTTGATCCGGCTGATCTGGCTGGCTAGGCGGGTGTCCCCTTCCTCCCTCACGGCTCCATGTGCATCCCTCCCGAAGCTGCGCACTCTGTCGTAGAGGACGACCTTCCCTGATAAAGGAGAGGACCGTTCTTCGGTCAAGGGTATATGAGTAGTTGCGCTCCCCTGCTAGAACCTCCAAACAAGTCTTAAGCTCATAAAGCAGTGGTCCCCAACTTTTTCTGGGCCACAGACCAGTTTAATGTCAGAAAATATTTTCATGGACCAGCCTTTAGGGTGGGATGGATAAATGCACAAAATAAAATTATGCAACTGGCATAAAAACTGTGGTATTTTTAAATATAATTGTTGAACTTACGAGACAAGTGTCAAGAGTGAGTCTTAGATGAATGTAACAGAGGGAATCTGGTCATTTTTTAAAAATAAAACATCATTCAGACTTAAATATAAATAAAACGGAAATAATTTATTTATTCTTTCTCTGTGGACTGGTATCAAATGGCCCATGGACCAGTACCGGTCTGCGGCCCGGGGGTTGGGGACCACCGCTTTAAAGTATCTTCTTCTTTTCAGTTTAAAAAACTTGAGTTGTTAATGTCTGGAATTTTTAATTTAATATTTTTGAACCATGATTATCAGGAGAATCATTTCATGCCTCTTCCATTGAAGTGGCTCTTGACTTTCTTTGGCTTCCTTGGCTTGTGCCTGCCTCACTCCAATCTCTGCCTCTGTCTTCATGTTACTTTCTCTTCTATATGTGTGTCCTCTCTGTATGCCTGTCTGTTTCTTTCCACCCAGAATAGTAAAGATAATCTCCTCATCTGAAGATTCTTAACTTAAATATCTCTGCCAAGACCCTTTCTCAGGTTCCAGGGATTTGACCTGGATGTCTTTGGGAGGAGCCCCTTTTGACTACCACAGTTGATATGGGAAGGAAGCTGTAAAAGGAAGTCCTTATCACCCTATGGTTAGAGGGTAGGTATATAAAGTTTATAATGATCAAGCAAGTGAATCAGTTCACTACCTAGAGTTTCACAAACAGGTGATAGTTTATGCTGCAGTGTTAGTTATTTCCATAAGGTTGATGACAAAGTGTGGGATACTCTAAGTATGTGCCATCTGTTTGGTTATTATGATCACTGACTACATATATGAGCATGAGATAAATATAGAATGAATATTAGCAAATGGATTGAAATCAAGCTCAAATAAAGATTATATGGATACTGACATGGTAAACACTGCCAAACTAAAAAGAATGACTTTCTGTTATACACTTTGGAATTCCCACAGTGAGCTGCCTATATTGACCTCATAGTAATTGGTATTTAGCCATTCTCTGACATTTGATCATGCTTCTCATATAATTATCATAAATTTATTTCTTATTTCCTTTACTTGAATTCTGATATTTTTTTCTGCAGTATCTTGGTATTTCAGACGATCTAAGTGTCTTACTAACCCTGCAGTCTCTAAAAGAGAAGAACTCATGAGAAAAACTCACAGCTCATAATCTTACACTAAGAATCTTAAGAACCAGGTAAGTGAGATGCCAATAAAATATGCCCATAGTATTGATCAGTGGTATGATGTCTACTGGCAAATGCACTGAAATACTCAAGTCAGTTAGTGTTGGCAGTTGTGTTATTAAATGCTTATGATTGTAAATTCTATCACCATTGATTAAAATTGTGCAATATCTGAGCCAAGAATAAATACATAAGTAGCTCCCACTTCTGAGTCATCCATATACTCCATTAAATACTTCCATTGGTCAAAAGAAGTTGAGCTTGAGATACAGAAAATTATCATTTTCTTACTCTCTTTGTCTCTCTCTTTCTCTCCTATACATAGACAGATTTCTAATATATAAATATGTTCTCTCTCTTTCATACACACATACCTATACAGAGAGAGAGGGAGAGACAGACAATGGCTATGATTTGATTTGCCAAAATAAAAGAAATCAAGACAAAAAGTGAAAAAATATCAGAATATAAAAAACCCTGCCTTTCTCTAGTCTTAGAAAAGCCAAGTAGCAATCTAGACAGTAGTTGTTATACTATATTCCTTTCCTAGTTCATAAGTCTGATTAATGGGGATTCCTTTCTTTTTTCTTTTTAATTTTTTTTTTTTGTATTTTTCTGCAGCTGGAAACGGGGAGACAGTCAGACAGACTCCCGCATGCGCCCGACAGGGATCCACCCGGCATGCCCACCAGGGGGCGATGCTCTGCCCATCCAGGGTGTCGCTCTGTTGTGACCAGAGCCACTCTAGTACCTGAGGCAGAGGCCACAGAGCCATTCTCAGCGCCCGGGCCATCTTTGCTCCAATGGAGCCTTGGCTGCAGGAGGGGAAGAGAAAGACAGAGAGGAAGGAGAGGGGGAGGGGTGAAGAAACAGATGGGTGCCTCTCCTGTGTGCCCTGGCCAGGAATCGAACCCCGGACTTCTGCACGTTAGGCCGACGCCCTACCACTGAGCCAACTGGCCGGGGTCCCAGATTCCTTTCTAAATCAAAAGATAAGCAGATTTTTAAAATACTAATGCCAGCATAGTCAATGACATTAGTGATACATGTAGATATTTGTAATACAGAAGGTCCCAGTTTTGCATGTGTAACCTGTTTGTTGAACAATCTGACAAGAAAAAGTTTTATTTTTCATTAACTTCTTGCTTCATAAGTGACCTGTGACATCTACCCTACATACTCCTTAATGAAATCTCAAGTGTATTCTCATTTTAGTGAGGATAGTTCAGCATTTGGTATCAAAAACATCAATCAAAATAAAAATCAACTTCATACTCTGTCTCTGATTATATGTACACCAACAAATATTTGGGGGTGAGATGTCAGCCTTATGTTCTTATAGTCATTTCTAATTTCTATAAGTTTCCTTAATCTCCCTCATAATTGGAAAGCCCTCTATATTAGTTTGCCAGGACTGCCTAACAAAATACCACAGCTTGTGTGCCTTAAATGACAAATGTATTTCCCCATAGTTCTGTAGGCTGGAACTCCAAAATCAAGGTGCCATCCAGGTTGGTTTCTCCTGAGACCTATCTCCTTGGCTTGCTGATCACAGTTTCCTGCATCCTCTCATGGCATTTCTTCTGTGCATGCACATCCCTGGTATGTATTTTACTTCTTAGAAGAACATAGAAGAACACTAGTCAAATTGGGTTAAGAACCACCCTTACAATCTCATTTAACCTTAAGTACCTTCTTAAAAGTCCTATCCCCAAATACAGTCACATTTTGGGGTAGGGCTCTAATATATGAATTTTGCAAGAACATAATTTAGTCCATAACACCTTACTTTTCATTCCTCACAGTGAGGAAAGGGTAAATTTCCTAGCATCCCTCATCACTTGATGGAGTAGAGTTGATGAGTCTTAGCTCTGGCTTGGCTAACTCTTGGTAATCCATAGATGGAGGCTTGTAGCTCCTTAGGACTCACTTTAGGTATTTTGTGTTCATTTTCTATTGGGGGGGGGTTAGCTAAAATTCAAACATAGCAAGAAAAGTCTAGTCTAACATTTAGTTACTATGAGAAATTCTATCTTTTCTTCTTGATCCTGCAGGTGAATGCACTCCTTCCCACTGGATTGCTATAGCATTTGTAAATTAAATTTATTGGGGTGACATCGGTTCATAAAACTTATACATTTCAAGTGTAGTTGTATTATACATCATCTGTATATTGCATTGTGTACCTACCACCCAAAGTCAAATCTCCTCTGTCACTGTATATTTGACTCCTGTTACCTTTTACTATATCCCTTCCCTCTGGTAATCATCATACTGTTGTCCATTTCTATGAGTTTTTGTTTGTTTGTTTATCTGTTGCTTTCAGTTTTATAATCCATGTGAGTGGTTTTAACTTTTCTGTCTGGCATTTGGTTGGTGCCTCACATCTGATATCACTTTCTGTCATTTGGGAAAAGATTTGGTCCTAGGTTTCTTGAAAGCTAGAATCATATTTTATGTTCTAGGGGATTATACATATGTCCCACAACATGTTTGGCACAACAGCCAAATATAGTGGTCACTAAATATGTGTCTTCTGAACTGATTGTTTGAGATAGGAGAATGTAAAATAAACTATGAAACTAGAGTCAGAAGCAGGATCAAGAGGCAACCCGTAGCTTACAAAAGGTTGGGAGGTGAGGTTTCTTCATTTGCCTTTGAAGTTCATCTCAGTAATAATCTGTGTCACACACAGAAGCAGTCACCACGAATTAAAACCCATTCTCCCAGTGAATCTCAAGGCTTTCCATGACACATCTCCAGATAAGTTGTCACTGTGACTTTCTCTGGTGTGCAACAGTCCCAGGAAGAAAGAAAACAGAGGCAACAGCCTCAATACCTTCTTTCTTCTTGTCTTCCCAGGGACCTCACTGGCATGTGTTATGTTTGGTATAATGAAGGAGCATTCCATTGAGGATGACCTCAAAAAGGTGAATCATGCAACAGGAAAGACACAATTATCACTCTGTTCTCTCTATAGAAAATGATATCACAAAAAAAGTTGTCATATAATGAGGCAATCAAACAGTATGCAAATAGAAAAAACATTATAGAGATTTTAGGCAGTTGATAATAAATATATCTTTTCTTTACTTCGTGGCATTTACGGCATTAGTCAGATCTTTAAATTCTTTTACTTTTTTGGTAGTTTCTATTATCATTATAGATTAGTACTCTCCTTTATGCCTAAAAATACTTTAAAATAGCTCATTTACTGACTGATGTGGATTTTTATATTTCAATGAATGTTTTCAGTACTGAAATCTTTACTGTGAAGGGCTCAGGGCTTAAGTACTTACTCTGGTTCATTTAGATGAAGAAATAATTTCTTCAAATAACAAATAAGTAAAAGTCAAACAGCAAAGAGAGAATAAAGGTCAAATAATAAGACACAATGTCTTCCTCTTTTGAAGTGAATACAATCTGATATAAACCAGCCACTGAAATATTTAACGAGGTTTTCAGGAGAAAATAAAGATATCCCGCATTGACAGCAAACTTTGCATTTGTATTTTACTCAGATACTTTTTTTTCTGATGTGAGGCTACAGTAATTTTTTTAATATTATATTTTACTTACTATATTAGTCAAGGCTCTTTTAATTGCCAATGAGAGAAACCCAATTCGAATTAGTCAATATAAAAAATTCTTGGCTCACATACCTGAAAAAGAATATAATTCCTTATTATTATCAGGAATCTTTTTATTTGTTGATTCTTTATTTCTTTGTGTTAACTTTATTCTTAGGTAGGTCTACTACTGAATTGGCTAAATAGTCACTAGAAGTTCCAAAAGTAATGTCTATCAACTTAGGTCCTCAGGAATAAAAGAGTGCTTTTTCAGTAGTTTCAACTGGCCTCAGGACCACCATTTATTGGCTTTAACAGAGTTATGTCATGTAATTATATTATTAATTAATCACCAGAGACAACCTATATACTGATTTGCCAATTTCATGCCAACCCCTAGAACCAAGGGAGAATTAAGCCCCACCCAAATAACCAAAAGTTCAATAGGGCACCATGGTTCCCCAATTGAAAAGAGGGAGTGAAAAGCCAGCAGTAAAAATAACTCTGGCCTCTGCATATACACTCAAGAAATTCCAAACTTCAATAAGACATAAGTATGGAAATAGCTGTTTGCTAGCTAGCTAGCTTTGTATCTACAAACATACACACACACTCACACAGACACATTGTGGTGTGATGATAAATGTTTAACCGGCTTTCAAGAAAAAAAAAAGTCCTGATTGGTAGTGTTTGCTAATTTCAATGGTGTAAGTGGTCCCACTATACCTGATTTCGCTCTACCAATATGATGTCACTCAGTGTGAAATTGGAAAGAGATACATGTTCACATTCAATTCTTATGAGCCAGTATAAACTGTCTCCAGCACACCACTGTAGTAATTAAAGAAAAGGTAGAAGTTACTTCCACTTGAGGTAATCAGAGGAGACTTAATATTGAATGTGGCATATGATTTTACCTTTAAAGGAGCTGTAGGATATTTGCAAGCTTGTATTACATGTGATAGAACTAAAAAGTTAACAGAGGTTTACTTTGATCTCAAAAAATCAGAGTTGGAAAACGAGACATTTCAGGATAGTTTGTTTTAAAATATTTAGGTTATATCAGCTAGTGCCTCATATCAGGGTAGACTTGACATAACATTTCATGGGGGAGGAGTGGTTGTCTTGGAAAAGAAGATTTTTATATTCTAAGTTTCCCTCAGTAGAATTTAGAATTTATTCTAATGCTCTATCTTCTAAAGTCATCTTGTTTCAATTCAATTAAATAATGGGCAGAAGACACTTCTCTAAAGAGGACATAAAGTAAGTCAATAGACTTTTTTTTTTACAGAGACAGAGAGAGAGAGTCAGAGAGAGGGATAGACAGGGACAGACAGACAGGAACGGAGAGAGATGAGAAGCATCAATCATTAGTTTTTCATTGCTGCACCTTAGTTGTTCATTGATTGCTTTCTCATATGTGCCTTGACCAGAAGGCTACAGCAGACCAAGTGACCCCCTTGCTTGAGCCAGCAAACTTGGGTCCAAGCTGGTGAGCTTTGCTCAAACCAGATGAGCCCACGCTCAAGCTGGTGACTTCAGGGTCTCGAAACTGGGTCCTCCGCATCCCAGTTCAATGCTCTATCCGATACTGCGCCACCACCTGGTCAGGTGAAAGTCAATAGACTTATAAAAAGATGCTCAATATCACTAGTTGTCAGAGAAATGCAAGTTAAAATCATAATGAGGTATCTATCACCTGTCAGAATGGCCATTATAAAAAAATCCACAAATGGCAAGTGTTAGTGAGAGTGTGGAGAAAAGAGCACTCTTATGCACTATTGGAAATACAGATTGGTACAGCCACAATGGAATGCAGTATGAAATTTCCTCAAAAAATTAAAAATGGATCTACCTTATGACCCAGCTATTCCACTTCTTGGAATTTATCCAAAGAAACTCAAAACACTAAATTGAAAGAATATATGCACCCCTAGATTCATCACAGCGCTATTTACAATAGTCAAACTATGGAAGCAACCCAAACGCCCATCAATAAATGAGTGGATAAAAAAGCTGTGGTACATATATACAATGGACTATTATATTACTTAGCCATAAAAAAGAATGAAACCTTACCATTTATGCCAGCATCAATGAACCTAGAGGGTATTATGCTCAGTGAAATAGGCCAGTCAGAAAAAGACAAATAAATACCATATGATTTCACTGATATGTGGAATCTAAAGAACAAAATAATGAACAAACAAAATTAAAAAAACAGACTCATAGATACAGAGAGAGAAAAATGGTGGTTGCTAGATGGATTTTGAAAGATGAGAAATGGGTGAAAAGGGTGAAATTGGTAGTTACAGAATAGTCATGAGGATGTAAAATACAGCACAGGGAATGTAGTCAATAATATTGTAGTAACTATGTATGGTGTCAGAAAGGTACTAGATTTATCAGTGTGATCACTTAGTAAGTTCTATAATGTCCAATCACAAGGTTATACACCTGAAACTAATATAATATTATACAGCAACTGTAATTGAAAAACAAAAAAATTATTTAAAAAATAATAAAATCATCTTGTTTTATTATTTTAACTCTTCTAATGTCAGACCTGATTTATAGGTAAATAAATACATAAATACAGTCATTTTAATATTTTTTAAATAGTTATATTGTCTCAAGAATATTGCATTGGGAGAAATACTATAAAATAAAATTTAGACTAAAAAGTAATATAGACTTCCAGTTTTTGCTCTGAGATATTAAAGAGCCTAGAAGTTATCACCCCTGTCCTTATAATAAGAAACAATTGAGCAACTGACAATCAATGACTTTTCTTAGACCTCCATCAGAGAACAGAGGTTAAAAAGAAAAAGCACTACACCAAAGTCTAGAGAGGAAAGTGAGTCAAAAAAGTTACAATCAAGATGTGCTTATCTGGAACAGAAGCTGCTGAATTCATAAACTGGTAGGAACATTTAAATTGTAATTTTGGTGACTTGCTGGAGGATGAATGTGGACCACATGAGAATGAGAATCCTGGAGGTCACAGTTTTAGAGTGGACCTATGCTTTCATGAGTTCACCTCCAGGAACCCTGCAATGTTATCACAGTAAAGATCTGAGAAAGAGAAATCAACGTAAAAAAATCCCAAGGTGTTCTAATAATAATGGCCTATTCAGTAGGGAGTAAGACTAGACCAGAGACTTACCGCAGTTGAGAGAGTACATTTATTACCCTCCTGCACACTCCAGCCTTCCTGTCTTACCTAAAGGGTGAAAGCTGTACCATGAAAAAATAACTGTGAAGGTCACAGACCTGAGACACAGAACAACTAATCATAGTACAGAATGTGTCACCTCAACAACAGTTTACCAGCACACCAACAGGGCTCCAGTACAACTTCAGTGGATCATAGCTCAAAGAGCTGCAAGACACAGACTCTCTCTGAGGAAGAGTCCTTAGGGATACCCAAAGTCAAGAAAGAAATAAAACAAGGACCCTAGGGGAATTTTGAGATACTGAAAACTACAGCTACAGCAAAGATTAAACACAGCCCAATTTCTAAAAATATTATAGCAAGCCCTGGCCGGTTGGCTCAGTAGTAGAGCATCGGCCTGGCATGCAGGAGTCCCAGGTTCGATTCCCGGCCAGGGCACACAGGAGAAGCGCCCATCTGCTTCTCCACCCCTCCCCCTCTCCTTCCTTTCTGTCTCTCTCTTCCCCTCCTGCAGCCAAGGCTCCATTGGAGCAAAGTTGGCCTGGGCGCTGAGGATGGCTCCATGGCTTCTGCCTCAGGTGCTAGAATGGCTCTGGTCGCAACAGAGCAACTCCCCAGATGGGCAGAGCATCGCCCCCTGGTGAGCATGCCAGGTGGATCCCAGTCGGGTGCATGCGGGAGTCTGTCTGACTGCCTCCCCATTTCCAGCTTCAGAAAAATACAAAAAAAAAAATTACAACAAGTCCTTATATTGAAGGCCCATTTATCGGTTCCTGATACTTCGTATAAACATGTCTGGCTTGCAACAACAACAAAAGTTTCATGGCGTGACAAAAAGCAAGGAACAAGCACAATCTGAAGAGACAAAGTAGTCATAAAACCAGACTCAGATATGATGACACAGATGTTAGCATTACCAGAAATGTAATTTAAATAACAACTATTATGTTAAAGATTTTAATGGGAAAAAGTAGATAATATGCAAGAACAGATAGATAATCTAATCAGAAAGATTAAAAAAAATCAAAAGGAAGTGCTAGAAATATTAAAACATAAAGAATGGCCTGACCTGCAGTGGCGCAGTGGGTAAAAGCATTGACCTGGAACACTGAGGTCGCCGGTTCGAAACCCCGAGCTTTCCTGGTCAAGGCACATATGGGAATTGATGCTTTCTGCTCCTCCCTCCCTTTTCTCTCTGTTGCTCTCTCTCTCTCTCTCTCTCTCTGTCTCCTCTCTCTAAAATGAATAAATAAAATCTGAAAATAAATAAAAATAATTTTAAAACATAAAGAGCAGAAATGAAAAATGAAGAGCAGAAATGAAAAATGCTTTTGATGGGATTAGTAGTAAACTGCACATGGCCAAGAAAAGAATCAGTAAGCTGATAAGAAGATAAGTCAAGAAGTCATACACTCAGAGTTAGGTAGAAGCATTGAATAGTTCAACTCTTGTAGAAAACTCAGGAAGGCATCCCTTCACTACCCACTACTTTCAGGGACCACTACTACCTCTAATCAAAAGTAATAGTGGAGTGGAGTAAATAAAGTCAAATGAAACACTTATATCCAACCATTATATTGCATGATGTATAGTAGGCATTTACAATTGTATCCAAATAAAGTTAAGTTGCTATATTATCTCTCATAGGGTATGTTTGCATTGCAAACTTGATATAATTGTGGATTTGAGACCTTCCTTTCTTTAGAAGGAAAAGCAGATTCCAGAAAGGAAATGAGCAGCATAGGTCCTTTTTGTTAACGCTGGAGTTAGACATCTCTGCCCCTACTCATAAGGCAGACCTGCTAGGGATTGTTCTGTGCACTGCTCTCCGGGCACAGGTGAAAATGGAGAACTGAAAATAGCAATATTAGAAAGGTGAGCAGGGGGAGACTTCAAGATAAGGGGCACGCTGAGAATTGGGGACTATAAAGAGCCAAGGCTTCCATGGTTTTAGGACAACCTCATTAAGTTAATGGATCCAAGGGCAGGAAAAAAACTGGAAGAGAGTTTAAGGGAGATCACTGGGGTGAGTCCAGGGGTGAGTAAATCAAATCTGTGTGGAAAAGTTACATAAATTTGGATTGTTCAACTGAGAAAGGAGATAGCAATAAATGTGTTGAACATAAAGAAGAAGAAAATGATGACCAGCTGGTCCTTTTCTAAAGGACAGACTTCAGAAGGCTTTAGAGCATGATGGGATAAATTCGGAGCACATATTGTTACACATTTGAATGGGCTACCTGAAGGTCTGTGAAACAGAAGCAATTCTTATTAACTGTAGATGGTTTCCTCCTGTACTGAGACCATAGGAGACACCTAAACCAGACCCAGACCTTAATTAGGAGATGTGTCCTGGCCTGAATTCTGCTAACAATGTGCTTATATTTCATCAGCTAATTACAGAAACTAATTTGTTCATCTGTCAAATGCAAACAGAGTTCAATCTCTTTCCAAAAGTGTTCACTACTGAGTCATTTTCATAAACAAGCCAGACTGTCTTCTGTCTTATACCTCATCCAAAGAGTGTCTGATTAATGACAAATGAGAAGTATTACTTTATAAGAGGTTCTTATCTATAAAGCAGCCTCCTGGCACACAACTCAAGGGAGATGCCACGGTGTTCTTTTATTGGAAGTATCCTGCTGATGCAAACAGAATTACTATGAGGAAGTGCTGCCAAGTGCTCTGAAAAGAGAAAATGGTTCTTGCCAGATAACCAGACCCTATTTCACAGTATTCAGCTGACACACTTCTTCACAACCTGAAACTATAGCATCTCCTTGGTGTGTTCAGAGGACCATCAAGCATTTGTCCAGTAATTGTTGAGGATAGCTCTGTTTGTTATAATTATCAAAAAAGAGAATATTGACCCTGGCCAGTTGGCTCAGCAGTAGAGCATCGACCCTGCATGTGGAAGTCCAGGGTTCGATTCTTGGCCAGGACACACAGGAGAAGTGCCCACCTGCTTCTCCACCCTTCCCCCTCTCTTTTCTCTCTAGTTCTCTCTTCCCCTCCTGCAGCTAAGGCTCCATTGGAGCAAAGTTTCCTCGGGGGCTGAGGATAGCTCCATGGCCTCTGCCTCAGATGCTAGAATGGCTCCGGTTGCAATGGAGCAATGGCCAAGATGGGCAGAGCATTGCCCCATAGTGGGCATGACAGGTATATCCTGGTCAGGCGCATGCAGGAGTCAGTCTCTCTGCCTCCTTGCTTTTGCACTTCAGAAAAAAAATACAAAAAAAAAAAAAAAAAAAAGAGAATATTATAAACTCCCCCAGTTCAACCAGTGACAGTTTTATGTAGGGAATCACCCATCTAATCTTGAACCTTTTATGACTTAGATTGGGGAACTTTAGTTAAAAGCCCTGAGTGAATGTCTCTTAGATGCAAACACCAAAAAGCTGTGTGAGTGAGTGACCTTTATGCACAAAGGAATGCATGTGAACGGGCTTTAGAAAATTAGCCTAGAGGTTCTAGATTGCCCCTTCCTTTGTGCTTGTTAATTAGCAAAAAAAAAAAGAGAATATATTGACCCAAATTAGCTCTTTCTCCATCAGCAAAATATCCATTAGTCATTCTTTCCCCTTATCACCTGGCTTCCCTCCTTTGTAATCCTGTTACCTCTGTTCTGCTTCTGATCAATAAAAGCCAAGGTAGAAGGAAATTCAGGAGGTCTTCTTTGCCTCCCTTGGTAGGCCTCCCCCTCTCCCTCTTGATATCAGTTTGTATCTTGAGTAGGTTTTTTTCCACACTACACTGGTAGTTCCCAGAGGGCTGGGGTACTATAATTTCATAAGAAATTGCTCACCTTGTTTTCTTGCCAGTCTTCTAAAATTGTTGAAATTGGAAGACCTATTTTTCCTAACTAAGTAATTTTTTCATGCAGAATCCAAGAATTTTGCAAATTTAAAGGTGCTTTATTTTTGTACACTACCCAAACAAAAATGTTATTTACCTCAAATAAGTATGTCTTATGTATGCATCTTTCTCAAGACTCCTAGACAGATTTTTTTTTAATATCAAGTTCTGATAAAGCAGACAATTTTAAAGTTTTAAAAAGCTTAGACTTGGTTCAAAAAAAAATCTATTCAACCCCTTCCCTTTCACTCTAATATGTCAAAATGACAGTAAAGGAGAAAGAGGATCATTAAATCTTGACATGAAGCAAAAGATATGATGTATGAAATATTCATAAACAGAACAAGAAGCAGTGACTGATGAGAACAAAAGTTGTCAAGAAGTGATATCTGAAACAAATGGTGCAGAATGATTAAGGAAAATTAATTGGATAATTTCTCCCCATTGCCATCAGTGAATGGATAGTGGAAGATAAGGAGATTAACAATAAGTTTGGTTTTATTTACCACCTTCTAAAAAGTAATCTCAAAGGAGCAGTAGGAAATTCACTGCCCATAATTAACTGGCCATTCTTTGAGAATACATAGGGAGTGAGATATAATGTTCAGATAATAATAGTGTAAATATGGCAGGTGTAAATGATATACCCAATATCATCATTGCTGAGTTACTAGATACTGACTTAAAATTTATCCTAACACAGAATAAAAGAAAACAAACATGTTTATTATATGTTGCTTTATATCTTGTTTTAGAAATAGATATAATAGAAAATAAATAAAAGTTAGCAAGAGATACCAAAAAATAAGTTCATGGACCAGTTTTTCCAAAGGCTACACTGAACAACATGGAATAATGGAAAGAACTTAATGAACAGTATATTTGTTTCCATCCTAACCCTTTTGGTTGCTCCCAGCCTCAGTTTCATCATGCCCATTATCAGAGAATTGTTGGACCGAGGATCCATAAGGAAACTTCAAGCTCTAAAATTCCATGACTGTAGACATTGCTGTCCTAAAATAACTAATATTTGTGCAGTTTCATCACACTGACTCCTTACAACAATGCTGTAACTTATATTCTCCAATTTATTAATAAATAAATATGATTAAATAAAATAAATTGAGGAAGGTGACCAAGGTCCAGATATTCTTAAATGCAGAGAGGAGACTTGAACACAAATCTAATGAAGTCAAATCCATGTTTTTTAGCTGCATCATTCTAGGTACCAGGCATTTCTTAATAACATGGGGTACCACTCCAAAGCCCTGAAGGAATCCCTGTGATTCTAACCACCAGAATCAGGGTCTATAAACCCTTCAGACTCAGCATATGATTGAACCTTTAACTTGACTGAATTAACATAAGCTTTTAAATGAAAACTCCCCCAACTTTTTGCTTACCCAATTTATATACCAACCTTGGACAATGTACCAATAGAGGAGCTGTCCCAGAGTTATCTTAAAGTTAATTCCTTCACTGAAGTGTTGGATTCTGTCACTTCCTGCTCTTTCCAGAAACTTACAAACAATGATCACTTAAAAAAATTTTAAAGTTTATTTACTGATTTTAGAGAGCGAGGAAGGGTGAAAAACAGAAGCATCTACCTGTTTCTATATGTGCCCTGAGCAGGGATTGAACTGGCAACCTTTGCATTTAGGGATGATGCTCCAACCAACCGAGCCATCAGCCAGGACAATTACCATTTTTTCTCTTCCCATAGTCATTCTCTTCCTGTTAACTGCATCCTTCTCATCAGTTCTTAGATACATTCAAGTGTCAAATACATTTAAAACCCTAATTTGTCTATACTCCCCATTTTAGCAACTTCCCTCTGAATCTCACTTTTTCACACTCTCTTCTAAAGACATTTTTTAAAACTTTCTGTTTCTACTTCCTCACTCCTCATTCTTTCTTCAACCTATTACAACCTACTTTCCATCCCCATTAATCCAAATAAACCTGTCTAATAAAGATCACTTTTACACAGATGAATACAAATTTTTATATTTATCCTTGATCTCCCTGAGTCGGACTACTGATCTTGACATTGCCTTGATTTTCTGATGTCCATAACCTTTGTCCAGAAACCTGGCCTTTTTTCAATATTCCTCAAATAAACATCTGAACATACTAGTTATGCAAACCAAAAGCCTTGGAGTCATCCTTGACCCTTCCTTCTTCCTCAGCCTTCTTATTCAGCCACCACCAAATCCTAAAATTGTCATGATGCCATCCCCTCCTGTCCATACTGCCAACAAGAAAAGTCCCAGCTCCCATTGTCTCTTCTTTGTATGGTTACAATGGCTGCCAGCTAACATCTGCTCTTACTATCCTCAAACTGTAGCCCAAGTGATTCCCTTACAAAGCAAATCTTATTACATTAACTCTTTTCTTGAAACATAACCACATTTTCCTATTGGTCTTAGGATAAAAAACCAGTCTCCCCGATTGTTGCCTGCAGTGCTCTGGATGATTTGGCCCCTCCCCATCGCTCTAGCCTCATAGTGCACCACTCTGCTCCCTCTCATTCTGAACATTCCAGCCATGCTGGGTCTCTTTCAGCCCCTGGGGTGTGCCTGGCTCACTCCTAGCACAGGGCCCTTTCTTTATCCTGGGAAGCTCTTCTGTTCTTCTTCAGCTGATAAATACCTATATATTTTATCTCTCAGTGACATCATATGCATATAAAACAATAGAGGAGGCCCAGAATCTATCCTGGGAGGAAGCCAAAGAAGACTTTGTAAGTTCTGGGCTTTTAGTCTGATTCATGAGGGAGCTGAGGCAGGTGAAACAGGAAGAAAGAGCATTCCTGGCAGGGAAATAATAGGTGCAGGTGAGCAGACGGATAGATACTGTTAGAGCCAAAAGTTGAGGGAGCAGCTGAAGAAGATGGAATTGTAGAAGTTGAGGGGATCAGTTTGCCTAGGGCTAAAAGGATAAATGGGGCATTCTGAAGCCTGTGGGGGAGCATTAGAGGGTGTTAAGAAAAGGAAAAAGTACAACAGATTTAAAGTTAAGTGAATTGTCCACAGTCACCAGTTAGTTATGGAATCTAGACTAAGGCCTCAGTTTCTTAACACTCAGACCAAATGTCATTCCACAAGCCTAGGACATTAGAATAATCTAAGGGTTTGTTAAAACAGATTGCTGGACGCCCCACTCCCACGCCTGCCAGAGTTTCTGATTCTCCAGATCTGGGGTGGGCCTGAGAATCTGCATTTCTATTAAGTTTCCAGGTGCTGCTAATGCTGCTGGTCCAGGGACCACACCTGGAGAATCACTGTACTAGACCATCTCAATCAATAAATTAAGAGCCATTCAAAAAAAATTGCTCCTGTAAAGAATAAGAAAGAAAACCTGAGGCACAGAAACACCAAAACAGTGAGTAACTGAAGAGTCATTTACAATTAGTTTGGGAACATTTCTTTTTCAGAAGCAAACATAACCTTGAGCTACAAATTATTCAATCTCCTTGCATCTCATTTCCCTACCTGTGAATAAGGTCGTTGAACCAGAAAAGCATTAACATCCCCTCCAGTTATAAACTTTTACAATCCTACAAGTTAGCTTTTTAATCATATTTTGCTAAGGTTTTTTATTAAATTACTCTTTCTCTATAAGTATACATTTGGGTACAAATAGGAGAGAATAGTCTAAGAGATTTCTGGCAAGTGGGTGAGAGTTAAGACAGCAATCCTATCCATGACTATCACAAAGAGCCTGACTATCATGTTGAATACACAAACCCAAAGGATGGTCATGAATAAAATATCATAAAGACAAAAGCATGTAATTTTATCAAACTCCTTAATTTAGAAACATATAACAACTCAACTTCTTTTAGGCAGCCTCCTAAATCAGTGTTTTTCAACAGCTGGTCATGGACTGTCCACCAGAAATTTCGTGCTGATCCGTGAAAGAGTTAACCACCCTGAGGTTTTAAGAAGATCATAGACCTAAAGATCTTAGTTGAATTCACTTATGCTTAGAGTGACTTCTGCCTTAGTGGTCCCCCAAATTATTCTATTTTCACCAGTTCCCAAGTTTAAAATGGTTGAAAACTATTGTACTAAATAATTTTCTTTATCTGAAACAAGATCTAAATGTTTTCTCCTTTACCAAACATCTCAAACTTTCTTTCTTTAGCAGAAATACCATCTTATTAACTAAGAATCCCATGGTGAAACAAACTTTAAAGCACTACACCAGGGGTTGGGAACCTATGGCTCACAAGCCAGATGTGGCTCTTTTGATGGCTGCATCTGGCTCACAGACAAATCTTTAATAAAAAAAATAATAAAATTAAAAATATAAAACATTCTCATGTATTACAATCCATTCATTTCCTACTGCTCATGTTCTTGGTTGTGGTGGCTGGAGCCAATCACAGCTGTCCTCTGGGACAACACTAAATTTTTATTGGATAATGCATAATGTACACAGGCCATTTTATGGCTCTCACGGAATTACATTTTAAAATATGTGGCGTTTATGGCTCTCTCAGCCAAAAAGGTTCCCAACCCCTGCACTACACAAATTGTAAGTAATGTCCAGAATCATTGTAATATTCATGAATGGGTCATTTTTTCCAAAAACAGCATCAAAATGTTTTAATAAGATTTTTCATAATTTCAGTTTTCTTACTTTTTTAAGTTTCACTTTTTTTTTTTTTTTTTTTTTTTTTTTTTTTTTTTTTATATTTCTGAAGCTGGAAACAGGGAGAGACAGTCAGACAGACTCCCGCATGCGCCCGACCGGGATCCACCCGGCACGCCCACCAGGGGGCGACGCTCTGCCCACCAGGGGGCGATGCTCTGCCCATCCTGGGCGTCGCCATGTTGCGACCAGAGCCACTCTAGCACCTGGGGCGGAGGCCACAGAGCCATCCCCAGCGCCCGGGCCATCTTTGCTCCAATGGAGCCTTGGCTGCGGGAGGGGAAGAGAGAGACAGGGAGGAAGGTGCGGCGGAGGGGTGGAGAAGCAAATGGGCGCTTCTCCTGTGTGCCCTGGCCGGGAATCGAACCCGGGTCCTCCGCAAGTTTCACTTTTTAAAATTGTTTTTTAAGACCACCAGATTGTTTCTTTGTTACAGTTTTATTCCTATTGATTAGGTATTAGGAATTAAATACCTAATTAAATACCAGTGTTTTCATTGTATTGATTTTCTATCTCTACATAATCATCTGTTATTCACATTAAATTTTTAACTAGATTATAAACAAATGATAATAACTTCATCACAGCCCTGAATTTGGAGGAAATTAATAATGGGCTAGGGGCAAGGTGGGGGTGGAGGTGGCCAAAGATGTGTAGCAGCTACTCAGGAAGTATAGCATCCTGTTTGACCCTAAAAACTTATAACTTCAGAAAATGGACTTGTTAATTAATCTGTCATGTGTGCGAGTTTTTCATTTGACTCCTATATTTAGCAAGGATTCTTTGTTATTTCTAAATGCTTTCCCTCAATGTACCCTTTGTACTTTACCTTTGGCCCCAAAATGGCCACCTTTTTCAAAATCACCCACTCTTGAGGGTAGCTAAAGGTGAAATTCAAATGCTTTGTGCAGGTTCCTACAGATTACCTGTGACAGAATCCTGGCTCAAGATCATTTACACAGAATAGTTTACTGAAACCAGACTAGCTCTCAGAAATGAAGGAAGAGCTGCAGGGCCAGAGGAACTCAGAGGAAGGTGGTGACTGGAGCCAGAAGCCCAAGCACAATCAGTTCTCTCCCGCTTCCTCTGCTCTGCTGGCTCTTCTCTGTGCAGTTTCATTATCCCCGACTGCAGGAGAGCTTTCTCCATGCTGTGGGAAATGGCCACAGGCTACTTGCTAACCTAGTATACAGGAGTGTTTTCCCTTTCAGCTCTAATTAAACTTTCTGAAATGGCCCCAGAATGCCCCTGGTCAGATCACATGCCATCCCTTGGTCCAATCACTTTAGCAAATTATGATTTTCCCAGTCTAGGCCCCATCCCACCCATATGCTGGGCTAGTTAAAGTGTCCAAAGCAGAAGTACCTTGATTGGTAGCTTCCTGGTTGTATTGAGGAGAAGTTCAAGAAGGAGGGTATTTCCCCAAACAGACAAAAAGAGTGTGTTTACCACTTTTCCAATTATTATTGCAATATAACAAACCACTCCAAGGATGCCTAGCAAATGAGAGAAGATACTGGCCATAAACAGTTATTTAGTTTATATTGACAGAATAACAAGCCTTACCCCAGCAGGGTTTTCTACAGAAACCATGTGGCAAACCCTGAGCATCAGCTCCCAAAGGTACTACAACTCCTCTATGATGGCAACTCTGAGGAGCAGCAGCTCCTGTCACAGTCCCGACTGTCTCTTTTCCCAGAACAGCTTTCTGTTCCCTACACAGCTGCTCAGCTCAGTGGAACTTTCCCAGAGAGAACACCAGTGGGATTTTTACATATAATTGGGCTGTGTCATCAGCAACAATGCTGCATAACTCTTTCAAGGAACTTGATCAAAGGAGGCACAGAATGCACTGGGAAAACAGCCCATAACACCTGGTATCATACTTCCGCTGTCTACTCAGCAGCCTGTACTTTGCCCTAAAGTGGGACACAGATTCAGAAAGCACCTTCATAATCCCTAAATGTACCCCAAGGGCTGGAGTGTTGAAAGCCCTGCTCCAGCTGAAAAAAATATTGTCTTCGTCCAAGTTTTCAAAAACTAAGAGTCAAATTTAAACTTCTTTTGTCTTTCCATAGATAAGCAGGTTATATGTTCTCAACCCAAGATGAGCACATATGATGCATTTTTGGGAGAAATTATATTATATATTATGTATTGCATATTATATATGTTATATATGTTAGAAATTAATGGCATTCTATAAATTCCAGAATATTTTTAAACATTGTATTTCCCTTAATATTCAAACAACTTTAATAAAGACTACGGTAGCAATGCATATGTAGATTTGGTGCCTCAACTTATACCAAAATTTTATCTTTAAATCAAAACTGTAAGAAGTATCTATCTTACTGCTATTAATAAACATAACAATAAAAAGAACGAAGGAGAACACTGAGGGATTTATAACTACCTTGGGAAGTGTTGACAGACTGTGCTGAGCCCAAAGACAATGAAGGCCAACTGTATTTTCATTCCTTTGACACATTCATCAATAAGAACAACCAGTCAATTATAAATGGCAGAGCTGAGACCAAAGGCTTTAGAATAATTTTATGTTATTATGTTTTATTTGGTGTTCTATTATTTTAAATTAAGTTTGGGTTGCTTGCATATGACTTTTCTGTTACTATCTGGTTGTGCTAAGTATCTGCATTTATTTTTTTGACAGAGACATAGAGAAAGTCAGAGAGAGAAACAGATAGGAACAGACAGACAGGAAGGGAGAGAGATGAGAAGCATCAATTCTTCATTGTGGCTCCTTAGTTGTTCACTGATTGCTTTCTCACATGTGCCTTGAGGGGGGGAAGCTACAGCAGAGCGAGTGACCCCTTGCTCAAGCCAGTGACCTTGGGCTTTAAGCCAGCAACCTTTGGGCTCAAACCAGTGATCATGGGATCATATCTACAATCCCATGCTCAAGTCAGCGACTCCACACTCAAGCTGGTGAGCCTGCACTCAAGCCAGATGAGCCCGTGCTCAAGTCAACGACCTTGGGTTTTCAAACCTTGGTCGTCTGTATTCCAGTCTGATGCTCTATCCACTGCGCCAACACCTGGATAAACAGTATCCATATATTTTTTATTTTTTATTTTTTTCTGAAGTGAGAAGCAGGGAAGCAGAGAGACAGACACCCACATGTGTCCAACTGGGATCCACCCAGCATGCCCACTAGGGGGCGGTGCTCTGCCCATCTGGGGTATTGCTCCATTGCAACTGGAGCTATTCTAGCACCTGAGGCAGAGGTCATGGAGCTATCCTCAGCTCCCAGGCCAACTTTGTTCCAATGGAGCTTTGACTGAAGGAGAGAATAGAGAGAGTAGGGGGAGGAGGAGGTGAAAAAGCAGATCGGCACTGTTCCTGTGTGCCCTGGCCGGTAATCGAACCCCTGACTTCCACACACCAGGCCAACACTCTACCACTGAGCCAAGTAGCCAGGGCTCATATATTTTTTAAAAAATATTTCTTAATCAACAGAATGGAGGAACATTTGTTCAAGTGACTCTGTGAACATAATTTTCTAGTTTACAAAATTGATATTATAGATACATCATCCTATGAAATGAAAAATCATTCCAAAATACCTTTTAATAACCAGGTTTGAACTGCAGATGAGCCTGCTAAAGGCTTGCTCTAATTTCATGAATATTTTATTGACAGTAATCTAATAATGTCATTAATGCTCTATAATGTTAAATTACTTCACTATTACTAAACTTTTCCTTTTTTAAATTCTTTTTTATTGATTTAGAGAGAAAAAGAGAAACATTGATTGATTGTTCCATTTATTTATGCATCCCCTTGTTGATTATTGTATGTGCCCTGACCGGGGATGGAACCCACAACTTTGCAGTATCTAACCAACTGAACTACCCTGCTGGAGCTAAACTTTTTCTTTTTGAATGGCCCATATTCATTTTATACCTTAATAAAGTTCCAAGCAGTGCTCTGATTTTTACACTTACTGTCATTTGTTGCTATTTCATTAAGAAGAAACAACACTGGAGCAATAGAAATACACTGGCTCAAGTAGCAACTGACCTTCTTTCAAGTCCTGGCCTTGCCACCTACTTGTTATATATATATGTCCTAAGAAAAGTCAGAAGTTAGTGCTGAATCCATGGTTTTCAAACTTTGCTGCACATTACAATGACCTGGGGAGCTTCTAAATATCCCAGCCACCCGATCACACTCATATCAATAACATTAGACCATCTGAGGTTGGGAGACAATGTTCACCAAAGTTTGGGACACTTGGGATCACTTACTAGAGATCTGAGGTCCTTTTAATCATAGAATTCTGTGTTTTTGTGGCTTATCATATGAGCCAAAGTATTCAGAAGAAGGAAAAAAAAATCAACAGGAACAAATTAGGGCATTACTGGGAAAACTAAGCTTGTTAGGGACTGTGATGTGGATTCCATATTTTACTTTATTGATCTATTTCCTTTTGTGTCAATATCACACTTTTTTTAAAATCGAATTTATTGGAGCAACACTGGTTAACATATCATGCTGTCTTGAGTACTGTAACTTTATAATAAGTGTTGAAGTCAGAGAGTATTAACCCTTAAACTTACTCATCTTCTTCAAAGTTGTTTTGGCTATGCTAGTGCCTTTTCATTTTCATATAGATTTTAGAATCAGGTTGTAAATTTCTAAAAATATTTTGAGCTTGCATTAAAATTATAGACCAATTTGGAGAGAAATGACCTATTAACTTTGCATATTTTTTGTCCCATTAACACAGTATAATTGTCCATTTGCTAAAGTCTTAAATTTCTCTCAGAAATGATGTGTAAATTTCAGTCTACAAGGCGTAAACAACTTTAAACAGTGTTGTCCCTAAGTATTTCATATATTTTGAGCTCGTATAAATGATATTGGTTCTTTTAAATTTCAGTTCAATTGTTGCTTGCTATTTTATATAATTGCAATAGGTTTTTGCACATTGGCCTTGTACCTTGCCATTTTGCCATACTCACTTATTAATCCTGGTAGATTTTTTGTAGATTCTATCAGGTCTCAGATGTTGATGATTCTGTTATATGTAAATCCAGGTAGTTTCAGTTCTTTCTATTTCCTTTGCTTGCCATAAACTGGCTGGAATCTCCAGTACAATGTTGACTAAAAGCAGGGAGAGTGCACATACAGTTTCCTTCCGGATCTTAGGGAGAAAGTGTTCAGTAATTATGAGATTGGTGAGTATTTTTTATGTGCCCTTTAGTATATTGAGCAAATCCCTTTCTGTTCCTAATTTGAAGAGAATTTTTAGCAAGAATAGATATTCAGTTTTGTCAACTGTATTTTCTTTGTTTATTGAGATATTCATTTTTTTTTCAGTTTGTTAATATGGTGAATCACATTGACTTTAGAATATTAAATCAAACTTGCATTCCTGGAATAAATCCCACTTGTGATTTATATGTTGTTGAATTTACATTGCTGAAATTTCATTTAGAATTTTTCACCTATATTCATGAGAGATGTTGCTCTGTGGATTTATTTTTCTTGTCTAATATTGATGACAGAAAATGCTGTCCTTATAAGATGACTGAAGATGTTGCTTTCATTTTAGCGTTTTTGAAGAGTTTGCACAGAATTTTTTTCATCGATAAAGGCTTACAAAATAAATAGATGATGGGAACAAAACTTTAACTGGATTAAAACAAAATACATAAAGGACCAAAACTTCTGGCCCAGTGTGTGCCTAGAAACAAGCGTGAGGTAAACCAAAGAAAACCACAGCAATAATTCTTGGTGAAAAGATTCAGCCAACACTAAGGAACCACAGTTAATCTTCCAAATGGAGTCTCATTCCCAATGAGTAAGAGGAGTCAGAAAGCCTTGACAGGAATGAACGCCCATGCAGCCCTTTGATGGGAAACGTGTGAAAGAGCACCAGTGAAGAATGAGGTCCTACAGCTCCTCAGATGGAATCTGCTCTGGCCAAAGACATGAATGTGCAACCACAACCACCACCACAACAAACTGAGGCAGCCCTTGAAACAGCCCCAAGAAGAATAAAGAGCTCTCTTCTTCCTTTATTTGAAGGTATCTAGATATTAAATAGCTTTTGAAATCATATGATTTTAATTTATTCAAGATAAAAGTGGCCAAAATGAAAAGCCCATTATTTTGTTTAGTATAAGTAGTATTTATTTACTCATTTAGTATTTATTGGGCTCTTACTATATAGCAGTGACTGCCACCAAGCATTCAGAAATGAGTTCAGTACAGTGCCTACCCTCAAGGTAATTGTATCACACAGCAGATAGGACAGCAAAGCTAATGATTAGTTACATGACAAGAGCGATAGAGAGGTGAAAGGAGGCACAATCAAAACACTGCCACGAGACATCAAGAAGGGCTTCCCAGTGGGGATGACATAAAAACGGTGTCTTGAAGAATATGAGACATTTTCCAGTTGAGCAAGAGAACATGGGAATGGGGAAGGAATGGCCAGCCCTCCGCAACACTGCCCATATCTGCACTTGCATTCACAATCCTGTCGCTGCAGGTAGATATTTTAATTGTGATGAAGGTGAAAAGGTCAGAGGCAGAATTAATTTATAAAGGACACAGTCATGCCATCTGAAGATCAAAGGACAACAGTGAATTATATGACTATAGTTTCACAACAGTTTGATAGAGAAAAGTAAGAAAAGAATACAGGCATCATATAACATAAGCCAAACAGGCATTTAAATTTCAAATGAGGCTGCACCATTGAAGTCAGAATCATGTTCATTTTGCAAGTGATAATACCGTTTTAGCAACAGCTTCAGCCACATTGAGTTAATGTCTTTAATTTGATCTTGTCTAGTCTTATTGCTCTAGCAACCATCTGTACGCTGTATCTCCAAAAAAACTAATCACTACCTTTTTTTGTCCTCTGCTCCTCATTTGTTATATGTCGAAGAGGCATCTCAAACTACTAAGTATTTCCAAGTAACAACTCTTGTTTTCTTCTCTGTCTTTATATCTCCAACCTGCCCTTCCCCCAGACCTCTCTATCTCAATAAATGGCAATGCCCATCATCTGTTGGTTCAGCAATCCAGTCACCCTCTTTCAAACCCTCACTCAACACATCAGCAAATTCTCTCCCTTCAGAATACTTATATCTTGCCCATATCTCACAACCTGCCTTCTGTCATGCTGGTCCAAGGCTTTGTTATTCCGGGCCTCCTAACTAGTCTTCCTGCTTGTCCTTTGCCACCCCTACAGTTTATTTTTTATATAATCCTCAGCGATCTATTTAAGTATGCCCTGTCATGATGCCATGTTTTGTCCCCTCTACGTTCAATATTCTCAGCTAGCTTCCAATCTGATTCAAGTAACATGCATACACATATATGTGTGTATGTATGCCTATGTGTATATATACAACTAAAATTGCCTACAAGGCCCAGTGTAATCTGCTCCCACATGCCCTGCCACACTTAGCTTTGTCCTGCTGCTCCCCGTTGGTCACGTGACTACGATGCTCCCGCCACACTGGCCTCCTTATGCTCGTCAAACTCGCGCTTCTGTGTTTATTTTTCTTTGCTAGGGTGGCTTTAGGTCTCAGAGAGACCTTCCCTGGCCTCATCTAAAATGTTAACTCCCCACCTTCTGTGCTCCTTCACAGCTTTATTTCTTTTCATTTAAGTCCTGATTTACCACGTATCTTACTTATTTGTATATTCCTTAACTGTCTCACCCTCACTGTTCCAGGAGGGCATAGATTTTTGTCTGCTTTATTCACTGCTGGGTCTTCAATGTCTACCATCTATCTCTGGCACTTAGAACTGCCCAATAATAGTATTTTTTTATTATGTAGTTTTTCATTACACACTATCAATGGAAAGTCATGCAATTATAACACCTTTCCACGACTTATTAAAAAATATTTGTCTAGCATTCAAACCAGTAGGGGGCAGCAAAGCTTCACCAGCTCAGCAATTAGTGGCCATTCTGAGCCAGCAATTCAGAGGGGGACAACTAATAGAAGATTCAGCAGACCAAACTCACCCAGAGTCCAAGCTAAGGAGGGTAAAGCCAGATAGCTGGTTAGGACTGTGGCTTTGCCAAGAAGCAGGGAGTGAGGCAGGAAGAGAGATAGGCTTGTCTAGCAGAATGAGACCCTCTCTGGGAGTCTATAGAATGACTAGATCAGTTGTTAAGGAACCTAATTAGGTGGCATAAAATTAGGCAAATTATCCCAGCAAAGCCAGGCAAACCAATTGGTAATGACCTCAGGGAGGTACCCCTCTCAAATACAAGCCTATTTATCCTTGTAGCCAGAGTCAGAGTCAAAATGTGCGTCCTTGAAGAGGACAGGTGGGAACTTGTGCAGGTCCCAACAAATGTGGCACCCCTTCTCTAACATGTAACACTTCGTTAAGTATAAACAGAGATGGCAAGTACTTAGGTCCAGGTTATTACAGGAAAAAACAAGACATCAGAGCCTTCAATTTATCAAAACAAGTTAAAATAACTCTAGTCACAAATTATTAGAAAAAGACAAGCTTTTTCCATTATTCACTTAGACTCACTAAGAAATCATCATTCTTTGGGTTAAAAAAAAAAAAAAAGACACTTGGGCTGTTTCCAGATCTTCGCTATTGTGAACAATGCTGCCACAAACATGGGGGTGCATTTCTCCTTTTGGAGCCGTTCTATAGTGTTCTTGGGGTATATTCCTAAAAGTGGGATAGCTGGGTCAAAAGGCAGTTCGATTTTCAGTTTTTTGAGGAATCTCCATACTGTTTTCCACAGTGGCTGCACCAGTCTGCATTCCCACCAAGTGTCCATCAGAGGACGAGTGGATTAAAAAGCTTTGGTACATATATATTATGGAATACTACTCAGCCATAAGAAATGATGACATCGAATCATTTACAATAACATGGATGAACCTTGATAACATTATACGGAGTGAAATAAGTAAATCAGAAAAAACTAAGAACTATATGAATCCATACATAGATGGGACATAAAAATGAGACTCGGAGACATGAACAAGAATGTGATGGCAATGGGGATGGGGGGTGGGGGGAGGGGGGAGGGGGCGAAGAAGGAGAGAGGGGGTGGGGGAGGGGAGGGGCACAAAGAAAACCAGATAGAAGGTGACAGAGGACAATTTGACTTTGGGGGAGGGGTATATAGCACAGTCAAATGTCAAAATAATCTGGAGATGTTTTCTCTCAACATATGTACCCTGATTTATCAATGTCACTACATTAAATTTAATAATAATAATAAAAAAAAGAGTATAGTATAGGGCAGTGGTTCCCAACCCCTGGGCCGTGGGCGGGTACCGGTCCGTGGGTCATTTGGTACTGGTCCACAGAGAAAGAATAAATAATTTACATTATTTCCGTTTTATTTATATTTAAGTCTGAACGATGTTTTATTTTTAAAAAATGACCAGATTCCCTCTGTTACATCTGTCTAAGACACACTCTTGACGCTTGTCTCAGTCACGTGATACATTTATCCGTCCCACCCTAAAGGCCAGTCCGTGAAAATATTTTCTGACATTAAACCGGTCCGTGGCCCAAAAAAGTTTGGGGACCACTGGTATAGGGTATAGTCCTTTCAACCTTCTGCTTAAGTCTCCTCAAGCTTATTCCCTAGCTCCTTTTTTCCTCATGTTTCATTCAACATTCTTCTTGTCTTTCTTGCATGACTTAGAACTACTGTTTAATTCAGTAGCCACTGGTCACACATATGTGTCTCCTGAGCACTGGAGATGTGGCTAGTGCAATGAAGGAACTGAACTGAACATTTTATTCAATTTTAACTTATATTTGAAAGCTCATACTTGATTCCATTATTAAGTACATGAATCTACTTTCAACTGTAAATGTTATGAAATATAAATTCCCAATAAAAATTTAGCATATGAGTTAAGATATTTTACAAGTGTAAAGTATACACTGGATTTTGAAGACTACAAAAATTATATAAAATATCTCAATAATTATATATTAATTGTATATTGAAATGATGGTATTTTGGATATATTGGGTCAATGGAAATATCTTATAAAATTAATTTCACCTAATTTTGTGTACTGCTAAAAAAAATTTTAATTACCCATACATCTTTCTTCCTATTTCTATTGTGCATTTTGGTCTAGAGCCTTACTACTGAAACTGTGGTCTGTGTATCGGCAGGTGTCACCTAGGAACTTTTTAGAGATGTAGACTCAGAATCTGCATTTAAAAAAGAAAATCCCCGAGCACTTGTTTACCCATTAAAGCTTGAGATGCGGTGCTCTAGAGACTGCAACTACCAATCATCGCCCACCCACTCCTCCTCCAGATCTCTGGCATTTAGAAGCATCAACAGTGTGTAATTTTGAAAACAAACTTGCAGCTTCTCATTACATGCTTGTCATTCTGCTCAAGTGGCTGGGCGTACTAGATCCTGAGCAAGTGATCTGCCACATGGACTGGCCTAAGTAAGCTGCTCCCCCGTCTCCCCTGGCCCAGCCTGCTCTCCAGTGCCCATAGCCTACTCCTACCTCTACCTTCACTCCACGTGTTATAATTATACACTCATAGAATGCTAGAATTAGACAATGCCTCTCATAGGTTCATTGCCCCAGAACAGAGTGTGAGACAGGGATTTAAATTCGACTGATTTATTCAGGAAGTGATCTCAGAAAAAGGAGAGTGAAAGAAGCAGAATAGAGCAGGGAAGAAAAAATACTAAGCAAAGATACAGTCGTCCCCTCCCCCTACCCAGGCCAGCTTTACCCTGATCCCACAGGGATGGTCTCGAGGGCAAAGTGCACTGAAGTTGTGTCCCCACCTTAAAGAAAGGGTGGTCTTTTTTTTGTACTTTCAGGCTTGTCAGTCATTGGCTGACGCTGAGTGTCAAGGCATGGTCTTCATACTAGTTATCTCTCTTTTATCTGAAATTTTCTATGAAAGGGAGAAATTGTGAGCTGTTGTTACCAGTTAACTCACAGAGACTGATTTGGAGGATATACCATCCTTGAAAGGGAATTGGGTAAGAATCCAATCTTCTTTCTCTGAAGTGCTGCTACTCTTACAATTCAGCCCTGAGCCTTGCCCTCAGCATAGCATCACCTCTGGCTGCAGAAGGTAAGGGTCTCTCACCTGTTTCTGAACCTCACTCTTTGCTTTATGTTGTTGAGTAACAAATATGAGTGAAAGGTGGAAACCGGGAAACTGCAGAGCCACACGAAGAACATGAGGCCAAAGTGTATTAAAGTAAAAATGTATTAAAAACGCTGGGTGCAGGTGTGCTGAGACAGACTAAGCTGCATCAGCCCTGAGCAGAGGAAAGGCACTTTCTTTTATACTGAAAGGTGAGGAGCTAACTCTGAGACTGAGGTGGTCTAACTTATCTGTGGGAGGTTTAACAGCTCGAGGGGTTTTGGTCAACTCCCTAGTTTCAGTTCCTGGTAAAGCATGCCTCAGTAACTCTCAAAATGGCCTGCCTCAGTGATTGATAAACTGATTTTACCCGCAGGGTTCAGCAATCAGTCAGCAGTTGAACTGGTCCTGGTTATAAAATGGAATATAACTTC
Source organism: Saccopteryx bilineata (assembly GCF_036850765.1). Taxonomy (NCBI): domain Eukaryota; kingdom Metazoa; phylum Chordata; class Mammalia; order Chiroptera; family Emballonuridae; genus Saccopteryx; species Saccopteryx bilineata. Next base: position 265,261,769 of record NC_089490.1, on the reverse strand, counting down.
CTCTATTTTTACCTAAGTCTTCGCAATTATGTCACTGCACATGCCAGGGACTATCAGACTTCACTTCCCATCCACGAGAGCATGCTCAGTGTTGTCTAGCACCAGAATAATGCAGAGTGAATGAGCTAACTACAGAAACCCATCTTTAGAGTCTGTGTCCTAACCCCCTCACCCCCAAACCACAAAGATGCCTGTCTTATTCCATTCCCCTGGAAGCAGAGTCTGCGACAAGGATTCCTGTTCACATGATTCTGGGCAAGTGCTCTGAGAAGAGAAAAATAGGATGGGTAAAGGGGTGGGAGACTTGAGGTGGGAGGCTACCCAGGAATGTGTTATCTGCTTGAGGTGTACTGCAATTTAATCCCGCAAGGAAGTTCTAGATTCAGATAGTACCATAGAATCGATTCCACCTCAAGGGAAGGGACAGGCCTTTGTAGCACATGCCAATGAGTTATTGGTTGAGATTTGTGCTGCCCTGGGTGGAGGACCTGGGATGGTGTGACAGCCTCCCAGGTGCGGTGGCTCCCATTGCCCCAAGGGTTTCCTATAGAGAAGAGGGTCTCGATGCAGTTCTGACAGTGGACACTGACCACAGCTCGGGGATGAGCAGCCTGACCAGTAAAGGGGATCTGGGCAGGCTCCCATAGCATTTACTATAAGGCCTGAAAAATGAGCTAATAACTCTGTGCTTTAAAATTTTTTTGTTCTCTTTTGCATGACATCCTCCATTGAGAAACCATTGAAAGTTGTGGATTCTCTCCACAGAAAAATATACATGCATATAGTAACATATATAGTCTAAAAGGCAGTTAATAGATGAGTTAAAACCCAATGAAAGCCTAGCGTGCGGAGGACCCGGGTTCGATTCCCGGCCAGGGCACATAGGAGAAGCGCCCATTTGCTTCTCCACCCCTCCGCCGCGCTTTCCTCTCTGTCTCTCTCTTCCCCTCCCGCAGCCAAAGCTCCATTGGAGCAAAGATGGCCCGGGCGCTGGGGATGGCTCTGTGGCCTCTGCCCCAGGCGCTAGAGTGGCTCTGGTCGCAACATGGCGACCCCCAGGATGGTCGCAACATGGCGACGCCCAGGATGGGCAGAGCATCGCCCCCTGGTGGGCAGAGCATCGCCCCATGGTGGGCGTGCCGGGTGGATCCCGGTCGGGCGCATGCGGGAGTCTGTCTGACTGTCTCTCCCTGTTTCCAGCTTCAGAAAAATGCAAAAAAAAAAAAAAAAAAAAAAAAAAAACCCAATGAAAGTACATAACTTGTCCAAAATTAATGCTGTAAGTTAGAGCAGAATGAGATGGCCAGACAACTAAAGTTGTACACACCAAAACTTTATGATGAAAAATATCATAATGTATCACACATACTTGAGGTATTAAAGCAACATTCCCTGTCACATAAATTCACAGATATGTTAAAGTCATACACATGATCCTCAAAATACACTGCTCACAAAAATTAGGGGATCAGAGAACATGCAGACAGATACTCCAGTACTTTTAGCTTTTTGAATTTTCACCAATGAAATAAAAGTTGATTTTTTTGCATCTCATTTGCATAATCGAACAACTTTCTTTGACTTGTCCTTTGCTTTTCTGATGTTCTTGTTTAATAAAAAGAAAATCAAATGCTTTTTTTTTTATTGCTTTATATTCATTTGGAAACATCCCTTAATTTTTGTAAGCAATATACTTTTGGCCCTGTCTGGTTGGCTCAGTGGTAGAGCAGTTGGTCAATTCCCAATCAGGGCACACAGGAGAAGCAACCGTCTGCTTCTCCACCCATCTCTCTCTCCCCATCTCTCTGTTTCTCTTCCCCTCCCACAGCCATGGCTCAGATGGTTTGAGGAAAGTTGGTCCCAGGTGCTGAGGATGGCTCCATGGCCTGCCTCAGGCACTAAAATAGCTCCGCTGCTGCAAGGGAGCAGCGGCCCAGATGGGCACCTGGTAGGGAGCTTGCCAAGTGGATCCTGGTCATTGGGGTCCATGCAGGAGTCTGTCACTGCCTCCTGCCTCTCACTTAATAAAGAAAACAAAATACTTTCTGCTTTTAAACATTACTGCTTGCAAATTCAAAACAATCATAAAGGTCTACTTAGAAGAGGGAAGTTGTGCTACTTGAATTAGGGAAAAGGATAAATATTCAAAGATAACTATGGCTCAGAATTGCCTTATTTTTACCAAAAGCACAAACCTTAATGTTTTTTGCTTTCTTTTCCATTAAGAGTAGCTAAAGTATGAATTAAAGTTTACAAATTCAGAGTATTTTTAAGAATGCTTTTAAGTTTTAAATTTATCTTCTCATTAGCAGTGTTCTTTATGATATAGTAGAGCTTTGGTTTTTAAAAAACTCTTTGAATAGGTCTATTCTGTATTAGAATGTTTTCTATAATGAAAGGCTATTGACCTGTCCTCTTTAAATGACTTTTGCATGTCAGCTTGCTACTTTGGAAGTCACTAGAGGAAGATAAAGAAAAACAATAATATATTTTTAAACTATGGCTTATTTCACCGACAGTTTAAGTTTTTTAAGGACCTTAACATTTCTAGTTTGATGTTTGACCAAAGTAAATATCTGTTTTTAGAAGTCAGTATGGATTTTGGGTGGTGGCCATTGTGGTTTCAGAATGCCAATTTGAGACTCAGGAAAAATAGCTTTAGTTCTCGAATTTAAAACAACAAGCTTTGCCTATCTAAAAATAATATGCACACATGCTTACATAGTATATTACATGCATAATACATATTCAACTCTTTCTAATTTCTGTAGCCTCACAAACCTCAGGCCTGGCCTCAGCTCCTCTAATTTTACCACTGAGGATGCCCAAATGTAGAATATGATAGAGGCTTTATTTTCTTTAGTGCATTGCAGACATTATCTTAAACACATGCCTGTCCTACTGATAGATGCTCTTGGGAGACTGACCTTCACATTACTTCGTTTTGCAACAAGTACTTAGGAATGCATTTGGTGGTTTTCCATCAATTACTTCTACCTGATAGGCAGACAGGCACAGAATACTAAAAAATAAAGACAAGTTTTCATGCTGGAAGAAGCCTTACTTTGCACAAGTGACATCACCCACGGCTAAAATCTCCATGGGAAAATCTGATATTGTGGGAAGCTGTTGCTCCATCTGAAGGGACTCCAGTATTTCTTAATTTTTTTAACATCTTTCCCTACTCAAGAAAATGTTCATCCTCTATGTGTGTCCATTTATCTTTCCACCATTCACACTACCATCCCAGTATGGTGACCCTGCGTGTATAAAACCGAGTCATGCTTCCTTAAACATGAGCTGAACAATAAAGAGTTAAACAATAAGGTGCTGTTTGTTGAAAGGGCCTAGCACATGGTATTGCTCAATAAATACACTTCCTATGTGTTATTTTATCTTTCATCTTTTATCTTTTAATTCTATCTCTTTGTTCTCCTTATCTCCTCCTTGGGCTCTTTCTCAATCATAGTAATAATGTAGAAATGAAAGGTTTGTGTCCTAGAAAGTAAGGGAACTTCTTCTTTGTACATCCTGCCTTAAACTATGAGAACACCTGTAAAAAGTTAATTTGAGCTGAAAATATCTTTTTTTTTTTTTGTATTTTTCTGAAGTTGGAAACGGGGAGGCAGTCAGACAGACTCCTGCATGTGCCCAACCGGGATCCACCCGGCATGCCCACCAGGGGGCGATGCTCTGCCCATCTGGGGCATCGCTCTGTTGCAACCAGAGCCATTCTAGCGCCTGAGGCAGAGGCCATGGAGCCATCGTCAGCGCCCGGGCCAACTTTGCTCCAATGGAGCCTTGGCTGCAGGATGGGAAGAGAGAGACAGAGAGGAAGGAGAGGGGGAGAGGTGGAGAAGCAGATGGGCACCTCTCCTGTGTGCCCTGGCCGGGAATCAAACCCGGGACTTCTGCACGCCAGGCTGACACTGTACCACTGAGCCAACCGGCCAGGGCCAAGCTGAAAATATCTTTGCAAGTCATTTTTCTAAAAGGCTGAATCCAAACTTCCCCCATTTAAAAACCAAAGCACAAGCTCTGGAAATTATTTAGAATTACCTTATTTGGTAAAAATTCTACAAATAAATGAATAAAATCAATAATCAAATAACTTAATGAAGAGTTTTTAATGCTGAAAATTTCCCTACTTTAACATAAAACAACTATTCACAAAATATGGCCACGTTTTCTGAGAAATGGTTTATAATCTTGAGATTTAATAAATACTTAAAGATGTTGATGATAAAGATTACAAACTAAAAATTGAATATTTACTGAAGCCAATTTGATCACTCCTAATTATTAGGTACTTTTTTGGTAACTAGCAGTAGCTTAGTTCACTTAGATTTGTAAGGACTAATGGTCGCCTCCCCCAAAGTCATGCTACCAGATAGAATATTACAATGAAAGCAAGTCTCAGACCTAAATCGGCCACAGCTACAAATACTAGAAAACAAGTAGGCAAAAGAAAATGTGACGATGGAATATTATTAAGCCTTCAATAGCAAGGTAATTCTGACACATGCTACAAATGGGTGAACCTTGAGAACATTATGCTAAGTAAAATGAGCCACCTCACAAAAATACAAATTCTGCGTGATTCCATTGAAACGAGGTACTTAAAGTCGTCAAAATCATAGAGACAGCAAGTAGATGGTGATTGCAAGGGGTTGAGAGGAGGGAAGAGTAGGAAGTTATTGTTATGAATACATAGTTTCAGTTTTATAAGAGGAAAGAGTTCTGGAGATGTTTGGTGGTGACAGTGGCACAACATTATGAATGTATTTAATACCATAGAACTCGATACTTAAAAATGGTTTGAGTGGTAAATTTTATATGTATTTTACCACAACATGAAAAATTGGGGGAGAAAAAAAGGTGATTAACCTATAGTATTAAGTAAATTCACTGATGTCCTTGGCCTTTGTCCTTTCAAACACTGCAGGAAAGATTCACTCAAGGCAGATACACCAATATTCTAGTTGTAGGATTCTGTCAACCTTCTGATAAGATCAGACAACAGATGCCTCCAAAATAGACATGTAATCTGATGGAGTATTTAAGTTTAGGGTCAAATTATTCTCAACTGCATAGCCTCCTTGGATTGCTAGATTCTTAGTTCCTGTTCATGCAAGTGTGAAGTTAACTGTGAAGTTTTTTTTTGCCAATCTGTATACTTTGAATACTGTCAATAACACAGATGAAGAATTATTTCTATCATCCATATGCTAATTACCAAAACTTCTGATATGGATCAATAATAAATCTGATCATTCTGATTTTTTTTAATACTAGCTAAACACCTCTGGGATACAGATTCCTTATTAATTATTTTAAGCATTAAACAAATGTTATAAGAGTATGGATTAAAGCTAATACACATATTTATCACACTATTACTCTACTTGCAGACTAATAGCCCTTACTATTACTGAATTTCCCTTCATCAACTCTTTTAAATAATATGTAAGTTAGTATATCATGAAGCATTTTCAGGGCAGGAAATGTCTACCTTCTCTACAACCTTTCCAACTAATTTATCCCTTTCACCCCTCTTCCCAGTTTTCTTATTTTCCCCTCCAGCATGATCTGTAAGTGTTCTAAGGAATAGCCTCTACGTTAAACCAAATTTTATGTTCATCCCAATCTTATTCTATTTCCTGCAGTTGTATTGAGACACTTAGAAAATAAATAGCCTGATTTTTTTCTAAGTGGGAGAAATGAGAAAATGTTGTAAATATCTCACAGTCAAAATATTTGTTATAAATTACATTATAAATCTATTATAGATTTGCTACTTCCCACTGCCTGAGGAGAACGGGCCCTAGCACCTGGAGGGTCCTCGGTTGGTGAGCACTGTGAGATATGTAACTTTATAGACAGAAACCAGAAAACCCCTCAATTTCTCTGTAGCAGTGAAAAGGAGATAGGAGAAACTGAAATACCTGAGGAAGAGAGGGCAAGGTGCACCAAACCAGGGATAGAGGCACTGAACTGAGACCTGTGAGGTAGGAAGGGCAAAAATACGAGTCTAGTGATTGTGTGGCCAGCAGCAGAGACACAGGAAGGTGATATTTTGAAAAGATATAGTTTGTGAGGTGCAATGTGATCCTCTGAGGTCCATAAAAGTACAAAGATGGCAATATCTTTGGTGTGGTTGGATTTCTTGTGGAAACAGAGAAAGGAGGTGACTGAAAAGAAGGACAGCTGACCTCTGCGATCTATAAAAATGTATATAATGCCTTAGAACCCAGCTCTGAGTATGAGCTTTGGAACAATGGAGGGGATGGAGCAACATTCTGCATACACCAGGGATACTGCAGCTGGCTATTCTCTACCTTCAAACTAAGTACTAAAGCAGGCACATGGTGAATCAATAGCTAGAGTTGCCTAGATATGCCAAAGAGTCATAAACACAACTGGTGCAGAATATTCTTCCCTTAGTCAATTTGCAAGTAAACATTTAAAGCATTTGGTACCTTAAAATTTTATTTCTCCATTTTTCCCCTACCTGTTCAGCTCCTCATTTCTATCTTCCAGGTCTGTCATACCAGAAGTACACAGAACAAATAGGAAGAATGTGTATACCAAGAAGAAAGATCATAAGAAGACACAAGAAGGATGGCCAAAAGTGTAAATTACATGCTAAAAGCCCAGAGAACAGTCACAGCTTGGAAAGCACTGTTTTATATAATAGCCAGAATCTACTTATGATACAAGGCTTCCAAACCATGCTCTTGATTAGGATTCAGCACTGCCCAGTTTAATGATTACCAGTTTGGGTAAATACATGGATAACATGTTACCAAATTTCAGAGAGCTCAGAAGTAAAAACAGTAGCTAGCACTACAAATAACAGAATCAAGATTTTTTGAAATATTCATAGATTTGTATCATAAAACCAATACTATAGTTACAAGTTATGTAGATTGACAATTATATAGAGATTTTTTTTTTTTTTTTTTTTGAGTTTCAGACTCACATTTTTACTTGCCTATTTGACCTCTCTTCTTGGGTGTCTCATGGAGATCTTAGGTTTCATATATCCAAAACCAAAGTCTTGATTTTCCTTTCTAAAAGACATTTCTAATATTCTTTTTTAAATCTGAATGCTACTAACATCTAGCCAATTATGCAGACATACAGTGTAGTCATCTTGGGCATTGACTTCACCCTATCTGCCAGTTTCGCCTCAAGATCTCTCGAATATGAAAGTTACTCCTTTTCTACCACAATCCCAACATTTCTCCTCAAAACGATTATAATAGCCTCCTAACTGGTCTTCTTAACTTTCTCCAATTCATTTTCCACACTGCTGATGTTTTCAAAACACAGATCTAATCATTTCACCCAGCTGCTTCAACTCTTCAATGGATTCTCACTGCTTTGAGGATAAATAACAAAATACTTACTATAACCAGTAAAGCCCTGGATGATCTAAACACCTCCGGCCTTTTTTTTTTTTTTTTTTTTTTTTTTTTTTAAATCTTGCTAGCTTCATCTTACATTACATTCTTCTTCCCTGGCTGCATATCAGTCCCAAGAACTTCTTCCTAGTTTCTTGAACTGACAGTTGATGAGTCAGCCCAGATCCTTTGTACTGACATTCTCCTTTCTGAAGCTGACTTAATTTAGTAAAAAAGTTGCCCTTACATTTTATCTGTTTTTATTTCTTTCTTCCATGTACTCACTGCTTCACACAATCACTTGAAAGAATTTTTTCCCTTAAACCTTGGTTATAGTAGCATATCAAAACAAAAAATTTTAAAAAGATATCTTTAACATATTATCAGAAATGGCACTCTAGTTAGCATTTGGCTTCTTAGCCCTCCAAAGACTGACGCTGAAACAAAGATGAATTCTGCTTCAGGACTGACTGGAAAAGGCAGGACTCACCTGTTTACTCCTGCTTCCCCGGGTGTCTTCCAGTCTTCAAATTCTATGATCCTGTTATTTTCAGAGAAGGAAATTGAGGTTGAGGCAGGCTAAGAAGTAGCACACAGAGTTAATGAAAGAGCCAGACTTAGGCCTTTGATCAGAATGGCATTTATCCTGTTCCATTGTTCATATTCCAAAGGGTAAAACTGTTAAATATCTAATATCATGGATGCAGTGCATCTGGAATTTTGCCCTATAGGTAATACTCTGTCAAGACAAATCTCAAATCATAACTTTTTTTTTTTTTTTTTGGTAAGAATTATCAACATCCGCTTCTTTACTTACTGGGGGACTAACAATAAAGTTCACAAATGTAACTATCAGATTGCAAACTTGTCATTCCTTTAGTAAAGGGCAAAAGTGACATCCACTATGAATATTAATGAATATGGGACAGAGAGATATGTGAAATAATATGCACCAGTGTGAATGATGCTATTTTCATAAATTTGTGAATTTCATGTCTACAATACCCAAGACCATAATAAATATTAGGGCACACTGCAAGTTCAGCCTTTTCCAGGAAAAGCAATCAGCTATCAGACAGAATCAGATTTTGCTGTTGCCAGAGAGAGACCGCATGTGAGAAGTGTCACAATCTTTAAGAGGTTCTATTTGCTTGGATTACTTTGTGAAGTCAGCACATATAAATTACTTTTTTCCCTCTTTGTCTCCTCTCCCTCTTTCTACTTGCAGATAAATTACAATTGCTTTCAGAAACCAATTTCATTTACATTCTTAAACCAAACAAATAACATTTGAAACAGGTCCCATATCAACATTTGAAGATGGAAAGTATATTTAACCTATTTGGAACTGGTAATATTCCCAATGTTAGATAAAATAATTGGTTGTACAAGATGGCTTTGAATTTTAACTTAGAGAAGAACGCAAAGGTGAGGGTTGGTCAACTCAAACTGGGAAGTTACTTCAACAATCTGGAAGGAAACAATAAAAAGTTAGCATTAAAAATGTGTATTGTTTTTTGTTTTGTTGATTTATTTATTTATTTTAAATGAGAGGAGGGGAGACAGACTTATGCAGTGCCCTGAAGATCAAACCAATCAAGCTATCCTCAGAGCCTAGGGCCAATGCTCAAACCAATTGAGCCACTGGCTGTGAGAGAGGAAGAGGGAGAGAAGGGGGAGAGGGAGGGGAAGAGAAGCAGATGGTCACATCTCATGTGTGCTCTGACCTGGGATTGAATCTGAAACATCTACAAGCCGGACCAACACTCTATCCACTGAGCAAACAAGCCAGGGCAAAAATGCATATTGTTTACAAATAGGTTAGAAGTGAATTTTAACTCCACCTAATGATTAGTAACTACTGCAGTAGCTATCTAAATTGTAAGAGTTTCTAATAAAAATGACATATTTGAAAGAATATATTGTTTTTAAGACACTATCACATAATGCTCTCATTTGATAATCACAAGCACTATGACATACCAATTAAGATAAATCATTTTTATACTTGAGGAACTTGGAGTTAAAGTTACATTATTTGCCCAAGAACATGTAGGTGAAAATCATGACTCTCAAGTCTGATATTTTCATAATATCATGCTTTATTTTGAAAGAAGGCTTTTCTTATTAATGTGTTTTAAGAATTGGTGAGGGATCATACCTGGTTAAAAAAAAATTCTGGCTTAATTTTATTAATACTAATATTCACTCATATATTTATTATAAAATATATTACACATTTTAATTATTATATATAACTTATCTAATTATAATTTTAATATAAGTAATACAATACTAATCAACTCCTAATTTACTGTCACTAATGGAATTTTGAATAGAACTGATTGAATTTTAATAGTAAAAAATGCAAATCAGCATGTATTGGTTGATGGCAAATACAAATTACATTTCTTCAGCTTTCTGAATAAGCACTTTCATTTACCTCCCTTCATCAGCTCACACCACCCACTGTAACCTGTCAAGAGTGGAGTCAAGAGCACTGTGGTTGTTAATATTGATTGCACACAGGTGGAACTTGAGGCACAAGAAGGTAAGCAATTTAGGGAGTGCTGTCAGAACGGGAAGCTCAGTCCAGGCAGTGGCGCTGCGTCGGGAAGAGCCCTGGGCGCGGCGGGGGGTCGCGGGACGCCAGGAACAGCCCCCGCAGGTGGGCCCGGAGCTGGTACACTAGGAGGGCTGGTGAGGCCGCGGGGTAGCGGCGACCTCCGCGGCCCCGAGGAGGGGACGACGGGAGCAAGTTTCCCACGGGCCGCCTGCCGCGCTGCTCGCGGGTCTGCGCGGGGTCAGGGCGCGGGGCGGCGCGGCCCACGCGGCTCGGCCGGGGCCGCGGGCGTGGAGAGCCGGCGGCGGGGCGGGCCGGGCGCTGCGAGCGAGGCCGCGGACTCCCGGCTGCCGGCGCGGCCGAGCGCTTTCCGCGGGGTTTGGCTCCTGCCGCTTCCCGTCTCCCGATCGGCAGCGCCCGCCGGAGCCGCGGCCGCACTCGGAGCCGCGGGGCCGCCCCCAGGCGCGGACGCAGGTAAGGGTCTCCGGGTCTGTCCTGCCGGCCTCTCCGGCCGCCGCGACTCCGGCCCGCGCTGGCCGCCGCCCCCACGCCCGGCGCGGCCTCAGGGGACGCGGCCGCGGTGTAACTTTCGCACCTGAGGCTCCGCGCCGGCCTCGGGGCGCCAGCCGGGACCGGGTGGAATTACACGGCGCCCGGAAAGGTGAGCCCGGCGGCCAGGCGCCGGGGAGGCGGGGGCCCTCGGGGTAGCGGTGGAGGCGTGCGTCCCGGTTCGCCTCGTGGGCGGGCCGGCACGTCCTGCCCTCCGCCCATCCCCTTGGCACGGAGCCGCTCTCTTTTGTCTGGTCCATTTCGGTGTCGGCGTCGCGGCTGCGCGCGGGCGGCGTTGGTCCGGCGGTAGACTCGGGGCGACGCGGGGGTCCCCGGCGAGCTGGAGGTGCAGGTGGGAGAGAGTCCGGCGTGGCGGCGGGGAGTGGTTAGCGCTTTAATTAGCATTGACTTGTTTATACTGCCCTGTTCTTTTAGGAATCGCACTACCTATTTTCGTAGCATCTAATAGTTTTAAGTGCACCCAGGAGAGCATTCATTAGTTAACTTCAAAGAAGCACTGTGTATCCAGGTTGCTATTAAACTCTTCCCATTTTACAGACGAGACAGCTGAGGCACCCGAAAATAAATGATTATAGCAACACTAAGCATTCAGCACTCGTGGGAGCTGTGGTTAGGACCTGACTGACACTTGTCCTTGGTCCAGTCACTCAACTTCAAGCAAAATGTAGCGCTCACAGTGCCTGACACTCATTTTATTTACTCATTAATTACTAAAAACCTTTCTTTAAAAGTGGAGTTGAGTTCTTCCAGACTCCTGGAATAGCACCCCTTAAAAGTGATACTTAAAAGACCAGAGTCATTTCAGTTGTTGAGTAGGATCACTAGGGAGGTACTGTAGTAAGGACTAAATTTGGTTTGTCTCTCATCTGTCATATCTTTAATCTCCTATATGAATATGTTTGCCACTGGGATCCAGAATTACTTGGTGATCATCATAGTAGAGATCCTAAATGTTTATTTATATAATAAATGGAATGGAGAGGCAAGTTCCTGGGTATCCCTAAATATTGAGCAGCAAGTATTCTTTTTTAATACAAAAGAACTACAAGTTTAAGAGGATAGTCATTTTAATAATTTTAATGAAAATTACTTGGTAGTCATGTGCATGTTTTAAGTAGACTACAACAAGTAAGTAACATGTAATATTGAGATAGTATTAAGTTGGGGATATATTTGATATAAAAGTTTGAACTTCACATAAATGCAAGTGTGAATCTTTATAATAATTTATAATCATAAAATATGCCTCTATGTTACATATTTTGAATGTAATACAGCTGGGTCAGAATGGCCTCATCAAAATATAAAATTGCTTTTCAAAAAAATCATTAGCAAGTTGTGTGTGCAACAGATTTTCTTGATGACACCAATTACCAGATGCATTCATTTTCTTCATTTCTAGGTTGTTTGAAAATTTTATGACTATATGTATTGTATGTCTTATATTGTAAGTGCCAAGAAGTCTGTTATAACTATACTGTATTAGCAGTTAAGGAGATATTGGCCTGGTCCCCTAAAATCATTAAGGAGTTTTATGATAAACATATGAAATCATTTTCTGAGGGAACAGTTAGAAGTAGGTATTTTTCTGTGCAGGCTGCAGCTTGAGAACAGGGATAATTCTGTGGCTACAAATATACTACATTCCACTGCATAATAAATGTATAATCAGAAGCATATGAAAAGAAGGGGTGCTATCCTTTTGATATTTAAATAGGAAAAATTCCACCATTTAGCAGACATCTCTCTTTTTAACCAAGAGTGGATGGTAACTTTGAGAAAAATCACAGATTTTGAGATAAAAAGTATTGAAGTGACAATGGTTTGTCTCCCAGATAATGGCCCATGCCCATCTCATGCTATCCATGAATTGTATCTTACTTTTGACCCTCACACTAATCTCTGATTTTACTTCATCTTTGATTGCCATCTTTGGACAGAAGGTAGTTGGCTCAGGAAAGAAGGAAGCTCAAGGAAGCAATGAGTGTATCTTTCATATATAACATAACTTTCTCCTCAGTTTGGAATTTTTTTTTAATTTTTATTTTTAGCGAGAGATTGAGAGACAGACAGGAACGAAAGAGATGAAAAGCATCAACTCGTCATTGTGGCACTTTAGTTGTTCATTGATTGCTTCTCATATGTACCTTAACCCACAGGCTCCAGCTGAACCACTGACCCTTTGCTTAAGCCAGTGACCTTGGGGCTCAAGCCAGTGGCCTTGGGGCTCAAGCCAGAGACCATGGGGTCATGTCTGTGATCCCATGCTCAAGCCAATGAGCCCACATTCAAACCGGCAGTGACCTTGGGGTTTCGAAAGTGGGTTCTCAGTGTCCCAGGTTGATGCTGATGCTCTGTCCACTGCGCCACCTCCTGGTCAGGCTCAATTTGGAAATTTAATAGTTCATATTTAAGATCTAGTCAAAATTTCTCATTATCAAAGCCCCAATAAGTAGGCAGTCCTTAATAAAATAGCCCACATTACAATACCTTGTTTTGACTCTTGTATACCATAAACTTTACAAAAATAGAATTGTATTGATGAAAACTGAGTGCCCTTGATACAGTAAACATCAACTGCTTGGTTAACAAGGTGTTTAGTTGGTTTCTCTGATTTTAGAGAATATTTGGGAAAGGATTTGAATGGTAAGTCTCTTCCAAAGCTAGCTGAGAAAATTGGAGTGGTTACATTTTTTATATTGTTAATTTTTTCTGTAGCAAGGAGAAATATAAGATAATATTCTAATAATAATAGAAGTATCCTCAAATTCTATAATTTATTTACCATATTAGTTCACTGTTTAGTATCTAGAAAAGCTTAGAAACAACCAGTAGTTTATTACTACAGGTTTTAAAAGCAGCTTCAAAACATTCTTCATAAAATTGCTGAAATAAGTATGAGACTTATTCTGAATGAGAATTACCTAACCTGTATAAAAACCTGTTGAAAAAAACTTATCCAAAGGGCCAGAATTGAAATATGTGAATTTAGTCAGCATGCAATGAGTAACATAAACCTGTAAGCCAGTGATTTAATAAGTAAATCGGGGACTTATTACTTAAAAGCCTATTTTATAGAGAAAAATTAAAACTAAGGTATATATATTTTGGGCCATTTTTGGTTTTAAGTTAGAATCTCTTCTTTCCCATACCATTTGTCTTCTAGAAGATGAAGATACACACACACACACACACACATACACACACACTTATAATGAATATTTATATAGCTGTACCTGTGTGATTTAGAACTAGCTAAGACTGTTGGATCCTAAATAAAGTTTTTTTTCTGCTTTAGTCAGTACATTTTCTCACCGAACACCATACCATTTCCCAACTTTGTTTTTTGCTTTCTTGGTTTTTCCTTGCTCAAGATGCCCATTCCTGTCCACTTTACTTGCTATCTAAATCTAAGCTATCATTTAAAACTTAGACAGAATGGAGGTTATCATTATCCTAAACTTGGTGTCTATCATTCCTATTCATGTTTTTATACTTTTGCTACATTTGCATGCATAGTAAATAAAATATAACATAGTTGCACATGCTTTAAAATTTATTGTAACTTAGCTATGTGTGTATTATTCTATACTGTGTATATTTCTGCAGCCTTTTCCTTGTTTAACATACTTCTGATTTTTTTTTCTAGATGTATATAGCTTTAGTTTTTATTGCTGCATAGTATTACATTGTATCAATGAACATAAAAGCATTTGTCAAATCTCCTATTGATGAACACTTGGTTCGTTTCTAATTTTTGCTGCTTCCATAAAATGTGGCTATAATGAACATTCCTATATGACATAAATTATCTTAGGCTTACACAAACCTAAAATTAGTACTGCAGATCCATAGATACACGTTTCATTTTTGTCAACTCTTGCAAAATTGCTTTCCAGAATGGTTACAGATTACACCTAGTTATACCTCCCCATAGTGGTTTATGAGATTCTTGTTGCTTCTGCTTCCTATTGTTACACTTTTACATTTTTCCCAGTGTGATTGGTGTGAAATGGTATCTTGTTTTACTTTTATTTTTCCTGATTTCTGGTGAAGTTAAACACTTTGCTTATGATTATTGGCAATTTTGGATTCTTTTTCTGAGAATTGTTCTTTCATAGTCTTTGTTTATTCTTCTGTTGGATATTTGCCTTTTTAAAATTGTTGTAGAATTAGGCCCTGGCTGGTTGGCTCAGTGGTAGAGTAGAGTATGGGCCTGGCATGTGGAAGTCCTGGGTTCAATTCCTGGCCAGGGCACACAAGAGAAGCACCCATCTGCTTCTCCACCCTTCTTCCTCTGCTTTCTCTGTTCCTCCCTCTTCCCCTTCTGCAGCCAAGGCTCCAATAGAGAAAAGTTGGCCCAGGCGCTGAGGATGGCTCCATGGCCTCCACCTCAGGTGCTAGAATGGCTCTTGTTGCAACGGAGCAATGCCACAAATGGGCAGAGCATCAGCCTTTAGTGGGTTTGTCAAGTGGATCCTGATCAGGTACATGCAGGAATCTGTCTGTCTGCCTCCCCACTTCTCACTTAAGAAAAAAAAAGAAAAGAAAAAAATTGTTGTAGAATTAATTGTAGATATTAACAGTGATGGGATTCAAACACTGGAGAACAATTTTTTTTTCATTTTCTGTTGCATGAGGTTGTAGAACTGTTTCTATATATTTCTGCATCACTGATTCCAAATCTGAAATCTGTTTTTTGGTGCATGCTGTAGTTTTTCTGCAATTTTAGTTTCTTTTTGTTACAGTTAATGGCATGCATTGGTTTTTCAATTGGAGTTAAAGGGCAACGACTCTTGGATTGAACATTACCACAAGGCAATTAATGTTTTACAAACATCACTTTTACATAATTGTAGTTGTTTTTAAATGTAAAAAATTATTATCTGATAAAAACACCCTCTTATTTTGTTTTAAGATTGAATCATGGCTCCTTCGAGTAGGCATAAATGTAAGAATAGTCCTGACACCTTCTGTTATATTTGTGGCTGTTACACACTTCAACATCAAAGGCGCTATATTTCATCATTTGTGACATGTGCTTATATTGCCTATTTTCAAGTTCCCCTTGACGATCAAGACAAGAATTAGGCTCCTCATATTGTGTGTCATAATTGTGTGGAAATGCTTCATGACTAGACAAAAGGCAAATGCAAAGGAATGCCTTTTGATATTCCCATTGTTTGGTGTGAACCTAAGGACCACAGCAGTGACTGTTATTTCTGTCTGATCCATACAAAGAGCATTGGCAAGAAAAAACATCATATCATCGCATATCCTAGTATTCCTTCAGCAATACGACCTATCCCATGCTTTGAGACACTCCCGGTTCCAGTTTTTAATGGTTTTATTTCTTCTAAGGACAAAGAAAGTGAACATGGTAATCAAGTGTATTTTGATAAGATGCATGAGGAAATGGTTGTAGAATCTGAAGGGTCTTCTTCTGATGCCAAGCAGTCATTAACCCCTCAGCAGTTTAGCCAACCCGTATTGAAGACTTAGTAAGAGATTTGGGCCTATCAAAGAAAGCAGCTGAGTTATTAGCCTCCAGGATTCAAGAAAAGAATGTACTTCACCAGTCAGCTAAAGTATCCCATTTCAGGAAGCATGAACAAATTTTTGTGGACTTTTTTCCGAAGACAAACACTTTGTTTACTGTCATGACATCAGTAGTCTTCTCAGCCAGCTAGGTGTTACCACTTACAGTCCAACAGAATGGCAGCTCTTTCTTGACAGCTCTAAACAGAGTCTGGAATGTGTTCTCCTACACAATGGTAATGTTTATGCAGCGGTTCTAATTGATTATTCAACTCATCTGCGAGAAGATTATAATAACATAGTAATTGTCCTCGACTTTGTGAAGTATGAGGAGCATAACTGGATCATTTGTGTGGATCTTAAAATGGTAAATTTCCTTCTAGGACAACAGAGAGGTTTCACAAAGTATCCTTGCTTTCTGTGTTTGTGGGACAGCCAAGCTTGGGAGAAACACTGGACAAAGAAAGAGTGGCCGAAACGTGAAGCTCTGGAAGTAGGGATGCCAAATATTCTGAATGAATCTGTAGTTAATCGAGACAGGATCATTTCTCCCCCACTTTACATCAAACTTGGCTTAATGAAGAAGTTTGTTCAGGCTTTGAATAGAGAAAGTAAATGCTTTCAACATATTATTTCTGCTTTTCCTGCCTTGTCTTTCAAGAAGATAAAAGAAGGTGTATTCGATG
Source organism: Saccopteryx bilineata (assembly GCF_036850765.1). Lineage (NCBI taxonomy): Eukaryota > Metazoa > Chordata > Mammalia > Chiroptera > Emballonuridae > Saccopteryx > Saccopteryx bilineata. The sequence continues at coordinate 265,245,006 of NC_089490.1, read as the reverse complement.
GACCTCAAATTCGAACTCTAATACGTGACGAAAAATTTGCCAGGAAGATAAATAAAGAGGAGAAAGCAGCATGGCAGTCTTTTGTGGCAGTTACAAAGAACTTCCTTGGCAACAGAAAAGCAGAAAAGTATGAACTTCTGGTTCAAAGGATGCTATTGGCTTTCCACAACATTGGATGTGACATGAGCGTTAAGATTTACTTCCTGGCCCTGGCCAGATGGCTCAGCGGTAGAGCGTCGGCCTGGCGTGCGGGGGACCCAGGTTCCATTCCCGGCCAGGGCACATAGGAGAGGCGCCCATTTGCTTCTCCACCCCCACCCTCTCCTTCCTCTCTGTCTCTCTCTTCTCCTCCCGCAGCCAAGGCTCCTTGGCCCGCAGCCAAGGAGCAAAGATGGCCCGGGCGCTGGGGATGGCTCCTTGGCCTCTGCCCCAGGCGCTAGAGTGGCTCTGGTCGCAGCAGAGCGACGCCCCGGAGGGGCAGAGCATCGCCCCCTGGTGGGCAGAGCAGCGCCCCTGGTGGGCGTGCCGGGTGGATTCCGGTCGGGCGCATGCGGGAGTCTGTCTGACTGTCTCTCCCCGTTTCCAGCTTCTGAAAAATACAAAAAAAAAAAAAAAAAGATTCACTTCCTGAGCAATCACCTTGATAAGTTTCCTGAATATCTTGGAGCTGTTAGTGATGAGCAGACTACTGCTGAAGCATCAAACGAGATTGTCTTCAACAAGTACACAAATGCAAGAGCCAGAAATGCAAATTTTTGCCTCAACAGAATTTAAATGTTTTGCGCAAATTTTATGATTAAGTGTTTTAATATGTTCTATTTCGAAATTGTAGACAAATTCTGATACAATCATATCTTTTAGTGCAGGGGTCGGGAACCTTTTTGGCTAAGAGAGCCATGAACGCCACATATTTTTAAAAGTAATTCCGTGAGAGCCATACAATATGTTTAACACTAAATACAAGTAAATGTGTACATTTTATGTAAGACCAACACTTTTAAAGTACAATAAGTCTCTGAATTCTTTTTAATAATGTTATGCTATTACTAACCAATGGTGAATAAAGTACTTCTTCTGGTGCTGCATGGTTTTGCTGATGGCTTTGTAGTCTGGTTGATACGTGGTGAGGTTAAGCTTCATGTAGGCGTTGAGACTTCCATCCGTTAAACCTGATCGTAGGTTGGTCTTAACGTTCTTTTGATGTGAGAAAGACTGCTCACATGCATACGTAGAGCCAAACATTGTCAGTACAGCAATACTCACACGCTGCAGTGTGTGGTATGTGACGGGAAGCATATTCCAAGTTTTGAAAATCAGCTGGTCCATGGGTTAAGGTTTTTTCATTTCTCCCTACTTGTGTTTGCTCGCCAACTCTGCTTGCTGTCGTACAAGTCTTTCCAAATCTTCATTCAGTGACTTAAACTTATTCACCCACATGTCTGAGGCCTTCGGGTCAGCAGCTTGTAGCTCAAAATTTCTGACGAAGACACCGGGGATGTAACTCAGCTTGGTGCTGTCCACTGCACACTCATGTGGATGGGTGATGGACTTAAAAAGACGAGTGTGCTCACGAAATTCTCCAAAGCGCGCTTTGAATGACTGCAGGAGATTAGATGTGAAGCCTGCTAGCTGCTGGAGATCAGGATGTTGAGCAGGGTCACTTGCTGTGCATGTATCTTTAAACTCTCCCAGTTTTTCAAAGTGTAGTAAACAACATGTTTCAGTGTCGGTGATGAAGAGTTCCAGCTTGTTTTCAAATGCAAACACTGCTTGTTTAAGGGATAAGAGTGTATTTCCAACGCCTTGCGTTTTCACGTTGAGCTGGTTTGGATGTTCAGTCATGTCCATGAGATAGTAGAACTTCAAGAGCCACTCATTGTTGGCTAACTCAGGATGCTTGACGTTTTTCATTTTAAGAAAAGTCCGGATTTCGCTCAAACCGCAAAACGGCAGAGCACCTTCCGTCTTGACAGCCAACGCACATTGTTGTGCAGAAGCAGACCGAGATAATTATTCCCAACTTTATCTAGCAGTGTTTTAAACTGGCAATCATTTAAAGCTTGGGCAACAATAAAGTTGACCACCCGAATGACCAGCAACATCACCTCACCAAGCTGCTTGCCACACAGCTGAGCAGAAAGCGCCTCCTGATGTAGGATGCAGTGAAAACTTAGGATGGGTCTCTTTTCATGTTCACAAAGAAGCACTACGAATCCTCTGTTTATCTCTACCATGCACGGAGCACCATCAGTACACACCGAAATAAGTTTATCCATTGGTAGATGTTTTTCTTTAGCAAACTCAGTGAAAGACTTAAATAAATCCTCCCCTCTTGTTGTCTCTTTCATAGGCAAAACAGCAAGACTTTCCTCATGCAGTGTGTCACCGACAGCATACCTTGCAATCATGCTGAACTGGGATAAATGGCTTACGTCTGTTGACTCATCCAAAGCGAGAGAAAAGAATGGTGCTGCATTTATGTCCTTCACTTGATTTGCCATCATGATGGTACGATCGTGAACAGTTCTTGTTGACAGAGGCATGTCTTTTATTCATTTGATTATCTTGTCTTTATTCAAAAAGTCGTCAAAAAGTTGATTGGCAACATCAAGCATGAATGTTTTTGGCATACTCCCCATCTGTGAATGGCTTTCCGTTTCTCACAATTGCTAAAGCACCAGCAAAGCTAGCCAAATTCCAGTCACCTTGTTGGGTCCAAACACAGAGTTGCTGCTGACTAGCTGCACAGTAGCTCTTGACATGCTTTCTTCCTGCTATCCCCCGCTGGATATTTCAATGCAAATGTAATATGGTGTGTGTCGAAGTGCTGCTTTTTATTTGACCGTTTCATCGATGCAATTTTATCATTGCAAATTAGACACGCTGCAGAACCTGCTCTCTCCACAAAGGCGAATTCCTCTATCCATTCCTGCTGAAAAGTACGATACTCATCTTTTTTTTCTTTTAGCCATCTTCTTCGTCAAAAGTTTCTGCATTTAGCTAGCTGACTACTTGATTAAAAGGAGGGAAGTTTACTTCACGACCTCCCAACCACCTGTGTACATTATGCATTAGCCAATAAAAATTTGATTTTGTCCTGGAGGACAGCTGTGATTGGCTCCAGCCACCCGCAACCATAAACATGAGTGGTAGGAATGAATGGATTATAATACATGAGAATGTTTTATATTTTTAACATTATTATTTTTTTTATTAAAGATTTGTCTGTGAGCCAGATGCAGCCATCAAAAGAGCCACATCTGTATTCAAGCCATAGGTTCCCGATCCCTGTTTTAGTGTATTAGTGTATTTACTGTATTATATAAATTATTATATTTTCACAAAGATGATGCCCAAGAAGACATTCTACTTCATTATGTTAAACTAAATGTTGAAAATTTTACAATAAGATGAAAACCTAAAATCTTGAATTGCAAAAAAACTGTAGCTTACAGAGAAAAACTAATGTCAGATTTGAGATTAGCACACTCGAATTAAGTAAGAACAAGTGTTTTTGTGGATGCAACAAAAATTTTGTTCCCCAGTGTAACAACCAATTCTCTGCCCTAATGACTGTGTTAGGTATAAAAATGATATACTGAAAGGTAGTTTATTATTTCATGTATTTAATACTTAAGTAAGAACAATAAAAGAGGTACACAAAACTAGATTATGTTATGAGTTTTAAAATATTAATGCAAAGATATTTAATACTTGACAAAAAAACAATAAAATTGTTATTTATAATATTTCTATATTGCTTCTTGATTGGCATCCTCACTTGCAATTTTTTTCACCTACGGACGGAATGAACATTACTGTAGGTGCTTAGAACACGCTGTTGTGCAGATGAACGATAAAAAAGAGTAAGGAATGTGAATTTGTGATTTCCATATTGGGCGGCTGCCCATGCGCCCACCTTAGAGAGAACTCGGATTACAAGTGCCATTTTTTTTTTTTCCATTTTTCTGAAGCTGGAAACAGGGAGAGACAGTCAGACAGACTCCTGCACGCGCCCGACCGGGATCCACCGGGCACGCCCACCATGGGGCGACGCTCTGCCCACCAGGGGGCGATGCTCTGCCCATCCTGGGCGTCACCATGTTGTGACCAGAGCCACTCTAGCGCCTGGGGCAGAGGCCACAGAGCCATCCCCAGCGCCCGGGCCATCTTTGCTCCAATGGAGCCTTGGCTGCAGAAGGGGAAGAGAGAGACAGAGAGGAAAGCGCAGCGGAGGGGTGGAGAAGCAAATGGGCGCTTCTCCTGTGTGCCCCGGCCGGGAATCAAACCCGGGTCCTCCGCACGCTAGGCTGACGCTCTACCGCTGAGCCAACCGGCCAGGGCACAAGTGCCATTTTTTTTTTTTTTTTTTTTTTTTTTTTTTGCATTTTTCTGAAGCTAGAAACAGGGAGAGACAGTCAGACAGACTCCCGCATGCGCCTGACCGGGATCCACCCGGCCCGCCCACCAGGGGGCGACGCTCTGCCCACCAGGGGGCGATGCTCTGCCCCTCCTGGTCGTCGCCATGTTGCGACCCTCCTGGGTGTCGCCATGTTGCAACCAGAGCCACTCTAGCGCCTGGGGCAGAGGCCACAGAGCCATCCCCAGCGCCCGGGCCATCTTTGCTCCAATGGAGCCTTGGCTGCGGGAGGGGAAGAGAGAGACAGAGAGGAAGGCGCGGCGGAGGGGTGGAGAAGCAAATGGGCGCTTCTCCTATGTCCCCTGGCCGGGAATCGAACCCGGGTCCTCCGCACGCTAGGCTGATGCTCTACCGCTGAGCCAACCGGCCAGGGCACAAGTGCCATTTTAACAACCAGTTCACCAAACTCAACAAACAATTAGGTGTCAGTTCTGCTGCTGAATCTCGCCATTGGATATTAACCGTTTGCTTATAGTATTTATAGATTTCTTCTTCCTGTCTCTTAATTTTGTTTGTAATATCTTATACTGGATCAGTATTTTCAACTTATCAATATAATTGACTGCTTTTTTGTTTAACAGTTTTATGACAACAGGTAGTTACAACATTGGTCTTCCTAAGGTTTCAGCTTCCTGCCTTACTTTCACAGATTCTTTCTTGTTAAGGTAAGGTGTAAATAAAATAAATGAAATAAACAGGCCACACAGTTTATCACTGGAATATACATAAAATTATTCATCTTTAACAATTTATCAATTTATGTAATTTATAAGTAAAGGAAATTTGGACTCATAAAGAGACATTAGAATATGTACCTCAAGAGGAAAGATCATGTGAGGACACATGAGAAGGCAGCCATCTAAAACTTAAAAAGAAATCAATCCTTATGGCCCTTTATCTTAGACTTCTATCATTCAGACTGTGAGAAAATAAATTTCTGTTGTTAAAGCTACCTAGTCTGTGATACTTTGAAATTGTAGCCCTTGCAAACTAATAGTTGTCCTAATTTTTTTAATATTTTCATTGGTTTGAGAGAGATCAGCTTGTTGTTCCACTTAGTTCCATTTTATTTGTGCACTTATTGGCTGCTAATCATATGTGCCCTGACCAGAGATCAAACCTGTGATCACACTGGGATAATGCTCTATCCACTGAGCACCTGGCCAGGAACCGGTTGTCCTATTTTTAATTATGATCATTTAGTTATGATAGTAAGATTGATCTTGGAGTGTAAGGTATTAATAGCCTTATACATTCATTATAAAATGTTCCATTCCTTTATTCTAATGTTTTTAGTGTCTGTTGATGTTTTTTCCCCAAAATCTATCATTTTATTAGGAGTTGAAAGTGGTGATTATATTAATCATCCTGTTTTATTATTATGATGCCTCTATTCTGAAGAATATCTTCTCTCCAACTATTTGTTTACCCTGAAATAGGCTGTATAGCAAAAATAGTCTGTATAGCAAAGGTAGGATAACTGCTTGATTGGGTTATTTTTTTTATTTACCCATTTTCATGTTCTGACATCATGCAAGTCACCTGGCAATTCTTAACTTGAGACTTGAGGAATTAAATTTGTTCTAGCAGGGTAAGCAAAGGACTCTCAAACTGAGAAACTCACCTAAAAGGAATTCCTGTGCTGATGATGTCCCTTGAACATTTAGCAGATACACTGTGAAACTGTTCTTTCTGGAGGGACAGGTCCTCAAGGTGCTATACTTGTCTCATGGTAAAGATAAGTTCATACTTCAAGATTACAGAACCAGGAGGAAATGATTGAGAATTAATGGACATAATTGAGAGAAAATTTAGATCCCCAGAAAATTTAAGTGAACCCAGGGTATAGTATTAGGTCCTCTATCCATACTCACAACCTTGTAGATTTCTCCATTTTAATGGCTTCAGAGTATGATCTCACATTTAAATCTCTTGCTTTTCCTGACCTGTGGTGGTGCAGTGGATAAAGCATCGACCTGGAACTCTGAGGTCACTGGTTTGAAACCCTGGGCTTATCTGGTGAAGGCACATGGGAGTTCATGCTTCCTTTCCTCCCCCCCTTCTCTCTCTCTCCCTCCCTCCCTCCCTCTCCTGCTCCTCTCTAAAATGAATAAAAAGTCTTAAAGAAATAAAATAAATCTTTTGCTTGGATACTCTTTAGAACTACAGAATCTTGAACCCAGCTATGTACTTAATAGTTCTACTTGAAAGTTGAGTGGACATCTCAAACTTATATCCAAAACTGGACTCCTGATTTGCCCGTCTTGTGTCACCTGCGTCCTTCCCCACATCAGTCCATGGCAACTCCATCCTTACAATTGCTCATGTCAAAAATTTTAGAGCCATCCACTGTTATTTATCTTAGACTCTATATTCCATCCAGCTGAAAATCCTGTTTGTTCTACCTTCAATTTCTATCCAGAAATTGACCTTTATTTTCCACCACCACTGCCATCACCCCAACCTGAGCCTTATCTTTTGGCTAGATTCCTGAAGCAGTGTTTTTCCATTAAAATAGAGTTGTCTGGTAGAAAGTTAACTGATAATTTTCATAACCATATTTCTGCTTTATACTTAGAGAATTTTATTTAAGGATAAATCTTCTAGCCCTGGCCGGATAGCTCTGTTGGTTAGAGCATCAACCTGAAGCACAGAGGTTGCCAGTTTGATCCCTAATCAGGGCACATACAGTATCTATGTTCCTGTGTGTGTTTGTGTGTGTGTCTCTCTCTCTTTCCCTCCCTCTTTCCCTCCCTCCCCCCCTCCCTCCATCCCCTCCTCTCTGGCTAAAATCAATAAATTTTTAAAAAAAGAATAAATCTAAGCCATTGAAAAAGTGCTACTTTTCCTCATTTTAATTTTCTAACTTTGATTATGGGTAAGTTTACTAGAGAGGGGGCAGAATTTTGTGGAAGCACCTGGTATATGAGGATAAGCATTTTGATTCAGCCAGAATCATAAGAAAATTTAAATTGTAATTTAGTCTCTGAATTGGGGTTTTCCCTCATTTAATGCAACAGAATGCACTTAATGAGAGGTTTGGATCATAAGTGAAATTAATGAAGAATGTGGTTTATATATGATCTGTTAGAATTTCCTTTCAATGCCCAAAGTGAGAGAACAGTAGCTCTAGTCTAGTTACCTCTAATTCAGTTCAGCAACATATATAGTGATATGCGAGGTATTTGGTGGTATTGTGAAGGATTTAAGACACTGCTTATGCCCACTCTCTGGAGCTTACAATAGAGGAAGAATACACATTAGTATAGTACCTGGTAGTGCAATGACTTGAGTGCAAAACAGAGGCTTAGGTAACAGATGACCTTCAAAGGAAAGTTTGTTCAGGAAAGAGAGAAAACAATAAAAGTACTCAGAGCTTTAAACCTTTGGGAGGGGAAGGGAAGATGATGGGATAAATAAGTAACATAAGTAAGCCCAAGTCTCTTAGCTTCCGGATTAGTGCATTTTCTACAAGGAAATACCTCTTTTTTTGTCTCCATTATCTCTCAATCATTTGCAGTAACCTGGTATAACTACTGTGTATCCAACAAAAAGCCCCTCTGTGTAACTGCTCTTACCCACAGGAGAAAAGGAGTTTGAAGCTAGGTTAGTACATTTATCTTTGCTGCCACTTGTTCATTGAATCCTTTCTTGATTATTGATACTGACCCATCAAAAAGAATATAACTACTATATCCAATGAAATTATGGCAAATTAGATAACTTGTTATCTTTCAGGTAAGACCAAGATTTATATCGTATTAATGTATTTCACATAGAGTAATATATTTTAGCCTTTATATACCCTTCTAAGAAATCAGCCTAATAATAAATAGTTTGGGGAAAGTACATATATACTTCCATCTCCTAGATTGCTCTAAAATCTCCCAAAATGGCTAAACATATCTCTTGGAACAAAAACTTATAGACTCATTATATAGTGATTTCAAAGATTTACATATGAATACATATAAGCATTTTTTTTGAAAGGTGTAGTTCAGCTTTGCTTACAACTCGATTAATTTTTTATATAATATTTTATATTTTTTTTCCTAAGAAGGTAGTGTGTGAGAAGAATGGGCCCTCACATGATTACTTTATTCATCTTGAGCACTTATTCCTCCTTTTAGCAAAGAATGGTAGCAGTTAAAATGGGTAAAATTAAGCAAAATATAGACATTAAAAATGTCTGTATTTCTTCAATGATTTTTTTTACAATTCTTAAAAGTGTCACTTGGGTTGAAAAACTCCAGTGAGCATTCAAAATCATGTGTCTGAAGTATGTTTATGAGAGCAAGAAAAGGAAAAAGGAAGAAGTTTTAAGAATAAAGAAGTGGTATTTAACTTCAATTGTGTAGCTTATGAAGATATAGGAAAGGGTAGGAAGAACCTAGTGGCTGCAATAGCATCATCTTTATATAACCTTTTCTTCTTAAGGTTAAATATGCATTGTGTCATCTCTAAGAGGTCCACAAGCCCAGGGGAGGTAGAAGAGAAAGTAAGTAGAGGGAAGATAGTGAGAGCTGATTAATGGTGACAGGTAGTTGAACTATTGAATACTTTTTTTTATCAACAAAAGTTGGTTGCTTTCCAAGAAAAATGTGTCTGGATATGAATACCATAGTGCATTATGCGGAATCATTTAAACGGTTAAAAAGCTGTTGAAGTTGACTTCAGCATGTTCAAACCGCAGAGTGTGTAACATCAACATTTATTGAAGAAGATTGAGGTCTCTCTCTGTAACTCATGATTTAGACCAGTGGTTCTCAAACTTTTTGAAGTTGGTGTGCATTTAAAATCCTACAAATAATTATAGGTGTACTATATACAAATTTCTGAGAAATATGTTATAATAAGTCAAATATTAAATAAAATATAAAATCCAAGCGTGCTTTTATGGTAATTAAATGTTTTATTTATTTATTTATTTATTTATTTATTTATTTATTTATTTTCAGAGACAGAGTCAGAGAGAGGGACAGATAGGGACAGACAGGCAGGAACGGAGAGAGATGAGAAGCATCAATCATCAGTTTTTTGTTGCAACACCTTAGTTGTTCAGTTATTGCTTTCTCATATGTGCCTTGACCGTGGGCCTTCAGCAGACCAAGTAATCCCTTGCTCAAGCCAGCGACCTTGGGTCCAAGCTGGTGAGCTTTGCTCAAACCAGATGTGCCCATGCTCAAACTGGTGACCTCGGGGTCTCAAACCTGGGTCTTCTGCATCCCAGTCCAATGCTCTATCCACTGTGCCACTGCCTGGTCAGGCCTTTTATGGTAATTAAACAAAATAAATACGACAAAATTAAATTTATTCTGACATTAAAAAAACATTTTTATGTTACATTTTTAGAATTCATAAAGAGGGGTTAAAAAATTTAAAAATGACAAAAATTATCTTTTTAAATAGTTACATTCTAAGTAAGATTTAGTAAATTCAGCAGGTCCCAGTACAAATGTGTTAAGTTTTTTCATTCTTGTGTTTATGAGAAACGTGAGCCTGATGTGTCCTAGCGATTTCCTCAATATTTGGGCATATATATGAAAGGCAAAGTCTCATTTCCTCATCAATACATTGAAGAATTCCTCTCTTTTTACTCTTAATTGTGTTGAGGGTAGAAAATCCTAATTCACATAACTAGGATGTTGAAAATTGTAGTAAAATGTTCAAAGTTTTTTTTAGATATTGCTACATAATCTTCTTTTATAGAAATCCAAAAAGCTTCAAGATACAATTCATTATGTTTAATCATCAATCCAAAACCCCCACCATACATATCATCTGAACTTTACACCAAACAAAGGATAGAAGAAATTTGCCTCCAGTCTTTCCTGGGAACATGGGAGGTAGTGTAAACAATCTAGCACCACAGGTTAACAGCCTTTTGTAACCTAATCAGGCAAGTGAGGTGGGGGGTTGGGTAGACTGTCAGCTTACAGCCAAGTCCCCACACCTCTGTCTCCCAAAAATCTATACCCCAAAAACCCTGTTGGTTTTTTGGTCCCCAACAGGCACATATTTCTCTGGAATACCATAGGGTGCACCTGGAAATCTTCTAGGCGCACCAGTGCATCCTGGCAAACACTTTGAGAACTACTGATTTAGACAGTTATAGAGTAATACATTGGAGGCTTCAACTGATATTTTAGTTATACAGCTACCAAGTCTTGAATTATAGAATTGACAGTTCAGAAATCACCTGATCCAGTCTCCTAATTGTACATATAAAGTATCTGACACCCTTGACAAAGATGGAAAGCTAGTGTGAGCAGGATCCTGAATTACAAGCCACTTTTTACTAAATAATACATGTTCTAGAAATATCCATTGAACTACATAAGGCATATAAATTCCACAGGAATCTAGTCACATCTCTTAAGAACCTGTTTTAATTTCTACTTAATATATGATTACTTTTTGGGTCCTGATGTATTCTTATATAGTCCACAAACAAATTTGGTGACTTTCTCTTGCTTTGAAAACTCAGTCATTTCCATAGACTCATTATGGCAGTGTTATTAATACTTCTTTTCTGTGGTCTGCTTGGATTTGGGCATGTTTTATTCTAATTTTGTGTATTCATAAGACACTTAAAAAACATTCAAATAGTTAGGGGGGAGCTGACATGGTATCACTTGTACAAAGTAATATCTGTGCAGCTTATTCTCAATAGAGTTATTACATATAATGTTCTGTTCATTTGAATAGTCAAGGATCCCAAAGCCTACTTCTGCAAAAACAGTTGTGGATTACTTTCTGCGGTTTCTGTGTCCTGCATAACAGTGAGATTTCTCTTTCATTAACAATACACTATTCCTTTTTATTACAAAAAGAGTACTCTTTCTCATTTCATGGAGACATAATGAGATGGACCAAGCACTTCCAGTATACAACCTGTAGGTTATTGATTATGCCTCAGTCTAATGGCGCCAGATACAGAATGGTACTTTTATGCAAATAATTAAAAAGTATATACACATTTTAGATTTAAGTTTCCAGAGGGTAGGGGCAGCATTCCTCAATCAGTAGTACCGTATCTCTATTCTGCATGTCATTTTCCCTCTGATTTTAGTAGTCATTATCTCCCCAAATCCTGCCATTCCTTTCTGAGCGCTAATGACTAATTTAGATGTACATTAAAAAGGAATCTGATCATATCAGCATCAAATGTGCTTGCATTGACATATCCATAAACCTCCTGCTTTTACACTACTTTTCAGCTGATGTAAGAGCTGAGATGCTGTATCATTTAGGTGTAGTAACGTGATCTTGAGAGTCAAGGTGGATATTACCCCTTATCTGTGGTGCAGTTTTATTAGCTTATCCTTTAGTACAACCATTATGAAAGAAAGTATGGTGGTTCCTCAAAAACTAAGAATAGAACTACCATATGACCCAGCAATCCCTCTACTGGGTATCTACCCCAAAAACTTGAAAACATTGATACGCAAAGATACATACACCCTTACATGTTTATTGCAGCATTATTTACAGTGGCCAAGTCATGGAAACAACCGAAGTGTCCCTCAATAGAGGATCAGATAAAGAAGTTGTGTTACATATATACAATAGAATACTATTCAGCCATAAGAAATGATGACATAGTACCATTTACAACAACATGGATGAATCTTGAGAACATTATACTGAGAGAAATAATCAGAAAAGGCTAAGAATTGTATGATTTCACATATAGGCGGGATATAAAACTGAGACTCATGGACATAGATACAAATGAAGTGGTTACCGGGGAGGGGATGTGGGGGAGGAGGATGGGTGAGGAGTTGGGGGAAGGGTGTAAGGAGGGACAAATATAAGGTGACAGAAGGTGATTTGACTTTGGGCGATGATTATACAACATAATCAACAGTTAAAATGCTATAGAAATGTTTACCTGAAACTTACGTTACTCTTATTATTGAATGTCACCCTCTGAACTAGCTAAGTCAGTTTAGTGTTTTGTATTCTAATTAAGTATGAATTGCTCCTTTCACACTTTTACCATTTGACCTCCCTTGGCTTTTTATCTTATATTTACCATGTTCCAATTTTAAGAAATATACAGATAATTGATAAGAGAATTTCAAATTTTTTGGTCATTTTACTTATTGATGTTTCTTTCTTGTTTGCTGCCAGATGAGTTTTACCTCTTAAGAAATTATCAACTCAACATTTTTCTCTTTTCTGCCAGAGCTTTTATTCTATGCATTTTATAACAGGAAAAATACACAAGTAAACAGCATTCTAATGTTCTTTAGGTACTCTTATGGACTGAATTGTGTTGTAACCCCACCACCACTGCCACCAAATCCACATGTTGAGCCCTAACCACCAACATAATTGTGTTTGGAAATAGGACTTTAAGGAAATAATTAAAGTTAAACAAGGTCATGAAGGTATAGACCTAATCCAGTAGGACTGGGTTCTACTCTCTCCATAAATAAATTACCTTTGAGTTAGTCAGCCTTTTCTGTAGAAGCCTAGAATAAGAGATAGGATTATACAGGGGGTCCTCAGGTTACAACACAATTTTGTTCCTATGACAGTGATAAAACCTGAATTTTGGTGTAAGTCGAAACACACCCTAGCCTGTCACTTACCTATCCTAACATAGTTGTTAAATCATAATCTAGAACATAAAAACACAACTAAGCCACAGAAAAATGAAGAGGACATAAGTAAACTACTGTACTGTACACTGTACTGTAGTAACAGAAAAAATGACAAGCAACACAAATGGAACATTTGTGCTTTTAACAGTCCAAAAATGGCGTAGGTAAGCATACTTGGGGATGCCAACTCCCTCTTTCATATGCCACATTATATTCTGCCATGTGCAACCAAAATAGTTCATCCACATAGTCCGTAAGTACGACGCTAACTGTGTAAGCCAAAACACATCTCAATTTTTTAAAGTTTTTATGGAAGTGAGCATTGGAAACAAGAAACATCCTATGTAGAGACTTTTGTAACCCAAAGACCCCCCTATATAGTCAGTTTGAACTAAAAGGTACAAAGGAAAGTGTGGACAAGTCCTGCCTGGCTGAGGATGATGGAGACGCAAAGACCCAACTCTGGGGACCAGGTTCAGTGATGCAGATCCACGTTATTCAGGAAGTGAACTAGCTTATATACATGGGTTCAGCCAATAGGATGTTATACTAAGACAAATGGCCAAAAAAGGTCAGGAGGCTGCCTGGCTAGTGCTGAGTCATTTTCGTATAGCGGGCAAGCTCCCTCCAGGGTGTGCCAGGGAGGGTTTATCCTTGCTGGAGTGTTCTCACAGCATAGCATCAGCCACAGCTGTCGGATAAATGCTCTGCACACTACCTACATCTCCCCCTTCTTTTTTAATTAAGGCGAGTTGAACTTGCTTGATGACTGCTTGTTGCTGTTGTAGCTTCTGAATGCTACGCATTATGCAATGGAACCCTAGTAGAACTTAAATACCTATAATACCTATTATACTATATGCTAATAGATTAGCTGGATTAAACAATGAGGCAAGCTTCTGTAATGTTTGACTAGTTAGGAAATAGAATGGGGGTCTTAAACAGGGGATTCCTCCTAGGGTTCGGGATGTCATTTCCCTCCCATTGTGTTACAGAGACCTTCTAGGTGCCATTAAACACAGTTGTATTTTGATTGTAAAAAAATGGATGTAGGTCCATGCACGACTCCTTCCCACAAAGGTCCCAGTGTCCAAACACGAAACAATGGCTTGCCACAGGCTGCGTATTGCATGTGATTACATTCCGTTTCTCAGCCTCCGATGCCAAACTCTGAGGTTGATGGTCTGCGCATCTGGGCCAGAGGCAATGCGGCAGTCTCTCCAGGGAATTCTCTCTCTCGGGAGTGTTTTTAGATGTTCGTCATACAGGAACGGGCAAAGAGGCGACCCTGGGAAGGCAGGGTTAGTGGGGCGGGCCCAACTTTGGTAGCTAGGGAGAGGAGGGCTTGTAGGCCAAGTACTGAGCCTTGGTTGGTAGTACTGTTTTCAGTAAAGTCTCTGTAGTATGATTTTGAAGGAGGACCCACCCCTCTGAGGGGATGGTGTTAATATTCAGAGTAAACTTAAGTAGCATTGGGTCACTGAGGTTACCCCATATAGTGCTGTTCCACTGTTGGGGTTCCCGGCCACTGTTGTCACAGGGGAGACTAAGGGAGCAGTTACTGGAATATACTGCTGGAAACTGTGGGCTATTAACTTCAACAGGCATAATTATGCCAGGGTGGGGAACAGCCACCCAGACCTGAGGATCTCCTTGCGCCTGGGTGTTCACTGTGATAATGGCACACGAGGAGGAAAAGAGTGCCTGGACCTGGGGGTCCATCAGGGGCCATTCTCTGGGCCCGCCCCGCCAAAGCCTCCACATCCCCTCAGGTGATGGGCGCACACGCTGGCTGCGAGGTCTTCTTCTGGGGTGCTGAGGACCTCTTCTCCTCAGGTGTAGTCTGTGTGGAGGAGGCCAGGGCTGTGGCTTTGGACGGGTGAAGATTGAGCCACTTAGCCTGACCTGTGGTGGCGCAGTGGATAAAGCATCAACCTGGAAATGCTGAGGTCGCCGGTTTGAAACCCTGGGCTTGCCTGGTCAAGGCACATATGGGAGTTGATGCTTCCAGCTTCTCTCCTCTTTCTCCATCTCTCTCTCTCTCTCTGTCTCTCCCTCTCCTCTCTAAAATGAATAAATAAAAAATAAAATAAATTAAAAAAAAAAAGATTGAACCACTTAGTGGGTGCCCAAGAAACCCTGTCAAGCAGGTTAGGGGGTTCCTGGGATCCAAATTGGCTAAAAAACACAAGCATAACTTCTCCCTTGTGTTAAAAGAGGGTGTGATCCCCACCACTGTGCCATGACTGGGTCTTTCCAGCATCATTTCTGAGAGGGGGAGGGGAGAGAGAGAGAGAGAGAGAGCGAAAGATACAGAAAAATAGACAAGACAGGCAGACAGAAAGAAAAAGGACACATGGGGGCATACAGGCTGGCCCATGGGTCTGCAGCAGGAACACGTGTTGGAGTTAAAGCTGGGGTAGAAAATGGCGTCTGAGAGGCTGGGGTAGGGCACTGAGCCCGGGCAGGGAATGTGGAAGTAGCGACTTCTGCTTCTTCAGGTGGCGGAGCTGATGGTGCGGTTTCTAATGTATCTGGTTTCGTTTCTGCAAGCTCGGCTGCAAGTCCATCAAACACGGTGGCTCTACATGGGGAGGCGAATATGGAAGTAGGGGTTCCTCTGAAAGAGGAGCAGCCTGTAGGACCTTAGGGACCTGCGGAGGGTCCCCAGCAGGAGCACCGGTCAAGCAGGCATGTATTGCCAATAAGGTAGGAGTGAGGCCGAGAGGGAAGGCTTGCCCCCCATGCACCGGGGCCAAACGAATGCGTTGGAGAGCTCAGGCCCAAGTATCCGGGTCCCAGAGGGGTGCGTCCTCAATCCAGGGATTGAGACTAGAGAGATTCTCCCAGTAAATACTGAGATCCTCTTCACAAACTTCAACTCACCTACTCTGCAATAGGGCATGCAGGGCTCCAGCCTGCGGGAGAAGGTTTCCCATTGCAGAGGGTCACTCACCCGTCCCTTGGATGCTGGTTAGGTCCCTGTTCGGGTGCCAGAATGTGGACAAGTCCTGCCGGGAGTTGAGGATGATGGAGATGAAAAAACCCGACTCTGGGGACCAGGTTCAGTGACGTAGATCCACTTTATTCAGGAAGTAAACTAGCTTATATACATGGGTTCAGCCAATAGGACGTTATACTAGGACAAATGGCCAAAAAAGGTCAGGAGGCTGCCTGGCTAGCACCGAGTCATTTCTGTATAGCGGGCGAGCTCCCTCCAGGGTGTGCTGGGGAGGGTTTATCCTTGCTGGAGTGTTCTCACAGTGTAGCATCAGCCACAGCTGCCAGGTAAGTGCTCTGTGCTCTACCTATAGGAAAGAAAGACTTTCAGATTTATGGAAACAGAATAATAGAGCTATCTGGATACTGGCTGTGAATATGCCTTATTTTTCAAGAAAAGGGAAGAATGACCCTAAGGGTAATTCAGAGATCAGCAGGACTGTCACTGCCTCCGTAGGCCCAGAGGGCAGGCTTATCCTTCTGCCTTTCAGAGTGTGGACTACCTCCTCAGTTTCAGCTGGCCAGGCTGTCTCTGCCCATGGCCTCAGAGGCAAGACTAACTCCATGGCTGAGAATCCTGGGCCATCCATGTCAGTGGACAGAAGACAAAGCTATCACCTTTGGGTCCCAGACAGCAAAGAGAATTATTCTTGAGTCAAGATCCAATGGAATTTGTCTTGCGAAGATTTGGACTTACTTGGAACCTGTCACCATTTTCTTCTTTCTGCCTGCCTTCTTTTCGAATGTGAATGTCTATTGCATGTCTTTCCCGCCATTTTATTTTGGAAGGATATAATTTTTCTGGCTTCACAGATTCACAGTATAGGGGAGTCTGTCTCGGGATAAGTCATACCTCAGGTCTCACCAATACTTGATTTAGATGATACTTTAGACATCGAGTTGATTTTGAAATGGGTTACAACTTTGGGGGCTGTTAGGATAGGGTGAATATGTATATTTTGCATGTGAGAAGGGCATGTATTTTGCAGGCCAGAGGGAGGATGTTATAGACTGATTTGTGCCCTTCCCACCCCCCAAAATGCATGTGTTGAAGCCTTAACCCCCAATATAATGACATTTAGAGACAGATTCTTAAGGGAGGTAAATTATTTTAAATGAGGTTAGAGGATGGGACCAATCCAACAGGACCATTGACATTGTAGAACAGGAAGAGACCAGCAGAGTGCATGCCCAGAGGAAGGCCACATGAGGACACAGAAAGAAGGTAGCTGTCGGCATAGCAGGAAGTGAGCCCTAACCAGAGCCCAACATTTTTGGCACACACCTCTCAGATTTCCAGCCTCTAGAGCTTGAAAAAACAAATTTCTGTTGTTTAAGCCACCCAGTTTATGGGATTCTGTTACAGCAGCCCAAGTAAACCAATACAGGTATCATACTGAGTAGGGAGAAATTTTTCTTACATTAAACAACCAATGTGGTTGTCAAATTTCAAAGGAAAACCTATTTTTAATTATCTGACTAGCCAAGTCAAAAACAAACTTCCCATTTTCAGTTAGTAAATATTGGTAACTTTGAGCATATGTTAGTATTAGATATAAAAATAATTGTTTTTAATGAACACAGTTTGTTTTTAGAGCAGTTTTAGCTTTAAAAAATTGATCAGAAAGTATAGAAAACTCCCACATATTCCCTCTCCCCTTACACATAACATGTTGCAATTGATAAATTAATACAGGGTGGGCAAAAGTAGGTTTACAGTTATTTGTATGGACAATAATACAATAATTTTTTTTTTTTTTTTTACATAGGCAGAGATAGGGACAGACAGGAATGGAGAGAGAGATGAGAAGCATCAATCATTAGCCTTTCGTTGTGAGTTGCGACTTCTTAGTTGTTCATTGATTGCTCTCCCACACGTGCCCTGACCGCGGGCCCCCAGCAGACCGAGTAACCCCCCGCTGGAGCCAGCGACCCTGGGCCCAAGCTGGCGAGCTTTTTTTTGCTCAAGCCAGATGAGCCCGCGCTCAAGCTGGCAACCTCGGGGTCTCGAACCTGGGTCCTTCCACATCCCAATCCGACACTCTTATCCACTGCGCCACCACCTGGTCACGCAATACAATAATTAATAATTAATACAGGAATAACCTTTGTTTCACATACTCACAACTCTAAACTTTCTTTTACCCCACCCTGTATTGATGTATTATTTTAATCTAAAGTTCTTAGTTTTCATTAGGGTTTACTTCTTGTGTTGTATAGTTCTATAGGTTTTAACAAATGTATAATGCCATTAATTAACCATTATAGTAACAGAAACTATGGTTTCACTGCCCTAAAATTCTCCTGTGTTCAACCTATTCATCCCTCTCTCTCTACCCACATTATTAGATGTTCAGATGTAAAGATGAGATTGCTAGAAAACACTAATTGCAAATTGTTTTCTTTACTATTTTTTGCTATGATAGAAGAGTTAGAATATTT
This sequence comes from Saccopteryx bilineata, assembly GCF_036850765.1. Taxonomy (NCBI): domain Eukaryota; kingdom Metazoa; phylum Chordata; class Mammalia; order Chiroptera; family Emballonuridae; genus Saccopteryx; species Saccopteryx bilineata. The sequence continues at coordinate 265,226,532 of NC_089490.1, read as the reverse complement.
CATATTCAAAGTTCTTTGCATGAAATACAAAAATAAAAATCTGTTGTACTGAGGACTTATAAGAATCTTAATATTATAACTTGTGACCCAAAATTTGAATTTTTGCAGCTTGAGCTCTGAAGCTGCTTTGCAAGCATAACTTTGCCTTTTTGGGCACTGAAACTGCCAGCAGCCTCCCTGTGGTAATTGCATCATTTAATAAATTATACTGCTTACATCATTGTTAAATAATACTCCCTATGCCCCTATACTATGATTGTGTGATCAGAGACAGCCCTTTTGTTCTGCAGGCCTGGGCTGAAACTGGAACTTGCTGAAATAAGCATGAGACTTCATTCATTCTTGATATATTTATTGTTCTTACCTCACATTGTTCTCACCTCACAACACCATATGGTTGTTCACTGAGTCAGCCAACTATTGAAAGTCCAGTTGCTCCCACCAATCAGAAAACAAGGGACGTAAGTTTATGGTCTTATTGCTTCTAGTAACCCATTTCTGATCAACAGGTCTTTGCAACTTTTGCCTTTATAGACTTCTTCATTTTGGAATGTGTTCTCAGTTCATACTGAGAATACCAAGGACTACATTTCCCAGTTTGCAAATTGTTACTTGAATAAACTCTCTGAAATTCTTTAGAAAGGTATCTCCAGATTTTTGTTTACAGTCCCTATATGAGAGGTTTACTTTATGTTAGATTTTCCATCTTGGCCCATTTCCAACTGTTCAGGATTTGGATTCCAAATGCCTTCGTTAACATTTAACCATTTCTTCAGTGGTGAAAGGGGCTGGAACTGTTTATCACATATAAACTGATCTTTGACTATTGTCAGTTTTATGATGAGAGAGTAGCAGGAACACTTTCCTATATCTCCATTCTCCAATGTTCCCTTGATAATAAGTAATGCCCCTATAGACAGAGGTAGGAAAATAACACTCTGATTCCTTGAAATTCCTTGACTTTTACCTGTCATGACAAACTGATCTTGCATCCTGGACTTGTCACTGTAGACATTGCTTTATTTTGAGGGACAGGTGACAGAGAGAGAGATAAGAAGCATCAACTTGTGGTTGTGGCTTTAGTTGTTCATTGATTGCTTTCTCATATGTGCCCTGACCACAGGGATCCAGCTGAGCCAATAAAACCTTGCTCAAGCCAGCGACCTTGGGCTTCAAGCCATTGTCCTTTGGGCTTAAGTCAGTGACCATGGTTATGATCTCATGCTCAAGCTGGCAACCCTGCACTCGAGCTGGTGAGCCTGCACTCAAGCTAGATGAGCCCACGCTCAAGCCAGTGACCTTGGGGTTTTGAACCTGGGTCCTCAGTGTCCCAGGCCAACACTCTATTCATTATACTACTGCCTGGTCAGGTGAACATTCTTTTTAAAATATTTTAAAATTATTTACTGATTTTTTTTTTTTTTTTTTAGAGAGAGGAAGGGAGACAGAGAGAGAGAAACATCAGCTTGTTGGACTTGGTCTGCTTTGCCATGCCCTCATTGGTTGTCTTGTATGTGCCTTGACCAGGGATGGAACCCACAATCATGGCGTGTCAGGATGACATTCTAATCAACTGAGCTACCTGACCAGGGCCCATACTGAGCATTCTTTATCCATTGTTCTCAAATAGACAAGCATGGAGTTATATCGATGAGGAGGGTGGTGCATACACACACATGCAAAAGCTAACTGAAGTCACTGTAAGTTGTTAAAGTAATTGTTGAGTTTCATTGACAGTTTTGTTTTGCGTCTTTTAAGATGGTCATGTGTTTTATTCTTTTAATCTGTTAATTTGCTGAATATTTTGAATAGGATTTTTTTCTTTTTAATTTTATGTATTGGGATGATACTGATTAACATAATTAGGTAGGTTGCAGGTGCCCAATTCTACAACACTTTTCTGTACTCTATTGTTTGTTCACCCTCCCAGCCAACAAGTCAAGCGTTTGTCTGTCACCATTTTATTTTTCATTTTGAACCGCCCTTGAATTCCTGGAAATGATCTTATTTGGTCAAAATGTATTATTTTAATTCACCATTGGATTCTATTGGATAATATTTTATTTAAAATTTTGGCATCTATATTCATGAATATATTGGTATATTATTCTTTATGATCCTTGCCTAGTTTAATATCTCCTTATCTAATCAATACATAAAGGTTATTTTTACAGAATTAGTCTTCCTGTTATATTTTTTGGACCATTAATTTCTTGACTGGTAAAATTTTCCAATTATATAATTTTTGCCTGTGTCCCTCGCTACATTTTATGGGCTTTGGAGAAAATATTTCAACTCTATTTCAGTTTTTGAAGTTGTTTTGATTTATTCTTGTTTTCTAATTTTAGGTTAATTTTAATAACTTAAAATTTTGTCTACTTTAAGTCATTATATCCATGAATAACAAAGAAGGAGGTAAGCAAAATTGGAGACCAAGGAGTGTTGAATTAAACCTATGACAAAAGCTGATATTTTACCAGAAAAAAAGTGGTAAATAGCAAAAGGTAGATGAAGGAGTGAAACTTCCTTATGGAGGTTATAATTCCAGCAGCTGGCTTTATAGAAAACTTCAACCAAATTTGTTATAAATATCCAGAGGAACTCATCTGTTCTTCTTAAATATTTTAAAGGGTATTTGTAGAAAATAAGATGTTCAGGGTCAACACTTTTGGGACACCTGTTTTGCATAAAGTACAGTTCTCAAAATGTGGTGCATGGCCCCTGGTGTCTCTAAGACCTTTAAAGAATCAGCTCAAACTGTTTTCTGGATAATACTAAGATGATGTTCGCCTATTTTTTTTTTTTTTACTGTGTTAACATTTTCATTAATAATGTAAAAGCAACAGCAACACTACTAGTCCCGTAGCAGAATCAAGGCTGTGGTGACAGAGTGTACTAATAGTTATTTGATTCTTCATGTACGGTTGAAAAACTGTTTATTGAAACAGTAGATATTATGGATTTTATTAAATCTTTAGTTTTAATTACATATCTTTTAAATATTCTGTGTGGGAAAAGAATGGGCAGAAGCATAAAGTACTTCTACAGTGCACTGAGGGCTGATGGGTGTCTTGAGGCAAAGCCCTTGTTCAGTTGTTTTAGTGGAGAGCTGAACTATCCACCTTCCATGCCTCACCATTTTTACTTGAACTATTGACTGATTATTCAGACATGGGTATTTGGCAGTATTTGTTGCAAGTGATAAAATTTGAGCTTTAGGACCCTGGCCGGTTTGCTCAGTGGTAGAGTGTCGGCCTGGTATGCAGGAGTCCCAGGTTCAATTCCCGGCCAGGGCACACAGGAGAAGCGCCCATCTGCTTCTCCACCCCTCCCCCTCTCCTTCCTCTCTGTCTCTCTCTTCCCCTCCCGCAGCCAATGCTCCATTGGAGCAAAGTTGGCCTGGGTACTGAGGATGGCTCCATGGCCTCTACCTCAGGTGCTAGAATGGCTCTGGATGCAACAGAGCAACGCCCCAGAGGGGCAGAGCATCGCCCCCTGGAGGGCATGCCGGGTGGATCCTGGTCGGGCGCATGCGGGAGTCTATCTGACTGCCTCCCCATTTCCAGCTTCAGAAAAATACAAAAATAAAAAATTGAGCTTTAAACAAAAAATAGCACTTTAGAAAACTTGTGTCTATCACTGTGAATTTGATTATTGCCCAATAATTAAAGACATTTTTGTGAGGGTGATATTAACAAATAACGGCTTTTTTGATATTCTACAATGAAATGTGAAGTGTGTCAATACTGGGGAGATATACATAACTCAACAAAACATTATTTTCCGAAAGCACAGTGCATTGAGGAAATACCAGAAAGTGACAGGAGGACTAGAATAGGGAGTGAAGTACAGCAATAGGGAGTCTGTGAGCAGACAATATGGAGTATATCAAGCAGATATTAGTAGCTTGTGCGGTTCAAGAGACCAAGCATGGGACAGGAAATAAGGTTATCATCATAAAGACTGTGACTTAGGTGGGAAAACTCATGAGTAAAATAATGAATTAATGCTTGTGAAATTGACTAACCAATGCTGAGTACTAGTTAGGTACTTAGCAAATAGTTGTTTAAAAAACACTGTTTTTCATCACTGTTCATCCAGTGTTCTGTGACCCCAGATCCAGGGCAACTGCTGAGCCAACTTCCAGTCACTCTTGCTCCGAGGGGCTGTGGAGAACCTGGAAGGTGACAGAGGTACATGGAAGATGTTGCCATTGGCGGAGTCCTAGGAGCACAGTTATTGTTGGAAGCTCTTGCAGCATAATTGCCATTCCATCAATTAGAACAAAATCATTTGACTTTTTCTAACTGTCACGAACCCTGGAGGTGCTGTACTCCATCCTGCTCCTTATGCATGTCTGTTAATTTCCAATTGCTGCTGTAACAGCTTATCACAGACTTAGTGGATTAAAACAGCACAGGTTTATTATCTAACAGATGTGCAGGTAAGAAGTTTGGCCTGGACCTCACTGGGCTAAAATCATGGTGTTAGCAGAGCTGTGTTCCTTCTAGTGGTTGCAGGGAGAATCCCATTTCCTTACCTTATCTGACTTACAGAGGCTGCCTATTCTACTTTCGCTCATGGCTACCTTCTTCCATCTTAAAAACCGGCAACTTTGGGCTAAATTCTCAAGCTGCCACCATCTCTCTGGTTCTTTTCCCTGCTCTATTGTGATTACTACATTGAATTTACCCAGGTAATCCGGGATACTCTCTCAATTTCAAAGATTCTTAATTAAGCACATCTGCAAAGTCTCTGTTGATATGTAAAGTGACATGTTCACAGGTTTCCAGGATTAGGATGTGGATATCTTTGGGATATATTATTTTTCCAACAAGTATGGACACAGGATCAGAGAGGGCAAGGATTTGACTAAGACCACACAGCAGCAGGTGAACGTGTTGAGACTTGATAGTTGGCCTGGATCTGGGGTATGAGGTGGAAGAGGAAGGAAGGAAGGAATCAGAGCTGTAACATGAGATTAGTATCTACCTAGTGTCCAGAATTTTGTTAGGCAATCTCACAAGCATTACTTTTTTATTTTACTCATTTCCTAGGGTATACCTAATTATTATTAATCTCATGTTACATCTGAAGACAGAATTGAACAGCTCAACATACTGTCCCCTGCCCCCAACTCACTCATTTCCAGACAGAAGATTCCAGAGTTTGGTCTATAAGTCAGAGACAAAGGAGGGAGTAGGAGAAGAGAACGAAGGATGAAGTCAGGGGAAATAAACCCCCGTTACTTCCAGCTGCTCTGTGGATGGGTGAAAGCTCAGCTTCCTTGGTGTTACATTTGTGGGCAATGTGGGCATAATCAATTACCTGGTAACTGAAATTGAGCCCTTGCGACCTGCTTGAAGTTGCAGAGCCAGCAGGGTAGTTAGACGCCCAAGGATACAACTGTGGAATGTCAAACCCATTGGCTTCTCAGGCTCCCCAGGCTCCTCCTCCCACTGAGCCCACCTTATCTGCTCCTGTATAGTTATCTGGTTAGTAGACAGACTGGTGCTGTGGTTTGAGTTCTGGCTTCTGCTACAGAGCCCCACCTTCTGCACCCTGCATTTTCTCTTCTTAACTCATTTACCCCTGGGTCTCTCTCTGATGTAGATGTTAGTGTCCACCCGAGTGTGGCATATGTGATTCAAATAACAGCTTTTCCTCTTACAACTCTGGGATGTTGGACAGAATTCTTACCCTGCCTGACTGTCTTGGTTTCCTCTTTTATAAAACGACATTGATGGTAACTATCTTATACTGTTAACATCAAAATGAATACCATGGAAATTAAATTAAATTAAATAGGGAATCACGGGGCTAGGCTGTCATTATATCTATTCTGCAGGCATATCCAAACAGCTCAGAATAGACTAAGGTGGCAGATTAGAGGAAGCCCAGGCTCATACTGCTACTTGAGCACAAATGTATGCGTCTGCCCTGAATGGCCCCTGTACACCTGCCTAGGAATGAAGGGGGCTACATTCCTTTATATTGCCATCTTAGTCCACTGTGAAATGCTCTGTGGATCCCCAGGGCAGCAAAGCTGTTCAGAATGCTTCTGGAGAAAAAAACAGGACACAGACACTGTGACTCATGAACTTGGCTAGCACACTCTTCTCTGCAGATGCTTAACGTGTATCAGCATCTCAACCTCTGAAGTCCCACTGCCACAAAGTGCGGCTGAGCCTTTTTCAATGATGTTTGCCCTCAGATGTTTGGACCATCTGGCAGCATGCTGGTGTTCTGAGGATATCCTGGCACAATTTGGTGACACTAGATCAGGTATGCCTCTGATCACAGCCTCCCACTGGGCAACAGGTACCTTTTCATGCAAAGGGACAGCCAGCTTTTGTATGCAAAAGTTGAGGAAACTCATCTTAGGGAATGTTGAACAATGCCAAACCATAGAAAAACGTCTTCCCCATACCCCTGGAGTTTTTTTTTTCCATTAGCAGATGAAAATGGCATATGTTGCATGAAAATAGAAAGCCTTCTGCTTCAAACCCATTGTCTGGCTTTCTTCTTGATGGTGTTTTCTGACCAGGAGTTTGTCTGGGCTGTGCTCATTGCCTCAGTGGCTCACTGGCCCCCTGAGCCTCCTTGTCCTGGCCCTTTGTGCCTCTAGGTTTTGTGGTGCCCTCTCCTTTCAGTAACTGGCCTGCCCTGAGCAGAGGCACGCTCCTGAATCATGAGAAAACCCATTGGTATGTCTGGTGAAGGGAGCGCTGAGAGGGATTACAGGCAGCACTGACAGTGATAACTGCTGTTCTCTTCCTCTTCCTTTTAATAAGTTAGGAAACTGGCTCAGAGCCCTGCTCTCCCAGCAGAACTTGTGGGCTCGTGGGTCCCCACCACTTTTCCTGAGTAGCACATGGGCCAGAGCGTCCTGGCAGCACTGTCATCTCTGCATCTCTAGGTTGTCATTGCACTGGCGTGTTCCTTTATAATACTCTTCCCTCTTCTGTTCAGAGCAGTTAACTTTGCTTCATTATTATTTCATTGGGCTGAGCTTTAGTGAAAGACAACTTTAAATTGTTGATTTCACATTCCTGGTCTGTACTTGCTGATAGGATATAACAGATTGATCAATGAATTAATTGTAGATTGCCACGGCTCATGCTGAATCATGTCAATATTTCTGACTCGGGCACTCGGGCGGATGGTGATAGAGATAGGCTGTGGAGCCCTGGCCTGCACCCAAGGCAGGGGTGGGTTTGGCTGCCGCCCCCAGCCATCCCCTGCCGAGTTCTGAGGCCAGCGAGCCCCAGCTTCAGCCTTGGCCACCTGGAATCCAGATCTGCCATATTTCTGTGTGCAACCCTTGTGGTTGTATTTTTGGGACACAAGATAGCCTTTGCTATCACTGTCTTTCTGCCCCTTTGGTCCAGAAGTCCCAGAGAAATGGTTCAAGCGAGGGGAATGTCTGAAATAGTCCTGGTGTAATGGGTTTGTCTGGGCCAGGCAAAAGCTCTACAGTGACCTATCTGCTATGTCAGCACCAGCCTTGCCCAGTCAAGTGCCCCATAGCTAGAAATAAGGCACCTCCTTCTGTTTGAGATCAAGGTTTGTCCTCCAGGATTTATATCTTGTACTAACATGACAGGAACCAGTTTCTTCATTCCTAAATTCATAAATATTTATTAAAATGCCTGCTATCTGCCAGACTGGGCACAGATGTGGCTCCTGCCTTCATGGGGCTTCTGTCTTCCACCCGGGCACGCTGCTTCCTTTTGACTGCCTCTGCAGCCTCCTGCACTGCCCAGCCAGCCCTGGCAGATCTTATCTCTCACGTGTTCAAAGTGCCTCCCATGTGCCAAATATGTCATCTCCTTTGATTTCTACTATAAGTCTTCAAGGAAGGAATCACTATTGAACTTTATGGAAAGCAGAAGCTCCAGTGGGTGACATGACTTCTGTAAAACCTGGTGGTGTCAACGTCAGTGCTTGAACCCAGGAATTGCACTTGAAATCCAGGGCCTTGTCTACCCAACGTGGCTGACTGAGTGCCACCATCCCTGCTTGGGCCTTTTCTGCTGCTGGTGAAATGGCTGTGAACTTGTGTGCTGGGGCATTTTTCCTAGCCTTGGGAGAAATGAAAGCTCATATGAAATTGTATTTAGTGGTCCTCTAATTACCTTTGCCCTAGGAAGGAGGTTAATGCCGAATTAGACAGATTTTTTTCCAGGGTGTGGGCTCCTCCTTGGACCTGGCCCCAGGTACTCAACACATCCTGTCTGGTTAGAACAGACCAGGCCAGTTTCAAATTAAAGCCCAGCACTGCAGGGATCTTGGCTCCTCCTGGTAGCTTTGTTTGTTTATGGACACAGTGACATAATTTGGTAATAAATACTCGTTGAGGAATGAATCAAAATGAATGAACTGTATTCAGATTTTGGTTTTGTCACTTGCTACCTGGGGGAGCCTTGGGCAAGTCACATTACTTCTTGAGTCTGAGATTTGTCAGGCATAAAATGGAAGTTACAGTATGCAGGGTTGTTATGGAGAGTAAGTGAAATAATGTGAAAATGTCCAGCTCAGTTTCTGGTAGATGGTAGGTGCTAAGTGCAGCTTGCCAAAGTCAGGTTCAGAGAGAGAGGGCTGGACAGAATCTTTTGGATGAGTTTTGTGCTCACCAGTTCATAGGCAGCTTATCTAACTCTTCAACTCTCCTGGAAACAATGAAATGTAGCTGCAAACAGATGTTCTTGCCACCCCATCTACTCTGGAAACATGTGCCTTGTTCTCAGTCTCCTTAGCCACAATATGGGAACAGAGTCCTTTCATCTAGAGAGCTCCAAACGCAACAGATGTGGAAGCCCTTGCCCACCCCTTGGGGCCCCGTAAAGAATGAGCAAGGTTTGGTTTCCAAATGTGCTTGGCAGAGGAGGATAGCAGGGGAAGTCATTGTAATTACCTGGTTTTTGCTGCGATTTGACCTAGGAGAACACTGTTTAGTTCAAACAATAGTGTTTAGCAATGCTCAGTTAGGCATTAAACCTCCATCTGCTCCTTGGGTTTTGGTGGACAAAGCCTGGTGATGGGGAAGGAAGGAGGGACATTGTCTTCTCAGCCTCACAAACACGCTTTGCTTTGTTGTTACTCTGACGAGTTCACCTGTGGAAGCATCAGGGGTGGCTCAAGGACCAAGTAATGTGTCTTCTGCTTTTTTGATTGAAGTGTAGGGAGGCATTTATTAGAAAGCATTCCTGGACAGGGACTAGAGTAGAGACATCGTGGGTCCTAAGAATATGTTAAGTATTATTTTATTACTGAAGTATTGAAGAAAAGGTAGCTGATTTGCTTTGTCGCTGTTGTGCTAATGTGGAATATTAAAAGAAAAATATTTGTTGACTAGGGACAATTCAAAGCATCAATTATTTTTTAAGTAACAAAGATTTAGAGATAATCACTGGTGAGAAAGATACTATTATGAGAGTAGAGGTGATGGTGGGAAACCAACGAAACCCGTGATCAAGTGAGAGAGACCCGTCATGGACATGCAGAGAGGAATAGCTGACCTGGACACAGTAGGGGCAAGGAGCCAAAATGGGCTACTTGGGTGCGGTAGTGGGAGGCTGCTTTCTGAAGGCAGCTTGAATTCTGATAGAGATAAGCATGTAAGTACATGAAAAACATGAAGAGATTGTTTAAAATCAGAGGCTCAAAGAGCAGTCTGGCCACAGGGATTGGTGGGTGTACAGTCAGACTTGCTCAAGGATAGGCTGGTTTGAAGGCCCCAGATTCCAGTTTCTGCTGTGTCATGTAGTGTCTCGGCCACCAGAGGCTATTTGCCATCCCTCTTTGGGCATCAGTGTCCTACTTTCAAAGTAGAATCTCGTGTCTGATTACAGACATGAGTGTGCAAAGAATGTAAAGAGACTGACCCTGACTCAACAAATACAGTTCCCCTTCTTCTCATCTTTCCCATTTCTTGAAAATCAATTTCATATGACCAGTGGACATAAGGTGACTAAAGCTCTGAGGCCCACAGGTGATTATTGGGTGTGACTGGCCAGTGTTAGCTTCATTCTTACCCCAGAGAACTGACTGGCAGTCTGTATAGAAGGTGATAGCATGAGACTATCTGACTGCAGCTATACCACAGCAGGAAAATGAGCCAAATGGGTCTTGTCTTCCTGCCATGGAGTTAGGTACATGCTGCAGCTGCCCCTGTTGCAAAACTAGTCCTACAGTGTGTCCGTAAGTCATGGTGCACTTTTGACCGGTCACAGGAAAGCAACAAAAGACGATAGAAATGTGAAATCTGCACCAAATAAAAGGAAAACCCTCCCAGTTTCTGTAGGATGTTGTGGCAGCATGTGCGCATGCGCAGATGATGATGTAACACCATGTATATAGCGGAGCAGCCCACACCATGCCAGTCGAGATGTGGACGGTACAGAGGAAAAGTTCAGTGTGTTCTGTGGCTCGCTAAATTCGAATCCGTGACCAAAGTGCAACGTGAATATTGGCGCATTTATAACGAAGCACCACCACTCGGTGGGATAAGCAGTTGAAGGAAACTGGCAGTTTGGTGGAGAAACCCCTTTCTGGTAGGCCATCAGTCAGTGACGAGTCTGTAGAGGCTATACGGGATAGCTACCTAAGGAGCCCTAAAAAATCTGTGCGTGAGCCCACATCGAACTGCACTGAATTGGTATGAAACTGGGAGGGTTTTCCTTTTATTTAGTGCAGATTTCACATTCCTATCGTCTTTTGTTGCTTTCCTGTGACCAGTCAAAAGTGCACCATGACATTACGGACACACTGTATAGTCAATGTTTTTCAACTGCTGGTCCATGGACTGGTCCATAAGAAATTACATGCTGGTCCATGAAATAGTTAACCACCTGATGTGTGAAGATTATAGACCTAATGATCTTAAGTCTAATTCGCTTATGTTCAGGGTGATTTCTGCCCTGGCAACCCCCAAAATAATTCTGTTTTCACTGGTCTCCAAGTGGAACAAGGTAAAAAACCACTGCTATAAATGATGAGGCATCTTCTGTAGATGCCTGCTGTGGTAGGCAGAATAATGGTCCCCAAAGAGGGAGGTCCATGTCCTAATCCTTGGCTACTGTAAATATGCTACGTCATATGGCAAAAGGGAATTAAAGTTGTGGATGGAATTAAGGTTACTAGTTAGTTGTCCTTAAAATAGGGAGATTATCTAGGTGGGCCCACTGTACTCACAGGGGTCCTTATCAGTGAAAGACAGAACAGAGGTGGCCGTGCAGCAGCATGAGGAGGACGTGGTCCAACCTTTCTGGCTTTGATGATGGACAAAGGGAGCCCTGAGCCACGGAATGTGGGTGGTCCTTAGGAACTGGAAAAGGTAGGAAAACATATTCTCCCCGAGTTTCTAGAAAGGCACACAACCCTGTTGACATCTTGATTTTAGCTTTGGATTTATAATCTATACAGCTGTAGGATGATAAATTTGTACTCTTTGAAGCTACCAAATTTGTGGTAATTTGTTACAACAGCAATAACAAAACTACATCTACGCTCCACCTTTAATTCTCCTTGCCTTTCAACAGGCCCTGACATTCATGTATTCACTCATTCATTCACTCACTCACTCACTCACACCTACATATATTTACTCAGATATTTCTATAGTTTAGGTTCCCAATTTGTAAAGAGAACTTATAATAGCAAACATTGCATAAGACCTTCCTGAGGCTAAATTAAATGAAACAAGTACAGGGCTGAGCACATTGACGAGCATAGTACCAGCATTCATAACTGTTAACTGTCTCTATTATTATTTTCTCTGCTGTTTGGTCAGAAAATTCATTTTCAGTTATGAAGCCAGAGAAGGTCAGGACATTTTCAAATTAAGGTATTGATGATCTTTGAGGACAAATTGTCAGTAAAGTGGTCAGCTGGGCTCAGGTGGGTTCTGAAGACGTTATTAGGGACAGAACTGCTGCGTTGCTGCCTGAAGGTCAGAGCTGCACTGGCTGCAGCAGCGGCATGCTGGGCCCCCTCAGCCCGCGTCCTCACATCCTTCCTGTACATTTGGTTAAGATCCTTCTGCGTTCCCTCTCTCGTAGTCCTTATAGCTGTTGCATTTTAGTTCATTGTATAGTCCATCTCCTTCCTCACCGTGACTACACTATGGAATCTCTTGGGGAACTTCTTTAAAGTACTTATTCCTAACTTTCTCATCTCAGAATAGTCAATATTTCTAAGAGTGAGGCCAAGGCATCACTATTTTTTAAAGCTAAGTGATTCTAATAAGGGTAGGAAACTATTGATCCTATAGCATAGTGAACAGTTTTGTGACACAAAATTAGGTTTATGCATCTTTGTGTCCCCAGAGTTTAACTCATTATGTGGCATATGGTTAGCTCTCAAATGTTTGTTGAATGAATGAAAAATGAAAGAGCTAACAAATAGGAAATATATCTGGGAAACTAGACTCCTGTGGGTAGCTTAATAAGTGAGCATTTCCTTTCTTTAAAATGAAGAGTTACCAGGTCAGTTATTGAATACAACTGCATCTGTTTTGTAATCCTTATTAGTGTGAAACTGTTTTCACAAATTTGTGTAAATCACATTATTGATATAAAATCTCAGATAGAAAATAGACTATAAATATGGTAAGGCTATTCTCTAAGTTTATTTTACTACACATACAAGAAGATGTAACATAGTTACTGTTCCACTGAATACAATATACAAGAGAAATTATTGCATTCAGAATAAGAGATTTTTGTCATCAATTTAAAGTAAGTTTCAGTTTTCAAAAAATCAATCACAACTCAATAAATCCTATTATATTTAAATTTAACGATCTGGCTCTTTAAGACATTCCTATTTAGAGAAATATTTATACTTCTTTATTATGACTCTTTCAGAACCACTATAATAAATTATTTGACTCTTCAGCAGTTGCCTTTTGCTACTTTTAATAACAGATGGAAAGAAATATACATAAAATGTGCTGCCAAAGTAAAATAAGCTGGTTGTTGCTAACATAATGCATCATCATAATAATGAAATGGAATCTGTAATCCCATTGTTTATACAGTGCTCCTAACCTAAGACCTGGTAATTAGTAGGCACCTCCATAAATAATTCTCTTCCTTCTGCACCACGTGTAGCTCCTGCTGTACAAAGAGGTTAGAAAGTCAAGTTTAGTATGACACAGTTTAACATTCTAATACTAAATTTATTTTCCCACAGATGAAAAGAAGGAAAGACGTGATAACTAAAAATCATAATCAAGAAGAAATCGATACTCTTCGGTGTTGGAAATGTAGAAAATGTATAGCAAGTTCTGGTTGTTTTATGAAATATCTTGAAACTCCAGTAATTGAGGTAGGTGCTGCTAACCCTTCCCTTCAGTTCCTGTGGAGGACTGCTGTGGGCACACTGACACATGCACACTTACCTCCACACCTGACCCGCTGGTGCCTAATGTCACTTGACCTACTGAAAACATTTCAGAGTGCTATTCAGAAGGCAGCCTGTCTTCCACAGTTACAATTCATTTTATCTTTAGCTGCTCACATTAACATGACCTTAAAGTTTTAGGTGTAATATCAGAGACAGAAGTGAAAGGTAATATTTCATTTTTTAATTCCTACCATGACTAAAGCTTAGTCATCACCACACACACAGTTAAATTGAAGGTTCTATTAAGAAATGAAAAACTATTATATTGTATTTTTTTAGTATTCATTATGGGCCTAGAAGAGAAAGTTCATGTATAATTGAAAAATCAGTGGGAACACCTGAATAACATTCAGAAACTTTTAACTGGTTGTCCTGGTAAAAGTAAATGTTTTTAAAACAACAAAAACAAAATCCCTAAACTTCTGTAAAAGCAATATGAAAGAGGAAGTATCAGAGAGGTGCAGACTAGACAGTCTGGGAGGTTTACAGAGAACTCTCAGTTCAGCAGAGAGAGCGGCTGGAATCACCTGTCCTGGCCCCTCCCCTTCTCTGAGAGCAGCTCCTGTTTTGTGTCCTTATTTTGTTTCGTTTTGTTTTGCCTCAGCCACATGTGGTCATGGTTGTTCTCTCTCCTCTCTCACATGTTCTAATTCTCTGAGGCTGTTTGTGTTTTCTGTAAAGTGTCTTTGTTTCTTGTCTGTTTATCTGTAAGGCAGTTTTGTTTTTATGTTTAGAAGTTCTTTATTTATTCTAAATATTAATACCTTGTTGGTGATTGCATTGCAGATAGCTTTTGCCAGTTTATATAACTTGCATTTCACTCTGTGGTCTTTTTTAATGAACAGAATTCATAATATAAATAGATTATTTTAATCATGTCCTTTATGTTTTGTACTTTTTATTTAAGAACTTCTTCTATACCCTGAGGGGAAGGTATTTTTCTTTTCCTTCTGCTGAATACCAAAATTGAGATAGGCAACTTCCTGCTGTGTTGTCCTGAGCAGCAGGTTTATTTCTCACTTACCCTCACACTGAGATTACAGCCCAGCTTTATGGATTTCCCCCTTAGGGTCTCCCTACCCTGAGCGGACCTTGGACTTTTTCTCCTGTGTTCTACACCCCACACAGACATAAAACCGCTCACAGAACACCACTGAAGATTAGGGCACTGGGAAACAGCATTCATAGCTCTTGGCTCCAGGACCATACTTTTTTATCCCAGTCCAATGCCAGGAGGTGGGAGTCTCCCACTCTGCCTCTCAGCCCCCACAAAGTAGGAGCTGGACACTGGCATTACTGTAACTTTTGTTGCAGAATAATCAAGTGCCTCCAAAACCAAGTTTGCAAACAGAAACAGCAAATCTGTTCAATACTTTAGCTTTTATAATACTGAGAAGGTGTATCAGCTTGCTGGAAGCTAGGTCATGTGTGGAACTTGAGCTGTAAGGAAATCTGGGACATTTGAGCTTCAGTTTTCCAGCCCCTAGCAGGTAGGAAGGCATGTGACAGGGAATTTAGAATGCAATTCTGAAAGAGTTTATCCTGCCTACAGCGAGAAAAGGGGACTTTTACCACACCTTCAAGTCTGAGATACATGACATACAGGCAAGAACCAAAACTGAAAGCAAAATAACAATAAAAGACTTAAAAACATAATCATAAAATAACAGAAATGGTCCATGAGAAGTATAGTGTCCTCAGTTTTAGTTTTTTAGTCAGTTTTGATATACTTTAGGACATTTCAAGTTTATATGGCCTACAAAACAAATAGAGATTTTTAGTAGGCTGCTGGTTCTATGGGTGTAGAATTCAAAACAGAGATCTGAACTACATAGGTGTCATTACATGTAAGCAGTGAGTGAGGCCGTGAGACTAGATGAGCTCACCGTGCAGAGTGGAACGAAGTGATAAAGAAGAGGGCTTAGACACTTTTAAAGGGTGGACAGGAAACAGAAGCTCAAAAAATAGGGGGGGAAAGTAATGAGAAAGATAAGACCAAGAAGTAGGATACAGTGTTACGTAAATCAGGGACACATGTCTAGCAGGAGGTCTTGGTCAGTAGTATCGTATGCTGTTGGGGCGACGTGGAAGACCAGACACTGCCTTCAGTGTGCATGTTGTACACAACACAATTCCAGAGGGTGCTAGTCCATGAAAGGTGCCCCTACATTTGAACAGAGTTGACATACAAACTGTATGGCCACATGTGGAGACCCTGGATGAAAACTAAAAGGGTGCAATAGTTTTAGCAAAGAGGAAATCATTGGTCAGTGTTTATTGTAGTGTGAGAGTTGTAGGGGCACGTACCAGATTCCAGTGAGTTGAGGAAGATGGAAACTGGGAAATGGTCCAACACTTAATTTATAAAGCATTATAATTATCAATATTTGGGTTATGACTCTTTCCATAACTACGCTATGAAGTGTTTCCTTTTTATTAGGTGACCAACATAATGATGGCCCTGAATATGATCAATGAATGTCAAACTGATTATAGGTTTTATACTCCTTCGTCTTTTTCAGTTGGATATTTTGCTCATTTTCTCTCTGGCTTTATTATCCTGGTGTTATCTTTCCTTCAGTAGCTATAATATTGAAATAAATTTTATTTTTATTGCTTATTGCATTTTAAATATTTATGTTCCCTTTTCCGAGTGTCAGCATATATTTATTCCATATTTGCTCTTACTACCTACTAGGGAATAAATTGCATCCTCCTCTCTCCAAATTCATATGTTGAAGTTCTGACCCCAACAGGACTATATCTAGAGCTAGGTCTTTAGGAGGTAATTAAGGTTAAATAAGGTCATAATAATGGAACCCCAATTTGGTAACAGGCTGTTTTTAAAAAAAAAATTATTTTATTTATTAGTTTTAGAGAGAGAAAAGCAGGGCAGGCAGGAGTGAAAAGCATCAACTTGTTGCTTCTCACGTGTGCCTTGACTGAGCCAGCCCAGGGTTTTGAACCAGCGACCTCAGCATTGTAGGTCTATGCTTTACCCACTGTACCACCACAGGCCAGGCAAGGCTCTGGCCTCAAATAGGTCTGTCTGTCTCTTTCTTTTTTTCCCCACCACTCTCATCCTCTCCTTTCCTCCTCTCTCCCTCTCGCTCACTCCCTCCTAAATGAGGACACAGTCTCTTATCCAGTTGAGGTTCTGGTGTGTTCTCAGTTCACCAGAATCTGAACATGTTGGCACTTCTATCTTAGACTTCTACCTGCAGGGTTGTGAGGAATATAGATTATTTAAGCCACCCAGTCTGTGGTATTTTGTTATGGAAGACCAAGCAGACCAAGACACAACAGATCCTGTAATAGGCATTGGAATTTCAAAGAACAGAAGAGTGATAATTCTGTCCCTGTGACACTTTCAGAATAGTGGTCAATCATAAATATTAAATTTTAGCTGTTTAGGTGGCAAAAAATGAAAAGAATTGTGAGCTGTAAGAATGGAATATAGGCAGAGGATTGGACCAAATTGTGAAGGGGAGGCTTTTCTGAGGAAGTGACTTTGTGAAGATAAGGTGGGTGAGCAGCCAGGGCAGGACAGGACAGAAAACATTCCAAGCTTTGGGATCAGCATGTTCAAAGGCCCTGTGTTGGAGAGAATGTGCTGTATCGATAGAACAAGAAGATATACATGATTGGAATTGAGAGATTAAAAGGGAGTTTGGCAAGATTTGAGGCTAGAAAGATGAATATTGGTTAGATCCTTGGTTGGAAACTGGTTCACGAGCCACATACTACTCTTTGGCCCCTTGAGTGTGGCTCTTCCACAAAATACCATGTGCAGGCGCTACCTTGATAAGAAATGTACCTACCTATATAGTTTATGTTTAAAAAATTTGGCTCTCAAAAGAAATCTCAATGGTTGTACTGTTGATATTTGGCTCTGTTGACTAATGAGTTTGCCAACCAACTGGGTGAGATTACTGATGGTCTTATAAGCTAAAATAAGGACTTTGATCTTTATCCTGAGGGCTAGGAAGTCACTGAAAAGGGGAGTTATATAACCATTGCATTTTTAAAAGATTCTTTTGGCAACTGTGTAAAGAGTGAATTAGAAAGGTAGTGAGAATGAATTCAGGGAGACTGCCCTTAAGTGAGGCTTTCAGTAGTTTTTTTTTCCCAATAATTCCCTTCTGAGTAAAAACTTTTCACTTTGAAGTACTTTCTTAAAGTACAAATAGAAAAACCAGGCAGTCTAAAGAATTTGGTTCCTTTACATTTGTAATACTGTAAACATTTAATTAGTAATGTTAATCTAAATGACATTTTTGTTACCCAGTCTTTTGTTGTAGTGTTTATAACTGCAATACTTAAACAATATAGTTAGTTCACTTTTAATAAATTAGCTAAGGGAATGTTATTGCTAACATTGGAAATACTATGCTAAACATCTTTCAAAACATTACATAATATTTAATTTTTATAGCAATATTTTATATTTAACCTGTTCTCAATTAGAAATCTTAAATATCATTAAATGATGAAGATAATGCACAAAATTTGTAACTTTAAAATTAAATGAAGTTCTCCTACATAGTAACTGAAATTATTCTCCACTCCTCAAGAAAAAATATAAAATAACAACGCATTTGCTCTGTCTGCTGTTTGAATAAATTATTTCATAACATTTTCTGACAGCATTAAGTGAAATTGCTATTTACATTTATTTGCCCTCTTTACTTCTTCCTCACCCAACGTGATAACTTTGAGACATGAAAATATGTCTAGTAGAATTTTTAAAATCCTAATACACCTTTTCTTATTTTCAGTTTAATATATTTCCAAGGAGATAACCTGTTGTGCCCCCACTATAAAAGCTTTAAATTCTTTAAATCAGGTTGTTTCAGTTTAATCATTAGTCTTAAAATAGACCCTTTAGAACTTGTTTTATCACATATTTGTGTGATTTTTATAAAGTTAAGTGACTGTAGGCCCTGGTCGATTGGCTCAGTGGTAGAGTGTCAGCCCAGTGTGTGGAAGTCCCAGGTTTGATTCCCAGTCAAGGCACACAGGAGAAGAGACCATCTGCTTCTCCACCCCTCATTCTCCCTATTCTCTTTCTCTCTCTTTCTCTTCCTCTCCTGCAGCCATGGCTCAATTGGTTCAAGTGCATCCACCCTGGATGGCCCCATAGAGCCTCCACCTCAGGCACTACAAATAGCTCAATTGCAAACATGGCCCCAGACTGGGGTTGCCAGGTGGATCCCAGTTAGGGTGTATGTGAGAGTTCGTCTCTTTATCTCCTCTTGTCTCGGCTGGGAAAACAAGAAAGAAAAGTTAAGTGACTGTAGACTTATAAACTTAATAGTTGGTATGTCCCGTTTTATCTTTAAAATTATATTGGAACTAAAGAACATGAATATCATATATATTTTTTCCCTTTGTGTTTGTAAATACCAGTGAAGTAGTTGGTAGTCTCATTTATAATTGAGGCTTTTGTGTTTACCCTGGTTGTCTTTGCTTACCATATCTAAGTTTTCAGAAAAGAGAACAAAATACCATACCCTCTCAAACGTGGCCTTTGATGCCCCTCTCACTTGTATCAATTGCTGTAACTGATTTTCTTTTTTTGTTGGCATGAAAATATACTTTAACTATTTAGAGAAAATGTATGCTTGCTTTATATTAATAGTTCTCAAATGAAGAGGATTGGGTTGGGGGTCACATATCTGAATTAACTCTGAAATATTTTTTATTAATTTTTTTAATTTGTGTTAACATGGATCCAAGTGTTCCACTCAATATAACACCTCACTCCCAACAATGTGCCCCCATTATACCCCTTTTGTCACCCTTCCTCTGATTCCCTTCTACCCTTACCTGCTTCCCCTCTGGGATTTGCCCCGTTATCTTTATCTGTGTGTTAACTGAGGAATATTTTCTTCTTTTTGACAGAGACAGAAAGAGTCAGAGAGAGGGACAGATAGGGACAGATGACAAGGGAGAGAGATGAGAAGTATCAACAGCTAGTTGTTCATTGATTGTTTTCTGATATGTGCCTTGACTGAGGGGCTACAGCTCAGTGAGTGACCCCTTCCTCAAGGCAGCAACCTTTGAGCTCAAGCCAGCGATCATGGGGTCATGTCTATGATCCCATGCTCCAGCCAGCGACCCCGCACTCAAGCTGGTGAGCCCCCGCTCAAGCCAGGGACCTTGGGGTTTTGAGCCTGGGTCCTCCGCGTCCCATTCTGATGCTCTCTCTACTGCACTGCCACCTGGTCAGGCAACTGTGGAATATTTTCTAAACCTGTTTTTCTTCTATATAAGTTAATGTGTTATTCTTGGTTAATTTAAAAATAAGTTATGCCCCCGGTTTTTGTTTGTTTTGTTTCATACATGCTTTGGTAAGAATAGTAGCATTATGTCTTTAGACATACTTGGGCTAAAGATGTAAGAAAGTTAATTGCCCTAAAAAATGATAAATATTGTGATTTATTTAGCATAGGAAGCTTAGTGACTGAGGACATGAGTTCTGAAGCCAGACTGCTTGCATGGAAATCCTTACTTTGCTGCTTGCTACGTGACCTTGGACATGTTACATAAAAGTTACCTAATTTCTCTGGTTTCTCCCTATTTGTAAAATAGTAAAAGCCTTAAACGGTGCCTGTTCATTTTAATTTCAGTAGAACTGTTTGTTACCTAGTAAAAATAAGAATGTAAGTACATTGTAAAACTTCTTCCACCTACCTAAAACTATGACTCCAATGTTTATTCTCATAGGAATGTTCATAAAGCAACTCTAGAATTTATAGTAGAAGTTTCATCATAGTTCCTAGCATATAAATGAGTTTTTTCAGTCTCTTTATGTGGTCAACACTGTGTCTACTAATCACTCAGTATTGACTCCATATTAACCTATCAGTATTCTATTATTCTTTTTACCAGTATAGAAATATTTAACTCATATATAGACAGAACCTTGAAAATTCAGAAAAAATTGGATTTAATAAAGAACTAAAGGTGATTACATGTTAGTTTCACTTTGTATTCTCTATGAGAGCCTTTTCACTAGTTCATTAGAGTTATACTAATCTGCATAACTGTCAGCTCCTAATGGAAAGGGCTAATGTGTTATGACTATGACAACTATTATAGTCTGTTCTTCAAAAATTTTATGCATACCTTCATTTTGTTTCTGAGGTAAAGCTGCCCAGTTATTTTTATTTTATTTGTATTTTTCTGAAGTTGGAAACGGGGAGGCAGTCAGACTCCCGCATGCGCCGGACCGAGATCCACCCGGCATGCCCACCAGGGGCGATGCTCTGCCCATCTGGGGCGCTACTCTGTTGTGACCAGAGCCATTCTAGTGCCTGAGGCAGAGGCCACGGAGCCATCCTCAGTGCCCGGGCCAACTTTGTTCCAATGGAGTCTTGGCTGCGGGAGGGGAAGAGAGAGACAGAGAGGAAGGAGAGGGGGAAGGGTCGAGAAGCAGATGGGCACTTCTCCTGTGTGCCCTGGCCGGGAATTGAACCCAGGACTCCTGTATGCCTGGCCGACGCTCTACCATTGAGCCAACCAGCCAGGGCCTGCCCAGTTATTTTTATTGAGACATTTCCAATCAGTTTTCCAAGATTCTTTTAAAAGTCAATTTGTATAGTTCATTTAAATTTGATGTAATAGATCTTGGCTCATGTATGACTAAATTGTTAAGAATTAAGATTTTCAAGTGAATTTTTCCTAAGAATACAGAAAGTGAAAATAAGCACACTGTTATCAATGCACATTTTTGACAGTCTTCAATAGTTTGAAGGAAATAAAAATTACAGGGACTAAGGAAGGTAAACAGTAATGATTTCAGTGAAAAAAATCTATAAAATTTGATTCAGAATAGGTATTTTTCATTCATCAAGCATTTATTATATTTTGGCACTGTCTCGTGATCTGAGGATACAAAGAGGATGAGGATAGTACGTGGAGCTTGCCAATTAAAAATTGTATGATTTGCAAATGTACAACTATGGGTGGAGCGCAGAGCACATTCCTAGCAGCTGTGGCTGATGAAATGCTGTGAGAACACTCCAGCTCCCAGAAGCTTCCTGGGCACACCCAGGAAGGAAGCTCACCCACTATAAGGAAGTGACTTAGCGCCAACCACGTAGCTCCCTGATCTTTATTTATTTATTTATTTTTACAGGGACAGAGAGAGAGTCAGAGAGAGGGATAGACAGGGACAGACAGACAGGAAAGGAGAGAGATGAGAAGCATCAATCATCAGTTTTTTGTTGTCAGACCTTAGTTGTTCATTGATTGTTTTCTCATATGTGCCTTGACCACAGGCCTTCAGCAGACTGAGTAACCCCTCGCTTGAGCCAGAGACCTTGGGTCGAAGCTGGTGAGCTTTTACTCAAACCGGGTGAACCCACGCTCAAGCTGGTGACCTTGGGGTCTCGAACCTGGGTCCTGCATCCCAGTCTGACGCTCTATCCACTGCGCCACCACCTGGTTAGCTCCCTGATCTTTTCAGCCATTGGCTATGAAGGACACACTGTAACATTCTATTGGCTGAACTCATGTATATAAGCTAGTTTACTTCCTGTATAAAGTGGATCTATGTCACTGAACCTGGTCCCCGGAGTCAGGTCTTTGCATCTCTGTTATCCTCACCCCCGGCAGGACTTGTCCACATACAACATTCAGTATTTTTTAGAGTTTCCTGTAAACATAAGCCTATAGTATTTATTCTTTTATGTTGGTTTTTCATGCTCACGTAATATTTTTGAGATCGATATATGTTGTTGCATATATGAATAGTTCATTCCTTTTTATTACTATTACTCCATTGTTTGGGTACCATAGTTTTATCCATTGTATGGGTGCCATGGTTCTTGCTGTACTTTAGGATGTTTGCAGTTTTAGCTATAATAAAGTTGCTATGAACATTTGTTTATAATCTCTACGTAGACTTATATTTTTATTTCTCTTGATTCTTATTAGGAAATACTAGTTGTTAATAGGTAGTATAGACATAGCTGTTTAAGCAACTGACAAACTTTCCTAAAATGACTTACCATTTGTATTCCTACCAGTAAGGTAGCAGAATTTCAGTTCTCTATCTTTTTGAGTGCAGATATTGCCATTTCTCTCTCTCTTTCTCTCTCATTCTCTTTCTCCTCCCTCCTCCTTCCCTCCCTTTCTTCTTCCCTCTCTCCCTCCCTTCCTCCCTCCCTTCCTCTCTCCCTTCCTCCCTCCCTTTCTTCCTTCTTTCCTTCCTTCCTTCCCTCTCCCACTTTCTCTCCCCCGTGTTCTCCCCTTTTCCTTCCCTCTTCTCCCACCCCCACCTTCTCCCTCCCCCATGTTCCCCTCTTTTCCCTCCCTCTTCTCCCTCCCCCACCTTCTCCCTCCTCCACCTTCACCCTCTCCCACCTTTTCCCTTCCCCACCTTTTCCCTCCTCCACCTTTTTCCTCCCCTACCTTCTCCCTTCCTCCTACCTGTTCCTTTCTCCCCACCTGAGTAGGTATTGAATTTAATCTAATTATTTTTCCATGTGGATTGAAATATTCATGTTTTTCTTTCATATTCTATAAATATGTTGAATTAGATTAAATAATTTTTATCAGTCTTATTTATCTTTTCAAATCATCAATTCTTTTGTTATTTTTTTCTATTATCTTTTTGTTCTTTATTTGATTTATTCCTGCTCTAAGTTTTATTTATTTCCTTCCTTTTATTGACTTTGGGCTTTATTTGTCCTTTTTCTAGTTTCTTAAGGTATGTTAAATTATTTGAAATTTTTCTTGTTTCTTGATGCAGGCCTCTAATGGTACAAGCTTCCCTCTTAGTACCATTTTTGCTGAATCTCCAAAATTTTGGTCTGCTCTATTTTCATTTTCATTTGTCTCTATACACTTTTTAAATGTCTTTTATCTATTCTTTGATTCAATACTTGTTCAGTAGCATATTGTTTACTCTTTATTTATCTGTGGTTTTTCAGCTTTTTTCTTGTAGTTAATTTCTAGTTTTATACCACTGTAGTTGGGAAAAATCCTTCGTTTGATATCAGACTTCTTAAATTTATCGAGACTAGTTTTGTGCCCTAATATATGATCTGTCATTCAGAATGTTTTGTGTGCACTTGAGAAAAAATCTGTATTTTGTGATTTGGGGATAGAAAATTCTAAGTTTATTTGTTTTTATGTATTATTTAAGGATATTTCCTTATTGACTTTGTGTTTGGATGATCTATTCATTGCTGTCAATGTTATTCAGGTCCCTTACTAAATTATATTTTTGTCAGTTTTTCTTTTTGTTTTATTAATTTTACTAGGGTGACATCAATAAATCAGGGTACATATGTTCAAAGAAAACGTGTCCAGGATATCTTGTAAATCAATTATGTTGCATACCCATCACCCAAAGTCAGATTGTCCTCCGTCACCTTCTATCTAGTTTTCTTTCTGCCCCTCCCCCTCCCCCTCCCGCTTCCCACCCCCCATAACCACCACACTCTTATCAATGTCTCTTAGTCTCGTTTTTATGTCCCACCTACATATGGAATAATGCAGTTCTTGTTTTTTTCTGATTTACTTATTTTACTTCATATAATGTTATCAAGATCCCACCATTTTGTTGTAAATCATACGATGTCATCATTTCTTATGGCTCAGTAGTATTCCATAGTGTATATGTGCCACATCTTCTTTATCCAGTCTTCTATTGAAGGGCTTTTTGGTTGTTTCCATGTCTTGGCCACTGTGAACAGTGCTGCAATGAACATGGGGCTGCATGTGTCTTTACGTATCAATGTTTCTGAGTTTTGGAGGTATATTCCCAGTAGAGGGATTGCTGGGTCATAAGGTAGTTCTACTTTCAGTTTTTTGAGGAACCACCATACTTTCTTCCATAATGGTTGTACTACTTTACATTCCCACCAACAGTGAATGAGGGTTCGTTTTTCTCCATAGTCTCTCCAACATTTGCTATTACCTGTCTTGTTGATAATAGCTAATTAACAAGTGCGAGGTGGTATCTCATTGCAGTTTTGATTTGCATTTCTCTAATAACTAATGAAGATGAGCATCTTTTCATATATCTGTTGGCCATTTGTATTTCTTCCAGTGAGAAATGTCTGTTCGTGTCCTCTTCTCATTTTTTTATTGGATTATTTGTTTGTTTGTTGTTGAGTTTTATGAGTTCTTTGTACATTGTGGATATTAGGCCCTTATCTGTGCTGTTGTTTGAAAATATCATTTCCCATTTAGTTGACTGTCTGTTTACTTTGTTGTCAGTTTCTCTTGCTGGGAAAAAACTTCTTAGTCTGATGTAGTACATTCATTTATTTTTGCCTTCACTTCCCTTGCCTTTGAAGTCAAATTCATAAAATGCTCTTTAAAACCAAGGTCCATGAGTTTAGAACCTATGTCTTCTTCTATGTACTTTACTGTTTCAGGTCTTATATTTAGGTCTTTGATCCATTTTGAATTAATTTTAGTACAAGGGGACAAACTGTAGTCGAGTTTCATTCTATTGCATGTGGCTTTCTAGTTTTCCGAGCACCATTTGTTGAAGAGGCTTTCTTTTCTCCATTGTGTGTTGTTGGCCCCTTTATCAAAAATTATTTGACTATATATATGTGGTTTTATTTCTGGACTTTCTATTCTATTCCATTGGTCTGAGTGTCTATTTTTCTGCCAATACCATGCTGTTTTTATTGTTGTGGCTCTATAATATAGTTTGAAGTCAGGTATTGTAATGCCCCCAGCTTCTTTTTTTTTTTTTTTTTTTTTTTAATTTTCTCTGAAGCTGGAAACGGGGAGAGACAGTCAGACAGACTCCCGCATGCGCCCGACCGGAATCCACCTGGCACGCCCACCAGGGGCGACGCTCTGCCCACCAGGGGGTGATGCTCTGCCCCTCCGGGGCATCGCTCTGCCGCAACCAGAGCCACTCTAGCGCCTGGGGCAGAGGCCAAGGACCCATCCCCAGCACTGGGGCCATCCTTGCTCCAATGGAGCCTTGGCTGCGGGAGGGGAAGAGAGAGACAGAGAGGAAGGAGGGGGTGGGGATGGAGAAGCAAATGGGCGCTTCCCCTATGTGCCCTGGCCAGGAATCGAACCCAGGTCCCCCGCACGCCAGGCTGACGCTCTACCGCTGAGCCATCTGGCCAGGGCCAGCTTCGTTCTTTTTCTTTAGGATTGCTTGGGCTATTAGGGGTTTTTATAGTTCCATATAAATCTGATGATTTTTTGTTCCATTTCTTTATAAAATGTCATTGGAATTTTGAAGGGAATTGCATTAAATTTGTATATTGCTTTGGGCAATATGGCCATCTTGATTATATTTATTCTTCCTATCCAAGAACAAGGAACATTCTTCCATGTCATTGTATCTTTTTCGATTTCCCTTAACAATGGTTTGCAGTTTTCATTATATAAGTCCTTTACATTCTTTGTTATGTTTATTCCTAGGTCTTATATTTTTTTTGTTGCAATCGTGAAGGGGATTAAATTTTTGAGTTTGTTCTCAAATGTTTCATTGTTGGCATATAGAAAGGCTATGGACTTTTGTATGTTAATTTTGTATCCTGCGACCTTACTGTATTGGCTTATTGTTTCTAGTAGTCTTTTTGTAGATTCTTTGGAGTTTTCAATGTATAGGATCATATCATCTGCAAAAAGGTTAAACCTTAACTTCTTCTTTTCCGATATGGATGCCTTTTATTTCTTTGTCTTGTCTGATTGCTCTGGCTAGAACCTGGCACCACATTAAATAAGAGTGGAGAGAGTGGACAACCCTGTCTTGTTCCTGATTTAAGGGGGAAAGCCTTCAGTTTTGTGCCATTTAATATGATGTTAGCTGATGGTTTATTATATATGGCCTTTATCATGTTGAGATATTTTCCTTCTATACCAATTTTTTTGAGAGTCTTAAACATAAAATTCTGTTCTTTTTTATCGAATGCCTTTTCTGCATCTATTGATAAGATCATGTGGTTTTTGTTCCTTGTTTTGTTGATATGTTGTATTACATTAACCGTTTTGCGTATGTTGAACCGTTCTTGAGATTCTGGGATGAATCACACTTGATCGTGATGTATTATTTTTTTAATATGTTGTTGTATTCAGTTTGCTAGTGTTTTGCTTAGTATTTTAGCATCTGTATTCATTAGAGATAATGGTCTGTAGTTTTCTTTTTTTGTGCCATCCTTGCCCGGTTTCGGTATGAGGGTTATGTTGGCCTGATAAAATGTATTTGGAAGTATTGCTTCTTCTTCCATTTTTTGGAAGACTTTGAGTAGAATAGGAACCAAGTCTTCTTTGAATGTTTGATAGAATTCGCTAGTATAACCATCTGGGCCTGGACTTTTATTTTAGGAGAGGTTTTTACTAGTTTTTTCTTTCTTCCCTACTAATTGGTCTGTTTAGGCTTTCTGCTTCTTCTTGACTCAGTCTAGGAAGGTTGTATTCTAGGAATTTATCCATTTCTTCTAGATTGTTGAATTTAGTGGCATAAAGTTTTTCATAATATTCTACAATAATTCTTTGTATATCTACGGTGTCCGTGGTGATTTCTCCTCTTTCATTTTGGATTTTGTTTATATGAGGTCTTTCTCTTTTTTCCTTGGTAAGTCTTGCCAAGGGTTTGTCAATTTTGTTGATCTTTTCAAAGAACCAGCTTCTTGTTCTATTAGTTTTTTTTTTATAGTTTTTCTGTTCTCTATTTCATTTATTTCTGCTCTGATTTTTATTATTATCTCCTTTATTCGGCTGGTTTTGGGTTGCCTTTGTTCTTCTCTTTCCAGTTCCTTAAGGTGTGAAGTTAAGTGGTTCGCTTGGGCTCTCTCTTGTTTGTTCATATATGCCTGAAGTGATATGAACTTCCCTCTTATCACTGCTTTTGCTGCATCCCATAGATTCTCATATGTCGTATTTTCATTTTCATTTGTCTGTATATATATTTTGCTCTCTGCACTTATTTCTTCTTTGACCCATTCATTTTTTTAAAGTATGTTGTTTAGTTTTCACATTTTTGTGGGGTTTTTTTCCCTCTTTTTTTGCAGTTGAATTCTAGTTTCAAGGCTTTATGATCAGAAAATATGCTTGGTACAACTTCAATTTTTCTGAATTTGCTGATGTTGTTTTTGTGGCCCAACATATGGTCAATTCTTGAGAATGACCCATGTACACTGGAGAAAAATGTATACTCAGTCACTTTGGGATGAAATGTCCTGTAGATGTCTATCATATCCAGGTTCTCTAGTGTTTTGTTTAAGGCTGATATATTTTTATTGATTCTCTGTTTGGATGACCAATCTAGAGCCATCAGTGGTGTATTGAGGTTTCCAAGTATGATTGTGTTTTTGTCAGTTTTTGTTTTAAGGTCAATAAATAGCTGTCTTATATATTTTGGTGCTCCTTGGTTTGGTGCATATATATTAAGAATTGTTATGTCTTCTTGATTCAGCGTCCCCTTAATCATTATGAAATGACCATTTTTGTCTCTGAGTACTTTTTCTGTCTTGTAGTCAGCATTATCAGATATGAGTATTGCTACGCCTGCTTTTCTTTGAATGTTATTTGCTTGGAGTATTGTTTTCCAGCCTTTCAACTTTGAATTTGTTTTTATCCTTGTTGCTTAGATGAGTTTTTTGTAGGCAGCAAACAGTTGGATTTTCTTTTTTAATCCATTCTGCTACTCTGTGCCTTTTTATTGGTGAATTTAATCAGTTTACAATTAGTGTAATTATAGACACTTGTGAGTTCCCTATTGCCATTTTATAAATTGCTTTCTGTTAGTTTTGTGTCTTGTTTGATTCTTCTCTTTCGTTTTTCTATCTTTTGATTTTGTATGGTTGTATTCCATACATCTTTCCTCTGTTGCTAGCTTTTTTAAATTATGTGCTTCTGTGGTGGTTTTTTTAATGGTGATTACCATTAATTAATGAAAAGAGTTCCTACCCTGTTCATTGTAGTGCACTATCTTGTGAGTACTTTTGCACTCCATCATCCTTTGCTACTGTTAATCTCTGTCCTCTCCCCCTTTTTTTGTTGTTGTTGTCACAGTTTAAATTTGGTTTTATTGTTATCTTGGTGGAGCTTTTACTTGTGATTTTATTTTGTTTTGTTCTTTGTATCTGGTTGGAAAACCCCCTTTAGTAATTCCTGGAGTGGGGATTTTCTGATGATAAATTCTCCCATCTTTTCTGTATCTGTGAATATTTTTATTTCTCCTTCATATTTGAAGGGTAGCTTTGATGGGCATAGTTTTCATGGCTGAAAGTTCTTCTCTTTCAGGGCATTAAATATTGGTGTCCACTCTCTTTTAGCTTGTAGAGTTTCTGTTGTGAAATCTGAGGATAATCTAATGGGCCTTACTTTATATGTTGTATTCTTTTCCCTGGCTCCCTTGAGAATTTTTTCTTTGTTGTTGGTTTGTTCCAATTTCATTATGATGTGCTTTGGAGTAGGTTTGTTGGGGTTAAGAAAACTCGGTGTTCTGTTTTCTTCTTGAATTTGAGGCTTTAGTTCTTTCCACAAGCTTAGGAAGTTCTCATGTATTATTTGTTTGAATGTGTTCTCCATTCCATTTTCTCTCTCTTCTCCCTCTGATATACCTATTATTCTTATGTTATTTTTTTTTTGATGGAGTCAGACAATTCCTGTAGGGCTTTCTCATTTTTTTTAATTTTTGAGTCTCTTTCTTCTTCTCTCTGTTGTACCTCAAGTTGCTTGTCTTCTATTTCACTAATCCTGCCTTCTATCTGGCCTGTTCTATTAGCTAAGCTTGTTAGATCGTTTTTCAGCTCGTGAATTGAGTTTTTCATCTCTGTTTGATTTGTTTTTATAGTTTCAATTTCCTTGGTAATATATTCTTTGTGTTCATTGAGTTGTTTTCTGATCTCCCTAAATTGCCTTTTTGTGTTTTCTTGTATATCTCTCAGTATTTTTAGGATTTCTATTTTAAATTCTGTCATTTAGCTCCAAGGTTTCCAATATATTAAATTTTTTCTCTATAGATTTTTCCTTATCTATCTGTGCTACCTCTCTTTCTTTTGTATCCATGATATTTGATTTCTTTTTCCTTAATGGCATTTGAGGTTGGTTTTGTTTATCGTATTAATGAGAATTAATAAAGAATAAAAAATTTAAAAAAATAAATAAGTAAAAATAAAGAGAAATTATTATTCCCCCCCTTTTTTTCCCCTCTCCTCTCCTCTTCCCTCCTTCTTGAGAAAATCTTGTGGTGGACTGTGAATTATATTGTGCTAAATAGAGTAAAAACTACCTATAATGGAGGGCCTGAGTTGGCGAGAAGTGATAACAGGGCAAAAAAAAGGGGGTATGGACCCACAAAATACAAAAAAGGAAAAAATTTGGGTCAAGAATAAAATGATTCGCTTTTAGGTGATGGTTGACTAAGAGATATGTTGAGAGGAATAAGAAGAAGTCATGAAAAAGGGGGAAAAATTAAAAAATTACTGTTGTATTTAGTGGAGCAAGAACTATATAAAATGGAGAGCCACAGCGGTAGAGCGTCGGCCTGGCGTGCGGGGGACCCGGGTTCGATTCCTGGCCAGGGCACATAGGGGAAGCGCCCATTTGCTTCTCCATCCCCACCCCCTCCTTCCTCTCTGTCTCTCTCTTCCCCTCCCACAGCCAAGGCTCCATTGGAGCAAGGATGGCCCGGTGCTGAGGATGGCTCCTTGGCCTCTACCCCAGGTGCTAGAGTGGCTCTGGTCGCGGCAGAGTGATGCCCTGGAGGGGCAGAGCATCACCCCCTGCTGGGCAGAGCATCACCCCTGGAGGGCGTGCTGGGTAGATCCCGGTCGGGCGCATGCGGGAGTCTGACTTTCTCTCCCTCTTTCCAGCTTCAGAAAAATACAAAAAAATAAAATAAAATAAAATAAAATAAAATAATAAAATAAAATAATAAAATAAATAAAATAAAATAAAATAAAATAATATAAAATGGAGAGCCAGGGTTGGGAGCACTGCTAGTGAATTAAAAAAGCAAAGTAAAAAAAAAACCCAAAGCGCCACAAAGAAAAATTTGAGTACCAGATAAAATAATTTGTTCCTGATTGAGGATTGAATGAGAGGAAAAGTAAAGGAGAAAAGAAACTAATATAGAGGGAGAAAAAAAAAGAGGAAAATACAAAAAGAAGAAAAAAGAATAAAAGGAGAAAGAGAGAGAGTTAAGGATTTTGAAGTGCAACCCTCATAAAGAGAAAGGAAGAAGAAAGAAAAGATAATGGGAGATGTAACACTTCTGGGTAATGTAGTTCAAGGAGAGGAGAGAGTAAGACCGGCATAGAATTAAATGACCAAATTGTAAGAGGAAGAAAATAATCAAGACAAGAAGATAAGAGAAACAAACGAACAAATATA
Source organism: Saccopteryx bilineata (assembly GCF_036850765.1). NCBI lineage: Eukaryota > Metazoa > Chordata > Mammalia > Chiroptera > Emballonuridae > Saccopteryx > Saccopteryx bilineata. Next base: position 265,195,788 of record NC_089490.1, on the reverse strand, counting down.
ATAAAATGGGATAGGTTATAATGTCTGTGGATTATTCTTGATTTTGAGACATTATCTTCTTGGTTTTTCTTTTCTCTCCCTCTTCCTGGTCGGTGACTCTGTACCCCAGGTTCTGCCCCTGTGGCACGCTTAGGTAGAGGTTTGCAGTTGATAAGTCTCTATGGTGATGTCATATATTGGGCTTCAGTCTTGTTGGCAGTCGAGGCTCATTAGCATTTGTAGGCTCCACCAATGAGCGAGTCCATATTCCTGGAGCCTCTTTCCTAGTCTTTTCTTCCTGAATTAGTAGCCTGTTGATCCAGCTATGGGGTTGCTGCTGCCTCTGCCTGGAGAGTAAGAGGCTCAAAGAGCTGGCAAATCCCCACTCTATTCCCACTCAGCATAGGGCTCTGGGTAAGGCTCAATCAGTCAGAGTCGCTAGTATAATCAGGTGGGGCTTCGGCCCACACACAGACCTCTGTCTCTGCCCCTCTGTCTGGGAACACAGGTGCCCACTCCCGGGGGGATCTCTAGCCCACTATCTGCGCTCACTGACCAGGATATCCGACCAGCCGCCTCTCACTCCCGGTGAGGTACCCCACCTGCACGGAAAAGTTCGAGCGTAGGGAATTTCACTCCCACTCACTCCCCATGCGCTGCTTTTGGGGGCGTAGGGGCGACCTCCAGACTCCGGTTTCGGCCCACAGAAAGGCCTCTGACTCTGCCCCTCTGTCCGGAAACATGGGCGCCCACTCCCGGGAGAAATTTCTCGCCCACTCTCCATGCTCGCAGACCAGGAAATCAGGCCAGCTGCCTCTTGCTCCCGGTGAGGCACCCCGCCCGCACGGAAAAGTTTGAGAGTTGGGAATTTCACTCCCGCTCCCTCCCCGTGTGCTGCTTTTTCAGGGTGCAGGGGCAGCCATGAAATTCTGCTTTCAACCCACACAAAGGCCTCTGACTCTGCCCCTCTGTCCAGTAACACGGGCGCCCACTCCCAGTGCTCTAGGAGGAATCTCTCGCCCACTATCTGCGCGTGCCGACCAGGAGATTGGGTCCGATGGCTGTCCCAAGTGCCTTTTTTTGTCTGGGTTTGGTGTGAGCGTTAGCTTGTGTTGACTGGGTTGCCACAAGCACAGTTTTTCCTCAGCTTGGATGTCCATGCCACAGCCTGGTTCAGATGTTTGTGCCACAGTCTGGTTCTATTCACACCCTATGCCCGTGTTTTCCTATACTCTCAGTTCCCAGTGAAAGCAGCCCTTATTTAGGTTAGTGAGGAAGGCAGAGTGTTTCTTCCTCCTTATTTCCTTTGGGGTTGATTATATATTTAGTCCATTTTTCACTCAATCATACCTTTGCATTTAGCATGCAACTTCTGGAGGCTCCAAGGATAGATTTTTCTGTCTCTGGTTGAAGATCTTGTTGAATTTGGGGGGAGGTTTATCGGTATCGCTCCTTACAGCGCCATTTCTCTGACACCATCTGTCAGTTTTTCTTTGTAGGTCTGCTAGTAACAGTTTTATATATTTGTTACTCCTAGGATGAGTGCATATGTATTGACAAATACTATGTCTTTTTGATGAGTTGTCCCCTTTATCATTATAAAATGTCCACCTTTGTCTCTTGTTACCTTTTTTTATGTTGCCTAGTTTTACCAGTTGTAATGGTGAGAGCATCTCTGTTACTTCTTACTCCAGCATTGCTAGAATCAATATTTTATTTTTATATGAATCTATTTTTAAATAAAATTTTAATTTTACAAGTATAATATATTCTCTCATTAAAACAATTATGGAAAAGTTAAAGTTTCCTTTTGGTTACTCTCCTAATTTAGTCTTTTTTCTTCCTCCAAATCTACCCAGTGTTGGTACACAACCTTTTAGGTAGTTTTTTTTTTTTTTTATCCATTTACATATAGTATATATGTTTCCATAGAAAACTATAATACTGTATTTTAGGTTGTATATGCTTTTAATATGATACAGAGTGTATTTATTTTTCACTTGCTTTTTCAAAAAATATATATATATTATCTCTAATAATATATATATTTTTCAAAATATATATATATATTATCTCTAATAATATATATTAGAGATATATTTTATTAGTACAAACAAATCTATATCACATTCTCTATATGTTGTGGTACTATTTTCAGTGAGAATGGAATTTGATCCTCACTAGCTAATCTTTGGAACTTACTGCAAATGCTTTTCATTTTTTTGAGGACTTTTCAACCACCCTAGGATGTTGCCCTATTTCTCTTTGTCCCAGATGCTACTCTTGGATGGAGACAGTCCTCAAGTCCATTTCTAGTAGATTCCCAAAACCCCCATTCTAGTTTCCACCACTTTGCCATGGACCATTCTTTGCGTGCTTCTTATCTATTATGTACTTAGATATGGTATGCTGTTGTTTCCCTCATTAATCTTTCAGAGGTTCTTCTCAATTTCTGTCTCACTGAAGTATCCCCATATATATTTTCTAGTTTAGCTATTAATTCATTTTTCAAAAATATCTTTTATAGGTTTTGTGGTTTAATAGAGAGAATAGTAGGGATATATATTCACTTTGCCATTTTGAAGCTAGTAATTAAATGCTTCTCTGCCTGAATTTTTCCTGTATTATTTAATGAAAATCTATAATAAAATAAACATTTTTAACCCTTTTTTAAAAATTAAAATTATAGAACTGGCATTGGTTAATAAGGTCTTATAGGTATCAAGTGTACAATTCTATGATACATCATTCGTATATTGCATTGTGTTCCTGCCACTCAAAATAACATCATCTTTTATTACCATTATTTGGCCCCTTTTGTCCTTTACCACCTCTCCATATCCTTCCCTCTAGTACCCACCATACTGTTGTCTGAGTCTTATGAGTTTCTTTTTTTTATTCTTTTTGTTTACTGATATTAGAGGGACACAGACATTGATTTGTTGTTCCACTTCATTATGCATTCATTGGTTGACTCTTAAATGTGCCTTGTCCAGGGATTGAACCTGCCACGTTGGATCATCAGGACAATGTTCTAACCAATTGAGCTACCCGGCCAGAACTATGAGTTTCAATTTTTTTATCACATATATGAGTGAAATCATATGATTTGTTGGCTTTTTCTGAATGACTAACTTAGCTTAGCATAATATTTTCAAGGTCCCTTCCTGTTGTCACGAATACAGTATTTCATCTTTTCTTATAGCTGACTAGTACTCCATAATATATATGTACCACATCTTCTTTATCTGACCCTCTATCAAAGGACACTTTGGTTGTCTCCATGTCTTAGCTACCATGGGTAATGCTGCAATAAACCTAGGAGTGCATATATCTTTGAGAATAAATGTTTTCAAATTTTTCAGGTAGATACACAGAAGGGGAATTGCTGGGTCATATGGTCACTCTATTCTTAAGTTTTGAGGAACCATCATACTGTTTGCCATAGTGGCTGTACCAATTTACATTCCTACCAGTAGTGAATGAAGGGACCTTTTGCTCCACAACCTCTGCAACACTTGTTATTACCTGTCTTGTTGATAATAGTCATTCTAACAGGTGCGAGGTAGTATCTCTTTGTAGTTTTGATTTGCATTTCCCAAATAGCCAGTGAAGTTGATCTTTTTTTATATATCTGTGGCTGTTTCTATGTCTTCTTGGGAGAGGTGTCTGTTCAGGACCTCTGACCATTTTTAATTGGATTATTTGTTTGGTGTTGAGTTGTATGAGTTTATATATATTTTGGATATTAACCCCTTGTCAGAGCTGTTGTTTACAAATATCTCTCATTTGGTTGGTTGCCTTTTTTGTTTTATCGATAGTTTCTTTTCTTATGCATAAGCTTTTTAGTTTGCTTTTGTTCCATTCATTTATTTTTGCCTTTACTTCTCTTGCTTTTGGGGTCAAATTCATAAAATGTTTCTACAATCAAGGTCCATAAGTTTAGTACCTATGTTTTCTTCTATGTAAGTTATTGTTTAGGTCTTATATTTAGATCTTTGATCTATTTTGAATTAATTTTTGTACATAGGAACAGACTGTAACCTAGTTACATTCTTTTGCATGTGGCTTTCCAGTTTTCCCAGCTCCATTTGTTGAAGAGGTTTTCTTTTCTCTGTTATGTGGTTTTGGCTCATTTATTAAGAATTATTTGCCCACATACCTGTGGGTGTATTTTTTGGCTCTCAGTTCTGTCCACTGGTCTCTGTGTTTTTTTGCCAGTACCATGCAGTTTTGATTATTGTTGCTTTGTAGTATATTTGAAGTCAGGTGGTATGATACCTCTGACTTTGTTTTTCTTTTTCTCAGGATTTATTTGGCTATTGAAGGTCTTTTGTGGTACCATACATATATGATGATTTTTTTATTCTATTTCTTTAAAAAATGACATTGGGATTTTTATGGGGATTAGATAAATCTGTATACTGCTTTGGGGAATATGGCCATTTTAACTATGTCAGTTTTCCCAATTAATAAACATAGAATAGCTTTTCATTTCATTGTGTCTTTTTCAGTCTCTTTTAATAATGCTTTGTAGTTTTCAGGATATAGGTCTTTCATATTCTTTGTTATGCTTAGTAGAAGTTAGATGGTTGAGCTAGAAGTTATTCCTAGCATTTCCTCTTCTCTTTCTAACTTTGCTTCTATTCAGTAATTCTCTCTTCATATTGTCTGGTGCTCTGTCGTTATTCTCACCATTGTTGTGGAAAGTTGCATTTTGTTAACCAGAATTGGAGTTCTGGCTCATGAATAAAACTATAGCGTTTTACTTAGGCCTGCTCTAAACCCTTCCCAACAGACTTTATATTTGCCATTGAAATATTTTCAACCCATGTTGTAGATGTTTAAAACATTAGAATTGGAAGAATTTCAAACTTTTTAACAAAAATTTCTTTCACCATTATAATCTTAAATTTGGGTTAGCACTGATTATTGTATAAAATACCATCATGTACAGTATATAAAACAATGAAATGTGACCTTACATATACTGATAACGTAAGTCCTTTTCCCCTTTTAATTTATATTGTGATTTTGTGAAGCCTACTAGATATTAGATTGAAATGGCTTCTTTATATTAATATATCTTTCCAATGTGTAAATAAATCATACTAAAACTTTTTGTCTACATTGGTCTACCACAATCAAATGGAGGTTATTTAGTGAAAAGTTCTTAGATTCAGTCCTCTTTTATTCATATTACTGTGATTAGAAGCTTGTAAGTTATGTTTAGGAATTTCCTAGTTTGTTATTTTGATTATAGTCACTAATAGTGCAGCTGTGTGGGAGAGCTAAAAGAATTGTGCTTTGGCAACTTGCATCACTACTTCTTATAAAATCTGATCCTGGGAAAAGAAGAACCCATTCGTGGTTCTTTCAATCAACACCTTTCTGTCATTTAATAGAAGGAAATTTTATAGATGCAGAAGGTACCTTAGCAATTATCGAGCAGTGTTTTACAGGTGAAGAAACAGAACCAGAGAGGTAAAGCAATTGGCCTAAGGTCACAGAGGTAATAAAGAGCACATAGCTCCCCACTGGCCTGCCCTGCATTATTATGACACGTTGGGAGGCCATACTCTCTTGACTATAATCACATTTATTTCTACAAAGCTACTTCAGAAAGCCATAAGTGTCTCTATTTGAAATTTTTGTTGTTTATTCAGGGCTTTTTCAGCTGCCTACTGGATTGCCTCTCTCCCTCATTCTTGAGCATCTTGATAGAGAATATTGCAGCTCCTTTGGTCTGCAGTAGAACCCAGATAGAATCCGAGACTGAAGGCAGGGGAGAACTGTCATGAACGGCACTACTTCTTTTCTCACAAACACACAAGAGAAAGAATAAGGCACTGGATTTGCTCATTAAGTAACATACTGGTAGATTTTAAATTTAATTGATGAACTCAGTAAAGTGAAGGGCTTTTTTAAAAAAAAATTCAGAGGTAGTTATTCCCTGAAAATAATTTTTTTTTTTGTCTTTGTGGGTTTGTTTTGGAGATGGGAGTGGGAGAGGAGGACAGTATATATTTCATTCCTAGCCAAAATTGAGTTTATATTTTTGGGTTTTTATTCAAAAATACAAAATTGGTAAAATAAATTCTGAACCGGTAATACAAATATAATGTATTTTGATATAACAGGATAAACGTGGTTCAGCTGATGATCAAAATACTTGTCATGTGTGGCACATGAACATAGGAGCCCTTCCAGAATGGATAGACCGCCTAATACGAAAAGTAAGTTTCTCTGGTCAGAGTAAAATTCGGAATATACTACCTTCAGAATGTTTTTGTCCTTATTTTAAGAGCTATTTTTCTTGGATATATTATTTCAAGAGACATGAAAGGCTGTGTACACTTGATTACACGTACTGTCTTCTCATTATTACTGGAATGCTTTAGGTACTTTTCTGCCACGAGCTTTGCACTTGGTATTTCCCCTCACTGGAAAGCTCTTCCCACAGATACTCACCTGTTCTCTTGTTTCCGTTGGTCTTGACTTTCAAAAGGGACATGTCTGACCTACCTATCAACGTCCCTCCCACTGTTACCACTCTTCACACTCCTTTCCTCCTCCTCTGCTTCATATACCTGTCTATAATTTACACTTTTAAATATGCATCAGTACATATTACGGGTATCAGTATATGAATTATACACTCATGCACACGCACATACACACACTCACCCAGACACACACATGGTTTATTTAATTGCCCAGCTGCCCGACTAGAATATAAACTCCGTGAAGTCAGGGGTTCAATATAGACCTAGAATAATGTCTATATTGAGTTAACGAAATATCCTGTATATATTATTCATGTATGCACACACATAAACTGAGTAATTAAGGATTCTTATTGGCACTGTAAAAATCAAAATACTGCAATTTTAAGAATCCTTAAAGATATAAGAGCAAGAACTCACTTTTTTAACAATATGACATCATCATTTCTCACAATTCAAAACCCTTAAGTTTTAGAAAACTATAAGTAATATGATTTTTAGGAAAATATAATTATCTTTCTCCACTGACTTGCTTAACGTTTTATTGTTGTTTTTAAACAATAACATTTGGTAGATATTCCTTGCATCCATTCTCACATTGTCATGATTTCCTGGGAAAATGCCAGTATGGTGCTTGTACGTGTCCTGAACTTTACAAAATATATTAGGACACTGCAGATGTTCCACTATCTCTGTTAAAAAGTTAATTTTAAGCCAGCTCATTGTTAATTTCCAGTCTGAGTATGCAAGCAATATCTTTTGGTTGTATAAGTAAAGGCAGACAGAGCTTTATTCTGATGGTTGAGTAAAGCTCCCTCCCACAGTGCTTGGTATGCAAGAAGTGTATCAAAACAGACACTTTTCTGTGGAATTTTACTTGCAAATTAAGCTCTGTAGAGTGATGTGCTTCCTGGTTCCATAGTGTATTTTTCTTTTCACTAGTCCACACTGTATACATATTCAACCTATCCTTTAAGAGATTCTTTTAGAATTCTTAGGAGTATGTTCAAATGGGCATGGTGTGCAATATGTTACCATTTTAGAACTTTGGAGCTGCTTATCTCTGTTTATGAGAAAGCTTGTTTTCATTTATTGTTCTGTCTACTAATCAGAAAACAGAAAGCTAGCCTTTTCTATGGCATAGAAAACTTTCATGTGGTGGGTTTAAAAGAAAAAACACCTCACATTCTTTGTGATTACAATGAATGCCTTGTCTTTATTTTCCTTTATTACCTGTAGGCCCAGTGGACAGTTGGAAAACTGAATTGCCCTTTTTGTGGGGCCCGTTTAGGGGGCTTTAATTTTGTCAGCACTCCAAAATGTTCCTGTGGCCAGCTTACAGCTGTACATCTCTCCAAGAGCCGGACAGATCATCAGCCAGCACAGGCAGGCCGACTAATGAGACCATCGCTGAAATACTTGTCACATCCCAGAGTTCAGTCAGGTTGTGACACGGAAACGCTACTGACAGGTGGTGCCTTCAAAAATAGAAATCTCAGGCTTTTAAATATGGCTCAAAATAATAATGGCCCTGGAAGATTAACAGAAGCTCTCTGCCTGGAGGTACGGTCTACGTATTTTCAGATGAAGAAGGGAAAATTCTTCAAAGCATGCGATCCAAAATACCAGCTTTTTGTTCCCCAGCTTGTGACTGGCAGATGCACTAGAAGAGCTTTTCATAGAAAATCGCATAGCCTGGATCTAAGCATCAGTGAGAAACTGACTTGCTTACCCACCTTGTATGAAATACGTAGTAAGACTACTGTCTTTTCCAGGCTAAATGAAACACAGCCTATTGACCTTTCGGGCTTGCCTTTAGAATCTAGTAAAAATAGTTGTTCCTTTCAGATTTCATCAAGTTTTGATCCTAATATGCTGCTGCAAAGATTGTCAGTGGCTCCCAGTGAGACTCAGACACAAAGAGGAAGAGAATTTCAGTGTGGTCTAGAAGCTTCTGCAGCATACTCTGACCATGCTCACTCTGGCAGCCTGACTTTTCTGGTGGACCTGCCCTCAGCAGGCAGGAGCACACTGGAGGCCACGGACCGGGAGGAGCTCCGCTCTCCTGTGGGCTTCTTGCACACGGGCAGTTTCTCAGTGGGTGCCATTAACCAGAGGCTCAGTAAGAGAGAGAGGAGCAAACTGAAGAATCTTAGAAGGAAACAACGAAGGCATGAAAGATGGCTGCAGAAGCAGGTAATTTTTCTAAGAGTTTACTAAAAATTTTATATTGTAAATGTTGAAGCATATATACATAAATATATATATTTTATAATACCTATATTATATAAAAGTTTGGTCTTAATAATTTTTTAAATGACATTTCTTTCTAGGTGAACTTAAGCAACTCTATTGTAACTGACATATTTAACCCTGTCTCTCTGCAAACAGATGTTTAAAAAAACACCCTTTTGTGAAGTTTTTCTCAATACTGTTAAGATTTTAGAAGAACAGTAATCTTCATGATATTGACACTAGATTGTCATATAACATTTTAAGTTTATTCAAGGTAGGATTTATTTCAGGTTAAGGTGAAGCAAAAAGGTTTCTCTAAGTAAATCTAATCCAATGACTCATTCATTCACTTTCAGCATATTTAGCTTAAATGAATATTTGCCAGGAGCCTTATTTAATTATGTGCCCACATAATCCAGATGTGGTTAACTGCTGACTTGTGAAAATAATCTAAAGGATAATTGAGCTTTGCTGTAGTTTATAAGAGAGCATGCTTCTCTTTGGTTTAAACTCCTGTGATACATTCAAGGGTGGGCTATGCGAAGGACTGAGCAATAAATGTTAGTGCTAAGGAATGCAGTCAAAGTCAATGAATGGGATAGATGCTCATGAAAATTTGGAAGTCTGAGGACTATTATATTTCTATATAAATTTTATTTTTGCAAATTTCCTTTATTATTTACTTGTCTCTAATACATAGTAGTCCTTACTAATCAGTATAATAACAGTGTCCTCAGAACTAAAATGTGGAAAGTGGCAACTTTGCATAATAATTCATTCTTTTAAAAACAGTTAAGCGAACTTAGTGCTTATGATCCTAGTTATAGACTGAACAAAACAAAGTTACTGCATTAGTGCTTCAAAAAGTTTAGTTATTTTTCACCTTTTTGTTTGATAGTATAGTTATATTAGGTAATTGTTTATTACATTTTTGACTGGGTAGCTGGCAAGAGCATTTCTGTTTGGTTTATTTGCAAATGATGGTGTAATGTGGAATGAATGTATATATTGTAAAATTTATAAATAAATATATATTTAGCACCATTATAAAATACCTTATAGTTTAATTTATTGAAGCTGTAAAATTCAAAAATTTTATTGAAAATTTGACCTAACACAGATAAATTGAAGATGGTCATATGTTAAGTAAATATTCTGAAAGAATATCTTAAAAACAGTGTGGACGGCTCTAACTTCTCTAACAAATAGAAATCTAAAAGAAGTATTAAAATTATACTTGCACTGTACTGTAAGTATATGCAAATAACACATTTGCAGTTTTTAAAATGTGTTTGATTCTTGGATTGGGTACTCTGAAAACCTCAGCTATATTATTAGTCATTTTCCAATACAAGAACAGTGTTTTACTTTAACAAGACCAAAGTTAATTTTTTTTCTTGATGGTTACTTTTATTCATTTACACACATGTGATTTAACCAATATGCTCAGCTAATTGATCATAATAAATGAGTCTTAGACCTGTGACAGGTCAATAGAAGGGGTGATGTGGTAGGATCCTAATAGGTTTGGTTGGTTGCACAGGAGCTACAGGCAAATGACCAATATCTATTTAGCAAAGAAAATGTAAAATAGTAGAAGTGACATCAGTTAGGGATATGAGTGCACATTACGGTTTGAGCCAGAAAGAATAATAAAAATAAATTTTAATACCCAGTTTTGCTAATTCAAACAAGAAGATAAATCCTAGAAAGAGCTAATATTTGAGATAAGTTGATGGCTTAGCTGTTTTAGCTTATCCATCTTTAAAAAAGATTAATTTTGCAAGCATTTATTAAATATCTGTTTGGTATACCATGTCTTTGTGTAATTTCAGAACACATTTTGTCTTTTTTCTTGATGTGGAAGATAACATACAAAATACAGAGAAAAAGTTTTTGTTATTTTAATGATATTTTTTTAAGTTTAAAATAATTTGTTGGGAAATCTAGAATTCTGACTTTCATTTGACATTTTTAATTATTTGTTTTTAATGCAAACTGGACATATTTCTGTGGCAGATACCATTGTAGGAAATGTTAATGATAACTACAAAAATTTATTGAAATTTTTGAAGCTTAGACATAGAAATAAGATTGAGAAATTGATGCAGAAAAGAGAGCCAGTTTTCAGTGGTTTTGGTCAGCAAATGTGAATTGAGCATATACTTTGAGGAAAGATTGTGTTCAGCTACTTTCAACTAACAAACCTTTTTTTAATTCAGCATAGTCTTTTGGTTGTAGTTTTTAAAATTATGCAATAAAATAGATTTATTCTTGGCATGCATCTCTATGATTTAAACATATGTGTAGATTCATGTAACAACCACCACGATGGAAATACAGACAGTTCCACCACCCCCAAAATCTCCCTATGTCTTCATGATTGTGTCTTGATAATATCTTTATAATCACACTCTTGTTTCATCCCTAATCCCTGAAAAGCACTGTTCTAGTCTTCATTACTTTAGTTTTGCCTTTTTAATAATGTTTCAAAATAATAATACAATGTTATAAAATTAGAATCATATAGTATATAACATTTTGAGACTGGTTTCTTTTACACACTACAATTGTCTGTGAGATTCATCCAAGTTGTTGCACATATCTGTAGTTCTTTCTTATTGCTCTGTCGTATATCCCATTGTAAAAATGAACCAGTTTATCCATTCAGCTGTTGAAGGATAGGTGGGTTTTTCCAGGTTCTGACAATTATGAAAAGAGCTGTTATAAACATTTCTGTATAGGTTTTTGTGTAAACCTGTTTTCATTTCTCTAGGGTAAATTTCCAGGAGTGAGATTGCTGAATCATATGGTAAGTGTATAGTTATAAGAAATTGTCAAATTGTTTTTCAGAATGGCTGTTCCATTTTGCATTCAAAGCATCAGTGTGTGAGAGTTCCATTGCTGGTAGTCTCAATATATTTTATTTTGTCATTCAATAGATAATATTGTACCACATTGTGATTTTAACTTGAATTTCCCTAATAATGCTGGACATTTTTTATGTACTTATTTTTTCGTTTGTACATATTCTTCTGTGAGGTATCTATTCAGATCTTTTGGTCATTTTTGATTGGATTGTGTTCTTCATGTTGAATTGTAAAAGTTCTTTATATATTTTAAAGATAAGTTCTGTGTTGGATATGTGATTTGATTTGTAAATTTTTTTTTTCTCCCAGTCTGGAGCTTGTCTTTTTATTCTCTTGACAGTTTTCTTTTACTGTAGAGCAAACAGGTTTAATTTCAGTGATGTCCAATATCTCTTTTTTTGTGTGTGTGTGGATCATACTTACAGTCTAATACCTAAAAACTCTGCCTAACCCTAGAGTATGAAGATTTTCTATGTTTTCTTCTGAAAGTTTTATAGTTTTGAATTGAGAATTAGGACTCATTTTGAGTTAATTTTTAAAAATAAGATGTGAGATTTAGTTCAGGCTTGGTCTTTTGTTTTACATTAAGATGAAATCACTATTCTTTCTCCATTCAAATGCATTTGCAGCTTTGTCAAAAATCTGTTGTATATGTGTGGGTCTGTTTCTGGACACTCTTCTTTTTTTTTTTTCTTTTTTTTTGTATTTTTCTGAAGCTGGAAACGGGGAGAGACAGTCAGACAGACTCCCGCATGCGCCCACCAGGGGCGACGCTCTGCCCACCAGGAGGCGATGCTCTGCCCCTCTGGGGCGTCGCTCTGTTGCGACCAGAGCCACTCTAGAGCCTGGGGCAGAGGCCAAGGAGCCATCCCCAGCGCCCGGGCCATCTTTGCTCCAATGAAGCTGCGGGAGGGGAAGAAAGAGAGAGGAAGTAGAGGGGGAGGGGTGGAAAAGCAGATGAGCATTTCTCCTGTGTGCCCTGGCCGGGAATCGAACCCGAGACTTCTGCATGCCAGGCCGAGGCTCTACCACTGAGCCAACCAGCCAGGGCCGACACTCTCTTCTATTTGGTTTATTTTTTTATCTCTCCTTTTGCCAATATAGCTCTTTTTCTTGGTTGTAGCTTTGTAGTAAGTCATAAAATATGGTACTGTAATTCCTCCAATTCTATTGTTCTTTTTCAAAATCGTCTGAGTTATTCTAGTTTCTTTGCATTTCCATATAAAATTTAGAAACAGCCTGTTTATATTTAACAAAACCCTGTTGGGATTTTGATTGAAATTTTGTTAAATTTAATTGATCAACTTGAAGCAAACTGAAAGCTTTACCAGGAGCATGCTCCTTTGGTTAGTCTAGCCTTGTTGTAGAGTTTGATAGCAGGTAGTGTGATACCTCCACCTTTGTTCTTCTTCCTCAAAATTGCTGTGGCTATTAGGGGCCTTTTATGTTATAAATTTTTGGATTGTTCTAGTTTTGTGAAAAACATCATTGGTATTTTGATAGGAATTGCCTTAAATCTGTAGTTTGCTTTGGGTAGTGCAGACACTCATAAACACAGTATATACTTCCATTTCTTTGTATCTTCTTCAGTTTCTTTCTTTAATGTCTTAGGGTTTTCCAAGTATAGGTTGTTTACCTCCTGGGCTAAGTTTATTCCTAGGTTTTATTTGTTTGTATTTTTATGCAGTTGTAAATAGAATTGTTTTGCTTAGTTTCTCTTTGACAGATGTTGTATGTTAACTCTTTTCTGTACTTGTTTTTTGAGAAGGAAGATCACAGTAAAAACACCATTTTCATCACATTACATACCATATCAAGGATATATACTATCAACATGACTTAACTCGGGAAAGTTTTGAAACAGCGAGAGGGAAAATAATACTACTTATCACGCTTATATATCCCTTGTGTATTGGTGTTTTATTGCTACTATGACAAATTGCCAAAAACATAGTAGCTTAAAACTATAGTTTTATCATCTCATATTTCTGGAGATCACAATGTGGAAATGGGTATTATGGGACTGAGATCACTGTGTTGGCAGGGCTGCATTCCTTTTTGAGGCTCTAGGGTAACATCTGTTCCTTGATTTCTCCAGCTTCTAGGAGCTGATCTCATTCTTTAGCTTGTAGCCTCCTTTTAGCTATGAAATCATTCCAACCTCTGCTTCCTTTGTTACATCTTTTCTTTGACCTAGTTAAGGGCCCTTGTGATTACATTAGGCCTACCTAGATAATGCAAAATATTCTTTCCATTTTTAGATTCTTAACTTAATTGCAGCTGCAAAGTCCTTTTTGCCAGGTAAGGTAACTTATTCATAAGTTCAGGGATGAGGACATGGACATCTTTGGGGAGTCATATTTTGCCTCCCATATTATACTATATGCTGGGTATTTCTCTGAGTTGTTTTCTTTATTTAATTCTACACCATTTTATGATATAATTTCTATTATTATCACCATTTTATGGAAGGAGAAACAGGATCAGAGAGGTTAAATAACTTTCCTGAACCCACAAACCTAGTATGTGGCAGATGTAGATCCCAAAGTTTGTGCTTTTAACCATTATTATACAACCGCCTTCCGAGAAAGGAGGCTTTTTCCCCCTCACATATTTATTGGTCTTTGGTGATTCAGGAAATGTTTCAGCATCATTATTTTAGTATAATTTGGTAGTATTATTTATTCATGCTTTTCTTCATTTACTGGTGCTCATTTGAATAGTTGACTGTTTGCCAATACCTGCACTAAGTACTGAGGATACAATGAATGGAGTGTGATCCCTTCTTTCAGGGACCTTTGAGTGAGTGGGGGCAACACATAGGAATCTTTTCTAATGCATTTGCAGAAATGCCATCTCTTAGTGGATTTGGCCAACAGTTTACTTAATCAAGGACTGGTTTTGACCAAGATTTGAGATGCATCTGAAAACCCCAGAGCAGTCACAAAAAAGCAAGCTTGATTGAGAGAGGAAGGGTAGGGAGGTTGTGCAGAAGTTGGAAGACTGCTGACAGAAAAGAGAGGAGAAATGGTCAGTTGGTAAAGAATTATGATGCAGTGGTCAGAAACTTCTGTTTGATCTGGGGATGCTGTGTAGCTGCTAGAGAGTTCCGAGTAGCTCCAGGCTGGATCCACAGTAAGAACTCAGTAAATGGTTGCTGAGTGGATGAATTGAACAAATAAATGATGTATTCAGTGCTTCAGGCATGGTAAATGATTTAAGGGTCAAGGCTAACAGTACTTCTTAACCCTGCCTGGCTGCAGGTTGAAATCCTCTCAGGAGCTCTTAAAAACACCATGCTTGGACTCTGTCAGATTATGCTTTGAATGGTCTAGGCTGGGCATCACTATGCTCATTTTTGTGTATTAAATATATATATTTTTTTCAGGTGATTCCAATGAGTAGTAGTTACAGTTAAGAATTATTGGAAAGAAGAGAGAGCAACAAAAAAAAATTGAGTGATTTAGAACCAAGTTGATAGTCCATGACAAATGATTTATGAAGAGCAAAGAGAATGTGAATTCTGGTGGATGTAGCAGAAGAAAGGCAGCTGTAAACAGGAACCAGGCTGAAAGGGGGTTGGATGGAAGAACCATACCGGAGAAGACAAGATGTTTTGATCTTAAAGTTTCTAACACCTAATAGAGCTCCTTGCTTGAAATAAAAGACAATATAAATACCCATGTTCAGGTATATTCAGATAACTTTCCTTAGCCTGGTACTTAATGAAAGGCTGACTAGGAGCAAGGAGGAGGGTGGAAATGAAATAGAGAGCTGGTGGTGGTGAGAGTGATGATAGCAGCTGTTAGCAAGTATTGAGCTTTACTATGTGCTGGGTGCAGTAGACAGTGTTTTACTTGTGCTGCCTGATTTTCATGAGCTATTAGATCACTAGAGCATGAGGAAGCTCTGATGGTGTCTTTATTTGAGCAGCTGGACAGGAGCATGAAGGCAGTGAAGCAAAAAAAAGAATTAGGAAGTAGGAGAACAGCCAATACACATGCTGTCCTTTCCCAAATTTTGTGTTAAGACCAACTTGTTTAGAGACGGGAAAAACAGAATTCTCAGTAAGCTGGTCCCAGAGTGACATAGAAAATTGGAGCTTATGACATAGGACTGAGCTTAGTGCTAGCTGTGCTTGACTGTTAGAACTAGGCTATACCTTCAGCCTTTGGGCTTTGTGTGCGCTGGGAAGACTTGCACCTGATTTACATTCTAAACCTCCACTTTTGGCTTCTGTAGCCACATCAACCAAGACCACTGCCCAGCTGTTGACTCCCTCATTGCCCCGTTTCTGCTCTTACAGGATTTAAAAATCTTAGGCACTTGCTGGCAGTGCTTCCGTGTCCTTTTCAAACCTTCTTAGAACTTGTCTGATGGCTGAGATGTTATTCTTGCCTCTTCTCATACCTGTGAACCTTACGGTATCAGCTCCCCTTTGCCCTCACACTGGGGAGGTATAGCTGGAATCTTCTCTCTGGCTCTGCATGACCAAATGTAATTGCTATCACTTGAACTTTCTTTTACAAAGTAGTATTTTATATTTAATTTTTAATTTTAGAAGCAATATAACAGTGTTAGAGAAAGTGTAAAAAACTGAAAAATAAATTTACAAATCAATCGAGTATTTACCTCTCAGTGGGAGGGAGAATATGACCTAGAGTACTATGTAGAGGACTCCAACTCTACTGGCTATGTTTTAGCGCTTAAGGTTGCTAGTGTTATCACAACTGTTGTCTTCTGTTTTATTCCATTTCATATGTCTCCAATATTTTGTAATAAATTGGAAAATCAGTTATAAATCACACTACTCTTTTAATGTCATTCCCTTTTGTTAATTATTTTGGCCACTAAGTCTTAGATCATTCACTTTCATTCTTCTGGTTGTGGTTGTAAAACTGCAGGCTTCAACAGATAATATAGGCAGGTGTTCTTTTACCTAAGAGGCCTCATTATTTTACAGTGCGTTTCTAATACTCCATCAAAATAAAATTCAGTATTTAATAATATATGAGCAGAACTTTCTAGTAAAACAAAATAACACATCTGTGGTGCACTGAGAGTCAGCTCTAAAATTCTATGCTTTTTGAGAACTCTGAGTGCTAGTTTATAAAGGTGACATGGCTCATCTTGTTTTCCAACACCAGAGGGCACCATATTTTCTCTTGCAGCATAAGAGTCAAAATCATTTCCTTCCATCAGAGAATTTCATATACTGGGGGAGAATATGGAACTGGATATTTTTAGTCTCTTGATTAGAAAAAGTGAACTGTGCTTTGTGAAAAAGAGTTTACAAATCATAGTAAGGCTTTGGTCTTGCTGTGATCAGCAATGACTTAGTGCGGTTACTAAGCTGCTTTTTGGGGGTATTTATTATTTGTTACTATATATATATATACCTATATATATGTGCGTATGTTATATTTGTTAGAGGGACTAACTCAGCTACCTGGGATAAGGCTTAGGATACATTATTTTGAAGGAGCTGTAGATACTCCATCTATTCTGGTTTCCACTTTCAGGTGGTATGTGCAGTTTTCTGGAAATAGGCATAGTCCCTAAATACAGGATAAAATCCACGGCAAATCTTGTGCTACAGAGTGGATTGGGGTGCTGGCAGAGGGGAGTGAAATGATATAAGCCAGTAAACACAGTCAGCCATTCATACTCTGATGTTTGTAGAGTTTTGGTAACTTGCATTTGATAAACTGATCTTACCCCTTTCTTGAATAAAAGAGTGTTTGGTAGAAGGCCACATCAGCCACTGACTTCATTTCACTATTGTACTTTTTTGTGAAGTTGAACATTTAACAGTGCATGTTAAATTATTTCTAGTTGATGGAGCTTTATTTTTCTTTTTTATCTCCAGCAACACAAATGATCATTTATTTTTGGTTGTCTAACCCCTAAGAAATACATATTAGGCAACTTCTATAAAGCAGCAGTATAATTCTGTAGGAAAACACCAGATGTGTATTTTAAGGAAATCAGGTGCTAGCTCCTTTTGTGTACTTTGTTGATGTATTAGTTTCCTATTGCTGCTATAACAAAGTACCACATATGCAGTTGCTTAAAACAGTAATAATATAAATTTGTTATTGTTGTGAAGAGCAAAGTCTGAAATGTGGCTCACTGGGCTAAAATCAGGGTGTCAAGGACTGCGTTTCTATCTGGAGGCTCAAGGGGGAAATCCGTTTTCTTACCTTTTCTAGCTTCTAGAGACTGCCCACTTTCCTTGGCTCTTGCATACCTTCCATCTTCAAAGCCAGCAATGGCTGTCAGGTCTTCCTTATTCTGCCATCTCTCTGGTTCTGATTCTTCCATCTCCCATTACCCCATTTAAAGACTTGTAAGTATGCTGGCCCACCCAGTCCATCCAGGATAATCTCCTTATTTTAAAGTCAGCTGATTGGCAGCCTTAATTCCATCTACCATTTTATTCTTGCATTTAACATAACATATTCACAGGTCCCAGGGCTTAGGATGCGGGCCCCTTTGGGAAAAGTGGAGATGATTCTGCCTACCACAGAGTTTTAGTGTAATCTGTGATTTTGGCCAGCTCAAGAGAAGAGGTAGCTATTTACAGGTCTTATAGTTTGAGTGTTTTATATGACCTTCCCTAGAATTTCTTCATTACTTACTTCTTTATTTTTTCTTTTCTTTTCTTTTTTTTTGTATTTTTCTGAAGCTGGAAATGGGGAGAGACAGTCAGACAGACTCCCGCATGCGCCCGACCGGGATCCACCCGGCACACCCACCAGGGGGCGATGCTCTGCCCCTCCGGGCGTCGCTCTGCCGCGACCAGAGCCACTCTAGTGCCTGGGGCAGCGGCCAAGGAGCCATCCCCAGCTCCCGGGCCATCTTTGCTCCAATGGAGCCTTGGCTGCGGGAGGGGAAGAGAGAGACAGAGAGGAAGGAGGGGGGGCGTGGAGAAGCAAATGGGCGCTTCTCCTATGTGCCCTGGCCGGGAATCGAACCCTGGTCCCCCACACGCCAGGCCGACGCTCTACCGCTGAGCCAACTGGCCAGGGCTTCTCTATTTTTTCTTGGGGTTCTAAAAATGAATGTGTTCTAGGAAACATAATTCATTAATTATGTATCAGATATTAGTCATAATTTGACAGGATTTATTAGATTGATTTATCAGGTCTTCCCTAGGTTGGGCAAAGGACAGTTCCGTTTGGATGGGGGGAGCTAGATCAGGAAAAATAATAGAGAAAAGGTTTGTTTAGCTGGCACTGGAGAGCAAGGGCTGCGTAGGTAGATGTTACGGCATTGAAAGGTAATGTGCATTATGGTATTGAAAGATAATGTTAACCTACCCTACAGTGTTACCGGAGCCAGGACTCTGAATGTTGGAGTAGTAGACAATAAACCATGTCTTATTGGTACATGAAGAACTCCCAATTAGCACATGGTTATATACCAAGAACTACTATGTTCCATTTCAGTCCATAGAGGTAATAGTCACAGACCATGGGTGTATTAATGGTAAAAATGACAGCTTTCATTTTGGGTGCCCATGTCAATTTTTTGAACTTAATAATGAGCTATCTGCCCTGAAAGACTAGTTTTACTAATGTTATTTTTATGTTATTTTGAATCGAGTAAGTGCCATATTGAAAGACATTTCGATTTCTTCTCAGATGGTGTAAATTGAGAAATAGATACCACAAGTTTATGGAGCTTGATAGAATGAGCTCTCTCTCATTTAACTCATTAGTTATCTAGGTCCTTAATCATTATGCTAAATATAGTACCTAGAAATTTAAATTAACCTTTAAACTAACTGAGTATGTTGTATGTTGCAGTATGTTAAAGAGTTCCTGCTTACTCAGAAGTGAATTGCTGAATTCTGCTCTCCCAGCAGACTCTAGAGCATTCTGCATAGTCCCTGACTTTCATACAGTTTCGTTATCTAACCTACCTTAATGTGTTTACTATTGGGGTTATACCTAAAAAGGAAAGGAAACAAAACAATGTCGCAATTCATCCAAAAGAGCAAAAGCCTTGGGTCACTATAGGTCTGTCTGAGCCAGAGAGATCTCACTTGTTTCAGCGCACTTGAAATTTCAGGTACACATCCTTTATTTTGACTAGTTTTCATTTTAGATATTTTTCTTTTTAATAACACTTATATTTTATCAAAATTCATCACACCAGTTCCTATGGAAAAACGTACTGTCCTTATGATTACCCTTTGCTTCTACTCATAACTCTTTTAATTCTACATCTTTCTTACTCCCAGGATTACTGTTTATTACAGCAATAGACAAGATTCTTCTCATTTAAACATTGAACTGGCCACCTTGCTGCCCTTCCCTGTTTGCTGTCTATATTAATGTGTCTACAGCTCCACATTTGTTCCTTTTACTATCATCTTCCCAAACCTCTTTGACTACAATTGCCTACAGGATAATTAATATTGAGGTTGTTTGCTGTGCCTTTGCTGAACTAATAATGTCAGTTGTATTTCAGAGTTTCTGTACATATACCCTTGTTTCAGCCACATTGGACTGTTGACTGTACTCTGAACATTTTTCATCTCTTAGCTTTATTTTGTGGTTTTACTTGCCTGGATTGTCCTCTTGGGCCCAGAAAACATCTTTTTGAAATCTAATCATCTCT
Source organism: Saccopteryx bilineata (assembly GCF_036850765.1). Classification (NCBI taxonomy): domain Eukaryota; kingdom Metazoa; phylum Chordata; class Mammalia; order Chiroptera; family Emballonuridae; genus Saccopteryx; species Saccopteryx bilineata. The sequence continues at coordinate 265,175,570 of NC_089490.1, read as the reverse complement.
GAAGGCACAGTTAAAGGAACATCTTTTTCTTAGAGTCTCCCAATACTTATATAGGCAGAAATAATTATTCCTTTAGCTATATTTCCAAAACTTGTCTAATTTGTCTATTATATGTTCCTAAAAGTCAGTGAAAAATAACTAAACCAGACACATTTGACTCTTCCTTGAAGAATATCTATCTCAGTGCATTCAATAAATAGTTGTTAAATAAATGAATTAATGTAAGAGCCATTTAGTAAATTTTGTGTAAAAGCAGTATACAGAAAACCTCACATAATTTTGAGTAATATCATTCATTCATCCAAAAAGTTTATACTTGGGTTAGTCTAACCTGTAAAAGTTTTTAGACTTGATTTATGAGCTTTTTCATATAGGAAGTGAGGTATTCACACATTTTTAAATGTGTATAAAATGATATAAAGTTATTTTTATGATAACATATGATATTAAAGGTTTTTTTTATATTTTGATTCTACAGTTCAAGGTTTAACCTAAATATATATTACAGAGGAAACAGTGCTAAATAACATTTCTGGATTTATTTTTCCTTTTTTAAATACATGAACGGTATTCAATGCACATAAATATTGTTTTTGGCAAAGAAAAGAATGTATTAGTTTGTCTTTAATATTTACCATATCCATTAAGACTACTCTATTAGTTATCACTTGCTATAATATTCTCTTAAAATTTACTGGCTTAAAAAAACATCTGTTTTATTTGTTTCTAATTCTGCTGGTTAGCAATTTGGGGTAGGATTAGCCAGTTAGTTCTTCTACAGGTGTTGCCCATATCAAAGGGCACTCAACTGGCCTGGAATATCCAAGGTGGCCTCACTTGAAGCTCAGGGGGTTGAATCTGATTTCAGTCTGTCCTCTCTCTTCATGTGGTCTTTTATTATTAATGATCTTCATGTGACAGTGTTGCCTTCCAAGATGGCTAGAGGAAAGCGGAAGCCTAGACTTGGAATCAGAAAACATCACTTCTATTTACAGTTAGTCAAAGCAGATCATGAGGTTTAGACCAGAATCATAGGTGGCAAAGTAGATTCTTCCTCTTGATGAGAGGAGCAATAAAGTCACATGGAGAAGGAACATGGACACAGACATGGGAGGAGTTATTAGGACATTTCTACAGGCATTATACAGGGTTGGGCAAAGTAGGTATACAGTTGTGAGTAAGCAAAACAGTGTATTCTTGTATTATTATTTATTTATTATTGTATTATTTTCCATACAAGCAACTATAAACCTACTTTTGCCTAACCCTGTATACCACAATTATTGTGAACTTCAAAATGTTAAAAGTTAATCCTCAGCTGTTTTTTGTTTCCGCTAGAAAACTCCGTGGAAAACTGGTTGCATCCAACGTATTTTGTTCTCTGGTGTTACTTGTAGTGGATCTAATCATTACCATTTTTAAAAAGCTTTCTGTGCTATTCTAATAATGTGTAGCCAGAGTTTTGAACTATTACATTAGACAGTGTTCTCTTTGTACTGCTCATTATCTGACCTTGAAAAAGTAGGCAATGCTTTATATGGCAGTTCAGAAATAGGTGAAACAGTTGACAAAGAGCAATTTGTTGCCTTAATTGATTTTAAAATTATGCCTCTAAAGCAACGTGTGTGAAAAACAGGAAATAAAACAGCAAATAATTTTTTAAGGAAATAGACATGAAACAAAAAAGTTAATGTGACAAGAAATTAATAATTACCATTGAGAAGCATATTAATTATAAATGACACAGTGAGCCAAGTTTTGCCTATGGGTTCTTGTGCTGTCTTCACTAATTGATATGGGAATTGTATGCAAGCCTCTGAGAAGAGACTTCAGACCAATGTGTATTGGAGTAATATGCACCAATATCTATGAAGGAAAACTGATTGTATGGGAGCTGAAAGAAAAGAAGAGTTAAATTCAGCAACCCTGCTGAGGAGTGCAGAGCCACAAAAGTTAGAACTGAAAGGGCTTTCAGGAATTATCTAATCTGCTCCTCTGCCTTGTCCTTCACCATCACTAGAATTGACACACACATTGCCCTAACTAATCTCCTTGCATTCCAAATTTCTATCTCAGAAAACCTGCCATTGTGCTTGGCTTGTAATCGAAGGGAAACAGCATGAATACTGAAGGAAAACCGAAAGTCCCAACAAATTGAGATTTGAATTCTGGTTCCACTGACAATTTAGCTGTGTGTTCTTTGCAAGTTACTTAATTCACCCAAGCCTTATTTATTTTTTTCCTACATGTTTAGTGCTTCATACACAGAAAGTAAGAATGAGATGACTAGATGCTAGTGACATGTCTCTTCCCATTTGTTGTTCAACTTGTAAGGGTTGTCTTCTTTTAAATGTAGATTAATAGCATGGTCAGTAGCAATAGTGTGACCTTAAGGCTTTCTTAACTCCTGGTCTCCTGTGTCTGGGCTTTCTATATGACAGTTACCCTTTCTCATTTTACACTAATTCTAAGAGTAAATAGTATGTTACAATGTTAAGTGAAAAACAAAACAGGACATATAAGCATATTTACAGATAATTTGATCATAACCATGAAAAAATATTGGAAGGAAGCATTAAAATTTTACAAAGAGTTATAAAAATCTTTCTTCCAAATATTTAAAATAAATGTGAATTGCTTCTGTAACAAGAAATAAGTATTTTCCCCTTTACGGTCAATATATGCATATGCCAAAAGGTAGCCCACACTCTGAGGCAAGTTTATGCCCTCGTTTTATAAAAGCTATTTTCATTGTGACACCAACTCCACATACAATTTCAAAGTTTTCTACGATAGCAAACCCCAGTGTTGAATTTTCTATCTAAACGCATAACATCATTTAACCAATTCCCAAAGCTAGAAACTTGGGCATCTTTTATGACTCCATTTCCTTCATTGCCCACAGATTATTGGCAATTATACTCTTATATAATTAGTTATTAAATTTGATCATTCTACTTTTAAACTATTTCTTTTCTTCTATTCTCACTGTTTTAGGCCCTAGTTCAAACCTATTATCTCCTTGAATTACTGCTAAAGTATACTGGGTCATAATAGTCTGTCAACTGAAAATTTGTGAATCCTCATTTATGAAGGATATTGTCTAAATTTGTTCAGTTTGTGCCCACTCTACATTTCCGTTTTCATCTTCCTCATTTTTATCTCCCTCACACCTCCCTATCACCTCTTTTTGGTCCAGATTCTTCTTAGTTCCTTGAAACTCATACATACTTTCATGCTTTTGTAACTGGTTCTTCTATTTTGATTTCTTTACTCTTTCTCCACTTCAGAAGTTACTTATCTGTGCCCAGGCAAGTTTAGCTGCTTTCCTATCTCCTAGGATCTTTCTAAGTGACTAGAACATACAGTACATTGTAAGTTCTGTATTCATGCCTTGACTGGACAGCGGGTCTCTAAAGGCAGGGCCTGTGTGTCTTTCATCTTAATACTTCCCAGCTCCAGGTACAAAGTTGGCAGTTAATAATTGTTTGTTGACTTGATATAGAGTGATTTCTTTTTTTTTTTTTTTTTTTTTTTTTTTTTTTTTTCATTTTTCTGAAGCTGGAAACAGGGAGAGACAGTCAGACAGACTCCCGCATGCGCCCGACCGGGATCCACCCGGCACGCCCACCAGGGGCGAGGCTCTGCCCTCCAGGGGGCGATGCTCTGCCCATCCTGGACGTTGCCATGTTGCGACCAGAGCCACTCTAGCGCCTGGGGCAGAGGCCACAGAGCCATCCCCAGCGCCCGGGCCATCTTTGCTCCAATGGAGCCTTGGCTGCGGGAGGGGAAGAGAGAGACAGAGAGGAAAGCGCGGCGGAGGGGTGGAGAAGCAAATGGGCGCTTCTCCTGTGTGCCCTGGCCGGGAATCGAACCCAGGTCCTCCGCACGCTAGGCCGACGCTCTACCGCTGAGCCAACCGGCCAGGGCTAGAGTGATTTCTAATTTCCTCCTCCTTTCCCTTCACGACTGAATTGGAATAGTTTGTTAAAGATCACTCACAAATCGTAAGTGCGCAAATCATGAAAAATAAAATAACAACTGAGAACAAGTGTATTTGAGTGTATGCATATTGAATTGGGAGGGAGAGCCTTCTCAAATGGAATATTTGCTCTTAGTTTTGTTATAAAAAAAAACCCCTCCAAAATAAAGTTCTTTATTTCAAAGCCAATACTAAGACTAAGAATAGTGCTTTGTAGTAATAATAATTTTGTTTTTCACCACTTTCAAAACCCTAAAATTTAAAATCGCTATTTATTAGCTATGTGATTAAAAAGAATAGAGTGTTAAATACTTTATATATATATTATTTCTGATTTGCACAGTAACCCTATCACATAGGTATGCTTATTTTGTAGACAAGGAAACTTAGACTTGGAGAGGTAAATTATTTTAATCCAAGTCATTTAGCAAGTGAGTGGTAGCATTGGCAAGAAAATTTTTAATGTTTTAAAATAATCACAAAAACCAAATGTATAATTTAACGGTATGTTATAATTGAATAATATGTGAACTATGACATTGAAAGGATTGCTATTACCATAATCAACAAATAAACCATCAAAAGTTTTTACATAATAGTCTATAAGAGAAATTGTCTATAGATTTACTGTCTATTTCTTTAATCCAGCTACCACTCCTATGCACCACATGCGCGCACGCACACACATACACACACAGGCACTTAGCCATGTAATTCTGCTTGAATTAGTGTTAGCCTCATTTAACAGGGATTGTCTTTCTTCTACTGACTGCTAGTAAGTGTCTTCCTTTGAGTTGCTCTTGTTTTAGGTTGATTTTTTTAAGGCTACTTTCCTGTATTTACATTTCTTTCTTTATGGATCAGCATGTATAAGGAAGAGTTCTTGTCTGACCACGTTTCTGATGTTCTAATTATATAAAATACTTCTTAGGTTTTTTTAATATATGGTGTAAATAATTATTAACTTTGATGATTTTTCATCAAGTGTGTTCATTCTTGCTGCTAAAGAAGCAAAGCATATTAAGAACAAGTACCTTTAAAATTTTACTTTCAAATAAAACTTGTTTTATCATATTTTAGCACTTAAGATATGTGCCTATATTAGGATTGTTTTCATATTTTATAGTATTCTCAGAAATGAATTTGTTCTTTCTGAAAAGTAGCTAAGAAGTTGTAAAACTGGTCCTGACCAGTTGGCTCAGTGGATAGAGCATGACTCAGAGTATGGATGTTCTGGGTTCAATCCCTGGTCAGGGCACATATGAGAAGGGACTATCTGTTTCTCTTCCCCTTCCTGTTCCCCATCTCTCTTTCTTCCTCATCTCTCTCTCTTCCCCTCTCACAGACAGTGGCTTGACTGGTTTGAGCATCAGCCCCAGGCACTGAGGATAGCTTGTTGGATTCGAGCATTGACCCCAGGCGGGGATTGCCAGGTGCATCCCGGTTGGGGCGCATACAGAATCTGTCTCTGTATCTCCCCTACTCTCACTTAAAAAAATTTAAAAAAAATTAAAAAGTTGTAAAACTAAGATGACTTTTAATTTGAAAAGTAAAATTTGGATAACTGAATAATGTTAATTTGACAGTGAGTGCTTCTACTTATTAAAATAAAAATATTCCCAAAAAAATAAATAAAATAAAAATATTCCACAATGTGTAAAATTAAAAATCTGAGGAAGATGAAATTTGCTTAAAAATTCATTGTTCAGAAATAAAAGCTTGGCTGACTGGTGTTGACATAGTGGATAGAGTGTAGACGTGGGACACTGAGGTCCCAGGGTTGAAACCCCAAGGTCGCCAGCTTGAGCGTGGGATCACAGACATGATCCCATGGTCACTGACCTGAACCCAAAGGTTGCTGGCTTGAGCAAAGCGCCACTTGCTCTGCTATAGCCCCCCGGTCAAGGTACATATGAGGAGTAATCAATAAACAACTAAACTGCCGCAACTATGAGTTGATGCTTCTTATCTCTTTCTTTCTCTCTCTCTCTGTCTCTCACAAAAAGAAAAAAAAAAAAGAAATAGAAGATTGAAAGCACTATTAAGGGATAGTTAGTTAATCTTTGTTAAATTAAAGGCGTATAAATATATATGTGTATGTATGCATGTCTGTCTATGTAAGCTTACTTTTTTTGCAAATAACAAATGAGAACATTTCCCCTGGGTTGTTTCCCATGTACTATGACTTTGCATAAAACTCAAAGTGCTATCACCATTCAGTTTTATAAAGAAAATCAAGATCATAGGTTTTAAAATCGAGCTTTATTCTATTTAGCAGCTAAATTACTTACAATATTTGAAATAGTTGAATATCTTTTGAAAGTTCCTAGAGAACCAAAATTAATAAATACCTTTATCCTTTATATTTGTGGACTTTAATAGGGTTAGAGCATGCCTGAAGAAGAGTGCATCCAATGAGTAGATTGGCATACCTGGGCATCATACCATTGTAGCCAAAGCATGGCAGAATCCACACGAGTGCCCGGCTTTCTGGACAGTCTCTTCAACTTCAGCAGTAGGCCATGCCAGCATGTGGTCAGTATGAAAAATGTCCAGAAAGAAAAGGAGAATAGTTACTAAGGGTGGGGTTAGAGCTAGAGGAAAAAAGCCTGGTGACAGAGGTCAATCAGGTTAAGGTCAGGGAAGGAACCAGAGACCCACAGGTGAGACTCGGGTTTCTGCCTTAGGACTCCATTCCCCAAGAAGTCGGGGTGAACAAGGCAACATCTAATATGTCCAAGCAGGGAACCCAGCCAGGTGGCATTGGGAGGAGAACGGCTCATGACCCCAGTTATAATTGGGCCACATATAAAGGTAGATTAATTGGATTGAGCCTGTTGACTTAATTGATTTTTTTACTGTAGCTTAGAATCAGTATTGCTCTGACCCTAGAGTTCGAAGGTATTCTTACATTCTGCACGTATAAGAACAGCTAAAACAAAAGGAATAGTTTTCTCATGCCTTGAGGATACCTAGTTATTATCAGAATTTTTTTTTTCAAAGTTCTTCAAACTCTTTTGACCTGAAAGATGGATTTCTGGACCAAATTGACCTAGATTAGTTTGACTCGGTAATGGGAGAAGACCTGCAGCTTGGGCGTACTGCTTTGAAGGTTGTGGATAGAGTGGGCTCTACTTCTTTATCTTGGAGCCGCATCCCATGCTGCTGCTCAGACCGAGACAGTTTACAAGTGTTAAAAGCCATTTGATTTGCCTGCTGCTATTGTTGCTTTTTCGTCAATATTGCACAACAGTACTTCTCAGTGGAATAATTGAATCGAAAGGCAGAAAAAAAAAAAAGCAGTTGTAGTGAGGAATTAATCAGTACAGATTTGTTGTGCAAGTCCCTGCCATGTGTCAGGGACACTACTTACTAGGCACTAGGTTATGAGAGCAAGTGAAGCATGACCTTTTCTAGGAGAGTTTAAGATGCCACAGGAAGAGAGATGGAAATAAAGTATAATGATGGGCATCTTATGAGGTGCTGTGAGGGTACAAAAGAGGAAGTAATCAGGTCTACCTGAGAAAGATTGATTATGTTTCACAGGGATTGAGAAGTGCAAGTTGGTAGTTACAGACTAGTCACAGAGATGTAGATTACAGCACAGGGAATATAGTCAATAGTATTGTAACGTTATGTGTGGGGCCAGGTGAGTAATTGAAATATCAGGGGGACCACTCTGTGGGGCACATGATTATCTGGCCATTGTGCCATGCATCTGAAACTCAGACAGAATAAATGATTATAGGTCATGACCCCAAAGAATATAAAAACCTTAATCAGAAGTATTTGAGGTACATTGCAAAATAATAAAAATGGTAAACCAAGAAAAAAAAGAAATGTTTCACAGGGTACATGTTGCTTGAGCTGAGTCTGGTAAACTGAGATGTTGTTTTAGTAGGTGAAAGGTTTCTCCTAGTTAGGCAGGGTGGTGAAGAGCAGTCCAGGCAGAGAGCAATGTGAAGAAATACAAGTACAGAGGCATGAATTAGGCTGGTTCGTTCTTTGAACCTCACATAATTCAGATGGCTGGGCAAAGGACTGGTAACCTCATTGGGGGCAACAGAGAGGCCCTGACAACAGGTTTTTATACATTTTTAATTATTTATTCATTCTTAGAGAGAGAGGAAGGGGAGGGAGAGAAAGAAAGAGAAAGAAACATCAGTCTGTTCCTGTATGTGCCCTGATCAGGGATTGAACCCACAACCTTTGTGTATTGAGACGATACTCTTACCAGTTGAGCTATCCAGCCTGAGCACAGCAGGTTTACGTTTTAAAGAGATGATTCTCTTGGGCATATTGTGGAGACTGAGATAGTTGTCTGGAAACCAGGAGATCAGAAAGTAGAATATCAAATAATCTGGTGAAGATTTTAAGACAGTATATGTAGGACTAGAGAAAAACATAAGAGAAATGGCAGAAGAATTAAACCAATATTCAATTAATGAAATATCCTACTGAAGGACATTTCTTACTGAAATATTTACTTCAAACCTGAACTATCCAAAGATACACTAACTGAATAAAGTAGAAACTGAAAAAAATTTTTAATAGGTTATTTTACTTAACATCTTTAATGTTCATCCATATAGTATTTATCAGAATTTCCTTCCTTTTTTAATTTTTATTAATTTTAATTTATTGTGTTTACATGGATTCATGTCCCACTCAAAATAACACCCTCACCCCCCACCCACATGTCCCTATTTATACCCCTTTTTCTCTCTCTCCCTAACTCCCTCCCTCCTTCCCTCTGGAATTTGCTGTCCTGTTATCTGTACCTCTGTGTTATGTATATATAATTTCACTAATCCCTTCACCTTCTCTGATCCCCTCCCCTCACCCCCCTTCCCTCTGACAGCTGTCCCTTTGGTCCCTGTAACCCCGCCTCTGCCTCTATTCCATTCCTCAGTTAACTTTGTTCATTAGATTCCACATATAAGTAAGATGATATGATATTTGTCTTTCTCTGCCTGGTGTATATCTCACTTAGCACAATAATCTCCAGGTCCATCCATGTTGTTGCAAAAGGTAAGATTTTCTTCTTTTTCATGGCTGTGTAGTATTCCATTGTGTATATGTACCACAGCTTTTTAATCCACTCGTCCACGGATAACACTTGGGCTGCTTCCCAATTGTAAACAATGCTGTAATAAACATGGGGATGAATATCTTTTTTTGAATCAGTGATTTGGTATTCTTATGATATATTTCTAAAAGTGGGATAGCTGGGTCAAAAGGCAGTTTCATTTTTAATTTTTTGAGGAAACATAAACACCATACTGTTTTCCACAGTGGCTGCACCAGTCTGCATTCCTACCAGCAGTGCAGGAGGGTTCCCTTTTCTCCACACCCTCACCAGCACTTATTCTATGTTGTTTTGTATATGGGCGCCATTCTGACTGGTGTGAAGTGATATCTCATTGTGGTTTTAATTTACATTTCTCTGATGATTAGTGATGTTGAACATTTTTTTATATGCCTATTGACCATGTGTATGTCCTCTTTGGAGAAGTGTCTATTCATTTCTTTTGCCCATTTTTTTATTGGATTGTTTGCCTTCCTGGTATTGTTTTAAAACTTCTTTATAAATTTTGGTTGTTAACCCCTTATCAGACATATTGGCGAATTTGTTCTCCCATTGTATGGGTTGTCTTTTTATTTTGTTCATGGTTTCTTTTTCTGTGCAAAAGCTTTTTCATTTGATATAGTCCCATCTGTTCATCCTGTCCTTTATTTCACTTGCCCGTGGAGATAAATTAGTAAAAATATTGCTATGAGAGATACTGGAGAGTTTACTGCAGGGGTAGTCAACCTTTTTATACCTACCACCCCACTTTTGTATCTCTGTTAGTAGTAAAATTTTCTAACCACCCACCGGTCCCACAGTAATGGTGATTTATAAAGTAGGTAAGTAACTTTACTTTATAAAATTTATAAAGCAGAGTTACAGCAAGTTAAAACATATAATAATAATTACTTACCAAGTACTTTATATCAGATTTTTGCCAAGTTTGGCAGAATAAATCTTTATAAAACAACTTACTGTAGTTAAATCTATCTTTTTATTTATACTTTGGTTGCTCTGCTACCGCCCACCATGAAAGCTGGAACGCCCACTAGTGGCTGGTGGGGACCAGGTTGACTACCACTGGTTTAGTGCCTATGTTTTCTTCCAAGATGTTTATGGTCTCACAACTTACATTTAAGTCTTTAATCCACTTTGAGTTTATTTTTGTGAATGGTATAAGTTGGTGGTCTAGTTTCATTTTTTGCACGTACTTGTCCAATTTTCCCAACACCATTTATTAAAGAGACTGTCTTTACTCCATTGTATGCTCTTCAGGAACTGAAAATTGATTATCTTTAGCTGTCCATTCAAGCAACATATCACTAGGAGAATTATCTCAGCCACAGATTATTATAATTTTTGCTGAGTTTGATATTATTAATAAATTGTTTATGTCTTCTGATTTGTTCCTAGAAAGATTTGAGAAATACAGAAATACATATATGATTATATATTTTTTTCTTCTTTTTTTTTTTGTATTTTTCTGAAGCTGGAAACGGGGAGAGACAGTCAGACAGACTCCCACATGCGCCCGACCGGGATCCACCTGGCACGCCCACCAGGGGCGACACTCTGCCCACCTGGGGGTGATGCTCTGCCCCTCCAGGGCGTCGCTCTGTTGTGACCAGAGCCACTCTAGCGCCTGGGGCAGAGGCCAAGGAGCCATCCCCAGCGCCCGGGCCATCTTTGCTCCAATGGAGCCTCGCTGCGGGAGGGGAAGAGAGAGACAGAGAGGAAGGAGAGGGGGAGGGGTGGAGAAGCAGATGGGCGCTTCTCCTGTGTGCCCTGGCCGGGAATTGAACCCGGGACTTCTGCACGCCAGGCTGACGCTCTACCACTGAGCCAATCGGATAGGGCCTTATATGATTATATTTTTAAGTAAGGAAATCTGGGGATTAATCAAGAATAGCTAAAATGAGATGAAGCTATGGGTAAAATTAGTACATAAAATTTACATAGCCAGTAGAGAAGGGCAGTGACTTAGGTACACAATTTATAAAGTAAAAACTATTCGCTTGTTTTGGCCTGACCGGTGGTAGCGTAGTAGATAGGGCATCGACCTGGGACCCTGAGGTCCCAGGTTCAAAACTCCAAGGTCTCCAGCTTGAACGTGGGCTCTTCTAGCTTGAGTGCAAGCTCACCAGCTAGAGTGCAGGGTTACTGGCTGGAGCGTGGGATCGTAGACATAACACCAAGGTTGTTTACTTGAGCCCAGAAGTCACTGGCTTGAAACCCAAGGTCACTGCCTTGAGCAAGGGATCACTGGCTCAGCTGGAGGCCCCTCAGTCAAGGCATGTATGAGAAGCAATCACTGAACTACTAAAGTGCCACAACTATGAATTGGTGCTTCTCATCGCTCTCCCTGCCTGTCTGTTGTCTATCTGTCTGTGTTTCTCTCTCACTAAACAAACAAAGACCTAGTCGCTCTGGAAACTAATATTTTTATTATTGCTGAGAAGTAATGTCCCTTAACCCTCTCAGAAAAAGGATATTTGAAGTAGTGAACCATATTCTTGGTGGCTTTATTGTACAAATATTTTGGAGAACTGTTTTTATAATGAGCCTTAATGCAAGCCCATAGTCTCATGCCAGATATGCAAAGAACCAAAGTGTCATCAAGGTGTATAGCTCTCATTCATTCATCCAGGGAATGATTGAGTACTTATGTCACATTGTTATGTGCTAATCCCTGGGAACAAAACAGAATTTTCCCCTGCCATTGATAGAACTCAGTCTATTAATGAAGATATTAAACATGTAAATAGTATATAATGTAAAGAGTATTATAGTAAGGAAGATGTGGGGTGTTAATTTTATAGTATTCTTCATTTACAGATAAAACAAAATATAGAGATTAAAAACTTGTCCAATACCCTACTATTGCTATATGGCAAAGCTGTGATTCCAAATCAAATCTGTCCAATTTCAAGGTCTATGTCTTTTCTAGAGAGAAGTGCAGGGGTCTTCCTTACAGGACTGTTGAAGAGATTAAATAACACATGTCTCATGTATTAGAAGCTTTCAAAAGTTGCTGCTACTGTTGGAAGGGAAGTAAAATAAGATATTTAGTAAGCTCCTGAGAGTTCAGAGGGGTGTAGAATTCTGGAAAAGGAGGTTACAGATAAGATGATACCCCTTTTCTTTTATGTTACTTCTTACCCTTCCCATCTCTCCACTAACACCAAACAGCATAAATTGCTATTCCAAACCTTGCATCTGCGCACACTGATTCTGTATTTTATTATCTCCAGTGACTGAAGACATTGGAAACACAAATTCACTAAATCCAAAGGGGAAAATTCACAGTTCTCTTTCAGTTGATTTGTACAAAAATATCACTTAAAGTAAATGCAAGCATCTTTGAATAAACAAAAGCACTCCTTTTGTACTTGGTGATTTGTGCTTTATGCACCAAAATATTATTAGTATATTTAAGTGGCAATAATGATGATGATGATTGTTAACATCTATTGAGCACTTCTAAGCCAGGTCCTGCTCTGCATTTTTTGTCAGTACTAAGTCATTTAAATTTTTTTTTTTTTATTCGTTGTAGAGAGGAGAATCATTTAAACAGATCTGCCTTTGGGTCAGATTAGCTCATATAGTGTTGGTAATTTGGCACTAGGAAACTACAATGGACGGGAATACTTGTTCATTAAAGTTTAGTGTTTGGCCCCATAAAAAGGATTGATGATTCTCTCTAGTTTATTCTCAGCCATTTGAGTCTGTACTTTATTCATCACATCCTAATTTTTCTAATAATTCACTTACTTAACTATTCACTTACATTAATACATTCAGTTTACATTTTTAGCTCTTTGTGATTCCATATGCTTCTACCCTCTAAGTACTTAATGTACTTAGGCCTCAATTGATGTTTTTCAGATTTTAAAGGAAGGCACTGAGTTCTAGTTTGTAGGAGTCAGAATAAGGTAGTGGTGGTAAGCATGGACTCCGGACCCAGACTGTGGATTTTTAGATGATAGTGTATCATCTGTTATTTAAGTAAGCCTTAGTACATTTAAAATCTATGTGCCTCCATTTATTTTGCTAAAATAGAACTAATAATACTACTTACCTACCTTATATGGGCTCTGAGAATTTAATTAGCTAATAAATATAAAGTACTTAGAATAAACACTGATCAAAAAATAAATAAAACTAAGTAAAAGTTAGCTATAGTAACAAGAAGTGACCAAGATAAGATGATAAATAGAATACAGGGTGGGACAAAAGTAGGTTAATATTTTTTCACTAAAGCCTTTTATTTTTTAAGTGAATGTTTGCTGTTTGAGTGTCTGAGAGCATTGATAAGGAGTCTGTCCTTAACCCCTGTCTTTAACAATGTTGTAATACTTCTGAGGGAGTCTAACTACAACCAAGTGAGGAACTGTCAAGGGAAGATATACCTAAATATACTCCTCCCCTATATGGAAAAAAATCAAATGATTTAGAGAAGTTCATATTAAAGGCAATAAGGTCTACCCCTCAAATTTAAATTATTTAACATATATTTTCTCTACATGTTTTGAAGTTTAAATGTGTCACAGCATTTTCTTCCTTGTTCATGTATAAACACCTTGTCTGAGCCATTATAGGAAGATGCCATTCGTTATTTGGTGGCAGCTTTTACTAAAGCTCCTTGAAGGCAGTGAATATTTTTCATTCATATATTTACCTGTCTCCTATTAGAGCTAAATAAATTTTATTAAGTGGTTCAAGTGAAGGAGAAAAGTAATTGAAAGGCATTAAAATACTACTTTTGAGAAAAGAAACTACATTTTACTTTCTTTTTTAAGTGAGAGGAGGGGAGATAGACTCTTGCATGCACCCCGACTAGGATGCACCCAACAACCCAGAATCCTGCATGCACCCCGACTAGGATCCACCCAGCAACCCCATCTGAGACTGATACTTGAATCAACTGTGCTATTTTAGCACCCGAGGCTGACCCACTGGGACTAACTGAGCCATCCTCAGTGTCTGGGGCCGACATTAGAGCCAATCAAGCCACTGGCTGTGGGAGAGGGAAAGGTAGAGAAGGGGGAAAGGGAGGGGAACAGAAGCAAATGATCACTTCTCTTGTGTGCCCTGACTGGGAACCAAACCCAGGACATCCGTACACTGGGCCAATGCTCTATCCATACATTTTACTTTTAAGGGATAGGAAATAATACAATATGGGTTACGGTAAGGAAAGCTAACAACTTGATATGTGGATGTCTTTTTATAGTAGTTGTATATATCCTGAATGAATTATCTGACTAAAGACCCAAATAAATGAATTCAACTTTATTTATAGCCTCTCTTTTTAAAATATTTTTACTTTTTAATTATAATTGACATACAATATTATATTAGTTTTAGATATACAACATAGTGTTTAGACACTTATAAAGTTTATAAATGACCCCTCAATAAATATCTGACACCATGCATAGTTATAATATTCCCTATGCTGTACTTTCTACAATGCCATGACTGTTTTTATAACTGGCAGTTTGTACTTCTTAATCCCTTGAACTGTTTCACCCATTCCACCAACTATCCTCCCATCTGGCAACCATCAGTTTCTTCTATCTATGTTTGTTTCTGTTTTTCTTATTTTGTTTTTAGATTCTACATATAAGTGAAATCATACAGTGTCTGACTTTTCACTTAGCACATTACCCTTTAGGTCAATCTGTGTTGTTGCAATTAGCAAGATTTCATTCTTTTTTATTGCTGAGTAATATTCCATTGCATATATGTTCCACATCTTTATCTATTTATCAGTGGACACTTAGGTTGCTTCCATATCTTGGAAATTACTAGTAATGCTGCACTGAACATGGAGAGGGTGCATATATGTTTTAGATTTAGTGTTTTGGATTTTCTTGGATAAATACCCAGAAATGGAATTCCTGAATTATATAGTAGTTGTATTTAATTTTTTTGAAGAAACCTTCATACTGTTTTCACAATGATTGCACCAATTTACAATTCACCAGTAGTGTTCTAGTGTTTCCTTTTCTCCACATCCTTGCTAACACTTGTTTATTGATTTATTGATAGGTGCCATTCTGACAGGTATGAAGTGAAATCTCCTTGTGGTTTAATTTGCATTGCCCTGATCTTTAGTAATGTTGAGCACCTTTTCATTTATCTATTGGCCTTCTGTATGTCTTTTTTGGAGAAAAGTTTAGTCAAGTTTTCAATTGAATTATTATTTAATTTTTTCAGTGTTAAGTTGTATGAGTTCTTTATTTATTTTGAGTATTAACCCCAGATGTATCATTGGAAAATATATTTTTCCATTTAGTAAGTTGTCTTTTGGTTTTGCTGATGGTTTACTTAACTGTGCAAAAGCTCTTTATTTTGATGTAGTCCCATTGGTTTTTGTTTGTCTGGCTTGAAGAACCATATACAAAAAAAAAAAAAAAGAAAAGAAAAGATTACTAAGACTGATGTCAAAGATTTACTGCCTAAATTTCTTCTAGGATTTTAATGGCTTCAGGTCTTATATTTAAGTCTTTTATCCATTTTGAGTTCATTCTTATACGTGGTGTAAAAAGGTGATATAATTTAATTCTGTTGCATGTATCTCTCTAGGTTTCCCAGCATCATTTATTGAGAAGACATCTTTACCCCATTGTATATGCTTGCCTCCTTGTCATAGAGTAACTGATGCTATAGGCATGGCTTTCTTTCTTGGTTTTCTATTCTGTTCCTTATATCTGTTTATCAGTTTTTATGCCAGTACAATGTGGTTTAGGTTACTACGGACTTTTAGTATAGTTCAATATCAAGTAGCACGATACCTCCAACTTTGTTCTTTTTTCTCAGGATTGCTTTGGCAAGTTGTGTGGTTCCATATAAATTTTATGAGTATTTGTTCTAGTTGTTTGAAAAATTTCATTGATATTTTGATAGGGATTACATTGAATCTGTAGCTTGCTTTGGGTAGCAAGGACATTTTAACAATGTTAATTATTCCTATCAGTGAGCATCATATATATATTTTTTTCATTTATTTGTATCTTCTTCAATATCTTGTAGTTTTCTGAGTACAGGTTTTTACCTCCTTAAATTTATTCCCAGATATTTTATTCTTTGTGCTATAATTGGAAATGGGATTGTTTTCCTATTTTTTCTTTCTGATAGTTTGTTATTGGTATGTAAAAGTGAAACCAATTTCTGAATGTTAATTTTGTTTCCTGCTAAAGAACTGAATTTATTTATAATTCATTTATTAGTTCTAATAGTTTTTTGGTAGATTCTGTAGGATCATGTCATCTGCAAATAATGACAGTTTTACTTCTCTTCTAATGGATGGTTTTTATTTCTTTTTTTCTTTCTTTTTTTGGTGAGAGTGAGAATAGCAGAGATACAGAGACAGACTCCTGCATGTGCCCTGACCGGGATCCACCCAGCAAACCCCGTCTAGGGTGGATACCCAGTCCATCTGAAACCACTTATTGCTGAGCTATTTTTAGTGCCTGAGGCAGAGGCTCAGTGGAGCTGTCCTCAGCACTGGGGCCAACATGCCTGAATCAATCAAGCCATGGATGCTGGAGGAGAAGAAAGAGAGAAGTGGGGGTGAGGGGGAAGAAGCAGATGGTCACCTCTCCTGTGTATCCTGACTGGGAATCGAACCTGGGACTTCCACATGCCAGGTTGACATTCTACTGCTGGCCAATAGGCCAGGGTTGGATAGCTTTTATTTCTTGTCTGATTACTGTTGCTAGGACTTCTAATACTATGTTGAATGAAAGTGGTGAAAGTGGAGATCCTTATCTTGTTCCTGATATTAAAGAAAAAGTTTACAACTTTTCATCATTAACTATGATGTTAGCTGTGGGTTTGTCATATATGGCCTTTATTATGTTGAGTTATCTTTATCCCCAATTAGCTGAGATTTTTAGCATAAGTGGATGTTGGATTTTATCTATGCTTTTTCTGCATCTGTTTTGATATAACAGTATGATTTTTACTCTTTATTTTGTTTATGTGGTATAGCACATTAATTGATTAGTAGATGGTGAACTGGCATTGTATTCCAGGAATAAAGCCACTTATCATGGTGTTTTAGTGTATTGCTTGATTTTGTTTGCAAATATTTTGTTAAGGACTTTGGTGTTCATGTTCATGAGAGATATTGACCTATAAATTTCTTTTCTGAAGTGTGCCTGTCTGCCTTTCTGTTCGAGGGAATGCTGATGTCATAAGATGAGATTGGGAACTTTTCATCCTCTTCAGTTTTTTTGGAATAGTTTAAGAAGGATAGCTAATGATTCTTTTCTAATGTTTGGCAAAATTCATCTGTGAAACAATCTGGTCCAGAATTTTGTTTGTTGGGAATTGTTTCAATTATTGATATAATTTTGTTGCTAGGTATCAATCTGTTCAGATTTTCTGTTTCTTCCTGATTCAGCCTTGGAAGATTGTATATACTAGGAATTTATCTGTTACTTCCAGGCTGTCCCAACTTCTTGGCATATAATTGTTTGTAGTAATTCTTTATATTCCTTGGTATTTCTGTGGTGTCAGTTGTCACCTCTCCCCTTTCATTTCTGGTTTTATTTACTTGGGTTCTCTCTCTCTCTTTATTTTTTGATAAGTCTTTTTAAATGTTTTTCAATTTTTTATCTTTCAAAGAACCAGATCTTTATTTCATTGTTTCTTTTTCTTTTCTTTTTTAGAATAATTTTATTTCCATTCTTTTTTTAAATTTAAATTCATTTTGGGGTTTGTTCTTTTTTTTTTTCTAGTTCTTTTTGGCATAAGGTCAGATTGTGTATTTGAGATTTTTCTTGTTTTTGAGGTAGACCTATATTGCTATGACTTTCCTCCTGAAACTACTTCGGTTGTGTACCATAGGGTTTGGATCATTGTGTTTTCATTTTCATTTGTCTCAAGGTATCTTTTGATTCTTCCTTGATGTCAGTGTTAACAGTCATTGTTTGGTAGCATGTTATTGAGCTTACATGTGTTTGTGTGTTTTCTAGTTGTGTTTGTGTGTGTGTGTGTGTGAGATTGATTTCTAATTTCATACATTGTGATTAGAGAAGATGCTTGATACGATTTCACTATTGTGCGTGCGTGTGTGTGTGTATGTGTGTGTGTGTGTGTGACAGAGACAGAGAGAGGGACAGATTGGGACAAATAGGAAGGAGAGAGATGAGAAGCATCAATTCGTCGTTGCGGCTCCTTAGACTCCTTAATCGTTCATTGATTGCTCTCTCATATGTGCCTTTACTGGGAGGCTACAGCAGAGCAAGTGACCACTTGCTCAAGTCAGCGACCTTGGGCTTCAAGCCAGTGACCTTTGGGTTCAAGCCAGTGACCATGGGGCCATGTCTATGATCCCACACTCAAGCCAGCGACCTTGCACTCAAGCTGGTGAGCCCGTGCTCAAGCCAGAGACCTCGGAATTTTGAACCTTGGTCCTCTGCATTCCAGTCCCAGTTTGACACTCTATCCACTGTGCCACCACCTGGTCAGGCGGCAATATTCTTAAATTAGAGACTTGTTTTGTGGCCTAACATGGTCTTTCCTGCAAAATGTTCCATATGCACTTGAAAAGAATATATTCTGCTGACTCAGGGTGAAATGCTGTGAACATATCAATTAAATCCATCTGGTCCAGTGTGTCATTTAAGGCTGCTATTTCTTTGTTGATTTTCTATCTGGAAGAACTATCCATTGATGAGAAGCATGAATTCGTTGTTGCGGCACCTTAGTTGTTCGTTGATTGCTTTCTCATATGTGCCTTTTCCAGGGGGCTACAGCAAACTGAGTGACCCCTTGCTCGAGCCAGCGACCTTGGACTCAAGCTGGTGAGCCTTGCTCAAACCAGATGACCCCTCACTCAAGCTGGCGACCTCAGGTTCTCAAACCTGGGTCTTCCACATTCCAGTCCAACGCTCTATCCACTGCACCACCGCCTGGTCAGGCCCAATATTAGCTTTATATTATATATTTAGGTGCTCCTATTGTGGGTATGTTGATGTTTATGAGAGTTATATACTCTTGTTGGATTGATCCCTTCATCATTATGAAATGCCCTTCTTTGTCTCTTGTTACAATGCTGTTTCAAAGTCTATTTTGTCTGATATGTTTTGCTACCCCAGCTGTTTTTTTAATTTTCATTTACATAAAATATCTTTTTCCATTCCTTTACTTTCAGTTTCTGTATTTCTTTTGACATGAAGTTTGTCTCCTGTAGGCAGCATATGTATGGGTCTTGTCTTATTTTTTTAATCCATTCAACCACCTTAAGTGTTTTTTTTAACATTTATTCCATTTACATTTAAAATAATTATTGATATGTATGTAAGTATTATCATTTTATTAATGGCTTCCTGATTTTAATTCTTATTCTCTTGCTCTTCTCTCTTATATGTTGATATCATCCTATAATGTCATGTTCAGATTTTTTTCTATTTCTTGCAGATCTGTTGTGTATTTTTGGTTTGTGGTTTTCATGTGCTTCCCTCTATTACCAAGCTGTGTTTACTGCAGTCTGTTTTAAGCTGATCATTATTTAAGTTCAAACACATTCTAAACTATCTACAGTTTTTATTCAATCCATTCACATTATCTTTTTGTCATTATTATTTACTACTTTTGTGTGTGTGTGTGTGTATCCCTTAATTTATTAGTGCAGTTTCATACCATCTTCCTACTTTTGCCTTTTAACCTTTGTAGTGTTTATAATTGGTTGATCCTCCTCTTTAACAAAGTGTTGGCCTTTGTCAGTGGAAATTTTTTTTCTTATATTCTCTTATGCATTTGAAGTTTTTTTTCTACTTAAAGAAGTCCCTTAAAGAAGTTAATAACATTTCTTTAATACTAGTTTAGGGGTGATGAACTCCTTTATCTTTTTTTCTTGTCTGAGATAATTTTTTTATTGAATTTATTGGAGTAACACTAATTAACATCATTATACAGGTTTCAGGTACCCAATTCTATAACACATCTCTGTACATGGTATTGTGCATTCAATACCCCAAGTCAAGTCTTTGTCCACCACCATTTATCCCCCCTAAACCTACCTCCGCCTCCACGCCAGCAACCCTCGCACTGTGAGCCATTTACATCAGTTTACTTTTTGTCCTTTTTTGCTCTCTCACCTCGCTCACCCAACCCTCCACCAATAGTTGTCAACCTGCTCACTATGTATGAATCTGCCTTTAATTTTCTTGTTAGTTCATTTTGTTCATTAGATTCCACGTATGAGTAAAATCATATGGTGTTTGTCTTTTTCTAACTAGCTTATTTTACTCAGCATTGTGATCTCCCGGTCCATTCATGCTGTCACAAAAGGTAGATTTTCTTTTTTATGGCCACATAGTATTCCATTCTATAAATGTACCATGGCTTTTTTATCCACTCACCTACTGATGGCCAGTTGATCTGATTCCAGATCTTAGCTATTATAAAATACGCTAGTGAACATGGGGTTGCATGTATTCTTTTGAGTTAGTGTTTTAGATTCTTTGGATATATTCCCAGAAGTGGGATTACTGGGTCAAAGACAGTTTTATTTTTAATTTTTTGATGTAATTCCATACTGCTTTCCACAGTGGCTGCCCCAATCTGCATTCCTACCAATAATGCATGAGCGTTCTCTTTTCTCCACATCTACACCAACACTTATTTGTTGATTTATTGGTGATAGGCATTCTGGAAGTTGTGAAGTGATAATCTCATTGTGGTTATAATTTGCGTTTCTTTGACGATTAGTGATTTTGAGCATCTTTGCATAGATCCTTGGCCATCTATCTGTATGTCCTTTTGGAGAAGTGTGTAGTAAGGTTCTTTGCCCATTTTTAATGGATTTTTTGTTTATTTTTGGTGTTGAGTTGTATAAGTTCTTTATATATTTTTTGGATATTAAGCCATTATCAGATATATCAGTGAATATATGCTCCCATTCAGTGGGTTGTCTTTTCATTTTGTTGATGGTGTCCTTTACTGTGCAAAAGCTTTTTAGTTTATGTGTTTTTTTTTATTTTCATCATTTAAAATATTGACTTTTAGTAAACTTTCCTATGCATCTTTTTATATTCAGAATATTTAAAATATGGAGTTCCTGTATCAAGCTTTTAAAAATTTAACACTCTAGAGCATTAAATATTTTTTAAAATAGAAATATGTTACTGTATTAAACGTTTTTCAGTCATATTCCATTTGTTGAAAACTTAGATTGTTTCCAACTTTTGGTTATTATATACTAACATCATTAAATCTAAATCTTTGTGTTCTGAATATCACAGCTACTTTTCTTAGTCTTAATTCCTAGGAACAGAATTGTTCAGATCTT
Source organism: Saccopteryx bilineata (assembly GCF_036850765.1). NCBI lineage: Eukaryota > Metazoa > Chordata > Mammalia > Chiroptera > Emballonuridae > Saccopteryx > Saccopteryx bilineata. The sequence continues at coordinate 265,154,210 of NC_089490.1, read as the reverse complement.
GATTAAATACATAGTGCCAAACTGTATCTTTAGAAGATTGAAGCAGTTTATCTTCTTACCAACAAATTATGAATAGTCATTCTACTGCATGTTTAAAAGTCCTGTAGCTATGTGTAGACTTATGCCTTACTTGTTCTTAGACCACTTTAGGGTATTGTTGCTCTGATTTAGACTCTTAAATCTGTTAGTTATCTCCAGAGTTCCTAGAGCTAACAGGCAGACTCGGGTGCCGAAGCAGAATTATAATATCATCTTAGGCATCAGTGAGAGACTAATTTAATCATTAAAATTAAAAAAGGTAAAAAGCAGAAATAGGCATCTCTTATATAATGCTTACTATATTCCAGGTTCTGTTTTAAGCACTTACATCTACTAGCACATATTAATCCTTGCCGCCGCACTTATAAAGGTTATACTATGCCTGACCAGGTGGTGACACAGTGAATAAAGCATCAGACTGGGACATGGAGGCCCAGATTCAAAACCCTGAGGTCGCCAGCTTGAGCACTAGCTCATCTGGCTTGAGCGCAGGCTCACCAGCTTGAGTGCAGGGTTGCTGGCTTGAGTGTGGGATCATAGACATGACCCCATGGTCACTGGCTTGAGTCCAAAGGTTGCTGGCTTGAAGCCCAAGTTCACTGGCTTGAGCAAGGGATCACTCGCTCTGCTTTAGCCCCCCAGATCACCCCCAGCAAGTCACATATGAAAACGCAATTAATGAACAACTAAGAAGCTGCAACAAAGAATTGAAGCTTCTCATCTCTCTCCCTTCTTGTCTGTCCATCCATATCTCTCTCTCTCTCTCTCTAAGTCTCTTTCTGTCTCTATTAAGAAAAATAAAAAAGGTTATACTATTATCATGTCTCCCTTAAGGTGAAGGAAGTGATTCTCATAGACGTTAAGTAGCTTACTCAAGATTTGAATTTGAGGGATATATCTAAAACCAGTGTATTTGTGCTCAGGAAATATCTATTAATTCATTCATTTGCTTTTATTAAGCTCAATAATATTTATTTATTTTAGGTAAAAAAAAGCCTCCCAAATTACTCATAAACTACTATTTCTATGTATATATTTAAGTAGAATAGTGTTGAGCGTATTATACTCTAACCTTTTTTTCTTTCGTACAGTGTTCTGGAAACAATTTCCCATGTCATTAACTTTAGTTCTATATTAGCATTTTATTGCCTGATGAATATTTTATTTTATAACTGAAATAAAATGGATTAATATGCTTTGTAGATAGACTGTAATTTATTTAACTAGTCCTCTTGTTTGGTCCTTTGATAACAAACACAATTTTTGACTGACTGATATAACGTATTCTGTATATACACCTTCAGTTCTGTCATTTCCTCAGGATTAAATTTGTAGTAGTGACAGTTGGTAGGTATGTGTTGTTTAACTTATGTCCTTGCTCCTGTCCAGTTGCTACCATGTCATTAGCCTCACAAAGATTGACAGGTCTTATAGGTAGACAGACCCCATTTTTAGCCAGAAGATTGATATCGCCTCAGTAAGAGACCTCCAATTTTTAATATTCAGATTAGTCTCTTTTTTCTCATACTCAACCATCAGTTGAAATTTTTGTGATTAAAGGATTATAATGGCAGTTGGCGTTTTCTGGGTGTTTTGTTTGTTTGTTTGATTTTGATTCTGAAAAACTTGCCATTCCTTTTCCTAAAGAGGATTATTGTGACTCTGGAGTTTAGGTCCAGATGTAGGAACTTTATAAATAGTATACTTCAGGGCTTGCTACTTAAAGTTAGGTTCATTGACAAGTACCATCAGAATCACCAGAGAACTTGTTACAAATACAGTATCCTAGGCCCTATTCAACCTCCTGAATCAGAATTTGCATTTTAATAAGTTCCCCAGGTGATTCATGGCTCTTTATTGTTTAAGGAACATTGCTTCAGACTATTTTATTCCCAGCTCTTATTTGTTCTTTATAGACAGCTCACTTTTCTCCTGGTGGTAATTGCTTTTGCTCTTTGTTGCATTTTCCTGTCTGCTAGTAAACACTGCCCTTTCTTTGAAAAAGCTTGCTATTTTTTATGTGTCTAGCTCAAAACAAGAATGGAATCTATTTTATAAGGTGATTGTCTTTTAAAGTGCTATTCCATAGTTGAATTATAAACTATTGTATTGATTGTGGCATTTTAAGGCAAGCTGAATTATTAATTTGGCTTCATTTTGCAGATAGAAACATTTTCAAATCAGAAATGTTATGAAACATAGTGCCCTCTCATGAAGCTGTTAGCTTTTCTCTTAAAGACATGCTAGTGCTAATGAATTTTTTATAATAGATATAAATAAGTAACTATCACCCTAAAAATAATCATTGTATTCATCTGAAAATACTTACTTTGCAAATTCATTGTTTCAAAGAGAAAATGTGCATTTAAAATGAGAAACATGATAAAAGTTTTACTTGAGATTTATCATTGTTTATTGGCTATAACAAAATATGTTTTTAGATGTTACCTTTTTGAATGTTAGGTGAAACTGCTGAAGTTCTGCTCACTCATTCAAAACATACAGGTACCCTCACTCTTTAGACCCAAGAACCAAACAGATGTAAACACATTTTTGGAGGTACACATTTTCTCTGTGTATTTTCGCTCCTTACTGTTTGAACTCAGGAACCAAACAAATTAGAATAGCAAGTGATGCTTGTCCTCCTCCACAGCACAGTAAATACACACAGGACTGTTATACACTGCAGCATGTCACAGGCAGCTTTCCACCAAATGTTAACCTATTATGTATTCTATTTTATATAATATACAGAAGTACTCTCTAAACTCTGGAAATACTCTGTAAACTCATCAAGGACGAGTGTCTTTTTCTACATTCAAAATACATAGCAATATAATAAAGGCTCTGGATTGAAGCCTCTAGGAAAGAAATCTGTAAAATCTTGCTTAATCCAGCTTTTCTAGCACAACTGTGTGACAAGAACCACAGTCATGAAGATATATTATATTTATAATAGAGAGTATGGGAGCCTTAACCAGTAGGAACCTCATTTGTAAACTGGATTTTACAGTTAAATATATTGACATGAGTTAGAAAACCTGATACACAGTATTGGTTTTTACCTTCAAAAGGAAACTTGGTAACAGGGCTACTTCCAAACTTCTAACCAGTGATTATTCAGTGATTGCCTATAACATTCTTCCCTGATGCTCTTCCCTCTTTCTGGTGGCATCCCTGATCGCCTGTCCCCTCATTGAATCTGCTACAGTCACAGGAGTGTTCCCACTGTCTCTCGCGCGCACCAAGCACTTACTGTTCCTTCTGCCTGGCAGGATCTGCCCTCAGATATCCTCCTGCATCTCTCACTTTGTTCACATCTCTAAATCAAATGGTAAAATTTCAGAGAGACCTTATTTGACTACCCTATCTTAGTGACCTGCCTACCCTATACATACATTCTCTATTTCCTTACAGTTTTTTCTTCATGGTACTCATATATATTTATAATGGTACCTAATATATCCTAATATATATTTTGTTTTTTTATTCCCACTAGATTATAAACTCTGCAGAAAAAGGTCTTTTCAGGGTTTTTCTTTTACTACTGTACACATAAGAATTCAATAAGAATAAATGAATGAATGAAAATCAATTTATTAAATGCCCTTCTTCACCCAGAACCAGTATTTGCAGAGGACATCCTTGGACCATTCACCCTTTTCCCTCCCACCTTGATTTATATAAGCTCTGTGCCTGCCCAAGGCCTCTGAGGGATCAAGGATGGGAGATAGGAAGGAGAATGTGTGCATGCGGGAAAAGTCCTGAATGTTGACCACAGAGAAACCGAGCTTTAAACTGGAATCAAATGATTGGCTCTGAAGATTGTTGTCCTAGTCTACACACAGAAAAAAAGATCTCAGTAGTAAGTTAGATTCATTTGCTGCCAACCCATTACGTTTTTGCACATTTAGAATTTGGTGACTTTGAAATTTATACTTGTTAGACTTGAAACATTTATGAAGACTTTCATACTACACGTTGTTCTTTTACTTTTTGGGAGGGGCATTGTGGTCCAAGGATGTTCCCAGTTGACTCTTTTTTATTACTATTTCTTGGGTGACATTGGTTCACAAAAGCATATAGGTTGTACGTGTACAGCTCAGCAAAACATCATCTGCACACTGCTCTGTGCACCCATCTCCCAGAGAAGAGTCTTTTCCTGTCCCACCATTCCCCCCTCTGCCCACCTCTACCTACCTCCACCCTCCTTTCCCTCTGGCCATCAGCACACTGTTGTCTCTGTGATATATATGTTTATGTCACACACACGCTTTTTTGCTTACTCCTTTAACTTTCTTTCATCCAAACCCCCCTAAGTGCCTAAATGTGCCATGTCCTGTACTCAATTCTGGAAATACAAATATAGTTAAAACTAGATTTCTACCCTCAAGGAGTTAATAGTCAAAGGGCAAAGACATATAAACAATTATAGGATAGTAATTGTGGGGTTTGTTTTATTAGGATATAATTGACATATGACATAATAGTTTCAGGTGTACAACATAATGATTTTATATATTGTATAGGATGGGGCAAAAGGAGGTTTACACTTGTTCCCATGGAAAACCATACAATATTTAATAAGAATGCAAGAATAAGGCCCTGGCCGGTTGGCTCAGTGGTATAGCCTCGGCCTGGCGTGCAGAAGTCCTGGGTTCAATTCCCGGCCAGGGCACACAGGAGAAGCGCCCATCTGCTTCTCCACCCCTCCCCCTCTCCTTCCTCTCTGTCTCTCTCTTCCCCTCCCGCAGCCGAGGCTTCACTGGAGCAAAGATGGCCCGGGCGCTGGGGATGGCTCCTTGGCCTCTGCCCCAGGCGCTAGAGTGTCGCTGGTCGCAACAGAGCGACACCTCGGAGGGGCAGAGCATCGCCCCCTGGTGGGCAGAGCATCGCCCCCTGGTGGGCGTGCCAGGTGGATCCCGGTCGGGCGCATGCGGGAGTCTGTCTGACTGTCTCTCCCCGTTTCCGGCTTCAGAAAAATACAGAAAAAAAAAAGAAAGAAAGAAAAAAGAATGCAAGAATAAAAACTCTGTGTTGCATACTCACAACTGTATGCCTACTTTTATTCCACCCTGTATATTGTGAAATTATCACCACAGTAAGTCTAGTTTTATTACCCATCACCATACATAGTTGTTGTTTTTTTCTTATGATGAGAACTTATAGGATCTACTCTCTTACAGTAGCATTAACTACAGTCACCATGTTGTATACATACATTATATGCCTAGGATTAATTTATTACTAGAAGCTTGTATATTTTGACTGCCTTCACTCCTTTTTTTAAAAATCAGACCACATGATTAAGAATGTCAGAGGGTAAGCAGCTTAGAAGAGTGCCTGCCTGGGCCTTGAAATCAGGTCGGTTCTGTTGAGACCTGTGTCTCCCTTCCAGTTACTAGCTGTCAAGTAACTTACTGACTCTGGGCTTCTGAGTCTCTGTCTGTAAATTGGAGATAATGGTGCTCACCCTCTAAGGTTACTGGATAATAAGATAATGTATTTTAATTTTAGGACAGTACCTTGCACATAGTCAGCATTTGATAAGTAGTAAGTATTATTCAAGTTAAAATGATTTTGTATTAAATTTGCTTTTACTGTTAGGGGTGAGTGCTCCCTTCCTGGATCTTCACTTATTCTTAATGCTTATATAAATGTTATCTTAAGAGATGAAATTTGGATATTCCAAGCCTGAAAACTAGGAATTTGGATTCCACCACTTACCTTTAATAAATGGAAGATTTTTAAAACTCTAATTACATAAAAGTTTGGAAAGAAAGGATTATAAAGGGTAGTCATTTTTAAGCTTAAAGAGAGCTAACACCTTAGACATTTAAAGCCTTTAGAGTTAAACTTTTTGAAAATCGCCTTTACCTGTTTTCTAGGAAGATGCTATTTAAGAAATAGTGTCAGAATGATGATAAATAGGGCCTGATGACAAGATGAAGATGGAAATTGTGGAGGTGTTTCACCTAATGATTACTTCTCCGCAGGCTGACAGAATCGTCTTGGTGCCTAGTGGCTCTGTCGTATGGCTCTTCTCATGGGAATTGTTTACTTCATTTCTTCTTTTGTTTAAAGAGGAATAAAGTATTTTATGCCTTGGGGACATTAGAAAAGCTCTGGCATTTTGCAACATGATTTTTGTAATGGGTTATGTTACACAGAGCATTTAAAAGAGTTTGAGCTTGAGGAAAATGAATTTATAAATGGACCTATTGCCTGACCTGTGGTGGCGCAGTGGATAAAGCGTCGACCTGGAAATGCTGAGGTTGCCGGTTTGAAACCCTGGGCTTGCCTGGTCAAGGCACATATGGGAGTTGATGCTTCCTGCTCCTCCCCCCTTCTCTCTCTCTGTCTCTCTCTCATCTCTCTCCTCTCTAAAAATGAATAAATAAAAAAAAATTAAAAATAAATAAATGGACCTATTAAGTAAAAATGGGTTTTATAATGACACAGTCATAAAGCAAGACATAATAAAAATACAGGACAGTCTCTTAAGATTATCTATTCTTTTTATATAATATTTTGTTTGGCTATCATATACTGTAAAAGACTTAGCTAATTATAGAGTGTAGCAAGCTTCAGGCAAATTGCATAAAACAAAATCCCTAAAAAAATATTCGGAACAATAGTGAAGGAATCCTTATTCTCATATTTTTCTCCAGCTATTAATATGTATCCTCTCCTGGATTCACATATCCACCAGGGACTGTAGACAGTCATTTGGTAAATAAATAGATCTGAGCCAGCCATCTGAAATTATACCTAATATCTTGGTCTTAGCCGAAGAAGAACTCACACTCAGAAGTCAGTTCCAATGGCTTACTACATTTTTCCCATAAAAAAATAATGTTTTTTATTATTTTTTAAAAGATCACAATTTGTTAACTAATTTTTAAAACATTTGTTTAAAAATCGGCCATTTTAAAAACGCTATGCCATTTGCCTGGCCAGGTGGTAGGACAGTGGATAGAGTGACAGCCTGGGACACTGAGGACCCAGGTTCAAAACCCTGAGGTCACCGGCTTGAGCAAGGGCTCTTCCAGCTTGAGTGTGGGTATACCAGCTTAAGTGTGGGCGGCTTGAGCGTGGGATCATAGACATGGTTCCATGTTTGCTGGCTTGAGCCCAGAAGTCCCTGGCTTGAAACCCAAGGTCTCTGGCTTGAGCAAGGGGACACTGGCTTGGCTGGAGCCCCGCAGTGAAGGCACATATGAGAAAGCAATGAATGAACTAAGGTGCTGCAGCTATGAGTTGGTGCTTCTCCTCTCTCTCTCTTCCTCTCTCTGTCTCTCTCTCTCTCTCTCTCTCTGTCTCACTAAAAGAATTTAAAAGTTCTATACTATTTATCTAAATAGTAAAATAAATTTGACTGTGGATAAAGCTTAAATTATTCTTGGTGTATTTTATTAATTTATCATTCACTGATTACTTGCTGTGTGCAAAATACTCTTCTTGGAGCTAGGGGAATAGATTAAGAAAAAGATGTAGTACTTGTCCTCTGGGACTCACAATCTTAATAGCTGAAGTGAATGTAAAGACAGTGATGACATTATAATTATGGCAAGTGCCCTGAAAAAAGTAGACATGGGATTGGGGAGGAACAGCCAACTCCCCACAGGAAGGGTGAAGGGTTAGAAGGAATTTCCTCCTGGAAAGCCTTGCATGAAGCCTGTGGGACAGTCAGTCAGGAGTTGACCGGGAGGCAAGGCAGAGAAGAGTGAAAAGAGAGCACATGGCCTATTCAGAGACTAATTACAAGAAGATAGTAACTCTGGTAGAAGGGTAAATATGAGGCATTGCTGACTGGGAGTGAAGATAGAAATATATAGAGGCCAGGACTAAAAGACCATGCATGTCTTGCTGAAAATTTTAAAACAGGATTAAGAGGAACCCTATAAGGTTGTTTTGTTTTGTTTTAAGTCAGTAGAGCTGAAGTATAGGGGTGAATGGGGGAAGAGAAGTATTAATAGATAAGATTTAGATGGCATTCAGAAACAGTCATTAAGTAATTTTTGCTTGATAGTAGTCTGACTTCCTAGACTGGCTACTTTAGATAATAGGTGAGCTTCTGGGCTGGTTGCTGCAGACTGTGGGCTAGAGTTCTATTTTTATAGGTGGTCTGGCTGTCTGGCCATTGTCTGTGTTTATATTCAATATGTTAACCACCCTTTAATCCATGAAAGTACTGTAGACATCCCACAGCAACATACTTAAAAAGGAGTCTTCTCAAGTCATGAATTACATTTAATAAGTTCTTGCTATTATATATTATAAGTAGTGCTTATATATATTTAATATCACTTTAGTAAAAATATAAATTAGAAAATTACATATCCCATTATTAATATTAATATAGCCTTTTTTTTTTTTTCTGAAGCTGGAAACGGGGAGAGACAGTCAGACTCCCGCATGCGCCCGACCGGTATCCACCCGGCACGCCCACTAGGGGCAACGCTCTGCCCAATAGGGGGCAATGCTCTGCCCCTCCGGGGTGTCGCTCTGCCGCGACCAGAGCCACTCTAGCACCTGGGGCAGAGGCCAAGGAGCCATCCCCAGCGCCCGGGCCATCTTTGCTCCAATGGAGCCTTGGCTGCAGGAGGGGAAGAGAGAGACAGAGAGGAAGGGGGGGGGTGGAGAAACAAATGGGCGCTTCTCCTATGTGCCCTGGCCAGGAATCGAACCTGGGTCCCCCACACGCCAGGCCGACGCTCTACCGCTGAGCCAACCAGCCAGGGCCAATATAGCCTTTTAATATTTTTTGGAGAGATTGGTGGCTAGTTACATAGAATGAATAATAAAAATTAAGGGCCATTTTGGTTTATTAATGCTGGTTGACAACAAAATTATTACACTACTTAGTTGATATATTCGGAGTCTTATTGACCAGAAAACGAAGTTATAGTTTTATTGACCTCCCAATTTTATTCTCAAAAAATTCTTTGGAATTGTCATTTTATTATTTTACCTACCAAGAAATTTTCTACATTTAGATTATCTTAGGCAGCTTTTACATCTCTAGTAGTATTTCCCCTGTGATCTTTCTTTACTCACAGAGGTAGCTTATTAAAGAGATACAAACTGTTTTAATCAAATAAGAAGACGAAATGGAGAAATAATATACATGGTTCTTGACTTATGATGGAGTTGTGCCCAATAAACCCATTGTTAGTTGAAAATATCATGTTAAAAATGCCTATGACTTACAAAAGTGCACCTAACTTACAAAAATCATAGCTTAACTACCTTATATATGCTCAGACACTTATACTAGCCTACAAGTGGAGTAATTATTCGTTGGAGGAGAAGGGGATTGAGGGCCATGTGAAAAAGGTGAAGAGATTAAGCAAAGAAAAAAATTCATAGGAACGGACAACGGTGTGGTGACTGTAAGACAGATGGGAGGTGGGGAGGTAGAAGAGGGCAAGGGGGGACAAACGGTGATGGAAGGAGACTTGACTTGGGGAGGTGAACACACAGTACAATATACAGATGATGTAGAATTATACACTTGAAACAATTTCAGTAACCAATGTCTCCCCAGTAAATTTAATCAAAATAAAAAAGATCATTCAATAAATAGCAGAGGATTTTTGTTTATTTCATACTGTTACACAGCAAGCTCATTTTAGCCTAACCTGCGGTGGCTCAGTGGATAGGGCGTCAACCTAGAGCGCTGAGGTCACCTGTTCAAAGCCCCAGGCTTGCCAGGACAAGGCACATATGGGAAGTTGATGTTTCCTGCTCCTCCCCAACTTTCTGTCTTTCCTGTCAAATCAGTAAATAAAATCTTTTAAAAAAGAAAAGATAAAGGAAGAAAGAAAGCTCAGTTTAGCCCTGAGTGATTTATTGTGAGCAGCAGGTACTTTTTATTTTTTTCTCTAATATGTTTCTGCCCAACTGAAAACCCCCACTGCAAATAAGTGCTTCTGTAGAGCTGATAGTTTAAATATCCTGTTTATGGGCATCCAAACGGGAATAAATGCAATAGCAATGAAAATGATATTATGTAAGAGCACTATAAATATCTGTAAGTGCTGCCTCTAAAACTTACTATTTTTGTGACTTGGAGTAAGTCACCTGGCTGAGAATCAGTTTCCTGGGAGAGTACATGAGAGGGACCTTCAGGATGTTAGTAAGATTTTATTTGTTCTGCCAGATAATGATTATACAGATGTTTTTAGTTTTTGAGAATTCATTGTGCATTTGTGAATTTTCTTTAAGTTATTCTTCAATAAAATCAGTGCTATGCTGATAAATATACTGCTCACAGAAATTAGGGGATATTTATAGCTTCATATTCATTTTGAAATATCCCCTAATTTTTGTGAGCAGTGTATTTTACAGGGGGGGGGGAAGTCCTGACATATAGCACTTGCCAATTCTATGGTATAAATACTGTCACCATGGCTGATTTCAAGCAATCAATATGATCACTGAATGAAAAGTTGGGAAGAGATGTGCATATCTGGTCCTTTAAGCCAGTTCTAGCATCTTGATAAAATGTACTTGAAAGTTGACTAAGTAAAGAGCCTTTTAACTACTGATATTTCCTAATTTATCTTCTCTCATATTATGGTAAGCAGCTATGAAGTGAAAAATAAGTTGACAGAGTGGCTTCAACAAATACCTGTTAATTTTTCTTAAGTGAGAAGTGGGGAGGCAGAAAGACAGACTCCCATATGTACCCCAACCGGGATCTACTTGGCAAGTCCCCTACCAGGTGATGCTTTTGCCCATCTGGGGCAGTTGGTCCATTGCTTGGCAACAGTGGTGGTGCAGTAGATAGGACTTACTGTTCTGAGCTTAATGTTTTGATTTAAGCTTGCATCACTAAGACTCATATATATATTGTTTCTTTTTTAAGTTTATTGAGGTAACATTGGTTAATAAAATTATATAGGTTTCAAGATTTTAAATTAATTCATTTTTATAGTGTAATTCTACAGACCTTGGAACCAGTGTTTGCCATGGCTTGCTTTGTGTTAGTCTTGGTATACTTGTATAATTTCCCAGTAGAGCAGATATATTGTGTTTGTTCTTTTATTTTATGTGCCTTTTTTTTTACAATTTGATGGATTATAAAATATTTTCCCTTTTCTTTTGCCTTTTCTTTCCAGTATTTTTGTTCTTTGGCAAATGAATGTGTTTTCTCCCAAATGGCTTATAAGTCAATGGAACATCTTAATGTTTGTCAGTGCCACACAGAAAAATAAATGCTTTGGAGGATTCTATGGTGGTTACTAAAGAGGCTCTATTAATAGTTAAACTGGCAATTGAGGTTCACATTTCAACCTCAGATTGGTCTAAGGGATAATAGGTTATAATATACAATCTCTCCTCATCTGTGAAGTTATTACTGTTATAATGTGTGTATGTGGTATGTGATTGAAGGGGTAATATTTTGCTGAGCGAATGAGCTTGGAAAATTACAGGCAACAAGCATCCAGAAACATCCGAGTCCTCATTGAAAGGGATGTTGTGCACTCAGAATAATTACCTGTGACCAAAATTTCATCACTTGATTTCCCTGAATTGTAACAGAGATAAAGATGGTTTTCTGCGACAAGTTTAACTGCTATACCCAAACTTTAAGAAGAGCTTGCTACTAACAAAATTTAAGTAATGTAGAAGAGAAAAGCTATTGCTTCAAAATTATAGGAGGAAAGTGGATATACTTGGGAAAGGACAGAGCAGGTGAATATTTTATTTATCTATACAAAAAAATAGGACCACATTTCCTTACAATTCTAAAATTCAGAAACCCCTGAAAAACAAGGCTTTTTATTTTTGTTTTCATAAATCATATGATCACAAAACCTATTCTAATCTAAGTGCATTGGGCAATAAAACCTGAATTAAATAATGGGAAAGTATTTATTTATTGCTTTTATTTGTTCCACTTGGTGTGTATTTTCATATGTTCTGCTGAAGAAATGTTACTGAGTTCGATTCCAGAATGCTACCCCAAATGTTTCTGGGGCATTATATGTAGCTTCTCCATGTATTTTGAAATTTTGAAAATTTCACCTTCTAAAACATATCTGGCCCTAAGGATTCTGTTAACATATTGTGAACTGAGGTAAACAAAGTACATTTATTTATACTTAAACTGCGAGTTCTTAACTTTTGTATGTGTGCCATAAACCTCTTCGGCAAACTTTTAAAATATGTTTTAAATGCATCTCCTCGCTGTGTCCTCACATGTTGGGAGGGACAGTGGAGCTCTTGGGCCCTCTTTTACAGGGGCACTAATCCCATTCATGGGTTAACCCTCATGGCTTATACATCTCCTAAGGGTCCCACCTACAAATACCATCACATTGGGGGTAACAATTTCACCATATGAATTGGGGGGTTCAAACATTCAGACCATAACATACAATAATTTCCACAAATGGGCCAACATTTAAAATTTAAATTAGAATATTATATACAGCATTATGCTTGAAAGACTTAAGTAAATATTTTATATGTGAACTGAATTTTTATTGATGTCTGTGAAACTAGTATAAAGTATGTGCCTGAAATTTTCTTTTTTTGCATAATCATCAGTGTAAGGGTGGTTATGAACTTGAAGCACTATTTTAGAGAACTAAATTGTTCTACTTTCTGCTTGTTATGTTACTTATCTAAAAAGCTTGTTTATTCCCAGAGGGGAGGTTAAAACTAGGACACCACATAGAGTGAATAAAATGTGAGTTCTTCTAGTCACATGTTGCTTACTAGCCTAAAGAGACGTGTCTCAGGATTATTTCTGTCTTCTTAGAACTTTGCTTTATTTAAAAATAATAAGTTATTGGTTGGCAATCTCAGCTGTCTTTTCTTCACTAGGACACAAATGAAAGAGAACTTCACACACATCTCGGGAACATGTCCAAATTTACACATACTTCCCAACCTATAACCCCTCCCCTTTTCCCCAACCAATGAAGAAAATCAAAATGCAGAAAATAGATTTAGAGTATAGGGATAATAAAATAGAACAGATTAGAAATGAGGATTTAAAAGCTATGTTTTTGCAAATACTTAATTTATTAAACATATTACAACATTTATTCAACTGGTGTTGAGTGTATGTTAAACGGTGGGCAATGTATTGGGCACAGAGCGTAACATCTAATAGGAATGGCACGCATTAATCAAGCTCTCATACACAGATATGTAAAATTCAAACTGTAATAAATACTGCTATGAGAGCATATAACTTGGGGGACCTATTTTAGATTAAGGAGTCAGAGAATATTTTCCTGAAATAATATATTTTTAGCCAACCTTAAGAGTAAGAATTAACTAGGTGAAGAGGTATATGGTCCCAACATTCTGATAAACAAATCAACGTGTGCCAAGATCTGTATCCTGAAAAATGATAGTATATTTAAGAAGTAAAAGGACCTGCTAGAGCTCAGAGGGCAATAGCATAAGTAGTGATGAAGTTGGTAAGGTTGGAGTAAGTGGTGATGAAGTTGGTGAGGTTGGAGTGAGTGGTGTTGAAGGGACCGTAATATGTTGGTTCTTTAGCTTGAGAACAATAGGGAAACATTGGAGATTTTTAAACCATGGAGTGGCATAATAAGAATGATAGTTTGAAAAAAGTATTTTGCAAAACAGGATGTAAGTAGTTTGTTGAAGTAGGCCAGGTGAAGAGAGTGATAGTTGTAAAGATAGAAAGGTAGGGGTGAATTCGAGAGAAATTCCAGGACTAGAGTAAACAGGATTTTACATTGCAAATAAATACAAGGATAACACCTATAATAGGGGTCGGGAACCTGTGGCTCAGGAGCCAGATGTGGCTCTTTTGATAACTGCATCTGGCTCGCAGACAAGTTTTTAATAAGAAAAATAATAACGTTAAAAATATAAAACATTCTCATGTATTACAATCCATTCATTTCCTACCACTCAGGTTCATGGTTGCAGGTGGCTAGAGCCAATCACAGCTGTCCTCCGGGACAACAACAAATTTTTATTGGATAAAGCATAATGTACACAGGTCATTGTATGGCTCTCACGGAATTACATTTTAAAATATGTGGTGTTCCTGGCTCTCTCAACCAAAAAAGTTCCCAACCCCTGACCTAGAGTACTAGCTTGAGTTGCTAAATGGAGTCAGTAGGTCAAAGTAAATTAGAAGTGGTTCAGTTATGTGGAGAAGGTTGTGAGTTCAGTTGGAGGCATATTGAATTGAGGTGCTTATAAGACACCACAACAGAAATATCAAATACAAGCTTAGATAAAGAATTTTGGAGCTCAAAAGAGAGTTTAGGGCTGGAGTTATGAATCTGAAAGTCATCTGTCTACTAATATTAGCAGAAGCTCTGGGTCTATTGCCTAGGGAAATTATATAGTTTTGGAAGAAAAACTGAGAAAGCAGTTTAGAAGTGAGCATTAAGGAACTCCAGCTTTATAGGTTAGTAGAGGAAGATGCACTGGAACAACAAGCAGGATGATAAGGAAAAAAAATATTGTCATAAAAATCAAGAGAATTGACAAATATTTTTTAGAGTGAGATGGATAGACAGGGAGGGAGAGGGATGAGAAGCATCAACTTATAGTTGCAGCACTTTAGTTGTTCATTGATTGCTTTCTCGTATGTGCCTTGACCCGGGGGGAGGGGGGGAGGCTCCAGCCAAACCAGTGAACCCTTGCTCAAGCCAGAGACCTTGGGCTTCCAGCCAGCAACCTTTGGGCTCAAGCCAGTGACCATAGGGTTATGTCTATGATCCCACGCTCAAGCTGGTGACCCATGCTCAAGCTGGATGAGCCCATGCTTAAGCTGGCAGCCTCGGGGTTTCAAACCTGTGTCCTCAGCATCCCAGGCTAATGCTCTATCCACTGCAGCACCGCCTGGTCATATGAGAAGTGACAAATATTTAAAAACATTTAAAAATATTTAAGAAGCAAATGATCAAGAGTGTCAAATGCAACCAAGAGATCAAAAAAGATGAAAACTTAAAATATATTGGATCTAGTAACAGCTGGAAATAGGTTGAAGAATATTTGCAAAAGTGAAAACTTTTAGAAAACAAGTAGAGATAGTTTATTTGGGAAGTTTTGCTGTGCCAGGAAGGGGAGAGAGGTATGGTGGTAGCTAGAACAAAATACAAGACAAAGGGAAATCTGTGTTTTTGTGTCTTTGTTGTTGTTGTTATTTGTTTTTTTAATGTGAGAAGCCATTGGAGAAAGAGAAGGTGTAGACTCAAGGAAGAATTTGAAAGGCTTGGCAAATGGTGAAGGTTTTAGCAGAGAAGGTTTTTAGCAGAGTTGAAGGTTTAGCAGAGAAAGCCAGTGACTTAAAGAAAAACAAAATTGTTTCCACAGTTTTGACACTGGAATCAGGAACTGCCTATCTAGAAGAGTATAATAGAATTTAATTATTAGAGAAACATATGCAATGTTATTTTAAAACAATTTGTAGAGAAGCCATGGTTTTAATGCTGAATTAGATGATTTTTTTTTAATAATTTTATTTTTTTAATGGGGTGACATCAATAAATCAGGATACATATATTCAAAGATAACAAGTCCAGGTTATCTTGTCGTTCAATTATGTTGCATACCCACCACCCAAAGTCAGATTGTCCTCTGTCACCTTCTATCTTGTTTTCTTTGTGCCTCTCCCCACCCCCTATCCCTCTCCCATTCCCCCCTCCCCCCCGTAACCACCATACTCTTATCAATGTCTCTTAGTTTCACTTTTATGTCCCACCTACGTATGGAATAATACTGTTCCTGGTTTTTTCTGATTTACTTATTTCGCTTCGTATCATGTTATCAAGATCCCACCATTTTGCTGTAAATGTTCCGATGTCATCATTTCTTATGGCTGAGTAGTATTCCATAGTGTATATGTGCCACATCTTCTTTATCCAGTCATCTATTGATGGGCTTTTTGGTTGTTTCCATGTCCTGGCCACTGTGAACAATGCTGCAATAAACATGGGGCTGCATGTGTCTTTACGTATCAATGTTTCTGAGTTTTTGGGATATATACCCAGATGATATTTTAAATTCCTTATATCCCTGTTCTGTACTTAGAGGGATTTGTGGAAATCTCTACTCGTCTGAAATAAGCTGAGGCTCTCAAAGATTGTTTCTTTCAGCAATGTTTTACAATTCATGAAATCTGTCCTTTTGGGCTTTTTTAAATATTTACAATCTCCATTTGGGTTTTGTGTCAC
Source organism: Saccopteryx bilineata (assembly GCF_036850765.1). Classification (NCBI taxonomy): domain Eukaryota; kingdom Metazoa; phylum Chordata; class Mammalia; order Chiroptera; family Emballonuridae; genus Saccopteryx; species Saccopteryx bilineata. Next base: position 265,137,984 of record NC_089490.1, on the reverse strand, counting down.
ATTCACTTTTTGTTTTTATTATATTTTTATTATATCCTGTTCTTGCCTTATTGACTGTATTCCTCTTCTAAATTCTCTTTTAACACACTTATTTTAAATTTTAAAATGTATTTTTCAGTTACATATGTAGTTACTCAAAAGTGAATTCTTCCATTCATACATCTGCTTATGCTTTTCATTGGCACTTCGTTTTCTGACATACTTTTTAATTCCTGACTGTGAGCTTATCTTCAGTGGAAGTCATTTCTCTTTGAATCTCAGGAGTCCTGAATTTGGGGGAATTGGGGCCAGTTTTATGTTTTACTCTACTACAGTCTTATGGTTTTCACTGGTGTAGGATCTAATGTTATTCTTTCTATTCAGGATTTCCCAGCTTCTTGGGAAGTGCTAATGCTGATCTCACACCCACAGAGTGCAGGTTTGGAGTACTGGTATTCTGCTGACTCTGTCCCAAGCAGCCGGCTTTTGTACCATACTCCTCAGACCAAACACCTTTCTAGTTCACAGCTATACATAGAACCTGGCCTGTATCTTCAACATATATATTAGGTTTTTGAACATTCTATGTGGCTCTTTTATTTAATTATCACTTGAGGGAGGCTTACTGCATTGACTTGTTTTCCTGTATCAACCAAAAGTAGATTTTGACAATATAAAAAACACTTCCAGTTGTTTCCTAAAATATTTTTTGATGACTAATATGGAAGCTAGCATATGTTAGCAATCCAAAACTGTCAAATTAGGAATACTCATTTATGCAAATTTGAAGTCATATTCTGAGACTAGAAATATAGATTCTTATGACACAACAATGACATTTATAAAAATTTGTCTTTTTTAGGACTTAGAAATGAAAGGAATTCTGTAGCATATATGTCTGCATATTTAAAGTAACTTCAATATACTGTTTCTTAATCACTGCTACTTTCTGATGATCTTAATAGCTAAGCTTTTTCCATAATAAGCATGGATTTTGTGTCAAACATTAAAAAAATGCAATGCAATAAGGCTTAGAGAAAGGTAGGCCAACTTCCAGTTTATGTGAAAGCTATAATGAAAAGATGGGTGGGAAGAATTTGTTCTAAGAATGAGTTCACAAAATCAGGTATTCAGGAAATGTATTTTCTATTATTTTTAATTGAAAGTTATTTGTACATAATAAATATGTAATGGAGATATGCTGAATGAATGAGTGAGTGAATTTAATTTTTATTTTGAGCCCTCTTCTATTGGAGGCTAGAAACTAAATCGTAATCAATATAGGGTTTTCTCCTCTCCTTTCCCCCTCGGTATGTGTCCTCAGTTTCTAGGGCCTTCAAAGTATCAGCATGTTGACAGGTGGGATGAATATTTGGCTTGATTGAAACAAACTAAGCTATCTACATGGTCTCTTTACTTTCTTCTTTGTATTGATTGATTGATTGATTGACCATTAAAGAACTGTCCACTCAGTGCTCTCTTCTGCTGCTCCTGTACTGTGCCTAAGCATGGGAGAATTCTGAAGCCTTGCTTCCTCCTTAGACTATATTCTAGAGATTGAGGTTGTGGGCTTCCCTGCTATCAAAACCCAAAATCTGATGGAATTTTCTATGCTGTTCACCATCCTCCTGCCAGTTTAAGCTGAGGTGAATATGTTGCAGAGTGCTTTCTCAGAGATCCTCCAGATTCCTGCCCCAAACCCACAGACTTTGTATCTAATATATGTTGAGCATAAAGGGATGGGGACAGGAGGAGCAGGAGAAAGATCCTTCATATCTATTATTTCTACTCAGAATCCTAAGCTTTTGAAAATCAAATGCCAAAAATTTAGTAATTTCCTTGTTACTTACATATTGCTGTGTCATCTTTTCCTTGAAGCAATAAAACATTATGTGTTTCTGCCTGAATGGAGAAGGGTCATGGGTAACAAATCCTGGAACAAAGAACATATTGTTTAATATATAAATGAGTTTTTTTGTTTTGTTTTGTTTTGTGTTTTTGCTATAAAGAAAATGAAGAAGTAAGGAATAAGGCAGGAAAAGAGGCCCAAGAGGTTTAGTAAAGAAGAGAGAAGACTAAATGAACTCTTAACTCTCTAAAGTAATGTGGGGCAGGCTGTGCTTTTGAGCAGCAGTCTTTAGTGGATCTGGGACTGATTGACAGCTGAAAGGATTGGCACTCGGGGCTTTCATGGCTTTTGTTGCAGACCTGTGTTCACTGTCCATGGCAGCCCAGTGCAGCTTCTTGCCTGCCTGGAAGTCAGAAACAAGGATCTTTTACTTCTTTTTAAAAATCCTCCAAAGTAGTAGAGGAATGCAAATCAAAATAAGAATGTGAAATCAAGAGATAGATTATTTTAAGACTTATGAGGATAAAAGTCAAAATTATTCATTATAAAATCAATGTATCCTCCTCCACTAAGATGAAAATTAGCTCCCAGTGATTTGGGTTTCAAAATATCTTAAGTAAATTCCCAAAGCAACTACTCTAGTTCAGGTTCTTGGTATCCCATTTCTTAGTTACTGCCTCTTTCTGCCACTTAGCATTCACTTTCGTGTAAATATTGTTTGTTTGTGTTTTGTTTTCTTTTTTAAAGAACTAGTGCATAGGCCTTATTTGCTTGATATGTTCACTGCAGCATTTCTAGTGCCTTGTGTGTCTCTGCTATGGAGTGAATTGTGCCCCCTCCCAAAAAAATTCATATGTTGAAGCTTTAGATACCAGTGTGACTATATTGGAGACAGGGTTTTTAAGATGTAATTAAGGTTAAATGAGGTCATATGGGGGTGATTGATCACATGGGATTTCTGGCCTTGTAAGAAAAGGAAGAGAGAGATGTATTTCCGCCCGCACAGCAGAAAGGCCACGTGAGCACACAGAGAGAAGGCGAGTAGCTGAAAGTCAGGAAGAGAGTCTTCATCAGAGCCCAACCTTTTTTGGCACCCCGAACCCAGATTCCCAGCTTCAAGACAAAAAGTAAATGTCTGCTATTTAAGCTACCCAGTGCATGGTGTTTTGTTATTGCAGCCTGAACAGACTAAGAAGGCCTGAAATAATGCTTATTAGTTCACTCAATAAATATTTGTTGATTGTGGTGAAAATTAGCAGTGTTATGTTCAGGAACATAATGAAACTTCTCAGAATAGCACTTAATGGCCTCTACTGTCGGCTTTGCTGATCGTACAGTCTTTATCACAAGTACTTAGTTCTGCCGTGGAAGCACAAAAGCAGTACAGAGACCAGTGAGCATGGCTGCGTTCCAGTGAAATGTTATTTACAAAAACACAGGCAGAAGGCTGTATTTGGCTCATAGTCTGTAGATTGCCAATTCCTGATCAATAGCAACTGAGCCAACTTAAATCTCTAAGGAATATTTCCTATTCCTTATTGGAAAAGCTCTTGTTTAGTCAGACTGACAGTCTGACATACTCCATGGTTTTCCCTTGCTATCTACCTAAATCAAATTTCTTTTCCACTTCTATACTTAATTCCAATTTCTATTTTTCTCTTCAGGTCCAGGAATTAACAAAAAATAAATAAAGCATAGTCCATGTTCACAAAGGTCATATAAATGTGATAGAAGACATGTGTAGACAGTTAATATAGGTATTATGAAAGGTACAAAAAGAATATTAGGGGCATAAAGAAGAAGGTAGAACATTCTTACAGAATGTAGAGTACTAAATGAAGAGTGGTCAGGCCTCAAAGAGGAAGGGGTAAGGTGCAAGATGGAACTGCACAAGGAAGGAGACAGGAGACAGGGAGAAGGAACAGGTCCAGGGAGGGGAAGGCAAGCAAAAAAAAAAAAAAAAAAAAAAAAAAGGAAAAGGAAAAAGAAAAGCTGAAATATAAAAGAATGTGAGGTCATTTTATTTATGTAAAACATGTCTTTCTAGTTTAAAAAATAAGAGTTCAATACCTACTAACTTACATAGGTAGTCATGATATGTTGGTAAGTGATAACAGTAGCAGGAGTATGTTATGTGCACCTATGCTTTTATTTTTTGTGTCAGCCAAGAGCAGGTGTGAAAGGATTTACCAGTTGGCTCAGGGTTGATTGTTTTTGGAAAGTAAGGAGATATCAGGCGGAGTGGAGATGGTCATTGTGATTTTAGTTGTAAATAAAAGAAACTTGACTGGCAGGAGCAGCATTTATTTTTCTCTTAAAATAAGCCTAGTGATAGTGATTTTCTGCAATCAAGGATGCAGACCAGGTGGTGGCATAGTACATAGAGCATTGGACTGGGATGCAGAGCACCCAGGTTAGAAACCCCGAGGTTTCTGGCTTGAGTGCGGGCTCTCTGGTTTGAGCACAGCCACCAGCTTGAATACAAGGTTGCTGACTTGAGCAAGGGATCACTCGGTCTGCTGTAGCCCCCACCTCTACCCCTATCAAGGCATATATAAAAAAAGCAATCAATGAACAACTAAGGTGTCACAACGGAAAAGTGATGCTTCTCATTTCTCTCCCTTCCAGTCTTCCCCCCTCTCTCTGTCTCTCTCTCTCTCTATCACACACACACACACACACACACACACACACACAAAGGATGCAGACAGATCCTAACTTTGTCTCCACTTTTCCTTCTGTTCTCATACACATCGCCTCATGTTGCAAGATGACTGACACAGAGCCAAATATCAGGATCACTTTGTTCAAAGAAATGAAAGGGATAGTATCAGCTGTTTTTTTTCTTTTTATATGTGGAATCTAATGACCAAAACAAAGTAGAGACAGCCTCATGATACAGAGAACAGATGGACAGCTGTCAGAAGTGGGGGGGGGGAGGTTTGCAGGTGGGGTGTGATTTGTGAAGGCATTAAGCAAAGAAAAAAAAAGACTTACGGACACAGACAACAGTATGGTTATTACCAGAACGAAGGAGTAGGGGAGAGAAGGGCGAAAGGGATAAATGGTGATGGAAGATTTGACTTAGGTTGGTGAACATGCAATATGATATACAAATGATGTATTGTAGAATTGTATCCCTGAAACCTAAAGAATTTTATTAACCAGTGTCACCCCAGTAAATTCAATTTAAAAAAAAAATTGTTGCATGCCAACCAGTTGGCCTCTCGACCTAAAACGAGTCAGATTTCTAAACATTATATGTAGTATGAAAAAAGGAGAAGGGAAGAAGATGGTGGTAGGGTCTTCATTTTAAACATAGCAATCGCAACCACTGGTTAGTAACCTACTTTGGTCAGTTACCTGTGAACTGATTTACCTGAATTGTTAATGTTTTACTTGAGGCTGGATGGAGGTTTCTCTGCACTGAAAAAGAGGGTGAAAATTTCCCTTCCCTCTAAGAGACACATACAGTGATGTGTTCCAGATTCCATTTCGTAAGCTCTGTCTGGCAGCAGTACAGCAAATGGACCATAGAGATGGTGAAAGAGGAGAGACTGTGTTCATACGAGAGATGATGGGGCTGAACTTCCCCAATAGTAATGGGAAGAAGGCAGGGGAGAAAAATGTAGAGCTGTTCAGCTCGTGGAATCTATACGAACTGATTGTTGATGAGATGTAGAAAGTGAGGATAGAGGAAAAATCTGAAATGATTGCTAAATTTCTTTCTCTGATGAATAACAATTGGATTGTGGTAACAATGACTAAGATTTTTAATGACATGCAGGTTGAAGGGAGAAGTTAACTTACCTTTGAACACGCTATGTTTCCCTATACCTGGGTGGCAAATCCATAGAGGGGTGGATGTCCTATAGATTAATGGATATCCATAGACAATGGATTTGGGGTTTAGGAGAGTCTGAGGGCTAATGCTAGAGATTATTGAGTCATCAACATAACAGGTAATGCCTAAAACTGTATAGGAATTCATGATGAGATTGCTGAAAGGAGAACATGTGTTGTTAGAGAAGAAGAGGTCCAAGTCTTGGCACTACAGAATACCGGCATTTAGCTGGTGGCTAAAGGAAGAAATGCCAGAAAAAGAAACAGGGTTAGAAATTAAAAGGTGACTTCATTCAAGTGGCATTCTTGAGAAGGAAATTTTAAGAGAAGAGATTGACCCAACAATGTTAAATGCTGAGAATTGTTGAATACAATGATAAAAATAGTATATTGGATGTGACATTTAGGTCATAGATGAGTTTTGGATAGAGCAGTTTTATTTTAAGTGAGTAGCAGGAAAGAATAGACAGAAATGATACTCTTTTCTTTCCATGAACTTGATTCTAAAGAGAAGGAGAAAGGTCATTCCTTCTAGCCTGATGGAAGTGTAGCATCCATTGAGAGACTTTTCTGTTGTTTTTAATAAAACATATTTGTATCTGTGTATCTTATTTAGGGAAGAAGAACATGTCAAGAGAGGGGATAATCTTAATTTTGTATTTTGTTTTTTTAGAAGTATAGTTGACATATATCATTATATTAGTTTTAGGTATACAACATCATAACGACATTTGTGTGTGTATATTGCGAGCTGATTATTTCTAATTTTTTGAAGAAACTTCTTACTATTTTCGGTAGTGGCTATGTCAATTAATAATCCCACCAATAGTGCATGATGAGCATTCTCATTTCTCTGTATCCTCACTGAGATTTGTTATTTCTTATCATCTTTGGTAATAACTATTCTAACAAGTATGAGTGATAGAGTGGTTTTTATTTGCATTTCCCTGATGCTTAGGGATGTTGAGCATCTTGTCCTATATTTGTTGGCCATTTGTATGTCTTTAGAAAAATGTCCATTCTTTTCAAATCAGGTATTTTTGCTCTTGAGTTGTATGAATTCTTCATATTTTTTTAGATACTAGCCCCTTATCAGATACATAATTTGCAAATATTTTCTCCCATTCTGTAAATTACCTTTACATTTTGTTGACGATTTCCTTTGGTGTACAGAAGCTTTTTAGTTTGGGGTATTAGTTTTGTTAGTTTAAAATAAAGACAGTTTATACACAGGAAAATCACTAGGAATACATATACATACATATATTTGCATATCTATTTAAATTTCATTAGTGATTATTCTGGCTAGTGGGTAGCTTTCATTTTTACTTTGTATTTTACTGTATTTCCTAATTTTGCAGAATAAATATTTAGTGTGACTCTAAACCAGGGGTCCCCAAACTACGGCCTGCGAGCCGCATGCAGCCCCCTGAGGCTATTTATCTGGCCCCCGCTGTACTTCCGGAAGGGGCACCTCTTTCATTGGTGGTCAGTGAGAGGAGCACATTAACCATCTCATTAGCCAAAAGCAGGCCCATAGTTCCCATTGAAATACTGGTCAGTTTGTTGATATAAATTTACTTGTTCTTTATTTTAAATACTGTATTTGTTCCTGTTTTGATTTTTTACATTAAAATAAGATATGTGCAGTGTGCATAGGGATTTGTTCATAGTTTTTCTTATAGTCTGGCCCTCCAACAGCCTGAGGGACAGTGAACTGGCCCCCTGTGTAAAAAGTTTGGGGACCCCTGCTCTAAACATATTTGATAATGTTAAGAGTTATCTGTATTCCTCCTATATTCTGTTGGTGGGTTAATAAAGAGTTGACTGGATTCTTCTATTCCCAATATCTCACTTAAGATATGCTCTGTCTTTGAGCAACAAGTAATCAATTTTCTACGATTGATTTATTCAGCAATATTTACTTTGTTCTTACTACATGGCATGCACTCTTCTTGGCACTTGAGTTTACATCAGTGTAAGTAAAGCAGACAAGGGTTCCCCCTCATGGAGTTTACATTCTAGCAGAGAGGTTAAATAATAAACATAACAAGTGAAATTATGTATATATTAGAAATTGATAAATGTCATGGAAAAAAAGAGCAAAGTAGAAGTGTCAGAATGAGAGGGAAACATGTTATGGTATTAAATAGGGGTAGTTAAGGTAGATCTTAGAACTAAGAATTGATCAGACTTGAAGGAGGTGAGAAATCTATCTGCAAAAAGCATTCTAGACAAAACAGTAAATGTCAATGTCAAAAAAAAGAGTGTGGGTCTAAGGTTAAGAGTAAGACCAACAAGGAGGTCAGTGTGTCTGGAGCACGGTGAAGAGGTCATAGGAGCTGAGTCCAGAGAAGTAAGCATGGCTGGGAAGGATTATGCAGGATCTGTAGGCCACTGTAAAGACCATAGATTGTACATCAGGTAGTTTTGTAGCCTTGTAGATTTGAGCAATTTGTGACATGATTTGATATTCTAAAATGATCCCTTTAGATTCTGAGTCCATGATAAACTATGGGGAAAATGGAAGGGAAGATTAAGCAAGGAGAACTGTAAGGAGGCTGTTGTAGGAATCTTGGCAAAAAATAATTATGAAATATATAGAAAAGCTGATAAACAAATTTGTGTTTGAATACACAATGTTAAATTTCTTAGATGCATTACAGAGAAGTGGTTCAGAGTTTGGGCTTTGAAGTCAAGCAGAGCTGTGTCTTAAGTTATCATGACCTTCACCTTAGTCACTCTGATCCTCAATTTCCTGATGTATACACTGATTGTCCTAATCTGTATGGGTTGCTGTAACAGAATTCCATACAGGGATTGGGTGGCTTAAACAACAGACATATTTTTCGGAATGCTAGCAGCTAAGAAGTCCAAGATCAAGTTGCCAGCAGATTTAATTCTTGGTGATGTCCCTTTTCCTTGCTTGTAGACAGCTCCCTTCTTGCTGTGTGCTCATGTGGCATTTCTTCAGTTGTGCATGGAGAGAGACAGAAAGCAAGATCTCAGTCTTCCTCTTGTTACAAGGCCACAAATCCCTTCATGAGGGTCCTACAGTCATGACTTCATCTAAACCTAACTACCTCCCAAATGCCCATACCTCTAAATACCATAACATGAAGGTTTAAGGATTCAACATATGAATTTAGGAGGACACAAACATTCAGCCCATACATAGAAGATAATAGTTATGAGAATGAAATCTGTTATTCTATATAAAAGCACTAATCACTATGCCTAACACATAGTAAATACTATTGTTGTAGAGTAGCTTTTTGTTTTTTTAACAATTTGCCATATTCTCTGAATTTTTAAGACACCATGGATTGACAGACAATTTAATCAATAAAGCCTTTGGGGAGAGGTTGGAGATTTTCAAATGAAAAACATATATCAGGTTAAAATCATGTGCCGATTCCAGAGATGTTAAAATTACAAAGATATCAGTCATATTTTTTGCTTTCAAATCCTATTTGTTGTAAACAAAGGCATTGCAGAGTGTTGCTTGCCCCAGCTTAGCCTCACATTGCCTCTGCACAAGTCCTACCTGCATTCATTAACTTTGAGATACCAGCAAATGGATCAGAAGTTGTCCTGCTACCAAGTGTGGCCTGTGCCCAGCCTGTGGCCTTCCTTATTTCTACTCATGTTACCACTTGGACTGGAGCTCTGATTCACTTAACTGGCACTTTGGTAACCATGTATCCTCTTTTCTCCCTTCCTTCTGGGTGTTAGACTCTAGAAACACACAGAATCCTAGAAATGCCATGACTGTCATCTCTGCCCTGCAACCGTTACTGCCACTCCCTGTTGTTTATATTTAGTCCTTTGATTGTTGAGTGTTGAAATGACAACAAAAGGTTTAGAATATTACATATACTTATTTGATAAAGCAGAGGCAGGATTTGATAGAACTGACTTCAGTTTTGAAAGAAATTTTGTGGGTAACAGCATGATACATAGCCATCATTATAGTATCCTATAGAATAATATTACCACTTTAAAAATTCTCTATGCTCTACCTGTTCATCCCTCTTTCTCCACAGCCCTGGCAACCATTGATCTTCTTTTTTTTTTTTTTTTTTTTTTTTTTGTATTTTTCCGAAGCTGGAAATGGGGAGAGACAGTCAGACAGACTCCCGCAGCATGCGCCGGACCGGGATCCACCCGGCACGCCCACCAGGGGCGACGCTCTGCCCACCAGGGGGCGTCGCTCTGTTGCGACCAGAGCCACGACCAGAGCCACTCTAGCGCCTGGGGCAGAGGCCAAGGAGCCATCCCCAGCACCCGGGCCATCTTTGCTCCAATGGAGCCTCGGCTGCAGGACAGAGAGGAAGGAGAGGGGAGGGGTGGAGAAGCAGATGGGCGCCTCTCCTGTGTGCCCTGTCCGGGAATCAAACCTGGGACTTCTGCACGCCAGGCCGACGCTCTACCACTGAGCCAACTGGCCAGGGCCATACCACATCTTCTTTATCCAGTCATCTATTGAAGGGCTTTTTGGTTGTTTCCATGTCTTGGTCACTGTGAACAATGCTGCAGTGAACATGGGGCTGCATGTGTCTTTACACACCAGTGTGTTTGAGTTTTGTGGGTATATTCCCAATAGAGGGATTGCTGGGTCATATGGTAGTTCTATTTTCAATTTTTTAAATAAATTTTTATTAATTTTAATGGGGTGACATCAATAAATCAAGGTACATATATTCAAAGAAAACATGTCCAGGTTATCTTGTCATTCAATTATGTTGCATACTCATCACCCAAAGTCAGATTGTCCTCCATCACCTTCTATCTAGTTTTCTTTGTGCCCCCCATAACCACCACACTCTTGTCCATGTCTCTTAGTCTCGTTTTTATGTACCACCAATGTGTGGAATCCTGCAGTTCTTATTTTCAATTTTTTGATGAACCACCATACTTTTTTCTATAGTGGTTGTACTACTTTGCATTCCCACCAACAGTGGATGAGGGTTCCTTTTTCTCCACTGCCTCTCCCAACACTTGTGATTACCTGTCTTGTTAATAATAGTTAATCTAACAGGTGTAAGGTGGTATCTCATTGTAGTTTTTTTTTTTTCTTTTTTTTTTTCCGTATTTTTCTGAAGCTGGAAACGGGGAGAGACAGCCAGACAGATTCCCGCATGCGCCCGACTGGGATCCACCCGGCACGCCCACCAGGGGCGACGCTCTGCCCATCAGGGGGCGATGCTCTGCCCCTCCAGGGCGTCGCCCCATTGAGACCAGAGCCACTCCAGCGCCTGGGGCAGAGGCCAAGGAGCCATCCCCAGCGATCGGGCCATCCTTGCTCCAGTGGAGCCTCGGCCGTGGGAGGGGAAGAGAGAGACAGAGAGGAAGGAGGGGGAGGAGGTAGAAAAGCAAATAGGCGCTTCTCCCATGTGCCCTGGCCGAGAATCAAACCCGGGTCCCCCGCACGCCAGGCCGACGCTCCACCGCTGAGCCAACCGGCCAGGGCCTCATTGTAGTTTTGATTTGCATTTCTCTAATAGCTAATGAAGATGAGCATCTTTTCATATATCTGTTGGCCATTTGTATTTCTTACTGGAAGAAGTATCTGTTCATATCCTCTTCCCATTTTTTTAATTGAATTGTTTGTTTGTTGTTGAGTTTCATGAGTTCTTTGTATATTTTGGATATTAGACCCTTATCTGAGCTGTTGTTTGAAAAATCATCTCCCATTTAGTTGGCTATCTATTTTGTTGTCAGTTTCTCTTGCTGTGCAAAAACTTTTTAGTCTGATGTGGTCCCATTCATTTATCTTTGCCTTCACTTCTTTTGCCTTTGGAGTCAAATTCATAAAATGCTCTTTAAAACCAAGGTCCATGAGTTTAGTACCTATGTTTTCTTCTATGTACTTTATTGTTTCAGGTCTTATATTTAGGTCTTTGATCCAATTTGAATTAATTTTAGTACAAGGGGACAAACTGTAGTCGAGTTTCATTCTTTTGCATGTGGCTTTCCAGTTTTCCCAGCACCATTTGTTGAAGAGGCTTTCTTTTCTCCATTGTGTGTTGTTGGCCCCATTATCGAAAATTATTTGACCATATATATGTGGTTTTATTTCTGGACTTTCTATTCTGTTCCATTGGTCTGAGTGTCTATTTTTCTGCCAATACCATGCTATTTTGATTGTCGTGGCTCTATAATATAATTTGAAGTCAGGTATTGTAATGCCCCCAGCTTTGTTCTTTTTCCTTAGTATTGCTTTGGCTATTTGGGGTTTTTTTATAGTTCCAAATAAATCTGATGATTTTTTGTTCCATTTCTTTAAAAAATGTCATTGGAATTTTAATGGGAATTGCATTAAATTTGTATATTGCTTTGGGTAATATGGTCATTTTGATTATATTTATTCTTCCTATCCAAGAACAAGGAATATTTTTCTATTTCATTATATCTTTTTTGATATTCCTTAACAATGCTTTGTAGTTTTCATTATATAGGTCCTTTACATTCTTTGTTATGTTTATTCCTAAGTAGTTTATTCTTTTTGTTGCAACCGTGAAAGGAATTATTTTTTTGAGTTCGTTTTCTAATGTTTCGTTGTTGGCTATTGGAAAGGCTGTGGACTTTTGTATATTAATTTTGTATTCTGCAACCTTACTGTATTGGTTTATTGTTTCTAGTAATCTTTTTGTGGAGTCTTTGGGGTTTTCAATGTATAAGATCATATCATCTGCAAAAAGTGAAACCTTTACTTCATCTTTTCCGATATAAATGCCTTTTATTTCTTTATCTTGTCTGATTGCTCAGGCTAGAACTTCTAGCACCACGTTGAATAAGAACGAAGAGAGTGGACAACCCTGTCTTGTTCCTGATTTAAGGGGGAAAGTCCTCAGTGTTGTGCCATTTAATATGATGTTAGCTGATGGTTTATCATAAATGGCCTTTATCATGTTGAGATCTTTTCCTTCTAGACCCATTTTGTTGAGTGTTATATATTTTATCGAATGCCTTTTCTGCATCTATTAATAGGCTTATGTGGTTTTTGTTCTTTGTTTTGTTGATATGGTATATTACATTAACCGTTTTACGTATGTTAAACCATCCTTGAGATTCTGGGATGAATCCCATTTGATCATGTTGTATTATTTTTTTAAGATACATTTATTTATTTATTTATTCATTTTTAGAGAGGAGAGAGAGAGAGAGAGAGGAGAGAGAGACAGAGAGAGAGAGAGAAAGGGGAGGAGCTGGAAGCATCAACTCCCATATGTGCCTTGACCAGGCAAGCCCAGGGTTTCGAACCAGCGACCTCAGCATTTCCAGGTCGACGCTTTATCCACTGCGCCACCACAGGTCAGGCGTATTATTTTTTTAATATGTTGTTGTATTCGATTTGCTAGTATTTTGTTTAGTACTTTAGCATCTGTATTCATTAGAGATATTGGTCTGTAGTTTTCTTTTTTTGTGCCGTCCTTGCCAGGTTTCGGTATGAAGGTTATGTTGGCCTCATAAAATGTGTTTGGAAGTATTGCTTCTTCTTCAATTTTTTGGAAGACTTTGAATAGAATAGGAACCAAGTCTTCTTTGAATTTTTGATAGAATTCACTAGTATAGCAATCTGGGCCTGGACTTTCATTTTTGGGGAGGTTTTTAATAGTTTTTTCTATTTCCTCCCTGCTTATTGGTCTGTTTAGGCTTTTTGCTTCTTCATGACTCAGTCTAGGAAGGTTGTATTGTTCTAGGAATTTATTCATTTCTTATAGATTGTTGAATTTGGTGGCATATAGTTTTTCATAGTATTCTACAATAATTCTTTGTATATCTATGATGTCTGTGGTGATTTCTCCTCTTTCATTTTAGATTTTGTTTATATGAGTCCTTTCTCTTTTTTCCTTGGTGAGTCTTGCCAAGGGTTTGTCAATTTTGTTGATCTTTTCAAAGAACCAGCTCCTTGTTTTATTAATTTTTTCTATAGTTTTTCTGTTCTCTATTCCATTTATTTCTACTCTGATTTTTATTATCTCCTTTCTTCGGCTGGTTTTGGGTTGTTTTTTTCTTTTTCTAGTTCCTTAAGATGTGAAGTTAAGTAGTTTACTTGGGTTCTCTTGTTTGTTCATATAGAACTGAAGTGATATGAACTTCCCTCTTATCACTGCTTTTGCTGCATCCCAGAGATTTTGATATGTAGTATTGTTATTTTCATTTTTCTGTATGTATCTTTTGATCTCTGTTCTTATTTCTTCTTTGACTCACTCATTTTTTAAAAGTATGTTTAGTTTCCACATTTTTGTGGAGTTTTTTTACCTCTTTTTTGTGGTTGAATTCTAGTTTCAAGGCTTTATGATCAGAAAATATGCTTGGTACAATTTCAGTTTTTCTGAATTTTCTGATGTTTTTTTCGTGGCCCAACATATGTTCAAATCTTGAAAATGTTCCATGTACACCAGAGAAAAATGTGTACTTTACCATTTTGGGATTAAATGTCCTGTCAGTGTCTACCATATCCAATTACTCTAGTGTTTCATTTAAGGCCAATATTTCTTTATTGATTTTCTGTTTGGATGAATAATCTAGAGCTGTCAGTGGTGTATTGAGGTCTTCAAGTATGATTGTATTTTTGTCAGTTTTTGTTTTTAGGTCAGTCAGTAGCTGTCTTATATATTTTGGTGCTCCTTGGTTTGGTGCATATATATTAACAATTATTATGTCTTCTTGATTCAGTGTCCCCTTAGTCATTATGAAATGACCATTTTTGTCTCTGATAACTTTTGTTGTCTTGTAGTCAGCATTGTTAGATAGGAGTATTGCTACACCTGCGTTTTTTGAATTATTTGTTTGGAGTATTGTTTTCTAGCCTTTCACTTTGAATTTGTTTTTATCCTTGTTGCTTAGATGTGTTTCTTGTAGGAAACAAACAGTTGGATTTTCTTTTTTAATCCATTCTACTACTCTGTGTCTTATTATTGGTGAGTTCAATCCATTTACATTTAGTGTAATTATTGACACTTGAGGGTTTCCTATTGCCATTTTATATATTGCATTTTGTTAATTTTGTATCTTGTTTGATTCTCTTTTGTTTTTCTATCATTTGTTTTTATTTGGTTGTAATCCATACTTCTTTCTTCTGTTACTTCCTTTTTCAAGTCATGTGCTTCTGTGGTGGTTTTTTTTAGGGGTGGTTACCATTAAGTAATGGAAAGGGTACCTACCATGTTCATTGTAGTACACTATCTCATGAGTGCTTCTGCACTCCATCCTCCATTGCTACTGTTAATCTTTGTCCTCTCCCCTTTTTTGTTTTTGTTGTCACAGTTTAAATTTAGTTTTATTGTGTTCTTGGTGGAGCTTTTACTTGTAGTTTTGTTTTGTTTTGTACTTTGTATCTGGTTGGAAAACCCCCTTTAGTATTTCCTGAAGTGGGGTTTTCTGATGATAAATTTCCTCATCTTTTCTGTTTCTGTGAATGTTTTTATTTCTCCTTTGTATATGAGGAAGTTCCTCTTTCAGATCTTTAAATATTGGGGTCCATTCTCTTCTAGCTTATAGAGTTTCTATTGAGAACTCTGATGATAATTTAATAGGCCTTCCTTTATATGTTGTATTCTTCTTTTCTCTGGCTGCCTTGAGAATTTTTTCTTTGTCGTTGGTTTGTGCCAATTTCATTATGATGTGCCTTGGAGTAGGTTTGTTAGAGTTAAGATAACTCGGTGTTCTGTTTGCTTCTTGAATTCGAGGCT
The DNA here is from genome assembly GCF_036850765.1 of Saccopteryx bilineata. Classification (NCBI taxonomy): domain Eukaryota; kingdom Metazoa; phylum Chordata; class Mammalia; order Chiroptera; family Emballonuridae; genus Saccopteryx; species Saccopteryx bilineata. Next base: position 265,122,612 of record NC_089490.1, on the reverse strand, counting down.
TTAGTTCTTTCCACAGTCTTGGGAAGTTCTCGTCTATTATTTGTTTGAATATGTTCTCCATTCCATTTTCTCTCTCTTCTCCTTCTGATATGCCTATTATTCTTATATTACTCTTTTTGATGGAGTCAGACAATTCCTGTAGGGCTTTCTTATTTTTTTTAATTTGTGAGTCTCTTCTTCTTTCTGTTGTGCCTCAAGTTGCCTGTCTTCTATGTCACTAATCCTCTATCCGTCTTGCCTGTTCTATTAGCTAAGCTTGTTACCTCGTTGTTCAGTTCATGAATTGAGTTTTTCATCTCTGTTTGATTTGTTTTCATAATTTCAATTTCCTTGGTAATATATTCTTTGTTTTCATTGTGTTGTTTTCTGAGCTCCCTAAATTGCCTTTCTGTGTTTTCTTGTAAATCTCTGAGTATTTTTAGGATTTCTATTTTAAATTCTCTGTCATTTAACTCCAAGGTTTCCAATCTATTAAAAATTTTTTTCTATAGATTTTTCCTCATCTAGCTGTGCTACATCTCTTTTGTATCCATGGTATTCGATTTTCTTTTCCTTAATGACATCTGAGGGTGGTTTTGTTATTAGCACTAATAAGAATTAATAAAGAATAGAAAGTAAAAAAAATTGACAAAATAATTCAAAAAATTATGATTTCCTTTTTTTTTTAAGAAAATACCATGAAGAACTGAGAATTATATTATGCTAAATGAAACAAAAACTACCTATAATGGAGGGCCTGAGTTGGGGAGAAGTGACAAAGGGGCAAAAAACGAGGTAGGGACCCACAAAATGCAAAAAAGGAAAAAATTTGGATCAAGAATAAAATAATTTGCTTGTAAGTAATGGTCAAATGAGAGAGATAGTGAAAGAGATAGGAAGGAAACAAGAAAAAAAATACTATTGTATTAAGTCGAACCACAACTACACAGAATGAATAGCCAGTGTTGGGGGGAATGCTAATGAGTTAAAAAGCAAAGTACAAAGCACACAAAATGCCAAAGAAAAAATTTGAATCCAAAATAAAATAATTTTTTCGTGAGTGAGGATCAAATGAGAGGAAAAGTAAAAGAGAAAAGGAGAAAGTAAGAGAGAGGGAGAGAAAAGAAAAAATGAGAAATGTAACACTTATGGGTAATGTAGTTCAAGATAAAGAGAAAAGAATAAGACAAGCAGAGGATAAAAGGACTAAGATGGAAGAAAAAAATAAAGATAAGAAAATTAATGAAACAAAAAAAAGTGGGAAAAGTTATAAAGACAATGGACTATTCTTGATTTTGAAAGGTTTTCTTCTTCATTTTTCTTTCTTCTCCGTTTTCCTGGTAAGTGTCACTGTATCCCAGGCTCTGCCCCTGTGTCACACTTAGGTAGAGATTTGCAGTTGATATGTCACTATGGCGATGTCATATACTAGGCCTCAGTCTCGTTGGTAGTCAAAGCTTGTTAGCATTTGAAGGCTCCAACAATGGGAGAGTCTGTTTTCCCACAGCCTCTCTTCTAGTCTCTCCTTCCTGAATTAGCAGCCTGGTGATCCAGCTATGAGGTTGCCCCTGCCACTGCCTGGATTGTAAGAGGCTCAAAGAGCTGGCAAATCCCCTCTCTATCCCCACTCAGCACAGGGCTCTGGGTAAGGCTCTGCCAGCTTAATCAGGCAGGGCTGGGAGCCAATTGTTCTCAAGGTGTCTTTCTGTGAGCCTCCAGGCATGTCTAGTATGCCTTAGTACTCTGTGGGACCACTCTCCCCAGGCTTTTTGCACTTTGTAACCTGTATTGGCTGGGAAGAAGATGCCCTAGTTGCTGCCCGCAAGAACAGGAGGCCTTAAAAGCTGCCAAATCCCTCCTTTTAGCACACAGCCCTGAGTATGAAAGTTCTGACAATCAGAGCCACCAGCTTAAGCAGGTAGGGGGGCGTGTTGACTTCTGTTCAGGCTCCTTTCTAAGGTTCCCTGAGTATACCTAGTTAAATTTGCCTTAGCGTTCTGTGGGATTGCTCTCTGCAGGCTTCTCCCTTGTTAAAAATCCTACAGCCTAGCCTGCCCAACTTCTGCAGTGTTCTTTGAGGTCTGTTCCTAGGAATGTGTTTTTCACCCTGTATCAGCTGGTAGGAAGTTGCCTCTGCCACTACATGCAGAGCAAGAGGCACAAAAAATATCACATGTCTTGTCTTAGATTGCTGACCTAAGAAAGAAGACTTTGTCAGCCAGAGCCACATAAGCCAGTTGGGCAGTGAGAAGACTGGGTTAAGCAAATTTCAGCGACTGGATCCGCAGATCTGCTCCAGAGACAGTCTGCAAGCTGCCCGTGTGCCCCTCCCCCTAAAACTCCCATATTTTTTCTTCCCTGGGAATGTTTTTTGTTAGCCTGAATGGCTGGCAGAGGCACCCCACCCACCCGGAGAGGTCTGGGGCATGGGGAAGTTTGCTTTCGCACACTCCCCGCATGCTGTTGTTTGGGGAGCAGGAATTACACCGAGACTCTGGCCACAGCCCACGCAGAAGTCTCTGACCCTGCTCCTCTGTCTGGGAATGTGGGCACCCACGCCCAAGGGGCTAGGAGGAACCACTCTCACACTGTCCATGCTTGCCCGCCTTTGCCAAGGTCTGGTGCTGGCGTTAGCTCGTGTGGGCTGAGTTGCCACAGGCACACTCTTTCCTTGTCTTGAATGTCTGTGCCTCAGCCTAGCTCTTTACACGCCCCCAGCCCTCACTTTCTCTAGATCCAAGTGAAAGCAGCCCTTGCTCAGGTCAGTGAGGAAGGCGGAGTGTTCTGTTCTCCATCTTATTTCCTTCAGGGTTGATTATATATTTAGCCACCTTTTTGCCCAATCATACCTTTCTGTTCATTGTGTGGGACTTACAGACACTCCTGGGATCATTTTTTCTGTCTTGAGTTGAAGAACTTGTTGAAATTTTGGGGAGAGGTATTGGGAACGCTCCTCATGGCGCCATTTCTCTGACGTCACTCGCATTGTTGTATTTAATTTCTTAATATTTTGTTAGAATTTTTGCAGTTATGTCATGAGGGATATTGATTTATAGTTTTCTTACAAGGTTTTTGTCTGGTTTTGGTATTGAGGTAATGCTGGCCCCATAGAACGAGTTAGAAAGTATTCCTTCTACTTGTCTTCTCAAAGAGATTGTAGAGAATTTGTATTCTTTCTTAAATGTTTGGTAGAATTTGCCAGTGAACCCATTTGGCCCTGGTGCTTTTTCTTTTGCAAGGCAATTAATATTGAGTTAATTCTTAATTCCAAATGTAAGACAAAAGCATTAAGTAGGTGGCAAGAAAGAGGCCCTTGATCTACTTAGGAAATTCTACTGAAAGACTGAAGAATGTAGATCAAAAAAGTGTCCTGGATTTGGCTGCACAGAGATTGTTAGTAACTTAAACAACAGCTTCTGCAGAGTGCTGAGAGCAGAACCCAGTTAGAGTAAGCTGAAGTGTGGCTAGCAGGTAAGGAAGCCGAAACCACATGTAATACGATCAAGTCTCTTGGGAAGTTTTGCTTTGAAAAGAAAGGAGTAATATAGCATGAGCTAGAGAAGTTTGGGGTTTGTTTATGTTTTGGTTTTATTTTGATGTGAAAGATATGAGAGCATGTCATGTATATTAATATGAATCAATAAAAGTGACAAAATATTCATTCAAATATAAGCAGAATGCTACCAAGATAATTTTTGAAAATTTTTAATAAATGAAGAAACCAAGATCATGCATTTTGAAATTCTACCTGTGAAGATTTTAATTCTTCCTAAATTTACCTACAGGTTCAATACAGTTTCAGTAAAAATTCTCACCTAAAAAAATACTTAATAAGGTAATTCTAAATTTTATGTGGTCATGGAAGAGGCCAAGAATAGCAAAGACACTCTTAAAGGATAACAATAATATGAAAAAACTTCCTTCACCAGATATTGAAGCTTATTATAAAACTATAGTAAGAGAATCTTAGTATGGCATAGGAACAGATAGCAAAAAAATGGAACGAGATGAAATTTAGAAGCTTACCCAGACATGTTTGGCCTTTTCACAGATAACAACATGGCATTTCAGAGCAATGGAGGGAAGGAAAGTCTTTGCAATAAAAGAGCTGTACCAATTAAGAATTACCAAATAAAAATGGAATTTACCCCCACAGCATACCATACATGAAAATCAACTTCCAGTAGATTATAGGATTATAATCTATGAAAACATGCAAAATAATGGTATTTTAATGACCTTGGGAAAGGGCAAAAGCTTAAGTAAGCCACAAAAAGCTCTAACCACAAAGGAAAAATTAAGAACTTTATCAAAAAACATCATGAAAAGAGTACAAAGGCACACCAGAGAAACCAGGGGAAAATATTTGCAACACATCTAATCCATAAAAAAAAAAAAATTAAGTATAAATACTTATTCATCTAGAAGAAAAATCAGACAACCTAATAAAAAATAAATGGACTAAAGGTTCGCTGTGTCCTTCATAGAAGAGAAATCACCAGCAAGTAGCAGAAGGAGACTGGCCGAGGGGAAGCAAAGCCATCCGGACAAATCAAGTAACAGTTTATCTAGTAGAAAGGTTTTTCTGTATTCTCAAGGCTCTGCTGGCCTCATTGACATACCTTTTACATTTCATGTAACTTACACATAGTAAACCCAGTGCCTGTTCAGATGTTCATCATGATCTCCATTCCTCACAAATACCAAAGTAGGGGTTCCCTCCATGCCTCCATGGACTGAGTCCAGGCCTGGTTTGCAGAAATGTTTCTCAGAGTCCTAGAAAACACTGTAGGGCCTATAAGATGGACAGGGATGTGTTGGGGGAGAGAAGAGGAGGATGGCTGAGGCTAACATGTATTAAATATTTACTATGTGCCAGGCATGTGCTAAACATTTAGATGGATTGCCTCATTTAATACTCACAGAGGAGGAAATTGTGAGATTAATTAAGTAACAGGAACTCTGCTACAGACCTTGTGCTATTAACCTCTGTGCTGCCTCTTTCATAACTACCTCTTAATAACTTCTTTCTAACTATCCAGTGGCGGGGAGGGGCAGCACAGTCATCACGTTTCCCCACTGCGTGGCCAATCACAGAATTACTGCGAGTTTCTTTGCCTTGTTGACTTCCTGACATAACAGGCTTTGGCCTTTTTTTGGCTTTGAGGTCCAGGAAGGTGCAAAGTGTAGAATAGAGAACCTTCCATGCAGGATATAAAGATGAAGTATGATATCTTCTTGTCCTCACTTTTCGTCATTGGTGGGTGCCCATATAAGGCTTCATAACCTTGTAACAGTTTATTTGCTGTGTTGGGAGTGTGCTAGGTGAACAATCTGTAATCCTGGGACTGGTATGCCTAACACTTACTGAATGGTGCTGGTTAAATCAAGGTACAAGTATGCTTAATATATGTGGTTAGGTATATTTTAGCACTTAGCATTATATAAAAAGAGTCAGACTTATGAGTTTTTTCATGTACAGTATGTTTTCAGTTTCTTCTCACTTTGCAAGGTAACATTTCTGTTCATTTGACTATGTCACTGAAACATATTATGTGCTTTGCAGAAATATTTTCATACATTCTAACAGAATGTAAAGTCAGTCTCTATCAAGGAAACTAATCTCAAACTGAACTAAGAAAGATTGTTTTTGCTTGTGTTTTGCAGACTTTGACTAATGACATGAGTACAGATGATGAGAATGAATATGTAGAAGAAAAGGAAAGCTACATCTGTGCAGTGTGTCTGGATGTTTATTTCAACCCATACATGTGTTACCCTTGCCACCACGTCTTCTGTGAGCCCTGCTTACGAACTCTTGCCAAAGACAATCCTGCAAGCACTCCCTGCCCACTGTGTCGAACAATTATTTCCAGAGTCTTTTTCCAGACAGGTAACTATTTCCTTTAACCTGACTGCCTGATTATTCTGACTACCTCTTTGTCCCAGATCTAGAGGTATTTTATAACTATTATGAGCAAGTTATTGAAAATCATGTGCAGCATAATGTGTTACTCTCCAATCTAAAACAGTGCTTTCCCAACTCATAGAACTATGTTAAAATCATAGAATCATAGGTAAGAATAGGTTCTCGGCTCTAATCGCTCTTACTTTATACTGAGGTCTTTACTAAGACATCCTAAGTAGTTGTTATTCAGTCTTTACTTGGACTTCTCCGGTGTCAAGGATATTCCATTAAAATCTGAAGCGGCTCGGCTGATTGTTTATTCCTCATACTGCCTTCCACCACTACTCATTCTCTAGCCCTTGTTATTTCCTCAGGAGGCTCAGAGAATACATCTGTAAATAGCTGAGGAAAACTACCATGCCTTCCCCCACACTCCAGATGATCGTAAGGTCTTTCTTCTTGAATGAGAAAAGTAAAATTGGAGCAAGGATTTGTTTAGCTGATTATTGTGCAAAGATGTAATTTAACAGTATTTAAAACATCCCAAAGGAGAGGGGAAAAGCAAATCATGGATGTGGAACATAGAGAACTGCTAAGAAATAAGGGACGAGTGATACAGGTGAGCAGGTGAGACTGACATTTATAGAATGCACTACAGTGTGCTAAAAGTTAAAGGAAAAAATTTCTATCTTCATATTCTCACCTCAACCACAGAGGACTTAATGGGGACCAGAGTACATACCATACTTTATTAATAGTATATTGAAGATTACACATGGCACATTTCTCTTCCCTAAAAGAAAATTGAAGGATCCACTGTCAGGGAGAGTCAGATGATGAAGATAAGCTCTGAATATCCTAACCCAACCAGCCAAATGAAGACTTGCAAACCTGGTTTAAGGGTCAGTAATCAAATAAGGAGCAAGATAGACCTCTGTGATCTGCCTAGTGCATGTAGCTGAAACAAAATCACTGACCTGAACTTAGACCTGGAGACAAAAAGAGACAAAATGACATGCCAAGCATAGTGACTCTACCCAGTAGAGAAATGTGGTCAGAAGCATCAAGCTGTCATCAGTCTCACTAGACAGATTACTCTTCCTTTCATTGGAAAGAATAGGTAAGGGATAGAGAGCGAGGGAAGCAGTTCCATGAGAGGGCGGAATCTTACTGGAGATTTCCTCATTTCTGGCTTATATTGAAATAGAAGTGTTTTTTTTTTCCTAATACCAGAACCCTTGCTGGGTTCCTTGGAGTGGAAAAAGTAGAGGCACCAATGACATCACTTTCTCAGTGTTATCGCTATCTATGCAAGAAAGCATTCACTAAAAGCCTGTTTTAATAGGAAGCATCTAGGCTGTAAACATTATGATCTAGGCAGATGTTGTCTTTGCCTTCCATGATCTAATTTAACACTGATAGTTATTTTAAAATTGCTTTCCTTAACATCTGAAAACAATAATGACTCATCTCTCTTGATTCATTCATCAAAACAGCAATGCCATATTTTTCTTTTTTAAATTTTATTTTTAGAGAGAGAGGAGAGAGAGAGAGAGAGAGAGAGATGAGAAGCATCAACTCATAGTTGCATCACTTTAGTTGTTTATTGATTGCTTCTCATACCTGCCCTACCGAGGGCTCCAGCCTAGCCAGTGACCCCTTGTTCAAGCCAGCAACCCATTGTTCAAGCCAGTGACCTTGGGCTTCAAACCAGTGACCTTTGGGCTCATGTCAGTGACCATAGGATCACGTTGATGATCCCACACTCTGTCAACCCTGCACTCAGTTTGATGAGCCTATACTCAAGCTGGATGAGTCCTCGCTTAAGCCAGCGAGTGACCTTAGGGTTTTCAACCTGTGACCTTGGCGTCTCAGGTCAATGCTCTATCCACTGTGCCACCACTGGTCAGGCACCATATTTTTCTTTATTTTCAAAATTGGTTCTTCTAAAATAAATCATATTGGGAATACATATTCTACTGAAATAAGTGTGTGGTTGTATACTGTAATTTAAAAGATGACAGTAATAATGGACTATCTTACTTAATACTTTATACCCTACCTTAAAAGGATTTGAGGTGTTTTAAAAGATATAATCAACAAAATAGCCTGACCTGTGGTGGCGCAGTGGGTAAAGCGTCAACCTGGAAACGCTGAGGTTGCTGGTTCAAAGCCCTGGGCTTGCCTGGTCAAGGCACATATGGGAGTTGATGCTTCCAGCTCCTCCCCCTTCTCTCTGTCTCTCTATCCTCTCTAAAAATAAAAAATAAAAAAAAATAAACAAAATAGCTGGGCAAGGGAATTTTTTTTTTTCTTTTCTTTCCGAAGCTGGAAATGGGGAGAGACAGTCAGACAGACTCCCGCATGCGCCCGACCGGGATCCACCCGGCACGCCCACCAGGGGCGACGCTCTGCCCACCAGGGGGTGATGCTCTGCCGCGACCAGAGCCACTCTAGCACCTGGGGCAGAAGCCAAGGAGCCATCCCCAGCGCCCGGGCCATCTTTGCTCCAATGGAGCCTCGCTGTGGGAGGGGAAGAGAGAGACAGAGAGGAAGGAGGGGGTGGGGGGTGGAGAAGCAAATGGGCGCTTCTCCTATGTGCCCTGGCCAGGAATCGAACCCGGGTCCCCCGCACGCCAGGCCGACACTACCGCTGAGCCAACCAGCCAGGGCCTGGGCAAGGGAATTTATTAATTGAAATGGAATATAAAGACCAGGTAAGGGGGGAAGGGCTGATAAATAAGCCATTGGGCCCTACATTGTGACTACAATTAGATGAACTGCTTGGTTTTAAATATTCTTGCTGCCTAAGGGGAAAAAAAGTACACAAATGATTCTCAGGATTCATGAAAGGAAACAAAGCAATTTCTTAGAGTAAGCAAAGGTTTCTCTGGTACTTTAAAAGGAATTTTTCATGTGATTTTTCCTCTAGGGTATAATGAAAGATGGAGTAGGCAATGTCCTTAAAAACATCTCAGAACAAATACAGTATCAGGTCTTCTAACATTGTGTTTATGGTGTTCTGTGATAACACCTAAGGGAATATCAGTATAAACTAGGGAAACCAACATTGCTAATCAGATAGCCAAAAATATGGTCTTTTCTCTTTTAAAAATAACTTTTAAAATTATATAAGTAAAATAATTCATTATAGCAAAATCAGAACATACAAATAAAATTACAAGTTCAAAATCCTTCATAGTCTTACCATTTAAAGTATCCTTTCAGAATATTTTATATACTTTTTTTTACAAAAATATTGAGATCATACTGTACATAAGGTGTTTAACCTGCTATGTTTTACTTAAAATTCTTGTGATTATATCCTTATCTACTTAAGGTATCTACTATTATGGGACATTTGGTTATTTATTATTTATTTGCTGATATATATGAATAAATATTTGCACACATCTCTGAGTATTTCCAGAAGTAGAATTGGTAGTTAAAGCCTATGTGTGTTTTAAGGCTATGTCTACATTGCAAAATTATGCTTCAAAATTGTTGCAAGCAGCAGTATACAAGGCCTTATTTGCTCTGTACTCTGGTTGTCTTTTTTGTCCCCATTTTGAAATCTCTTACCATGCTCTTTGCTGATTTTTCTTTTGATCTGCTCATCTTTTTCTTGTTTATTAGCAAAAGAAATTTTTAAGTAATGTCAGCGTAAAACTGTCCTATTTGCAAATCATTTTCCTGGTTTATACATTAATTATGTTTCTTGTACTTTAGGAATGTTTAGAACTGTATTTTTATATAGTCTCATTTAACAATCTTTTTCTTTATTATTTCTAATTTCAAAGTTAGGTATTAAAAAGCCTTTTCCACTACAGAAGTATATAAACATTCTTCTTGCCTATATTTATTTTAGGTATTCATTTTGTTCTCATTTCCCTACATTTCATTCTAGTCTACTTATTATAGTGCATGGTTAGATTAAGAGTACAGTACCTTTCTTCCGTTTCCTGAGGCATTTGTCTAATAATATTTGCTAAACAATCCATTTTTCCTATGCTGCTTGAATTGCCTTTCTTTAAAAAATAATAATAACACTAAAAATAACAATAATTACTAAAATGTGTATTTCTTGGAAGCTGTTCTGTTTCATTCAGATTTCTGTCTTGTACTATACCATAACTTCAATCTTATAATTACTATAGCTTGTTTAATAATGTACAAGTGAATTAAACTTATAGGTTATCTGGGGATAATTTACTTTTTTTGATAATTTGTATTTTTAATTGACATTGTTATAATATTGAGTAATTGTTATTATGGTATATTGCCTCTCAATAAAATTTCTGTAATTTCCTTCCAAAGCACCACTTTTATTAGCTTTATAGCATATTTTTTTGTTTTGCTGAGATTATTTTCCTCTTTTGGTTTTAGGTGCTTTGGTTGATATTTTGAGAAAGTTAGTTTCCAATCTTAGTCTATTCTGTTAACCTTACTGACCCTTGAGAGTTATTTAAGTGAATGAGTTAATCATCTCATTTCATTTATGTACAGACCAGGGGACAGTTATGGTCAAAGGTTAAAGTGGAAAAGCTGTCATTTTCTAAGGAACCTCAAGAGATTTGTCCAATTAATAAGGGGTTGTCATTTTTCCCATAACTTGTGTTTTAGGAAAATAAGGATTTTAAACCTAAACTGTAACATTCACTGGTTATGTGATCTTTCTTAAATTACTTAGCACTGTTGGATGCAAACTTGATAAAATACTTAACACTTAAAGGTGAGAAGTTGAATTAGGACAGGATATGTAGAACAAAGGGTAGAAGACATTAATATCGATTGTTTACTGGAGGTCAAGATATACTATTGAAAGTTGATAGAAAAAAAATTAGTAGACAATATTGGCTGTTAAAGAGTATGCATTACATCTTTGTTCCTAACATAGACCTCATTTTTTTTCAAGTAGTCAGCTCTCCCAACATAAACCAGATGGCTCATGAGTAGGATACTAAATATTCAAATGATAAATGAAATTATTATTATAAATATTACATATCAAAATGGATAAAATCTTAGTAATTTATATAGCTAATAAAATAGGAACTCCTAAATATTAATATCATTAAGCATCAGTAACATTCTATAATAACTCAGATATTTTAAAGTCCACAAATTTATTTTGACAAAATATCAAATATAGAATATTTGTTTTGGGTTTGGTTTTTTCCTTGTTGTATATACTTTTATCATCACTCTACATATTTAGCTAATGGGACTCACTAAACTAGATTTTAACTTTGAACAATTTACTAGGAAAGGATATGAAAATTAGGTTTGATTTTATTTTCAGAGGACACAGACTTTCCTGGTTGACCTCTCTTTTCCCAGCATGCAGAGCTCCTCTTGGCCCCAAATTCCATAGGGTATGCAGTTACTAGTGGTAGCAGACCTTTCTGCCACCCCAGGGCAAGAACCTGCCATGTCTGAAGAGCTGGTTCTTACTTAAACTTATATTGTTCATATTTCTTTGAGTCAAACTAGTCATGTTCTGTTGAATACAAGCTATAATAGTAGACTCATGTTTTTTATCTAACTTGTGTTGTTTCCATACACATGAGCATGTCTTGTTGCCTCATCTAGGTAAATGAATTTCACTAGGAGATTATGGTCATTAGCAAATGAGACTTTCTTGCCCTACTAGCAGAGCTGCAAAGTAAGCATGGCCTTGAAGCCTTGCTGATAGTTTTAAGACAGTTTGTGGCTCTTCATTGGTACATGGTAAAGTGAGCTCAATGCCAAGATATATTAGCCCTTCTCCATTCCTATGTAAGGAAAATATCTCAGCTCTCCTTGACACAGCATCCTAACTCAGTTTTACTCTTGCTACTGTCCAATTATACAAAGAAAGCTGTTTAAGGTTGAAAAAAACAGTAAAATCGACATATTATATTGATTGTATAAGATAATCAGTTATATGAGTGAGATTTTATAAGAGTGAGATGAGATTATAAAATTTCTAAGGATCATCTCACAAGAGATTACTAAACAGAAAACTATGTTAAGACATGAGGATTCAGCTTTAGCTGATAAAGATTATTTTGTTAGACTCTGATCCCCAGTCTTGTCTGTTTCTTGCAAATGTACTTTATTATCAATAAATCTCCTAGTGCTAAATAATGCCTGTGAATAAGCATGCACAGCACCTATTAAAATAAGAAACAGTTGGATCTCCACTCAAAGTTAGGACCCTTCCTATGTGTATACAGTTGACCCTTGAATACTATGGGTTGGAACTGAGTGGGCCCACTTACCCATGTATTTTTTTCAATAAATCAACCATTGTTTCTTCATATCCCCAGGTTTTGCAGTCACAGAGTCAACCAACCATGGATCAAAAACTATTTTTGATCCTCATTTGGAAGTATGTGCTGCAGGGGCCCAACTGTATGCATTGCTCTGTGCCATTTTATATAAGGGACTTGAGATCCACAGATTTTGGTATCTGCAGGGGACCCTAAAACCTGCCCCCATGGATATCTAGAAATGACTATAGTTATATTTGGGTGGGGGTCAAAATTTATATGTAGATTTTTTACTGTATGAGGGTCAGCACCCATAATTAGTCAACTGTAATGCAATACTGTTGGAGAAAGTAGTTTGTTTTTTTTAACTATTATAACACGCTGCAGATTTCCTTTTTTGTCAGATTATTTTTACAAATGGCCTCATTGATGAAATGAAATATTATGTTTTCAAACAACATAGAACTCAGAAGAGAATTATCAGGGGGAAAAACTTTTTTAAGAATGAGAAGTAATTTTAAATGGGTAAACAAGTCCTTTAATATCTGAATGAGATGGCTGGACACATATATCCTAGTTTTTAAATTAGAACATAATAACAGTGGTTCCAGCTAAATGAGTATGCCCTATGTTTATTATAATACTCATGATATTTTCCTTCTTAATAAGACTGTAAGGCCTGAATTAATCCTGTTACAGCACTTTACCCTGTAATGTTATGATTACCTTTTTTCTAAATGAAGTTTAATGCAGGCATTATGCCTATTTTACAGTTTTGAGTCTTACACTTATCAGAGTACTTTTAACTATTGTTAACAAATATTTAATTATAACTAGTTAAGTATAAAATTACCAACATTTAAGTATAAAGCTGAAATCACAGTTGCACCACTCTATTGGTACTGCATATAGTGAAAAATTATCATGTATATGCAGTAGTCTAATTTTATTGTCTGTGACATAATACAGTAAAACTCATGGTAATAAATACTATAATTGAATTGTTTTTATGTAGTTGGTGATTAACTTTGCACTCAGCCAAAATGAGAAGACTAGAATTCCTTCATTCTAACAATTGTACTAATTTTTTATTTTTTAATAAGTGAGAGACGAGTAGACAAAAAGATACCCACATTTGCCCCACTGGGATCCACCTGGCAAGTCCCCTACCCCGCGATGCTCTGCCCATCTGGGGCTGTTGCTCTTTTGCTCGGCAGCTGAGCTATTTTTAGCACCTAAGGCCGAGGCCATGGAGCTATCCTCAGCACCCAAGGCCAACTTCACCCGAACCCAGCCATGGCTTCAGGAGGAGAAGACAGAGAGAAAGAGAGAGGAGAAGACAGAGAGAGAAAAAGAGAAGGAAGAGGGGGAGGAGTGGAGAAGCAGATGGTCGCTTCTCCTATGTGCCCCAATTGGGAATTGAACCTGGGACTTCACACATCACACTGACACTCTACTGCTGAGCCAACCAGCCAGGGCCTCATGTATTAATTTTATGATAGTGTCACACAAAGATGCTGTTTCCACTGGTACTGCTACCACATTTAACTAAATGTACCATTTAATCAGACTTTAGAATCTTTCTAGGATATTCAGGTTTTTGTCTTTTTCTAACATATTCAACAATATGAATATTGATTCCATTCAATACATTATAATGTGTATTTTAATAAAAAGCATCTACCCCCTAATAGGTAGGATTGGCAGTGGTGGGAATAAAGGTGATTTTATCACCTTTTATTCTGAGCCGTACATCTTGGTCTGTCTTTAGGTTTTTTAAGGCTTCTTCCAGATAATTTTGAGAAATGTAACATTGAATATTTTATTTGTTGCTGCCAAATTCTGCATTTTTAAGTTTAAAAAAAAATGCCATTAGATCTGTGCAACATAGTGCTATAGCAAGAACAGCATCCTTGGGTAAGGTTTATAGAGTTTACACCAAATAAAAATAAGATTTAATATACTTAAATAATTTGAAATGATTTTATAACAGAAAAGGGTGAGATTATTTTATTCAGTGGTTATGAAATCTACCACTGCATCAGAACAATGCAAGGAGCTTGCAGTGTAGTGGAGACTCCGAGGTCACTTCTCCAGCAGGTCTGCTGCAGTATATCTGGGCAGTTCCCAGAACTAGGTTTTTATCATCCTGATGCACAGCCAGGCTGCAGACAGCCATTTTGGAATCATTTGTCCAGTATAATGCCCTGCAGACAAGAATCACATTTAATTAATTCTAGATTCTTAGCTGGATGAGCAAAGTGCCAGATGCAGAATGAATGTTTGCAGGATAAGTGCAGAAAGCAAGTACAAAGAGAAGTTCTACAACTCATGGATGATTCCACAGTTAAGAGGCATTAGAATCCAGTTCATATTTGGCCCAGCAGTGGTGGCCAGTTATTACAAATAAAGTTATTGGATGACTCTTACAAGCATGTCCTTTCCATCAGGTGTACTAGAGTTCAACAAGTCCAAATAAGTTTTCAGTATAAATGAGAGTAGAGCAATGGCAGTTAGAATACTGCTACAAGTTCTCCGAAGAAGGAGGGGTATGGGGGAGAGGAGAATGAAAGGGTAGGAGTAAGAATTCTTGAGTTGTAAACTCTTCAACTTGGTTTATATTATCTCCCACATGAAATCTTCATTTACTTATCACACTAGTCTCATTTCTAAAGGCATTTAAAGAGTTGCATGTCATTTGTCCAAGAGTTCATTCTTAACACAATACCACTTATCTTATGGAATTTTTAATTTGTCAGAAAAGACCATGAATTAATCATTATTACTTAAGGATTAGTCCTGCAGGAAGATAATCATTACTATGAGTGAATGTGTTATAAATTATTTGATAACTGATTCAGTTCTCTTCATCAGTATGAATGATATTGATGAAACCTTTGAATTGAACCACATAATAGTGCCATGACCATGGGGCTGTTTACAGGCCGAGGCAAGGTGAACTTTAGTAAAACAGCAGTGCATTACTGCAGAAAACACTGTCAGCATATCCAATGTGAAATGATTTAACTGCTAAACACATAAAGGATAAAAAAATTCACTAGCCATAACCCTCAAATACATAATGAGCATACAAATTATGCAAATACTTTTTCTCTAACTTGTGTGCTTGAATTACTAGTTCTTGGCTGTGAGATGGGGAAGGGAAGTTAAAGAATGTTGTAGATTTAATACATAAGCTCACTTGCCAAAAGTAGTCTATTTTTTTACATTCTTTTATTGTTAAATATAAACTTTGTGGATTCATTTTTCCTGTGAAATAAGTAAGACTCAATACAAGGGAATAATTACGAACAATAGAGGAAATGTAATGTAAGCGAAATGGTTTGAGCGAAAGCTCAAAGCCTGAGGTAGTATGGAAACAGAAAATACTCTAGGCAATATTGTGAGATGAAAAGTAAGAGGGGACCATTGATGAGAAAACTAGAGTTAACTTCTCAAGTTAGTAACCCACTCTGCACTGGCCTCTCCGAGAACTTGGCCAGTAAGAAGTCAGATGCAGATCATGCCTTGCTCTACTTGGCTATATAGACTTCCTACTACTTAAAATGAATCTCATCATGTGTGTTCTCTGGTCTGTGTTTACCTGAAGTGAATATTTTCTTTTTCTAACATATTTAACAAGCTCCTGAAAGGTTGAGAATTATTTCATTTTTTTAAACTTCCATAAATCAACAGCATTAGACTCATCATGTGATATATAGCATGAACTAAAGAGATTATGAAGTAAAAAGTTCTAAAAGGGATTTTCCTTGCCCTTGTCACTCCTGAGCCTCAAGTGCTTGTATACTACCTATTCTATTGCTATACCCTTAGCACATTATTCCCCTTGTTTGTAGACCTGTTTATTTCCATCTTTTAGTCTGCAGTCTTCTTGGGAGCAGGAGCTATGTCTTATTCATCAGTGCATCCTCCACATCTGGCACAGTATTTGACAGAGGAGCTACACAGTAGATCTGTGTTCTGTGTGTGAGCATATCAAAGTTGCTGCAAATATGAGTTTGAGAGAATTATGTTTGCTTAACTTCAAAAGAAAATTGACTCTACTTTTATCTTCACTGTCTTAAAGAGAGCTGACTATATTACCAAAATACTGCAACAATTATATTTTTACATTCCTGACATTTTACTCGATGTCTAAAATTACTATTAAAAATACTGTTTTCTGGCCTGACCTGTGGTGGCGCAGTGGGTAAAAGTGTCAACCTAGAACACTGAGCTCACCAGTTCAAAACCCTGGGCTTGTCTGGTCAAGGCACATATGGGAGTTGATGCTTCCTGCTCCTCCCCCCTTCTCTCTCTCTCTCTCTCTCTCTCTCTCCTCTCTCTAAAATTAATAAATAAAAAAATCTAAAAAAAAGTCTAAATGTTTAAAAAAATAAAAATAAAAAATACTGTTTTTCTTTGCTTTATTCTAGAACTGAACAATGCCACAAAAACATTCTTCCCTAAAGAATATTTGAAAATAAAACAAAGCTTTCAGAAATCCAGCTCTGCAAAATGGCCCCTACCAAGCTGCAAAAAGAAAGCATTCCATCTTTTTGGAGGTAAGGAAACTGATCCAAAAAAAAAAAAAGTCTGCTAACTTTGTCCTAGCTCTCTTATTAAACCTGTTTCACTACTGCCATAGAAATGTTAGTAGAAATATACTTCTGAATTGATAAATTTTAAGTAATGATTTTATTGAAAACTATTGGTGTGTACATATGAAGAAAATAGAGGCTATGCAGTAAGAGCAAAATTTGGGAGAAACTCATTAAATTTACTTTGCCTTGCTGTCAATAATGTTTACTGTGTAGAAAATGAAATTCACCTCAAAAATAACAGATTTGTCAAAAGCTAATATTTGACAAAAGCACTGATGTTCTTTATAAAGATTCTGAATAGTTCATTATCACAAGCTGTCTATGCAGTTTTAATATTTTACAGTTCCACAGGTAGAAAGTGGCAGAGCCTTGGTGTGGAGCATGTCTCAGAGGCATCCGTCGTACTAGTTCTATGTTCAGGTCTAACGAGTTGTTCAGGGATGTTATCAGAACCTCTTCTTTTGTTTCTGTCTTCTGAGCTATAAGATGGGAATAATTATATCTGCCCCACTGAATTTATCAATTAGAGTAGTTGTAAGGATTGAATGAGCTGATGTGAAAATACATTCTAAATTATAACTAATAGTACTATATCGATATAAGGAATTACCAAAATAAGAGCAAGGCAATCTCCTTTTTACCTTTGGGAATTTGTTACTGTATAATGAGAATCATACAATATGGACATAAAATATAATTTCACCTTTTATAAAACCATGGTATGTCAAGAGCATGAACTACTGTGCAACTTTAGTATTTGATCCTTATGATATTATCCACAGATTCAGTATAAAAACATTTAAAATGTATCCCGTTTAGCCCAAAATATAATATGAAATCAAATACTATAAGAAAATCGGTATTTCTTGCCTGACCTGGCAGTGGCACAGTGGATAGAGCATCCAACTGGGATGTGGAGGGCCCAGGTTCGAAACTCCAAGGTTGCCAGCTTGAGCACAGGCTCAACTGGTTTGAGCAAGACTCACCAGCTTGAACACAAGGCCCCTGGTTTCAGCAAGGGGGGGGGGTCACTCAGTCTGCTGTAGCTCCTGGTCAAGGCACATATGAGAAAGCAATCAATGAACAACTAAGCTGCCACAACAAAGAATCGATGCTTCTCATCTTCCTTCCTGTCTGTCCCTCTCTGTCTCTGTCATAAAAAAAAAATAAAAAAAAAAAAAAAAAAAAAAAAAAAAAAAAAAACTATTTCTTATAGGATTTCATGCCAAAGAAAAAATTTACGATGTGAATTATGTGTTTTAAAAGATGCCTTTATATCCTACCTTCTACCAGAAACCCAAATATTAAAAAGAATGAAGCACCTTTCTGATAACCTCATAATTTCCTTCATCTTTTTGTATTCTGGGGTACTGAAGCTATAATTTAAACAGTTGCTTCTTTGTGATTTCATCTTATTTGTCCTCCACATAGGATTTCCACAGAACTTAACTTTTTATAAGATTTTATGAAGGAGATTCAAAGTAGCTTTATTACAAAACCTAGCTTAAGAAATATGTTACTGTTAGGAGCTCAGCTGAGCTGTCAGGCTCAGCCAAAACCGAGAGTTAGGCCTTTTGTCGCTTGGTGCAATGGTATAAGCAAGAGTCTAAAACAGAAGGAAATGTCAGTTCCCCGTTCCACTTTCCCGATAGAGCGACACACTGGGCCAGGCTCAGGTGGAGCAGCACAGAGACGGGGCTTATTGCACTGCTTAGGGTGTTCGAACCAAAAAGCACCAGCAGTTTTATGGGCCCTGAGGTTCCTTCAGTAAGGTTTTTTTGTTTGTTTTGTTTTTGTTGGGGTGGGGGGTGTGGCAAATAAGAAGGGCTAGAAGTGTAAGGCTACTGGGTGCTAATTCAGGGTCAGAAAAGCCTTCTTCAAGGTTTCTCCCCTGAACCCCTCCAAAGAAGTCTCAGCAGAGGTGTGCCTGCCCACAGCATCAGGGACTAGGAATGTTGGTGTGAGACCTTGACCACAGCTCCCTCAGAGACAATAGTCACTGTCTGTACACCAAGACTGATGTGCGGAGGGCATCTTTCTCCTGTGAGCCCTGCCAGGTAAAGCCTCTGTAACTGCCACACAGAGGATTTTAATCACAGACTAGACTCCTTGGTTTGCTTTCTGTTCCCCTGATTTTTGTATTTATCATTTTTTTGCTTTGTCACTCAGCATTATGTGCCTTGGCTACATCCATTTCAGTGAGTGTAGCCACATTCATTTGTTTTTATTGCTCTACTCAGTCCATTAGGTGACTATGGCACAGTTTATTCATTCTCCTGATGATGAGCAATTGAGTTGTCCAGAGTTTTGTTATTATAAACCATGCTGCTATAAATATGTTTTTTGTGTGTCCTGGAGCATGAGTTCCTTTAGAAAAAATTCCAGTAAAAAACTGCTGGAATTTTTTCAGCAGTCGTAAGCAAAGCACATCTTGACCTTGATTACCTGAACCAAACCACTTCCCTAAGTGACTGCCGTGCGTTATCCCCAGCTTTGTCTCCCACATTTGTATTTTCTGTCCTTTAGGTTTTTACAGTCTGACAGGTATAAAATGATATCACATCAGGGTTTTAACTTCAACTTCTCTAATTACCAATGGGAATTGAACATAGCTTATATGTGTTTTGGGCAGTTGAGTTTCTTTAACGGTAATACTCATTTGACTTTTATCCATTTTTCTATTGAGTGTATTTTTCTTATTGATTTCTGAGAGTTTTAAAATACTTTTGGGTGACTCTTTTTCCTGTTAATTATATGAATGGCAGCTTGTGGTCTACTTTATGAAATCTTTTAATGAATTATTATATTCCTTCATTTTCTTCATCTTCTTTCTGGTGTGTATTATCTGCTTTAAGAAATTCTTCTCTGTGCCCCCACCCATATTTTCCATTTTTCAAACAGATTTAAAGGTCTTTGGAATTGATCTGTGGTAGTGTTTTCTGGGTTTGGGGGAAGGGGAGGTGCTCTGTTGTACGTAAGGATCCAACTGCTTTGGGGAATTTTTTTTTATGCTTAATTTTTTCCAACCACCATTTATTGAACATAATTTATCATTTTCCTATAGATCCACGGTGCTAATATGTTACATTTCAAATTTTCATGTGTTTGGATCTATTTCTGAGGTGCCATTTTGTCTTGCTAAAATTTTATAAGTCTTGACATCACCTTTAAAACTTATTTTTCTGGGAGGAGGCAAGATGGTGATGGAGTAGGTGGACATACCAACTTCCACCTCCCAGAACCAAAGTGGATTACACTTAATTTTAAGAACCCAATTATCTAGAGAAACCAACTTTGGACTAAACTAAAAGGACTCTTCATCCAAGGATTATTGAAGAAGGCACATTGAGACTGGTAGGAAACGTGGAAAGAGCTGCCCAGCTCCCAGGAGCGAGCAGCAGCCCAGAGGGAATCGCACAGTGGGAAGTGAGTTTAGTGGAGAGGGGAGGGTCCTGGGCCCCAGGAACAAAGCCCCAGCCTGCAGCCCTAGAGCCTAGAAGAGCCGTACAGACAGTATTTAGCTGCAAAACAAGCCAGGATACTATTTGCGAGAAAGAGACAGATTTCTCAGACCCAGGATTCATCTTAAAGGAACCACACAGAAAATCTCTTTCACAACTAGTCATCTGGGGCTCCAGGGGACAGGGATTGCTGAGAGAGGACTGGAGTAGCAGAAAGAGAGAGTAATCTAGGAGGCACAGGGAGAAACACTTTGAGGCAGTGATTTTCAACCTTTGTTTCTCATGCACTCATAAAATAATTACTAAAGAAAAAGAGGCCCTGACCTCTTCTTCTTTAGTAACTAATTTATTTGTGCCATGAGATGAAAATGGTTGTATTTAGTCAGGGGCACTGACCTTAGTAATTAGTGTGTGTTTGTGCCATGAAAAAAAAAAAGGTTGAAAATCACAGCTGAGGGACAGCCACCCTAACCTCTGGGTTGAGTCACTCCCCAAATCTAAAGTGAATATTTTTCCTAGAACCAGCAATACCAGCAAAGGGAATCAGGTCACCAGCCAAACAGAAGCTACCCTGCTGCACTCAGAGCAAAGAGTCACTTTGAAGCAGGGAGTCTGTCAGGGATGCAATATTGAGTGCTAAGATCTGAGCTGTATCGCCACCCCCACACTGCTGAGTGCTCGCAGGAGGGCAGGCGGTGGCGGGACACAAAAGCGTCCCATCAGAGGGGGCAGAAGCCCGGGGCTGACCGCGGCTGTGGCCCGGCATGAGCACAGTCCTGCCCACAGGGATGGAAGCCGAGGCCGGCAGCAACTGAGAATCCCTCCCAGCTGGGGTGGAGGCCGAGGGTGGCCGCAATGCAGGAGGGGCACACAAAAGTTGTCTGACCTGTGGCTGCGGGCTGGGCACGAGAGAGCCATCCTACCTGCAGTCCCACCAGCAGAGGCAAGGCGAAAGCCAGGGAACTGGCTGAGATTTGCGGTTGGGCGCAGGAGCATAGCCCCACCTGCAGGGCCGAGACATGTGGCCCTGGCACCCGAGCACAGTCTGCTCCCAGGGGTGGGGCTAAGGCCAAAGGGCCGGCCAAGGCTTGCAGCTTGGATACAGGAGTGCAATCCCACCTGTGGGGGTGATGTGGAGGCAAGGGGTCCACCAGGGCTTGCAGCCCAAACATGTGAATGCAGTCTCATATGTGGGAGTAGGGTGAAGGCCAAAGGCAGCCAGGTCTTGCAGCACAGGCACAGGAGTGCAGTCCCGCCCCTGTGGGCAGTGCAGAGGCCAGGTCGACCAAGGCTTGCAGCCCGTGCATGCAAACACAGTCCCACCCGTGGAGGCAAGGCAGATGCCACAGTGACTGCTGCATCTGGCCAGGGGTGGCAACACCCAAGCCCAAACGCTTGAGGCAGTGGCGGTGAGGGGGCTGGCCTGCAGACAGACCACACATAGGGAACACAGAGGCCACACCCATCGGACTCCTGTGGCCACATCCTTCTTATACACAGACAAAATGTGAAGGCAGAGAAATGCAACACAAATGAATCAACAAGAGAAATCCCCAGAGAAAGATCTAAATGAGATGGAAATAACCAAATTACGGGATGCAGAGTTTAAAATAATGATTGTTAGGATGCTCAAAGATCTTAGAGCAGCAGTAGAAGGACATAACGAGCACCTAGATAAATAGCAAGTATATATAAGAGATATTGAAATAATAAAAAAGAATCAGAAATGATAAATACAATATCAGAAATGAAAACCACATTGGAAGGATTTAAAAGCAGGATGGATGAAGCTGAGGATTGAATCAGCTAGAAGACAAGATAAACGAAAGCATAGAAGCAGAGCAGCAAAAAGAAAAGAGGCTCAAAAAGTCTGAGGAAATTCTAAGAGAGCTCTGTGACAACTTGAAGAGAAATAACATCTGCATCATAAGGGTTTCTGAAGAAGAAGAGAAAGAACAAGGGATAGAGAGCTTACTTGAAGAAATCATAGCTGAAAACTTCTCTAAATTGGTGAAGGAAAGAGTCACACAAGTTCAAGAAGCACAGAGAGTTCCATTAAGGATGAACCTAAAAAAGCCAACACCAAGATACATCATAATTAAAATACAAAAATTAAGAGATAAAGAAAGAATACTAAAAGCTGTAAGCAGACTAAACCTACAGAGGAACCTCCATAAGGATGACATTTTAGAGGCCAGAGGGGAATGGCAAGAAATATTCAAAGTAATGCAAAACAAGAGCCTACAACCAAGACTTCTCTATCCAACAAGGCTATCATTTAAAATTGAAGGAGAAATAAAAAGCTTCCCAAACAAAACAAAACAAAACAAGGAATTCATTTCAACCTAACCAATGTTATAAGAAATGTTAAGGGTCCTGTAAACAGAAGAAAGGGAGGAAATATCTAGTAAAAGAGGAATATAGCTTTAAAGAATAAAATGGCAATAAACAACTACATATCAATAATAACCTTAAATGTAAATGAATTAAATGCTCCAATCAAAAGACATAGAGTAGCTGCATGGATAAGAATACAGGACCCATACATATGCTGTCTACAAGAGACTCACCTCAAAACAGAAGATACACATAGACTGAAAGTAAAGGGATGGAAAAAAATATTTCATGCAAATGGAAATGAAAAAATAGCTGGGGTAGCAATCAGACAAAGTAGACTTTAAAACAAAAGGGTATATATAGTAAGGGATAAAGAAGGTCACTACATAATGATAAAGGAAGCAATCCAACAGGAAGATATAACCATCATAAATATCAATGCACCTAATATAGGAGCACCTAAATATATAAAGCAGATTTTGATAGGCATAAAGGGCGAGATCAACAGCAATACTATAATAGTAGGGGATTTTAATACTCCACTAACATCACTGGATAGATCCTCAAGAAAGAAAATTAACAAAGAAACAGTAGACTTAAAGGACACACTAGATCAACTGTATTTAATAGATATCTTCAGAACCTTTCACCCTAAAGCAGCAGAATATACATTCTTTTCAAGTGCTAATGGTACATTCTTTAGGATAGACCACATACTAGGACACAAAACAAGTCTCAGCAAATTTAAGAAGACTGAAATCATATCAAGCATCTTCTCGGATCACAATGGCATGAAACTAGAAATCAA
This sequence comes from Saccopteryx bilineata, assembly GCF_036850765.1. Taxonomy (NCBI): domain Eukaryota; kingdom Metazoa; phylum Chordata; class Mammalia; order Chiroptera; family Emballonuridae; genus Saccopteryx; species Saccopteryx bilineata. Next base: position 265,099,261 of record NC_089490.1, on the reverse strand, counting down.
CTACAATAGAAAACTGAAAAACACTCAAACACTCTGAAACTAAATAGCATGTTATTAAATAACAAATGGGTTAACAATAAGATCAAGGAAGAAATAAAAAATTCCCTTGAAATGAATGAAAATGAACATAGAACTCAAAATTTATGGGACACAGAAAAAGCAGTCCTGAGAAGAAAGTTCATAGCATTACAGGCATACCTTAAGAAGCTAGAAAAAGTTCAAATAAACAATTTATCCCTGCATCTAAAAGAACTAGAAAAAGAACAGCAAGTAAAACCCAGAGGAAGTGGAAGGAAGAAAATAATAAAGATCAGAACGGAGATAAATGACAGGCTTTAAAAAAAACAATACAGAGGATCAATGAAACCAAGAGCTGGTTCTTTGAAAAGGTAAACAAGATAGATGAACCTTTAACCAGACTCACCAAGAAAAAAAGAGAGAGGACTCAAATAAATAAAATTAGAAATGAGAGAGGAGAAGTAACAACTGACACAGCAGAAATACAAAGGGTTGTAAGAAAATACTATGAAGAACTGTATGCCAAAAAACTAGACAACCTAGATGAAATGGACAAATTCCTCGAAACATAATCTTTCAAAAATCAATATAGAAGAATCAGAAAACCTAAACAGACCAATTTCATCAAATGAGATTGAAACAGTTATCAAAAAACTCCCAACAAACAAAAGTCCTGGGCCCGATGGCTTCACAGACGAATTTTACCAAATAGTCATAGAATTAACTCCTATCCTTCTCAAGCTATTTCAAAAAATTCAAGAGGAGGGAAGACTTCCAAACGCCTTTTATGAGGCGAGCATCATACTGATTCTAAAACCAGGCAAAGACACTACAAAGAAAGAACACTATAGACCAATATCCCTGATAAACTTAGATGCTAAAATTCTCAACAAAATATTAGCAAAGCAGATCCAGCAATACATGAAAAAAATATATACATCATAATTAGGTGGGATTTATTCTAGGAAGACAAGGCTGGTACAATATTCGCAAATCAATCAATGTGATTCAACCCATAAACAAAGGAAAGGATAAAAATCACATGATAATATCAATAGATGCTGAATAAGCATTTGGTAAAATCCAGCACCCATTTATGATCAAAACTCTCAGCAAAGTGGGGATACAGGGATCATACCTCAACGTGATAAAGGCCATCTATGACAAACCCAAAGCCAACATTATAATCAGTGGGCAAAAATGAAAAGAAATCCTCTTAAGATCAGGAACAGGGCAGGGGTGCCTCCTTTCACCTCTTATTCAACATAGTTCTGGAAGTCCTAGCCACAGCAGTCAGACAAGAAGAATAGATAAAAGGCATCCAAATTGGAAAAGAAGTAAAACTATCATTATTTGCTGATGATATTGTACTGCACATAGAAAACCCTCAAGTCTCAGTCAAAAAACTACTAGACCTGATAAATGAATTCAGCAAGGTGGCAGGATATAAAATCAATATTCAGAAGTCAGTGGCATTTTTATACACCAACAATGAACTATCTGAAAGAGAAATTAAGAAAACAATCCCCTTCACTATAGCAACAAAAATAATAAAGTACCTAGGAGTAAATTTAACCAAAGAGGTTAAAGACTTGTATTTGGAAAATTATCAAACATTGATAAAGGAAATCAAGGAAGATACAAACAAGTGGAAGAATAAACATCACTAAAATGTCTATTACCCAAAGCAATCTATAAATTCAATGCAGTTCCTATTAAAATACCAATGACATACTTCAAAGATATAGAACAAATATTCCAAAAATTTATATGGAACCAAAAATTTATATGGAACGAATAGCCTCAGCAAGCCTGAAAAAGAAGAATAAAGTAGGGGATATCACACTTCCTGATATCAAGTTATACTACAAAGCCATCGTACTCAAAACAGCCTGGTACTGGCATAAGAACAGGCATATAGATCAATGAAACAGAACTGAGAACCCAGAAATGAACCCACACCTATATGGACAAACTGATATTTGACAAAGGAGGTAAGAGCATACAATGGAGTAAAGACAGTCTCTTTAACAAATGGTGTTGGGAAAATTGGACAGGTACTTGCAAAAAAAATGAAACTGGATCACCAACTTACACCATTCACAAAAGTGAACTCAAATTGGATAAAAGACTTAAATGTAAGTCATGAAACCATAAACATCTTAGAAGAAAACATAGGCAATAAACTCTCCGTAGCAATATTTTTGCTGATTTATCTCCATGGGCTAATGAAATAAAGGACAGGATAAACAAATGGGACTATATGAAACTGAAAAGCTTTTGCACAGCAAAGGAGACCATTAACAAAATAAAAGGACAACCCACATAACAGGAGATTATATTCTCCAATACATCTGATACGGGGTTAATAACCAAAATTTATAAAGAACTTGTAAAACTCAACAGCAGGAAGATAAGCAATCCAATCAAAAAATGGGCAGAAGAAATGAATAGACACTTCTCCATAGAGGACATACAGATGCCAATAGGCATATGAAGAAATGTTCAACATCACTTATCAATAGAGAAATGCAAATTAAAACCACAATGAGATACCACCTCACACGTCAGAATGGCGCTTATTAACAAAACGACACATAATAAGTGCTGGAGAGGGTGCGGAGAAAAGGGAACCCTCCTGCACTGCTGGTGGGAATGCAGACTGGTGCAGCCAATGTGGAAAACAGTATGGAGATTCCTCAAAAAATTAAAAATGGAACTGCTCTTTGACCCAGCTATCCCACTTTTAGGAATATATCCTATGAATACCAAATCACTGATTCAAAAGAAATGTACCCCCATGTTTATTGCAGCATTGTTTATAATAGCTAAGATCTGGAAACAACCAAAGTGTACATCAGTGGATGAGTTGATTAAAAAGCTGTGGTACATATACACAATGGAATACTACGTGGCTGTGAGGAAGAAGGAAATCTTACCTTTCGCAACAACGTGGATGGACCTGGAAACTTATCATGCTAAGTGAAATAAGCCAGACAGAGAAAGGAAAGTATCACATTACTTCACTCATTTGAAGAATCCAATGAATAATGTGAACTGAGCAACGAAACAGTGGCTGAGGCAAGATCAAAGGGACCAGAGGGAAAGCAGTCAGAGGGAAAGTAGAAGAGAAGATGAGATCAGAGAAGGGAAAGAGATTAATGAAATTATATATATATAACACAGCATTATAGAGAACAGGACAGCAAATCCTGGAGGGAAGGGGGGAAGGGGCATGGGAGGGCCCAGGGAAATAAGGTGGTGGGGGGAGATATATTTAGTGGGACATTTGAATCTATATAAACACAAATTAAAATCATAAATAAAAAAATACATCAATTATCAAATCTGAAAAAAAAACAATAACCTTATTTTTCTGTAAAGGACTCTTGGCTTTTATTCTCTTTCAATTTTAGAATTGACTTGTCAAGTTCTATGAAAAAATATATTATATTGAGGGCAGGAGGTCCTACTCAATGTATGAGTCAGTCTGGGGAAAATTGACACGTTACTGTAATAGCTTTCCCTATCCACTAATTGCTTTTCCTCTTCCCTTATTGAGATCTTCTAAATCTTTATGTCCTAAAGTAAAATTTATAATTTTTTTACAAATGTCTTACCTATTTTTGATTAGGTTTATTGCTATGTACTTGCTGTGCTGTCTCCTGTATTCTTTCTGAATCTTTAGTGCAGAGAGTTGTGCCAATTCTACTTCATCTGTGGGACACCATCATCACTAGACTGCACACTCATGTGGTTCCTTTTATCCCCAGTCCTAATTTCCATAGGGTCAGGTTTATTTACTCTCTCTCTCTCTCTCTTTTTGTTTGTATTCTTATATAATTTATATTGTTGTTTTCTGTGCATATATTTTCAATCTGTGGAAATGAGAGGAATGGATTGTTCTTACTTGAGCCTACCTTTGTACCTTTTCAACTTGAAGAACTGGGCTACACCAATATTATATGTGTGAAGTTATATTGGGTTTGCAAACTAAATTGTCACGTTGTGAAAGTTTGTGTTTTTAATTGTCTTTCCCGTTATTCTTATTTTATTTTAAACTTTTTTTACCTTTTGGTTTTGTATGAAAGAGAGATTTTAAAAGGTTTGATTTACACACTGTTTATTTTTTTTCACTTAGTACTTGATGTTTAAATCCACCAGGTGGCTAAGTGTACCTCTAATCTCTGGGTTCTAATTAATGATCCACTAAAGTGTGCATCTACCACATGTTTTCTATGCATTCACTGATTGGAATACAGAATACCTCCAACTCTGTCTCTACAAATAACACTAATGACTATTGTAATGTGGACCATTACAATGTGAATATATATTTGGTGTATAGACTCAGGAGCAGCAAGTCTGGGTCATAGAATATGCATATTCTTAACTTCACTGCACAGTGCCAAGACTTCTCCTAAATGACCAGTGTAAATACCTATTAACAGCATATCATGGTTGGGAAAAATTGGAATTATGGAAAATGACAGATTTGGCAGAGAATAGAAATTAGGGAACCCTTGTTATTTTATTTTGCATTTATTTGATCTCCAGTTGTCTGAGATCCCTTCAAATGCATGTTAACCTTTTTGATGCCTCTCTTTTAACTGCTTTTCTCATCTTTCTAAGGGGGTTTCTGCCTTTATCAGTTTTCCAGACTTCCTTGTACATTCTACATATTAATCCCTTGTCAACTTTAGACACAAATTTTTTATCCCAATTTAACATCTGTATATTAAGTTTGCCAGTGGTATTCTTCATTAAAAGTATTCTTAACTTTGATGTAATTATATTCACCTTTTTAAAAATCTAATAATTGTATTTTGAAGTTCAAGATATTTTTCCCTGTTCCCAGGTCAGAAAAGTTTTCTTTAGATTTCTGTATATTAACCTTAGCGTTTTGCCATTTTCATTTAGATCTTTCTGTACAATATACTTCTTCTATTGTGTTACAGAGGGTATATTTCTGTCTGTCTTAAAATAGTAGAGCACTTTCTGAATATTTCATAATGATGCTGGGTTTCTTAGTTGTTCTCTATTGTATAGAAATGTAATTGAGGGATAGTAACCTGTTATTTAGCAATCATACTAAATGATCTTTATAAATTATTTTAAATTTAAGCATAGATGGTACACAGTGTTATATTGGTTATATTAATTTCAGGTATATGATACAGTGATTTGACTTTTTATATCTTATTTTTTTATTAATTTTACTAGGGTGACATCAATAAATCAGAGTACATATGTTCAAAGAAAACATGTCCAGGTTATCTTGTCAATCAATTAGGTTGCATACCCATCACCCAAAGTCAGATTGTCCTCCGTCACCTTCTATCTAGTTTTCTTTGTGCCCCTCCCCATCCTCCTTTTCCTCTCCCTCCCCGTAACCACCACACTCTTATCAATGTCTCTTAGTCTCGTTTTTATGTCCCACCTACGTATGGAATAATGCAGTTCTTGGTTTTTTCTGATTTCCTTATTTCACTTCGTATAATGTTATCAAGATCCCACCATTTTCTTATAAATGATCCAATGTCATCATTTCTTATGGCTGAGTAGTATTCCATAGTGTATATGTGCCACATCTTCTTTATCCAGTCTTCTATTGAAGGGCTTTTTGGTTGTTTCCATGTCTTGGCCACTGTGAACAATGCTGCAATGAACATGGGGCTGCATGTGTCTTTAAATATCAATGTTTCTGAGTTTTGGGGGTATATACCCAGTAGAGGGATTGCTGGGTCATAAGGTTGTTCTATATTCAGTTTTTTGAGGAACCACCATACTTTCTTCCATAATGGTTGTACTACTTTACATTCCCACCAACAGTGTATGAGGGTTCCTTTTTCTCCACAGGCTTTCCAACATTTGCTATTACCTGTCTTGTTGATAATAGCTAATCTAACAGGTGTGAGGTGGTATCTCATTGCCGTTTTGATTTGCATTTCTCTAATAACTAATGAAGATGAGATCTTTTCATATATCTGTTGGCCATTTGTATTTCTTCCTGAGAGAAGTGTCTGTTCATGTCCTCTTCCCATTTTTATATTGGATTGTTTGTTTGTTTGTTGTTGAGTTTTATTAGTTCTTTGTATATTTTGGATATTAGGCCCTTATCTGAGCTGTTGTTTGAAAATATCATTTCCCATTTAGTTGGCTGTCTGTTTATTTTGTTGTCACTTTGTCTTGCGGAGCAAAAACTTCTTAGTCTGATGTGGTCCCGTTCATTTATTTTTGCCTTCGGAGTCAAATTCATAAAATGCTCTTTAAAACCAAGGTCCATGAGTTTAGAACATATGTCTTCTTCTATGTACTTTATTGTTTCAGGTCTTATATTTAGGTCTTTGATCCATTTTGAATTAATTTTAGTACAAGGGATAAACTGTAGTCGAGTTTCATTCTTTTGCATGTGGCTTTCCATTTTTCCCAGCACCATTTGTGAAGAGGCTTTCTTTTCTCCATTGTATGTTCTTGACCCCTTTATCAAAAATTATTTGACCATATATATGTGGTTTTATTTCTGGACTTTCTATTCTGTTCCATTGGTCTGAATGTCTATTTTTCTGCCAATACCATGCTGTTTTGATTGTCGTGGCGCTATAATATAGTTTGAAGTCAGGTATTGTAATTCTTTCATTCTTTTTCTTTAGGATTGCTTTGGCTATTTGGGGTTTTTTATAGTTCCATATAAATCTGATGATTTTTTGTTCCACTTCTTTAAAAAATGTCATTGGATTTTTGAAGGGAATTGCATTAAATTTGTATATTGCTTTGGGTAATATGGCAATCTTGATTATATTTATTCTTCCTATCCAAGAGCAAGGAATATTCTTCCATCTCATTATATCTTTTTCAATTTCTCTTAACAATGGTTTGTAGTTTTTATTATGTAAGTCCTTTACATTCTTTGTTATGTTTATTCATAGGTATTTTATTTTTTTTGTTGCAATCATGAAGGGGATTATTTTTTTAGTTTGTTCTCAAATGTTTCATTGTTGGCATATAGAAAGGCTATGGACTTTTGTATGTTAATTTTGTATCCTGCGACCTTACTGTATTGGCTTATTGTTTGTAGTATTTTTGTAGATTCTTTGGGGTTTTTGATGTACAGGATCATATCATCTGCAAGAAGTGATACCTTTACTTCTTCTTTTCCGATATGATGCCTTTTATTTCTTTGTCTTGTTTGATTGCTCTGGCTAGAACCTCTAGCACCACATTAAATAAGAGTGGAGAGAATGGACAACCCTGTCTTGTCCCTGATTTAAGGGGGAAAGCCTTCAGTTTTGTGCCATTTAATATGACGTTAGCTGATGGTTTATCACATATGGCCTTAATCCTATTGAGATATTTTCCTTCTATACCCATTTTGATGAGAGTCTTAAACATAAAATTGTGTTGTATTTTATCGAATGCCTTTTCCGCATCTATTGATAAGATCATGTGGTTTTTGTTCTTTGTTTTGTTGATATGGTTTATTACGTTATCCGTTTTATGTATGTTGAACCATCCTTGAAATTCTGGGATGAATTCCACTTGATTATGATGTATTATTTTTTTAATATGTTGTTGTATTTGATTTGCTAGTATTTTGTTTAGTATTTTAGCATCTGTATTCATTAGAGATATTGGTCTGTAGTTTTCTTTTTTTGTGCCGTCCTTGCCAGGTTTCAGTATGAGGGTTATGTTGGACTCATAAAATGTGTTTGGAAGTATTGCTTCTTCTTCAATTTTTTGGAAGGCTTTGAGTAGAATAGGAACCAAGTCTTCTTTGAATGTTTGATAGAATTCGCTAGTATAACCATCTGGGCCTGGACTTTTATTTTTGGGGAGGTTTTTAATAGTTTTTTCTATTTCTTCCCTACTAATTGGTCTGTTTAGGCTTTCTGCTTCTTCTTGACTCAATCTAGGAAGATTGTATTGTTCTAGGAATTTATCCATTTCTTCTAGATTGTTGAATTTAGTGGCATAAAGATTTTCATAGTATTCTACAATAATTCTTTGTATATCTATGATGTCCGTGGTGATTTCTCCTCTTTCATTTTCGATTTTGTTTATATGAGTTCTTGGTCTTTTTTCCTTGGTAAGTCTTGCCAAGGGTTTGTCAATTTTGTTGATCTTTTCAAAGAACCAGCTCCTTGTTCTATTAATTTTTTCTATAGTTTTTCTGTTCTCTATTTCATTTATTTCTGCTCTGATTTTTATTATCTCCTTTCTTTGGCTGGTTTTGGGTTGTCTTGTTCTTTTTCCAGTTCCTTAAGGTGTGAAGTTAAGTGGTTTACTTCGGCTCTCTCTTGTTTGTTCATATAGGCCTGAAGTGATATGAACTTCCCTCTTATCATTGCTTTTGCTGCATTCCATAAGTTCTGATATGTCGTATTGTCATTTTCATTTGTCTGTATATATCTTTTGATTTCTGCGCTTATTTCTTCTTTTACCCATTCATTTTTTAAAAGTATGTTGTTTAGTTTCCACATTTTTGTGGGGTTTTTTCCTCTTTTTTGCAGTTGAATTCTAGTTTCAAGGCTTTATGATCAGAAAATATGCTTGGTACAACTTTGATTTTTCTGAAGTTGCTGATGTTGTTTTTGTGGCCCAACATATGGTCAATTCTTGAGAATGATCCTTGTACACTGGAGGAAAATGTATACTCTGTCACTTTGGGATAAAATGTTCTGTAGATGTCTCTCATATCCAGGTGCTCTAGTGTTTTGTTTAAGGCCAATATATCTTTATTGATTCTCTGTTTAGATGACCGATCTAGAGCCATCAGCGGTTTATTGAGGTCTCCAAGTTTGATTGTATTTTTGTCAGTTTTTGTTTTAAGATCAATAAGTAGCTGTCTTATATATTTTTGTGCTCCTTGGTTTGGTGCATATATATTAAGAATTGTTATGTCTTCTTGATTCAGTGTCCCCTTTATCATTATGAAATGACCATTTTTGTCTCTGAGTACTTTTTCTGTCTTGTAGTTAGCATTATTAGATATGAATATTGCTACGCCTGCTTTTTTTTTTTTGGATGTTATTTGCTTGAAGTATTGTTTTCCAGCCTTTTACTTTGAATTTGTTTTTATCCTTGTTGCTAGATGAGTTTCTTGTAGGCAGCATACAGTTGAATTTTCTTTTTTAATCCATTCTGCTACTCTGTGCCTTTTTATTGGTGAGTTTAATTCATTTACATTTAGTGTAATTATTGACACTTCTGAGTTCCCTATTGCCATTTTATACATTGCTTTCTGTTAGTTTTGTGTATTGTTTGATTCTTCTCTTTTGTTTTTCTATCTTTTGTTTTTGTTTGGTTATATTCCACACATCTTTATTCTGTTGCTATCTTTTTTAAATTATGTGCTTCTGTGGTGGTTTTTTCAATGGTTGTTACCATTAAGAAATGAAAAGTGTTCCTACCCTGTTCATTGTAGTGCACTATCTTGTGAGTACTTTTGCACTCCATCGGCCTTTGCTACTGTTAATCTCCGTCCTCTCCCTCTTTTTTTTGTTGTTGTTGTCACAGTTTAAATTTGGTTTTATTGTTCTTGGTGGAGCTTTTACTTGTGGTTTTGTTTTGTTTTGTTCTTTTTATCTGGTTGGAAAACCTCCTTTAGTAATTCCTGGAGTGGGGGTTTCTGATGATAAATTTTCTCATCTTTTCTGTATCTGTGAATGTTTTTATTTCTCCTTCTTATGATAGCTTTGATGGGTATAGTATTCATGGCTGAAAGTTCCTCTCTTTCAAGACTTTAAATATTGGGGTCGACTCTCTTCTAGCTTGTAGAGTTTCTGCTGAGAAATCTGATGATAATCTAATGGGCCTTCCTTTATATGTTTTATTCTTCTTTTCCCTGGCTGCCTTGAGAATTTTTTCTTTGTTGTTGGTTTGTGCCAATTTCATTAAGATGTGCCTTGGAGTAGGTTTGTTGGGGTTAAGAAAACTCGGAGTTCTGTTTGCTTCTTGAATTTGTGGCTTTAGTTCTTTCCACAGGCTTGGGAAGATCTCATCTATTATTTGTTTGAATATGTTCTCCATTCCATTTTCTCTCTCTTCTCCCTCTGATATACCTATTATTCTTATGTTATTCTTTTTGATGGAGTCAGATAATTCTTGTAGGGCTTTCTCATTTTTTTTAATTTTTGAGTCTCTTTCTTTTTCTCTCTGTTGTGCCTCAAGTTGCTTGTCTTCTATTTCACTAATCCTACCTTCTATCTTGCCTGTTCTATTAGCTAAGCTTGTTACCTCATTTTTCAGCTCGTGAATTGAGTTTTTCATCTCTGTTTTCTTTATTTTTATAGTTTCAATTTCCTTGGTAATATATTCTTTGTGTTCATTGAGTTGTTTTCTGAGCTCCCTAAATTGCCTTTCTGTGTTTTCTTGTATATCTCTGAGTATTTTTAGGATTTCTATCTTAAATTCTCTGTCATTTAGCTCCAAGGTTTCCAATATATTAAATTTTTTCTCTATAGATTTTTCCTCAACTATCTGTGCTCTCTGTCTTTTGTATCCATGATATTTGATTTCCTTTTTCTTATCGGCATCTGAGGGTGGTTTTGTTGATAGTATTAATGAGAATTAATAAAGAATAAAAAGTTAAAAAATAAAAATAAAATAGAGTAAAAAATATTATTCTCCCCACTCTTTTTTTTCCTCTCCTCTCCTCTCCCCTCCTTCTTGAGAAAATCTTGTGGTGAACTGTGAATTATATTGTGTTAAATAGAATGAAAACTACCTATAATGGAGGGCCTGAGTTGGGGAGAATTGATAAAGGGGCAAAAAAGGGCGTATGGACCCACAAAATGCAAAAAAGGAAAAAATTTGGGTCAAGAATAAAATGATTTGCTTTTACGTGATGATTGACTGAGAGATATGATGAGAGGAATAAGAAGTAAACAGGAAAAAGGGGAAAAAATTTAAAAATTACTATTGTATTTAGTGGAGCAAGAACTAGATAAAATGGAGAGCCAGGGTTGGGAGCACTGCTAGTGAGTTAAAAAAGTGAAGTAAAAAACCCCCAAAGCGCCACAGAGAAAAATTTGAGCCCCAGATAAAATAATTTGTTCCTGATTGAGGATTGAATGAGAGGAAAAGTAAAGGAGAAAAGATGAAACTAATGTAGAGCGAGAAAAAAAAGAAAGAAGAAAACAGAAAAAGAAGAAAATAGAATAAAAGGAGAGAGAGAGAGAGAGAGTTAAGGGTTTTGGAGTGCAAACCTCATAGAGAGAAAGAAGAAGAAAGGAAAGATAATGGCAGATGTAACACTTATGGGTAGTGTAGTTCAAGGAGAGGAGAGAGTAAGACCAGCAGAGAATTAAACGACTAAATTGGAAGAGGAAGAAAATAATCAAGACAAGAAGATAAGAGAAACAAACGAACAAATATAATAAAATGGGATAGGTTATAAAGTCTGTGGATTATTCTTGATTTTGAGAGGTTATCTTCTTGCTTTTTCTTTTCTCTCCCTCTTCCTGGTCGGTGACTCTGTACCCTGGGTTCTGCCCCTATGGCACGCTTAGGTAGAAGTTTGTAGTTGATAAGTCTCTATGGTGATGTCATATATTGGGCTTCAGTCTTGTTGGCAGTCGAGGCTCATTAGCATTTGCAGGCTCCACCAATGAGCGAGTCCGTGTTCCCAGATCCTCTCTCCTAGTTTTTCCTTCCTGAATTAGTAGTCTGATGATCCAGTTATGGGGTTGCCGCTGCCTCTGCCTGGAGAGTAAGAGGCTCAAAGAGCTGGCAAATCCTCACTCTATTCCCACTCAGCACAGGGCTATGGGTAAGGCTCAATCAGTCAAAGCTGCTAGTATAATCAGGTGGGGCTTCAGCCCACACACAGACCTCTGATTCTGCCCCTCTGTCCAGGAACACGGGCACCCACTCCCAGGGGAATCTCTCACCCACTGTCTGCGCTCACCGACCAGGATATCCGGCCGGCACCTCTCACTCCGGGTGAGGCGACCCACCCGCATGGAAAAGTTCTAGCGTAGGGAATTTCACTCCCACTCACTCCCCGCACGCTGCTTTTCGGGCGCAGGAGCAACCTCAGGACTCCGGTTTCGGCCCACAGAAAGGCCTCTGACTCTGCCTCTCTGTCAGGGAACACAAGTGCCCACTCCCAGGGGAATCTCTGGCCCACTATCCGCACTCGCCAACCAGGAGATCAGGGCAGCAGCCTCTCCGAGTGAGGCACCTCACCCGCATGGAAAAGTTCGAGCATAGGGAATTTTGCTCCCACTCCCTCCCTGCGCGCTGCTTTTTGGGGCGCAAGGGCAATCCCGAGATTCTGGTTTCGGCCCACACAAAGGCCTCTGACTCTGCCCCTCTGTCCGGTAACACGGGCGCCCACTCCCAGGGCTCTAGGAGGAATCTTGCCCACTATCTGCGCACGTCGACCAGGAGATCAGGGTGGATGGCTGTCCCAAGTGCCTTTCTTTGTCTGGATTTGGCGCAAGTGTTAGCTTGTTTTGACTGGGTTGCCCCAAGCACTGTTTTTCCTCGGCTTGGATGTCCATGCCACAGTCTGGTTCTATTCACACCCTATGCCCGTGTTAATTCCTATACTCTCAGTTCCCAGTGAAAGCAGCCCTTATTTAGGTTAGTGAGGAAGGCGGAGTGTTTCTTCCTCCTTATTTCCTTTGGGGTTGATTACATATTTAGTCAATTTTTCGCTCGATCATACCTTCGCGTTTAGTGTGGAACTTCTGGAGGCTCCAAGGATAGATTTTTCTGTCTCTGGTTGAAGATCTTGTTGAATTTTGGGGGGGATTTATCGGTATCACTCCTTACGGCGCCATTTCTCTGACCGACATTTTTATACCTTAAAATATGATCACCCCACTAATTCTAGTAATCATCTGTCACTCTGCAGACATACCACATTATAGACTATATTTTCCTTCCCCTTTTCATGCAACCCCCTCACTTCTGGTAACCATCCCTTGGGTCTCTGTTTCTAAGAGTCTGTTTTTGTTTGGTTTGGGTGGTTATTTTTGATTCCACATATAAGTGAAACCATGTGGCATTTGTCTTTCTTTACCTGACTTACTGTACGTAACGCAATACCTTTTTTTTTTTTTTTCATTTTTCCGAAGCTGGAAACGGGGAGGCAGTCAGATAGACTCCCGCATGCGCCCAACCGGGATCCACCCAGCATGCCCACCAGGGGGCGATGCTTTGCCCCTCTGGGGCGTCGCTCTGTTGCGTCCAGAGCCATTCTAGCGCCTAAGGCAGAGGCCACAGAGCCATCCCCAGCGCCCGGGCCATCTTTGCTCCAATGGAGCCTCACTGCGGGAGGGGAAGAGAGAGACAGAGAGGAAGGAGAGGGGGAGGGGTGGAGAAGCAAATGGGTTCCTCTCCTATGTGCCCCGGCCGGGAATCGAACCCGGGACTCCTGCATGCCAGACTGATGCTCTACCGCTGAGCCAACCGGCCAGGGCCAACGTAATACCTTTTTGATCCACCTGTGTTGTCACAAGTGTCGAGATTTCATTCTTTTTATTGCTGTATAATATTTCTTTGTGTATATTACAAACACACACACATACACCTGTCTTCTTTATCCATTCATCTAGCTATAGGCACCTAGGTTGCTTTCATATTTTGGCTATTGTAAATAATGTTGCAGTGAACATAGAAGTACATATATCTTGCCTGACCTGTGGTGGTGCAGTGGATAAAGCATAGATCTGGAATGCAGAGGTCACAGGTTCAAAACCCTGGGCTTGCCTAGTCAAGGCACATATAGGAGTTGATGCTTCCTGCTCCTCCCTTCACCCCCACCTTCTCTCTCTCTCTCTCACTCTCTCTTTCTCTCTTCTCTCTAAAATGAATAAATAAAATCTTTATTAAAAAGTACATATATCTTTTCAAATTATTGTTCTCATTTTCTCTTGATAAATATCCAGAATTGGAATTGCTGAGTCATATATTTATTTTTAGGTTTCTGAGGAATCTCGGAATTGCACCAGTTTGCCCTAAGAGTGTAGAAGGATCCCATATCTCCACATCCTCACCAACACATGTTATTTGTTGAATTTTTTATAATAGCCATTCTGACTGGTGTGAGGTGATAATATCATTGTGGTTTTGAGTTGCATTTCCCTGATTAGTGATTAGGGTTTGGGAGGCTTTCAACAAAGACGGTCATATCGGTCCTATCTGTAAATACATTTCCTTGTTCTTTATGCTTACTGTACTTTCTGAGCTAGCATTTCTGTTTCATTTTCAAAGTAAACAGTGATAGCAGCATCTCTGATTTTAAAAGGAATGTTTTTAATTTGTCTTGAGTAGAATTGTTGCTATGTATTTTTGATAGATACCCTTTATCAGATTTTAAGAAAGCTCCACTTTTTCCCAGTTTGCTAGTAGTCTTTTCTTGAATGAATTAATTTTGTGAATTTTTTTAGCATTTCTTGAAATAATCATAATGATTTTCCTTCATCAATCTGTTAATGCCCTGAATACATTAATAGATTGTAATCAGTTTTCTAATGTTACAATACTGTTATATTTCTGGGATAAATTCAGCCTGATCATTTTTGTGACTGCTAGATTTGCTTTGCTAGTATTTTGTTTTGAAGTTTTTACATCTGTATTAGTAAGACTGCTTCTATGTTTTCCTTTTCACGGTTTATATAATTTATCTTTTTGCTAGGAATTTGTTCATTTACCTCTTTTAAAATTTGTTGATAAAATGTTGTTTATATCTTTTAATCTCTTCTGTATCTATATTTATATTATTTTTGTATTCTTAATATTATTTACTCATGCCCTGCTTTTTTTCCTAATCTTTCCATGGATTTGTCCATTTTTATTATTTTTAAATAACCGGTTTTCTAAACTAACTTTATTATATCTTTATCTTCTACTTCATTAACTTCACCTCATTAAATCCTTACTGCTATTCTCTTTGGATTTATTCTGTTCTTTTTATACTGTATTAAAGTAGTTTTCTGGGTCATTAATTTTTATCTTTTTACTTTTTAAAAATTATTATTTTAAAGCCATATATTTTCTTTTCAGTAATCTTATACATTATATGTATTATTTTTGTTATTCTTCATTTCTAATAATTTTTCATAAGAAATAAACCACAATTAGATATTGATTTACTCATCTTGATTAAAAATGAAATGGTACAAAATTAGGATATTTGAAAAATGGGTCTATGATTTTTGTAGTTACACCACATTTACTCAACATACCATAGCATCCATGCCATGTTAATTGTTTCCTTAGAAAAGCCTCTTTTCAGCTTAGTTTTCTAGGGTTGGTGGAAAGAAGTATAAGGTGTGTAGGGAGATTTTATAGGAAAGAATAGACACCCTATAGATGCCTTAGGTTCCACAAAATCAGTGTTCTTTCTACAGAACATTTTAACATAGTTTTAGAGTTTCTAGCCAATGAAGCTCATATAAACTCTTCTTGAATTCATCTAGCCATTGAGCTACTCACAGCCTAGAATAAACCCATTCCTTTTCACCCTACCAAGTAGTACCTTATAGATATTGATGAGTAAGCAGACATGTTTTAGTTTGAAGAATACATATTTATGTACATATGTATGCATAAAATGTGTAATGTGAAGAGGAATGGAATATTCCAGGTCAACATGAGCTGGCATTTTACCTCTCTTATCAGGCTTGCATCTATGGTTCCGTCAGTTGTAGTTCTTTCCCCTGAAGTGTCCTCCATTCCCACGTATTGCATCTCATTTATCAGTGACGATCTGACAGATTTCCAGCTGTTAGTTGGCCCCCTAAAAAAAATTACATAAGTATATAAATATATCTATAATATTAAAGTAGTCTATATATATATATAAGCAAAAGATTTTACTAAGATTTTTCTGCCAAAAAAAAGTTTCACACTGTTGAATTTTTTTCTAAATATACTTAAAGAAAAGAAAAAAGTCATTATTTAATATTACATGCCCTCATTTTTCTGGCTGCAACAACAACAAAAACAGCAGAATGCCAGTGTCTGAGATGTATTTATGGCACATCTATCCATTTCTTATAAAAGCCTAGGGAATTGTTTTATTTGATCATTAGTTTACCTGAAAGTGTTAGAGTGATTCTGCAACTTTAAACATGCTCAGTATAAATGAAGGAATAACCACATGGAAAAGAATAGAAAACAAAACAGTACATACTCAAACAGTAGGAGTTTGAAATATTACCCAAGAGATTTGCCTTCCCAAAAAGTTAGAGGTAAGCTAGAGAGATTTTAAAATATGCCCTAGATTTGATGTACTTCATTCTATCAGAAAGTGCACTAACCTTTACATTTCCTGACACTGGAACAGTTTTGTTCACAGATGATTTTTTTTTTAAAGCATCTACAAATTCAGTGTCTAGTGGCAGAAATAGTCCTTGTTTTTGCTATAGGGATTACTTATGAATTTAAAATTTATCTCAGAAGCTGACCTAGTAACAAGTTCTACATTATCATAAGCTACTTTAAAAAGAAGAGATACACCTTGGCTGAGTAGTAGTTCAGTTGGTTAGAGCATAGTCCACATATGCCAAGGTTCGGGTTCGATCCCCGGTCAGGGCACATACAAAAATCAACCAATGAATACATACATAAGTAGAACAACAAGTCATTGTGTCTCTCTCTCCCTTTTCATCTCTCTAAAATACTAAATAAATATTAAAATAAAAAACAAAACTAGATATATGCAATTCCACCAAAATGTAAAAACATACATTCTAAGAGTTAGAAAGACTATATTAATGTCACTTTTCCAACCAATACAACAACAGCAACAGCCTCAACAATCAAATTCAGAGATGGACTTCTTAACTCTGTTCATCACATGCAAATGACAGGAGCTTACCACCTGAAAAAGTAAATTTGTCCATTTTAACAACTCCATCATATTTTTATATTGAATGAAATCTGTCATTCACAGTTTTATTGGTTCAGGTCTTTTTAAATCTTTCTCCACATACTATTTTTTGAATATATGAAGACACAGTTGATTTCTCTGCAAATTTTTATTCCATACACAAAATAGTCCACATTTCTTCAACTGTTTCTTATTGAACCTGGTTTCTATCTAAGTCCTGGTTGCCTGTATAACACATGACCTAGTGTTATTCTGGTGTTGGGTCACTGAATCCATAGTCTCTGTCTAAGGCCAAATAGTTCAATTGAGCAATGGGCTCAAAACTAGGAGCACTTTTTGCTTCTATATTAAGTTTATGATCCAAGTGAATTATTATAAAAATTGTATAGTTTGTTCAAAGTATCAATCACCATTTCATAACTGTTATTTTTTAAATTACCAGCAGTTTTATTCTCTCAGTCTTCCTTTCCTTCTTCTTCTTCCCCCTCTCCTTCTCTCTCTCTCTCTCTCTCTCATATAGACACAAACTCACACAAACCAGTTTCATTCCTTTCATTGGTTCTTATACATAGAAGTTGCTTTTTAATTCTTATGAAATTGGATATTGATAGGAAATACTAATAAAATATTTTTATTGAAGTATAGTTGACATACAGTGTTAGTTTCAGGTGTACAACATAATGATTCTACATGTATATACTTTACAATGTGTCTACCACGATAAGTCGAGTCACTATAAAAAGTTACTATTGACGGCCCTGGCTGGTTGGCTCAGTGGTAGAGCGTCAGCCTGGCGTGCAGGAGTCCTGGGTTTGATTCCCAGCCAGGGCACACAGGAGAAGCGCCCATCTGCTTCTCCACCCCTCCCCCTCTCCTTCCTCTCTGTCTCTCTCTTCCCCTCCTGCACCTGAGGCTCCATTGGAGCAAAGTTTGCCCGGGCGCTGAGGATGGCTCTGTGGCCTCTGCCTCAGGTGCTAGGATGGCTCTGGATGCAACAGAGCGACGCCCCCTGGTGGGCATGCCGGGTGGATCCCAGTCGGGCGCATGCGGGAGTCTGACTGCTTCCCCGTTTCCAGTTTCGGAAAAATGAAAAAAAAAAAAAAAAGTTAGTATTGACTATATTTTCTGTTCTATACATTCCATCTCCTTGTAGTACTCATTTTATAACTGGAAGTTTATACCGCTTATGTTCCTTGACCTTTCTCACTCATAGCCTTACCCTTTCTTTTATGGCAACCATCAGTTTATTTTCTGTATTTATGAACCTGTTTCTGTTTTGTTTGTTTTGTTAGATTCCACATAAAAGTGAAATCATACGGCATTTGTCTTTGTTTGACTTATTTTATTTATCATATCATCTAGGCCCATTCATGCTGTTGTAAATGGCAAGATTTCATTTTTTTTTTCATTGATTTGAAAGAAGCATCAACTCATTTCACTCAGTTGCGCACCCACTGACTGCTTCTCATTGATGCCCTGACACTGTACCTTGAACCAGTGACCTTGTGGTGAGCCAGTGACCATGGGACCCAACCAGTGACCTTAGCACTCTGGAATAACGCTTTATCCACTGCACCACCAGCCAGGGCAAGATTTTATTCTTTTTAAATGCTGAATAATATTCCATTATATATTTAAACTGCATCTTCCTAATCCTATCTATCAGTGGATCTCAATTAACACCTAGGTTATTTCCAACATTGGCTATTGTAAATAATGCTGCAAAGAATATAGAAGCATGTATCTTTTCCAATTAGTGTTTTCATTCTCCTCAAATAAATGTCCAGAAGTAGAATTGAAGGGCCATGTGATAATTATATTTTTAATTTCTTGAGGAACCTTCACACTGTTTTCCATACTGGCTGCACCAACATACAGTCCCATCAGCAGTGCATGAGGGTTTTCATGTCTCCACATCCTCACAACACTTTTCTGTTGACTTTTTCATAATAGCCTTTCTGACAGTTGTGAGGTGATATCTCTGCCGTTTTAATCTGCATTTCCCTGATGATTAGTGATGTTGAGCATCTTTTCATGTGTCTGTTGACCATCTGTATGTCCTCTTTCAATAAATGTGTGCTCAGGTCGGTCCTCTACTTATTTTTTAATTGGAGTGGTTGGTTTTCTGTTTTCTTTCTTTCTTTTTTTTTTTTTTTTGATGTTGAAATAAGCTCATTGTATATTTTGTATACAAACCTCTTATCAAATATGTCATTTGCAAATATTTTCTCCTACTCAGTAGGTTGTATTTTCATTTTCTTGGTTTGCTTTGCTGTGCAAAAGCTTTTTTGGTTTGATGTAGTCCCATTTGTTTGTTCTTTTCTTTTGTTTCCTTTGCCCAAGGAGACATATCCAAAAAATAATATTACTAATAATAATATTACTAATAATATTACAAAGAGTTTACTGCCTATGTTTTCTTCTAGGGTTTTTATAGTTTTAGGTCCTACATTTAAGTCTTTAATTCATTTTTAGTTTATTTTTGTATATGGTGCATATTCATATTTTGCATGTATCTAATTTTGCAACACCATTTATTGAAGAGACTGTCATTTCCCCCTTGTATATTCTTGCCTCCCATGTCAAAGGTTAATTGACTAAGTATGGGCTTATTTCTGGGCTTTCTATTCTGTTCCATTGATCTATATGTCTGTTTTTGTGGTACTACTATACTGTTTTGATTAGTATAGCTTTGTGATAGAGTTTGAAATCAGGGAGTATGATACCTGCAACCTTTTTCTTCTTTCTCAAAATTGCTTTGGTAAATCAGGGTCTTTTGTGGTTACATATAAATTTTAAGAATAGTTATTTTAGATCTGTAAAAAATTCCATTGGTAATTTGATAGAGCTTGCATAAATATTTAGATTGCTTTTGCTTTTTTTGGAAATTTTGACAATATTAATTCTTCAAATCCTGAAAATCACTTCCATTGATAAGGTAAGTGCATAAATATGCACATGCATTTTAAACCCACCCACTGACAACAGGACCTCTTATGTTAGCACTGGAAACAAAATTATTGCTGTAGGCGAGGGAGGCTGTACCTGACACTGGCCCTAAGCTCACAAGTCTAGTACTGTATTTTCGCAAATACTACTACTTTCCATAACTACCCTGTGATATAGATGACACAAAATTAAAATATTAAAACATATACAGTGGACCCTCATCTATTGCAAAGGTTAGAACCCCCCACAATAAGCAAAATTCCACAAAGTAGCGACCTTATATTTATTTTATTATTTGTATATATTTTAAGGCTTTATTTCGATTTAGTATTCTTTTAATATGTTCTAATTAATTTTGTTTTTATGTTTTTAATATTTTAGGTGAGAAAATGCTTATTTTACCACAAAAATAATTAATAAATATATAAAAATACCTATATTCCAAAAAATCCCGCAATATAGCAAAAATCCGCAATACAAAGTTAGATATATACAGTTTTAAAATCTCCAATTCAGCCTGACCAGGCAGTGGCGCAGTGGATAGAGTGTCGAACTGGGATATGGAGGACCCAGTTTGAGACCCCAAGGTCACCAGCTTGAGTGTGGGCTCATCTGGTTTGAGCAAGGCTCAGCAGCTTGGGCCCAAGGTTGCTGGCTCGAGCAAGAGGTCACTCGAACTGCTGTAGCCCCTTGGTAGAGGCACATATGAGAGAACAATCAATGAACAACTAAGGAACTGCAGTGAAGAATTGATGTTTCTCATCTCTCTCCCTTCCTATCTGTCCCTCTCTCTGCCACAAAAAAAAGAAAAAAAGAAAAAAAAAATCCCTGATGCAGTGAGATCACAAAAAGTGAACCACGATATGGCTAGGGACAACTGTATAACAAACCAGATAAGAGGTTTTACTAAGATCCACAATAAGGTGACTCTGCTATGGGACACTGGATTTACTGAACTTTTGATTAAGAAAGGCTAGAAAGGACATGAAAAAGGATATGCATAACTTTATCAGGAAGTACCACAATAACCCCAACATTTATACTAGAGAAAAAGAAAGCAGCCTGACCAGCCGGTGGTGCAATGGATAGAGCATCGGACTACGATGTGGAGGACCCAGGTTTGAGACCCCAAGGCCACCAGCTTGAGCACGGGCTCATCCGGTTTGAGCAAGGCTCACCAGCTTGAGCCAAGGTAGCCGGCTTAAGCAAGAGGTCACTCAGTCTGCTGTAGCCCCCCAGTCAAGGCACATATGAGAAATCAATCAATGAACAACTAAGGAGCTGCAATGAAGAATTGATGTTTCTCATCTCTCTCCCTTCCTGTCTGTCTGTCCCTCTCTGTCCCTCTCTCTGACTCTCTCTAGGGCGGGAGGAGGGAGGGAGGGAGGAAGGAAGGAAGAAAGGATTCATTAAATAAACCGAATTTTAAATATTAATTGGCCCTGGCCAGTTGATTTAGTGGTACAGTGTCAGCCTGGCATATGTATGTCCCAGGTTCAATTCCTAGTCAGGGCAGACAGGAGAAGTGACTATCTGCTTCTCCACCTCTCCCCCTTTCTCTCTCTTTGTCTTCCTCCCCCACAGCCATGCTTCAATTGGCTTGAGCAAGTTGGCCTTGGGTACTGAGGATGACTTCATGGCCTCCACTTCAGGTGCAAAAAAATGACTCCGGTTGCAACATAGCAAGGGTCCCAGATACGCAGAGCATTGCTCCCTAGTGGGCTTGCCTGGTGTATCCTAGTCAGGGTGCATGTGAGAGTCTCTCTGCCTCCCATCCTCTCACTAAAAATAAATAAATAAATAAATAAATAAATAAATAAATAAATAAATAAATAAATAAATGGATAAATAAAGTATATAATTATATATGGATTGAAAAGATGCAATTAGTAGTCTCAGTAATTTCATAATCTTCCTAAATGTTTAGCTATAAATGATTGAAAACTAGAATTTCTCTTTAAAGTCTGGATCACTTCCAACCAAAAATACTTTATAACACCTGTCATGACAGATGCAAAAAGGAACAAATTATAAACAATTTGCTTTCCCTCATCTAACTTAAAGACTAGATAATTATCCAACATTACTCATGTTATAGACCAAAAGCCTTCCATTGTTCAGAAGCCATTGTTTTAAATGTACATAAATCTGATCACTTTTACTCAAAAAATCCTGAAGTTATGGAAGGAACTTTAACTTTTGTTTACAGAGTATGATTCTATGTACTTTTATGTTTAAAAAAAAATTTTTTTTTTGTATTTTTCTGAAGCTGGAAATGGGGGAGACAGTCAGACAGACTCCCACATGCGCCCGACCGGGATCCACCTGGCATGCCTACCAGGGGCGACGCTCTGCCCACCAGGGGGCGATGCTATGCCCCTCCGGGGCGTCGCTCTGCCACGACCAGAGCCACTCTAGCGCCTGGGCAGAGGCCAAGGAGCCATCCCCAGCACCCGGGCCATCTTTGCTCCAATGGAGCCTTGGCTGCGGGAGGGGAAGAGAGAGACAGAGAGGAAGGGGGGTGGGGTGGAGAAGCAAATGGGCACTTCTCCTATGTGCCCTGGCCGGGAATCGAACCCCATTCCCCCGCACGCCAGGCCGACGCTCTACCGCTGAGCCAACCGGCCAGGGCCTAAAATATTTTTCAAAATAACAAAATAAGCAGCTTCTAAGGAAATTACAGTTTGTATCATTTATTATTTAGGGGAAGTAAAATGTAAACTAGATTTATTTCAGTCAAGTGAGCATTTAGTTTGAGGATTTTGATAGAGAGAAAACCTTTGCAAGAAAGATAACCTATCAGCATTCATAATCTTAATCCAGAGTTTTGGAATAGAGCTTCCTAAAATAGAGCAAATACCAAATAAGGCTATTATTATGAAACAGAACTTTAAATCTCAACTTGGAAAATCCCATGTTCCTCAATTAACTTTGACCAAAAAACTTTTTCACAAGAGAAGAACTAAGGTTTTGTTTTTGAAGCAAAACTGTTCTGGGTATTAGTTTCTGTTCTTTCATAATTATGACCTTGAATGAATTCCAATGCCTTGGTCATATCCCAGGAGCAATTAGATCAGACTCTCAGGGCCTGACCTGTGGTGGTGCAGTGGATAAAGCATAGACCTGGAACGCTGAGGTCGCTGGTTCAAAACCCTGGGCTCGCCTGGTCAAGGCACAAATGGGAGTTGATGTTTCTGCTCCTACCCCCTTCTCTCTCTCTCTGTCCTCTCTCTCAAAAAATGAATAAATTTTAAAAATCTAAAAAATATATAAAGATCAGACTGTTAGGAGATGGATCCTAAATATTAGTAGTATTTAAATCTCCTTTGGAGATTCCAGTGTGCAGCCAGAGTACCTAGATTGAGATACAGTGAGAGTGGCTAGGACTTATATAGTTAAGTAACGGAATAGAATTGTGGGCTCAGAATGTAAAGGGACTTTGGAAAGATCTGTTACTTACTCTCTGACTCAAGGCAGTAACCTGTCTGAGTTATTATGAAGAAGGAATTAATCAGATAGAATACAACGTTATAAAGAAAGAGATGAACGGTGTTTGTGTTAACTCTGGCAGTACAGTGATGGTTTAATAGCATGGCAGTTCTGCATTTAGTATGGATAGCAAATACAAATTTAATTGAAGCTACAGTGCAAATGTAAGAAATCTGCATGTAATTGCACAAATTAGAGTTTACCCAGTATGCTGAGAACAACCTCTCTCTGAGGAAAATGTCCTGGCATTTGGGAGACCACAAAGTGTTTAGGACTTCATTATTAGATCTAAAGTACTGAATCTATTTGACTGTTTTATCATTTGTAAAAAATAAAATAAATCACACTTTACAAAATGAGTAAAGTGGGTTGACATGGTTGTCAGGGTAGTCTCAAGAGAGGAAAAGTTCCAAAGCAAAGCAGGTAGAGAATCTTTCATTTTCACAGTACACATGAAGTAGACCTATTATTGCTTCAAACAGATGAATATTAAATGAGATATATGACCATAAATTTCAGTAGTTACAGTATTGGCTCACTAGAATTAATAGGATAATATGAAAATGTTTTAATGTTTCTGGATTTATGATTTGCTATTGAAAACATGCAAACAATTGTATCACATGAAGATTTTTAAATCTCTATGTTCACCAGCTGTATCAGGCTTGTGTTATATAACTAACCAAAGCAGTTTAGGATATTTAAAATAGAAACTTTACAGTTATGCTGCAATGAAATGGTTTTCATTAGCAAAGTCCTATTCTGCATACAGATTTTAACTTATCTTAAATTGTATTGTAATTTAAGAGTTTGTTGAGAAATCTTAGACACTACTGTTTTGTGAACAGTATTGTATTTCATTATCACTTAAAATCTATACTCTTATATTTCTGAAATACTTTATAAGTAGATTGCAAATAATGTACCTATAAAGTATCATATAATTTACAGATTTTATAGTATAAACTGAAAATATATCTAAACAGTATCTATCCCATTACTTCATTAATACTTCATTTTCATATCCTTCTTCTGAAATATCAAAGAGAAAAAAAAACTAGGCACAGACATGGTTTTTTCTTATGTTACTTTTTACTGGTCTGAGAAAATGAAAAGGCCACAAGGATAATTTCTCAAAATATTCCATAGAAAATTTAAAAGAGACAATTTAAATGACAAGAAATTTTGAGTTCACTCTGATATATTTTGCTTTCAAGTTATTTTACTGTACATTGCTTATGTGGTATGTCCTAAGATTTCACACAGAAGAAAAAAATAAGGTTACTAGTTACCTCTTAAAAGAGATTATACAAACCAATGATGGCTAAATAAGAGGCTTTTCAAGACGATTTGATAACATGACTTCCTGTCAAATGGGTGCTGATTTGTCAGGAATGCTAGCAGGGCTTTGAAAAGACAGGACAAATCTGAAAATACAGTGGTTTGTTCGTTTTTTAATTCTCAAAAGGAAAATAATCTCTCAAGCAGATAAAATGCTTTTTTCTAAAGTACCTGTCATTAAATTAATGAGTATAACTTTTCTGAACATTTCTTGTCATGATAATCTTCAAAATATTTTAATAACTAGTAACATAAAATCTATGTAAATCAAATATTACAAAATATATTTTTCCATTCACTTAAGTGACTACATATTTATAAACTGATTACTAACTGTTGTAACTCATAGCATAAATTTTTAAAAATTTGATTGATTTTAGAGAGAGAGGAAAGGAGAGAAATATTGACTCGTTACTCCACTCATTCAGGCCTTCATTGGTTGCTTCTTCTATGCAACCTGACTGGGAATCAAACCCAGACCCTTGGCATATTGGGGTGAAGCTCCAACCAACTAAGCTACCTGGCAAGGGCCACTCATATTATAAATTTTATTCACCAAATTATTTTAGTAGTTTCTGTGTGTAGACTTAAAAGTAATAGGAATGTGGGGGGTTTTTTGTTGTTGTTGTTTGTGACAGACAGACGGACAGATTGGGATAGACAGGAAGGGAGACAGATGAGAAGCATCACTTCTTTGTTGCGGCCCCTTAGTTGTTCATTGATTGCTTTCTCATATGTGCCTTGACAGGGGGGCTACACCAGAGCGAGTGACCCCTTGCTCAAGCCAGCGACCTTGGGCTCAAGCCAGCAACCTTGGGCTCAAGCTGGTGAGCCTTGCTTAAATCAGATGATCCCGCACTCAAGCTGGCGACCTCAGGGTTTTGAACCTGAGTCCTCCACATCCCAGTCCAATGCTCTATCCACTCCGCCACAACCAGCTCAGGCAGGAATGTTTTTTCTATATCGATGATGCCCTGTCTTAGACATGATTTAACAGGTTAGGTTTATCTAAGAACAAATTTTAGTTATGAGTTTACCCACCCATAGGTCATTTTTTTATAATTCCTTTTTTGTTTGTTTGTTTGTTTCAAAAAGTTAATATCACTAAATAAGTAACCCCCTACAGTGTTTTTTCAAATGGACTCCTAATGGTCTTTTGGGCAGAACAGTTCTTTATTGTATGAGACTAACCCAACACTTTACTATTTAGCACACCTGACCAGAAGTAGCCCCCCATTTATTGTAACAAACAGAACTACCCCCTATATTTCCAGATGTCTCTGAACATCAACCTCTGGAAGTTCAATATTTATTCACATTAATAACAGTTGCTCATTCTTTATCTTCTTGGGGGGAGGTCAGCTTTATTGAAATGATTAAAGTCATTTCAATTTGACAAGAAAAGTAAGATATTTAAAGTGTACTGGTGACAATTTGATATACATATACTTTGTGAAAGGATTCCCTGCCTCTCCCCCCAATAATTAAGACTTTTCTGCTGTCTCTATGAGATGTTTTTATTTTAGGTTTGTTTTTGTTTTGTTTTAGGTTCAACATATAACTGAGAGCATGCAGTATTTCTCTGTCTGGCTTATTTAGTGTAATGCCCTCCATGTTGTCACAAATGGCAAGATTTCCTTCTATTTTAAGGCCAAATAATATTCCATTATATATATATTTATATATGTTATGTATATACTGTATATATATCACCTTTTCTGTACATATTTGTCCAACAACAGACACTTAGGTTGTTTCCATACCTTGGCTATTGTAAACAATGCTGCAGTGAACATGGATATACAGATATCTCTTTAAGATAATGATTATTCTTTTCCTTTGGTTATGTATACCCAGAGATAGGTGTATATATAGCATATTTCTGGATCATATGATAGTTTATTGTTAATTTCTAGAGGAACCTCCATACTGTTTATCATAGTAGCTGTACCAGTTTATATTCCCAACAAAACTATATATAGGTTTGTTATTTTTTCTCCACATGCTCACCAGCATTTGTCATCTCTGTATTTTCAATAATAGCCATACTAACAGGTGTGAGGTGATATCTTATTGTGATTTTCATTTGTATTTTCCCACTAATTAGCAATGTCAAGCAATTTTTCATGTATCTGTGAGCTATTTGTATGTCTTCTTTGGAAAAATTTTTATTTGGGTCCTCTGCCTATATTTTAGTTATTTGTGTTTCTGCTATTGAGTCGTATGAGTTTCCTGTATATTTTACTATCAACCCCTTATCAGATATGTGGTTTGCCAAGATTATTTCCCAATTCATAGATTAACTTTTTATTTTTATTTTATTGATTTTTTTTTTTTTTTGATGAGCAACAGCTTTTAAGGATCGTTTAGTCATACTTGTTTCTTCTTGCTATTGTTGATGTTGCCTTTGGTGTCAAATCTATAAAAATTATTGCTAAGACCACCAGCATGATTACTATAGCTTTGTATATAGTTTGAAATCAGGGAGTATGATGCCTCAATCTTTGTTTTTTCTCAAGAGTTTTTCCACTATCTGTACATTGTATTGTGTGTTCACCACCCCAAGTCTCCTATCACTGTTTATCCCCCTTTACCCTTTTCTACCTCCTCCAACCCCCCCTTTTCCCTCCCATAATAACCACACTGTTACACTGTTGTCTGTGAGCTTTTTCTTAATTTCTTCACGTTTTTCACCCAGCCCCCAATCCCCTTCCCCTCTGACACCTGTCCGTGTTCTCAGCATCTATGAGTCTGTTTCTATTTTGTTTGTTATTTTGTTCATTAGATTCCACATATAAGTGAAATCATATTGTACTTGTCTTTTTCTGACTGGCTTATTTCTTATCATAATAATCTCCAGGTCCATTCATGCTGTTGCAAAAGGTAAGATTTCCTTTTTATGGCTGAGTGGTATTCCATTGTATAAATATACCACAGCTTTTTATCCTCTCATTTACTGATGGGCATTTACTAATTGCTCTGACTAGGACTTTCAAACTATGTTAAATAAAAGTGGCAAAACTGGGCATCCTCATTTTGTTTCTCTTCTTAGGAAAATAGCTTCAACTATTCATTAAGTATGGTGTTAACTGTGGACTTGTTGTATATGGTCTTTATTATGTTAAAGTGCAGTCCCTCTTTACCCAATTTTCTAAGAGTTTTTATCATGAAGAGATGTTGAATTTTGTGAAATGCTTGTTCTTTAGCTACTGAGATAATCTTATCTTTTATTTTCTTAATGTGGTATATCATTGATTTATATATATTTAACCATTCTTTTATACCTGAAATAAATCCCACTTGATCGGGGTATATGAACCTTTTAATGTGCTATTGAATTTAGTTTGCTCATATTTTATTGAGGATTTTTTTGCATCTATGTTTATCAGGTTTATTGTCCCATAATTTTTTCTTATAGTGTCCTTGTCTGGTGTTGCTATCAGGCTAATGTTGATCTCATAAAATGAGTTTGGAAGTGTTTATTCCTTTTCAGTTTTTTGGAAGAGTTAGAGAAGGGTTGCTATTAGTTCTCCTTTAAATGTTTGGTAGGATTCACCATTGAAGCCATCTGGTCCTGGACTTTTCTTTGATGGGAGTTTTTTATTATTAAATCAGTCTTCTTACTAGTAATTCATCCATTCAGTTTTTTATTTTCTCATGATTCAACCTTGGTACGCTGTATGTATCTAGGAAGTTATACATGTTATCTAATTTGTGAGCATATAACTGGTCAAGTTTTTTCTTATACTCTCATAATCATTTTTATTTAGTATCAATTGTAATGTCTCCTCTTTCATTATTTTATTTTTTGAGTCCTGCAGTTTTTTCTGGAGAAGGCTGGCAAGAAGATTGTCTGTTTTGTGTATTTTTTATATATTCCTAGTTTTATTGATCTTTTCTATTGTGTTTTTAGTCTCTATTTTATCTACTTTCTATTCTGATATTTATGTCCTTTCTTCTACTGATTTTGGGCTTAGTTTGTTTTTTATTTTTCTAGTTCCTTGAGATATAAAGTTTGGTGTTTTGAGCTCTTTATTTTTTCCTTAACATGGGTGTTGATCACTATAAACTTCCTTAGAACAGCTTTTGTTGCATCCTAGTAAGTTTTAATATGTTGTGTTTGTTCTTTCATTTGTATCACAATAATTTCTGGTTTCTCTTTTGATTTCTCCTATGACCCATTGGTTGTTCAGTTGCATGTTGTTTAATTTCCATGTATTTGTGAATTTTCCAGTTTTCTTCTCATAATAGATAAGATGCTTAATATGATTTTAGTCTTTTTTAATTCATTAAGACTTTTTGTGGCTCAACATGTGAGCTATCCTCAAGAATGTTCCATGTGCATTTGAGGATATGTACTTGACTACTTTTGGATAAAATGTTCTGTGTATCTTCAGTCATATGATCCAATGTATAGTTTAAACCCAATGCTTCCTTATTAATTTTCTGTCCGGATTATCTATCCACTTTTGAAAATGTGGTATTGAAGTCCCGTATTACTGTTGCATTGCTGTCTATTTCTCCCTTCATATCTGTTAAATATTTGCTTTATATATTTAGGTGTTTCTACAGTGGTACATAAATATTTGTTAATGTTATATCCTCTTGATGTACTGAGCCTTTCATCATTATATGATATAATGACCTCCTTTGTCTCTCTTTTTTTTAATTTTTAAAATTTATTTGTTGATTTTAAAGAAGAAGGAAGAAAGGGACGGAAACATCAGTCTGTTTCTGTATGTGCCCTGACTGGGGCTCGAACCCCCAACCTTTCAGTTTTGGAACAACACTCTAACCCAGTGGTAGTCAACCTGGTCCCTACCACCCACTAGTGGGCATTCCAGCTTTCATGGTGGGAGGTAGTGGAGCAACCAAAGTATAAACAAAAAGATAGATTTACCTATA
This sequence comes from Saccopteryx bilineata, assembly GCF_036850765.1. NCBI lineage: Eukaryota > Metazoa > Chordata > Mammalia > Chiroptera > Emballonuridae > Saccopteryx > Saccopteryx bilineata. Next base: position 265,069,713 of record NC_089490.1, on the reverse strand, counting down.
GTAAGTTGTTTTATGAAGATTTATTCTGCCAAATTTAGCGAAAATCCGACATAAAGTACTTGGTAAATTATTATTATTATATGCTTTAACTTGCTGTAACTCTGCTTTATAAATTTTATAAAGTAAAGTTACTTCTCTACTTTATAAATCACCATTACTGCGGAACCAGTGGGTGGTTCGAAAATTTTACTACTAACAGAGATACAAAAGTGGGCGGTAGGTATAAAAAGGTTGACTACCCCTGCACCAATCAAGCCATCTGACCAGGGATCCTTTGTCTCTTGATACAATTTTTGGCATAAAGTCTGTTTTGTCTAATATATGTATAACTACCCCTTATTTTTTTATTTGTATGGAATATTTCTTTCCATTAATTCCCTTTCACCTTCTGTGTGTCCTTAACCCTTTGAGTAGTACAAACATTCATGTATGTCCTCATGCCTCCTGACCATCCAGAGTACGATTGTACATGTATAAGGCAACATTAAAAAAGGCAAATATCTGTTCTTCTTATTTCCATAAATTGGTTATCAAACATACATTTTAAGTTAAAACTGTAACTGGAACTAATTTCATTTTTTGAAAAAAAAAAACCTGCTCCTGGGGGTCAGCGAACATGAAAAAAAGAACTCACTACTCAAAGGGTTAAAGCTGAAGTGAGTCCCTTTATACCATTCAGCCGCTCTGTTGTTGATTGGAGAATTTAGTCCATTTATGTTTGAAGAAATATCAGTAGGTGTGGGCTTATTATTACCATTTTGTTGATTGTTTTGTGTTTGTTATTCTCTTGTTCCTTTGGTGCTTTCTTCCTTTGTAATGTGATTTTCTGTAGACTATGCTTTCACTCCTTTATCTTTTGTATATCTCCCGTAGGCTATTGTTTTATGGTTACTGTAAAGCTTACATAAAACATGTTGTATTTACAAGTGTATTTTAAGCTGATGGTAACTTAACTTCAAATGCATTGAAAAGCTCCCTCCACATACTATGTTTTTAATGTCACAATTTGCATTGTTTTTATATTGTGTTCCCATTAACAACTTATTATTATATATATTAATAGCACTCTGTTTTTCATACTGGAGTTGTGATTTATCCACCACCATTACAACATTAAGTTATTTTAAATTTAACTATATTTAAATTTTACTAGTGAGTTTTGTACTTTCACATGTTATCCTGTTACTAATTAGTGCCCTTCTGTTTTAGCTTGAAAAATACTTTATAATATTTCTGTAAGGCTGGCCCACTAGTGATGAACTACTTCAGCTTCAGCTTTTATTTTCTGGGAAAGTCTTTCTCCTTTAGTTCTGAAGGACAAGCTTACCACCAGGTAGAGTATTTTGGTTGGCTGGGGTTTTTCCCCTTTCAGCACTTTGAATATATCACCTCACTACTTTCTTCCCTGAAAAGTTTCTGTTGAGCAATCTGGTGATAATCTCATGGGGGGATCTTACCCAACCAGGGAACCTAAACAGAGCACACAAGAACCTTCATAGCCTATCCAGCATCCCTGCTTATGGTGGCACTTGAACAGAAAGTACAGCTCATGGCTTTCCCTGTCTGCAGAGTAAAACTGGTGGCCTCATCTTACCACAGAATTCAGTGTACACTCTTCTCTATTTTGGATCCACAATCAATGAGCTGTACAAGTCTGGAATAATATCCTGCTGCATAGCCAGTCCATGGAAGCTAATTTATATACCTAACTCCATAGACTATAGGGGAGGGCAAAAGTAGGTTTGCAGTTTACAACAATAATCTCTGTTTTGTGTACTCACAACTATAAATCTACCTTTGCTCCATCCTGTTGACTAGTACCCCCTCCTGACCATCTAGTAAACCTGACCAGAGAATTCAAGCAACCATGGAGCCCATCCAAGAGCTTTACCTGAGTAGTATCAAAAACAGCAGTTTTATCCAACTTCTCAGCCAGGCACACCACCCCCATCCCTAACTTACAGCTGGAACAGTTCTCTCACCCCAAAATGGACCATAATAGCAAGCCCCACCTGCCCAAGGACATTACCAGTAGACACACTGAGAAACTCAAACTGAGGTAACTGGTAAAGATCTACCTGCTTAAGGAAACCTGTAAAGTCTATAAGAAGAGCATATACTCAAATATACAGATACCAATATAAGGAATCAAGGATAATGAGAAATCAAGTAAATATGGTGCCACAAAAGGAAACTAATAAAGCCTCAATAATTGACCCTAAAGAAATGGAGATTATGTCAGACAGAGAATTCAGAATAATTCTCTTAGGGAAGTATAGTGAACTAAATGACATACAGCCAACTAAACAAAATTAGGAAAATAATGCTTGAACAAAACAAGAAGCTTGGCAAAGAAATAGAAACCATCAAAAAAATTCTAGAATTGAAAAATACATACTGCTCAAAAAAATTAGAGGATATCTCAAAATGAATATGAAGCTCTAAAATATCCCCTAATTTTTTGAGCAGTTGTAATTGATTTAAAGAATTCAATAAATAGTGTCTATAGCAGACTCAACCATGCAGAAGAAAGAATCAGTGGCCTGGAGGACAGGACATTTGAAATTATCCAGTCAGAGGAACAAAATAAAAAAGAGTAAAGAAAGTCTCCAGGACTTATGGGATAAAATGAAAAACAATATTTGCATTATGGGAATTCCAGAAGATAAAGAAAAAGGAACCCAAAGTATATTTTAAGCAATAATGGCTAAAATTTTCCAAGCCTGGAAATGAACATCTAGATCCATGAGTCCCAAAAGGCCCAAATAAGTTGATCCCAAATAGGGTTACACTGACATACATTATAATAAACTTGTCAAAAGTCAAAGACAGAATTTTAAAAGCAGCAAGAATAAAAAGAGATGTTACATACAAGGGAACCCCCATAAGACTATCAGTGGATTTCTCAACAGATCCATCATACTAGGGGAGAATGGAAGAACATTTATAAAATGGTACAAATTAATAAAATAAAATAACTGTTCATCAAGAACTCTATACCTAGTGAACCTTTTCAGAAATAAAAAAGGGATAAAGACTTTCCCAAACAAGGAGGGGTTGGGAGAGGTAGGAAAATGTAAAGGGAAGATAAACGGTGGTGGAAGAAGACTTGACTTGAAGTTGTGAACACACTATACAATATACAGATGACGTAATATAGAATTGTACACTTAAAATCTGTATAATTTTATTAACCAATGTTATACCAATAAAATTCAATTAAAAAGTAAAAATGGGAAAAAAAGAAATTCTCAAACAAAAGCTGAGTGAGTTCACTATCACTAGACCTGCTTGTAAGTGGGAGTTACAAATGCTAATGGGAGTTCTTTGATAGAAGTAAAAGGATACTAATTAACATAGTAACAATAAAAAAGAGTACAAAACTCCCTGCTAATGGTAAAATATAGTCAAAGTAAGACTCTATAATATGCTAATGGTGGTACATAATTCACTTACAACTCTAGTTTGAGTTAAAAAATAATGTAAAAATAACCATAACTAAAATATTATGTTACTTATGTAAATTGTAAAGCAATAACTTATAATGTGAAGGGGAATAGAAGTAAAAGGGTAAGGTCTAGGAATTACATTGAAGTTAAATTGTTATTAACTTAAAATAGGGTACTATAATTTTAAGGTATTTTATGTAAGCCTCATGGTAACCATTTTTTTCCATGGTAACCAAGGAAAAAAATCTTATTACACAAAAGCATATGATAATTGAAGTCAAAGCATACTGATACAAAAGACATCAAAACATGAATAAAGAGAGTAGGATAAGAAACAAGGAACAGTGGATCTATAAAACACCCAGAAATAACAAAATGTCAATAGTAGGTCTTTGCCTATCAATAATTTACATTTAACATAAATGGATTAAATTCTCCAATCAAATGACACACTGGCGAATGGATCAAAAGTATATGAGCCAAGAATATCCTGCTATAAGAGACTCATAGCCTTAAAGACACACATAGATTGAAAGAGTGAAGGCATAGATAAATATATTTCAAGTATACTGTAGCCATAAGAAAAGCAGGAGTACTCATTTTTACATCAGATAAAATACACTTCAAAAATGGTGCAGGGAGACAAAGGGATCAATGTATCTAGAAGATATAACAGTTGTAAACATTTATATGCCCAATATCAGAGCACCTAAATATATAAAGCAAAAACTAACACAGCTAACAGGAAAAACAAACATCAGTACAATAATGGTTGAGGATATTAATACCCCGCTCTCAACAATGGATAGATTATCCAGACAGAACCAATAAGGAAATAGCAGATTTGAATAATAGAAGTAAGATGCACCAAACATGCATACACAGAACGTTTTATCTAACACAGCAGAATATACATTCTTTTCAAGCACATGTGGAACATTTTCTAGCACAGATCATGTTAGGCCACAAAACAAGTCAATAAATTCAAGAAGATTGAAATAGTACCAAATATCTTCTCTGACCACAATAGCATGAAACTAGAAATCAGTAATGAGGAAAATCTGGAAAATTCCAAATACATGGAAATTAAACAATACTTTCCTGAACCACTGAACAAAGAAATTAAAGGGCAAATTTAAAAAAAAAGATTCTTCAGAATAAAAAAATGGAAACACAACATACCAGAGAACATGTGGGAAGCAACAAAAGCAATTCTAAGATGGAAATTCATAGCAATAAACACCTACATTAAAGAGCAAGTAGGATCCCAAATAAATACCCTAACTCTATAAGCTAGAAAGATAAGGAGAACTGATCCCAAAGTTGGCAGAAGAAAAGAAAAAACAAAATTAGAGCAGAGATAAATGAAATAGAGGATTGGAAAACAATGGGAAAGATTAACCAAACTAAGGGTTGGTTCTTTGAAAAAATATATATATAATTGATAAAGGAATTGTGTTTTATATGTACAATGGAATATTATTCAGCCATAATGAAAGAATGAAATCTTGCTATTTGTGACAGATGGAGCTCAAGAGCATTATGCTAAGTGAAATAAGTCAAACAGAGAAAGACAAATATCATATGATTGTTCTTATATATGAAATCTATAGATAAGATACATAGACAGATAAAAAGCTCTTGAATACAGAGAATAGATTAGTGATTCCCAGGGGCAGAGGGTAGGGTATTGGGGAAATGGTTAAACTGTTTTTGAGGGCTTTTTTCAGTTTAAATGAATAGAATTTAAAATATAAAATAAAATACTACCGAAAGTGATCTATATATTCAATATAATGCCTATTGAAATTCCAATGTCATTTTTACAGAAATAGAAGAATATTTCTAAAATTTGTAAGAAATCACAAAAGATCCTGAATAGACAAAGAAGTCCTGAGAAAAAATAACAAAGTGGGAGGCATCACCCTTTCTGATTTCAAGCTATACTATAAGGCTAGATAAATTAAAAGAGTATGGTATTGGCAGAAAAGCAAACGAACCAGTGGAGCAGAATCAAAAGTACAGAAATAAGTCCAAGGAAATACAGCCAACTAATATTTGACAAGGGAACCAGAATACTCAGTGGAGAAAATATAGTCTCTAAATTAAAAGGTGTTGGGAAAACTAGATATTCACATGGAAAGGAATGAATCCTGACTCCTATTATATACCACTTACCAAAAGTAACTCAAAATAGATTAAAGACTTAATATGGAGACCTAAAACCATGAAACTCCTAGAAGAAAATAGAAATAAAGCTCCTTCACATGGGTCTTGGTAATAGTTTTTTTTGAAAATCACACCTCTATAGCACAAGCAACAAAATCAGAAATAAGTAGGACTACATCCAACTAAAAAGCTTTTGTATAGCAAAGAAACCATCAACAGAGTGAAAAGATAACCTAAGGATTGGTAAAAAATATTTACTAGCCATATAGCTGATAGGGGTTAGACATTTTTGCAAGGGAAATATACAAATAACAGGTACTTGAATAGATGCTCAACATCACTAGTCATTACGGAAATGCAAATTAAAACACATGAGATACTTTTTTTAAAGGACACAATGAAATATCACCTCATACCTATTAGAATGGCCATCATCAAAAAGACAAATAACACATGCAGGCATGAATGTGGAGAAAAGGGACTGCTTGTTCACTGTTAGTGGGATCATAAATTTGTACAGCTAATATGGAAAACAGTATGGAGGTTCTTCAGGAAATTAAAAATAAAACTACCAAATGATCCAGCAATTCCACTTCTGGGAATGTATCTAAATGAAACTAAAAAACTAACTCAAAAAGATTATCTGTACCCCATGTACCTAGCAGCATTATTTACAGTAAACAAGACATGGAAACAGCCTAAGTGTCAATCCATAAATGAATGGATAAAGTAGTTATGGTATGTGTACATACAATGGAATCTTATTCAGTCATAAAAATGAGGAAACCCTACATTTGCAAGAGCATGGATGGAACTTGACAGCATTATGCTAAGTGAAATAAGTCATAACAGAGAAAGACAAATATTGTGTAATCTTACTTATATGCAGAATCTAAAATATAGAAATCACCAAACACATAGAAAAAGAGGTCAGACTTGTGATTACAAAAGGCAGGAGTCAGGGGGGAGGGAAAATTGGAGGAAAGAAGTCAAAAGGTACAAATTTCTAGTTATAAGATAAATAGGAACTAGGGATTTAATATATAACATGATGACTATAGTTAAAACTGCTGTATGATGTGTAGGGAAGTTGTGAAGGAGTAGATCCTAAGTGGTCTCATCACAGGAAGGAAATTTTTTTCTTTTTTTGAATCTATATTAGAGATGATAGATATTAACTAAACCTATTAAAGCAATTATTTCACAATATATGCAAATCAGACCATCAAGCTGTACACCTTAAACTTATATAGTGATGTGTGTCAATTGTTTCTCAATCAAACTGTAAAGAAAAAGAAAAATTCCAGGCCCAAATGACATCACTAGTGAATTCTACTAAAATTTAAAGAAGTAATACCAACCCTTCTCAAACTCTTCTGAAAAATTGAAGAGATTAAAACACTTGACAACTCATTCTATGAGTCCAGCATTATAGTACCCAAGTATGAAAGCCCATTAAAGATATCACAAAACTACAGACCAATATTCCTTATAAATATAAATGTGAAAGTCTTCCAAAAAATACTAGCAAATTTATTTCAATAGCATGTTAAAAAGATTATACATTAGGACCAAATAGTATTTATCCCAGGAATACAGAGTTGTTTTAGTATAAGAAAATCAATATAATATACCACATATACAATGAAGGAGGAAAAGAAATGGATCATCTTGACTGGTGCATAAAAGGACCATTTCATGATAAAGACACTCAGAACACTAGGATTAAAAGGGAACTTCCTCAACATGACGAAGGGCATTTATAAAAAACTCACAGCTAAAACCAAACACAATATGAAACACTGAATGCATTTCCCCTAAGACTCATACAAGGATTCCCACTTTCAGTATTGCTTTCCAACATTGTGCTAGAAATTTAGACAGAGCAATTAGATAAGAAAAATTCACAGATGCCATAATCTTATGTATAGAAAATCATAAAGAATCTAAAAGAAAGCTTTAGAGCTAATGAACAAATCTGGCAAAGCTGTAGGTTACAAAATCAACACACAAAAACCAGCTGTCTTCACCAACAATCTGAAGAGAATATTAAGAAAGGTATCTTATTTACAATAACATTTAAAAAAAAGACATATACTGAAAACTATAAAACATTGCAGAAAGAAATTAAAGACCTAAATAAAGATATCCCATGTTAATGGATTAGAGCACTCAATATTGTTAAGATACCAGTACTACCCCCAAAGCTGTCTACATGTTCCACCCAATCACTGTCAAAATTACAATAGCCCTTTTTGCAGAAATGGAAAAGCCGATCCTCAAATTCGCATGGAATTTCTAGGGGTCCTGAATAACAAAAAAAATAGTCTTGAAAATGAAGTACAATGTTGTAAGACTCACACTTCCCAATTTTAAAACTTACTAAAAAAAACCTTCAAAACTACAGTAGTCAATGTAATACTTGCTTAAGGATCGACATATCAATGAAATAGAACATCTGAAAAATAAACCTGTATCATGTCAGTGGCCAATAGATTTTTGACAGTGGTGCTAAGTCCATTCAAAGGAGAAAGAATAGTATCATCAACAAATAGTGCTAGGATGATAGGTTTTCCATTGCAAAAGAATAAACTTACTATATTCAAAAAACTATATTTAAATAATAACTCACAATAGATCAATAGCCTACATATAAGAGTTTAAAACCATAAACCTCTTAGAATAAAACATAAGGATAAATCTTCATGACCAGTGCATTCTTAGTTATGACACCAAAAGCATGAGCAACAAAATAAATTAATTGAACTTCAACAAAATTAAAAATTTTGTGCATTAAAGGACATTATCAAGAAGGTGAAAAGGCAGCCTTTATACTGGGAGAAAATGTTTTCATAATTATATATCATTAATACCCAGCTATATAAAGAATTCAACAACAAAAGACAAAATTCAAAAATGGGCAATGGACTTGAATAGACTTTTCTCCAGAGAAGACATACAGATAGCTAATTAAACACATGGAAAAATGCTTGACATCATTAGTAATTAGGGAAATGAATGCAAATTAAAAGCTCTACGAGATTCACACTTATTAGAATGATTATAATTAAAACTAAAAAAAAAAAAAAAAAGAAAAGAAAAAGTAAGTGTTGGCAATGATGTGGAAAAATTAGAGCCCTTGTTGTACATTGCTGGCTGGGGTATAAAATGATGTATCTCACTGTGAAAACAGTTGATAGTTTCCCTAAAAAGCTAAATATACAATTACCATATGATTCAATAGGTGTACTTCTGGGTATATACACCCCAAAATTGGAAACCACTGGGACTCAAACAGGTATTTGTATGCTGATGTTCTTTGCAGCATTATTCACCATAGCCAAAAAAAATGGAAACAACCCAAATATCTATAAACAAATTAATGGATAAACAAAATGTGTTACATATATACAATGGAATATTTACAGCCATAAAATGGAATGAAGTTCTGATATACATACATATCAGTGAACCTTGAAAAACATTGTTACGTAAAATAAGCCAGACACAGAAGGATGATTATATGATCCCACTCATAAGAAATATCTAGAATAGGCAAATTCACAGAAACAGAGGTTACCAGAGACTGGGAAGAACAGGGAATTCAGCCATTATTCCTTAATAATGAGAAACTTTTTGTAATTAAAATTTTTTTTGGAAATAGAAAGTGGTGATGGCGGACCAATTTTGTGAATAATTAATGTCACTAAACTGTATACTAAAAATAGTAAAAATGACAAATTTTGTTATAGATATTTTACTACAATAAATATATATTTTTTTAAATAAGCTCTGGCTGGGTACTCAGTTGGATACAGCACTGTCCCAATATTGCGGGTTTGATCCATGGTTAGGACACATCAATTCATAAATAAGTGAAACAACAAATCAGTGTTTCTCCCTCTCTCTCCCTCCCCCACCCTCCCTTCCACCCTTTCTCTCTTCCTCTCTTTCTTTCTTGCCTAGTTATAGAAACATTAAAATTTTTACAATTTAACCTAACTTTATAAACTATATTGAAAATCAAGCATTATAAAATTGTAAGTAATTTGCAACATATTTTAACTTATTCAATATAAAATTTAATTTTGAAGGATTAATATATTTGACTGCAATCCTAAAACTATAGGAGATAAAGATGAAATTTAAGCCTGACCAGGTGGTGGCGCAGTGGATAGAGCGTTGGACTGGGATGCGGAGGGACCCAGGTTCGAGACCCCGAGGTCGCCAGCTTGAGCGCAGGCTCATCTGGTTTGAGCAAAGAGCTCACCAGCTTGGACCCAAGGTCGCTGGCTCCAGCAGGGGGTTACTCGGTCTGCTGAAGGCCCACGGTCAAGGCACATGTGAGAAAGCAATCAATGAACAACTAAGAAGTCGCAACGCGCAACGAGAAACTGATGATTGATGCTTCTCATCTCTCTCTGTTCCTGTCTATCTCTGCCTCTGGAAAAAAAAAAAAAGATGAAATTTAAAATCAATTTTCCGTTAAATTTCCGAGTATATTAACAGAGGAACACTGTACTTACCTGAGACTATAAAAATATCATTCCACCTCTCCTAAGGCCTACTTATATCAATCAACTTTTGACACAACAAGATTCTTATATAGTATGAAGAATACAGAGCAGTGAAACACTGTGTTTCAGACTTTGTCCCATCACGAGGACATAGCTCCTTTTTAATACTAACTTCAGGGCTCTGAATTAACCTCTGTAAAATATATCTCAAATATATTCATAATGATATTAAATTCCTACTGAAAATGCATTTGAGAGGCTTGATTTGGGACAGTCTCAGATAATATGCTAATTATTCATCTGTTCTCAAGTATCCGCATTTATATACAAGCACTTGTTCACTCATTCAACAAACATATTGAAGAGCCATTTTAAGCACTGTGCACCTTGCTAAAATTGCAAAAATGGATATCTCAAGATAATTGTTGACAGTTTATCTCTGAAAAAAACCTTCAAAATAATGGAGATTACTTTATGGTTTTTGATAGTAAATACAAATTTGGACTATACTTTGTGGTAAAAATAAGTCATAACCTTTTTTTCTAGGGTATGAGAATAATTGTGAAATAAAGTGTGTTTACAAAGTACAATTTATGAAGAGGCAGAAGCACTCGTTTGAGATTCTGGAATGCTAGTTTTTCTTTATATTCTTTCCACACCCAGTGGTGACATGGAGATTTTTCTTTGCAGGTCCTTCCTGCTTTTTGATTTCATGCAGTAAATTTCTCCAAGTTCCTTTTCTTTTTTCCTACACATGGGAAAATAAATCGGATTCAACTTTCGTGACTGTCACTCCTTAATAGTTTTATAAATCACTTTATCATTTCAGTCAGAATTCATAGTAACACTGAAATATTTTCTTCTCTGAACTCCACACCATGCTCAACTTTAGGTCCCAGAATGACAGCGCCTCTGTCTGGTGCCTCACTGGATGTTGTGGAGGAGGAAAAGACTTCGTTGCACCATCTCAAATTGATAAATGCTCTACCTAGAAGCAATACACAGTATTTTCATTCATCAAGTCTCATGGCTATGCCTAACTTCTAAAGGGCAAAGAAGTGAAAATAAAGCATGTACTCAGAAGGAAACCAGAATATTTAAGAAGAACCCTAAATGTACCACAACTATGAAAATTTTAGTCTAATTCATTTGAAAATTGGATAGAATGGATAAAGTTCACAAAAATTACTGAAAATTACTCAAGAAGAACTAGAAAACATGAATAGATTAATAACTATTAAATAAACTGATATTCTAATATGTAGATGTGATATCAGGTACAAGACTTAACAGAATGATCACTTAGTAGGTTTATGTCTAATCACTGGGTTGTACACCTGACACTAATACAATATTGTATGTCAACAGTAATTGGAAAATAAAAAATGACTTAAAACAATGATTAGTATTTAAAAATACACCCCCACACCTGAAAAGACTACAGGCCCAAATGGTTTTATAGGTTAGGTTAACCAAACCATTAAGGATTCTGATTTTATGCAAACTATTTCAGAGGGTATAAATAGAGCACAAGATTGCCAGTATATTGAGAAAGGGTAAGGGTCTGAGATTTAACTTGTTTGCATAGTCTGCCAGTTTCATGGGTGCTTGTAGAAGACATGAGACTCCTGCATCAGAGATCAGGATGCTTTGTTACTCACAGCAGCAGCCAGGGCCGCAGCATTTGTGATGGACACTCGAGCAGCCCCACTTCTTAGAGCATTACAAGTAGGGCCAGATGATAGCTACACATGTGGTGGGGTGCATTACCATGAAGAGCTCTAGGCTTACAAAACTCAGATCTTTCGTAACAGGCATTACATATCCTGTTCTAATGCTATAAACCAAACCTTCCCAGAGGGACATACTATATTACAACATATATAAAAATAACAAAAAAATAGTATAGAACAAAGGCAGTCAGTACCTCTGCTTGCAACATATGCATACATACAGAGATCCATGGAGAGTTGTCACCTAACTGCCAATGTGTTTTGTGAAGCTAGTAAAATTGTGATATATGAACAAGGTAAAAGTAGCATCAAACAAAATTATAGACCAATCTTCCTTACTGAAATAGGCATAAAAAATGTCATAGAACTGTATAAAGTGGAATTCACCAGTGCATAAAAAACCAATATCATGATCACATGGAATTTATCCTATGTATAAAGGAATGATAAAACATTGGAAAATCTATCACTTTAATTCATAATTTTAACAGATCTTTTAAAATGTATTCAACACTTTTAAAAACTCCTATTTGAATCCATCACACTAATGGATTAAAGAAAAAACCATATGAACATCTCAACAGATACAGAGAAACTATTTTGACTTGACAAGATAATGAGCATGTTTAATATTGGCACAAGAATCCAAATTTTCTAATTGCTTGGAGTGATTTTCACTTCACTATGATGTAGCCAAAAAAGTATGAAGTATGTATTTCTATTGTGTTCTCTACTTTAAAATAGCATAGTTAAAATGTACTAATAATTTTGATATTCTTTAAACCATGACTTAATACCAAACTAATTATTATCAGTTTATCACCAATAGTATGTAGATTGTGGTTAAGTCTGTGTAAAAGTGAATTCCTTGTGCAGAAGCTTCTCACTCCATTAACTTCCAATATAAATCTTTTTTTGAAATGATGTATTAAAAAGTATTTTATTGTAATGGTTTTAAGTGTACTGTTTCCTAAATTTTCATTTTAAATGGAGGCCATTAATACTATTACTCCTTTGACACAAATAACTGAAATGTTTGAGTCTAGAGGTTATAAAAAATCTTTTGGGATAGATAAATCACATATTTTTTAATGTAAAGTAACAGTTACAATTTCCAATAACAATGTTACCTGTCCTCCAGCCCAAATTTGTAATGAAGTCTTTAGGTATATAAACTACTCTGGCAATATTTTTGTTTATGTGTTAGGATAATTTTTGAATGCAAGAAAAACTCTCCCTATTTCCCTTTCTCTTATACAAACAGAAGGGCCCCTATCCTGTTAAATGTCACTATTATTAGAGAGAACAATGTTTAGATACCTTAAAAAGCTGTTGAGATTGTAATCCTCTAAATATTCTCTAAAACAGAATGCCCACTCGTTGGATGCAAGGCAATCCATCTGAATGTAAGGAGATAACAAAATTTATATTACATTATCTACACAAAAGAAAAATTAAGCTTTATTAATATTTAATGAGGACTTGCACTGGCATTCTTATTTACATGACCTGATGGTATGTGATGTTAGCTAAGGAAAGCTGAAAGTTTGATAACACAGAAGGGCTGACTTTATTAGTTTGTTTTCTGTAGGTTGCAGTATATTGAAGTTTATATATGCCCAGTTAAATGGATTTTGGATTATGTTATCTAGCTTTAGCTAAACTACCAGTACAAAATGGACAAAAACTTAATTAAACAGGATCCTATAAAGAAATCAGATTGCAGATAATACTAATAAGGTAAACAAATAAATAGAGGAGCTGACACATTATCTGAGTATAATTCAATCATTGATGAAAGAAATTGAAGAAGATACAACTAAATGGAAAGCTATTCCATGTTCATTGATTGGAAGAATATTGTTAAACTATCCATACTACTCAAAGCAATAGAAAGATTCAATGTAATCCCTATCAAAACACCAGTTTTTCACAGAAATAGAAATCAACAATCATAAAATTTGTATGGAACCACAAGACTCCAAACAGCCAGAGCAAGCTTGAGAAGATGCAAGGTATCATACTTCCTGATCTCAAATTATATTGCAAAGCTATAATCAAAGTAGTATGGCACTAACATAAAAACAGACTCATAAACCAATGGAACATAATAGGAAGCCCAGAAACAACCCACTCAAATACGTTCAACTAATTTTCAATTAGGGTACTAAAAGTGCAGAAGAATGAAATTGAATTCTTAACCTACACCAAATATAAAAATTAACTCAAAATGTATTGAAGACTCAAATGTAAAGCCTGAAACTGTAACACTCTGCAAGAAAACAAGGAGGGTAACCTTCTTGGCAAATACCTTGATGATGGTTTTTGTGGGTATGACCACAAAAGCTCAGGCCACAAGCAAAAATAAACAAGAGGGACTACCTCAAACCAAAACATTTCTTCTGCCCGGCAAAAGAAACAATCAAAATTGTTTGTTTGGTAACCTATGGATTAGGAGACAATATTTGCAAACCATATATATAAAAAGAGATACTAGAAATTTCCTAAGACAGTAGACTTCAGGATTTCACAACAAAAAACAATTATTTGAGTAAATGGACATATTAATTAGCTTGACTATAGTAGCCATTTTGCCATATGTCAAATCATCTTTTACACCTTAAACTTTTAAACACACATAAACAATAATTTAGGGACTGTTATTGATCAAAGAACTTTGACTTTAATAACTGTACTAACACCCAGGAAAATGTAATCCTAGTGATCAGCATAAGCAGCCTAATCAAGAGCATGATATTTAACATTACTCAGTTATTACAGTGAGTGAACTAGAATCTGCTTTAAGCTTGAGCGTCACAAAACCTTTAGCCCCAATTACTAACAAGTACTAGAACTCATCTTTTTTAATGTTCAGTTTTTTGTATTCACTCACTAACATAAGTGCGAAATAAAATAGGCAGTAAATAAGTAAAAAGCAAAGATTAATAATCAGGTTATCAATCTTAAGAAAATTTAATTTTGTTTTTTAAGACTTTTGAAATTACATATTGGTCAGCCAACAAAACTAGGTTGCCATTGGACGGTGTATACTCAAGCTCTGAATAATTTGTGTGTAAATGTCACAAAGAAAAAGTCAGCATTTCATAGTGAGATGTAATATTTCTCAGAAATGTCATATTTATTTACTCCTATCATTTAGTGTCATGTACTTTTGAGATTTGCTTTTTATGTACCAACCAATCATTTAAGTAGACATATAATCTGAAATTTATGAACAGTAAAGTTAATTTTACTTTAGCTTCACCAATTTTAATTAATTAGCTTTGCTAATTTTAGTGTCCCTAAAACCCTTAACTAAAAGAGACTTCTGATAATTGCTTATCGTTGAAAAAACTGTCAAGTACAGTGTGTCCGTAAAGTCATGGTGCACTTTTGACAGGTCACAGGAAAGCAACAAAAGACAATAGAAATGTGAAATCTGCACCGAATAAAAGGAAAACCCTCCCAGTTTCTGTTGGATGATGTGGCGGCATGTGCTCCTGTGCAGATGATGATGTAACACCGTGTATACAGCGGAGCAGCCCACGGCCATGAGAGTCAAGATGTGGACGGTACAGAGGAAAGTTCAGTGTGTTCTGTGGCTTGCTAAATTCGAATCCGTGACCAAAGTGCAACGTGAATATCGGCACGTTTATAACAAGCACCACCACATAGGAATAACATTACTCGGGATAAGCAGTTGAAGGAAACCGGCAGTTTGGTGGAGAAACCCCATTCTGGTAGGCCATCAGTCAGTGATGAGTCTGTAGAGGCTATACGGGATAGCTACCTAAGGATCCCTAAAATAATCTGTGCGTGAGCCCACATTGAACTGCACTGAATAGTTATGAAACTGGGAGAGATTTCTTTTTATTTGGTGCAGATTTCACATTTCTATCGTCTTTTGTTGCTTTCCTGTGAGCGGTCAAAAGTGCACCATGACTTTACGGACACACTGTTTATAACAAACCACTCAGTGAAATTAAGATATGCTCAGTTCATGGTACCTGTGTTCACAGTGAAGTGACCTTTCGGACCACAGATCTGAATATAATGAACTTTAAAATCACATATCCGTGCATCTTCTAGGTTTCCACAGACGTGCAGCTCCAGTTACCAGGAGGCAGTTCCCACATGGTGCACACAGAATGGATTATCTGCACTTTGAAGACGATAGCCGTGGTTGGTGGTTTGACATGGATATGGTGATCATTTATATTTATTCCGTGAACTGGGTCATTGGATTCATTATTTTCTGCTTTCTTTGCTATTTTTTCTTTCCATTTTAGGCATTTTCACACCTTATTACAGTTGAACAATCACAGACGATGTAGATAACAATCACTTAAACATTTTTTAAGTGTGCTTTGAAATTTTTATAATGTATTATATAAAATGTGGAAGTTTATAGAAAGTCGGAGAACAAGTAACTTATTAATGTTTTTCATGTAACTGAACTTTCTAGCTCTTAGCAACAATGCACTATTAATTTCATAGTTCTTGGTTTAGGATTTGTGGGCTCTAATTTTACAGTGTCTCTTTTTTACTTATCTTTGTTGTAAATATTGAGATTTTTCTCCACTTAAAAATAGTAAAAATATAAAATGAAATGATAATATGGATAGATATCAGAAAAACTATGTAGTCAGTCACCACTTATTCCCAGGCCGATTATATGCATTAAAGATAAAGCATATTCTCTGAAACTAACAGCATATTCAGTTTCGTTTCCAGACATCCCTAGTTATGTCCCTGTTACCAAGAAAGCTGACTGTCTTTTTCATACAGACCTGATAGTAGTTTGAGTGCAGCATTTTTAATTATTTCAAGAAGAGAATAGTAAATATTTAAAAAGAGTCTAACCCACACCAATAGAGACTTTGAGAATTATATTAACACTTTTTGAATTACAGGATTACTTACCTAAAGAAAGAAAACATTATTTACTGGTTTTCAGTAGTCTAAAACAGCAATGCATGTCCAAAATGTAACTGAGTGATTCATTTAACTATAAGGTTGTCAAATATATTGTAAATGTGCAATAAAGAGTGGCTTTTACATTTTTATTGTTATATGATTTGATGTCTGAAATAAAGAATTGTTGGAAATAGGCTTACAAGCTTAAAGAAAGAAAGTCTATTTTTATTTATTACAATAACCGTTGGAATTAGTTTTTTCCTTATAAAAAAAATGAGATCTGAATTATCCCAGTGTGGGAATTGGGGCAGGTATTCCAATTTTAAACATGTGAACACTAAAGCACAATGAAGTAAACTTATTTCAGTCACTAAGTTGTTCTCTGTGTAACCTAAGACTAAAGTTTTTTTATTAGGAACTACTAATCTAACATTACTACACTATAATGTCATATATCTGATAATGCATTATGCATATTTTTCCATAAGGTTGGTGAATTTCTCAGGGCACTAAAAGTACTACCATCATCCAAACAAACTGGGACGGATCAGGCTTCAATAGTTCAGTCTATGAAAAGTCGAAATTTGGCCTAAGTACTACTGACTGTATTTGAATAAAAGCACTCACCTGATGGTATCTGATGTTCTAAGAAATACAGAAGCATGCTACAGATTTTTATTCTAAAACTGTTCTTGTTATTGTATTTAATATTATATCTGTGAAAGAAAACAGTAGCATGCATTAGACATAAACTCACAAAGCGGAAAACTAAACAGTTCAGAAACAAATCAGGTTTTACTCAGATAGCATAATAAAATATATAAATTATGCTTGAAGTCTAGTGATTGTAACTAATATCTTTTTGAAACAATGTCAACAAAGCTCAGTGTTACCTTGCAGAAATAAAATTGGATATACTGTGCTGTATATTATCTCTAATTTATTGCTCAAATGATAAGAGAAGGAAGTTAGATATTAATGAGAGAGGAGGGAGCAAATGGAACCAGACATCTGCGTAAGTAGGAAAAAAACAGCTTTACAGCCACTCCAGAGAGTAACCAACATTGTTTCGTGAAATGGAGCAAAACATCCACTAGGCAGGATGGATGGCTTTTCAGTCACCCTGAGAGCCCACCCAGCTAACAGTGGAGAAAGAAAATGGTGAGAATATGGCACAGTAGAGGCCAAAATGGCAACCATAAAACGGGGACAAGCACAAGCCCCCCCAAACCAGGAAAGAGATTGGACAGTTTGAAGGAAAGCCCGCCCTTGCTCAAACCCAAGACTCTATTGGGACAGCTTCTGCCCTCTCTCCTGCCTGCTCTCTTCCTCTCTGAGCGTGCACTCTTGCTTTTTGCTTTGATAAACCTTGCCACTATCACTTAAAACTTCTCCAGCATGTGTGGCCCTGAAATTCTCTTCCTGCAACACCACAGAATAACATATTTTCTCTGGTAACAAAGTAAAGATAATACTGTATAATGAAAAATATTGCCTTAAAATATATATCAGGGCTGAAAAAACGAACAAAACACATTAGGGGAGCAATATTTAAAGAACTTTAAAATAAAGTTAGTTGCAGCCATTTCCCAGGCAGTTCCTGACTTATAAGCTCTGGCAAATATGCCTTCATTCACTCCTAAATTATTTAAAAAGCTAATTTTAATTATACAAGAAATAAAATAAATAGTATTATAGAAACACTTTTCTCAGAGAAATACTGTTGATTCCCAGTATATATTTATTAGGTCAGTGATACATATCAGTTTATAGATCTGTATCTATAAACTAAATAAAATATATAGTAAATATAAATACGTATCAAATAAATATGATACCCTTAAAAATAAAACATAGTCTGAAAGAAAATTTTGAATGGATTGACTGTATGCCTATTAATAACTTGATCTGAGAATTACATCATTGGCATATTAAAATTAAAAGTAAACTTAGAAAATCATAAACTTCTAATTTTACTTTAAAATATTTTAAAATTTTATACAAATGTAGTTAACAGCTGCTAAATATTAAGAAGTACAGCATTTCCTAGACCTACCAGTTTATGAGAAGACAGTTAAAGCCTGAATTGAGAAAAAACCACTCTTCTGGTATCTATCACACAGATCAATACAGGAGCAATTTTCAGCCAGTGTGCTGCAAGAATTTTTAAAACATACAATACCTGACTATTTAGTCAGAAGCACTGACCTCTTTCCCTTAGATTGTCAGATTTAAAAATGACAGCAATAGCTATCCAGTGTGAATGAATCAAAATTATACATAATTTTATCAGGTTGGCAAAAATACATATATTTTGGTGTGCCACAGAATTTTAGTAGTTTATGTGTGCCATGAGATGAAAAAGGTTAAAATGTTCCAATAGATGATTGTTAAATATGTAAATAAAATACATGAATAAGCTTTAGACTTAAAATATTACATGTTTTATTGTCTTTCACCATATCAATTACATAAAACTGTGTGTGTGTATTTTTCTGAAGTGAGGAGCAGGGAGGCAAAGAGACAGACTCCTGCATGTGCCTGACCAGGATCCACCTGGCATACCCACCAGGGGGTGATGCTCTGCCCATCTGGGCCATTGCTCCATTGCAAGCGGAGCCATTCTAGCGCCTAAGGTGGAGGCCATGGAGCCATCCTCAGTGCCCAGGCCAACTTTTGCTCCAGTGGAGCCTTGGCTGCAGGAGGGGAAGAGAGAGATAGAAAGAAAGAAGAGGGGGAAGTGTGAAGAAGCAGATGGGTACTTCTCCTGTGTGCTCTTGCCAGGAATTGAACTTGGGACTTCCACACACCAAGCTGACACTGTACTGCTGAGCCAGCTAGCCAGGGCCATAAAACTCATTTTTCAATAAAGAACAATGGAAAGGAAAAAAAGGAAAATCCTAAAATTAATCAAGTACTACAATATTTTCCCTAATTTAATAGTTTTCATTTTCTGAGCTCTTATGATCAATAATTTATATTTCACTGAACTTATTTAGGGTGAAAGTTAATTTTAAACATTTTCACATATTTATCAAAAATGCTCAAATTGAAGTACTGTACGTTTCTGAATACTTTCATTAGGTAGTTCATTTCTTGATTTGAAAAAAAGCAAATTCACAAACCAACACCAATTTATTTTATACTTAGCAGAACCTAGGTAAATTCTAATTAAAATATAAAAGCAAATACCCTACCACTGTGAATCACCAAATTCAAGAATGAAGGAAAACCTACTTTAATGTGTCTGTGTCAGAAAAAGACACAATAAAATGGGAAAACATTCTATGGTTATGGATTGGAAGAATCAACATATTTTAAATGGCCATATTAACCAAAGCAATATATAAATTTAATGCAATCCCTATCAAAATTCCAATGTCACTTTTTAAAGATATAGGACAAAAAATTACCAGGTTTGTATGGAACCATGAAAAAACCAAAATAGCCAAAGCAATCTTGAGGAAAAAGAATGAAGCCTGAGATATCACATTAACTGACAGATTGAATTATACTATCGAGCCACAATAATTAAAACAGCATAGTATTGGCAGAAAAACAGGCATACAGACTAATAGAACAGAACTGAGAACCCAGAAGTAAATCCACATATTAATGAACAAATCATCTTTGACAAAGGAGCCAAAAACACAATGGAAAAAAAAGCTTCTTCAATAAATGGTGCTTGGAAAATTGGAAAGCCACATGCAAAAGAATGAAACTTGACTACAGTTTGTCCCCCTGCACAAAAATTAATTCAAAATGGATCAAAGACCTAAATATATATAAGAGCTGAAACAATAAATTACATAGAAGAAAATATATGTACTAAATTCATGGATTCTTGGCTATAGAGAACAATATATGAATTTGACCCCAAAGGCAAGGGAAGTAAAGACAAAAATAACACTGGGGAACAAAATTTTTGTTGCATCCACAAAAACACTTGTTCTTACCACCTAATTTGAGTGTGCTGATCTCAAATCTGACATTAGTTTTTCTCTGTAAGCTACAGTTTTTTTACAATTCAAGATTTTAGGTTTTCATCTTATAAAATTTTCAACATATAGTTTAACATAATGAAGTAGAATGTCTTCTTGGGCATCTTCTTTGTGAAAATACAATAATTTATATAATGCAGTAAATACACTAATACACTAAAAGATATGATTGCATCAGAATTTGTCTACAGTTTCGAAATAGAACATATTAAAATGTAAGTGGAGTGCAGAGCTCATTCCTAGCAGCTGTGGCTGATGCAATGCTGTGAGAACACTCCAGCACCTGAAATCCTCCTAGGCACACCCAGGAGGGAGCTCGCTCACTGTGGGAAGGTGGCTCAGCTCCAACCAGGCAGCTCCCTGACCTTTCCAGCCATTGGCTGTGAAGGACATGCTGTAACACCCTATAGGCTGAACCTGTTTATATAAACTAGCTTCTTGAATAAATCGGATCTGCATCACTGAACCTGGTCCCCAGAGTCCAATCTCTGTGTCTCCGTCGTCCTCACCCCCAGTAGGCCTTGTCCACATTAAAATACTTACTTTAATCATAAAATTTGCTCAAAATTTATTTAAATTCTATTCGGGCAAAAATTTGCGTTTGTAGCTCTTGCGTTTGTGTACTTGTTGAGGACAATCTCATTTGATGCACCAGCAGTAGTCTGCTCATCACTAACAGCTCCAAGATTTTCAGGAAACTTATTGAGGTGACTGTTCAGGAAGTGAATCTTAACGCTCATGTTACATCCAATGTCACAGAAAGCCAACAGCATCCTTTGATCCTGAAGTTCATAGTTTTCTGCTTTTCTGTTGCCAAGGAAGTTCTTTGTAACTGCCACAAAAGACTGCCATGCTGCTTTCTCCTCCTTATTCATCTTCCTGGCAAATTCTTCATCACGTATGAGGGCTCGAATTTGAGGTCCATCAAATACACCTTCTTTTATCTTCTTGAAAGACAAGGCAGGAAAAGCAGAAATATGTTGAAAGCATTCACTTTCTCTATTCAAAGTCTGAACAAACTGCTTCATTAAGCCAAGTTTGATGTGAAGTTGGGGGAAAATGATCCTGTCTCGATTAACTACAGGTTCATTCACAATATTTTGCATCCCTACTTCCAGAGCTTCACATTTCAGCCACTCTTTCTGTGTCCAGTGTTTCTCCCGAGCTTGGCTGTCCCACAAACACAGAAAGCAAGGATACTTCGTGAAACCTTTCTGTTGTCCTAGCAGGAAATTTACCATTTTAAGATCCACACAAATGATCCAGTTATGCTCCTCAGACTTCAGAAAGTCAAGGAAAATTTTTATGTCATTCTTACTAAGTCATTCAATTCGGGTTAGCCAAACTGCTGAGGGGTTAATGACTGCTTGGCATCAGAAGAAGACCCTTCAGATTCTACAACCATTTCCTCATGCATCTTATCAAAATACACTTGATCACCATGTTCACTTTCTTCATCCTAAGAAGAAATAAAACCATTGAGAACTGGAACTGGGAGTGTCTCAGAGTGTGGGATAGGTTGTATTGCTGAAGGAATATTAGGATATGCTGTTTTTTCTTGCTGATGCTCTTTGTATGTATTAGACAGAGATAACAGTCACTGCTGTGGTCCTTTGGTTCACGCCAAACTATGAGAATACCAAAAGGTATTCCTTTGCATTTTCCTTTTGTCCAGTCATGAAGCATTTCCTCACAATATGACACACTATATGAGGAGCCCAATTCTTGTCTTGATCACCAAGGAGAAGTTGAAAATAGGCAATATATGCACATGTCACAAGTAATGAAATATTGCACCTTTGACATTGAAGTAACATCCTCATATATAACAGAATGTGTCAGGACTATTCTTATATTTATGCCTACTCAAAGAAGCCATGATTCAATCTTAAAACAAAATAAGAGGGTGTTTTTATCAGATAATAATTTTTTACATTTAAAAACAACTACAATTATGTAAAAGTGATGTTTGTAAAACATTAATTGCCTTGTGGTTATGTTCAATCCAAGAGTTGTTGCCCTTTAACTCCAATTTAAAAACCAATGCATGCCATTAACTGTAACAAAAAGAAATTAAAATTGCATAAAAACTAGAGCATAAACCAAAATATGGATTTCAGATTTGGAATCAGCGATGCAGAAATATATAGAAACCGTTCTAAAACATCATGCAACAGAAAATGGAAAAATAAATTGTTCCCCAGTGTAATTGAATGGGACTATATCAAAATAAAATGCTTCTGCACAGCAAAAGAAACTAACAAAACAAATAGGCAGCCAACTATATGGAAGATGATATATATTTACAAACAACAGCTTCGATAAGGGGTTAATATCTAAAATATATAAAGAACTCACAAAGCTCAGCAACAAACAGGCAAACAATTCAATTAAAAAATGGGGAGAGGACCTGAACAGACACTTCCCAAGAGGACATACAAATAAATGGTCAACAGGTATGTGGAAAGATGCTCATCTTCACTAGCTATTTGAGAAATGCAAATCAAAACTACAATGAGTTTTCACCTCACACCTGTTAGGTTGGCTCATTCACTGCTGGTGGGTATGCAAATTGGTACAACCATTATAGAAGAAAGTATGGTGGTTCCTCCAAAAATGAAGAATATAATTACAATATGACCCAGCAATCCCTCTACTGAGTATCCACCTCAAAAACCTGAAAGCACTGGTACGTAAAGTACACATGCACCCCCATGCTCATCGCAGCATTATTCACAGTGGCCATGACATGGAAACAACCAAAGTGTCCCTTGATAGAGGATTGAATAAAGATGTGGTACATATATACAATGCAGTACTACTCCTCCATAAGAAATGATGACATAGTGACATTTATAGATGGACCTTGATAACATTATAGTGAGTGAAATAAGTAAATCAGAAAAAGGTAAGAACTGTGTGATTTTACACATAGGTGGGATATAAAACTGAGACTCATGGACATAGATAAAAGTGAATTGTTTACGGGGGGGAGGGGGAAGGGTGTAAAGAGGGACATATAAAGGTGATGGAAAATGATTTGACTTTGGGTGATGGGTATACAACATAATCACTAGTTCAAATACTATAGAAATATTTACCTGAAACCTATGTACCCTTATTGATCAATGTCACCCTGTTAAATTTAATTTTCTAAATAAAATTTAAAAGTATGTATTTCTTTTTTCTGCTGATTACTAATGCCACTCTAGGATTAAATGCTAAAAATAACAACAAAAAGACCATAATTTCACTTCTGCCCTACAATCTGGCTCCTAAAATAGTTATAATAGCATGACCAAAAAAATTGCCAGTGAATAAAATTTTCATGTAAAGGTCTCCCATATGGCTACAGGAAGATACAAATTTTTTATTGATTGATTTTTAGAAAGAGGAAGGGGAGAGAAAGCGAGGAGTAAGGGGTGGGGAGGAGAGAGAGAAGGAAGAAGATAGGGGTGGGAGGAGGCAGAGAGAGAGAGAAGCATTCATTTGTTGTTCCACTTAGTTGTACATTCATTGGTTGCCTCCCGTATTGTGCCCTGACCAGGGATCAGACCCACAACCCTGGTGTTTGGGACAGTGCTCTAACCAGATGAGCCAACCTAGATTCTTAAAAGCGTAATTTTATCTGGATTATTTGTTAAATGAATAGCTTTTAGAAGAGCATTCTCTAATTAAATGCAGTGACAGTTAAAGTCTCTGTTCATAGAATTCCGCAATTAAAGCCAGAAGATGCTGTCATGTATTATAATGACCTAAGATTCTGAATACTTTAACATGCTCAGCTCTTGCTTTCTTGAAAATTTTCTGATTTTTTAGTGATTCACAAAATATGCTTTCAGTAAGTTATATCAATGTATGGTTTTCTCCAAAATGCATTTATTTTATTTTTCTACTTTATGAAAGCAGCACATATAATAAGAATTCTTTTTCCACATTTCATTTTACTCCTTTTATATAGATTCTATGAGAATCATCATTAGGAAGTATCTTTAGACTGGAGTATTAACATCCTGTTACAGTAATATGTATCTACTGCAATTTGCATGTATCTTATAATCATGCTTCTATTTATAGAGTCAGGAGAACAAATACTTTACCATTTCCTCTCTTGGTTAGGACCTCTCACAGAGTACAATAGATATATCTTAAGAATTATTTATTATTTCAACACTTCTAAAAATAGTTGTTGAACTATGATCACAAAGCATATCATACTACCTACATACATAACCATCACTATATTAAGAATTGCTAAGACAGTCTTCCTAAATTTTCTGTACTCTTTCACATTTTTATAGGTGTAAGAGCCCCACCCAAAGAATATCTGGTAAGCAAATAGAGTGCCTACTAAAATGCAATTTTATTGACAGCACTGCAAGAGGTGATACTGCTCTTGTAAGAACCTAGTAAATATTTCTTTTTTTTTAATTTAGACAGTTATATTTAACAGGGTGACATTGGTCAGTCAGAGCACATAGATTTAGAGAAAACATCTCCACATCATTTGAACAATTATGCTGTATACCCATCACCCCAAGTCAAATCATCCTCCGTCACCCTATATTTTGTTTCTCTTTAAGCCCCTCCCCTTCCCCATTCCCCTCCCTCTTCACACCTCCTTTCCCCCCATCCCCCTCCCTCTCCACCCCTCCCTTCCCCCTGGTAACCACTGCACCCCTGTCTATGTCCATGAGTCTCATCTTTCTTCAGTTGCCTGACAAGTGTCACCTTGTCTACCAACAAACAAAAGGAAAAGGGAAGTGAGAGGAGACAGCAGTTAACATGAATGAAACTGCC
Organism: Saccopteryx bilineata; assembly: GCF_036850765.1. Classification (NCBI taxonomy): domain Eukaryota; kingdom Metazoa; phylum Chordata; class Mammalia; order Chiroptera; family Emballonuridae; genus Saccopteryx; species Saccopteryx bilineata. The sequence continues at coordinate 265,044,127 of NC_089490.1, read as the reverse complement.
ACACATCTTAAATACTTTGCTGGCCACATTAACATATTGTTCAATCTTTTCAATTCACTCTGAGTAATATAATGTTAAATTTATATTACAGATGAGGAAGAGAAGTAGTAATGTGATTGAAGTCACTCAGTTAGAAAGTGATTTGTCTTCATTTCTGACAGATTTCAAGACTTGTTCTCTATCCTGTCAGTAATATATGGTAACTCGATGGAGTGGAATAGTCACTGAAGCAGCTTTGGTGATACTCCCGGTAAGGAAGCATTGGGAATAAGAGAAGGTCTGAATCAAGAATGCAGGAATGTTCTGCTTGCACTTTGCTTATAATAATTCTCATGGCTTATACCAGGGGTAGTCAACCTTTTTATACCTACCGCCCACTTTTGTATCCCTGTTAATAGTAAAATTTTCTAACTTCCCACCGGTTCCACAGTAATGGTGATTTATAAAGTAGAGAAGTAACTTTATTTTATAAAATTAATAAAGCAGAGTTACAGCAAGTTAAAGTATATAATAATAATTACTCACCAAGTACTTTATGTCGGATTTTTGCTAAATTTGGCAGAATAAATCTTTATAAAACAACTTACTATAGTTAACTCTATCTTTTTATTTATACTTTGGTTGCTCTGCTACCACCCACCATGAAAGCTGGAATGCCCACTAGTGGGTGGTAGGGACCAGGTTGACTAACACTGGCTTATACCATCAAAAACTCAGTGTCTGTAGGACACTGTTTTTAATGTGCCATGCTACATTGGATAACCGCTTTCACTCTGTATGCCAACTTTGAATGACTTGTGATGGCTACCTACTGTGCTTTATTGTGAAGGATTCTGATGTTACATCTTGGCTCCCTGGGAAAAAAGTGTTTTGATTCACTCACAATGTCCCCCAAACACAGGGGAAGGAAACAGGTGAGAAACAGTCCATTCCTGTCCAATATTTGCCATCCTTGGGTTAGGATGCAGAAAGTCATTCATGTTTTAGAAGCAGGCTCTACCATTTGGTTAAGGAAAAAGAAAAGTGCAGTTTAATGACTATAACTAATAACAGTATGACATTTGCTAATATAGTTATGAACTATAATTAAGATAAACTACTTTCTAATCCCATATGTATGGCCAGTAGACACGGCCATCATCAAGCCGCCTGGCCAATGCAGGTTCGCATATAATCCGGACAGACTGCAAAGAAACAGTGGAGCCAAATACTGGTGTTCCATTTTCCTTTATTCTAGACTCATACTGGCCAATGAGTAAAAAACAAACACATGGGGCACCAAAACCTACTCTTTCCATTTTTTTCCTAGAATCAAAGGCGCTCACCAGTCTTATTCACCTCCGTTCCCCATCTCCTTTTCCTGCACAAACTGACTTCTCCTTCAGCACTCCACCATTCTGGCTGCCTCCTCCACGTGGCCTCCCTGCCCTGCTACAGCATGGGCTCCTCCTCCTTACCACAGTGCGGTCTCCTCTCCTAAAATGGCCTCCTAGCTCCTCCTTTCAAAAGTTTTTGGTGGGAAAGCCCTCCTCCAACACATATTAGCATAACCAAGCCCCTTCCCAGGCATGAAAGGCAATTAGCTGTATCATGGCAGAGTATCACCACGTGACAGCAGCAGCCATCTTTAACAATAAGAGTGAGAAAAACCCAGAAAATACAGATTTTACAACCCATTCACCCAACACTACTCATTTTCCCTTAAAACAAAAGATTACTAGGAACTTACTTGTGATTTACATATAAGATTTTTAAACAATGGTGTAGCTCCAATGTAATTTAATTTTTCATTACAAAAAAATTAAACCCCTGTCATTAAAAAAAAATTAATAGCCCTTATTTGTGATTTCTACAGTCCTAAATGGATACTACTAGTAATATTTATTCTGGTCACAACACTTAAAGGTAAACCAGACAGGCAGAAATGCAGTATAGATCAACCTAGGTCAAAAGTCAACCACAGCAAGGCTTCTTAAACCTTCATATGCCTCCATCAAATCTTCTTAAAATGTATATTTTTCAGAATGTGGAGGGTGGGTTCGAGATTGTGTGGGTAATAAGCTACCCATGGACCACACTTAGCATAACAAGAAACTGAAAAAAGCGTAAGTAAAAAGGCAATGAGGCCCTGACCGGTTGGCTCAGTGGTAGAGCATCGGCCTGGCGTGCAGAAGTCCTGGGTTTGATTCCTGGCCAGGGCACACAGGAGAAGCGCCCATCTGCTTCTCCACCCCGCCCCCTCTCCTTCCTCTCTGTCTCTCTATTCCCCTCCTGCAGCCAAGGCTCCACTTGAGCAAAGTTGGCCCAGGTGCGGGGGATGGCTCTCTGGCCTCTGCGTTAGAATGGCTCTGGTTGCGGCAGAGCAACGCCCCAGATGGGCAGAGTATCGCCCCCTGGTGGGCATGCCGGGTGGATCCTGGTCAGGAGTATGCGGGAGTCTGTCAGCCTCTCCGTTTCCAACTTCAGAAAAATACAAAAAGAAAAAGGCAATGAATCTTGCTCTCTTGTCATTAAATTAAATGTCCCAAGAAGACAGATTTCACATTGTTTTGGCATATGAAGGTGTGTTATAGTAGTTATCTATTAAATAGAAATTATAATGAATTATGAATAATTTCACATAAATCTGTAGAATATGCTTTTGAAATTACGTGGTGGGATTTTAAATCCAGGTAGCAATACATAAGTAGCTTATTTAAAATTCACAAATCAAACCTTTTCCTTTTCCTTAGGAAAAAAAAATTATTCACTTTTCTCTAATTTTTTCCGTTATCCACTCTTTGGCCTTCATAGCTCTCTAGAATGTATTTAAGTAGAACAAAATGTGAGATTAAATTTACCACTAATAATGTCATATCTGGCTATATAAAATAAAATATACCATGACATTTCTGCTCACCTCACCTTAATTCTTACTATACGTTATAATTGCAAAAGTCAAGATACCACATTATTTAATGGATTATATGACTAAAATCTAATTAACCTTTCCTTCCTCATTTTCTTCACCTGTAAAATTATACATTATGAAACAGACATTCGTGGATTCTGCTGGAATAAAATTGAGTTCATAAGAAAATTAGAGAACATCTAAAAGTTAAGAAATAGTTTGTACAAAAACAATGTAATATTTACAAATTATATGATTTGATAATGGGCAAGTAATTTTTGGTTTCTTCATTTAATAAAAGGAAAAAATAGTAATGTAGATTAAAAGATAATGCTAGTGAAAGCAAACAATAATTGTGTAACTCTTTTCCTTCCCTTTGTTTAGAAACTTACTTTTGAAAGAGCCATAGAAAACATATTTTTTAAACATATTAACAAGGCACAAATACCCTCTTGTTGTTCATGCACAACGAGAATCAGTTATCACCAACTAAATCTTACATTCCTTTAAATTGACAGCCATAGTGGGTAGCAAAAGATTAAGTCTTTAACTGGGCCATTTGGCAAAGTTGGATTATAAATCAAGTTGTCTAGCCAACAGAATGAAGGGATGCTGTTCTCTCATAGGTCTCACTCTGTTTTATCGATGTAGTAGCATTGTGGCACGTGGCTACTGGCACATGGCCACACCAGGAAAAGCATTTTACTGAGAAATTAAAGCAAATGCATTAGTCTTTTACTAAATATACAAAATCTACTCAGAAGGCTGAGGAGTATGATTTCCCAATTTTGATGTTATGCAGAAATTTTCAAGTAATATTTGTTATCAATTTTGGCACTTATTTTTTTCATTTTTAATGTATACATGAAATTATAGTAAAAAGATGGCTATAAGCAAGACATCACCTCTCTATATCCATGATCAGCACAATGCATCACAGTAAACCAAGTTTATATTCCACTATCAAGTGTGGTTCTTCCGTTTGTTCACTTTGTGATGGGGCCATTAAGAATATCTGTAAACCCAATAGTATCATCATTACCCCTCAAAACAGCCAGTGAGAGATCTGAGCTTGGAAGAAAGGGCAGATGCTGAGCCTGTTGCACTGCCTTGAATTCCATCTGCAACTTTAGTGGAGCAAACAGAGCCCGGATGTTCCTCACTGTAGAAAAATTCATTTCATCTTGGTTGAACTGGAAATTTTTTTCTGATAATTCAAGCAGATGACTGAGAAAAAGTTCATTTTTCACATGAGAAAAACGTTTTTGAAGAACATGATTTTCAAAAGGCCCACTGCTGTAAGTTCAGTAACTGGAACACTGTCCTTTAGCTGAGATCCAAGGCTTCTGTATTCTTCAGCTCATGCTGCAAACACCCTCTTAGCTCCATTACCATCAGCCAGCCTTGGTACTTATTAATTTCCTTAACATTTAAAATGATACTAGTGATAGCTACTTAGAAAATTTGAGTCACAGTGTTATTTCTTGAACTGTTTAACATACAAAAGTACTTCGTTTTATTACCATAAATTCAGTCATAAAACAGTATTCTTAATAATTTTTTGTACTTGTACTTTTTAGAGACAGTATGTCACTCCATATCAACTCAGGGCTAAAGGAGCTTCATTTAGTTACATCATGACTTTGTGTAACAGTACAACAGCCAGTAAATCACAGCATGTAGTCAGAGGACATCATTGAGCTCTGACTCTGGTCATTCCCTCAGATTTCCATACCATACTCTCTTTGAACTCATCAAACAGCTCTTACTAGATTTATTTCATTTTTTAAACATATATAAGGCAGTAAAGATCTTACAGATTAATTATAAATTAATATAAATTTCTTCAATATAAATTAATATAAATTTCTTCAACTATAATTGAAAAAAATAATCATTTCTTTTAGCTAAGGCTACTGTTGATGTAATAATAAGGGCAATTTTTTGATATTTTGGAATTTAAAAAATGCTTATGTTTTACTGGCATGCAAGTATTTTACAGCCAATTCTACAGTGTTCTTTCCTCATATAGTGACAGTTTCCAACTAAACAAGTTGTTTTCACAAAATCTTCCAAGTTTATTTTTCTTCTAAATTTGAATATATTTTCTTATAGAAAAGTAAAAAATTGTTTGGAGTCTCAGATTAGTCCACAAAATTTCATGTAAACTTATATAAGGTATAAGCATAGGACTAATACAACCTTTCAACTACACCTAAGCGCCACCTAGAACATGAGTCTTCCTATGAGCTCTTCATACCTGGAATACCCTCACCTCGCTCAGCAGCAACACCTGCCTCAGATATAAAAGAAGGTGGTGGATAAAGAGAGGAGGATCCTCCTTGTACCCCCAGCATGTACAAAGCGTATTTAAACAATAGAAAGAGGGTTAGGTCAGCACTGTCAAAGCAGTGTGTAATGAGGGCCACATATATAATTTAAAATATTCCAATAGCCACATCAAGACATAAAAAGAAACATTAAGTTAATTTTAGTAATGCTTTTAACCCAATATATTAATATTTTAGAAGTTATTTTGACATATTCAGTATAAAATTATATCAGAATTAATGAGATATTTACTGTCTTTATTGTATTGTCTTCAAAATCTTGTATTTATTCCACACAGCATATCTCAATTTTGACTAGCCACATTCTGAGTGCCCAGTCGGCACATGTGGCTAACAGCTGGCCACTGTATTGGGCAGCAAAGCCTTTTATCAGTGTATCCATCAGGGTTCAATCAGGAAAGGAGAACCACCATGTGTATTGTGTTATGGAATAAGGAATTTACTGTAGGAATTAGACATTACACAATTGTGGGAAACGCTGGGGAATTAAAGGTCCTCAAGAAAAGTCTTCCTAAAATGTTAGAACAGGGAGGTTTCAGGGAAGTGTGGAAGCTAAGCACCTCCAGCCATTAAAGTGGGGCCACAAAGAGGACCCGGGGCCTGAAATGCTGTTGGCTTTGTACACCTATTGTCCCTGTGCAGCTGTTTCTGCTAACCCACAGCCAAAGGATGGGTGGTGGGCCAGCAGAGGTTCTTGGTCAGAGGACCAGCAGTGAAAGAGCTGACTGCAGCTCAGGAAGGAGCTAGAGCCCCCTGGCACCTGCTGGCCCCTCTGCACCAGCCTCTTCTCACCTCTACCCACAAAGACCTTCAGAGTATACTGGCAGCTGTTTTGCTTCTGCCTTTCAGATCTCATGCAGATTTCTCTTTGGGTCAACTCTGTGTGACACCATATAGGAAAGGAAATTCAATCTTAGCTAAATAGGCACAGTACAAAACCACCACCATGGAGCCATATAAGAAAAGGATTCTGAGAACATAATTCCAGCTGAGGGAAGCTGACACAGTAGAAAAGCACCACAGTCAGCCAAGTGTGAGCAAGGAGAGAGGCAGCTGCAGGCTGAAAATCACCTGTAAGCATACATTCGTATGGGTGATTCTACACGATTGAAGGAAGAACGTAGCATCTGTTCAATGCTACCCACAGGGTGGGCAAAAGTGGGTTTAGAGTTGTATGAAAAAACAGTTATTGTATTATTTAGTAATTATTATTTTTCATATGGACAACTGTAAACCTACTTTTTCCCCACTCTGTATATGGTGAATTTTATGATATATGAATGCTGTCTCAACACTGATATTTGAAACCTTTCAAAAAAACAAAAGCCAAGAGTGGTACATACTCTGTTTCAATTCAAGTGAATTCTTTCTGTAAGGGCTTTCATCACTGATATTTGCGTCAGCAGATTAATCAAGGCTGATGATGACAACCTTGAATTATTAAACAGGGTCAATTCTCTCTTTCTCTCTCTCTCTCTCTCTCTCTCTCTATATATATATATATATATATATATATATGTTTATTTTATTGATTTTAAAGAGCAAGGGGGAGAGAGACAGGAACATAAATCTGTTAAATCTGTTCCTGTATGTGTCCTGGCTGGGGATCAAACCAGCAACCTCTGTGCCATGGGACGGTGCTCGAATCCACTGAGCCATTTGTCCAAGGCTCTAGTGATAAATCTGAAGAAAGAAAAAGAGGTTACCTCAGAAAGTTTTCATTCAAAATAATAAAATTTAAGTTCTGATATTAAAGAGTTAACACTTAACTAGAAAATTCTGGCTTTTCCTAATGACAGACTCAGGGCTTGAATAACTAATCATTTTCCTGAGAACATATTAGTAGTTAATTCTGAAGAATACAAAAGTGTATGTACATAGCAGTTTCTTGATTACCTGAGACAGGGCACATGCAAATGTGTGTCCAATAACTGTTCACTGAGGAAAGCTGACAAAGTACTGCCGCGTGCCTGAGACTGGCTGGATTCTGGCATTTGACTCTGCCTCCCTTTCCCAGCCCAATTCATTCTGACGACTACCTGTTTATGTGAGTCCATTTTGTGGGAAACAATGGTCAGCTATTTCAGATTGGTTTTCCTCCTAAAACACCCACTGATCATCTTGCAAGGAGGGGAGAGAAAGCACATCTCTATGTCATTATCTCTCTTTTACTGCTGCATCCTCCCTAGTATCACCTTAACACTGCCAAACTAGCTTTAGTATCTGGCTAAAGCCCAGTCAACCAGGGGAAAGTCTGACATACTATCAAATATTTTAAATAAAAACATTCTTAGTTCTGACTCCAAAAATTCGTCCTGCTCCTGCTATGTCTCCCCCCTTGGCATTTATTTCAACAAATTGAGTCAAATAGTGTTCATTCTTGCCTACTTCTAATTATGCACTGTTCTATAAAGTCAGTTGAACATTTATTTTTGGTATACATAGATACTCAAAAAGGGAAATGACACAGAATAACAACATCAGGTAACCCCAAAATGAAAATTACCTCAATGATCAGAATATTTGGGAGCCTCTTTCTACCCAGATGTGTAATTTTCTGGGCAATGACTAACACTGGGAAGAAGGGTATGTGCTAAGCAACTCTAAGGTCAAGTCGTAAAACTGTAGGTTGAAGAAAAACTAACATTCAAATAAAGTTCATTTAAAATCAATGCTCAATTAAGATTTCATGTTTGAAATCCCCTTGTGGATATATAGCTATACTTAATATCGAGAGAGAAATTACATAGTGGGTAGAGCATTGTCCTCGAATGCTGACACCTCCCGTTGGAATCCCCGGGCTTGTGCATTCAAGGCACATAGGCAAACAAGTACGAGTTGATGCTTCCTGCTCCTCCCAAACACCCCAACCCTGCCTTTCTCTCTCTCTCTCTCCTCTCTCTAAAATCAATAAACACAATTTTTTAAAAAGAGAGAAAGAAACTACTTGTGAAAAACAATACCACTGGCTACAGCTTTGTCTTCTTAGCTGCACATATTATGGAAAATAAGCATTTCTTCATTTGACAAAGAGACTTATAGAGATTCCTAGGCACCAGTCCCTACACTGTACACAGAGAAAGCCAGTTATACTACTCTAAGTTTCTCCTTGAATTTTATTCACCACATTAGCATCAGATTGGTTTGATGTTAAAATACAATTAACTCAGTATGCAAAGATACAAATTATATTTCTATATACTATCTTTTTTTTAATAATTTTATTTTTAATGGGACGACATCAATAAATCAGGATACATATATTCAAAGATAACAACTCCAGGTTATCTTGTCATTCACTTATGTTGCATACCCATCACCCAAAGTCAGATTGTCCTCTGTCACCTTCTATCTAGTTTTCTTTGTGCCCCTCCCCCTCCCCCTTTCCCTTTCCCTCTCCCCCCTCCCCCCCGTAACCACCACACTCTTATTAATGTCTCTTAGTTTCACTTTTATGTCCCACCTATGTATGGAATAATGCAGTTCCTGGTTTTTTCTGATTTACTTATTTCGCTTCGTATCATGTTATCAAGATCCCACCATTTTGCTGTAAATGATCTGATGTCATCATTTCTTATGGTTGAGTAGTATTCCATAGTGTATATGTGCCACATCTTCTTTATCCAGTCATCTATTGACGGGCTTTTTGGTTGTTTCCATGTCCTGGCCACTGTGAACAATGCTGCAATGAACATGGGGCTGCATGTGTCTTTACGTATCAATGTTTCTGAGTTTTGGGGGTATATACCCAGTAGAGGGATTGCTGGGTCATAAGGTAATTCTATTTTCAATTTTTGAGGAACCACCATACTTTCTACCATAATGGTTGCACTACTTTACATTCCCACCAACAGTGTATGAGGGTTCCTTTTTCTCCACAGCCTCTCCAACATTTGTTATTACCTGTCTTGTTTAATAATAGCTAATCTAACAGGTGTGAGGTGGTATCTCATTGCAGTTTTGATTTGCATTTCTCTAATAACTAACGAAGATGAGCATCTTTTCATATATCTGTTGGCCATTTGTATTTCTTCCTGGGAGAAGTGTCTGTTCATGTCCTCTTCCCATTTTTTTATTGGATTGTTTGTTTGTTTGTTGTTGAGTTTCATGGGTTCTTTGTATATTTTGGATATTAGGCCCTTATCTGAGCTGCTGTTTGAAAATATCATTTCCCATTTAGTTGGCTTTCTGTTTATTTTGTTAACAGTTTCTCTTGCTGAGCAAAAACTTCTTAGTCTGATGTAGTCCCATTCATTAATTTTTGCCTTCACTTCTCTTGCCATTGGAGTCAAATTCATAAAATGCTCTTTAAAACCCAGGTCCATGAGTTTAGTACCTATGTCTTCTTCTATGCACTTAATTGTTTCAGGTCTTATGTTTAGATTTTTGATCCATTTTGAGTTAATTTTAGTACAGGGGGACAGACTGTAGTCCAGTTTCATTCTTTTGCATGTGGCTTTCCAGTTTTCCCAGCACCATTTGTTGAAGAGGCTTTCTTTTCTCCATTGTGTGTTGTTGGCCCCTTTATCAAAAATTATTTGACTATATATATGTGGTTTTATTTCTGGGTTTTCTATTCTGTTCCATTGGTCTGAGTGTCTATTTTTCTGCCAATACCATGCTGTTTTGATTGTCGTGGCCCTATAATATAGTTTGAAGTCAGGTATTGTAATGCCCCCAGCTTCATTCTTTTTCTTTAGGATTGCTTTGGCTATTTGGGGTTTTTTATAGTTCCATATAAATCTGATGATTTTTTGCTCCATTTCTTTAAAAAATGTCATTGGAATTTTGATGGGAATTGCATTAAATTTGTATATTGCTTTGGGTAATATGGTCATCTTGATTATATTTATTCTTCCTAACCAAGAACAAGGTATATTCTTCCATCTCATTATATCTTTTTCGATTTCCCTTAACAATGGTTTATAGTTTTCATTATATGAGTCCTTTACATTCTTTGTTATGTTTATTCCTAAGTATTTTATTTTTTTTGTTGCAATCGTGAAGGGGATTGTTCTTTTGAGTTCGTTCTCAAATGTTTCATTGTTGGCATATAGAAAGGCTATTGACTTCTGTATGTTAATTTTGTATCCTGCGACCTTACTGTATTGGCTTATAGTTTCTAGTAGTCTTTTTGTGGATTCTTTGGGATTTTCAATGTATAGGATCATATCATCTGCAAAAAGTGATACCTTTACTTCTTCTTTTCCGATATGGATGCCTTTTATTTCTTTGTCTTGTCTGATTGCTGTGGCTAGAACCTCTAGTACCACATTAAATAAGAGTGGAGAGAGTGGACAACCCTGTCTTATTCTTGATTTAAGGGGGAAAGCCTTCAGTTTAGTGCCATTTAATATGATGTTAGCTGATAGTTTATCATATATGGCCTTTATCATGTTGAGATATTTTCCTTCTATACCCATTTTGTTGAGAGTTTTTTTTTTTCTATTTTTTTTTAATGGGGTGACATCAATAAATCAGGATACATATATTCAAAGACAACAAGTCCAGGTTATCTTGTCATTCAATTACGCTGCATATCCACCACCCAAAGTCAGATCATCCTCTGTCACCTTCTATCTTGTTCTCTCTGTGCCCCTCCTCACCCCCTTTCCCCCTCCCTTTCCCCCCTCCCCCCCGTAACCACCACACTCTTATTAATGTCTCTTAGTTTCACTTTTATGTCCCACCTACGTATGGAATAATGCAGTTCCTGGTTTTTTCTGATTTACTTATTTCGCTTCGTATCATGTTATCAAGATCCCACCATTTTGCTGTAAATGTTCCGATGTCATCATTTCTTATGGCTGAGTAGTATTCCATAGTGTATATGTGCCACATCTTCTTTATCCAGTCATCTATTGACGGGCTTTTTGGTTGTTTCCATGTCCTGGCCACTGTGAACAATGCGGCAATAAACATGGGGCTGCATGTGTCTTTACGTATCAATGTTTCTGAGTTTTTGGGATATATACCCAGTAGAGGGATTGCTGGGTCATAAGGTAGTTCTATTTTCAGTTTTTTGAGGAACCACCATACTTTCTTCCATAATGGTTGTACTACTTTACATTCCCACCAACAGTGTATGAGGGTTCCTTTTTCTCCACAGCCTCTCCAACATTTGCTATTACCTGTCTTGCTAATGATAGCTTTTATGAATTTGACTCCACAGGCAAGAGAAGTGAAGGCAAAAATTAATGAATGGGACTACATCAGACTAAGAAGTTTTTGTTCAGCAAGAGACACTGATAACAAAATAAACAGAAAGCCAACTAAATGGGAAATGATATTTTCAAACAACAGCTCAGATAAGGGCCTAATATCCAAAATATACAAAGAACTCATAAAACTCAACAACAAACAAACAAACAATCCAATAAAAAAATGGGAAGAGGACATGAACAGACACTTCTCCCAGGAAGAAATACAAATGGCCAACAGATATATGAAAAGATGCTCATCTTCTTTAGCTATTAGAGAAATGCAAATCAAAATGGCAATGAGATACCACCTCACACCTGTTCGATTAGCTATTATTAGCAAGAGAGTCTTAAACAGAAAATTGTGTTGTATTTTATCGAAAGCCTTTTCTGCGTCTATTGATAAGATCATGTGGTTTTTCTTCTTTGTTTTGTTGATATGGTGTATTACGTTAACCGTTTTACGTATGTTGAACCATCCTTGAGATTCTGGGATGAATCCCACTTGATAGTGATTTATTATCTTTTTAATATATTGTTGTATTCGATTTGCTAGTATTTTGTTTAGTATTTTAGCATCTGTATTCATTAGAGATATTGGTCTGTAGTTTTCTTTTTTTGTGCAGTCCTGCCTGGTTTTGGTATGAGGGTTATGTTGGCCTCATAAAATGTGTTTGGAAGTATTGCTTCTTCTTCAATTTTTTGGAAGACTTTCAGTAGAATAGGAACCAAGTCTTCTTTGAATGTTTGATAAAATTCGCTGGTATAGCCATCAGGGCCTGGACTTTTATTTTTGGGGAGGTTTTTAATGTTTTTTTCTATTTCTTCTCTACCAATAGGCCTGTTTAGGCTTTCTGCTTCTTCTTGACTCAGTCTAGGAAGGTTGTATTGTTCTAGGAATTTATCCATTTCTTCTAGATTGTTGAATTTAGTGGCATAAAGTTTTCCATAGTATTCTACAGTAATTCTTTGTATATCTACGGTGTCTGTGGTGATTTCTCCTCTTTCATTTTGGATTTTGTTTATATGAGTTCTTTCTCTTTTTTCCTTGGTAAGTCTTGCGAAGGGTATATCAATTTTGTTGATCTTTTCAAAGAACCAGCTCCTTGTTCTATTAATTTTTTCTATAGTTTTTCTGTTTTATATTTCATTTATTTCTGCTCTGATTTTTATTATCTCCTTTCTTCGGCTGGTTTTGGGTTGTCTTTGTTCTTCTTTTTCTAGTTCCTTAAGGTGTGAAGTTAAGTGGTTCACTTGGGCTCTTTCTTGTTTGTTCATATATGCCTGAAGTGATATGAACTTCCCTCTTATCACTGCTTTTGCTGCATCCCATAGATTCTGATATATCGTATTGTCATTTTCATTAGTCTGTATATATCTTTTGATCTCTGCACTTATTTCTTCTTTGACCCATTCATTTTTTAAAAGTATGTTATTTAGTTTCCACATTTTTGTGGGATTTTTTCCTCTTTTTTGCAGTTGAATTCTAGTTTCAAGGCTTTATGATCAGAAAATATGCTTGGTACAACTTTGATTTTTCTGAATTTGCTGATGTTGTTTTTGTGGCCCAACATATGGTCAATTCTTGAGAATGATCCATGTACACAGGAGAAAAATGTATACTCAGTCACTTTGGGATGAAATGTCCTGTAGATGTCTATCATATTCAGGTGCTCTAGTGTTGTGTTTAAGGCCACTATATCTTTGTTGATTCTCTGTTTGGATGACCAATCTAGAGCCATCAGTGGTGTATTGAGGTCTCCAAGTATGATTGTATTTTTGTCAGTTTTTGTTTTTAGGTTAATAAGTAGCGGTCTTCTATATTTTGGTGCTCCTTGGTTTGGTGCATATGTATTAAGAATTGTTATATCTTCTTGATTCAGTGTCCCCTTAGCCATTATGAAATGGCCATTTTTGTCTCTGAGTACTTTTGCTGTCTTGTAGTCAGCGTTATCAGATATGAGTATTGCTATGCCTTCTTTTTTTTGGATGTTATTTGCTTGGAGTATTGTTTTCCAGCCTTTCACTTTGAATTTGTTTTTATCCTTGTTACTTAGATGAGTTTCCTGTAGGCAGCATACAGTTGGATTTTCTTTTTTAATCCATTCTGCTACTCTGTGCCTTTTTATTGGTGAGTTTAATCCATTTACATTTAGTGTAATTATTGACACTTGTGAGTTCCCTATTGCCATTTTATAGATTGCTTTCTGTTAGTTTTGTGTCTTGTTTGATCCTTCTCTTTCGTTTTTCTATCTTTTGTTTTTATTTGGTTGTATTCCATACATCTTTCCTCTGTTGCTATCTTTTTTATCTCATGTGCTTCTGTGGTGGTTTTTTCAATGTTGGTTACTTTTAAGTAATGAAAAGGATTCCTACCCTGTTCATTGTAGTGCACTATTTTGTGAGTACTTTTGCACTCCATTGTCCTTTGCTACTGTTAATCTCCATCTTCTCCCCCCCCCCTTTCTTTTTGTTGTTGTCACAGTTAAATTTGGTTTTATTGTGTTCTTCTTGGAGCTTTTACTTGTGGCTTTGTTTTTTTTTGTTTTTTTTTTGTTTTTTTTTGTTTTTTTTTTTCTTTGTATCTGATTGGAGAACCCCCTTTAGTAATTCCTGGAGTGGGGTTTTTTGATGATAAGTTCCCTCATCTTTTCTGTATCTGTGAATGTTTTTATTTCTCCTTCATATTTAAAGGATAGTTTTGATGGGTATAGTATTTGTGGCTGGAAGTTTGTCTCTTTCAGGACTTTAAATATTGGGGTCCATTCTCTTCTAGCTTGTAGAGTTTCTGCTGAGAAATCTGATGATAATCTAATGGGCCTTCCTTTATATGTTGTATTCGTCTTTTCCCTGGCTGCCTTGAGAATTTTTTCTTTGCTGTTGGTTTGTGCCAATTTCATTAAGATGTGCCTTGGAGTAGGTTTGTTGGGGTTAGGAAAACTCGGAGTTCTGTTTGCTTCTTGAATTTGAGGCTTTAGTTCTTTCCACAGGCTTGGGAAGGTCTCATCTATTATTTGTTTGTGTATGTTCTCCATTCCATTTTCTCCCTCTTCTCCCTCTGATATACCTATTATTCTTATGTTATTCTTTTTGATGGAGTCAGATAATTCTTGTAGGGCTATCTCATTTTTTTAAATTTTTGAGTCTCTTTCTTCTTCTCTCTGTTGTGCCTCAAGTTGCTTGTCTTCTATTTCACTAACCCTCTCTTCTATCTGGCCTGTTCTATTAGCTAAGCTTGTTACCTCATTTTTCAGCTCGTGAATTGAGTTTTTCATCTCTGTTTGATTTGTTTTTATAGTTTCAAATTCCTTGGAAATATATTCTTTGTGTTCATTGAGTTGTTTTCTGAGCTCCCTAAATTGCCTTTCTGTGTTTTCTTGTATATCTCGAAGGATTTTTAGGATTTCTATCTTAAATTCTCTGTCATTTAGCTCCAAGGTTTCCAATATATTAAATTTTTCTCTATAGATTTTTCCTCATCTAACTGTTATCTCTCTTTCTTTTGTATCCATGATATTCGATTTTCTCTTCTTAAATGGCTACTGAGGGTGGTTTTGTTGATAGTATTAATGAATAAAAAGTTAAAAAATAATAAAGAATAAAAAGTTAAAAAAATAAAAATTCGAAAAGAGTTGTTTTTTTAAAAAAATTAATAATGAAATAAAGAAAAATAAAATAAAAAATTTTTAAAAAGGAAATTATTCCCCCCCCTCTTTTTTTTCTCTCCTCTCCTCTCCCCTCTTTCTTGAGAAAATCTTGTGGTGAACTGTGAATTATATTGTACTAAATAGAACAAACAATGCCTGAAATGGAGGGCCTGAATTGGGGAGAAGTAATAAAGGGGGGAAAAAAAGAAAGGAAAAAAAAAGGTGTATGGACCCACAAAAAGCAAATAAGAAAAAAAATTGGGTCAAGAATAAAATGATTTGCTTTTAGGTGTTGGTTGACTAAGAGTTGTGATGAGAGGAATAAGAGGGAAACAGGAAAATGGGGGGACAAATTAAAAAATTACTACTATATTTAGTGGAACAAGAACTAGATAAAATGGAGAGCCAGGGATGAGAGCACTGCTATTGTGTTAAAAAAGTGAAGTAAAACCCCCCCAAAATGCCATAAAGATAAGTTTGAGTCCCAGATAAGATATTGTTCGTCATTGAGGTTTGAATGAGAGGAGACGTAAAGGAGAAAGGAAGAAACTAATATAGAGGGAGAAAAGAAAGAGAGAGAGAAAAAAAGAGGGAACCACTAAAAGAAGAAAAAAAGGAGAGAGAGAGAGAGTTAAGGGTTTTGGAGTGCAACCCTCATAGAGAGAAAGAAAGAGGAAAGAAAAGATAATGGGAGATGTAACACTTATGGGTAGTGTAGTTCAAGGAGAGGAGAGAGTAAGACCGGCAGAGAGTTAAATGACCAAATTGGAGGAGGAATAAAAAATATCAAGAATGAAGATAAGAGAAACAAACGAACAAATATAATAAAATGGGATAGGCTATAAAATCTGAGTATTATTCTTGATTTTGAGAGGTTATCTTCTTGCTTTTTCTTTTCTCTCCCTCTTCCTGGTCGGTTACTCTGTACCTCGGGTTCTGCTCCTTTTGCATGCTCAGGTAGAGGTTTGCAGTTGATTAGTCTCTATGGCGATGTCATGTATTCTGTTTCAGTCTCATTGGCAGTCGAGGCTCATTAGCATTTATAGGCTCTGCCAGTGAGAGAGTCTGTGTTCCTGGAGGCTTTCTCCTAGTCACTCCTTCCTCAATTAGTAGCCTGATAATCCAGCTGCCTCTGCCTGGATAGTAAGAGGCTCAAAGAGCTGGCAACTCCCCACTCTATTCCCACTCAGCACAGGGCTCTGGGTAAGGCTCAATCAGTCAGAGCTGCTAGCATAATCAGGCAGGGCTTCTGCCCACTCAAAGACCTCTGGCTCTGCCACTCTGTGAGATAACACAGGCGCGCACTGCCGAGGCACTTGGAGGAATCTCTCGCCCACTATCTGCACGCGCAGATCAGGATATCAGGCCAGAAGTCTCACACTCTGAGTGAAACCCCTTCCCGCACGGAAAATTTCCAGCATTGGAATTGGCTCTTGCTCCGTCCCCGGGCGCGGCTTTTTCAAGGCGCCGGGGCGGCCCGAGATTCTGCTTTTTGGCCCACACAAAGGCCCCTGACTCTGCCCCTCTGTGGGATAACACGGGCGGGCACTGCCGAGGCACTCAGAGGAATCTTTCGCTCACTATCTGTGCGCACAGACCAGGATATCAGGCCAGCAGTCTCACCTGAGTGAAACCCCCACCCGCACGGAAAAGTTCCGACGTTGGAATTGGCTCTCTCTCCATCCCCATGTGTGACTTTCCCAGGGTGCTGGGGTGGCCCAGAGATTCCGCTTTTGGCCCACACAGAGGCCTCTGACTCTGTCCCTCTGTGGGGTAACATGGGCGCCCACTCCTGAGTTGCTGGGAGGAATCTCTCGCTCACTCTCCGTGCGCGCTGACCAGGATATCAGGCCAGCTGCCTCACCTTCTGAGTGAATCCCCCTCCCGCATGGAAAAGTTCCAGAGTTGGAATTAGTTCTCGCTCCCTCTCCATGCGCGGCTTTCCCAGGGAGCTGGGGCAGCCCAGAGATTCCGCTTTTGGCTCACACAAAGGCCTCTGACACTGCCTCTCTGTGGGACAACACGGGCGCACACTCTCGGGGCTTTGGAAGGAATCTCTCGCCCACTATCTGCGCGCCGACCAGGAGATCGGGGAAAATGGCTGCCCCGCTTGTCTTTCTTTGTCTGGGTTTGGCGCAAGTGTTAGCTTGTATTGCCCGGGTTGCCACAGGAACAATTTTTTTTCGGCCTGGATCTCTATGCCACAGCCTGGTTCGGCCATTTGTTCTGCGGCCTGGATCTATTCACCCCCTTTGCCCGCCTCAGTTTCTATATTCTCAGTTCCCAGTAAAAGCTGCCCTGTTTAGGTTAGTGAGGAAGGCGGAGCATTTCTTACTCCCTATTTCCTTCAGGGTTTGATTATATATTTAGCCAATTTTTCGCTCGACCATACCTTCGGGTGTATTGCGAAACATCTGGAGGCTCCAAGGATAGGTTTTTCTGTTTCTGGTTGAAGATCTTGTTGAGTTTTGGGGGAGATTTATCGGTATCACTTCCTACCGCGCCATTACTCTGACGTCATCCTCCAGCATCTCTATATACTATCAATGAGCACTACAAAAATGAAATTAAGAAAACAATTTCATTTACAATAGTATCCAAAAAAAATAAAATACTTATGAATAAAGATAACAAAAAATGTAATATTTATTTTCTGAAACTACAAAACACTGTATGAAGTACTAAATAAATGTTAAGAAATCCTGTGTTGATGAATTGAAGGACAATATTAAGACGGCAAAAAATCTCCAAATTGGTCTAGAGCAGGGGTCTCAAACTCGCGGCCCGCGGGCCACATGTGGCCCGCCCACCAATTTTGTGCGGCCCGCAGACTGGCCCACAGACTAATCCACGAAGTTTGATTAGTCTGCGGGCCGCACAAAATTGGTGGGCGGGCCGCGAGTTTGAGACCCCTGGTCTAGAGATTCAACACAATCTATATCAAAATGCCAACTGTTTTTTTGGGGGAAAAAAAAAGACAAGCTAATTCTAAAATTCACATGAAAATACAGAGGACCCAGAATAGAAAAACAAAAGCAAAAAACTTGAAACAACAAAGTTGGAAGACTCACATTTTCTCATTTCAAAGCTTTCTACGAAGCTACAGTAATCAAGACAGTGTGCGATTGCCAAGAGGGATATTATATATCAGTGAAACACAATGGAGAGTTTGGAAATAAGCCCTTAGATTTATGGTAAATTAATATCAGATGAGGGTGCCAAGATCATTTAATGGGGAAAGTAGTATTTTCAACAAATGGTTCTGAAACAACTGGATATCCACAGACAAAATAATAAAGTTAGACCCGTATATTACACCACACATCGACAAAAATAACAGTGTGGATCACAGACGCAAAGGTAAGAGCTGGAACCTGTTGTTTTTTTTAATCTTGGAAGAAGCATTAGCATAACTCTTTGTAATCTTACATTAGGCAGTGGTTTCTTAGATAGAACAACAAAAGCACAAGCAACAACAAAAAAACATTAAAAATATGGACTTCATAAAAATTAAACACTTTTGTGCTTCAAACAACACCCTAGAGAAAGCAAAAAGACAAATCACAAAATGCAAGAAAATGTGCGCCAATCATAGATCTGATAAAAGACTCAAATCTAAAAGAGACAGAGAACTCTTCTCAATAACAAAAGGACAACCCAATTTTTTGAAGCGCAGAGGATATGATTAGACATTTCTCCAAAAAAGAAATACAGTGGCAAATAAGAACGTCAAAAAATGCTCAACCTGAGTCACCATCAAGGAAGTGCGAATCAAAACTATAATGAGGGATCACTTCACACCCACCAGGGTGGCTATTATGAAAAACATATGTACAAGGAAGGGGAGACATAAAAACACTCAAACACTGCAGGTGCGAATGGAAAATGATACAAGTCACTTTTGAAAATAGTCTGGCAGTTTCTCAAAAAGATATAGTAGAATTACCACCTGACGAACAATCCTATGCCTTAGTATATACCCAAGGGAGGTGAAAACATAGGTCCACACAAACACTGGTGCATACAGCTTCATAGCAGCAGTATTTATATATTTATAATAGCCAAAAAGTGGAAACAACCCAAATGTCTATCAACTTAGGAATGAATAAATGTATTATTTATCCATACAGTGGTATATTAATTAGCAATAAAAAGAATTAAGGTACTGATACATACTACAATGTGTAGGTGGGGGGCATTGGAAGGAAATGTAGAGTTTCTGCTGATGGTTATAGGGTTTCTTTTGGCATGATGAAAATATTCTAAACTTTATTATAGTGGTAGTTGCCCAACTGTGAACATACTAAAAATCACAGAATTGTACACTCAGTATAGCTCAGTAAAACTATATCTCAATAAAGCTTTTAAAACAAAACTGATATAACATCTTATAAACAAAAAGCTTCTTCTATAACCTTTCTCTCCAGATGGTTGGTCTCACTCCTTTTCAACATCTTATCCACTGTTGCCACATTGGTACCCTGTACCCTATACCCTGTACTAGGTACAGTATAATGATGCTATCACAATACTGAGCCAGTGACTTGTCCCATATTTTGGTTTAAGGCTTAGAGGAAGGCCCCCCACTCCCTTAAGTCTATTATTTCATCTTCATTTACCTAAGAATTCTACACTGGGATTTTGTAAACTTCCAGCCAACAAAATAGTAATTCTCAAATAATAAAACAAAGAAAAAAATTAATTTTAGGGACTTAGATATTGAAATTAAGGACCCACTCAACTATACTCTTATGCAATTTAAAATAATCCTAATTTTTTTTTTTCATTTTTTTTTTTTCTGAAGCTGGAAATGGGGAGAGACAGTCAGACAGACTCCCGCATGCGCCCGACCGGGATCCACCCGGCACGCCCACCAGGGGCGACGCTCTGCCCACCAGGGGGCGATAATCTGCCCATCCTGGGCGTCGCCATGTTGCGACCAGAGCCACTCTAGCGCCTGGGGCAGAGGCCACAGAGCCATCCCCAGCGCCCGGGCCATCTTTGCTCCAATGGAGCCTTGGCTGCGGGAGGGGAAGAGAGAGACAGAGAGGAAAGCGCGGCGGAGGGGTGGAGAAGCAAATGGGCGCTTCTCCTGTGTGCCCTGGCCGGGAATCGAACCCGGGTCCTCCGCACGCTAGGCCGACGCTCTACCGCTGAGCCAACCGGCCAGGGCCTAATCCTAATTTTTAACAAATATAATTTGAACAGACCAATACTTTGCCAATTTCAGACTATTAAAAATAATTTGAGATATTTATAAATATTGTCTTTATGCACAAACATTTTAAAGATTTATAAATTTAAATTTTAAAAATATTAAAGCATATTTAAGTTCAGAGTATTTCTTCAACTCCATTATAACAAAAAATAACTAGCAAATACATCAACTGGTAGAAACAGATATACACACCACCCATCTAGAAGTGGGCACTTGTAAGCTCCATTTCCAAGTACTTCAAGCAGCTGTGCACCTGTTACTCTTGACAACTCAAACCAGGTCCACTATGGGAAGGATAGCCAAAAGCTCATGCCATAAGTGCTTTATATTCCGTGTGTTTTTAATAACTAAGATTATATTTTTTAATTCTCTGCCATTTCAAAATGAAATATATTACTGAATTTCTTCATCTTGGACAGTAAGTTCCATTCAAATGAATTATATTATCAATTAATATTTCAGAATTAAAGCAATAAATGGAAACAAAAAATTCAACCAAATAAATCAAAGCTGTGCGCACCACTATCAGTTTATAGACAGAAAAAAATTATCATCTTAAAGAAAATGTTACTTTTAAGTGTAGAGATAAAATAGGCAATGTCAAAATTCTACGAATTTTCAAATTCTGGAGTACACTAAAAACTCTTAGTGAATTGCTTATTGTTCAATCAAGAACTCAGTTTGATTTGTCTTTTATTTAAGTGTAACAATATCCTAAGTAATTTCCACAAACAGATCACATTATCACTTTCCCTAGACTTTCATAGTGCAATATAATACATGAAGTGGAATGTGCAGTTCTTGAAAATTATATTTGCAAAGTCTTTTTAACGAGGTGGCATGCTGGATATCTTGAGGAGGCTCCTCCAGATTCTCTCCTTTTGTACCCTGCTTGGAGCTCAGGAAGGCTCTCCTCTATGAACTGCATCAACTGACTCCCTTACCTACTGGCTTCCTGTTGGATTAAAACAATGGCAGACTCAGGCAGGAACTTGAGAGGAAAGGGTCTGAGAAAAGAGCAGGGTCATGTATTTATTCCCCAGACACTCTCCTTTCTGAGTCAGCGTAGAAGAAAATGCAGCCCTTGACAGAGGTCATGGCTTCTATCAGATGATCTTTTCAAGGACTCCTCCCTCCCCCTTTCAGCTTAGAGATACCTCTTTATACTATACACCAGGGGTCCCCAAACTATGGCCCATGGCCTGCATGTGGCCCCCGAGGCCATTTATCTGCCCCCCCCCCCCCGCACTTCAAGAAAGGACACCTCTTTCATTGGTGGTCAGTGAGAGGAGCATAGTTCCCACTGAAATACTGGTCAGTTTGTTGATTTAAATTTACTTGTTCTTTATTTTAAATATTGTATTTGTTCCCGTTTTGTTTTTTTACTTTAAAATAAGATATGTGCAGTGTGCATAGAGATTTTTTCATAGTTTTTTTATAGTTTGGCCCTCCAACAATCTGAGGGACAGTGAACTGGCCCCTGTGTAAAAGTTTGGGGACCCCTGATATACACCATACTATTATTTGTTTAATAAAAATATAGTGTCAACAATATATATAATTTTAATTTTTCTAGTAGCCACATTTAAAAGAAACAATTGATTTTAATATTTTTTATTTAACAAAATATTGTTTCAACATGAAATCAATATAATAAATGACAAATGAGATACTTTATATTCTTCTGTGTTTGTACTAAGTTCTAGAAATCTAGTGTATACAGTAAATTTATAGCACACCTGAATTTGGACTAGCCACGTTTCAGGTGCTCAATTTATATTACCCTTTCCTAATAGTTTCCCTTCCTCCCTCTCCTCATACCTTTGCAAATAATCCTTTTATTAAATTCTCCTCAAATTACCCATGTGGGTGTGTCATCTATTTTCTGCCAGGATGAAACTGACATACATGGCAGAATGCTTGATATACTGTTCAAGAAAAGACTGTATGTAAAATTATTCAATTACAGTACAATCTCAGCTACATGAGAAAGGAACATAAAAGAAAATATAAAATGGTTAGCTAAATTAATGGAATTATGAATTATTTTCTGTTTCTTGGAAATTTTCTATAGTCTTTAAACTGCATCAAATTCATAAAAAAAGAGAAAAAGAGAATTTATAATGTTGAAACAAAAAATCAATCAATATAATTCTTAGCAAAATTGATAAGGTAGCTATAACTAACAGGATTTGCTTATTTGTTCTAACCTTACAACAGAAACCCAAAAAAGGTCTATAAAAAGAATAGGAAATCAAGCAAATACAGATTAAAGTATAAATAGAATGTCAAATGAACTGAAACAACCCTTAGAGCAAATCTATACATTCCTCAGAAAGGGGAGTCAAAGACTAAGAGCTCAGACTATGCCCCGAGCACCTGGAGTCTTAGATTCCCAGTTCTCCCTTCACAATATAGGCAAGTAGAACAAAGTCAGCACATAGGGCCCAATTCACTCTTCAGACTAAAAATAGAAACCAAATATATGCTGGGTTTAAATGTGGAACACTTTTAGGTTCTAAATTCTAATGATAATGAGTTCAGCACTTAATCTGTGGCAGATAGATCAAAACACAGAGAGTAGGTAAAAGTGGGAAAAGGGCAGTTAGATACTCGGATTGATTTTTGCCTCTTTTCCCTCATTAATTATCTTCTCTGTCATCATTTCAAGTTGGGAAAGACAGAACAAATCATAAGGTTACATGTAATCATTTCCTTCTTTAACTATGTTACCTTGCCATCCTGCCTACTCTTACAATAGACAATTCCTAACATCTGGCTAAAGTATTTCAGCATCTGTTTGTTCCTCAGTTCAGCCTCTCAAAATCCCTTTCAAATGTCCAGTTTTATTGTAATAACAAAAAGAAATCAGAAATAATTTAAATATCTAATAATAGATTACTGAAATAATAAAACACTGCCCAACCTGTGGTGGTGCTGTGGATAAAGCATGACCTAGAACGCTGAGGTCACTGGTTCAAAACTCCTGACTTGCCTGATCAGGTTACATATGGTCGAAACCCTGGGTTTGCATGGTCAAGGCACATATGGGAGTTGATGCTTCCTGTTCCTCCCCCCTTCTCTCTCTCTCTGACTCTGTCTCCTCACTCTAAACTAAATAAAATAATAATGAAACATCATCCTTGAATGGAATACTATGCATGTATTGTTATAAAAGATTGTTTCATTCACTGCAATGTAAATGTACGTAATACCACTGAACTGTACATTTTTAAATAATATGATAAACTTTAGGCTATGTATATTTTATCATAATAAAAAAATGATTACTTCATAACATGGGGAAATGTTCACAATGTATTGGGGTTGTTCTTTAATGAAAATATTATAGTATGATGAACCCGTGGAAACCAATCTTTAAACAATTAGACTTAATGATCCCAGTAGTTCATTGTATAAAATTTAGAGAGGCTCACAGAAAAAAAAATAACCAACAACCCTCTTTATCATCCAGCTATAACCACTATTAACCAATATATTTCATATGTAAAATATATGTTCATGTGGAAAATACAATAATGAATAAACAATTATAGAATAAATTCTGTTTTGTGGAGTCACAGCTATAAACCTACTTTTGCCCACCCCTGTATAACCCTTAATGTGATGGATGGATATAGATCCCCTCTATCTAAATTCCCGAATAATTCCAATATAAGCAAATAATATCTAGACTATTATCTTCTCATCAAAATCCCCCACATTTCACCCATATTCAAATATCCTTTTTTTCTTTACCTATTATCTGCTCATCTTAATAAAAACAGCTAAAATGTAATCAAGTGCTTAGTATTATACCATTCACTCTATGTATTTATCTTATTTAATCCTTATAAATACCCTGTAAAGCACGTACTGTTATTTTCCTTATTTTACATCTGATGAAACTGAAGCTTTGACAGACGAGTCGTTTCTCGAGATCACTAACTAGAGGGCAATGGAGCCGGGATTCAGATCCCATCCAGCTAACTCCAAAGCCCGTGATCTCAGTTACTTCTGATAATACTTCTCATTTTTGTATAGGCACAGATAAAAATCTTACCGCCTAAACCTAAACCTAGATTTTATTAAAGCTTTTCAGATTAATTGAACAATGCTGTTAGCTCCCAAATACTCCTTCGGTGCCTACAGTCTGATAAAACAGGAGGACCATTCAACTCCTGTGTTCAGTTCCACTATCTTCCTAAGCACTTATGTCTCTAACCCCAGCTTTGATTCTATGTCTTAGTATTTCTCTCAGCCTTCTGTTGCTTCATGTTTCTATGTGTTTACTCTTACAGGGGCCATCTGCTGAGAATCCCATTTTTATTTCTTCCCAAACTCCTACTCTTCTACTAAAGTTCAGCTAAAGCTGCACTCTTCCAAAGCACTGACTCCACCATCACACCTGGCAATGATTTGACTCCAGATTTGAAGCCCCTCCCCCACGCTCATATAATATCAAAGGGGCATCTCTAGTTCAACACTTGCCATATTTATTATAATCATAACTTCAATTAAATACCCTCTCCTTTATTCCTCTGTGAACCTCTTGAAGTGACTTTCTTACTCATTTTTATTCAGGCTTTAGTATAGTAACTGGTTATTGATAAATGTTTTGTGGATCAATAAATCCACTATATTCTCCAAATACCATGATCTCTATCTTTGTCATTCTCTGATGCTCTTCCCTGTGGGGAGAGGAAAAATGGAATAAGTAGAATTCCTCAGTTTTATAGCCACACCCCACCTTATATTTCTTATCACAACTCTTCCCTGAGCATCTATGAACCATCTATCTGCAGCTAACTTCTTCAACCATGAACATGATAGAAAAAATTTATTTACAAAGAGTCCAACTTGCAAGTAATTGGAATCTCAAAAAGAAAGGCGAAAGAAAATGGATTAGAACAAGACTTGAAGAGATATGACCAATAATTTGCCAAAGCTGATTAAAGATGTCCACGTGCATATCAAGAATGTCAGTGAGCCACAAGAAGCACACATACAACTTAGCGCATCAGAGTCAACCTGTCAAAAACCAAAGAGAAAACTTGAAAGTGGGGAGTGGGGTCGGAGTGGAGTTAGTGGCAGGAAACAGACGGCTGACATTGCAACACTGGTCCCATATTTTCCCCTTAGTGAGTCCTGCCTCTAACACTTGCCCTCCTAAACCCTTGCGCTAACTAGGTCGGGCAGGGAGTGCACCTGCAGCCCAGGGGCTGAGGCGAAGAGGCCCTCACAGTTCCCAGGCCTTCCTCTGCAGGTTTGCATAGTCACCACCCCCACCTCCCCTCCTGCTCTGGGCTGGAAGGTGGCGGCCCACACCTAGCAGCACCTCCCACGGGCTCCTCCAGCCTTTGTTCCACATTGTAAACATCATTGAAATAAAGGACAGTCAAGTCATAGGGCCCAGTGTCTCCTGACCTATTCCCACAGGTCCTCAGAGAGGACCCAGTCTACAGTTCTAAGGGCTGCCAGTGCCTCCTTCTGGGCCAAATTTCCCAAGAAAGCCTCAGGAACCTGGTGGCCGCTGGAGAGAGCATGCACAGGACACATGGTGCCAACGTCTCTGCATGTAGCTCACTCTCCTGTGTGGCACGCCACCTCCAGACACCGCAGGCCAGGCCAGGGACTGGAGATGTCGGCTAAGGGCTAGAGGCCCTTCAGGGCCTAATGCCAACCCCGGTGCCTCTATTCTCTCAACTTCTTAGGACACAAGAAGCAGATCTCAGCCCAGCAGAGCTCATGGTTCAGGAAGTATAGTCAAAGCCCACTGCTTTCAAACCTTGCTGGGCAAACATTTCAGTCTATGAACCTCACGCCTCTTCTCTGTAAGGATTTTGCCCTCTTTACAGAAAAATAGTTAAGAACTTTACACAGAAAACCTATTCTTGACCTACTTCTGTGGTTCTGCCTCCATCTCTCCCTCTCTGAAGGATCCTTCAATGTATCCATTAGTTCAAGGTGAACACTCTTCTCCCAGGTACTTGTGGGTGGAGGTGAGGGTGAAAGAACAGGTTCAACACAGCGCTGGCCCTCCGGAGACCATGGATGCCTTCTCCTCCATCCTGGTCCCACGCTTTCCAGTCTCTGCCGCAATCCTGGGGGCCCTTTTCTGCCTCTACCCTAATCCTTCTAGTATGTCTTTCCTTTTACCTGTATTTAGAATCTAGGCATTTCACATTCTTTTTATGATTTACCACAAGATTCTTATAGCTTTCTATCATACCTAACACTATAGCTAACATATCCTATCTAACATTATATCTAACATCATATCTAACACTAGAGAAAATAAAAGGAAACCTCACTAAAATGAACTGGGGAGGCCAGAAGGGGGAGCTCTCAGACAGTACCACTCCACTTCAACTACAGAAAAAAATTGTCAGTTAAGACCCCAAGAGAAGAATTGTCAACAAGAAAGAATCATTAATTATGGGCCCCAACAGGGACAGAACCTCCAGAAAAAGCGACCATCCCAGCAACTCAGCCAGTGAAAAACTGGGCCTCCTTGAACTCACTGTTATCCAATGAAATTTCATTTGAAACAACCCCTGCCCACTTCCTCTGTTTTCTCCATCACAAACTATCCCTTGCCTTTGTTTGCTTGATTTGTCTATGACCTTCGTCATAGCTTGTTTGTCCTGAATTGCAACTCTTTGCTGTTCTGGAATAAACCCATTTTTGCTGGTAAAATAACTGACTGTAATTTTCAAGTTCGACACATTAAAATGCTGACTTCTGTTGTGAGATGGGCTCTGATATTGCTTGGGAGAGCAGAATAAGGGAGAAAGTAATGCTTATATTTAATTACATTTTGCACTAGTTATTATGACTGATGGAATCCCAGTTAATCAATCAAGTATCCATAGAATTACAACCTATCAGAATATATCCAATTTGTCATTTGCTCAACTGATCCTGGATTTTAATAGAATACAAAGTAACAAATTTGATAAAATAAGATTTTAAAAAACTTGAACAAGTAAATTTAAAAAAATTGAAATCGTGGCCAAACATTTCTCCTTCCAAAAAGCTATAGCCACAGATGTTTAACATATAAGTTGTTCAAAGCTGATCAGCTTATTGCATAGGGCTAAAGTAATTATGACTCCAAAATCAGATAATAACAATAGAAAAAGAAAACAAATTATATACTTATTTTAGTTATGAATTTGGGTATAAAACCTTTTAAAATACATAAATCCAATAGTACATTGCAAAATTACATTGTTTAGAGTTTATCCTAAGGATGTAAGTATAGTTAAGCATCAGGAAAAAAGCTATCAATGTAATTCACTATATTAATACATTAATATATAAAACTGAGATAATTATGGTAAATGATACAAAACAAGTCTTTGATAAAGGTAAGTAGTATTTATTAAAATCTATTTTGAAATTAATAAATAAAGGGACCTTACACAGCTTGACGAAAAACGGTATAATTTTACATAACAAACCAACTTTAAATATGTTCCCTATAAGATCAGAAATAAGACAAAGCTGACCCTATCACCACCACTGGTTAACATATTATTGGAGCTCCTGGAAAACATTATATATTTTAACAAGGAGAAAGGGAGCAAGTGAAAAAAGAGCGCAAGAGAGAAAATAATTAATGGCAGATTATAAAAATAAATGACAAAACCCACATGATCACCTCAACACAGAAAAAGCATTTGATAAAATACGAAATCCAGAGCCCATTGAGAAATAAAAATAAGAAAGAGAAATGTATTTTCTCAATTCGATAAAAAGAGTCTCTATAAAACCTACAGTTAGCATGGTGCTTAATGGTAAGAATCTGAATGCTTTCCCCTAGGATTAGGAATAAAGCAAGGAGCTTCGCTCTCTGCTCTTCTATCCAGCATAAAACTGCCTGTTCTAGCCAGATTAATCATACAAGAAAAATAAAAGACATCCAGAGCATAAAGAAAGAAGTAAAACTTTCCTTATCTGAATATGAAATGATCCTGTTTGTCAAAAATTCTAAGGAATCCATATATACCAAACCCCCTCCTCAAACAACAACAAAAAACCATTTAAAATAATAAAGGAGCTCAGCAAAATTGAAGGATACAGGATCAATTTACAAAAATCAATCCAATTCTAAATAATACAAATAATCATCTGAAAATAAACTTAAGAAAATATTCCATTCATAAATAGCATCAAAAAGAATAAAATAGGAATAAAATCAACAAAAGAACTGGGAGACATGTACACCAAAAATTACAAAACATTATGGAGAAGAACTAGAATATATCCTAATAAATGGAGACATTCCATGTTCATAGATTTGAAGGTTCAATATTACTAAGATGTCAAGTCTCTCCAAATTGATTTATAGATTCAGTATAACCCCTGTCAAAATCTTTGCAGGCTCTTTGCAAAAAACGAACAAGTTGACCGGCTAACTCAAATCTGGACCCACTTGGAGTCATTGTCTGTTGACTCTCATTTTTCCTGAGTATGAGTCACACTTTCCTGTTTCTCTGCGTGTTTAGTAATATTTGGTTGGAAACTAGACATTGCATAGTATCATGGAGTGACCTCGAATTCTGTTGTGTTCATCTGTGGATTTTCTTTGTTCTACTGGGTAATTCATCTGCCTGGTTGCAAATCTCCAACTTAATCTTCCCTATGTTACACAACTCCTGATATATCTGTTCTAATCCTATGGTTTGTGTTTACTGCTGTGTTAGCCTGTGTCACACCTTGTGCCTGTGTAATTTCACAGCCATTTAAGCATTTGGACAAGCATTGCACTTATATTTGAAGGCTCACCCTAAAACCTCCTTGCTTCTAGGGACCCCCCCCCCAATTTCAGATAATCTGTTATCCTCCGACTTTGTCCTCTGACACTTCAAGCCCTAAATTTTCAGCTTTACCCTTCCCAAACTGCACACAGTGGGAAATGGGGTTGGTTTAAAAGAAAACAAAACAGACAAAATATTCATAGCTCATACACTGTTGAGCTCTATCTTTCAAATCTCATCTTTGTTGCTTTATCCCCTAAAATCTTTGCCACACAGAGGTAGTTTAGTTGTCAGCCAGGAATTCAGGCAGAGTTTATACTCACATTTGGGGTCTTCCTTTTCATTATTGTCCCACTCAGAATTTCTGTTTGTATTTCTGCCTGCTTTTCAACCCTGAAGTCCAGTCTGTCATCTTGCACTGGGGCTTTGGTTTACCTGGGTGGCTTTCAAACACTGTAACCATGGTGGTCTGGGAGAACCTAAGGCCAACGCCATTTCAGGCCAAAGCCCAACCTTGCAATTCTTACCCCTTCCAATATAACATTTTCAAGAAAAAAATTTCTGTAACTTTAATGAATTGCATTTTAAAATATTTACCCAGCTATTATAATTATTATCTGTGATGTAATTCACATAATTATGCCACTCCACAGTCATATATAGAATTTCCCCTCCTCCTCTTTACTTTAAATTTTCTAATGTTTCGGAAGTTCGTTTCAATTCTATTCATGGTCACCTTTAATATTAGCATTTGCCTTATATTGCTATTTTATGAATGGGTTCAGGAAATTTAAATGGTTTAGAGGATTTCAAATCAAGAATAAAACCAACTTCAGTTTGCCTGCTTTTCATTATCACCTTGCACCAGCAATTCTAAACTATGTCACTGATTAAATGCTACTGTCCTCTCTCTAGCTGTGCCCTTGTTGCAGCACATTTTACTTCACATCCTCCTCCCTACTAAGTCTCAGTTTTTCATAACTGATGTCTGAGATTTGAGGTCTGGTTTATTATTGTGTGTTATTATATTTATACCACATAACTTCTTTCTCAAGAGAAGTTATTAACCAGATATACAACAGTTGCTTACATCTAGCTTTGTTTGGGTTGGTTTCAGTGATCACCCTTATTATTTTTAGATTCATAGTTCTCAGTTGGTTAGCAAAGTCTGAGGCTTGAGGTCTAGATTATTGCTATTGTGTTATATGTACACCACATAGTGCCTCTTCCAGGATTAGTTATATAACCTCATCAATGAGACAATTAATCACACTTAGCTTTGCTTTTTATACTTTCCCACTCTTGAGCTCTTCACTCTGCTCCATCTATCAAAAGTTTTATCACAAAAAGTATGTCATTACATGTAAAAAATGTTTTTTCTTTTACTGTTATATATAAAAAATAGCTTAGTTGGGTATAAAATTTGGAAATTACAGTCTTTTCTCATTTATGACTTTATAGACCTTACTCATTGTCCTCTGGTATTTAATATGGCAAAATAAAAAAATCTGAGGTCAACCTGATTTTGTTACTTCGTAGTTAACCTATTTTCTGACTTTTGTGCTAGCAAAATTTTTTTATCCTAATATTTGAAATATTTGTCAAGTATGTATGTTGGTACAGGTCTTTTGTAATTTATCTTCACCAGGAATGCAATTAGCTTTCTCAATCTGTGTACAGACCAGAGAGGTTGGGATTGGTTTAAGGGTGTAGTAATTAGAAGCTACTAAAATTTCAGTATTAGAATCAGAACAAGAAGGGGAAATTTAGTAGAAGAGGAAATTAAGTTTCCCCAAGAGAATTTGATAATAGCAGAGAAATTCACATTTTAAAATTTTATATTTCAAGAAATTTATATTGCTAATTTTATGTTATTTATACTAAATTGTTATCTGGTGATATCCTTGTTTTATTAGCATAGTTAAGACAATATTACTGAGTATAAATTGAGAGAGGAAATAAAACTAGAGGTGAATTTTTGGCCTTGTATTTAAGGATGCCCCAGATTACTCAGTTACTGTATTGATTTTGATCATTTTATAAGTTTCAGAGGACAACCCTAATGGGAAAGAACAGTGGCAAAGTACTGAAGAAGCAACCATAAAAAGTTTGGATAGGAATTTCCTAGAGAAAAATGCAGATTAAATATAATAATAATTTTTCTTACTATACATATTATATAATCAGAAAAAAATATACTTGTCAGTTTGTTTACCATTTCATTAATTACTGTTCTTATCTTTATTATTGTCTTTTGTATATTTTCTTTGAGATA
Source organism: Saccopteryx bilineata (assembly GCF_036850765.1). Classification (NCBI taxonomy): domain Eukaryota; kingdom Metazoa; phylum Chordata; class Mammalia; order Chiroptera; family Emballonuridae; genus Saccopteryx; species Saccopteryx bilineata. The sequence goes on along the minus strand of NC_089490.1, from coordinate 265,012,781 downwards.
TTGTTTTCTACTTACTTAGCTCATTAATTCAGCCTTTTTTTTCTTCTATAAACAATTATGGCTGAACTAGTTACCCTGTAGATACTACTTTAGATTCATTAAACAACTTCCAATATAAAGTGTTTTCAGATCATCCAATTTTAAAATTTATAGTATAAGTTATTTGACACATTAGTCATTAGCAAAATGCTTTTTATCAATTTCCAAACATTTGGAATTTTCTCGTTATCTATGGTTTGTGATTTCTAACCTAACTGTATTGTAGTCAACAAAGTCTGAACATTTCTAGTCCTTTGAAAATTGCTGAAACTTGTTTTACGGCCCAAAATTAAGTTGATTTTTCCTAAATTTATACATTCTGTAGTTGTAGAATCCTGGGCAATTTACACTCTTATGCAAATCTACATTTCAACTGAATTTTTAAAAAGTTTAATCTATTAATTATTGGAAAAGGTATGTTGAAATTTCCCATTATGATTAAATTTCTTCTATTATTTTTTTTTCCTTTAAGAGAAATTACTGATAGCCTCACCAGGTGATGGTGCAGTGGATAGAACGTCGGCTTGGGATGCTGAGGACCCAGGTTCAAAATCCCGAGGTCGCTGGCTTGAGTACGGTCTCATCCAGCTTGAGTGTGGGGTTGCTCACTTGAGCATGGGATCATAGACATGACCCCATGGTTGCTGGCTTGAGCCCAAAGGTCACTGGCTTGAAGCCCAAGGTTGCTGGCTTGAGCAAGGGGTCACTGGCTCAGCTGGAAGCCCCAAGTCAAGGAACATATGAGAAGCAATCACTGAATAACTAAGTTGCCACAACTATGATTTGATGCTTCTCATCTCTTTCCCTTCTTCTTCTTCTTCTCCCTCTCCCTCTCTCTCTCTCTTGCATGTACTAGTGCATTAAAAAGAGAGGAGGAAGATTGCTTTTTTTTCTGAAATCCAATTTTTCATCTTTGCTTTAATTTATTGGGATGACATGGTTCACCAATCCATACAGGTTTCAAGTATACAACTCAATATAACACTATCTACACACTCCACCCCAAGAAAGGTCTCTTTTCTTCCCAGTTTCCCCCCCACTTTTCCCCCCTCCTTCTACCTCCACTCCCCCACCCAGGTGGACCAGTGGATAAAGCATCCAACTGACAGGCCAGAGGTCATAGGTTACATCCTTGGTCAGGGCACGTACAAGAAGCAACCAATGGATATACAACTGAATGGAACTAAGTGAAATGAGTTGACGCTTCTCTCTCTTTCCCTTCCTCTCTCTCCCTTCTCTCTCTCTCTCTCTCAAATAAATAAAAAATTAATTAAAAAAATAGTAAGAAACAAATTTGTTTCTTCTTTTTTTAAAAAAATAATTTTATTTTTTTAATGGGGCGACATCAATAAATCAGGATACATATATTCAAAGATAACAAGTCCAGGTTATCTTGTCGTTCAATTATGTTGCATACCCATCACCCAAAGTCAGATTGTCCTCTGTCACCTTCTATCTAGTTTTTTTTGTGCCCCTCCCCCTCCCCCTTTCCCTCTCCCTTTCCCCCCTCTCCCCCCAACCACCACACTCTTATTAATGTCTCTTAGTTTCACTTTTATGTCCCACCTACATATGGAATAATGCAGTTCCTGGTTTTTCTGATTCACTTATTTTGCTTCGTATCATGTTATCAAGATCCCACCATTTTGCTGTAAATGGTCCGATGTCATCATTTCTTATGGCTGAGTAGTATTCCATAGTGTATATGTGCCACATCTTCTTTATCCAGTCATCTATTGATGGGCTTTTTGGTTGTTTCCATGTCCTGGCCACTGTGAACAATGCTGCAATGAACATGGGGCTGCATGTGTCTTTACGTATCAATGTTTCTGAGTTTTGGGGGTATATACCCAGTAGAGGGATTGCTGGGTCATAAGGTAGTTCTATTTTCAGTTTTTTGAGGAACCACCATACTTTCTTCCATAATGGTTGTACTACTTTACATTCCCACCAACAGTGGATGAGGGTTCCTTTTTCTCCACAGCCTCTCCAACACTTGCTATTACCTGTCTTGTTAATAATAGCTAATTGAACAGGTGTGAGGTGGTATCTCATTGCCATTTTGATTTGCATTTCTCTAATAGCTAAAGAAGATGAGCATCTTTTCATATATCTGTTGGCCATTTGTATTTCTTCCTGGGAGAAGTGTCTGTTCATGTCCTCTTACCATTTTTTTATTGGATTGTTTGTTTGTTTGTTGTTGAGTTTTATGAGTTCTTTGTATATTTTGGATATTAGGCCCTTATCTGAGCTGTTGTTTGAAAATATCATTTCCCATTTAGTTGGCTTTCTGTTTATGTTATCAGTTTCTCTTGCTGAGCAAAAACTTCTTAGTCTGATGTAGTCCCATTCATTAATTTTTGCCTTCACTTCTCTTGCCATTGGAGTCAAATTCATAAAATGCTCTTTAAAACCCAGGTCCATGAGTTTAGTACCTATGTCTTCTTCTATGTACTTTATTGTTTCAGGTCTTATGTTTAGATCTTTGATCCATTTTGAGTTAATTTTAGTACAGGGGGAGAGACTGTAGTCCAGTTTCATTCTTTTGCATGTGGCTTTCCAGTTTTCCCAGCACCATTTATTGAAGAGGCTTTCTTTTCTCCATTGTGTGTTGTTGGCCCCTTTATCAAAAATTATTTGACTATATATATGTGGTTTTATTTCTGGACTTTCTATTCTGTTCCATTGGTCTGAGTGTCTATTTTCTGCCAATACCATGCTGTTTTGATTGTCATGGCCCTATAATAGAATTTGAAGTCAGGTATTGTAATGTCCCCAGCTTCATTCTTTTTCTTTAGGATTACTTTGGCTATTCGGGGTTTTTTATAGTTCCATATAAATCTGATGATTTTTTGCTCTATTTCTTTAAAAAATGTCATTGGAATTTTGATGGGAATTGCATTAAATTTGTATATTGCTTTGGGTAATATGGCCATCTTGATTATATTTATTCTTCCTAGCCAAGAACAAGGTATATTCTTCCATGTCATTGTATCTTTTTCGATTTCCCTTAACAATGGTTTATAGTTTTCATTATATAAGTCCTTTACATTCTTTGTTATGTTTATTCCTAAGTATTTTATTTTTTTTGTTGCAATCGTGAAGGGGATTATTCTTTTGAGTTCGTTCTCAATTGTTTCATTGTTGGCATATAGAAAGGCTATTGACTTCTGTATGTTAATTTTGTATCCTGAGACCTTACTGTATTGGCTTATTGTTTCTAGTAGTCTTTTTGTGGATTCTTTGGGGTTTTCGATGTATAGGATCATATCATCTGCAAAAAGTGATACCTTTACTTCTTCTTTTCTGATATGGATGCCTTTTATTTCTTTGTCTTCCAAAAAAAAGCAGGCGTAGCAATACTCATATCTGATAATGCTGACTACAAGACAGCAAAAGTACTCAGAGACAAAAATGGCCATTTCATAATGGCTAAGGAGACACTGAATCAAGAAGACATAACAATTCTTAATATATATGCACCAAACCAAGGAGCACCAAAATATAGAAGACAGCTACTTATTGACCTAAAAACAAAAACTGACAAAAATACTATCATACTTGGAGACCTCAATACACCGCTGATGGCTCTAGATCGGTCATCCAAACAGAGAATCAACAAAGACATAGTGGCCTTAAACAAAACACTAGAGCACCTGGATATGATAGACATCTACAGGACATTTCATCCCAAAGTGACTGAGTATACATTTTTCTCCAGTGTACATGGATCATTCTCAAGAATTGACCATATGTTGGGCCACAAAAACAACATCAGCAAATTCAGAAAAATCGAAGTTGTACCAAGCATATTTTCTGACCATAAAGCCTTGAAACTAGAATTCAACTGCAAAAAAGAGGAAAAAAATACCACAAAAATGTGGAAACTAAACAACATACTTTTAAAAAAATGAATGGGTCTTCTTTTAATTAAGTCAATTTTTGTTTTTATATATTTTGAAATGTTATTAGATCGCTTCCCAGTAAATCAAAGTTTTCACCACCATTGAGACTTTAAAGTCTATTTTTCTGATATTAATATCCTATTAAGTTAATTTTGGTTATTATTTGCATGGAATATATTTTCTCCTCCTTAAACTTTCCACATTTTTGTATCTTTATAGTAAATGTGTCTCTTATAAACAGCAATTTTAAAGCTTTTAACGTTAAAACAATTACAGATTTACAGGAAGTTGAAAAGCTATTACAGAGAGGGCTGTGTATTTCACTCAGTTTCATCCAATAGCTGCGTCTCATGTGATCACAGCACAGTATCAGAAGCAGGAAACTGGTGTTATACAATGTGTGTATATAGATTTACCTTATTTTAGCACATGTGTAGTTTTACATAACTACCACTGCCATCAAGATACAGAACTATTCCTTCATCATAAAGATCTATACAGGCAAATGTAAGAGATGACTTAGCCAACTGAAATTAGGCAGCCTTTGTCAGAGCTCTCCCACACTCCACCCTCTCTCGCCACCCCCACATGTGGCAGGATGGCTTAAAAATAAAGTGGCCGTGTTGGCAGAAATGTGCTAGGACTACATTCAGGAATGTCTGGTTCTAGGGATGCAAACAATGTCAGTAGGACACTGTCTCTGCTTCCCACTGTGGTGGCTTCATTGTCAAGCAGGCTTTCTTTATGCGGTAGAGAAGAAGGCTGCCAGGAGCTTCTCCTTCCCCCATCTACAGTTAGTAGCTCCAGAGGAAACAAACCTTCTTTATCTTGGTGTCCAGGCTAAATACTAAAAGGACACCAAGTCACATCCCTACCTTTGGACCAATCACTGTATCTGGGGCATGGGTGACTTGATCTCTCAGACTGGGCTGCAGCTCAGTCATTATGGCATGGAAAATGGGACCCCATAATTGTAGGCCCCTCCCCCTGACCACCACAACCACACAGAGAGGAAGAGACACAGCTCAACGGCTGCCACTGCACCAGTGGTTCTGATACCTGGCCTGCGTGGAGAGTCCCTGTTCTACACAGTCTGCTGGAGAATGAATCGTTCTCAGAGCCTAACTTCCACTTCCGCGTCTCAGGGCTTAACCTTCCTAATCGCATCACTGAATTTAATACATGGTATTTTTTATCAGTGGGACTTCTTCCCTACGATGTGACATTATCACCTCAATTTAACATATCTAAATCCAAGTTAATTATTTTCACACCAAACCAGCTTCTCCTCCAGATTTTGATATTTCGAGTAGTGCTCCCATCATTATTCAGCCTCCTAAATAGGAAACTCCAGACACATTCTTAATACCTCCTATTGAGTCTTCTGCAATGTCTTCCACAACTTGTCCTTTCCTTTCCTGCTGCTCCTCTGACTTCCACGCTCTTATGGTGTGACTCTCTCATTCTAACCTCTACTTATCCATCTGGATACGGATATCAGATTACTCTTGTCAAAATAGTGCTAAACTTTCACTGCCAAAATTAAAAACAAAATCAAATTTCTCTATTGTTCACAGGATACAGCCCAATACGTAGCCTGGTATTTTAATATCTATTATCATCTGGCTCCAACCCACTTATTCAATCTACTTGATTATTATTTGCTTATACAAACCATCTGATCCAGCCAAACTGATACACTTAACATTTCCAGTAAATACCATGCCTGTTTGAACTCTCTGCTGTGCATTGTTTATATGGACTCTCCTGCTTTGGGTGCTTTCCCCACTCTTTTCTCCTTTCTAAGTCCCACCTCTTTTTTTTTCTTTTTTCCTTTTTGTATTTTTCTGAAGTGAGAAGTGGAGAGGAAAAGAGACAGCCTCCCGCATGCGCCCGACTGGTCTCCACCTGCAAGCCCACTAGGGGGCGATGCTCTGCCCATCTAGGGCGTTGCTCCATTGCAACTGGAGCCATCCTCAGCACCTGGGCCAACTTTGCTCCAATGGAGCCATGGCTGCAGGAGGGGAAGAGAGAGATAGAGAGAAAAGAGAGGGGGGAGGGGGAAGAAGCAGATGGGTGCTTCTCCTGTGTGCCCTGGCCGGGAATCAAACCCAGGACTTCCACACACTGGGCTGACGCTGTACCACTGAGCCAACTGGCCAGGGCCCCACCTCTTTTCTTTACACTCACCTCAAACTTCACTTATCCCTGAAATCTTTCTTTACACCTCAGCAATGTGCTGGCTCCTTCTGCACAGGCACCCTGACCACTACTTATTTAGTAACACAATAGGAGCCCCTCCTCTCTAGTCACGTGAGTGCCATAAATCTGCGGACTCTAATCCCAGATCCCAAGACACTCCTCTCAAAGGTAGGTAGCGCACTACTAATCTCCAGATCTAAAATCAGCCTTGTTGCTGAAGGCCAAGTACCTGGTGAGGGTAAATTTGTACACCAATGTGGTGACTGAATTACAGCTTTTCTCTGCTCCCAAGATGTTGGTGTGGTCCATATCACTGAACTTCTGCTATGAGTCTTTCTTCAGCTCTCTAGTTCTTTCAAGAAAATGGAGCCCAACTCTGTGTCTCACCCCACCTCTCTGGGACCCCAGAATCTATTTAAGCTCTTGTCAATCTGCTTTTCTGGTCCCCTGTCTGCTGGGAGACTCACTGCCAACAAGCTCTGCTCACAAGCTCCAGATGGCAATGGCAGCCTGGATATAGCTTACCTTTTCTACTTCTGTTACTATAAGCAGGGGTCTGCCTTATTTGACTTTGTATCCTCAGCAACTAGCACATAGTAGGCATAAGTCATGTTTTGTTTTTTTGTTTTTAACAGTTCCCATCAAAAAGCAGTTCTCCTTGTTTGAGTCCTCCCCACACTCTTCTCCTTCCTTGTCAGCCCCTACTACTAACGTCCGCAACTGCCTCACAGGCAGGCGTGAGTCATGACATTCAGCCTTTACCATCTTAGATTGACATCTGTTTGGATGGCTCTGAGTGTGAAAACTGTCATCTGATTGCTTGGACTCTCTATCCCATGGCCTGGTGCCCTAAAAACACCTGTCAATTGAGTTTTGTTGATGAGGATGTAGGTTTGCTGTATAAAACTGAAGTACTCCATTGTCTTTTAGTCTTGTAATGAAGAATTATCCATCAATCATTCAATGTAAGTTTCTGATTCCTCAATATAGCCCTGGGTTGAGCCAGGTTCAGACACTTTCCTCAGATGTGGAGCACTTCTCTGTCTAGTTACCTAAGAACGTTATGATAATGTTCACTGCAATTATAACTATAGAGTAACAAGAAAGGTCAGATTTATAAGAAGAAGGGAATTAGTAGTTCCTTGTAATGTGCAAAAAACAGTCAAATAATAATGCAGGTCTTTCCTTTTGAAATTTCTGTGTAAGTAACCTTTATTTCTGTCTTACCTATTTTATCTGCCTTTCAGACCTGGTCTAAAAGCCTATTGTTATACCTTTTCTCTGACTAATATCATATAAAGCAAAAATTATCTTATATCTGTCTTTTGGGCCACAAGTCAACATAGATTATTAAAGCAGTCATTTAATTTTGAAAGTACTAGTTAGAGCCTCAATGAATTATTTAGATATAATATGAAGGTGTAATAAAGTTGCTTTGACTTTAATCAGGTTATTATTAGAGACATTTTAAGTTTCGTTTCAATTATCTTGAAATAATAAAAATGACTGTGCATATTTTAAGGTAAGGATAAAGGAACTAAACTATTTTTGCCTGGAAGGAAAAACAAAAAAAAACCTGAAGGGTGACTTGATACGGCTCTGTCGAGATGATGTGAGGGTCACTGTAAAGAGGATGGTGGCCCCCGTTCTAGCCGGGGTCGGGCAACCAGCAGGAGACTGCTGAGGGACTCGGCACTAGCAGCTTTGGAAAAGCCAGAGGTACTGCAGCGGCATTTGTTGCCAAACTCGAAGTCAGATGCCCTCTCCTTCTGCCAGATGACCAGAACAGAGACATCAGATGAGTCCTTCCAACCGCCATAGAAATGGAGAGAGGACAGAGTGAGCCAGACTGAAGGGGCTGGACGGTCTCCTCCTGTGACGTAGAAGCCTCCATCTTGCATTCCCCTCCAAGGGCCATTTTACTCCCCAACACCCTGGGGAAGAAAAGCCTTAGACTTTTTGTAAGTTAAGAGACTCTCACAACGTAATGCTCTCCCCATTTCTATCAGGGTTTAAAAGACTCAGCTGTACCATCATATTGAAAAGCCAGTTTTTATTTTAACTCATCTATCTTACTTTAAGTCTGGCAACAAATGTTATTTATTTCCCATATTCACTAAGGAAACGGAATTAAATTGCTCTCGGGAGAAATTTAGAATATACATAAAGAACAACGTACCTACTACAAAGTGTGTTGGATACTAAAAGAGGTTATTGAGAGAAATTATAGAATCTTTTTCCAGGACCTGCCTGAGGAAAAAATACAGGCCAGGTCCTGAGCTGGCCTCCCTCGTGGGATCTTAACGTCCCTTTCCACCTTCTGATGCATCAGAATTTTAGTAATTAGGTTAAAAACTCAAGATTTTAAATGTCTCAGTCCCCAAAGCTAGCTAACGGTGCTATTTTATAGCCCTTAATTTTCTCAACGGATTATTTTATTAACATATTCTAAGGACCTAGATACTTTAAACCTGGATTTCATTTTCAGTATTGAATTGAGATCAACAATCCTGAATTCCTATAAAGGTCTCTTGGAAAGATTTTCTATACTCTGTTCATTTGGGGGAAAAAAACAGTAGATTTCCATTTTGGGACTGTATTCTTTCTCCTCTGATGCTTTCTTTTTATAATTATGTCTTTTTATTAAAGCAACATCTCTTTTTTCTTATCCACTGGTTCTTCCCTTCTTTTTCAAACATGTCCTTTAAAAGGCAAACACACACTGACCAGAACCTCGCGTTCTGTGACACCTGTCCTATCCCTGTCCTTGCCCTCACGCTCGCGTTGCCTATATGTGCCTTTCATTTCTTATTCTCATGGCTCAGTTACAATTTAGGGTTTGCTCCTTCTATTCTTTAGATATACCAATGTTCCACAATGACTTTTAAATATCAAAAGGTATTTTTCTAAGTCCTCTTCCTCCTTCATACCTCAGGGGCACCATACATCTTTCTTCTTGAAACTGACTGCCTTTTGCTCTGTGACTCTGCGTTCAGGGGGTTCTTCCTCTGTCTTTCTGGCTGCGCCTCCTGCATCCCAGCACTGGCTCTGCCTCTCCCTACCTGCTGACCTGCCTCAGGACTTACCTTCACCCCTCTGCCATTTTACTTTCCTACACGTAATCCTTCTGAGAAACACAGCCATTCTCAAGGCTTAATTGACCACGTTTTTGCTTCTGACGTCTAAGTTTACATCTTCCTCCCTAACCTGTTACCTAGTTTAATATTTTGAATTGTCCAATTCTATCAGGAAAAGCTCCATTTTATAACTTCTCAGAGTAGGAAGTTCAAATTCATCTTTTACTCCTTTTTTTCCCCCTAATCCCCACACTGCCTATTTTTTCTAATAGTAATAATTTGAAAGTCTACTCTTTCAGGGATGGGCCAGACCCACTCAGGGATACTCACAGAAGCAGGAGTTCCGGGATCATGGGTGTGAGCACGCGGAGGGAATCATCACCAGTCTATAGAGTATCAGTCTACAGAGCTTCTCTGCACACATCGGAAGCCTCAGAGGTAAGACTATACAGCATCAAGAAGCTCAAGTTGGCACAGATTTAGAAGTTTAACAGTATCAAACTGGCCAGTATGTGGAAAAACAGCTACTATTGTAAATATTCAGCATGCAATTTTTACTTGGGTATATTTTTATATACCTACTTTGGAAAGAAATTTGAATGTCTCTTACAAATGTAAATGTATATACTCTGTGACCAAGCATGGTTAAGAATCTCATGTCAGCATAGCTAATAATATTAAAATATTAAAAATAATCTAGATAGTCCAACTAGGGAATGCTTTAGTAAAATTTATATATCTACTAGAATACTATGAGGAAGTACAAGGTTGAGGTAGGTGTACAGTAATACAGAAGCCTCTCCGAAGACATAGTGGTGGCTGGAGAGAAGAAAGGCATGTTGCATAATGACACATATAGTATTATTTTTTTTATTTTTTTATTTTTTTTAGTGTGAGGAGGGGAGGCAGAGAGACAGACTTCTGCATGCACCCTGACCAGGATCCACCTGACAAACCTGCTAGGGAGCAATGCTCTGCCCATCTGGGGCCATTGCTCCGTTACAACCAGAGCCATTTTTTAGCATCTGAGGCAAGGCCATGGAGCCATCCTCAGCACCTGAGGCCAACTTGCTGGAGCCAATTGAGCCATGGCTGCGGGAGGAGAACAGAGAGAGAAAAGAGGGAGGGCTGGAGAAGCAGATGTTTGCTTCTCTTATGTGCAACTGACCCGGAATCGAATCCAGACTTCCACATGCCGGGCAATGCTCTACCACTGAGCCAACCAGCCAGGGCCAAGTATTTCTATAAATATACTGTACTTGCACACATAAACAACACTGAAAGATTACATGCATTTTCAGGAGGAAGTAAATATGCAGTTGTGTAATAGAAGATCTATACAGCAAACTGATAAGAAGGATTATTTTGGGGGAGGCAGGAGGGGACTGAGGCTGGGATGTTGGTCAAAGAGCAACATCTTATCTGCAAAGTAATATTATTGGAATAAGAGAAAGATATGTTTGTATTAATTGTGTTATTATTAGAAAGACAGAGGAGGAGAAGAGAGAGAGAGAAATAGGAAGGAGGGAAAAAAGAGGTAGAGAAGAGGTGGGAAAAAGGGAAAGGGAGAAAAAAGGAAAGGGGGAGGGAGGGCAAATGAGGGAGGGAGAGAGAGAGAGTGAGTGAGAGCCAGCCAGACACAAGAGGAAACAGAGAATACAGCAAAGGTAGGAAATGGAATGGCCAGAACTGAGCTAGGGCACAGAGGGGTCAAAGGACAGTTAAGGAACTGGTTCTGTGGATACAGCCTGTCCACTGCAGTGTTCCTTCAACATTTTTTTCATCATACTTGGCAGGCCCAGAAGTGTCCTTAAAGGAACTAAATTGTATTGGGAGGAGCAGCCACTGCAGACAGTGTTGGTGGGACCAGCGGAGGAAATGGGGCCAGCAAAGCAGTGACTGACTAGTGTTTTGGCTCGTGTCTGGTCAGATTAGGTTCAGATCAGAGCCATGGTTAGCTAGAAAGTGGTCTAGTCACTAGGCAGGAGACTCAGAAGACTCCATAGAGAAGAATGGCTGGAGTTTGGCCAATGGCTACATGTTCCCTGTACATAGAAGACAAGAACTACTCTATAGAGCTAGAGTTAGATGAAAATTTCAGGGATAATAGTCAGTGTTTTGTTATTTCCATGGGAGACTGAAATACCTGTTGCTTTTTACCTTGCTTTTATCTGGCATAGTTTAGATTGTTTTCTAGTCTGTCCTGGTTGTGAGGTAATGCTTTGACCTAAAAAGCCTCTTAAATTTCTCCCTGATTCTTACTGGCACAGTCAGGTTCCTCCTCCACTTGGATTATTCCAATAGCCTAAGAAATGGCTTTACGATCTCTTCATTCCAATGCATACTAAATATCACTGCCAAATTAATTTTCTTAAAACATTGCTTGCCTCATATTAATTCACTTAAGAAATGGCAGTGATCCTCTTTTGCCTGCAGTCTATCCCAACCCAACATCAGGATCCAACTCCTGAGCTTTGCTCTAAAAGTGCTATGTAACATGGACCATGCTATTCATAGCTAACATTAACTCCCAGCCTATCTATAACTTGTGTCACTGATTGCTCAGAACACTGGAGATCAGCATCCAAGTCCATCCCTTCAAAAGTGCAGAATGATAGTGGTAGACATCACATTAGTGCTTTGGTGTATCAGCTTCCCAAAGTGGCCACAAATGGTTAGGTTTTCTCTGTTTCTTGCCTACTACCCGCTTCTTGTCTTAACCAAAGGAACCAGACCATGTATCCTACTTCCATGAGCTCACCCACATCACTTTCACCCTAGGCAGTCTTTCTTCTCTTCAATTCAGGTCAGGCTCCTTATGCAGCCACTCTTGTGGCTTTGCTCCTGCTATTAGCCAACTCCACAAAAGCACTCCCAAGTCCTCCATCTATCCAGATTCTGTGTTTACCTACTTCAGGTTGTATTTCTATCATGTAGCCTTTTCTACTGACTTCAACCTACAGAGATTGATCCTGTTGCTAAATTCCTCCAATATGCCTACACATCAGACAATAACACTAACATACATTTTGTTTTTCATGATTTTATGTGTGCATGTGTTCCTCTCCCCAGTATAAATACCTAAGAAGGAAAAAATCATATCTTTAATTCTATTGTATTCTCAAGTCTTTAACACAGTGTCTTGTTTATAGTGAACACTAAATAAGTACTAGATGATGGATTGAGTTGATGTATCCTATACTTGTGCACAATTATTCTTTACAGATTATATAAATCAGGACTCTTTTGGTGGCAAATGGTAGTAAATCAAATTAAACTGACTTAATTTAACTAGGATTTAATAGATGATTGGATAAAGAAGTTGTGGTACATATATACAATGGAATATTACTTAGCCATAAAAAAGAATGGAATCTTCCCATTTTGACAACATGGATGGATCTAGAGGGTATTATGCTAAGTGAAGTAAATCAGTTATAGAAAGACAAATACCGTATGATTTCACTGATATATGGAATCTAAAGAAAAAATGAATTAACAAGCAAAACAGAAAAAGACTCATGGATATAGAGAACAAACTGGTGGTTGCCAGATCTGAGGGTGTTTAAGGGATTGAGTGAATAAAGTGAAGGAATTAAGAAGTACAAATTGACAGTTACAAATCTGTCACAAGGATATAAAGTACAGAACAGGAAATATAGGCAATAATATTGTAATAACTGTGTATGGTGCCAGGGGGTACTTGGCATAAGCACTATGCTGTACACCTGAAACTAATATAAAATAATATTGAATGTTAACTGTAATTGAAAAATGAAAACAAAAGGGATTTTGTTCACCTCATTGAAATTGTAGGCATAGTTTGACTTAAGGCAAAGCTGGATCCATGTGTTCAAATAATATCATTAAGAATCAATCTTCCTACAATTGCATCAAAACAATAAAATACCTAGGAATAAATTTAACCAAGAAGGTGAAAGACTTGTACACTGATAATTATAAAACATTGATGAAAGAAATTTAAAAAGACACAGATAAATGAAAATTTTCATGTTTATGTATTAGAAGAATATTGTTAAACTGTCCAGACTATTCAAAACAATATACAAATTCAATACAAGCCCTATCAGGTTCCAATGGCATTTTTCACAAAACTTGAAAAAACAATCCTATCATTTATATGGTGCCACAAACCACCGTGAGTAGTCAAAACAATCTTAAGAAGAACAAAGCTGGAGATATCACACTCACCAATTTCAAACTATATTATAATGCTATAGTAATAAGACAATAAGATATTGTCATAAAAACAGATGCATTGATCAATGGAACAGAATAGAGAGCCCAGAAATAAACCCACACATATAATATATATGGTCAATTAATTTATGACAAAGCAGCCAAGATCATACAAGGGGAGATGACAGTCTCTTCAGTAAAGGGAACTGGGAAAACTGGACAGCCACATGGGAAAGAATGAAACTAGACCACTATTTTAAACCATACACAAAATAGTAACTCAAAAGAGACTAAAGACCTGAATGTAAAACCTGAAACCATAAACTCCTAGAAGGAAACATAGGTGGTAGGCTCTTTGACATTTGTCTTGATGATGATTTTTTTAATCTGACACCAAAGCAAAAGCAACAAAACAAAAAACAAGTGGGATAATATCAAACTAAAAAGTTTCTGCACAGCAAAGGAAACCATCAGCAAAATAAAAAGGCAATATATAGAATAGGAGAAAATATGTGCAAATTATATATCTGGTAAGGGGTTAAAATCCAAAAAATATAAAAAATTCACACAACTCAACAGTAAAAAACCAATGACCCAATTAAAAATGGGCAGAGCTGCCTGACCTGTGATGGCGCAGTGGATAAAGCATTGACCTGGAATGCTGAGGTTGCTGGTGTGATACCATGGGCTTACCTGGTCAAGGCACATATGGGAGTTGATCCTTCCTGCTCCTCCCCCCTTCTCTCTCCTTTATCTCTCTCTCTCACCTCTGTCTAAAATGAATAAATAAAATCTTTTTAAAAAAATGGACAGAGTCTCTGAATGGACATTTTCACAAAGAAGACATATGGACAGCCAACATGTACTTGAAAAAGTACTCAACCCATTAATCATCAGAGAAATGCACATCAAAACCACAGTGAGATATTACTTCACTCTTGTTACAATGGCTATTACCAGAAAGATTAGAATTAAGAAGTATTGGGGAGAATGTGAAAAAAGAGATCTCTCGTGCAGTGTTGGTGGGATTGTAAATTTGTGCAACCACTATGTAAAACAGTAGAGAGGTTTCTCAAAACTTAAAAATAGGATCTGGCTGGTGGTTCAGTAGATAGAGTGCTGTCCAAGCCTGCAGAGGTCACGGATCATCCCTGGTCAGGGCACATGTGAGAAGCAACCGATGAGCGCACAACTAAATGGAGCAGCTAAGTGGAACAACAAGTGGATACTCCTCTCTCTCTTCTTATCCTCCTTTCCTCTCTCTCTCTCTATCTCTCTCAAATCAATGGAAAAAAATATTTTTTAACTTTTAAAAATTAAAAATAGAACTCCCATGTGATCTAGCAACTCAACTTCTGGGTGTTTACTTGAAGAAAATAAAAATATAAATAAAAATAAAAATATAAATGCTCCATGTTTACTGCAGCATTACTTAAAATAGGCAAGTTATTGAAGCAAGCACCATATCCACTGATGAATGAATAGATTAAAAACTGTAACACACACACACACACACACGCACACACAGTGGAATGTTATTCAGCCACAAAAAAGGAATGAAATCTTGCTATGGATGAAACTTAAGAACATTATATGAAGTGAAATAAGTCAGACAGAGAAAGACAAATACTGTGTGATCTTACTTATATATGGAATCTAAAAGAAAAAAGAAGAAATTAAGCTTGTAGACACAGAAAACAGATTGGTGGTTGCTAGAGGAGGGATAGGGGTGTGTGTGAAACGGGTGAAGAAAGCCAAAAGGTACAAATTTGTAATTATAAAATAAGTAAATCACAGGGATGTGATGTATAGCATGACAACCATACTTAATAATACTGTATTGCATATCTGAAAGTTGATAAGAAAATAAATCTCATTACAAGAAAAAATATTGTCTATGTACGGTAATGTGTTAGCTTGACTTAGTGTGGTAATCATTTTGCAATATATATAAATATGAAATCAATATGTTGTACACCTGAAAGTAATAAATGTTGTATGTCAGTAAAAATAAAATTTAAAGAAAGAATCAATCTTTCTCTTTTTTTAATTTTTTTTTATTTTTTTTAAACTAATGATTTTTTTAAATTCATTTTAGAGAGGAGAGGGAGAGACAGAGAGAGAGAGAGGAGAGACAGAGAGAGAGAGAGAGAAGGGGGGGAGGAGCTGGAAGCATCAACTCCCATATGTGCCTTGACCAGGCAAGCCCAGGGTTTTGAACTGGCGACCTCAGCATTTCCAGGTCGACGCTTTATCCACTGCGCCACCACAGGTCAGGCCAATCTTTCTCAATATCTTCATTCAGAGTCCCTCTGGGTTGGCTCTCAGGCTGCCTGTTTACACAAGTAGCAAAGGCAGTCACCAAACCCCCAGGCTTTCATCTTATCTCCTTGGAAACACAATGGAAACTCTGACTATTAAGCTGAAATATATCATTGCATTCATATAGGTAAAAAATTGTTGAATAATAGCAATTTCATGTTTCAAACTAATTGTTTCAGAAAAAAGTCCTGAGGCTTAAAGTTTATTGGTTCAGCTGAGATTTCATACCCATCATTAAACCAATCACTGTGGCCACTAGAATGTAATAATCTTATTGGTGAGGTCTGAGTCATATGCCCACCCAGGAGCCATGTGACAAAAGGTGAGAGAGTCTGATTTCTCAAAGAAAAATGTAGAGTGCTATCACCAGAAAAGGGAAAATAAGAACAAAGGAAGCAAAACACCAGATGTCCACTGTGCATCTAATAGACACCAAACATGAAAATGTACCGTGATGATAATGAAGCCTAAATTTCAGGGAGCCTACCTGACTTGCATAAGCTCCTTTTAAGACCATATATCTAATTTTGCTTTTAATAATTTGGATTCCATTTCTTAAAGAAGGGCTCCCAAATTATATAAACCTTATGACCAACTAAACCGGGAACTGCACCAAATAAAAACACTCAAAAATATTTGTGAAATTAATAACTGTGTTCCACTATATTGTACTTCCTCTTGTTTTTAGTGGGAATAAGCCATTTATTAGATTTATTTACTAAATTCTCTAAAATACCTTAATCTCTTTGACACTAACAGAAAATTACTTGATTGTTTCCTTCAGATAGTCCCAATGTCTCAGAACTCAGTATCCTTAGTGTATTGTTATTTTCCTCTGTCACAGACCCATTGACCTTTAGTCCAAGATGAAACCTGCCTCTCAGTGTCTACTTTCATGAAAGGCCAGCCCAGTCTGAGATGCACCTCCGGGTCCCAATTTGAAGGTATGTACCAAGGTGCTCACATTTACTCCAAGCTAGTATTCATTTTCTTAAGATTCTAAATCAAAATGAATTCTCTAAAATTGTCAGAGATAAAATATAAGTAGATCTCATATAGGAGTGAATCTAAGATGTGACTCGAGTAGAAACCTTCTCCCTACAGAGGACCCATTCATTATGTGGGGTTGTGCCAGAATTGAGTGTGGATACCAGAAAACATGCCCTTGTTGGAACTTCAACTGCATTTACCCTTCTCTTTGGCAGCCAGACAGCCCCAGGAATGTAAATTCACACTGTTTTGAATGCGGGGGGAGGTGAGGGAACTAAGCTTGCCTGCTGCTATTCTGATTATAGCATTTGTCCCTGAAAGAGACAGCTCTGGGACGGCTGCTAGTTTTCTCCCTTCTCAGGAAAATGGCTTGGGCTGCACATAAGGGAAAGCCAAGGGGCACCTACAAATGACAGTCTCTGCTTAATCCCCCTGCAGGCTTCCATCTGCAGTCCTTCAGATATGGCCCTGAGTTCGACCCTTTCATCTCTCCTTCCAACTCCTGTAAGAATTATGGCACGGAAGCAGGGAGAGCAATTGTGTTGCAGGGTTTTTCTTTTAATTTGTTGAAATTGTCTCTAGGCAGAAGAAGGGGGGGTAGAAACCAGATGGTTGTGGCTGGAGTAGAAACCTACTACTGAGGCGTTTTGAGATTCTCAAATCTGGTGGCAGTCACTATTTCCCTGCAGGGAAAGGGGCAGGGAGTGGTGGTAAAAATGCCCAGAACCCTGATCTCCAGTGTTCTGCTTTCTCTGTCCTATGCCCACACACATGTAAAATGCAGACTCTCTTCCTTTAACTCTCTAAAGTACCATCAACCTTAGACTGAGCAGACTTTAAGTTTGGTGTGTGTGAGGGGGGAGATAAGTTAGTGGTGACAAAAGGGGATTCTGTCACAGGACTTAAACAATTTACAGTAATTAATATCCCTCCTTCCTTAAAGTCCCTAGTCATCTATACCTTCCTCTTCAGAATCCCAACCACTCACTAAATTCCACCAAATCCCACTCAATCACCTGTGTTTCTCAAACTCTCCTCTCTATACAGAGGAAACAGAAAGAAAAATAAGACCAAGAGAAAAAGGAACAGAGAGTTGACTAAGAGTTAACCTCTTTTATCTTCTTCTATTTGGGGTGATTCTGCCAACAGAAGAGTCCTTCATTCTGGTGTCTGGGCCATCTAAACACCTGAAGGACAGCAGCACACCAGGGTCTGGGCTGCGGGGCTGATACCTCCTTCCCCCACTCTTTGTTAGGGGACTGACTCTATCTTTCATAAAGTAATGTGCAAATATATCTGAGTGCCCATCAGATAACCACCTATTAACTTTTTCCTCCCTGCCCACACACACAGTAACTTTTCCAACATTGCTTCAACTGTCCAACACCAATGACACATCCTACAATTCAATTCAATTCACTTCAATTCACTTCAACTCAGTCCATTCAAGTCAGACACTAACTCTGCAGAGTTAGTATGTCTAGACTCCACAGGTACAGGTACGAGGGCTTAGTCCCACAAGATGCCTTCACTTCACAGATCAATCACAAGTATCAAGTTGTCAAGTTACCCATACTGCTATCTGACCTGGCTACAAATTCAGGGGTTTCCACATACCTCCTTCAGATCCATAATTTGCTAGAATGACTCACAGAACTTGGGAAAGCTCTTTCTTTACCTGTTACTATAAAGAATACAACTCAGGCATAGCCAAACAGAAGAAGTGCCTGGGGCAAGGTATGAGAGCGGGAGGTAGACTCTCCATGCCTATCTAGGCAAGCCACTTCTTGTCTTCTTCCAGAACCTCCCCAAACCCCATCGATTAAGGGTTTTTATGGAGATTTCATTATAGTTTTTCCTGATTAAACTGGGGTGTTGGGCTGAAAGTTCCAGACCTCAGATCAAGGCTTCGTCTTTCTGGTGACAAGAGCCTTAATACTCTTACCTCTCATGAAAGGCGGAAGGTTTTAGGAGCTGTTTCAGGAACTGGGGACAAAGACCAAGTATCTTTTTTATTATACCACACCACCCCATTACATTTACCTGGCTGGTAAAAAACAAACAAACAAACAAACAAACAAACAAAAAAAACCCTAACACCTCCTTAGAGTGTCAGCCCTCCTGCTATATTGCTATATCTGGCTCTCCCTGTCTGAGTACTCTCCACATTCCCCTGTGAGATTGACCAGGAACCTCTGATTAGTTCTTCAACAGGCTTTTCAACACAAAATTAGTTTCCCTGAAGAAACTTAGGCTGTAAGTGGTAAAGATAAAATTAAGTGGTCCCGGAATTTGCTCCCACCCTCTTCCAGGAAGGCATCCTTTCCATTTGGGGGGGCCAACTCCACAGGCTTCTGGGTCACTGGTGTCCCATAAAGGAGCAGAGGGTTAATCTGAATGGCCAGGGAGGTCGTTTGGCTCCTATTTGTTCAAGTCTCTATTGGGATACTCTCAGAGCTGGGGGTGGGGGTGGGTGGGAGGGCGAGGCTTAAGACTCTGGAATACAAAATCAAAAACTTTGCTAATTAAAACAGGATGAGAGGAAGACCCATCTGACTTACAGCCTGATGCAGTCTGGCCCACTGGCTTCCTGTCCCCCCTCCTAAAAGACAAAAAGGCAAAAAGACCCCCCCACACACACACAAAACTTGGGGAAACAAAGCTTTCTTCTTATGTTACCAAGACATCTTTCTTTTGAAGTAAAAACCTCACTCCCTCCTAGATTTGGACTTCCATAATCTGTGGTCTCTGGAAGCCTCAAATAGTGATACCTCAAGCTCACACTGGTTGATTTGAAATCCCTGTTTAGGTCCCAGCATGTGACAACATGCTCCACTCTGATGACACTTTTCGTTTCTAATAATAGAGCAGATGAAGTAATATTGCAATTGATGTTCCCCGAGATTTGATTGGATAAGTGCATAAACTGTGGAGGGGGAAGAAGGCTGTATGGACGGATCACATTAGCATTCCGGTCCTATCAATGTGCGGGACCGCGAGCAACGTCAGCCGGACCGATTCCTTGCGTCCGCCAGTCCCGCCACTGATTCATTTGGGATCCTCGAACAGATGAGCCCATAGAGACGAGGGATCAAGGCAGCGGATTAGAGCCAATTGCCTGCGTTGGGGACTGCCAGCCCTTCTAGGCCTGGCAACAGGGGAGGGAGGGGAAAGACGAACCCAGCTCCTCTGCGGGAAGACACTAAAACAAGAGCGACACTAGCCCCCCACCCCCCACCTTGCAGCACAAGCTTTGAAAACTGCTCCCCCATCTAATGGAAACTCGGCACTGCCGGGAGGCGCGTTCCTTCTTGCCCAGCCTTGCGATCTATGCCCAGCGGAAGGCGGTACGAACCCCCGCCAGCGCCCAGCTCCCGGGACAGGGCCAGCAATGCTACTGAGCAGAACTTGACCGAACCTCTTCCTCGCTGCTAGTTGAAGCGATGCTGCACAGCACAGCCAGTGCTTCCCCGGCTCTCCTTCAAGCTGAAGGTTACCCACCCGCGCAGCCAGCCCCAATCCTGTGAGTGCCGCGCCTCGGTCCTCGCTCCGGCGGCTCGGCGGCGGCGCGCAGGGCAGCGACTGGGCCACCCGTGCCGGGGCGCACTGCACCAGCGGCTTGGGCTTGGTGGATGTGTATGCATGAGTTCTGCACCGAATGGGCGCAAAAAGCGCCCCAGCCGGTCCACCCGCTCCTCGCTCTTTCAGATCAGCAAGCCCCAGCTGCAGAGCGGGGAGTGGGAACGCAGGGGCAGTGGCTCCGAGAGCGCTCAGAAAACCCAGCGAGCCCTGGACGACTGCAAGATGGTAGGTAGAAACTGCGCCTCATTTTTTTTTTCTTTGAGAGGAGGTGAAAGAACCGTGTATGTTAATCGTTTGTTTGAGTGCCAGCCACTCCCCTACCCTTAGCTCCTCCATGCCGATCACGTGCACTGGCACTATTTTTAAATCTGCAGTCCCCCAGATTTGGGGTGACACCCTGGTGGTAACGGCCCCAAAAAGAAGTGCCACAACAAGAGCCTGGGGGGTCGTACCTCTACCCCGTCTGAGAACGGTGGATACGGAAGACACGGTGAACTGGCTTGCTCACCAGGGAGGAAAGGGACAGGGACATGGGGGTGCTGCTTTGTGAGGAGTCTGTAGCAAACAAACCCAAACAGAGCGCACCCGGGGCACTGCGGAGGGGACGAAGGTTCCAGCTCAGAAGCTGTGACCAGTCTTCCCATCCGGCTCTGGAGCCTGAGCACTACCGTGCCCTGTGGGAGGTGAATGGTTTGCTGATTACAACCTACCTTTGGCCTTGATCCCCACGCAACTTCAAATTCATATCCTAGCTGTAATAGACGGGAGCGTTCCATGGGAGAGTTCCCAGCATTGCTCTCTACTGACCTGGGAGTGGCAATGGAAACGCTCCAAATATTCTTTCTTGCTCTTCAAAAACTGAGTCTGAAGGTGGGGGGGGGGGGGGGGGATAAGTCTAGAAATAGATTTTCAATAACCAGACTTACCGATGAAAAATGAACAGTTGCCTAGGACAGAGAGAATTTACCATCTTTATGCCTTCATCTTTCAATAATATATAAGCTTTTAAACTGGAGATTGGGGAGGTGGGCGGGGCTCAAGGGTCAGTGTAAACCCCTGTTTATGTACAACAAAACAGGAAATTTTATGATCTGTTTCTTGAAAGAAACTCACTTCTTTTCCAGCTTGTCCAAGATTTCAACACGCAAGTGGCCCTGTACCGAGAGTTGGTCATTTCTATTGGGGACGTCTCGGTCAGCTGCCCCTCACTCCGGGCGGAAATGCACAAGACAAGAACCAAAGGCTGTGAAATGGCCCGTCAGGCACACCAAAAACTTGCTGCCATCTCAGGGTAGGAGACTCTTTGCATTATTTGGTAATTCATATACAGGACGCATGCATGCTCACAGATCTTTATGGTCACCAAGGCCTTAGAGATGAACTCTGAAAATTTGAGGTTTCAACCAATCACCCCGAGATCAGGATTCTCTAAACAAACCAAAGGCCAAATCATAACCAAAGGTAGTGTAATTGTCATACCTCAAGATTACTTTGTCATCTGCTGCTAAAGATCTGCACAAAAGGCCTGTGCAATAGAAAGAAAATCTTTGGTAAATCCCAGATTTACTAAACTATTTTTACCATGAGCTAAATTCCTATGATACCATTTTAATAAAATCCCTAAAATAAAGTCTTGGATCTAATTTACTCTCTTCTCTGTAGTACACGAAAGGAAAGTTTTTTTTCTTTGGTTGTTGTTTTGTAATTTCTCTGTGCCTTGTGTGTGTGGGGGGGGGAGGATATAATTGGCATGTAGCATTATAATAGTTTCAGATATATAACATAATGATTTGCTATTTGAATACACTGTGAAAGGATCACCAGTGAGTCTAGTCAGCTAACATCTATCACTGCAGAGTTCATTTTTTATGTGTGATGGGAACTTTTAAGATTTACTCTTAACAACTTTCAAATATGAAATATGATGTTATTAATTATGATTGTCATGCTGTACCTAACATCTGAAAAGGATGTTTTAACATAAGAAAACTTTTTGAAGATTGGGATAATTCACAAATCTAATTAAAACTAAGCTGCTTACACCCCCCCCCAATTATTTTCATATTTTTTTATTATATTTGTGGATTCCCAATCTTATTTTAGGTGATCATACAGTAAATGAAAACTTTCTGGGGACTCTATCCACTTCTTCCTGGTCTTTCAATATAAGGAGAATGGTTAGTCATGGATTTTGTTAATAGTTCCTATTTTCACATAAGTACATATAGAAAGGAAACAAAAGAATTTTTATACAAATACACTAAGTATTTGGTTCAGCTTGGAAATAGTCTTTATGTGTAGATATGGCTTTACCAGAATAGAAATGTAAAGCTAGACTCACTTGATAATGTTGTAGAATGACCACTTGTAGGAATCATATCTAATTTACCTATCTGAAAGAATCATTCTTTACCATTGTTAATGCCAATATCATGTATAATGACTGTTATTGAGATATAAAGATTACAAAGCTATATGTTACCTCTCTTAATAACTAGTTTACATTTGAAAACAAGCATTTTTTTTAATAATTTTATTTTTTTAATGGGGCGACATCAATAAATCAGGATACATATATTTAAATACAACAAGTCCTGGTTATCTTGTCGTTCAATTATGTTGCATACCCATCACCCAAAGTCAGATTGTCCTCTGTCACCTTCCATCTAGTTTTCTTTTGCCCCTCCCCCTCCCTCTTTCCCTCTCCCTCTCCCCCCTTCCCCCGTAACTACCACACTCTTATCAATGTCTCTTAGTCTCACTTTTATGTCCCACCTACATATGAAATAATGCAGTTCCTGTTTTTTTCTGATTTACTTATTTCACTTCGTATAATGTTATCAAGATCCCACCGTTTTGCTGTAAATGATCCGATGTCATCAGAAAACAAGCATTTTTTATCATGAAAATGGACACACTTGAAATGAGGAAAAAATAAAATGTTACAAACCTGCTTTATACAGTAGAAATTTTGAGAAGCCTTATCCTTTTCTTTTTCAACTGTTACACTGTACTTAACAGGAAGTGAATATAGGGAGTGAATCTAGAAGGTGAAGGGAGATTAAGTGTTTTAGGAATCAGGGGAAGAAATGCAGCTGTCATATATACCAGACAAGAATGGAAGAAAAACAGTCAGAAACATGAAGGGGAATAGCGGTGAATTAAAAATGAGAGCAAAACAATGATTCCAAAGGAAAAATAGGTCTAGAACAGATCATTAATGCTCAGGGCTAACAGCAGCATCTTTGTAAACTTTGCGTCCAAGAGTATACGATGGGGTCATATCTAGGATCCCTTTACACTGGAACTCAAATTGATGACAGGTTCCCATTAGAGAAGGTGGACTGGAGAAATGAGTAAGGTGTTCAATTTAGTGTATTTTACTACACATGTGAAATTCAGGTTTTTTCTAAAGGTTTAGGGAAAAAAGAGCCCCAAACCATTGCCTGAACGTTGACTTTTGAGGATTTGAGGTAGACTTTATTTACTTGGGGGTTTATAGCCTTTGCTCCTTGCTTACATGTTACCTGATGGTTGATGTTTTCGGGGGCAGTTTCATAAGAATTAGTGGGAACACATGTTTTTCTTATAGCCTTGCAAAGGTAAGACCAACTCGATAAAATATTCTAGGATAGAATTTGAAATGTATTCCCTTGAAAATAATAATTAAATACAATTTAACCTTCTTTCTAAAAAAAAGTGACAGCAGTATAATTGAAGGAAATCCCTGTTGCTCCTCGCCATCTGGGCTCCATTAATGTAGGCTATAATTCCCTTAGTGGCATTCTGCTCCTGTTGCTGCTAGTTATGTGGGCTCTCATTTCAAACTTGACATGCAGCCTGGTAGGGAGGCTATAGGATCCATCTTAAACTTTGAAGCAGGTTGAGTAAGTCAGGCAAAAGGTTTGGGAGCAGTGTATAGAGAGAAAGTCTGGATTTTTTAAGAGCGTTATTTGCCATCACCATCCTGCTAATTCATGCAATAATCCTCTGAAGCAGGGATTATTATTATCTTTATTCTACACGTGGGCCTGAAAGAGGCTAGGGAACTTCCCTAAAGCCTTGTACCCTTGCTTCAGGACCTATGCTTAGATGCTCCTGAAGTCCGTGAAAGCCTCTACTTAATGCTGCCACTCAAAAAAAGCATTATGTAAAAAGGAACAAAGTACTGAGACATGATAATGTATAGATGAACCTCCAAAAAAAGTATGCTAAATGAAAGAAGCCAGTCACTAAATACCACATAGTATATGACTCCATTTATCTGAGGTGCTCAGAGAAAACTCCATCTGTAAGAAACATTAATCCTTGCCTCGGGCTAAGGGTGGGAACAGGGAGTGACTGCAAATGAGTTTAGAGGATCTTTTAGGGGATGAGAATGTTCCAAAATTGAATTGTGGTGATGGTTATGCAACTATATATTTACTAAAAATCACTGAATTATACATTTTACTGTGTGAATTTTAAAGTGTGTAAATTTTTTTTAAGATGTGATTACCATCACCATGATTAACATTTGCCTTTCCTTGGCTTTATTTCTTTCTACGTACGTAGCTTTTAGTGAAAGGGATATGAGCTATAATGGATGGGGAGAGAGAAAACTTGGCTCTCCGTCCATTCATCATGATGCCTGCCTGACAGCTAGCATCCAAGCACCAGTGTGCTCTGTGTGGAATTACAAGTGAGGGAAAGGAGCGAATCAGTTCACTCATTTCTTACTAACCTCCACTACTCCTTTCCTGTCTACCACCTGGTTTGGGACCAGAGACAGACTGGATTGAAGGAGAACACAGTAAAAAAGAGGACAAGGCAAAGCAAATAGAAAGATAAAACAAGGCATTTGAATGAAACAAACTACAAATCCTTCATTTCTTTTATCCCTGACCAACTGGTGACTACAAAAGAAGGAAACTCAGACTGCGTTTCTCACTAGCCGGCCGTGGGTAGGAAGGCCATCTTCACACACACAATTGGCCCTGTCTCCTTGGACTTCCTTTCCAAAATGACTTCTGGGACACCTTTGAAGAATCCTGAGGGCTCCATGGCACAGAAAGAACTAATTTAGCTTAATTACCATATTTTATATTTGAGGAGTCTGAAATTTAGAGGATTTAAGTGACTCTAATGTTAGAGACAATGTGCTCAAGTATACATGAAGATTTTGCAGTCAGGCCGACCTGAGCAGAATAATGTCTTTGTGACCTTGATGGAAATAGAGTAACTCTGAATCTCAGTCTGCTCGCCTGTACTAGGTGTCGGGCTCACTCGTGTGGTTGGGAGGATGAAGGGAGCCGGGTGTGCGATGCCCAGCCTGCCGTGGCACTCTGCCAGCCTGAGGCTGCTCTGTAACTGGAACCCAGTCTCTCACTCCCTGGTCTAGTGCCTGCTCCACCGACCACACCACCTGCTGAGAACAGAGAGAGAGGAGCACAGCACCTAAGCTCGGGGTGACCGGAGGAGCCAATATCTTCCAGCAAACCCCGAGAGTTTGTGCTACAGCTAGTGGGCTGGTAGTTAGGATTCCTGTTCCTGTACTGCTTCTGTGATGTCTATTGTCCTGGACTTTCTTCGCTGCCTTCTGTTCGTATTTGCTGATGAAAGTGAAAGTGAAGTATGATAACGTGAGAGGCAGTATATTGTGCGATGGGAACAAGCATTGACCCTAAATCAAATTAGACCTTGATAAAATCCTGGCTTTACCACCTCTTAGGTATACTGTACATGTGTGTTGATGTACAAGTTACTTAATTGGTAGCCTGGTATAGTGGTTAAGTACACAGACTTTGGAGCCAAATTGCTAGTGTTCACATTTCATCTGTAACATTCACAAATAGTGTTATCGTGGGCAAAGATATTGTCTCTCCTTGCCTCAGTTTCCTAATCAGCAAAATGTGGTTAACAAGTAATGGGACCAAAGTGTTAACATCCATCAAGCACTTAACAGACAGGAAGTGCTATTATGAAGTGTTAGTGTAATTATGAATAAGATTTAAATTGAAGAGGTCAAAATACACTTATACAAAATATATTTATCCATCAAATATTTTTCAAATAAATATTTTGGCTGGAATAAATTTTTGCTTACCTTACTTTTTATATTATATTCTGATGAATTTTCTAGGGTGACATTTCCCAGATGGTTGTCAAAAGGCCTTTTCTTTAAAAGCTTAAAAACAATACAGATATGTGAGAATTTAAAAGCAGCTTAGGAATATTTTCTTTGCATGAATTGGCCTAGATGCTTCATAAATCATGTAATTTAGGCCCTGGCCGGTTGGCTCAGCGGTAGAGCGTCGGCCTAGCGTGCGGAGGACCGGGGTTCGATTCCCGGCCAGGGCACACAGGAGAGGTGCCCATTTGCCTCTCCACTCCTCCGCCGCGCTTTTCTCTCTGTCTCTCTCTTCCCCTCCCGCAGCCAAGGCTCCATTGGAGCAAAGATGGCCCGGGCGCTGGGGATGGCTCTGTGGCCTCTGCCTCAGGCGCTGGAGTGGCTCTGGTCGCAACATGGCGACCCCCAGGATGGGCAGAGCATCGCCCCCTGGTGGGCAGAGCTTCGCCCCTGGTGGGCGTGCCGGGTAGATCCCGGTCGGGCGCATGCGGGAGTCTGTCTGACTGTCTCTTCCTGTTTCCAGCTTCAGAAAAATGAAAAAAAAAAAAAAAATCATGTAATTTATAAAATCTGTTTGCCTAGTTCTGCTACAGGCTGTGTGACATTGGACCAGTCTGTTAAGCTCTGCACATCTCAATGAGAGGGTTGGATCTGAATGACTCTGAGTCTTGTAGCTTCATCATTCCAGTGTTCTGAGTTAATTCATGTAGAATCACATAGACTTTGTTGACAGAACAGAGCTATGAAAACACAAGCACTGTGGAGGGAGTTTGAAGATTAAAATAATTTGTCAAGCTGTGAAGATAGTATAATCACCCGAAGAATCTTAATTTCCTAATGGCTTTCTGCAACAATCGAACAAATATTCTAGAGATCCAGACCCACAAATATCAGATGTTTCCCTCCAGCAGTTACTTTCCTGACCTGCCAAGCCTATGTCCCTCTCCTTTTCTCCTGAGACCTCTTCTCATGTCCTTTATTCTATTCTTTTACTTATTGGAGGGATCCGTTTTAGTTTTACGTGACTCCTAGTTGACTTTTCTGCTCTGTTTTTTCCAGGCCCACTTCTAGCTTGTTCCTGTCCATTCCCTATTCTGTTTACTGGGGAGGTGAGGAGTGGGAGAAGGTGAACAGAGCACTGAGCCCTGTCATCAGTAATGCTCCCTTCCGACCCTTGAGCTGAGACAGCAGCAGTTGGAGTCGGGGAGGGGGTGTAGAGTATGAAGTGCTTGGTGATCACGGAGGAGGCTCTCTCAGCTTTCTTTGCCTCACATTTTGGAGGCAGCCTTAAGTGTTAGTTACAGAGACCTGGCTGGCAGGCATGCCAGCCCACCCACTTGGTCCTTTACTTTCCCTTCGGATTACAGGTGTTTTTCCTTTCAAATTTTAAACTCTCAGTGGTCATACAATGAGAGGTTAGTTATATCTACACCATCAGAATTATGCTATTCATCAGCCGTAAGGCTAGGAGAACAATTCTGTATTAGTTTGCTAGGGCTACAGTAACAAAGTACCACACACCAGGTGGCTTAAACAATGGAAATGTTTTGCCCCTCAGTTCTGGAGGTTAGAAGTACTAGGTCAAGTTGTAGGCAGGGTTGACTCCTCCTGAGGGCTTTTGATGGTTTGCTGGTGATACTGGCGTTGTTGAAACATTTCTGCCTTCATCCTCACATGTCCCTCTCCCTCTGTGTGTATGTCTGTGTCCAAATTTTCTCTTTGTATAAGGCCACCAGTTATATATTGGGTTAGAGACCTACCCTACTCGAGTAGGACTGCATGCTAACTTAGCTTACTACACCTACAATGACCTATTTCCAAATAAGGTCACAGTCTGAGGTATTGGGGATTTCAGCAAATAAATTTCGGGGGGGGGGCAGACATAATTTAACCCATAGCTTAGTCCTTTGAAGCATCTGCAGCAGAATGCACACTTTGGCTTGCTTTGTCCAACGGGGATGGAGTTTTTCTCAGCACTATCTGCATAGTCTCTCAACACTTTTGCACAAAACACTTCCCAGTACCCAGTGTTTTATCATTTGCATGACTGTAGCTCACATCAGGGGTTAGGGCTGTGACCACGAAATAGTATTCTTTCAGTATGAAATGGATGTGTTCACAATGGTACTAAATCCCCAATATCATTAGCACATTGCTCTCACCAATTTAATTACAAGTATCTGAAGGTGGAACAAAAAATCCTAGCACAGAAGAGAATACTGGGGGGAGTAGGAGAGGCACCTGGCGGTTCACACAGAGAGTGCTCACATGCTCAGGTGTGAGTGGGAGAACTGAGCAGGTCGTGGTCACCTGGCAGTAGCATACTGCAGCTGAAGGACCAAAAGCATACTCTGGAGCAAGTGACAGAGCCCTGACTCACACCAGATTAAAGAAGAGTGCTATTATTAGCAATGAAACTAAATGCGATATGAAATCCAGACAAGTGCTCTCCCGTTGCTTGTTGAAGTTTAGCCTTTTTATGTTTGAACGATCTAATGACTTTCACCTTGTTAAAGCCTTCTTAATAAATTTTCCAATTAGAGACAAAATTACATTCTAAACCAAACTTTAGGAAAATCTGTCCCTTTGTTATTTATACTGTGAAGTACAAGAAAGCAAGGCCATGTTCATTCATGTTTGCACCTGAGGGGTAAGTTTGGTGAGACTATGTGTGTCTTGTTTGTTCATTAAGGTGACTTAGTATTTTAAAATCTATTCTTGTGTGTGTGTGTGTGTGTGTGTGTGTGTGTGTGTGTGTGTATTTTTTCAAAATGAGAGCAGGGGAAGGCAGACAGACTCCTGCATGAGCCCAACTGGTATCCACCCGGCATGCCCACCAGGGGTCGATGCTCAACCCATCTGTGGCGTTGCTTCACTGCAACCGGAGCCATTCTAGCGCCTGAGGCAGAGACCATGGAGCCATCCTCAGTGCCCAGGCTAACCTTGCTCCAATGGAGCCTTGGCTGAGGGAGGGGAAGAGAGAGACAGAGAGGAAGGAGAGGGGGAAAGGTGGAGAAGCAAATGGGCACTTTAATGTGTGCCCTGTCTGGGAATCAAACCCAGGACTTCCACACACTGGGCCAATGCTCTATAAAATCTATTCTTAAAAGAAACTGTCTTGACATAGACTCTAATAAGAATTGAAAAATGAGATTAACTTATATTTTATGACATTTCTGTTCCATTTGACGTTTTTTTCTGGCTTGTAACTGTAATGCCGTTATGTTCATTTTTAAACAATGGAGGGCATGAAGAATGCACCTGAGAGGGATTGCTGAGGCACAGGTGTTCATTATCACAGTGAACGCCAGGCAGTGTGTATTGTAGAATTACCCATAAAGTACTTATGTCTAATTGAGGTTATCTGATAAAACATCGCCCTAACAACTATCTGCTTGGTGGCTTTATGCTGAATAGTTAACCATTTTCCATTGAGATTACCCTTTAAATATATTCTTTTAACTTTTATCCCTTAAGAGTTTAGTTGTGCCTCATCCAAAAAAATATCTGCAGAAGTCAGAGCTTGAGAGCAGTAACTATACCACCAGTCAGTTCATCCATTTCTTCTGCTCAACAAGAGATGACTTTTTAAAAAACCTCTCATGAAAAACATTTAATTGCTTGTCTAAATACATATGGAGTCCTTGGGTTACGACACAGTTCCATTCCTACAGCAGTGACATAACCCAAATTTTGGTGTAAGTCAAAACACACCCTAGCCTAACACAAACAGAATACTTGCGCTTTTAACAATCCAAAATGGCGTAGGAAAGCATACTGGGGGAAGCCAACTCCCTCACTCATACGTGCAGTTACTGTGTATTCTTCTGCTGCACTCAGCCAAACTAGTTCATCCATGTAGTTCATAAGAACGATGCTAATGGCATAAGCGGAAACACTCATGTCTCAATTTTTTTAAGTTTTTATGGTAGTGGGAATCATAAACTCGAAATGTTGTATATTCAGACTGTCGTAACCCGAGGACCCTGTATATTTAAACAAATATTAAAATTTGTGAAATAGACTCATGTTGCTATAAAGTAAGCCTTTAAATAGAGGAGCTAATTTAGCAAACAAAGGCTTTCCATCTAATAGAACACTCTAGACACCATCAGCTTAGTAAAAATCAACAACATTTGCAGCTGTAGACATCTAGTAAACTAGCACTCTCTACCAGTTTAACTAGTTGGAGCAAAGGAAGGAAATACATACTAACCAGAAGGCAAACCCCTAGTGCAGGCAAGGCCAACATACGCCCGAGGGCCGGATCCAGCCCGCGTAATGGGTTTATGCGGCCCGTGATTAAATTTTTAATATTCTCTGCATGATGCACTGTGGGAATGAAATAAGTGGTACTTTTAAATCGTTATAGATAAACTACGATATCTAACCATTGTACAACAATGAAAGTTAAAATCTCAGCTACTTAGAAGCGGAAGCATCTTTGATTATTGGAAATCGAGATATTTAAGAAGATAGTGATATGCGGAAAAGAATTCTGCGTGTGACTAATCTAGGGTTAACTTCCAATAATTGGTTGAATGGATTCGTGATACTTCTTTATTTTTTTTAAAAAAAAATTTCATTATAAAGATTTACAACTTTGGTACTTGTCTGTGCAATTTTTATAAGTAATTGAATAATGGAAAATATGGAAATTAAAAAATACTTGCCAGCCCTGGCCGGTTGGCTCAGTGGTGGAGCGTCGGCCTGGCGTACAGAAGTCCCTGGTTCGATTCCTGGCCAGGGCACACAGGAGAAGCGCCCATCTGCTTCTCCATCCCTCCCCCTCTCCTTCCTCTCTGTCTCTCTCTTCCCTCCCGCAGCAAGGCTCCATTGGAGCAAAGATGGCCCGGGCACTGGGGATGGCTCCTTGGATCTCTGCCCCAGGTGCTAGAGTGGCTCTGGTCACAACAGAGCGACGCCCCGGAGGGGCACAGCATCGCCCTCTGGTGGGCAGAGCATCGCCCCCTGGTGGGTGTGCCAGGTGGATCCCGGTAGGGCGCATGCGGGAATCTGTCTGTCTCTCCCCGTTTCCAGCTTCAGAAAAATACAAAAAAAAAAAAAAAAAAAAATACTTGCCAAGGAATATTTAGTAATCTTCAGCTCAACTTATATTTGTGAACAAACTTTTTCTTTAATGAATCTAAATAAAAGTACAACAAGGTCAAGATTGAATGGTTTACATTTGGATGCTGTGTTAAGAATAGTTACTATTGCCTGACCTGTGGTGGTGCAGTGGATAAAGCATCAACCTGGAAATGCTGAGGTCATCAGTTCAAAACCCTGGGCTTGCCTGGTCAAGGAGTTGATGCTTCCAGCTCCTCCCCCCTTCTCTCTCTCTGTCTCTCTCTCCTCCCTCTCCCTCTCTGTCTCTCTCTCTCTCTCCTCTCTAAAAAAAAAAAAAAATGAATAAATAAATAAATAAAAATTTTTAAAATCTAAAAAAAAAAGAATAGTTACTATTTATATAAGTATAGAGCAAGATATTAAAAAAATAATAGGTGATACAAAGCGCCTCAACACGTCACATTAGTTTTTTGTTAATTTGTTGTACTAAATTACTTACATTTATTCATAAACAAATTACATAACAAACTTTTTTGTATTTAACATTTTTTAATTTTAATATTTCATTCGACCAGTGAAAAGTTTTTTTTCTAATCTGGCCCGGGGGCAAAAACTGTTGGCCACACCTGCCCTAATGTATTCTTTAGTCATCGGTAAGTATCTTGATGTCCCTTTGGCCCTGACTCTGTCAGTTACTAAATCCTGTAGTGTTTTATCTTTTTCAGTATCTATTGTCTCTCTCCTTTTTTTTTTCTTTTTTACCCATTTATCCAGCCACTCTCTTAGTTCAGACTCCTGTCCCCTCAGGCCGTCAACAATTGCAGTGCCTTGCAGTTGGTCTCTTTACTGTAAATCTCTCACCTCTTTTCAATTTATTCACTAGATCCTGACTAATCCTAAAATTCTTCTCTGATCTTCTCTTCTTTGCTTTAAAACCTCCAAAGGTTCTCCATTGTCTAAAGCAGTGGTTTTTAACCTTTTTACATTTGAAATGAGAGAATTATTTCGGGGGAAGGCAAAAATCACCCTGAGCATAAATGAATTCAACTGAGATCACTGGGTCTATAATCTTCATACAACATCAGGGTGGTTAACTCTTTCCGGACCAGCATGAAATTTCTGGTACACCAGTCCACAGACCAGCAATTGAAAACATGTCTAAAGCAGTGTTTCTTCAAGTGTGATGCTTGGACTGCTTGTCTTAGAATCACCTGGGATACTGTCAAACCTAAAGAAACAAAATCTCTGAGGAGTGAGGCCTGGAAATCCAAATTATTAAAAAGCACCACTCCATCCGCAGGAGACCCTTGAACACACTAAATATGAGGCCTGTCAGCCTGAAGCAGTGATTCTCAGCCTGGGCTACACATTGGAATCATTGGGGAAGCTTTAAAAAATTGCTGATGCTTGAATTCCATCCCTAGAGTTTCTGATTTAAATGATCTGGGACGTAGCCTGAGTATTGGGGTTTTTTAAAGCTCCCCAAGTGGATATCTTTATCAAAGTGGATTATATTTGGCTGCATTTAACAGAAAATTCAAAGGAGCAGCTGCTTAAAGACACCAGCATTTATTCTCTTACACAAAACCGGCCCAAGAGCGGGTCATTCAGAAGCTGGCCTGTCACACCATGAAATCATCATTCTGTCGCCCATTCGAAGTTTTTGAAAGGTTCAATCAACCTCATTTTGGGATACAAGTTACTACAGGAGCCACACCCATCAGTCCAAGTTCAAAGTAAAAGGAAAATGAATGGCAAAAGTCCCCACTTCCCAGCTGGGTCAGCCCTCTTGCTGCAGTCCCGAAAAAAACTTCATCCAAAGCCGCATGGCAGGGCACGCCCACCACAGGGAGACTGGGAAATGCGTTCTCTGTCATTGCCACCTTAAAGGAGGACTTTATTATTAAGGGAAAGGGAGAGGCTGGATACTGAGAAACAATTAGCACAGTCTGTCACAGCCTCAACCTGTGTTTCTGACTTATTTTTTACCATTTAAACTTGCAAATTCTGTACCTATTCAAACTATCTGCTTTCTATTCCCTCCATGTGTGTAATAGTCCACACCTATGGCTTCTCAATGTGAAGGCATGCTCTTTGGCTATTAAAAGAAATATGTTCCTCTTCCTAAATGTCAAGATCTTACTTGCTGTCTCATCATAGCCCGCCGTACTTCTCACAGAGAAAACCAGAACGGAGGGCAGGGTCTCAAGTGGAGTAAGATTTTACTGTTTTTAAATGGATTCATGGAAAAGCTAAGTGGTTCAGGAAACCACTTGGGAGGGCAGAAAGTTAGGCAGCGTGCCTTTGAAAGGGCTCAAATATAATTTTCATGAGGCAGGATGTGAAATGGGATAGGGCTTGCTAAGTCGTAAGGAGTGGCACTCAAGAAATCAATTAAAAAAATTTTACCTGAGATTGAGTGGGACTCTCTAACCCATAAGACCATAAATTATAAATTTATTCAACATCTGACAATATTCCCTATGGGGAAATGTATTCATTTGCAGCTCTGACAGCCCTCTTTCTTTTCTCAGAGCCTATTCATAGAGCGCTCACCATATTTCACATGTACTTTTAGGTGCTGGAGATACAACAGTTCTGAACAAAACAGACAAAGTTCCCACACTGATGGTAGGGATGACTGAAAATTGCTGTAGTATGATTATCTGTGTACCTGCCCACTTCATACTAGAAAGTCTCATGCCCAAAGTGATAGTATGGTGAGGTGGGGCCTTAAACCCTGAGGGTGGAGCCCTCGTGAATGGGATTAGTGTCCTAGTGCAAATGCAGTGAGAAGGTACCAGTCATGAGCCAGAGAAGGGTCCTCAGCAAACACAACCATACCGATATTTGGTCTTTGATTTCACAAACTCCAGACTTGAGCAATACATTTCTGTTGTTCATAAGCCACTCAGTTCATGGTATTGTGTTACAGCACTCACATGGACTGAGACAATAAGAAGCAACCAAAGGAGAAAATGTTTCCAAGAGTGATAAATGCAGTAAAGCAAACAGAATAGCATGATACTATTAAAGGATGATGGGGATGGATGCAGTGTGGGAAGTTATTGTCAGAGAGGGTATTCAGAGAGGCCCCTGAGAAAGTGACATTCTTTTTTTTTTTAATTTATTTATTAAATTTAATGCAGTGACATTGATAATTCAGGGTACATATGTTGAAAGAAAACATCTCTAGATTATTTTGACATTTGATTGTGCTGTGTACCCCTCCCCCAAAGTTAAATTGTCTTCTGTCACCTTCTATCTGGTTTTCTTGTGCCCCTCCCCTCCCCCAACCCCTCTCTCCTTCTTCACCCCATCCCCCCTTTCCCCAACCCCCTCCCCTTTTGCCATCCCATTCTTGTTCATGTCTCTGAGTCTCATTTTTATGTCCCTTCTATGTATGGATTCATATAGTTCTTAGTTTTTTTCTGATTTACTTATTTCACTCTGTATAATGTTATCAAGGTCCATCCATGTTATTGTAAATGGTCCGATGTCATCATTTCTTATGGCTGAGTAGTATTCCATAGTATATATGTACCAAAGTTTTTTAATCCACTCGTTCTCTGACGGACACTTGGGCTGTTTCCAGATCTTTGCTATTGTGAACAATTCTAGCACAAACATGGGGGTGCATTTCTCCTTTTCGAGCCGTTCTATGGTGTTCTTGGGGTATATTCCTAAAAGTGGGATAGCTGGGTCAAAAGGCAGTTCGATTTTCAGTTTTTTGAGGAATCTCCATACTGTTTTCCACAGTGGCTGCACCAGTCTGCATTCCCACCAGCAGTGCAGGAGGGTTCCCTTTTCTCTGCACCCTCTCTAGCACTTATTCTGTGTTGTTTTGTTGATGAGCGCCATTCTGGCTGGTGTGAGATGATATCTCATTGTGGTTTTAATTTGCATTTCTCTAATGATTAGTGATGTTGAGCATTTTTTCATATGCCTATTGGCCATCTGTATGTCCTCTTTGGAGAAGTGTCTATTCATCTCTTTTGCCCATTTTTGGATTGGATTGTTTGTCGTTTTGGTGTTGAGATTTACAAGTTCTTTATAAATTTTGGTTATTAACCCCTTATCAGACATATTGTCAAATATGTTCTCCCATTGTGTAGTTTGTCTTTTTATTCTGTTCTTGTTGTCTTTAGCTGTGCAAAAGCTTTTTAGTTTGATATAGTCCCATTTGTTTATCCTGTCTTTTATGTTACTTCCCTGTGGAGATAAATCAGCAAATATATTGCTCCGAGAGATGTCGGATAGCTTACTGCCTATGTTTTCTTCTAAAATGCTTATGGTTTCATGGCCTATATTTAAGTCTTTTATCCATTTTGAGTTTATTTTATTTTTGTGAGTGGTGTAAGCTGGTGATCTAGTTTCATTTTTTTGCAGGTAGCTGTCCAATTTTCCCAACACCATTTGTTAAAGAGGCTGTCTTTACTCCATTGTATTTCCTTACCTCCTTTCTCAAATATCAGTTGTCCATAGAACTGTGGGTTTATTTCTGGGTTCTCTGTTCTGTTCCATTGATCTATGTGCCTGTTCTTATGCCAGTACCATGCTGTTTTGAGTACAATGGCCTTATAATATAACTTGATATCAGGAAGTGTGATACCTCCCACTTTATTCTTCTTTTTTAAGATTGCTGAGGCTATTCGTGTTCTCTTTTGGTTCCGTATAAATTTTTGGAATATGTGGTCTATATCTTTGAAGTATGTCATTGGTATTTTAATTGGTATTGCATTGAATTTATAGATTGCTTTGGGTAAAATAGACATTTTAATGATGTTTATTCTTCCTAACCATGAGCACGGTATATGCTTCCACTTGTTTGTATCTTCCTTGATTTCTTTTATCAATGCTTTGTAATTTTCCGAGTACAAGTCTTTAGTCTCCTTGGTTAAGTTTACTCCTAGGTACTTTATTTTTTTGGTTGTAATTGTGAAGGGGATTGTTTCCTTAATATCTCTTTCTGACTGTTCATTGTTGGTGTATAAAAATGCCTCTGATTTCTGAGTATTGATTTTATATCCTGCCACTTTGCTGAATTCATTTATCAGGTCCAGTAGCTTTTTGACTGAGACTTTAGGGTTTACTATATACAATATCATATCATCTGCAAATAATGATAGTTTTACTTCTTCTTTTCCAACTTGAATGCCTTTTATTTCTTCTTCTTGTCTGATTGCTGTGTCTAGGACTTCCAGGACTATGTTAAATAAGAGTGGTGAAAGGGGGCACCCCTGTCTTGTTCCTGATCTTAAGGGGATTGCTTTTAATTTTTGCCCATTGAGTATGATGTTGACTGTGGGTTTCAAATAGATGGCTTTTATCATGTTGAGGTATGTTCCCTGTATTCCCACTTTGCTGAGAGTTTTGATCATGAATGGGTGCTGGATTTTATCAAATGCTTTTTCTGCATCTATTGAAATTATCATATGGTTTTTCTCCTTCTTTTTGTTTATGTGATGAATCACATTGATTGATTTACAAATATTGTACCATCCTTGCCTCCCCAGAATAAATCCCACTTGATCATGGTGTATGATTTTTTCCATATATTGTTGGATCCAGTTTGCTAATATTTTGTTGAGGATTTTAGCATCTATATTCATTGGAGATATTGGCCTATAATTTTTTCTTTGTGTTGTCTTTGCCTGGCTTTGGAATCAGAATTATGCTCGCCTCATAAAAGGAGCTTGGAAGTCTTCCTTCCTCTTGAATTTTTTTAAATAGTTTGAGAAGGATAGGAGTTAGTTCTTCTTTGAATATTTGGTAGAATTCCGTTGTGAAGCCATTGGGCCCCAGACTTTTCTTTTTTGGGAGTTTTTTGATAACTGTTTCGATCTCATTTGTTGTAATCGGTCTGTTTAGGTTTTCTGATTCTTCCAGATTGATTTTTGGAAGATTGTATGTTTCAAGGAATTTGTCCATTTCATCTAGGTTGTCTAGTTTTTTGGCATACAGTTCTTCATAGTATTTTCTTACAATATTTTGTATTTCTGTTGTGTCAGTTGTTATTTCTCCTCTCTCATTTCTAATTTTATTTATTTGAGTCCTCTCTCTCTTTTTCTTGGTGAGTCTAGTTAAAGGTTCATCAATCTTGTTTACCTTTTAAAAGAACCAGCTCCTAGTTTCATTGATCCTCTGTATTGTTTCTTTAGCCTCTATGTCAGTTAATTCTGCTCTGACCTTTATTATTTCCTTCCTTCTACTACATTTGGGCTTTACTTGCTGTTCTTTTTCTAATTCTTTTAGATGCAGGGTTAAGTTGTTTATTTGAGCTTTTTCTAGCTTCTGAAAGTGTGCTTGTAGTGCTATGAACTTCCCTCTCAGTACTGCTTTTGCTGTGTCCCATAAATTTTGAGTTGTTGTATGCTCATTGTCATTCGTTTCTAGGAATTTTTGTATTTCTTCTTTGATCTCATTCTTAATCCATTCATTATTTAACACCCTGCTATTTAGTTTCCATGTGTTTGAGAATTTTTGAGCTTTTCTGTTGTGGTTCATTTCTAGTTTCATGCCGTTGTGATCGGAGAAAGTGCTTGATACGATTTCAGTCTTCTTAAATTTGTTGAGAGCACTTTTGTGCCCTAACATGTGGTCTATCCTAGAGAATGTACCATGAGCACTTGAAAAGAATGTATATTCTGCTGCTTTAGGGTGAAAGGTTCTGACGATATCTATTAAATCGAGTTGATCTAGTGTTTCCAATAAGTCTGCTGTTTCTTTGTTAATTTTCTTTCTTGAGGATCTATCTAGTGATGTTAGTGGGGTATTGAAATCCCCTACTATTATAGTATTGCT
Source organism: Saccopteryx bilineata (assembly GCF_036850765.1). Lineage (NCBI taxonomy): Eukaryota > Metazoa > Chordata > Mammalia > Chiroptera > Emballonuridae > Saccopteryx > Saccopteryx bilineata. The sequence continues at coordinate 264,974,481 of NC_089490.1, read as the reverse complement.
GTTGATCTCACCCTTTAAATCCATCGAAGTCTGCTTTATATATTTGGGTGCTCCTATATTAGGTGCATAGATATTTATAATAGTTATATCTTCCTGTGGGATTATTCCCTTTATCATTATGTAGTGGCCTTCTTTATCTCTTACTATATCCTTTGTTTTAAAGTCCAATTTGTCTGATATAAGTATTGCTACCCCAGCTTTTTTTTCATTTCCATTTGCATGAAATGTTTTTTTCCATCCTTTTACTTTCAGTCTATGTGTATCTTTTGTTCTGAGGTGTGTCTCTTGTAGACAGCATATGTATGGGTCCTGTTTTCTTATCCACGCAGCTACCCTATGTCTTTTGATTGGATCATTTAATCCATTTACGTTTAAGGTTATTATTGATATGAAGTTGTTTATTGCCATTTTCTTCTTTAAAGGTGTATTCCTTTTTTGCTTTATTCTTTTCCCACTTTGATCTGTTTACAACAGGCCCCTTAACATTTCCTGCAGCATTGGTTTGGTTGTAATGAATTCCTTGAGTTGTTTTTTGTCTGGGAAGCTTTTTATTTCTCCTTCAATTTTAAACGATAGCCTTGCTGGATAAAGTAGTCTTGGTTGTAGGTTCTTGTTCTGCATTACTTTGAATATTTCTTGCCATTCCTTTCTGGCCTCAAGTGTTTCTGTTGAGAAGTCAGACGTCATCCTTATGGGGGCTCCTTTGTAGGTGATAATTTTTTTTCTCTTGCAGCTTTTAATATTTTCTCTTTATCGCTTAGCTTTGGTATTTTAATTATGATGTGTCTTGGTGTAGGTTTCTTTGGGTTTCTCTTTAATGGAGTCCTCTGTGCTTCTTGGATTTGTGAGAGTTTCTCTTGCATTAATTTAGGGAAGTTTTCAGCTATGATATGATTGAACAAAGTCTCTATCCCTTGTTCTTTTTCTTCTTCTTCAGGAGCCCCTATGATACGGATGTTATTTCTCTTTGTGTTGTCACAGAGCTCTCTAAGGGTTTCCTCTGACTTTTTAAGTCTCTTTTCTCTTTTCTTCTCTGCTTTCATGCCTTCATTCCAGTTGTCCTCCAACTCACTGATTCGATCCTCAGCTCTATCTATCCTGTTTTTAATTCCTTCCATTGTGGTCTTTATTTCTGATATTGTATTTGTCATCTCCGACTGATTCTTTTTTATACTTGCTATTTCTTTTTTTAGGTGTTCATAAAGACCATCCATTGTTGTTCTAAGATCCCTAAGCATCCTTACAATCATTATTTTGAACTCCGCATCTGGAAGTTTGATTATTTCCATATCACTCCGTTCATCTTTTGAAGGTGTCTCTTGTGGTTTCATTTGGATTGCACTTCTTTGTTTTCTCATTGTCTGTTTTGGGGTTTTTTATTTGTAGAGTTGGTTGAGTCTAGGCTTGGTGTTGTCTGCCTCCAGTTTTCAGTTATTTCTAGGTCTTCTTGGGTTGGTATCAGCTGTTATCTGTAATCCACTTTCGGATTTGGGAAGCTTTGAAGTCTTGATTTTTTTGTTTTCTTAACAGGTGATAGTCTTTTTACTGATCTCAGCAGGGGACTTCCTTGAAACTGTATCCAGGAATGAGGTGGGTGTAACCTGAGACTCTGAAGGCCTCTTTAGCCAATTAATCTCTCTGGGGGCAGGGTGTTTTCTCAGCTTCAGTAGGAGGAGGTGTATCTCAGATCTCCATGGAGACCTGAGTTACTGCCCCTCCTCCCCACTTCTTGTTTTCAGCTGTGTCTTGTTGCGCTGATTGGAGCTGGATAGATGTCCAGAGATCTCTGATCCAGAAGCAATTCAGCTCTGTTTTGTGAAAGGTTCAGTCCCTCCCCCAGCTATGGCTGCCTCCAGCATGGATGAGTCAGCTTTTTTAGTTCATCTCCTGCATTCCTAGCCCCTCACAGTCTGTCCCTTTCCCTGTCTTTTCCACTTGGGAGATAAGCTGGTCTTTTCAACACACCTTGCTCTCTGGTCGCCAGGCAAGTGGCTGTGAGCAGTAGTTTCTGCCCTTTTCCCTAGTGTGAGATCCCCTCTGGGCTCTCAGCCTCACCCCCCCCTTCGTTCCTGTAAGCAGGGGAGATTCAGGCACTCCCTACCAGGTTTTTTGTGGCTTCTTATTTGCTCTTTGGTTTTTGAGAGCTGTTCTTGTAGTTCAGAGTTGGTTTTTCATGCTGATTTTTCCTAAATTGATTAGTATTCCAGTTTGGTGGTGAGAGCTGGGCATCTGTGTGTCTGCCTACTCTGCTGCCATCTTTTCAGTCAGCTGAGAAAGTGACATTCTAAGTTGATATCTGATTCTGAGAAAGGATCAGTCATGTGACGACCTAAGAGGAAAGCATTTCAGGCAGATGGAACAGCAAGTGCAAAGGTTCTAAGGTGAACCAACCTAAGGAGAAGAAGGAAGACTGGATTATCAACTTGGAATTATCTTCAGCTGCAAGTAGCATGGGCCAGATTCCAGTGACTTAATTAAACACTAGGTTTCTTTTTCTCACATAATGAAAAACTTAGCATTAGGGGACAGCAAGCATTGGTTCATGATTCGAGGATATCAGTACTGAGATGTCTGTGGAGCTCTAGGTCTAGGACTTTTCCTCAAGGAGCTAGGATTGCTTCTTTCACTCCAGAAATTTTGTCCATGTTCCAGGCAAGTAGGAAAGACAGAGAGAGCAAAAGGCAAGTGTTCCTTTTTAAAAGACTTTCTCAGAAGCCTCATATAGCAATTTTCAAGAACATCTGGGTGACCAGGACCATGTCATGTGGCTTTCCTGGCTACAACTTTTATGATCTGATTTGCACATGCCTCTCTCCATACCAGCTGTCTAGTGAGAATAAAAATGCTTCAATCTGCAAGCCAAAGTGAGGCATTCTTAGCAAGACCAGGGGGATACTCAGGGTAGGGTGCTTGGATGCTAGAAGTGAGAGAAAGGGTGCTGGAATGGATAGAAAGAGGTGTAAGGAGATCCCTCAGGACCTACCCCTCCTTCCTGCCCATCTCTTTGTTAGTTGGTTTGCTCACTCACATATTCATTAATCATTGAACTACTGTGAGCCAGACACTGTGCTAGGCTTTGTAAGTAAAAAGAGACATAAAACACAGCCCCTGCCCACATCACCTAGAATCTGTGTAGGGACAGACATATAAGTAAACCAATACAACACAGTGTAATGAATATTGTTACAGAACTATGTAGGGGGTATTTGTAGAGGCACAAAGGAGGCAATGAGCAAACCTCAGGGGCCACTATTTATCCTGAACCAAGGGGAAACAGAGATCGGAGTTCAAAGGTGGGGGGGAGCAGCCCTTTGTTGTTGTACTGTACCCTTCAAACTTCATAATTGAATGAGTTCATCTGCAATAATATTTACTTAGAATCCAGTGTGATAATGCTTTTAAAGTTTGATGTCTTCGATAAGAAATGCATTTATCACAATGCAGGTCTAACCACTGAGACTGCTCTGCAGGTAGGTCGGAACCATTATTTCACCGGTTTGAGCTTTTCAGCACTGCTATTAACTGTGATTCTGTTGGCTTTCCTCTTATGGGTCCAAGATGCTGATTCCTTTTACAGCAAGAGAGGATCGGGGGCTGTCTTTTGAGTCCAGATGAGACCCTTGAAAACTTCCCAGTGCACCTGTATGCTAGATCATTTTAAATCTCCATCTTGTAATAACTTAGGTTCAGAAAGTTGAGATATTTGGTCAAGATAACTGGTGGGGCTATGGTTCAAATGCTGGTCTTTTTGGTGCCAGGGTTTTTATTTATGACACCATGCTGAGCTATTTACCCAGAGAGCCCCTTTCATTCATGGAGCGACCCCAGGATTGACCTACGTGCTTCCCTTCCCTTTCACTGCCACCAACTATTATTTCCACTCAGAGTCTATCTCCTCCCCCGGATGTACTTCAGTACAAGGACCTCTTTAGCTGGCAAACAGCTGATTTGAGGGTTTTTAAGGTTTACTCAGCTAGTAAGAAGAGGAAAACAGGAAAGAAGGGGGAAATAACAAAATTATGGCCTTACTGAAGCTGCCAGTAGACATGTGATTGATGGCTCTGCATTCTTGAGGCTTCAGCACTTCTGTCTAAGCCCCGGATTTTTCAGACTTTCTTCCTGCATACTCTGTCTACTCTGATCACTCCATTTTCAGGCATGCTCTTTCTTGTTTGTTTCCCTGAACAGCTACTAGAAATGACCATGTTGGATCTGACTTTGATCCTGGTCTGGATAGACAGGATTTCAACGACCAACTTGCTTCTTTCCAGCAGAAGACATTTGAGGAGGAGGGACACATCGTTACCACAATGTCATTGTCCACCCAGTGCCAATCCAGGGCATCAATGTAAGGGGGAGGAAAGGCACTAAGTATTGGAGGGGATCAAAGGAGAGACAGTTCCACTGGGGTGATAGGAACACTCACAAAACTTACACTGAGGCTCTGTGAAGAGATGGGAAAGCCTCACAGGGAAGGAGACTGGGAGAAGATTCCCAGACCAATGTCAAATCACCATTTCTTCAAATACTCACACCCCTTGTCAATGAATCCACAAGAGCTCCTGTTCTCCCAGCAAGTGAAGTTTAAAATCAGAATCAGAATCATCTAAATTAGCCCCCTCATGGGATTTCCAGTTTTTGACCAAAATTATGGCTTGTTAGAGCTTCAATATCCAAATCTTAGACTCACTTTCTTAGTGGGTCTAATTTTGAAGCAGTCCAGTTTGGCTTAGAATTCTCATTTCCATTCTTGCCATCCCCTCACTGAGCTGGGGGATGATGTAAAGGTGGGCTTCCCTCTCTCTCTCTCTCTCTCTCTGTCAGGAAACAGATCATTTCTGATAGTCCACCTTTCAATATCATTCTATCACTGCAACATTTCCTATTTGTCTTAGCACAAACCATGCCCCCTCACTTGCACCAAAACATTTTTGAGGATGAAATATGTTTTAAGCTACCAAGTTCGTTCAGACTAGGTGTGGCTTTAAATTAGTCTTTAAATATCAGTATCAGGTTACTGTATGGCACCAGCGTAGAGCCGATGTGAACATGGGAAGCAAGTCCATGCCACTATTTAGGTGTAATCTTTGCAATAGAAATGTCATCCCAATGCATTCTGGGGAAGTCTTGCTTCGTGCTTCAACATTATCAAGACATTCTGCAACTCTGAGAAGGCAATTCTGTGGGATGTGAGGGGGGAAACGGTAAGAAAGGAGAATGATTCAGCTGAAGAAGAGGAGAGAAACTGGGGAAGGAGGGACTCATTTGCTCTTTGGGAACTCCATTGATGAAGGAGTTGGTACTGCCCAAAGATAAAGGAATGAAGTTGAAAGGGAAAGAAAGGGGACTATACAGTTGTGGGATTAGCAGTTGGAGGCAATGTGTGATTCCAGGTCTCCAAATTCAGGTCCCTGGGGCCCAGGTAGGGGATGGGAAACAGCGCGGGGGCACTGGAGGGCACACACCTGCCGAGAGGAAGAGGCTGCTGCCACCCAGGTGGCATTGCTTGCTGGTGCCCATGAGAAATGTGGGCCAAGTGTGCCCTCTTTTTTTTTCTTCTTAAAAAAATTCATGGTCCCTGGCCAGTTGGCTCAGTGGTAGAGCGTCAGCCTGGCATGCAGGAGTCCCAGGTTCAATTCCCGGCCAGGGCACACAGGAGAAGCGCCCATCTGCTTCTCCAGCCCTCCCCCTCTCCTTCCTCTCTCTCTCTTCCCCTCCCGCAGCCAAGGCTCCATTGGGGCGAAGTTGGCCCGGGCACTGAGGATGGCTCTGTAGCCTCTGTCTCAGGCACTAGAATGGCTCTGGTTGCAACAGAGCAACACCCCAGAGGGGCAGAGCATCGCCCCCTGGTGGGCGTGCCGGGTGGATCCGAGTCAGGCATATGCGGGAGTCTGTCTGCCTCCCGTTTCCAACTTCGGAAAAATACAAAAAAAAAACAAACAAATTCATGGATTTATGTTTGTATTTGAAATATCAGAATTTTTAAATTTTGTCTGACAAAAAATATTTGCCGGCCAAAAGTGGACCTCGACCACCTGCTTGCTTCCTCTGAATGCTTGCGAACCGTTAAATGTGAACATCAGGAAAAATGCCAGGACAGCTCATCTACTGTGTGTTAGTAACTGTGACCTATATGATCTTAATGTCTTTGTTGCCTTTAGAATGGCATGTGACAGAGTGTAAAATGTGTCGATACCTGTCACCTCATCTTAAAAAGAGAAACAAACACCTACCAAATATAGAAAAAGAGAGGAGGAAATGTATTCTGGCCTTGAATTGTTAGTTGATTAAGGCCAAACATATTAAATGAGCTTTATGAATATGTTAAACATTTCTAAATTAAAGCTAAGGAAAAAAATTCCTTTCAAGTATTCAGTGTCCTTATTTCAGACTCAAGATTTAATGAAGCCCAGTGGACCGTTCATTCTTCTCTTGCCCTTCTCCCTGCCTACCCCTCCCTCTCTCAGACAATTGGAACAATAGCTACTGGTGCCCATATTCCTCCCCAGACAATCTCATGAAGACCCTTCCTGCTCCCTCGGGCCTAGAACATGAGAGCCAACGTGGGTACTGTATACAACTCCTTGACTTCGCGGAGCCTTCGTGGCCCGTGAGAGGTACACTTTCGCTTTACTGAAGAAAGGAACTATGGCTATGAGTAACTGACGCTTGATGCAAAGTGCCTCCACAAATATTCTGTCACCAAATCCCGTCTATACCTCTGTGAGCTGAACTGGGAATTATTATTATTATATTTTATTTTATATGTGAGGGAACTATCTTGCCTTTGGCCACAGAGCCTGGAAGGGACACGATTGGAATGAGAAGCCGGGTCTCCTGCTCTCCAACCTAGCCTTGTCCACTGCCCCACAAGTACCCCTCTCCCTCCTTCCCTGTGGTCTTTAAGGAATCTAGATATAACCAGAGCTGACACCACAGATTCTCCTAGCTCTTGTAAATGGACATGTATCTCCTCTGTTTGCACTCCCTCATTTGCCTTTGCTACATGCTCTGATGCAGATCTGAGCACTCCAGATCATACGATGAACAGCAAGGAGTTCCCAGGAGCAAATCCAGCACAAAGAAGAAAGAATTGGCACCTTGCTATAATTACTAAGAGAGTGGTGTTCTGGGTATAGTGTGGCCCCTAGATTCTTCCCAGCCCGAGCCCCTGGATGGAACCTGTAGGAATGAACTGAAAACTGAATCACTAAATGATTGAGCTTGGCAGTCCGATTAACTTTGCTTCCAGATGCTTCTCCAGATAAGTGGAAGACACAGCAAGCAGTCGTTTTCTAACTCTCAGTCTCTGTCCTGGAGGAGTAGTGGGTAAGCTCCACACTCCCAGGCCCAAGGTACAATTTCCAGCTCCACTGCAACCCGGAAGGGGAAATGACAGGGACGGCCAATTTCTAATCTGATTGGCACCTCTGTGAGACAGCTGGGGCTTGAGGCTCAGGCCAGCGTACTCTGACTGTGAGCGACTAAGGGACTGTTTAGACGCCTACCAGTATTTTACAGAAATACAATCCCAGGGTTCTTGGAGATGCCTGGGAAGGTGGCTTCCACCAAGCAGGTGGGGGCTCAGGGCAGAAAGCATGGCTAGTGCTAAAGGGCTGCGTAGCTATGAGCACAGGTGGGGAAAAGCAAAGCCATAGATCTCCCTCAAACTGTAGCTCGTTTGCCCCCGCCCCAGCCCTTCCCCTGTTCCAGCTCTAAAGCAAACATTTAAAACTTTTGAACCTGAGCAGTTACAGTTGAATAAGTACTTCTCTTTCAACTTTCAAGGTAAAATACCCCATGAAAATTGTCTAAGAAGTCACTGGAGTAACATACATGGGTGCTATTAGTGCAAGAAAGAATAATTGTCGGATGTTTCAAGTTCAACTTTCAGAAGCGAATGCTGGTGGGATCCCAGAACACCTCTCTGTGTGGTCTTGAGTACAGCCCTGCCGTGTAGAGCAGTGCTCCAAACCGTGCTGCACATCTGAACCCCTGGAAGAGCTCTTGAAAATACCAATACCTGGCTCCACCCCAGGTCAACTCAATCAGAATGCCTGTGGTGAGACCTAGGCATGATATTTTTTTAAGTCTCTGGAGGTGATTTAAGAGCTTGTGGTAAGGGTTGGGAACCACGAGTGTAGAAGAAAGAGGCCCAGACTGGTAATCAGTTTAAAGTCTTAGCCAGGCTTTCAACTGAGTCATTTTGATCAATTTCCTTGACTAGTCTGGGCTGCAGTTGTCATATAATTTCTGAGTTTTCTTTAAGCAGCAAAACTGTGTGTGAGCATTACAGCATCACTTGCAACAGTGAAAAATGAGGAATGAGCTACATATCCAAAAGAGGATTAAGCAAGTAACAATATACTCAGGTATATGCTCACATTTAAATGACATTAAATGAAAAAAAGTAGATATAAAACAGTTTTATAGAATAACCCCATTTTTTAAACAAAATGAAAATAGATAACTAGATATAATTGTAAGAATGTACACCAAAATCTTTCCTTTCTGGATAAGTGACTCTCATTTTCTTCTTTTAACGTATCTGTTTTCTATATTCTCAGTTCCACTCATCTGTGCTAAATATTAAGGGAGCAAAATCTACTCACACATATCAAGCCTTGAATATCAGTCTTGAATACAGGTCTAGAAAATCTCAAATATAATTATACTTGTATATGTAGAATTCTAGCTCTTATATTTCTTTATCTGCAAATACTTGATGCTTTGTTTGCCCTCTGGGTTACCTACAAAATGTATTACCTTTAGACTTGTTCATTGTCCTGATTTGGAACTACCGATCTAATATATACATACATATATATGAGAAAGCATTGCTCCTCAATATTTGTTCTGGTCCTGGTGGGGCTGCTCCATTTCACTGGTGAGAATAATTAGACAGGAAGCAGCAGTGAGGAAGTCAGGAGGACAGAGAGCCAGGAGAGAAGGCTTTTGATTTGTTTTTCTTCCCTCGAGCATTCTGTCATATTTTTGCCTGGTGTGTTGGTAGTTATGAAGATGAAGTGAAAGGCAGCAGTGAAAAGACTTGGCACACGTTTAGGCACACAGTTGCTTGTTTCAGTGTGTTCATGCACACCTCTGAAGGGAGTAACTTAGCTACTTATCAAATGTGTGTCCTCAGAGCATTCTCAGCCCCCGGCAAGCTTCAATTTCCACCCCTGAAAAAGTGACAGTAACAACAGTGTTCACTTCACTGGATTGCTGTGAAAATTCAACGATGTGATGTAGGTAAGCACTAAGCAAACATCAAACACAATAAGCGCTCAACATGAGCAGCTATTATTATTACACCTTATTCGAGTTTTCCTTAACCAAAAAAAAGCCTTAAAATATTAATAGAATTTTCATTGTAATCCAGAAAAAGAGAATCATATCAGTTTAAGGCTTTGACAATTTGGGATAGGAATAATAAAAGTAGATTGGAAGATTATATTTTGATTAGAAATGTACTTTTTTGCCATTTCAGTCCTAAAAAAAGAGTATTATTTTGAGTGTTGACTTCTCTGTGGTTTGACACCAAGGATAGAATATTTCATTTCAGTAATAGTGCCTTAGAGAACTGATGAGCCACAGATAAAGGCGGTAACACTAGAAAATGACTTTGACTGTAAGGCAAGTCTTTTTCTGTTTAAAAGAGATTAAACCTTCAGAAATATTTTCAAAGCAGCACAATATATTGCATATAACATAATGAATGTAACTTGAGTTTTGTTGTTAGGCTAAAGGTTCAAAAGAACCAGGACTAGGTAGAGAAACGGAGGAAAAGAAACTTTTCTGGTTCCCAAGCTTTATTGAAATAAGTAGAGTATGAGAACAAGATTGGCCGGTGGTCCCCAAATTTGTGATGCCCTCTGGAATCACCTGGGGAACTTCCGAGAGTACTGGTGACTGGGTCCCACCCTCAGAGACTGGTTTACAAGGTATGGGTGTCGTCTGGGCACCAGAATTTATTAAATATCCTCAGGTAATTCAGATGCACAAACAAATTTGAGAACCACTGGCATAGACAAAGAGTCCACTTGAACCAACATGGCCCCCGGTGCACCCTTTCCTCTTCCCTCAAGGGGATGGTGCCAGGGAGTGGCAATGAAGAGTAGCCCCCACATGGAACCCCTTAACTTTCCCCCTTTTCCTGCTGAAAGTGTCACATCAACTGCCCAGAAACAATTTGTTACATCTTCCAAGACCAACGACCAGATGTCAGACTAAGGCCCTCACTGGGCCAGCCTGATGCCCCCTCCTGCCTGCATTGCCACCTCAGTTTCTACAACCTCCCTTGAGCTGTGCCTGCATCACTTGACCAGAAAACTTCTGTTTATGTCCACTTAAAAGCCTACTGGGCAGGACCTTAATTTATACTAAATGACATCAGTGAGCCAGGAAAACATGTTTTAACCACTAATTTTAGTGAGAAGCCAAAGCTTAGAGGATGGCCCCAAAGGGTCTGGTGATCAATAAACAAATAAGTTGTGGTTTGAGCTCTGCTTGTTGGGTGTGTATCTGTATGTCAGGGAGATGAGTTGGGTCAAAGAGAAACTTAGGTTTTGAATGGAGAGCAAGGATATTATCTACTTGGAATAAGGTTTTTGGGGGTTTTGTTTGTTTGTTTGTTTGTTTGTTTTAACTAGAATTTGAAACCACCTTCTAGGCTATACCCAAAAAGGAAAGTAGGAAATATACTATAACAGATGTGGATTATGTATAAAATGAGTTTATACAGAAGAGATTTTGATGGCCTAGGATAATAAAGATAGCTTAAGATTTGAAAGTGCTTTGCCTGACCAGGCGGTGGCGCAGTAGATAGAGCGTCGGACTGAGATGCGGAAGGACCCAGGTTCGAGACCCCGAGGTCGCCGGTTTCAGCGTGGGTTCATCTGGTTTGAGCAAAAAGCTCACCAGCTTGGACCCAAGGTCGCTGGTTACTCGGTCTGCTGAAGGCCTGCGGTCAAGGCACATATGAGAAAGCAATCAATAAATAACTAGGTGTCAAAACGAAAAATTGATGATTGATACTTCTCATCTCTCTCCGTTCCTGTCTGTCTGTTCTCTCTGACTCTCTTTCTCTGTCCCTGTAAAAAAAAAAAAAAAAAGATTTGAAAGTGCTTTCATGATCAAAGTAATCTTATCTTGTCCATAGCACATACCTGTGCAATATTTTATCCTTGTGCTATTTTTATCCTTGTGTGAGGATATGGAGGCTCACAGAGATTAACTGTCTTGCCCAAGGTCACACAGTCAATAAATGGTAGGGTCAGTACTTGATTCAAAGGCTACTAGACTTGCACTGTGCCACACCTGGAAGACCACAAATAATCTCTGAATATAGCTTAAATTTATCTTCATTTTATTCATAACTTTCAGGAATATGCTTAGCTCTGTTATTGATCAGTGATTGAGAAAATGTATCAATTGGTGTTTTTGTTATTGTTTTTGGTAAGCAAGAGTAGCTTGCTCTACATATCTTAAGCAAATAGGAGGACTTATTAAAAGGTTATGGGGGGCAACTCACAATCAAACAGGGAATCTTGAGGAAGGGGTTAAAAAATTGACCCGAACCAAGAAGACCATACAAACTGTAGAGCAGAAACCAGCTGGCCGAGATGTTGCCATGGCCACTAGTGATGGACACTGCTGCCCACATGGGTCCTAATCATCCCATCCTCTTAGGTCACACCCTGCAGCATCGAGCCCTGGTAGAAAGCCCAGTGGGCAGTCATGTCCTGGCTGCAGGCAGGGAGAAAGAGACTTTCTTCCTTTCACCTTCTACAGCAGAAAGTGGGACCTGGTGGCCCCCTCAGTACCTCTGATCATAGGGACTGTGCCAACAGAAAGAAGGTTAAACATCGAATGACCAAAGAAATGACAAATGTCCTTGACAGAACACTAGTTTAAAAAAAATGCTTTTTTTAAGTGAGAGAAAGACAGAGACAGGAAAGGAGAGAGATGAGAAGCATCAACTCATAGTTGTGGCACCTTAATTGTTCATTAAGTGCTTTCTCATGTGTGCCTTGACTGGGGTGCTCCAGCTGAGCCAGTGACCTCTTACTCAAGCCAGGGACCTTTAGCTCAAGCCAGCAACCGTGGGGTCATGTCTATGATCACAAGCTCAAGCTTGTGACCCCACACTCAAGCTGCATGAGAGCCCGTGCTCAAGGTGGTGAGCTTGGGGTTTTGAACCTGGATCCACTGTGTCCCAGGCCAATGCTCTATCTACTGCACTACCACCTGGTCATGCAAAAAAAAATTTTTTTTTTTCAGTTTTAGAAAAATCTCATAAAAGAGCTTTCTAAGGAAAATTATAAGATACTGTAAAAAAATATTTTATTTTTTTAACTTTTAAAAAAAACTGTGTTTAATCATGCAAAGTCATTGGAGACATCCGTCAGCCTGCACATTGAGAAGAAAACAGAAGTGAAGCCAGCGAGTGCATTAGGCAGTCAGTTTGTGGGTAACCCTCTCTTGTTAGCTCTCTAACCCTGGGAAGTTGCCTGGGTCATCGGGTTACAGCAGCTCTAGGCCACAGTCTAGAAACACACTCCTTGTCCATCCCTTCACTCAGCCAACATTTATTATGCACTTTTCTATGTACTAAGCACTGAAGTTTTCCATACCTGATTCTGGGAATACAATATAAAAGATTCATAAATCCTGGGGAGGGGGAAGCCCTTGTCTGTGCATGTGTATGATGACCTGTGCTTGCATGTATGACTTTGAGTCTGTGTATGATGCAATTCAAGAATTAGAGATACTCTAATTTTTCAAATCACATAGGGGGTTTTGATAATTTATAGAACCCTTTTATCAATAACACTGGGGCACCTGAGAGACTAATATATTTAGACAGTGTTAAAGTTTTTTTTTCATCATCTTCAAAAATCCACCTCCTGCTCAATTTTTTATACACTTTTTGCTATATACATGCACAATGAAAAAATAAAAATTCCTTCTCCGTAGGTAAGTACTATTTTTAGAGAGAATCTCGGGTCTTGAAAGACTTTGTTTCCTACCTTTGGCATGTTTACCATCTTTCAGAACAATAAAGAGGAGGGTGCTCACCAGCGACACATTTATACCCAAAGTCAGGCTCCGTTAGGTGAGAAAGACGGAGCTGGGGCCAGATATGGGGAGAGCTGAACAATGGCTCAATGTTATCATTATTTAAATCTTTTTCTAGACGACAGAGGCACCACCACAATCTGTTGTAATATCCTCTTTCCTGAAGCTGTACCTGGGTTGTATCAGCTCAGTGTCTGTTTTCATAAACCAAATCAGAAAGAGCTCCCAGAACAATGAGGCTTAATCTGCAAAGGCGGAGAGTGGAATGGGCTTCACAAGGACCACTCACTCTTAGGAGAAATTGTGCAAATACTTTTTCAAGGGTCAAAATAATAACCTTTTGTTTCTGGAAGTTAAATGTTGAAGCATTGATGTTTGCTTTTCTAGGTATTTAGAATTGGCCATTTCCATCTGAAGGCAATACATCTTCTAATGCTCTAGTCTCTCACTTCACAGAGAAAGTAAAAGCATCAGTTGCTCAAATGCCTCTATGAACAAGGAAAGTTTCTTGAAGTTCCTCAGTCCCTTGGGCCTCCTCTTACCTTTAGTCCCTGTCCCATATTCTCTGGGGAGCCGGATGCCCTCAGTGCCCTACATCAGTGGTCCCCAACGTTTTTTGGGCCACGGACCGGTTTAATGTCAGAAAATATTTTCACAGACCGGCCTTTAGGGTGGGACGGATAAATGTATCACGTGACCGAGACAAGCATCAAGAGTGAGTCTTAGACGGATGTAACAGAGGGAATTTGGTCATTTTCAAAAAAATAAAACATCGTTCAGACTTAAATATAAATAAAACGGAAATAATGTAAGTTATTTATTTTTTTCTCTGTGAACTGGTACAAAATGACCCACAGACCGGTACCAGTCCGCGGCCCAGAGGTTGGGGACCACTGCTCTACACCACCCCCAACATCCCACCTCCCACCCCTGCCACCAGGCCATTCTGCTCTGGCAAGTTTGGGTATGGGGGCTGCATCTGTGTGGACCCAGCCTGACTCCCTGTTACTAGACTACTCCTTTCAGCACTGCTCCTGCCTCTTCTATCTCTGGGTGTTTCCTCACAGCTTCATCCCGTACACAGAAGGATTGAACTCTGATCTACCACCCTTGTGCCTTCATTTTCCAAGGCACTGCTAATTGAAACCTGCTGTTACCAGTTAATAATTCCCCTCTGCTGACTAACCATCTCCTTCATTCCTTCCCGGAGAACTCTTCCAGCTAGTGATGTGCTCCAGGCGATGACCGTACCAGCTTCTCCACTGGCCCCATGTATAGCCCCTACGTTCAAGTCTCTTCTCATTGCTTCTGAAACATCATCAGCCTTTTTGTTGCTGTCCCAGCTTCAGAGAGGCTAATGCAGTCAGCGATACTGAAACTCAGCCAGGATGAAATAGGCCTCTCCGCCGCCAGCTGTATTAATGAATAAGGAGCTATGGAAACCTCTAATACTAGGTTCTAGAGAGCAACAGCTCTATTTTATAGATTTTGCGGACTTTGGAAAGCATATTTTGTGAGGTCCAAAAATACCCCCTAGCACATGGGTTCTCAGCTGTGCCTGCATGTTAGAAATACCTGCAGAGCTTTTGCAGCTTGTGATGCTCAGGCCATAGCCCACATCAGTTACGTGGGTGCCCTGGGGTAGACTCAAGCTCCCCAGGTGATGGGAAGTTAAGAAGCACTGCCCTCGAGAGCGGCAGGGTTAGGAATTAAACATAAAGATCATCATCTGATATGTTTTCTTTTCCTAAATGAACTTAACTACCTATAAGAGACCAGGATTTTAAGAACAATTATGTACACATTCAAAGCTTTCTGCCTGTTTGTTTTTAGACATGTTGAAGTAAAACTGTTACCAGTAGAGGTTGAAGCTTACTCCATCTTTCCCCCTCATGTCTGTTTCTTAGCTACAGTTACTTTTGCAAAATAAATAAATAAAATTATTGAGCACCTACTATGTATCAGGCACGGGAGGACCCCCAGGAAAGAAAGAAGATGTGATATGCCCCCGCAGAATTTATATCTGCTAGAAAACATGATACATAAGAAAAATAAACAAGATAATGACAAATGTGGTGTGTGTACAAAGACAAAAATATGAAAGGATAATGTAACAGCAAATGCATCCCATCCAGGGGCAGGGAAAAGGCAGCTACCAGAGGAAGTCTTTTAGATGTAGGTGTCTGGAGAATCCTTGTCTGAGGAGCGGCATTTAAGATGAGAACGGATCGTGAAAGGAGCTAGCCATGTGAGGATCTGGGGCAGAGCACTGCAGGCAGAAGGGGCAGCGAGTGCCAAGACCCCGAGGCAGGGGCAGAGCTGGCGAGTTCCAGAACCCGCCAGACTGGAGTGTGGTGGGACGATAGGAGAGCAGGACAAGACCAAGTCAAGGATGGAGTTAGCAGCTAGCCCGGCAGGGCCTTGGTAGGTCACAGGGAAGAGGGGATTTGATTCAAAATGCACTGAAAAGCCAGTGGAAGATGAGGTTTGTGATTTTAAAATGTGTGAGGAAAAGAGAGAGATCAGTTGCTCGGGTAATAGTGGCTTATTTTAGAGGTATTGTTTTAGACGTAAGGCCAGAAGGACTTCCAGATGGATTGAGGGTTGGAGGGGGTGGGTGCGGGAATGAGGGAAAGGGAAGAATCAGAAACGCTGCTTCGTTCCTCCTGGCCTGAGCTGTTGATGGGATGGCAGTGCCATGGCACGGAATGGGCGATCTGGGGGAGGCGCACTTCGGCGGATGAGAAAGAAAAAAGCCAAAGCTCAGCTTGGACATCAGAACCTTGAGATTCCTTTTGGTGTCCATTAATATCCATTAGAAGCTGATGTCTGTTAGGACCAGTCTGGAGCTCAGAAGAAAGGTCAGGGCAGTAAATGTAAATTTGGAAGTCATTGTCATGGAGGTGGTATTTAAAACTCTGGAACTCGGTGGTTTTACCTAGGAAGAAAATGTAAATAGAAAACAGAAGATAGTGAGGGACTGAGCACTAAGGTACTCTTTAAGTTTAAGAAGAAAGAGATCTGCTGAGGGAGACTGAGGAGGGACCAGCGACTGAGGGTTTCAGGGCCTGGATGTCAAGAGGGAAAGTGGCTTCCCAGTGCTTACTGCAGGCTGTGTTCTTACACTGACTGTACAGAAAGAGGAGGCAGAGTAAACCCACCCATCTACACCTCAGCCCTGGCTCTTTGCCTGGTCTGTATTGTGAATGGGGAGACATGGGGAAAAAAAAGAAAAAGAAAAGAAGGAAAGTGTCTCAAGTTGAAGGGTGTGATAGTCGTACCAAGTGCTGCTGAAATGTCGCATAAGAGGAAGACAGACGGATTTTGTGAGACAGAGGTTTTTGTGGAGACTTTGACATGAGCAGTGGAGACAGAAGTCCAGACCTGAAATTTTAAGAGACAGTGGGGTGAGGAAGTGGAGACAGTGACTATAAACACAAGTATCTAGAAGTTTTGCCGTGCCTGGAGGTATCTACTCATTGCCTATTCTGAGTGAGATCTTTAAACACATAGATCCTTACGATGTGCACCTTTCTCTTGTCATGGCACAGTGGACATAGTAGGTGCCTGATCCCAGTTTGAATGTCATATATTCAGAGACTCCCCAGGTTGGGATAATGGTCCCAGGAAACCTGAATCAATGCTAGGGGGAGAACTGCTTCTGTTCTCACCCTGTGTGATTACTTCGGAAGGAGGCTTCCTACCAGCCCACCTCTCCAGCTAACCGCCATAACCAAAGAGCGAATTAGATGGTCAGCTTCAAAGGCTGTACATAAGAGTTGATTATTAAATGACAGAAAAGGTTACCTAATGTAGAGAGATTTTACCTTAAACAGCATAGAATAAGACTTCCTCACATTAATATCTATGTCCACTTAAAACTTGAATAAATTCCTATGGCTTTTTGGGTGAACTAGATTTTCCCTTTCCTTCCACAGCAGACAGAAAGACATGTGTTCTCCTTTATGGAGATTAAATAGTCCTGTTAGCATCTTTGATGTTGTGGCCTTGAGAAACAACTGAATGTGTTTGGTCGGTTACTGTCAGTGAAACAGCTTAATATCTGTTTTAAAAAGCAAAAATCTAGTCTTTTAGGAAAGAGTCTGGGGAATGAAAATGGATAGCGCAAAAAAGACTCAGATACTTAGATGTCTAGGATATCCATACTGACAAGCCCTTTGGGGCACAGTCACTACTGAAATAAATTACTATAGAGGTAGCAATTTAAGTCTCCATTTTATAGAGGAGAATAATTTGTAACTCTCAAAGTCAAAATAGTCTTGCCCTTTAGACCAGCACTCTCAGAACTGGAGTGCCGAAGTTTCTCCAGGTAGGAAATACCCTCATTAGACATTAAGCAACAGCCCAAAAGTGGCTTATACCCTTGGAGCAGGGCCAAGTCTGAAGACAGAAGACTACAGCTATAGCAGTAAAAGGAAGTTCCGATTTCTGTGGACAAACTTCAGTTGGGAGCAAGAGGTGGTGATCACAGTGAGGAAATAGAGGAATCTAGAAAATTCTTAGAGGGACTATGTGAGGAATCCAGTGGGCATCAGATACTCAGGGTGAGGGGGAGGCCAGAGAAAAAGAAATTGTTTTAACCAAAGTGATTATGTTCCTTCTGGTGTTTGTTGCCATGTACGTTCACAACAGAAAATCCAAACATGTGTAGTAGTAACAACAGTAGCAGTGGTAGTAGTCATTGTAGAATGACAGTCCTGGTCCTTTCTGCACTTATTTTTGCAACTCATGTTCGTGAAGAGGAAGATTGATTTCTCATTGAGACAAGGAGTACATATCACACACATTACTTTTCAAAACAAAATGTATAAAAGCATACATGTAGTCTGTCAATCAACCTACATTTCAAGTACTATAGGGATTCTTTTAACTGACATTTACTTACTTGAGTATTGAGTTAAGGGAAGCTCTCCATTCTCTCTGTGAAACCTACTGCTGAACATCCATGTTAGCAAGCATCTGCTAACACCTGCCGTGGACTTCTGCCCACCGGTTCGGCTGTACGTTTATCAAGAGGCAGTTATGTTGGTTTATGTTTATGTTGTAATTCTGATAAGACAGGAGGGCCAAAAAGAGAACTGTTACTATAAAAACTAAGTGGTTGAATACTTGAGAAAGTGACAAAGTGAGCTGGTAAGAAAATAATTGCTATCAAGTTAGATGTGGACAAGGTAACTGTAAAGAGCTATGAACAATAACAACAAAGTTCTAGAAGGAGCCTGCACTTAGTGTGCATCATGAGTGTCTCAGTTCTTGCTGCATCTCAAAGAAATTAAAACTGGAAATTGGAGATGGTGTAGAATGGGTGTGGTTTTTGCCTATGGAGAACCACAGCCAATGGATCCATACTGGAAGGGAAGACTTTCACTGGAAGACTGGTGGATGAGTATATAATTATCAGCTTAAAATAACAGTATAAGATTGTAGCTGACATTAACTCCCCAGTCTCAGTGACACTGAATGCGAGAGTCTCTACTGCAGGGGTCAGGAACCTATGGCTTGCGAGCCAGATGTGGCTCTTTTGATGGCTGCATCTGGCTCACAGACAAATCTTTAATAAAAAAATAATAACGTTAAAATACAAAACATTCTCATGTATTACAATCCATTCATTTCCTACCGCTCATGTTCATGGTTGCAGGTTGCTGGAGCCAATCACAGCTGTCCTCTGGTACAACACCAAATTTTTATTGGATAATGCGTAAAGTACACGGGTTGTTGTATGGCTCTCATGGAATTATTCAATACATTTTAAAATATGTGGTGTTCATGGCTCTCTCAGCCAAAAAGTTTGCCGACCCCTGCTCTACTGTATCTACTAGGGATGTTCACTTTGGAGTCTCTGAGCTTTACTTCATCCTAGCAATTTAGCTAAAATCAAAAGCAATATCCTAGGAATTTGTTAGCCATGAGTTTCTCTCAGTTCTATCCCTGGATCCGTCAGATGCCCAGAAAGCTACATCACAGGCCATTTGCTCTAGATTATAATGGAAATTTCTTCACAGAAATGTGATTTTAGTGTTAGACTCTTGACTTTTATTGAAGGCCCATAAAAGAGATGACTGTATGAAGAGGATCTCTGTCAAACTGCTATATAAGCTTTTTGATATAGTGCTGAAAGCCTGGTACTTGAAGAACCACTCAGTGTTAAATGCCTGAAGGCAGCCACATGAGAAGAGTGGGGAAGAGAGGAAAGGAGAAAGAGAGAAATCATATTCTTAACATAACTGTCTCAGCCCATTAAATATAAAGCTCCTTTCCCCTCTGCTTTAACATGTGTTTCTGTGGACTATGAATTTTAGAAGTTGATAAACCTAATAAATATACATTATTTTTATCCACACAAGCTAAACCATGCATATAGCTAATTTTAATTAATATATCAAAATTTTGAATGTACCTATAAAACTTAATTTTTCAGCTTCAATCATCAATGTTTCCCAAATTGACCTTTTTCACCCCCTACTTTATTTTTTATCTTTAAAAAATTTATTTAACTTACCTATAGCAAATTCAGTTTTTTATTGGACATTTCTCTGAGTTTTGACAAATGCATAGAGTTGTATAAGCACCAGCAACATCAAGATACAAGTTCCATCTCCCCAACGCATTCTCTCCTGCTGCCCCTTGTAGTCAATCTCTGGCCCCCAGTCCAGCTCTTGGGAAATGCAAGTCTGTTTTTATCCCTCTAATCTTGCCTTTGTCCAAACACCACACAGCATGTAGCATTTTTTTTCTTTTGTGGCAGAGATAGGGAAAGTCAGAGAGAGAAACAGATTGGGACAGACAGGAAATGAAAGAGATGAGGAACATCAATTCTTCATTGTGGCACCTTAGTTGTTCATTGATTGATTTCTCATATGTGCCTTGACCAGGGGGCTACAGCAGAGCAAGTGACCCCTTGCTCAAGCCAGCGACCTTGGGCTCAACCTGGTGAGCCTTGCTCAAACCAAATGAGCCCGCGCTCAAGCTGGAGACCTCGGGGTCTCGAACTGGGTCCTCCGCATCCCAGTCTGATTCTCTATCCACTGCACCACTGCCTGGTCAGGCAACATGTAGCATTTTAAGTTGCTTCTTTACTTCTTTTACTTATCTGAGATTCTACTTGAGATCCATTCATGTTGAATTTCATGTTTTTGTATTGCCCAGTAGCATTCCATAATATGGATATTCCATTGCACAGTTTGCTTATCCCCACAACAAACAAAGGGCATTTGTGTTGTTCTCAGCTTTGGTGATTAGGAACAGAACTGCTGCCAGCATTCACATGTGGGTTTTCATGTGAACATCACTTTTTATTTATTTGGGGCTAATACCTAGATGTGGAATTTCTGGATCATGTGGCAATTATAGATTTAACTTCATAGGAAATTGCCAAGTTCATGTACTATTTTGCATTCCAACTAGCAATAAATTGAATTAAAATTTCTCCGCATCCTTGCCAGCACTTAATATTGTTAGCTTTTGTTTCTTTGTTTTAGCCATTCTAAAGAATATGTAAGTACCACATTATGTTCTTAATTTGAACTTGCCTAATGACTAATGATGTTGAGCACCTTTTAATGTGCTTATTTGCTATCCATATATCATCTCTGGTGAAGTGTATATTTAAGTCTTTTGCTTATTATTTATTGGGTTGTTTGTTTTCTTACTGTTGAATTTTGAGAGTTGTTTCCATGTACAGAGTACAAGTCATTGGTCAGAAATATGATTTGCGAATATTCTTCCCAGTATAAAGTTTGTATTTTCAAGTTTTTAACAGTCTTTCATAGAAAAAAAATCTTATGAACTCCTATTTTTAATTCTCTTTTATATAATGCTTTTAGTGTCTTGTTTAACCACTTTGTCTAACCCAAGTCAACAGAGATTTTCTCCTGTTTTCTTTTAAAAGTTTTATACTTTAATGTTTTATATTTGGATCTGTGGTCTATTTTGAGCTAGTTTTGGTATAGAGTATGATGAATAGGCTGAGTTGTTATTTTTTAATATAAATGTCTAATTGTTCAAACACTATTTTATATTGATTTGCATTTTTAAAAATTAGTAAAACCTAATTAAATTCAAGATTACTTTTAATTTTAGAACCTTAAAAATTCAGGAGAGTAAAGAATATTATTCATAATATCATCATACAAAGAATAAACACTAATTATATTTTGATATTTTTTCCGTTTTGTAAATGTCTATATAAGTTAAATAGCATGCATTTTTTTCCATAAGACAATAGTTTTTTTTGTTTTATTCAGTGGGAGGAGGGGAGGCAGAGAGATAGACACCCTCCTGCATATGCCCTGACCAGGATCCACCCAGCAAGCCCACTAGAGGGCAATGCTCTGCCCATCTGGGGCATTGCTCCACTGCTCATCAACCAAACTCTTAGTGCCTGAGGCAGTGGCCATGGCACCATCCTCAGCATGCAGGACCAACTCACTATAATCAAGCCATGGCTTCAGGAGGGGATGAGAGAGAGATATATAAAGAGAGGAGCAAGAGGGGGAGGGTGGAAAAGCAGATGGGTGTTTTTCCTGTGTGCCCTGACTGGGAATTGAACTAGGGACATCCACATGCCGGGCTGACACTCTACCACTAAGCCAAATGGCCAGGGTCAAGACAATGTTTTTATTATAAAAAATTTAGAAACTATAGGAAAAAGCACAGAGAAGAAAATTAAAATTATATTCTTGACTATATACTTTGTTCTTTTGTGTGTGTTTGTGTGTGTGTGTGTGTGTATATATATATATGAACAAAATTATATGTACCACTTGTAATTTTTTTTCATTTAAAAGTATAATTAACTTCTCATATCTTTAAAATTGAGACCATATATAAATACTATTTTATTTTATTTTATATAATAATGTATCCAATCCTTTATCATTAGTTTATTTTCACTTTTTTATATTTATAATATATTTTTATATTTATTACAAATAACACTGTCAAATAATCCTGCATAAAATTACATAAATATATCTATTTATTTCCTCAGTATCAATTTCTAGAAGTGAAATGTGAATCAAAGCATATTACTA
Organism: Saccopteryx bilineata; assembly: GCF_036850765.1. NCBI lineage: Eukaryota > Metazoa > Chordata > Mammalia > Chiroptera > Emballonuridae > Saccopteryx > Saccopteryx bilineata. The sequence goes on along the minus strand of NC_089490.1, from coordinate 264,952,345 downwards.
CAGGGTAGGCAAAAGTAGGTTTAGAGTTGTGAGTACATGAAACACATCGTTTATTCTTTCTTGCATTATTATAATCATAACCAGCATGTCTTTTTACAGAGGAACAACTGTAGACCTACTTTTGCCCACCCTTGTATATTGACTTCAGAGAGACTATACTAATTGATTTTCTTCAATTTGGGTACTGTAGGAAACAGACATTAAGATGAAATTAGAAATGCTAGATATTTATTGAGGGAAACATTTGTAAAGGATTTAGGGGGATGGGAGCAGAAGGAAGGGGGAGCACTCAGCAGGACTGACACCTATGAAGGAAGACAGGGAGGGAAGAAGGAGAGGTTAAGCAGAGCCCCAGATGGCAGTGCAATGCTGAGAAAGCCTCAGCAGAGCCACGGAGGAGCCATGAGCAAAGATTGCCTATTAGAGGAGTCCTACACTGGGCAGAGGTGGCCCAGTTCCAGTGACTCCATCATGCTCAGCATTGGCTGGGATCTCTGGAGAATGTGGCATTGCAATGAACTCTTAGGTGGATCCCAAAAGTAAAACTGCTAGAGGTAGTGAGCTCACTGTACAACTCATGGCACATTCTCTCCTCCATGGCTGCCATGTTTATTTCCCACCAGCAGTGTCCATGAGAGCAACTGTGTTCTGGGATCTGGTCAGCATCCCAGGGTATTAACATTATCCTGAAAAGTGGCCAATGAAGTTGGTAAAAAAATAATACTTCTTGTTTTTGTTTGAGTTTTCTTGATTAGTAATGTAGCTGCACTTATGTTCATTGACATGTTAATATGTCTGCATTTGGCAATTATTTGTTCATCACCTTTGCCTGTTTCCTATGGTGGCATTAATTTTTCTTAGTAATTTTTAAGCTCCTAATGTACTAAATCTATCTTTGTCAAATGGGGTACAAATACTTCAATTTTTTCTTTGTCTATCAGTCCTTTCTCTATTAGTTCATTGTTTTTATTTTTGCTCGAAAGAGTTTCTCTAAGTGAAAATCAGAAATATTTTCATATATTATTTTATTTTATTCAAGTTTTTAATATTTCTTTTTTATTGTAGTATATAATCTAAGGAAGGAATACATATATTTCTAAATATTCACCAATTTTCACAGTACTGTTTTTATAATCATCTATCCTGTCTCCTTACTGACATGCCACCTTAATCAGCTTATTATTTATAGATACACGGCGTGTTAACCGAAGAGGTGAAAGGTCAAGGTAGACTCATGAGTGGCATATGTCTGAACCAACACCAAGCTTTACTAGAGATACAAGGATTCTGGCGAGAACCCAACACAGATGAGGCCCTCCTTTTACAGGGGCCTGGATCCCTCACACACAGCTTCTCCAAACTGTCCGTTTCTCCTGTATTACAGTATGTTTTGAATTCAGATTAACAGCTTAGTTCTGAACAATTTATGTGAACATGCACTTCTGCCCCCCCCAAAAAATGTCATTTTGGTTTTGGGGTTTCCAGTTTTATACTCCTTTAGATAAACAGAAAAATGCTTGCTACTGCCCAATCTCTAGCCAGCCATACGCCATAAATCCATAAACTGCAGGTTTATTTACGATACACAGTCTAGACAGGCCACGTCTATGCTGCCAAAAAGTGTTATTTTAGATAAGGACTCTCTGGTATCTTTCCACTAATAAATACCATTAGCATGTTTATAAAGAGCTCTGGTTAAGGTCACTCATTTTCCCTGAGTAGGGAGGGAGGGAGTCGCAGGCCTGCTGTTAACTCTTTACTGCCCATTTAGGCACTGCTTGATTTTCCAATAAAATGAAACAGACACAGTTTCTTTTGTATCCATTTACATGTCCCATCCAGCACCAAAAATTGAGTAATCTTAGCTCCATGTCTAAAATTCATCAGCATTTTATAGCACTACATTTTAATCTCTAGAATGAACAGAAGTTATTATGCACATGATGCTTTTCTCTTGCTCATGCATCAGCCCTGTGTCCTCATACAACCTTGTAATGTCGATGTTGAGGGAGAACTTCCCTGCCTTATTCCAGGTATTTTCTTCCACCTGGAAGTAGCTTTATTAATGTCATAGTCTGGTCTTTAGATCCAAATCAGGAGTCACATCCCCATTTTATAAACGATTCAACATTGATAATTCATGATAGTTAAATGAAAATGCTCAGAGTGTACATATGTGGCAGGAAAATATATAACTTTCAATAGTACATGTCTTAAACATAGAAAGTCTATGTAAGTGTGAAGAAATACTAAAAAAAAGTTTTAGGATTCGAAATTAATGATTTTCCATTCCATTACTTTGCATAAGATCAGTATAAAAGTACTAGACTACTGAAGACAGTCAACATAAATCTGAAAAATGCATTGAAAATAATCTTTTTTTTTTAGAGCCATCAATATGGTAATGTTGAGAACTATTTCAAAAAGAGTTGTCCTCTGAACAAAAATAGTGGAGGAGTCAATCTGTGGATACACTCAGGTTTATGCTAGGAAAGATCTCTACTGATAGTACATAGCCATGTTATCTATATTTTGTGTATTGATGATTAGCCAGATTGTTGGATGGATGGTTGGGAGCCTTCTTAGGATAATGTCAGCCATGACAGACACATATCTAGAGCACTTCACTCAAAATTAGACAAGATTCTTTTAGCTGCAATGGACAGAAACCATCATGGACTAGCTTAAGCCAAAAAGATAATTAATTGGCATAAGAACTTTATAAAAGTTCTGAAACCAGGTGTGGGGAGAACAGGGTTTGGAGTGGCTTTTCTAAGTAACTAAATCCAGAACTTAAACATGAGGAGGAGTGTTTTTCTGTCACCTTTGTGACAGTTCATCCCCCCTCACTCAAGATGAGCTCCATCTTCCTGGAAAGAAAAGTGGGGGGAAAAATTCCCAAAGAAGGATCAGATTTGCTCCCATCTCTAGAGTAATCAGTGGAGGATAAGGGGAGAGTACTATGATGATACAACTTAGGCCAGTGGTTCTCAAAGTATGCACCAGGGCGCACTGGTGCACCCTAGAAGATTTCCGGGTGTGACCTATGGTATTCCCGAGAAATATATGCCTGTCGGGGACCAAAAAACCAACAGAGCTTTTGGAGTTTAAATTTTGGGGGGACAGAGGTGTGGGGAATTGGCTGTAAGCTGACAGTCTGCCCAACTCCCCACCTCATTTACCTGATTAAGTTGCAAAAAGCTGTTAAGCTGTGCTGCTGGATTGTTTACACTACCCCCCATGTTCCCTGGAAAGACTGGAGGCAAGTTTCTTCTATCCTTTGTTTGGTGTAAGGTTAAGATGATATGTATGGTGGGGGTTTTCTGCACTCAACAGAATTAAGAGTAAAAAGAGAGAAAGTCTTCAATGTATTGATGAGGAAATGAGAGTTTGCCTTTCAAATATATGCCTAAACATTGAAGAAATCGCTAGGACACATCAGGCTCATGATTCTCATAAACACAAGAATGAAAACACTTAACACATTTGTTCTGGGACCTGCTGAATTTGCTAAATCTTACTAAGAATGTATCTATATATATAAAAAGATAACTTTTTTGTCATTTTTTTTATTTTTTAACTCTTTTTTACAAATTCTAAAAAGCATAACTCAAAATATGTAACATAAAAATGTTTTTTAATGTCAGAATAAATTTAATTTTGTCATATTTATTTCATTTAATTACCATAAAAGCACGCTTGGACTTTGTGTTTTTTTCTTTAATATTTGACTTAATTATTATAACATATTTCTCAGAAATTTGTATATAGTGCACCTACAATTATTTGTAGGATTTTAAATGTGCCCCGACTTCAGAAAGTGTAAGAACCACTGCCTTAGGCTGAAGTCCTCTCTAACCATTCACCTGCGGCTAGGAATCAGGGTCATGAAAGAAAATGACTGGTCTGCAGGAGGTACATGAGTGGAGCTGGGAGGTGAGATGTCCCTGGGGAATCTGTGGAGGGTTTGTGGGGAAGCTGCTAAGGTTATCCACTCTGTCCTCCCTGAGGGACAAAAAGAAGGTGGAAGGACAGAGGCCTCTACGACATGGTCTTCAATCACTAACTGAAGTTCTGGGTTCTATTTCCATGGAAAAATAAGGTCCTTGGTATCTTTGTATAATAGGTAAACTTTGAGTATTTTTAAAAACTTTTTAATAGAGTTTACTTGCCAGAAATGCCAAAAAAAAAAAAAAAGAAAGATGATGATGATTTAGATATCCTTGATCATTTACTTTCTGTTAATAGAACAATTATATATATAAGTACACTAATGATGTTTCATAAGTGGTACTTTAGAAGTGGTTGGCTTAGTCTTCATTTAACAAATACTGAGTCAATATATCAAGCACTGCATTAGATACTGGGGCAGAAAAGTAAGGTGCAGCTCCTGCCTTCAAGCTTACAGTGTAGTTGGAGATAGAAGGAAACACACAGGCCATAATAATTCAGTATTATACATATCCTTCTAGGGTTAAGTGTAGCATGTATTGGTATTTCACAGAGATAGTGCTTAATGTAAGTTAGGAATTTTAGGGAGAATTTCCCAAAGAAAGTAATACTGGTAAATAAGATGTGATTTTAAGAGTGGATAGGATTGGCCTTGGCCAGTTGGTTCAGTGGTAGAGCGTCAGCCCGGCGTATGGAAGTCCCAGGTTCAATTCCTGGCCAGGGCACATAGGAGAGGTGCCCATCTGCTTCTCCACCCTCCCCCTCCTCTCCTTTCTCTCTCTGTCTCTCTCTTCCCTTCCTGCAGCCAAGGCTCCATTGGAGCAAAATTGGCCCTGGTGCTGAGGATGGCTCCATGGCCTTCACCTCAGGCGCTAGAATGGCTCCGGTTGCAACAGAGCAACGCCTCAGATGGGTAGAGCATCACCTCCTAGTGGGCATACCGGGTGGATACCAGTTGGGCGCATGCGGGAGTCTGTCTGTCTGCTTCCCAGCTTCTCACTTCAAAAAAATACAAACAAACATTTGGGCAGTGATGTTAACCTGAATTTGGTTAGTGTAGTGAGAACAGAAAGAAGCAAAAGGAATTAAGCCTAATTCAGAAGCTAGAATTAAAGGGGTTAATTTTAACTGAAGAAACAAAGAGGAAAATAAATTAAGGCTAACCCATAAAATTCTAGCTTGGTCATTTGAGTAAGTGGGAATGCCATTCATTGAGATAGGGACTATAAGAGGAGAAGATTTAGGGGTAGGATAATAACATCGATGTGGGATACCTGTGGGAAATCAAAATGGAAATGAAAAATAGACTGTTGTATAAATGGATCTGAACCTCAGTAAATGGCCTGGGCTGGAAGTGAATGTTGTAAGTGTTAATGGAAGTAACGGGAATGGGTAAGGTGGGTGGGAGAGTGAGTAATGTGAGATGAAGAGTGCCCAGCAGAACCCAGCGGTAACACCAACAGGGAGAACAGAGATAAAGGAGCCAGCACAGGAGATCAACAAGCAGCGCCCTGGGAAGTAGAAGTGAAACCGAGAAAGGCAATATCACAAAAACAAGGAAGAGAGACTTTCTAAGCAAAAAGAGAAGTCAAGAGAGTGGAATGCTCCAGAGAGATCATAAAATAACTGAAAATTGTTCATTAGATTTGACAGCAAAAATATTAAAAACCTTGGGAAGAACTATTCAGGGAAGGAAGAGGACAGTGGTTGAAGCAAGACAGGGAGATTAAAATAAAGAGAATGTTTGAAAGAACTTTGTCTATAAACGAAAGGATAGGCAAGAATGGGTGGGGACAGAGGGTTAAGGTATTATTTAAGGTGAGAGAAACTTGAGTATGTTTATTCTAGCTGTTGTACAGTTAAAACTACCAACAATAGAATGATTCCCCAAATGAAGCAGAGCACATTGACTTTGTTCATTATTCTTCAATGGACAATTTATTTAATCCCTACATGTGTGCATATCTGTCTAAAAACCACCTACATCAGGATGTAGGACATTTCCTGTACCTCAAAAGGTTCCCTCATTCCTCTTCCCACTCAGCCTCTCCCCCAAGAGATAAATAACCACTGTTTTAATTTCTAGCACCATAGATAAGTTTTGCCAGTTCTTAAACTTCATGTAAATGAATTTATACAGTATATCTGTGATGCATGTAGCAATTTTAAAATATACTACAATTTATCTATTTTCCTACTCAATGACTTTGAGTTGTTCTGATTTAAGGCTATTATGAATAAAGTTGCTATGAATATTCTTGTATATGATCTTTTGGTGGACATAGGTTTTCAATTTTATGAGAGTAAAATGCTGTCTCATAGCATAAGTAAATATCCAGTTTGAGTAAATATAAAATATGTATTACTACAGTTTTTAAAAAAGCGGTAGTGCCAATTACTCTCCCAATATAAAGGTATAGAAATTCTTCTCAGGGAAGCTTGGTACTGTTTTTAACTTGAGCTTTCTGGTGAGTAAACATTTTGAAAGTCAGGCTTTCTTGATACAAGCCACAGTTTCTCAGTTGGCATTTGTAAACATTTCAAAGCTTTCTACCTTAAGCATTTTCCATTATTGGCTACTGCCCTTCAGTAAGCCAAATCTAATATTAAAAACATGTAAACAGAATTCAGATGTTTCATGAGAAAGAGATAATTTAATTCTCCTTTAAAGTCAGCTAAATCATAACATAATAATCAGGAAAATCCCGTCAGAAAGAGTCTTACTTCTAATTATGAAGATGTAGGAAATATTACCATCAATGTCCTAGCAAGAATTGAGTGGCTTATATTATGATGAAAATTCTTCCTTGATACATCTATTCCAATTTACATTCTGTGTAAGTAGTGAGTTTGGAGTTAGTAGCTGTTTCCTCTTTTCATTTTAATTTCAATAAACTGTATTTAAAATTATAATTAACTATGATCAGAATTGTAGGCTCCAGCGTTTTTGAAAAATGCTAGTAAATCTTTTGGCAGAAAATAATAAAATAGAATAAACTGTTGGCATAAAATTGAATACGGACTATTCTCTAATTTGACCTTCAAGCTTTCCTTCTTTTTGATGTGGTTTCTATTTGATGCAATATCTGAAACCTGACAAAGAAAATAAATATATGACTTTCAAATAACATTTTCTGTATAATTTATTGTTGCATCATATAAATCTTTATTCATGTTAATGTTACAGATGAAACTGATGGTCAGCATCACCATCTAATGAATTATTTAATTCTCACAAGTATCATAGGAAATCTGTGAGGAAATCTGTTCACTCATTTTACCAAAACAAGATTTTAGTGTAAAACCCAAAGTGATAAAAGTACTGAAAAATAATAGAGATACAGGCTTTTATAATTGAGAGGGAAAGACCTTCCTAAAAATGCCATCAAAGCCAGTGGCCATAAGTAAAACATTTGACACATTTGATTGTGTAAAATTTTAAATACTCAGGTAAAACAACACCACATAGAAAAGATCAATTCATAATGTGGAGCATTTTATTGGACAACTGACTTGGTCTCTCCAAGAGAGTCAATTTCATAGGGAAAAAAATGGCAAGGGACAGCTCTGGATGAACAAGAAAGGAAAAAAACTGAACATCCTTATGTGAACCTTGACTGATTCCTGGCTTTACAAATTAAAAAATGGTAGTTAGGGACCATAAGAGAAACTGAAAAATATGATAGATGGTATTTAGAATGTTTTCTGTATTAATTAATTATATAATTAATGTATCTATTTTTCAATTAATTTTTGTAGTTATTTATTTGAAATTGAAGGAAAAAATATTTTCAACAGATGTTTCATAAAGAAGTTAATAACGAACTTTTAAAACACTTACAAATTAGCCTGACCTGTGGTGGCACAGTGGATAAAGCGTCAACCTGGAAATACTGAGGTCGCCGGTTCAAAACCCTGGGCTTGCCTGGTCAAGGCACATATGGGAGTTGATGCTTCCAGCTCCTCCCCCCCTTCTCTCTCTCTGTCTCTCCTCTCTGTCTCTCCCTCTCCTCTCTAAAAAAAATGAATAAATAAAAAATTTAAAAAACAGTTTTTTAAAATAAAATAAAACATTTACAAATTAGTAATAAATTCTTAATGAATAAAATAAGCAAAGGATATGAAGTCCCAAATCATGAAAGAAGAAATAAAATGGTCAGAAAACATATGGCAAATTTTCCTAGCTTGCTGATAATCAAAACAAATGGAAATTAGATTGCCAAAGATTGAAAAAAAGATATGAAATCTATAAATATTCTCAGAAAAGGCCTATAGAGGACATACATTAGTTGAGAGTTGATGGATGATTATTTAGCAACATTTAACAAAAGCCTTAAAAATATTCCCATTTTTTGTAAACCTGTTGGCCATGTTTATTTATATCTTTTTTTGTAAACTGTCTCAGCATCATTAGTGGGCAGGGAAATGCAAACCAAAACCACATGAGATACCATCTCACACCTGTTAAGATAGCTCTTATAAAACAGGCAAGAGATAAGTTTTGACAAAGACATAAAAAAGGGAACCCTTATACACTGTTGGTAGGAACATAAATTGGTATAACTATTATAGAAAACAGTATGGTAGTTTCTCAAAAACTTAAACATAGATCTACCATATGATCCAGCAATTTCACTTCTGGATATACATCCAAAAGAAATGAAATTGGTATACAGTGGTACCTTGATATATGAGTTTAATTTGTTCTGTAACCGAGCTCGTAAATCAGTCAACTCTTATATCAAACTGCCGATACAGGACCCGTGTGCCAACGCACCAACTAGTGGCAGCTTCCTGAATCATGACTCATATCTAGGAATTTCGCTCAGATCTCGAACAAAAATACGGACCAAGTCACAGCTCATATCTTAAAAAATTCATATGTTGGTCTGTTTGTATCTCAAGGTATCACTGTATGTGAAATCTAAAGTATCCAAATTCATAAAGGAGAGACTAGAAAGGTAGTTAGTTGGCAGGGCTGGGAAGTAAGAAAATGGGGAGATTTTGGTCAAAGGTACAAAGTGTAAGTTATGCAGGATTAATAAATTCTAAAGATTGAATGAACAGCATGATGACGATAGCTAATAATACTGTACTGTACACTTGAAATTAGCTAAGAGTGCCTGACCTGTGGTGGCGCAGTGGATAAAGCGTCGACCTGGAAATTCTGAGGTCGCCGGTTCGAAACCCTGGGCTTGCCTGGTCAAGGCACATATGGGAGTTGATGCTTCCTGCTCCTCCCCCCTTCTCTCTCTCTCTCTTCTTTCTAAAATGAATAAAAAATAAAAACAAAACAAAACAAAAAAACTTTAAAAAAAAAAAAAAAGAAATTAGCTAAGAGCATAGGTCTTAAGTATCTCTACCACATGCACAAAAATGGTAACTATGTGAGGTGATAGATATGTTAATTAATAATAATCATTTCACAAATGTATATATATATCAAAGTATCATACAGTGGTACCTTGAGATATTAATTTAATTCATTCTGTAACCAAGCTCGTAAGTCAGTCAACTCGTATATCAAACTGCCGATACTGGACCCGTGCGCTAAAGCACCAACTAGTGGCAGCTTCCTGAATCACTATTCGTATCTCGAAATTTTGCTTGGATCTCGAACAAAAATACAAACCGAATCACAGCTCGTATCTTAAAATATTCATATGTTGGTCTGTTTGTATCTCAAGGTACCACTGTATTGTATACTTTAAATGTGTATAATTTTTGTCAGTTATACCTCAGTAAAGCTGTAAAAAATATTCCCACCTTTTATTCAGAAACTCCAATTGTAATGAATTATGCTAAGGAAATAATAATATATTTTGTAAGGACTTATGGATAAGTTTTCCTTAAAATGAAATTTTGTATGTATACTAACATGGAAGAATATTCACAATGTAGCATTATTCTAAAAGCAGGTTACAAAATACTATGTATATAATACCATTTATTATAAATTTATAGATTTTATATATTATATATTCACTTAGGAAAATATCTGAAAAATGCAATAAGAGTAAATTATTACTGCATGGAATTATGGGTGACTTTTTTATCTTCTTTATTCTACTTTCTGAAGATTCTATAGTGAGCATTTATTAATTTCTTATTATAGAAAAAATCTTACCCAAAAGAAAGCAATCTGTTACGTACTTTTCTTCTGAGAAGAGTTTGGCTTCTACCACCTTTTAGCATACAGAAAGGTGCTCAGAACCAACTTGATTATAGCTCCTGCTATATTTTTGATTTAAATCTATATCGGGAAACACGCAGTACTGTCCCACATATCTCCACAAAGCCCTCTGAAGGTATTCAAATTAAGTCTGATCCCTTGCTTTCATAATTAAACAAAGAGAAGGCCATTGAGATGAACTGGCTCCCTTCCTTCTGTCAGAGGGAAGTGTGGTGAGTGGGGAGCCATGGCCCCTGATTATTTCATGGACCCTCAGGAGTTGTTTTTAAGCAGTTATCCATAAAAGTTCATCATGCTAACAAAGCCAATTGTGACTGATTTGTTATTTTTAGAGATTGACTCATAAAACCAGTACAGTTATACCATTTACTGAACCCTAACTTGAATAAAACCTAAATATTGCCTTTTAAGTGAATTTCAAAACAAAATAATTTTTAAAAAATAATTTTAGATTTACAAAAAAAGAAATATAAAGAATACTTGCATATCTATTGGAAATATTTTATTCACTTACTATAAATGTTTTACCTTGTTTGCTTTATCTTTTGATACATAAGTATCAACTATATCATTATTTTCTGAATCATTCAAAGGTAAGTTGTATATATCATGGCCCTTTACACTTAAATATTTTAGTGTATATTTCCTAAGAATAGGGATATTGGCTTACATAAAATAGTACAGTTATTATAATCATAAAGGTACACTGAAACAATAATCATCTAATCTATTGTCAATGTTCCGTTCTTGTCAGTTGGCCTAATACTGTCATTTATAGCATTTTCCCCTTTCCAGGATAGTTTCTACTCTAGGTCAGGCATTGCAGTTTGTTGTCATGTCTCTTTAGCTTCCATTAATCTGGGCTATTTCTACCGATTTTTCTTTATCTTTTATGACCTTTTTGAAGACTCTAGCCTCCCTTTTTAATAGAACATGTTAGTCTGCTCTGGCTGACACAATAAAGTACCATGGAATGAGTGCTGAAGCAACATAAATTTGTTTTCTCACAGTCTTGGAGGCTGGAAGTCCAAGATCAAGTCCAGGATAGTTGGATTGTGGTTTGGACCCTTTCCCAGTCTTGCATGTGGCTCCCTTCTCACTGTGTCTTTATGTGGCAGACAGAGGGACAGAACAAGCTTTCTGGTGACTCTTCCTATAAGGGCATTAACCTTGTCAGAGGGCCCCACCCTCATGATTTTATCTAACTAATAATTTCCCAAAAGCCCCATCTTCAAATGCTATCATACTGGGGAATTTTGAGGGAATACAAACATTCAGTCCATAACAGAACATTCCTCATTTTGTAAAACAAATGTACTTTCATATTAAAAGTGAAATGATTTAAACCTATGAAACAGTAATTTTCTAACACCATTAAATCAGAATAAAATTATAGCAGCAATTTCCCAAATTGAATGCTCACCAAACTGATATTTTATTTCATTGAAACCCAGTCATTACCACCTACTCTCTGTATTGGTCTTTCCATTTATGCATCACCCTGGTTCAAGACTGTGCCCCCTCTGCCAACACAGTATTAAAATAGACCAAGATCACTCTCTACAGAAGCACACTGTCTTAAGGGAGACCGCCTATATCAGAACCATGGCATGTGTTGCAATTCATCTTGACATGCCAAGTATTCAGGAAAAGTATTTCAGATCAGCACCTGGCTGAGAAGACCAGGGGGACTTCCTTTGCAGCTTCTGATCTTTTTAAAGTCAGCATAAACAGCGTGCTTTTGCTGCATTTTGTTGAAGTATTGCATCTTTCTCTCATTACATGTTAAGCCATTGTTTATATTGAATTCATTCATTCATGTTAGTTTATAACTTTTTAGAGTTAATCTAAAGTCCTTTAGAGTTTAAATTTTAAGAACATGTTTTATTGGTCCAATTAGGTATCCTCTAGTTCACATATAGTTTCTTGTTAAAATATATCTGTTAACCTGGTATACTCACATACAGTTTACCAGTGTACCCAAACAGTACTAGCTCAGCTTACCAACTTTATCTTTGATACCTTACAAACTTGATCTTTCCTCATTATTTAGAATCAGGATATTCACCTTTGTCAAATTTTTTTTTTTCAAAAATTAAAGCATCTCGTCATTTCTTATCTACAGAATTCATTTTTCTTACTTCCAAGGTACATTCCAAAGTAAATTATCTCTATATTATATGCCTTTTGATGATCACAAAATGTTGAGAGTGTATTCTAAGGTAAACAGTCTAGAGAAGTATATCCTCAAATTAACAGTTCCCAAAAATGATATTTTAAAATGTACATATAAAGAAAATTCTAATTTTTTTCTTATTTTTTTATTTCTTCATTTTCTATCAATTATGATTACTTCTTCCAAAGTCAATGATCTTTTCTAAATAGCTTCCCAAAGTTTATCTAGTTTTTAGACTATACGAGCTACTTTTTTTGATTATTTAGCCTTTCAAATAAGATGTTATGACACTGAATTCTAGGGGTTACTTTTTCTGTTTTTGTTTTTACCCTAATTTGTCAACAAAGCAGAATTTTCCTTTGCTTTTGTAAAACAAAGTTTTAGACTATAATTGACCTCATGTACCTAATACATCTTTGTTTTTAATGTTTTCTATATGTGAAGCAGCTATTTAACCTGATTTAATATCATCTAGAATCAGATTTTCTTTTCTGTGCTCTATATCAACTCTGAACACCTGGATCTGAATTTAAATGGAGGGTTTTTAGACTTTTATTTTTTAATATAAATTTTAATTTAATTTATTAGAATGACATTGGATAATAAAATTATATAGATTTGAGGTGTACAATTCTGTAACACACAGTGCTGTATGTTCACGACCCCAAGTCAAGTTTCCTTTCATCACCATATAGTCCCCTTTTACCCACTTATACCTCCCTCCACCCACCTTTTCTTCTGGTAATCACCATAGTGTTTTTGTGTTTATAAGGGTTTTTTTTCTTTGTTTAATCCCATCACCTTTTCACCCAGCCCCCCAAACACTATCCCCTTTAACAGCTCTCAGTCTGTTCTCTATATCTTTAAAATGTGAATAGCTACATCAGAGAGTCTTGTGTATCCTATTTCTGGCAATACACTGCGTTAGAGAACTCTAAAATGTACAAGACAGATAAGTTGTATAAAATATGACAAACTATTTTTAAATGCATAACTGCTGAAGAAATGAGTTTCTCACCTAAGGTATGCTTGTTCTTGCCACTCCAGATCCCGTTTCTGCCCTTCTCCACCCTGTATCACCAGGAGCCTTTGTCCCTTAGCTTCCAATTGAGCTTAGTCACTGGGCACCCTGGCCAAAGTTTGGAGGGACAGGGAAGAATGAAGTCAAGGTATTTATTCTTCTGTCTCCCTCCCTCCCTGTGAGGTCCTTTGAACTGGCTGTGTCCCATAACCACAGATCACCGTTCCAGCCAAGGAGGCCTACACTGTACAACTCTCTCCCCTTTCATCATTTGGTGCGTAGGAGTCGTGACAGTGCCATGTGGTGAGCCTCAAGCCACCCATACCTTTGTAATCCCTATGTAAATAAATGCTCTTTGAATCTGTCATTTGTTTTCTGTTGGGATTCTGATATAAACCAAGGCACTGAAAGGGCTACATGTTTAATAAAAGGTAGTCTGGGGAAAATGTACCTCCAACACAAGGAGATAAATAGAATGTTTGTTTGACTCGACCTTCCAAGAAATTTTAACTGTGCTTTACATTGCCATTGCAGTCCAAAAGTAATACTCCCCAGAATCTACACAGTCCTGCTGAATATGGGACCTCAAACTTAAATTGTAGAACACTTAGAAAAGAACCTAGCAAAGGCGAGCATAAACATGCAAAATAAACAACAGGAAGTGAGTCTTCAAGGCTCCAATTAATAGCATTACCTGATAATGACCTACAGTGTGTCTTAAATTATTAAAGACACAAAAGAGAAACTAAAAATATGAAACAAAATAGGATATGTAAAAAGACCAAGTAGACTTGGAGAAGAACTCAAAGAAATCCGAGAAATAAGAAAATACAATCATTAAAAGTAAAATGTATAGAATATACACAGGGCTTTAGTTGAGAACAGACAAAGCATATGGACACACAATTGGAATAGACAAACATGAGGAAAAATATTCAATTCTGTTAATCACTGAAAAACCACGTGGTAACCCAATATATGGTATTTTTTCACACTGTAAATTAGCAAAATATAAAAAATTATTACATCAGTCCTGGTAACTCTGTGGTAAATTGGTATACTTATATATTACTAGAGGTGTACACATTTACCTTTACAGAATGAAAATAAAAACTTCAAGTCTTCAGTCACATTAGCCTATTGCAAATGTTCAACAGCTACATGCAGCTATTGGCTACCATGCTGCTCTCAGCACAGAAGACTTTCCATCACCATGGAAGTTTTATTGAAAAGTGCTGCTCTTGAGGACAGGCATAACAGCAGAACTAATGGGTGGCTGAGTGTGCACAACAAATTGTGCTCTGGTGGTCATATCAACTGACCTTCCCATTGGTATATTGCTCCAGCTCCTCTTAAACATGTGGCATCTTCAGACTTTCACTTTTCTAATCTAATGGGTAAAAAATTATATATCTCACTGATTTAAATATACATTTTCCTGATTACTAATGAAATTGATTATTTTTTCATGTATTTATTATTCTTTCATATTTCCTTTTCTGTGAACTTCCTGTTTGATATTTTCCATGTCACCATGTTGAAATTATTTATAATGGGAAAATATCTATGATAAAGCAATAAGTTAAAAATAAGAACACAAAATTGGCTTACAATAATTTTAATTGAGTGAAAGTAAATATGCAAATGATCAACATTTGGAAAATCACAAAAGTTAACTTAGAGACATTAAAATGTGAAATTTGGGAGTAATTTACTTTTTATCTAAAAATAATTTTAGTATTGTCATAATATTATTTTCTTATTTTCAAAGAACAAACAAGTCGTCTTCTTGGCTCCATGTAGACTGAGTGATTGTTTTTCTTTATCCCTGCTATTATTGTTATTTGACATTATTCCTTTCTGGTAGAACACTGTGTGCTTGACCTAAAAAAAATTGTGTGTGTGTGTGTGTGTAAAAGCAAGGCTAGAGTGGTGAGAGAAGAAATACATTTCAAGATTTGTATCTTTAATTAGACGGCATGTTTAAATAGCAGTGGAAACTGCATTTCATAATTCATAGGAGATGGAAATGAATTTCTGCACATATCTCTTCGAGACGTCACATATTCATGTTTGGAAATGTAACTTAAGCACACATTAGTCTAAATAGTCCACTTAGGAAATGAGTGAGATTGTTTAAAATATGGATCTGCATGGTGTAAAACAAAACCAAAACCAAGACAGAGAGAAATGGTCGTGGAAAACTTAAATAGACATTAATTTCTGTCCACCTAAACCCTTGGGAACAATAGGCTGTATTCCATGTTTTACCCCAGCATTAGCAGCCGGCACGTGTAACCTCCCACTAGTGAAATCTAGTGAAGTTCCCACGCATAACCAAGCAGATTTGTCCCCTGTTGGCCCTTTCCTTCTGTCCTATTGTCAACTAGGCTTCTTTCTATTTTTCCCTTTCTTGCCTGGACCCCCTTTTCCAATTTCCCTGTTACATTGTGCTGAACAGTGACTCCTACCCCTGCTACCAGCGCTCCGCTCAGCAGGTCCAGAGAGCGCCACCGGGATCTTTACCCTGAACCAGGACAGACAGGGGCAGGACTATCTTTCAGTTTTTCGCTGAGAAGGCAGAGAGGGCAGGCCCCAGCGCTGCTGCAGCCTTCCATTCTCCCAGTGTTTCCGTCAGCTGTAGGAGTCCTGGGTGTCTGCTAAGGATCTCTGCAATCTCAGCAATGTGAGCCACAGTGTGCCTGGTGCGTTCTCTGCCTCTCCCACTTGCTTTCTGACAAGCACCCTGTAGATGATTTGTTCAGAGCAGAAGGCAGGGAGCCTCTGAGTCTATTCTCTTGCTCTTGCCCAGAACAGTGCCGCTCTCCAGTTGTCTCAGTCCGCGGGGCTGTTTGAGACCTCCTGTACTAATCTGTAAAGTAGGTGTTGCTGCATTTCCTTGGATTTACAATGACATGTCAGATCATATTCAACGCAGCAACATGAGTTCTGGGACAGGAAATGGAAAGAGGCCAAAAACAAAGTATAACTTTTCAAACAAGAGGTTTAAAAAATTAGGATGAAACCTTGCCCAGTAAAACCTGGAGTGCAAACCAAATAGGATTTGCAACTTGAATGCACACCCTTCAGGAGGCCTCTCAGAAGAGTTTGCCAAGCAGCGCTTGGCTTCTCGGGGTGCCTGTCACGTGGGATGCCATATCACTGCTGTCCTGGGGCCTCCCATGGTCTCTTCCATCTGCTGAAGTATGAGCTAAGTTAGTGTGAGTTCAGATCTGTTTATTAAGAGTTCTCTAATATGTATCTTGAATGTCCTCTGAAAACATTTTTTATTCCATGTGTCTGGAATGTATATATTTGGATGTTTACTGAAGCTACTCTTTCGCTTAATGGAATCAGCTCCACGGCCTGTGTTATCATTGGGGGCACTCCACAGGGTCATCTGCTTTGAATCTCAGCCTTACCACTGGCATACCAGCATTACTACCTCTTTCCTTGGGATGCTAGACGTCTTTCTTCCCTAAAGCATATGGCTATAATAAACTAACCTATTGCTTCTCAAAGTATAGTTCCTGGATCAGACACCAGGAAACTTACTAGAAATTAAATGATCAAACTCCAGACCCGACCCACTGAATTAGAAACTCCAGGGACAGAGCCCAGCATTGTGGTTTAAGAAGCCTTTCAAGTGAGTCTAATGCACATTAAAATTTGAGAACCTCTCATCTTAAATCTGCCGGCTTGAAAGTGATGTGTGCAAGATGGTCTGAAAGAAAATAGTGTAACCTTGTATTTTATAGTCTCCTTTACTAATTTCTCATTTTGTACATTTGTAATATACTCAATATGTTAGTATCATTGTATAAGAAAAATTGATCAATAAATACATATTGTATATTAGCAACATATGTTCAATTTTTTATTGATGGGGATGTATGATATACAAAGTTGTAAGCCTTCTTGTCTAACATTTAAAAATTCTTATATTCTAAATCCAGCTGAGCTATTAGCCATCAATAATGTCATTTTTGCATCAGTACAGGAGTGGGCAAAGTAGGCTTACAGTCGTAAGTATGCAAAACCCATATTTTAATTTATTCTTGTGTTATTATTTATCTTTTTTTTTTTTTTTTTTTTTTACAGAGATAGAGTCAGAGAGAGGAATAGACAGGGACAGACAGACAGGAATGGAGAGATGAGAAGCATCATTAAATCATTAGTTTTTCATTGCAAGTTGCAACACCTTAATTGTTCATTGATTGCCTTCTCATACGTGCCTTGACCACGGGCCTTCAGCAGACCGAGTAACCCCTTGCTCGAGCCAGCGACCCTGGGCTCAAGCTGGTGAGCTTTTGCTCAAAGCAGACGAACCCTCACTCAAGCTGGCGACCTCGGGGTCTCGAACCTGGGTCTTCTGCATCCCAGTCCGATGCTCTATCCACTGCACCACTGCCTGGTCAGGCTATTTATCAATTTTGTATTGTTTTTCATACAAACACTTGTAAACCTACTTTTGCTCACCCCTGTATGTTTATCTCTCTGTTCACTTCTAAAATGTTTTGCAAATAATTTGTAATGTTTTCTTTTTCAATTAGTGCAGGGGACTCTCACATTCCCAGTAAAGTGGTAAAAAAAAAGAGTCCCCTGCATTGCACCCTGGATGCTTTTGCCTCTTCTTGGACAAAGACAGAATGATAATGTACCATGAACAGCATCAGTGGCACTGCCCTCCTTCCCCTCAGGGCACTCATTTTTGCGCATGCGCAGAAGGAGACAGAGAGCTAGAAGGAGAATGCCATGCCCAGTCCTTGCCATGCTCTTTCCCATGGGCCTTGCTCTGCTTAGATGGAAGGATTCCCGGGGATTTCCCACAGTCCCCCATAGATTCCAGCTTGCACTGGCCTGGTGTGCCCTTCTTATATACTTACGCTCTCCCTTTGTGTTATGCCTTTCTCTGAGCTAGGCAAAAGCTATCCTTGAACACTTATTATAAATGAAAAAATGAAGGAACTAAGGAGGAGGGCTGACTTTTAAGCCACGATAAAGAAAAAAAAA
The DNA here is from genome assembly GCF_036850765.1 of Saccopteryx bilineata. Lineage (NCBI taxonomy): Eukaryota > Metazoa > Chordata > Mammalia > Chiroptera > Emballonuridae > Saccopteryx > Saccopteryx bilineata. Next base: position 264,933,991 of record NC_089490.1, on the reverse strand, counting down.
GAAAAGAATAATGATTTCATTGCTAACACACTATTTTACATAAATTATGCTCTCAATCTCTGTGGGTGGGGCTCTCAATCTCTGTGGGTGGGACGCATGAACAAACATGTAAACATAATTCAGTTCCTGAGTGTATTATGATAACATTATGTAGTGTTGAAAGCATAAATATAAGCTTGAGTCTTATCATTCCATTTCCTATTTGTGTGACTTTGAGGAAACGCGGTAACCTCTCCTAAGCCCGATTTCCTTCCATCTGTAAATTAAGAATAAGGACAGTAACTACGTCCTGGACTCCTCCTGAGAATTAAATGAGAGGTAAGTGCTTCCATAGCATGGTACCTGGCACACAGGAAGCTCCCAGTAAACATTAGCTGTATTGTATTTTGCTGAATCAAATGCCAAGAAATAACAAAGCAGGTTTCTACTCTCAAGTCCTCTATCAGTAAGTTCATTAACCTTTTTTCCCCCTTAGCAAAGGACTAATGATCTTACATACTTTATGCTATTTGGAAAAATCAAAAGTAATGCTTCTACTGGGGAGACTGACCTAAACGTTTGTTAATCATTAGCTCTCCTGCCCATATGTCTGTCTGCCTGGAAGAGCTATTTCTGTTCTTGAGCTAACAATTGGCGGAGTTGCAGAGTCCTTCCATTCCGTTTCACTTACTGGCATATTATACTTCACCATGAAGAAAGGCAAGAAAAATCATATGTAACTCTCCATGGTGGGGCCATTTAGTTGAAAACTTGATGGCAGTAAAATGATACCACACCAAGGAAGGAATAAAAGATTGTAAGTTTTCTATCACTATTGAGAGAAATTAATTTGTCTTAAAAGAGACTTTACAATATGTTATCATCAAATAAAAACACTGTAGGATAATAATGGGAGTTTCAATGGACTCTTATAAAAGGATTCCAGAAAAAGTTAACACTTTTTTCTTTTTCATTTCTAAATTCACCCTTTGTGAAAAGCAGGAAATCGATAAATGCTCCGTGAATTAATAATGAAGTAGAAATAAACCTTGCAACAGAGGTATAAGGATGTCTGCATACAATACAGCGGTGGGGAAAAGTAGGTTTACAGTTGTTTATATGGCAAATAATACAACAATTAACAAACAATAATACAAGAATAAACTGTGTTTCACATAGTCACAGATGTAAACCTACTTTTGCCCACCTCTGTGTACAGAATTGCCTGCCTGGAACACTTTGCCATTCATTTGTGCTTATTATGACTGTATAGCTCCCATATATTTTTTTCACTTAAATATTTTCATAATGCTATGAAGTAGCGATTATTATTGTAGTTTAGTATTTAAGGCACTAAGTATTAAGAAATTTGCCCAAAGTCCCACATTATAAGTCATGAAATCAGGATATAATGAATGCAGTACTGTTGACACTAGACCACTTATGCTTCACTGTAGAGGCTAGAATGTGGCCTTTATATTAATATTTATCACTTCTTTGACAAAATGTGAACTACTGCAAGAAAGCAGACTTTTCTCCTCTAGTCAAATTACAGTTGCTTTTCACTCACTTGAATACTCTGAAATTATTGGCCCTTCCTTTTGAGAACAGTGCACGTATCACATAATCAGCTTGAACATTCAGTTTGATTCATTTCAACAAAGATGGATTAAGAAATTTCAATGAGCTATGTGCTCATTTTATCCCAAGCACTATGCTGAGTGCTTGGCATAAAATATGGATCCCAATAATAATGGATAAAACTTCCCACTCTTGGGGATATTTATCTGGAAAGAGAAATAGCAAAAGCTCAATAATGAATACCTCTGGTATTAGTATGTCACATTTCTTCTTTTTACTTTTTGCATATGTATTACTTAAAGAAGAAAAATAGGACTGCAAGAAAAAGAAACTCTTAAAAAACTCATCTCTATGAATCTGTCTCTATTTTGCCTGTTAGTTCATTTTGTTCATTAGAGTCCACATATGAGTGAGATCATATGGTATTTGTCTTTCTCTAAATGGTTTATTTCACTTAGCAGGCTGACAGCTGTCAGAAGGTAGAGGGATTAAGCAAAAAAAGACACCCTCCCTAGAAAAGAGAGAAAAACCTCATGGACATGGACAACAGTGTGGTGATTGCTCGAAGGTGGGGGAAGGGGAAGTGGAGGAAATTAGAGGGGGATAAATGGTGATGGGCGAGTCTTGGCTTGGGATGGTGAACACACAACATTGTGGGCAGGTGATGTGTTGTAGAACTGTGCACTTGAAACCTCTATAATTTTGTTAACTGGTATCACCCTAATAAATTCAATTTAAAAGAAGAAAAAGAACATAATTCCTATCTACTACTGTGACTTGATGTGCAAGTCAGCTGGCTTTCTATGTAGGATGAAAGATTAAAAGACAAAGGATGTGAGAGGCAATGTCTTTATTATTTCAAGACCCATGAGTCAACCACAGAGAGCTGTATTAACTAAGGTTAAAACTATTAAGACATCATTAACATCTGAAAATATGATGTGCCCAACTTTTACTTATAGATAAACAATTATTTACTGATTTTATTAACTGCATAGTTGGTTAGACTTTAAATTATATTACTGCAGGAAAATTTTACAGCTGACAACACCTCACTCATAAGAGACCATACTGATTATTGAGATAAATAATTTTACATTTTCTGTTTTTAGTGAAGCGGGGAAAAAACCCTTTCTAATGATGAAATGTAACCCTAGACTTCTAACTCCTCATATCACATAGACACTATTTTTTTTTTTGAAATAGCTTGAGAAGGATAGGAGTTAGCTCTTCTTTGAATGTTTGGTAGAATTTGCCTGTGGCCATCTGGCCCAGGGCTTTTGTTTGTTGGGAGTTTTTTGATAACTGTTCTGATCTCATTTGTTATAATCAATGTATTTAGGTTTTCTGATTATTCCAGATTGATTTTTGAAAGATTATATTTTTCAAGGAATTTGTCCATTTTACCTAGGTTGTCTAATTTTTTGGCATGCAGTTTTTTATAATATTTTCTTACAATCCTTTGTATTTCTGCTGTGTCCATTGTTACTTATCCACCCTCCTTTCTAATTTTATTTATTTGAGTCCTTTCTCTTTTTTTCTTGTTGAGTCTGGCTAAGGGTTTATCAATCTTGTTTACTTTTTCAAAGAACCAGCTCTTGGTTTCATTGATCCTCTGTATTGTTGTTGTGGTTTTTTTTAGTCTCTATGTCATTTATTTCCACTGTGATCTTTATTATTTCCTTCCTTCTACTTCCTCTAAGCTTTACTAGCTATTCTTTTTCTAGTTTTTTTAGTTGCAGGATTAAGTTGTTTATTTGAACTTTTTCTAGCTTCTTAAGGTATGTCTGTAATGCTATGAACTTCCCTCTCAGGAATGCTTCTGCTGTGTCCCACAGATTTTGAGTTGTTGTACGCTCATCTTCATTTGTTTCAAGGAAATTTTTTATTTCTTCCTTGATCTCATTGTTGACCCATTAGTTTTTTAATAACATGCTGCTTAGTTTCCAAGTGTTTTTCAGTTTTCCTATTGTTGTTGATTTCTAGTTTCATGCCATTGTGTTCAAAGAAGATGCTTGATATGGTTTCAATCTTCTTAAATTTGTTAAGACTTGTTTTATGCCATAATATGTGGTCTATCCTAGAGAATATACCATGCACACTTGAGAAGAATGTATATTCTGCTGCTTTAGGGTGAAAGGTTCTGAAGATATCTATTAAATCCAGTTTATCTAGTATGTCCCTTAATTCTACTGTTTCTTTGTTAATTTTCTTTCTTGAGGATCTACCCATTGATGTTAGTGAGGTATTGAAATCCCCTACTATTATAGTATTGCTGTTGATCTCTCCCTTTATGTCCATCAAAACCTGCTTTATATATTTAGGTGCTCCTATATTAGGTGCATAGATATTTATAATGGTTTTCTCTTTCTGTTGGATTGCTCCCTTTATCATTATGTAGTGACCTTCTTTATCCCTTACTATAGTCTTTGTTTTAAAGTCTATTTTGTCAAATATAAGTATTGCTACCCCAACTTTTTTTTCATTTCCATTTGCATGAAATATTTTTTCCATCCTTTTACTTTCAGTCTATGTGTATCTTTTGTTGTGAGGTGGGTCTCCTGTAAACAGCATATGTACAGATCCTGTTTTCTTATCCATTCAGCTACCCTATGTCTTTTGATTGGAGCATTTAATCTATTTACATTTAAGGTTATTATTGATATGTAGTTGCTTACATTTTTTTCTTTAAATCTATATTCTTCTTTTAATATATATATATATATATATATATATATATATATATTCCCCACACACACACTTTGTTCTGTCTACTGCAGGCCTCTTAATATTTCTTGCAGCATTGGTTTGGTTATGATGAATTCCTTGAGTGTTTTTTTGTCTGGGAAGCTTTTCATTTCTCCTTCAATTTTAAATGATAGTCTTGCTGGATAAAGAAGTCTTGCTTGTAGGTTCTTGTTCTGCATTACTTTGAATATTTCTTGCCAATCCCTTCTGGCTTCAAGTGTTTCTGTTGAGAAGTCAGATGTCATCCTTATGGGCAGTGGTCCCCAACCTTTTTTGGGCCATGGACCGGTTTAATGTCAGAAAATATTTTCACGAACCGGCCTTTAGGGTGGGACAAATAAATGTATCACATGGCCGAGACAAGTGTCAAGAGTGAGTCTTAGATCAGTGGTCCCCAACCCCAGGCCGTGGACTGGTACCAGTCCATGGGCCATTTGGTACTGGTCCACAGAGAAAGAATAAATAACTTACATTATTTGTTTTATTTATATTTAAGTCTGAATGATGTTTTATTTTTTTTAAATGACCAGATTCTGTTACATCCATCTAAGACTCATTCTTGATGCTTGTCTCGTAAGTTTGATAATTATATTTTTAAATATCACAGTTTTTATGCCAGTCGCATAATTTTATTTTGTGCATTTATTCGTCCCACCATAAAGGCCAGTCTGTGAAAATATTTTCTGACATTAAACTGGTCCATGGCCCAAAAAAGGTTGGGGACCACTGTATTAGATGGATGTAAGAGAGGGAATCTGGTCATTTTTTTAAAATAAAACATCGTTCAGACTTAAATTTAAATAAAAAGGAAATAATGTAAGTTATTTTTTCTTTCTCTACGGACCGGTACCAAATGGCCCACAGACTGGTACTGGTTTGCGGCCCAGGGGTTGGGGACCACTGCTTATGGGTGTTCCTTTGTAGGTGATTGACTGTTTTTCTTTTACAGCTTTTAATATTTTTTATCTCTTAGCTTTAGTATTTTGATTATGATATGTCTTGGTGTGGGTCTCTTTGGGTTCTTTTTTAATGGGGTTCTCTCAGCTTCTTGAATTTGTGTGACTCTTTCCTGCATCAATTTAGGGAAATTTTCATCTATAATTTCTTCAAAGAGCTTCTCTAGTCCTTGTTCTTTCTCTTCTCCTTCAGGAGCCCCTATTATGCAGATATTGTTTCTCTTCATGTTGTCACAGAGCTCTCTTAGGGTTTCCTCCAACTTTTTGATCTGCTTTTCTGCTTCCATGTTTTCACTTATCCTGTCCTCTAAGTCCCTGATTCGATCCTCTGCTTCATCCAGCCTGCTTTTAATTCGTTCTAGTGTAGTCTTTATTTCTGATATTGTGTTTGTCATTTTTGTTTGGTTCTTCTTTATGATTTCTGTATCCTTTTTGATGCTTACAATTTTTTTATTGAGGTGTTCATTAAGTCCATTCATTGTAGCTTTGAAATCCTTAAGCATCTTAACAATCATTATTTTATACTCTGCATCTGGTAATTTGATTACTTCTGATTCATCCAGAACTTTTTCTGAGGACTTATCTTGTTGAAGCATATGACTTATGCTTCTCTTCCTACCCATTATTCTCTGTATGACTTGTAGACTTCTTGCAGTTGTCAACACTACTTTTTAAAGCCATTCTGGGAACCAATTAACTGAGAACCTACTATGTACCAGACAATCTGTTAAGTGTTTCAGACTAAAGAGATAAACAAGATAAATCTTCTGGCCTTGAGGAATTTATAATCCACTGAATAAAATCCATGGTGGAATATATTTTTCATGTACATAGATACTGTTCTGTTTACATAGTTTTTGTCTTTTTGTAGAAAATAGCTCTTACATCTGTCTAGAAGTGCACATTTCCATATTGGCATGAAGTGTCATTTTTTGAGTTATGCAAAAAAACACAGGTTTTCATTGCATGCCAATAGAAAGAATCCTACTAGATATAATATTTAAAGAACTTCCTAGGAATCTGAAGCTGAAAAAGTAAACTACTAAATGTTACAAAAGTTCTAACTCATCCCTAAACCCTTCATATAAACTGAAGAATGAACCAGAGGGCTAAACTGGTAGCTCTGAAGCTCTATGTGTTTGCTGTTATTGTTAGTATAATAAACAGGGGCTGTTTCTAAAGCCCTGCTCAAAAAGCTTTTCTGCTTACATACTTCTGTGAGTCTGAAAAAAAAAGTTTCAGGCCTATGTTGGACATAGTTTGGATTCTGCTAGTCTTTTGTCATTACTGTAGATAATCTCTCACATGTAAGATGCCATTGGAATTGCAACCATGATGGATTTGACAATGATTTATTTTAGAACTATACAACTGATGTGTCATAATTAATTTTCAAAGTATTGATCAACATTTTGTACTGTTACAGTTAAAGGAGATGAAGAAATTTCTTTTTAATCAAAAATTCTCTTTTGGGTGAATTAAATGAGTTCAGTTTATTCAGCCCAGTTAGCTCAGGTTGTCTTAAAACTGTCATTGTTTCAGCAATATTGATGAAGCCTGTAACTTTAGCTAAAAAGAAGTACAGCATAACGATATAATTAAGAAGGAAGGGCTAAAGAGTATTTAGCTAAACAGCAGTTCAATATTTTGAGCCCTAATATCCCAGTGGATAAAAGCAGGAATGAACTGCATGATGCAATTAATGACCCAGACTTTGAATATAATGAAAATAAATCAGTTGAATATTTTTCAGTGTATCCTGTGATAATTAAGTGATAATTGACCTTTAAAGATCACTGGTATCAGGCACAAAAAATAAGCATCAGAGATTGAAAATCTTGATTTTAGAAGCAAAAGTTTTTCCAGGTTAAAATGTAGATACAGGTATGTGATATATAAACACAGACTGATCCTAGCAAGGTCAATGGCAAGGTCTGTATTTTACCCACGTAACACATGGTGCTGATGGTCATCCCAGCAGAGATTCATGAATCCAAGACTCAGAATCCATCAGCTACAGACCTCTGCTAGCTGTGAGAATTACAACCCTTGGTAGACTAGGACCTAATGAGCTCTTTGCAGATTCCATATGACTCCAAACAGAAGAACACACAGAGGAAAACATTAAAAGAATCAGAGGGGAATAAATGGAAGGGCCAAAGGACCCTCAAGCCCAAAAGGATAGAAAGATGAGGGAAGAGACTGAGACAGAATAAGAAAGATATTTTCTTTTGGGGTTTGAAGAAAATAATGCCTTACATGTAAATGTTCATTCTTTCCTGATCAATGTGCATGAGTTTTAAGCATCAAGAAAAAGAAGTAATGATGTGCTTATTAACTGTCAACCTCTGATGCCCTGAGAAATTCCTAGAAAGTCTGAGAATCACCAGAAAAGTTATCGCCTATTCCCAATTTGCCCCAGGAATGCCTTAATCAGTAACTTTTAAAATAAATAAAAGATAATTTACTATTCAATAACCATATATTCAGTCTTATTACAAGTATCATAATGTCAGGAAACTGATTGCTATTGATTTTATAAGCATTTGAATCTGTTTAAATATAGTTTTTACTCTTTAAGTGGAAAAAAATAATATGCTTCTTGGTAATGCTACCCATTATTTATCAACTCTCCCAACTGGGTCAGAAGGAAATATCAAAGGTCCTGACAGAGGGCAAAACAAAAGTAACGGGGAGATGAGGACCATAAGTAATATGGTCCTAATCCATGAAATATGCCGGCCCCTTTGAACCCAGCTGCTTAGCAAAAAGGTCATCCAAGTTGTGACCAAAAGATAATTCAGTCACACTGCAGGTTTCACTTCACTGTTCAACGTCATTTCGTTTCAGACTGAACCCGGATAGCTCCAAGGCAGAGTTTGGTCCTGACTGGTGTTCAGTGGTGAGGAAGTCACATAGCAATATGTTCCCATGAGAGGACATGCTGTGATGTGAGGGCATTTATTGCATTATGTCTTCAAGGGCTCTTTGGGGAAGTTGCTATGACTCTCCATGAACAAAATACAGGAGGTTCCCACCTAAAACACAACTTTCAGAAAAACTTAATTAGCAGAAGATTATGAGAAAAATGGAGACATAAGGAGACTCAACTATTATACCTATAGGCACCTTGAAATAAGTCTTGTTTCCATTTTTCCTGATTAACTAGGCTTCTCTTTTTAGTGCACTGTTTATTTTGGTAAAATAGTGTAGTCGTTTAGTAGGTACTTGGCATCTGTTCTGTATTTAGTAACTTGGATAAACCCTATAATTGCCTTTAAGAATTTGAAACCTAAAATTATGATATAACCGGACACACATACACACACACACACAAACACACACACACACACACACTTGTGCCCTCCCTGTCCTCTGACTACCCACCTATTCATTATGTATATTCATGGGACCACCTTAAGAACTCTACTTCAAGGAAGTCATATGAAGGCTGGACTCTGAAGCTGTCACTGAATTTGATGCAGAATCAGGGTATATACTTGAAAGTGGAACCCATTTAAGAATGAGAAGAAACCACAGGCAGTATTAGAAAAGATATCCTGGAGATCAAAATCCTTGGGTAAATCATTGAATTCCTTACCTCCTTGGCTATTTGCTCTGAAAAATAAAGCAAAAGATGTCATCCCCTTCCCTCATCCACTTGGCTTCCAACTCTTTCCTTGCCACTTGGCTTAATAGCCAACAACAGAACTGATTAGGAAAGGAAAAACTTGGCCACATTTGCTGCAATAAGAGTTCTGGCACCCACCTCTCTCAGCTGACAAACCCCAAGTGTTTATGTCATCACTAAAGTCTGTGAAATACTGAGTGGCTGTCAATAGGGTCACACCCATTTTTCTCAGCCTAATGGCATGTTTATTTAACCAAAGTCCATATTTGGGAGCAGTAAGCAAGTTAAAAATGCCATAGAATAGCAGATAATTTTTAAAGGGCTCTGCAAGCATAAGGCTATGTAAACACAACTTCATGTGTTGAGATGGATTATAGCCAACCTCTGATAGCCCTGCACAGTGTTTACTGTATTCCCACACATAGTCTCATTTGACCCTTGCAACAACCTTGACACACATCAGCCTAAATAGTTGTTATACCTGTTTCACAGCTCAGGAAACTGAGTCTCAGAGAAGTTCAAGTTGTTTTCCTAACATCGCAATTCTAAGCAGTAAGGTCTATATTTAGAGCTCCAGTTTTCTGACTCCAGAACCCATTTTCCTTTTATTATGTTTTTCTGCCTTCAACTAAATATATATAAACCATTACATTAGGGACAGACTTTCAAAACAACAAGCATTTTGCTGGTTTTCAAAAAGCTATCAGCAACTGCACAGAACCCTAAACTCTGGAAGATTTGGCAAAAGACCAGACGTGAGGCCAAGGCATTTCATAACTAAAATCCCTAGGGTCTTCACTCCTAAACTTGACCTCACTAGCCAAAAAGCTTCTCAGTTGTTTTGTTCAATATATGCCATAAAATTAGTTGGAGAAATGTAAATCCTCAGACATCAAGAAAATCACCAAATTCTACAGGTAACATTTTATTACACTTGCTTTACCACATATCTACCTTTCTGCTCATCTATCTATCCAACCAGCAATATCAATTATTCTTCTGAAGTGGCAGATATCCATAAACTTTACCCCTAAACAGTTCAGCATGTGTATCATTAACGAGAATTCAGTATTTACTTATGGTTCTCTCTCTCTCTCTCTCTCTCTCTCTTTAGGTAAAATTTTAATATAATCAAATGCACAAATCTTAAGTGTACCATTCAATGAGTTTTGTCAAATGTATACACCCATGTAATTCAAAGCTTCCTCTATAGAGTGTTAGCCTCACCCAGAAAGTTTTCTCCCCTCATACCATTTCCCAGTCAATTCCCTCCCACACTGTCGACAGTGACAAATTCTAATATTGGTCACTGTCGATTAGTTTTATCTGTTTTACAACTTCATATAAATGCTGTCATACAGAATCTACTCTTTATGTTAAGAATGTTTCACTCAAGATCATGTTTTAGAGATTCGACCTTGTTGTTTCATGTGTCAGGAGTATACTCCTTTTCATTGTTGGTAATTACTCTATTGTAGTAGTATAAATTAATGTCTTATCCACTTTCCTCTTGAGAGAGATACCTGACTTGTTTCCAGTTTTGAGTTATTCTAAATAAATCTACTATGAATACTCCTGTAGAAATCTTTTTGTCAAATTTTTCATTTCTCTTGGATAATTATCTAGAAATGGAATTGCCAGGACATAAGGCAGGTATATGTTGAGTTTTATAAGAAACTTCCAGAACTATTGAATATTTTCAAAGGAATTGTACTATTTTAACCCCCACCAAAATAGTTCATGAAAGTCTCTGCTGCTCCACATCGTCATTGATATTTGGCATGGTCGATCTTCTTTGAATTACAAAATAAGAATACTCACAATAAAAAATGTTTCCGTCTTTGACGGATGATTTAGGTGATATCTATACACATGGAGTCCTATTACTATAATCACTTTAGGTTCCTTAAGCCACATGATTAAGACATTATATCCTAATTCTCATCCTTAAGGAGCTGACTGAAAGATTTATAGTTTGGCAGTTATTTTAAATGTGTCCGCATTAAACTTGAGCTCTAAATTGCTGGACTATTGTTGAAGTTCATTTTTAGAGTGTTTTCCTATGAATACTAAGGCTTTCAAAATAATCAACATGATCAGTTTAGCTCTTAACTTCTGCTCATAAAAAAAAACAAAACACATGATTACAACCTAGCCACTACCTCATAGAATTTCTTGGACAGAACTGAATATCAATCATTTCAAGAGTGAGTCTTATAGATGTAAGCTTGAAGAAGAGTAAATCATTGTAGACTACGCTTAAGTAATATGTGGTCAAGTTAACTTCCAAGTTAAGTTGCTGTCAGTTCCTGGAAGAAATCCATAGGCCTAGTTTTACTTTAATGTAAATCTTTCCTTAGGCTTTATAATTTATCCCTAGGAAGTTTCAAGCTCTTACGTTGCTGTTTTCTTGGCTTTTCTTTCATTCTCCATGCTCTGGCTTTTGCTTATTTCTTATGAAAATAACCTAAATGGTCTTACTGCTTCTCAAAAATGTATTTCAGTTCACTACTTATAACAACAGACGTATTATAACCCACTTGACAATTTGTCTTTTAATGGACCTTTAGTAATTAGTAATGCAGCTTAGTGCTCTAAAGTGGGAGAAATACATACACATCTCGAGGCTAATGTAACCTGGTCAAGGCATCATGAAACACTGACAAGAAAGATAACTTTTCCAATGCTCTTTAACCAGCTTCTCTCTTTTTCTATACTTCAATTTTCCAAGACATCAAAGCATAATCTGTGAGTATATGCATGAATTTTTTAACCAGGAAATTTGAAATGCAACTTAGCATCAATTCATTTTTGTTTGACAGATTCTATTTCTGGTGATACCCATTTTGTTTCTTTCTATAGCAGTGAGAATGGATGAAATGGTATCACAGTTTCTGGAATCGCCATTGGTTACAGGGGCATTAAGGAGATGGCACCTGAGGAAATGTTAGGAATTAGGCGTCTTAATCTCTGTTTCGATTTGCCTTTTCACAGAAGCACTTAATACATTGCTTTATCTCTAAAACATTGCTTTATCTCTCTCTCTCTCAATCTCTCTCTCTCTCTCTCTCTAGCTATAAAATAATAAAATATGCCAGCTCTGAAGAAATGTTAATACGGTAGTCATTTCTTTAAATTACATAAAATGTCATCTATATATATATATGAAGTTTGCATATTTTTGGAACTAAGCCACTAGGCACATATTATATACTTCTGAAAATAAGACTATTCCATGGCTTGGAATGATACCATACTGGCTGATTGTCCCACTCATCAAATGTACAATACTTACAACAGATTTATTATAGGGGTTTTTTTCATCAGCATATGAGCCACCAGGGTCAATGTTATGCGTAGGTGAAAACAGGCAGAAAAGACTGGGACGATGAAGCAGCATAGAAGAAACCTGCTTGCCTTTAAATACTTTCCCTCTAACCTGACTGTGGGATGAGAACTATCTTAATTTTTTTTTATCAAAAGCAGTGTATGAGCAGGTAATATACAGGATGACTTTTGACTACACAAACCATCAATGCCCATTATGCCTTCAGAGTCCAGCAGGGCCAAGAGGGGATGGGACACAGAGACACTGTGAAATGCCGAGATGATGTAAAATAAGGAGAGGATGCATGCATGGTGAACGTGGATCTGCAGTAGCGTGAGGGTGGAAGGCACCAATGGGAGGAAGTGCAGAAAGAAAATCTGGGACTGTTTGCCAAAGACAGACTGGCTTCCAGTGTTGGCCTAGGGCTGGACCCAGGAGACACAAATGAGAAAATAATGTAATCTCTTATTTTCAGATAAAGCCCCATTTTGTATATAAGCTCTTTTGAGTCACTTTGTTCTTTCTGACACAGGGAAGACATCGGATGACTGTGCATGTCACTGGTACTGAAAGAAAAATTTTGCATTTTCTTGTGTTATGTAAGCCATACAGTTAGACACACTATGGCTCATCTACTAAAGAAATATTGAAAAGGAAAATTGTTATAAAGTGCTGTGTAAATACAAATTTTTTTTGCTCTGATTCCAGAAGTTAAAAATTGAAGCCTCCATTTTTTTTCCTAATAATTACCTAGACATTTTGCCACTGACCTGCTTTACAAAGGAATCAAATTCAAATACTGAATTAATTAATCAGATTTCATTGCATCTTAAATGAATCAGGATAGAACTAAAGATAACACATTAGGACAATTGGCCACGTTCACTTTTTGATTTCTTCCATTTCAAATCTACTCCTGAACTTTATTTTAGCCCTTTTGTTTAGTTTGCTCTATTCAACACATGCTAATTTACTTGCATAAAAAAGATTTTTATTGACTGCTAACTCCTCTCAATCAAAAAATAAAAGTGGTCACTCCATGTTTTATCATATTCACATTTATGTATTTTGTTGTAGTTAATAGAGAAAGGCTCTAGGACTTTAGAAAAAATTTTAAAACATATGTTCATCATTTATTTAGCATTAGACTGTTAAGCATAATTATGAAACTTTTCTTTTTCTTTTTCATAAAAATTTTATTTTCTCATTAAAAACATTGGACTTCTCATAAATTAACCATAGCAAACAATAAAGAAATATCCTTCAAACTGAGACAAAAGTCCTTGATAAAAATAATTTGTATCATGGTTTCTAATCATATTATGTTAGGGTCTTAGTATTAAAGAATAATCTTATTACTAGCAATTGAATAGCCCTTTATTTGTTTCTCTGAAATTAGGAGTTTTTAATCTCTTTTTCACAGGATAGAATATTTTTATGGTTTAAATATATTTTGAAATTTGTTCCAACACTGAAATTGAAAATATCTGGTATTTTCAATTACTTAACACATTTATGATTTTAATATCCCAGAAGAAATCTGCTTCTAAAGGGGGGAAGAAATGAAGAGCTATTAGTCAGAAAGACACTTACATAAGAACTATGACATTGGTCGTTGGTTTGAAAGCAGGAAGTCTTAAATTTTAGACTCAAAGCTTAAAGAGGCTTTATTGAGCATTTTTTTCCCCTCTCAGAGCTCAGACAAATGACTGATGAGTGAAATCCCGAGAATGTTCACAGCTTTTCTCTTTCATTCTGCTGCAGCCCGGAAGATGGTGAGATCCATCCAGAAATCTGTCGGCTTTATATCCAGCTGCAGTGCTGCTTAGAAATGTACACAACAGAGATGCTAAAGTCCATATGTCTGCTGGGGTCTCTTCAGCTTCATCGGAAAGGTATCTACATGTCGTATATTGCCAGAACCCCTGAGGAATGTTAAACAAAAGCTCATCTTTTGCAAAATATGTATCTGCACTAGATGTCTAGCTACACACAATTAGAAAGGATGTAAATGTTTAGGAAATGTTTGATATGAATTAATAAAAGAACCATATTACCTGACCAGGCAGTGGAGCAGTGGATAGAGCATCCACCTGGGATGTAGAAGACCCAGGTTTGAAACCCCGAGGTTGCCAGCTTGAGCACAGGCTCATCTTGCTTGAGCATGGGATCATAGACACAACCCTATGGTCGCTGGCTTGAGCCCAAAGGTCGCTGGCTTGAAGCCCAAGGACACCTGGCTTGAGCCCAAGGTCACTCGTTTGAGCAAGGGATCACTGGTTCGGCTGTAGCCCCCTGGTCAAGGCACATATGAGAAAGCAATCAATGAACAACTAAGGTGCCACAATGAATAACTGATGCTTCTCATCTCTCTCCCTTTCTGTCTGTCCCTTTCTCTGTCTCTCTCTGTCTCTGTCTCTCTCTCTGTCTCTCTCTCTCTCTCTGTCTCGCCTTGAACAGAAACTGTGGTATAAACAGTTCTCAAATTATTATCATATTTTACCACTTGTGACTTTGGTTAGATCAGAACAGGCATCAAAATATACGTAATGATCTTACTAGTCTAGTAAATGCTATCCAAGATTGCTGCTATTTCTTAAATGAATTCAGTTGCAAAAAGACAAATTACAGATTGTATCCCAAAGATTTAAAAATAGGAGAAGCTCAACAAATAATAGATAAGCATATTAGTAATAGATAATCTCATTATCAGGCTTAAATTATAAAGGGACTATATTGGCAGAAATGACTGATGCCTCCTGTTGTGGTTGTGGCTTCAGTGTGGTTTGATCAGTCTACTGACTCCCATTCTCAGTGATGTTCTGCCTTCTCTGGCTTTACCCTAAGACTACCTTCCCCCACATTAGCAATCTGATTGCAACAGTTCCAGTAATAACATCTGCATATCACAGGATCCCTAAAAAGACAGAGCTTCTCACCACTACAGACTAGCAAACATCCTAAACTTTATTCTAATTGGACTAGGTCAGATCATGGGTCTACACTTGAACCAATCAGCGTAGCCAGAAGGATGGAATATACCGACTGGTTTAGGCAATCAAGGCCCATTCCTGAAACTAGCAAATGGTCAACCCTACCCAACTGATGGCAATCACATGATGTGAGAGGGTGGAATGGAGTGAATGCTGGGAGAAAGCCAAAAGTTTCATTACTGGAGGATGGAACCTACATTTTCTTCACTAACTCATCAAATAATTATTGAGAACTTTCTGAATGCAAACATTTTGCACTTGAGCTCAGGAGAATAGAGGGTACACAGAATAAAATACTTGCCTATAATTTAAATTCACAAGTAGATAACATCAATAAACTGATACTCAGGAAAAATCTTGTAGAAAGGGTCTTACTTGACCTAGACTGTGAAGATAAAGTTCAAGTAGCAAAGGATAAAGACATTTCAGGTGAAGGAGCAAAGTAGAGATTTGATCTCAAATGAGCATGCAATTGAGGGGGGAACTAAATGATATGATAAAGTACTTGTGAAACTCAACACCTAGGTATCACACAGCAGAGCTGAAAACAGGATTATGCTATGCTCCAAAGAGAGAACATTTTCTCCATATACAATTATTGCTTCTTTTTCTTTACATTCAAAAGGCTGATCTTTTAGGAGTTTCTGTCTTTATTTCTGTTACTAATACAAATGAACATGTTTGGAGAGATTAGCTCTTGACACTCCTGAAGCCTGATCAGAAAATTGAGTATCAGACACACTGATGACATCCAAACACGTTGTCATAGCCCAGTGTCTTTACTTGTTCTCTCTCTCTCTCTCTCACTCATACACATACACACACACATGTTCATACATGACACACATACAGAGTACAGAACTTTCATTCTTTTTTTTTTTTGTATTTTTCTGAAGTTGGAAACAGGAAGGGAGTCAGACAGACTCTCGCATGCGCCTAACCGGATCCACCCAGCATGCCCACCAGGGGGCAATGCTCTGCCCATCTGGGGCGTTGCTCTGTTGCAACTGCAACCAGAGCCATTCTAGCGCCTGAGGCAGAGGCCATAGAGCCATCCTCAGCGTCCGGGCAAACTTTGCTCCAATGGAGCCTTGGCTGCGGGAGGGGAAGAGAGAGACAGAGAGGAAGGAAAGGGGGAGGGGTGGAGAAGCAGATGGGCACTTCTCCTGTGTGCCCTGGCTGGGAATTGAACCCGGGTCTTCTGCACACCAGGCCAATGCTCTACCACTGAGCCAACCAGCCAGGGCCAGAACTTTCATTCTTTTGAACCATGGTTGGATGGTAGTTTTCTCTCCAGGTCTTCATTGGCCTGTGATACTTCATGCCCATGTTGCCACTGGAACTGCTCTTGTTGATGACATGGTCTTAACACCCAGTGACCTCCACTCTCACTCCCACTCTAACTTCTCAGTTTGCCACCTGGTCTCCTTCTGCCATCCACTCCTACTTTTTGTCTTTTCATCATTGACTTTTGAAAGGAAAACTCTTGTCTACCAGCTCTATTTAAAAGTAAAATAGGGTTCCTACATCCAGATTTCTTCCTTACTGTATTTGGTGTTGAGCATACAAATAAAAAACATATCACCTCTTAACTGATCAGCTCATTTAGTCATCATTATCTTCTCTCTTCTTTGTCAGCATCTGACCTGCTTCCTTCCCTTCCTCTTTTAAAAATAATAAACTCTGCTCCCTGCTCTAGTGCCGAACTTATATACAACTCCAAAAAGAATACACCTTATCTAGTGGTATCTCTGATGTGGCCGTAAGCTAGGGAAGGGGCCTATCTCATGACCTCATTAAGTATTTTAAGAAATCAATGCACCACAAGTCACCAAGTATCCAAGTTATAAACTTTTCTTTTTTCTTTTATTGATTTAACACATATATAAGCCACTCCAATATATTATTAGTCATCCTTGAATTTGACCTTATACCCCAACTTTAGTAATTTATAATTCATGTTGATTATTAACTTTCCTAAACATCTCTTTAATCTTCTGTCCATATCTACTCTTAGGCCACTACAGATTTATCCCCCTGCCTTCCATCTTCAGAGAGAGAGAGAGAGAGAGAGATCAAATAGTCCTTAGAGTCCTGGGGGAATAATGACTCTCATTCTAGCCTGTAACACTCGTAATTTCTTTCTGTTTAGAATCCCTTCTTGATATATTTCTTTTAATGTTATTATAGAAACTGGGGTTTTGATAACATTTAGGTTATCTAATTTTTTCTCCCTCTGTGAGTACTACAGGCTGGTCATTTTCCTCTTTTTTACTATTTCTTTTCCATCAAGTAAAGAAAAAGAATTTTAATTGAATCATTAAGTTTGACTCAATAAGAGTCTCTGGTCAATTTTTCTTTGAGATTAAATACGAAAAACAAATTGGTTCACAGTTATTTTTATTTCTAATCACCTCCCTGGCTGCCAACAAAGGTCCAGCAAGTATTGTATATCACATTTAGTTTTACTGTTTTATTGAGTAGTGTAAAGCCAGGAGCCGCCATCACGGCCATTCACATGCAGGTTCACATTGGATTCGGACAGTTGGTAAAGAAACAACGGAGCCATGAACTGGTGGGCCATTATTTTTAATCCTAGCTTGCACCCAGTGGGCAAGTAAAAACACACACTGGGCTCCAAAATCCACTCATTCAGCGCTCACAAAGCTACTGACTTATCCGAGTTTCCTAGAATCAAAGGTTTCTAGCTCACCAGACTTATTCACCTCTGTTCCCCAACTCCTTCTTTCTCCCAGATACAAACTCTGCTCAAACTGGCTTTTCCTTCAGCACTCCGCCATCTTGGCTGCTTCTCCTGGCCTTCTCCACATGGCCTTTCTCTGCTCTGTTCTCTAATGCTAATCTCAGGAACCGCGAGAGCAAGCTCTCAGTCTGCGCCCATTTTATAGTGTAGAAATCAAAACCTTTAATCCAATATACAAAATAGGGAAGTCCCTAATACAAAGTCACTTATCTGAGGTATGATGGGATTGTACCACCCCACATCAAAAAGAGTGGGAAAGGCTTAGTCCTAAAACCAAGCCCCAGACTATAAGGATCCTGCCTGCCCACAGCCCGCCCCCAACACACATTAATATCACCTGGGTGACAGCTTCCATGTGGGCAGCGCCATCTTTAACAAAGTGAGCATAATATATTTTATCTGCCCAACAAGTAGCCATGAGTATAGTCTTTGGAGGGCACACAAGGTCACTACAGACACAAAGAGTATGGCTTTTTTCTGGGAAAAATAAGCCTCAAATCATTTAAAAGTTCAAGAAAGTGAGCATAAATTTAGTAATGAAGATTGTCCTTTTCTCCCAATTAAGCAAATCACAATTATCCTTAGTCCTTAACAATATCTTTAGTGAATCTTCATATGTTTTGCATATATAATGCTTCCAATTTTTGCTGGCTCATAAATTTGATTGGTACAATCTATTACTTGGAAATCTTTTCCACTTCACAACATCATGCTATTGCTAAAGAAATGAAGAAAAACAGCACTAAAATGATTTTCTTTTTTTTTAATGGCCAACAAAATTAAATTAAATAACCAAAATGTGAGTTAAATTCACATTTAATAATGGTTATTGGGTTATCCCATGCAGAGTGTTGTTCTGAAAAACTGTGTTTGTTTTAAGATGATAGACGGGAATCATTTGGGGGCATTTTGTAGTTTCATTTTCTAACCCTTTAAGTTGTAGATTGGACCATTACATGACAAAGTCTAATTTCTATGTTTATAGTGAAAAACAGTGGCTCTCATTCGTTCACAGTTAGGTTGGTAGGAAATCTTTTCCTATAATTGAGTCCATGTATCACATTGACCATTATTGCCTGTTTCCTGCCACCAGATGAAATGAGATTGCAGGCTTCATTCACTCCATTGGCAGAAAGTGGAGTCAGGTTTCTGAGAATATTGACTGATCCTCCTCTTGTGGCCGTGGCTTTTCTCTCTCACAATCTCTCCCCATTCAATCAGTTTTGGCAACATTCCCATTCTGAAAGGAGCTGAGATGACAGAGAACTTCCGGGCGACTCCCCTTCATGGATGACCTTGCCCTTTCCATCCTTGTTCTCATCTCACCTTGCTTGTTGGTGCCTCTCTGGCTCTGTTCTGCCTCTCTGCCACAATTTACAGCCAAATTGTCCCCAGGTCTTTTGAGGGTATCCCATTTTCTCATCCTGCCCCCAAAATAAGAGGTTCTCTCCCTGAAATGTGTCACTATGATAAAGAGTACAAATATTAAAAAAAATAAACAAATAAAAAAAACCATGCAGAGGAAATGTAATCACAAAAGGGAAAGAATAGAGAAATGTTAAAAGTTGAAAAATCTTAATTCACAATCTATTGGGAGCTGAGAACTTGACAGACTCTAATGAGAAAGTAATGAACGATCACCCATCAAAATCCGGGATGAACACAAAACAAAAAGCACACTATGAGCAGTGAGGACTCCAATGTACTCAGCCCCATATTAAGCAAAGGAAATCACCCACGCCAAGAAAAGAAACAAGCAACATAAAGACCAAAATGGAAGATAGCCACAAATAAAAATCTTATTATTTTCCAATGTAATGAAGCAATTGATACTAAAATAGAACAGTAGGTTAGAAGAAATGAAGCTGAATAAATCTTAAAATAGACTATGATTCAAATTCTGAGTGGAAACAAGCATTTATTCTTTGAGCAAGTATTTACTGAGCACCTAGCATATGTAAGGCACTGCTGGGGGTGCAGTGATTTGGCTGAGGAAATCCTTTGTGTACTCTATAGTTTAGTGCAAAGAAATAGTTTTTAAAAATGTTCTAAAAATCACAAATGATGATAAGTGTACTGTCAATAATGAAAATAGAATGGGTGGTATAATAATTTAGTGACTGGATGTTTTAGAAGAGATGGTCAAACTCTTTGAGGAGATAGCATTTAATCTGAGATTTAAACAAGATGACGCAATCTCATAAATATTAGTATCTAATGCAAAAGACCCAAGACCAGAACACACTTATACTGAAAAATATAAACATGACCAACTTCTAAAAGCTAAGGGTGACCTAAAACCATCTCTTACTATTCTATCTTCATGTCTTCATATACAGAACACTTAGTAGGATACCATATTCATCACCTGTTTTTTTTTTTTTTTTTTTGCATTTTTTTTTTTTGCATTTTTTCTGAAGCTGGAAACAGGGAGAGAAAGTCAGACAGACTCCCGCATGCGCCCGACCGGGATCCACCCGGCACGCCCACCAGGGGCGACGCTCTGCCCACCAGGGGGCGATGCTCTGCCCATCCTGGGCATCGCCATGTTGCGACCAGAGCCACTCTAGTGCCTGAGGCAGAGGCCACAGAGCCATCCCCAGTGCCCAGGCCATCTTTGCTCCAATGGAGCCTTGGCTGTGGGAGGGGAAGAGAGAGACAGAGAGGAAGGCGCGTCGGAGGGGTGGAGAAGCAAATGGGTGCTTCTCCTGTGTGCCCTGGCCGGGAATCGAACCCGGGTCCTCCACACGCTAGGCCGAAGCTCTACCGCTGAGCCAACCGGCCAGGGCTTTCATCACCTTTTGTCAAAGTAGATGTCAGCGGAGCAGCAGAATAAAAGGATTGATAATAGCTTCTACCGACTGCATACCTTCTACTTGCCAGGTGCTTTATACATGATATCTCATTTTATCCTTAAGTGTCATTGCCCCCATTTTACAGATAAAGAGCCTGAGCCTGAGAGAGGTAACTTGCCCAAGGTCACACAGCACATTGTTCCCATTGATTGCGTGTGATTGTTCCTCTACGCCAGGCCATTTCCCACTGAGCTACCCTGGAGGAGGGTGAGAGAACACAGCAAATGGAGAAATGAAGAGCAGTAGCACAATGATTGGATTCTATCCACAAATTTGGCTTATTTAGAGATGAGGACACACCCTTCAAATACCATGTTTAATGGATAAAATCTATTATATTTTATTTCTTACCAAAATAACATAGAGTTCAGAGACTTTACTTTTAGGATGAGAGAAAGTTAACTCCATAGACCACTGAGTGATTTATAAAATATTTTACTTTGGTTAAAGAAGTTTAATTTTAAGAAATGACAGTCCTTGGTAAAGTAAAATAAAATAAAACACACCATCTGTGTGATCCAAAAGGAGTATGATTTAGCCTTAGACACCCATTACTGGAAAGCTGAAATGAATCAATTGTACAGTAAACCCATTCTGTCTGTTGTTCTGCTCTACTTCAGAGACCAGAAACGGAGCAGTAAAAGCTTCCTAGAGACAGGCCTCTTCCAATGTATTCCGCACAGTCTGTCTTCTTCCTGGGCTGCAAGGGGCTCCTGTGCATTCCCACTGCCTCTATGGAGCCGCCTCAATGGCCGCTCCTCGGAGAGCAGTGACGGGCCTACGGCGCCATAAGGATCACAGAGGAGGACTTGGGGCTGTGGGGGATAGGGGATGTTCTGTATCTCTTCTGAATTAGCAAATGCTTACTTCCCAGTATATGGGCAAGAATGGAGCTCTGTGTATGATCTAATTATTATTTTCTACTATGTGAATACCTTCTTGCTATAGGATAGAGAAGCATTTGAAACTCTTTCTTTATGTAGGTAAACAACTAAATCAAATGTCATTTCTTTGTTTAAATACATGCTTTTTAGAAACGAGAGCGAAAAAATGGATTATTTAACAAACAGCCTACTTGTCCCCAGTTTTATTCACAGCACATGGAATTAGAAAGCACCTACCAGGTATGAAAATGCATGTGAGTGAAAATAACTATTGGGCTAAGCCTCCATGCCGCTATGTAAGCCGCGAGCATGGTGTTGTCCACAGTCAGCACAAAACCCATCCTGAAAGCCCTCCCTGAGCAGCGTTTGACAGCAGATGAGGTGCCAGGAGGACAGAGGATGTAAGAGACTCGCCTCTGCAGTCAAGGAAATGCTAGTGCATGGATACCTTACTAGCTCAGAGAAGAGTGGCTTGTTTTGTTTTGATTACTGGAAAAATTTATGTAAGTGAATAAAATTGTCTTTTCTGGACACCAGCAGCCACACTCGGGGCCTCAAAAAAAAAAAGACTGTCTATGACAGTGCTTCCCATCGTCACTGGTAGGCTGAAGACAGGCAGGAAAACAAGACGGAATGAAAGTGGGAAAGAGGAAAGAGAAGGAAAACGATGGGAGAAATAAGAGATTGAGAAAAGGAAAGAATGCCCTGGCCAGATAGATCAGTTGGTTAGAGTGTTGTCCCGATGAGCAGAGGTTGCCGGTTTGATCCCCAGACAGGGCACATACAGGAACAGACAGGACAGACTGTTTTCTTTCTTTCTCTCTCTCTCTCTCTCTCTCTCTCTCTCTCTCTCCCTCTCCCCCTCCCCACATTCCTTTCTCTCTAAACTCAATCAACTTTTTTAAAGGAAAACAGTTATCTGGAGTGGAGTGTAAAAGACCCCCCACTCTGGATAGATGACCCCAGCCCAATCTTCGAGGGCCAGTGCCTAGGACCTCTGAGGCTGAATGTGCTCGGTGGTACTCTGGAGGCTGCCCCACAATCAGATGTGTTTTTATTGACCATTTCTCATGAATATAAGAATAACCAGCCTTCCAAACTGGTATGTGCTTCATGGGTGGTTTCCCTTAACATTTCCTCAAACATGCCTATTATATTATGCATAAACAGTCTAAAAATACATAGAAATCCCAAAGGGGCTGGAGACGGAGAGCTTTGCAAGGCCCTGAGAAAAGTGGCCAACTTTTTGATGTCCTAGTTCTGAGCAGTGATGAAGCCAGCTTAATGTGATTTCAAGGTGCTCTTGGCTCTCCTTCTCCCCTACCTTCACCCCCATCTGAGCAAATGTGTGTTCGCTGAGGCCTGAAACCGATTTTTCAAGGGATAAAGTTTTTCATTTCATAAAAAGAAGTGAAAGGATTTTAAATGCATATTTACTTTCTTGATGAAGTAAAACATTGACTTGAAGATACCATTGGAAAGCAGCCTGACCCCCTTTCTTGAGTGCCCACCTGGTGTTAGAGAACAGGCGCTCCATTCTAAGAGCCACTGGTCATAGGGGGGAAGCTGTGGAGGAACTTTTGACCACTGTCCCAGTTTGTACGGTGCTTCTCTGCTGACTCCTTAATGTGGCTCAGAAGCACATTTATGAATTATGACCTTTTATCCTCTCCAGCCTCATCTCTCACCAGCAAGCCCCTCACGTCCCCCCACCACATATACTCTTCCTACCATACTCAGAACATCTTGAACTATTTGGAGGAACCTGAACTTGCAAGTTCTTTCCAGTTGCTTCCTCCGCCTCAAACAGATTAGCCACACTACCCCTCCCTACACCCATCCCTTTCACATGACTTACCTCTATATTTTCTTTGGGTCATAACTTGGAGGAGTTTCTATAGTAAGAAACTTTTCTGGCCTTCCGAGGCTGGGCTGATGCCCACCTAAATGTGTCCACCAAGCATTTCCATGGCACAGATGGTAACATGTGTTGCATTGAGAGATAAATGTGCGGCTTCTTGTCTCTTATCCTCTCTAGATTTAATCACCTTGAGTGTGTTCACCATTGTATCCCAAGCATTTAGCCCACTGCCTGGAGCAGAGTAAAATTTCAATTAATAAGTATTAAACAAGCAAGTGATTTGCTTTTCTTCTGTATCTGTAGTCAAAGAAAGGGAGTATAATTGGAGGAAAAGCTTGTCCAGATATGTTGAACTAAATTCATGCATGTAGTATCGTCCTTCCTTCTGAGAAGATATTGAAAAAAACAGAAAAGGATATAATGAAAAGAATAAATTCTTATATTTGTCAGGTACGCTAACTGCTGCATGAAACAACACCAAATCTCAATGGATTAGAACAATAAGAGTTCATGATTTATCCATGCCATAGACCAATGCCAGACTGGGGTGCCGTGGGCAGTGTTGCTCTTCTCCACATCCATTCAGTGGTCAGGGGGAGAAAAGAGAGCATAGGGGATCATATGGGAGGATTTTAGCAGTCACTCTGAAAAAGGCACACGTCACTCCTGCTCAGAATCCATTGGTCATAATTCTGTCATGTGACCCTTCTATTTGTAAGAGGAAAACAGAGGGTGGCAAGCACAGAGCCTTCTCCCATGTCCCTGAAAAAACAGGAAAGAGTGACTTCAACAAACCAGAACTTTTGAGGAATTTCTCAAGGCAAGAAAGTAATTGGGATTGAATTGGTGCATACAAATAAACAGAGGAAGCCATAGCTGGATAAGAAACTCACCAAGAAAGAATAGAAATTCATGCAGGAGAAAATTACTGCAAAAAATGAAATCTATTCCAGAGATACTTCAAACTTGGAATCAACAAATGCAAATCACAGGCAGTTGGAACTGTTGTCAGGGAAATTAATGTTTGAAGTTGTATTCAGGAAAAGCTGGACTGCCCTCCACTGAGTAAAGGCAAGCAGCTGCCCCGAGAGACGCCCGGTGTGAGCGTGAGCACTGGGCAGCAGAGCAGAGCAGAGCAGAGCATGAAAGAACTCTGAGCCTTTATAAGGACAGCTGTAGAAGAAAAAGAAAGTAAGCACATGACTGCAGTTTTGTTTTGTTTTTCCCTACAGGATAAGTCGCTCAGTATATCTCACTGAAATAGGAGTTTAAAACAGGAGACTCAGCAGGCATGGGGTCCCCAAAACAGGCTAATGAGAAGCCCCCAGAGAAAGACAAATGCCACATGATTTCACTTATATAGGGAATCTAAGAAACAAAATAAACAAACAAAATAGAACCGGAATTACAATGGTTGAAAGAAGGAAGAGGAGGCAGGGGGTCTAGATGAAAAAGGTGAAGAGATTAAGAACTAAAAATTGGTAGTTATGAAATAGTTTCAGGATGTCAAGTAAAGCATAGAGAATATAGTCAATAATATTGTAATGACTCTGTATGGTGCCAGGTGAGTACTGGAAATATCAGGAGAAGCACTTTGTAAAGTATATGATTGCTTAACCATGATGATGTACACCTGAAACTAATACAAAATAATATTGAATGCAAACTGTAACTGAAAAGTTAAAGTTCTTTCCAAAAACAAAAAAATCACACAGAAAGTAAGCTTTAGACCAGGGGTCCCCAAACTACGGCCCGCGGGCCACATGCGGCTCCCTGAGGCCATTTATCTGGCCCCCGCCACACTTCCAGAAGGGACACCTCTTTCATTGGTGGTCAGTGAGAGGAGCATCCTGTGCTCCTGGAGTACTCTATGTTGCGGCGCCGCAAAGTGCGGCATCGCTCATATACAGTACTACTTCCGGTGACGCGGGACGCACACATCACGGCCCCAGAAGCGTGTCATATCACTTGTTACGGCTAGCAGTAACAAATATGGAACTGGACATTGACCATCTCATTAGCCAAAAGCAGGCCCATAGTTCCCATTGAAATACTGGTCAGTTTGTTGATTTAAATTTACTTGTTCTTTATTTTAAATATTGTATTTGTTCCCGTTTTGTTTTTTTTTTTACTTTAAAATAAGATATGTGCAGTGTGCATCGGGATTTGTTCATAGTTTTTTTTTATAGTCCGGCCCTCCAACGGTCTGAGGGACAGTGAACTGGCCCCCTGTGTAAAAAGTTTGGGGACCCCTGCTTTAGACACACCTTGTCAACCCATACATCCTTCCCCTTCCCACAGTGACCAGAAAAAGGATATTGTAATCAGAGTGATTGGCAGCCCAAGATCCTCAAAGACTAATCTGAATAGACATCCAGGAATGACTAGATTTTTAGAAAAATCCAACATCCCGAAAGGGAAATGCCAAATGCAACAACAACAACAGCAAAACAAAGAACTGACATTTGAGAAGCAAATTGTAAAGTGGAAACAGATGAAGAATTTAAAATATATGTAACCAATATGCTCAAAGAGATTTATTTGTCTCTCATACCCATAAAACCAAAATTGCCAACAACAAGAAGGAAGCAGCCAGACTCGCTGTAGGGCCAGCAGTCACCACTGTCATGGCTATGCAGGCTCCCATTGGATTCAGGCAGACAGTAAAGAAACAGTGGAGGCCCTGGCCGGTTGGCTCAGTGGTAGAGCATCAACCTGGCATGCAGGAGTCCTGGGTTCGATTCCCAGCCAGGGCACACAGGAGAAGCGCTCATCTGTTTCTCCACCCCTCGCCCTCTCCTTCCTCTCTGTCTCTCTCTTCCCCTCCCGCAGCCGAGGCTCCATTGGAGCAAAGTTGGCCTGGGCACTGAGGATGGCTCCATGGCCTCTGCCTCAGGCGCTAGAGTGGCTCTGGTCGCAACAGAGAGACACCCCGATGGGCAGAACATCGCCCCCTGGTGGGCATGCTGGGTGGATCCTGGTCGGGCGCATGCAGGAGTCTGTCTGACTGCCTCCCTGTTTCCAGCTTCAGAAAAATTTAAAAAAATAAAGAAACAGTGGAGCCAAAAAATGGTGGGCCGTTTCGTTTATTAAAGTCTCGCACTGGCCACACATTCTCGGGTTCCACAACCAGGAGAATCTTCTCTGGTTCCTCCTAGAATCAAAGGCCTCACCAGTCTCAGCGGAGCTCGCAAAGCCCCTCAGCTCTGGTTCCCATATGCAGACCTTCTCCCTTCTCTGCCCATCTGGCTTCTTCTTCAGCACTCTGCATTCTTTCTGCTCTCCCTGCAAAACTACTTGGACCCACAAAGACCCTTCCTCCAGCAAACATTAGCGAAACAATGGCCCCTCCTAAGCAGGAATGCAATCTGCAATTTGCAATCAACTGCCCTGCTCTGAGGGCAAGCACACACTTGGCTGCCCAGTGCCATTTTTTAACAATAAAAGTGAGCAAACTCAAAAATTACAAATTTTACAAACTCATTTGCCCAACACTCATTGAAAATAAAAATGGTATCAACCAACAAAAGCTCAACAGATGGGTTAATTACTATTGGAAGACAATTCTCCTTTCCTCTCCTGCATTTCTGTACATCCTGCAAAGTGAGGAACTGACTGCCCTTTGTTTTACACTATCTTTTCCAGGCTGTTTATTTAGTAAATGCCTTGCAAAGTAGGGGCAGTGTCTCCCTCCAGAGCAAGGCATGCTTACTATTCAGGAAATGAAAATATTTCCCTTTGGAGTAAAGAGCAGATGTGCTTATAAAAAGACTCAGAATCCCTAAATTCAGGGTTCCTCTTCTGTCACACAGCATCCTGTGTGTGCAGATAAGATCTGGCTCTTTTGTATCTCCCAGTGGGAATTAGGACTCAAGAAACCAACACAAATGCTGATATTCTGGTGTTGGTCAAATAAGTTTGTAAAATACGATTTTTATGTTTGCTCGCTTATAGTTTGCATTGGGGGCTGGGCAGTGGCCAGGTATATATCATCTGTGAAATTGCAAATTACCTTCCTGCTTGGGAAGGGTCATTGTTTTGCTAATGTTTGCTGGAGGAGAGGGTTTTGTATCAGAAAGTTTTGAAGAGAGAGAAGAAGGAAGAGGCAGAGAGAAGCCTTGTTTGCAGAGTGAAAGCAGAGAGAATGCAGAGTGCTGAGAGGGAAGCCATGTTGGCAGGGAAGAAGAAGGTGTGCAGATGGGGAACTAGTGGTGAGGGGCTTTTGCGAGCTTCGCTGAGATTGGTGGAGCCTTTGATTCTAGGAGGAACCAGAGAAGATTCTTCAGGTTGTGGATCCGGAGAATGTGTCAGGGCTTTCAGAGCCACTGAAAGAGAGGGAAGAGGTCTTCCCTGTGTGTTTGCTTGTCGGCCAGTGCAAGACTTTTATAAAGGAATGGCCCACCATTTTTTGGCTCCACTGTTTCTTTACTGTCTGTCCGAATCTAATGACAACCTGCATGTGCATGGCCACGACAGACAAGATGACTGGCCTTACATCTGGCTACTGCCCTTGTGTGGGAGTAATAAACTGTCTTTGACTCTGACCTAGGAGTCTTATGTCTTCTTCCAGTATCCATGAAACTGTGGCAAGCTAACTCACAAATAGAGGGAAATCTCAGACTCTTCACAGTTTTTAATTATTATAGTAGGAATACTGAGAGCCTAAAATAGTGAACTGAAAAATCAAGTCAAGGTATTCTCCAGAATTCACCTCCAAAATAAATATGGAGTATGGGGGATGGTTAAGAAAGATAGATGATAGATCAAAACTCCAAACTGAAATAGGAATTCTGAAAGAACAGAGAGAATAGAAAGAAGTAGGTTATCAAGAAAAAAAAAATTCTCAACCTAAAGAAAGATTTAAATTGAAAAGGCCATAACATGTCAATAAATTATTCCATAGATTACTTAATTACAAAGAGAGAAGACTGCATCTACAATGGTAAAAGCTGGCAGAAACCACCTTAACCAAGCAATCAATAATACTTAACTAACATCATTAATAATGGGACAAACTGAATCATGTGCTTTCTGACACGATGCATTTAGAAGAACAAAATACCATTTCTATAATATTCTTGCCAGAAGGTTTACTCGTAATCTAGACATATGGAAACAATCAGACAAATCTAATTTGAAAGACATTCTATGAAACCACTGGCCTGGACTCTTCCTTCAAAAATATCAATGCCATGAAAGACAAAAAAAGACAAGGTTGCTGTACTAAATAGAAGGAAAAATAAAGAAACAGAACAACTTAATGAAGTCCGTCATCCTTAATTGGATCTCGATTTAAAAAAAAAAAAGCCATAAAGGATATTACCGGAATGATTGTGGAAATTTTAATATTGACTATTCAATAATACTATTGTATCATATTGTATTGAGTCATATTTAATCAAATATTTTTAGTGCAATAATTATTTAAGCTTATGAAGGAAAATATTTTTGTTCCTTAGGAAATATATGCTGAAGTAATAAGGATAAAGTGTCATTAATGTCCAAAACTTTCTCTTAAATGGTTTATGTATAAAAATTATATATGATCAATATAATATACATGAAACCTATATATAATACATACACATGCATACATATAATAGAGACAGAAACAGAGTGAGAGACTGAAAGTAAAAAGAAAATATAGCTAAATATTTACAACTGATGAAACTATAATATCTGGGTGTTGTATTATGCAAGTTTGCTGTAGGTTTACTAATTTTCAAAATAAAAAATGGGAGAAAAATAATTGTAAATGCCAACCAAATGCCAAAAAAATGATTAATATAAAAAGATCCCATCCCTAGACATATTTAGGTGTGTCATTTCATAACTCAAAAATTTAAAGATAAGATCCTGAAAAAATTTCAGTTTCTGAGCTGACACAGGTACAAAAGTTCAAGTCCAACGTTCAAGGTTTCCATTTGTGTTCACCCACATTAATAGAGCTAGGTCTAGCAAATGAAAAGGATATTATTTGCCATTACAAGCTCATGAGCAAGTCTCAGGAATACATGAATAGTTATTTTACTTTTAAAAGGCTATAGAATGGTATCTGTCTTATATAAGTAGAACTATTACAGGCATGACCTGTAAACAAACTGGTTATATTGTTGCCTTTGTTGTAAAAGTGCATATATGAGGAAGGCAGAGCGAGGACTCTGAGAAAAAGCATTACACTACCATGTGTCCTCCCCTGTTCCCATTGGAATAAAACCTTTGGCCTCTATAGTCCTGACCACAGGACAAAGGCCATTGTGGCCCCAAAACCAGGCAAAGCCCACAGAGTAGAGAATTCCATCTGTGTATCTTCTTTGCAGCCCAAACCATACCCCATTCTCCAAGGCATTTCAACCCCACAGGAGTGTAACCAGAGCCATGTATGCTCTCAGACAGCCTATCCTTTAGTTTTGAAAAACAGAGGCTGTTCTGGCAGAGCCCCCTGTATGGCCAGGGGCTATGGCCATTGTGGCCATGCGTATGCAGGTTTTCATTGAATTCGGGCAGATGATAAAGAAACAGTGGAAACAAAAAATGGTAAGCCGTTTCATTTATTAAAGTCTCACACCAGCCGATGAGCAAAAACACAGGGCATTCAGGGCTCACAAAGTCCTGACACATTCTCCGATTCCACAACCAGGAGAATCTTCTCTGGTTCCTCCTAAAATCAAAGGCCCCACAAGTCCCTCAGCTCTGGTTCCCCATCTGCACACTTTATCTCTCTCTGCACAAATTGGCTTCTTCTTCAGCACTCCATATTCTCTCTGCTCTCTCACTCTGCAAACATGGCTTCTTTCTGCCTCTTCTCCTGCTCTCTTTTTTCAAAACTTTCTGGCAGGAAAACCTCTTCTCCAGCAAACATTAGCAAAAACAATGGCCCCTCCCAAGCAGGAATGCAATCCACGATTTGCAACCAACTGCCCTGCTCTGAGAGCAAGCACACACGTGGTTGCCCAGCACCATTTTTTAACAATAAAAGTGAACAAACTAAAAAAAAAACGAACAAATTTTACAAACTCATTTGCCCAACATCCCCTTTCACCCATCTCAGATCTCCACTGCCCTTGCACAGACTCATATCCCATGCCCAGTGGTGGTAGCAAATGGATTGCATTTGCTGCACTCTCCCAGGAAACACAATGCAAATGATTTTAAGAGGTCAATGCCCTCCAACAGTGAAGTGGTAATATGTTAAATTATGTGCTTAATTAATTTTCACCTAACAGCATCCCATAAAATTGGAAAAGCAATTCCATTACCCAGAATCAATAAGCATAAAGTACACACAGAATGATCAGAAGTTCTCATCAGTGAATTTATGTTTGTGCTCTGGCTGCATATTCAGAGGTTCATTTCTACTGTAGGCTGAGGAATGTTGTACATTTAATTACCATTTAATTTCTTGTCTCTTTCTCCTTGTGTTGCTACCACATGGGTTTGAAATTATAAGGATGAGATTTTTCTAGTTCCCTTCAAAATAGGAACCCAAAGGAAAAGTTTCCTGTTAGATCTTACCACGAACAGCCACTCTCTTCATAAGTTTGTTTTGTTTTGTTTTTTAACATGCAAAAACAATGCCACCAAGATTAGGGAAATTGAGCTAAGATGTAACCTGGTTTAGCCACTATCTCATGAATAGTCAGTGACACAGGCTGTAATAATTTCCTAACTAGTCTAGAGCTGTATTTAAATAATACAAACAAAATTGGATAAAAGAGTAAAAGAAACAGTGTACCTACCCTTTTCTTCCAGACTACATATTATACAACAACTTTATAATAATTTGTGTAAGTTTTAAATTGTCTGTCTCCAGCACTTTATGCTCCATGAGACAAACACTATGTCTTTCTTTCACCTTTATACCTCTAGCATCAAGGCCAAGACCTGGTACTTAGCTACAGTCAAGAAATATTTGTAAGTGAATGATTGAATGAGCGAGTGAATGAATGGATGACAAGACCAGGTTAAAACCCCAGTTCTCAGGCCTCACAGGCCATCCCCACGGTACCAGGATTGCCACCTTCCAATGCACAAATGTTGAAGGCAGAAAAAGACATTAACATAGGATACTTTGGGCCACAGATTATAACTCCCAGTTAATTTCATATAAATTATAGCTGAACCAGTTTGAAGATTTGATCCCAGAAAGTGCTTGTGTTAATCCAAATTCGGAGGGACCTGAAATATGGAAGACAGGAACAAGGTCCATCGTTCACACATCAAAGCTTTATTGTCTAGCTTGGCCAAGCGGCGGGAACTCTGACAGAAATCTGATGGAGAGCGCACAGGCCCTTTGTTCTACTTAGTTTTTATAGTTTTGTAAGTGGGAAGTACAGAAGCAAAAATTGCAATTAGGAGCCCCTTACCGCTTTTGGTTATAGTCATATGTCCTTTAACATGATAGGACCACGTACAATTTGCAAACCACACATCATTTTGGAGAAAACAAAATTTACAAGTCAACACAATGGTAGAAAGATGTCTCTTTACATATTAAAGGCTTTCCTATATTATCTAGTGTTTATCTGCTATCTCTCTGTCCAGAGTCACACACGTATATACATAGGAGAGGTAGTTTCGGTGGAGACAAATGCCCGCAAATGGCTCATTGCTATAAGAAAAGGTTTATTTTGGCTTTTCTCTTCCTGCACCTGGCTAGCCATTCACCCCTTTCCCCACAGGTGTGGTGGAATGTCTGGGAATCCATGTTTTCCTCTCCTTGCATTTACAATACAATGCCAAGGGCCATCCTGGTTATGCCAATCACACAGTACAGAGACTATTTCTCACAATTTCTCTGCACACCTTAACCCAAATTAATGAAATGTTCTCCAAGCCTCCTAAAATATTAATGTTGATTCTGTAGCCTTTGGTACTTTACAACACCTGTCGGTGAAATGGCTCAGTGGCTCCTCACTTGTATGACCAGAGGCCACCGCCATTGTGGCCATGCAAGTTCTCATTGAATTTGGGCAAATGGCAAAGAAACTGAAGCCAAAAGATTGTAGGTGTGGGTCAAATAAGTTTGTAAAATGTAATTTCTATGTTTGCTCGCTTGTAGTTTGCATTGGGGGCTGGGCAGCCCCAACTGTATGTGGGTCATTGAAATTGCAAATTACCTTCCTGCTTGGGAAGGGTCATTGTTTTGCTAATGTTTGCTGGAGGAGAGGTTTTCACACCAGAAAGTTTTGAAAAGGGGAGAAGAAGAAGGAGGGGAGGCAGAGAAAGAAGCCATGTTTTGCAGGGAAAGCAGGGAGATGCAGGGTGCTAAAGAAGAAGCCAATTTAGGTAGAGAAGGGGGAAGGTGTGCAGATGGGGAACCAGAGGTGAGGGGCCTTTGTGAGCTCCGCTGAGACTGGTGGGACCTTTGATTCTAGAAGAAACTGGAGAAGATTCTCCTGGTTGTGGAACCAGAGAATGTGTCACTGGCTTTGGAAGCCCTGAGTAAAAGGGCAGTGTTTTTTCCCTGTGTGTTTGCTCGCTGGCCAGTATGAGACTTTAGTAAAGGAATGGCCCACCATTTTTTGGCTCCACTGTTTCTTTACCATATGCCTGAATCCAATGAGATCCTGCATGTGCATGGTCATGATAGCCGCGATTACTGGCCATACAATGGGCCATTCCTTTATTAAAGTCTCGTATCAGCCTACGAGCAAACACACAGGGCTTCCCAAAGCCACTGACACATTCTCTGGTTCCACAACCAGGAGAATTTCTCTGGTTTCTCCTAGAATCAAAGGCCCCACCAGTCTTAGCAGAGCTTGCAAAGCCCCTCAGCTCTGGTTCTCCATCTGCACACCTTCTCTTTCCCTATCAACATGGCTTCTCCTTCAGCACCCTGCATTCTCTCTGCTCTCTCTGCAAACATGGCTTCTTCTCCTTCCCCTTCTCTGCTCTTTTCAAAACTTTCTGGTGTGAAAACCTCTCCTCCAGCAAACATTAGCAAAACAATGACCCTTCCCAAGCAGGAAGGTAATTTGCAATTTCACAGACCACATATACCTGGCATTGCCCAGCCCCCAATGCAAACTATAAGCAAGCAAACATAAAAATTATATTTTACAAACTTATTTCACCAACAGTGCTGATTTATTCATTTGCAAACAGGCCTGGTAAGTCCTAGTGACCTGGCAGTGCATTACTGTGGATGGCTACCCA
Organism: Saccopteryx bilineata; assembly: GCF_036850765.1. Taxonomy (NCBI): domain Eukaryota; kingdom Metazoa; phylum Chordata; class Mammalia; order Chiroptera; family Emballonuridae; genus Saccopteryx; species Saccopteryx bilineata. The sequence continues at coordinate 264,900,253 of NC_089490.1, read as the reverse complement.
GGACAGGGTGCTTGATTTGATTCAATGGCACTTCATGGTCTCAGCAGAACAAGGCTGGATCTGGAGTCTGGGCTCGTTCTTCATGGAAAGAGACACCACAGGAGGTGGGAGAGCCAAGGAGATGAAAGGCAGTGCATATTCCCTGCTGTTTCCCACAGGCCTAGAGAGCAAGTGCCCCAATCACAGAGACCAGCAGGAGCTCCCATTCTTCTTGCTGGGTGTCATGGGCTCCTGGCCCTCTTACCTACCCTGGTCTCTGAGGACCAAGAAGTGGCATGGTTTCACAGACTGAATCCCCCATCCCATGCCACTAACTAAGAATGGGTTATAGCCTGACCTGTGGTGGCACAGTGGATCAAATGTTGACCTGGATCACTGAGGTTGCCAGTTCAAAACCCTGGGCTTGCCCAGTCAAGGCACATGTGGGAGTTGATGCTTCCTGCTCCTCCCCCTTCTCTCTTTCTCTCTCTCTCTTTTTTTCTCTCCCTGTCTCTCTCCTAAAATGAATAAATAAATAAAAATAATTTAAAAACAAAGAATGGGTTACAAAGCACCAATACTCCATCAAAGACAGAACCTTTATTTTTAATTTAATCTTTGAATTATATCGACCTCAAGCTATATTTCCCAGAATGTCATAAAAACATGCTATACACACACACTTTTTATTTTTCTTTTCTTTTTTTTTTTTTTTTTTTTTGTATTTTCTGAAGTTGGAAACGGGGAGGCAGTCAGACAGACTCCCGCATGCGCCCGACCGGGATCCACCCAGCATGCCCACCAGGGGGTGATGCTCTGCCCATCTGGGGCATAGCTCCGTTGCAACCAGAGCCATTCTAGTGCCTGAGGCAGAGGCCACAGAGCCATCCTCAGCACCCAAGCAAACTTTGCTCCAATGGAGCCTTGGCTGCGGGAGGGGAAGAGAAAGACAGAGAGGAAGGAGAGGAGAAAGGGTGGAGAAGCAGATGGGTGCTTCTCCTGTGTGCCCTGGCCAGGAATAGAACCTGGGACTTCTGCACACCAGGCTGACGCTCCACCACTGAGCCAACTGGCCAGGGTCTCACACACATTTATTTTTACATATCAATTATTTTAGTATTCAGAATTTAGTGTTAATGAAGCATTCAATTCAAAGCATAGCCAATCTTTGTCTTTTGTTCTTTTTTTAAGTTTATTTAGAAAACTAACTTTAACAGGGTAACATTGATCAATAAGAGTACATAGGTTTCAGGTGAACATTTCTATTTGAACTGTTGATTATGTTGTATACCCATCACCCAAAGTCAAATCATTTTTCATCACCTTGTATTCGTCCCTTTTTACACTCTTCCCCACCTCCTCCCCCCTCCCCATTCACTTAAATCCCTTTCCCCCTCCCCCACATTCTTTTGCCCCTCCTTCATGTTCCCTTCCCCCTGGTAACCACTTCACTTTTATCTGTGTCCATAGGCTCAGTTTTATATCCCACCTATGTGTGAAATCATATAGTTCTTAGCTTTTTCTGATTTACTTATTTCAGTCACTATAATGTTATCAAGATCCATCCATGTTGTCGTAAATGTCGCTATATCATCGTTTCTTATGGCTGAGTAGTATTCCATTGTATGTATGTATCACATCTTCCTTATCCAGTCCTCTATCGAGGGCACTTTGGTTGTTTTCATGTCTTGGCCACTGTGAATAATGGCATAGCTAACCTTTGCAATGATATCTTTGGTATAAAACTGCATTTATGATTTCTTACCTCCTTTTTACCAACACCCCCCACCACCACCACCTCCGCGCCCCTTAGGAAAGGAGCCTGGTGGGGGAACCAAGAGTTTGGATTGCAAAATCGAGGAGAGTGCTGAAACGCCTGCTCTAGAGGACTCCTCGTTGTCCCCCGTAGACACTCAGCAACATTCCTGGCAGGTTTCCACCGACATCGAGAACACTGAAAGGTAAGTGGGAAGTTACCCGAAATAGACTGCCAATCCTTCTTCACTTAATGCTTTTGGGGGCTACAGAGAGTCAAGATTTTCACTTTCAGAGTCAGCAACAGAACTCTCAAAACTGAGTCAAGGGGGGCGAAGGGGTCCAAACCCCAATGGAACTGTGCAGAACCTCCAATGGAGGCAGGCTCCGGGCCGTGCTTATCCCGCTCCCCACATTGTGTCTCCATGGAAATGAAACAGTGCTCCTTGGAAAAGGGGAAAGTTGGATCTACATATCATCACAGCTCACCCAGTGGGCTGGGCCCCCAAATCGTGCCAAGATGCCTCCCGTAGATCCTTGGACTTCAGACCTATGGAATGGCCTGCTCAGCTGCCAGTCAGGTCAGGGGCTGAGCACTCTGTCTAGTTCACAGCCGGCTTTTTCTCAGGACTCCCTTGGCTTCTTCTCCCAAAATGTAGCTGATGGCCCCTTAGTGGTCAAAGCGAGTTAATGCATGCGTCTTAGCCAGCAGTTGCTCACTGCCAGAAAGGGAGTGTCTTTCTTGGGAAGAAGAGATTCTACAGAGATTCTATTTCACGTGAGGAAAGGGTGCAGTGATAATATAATAATAAGTGTCGTGTCTCATCTGGATGCTAAAAATGCCATCTGTGAGGCAGAAAGACAAGGTCCTTATTTATTGGCCTTCACATTGATACCTTGTCCTTTGCCACTCATGTCCCCAGCACTGACACAAATCAGCTGAATGAAGGCTGGGCATTCCACTGAGTGCTGGGGCGGGGGGGAGTCATTGACAAGATAATGAACATTTTATTTTTTTATTTTTAGAAATGTAACATACAATGGCATTTATAGCCATTGTGGTTCTACTTTCAGATTGTAATATAATTCTAAAGCTAATTACCGAATTTCTGTGTTTATAGAAAATTGAAGCATGTGGTAATTATGTGCTATTAATAAAACTTGGATTCTGTATAAGCTTGGAAATCCAACAATTCAAACAATAAAGCTGCTTGGCACAGTTTTCTAGAACTATACACAAATGATGAGGGAGTGATTTATCTTAATTTATAAAATGGAAAATGCTTTGCTCTGTTCCTGAGAGAAATCTGTGCCAGAGCACTGTGGTCAGGGCAGAATCCATCAGCAAAGCCTTTTCCCTTTTCGGAAGCCTTGCATAGAAACTATAGCCAAGCCCTGTGTGCTACAGAAAGCAAGCGATGGTTGGCAATGAGAATAGGAGAGTATAGCCCACAGGGCTGGCCGTGTTTCAGTTCTCCCTGAAAACCCAGAGATCAGGTTGAAGGAGATGGGAATGACTGAGAGAAGTTGGTATGTAGACTTGTCTGGGACGGTGACTTCCTCGGTTCTCCTATTTCTCTGCCCTAATAGATTAGTGGCTCTCAAACTGGGCTGTGCATTAAAATCACCAGGACTTTTACAAAACATTGATGACTAAGCCCCACTGTTAACCAACCAAATTAGGCTCTGATGAAGTAGAGCTCAGGTATAGTACTACTCACCCGCAGCAGCCAAGGCTGAGAATTGGTGCTCTCCAAGGAGACTTCACCACAGCCTCACATATTGTATTACTAACCCTTTCCCACGTGTGCCTGCCCACCACCCACCCATCCCATCTGCCCTTGAGAATCTTACAGGAAAACAGAAGGTGCCCCATACACTTCTGGATGTGTTAGCCCTGGTGAATGCTTAACATTCGTGTTACACCAAATTCCAATCATGATGAAAAGAGACAACAGCGAGTGAACCTACACAGCTACAACAGCTGTCTGGCCATCACCCAGCCTCACCTTTGCCCGGGGTAACCCCATTATTCTCATTGTGTGTCCTTCACCTCCCATTGGAAGTCTGAAGTACTGTCCTTCCCCCATCCCAGCCAGTCCAACTAATGGCGGAGTGAGGGCTCCTACAGCAGAATGCCCTCGGAAATGTTTGCCAGAGTGCTTCTCTTTCCTCCCAGAGCCAACCTATCTCAGTTTTCTTTTTCTTATAAAAGAAAAATAGATTCAATATTTGCCTGTTGCAAACAGAGCTAGTACAAGCTAAGCACAGACTCTTGTCCTTTAGTTGTCTCAGAGAACAGACTACTTGAGATTGCATTTCAAAAATTTACAGCTGACGGTTTTCCCCTTTTGTCAATTTTACAGAGACATGCGAGAAATGAAAAACCTTTTAAGCAAACTCAGGGAAACTATGCCTTTACCATTGAAAAATCAAGGTGAGTCATGTCATTTCTTTTTGAGGCAGAGGATGTTTTTTAACATGAGAACCTTGGGACTTGTTTCTAGAGAAATTAAAGCAAGCTTTTTTTTTTCTCACACAAACAACAGGAAGCACTGAGCATACAATTGTCTTTCCTCAAAAAATATGAAAAGGAGGAGAGAATCACTCAGGTGAACACAGTTTTGCCTGAGCATAGCCCAGATATACCCTGACCTCCAAACAGATGCCTCCTCCGCTGGCCGTCTCGGTCAGGAGCATTTCTCTATCGCTGAGCTGTGGGAAGAACCGTACCAAGTATGGCAAACACAAAAGGACAGGAGACTAGGTAGGCCCTTGCCTTTAAGAAATGTACAACCTATTGGAGGAGACTTAAAAATACTTCCAAAGGAAGATCTTTGCCAATCTAGACATTTAATTATCTGAAGAAGTAATTGTAATAATGAATATAGAGAAATTATAGTGTTCCACTATGATTCCTCACCCAACTAGGACAGGGTCTCCATTCCACCAGCAATTCTCGGCCCCCATTTGGATGTCCTGTAATTCAACTGAATTCTGACACTACTATTTGGATATAAAATCAGATCCCACAGCCTGACCTGTGGTGGCGCAGTGGATAAAGCGTCGACCTGGAATGCTGAGGTCGCTGGTTCGGAACCTGCACTTGTCTGGTCATGGCACATATGGGAGTTGATGCTTCCTGCTCCTCCCTTCTCTCTCTCTCCTCTCTAAAATGAATCAATAAAAAAAAAAAAAAATCATGCCTGACCTGTGGTGGCGCAGTGGATAAAACGTCGACCTGGAAATGCTGAGGTCGCCGGTTCAAAACCCTGGGCTTGCCTGGTCAAGGCACATATGGGAGTTGATGCTTCCAGCTCCTCCCCCCTTCTCTCTCTCTCTGTCTCTCTCTCTTCCTCTCTCTATCCTCTCTAAAAATGAATAAATAAATAAAAAATAAAAAAGAATATTTAAAAAAAAAAAAAATCAGATCCCACAAGTTAAGGGCTCTGCCTTAAAAACTGTACCCTGCCCCCTCCCCCACACATTTCAGACACCAATGGCAATTCCAGGGTTGTCACCTATGCTTCTGACCAACTGGCTATAGATTGGAGGTTCCAGTGACCTCCTTCATGGATTTGATTAATGTGCTAGAGTTGCTAGAGTGACTCACAGAACTCAGAAAAGTTTCACTTACAAGATCATTGGTTTATTACAAAAGGACATAGTTCAGCACTAGCCAGGTAGACAAGACGCATAGGACAAGGGGTAGGGAAAGGGCATAGAGCTTCCGTCTCTTTCCAAGTATGCCGTTCTCCCCAAATCTGCATGTGTTCACCAATCCGGAAGCTCACAGAACTCCATCCTTTTGAGTTTTTATGGAGGCTTAATTACAGGCATGATTAATGCAATCATTGGTCTTCAATTATTGAAGTTAATCTCCAGCCTCTCTCCTCTCCCAGGATGTCCAGGTGTGAGACTAAAAGGTTCCAAACCTTTAATTACAAGGTTGGTCCCCCTGACAACTAGCCCCCATAACAAAAGACACCTTTATAATTCCCATCACTTAGGAAATTTCAAGGGTTTTAGGAGGAAGACCAAATATATATTTATTATAAATCACAATATTACAGATACTACCCTAAATGCTGTAGATTATTAACTATTTTAACTTATTGAATCTAATATCTTTGAGATAAATGCTACTAGTGTTTCCCAATTGACAGGAAACTGAGACACAGAGAGGTTAACTAACTTGATCAAGGTCACATAGGCTATACATGTTTTTTTAAATCTGCACCCAGCTTTGCAGCTCCAGGCTCTGAAGCTCTGTGCAAAGGACTAATAATAAGCATTTTCACTAAGCATACATGGCTGGAGCAGCCTTAAGTGAACCATCAGCTTCAGAAAGTGATACAGAGAGTACAGGGAAAAGATTTTTAGAGGCAAGAGACTCTGGTGTTTCCCCTGAGCAGAGCCTGGGCAGAGGCGAGCACAGGGTGCTGCCTGCCTCTGAGCAGGACGGGAGGGGAGTTGGCAGCAGAGCCAGAGCACTTCTTGGCTCAAGGAGCAATGTGGCAGAAGGTGGAGAGGTGGAAGTGAGAACACCAGACGAAGAAGCCGAGGAGTAGTGTGGCCTGAGCCGCATGGGGTGGAGGAGGGTGTCAGAAAATAAGAGGCGGGGTGTACCGTGTGTCAGCTAACTCGAAGCACCCCCTAAAGAGCCTGATGACCAAGGCTAACTGGCTTGAACCATTGGTGCAGTGTTTTGGCGACCTTGTGGTCAGTTTTATGAAAGTCTTAGTGTTTTACCATAACACGTGACCACAGGATGCAAGTTTGTTGCTAGACATAAGCATGGTGGTTGGAAACAGGGACCTTCGGTTTGAACACTGGCTCTGCCAGTTACTAGGGTTTTTTTTGTTTTGTTTTTTTTCTGAAGCTGGAAACGGGGAGGCAGTCAGACAGACTCCCGCATGCGCCCGACCAGGATCCACCCGGCACGCCCACCAGGGGGCAATGCTCTGCCCATCCAGGGCGTCGCTCTGTTGCCACTCTAGTGCCTGAGACAGAGGCCATGGAGCCATCCCCAGCGCCCGGGGCCATCTTTGCTCCAATGGAGCCTTGGCTGCGGGAGGGGAAGAGAGAGACAGAGAGGAAGGAGGGGGGGAGGGGTGGAGAAGCAGATGGGCGCTTCTCCTGTGTGCCCTGGCCGGGAATCGAACCAGGACTTCTGCACGCCAGGCCAACGCTCTACCACTGAGCCAACCGGCCAGGGCGCCACTTACCAGTTTTATGACCCAGAACAAGTTGTTTAACTTCTGGAAATTTCCATTTCCTCACCCCTGAAAAAGAGATAATAACATCATTTAGTTCAAAGAATTTTCGTGAGGATTAAATGATGCAATTTATGTCATATACCTGTTACCGACCTTACAGAGAGCAAACATTCAACAGAGGCTTTCTTATATTATTGTTGCTATTGTTGTTGTAATTATTGTTGTAATTATTATTTATTGTCTGGCCCACCCAACTCAGCTCAGGAAGATTCTAAGTCACCATCCATAAGAATGACCCTTGCTACCACTGATGACATGTAGTGTCCATGGAAGGTTGATCTTCAATATGCAATTCATAACATTGATCCCCAGGACTTTGGGTTTGGGGTTCATGTCTGAAGCTATCTATCCTCAGCTGCCTAATGTTTTTTGTGGGGGTTTTTTTTGTTGTTGTTGTTGTTGTTGTATTTTTCTGAAGCTTGAAACGGGGAGAGACGGTCAGACAGACTCCCGCATGCGCCCGACCGGGATCCACCTGGCACGCCCACCAGGGGCGACGCTCTGCCCACCAGGGGGCGATGCTCTGCCCCGACCAGAGCCACTCTAGCGCCTGGGGCAGAGGCCAAGGAGCCATCCCCAGCACCTGGGCCATCTTTGCTCCAATGGAGCCTCGCTGGCTAATGTTTTTGCAAGTCTACCCCATCAACAGCACATGGGCCTCTTGCTGTACCTCACCTGCAGCTGCCCAGTGCTTCAGTCTGAACTTCATGTATGCCATATAGCTTCTATTCTAAACCAAATGATTCAACACGTTCCGTCTACATTTAGTGAAAAGTCCTCCAACAGCTTTTGATCCAGGCCTAAATGAAAAAACAGAAATTTAATTTTAGTTATTAGGACATTTTTATAATCATAAAAAGTATCACATAAATATTTTTGTGTAACTTTGTCTTACTTTTACAAACAGAAAATTAATTTGATTTTAAAGATAATAATAATAATTACAGATTGATAGTGTGAGTAAAAGCATGAATAAAAAGAAAATAGTCTTCCAAATCAATGATACCCAGGACTTGAACCCTGACTCAAGTTAGGTATGTAAAAGGAAAAGGCTAGTAGAAGCAAGACTTCTTTTTTTTTTCTTTTTCTTTTTTTGTATTTTTCTGAGGTTGGCAACGGGGAAGTAGTCAGACTCCCACATGCGCCGACCGGGATGCACTCGGCCCACCCACCAGGAGGCAGTGCTCTGCCCCTCTGGGGCGTCGCACTGTTGCATCCAGAGCCATTCTAGCGCCTGAGGCAGAGGCCACAGAGCCATCCTCAGTGCCCGGGACAACTTTGCTCCAATGGAGCCTTGGCTGCAGGAGGGGAAGAGAGAGACAGAGAGGAAGGAGAGGGGGAGGGGTGGAGAAGCAGATGGGCGCTTCTCCTGTGTGCCCTGGCCGGGAATCGAACCTGGGACTTCTGCATGCCAGGCCGACGCTTTATCACTGAGCCAACCGGCCAGGGCCTGAAGCAAGACTTCTTCAGGGGGGAAGTGATGCAGTAGAATTTTAAAATAATAAAAAAATAAAATAAATTGAGGAGATATCTTGTGGGTAATTCAAGATTTTTTTCTTGGGGGAGAAATGGGAAGTCTTAGCATGTGAAAACAACATCTCTGTTCTCTGCACATTGATGGGCACTCACAGCATGATGTCACTGTGAGCTGACTAGTGCAGAAAGGGGAGTGTGAGTCTGGACAAGGCTCTAGAAGGCCTGAGGGAAGGAGAGCCAGTCTCTGGAGGTGGGAACAGTTTTTTGCATATGCTTATGGCGCCACTGTAATGAACAAATCAGCGAGCTTCCTCTCCCTATTCTGAGCTAGACCACAGAGACGTCCCCATAACGTTCCTGGAATTCTTTCCCAGGTGATTTGTTTATTCTACAGGTCCAGGTTAATATCTGCAGGAAATGGTCTGGGGTGAAATGTACGCAAGTTTAGTCCAATTCTTTTCTGTAGGACCTTATGGTAAAAACAATACTAAATGGATGAAAACTACTATGGAAAGACACCTGTTTACTTTCTGGCTTTTTATTTTCTTTCTTTCCTTATTCCATTTATGTGTGTGTTAGAAACAGAGAGAAAAAAGGTGAGAGATGCTGCTACTCTTAGTCCCCTTTTGTCCTTCCTCAAACCCTGACCCTGTGAGAATCCTGCCAGGCAAGCACTGAAGGAGCCTACCCTGAAATGCCCAGCTCTCAGCGCCGGGCTTCATCCTAGTCCTCAAATCAGAAGTGGTTCTGCATTTATCTTAGCTTTTAAAGACTTCATTAGATCAAAGCTTGAGTTAACAACAGTTTACTTCAAATTGATTTTCAGTGGCAAATAAAAGAAGATGGGCAGAGCAGGAATTTAAATGGTTAGTGCTTACATCTTCCTTTTAGACAGGGCCTCCCCCCACCCCAACCCTTCCAGTCTGAGACTGGAGACAAAGACGTGCACAAAAAAAGAGTGAGCTGCCCTTGTTCAGCCAGACAATGTCCAGACCTCCTGGCTCTCGGCCCACTGTTCTCTCCACTGCTTCAGTGCCTCTCCTGTCCTACATTCTGGGTCACTGGCAGTGCTGTAGGGAGCTTCATTAATTATGACAGTCTTGCTGTGTCAAATGGATTACAAATGGGACCACCTGTGGAGAACCAACAAGGTTACTGACAAAAGCTAAGAGGAGATTGGAAAGTGAAGGGCAAGTATCTTCTAAATGCACCTTGTAATCAGACAGAACAAATTGGGAGAAATAAATTCAGCCTGAAAGACTGTTTCACCTTTTCGAAAATTCTGACTTAATGAATGCTGGAGGTGGGTTAATATATGCACTCTTGCCTAGAAGTTGGTTGTTGATATCATGCATTAGAGTAAGTCTGAAATAGATCAGTTAGGAATCGAATCTGTTCTAGAATGTGGATAGTCCTACTCGAGATTAAAATGAGTCTGGAACAATTCCCCAGACTCAGACCCCTGATCCACTCTCATCTGGATCCCCGTATCCAGAACCAGCCTAACTATGTCAGGCAGGAGTTCACTGTCTGGCTGAAGAACACTGGGCAATCATGCCACCTGCTAGCCTAGAGATGAACCTTGTAGGTCCTTCCCTGAGGGCCTCATAGAAACTTTCTGTGCTTCAAGTTGGTTGCTGAATGTTATTCCAGGCAGTTGTACTGGTAGCCCCATGTCCTTTGTAATCTGTGCAAACTTTTGTCCAGGATTCAGTGTGACATATGTAATCCTTCTCCCTCCTCCAGTCTGATGCACACATCACTGATCACCCATGAGTTTCTTAATGCATTACTCTGATTCAGTTGAGCCCATACTTGCCTGCCCGTTGTCCACTAAAGGAAGAACAAGCTTCTCACCCTAGCATCTGATGTCCCCACCACCATCCAACATGTGATGGGCACTGATGGTGTATCCAGTGATATACTAGGTGATGGGGATGTCTCTCCCATTAGAGGCTCTCCATCTCAACAGAACAGATCAGATGAGAATTTCCTGAGATGTTTTTTAAATGACATATGCCTCCAGTCACAAAAATTGTGATGGGGTCTTCACAGTAGGCCGTGTGAATTCTGGAAACACACACATACACACACACATATAACTGGAAAGACCAAGAAAGTAGTGCTTAGAATATAACAATGCCATAGACACAGCTTGCTACAAGTGCATATTGCATTCTCACCTAGCCAAATTTGAAGGGAGAAACCAATATTGAGAATTAGTTTTTTAAAGTATGTGAGCTGAAATTTCTTGGAATGAATCAGAGTTAGACAAAGAGAGAGATGGGAAAAAAAGACAGTCTAAGCAGGAGATCCTGGATATTTGAAGACATGTGGGGAGATGAAAGAGTAGGGCATTTTGGTGAACTACAAGCACTTCGTTAATTGGGAAAGTGGTTAGAAAAGAGGCTTGAGAAACTAGAGATACAGGTGGGTCTATATCATTAAGGTCCCTGTAAGCCATGTTAAGAGGTTTGGACTTGATCCTGAAGCCATTGGATGGATTTAGTTAGGAGACAGGTGTTATAATTCAAGATAAAAATGCTTAAGACCTGACCTAAAGCCAGGGGGTTGGAGAAAAGGGTACAACCACTCAGATGGGCTACACAAGGGAGAAGGTAGAATCAAGGATGTGATCCAAGTTCAGGCTTGGAAAACACAGTGAATGATGGTGTCATTCACTAAGTGAGAGGGAGCGAGGAGGAGTGGCAGAGAGAGAGAGGACAACTGAAGTTTTGGACACGGGGAACTCCAAGAGCAATTCTCAGTGGTTGAGAGCGGATGTATAAGTCTTATGCCAAGGTGAAACATGTAAACTGGGAGCACTGGGAATACAGATTTAAACATCATCAACAAAATGATCATTGGAGCCTGGAGAGTGGTTGAGACCACTCAAGAGAATGTGCTAGAGAAGAGCCCTGGAGAACCAAAATGGAAGGTCCGGGGGGAAAGGAGCAGTTTACAAGGGGGACGGAGGAGGAATTGCGAAGAGCTGTATGAACTACATCAAAGGAAATTCCAGGGTCGTTAAGCTGGATAAGAACTGAATGGGTCTACAGGAGTTAGCAACCAGATCGTCACTGGTGATGTTGGCAGAAGTGGCTTACTAGGGATTTGGGGACTGGAACCCAGTTAAGGAGGGTTGAGGCGTGAGTGGGAGATGGAGGGCTGGGGTACCAGGGGGAACTGGATGAAGACTTTTATGAAGAGTCACCGACAGGGTAGTAGGAAGACAGGGTTGGCAGCAGGTAATGTGCCAAGGGCTGAGACATTTGTTCATCAAAGGAATGGAAGCATGAAGGAATGCAGAAGTGTGGAGACATCAGAAAAGATTGCAGGAAAACAAAAAATGCTTAAGCTAATCTTGAGGAAGCGGTTGGCATTTCCCTGGAAAAAGAAATGGTGCATATAAAGGCAGGGAGGCGGGGGAGTTATGGCCATATTTAGATAATTGTTAGTAGTTCTATTCTATATTATCCTGTCCTTTATATACCCTTCATTCCAACCAGGCTGGATGGTTTATTTGGACCCAAATTCAGGCTGCCTTTGTTCACATTGCTCTCTCCATCTGGAACTTCACCAAATGCCCCGAAGTCCTCCTCTTTCCTTGTGGCCCACTATGAATACTAAGACCTCTGTAGACATGAAGGTCTTCTTCCTTGTCCTCCACTTAAGAGTAACTTCCCCCTTGGAATTGTATTTGTATCTCCCTGCGGCATTGCTATTGAAGCCTCATAGTTACTCAAGGCAAGATCCCTGAGTCCAAGGACCATCATTCTAGTAGGATCCACCTATACCTGATACAGAGCCTTGCACCTAGCAGGCCATTGGCTAATGCAGTGATTCTGTACGTGTGCTCTCAGGACCAGCAGCATCAGCAGGTCTGGGAACTTACAAGATACTCAAATTCTCTGGTCCCTCCATATACCTAGTCATTCAGAACCTCCAGAGGTGAAGCCAGCAAGCTCAGACGATGCTTTGAAACTAATGTTTGAGAACTGCTGGGTTAGCTAAATGTCTCCTTTTTAATTTCTTTTTTTCTGGCATAGAAATTTACTGTTCTAAGTACTTCTTTTGGCTTTATCTGAGAACATCGCTCTAAAGTCAGTTTATTTGAAAACTTCTCATTTTTATGTCTTCTTATTTCTTGTCATATCAATTATGTAAGATATCCTTTATTAGCAAAGGAAATTTGAGCAGTAGAGACATGGTATCATTGTACCTTGGGGGACTCCAGTGTCCCCAGCTTGAGCAGCATCCAAGAATCAGACACTGAATGACTGAGGTTTGAACTAACTGATGACTGAATTTCCTACTCTCCTTTTCTTTCACTTTCTCCTATGCTTTCCTTCTTTTCTTTCCTTTCTCACTTTTTATATTCACATTTAAAACTGCCCTAGGTTACAGTTTTCTTGGAGAAAAGATGCTACAAAGGTCTCTAACATTTCCAATAAAAATCAAAGATGCCCCAACAAGGTCAGATGGAGCAGCCCAGAAAGCTTAGAATGAGTGGTGAAATGGTCTGTTTGCTCACATTCTTTTGGCAATCCATCACTTCAGAGACAGGATTTCAATCAATGTGGAAAGACACCTTTCTTTAGAATTTAATTCCCTCTGACAGTTCCAGGGTTATTACTGCTCCGTGAGTCTCAGCACGTCTTGCAGGTGTCAGCCTCCTCTGGTGTGGAGGGCTGCTCTGTGTGTCTGCCAAGAACTTTTGAGCTTCTGTGTCACCTCAGCCCTTGGTGATAATCAGACAGGCTCTGGGCTGGCCAAAGGTGTCACCAGTGCTCAACAAAGATTCCTCTAACAGACAATCATTCTTAATAAGCAGCCTGCTCTTTGCTTAACATCCTACACTTTCTCATCAATCCTAATACTTCCTATTCACTTATGAGTGCTCTATATATGCTTATGTGCGTGCATGGATAGCATGCACAAGTGAATATATATATATAAAAAGAAGACTGAGGAAAGAGAATTTTGGTAGTGCAAAAGGTTTCTGCCTCACTGTAATAAATGCACAGATACAAGGGTCATTCTTTTTTATTTATTCAATTACAGTTTACATTCAGTATTATTTTCTTATAGCTTCTGATGCACAGCAAAGCAGCCGGAAAATCATGTACGTCAGGGTGGTCCCCCACTGCCTTAAGCAGCCACCTGGTCCTATACATAGTTACCACGGTATCATTGACTATATTCCCTATGCTGCGCTTTATACCTCTGTGACTATTCTGTAACTACCAACTTGTACTGCTTAACCTCTTTACCCTTTTCACCCAGTTCCCCAACACCCGGCCCCTCTGACACAAATCTCATATCTGTGTGTAATACCTGCGTGCTCTTAATACATAAAAAAGAGAGACTGGGAGCAAATACACCAGCACTCCATACACACACCACAGCATCCACATGCACACTTTCTTTGTAAATACACCATTTTGTAAATACACACATTTCCTCATGTGGTGAGAACCATGCACATCAGAATTGCATTTTCTAATATATAAATACCAGTTAGGTTACTCCTCAAATCTCTTATATGATTGAAAACAATGGAAGGATATATGGGAACTCAGGAAATAGCTCTTCTAAGTTTTAAAGAAATAGAAGTATGAAGATTTTCTTCCCTATAAATATCTTCGTGGTTTTGGTGATTCTGTTCTAAGGAAGCACTGAATTCCAGATGAACTTGAATTTCAGGAAGTATGGTCAGTATCCAAAGAGATGTTGAAAGGTAAAATTCTTTACCCTTCAGAATCTGCTATATCTTTACCATATCCAGTTCGGTTAACCATTGTGGTGGTTAAAGAAGCAAGGTCCCAAAAATGATGAGAAAGTGAGTTATCTCTCTGTTGCAAATATACCGTGAGTCATATCTAAGACATTTTCCTGAGAAATCAGGCTCGTGTATACTATCTGACATTGCTTTCAATGTCTCAACTCTTTAGGGCAAGTTTATTTATTTTTATCTTTTAATTTTTTAATGTTTTGATTGAATTTATAGGGTGGCAATCATTAATAAAATTATAATTCTATAAAATATCATCTGTAGATTATATTGTGTGTTCACCACCCCAAGTCAAGACTCCTTTCATCACCATTTATCTCCCTTTAACCTCTTCTACCTCCTTGAGACAAGCTGAATTATAAAAGAGAGCTTTCCTATTTTTCAGGTCTCAAAATTGTTAACATACAAAGTATAGTCTATTGCTTGTCACTATGGAAAGAACAAAGAGAGTCCTTTTTTTCTCCATGTTAGCAGAATGTGAGCTTTGAGAGAGGATTTTTACCTGTGAGACTGGGAGAGTGGATTGTGTTTGAAAATTTTGATGTGCCCAGCTGGGGCGCCTGTTTTCTTCCCTGGCTCCACCTTGCCACTCCAGTTCCCTCTAAATGTATAACACAGTATATACCATTCCAGGGAACACTGTCAACCTGCTGGATTACTTAAAAGTACAACACATGGGAACCTTTGGGGATGAGGAGGAAAGGCCTGGGCATTTGGATGACACAATTTACATAAGAGGACTGGAAAGCCAGGATTCTTTGTTCTTCACTGTTTCCCGAGTGTCTAGGCTCAGTAATCACTGACAACCAACCCTCATCTACAAACCAGTTTTATTGAGGTGGGCCACATTCTTCACTTTATCCGTTGCTTCTTCTAACTCCCAATTCTGGGCTTTTTCCTCAGGGTCTGTCTGGTCCAAATTAGGATGAAGAAAGAAGGGAAGCCCTCAGTTCTGCTCTGGGAGGGCAGTGCCACCTATCCTAGCAGATTTTAGGTGCTCAACAGTTGCCAAAACCAGCCAGTCATGTGGTTGACCGTAGCTTCAGTCTGACCATGTTCTAGCACTGTCCCGGTTGGCAATGAACGCTTATTTCTTTGTGGTCCTTCTCAGGCCTCTGGGTCCCACACTGGCAAGTTCTGCTCATCAGAATCTTTCTACCCACCCTCTCTTGACTGCACTATTTCCTCAAAACCCAGCCCTTTCAGCTGGATTTGGTTTACGGGCTTATTTCCTCCTCTGTTTGTCATCATGCTAAACTTTTCAAACCAAACTTTATGAATTCAACAGCTGGCAATCCTTTTGCTATAGAAAGTTCTGGAAAACCCCTGAACAAGGAAAGCTGAAACTTCTTCCTGAGGCATGAAGTAGGTGAACGGAGGCCAGGCCATGGTCCTCCATAAAGGGGACCCCTATTTACTCACTGCTTCCTCTCTGCTAAGCACCAAAGTAGCTGCTCAATCTAAATGTTTCTCAGAGATTATTTCATTTAGTCCTTATTTAAGTAATGTTAAACCCTATTTTACAGATGGGGAAGTGGAAGCTTAGTGAGTTTAAGTTGCATGCTCAAAGCCACAGAGCTAATAAATAGCAGAGTTTAGAAAAGAAGCCAACCTTACTCCAAAGTATGAGCTCTTTCTAAGAATCGATACTTCTCCCATTTGAAAAATGGCCTCTAAGCAGTTTAAAATTAATTCTAAACAGAGGTTCTCAAACTGTGGGCTGTTTGCCCCTCCTCCAGGGAGTATTGGGTCATATCTGGAGACATTTCTGATTGTCACAATTGGTAGGGGAGGCGCTACTGGCATCTGGTGAACAGAGGCCAAGAATGCTGCTAAACATCCTACAATGGCCAGGACAGCACCCCAAAACAAGTATCTGGTCCAAAATGTGAATAGCAATAAGGTTAAGAAACTATGATTCAAAGGACAGGGGATTTTTAAAGCCAGTTGATAAAAAGAAGGTTTTGCCTGTAGCTGACTCATGTACTTTGTCCCATCACAGATGACAGCAGCCTTCTAAACCTAACTTCCTACCCCCTGGTTAGAAGACGGAAGAGAAGGTTCTTTGGGCTATGTTGTCTAGTCTCAAGCTAGACAATTCCTCCAGGAAATTCACCCCAGGGGAAACCTGAAGAAAAGAAGCTGAGGACCTCCAGACAGCTGAACCACAGTTATTGGTTTTTGACTATATTTTCTATGCTTCCTTATTACTTTTATCCACCTCTCTCTTCCGTTTTAAATGGTTTTACATTTGAAAGTAGCTGCTGTCAAGGGGGGAAAAAAATTCAAAAAGTATGTTGTTTTTAAAAGGATTTTTTAAAGCTGATGTTGTGCATTATCTGCTCCAAACCATACCATGACAGATGCAAGAATTATGATTTTTAAATTATTTAAAGGGTTTTTTTTTAATATATTATACAGAGAAAAATCATTTCATGTATAGTAGTATATCTGTAGCTCTTACTGATCTCATGTTAACAATTTATCATATATGGAAGAAATCTTAAAACACAGAAATCTATTTACAACTGCAAAACCGTGTTGAAAATCAAATCTATCAATATCATTAGAAATAATATTATAAGCAAACATACCACCCCACCTATTACTTTCTCTGCTTTCATTTACATTTAGTCTTCCACTCTGTCAGAATCTAAGAGCTTCAACAGAAAAATATCTTAATTTATAATGCAACAAAAATCATATATGAGAAGTATTTAAATTTTGTAAATACACAATAATCCTAATACCTTCATACAATGCATTTGGGCAAGTAATTTCCTTTTGATCCAATGGTGTCTTTTCAGCTTCTTGGAGAATGAAGTAATCCAGTTAGGAAATGGTGTAGTAACATATACAATTACCCTCAAATGTAAAATTTGAATATTATCACATTTTGTTCTAATTGAAACCTGAAGCATGAAGTCTGCACATCAGCATAGTGTTAACTCTTTTAGGGCATGCTGGAATTAGCTCAGATCATAAAAATATTTAACATTTTACATTGTTAATAAAATCTTTTTAGTTCAGCTAAGCTTGTCTCATTTTAGATGACTATGCAGATATGACTTTTCCAATGTGTACTTGGTGTCTTATCTTATGCTTAGATTCTCAAAAGCAGGACACATGAAGCAATACTATATTTCAGAAAGGAGGGAGCCACAGGCTATGGTTTTCTGCTCACAGCTTTGTTGTGATCTTCCTCCACTAAACTTGTAACATGGTACAAATTTTGTGATATTTTCCCGTGTTCTTCCTTTGGCCCCTTTCCCAGACAGAATTTCCCATGGGTTGACAGATCAGGCCTTTGGACTTCTTTTCTTTTTTCCATGGTCTGAAAAATCCTGAAGTCAGACAAGAGGCACCAGTATCTGGTATAATAAAAGAATGAGCTAGATGCCTATAAGTGGTTTATTCAAAGATCACCTTTAATCCTAACTCTGTAATTTCTTCCTACTTATGTGCACAGGCATTTACATGTCCACCAATATTTTGACTTGAAAACTATGTATATTTAAGCCTTTAGCTGTAGTGAAGATGAAAACAGGTACAAATTACTGGAATAATTATTTTATTGGGTTGAATTATATGAAATAGCTGACATTTGACTATTTTGACCTAAGAAATGTCTATTTCACATAGTGCAACCTAATACCTGATGTTGTGGAAATTATCCTTGGAATTGTCTTCTAGTTTTTTGTTTTGTTTTGTTTTGTTTTTTAAAAGTGAAAGGATTAAAGGGTTGAAAGAGATCTCAAAGGCTATGCAGGTCTCTATTTAGATCAGACCAGTGGTTGGGCTTATCATCCAGAGTTATGTTCCAATGAACTGGTAATTGATGCATGATTATGGGTTTGCCTGGCTTCATATAAAAAGTACCCTTGAAAATTACATAAGAAAAATCACAATTTTCTAAACCAAATACTTGTAAAATGGTTGTAGAAATATGCTATTTAAAAGACTCCTCAGGTGAATACTCCCCTGCAAGCAGATGACCCTTCCCAGATTTACCTGGTCTGCAAATCCTAATTTTCATAAATTAGGTTTGCTTAAAGCTTAATATCCTATCCTGAATGGGATTCATTTTTATCTCCTGAGGTCAAATAACTTCAGGTCCATTGCTTTAGAGATTATGAAGTAGCCTAATTTGGCATATTCTTTCTCCCATCTCTGCCCTCCCCTATCTTTCTAGTACGTGAAACCTTAGCTTCATTCTAATTCCTACTAATCCATGCAAAGTGAGTAACTGATAAGTCCAAACTTGGTGGTCAGCATGGTTTCCTAAATGCCTGGCCTGAATCACTTCTGCTTGGTTAATTTGTGCTCACTCTAGCCTTAGTCTCAGCGTAAAAGTACCACTTACCTTCTGTGCAATTGTCCTTTGTACAACTGAAGACTGTTAATAAATTCAGGTCTCACCTCCATGTTTGGGAGGACCATCATAGCATTTCATGGAGAGGGGAATTTGTCTAATTCCCTAGTTAGGCTTTCCATAACTAAGGTAAATAAATTCAGCCACTTTATTTATCTTTTATTGATAGTGCCTGTTTCCCAGCCTTTGATCAGTATTGTAGTTCCCTTAGACACACTCCAAGATTTATAGATCTTTTCTCCATAGTGGGTCCTACAATTAAATTTAGTGCTCAAAGTCCTGATAACCTACACTGACTCATAGTTGCAACAGGTAATTCACTGTCTCCCCTTAGATGTACCGATGCATCTCTTTAGGAGGTGACCCCACTCTCCTCTCCCTACCAAAGGACTTTCTCAGGTGCAGTTTCATGAGATCAAGTTCTATTGTCTCAGTTTCCTGCTGGTAATCTGCTTTTAGATTAGCAATAACAATGAGCTGATCTCTAGGGATAAGGGGAGACCACTGACCCATTTCGTTGCAGGTACTCACCGCTTGAAAAAGAAAGGATGTGAACTTTTCTCTGATACACAATCATCCATTTTACCACAATATTTTAATACCCCATGTTGACTTTTTTTTAAAGATTACAGAGATTAATCTGTACAGATCTTTTTGAAGATTACAGAGATTATATGTTCTTTGTAGGAAATCTAAAAAAATACCACTAAGTATAAAGAAAATCATCTGAATCCCACCACAATCACATTATTTAAAACCACATTTCCAGGTTTTCTATCAGTCAGTGGCGGGGCCCAAAGGCATTTTTGGATAAGGTTTGGAAAGAAATGCCCATAAGGCCAAGGTGTCACTTTAAAATATTGGTCCACTAATGTTTTTGCACACATCTAGGAACAGATTTACTGCTCACCCTCATTGCGCCATTCTTCTAGAGTACAAAGAAGACTTTGGAAGGAGTATGGCCCTGATGCCTCCTCTAACGAAAGCTCTTGGGGAAATTCTACAATCCTGCCAGATCCTTTTGCTCCTTGGTGCTCCAGGTAACATTGGGATACTTAACTGTTTGACAATACTGCCACCTACTGAAAACTGAGCTTTAGCATGAGGAGGGGAAACCAACACAAGTATAGAAGCAAAGACCAACTAAGAAAGCAAACAAAGGGGCCAGATTAACAATGATCCCATATGAATTCCAGACTCTGGAAGTCTCAAAGTTGAAAGGATTATGGATACCATCCAGGTGAACTTCCCACCCTACACACATACCTAAGCAATGTCTATCATTTCTTTGTATTCTAGAATGCCACCAAATGCAAAACGCTCAACTTTCAGGTAACTATAGATACAACAAAAAAGAGTAGTGATGGTATTGGCTCAAAATAAATGATTAACATGAAATTTAAAGTCCAGAATTAAACCCAAGAATTCCATAAACAAATGGAATGCACTATAAAGATGACATTTCAAATCCGTGAGGAAAAATTGGATTATTAAATAAATTATATTAGGATAACTGGTCAGCCATTTGTAGGAGGAATATATCTATGCCACAAAAATTTTTGTCAAAATAAATTTAGGTGTAGTAAAGATTTAAATGCTAAAGCACATAAAATTATAAAAGGACTAACAGACAATACTGATAATGTAATTTTTCTGTGGAAAAAAAGGGCTTTCTAAGCATGACACTAAAGGAAGAAACCACAAAGGAAAAGATGGATGAATTTGACCAATTAAAATAAAAAACTTCTATACAATAAAAAAATAATAAACCAAAAAAGAGAAAACAAAATTTGAAATATATGCAACAAAAAATATAGACCTGCAATATATCTCAAGAGCTGAAATTCCACTACTTTGAGAAATTTCCATGATCTACAACCACCTGCCCAGCCAAATGTTCCCATTTCCTTCTTTTCTTACTGCACTTTTTTATTGTTGCTTATAGAATTGTCTATATCCATTAAACTGGAAGTCAGCAACAATGTCTGTTTTGCTTTCTGTTATATCTTCAACACCTAACACAGTGCTAGACACAAAGCAAATACCAAAAAGATTTATTGAATGAGTGAATAATGAATTTATAAATAAATGACACTTTGTAATTTACATATATATATATATATCAAACTTCCCAGTAGAAAATTGAGACAAGAATACAAACTGGCAATGTGTCATACATTTAAATAATGTACTAATAATAAATATGAAACTAGTTGAATATACTAGTAATCAAAAATGCAAATTATAATATATTCCTTTTTGTGGATCAGAAAGGCAAATGGTATAAAAAATTAAAGTGCCCAGGGACAGAAGGAAGTGTAGAAATGAATATTCTCTTACAGAGTCAACAAAAGTGTAAACTGAGTCAACCTTTCTGGAAAATATTTTAGCAATGTGTTTTACGTGTATGCCAAATAATTCTACTTTAGAGAGATCCTCCTTGAAAAGACCAGGAAAATGAACCAAAATACATTCATTTGTTATTTTAAAAAATCTATGTAAGAAAGTTGCTTATAGCAGCAATATTTGGAAAATGTAAATAAGTCTACAATATACAGTTGGTTAAATATGGTATACCCTTTCAGTGAAATACTGTGCACCAGTTAAGAATAAGCACCACATGTATAAGTAAAAAAATGAATAAGCTATATTGTTAAATGAAAAAAGGAAGTTACAGAAGAAATCTATTGTATTATCCCATTTTTTAAAATCTGCATATACATGTGTGCATTAAAGAACCTGAAAGGATATTTGCTAAAATGTTAACAGCATTTATCTCTGGGAGGTGAGATTTGGAGCAATTATTATTATTATTTTGTTTTATTTTTTTGCATATCTGTAATTTCTGAATTTTCCACAATGAGCATGTAGTATCTGTATAATTTTTCAGGGAATAAACAGCAATGTTCACAATATATATTAAATTAAAAAACACATTATAAAATGGTATGTATAGTCTGATACATATTTGTAAAAAAAATAAAATTATATATAAATATATCTATGTATGTATATATATATGCATAAGAAAGCTAGAAGGACATACATTAAATGTTAATAGTAGTTATTTATGGGTAGTGGGATTATGGGTGATTATTTTTTCTTTTTGCTTTTCTGTGTTTTCTAATTTTTTCTACAATGAATATGTATTACTTGTGTAATAAAAACTATTAATAAAAGTTAAAAAAATAAAAAAGTGAAAGAGACATTGTTACTCACCAGTTGCTCTTATTTTCCCCATCCCCAGAAAGGGAGTAGAGAGGGAGAGGGAGGGAGAGGAGAGGAGAGGAGGAGAGGGGAGGGGAGGGGAGAGGAGGAGTGGAGAGAGGAGAGGAGAGGGGAGGGGAGAGGAGAGGGGAGGAGGGGAGAGGGGAAGAGGGGAGGGGAGAGGAGGGGAGGGGAGGGGAGGGGAGGGGAGGGGAGGGGAGGGGAGGGGAGGGGAGGGGAGGAGTGGAGAGGAGAGGGGAGGAGAGGGAAGGAATGGAGAGAGGAGGGGAGGGGGGAGGGGAGGGGAGGAGAGGAGAGGAGAAAAGAGAAGAGAAGAGAAAAGAGAGAAAAAGGGGTGAGGAGGAAAGAGAGGGAAAGGGAAGAAAAGAAAGGAGGGTGGGAGATAGAGAAAGAGGAAAAAGGTAAGACAGAAAGAAATCACTGAAAGTAGTGTCAGTGGAGGAGGAATTAAAACAGGCTTTGGAAGCTTTTTAACTCACAATAACACTCCTCTAAAATTAGTTTAGTTTTCTGATAGCTACAACAACCAAAACACATTGAGTTAAGTAATTTTATTTTCTAATAAAATTGTGTGTGTGTGTGTGTGTGTGTGTGTGTGTGTGGAGAGAGAGAGAGAGAGAGAGAGAGAGAGAGAGAGATATCTAGAAATTAATCTCTGACAGGAATCTATCCCAAGATTTTCAGAATGCAAACTTTGAGGTCCAGCTAGTTGTAGAGGACTGTGCACCATCCTGGAGTTACACAGCCTTTGTCTGAATCTCTGATATTCTGCAACTAGGTACACGACTATAGCTCGCAGTTTCAATATCCATTCTCTCCTTTTTTCCTTTAGTAACACAGACCCTGAGTTTCTGCTAAATACTGGTCACCTAAAGTGAAGACTCCATTTCCCAGGCTTCCTTGGTTATGGGTGTGGCTATGTATCTGAATTTTGGCCAATAGGACAAGTGGAACTGTACAAATTCCAGGTAACATCCCTGCTATAGGGGCATGCATGTCCATGCTCTTCCTCTCTTCTGACTAGGCTGCAATGACAGCATAAGGATGGAGCTGAAATAACTGTCATGGAGTCAGAAATCGACACTGCATGAGGATGACAGAAGTGCCTTAGCAAACCTGGACCACCCGTCTTCATTCTATTATTTGCTGAATGAGTGAATTAATTAATAATTTCTATCCCATTTAAGGCACTAATAATGTGAATCTTTGTACAGAGGAACCTGTTCACTAAGTTAATTAACATCTGTGAGCCTCAGTGTCCTCAGAATAAAATGAAGATAACAATATCACAAAAGGTGCAACCCAATAGCTGTCCTATTACTTGCTTAGCACCAAAACTCTTTTATGAAAACTCCAACAAACAACACAGTGCCTGATAATGTGTGCAGTGGACAAAGAATTCTTTTAAATAAACAGTGTTTTTAAATCAAATGGTCAGTTGGTTAGCATATGGAAAAAATTATGCTTCTCTCTTGCCTCATTCCAAGTTGATTATTTACTTTAATGTAAACAGTAATAAAACAATAAATCTTCTAGAAGATATAGAAAAATACCTGCATACCCATAGAATTGTAGAATAGTTACTAACAAGACACAAACCACTTTGGAAAATGGTTTAACATTATTTACTACCATAGACTGTATGTATGCCCTGTGATCCAATACTTTCATGCCTACGTAGAGACCCAATAGAGTTTTGTGTGTGAATTTAAAGACAGGTAAAAGAATACCCATAGTGGCATTATTTTTAATAGCCAATAGTCATAAACAATTCAAAGATCTATCAAAAAAAGAATGGAAAAGTAAATTGTGTTAGAACGATATAATCAAATACTACAAAGCAATAAAAAAGAATGAACTCCATTACAGCTATATACAACCAGATAAAAGAATAAAACCATAATAATGTTGACTGCAAGAAAGTGAGATGTAAAAGAATACATACTGCCGTTAGCAGGCGACACTCACAGCAGCTGAGAGATACTGCCGTGGCTCAGTAAAGCAAACCTGAGCAGACACCACAGCACCTATTACAGTCCACCCCTAACATTGCTCAGATGCACTAGGTTCCCACATTGATTTACTCCATCTGGGTATAAATTCTGGATTCTGTGATCACAATTCACATATTCAAAAAGAGGGATAATGGGACAAACCACAGCCTCCAATTCGCAGTTGGTCCCAAGACTACATATCTGATACTCATCATGTCCCTTCTCTCACTGCCCCTTCTAGATCACCCTCCTCCTACTCTGGCACTTCTGAGTTGTGATGACCCAGACCCTATCCCCAAGTGGTCTGGACCCTGGTTACCATGCCTTTAGTCAATTGTGGTTGCTTTACTTGCCCATTTACACTTAAACTTGGGCATGAGCATACCAAAAGGTGACCTGATGGGTCATCTGAGTGGCAAACATACTCCTCTGTGCCCTCACTATGTTGCAGTAGCTCTGCTTCCTTGTGATGATCAGGGACCATAACCTCTGCCAATTTGGTAACTTTGATTTGCCTACTGGTTTTCTGGCATAAGGAACCTAAAGTGACCAGGTTGCAGTGGTGGCTTAAAGTTGAGTGGGACCCTTATTTTCTCTGCTTTAGGACCCAGGACCTCCAGACACACAAATTCTAGACCCCCAGATATTCCTCAGATTCCTGGGACCACTCCTACTTTCACCCTTTGATTTTTGAACCCATATATTCTGCCTATTGGTGACTTAGAACCATAGACTTATTTAAGGAGTACTGAATAGTACATTCTGAAAGTTAGCGCCCAATATTGCAAGGTGTCCTCACCTTTAAGGGCCATGCTACCACTCTCTTGGGGTGGCAGCTTCTGCTGGGTGGAGAATGTGTAGGAAGAGTGGATCCCACAGTCATGGTTCCGCTGATATACCTCTTTTGCTATAAAGTGCAAAAGGTCTTAGGTAATATTATGAGAGTTCCATGTCAGCAGATCAGACGCTCTGTAAGTTCACGGACACTGGTGCTAGCTGAAGCCTTGCAGATGGCTGGTAAAGGCAAGCCCCTATCCAAGAAGCAGGTAATCTCAGCCAGGGTGGAAATAGTCAACTTGTCACCAACAAGGAGGCTGTTCTCCCCAAAGAATGGTGTTTATCAAAGGCACAGCATCAATCTCTGTTGCCAACAAAATGGGCATTGGGCAGTGACTGTTGATAAATTTGCCTTGATAAGAAAAGCCTGCATGACCCTGGCTGGTTGGCTCAGCAGTAGAGTGTTGGCCCGAGGTGTAGAAGTCTCGGGTTTGATTTCCAGTCAAGGCACACAGGAGAAGGACCCATCTGCTTCTCCACCCTTCCCTCTCTCCTTTTTCTCTGTCTCACTCTTTCCCTCCCGCATCCAAGGCTCCATTGGAGCAAAGTTGGCCCGGGCGCTGAGGATGGCTCCATGGCCTCTGCCTCAGGCGCTAGAGTGGCTCTGGTTGCAACAGAGCGACGCCCCAGATAGGCAGAGCATCGCCCCCTAGTGGGCATGCCAGGTGGATCCCGGTCGGGCGCATGTGGGAGTCTGTCTGTCTCCCCGCTTCTAACTTCAGATAGATAGATAGATAAATAAATAAATAAATAAATAAGCCTGCATTAGTTTCTTATTGCTGCTGCCATAACAGATTACCACAAATTTAGTGGCTAAAAACAATACAAATTAATCACTTACATTTCTAGAGGTCCAAAATCAGTTTCACTGGCCTGAAATGAAAAGGGTCAGGCATTGCCTCTGGAAGCTCAGGAAGAATCTATTTCCCTTCTTCCTTTTTCAGCTCCACAGGTCCCCTGCATTCCCTGTCAAATGACACCGTTTTCCATCTTCAAGCCAGCAGCATAGGGTTTTTAGTCTTTTGTTGTTGTTGTTTTTTGTTTTTCTGAAGTGAGAAATGGGGAGGCAGAGAGACAGACTCCCACATGCACCTGACGGGGATCCACCTGGCATGCCCACCAGGGGGCAATGCTCTGCCCATCTGGGGCGTTGCTCTGTTACAGCCAGAGCCATTCGAGTGCCTGAGGCAGAGGCCATGGAGCCATCATCAGCGCCAAGGCCAACTTTGCTCCAATGGAGCCTTGGCTGCAGGAGGGGAAGTAAGAGAGAAAAAGGAGAGGGGGAAGGGTGGAGAAGCAGATGGGCGCTTCTCCTGTGTGCCCTGGCCAGGAATCCAATCTGGGGCTTCTACATGCCGGGCCAACGCTCTACTGCCGATCTAGCTGGCCAGGTCAGCATAGAGTTTTTAATTCTCATTCTCATTCTCTCTCTCTCTCTCTCTCTCTCTCTCTCTCTCTCTCTCATTCTCTCTCTCTTTTTCTGACTCCTGTTCCCATATCACATATCCAACTCTGGCTCCTCGGCCTCCCTCTTATAGGGACCCTTGTTAAATAGGTCTGACCCAGATAATCCAGGATAGTTTTCCCATCTCAATCAGATCTGAAAATTCCCTTTTGCCAAGTAAAATATCATATTTACAGATGCCAGGAATTAGGATGTGAACATCTTTAAGGGGTACTTATTCATTATTCCCAAGGCCAAGGGTGTTGGACTCATTCAAAGCCTGTACCTCTGCCAGGAACAGCTTTTTGAATAAACTATAATTCTCTGCTTCAGATAGCATGGCCTTGCTTTGGAACTCTAAGGGTCTGTATTGTAACCTTCTAATTGGAGTTTGCCAAAGTCTCCATTGCATCCTTTTATACCCAGACACCTCTACTGTCATGGCCTCCGCCGGAAGATATGGCCAAAGTAACAGGACTGATTATGCTGAAGCCTAAACCTTCTGCAGAGCCCTTCCTGCTCTGAGACCCACTGAAAATTAGCACTCCTACTTACCCAATAAATAAGTCAGAGCTCTCCCCCCCACTGCAAAATATGCTGCTTCCAGAACCTAAAGAGACTGACCAAGTGATAGGAGACCTCAGGGACAGTACCTCATGTTTACTTTGGAGGGGATGACCCAGCATCCCCCAGACCACTGGGCCCTTTAAAAACTTCACTGATGTAAGCCCTGGCCGGTTGGCTCAGTGGTAGAGCATCGGCCTGGCGTGCAGGAGTCCTGGGTTCAATTCCCGGCCAGGGCACACAGGAGAAGCACCCATCTGCTTCTCCACCCTTCCCCCTCTTCTTCCTCTCTGTCTCTCTCTTCCCCTCCCACAGTCGAGGCTCCATTGAAGCAAAGTTGGCCCAGGCGCTGAGGATGGCTCTGTGGCCTCTGCCTCAGGCGCTAGAATGGCTCTGGTTGCAATAGAGCGACGCCCCAGATGGGCAGAGCATCACCCCCTGGTGGGCATGCGGGGTGGATCCCAGCCGGGCACATGCAGGAGTCTGTATTTTCCAGCTTCAGAAAAATACAACAAAAAAAATTAATAAATAAAGGCCAGATAATACTAGTTTAAGAATTAGCAACCACTGTTGCCCATCAGGGTTGGTAGGCTAAAACTAACTATAAATTTCCTTGTTTCTTTTCTAACCTCTCCTTTGCAATTATGAAATACCATTCAACTATGAGCCTCAAACATTTATACAAATATATTTTAAATAATTGAATCCTCAATAGATAGGAGCTGACTGTTATTGGAATTAAAAACATTACAGCACAAAGAAGGGGTTATACAAAAAAAAAAAAACTTCACTGATGTAGCAGGACTCTTCATTTCTGTAAGGTTTATCTCCCATCCTCTGCAGTCTGTGTGTCTTACCAAGGACTGTGTACGACTCACCACTTCACATTAGCCAAGTCCAGGTAACATGATGTCATTAATATAATGGACAAATGTCATGTCCTTTAGAAAAAATGCTCAGATCAATAGGATCTGATTATTCTGCTGTGAAACATGGTGAGGTCTTCTAGGGACAAAGAAGCCTAGTTCCAAAAGGTCATCTAAGGACATGGAGTTATGCTAAATTCCAGATACCCAACCACTCAATGATTGAAATAAACATTATAGAGTGAGAACACAGAGTGCTATACTCAGGTGAAGTCTACTAGTGGTAGAGAAGACAGATTCCAAAAGGTCATCTGAGGACATGGAGTTGGGCTATACCCCAAGTACATAGATAGCTACTAAGTAATAATATTATACAGTGAGCACATAAAGTTCCATTCTCTGCTCTCATGGTTAGATAAAAGCCTATAACTATCTGGCATAATTTGTAATAGTGCCCATGCACTTGCTGGTTGAAAAAAACTCATCCTGGGCTTTTAGGAACTTCCTCTCCACCTGTCCCCAGTAAAACCTCTGCTGGGGGGCACCTAAGGATAATGAATTTGTTACAGGAAAGCTAAAAATAGCAACTCTCATTAGGGACCCACAGTATCTCTAAATTCTTGTCCTCTTCAAACATCTTTATCTATTTCTGTCTAATAAAGCACAATGAGTAGAGACCTTTGGAACTGTGTCACAGTGTCCTGACACATACCTGAGGCTGCATTAACCTTTTATAGAGAGGACACCACACGTAGTCTAGCAGCTGTTCCCAGGGCTTCTTGGATAAGCTTGTGCTGGCGCACTTCATCTGCCATGACCCATCCAGTGTGTGAAGGAGCCATGCTGGTGATTTAAATGAGGGATATGATTAGAACTACCACCACTGAATGTCCTTCATTATCTCTGATTTGTAATAATGTTTTTGATTAACTGTCATGGTGAGGATGGAAAAAAAGTTTCAGGAACTTTCACTTAGCCTTTCCTACTATAATAGCTCTTCCCTACATGTCAAGAAATCAATGGGAGAGTACCATCAATTGCTAAGAGTATCTATAAAATTATATATTTGGGAACTAGAGAAATGACTACCTGGTAGGTTCATGAACACAGCTGACCCTCTTTGAGCCAGGGTTAGGACTCCGTGATCTTACCTCCATTTATTCTTCCCCTAACAGATGCTGGGTCCCCGGGTATCAGTGTCAGCTCACATCCTGTATCTAAATCCCTTGAAAGATCTAGATATTCTCCTTTGCCCATTATTTGGTCAGCTGCATAAATGGTCATAGGTCCCTTTTGGAAAGGACCAAAAGAATCACTACTGTATATAAACTTTGTAACCTTGCAGGGACTGTCTTAACGTCCATGCAGCCTTTTCATCAGTACACAGGTTCGGGTTTGGATAACTCTCTCAGGTCTGGAAACTGGATAAGAGACTGTCACTTTGCTTTCCTGCTCATCTGTTCTTGATCTCTTCAAATTGCTCACAGTACGTCTGACCCTAGTTATTGATTTGCAGCCAGAAAAGGAAATGCAGGCAGATCCTGAGGAAGACTAGCATTGTATAAGGCCCCTGTTTCATATGACATATCTGCCTCATCTTTTAAAAAGGGGGATGGAAATTCTATCTTCCACAAGGTGGAGTGTCTCTGCAGGCCCACAGGGTCCAGGACAATCTGGGGATTTAACACGCTCACATGAAAATATGCAGACGTTCCCTTTCCAGATTTCTGGGATTGGTAATTCAGCCTATTCTGAAACTCTGCTACTCTAACAGATAAGGCTAGTGTCTGGGTTTCAGGCATGTCTCCTTTCAGCTTCAGGAGATGAGCGTCTTGTTAGGTTCTTCCCAAAAGGCCCACTGACCCTCACATTTTGCTTTAAATTATTGAGTGTCCTGAGCTTCTCATTTTCTTTCATCAGTGACCACCCAATTCCACAGCCCTCCAATGCCAGAGATATCCCATGAGCCAGTTCATCCCCTTACTTACACCCCATGCAAATTCAACAGAGGCGACTGTCTTAGCAACTGCACTGCTACGTGCCAGGGCTCAGTGCTCTACCAACCAGCAGGCCCAGAGACCTCAGCCTTCTGTCTACTGAGTAATACCATCCTTAGAATCGGCTTCCTAGGACTACTCTTATTACCAAGTGCCTTACGGTAGGTTTCATAGAAGCAGATTCTAAGATAAGGATTTATGTGCATATAATTTTTTTTTCGCAGGGGGGGGCTCAGGATAGCTCTTTGAAGAAAAACTGTAAGGGAGAGAATGAAGCAGGACAGGAAGAAGGAAAGAGGCAATTAAGAATGTTATCTCAGGCCCTGGCCGGTTGGCTCAGCGGTAGAGTGTCGGCCTGGCGTGCAGAAGTCCTGGTTCGATTCCCGGCCAGGGCACACAGGAGAAGCGCCCATTTGCTTCTGCACCCCCTCTCCCCTCCTTCCTCTCTGTCTCTCTCTTCCCCTCCCGCAGCCAAGGCTCCATTGGAGCAAAGTTGGCCTGGGCACTGAGGATGGCTCTATGGCCTCTGCCTCAGGCACTAGAGTGGCTCTGGTCACGGCAGAGTGACGCCTTGGAGGGGCAGAGCTTTGCCCCCTGGTGGGCAGAGCATCGCCCCTGGTGGGCGTGCCGGGTGGCTCCCCGTCGGGCACATGCGGGAGTCTGTCTGACTGTCTCTCCCGTTTCCAGCTTCAGAAAAATACAAAAAAAAAAAAAAAAAAGAATGTTATCTCAGCCTGACCAGGCGGTGGCACAGTGGATGGAGCGTGGAACTGGGATGCATAGGACCCGGTTCGAGACCCTGAGGTCACCAGCTTGAGTGCGGGCTCATCTGGTTTGAGGAAAAGCCCATCGGCTTGAACCCAAGGTCGCTGGCTCCAGCAAGGGGTTGCTTGGTCTGCTGAAGGCCCGCGGTCCAGGCACATATGAGAGAGCAATCAATGAACAACTAAGGTGTTGCAGCGCGCAATGAAAAACTAATGATTGATGCTTCTCATCTCCGTTCCTGTCTGTCTCTCCCTGTCTATCCCTCTCTCTGGCTCACTCTCTGTCTCTGTAGAAAATAAATAAATAAATTAATTAATTAATTTTAAAAATGTTTAAAAAAAAAAAGAATGTTATCTCAGATAAAACCTAGGCTTTCAGGGGTGGGAGAGAGGGTCTGGAGCAGGGGTTGGGAAACTTTTTGGCTGAGAGAGCCATGAATGCCACATATTTTAACATGTAATTCCATGAGAGCCATACAACCACCTGTGTAACGTTATGCATTATCCAATAAAAATTTGGTGTTGTCCCAGAGGACAGCTGTGATTGGCTCCAGCCATCTGCAACCATGAACATGAGCGGTAGGAAATGAATGGATTGTAATACATGAGAATGTTTTATATTTTTAACATTTTTTTTTTATTAAAGATTTGTCTGTGAGCAGATGCAACCATCAAAAGAACCACATCTGGCTCATGAGCCATAGGTTCTCGAATCCTAGTCTGGAGTATGAACCACACTGCCTAATTGTGCCCACTTGAAGCCAGGAGACCCATTTCTTACTCTAGTTTTCATCAGTCACCCGGCAAGAGGAATATACAGAGTCACCTCTCACAGCTGAGTTGACTGAAACATGGTGACCCAGGGTCACATATAATGAAATAGGTTGTTCACAGCCAAGGGTGGTTCTCTGTGAACTATCAGTGGCAACTGGAGAAAGGTGCACTGGTCCAGGAAAGGGGACCTGGGTCCATTACCAATAGCATCTTCTATAGACACCTTCACTGGGGTCTTACATGACCATTCTATTTAAAATAGGAGGCCTAGCACTTCCTAGCTCCCTTTCTTGATTTATTTTCTTCTGGAGAGCTTATTCTAACGTAGGACAGAATTTACGTATTTTTATACATGTCTTCCTTGAGTAGAAGGTAAGTTTTGTGAGGACAGCTCTGTTTTTGATCACTGGTATTTCCCCAGAGCCTGGCACAGTCATCCCTGAATAGCCATTTTTGAATGAATATCTTGTTAATCTCTGGATAACTATTGTGAGGGAATAACTTGTTAATACTACTTTCTGGTCATCTAGTATGTCAAACGCCTGGATATCGTACTCAACAGAACACTTATACCTCTACCTGGTATTTCTCATAGCCTTTTACTCTCTAATTGTCAACTACCATTTCCCCATCAATAGTGAGGTTGAGACTGGCCTAAGGGGTTTAGCTACATTATCAGTTCTTCAAGCTCTGTCTTCATCAATATATATTAGGTGACAATAATCCAAAAGCAATAAATTAATATAGATGTCAAAAAGCACCATTATTGAGCTACAATTTTACAGTGCTAGGGCCTCAGCTGTTAGATTCTAACTCTGTGAAAGAAACTTCTCTATGAAGAAATTGTCACAGAACTTCGCAGGGTGGAAGATAACATTACTCAATGTGGGAAAAACCATACCAAAGTGGAGAGTGCTCTGAATTTGGCTTCACAGGATACGAATTTTTATTTTAGCTCTTGCATGACTCCAGAGTCTGTTTCCTTCTCCTTCTATGTGACCCTAGGTCACTATGTTTTCAGTCACCCCACGTGGAATAATGCGCCTCAGGAAAAGTCATCACAAACCCATTCACTGCAGTAGGTTTCTGGGAGGGAAGAGATAGAAAAAAAGAATGCCATCATGCAAGGATAGCTTTCTCATGGAGAATTTGTTTCAATCTTATTCTGTTTTTCTTTTAATCCCCTTGATTCTCCTAACACAGTGTATTGTATATCTCAAAGTGTTCTTACCCATATCAGAATTCATCTCCATGTGAATGAAGAGAGAAGTCTTCACCCCAAATTAGGGGTAGAGTGGAGCCAGCATCCATATTGCCCCAAATGTTCAGAACCCCAACAGTGACACCTGATCAGGCTTGCCCCTTCTACCTCCTCCAGCACCCCACTTCAGTTATGGCTTCCCCTGTCCCCTCTCCCAATTCAGAAATCTCTTCCCCTGTGTATCATTTTCTCACAAATCTGAAAGAGATTCCTACACACCCATGAGTTTCTGAAACACTGGCACAATTGCATCCTTCTCCAAATACTGACCAAGGTGAAACTTTACCTTTGTTACGTATTGCTGTGGTGAGTTTGTCACTGACCTAAGGTTGTAGGACTTGTTTCAGAGCAGGAAACCACCTTCGAGGAAGAGGTAAGAGGTGTGGAAAATATCAAACTGGAGTGAAAGATACATAGATTGTACGCTTACTTAACCTGAAGTAGCTTTGCTTCATGAAAATACAATGGAGTATGGTATGGAAGTGAACAGTTCTACTAAAAAACGGTACAATGATAAAGGGCAACCAGGTAAGTAGTTTGAGAACTATTCTGCCACAACATTCTAATGATAGAGGCTGTGCTATGTGCCTCATATATTTACCTAGGAGGAAGCCACTAGTCAACAACTACCATTCACAGTCAGCTTTAGCTAGTTATTCTTAACCATAAACAGACAAACAAGGCTCAATAGACATTGAGAATAGTCTGCAATTTGAAAGAGGAAGACTATCATCCAACAAATGATTCAGAAACACCAATACTAGAGAAAACAGAGAGAATTCTAAATATGCTCAAATAAATTTAAAACCCAAATGTAAAATCTAAAGCTGTCAAACTTCTAAAATATATATAGGAGAAAATATTTATGACTTGAGTTAGGCAAAGATTTCTTAGACACAAACCCTGGAAGACACACTGATACATTGAAATTCATCAACATTAACAACTTCTGCTCTTTGAAATAACCTATTAAAAAATTAAAAATCAAGTAACATACAAAGAGAAAGTTTTTGTAAAATACATATCTGATGAAAGGTTGATATCAAAAATATATTTTTAAAAATGCTTGCAATTTAAAAAGAAAACCAAAACCCAATAAAAAGTAAGCAAAAGATTGGAAAATCATCTGATTCAAGAAAATGCACAGATAGCTACTAAACATTCAAAAAATATTCATCAGGCCCTGGCCGGTTGGCTCAGTGGTAGAGTGTCGGCCTGGAGTGCGGAAGTCCTGGGTTTGATTGCCGGCCAGGGCACACAGGAGAAGCGCCCATCTGCTTCTCCACTCCTCCCCCTCTCCTTCCTCTCTGTCTCTCTCTTCCCCTCCCGCAGCCAAGGCTCCATTGGAGCAAAAAGATGGCCTGGGCACTGGGGATGGCTCCTTGGCCTCTGCCTCAGGCGCTAGACTGGCTCTGGTTGCAACAGAGCAATGCCCCAAGATGGGCAGAGCATCGCCCCCTGGTAGGCGTGCCAGGTGGATCCTGGTTGGGCGCATGTGGGAGTCTCTGACTGCCTCCCCATTTCCAGCTTCAGAAAAATACAAAAAAAAAACAAAAAACTCATCATAATTAGTCATTGATAAAATGCAAAATAAAACCATAATGGGATAATTCTGCATACTTATTAGAAGTAGAGGGAAAAAACCCAACCCTGACAATTCAAAGTGCTTCCAAGGAACACCTGGAACTCCATGTCACTCTGGAAAAGAGGGTGGTAGTTTCTCATCAAGTTAAACCACACATTTAACCATCCCATCAATCATATTTCGACATGTTTACCCAAGAGAAGTGAAAACATGTCAATTCAAGAGCTTGTATGGGAAATGCTTATAGTGTCTATTCTAGAATAGCCAAAAGGTGGATATAACTCAAATGTCCTTCAACTGGCGAATAAGCAAACCATCATGCATCCATGTAATGAATATTTATAATAAAAAGGAAAAATGACTGATACATGCAGCAACACAGACAACTCTCAAATATGTTGCACTAAGTGGAAGAAGCCAGACTCAAATGGCTATGTAGTAAATGATTCTATTTATATGACATTCTGGAAAAAGCAAAACTATAGGGACAAAAACAGATATATCTTGTTGAGGGGAAGGGAGGCAAGAAACTTAGGGGAATTTTCAGAGTTAGGGAAATGTTCTATATCTTGATTGTAGTGGTTACAAGACTATGTATGGGTTGTCAGAATTCAGGAATATTCACCAAAAACAAGAGTGTATTTCACTGTAGGTATATTATACCTGAGACACATAACTTGAGAAAGTCTTCCTCATTTTCTTTCTGAATTCACCGTGATCTGGGGTTCTCAGTCTCCGTCTTACAATGGCAAAACCTGATTTGTCAGCAGTCTCAGGAGAATCACACTAACAGATTAAGAATCACATTAAGTTCACAAAAACTGATGCATAACTCAGAATGCCAATTGATTAATTTGCGATGAGAAATGGAATTGCAACAGTTAATGGATACTCATGTTTTCTGGTCAAGTTGTTTTCTTCCTGTAATCATACTTCGTGGAAAACAGAATTATAATCAGATACTCACGTTGTGATCATAGAGTCCAAGTACAGAATGTTAGTTGTACCTTGAATATCTGAAAGCAGCAGGCTAAAACAACCTGATTTGCCCAGATCCAGAAAAAGGAATATTTCTGCCACCAGGAGGAGGTTCAGGCATCCTTTTCCCAGGACAGATGTGGCTGGACTCTGCCATCCTTTTCCCAGGACAGATGTGGCTGGACTCTGCTAACACTTGGCCTCTGGAACTCATTTTTTAGGCATAGAAAGATGGCCCACCTCATCTCTGACTGATATGGCCTCCTTCAAAAATAGTAATACCTTCAGTTAAATCCTAATAGGATCTGGGAGACCTGGAAAAGATTCTGCCTCTTTAAGCTGACATCGCATTCTGTGCTGCAATTTATTATGAGCGAATGTTATAATTCTTAGAGGGTAACTTCAATCTCAAATCCTTAGGGAACTTTTTGTCTTTACTTCCTTGTACCATCTACAAAGTGGTAATGGGTTGATATGCAATTCTTAACTATATTATTTTATAAAATAGTATCTTGAAGATGACTTGTCATACCTACTGAAAAGACCACCTAGGGAGGCAGCATGTTAGAGTAGAGAGAGCCTGACTGTAAGTAAAAGTTCTGGTTTTCAACCTCAGCTCTACCTGCCACATAGCACCAACAAGTTTATGACTTCTATCCATAACTTACCAGCCCTTGTTGGGTAAGCCAGTGGGGTTTTTCTGGTTTGCTCGCTTGTATTGGGGCAGCGCCATGGGTGCATAGTCTATGGAAGGCTGCAGGTGCCTGCCCTCAGGGTGGCAGATTACAAATTGCAACTGCCTTCCACAGGGAGGGGCGATTGTTTGCTGGAGAAGGGTTCCCCTACCCCAGTCTGTTTTGCTGGAGAGTGCAGAGGGAGGGAGGGGGAGAGAGAGAGAGAGAGAGAGAGCGCTGAGGGGTTTGGGAGCTCTGAGATTTTGGCCAGGTCTGTTTGGCTGGGGAGTGCTGAGGCTGGTGGGGGCCTGGAGTCTGGGTGAGTCCAGAATGCTGAGGGGCTTGGGAGCCCTGCCTGTTTGCTGGTCCGCAGTTACGAGATTCTAATAAACAGAATGGCCCACCATTTTCCGGCTCCACAGTTCCTTCTGCCCGAATCCAATGAGACCCTGCATGGCCAAGGCGGTGGCCTCTGGCCTTACAGCCCTGAAGAGATTATATCTGTCCTGCTGATTTCCAGAATTATTACAAAAGTTCTGAAAATTGTAAAATTCTATATCAATTTAGCAGACCACTAATAGGAGAACTTCATCAACAAAGCAGATGGGGAAAGTACCACCATTCTAAAGGATTTCTGATGATTTCATACTCTGTGCACACCATCCCTGGCTGGGCCCTGCATGTTTACAAGCATCTCACTGTGCAAGGAGACAAGCCCTGAGAAGAATGCTTTGTTGCAAGCAATAAGCATTTATTTAAATAACTAGAATCTACCTGCCTGTTGGGGGGAAGGAGCTACTTTGGGATGGCAGGCACAGTGCTAGGTATTCTCCTTTTGCCCTCCAGATCTATCTGCATTCTTCTTCAACCCATTTAGCACCCCAGCGCAATGAATGACACATGTCAATTCCATCAAGGGGTTTCCTTAGCCTTTGGCTTCCGAATGTGTTTTGTCAAGAAGGATCCCTGGCAAGGAGGGGGAAGGGAAACAGAGAATGAAGTCAGGGTACTCTGTTTCTTCCACATCACAGTGGGTTGGCTGCATCCTTTGACTAAATGTCTCAACTCCTGAGCAAGCTCCCTCCATGCAGCTCTCTCAGGTCCAAACCATAAGAAGTAATGG
Organism: Saccopteryx bilineata; assembly: GCF_036850765.1. Lineage (NCBI taxonomy): Eukaryota > Metazoa > Chordata > Mammalia > Chiroptera > Emballonuridae > Saccopteryx > Saccopteryx bilineata. The sequence goes on along the minus strand of NC_089490.1, from coordinate 264,863,509 downwards.
CCTCCCGTTACTTCTCTAAAAACTCTCTTCAAATTAACAATATGTTTCCTACAAATACACAGTCCCTTACATCTTATATTCTACAATTGATACTGCCCCACTGAGGATGTGCTAGAGGTAGCACAAACATTCATTCCTTCAACAAATATTTACCAAGAGCCTCCTTTTCTTAGGGAATATATCAGTGAACCAACATACATCAATTTTCTCCCTCAATCCTCACATGGTTGATTAGAAAAGGCTTCCCTAAAGAAATGACAATGAGGTAGAGTTTAGGACAATGTGAAAAAGCCAGACATGCAAAGATCTTTAGAAAGAACTTTCCAGGTAGAGGGACAAACTAGAGTAATGACTAAGGTAGAAAGAAGATTGACCTTTTGAGCAACAGATACAAATCCCTGTGCTGTGACAGAGTGCAGGAAAGGAGAATGGTAGGAAATGTGAGGCTTTGTAGGTCACGTGAAGGAGTGTGGTTTTTATTCCAAGTGTTATGGGAAGCTATAGGTCAAATAAATTTGCAAATATGATGTTTATGTCTGCTCACTTATATATAGTTTGTATTGGGTGTGGGGGACAGGCTGTAAGCTGGCAAGGTCCTTATAGCCTAAGACTTAGTTTTAAGACTAGGCCTTTCCCACCCTTTTAACACTAAGATCTTTTCAAAACTAAGCTTTTCCCCACACCCTTGACTGTTGCATGATGTGGGGTGGTACACTCTTATGAGGAATTCCATTTATGCCTCAGATAAGTGGCTTTGTATATTGGCTTAAAGGCTTTAATTTCTACATTATAAAATGAGGGAGACAGGGGCTCTCTTGCTCAGATCCTGCCATCAGCATTGAAGAGGAGAGGCAGCCAAGATGATAGAGTGCTGAAGGAGAAGTCAGTTTATGCAGAGTTTGTGCAGAGAGAAGGAGATGGGGAACAGAGGTGAATAAGGCTGGTGAGGTAGAAACCTTTGATTCTAGGAAACTTGGATGGAGCCCTGAATGGAAAGGGAAGTGTTTTCCCACTGTGTGTATTTCTTGCCCACCCAGTGTGAGCTAGGAGTAAAGGTAATGGCCCACCAGTTCTTGGCTCTGTTGTTTCATTACCGTCTGTCCAAATCAAACACAAACCTGCATGGGCCAGGCGGCTACTCGCCTTACAGAAACCCTGGACAGGAGAGGGACAAGAGATGAGTTTGGGAGTAAAATGATCTCATTTATATTTTAGAGATTCTTTGGCTGCTGTGAAAAAGCAGACTGCAGAGCAAGAGTGGCAGCAGAAAAGCAGACTGTGAGCCTTAAAAAATAGCTGAGGTAAGAGATCATGGCGGCATGAATCAGGTTGGTGACATGAGAGAGGGGGATAAGTGGTAATACTCAGAAAGTATCTGAATTTGCATAGGAGTTGATTATGAAATGAGGGGAAAGAGGAATGGAGGATGCTGCTAGGAAACTATGGTCTCAGTGACTCCGATGCCAGCCACTGAGGTGCAGAGCCTGGGTTTCTGCAGCTGAGACGGTTGTGGAAAAATAAGACTTCGTGTGTCTATTTGATACCTGAACTGAGGTGCTAAGGAGGCAACCGAGTATGATCCAGGCTCTGAGGAAGAGCTGAGAGTTCAAGACACATACATATGTGCCCACCACGTAAGGCCCTGGATGAGATTACCCTGGAAAACAGTGTGGCTGAAGAAGATTAGGGACAGGACTGAGCCAGGAGGAGAAGCAGTGAAAAGAGGAGCTAACAAAGAAGTCTGAGGAAAAGCACCAGTAAGCAAGAAGGAAGAGGACGGTGATGGGAGCTCCAGGACCCAGGTAAGACTGAGAGCTCTCTCAGTGAAAGGGAGGTCAAGAAAAACCAAGTGTGCTCAATGTTGCTGAAAGGTAGACTAAGACAAAGCTGCAAGTGAAATCTTCAGGCTTGCCAACATGTAAGACATTGAGGATTTCAGTGTTGAAGGATGGAGACAAAAGGAGGTTAATGAAAAAAGTGAGGGTTAAAAAGATGAAGACAGCCTACTGAGTTTTGCTGTAAGGGAGGCAGCTAGAGGGAAGGTGGAGTGAAGAAGGAGCAGTTTCCTGATACAGAAGATATTAGACAATGTTTGTATGCTGAGGGAACTCATCCAGCAGAGAGAGAAATATTGATCATTCATGTAGGAAAATGGGTAGATAAGTGAAGGAACAAGGTTTTGAGAAGATGAAAAGGGGTAAAATCCACTCTATCCTCAGAGCGGTTGTCCCCTTATATATATATATGAGCTCAGACATTCTAAACTCTTGGTTCTAAACTCTAGCCATATATTAGAATTCCTTGATAGTTAAAAAAATTAAAATGGCCCACACCAGATCAAATAATTCAGAATCTCTAAGAGTGGGTTCGGGAATCAGGATTTTAAAAATTCTGCGAATTGCCCTCAATGATAACAACTGATGCATTGAGATAGGAACATACAAATGCAGGTAGTATGACCATTTGATAGCTGAAGATGAGACAGTTTTCCTCTGATTGCACCTATTTTCTCTGTGAAATACAGCACAAGGCCTGACCTGAAAGGATTCGGTTGGCTTGAGGAGAAAAGGGGTTAGGTATGAAATAATTTTAGGAAGTAGGGAAGCAAATCTACTCATGCAATATAATGGGATTGCAAGGATTTCCAAAGAGCCAGTTTGAGATTGGTGGTGATAAATGTAACGTGAGACTAAATGATCACAGCTGTGTTTCCTTTCCAGCTCAGTCCATCCGGGGTAGGCAGGGAGTAGGTGGAGATGTTCTTTTGTGACATTTGAAACAGTTGCCACTACTTGACTCCTGAGTCAAGTTACAGGATGGAGGCGAGTCATCTTTGGAAATTCTCTACCTACTTTCTGCTTCCTAAAACAAAGACATCCCAGGATTACCTAACCCCTAACATTATCCCACTAGAATGTTGTAAAAGAGGGGCTAATAGATTCAAATGGAATTCTAATTGGTTGAAATGTTGAAGGAGAGCATTTTAACAGTTATCTTATTGAGCGACAATTCACGTGAAATAAAAATGTACAAACCTTCTGTGTACTGCTTGACAACTTTGCCTATTTATAATCACCAATATGAGATCACCACTAAATCAAGATAAAAACATTCCCCATCACCCCCACAAAGTTCCCCTCCGGCCAGCGCTCACATTCCCAGGATGAGAGGCTGTAAGGCTGATTCTCAGACTTCCATCCTCAACCCAGACAGAGCCCAGAGTCAGAAACAAATAGGTCTTGCCACCAGAGTTTCATCCATTTATTTGCACATAGATACATAGATGATACATACATGTAGAGCCTGGATGTCTGTTGTCTCTCCCTTGCGCCAGAGATTGACTATCCCCTCTTCCTGGGCGCCTCCCAGAGCTAAAATCTACTACTTTTTCTGTTGCTAAATCCCTGAGTTGAGCTCAGGGACAGCAGACAGGAAGCCATCTGCAAGGACTGACTTCTAATGTTCCTTCCAGGTTTAACAGTTAATCATTCCAGGAGATTAGCCTCATCCATATTCATGGCTCTGTGTCAGGTGTTAGTCATTGTTGACTCAATTCCTTATGATTGATTTAATAGCTAAAAAGCCTTCAGGCTCTACACCACTAACCATAATCACTGTTACTGATTCATTTAAAACATAACGACATTGCTTTTGAAAAACAATTTATTTCACCTACACAAGAATGTAATTCAAAATGTGTCCGAAAGATGGCAGTACAATAATACTTTGTGCTCCGCTGTATCCTCAATATATATTTTCAAATTTTTCCAATGGTTTGAGAGAGGGAGAGAAAAGAAGGGAGAGAGAGAGGCATCGACTTGTTTCATAAATTTAGTTGTGTTGCTTCTGGCACGTGCCCTGACCAGGATTGAAGCTGCCCCAGGTCCATTTTATTAACTGAGCCACCATCCAGGGCCATCTTCAAGTATTGATAACTGAGAAATTATAAAACATGTGGAGGGGAAAACATGATGTTTGGGACTCTGGGCTTCCTGGGCTTGTATGTTTATTTTCTTCACCAGGTTAGGGAAGTTTCCCCTCATTATTTTTTCAAATAGGTGTTTAATTTCTTGCTCTCTTCTCTTTTTGGCACTCCCGTGAAGTATGCCTGAAGTTGTTCCAGGGGCTACTTAAACTATCCTCATTTTTTTTTTTTTTCTGTTCTGATTGGGTGTTTTTTCCTTCCTTAGATTGCAAATCACTAATTTGATTTTCAGCTTCTTCTACTCTACTGTGGATTCCCTGTAATTTATTCTTCATTTCAGTTAGTATATCCTCATTTCTAACTGGTTCTTTTTTATGGTCCCCATGTTCTATTTTATGATGTTGAAGTTCTCACCAAGTTCCTTAAGCATCCTTAGAACTATTGTTTTGAACTCTGTATCTGGTTCTTTGCTCACCTCCATTTTATTCAGTTCTTTTTCTGGGATTTGGGACCTGTTTCTAGGTCTCATTTTGGCTGCTTCCCTATGTTTGTTTCTATGTATTAGATAGAGCTGCTACATCGCCCAAACTTGGTAGAGTGGCCTAATGTCGTAGGTGTTCTGTAGGGCCCAATGGTGCAACCTCCCCAGTCACCCGAGCTGGGAGCTTCAGGTGCGCCCCTGTGTGGGCTGCATGCACTGTCCTGTTGTAGCTGAATCTTGATTGCTGTTGACACATCAGTGGGAAGGATTGACACCACTCACCTCCACCAATTGGCTCTGAGAACTGGCTGCAACTACAGAGGAGGAGCTGTTGTTTAGGGGCCCACCGTAGCAAGCAGGATTTGCTTCTGTGGGACTTTGGTGCCCTCCAAGTCTGCCCTTTGATTGTGTAGCTTGTGGAGGCAGAAGGGTGATGATCCAGGGTGCTCTACAGCTGTCCACCAGGCGCACGGGCTCTGGGCCTTCCCAGGAGGTGCAAAGTCAGCCACTGCCAGTTCCCTGCCTGGAACAGCTACAAAGCAGTCTGCAGATGGTTGCTATTTGTGCTGGGCTGAGAGGTGCCCAGGAGAAGCCAAGCTGCCAACCAAGACTAGTTATCCCTAGTGCCGTGCCTGGGGATGGGGCTAGGGGACTCGGGCCAGATCCTGCTTATTGGAGAGATTTTAGGAGAGTCCAAAGCCTGAGGCAAGAGAAGTCATTTATATGGAAAAACCATTAGGAATAGCTTGGGTTGGGATCACAAATTGGGTGGGACAGGGTCTTAGGGAAACACCAGGTTGAGGCTAACAGTGCTATTGAGGTTGATGGAGACTCAGAGCCTGTTGGTCAGCTCTGGGGTCGGGGGAAGGGGCTCATCAGAAGAGCAATGGCCTCTGGCAGCATTTCTAACTGGGAGAAAGCTGCCCCTCCAACTCTGAAGGCAGACAATTCAGTTCCTCCCTTTATGTCCCTGGTGCCTTTCAAGGTACTACCCCAGTGCTGGAGCTCAGAGCCAGTAAGTCTGAGTAATTAGTGTTTGGATCCTTGAGAGGAATATTTGGGGCTCCAGCAGGCCTCTGTCTCACTCAGTCACAATCTATGCTGGTTTTACAGCTAAAAATTATGGGGACTTCTCTTCCTGGCACTGAAACTCTGGGCTAGGAGTTCTGACATAGAGCTGGGACCCCTTGCTCCTTAGGGTGGACTTCCACAGCCAAGACATTCCCCCTGATTTTTACCTACCACACGTCAGTGTGGGACCAGCCCATCCCTATCTCCATCCTCCTACCAGTCTCAGTGTGGCTTCTTTATATTCCTGGTTGTAGGACTTCTGTTCAGCTAGTTTTCAGGTAGTTATGAATGCTGATTTCTCTGTAGTTTAGTTGTAACTTTGATGTGGTTGTGGGAGGTTCTGACCACTGCATTTACCTACACAGCCATCTTGATTGGGACTTTCAGGGGTTATTATAATACAGGATAAAAATCATAAAATTTGGACCTGAGTTTGTCTAAGTAGGGTGACCAAGTTGTCCTGGTTTCCTTGTGACTTTCCCAATTTCAGCACTGAAAATCCCAAATCCAAGGAACCCCCTGAGTCCCAAGCAAACCAGGACAGTTGGTAATTAGCACCCTGAATCAGCTTGTTCATTGGTTACCTGATGGTAGTCCAGCAGTTCTGTGGAAGCGCCACCAAGTGCTGCCCCGCCCACTGCTTTACCCTTAATACTATTCAAAAAGCATTTATGAAATTGTAATTCAGAGTTGTGTTTTGTTTGGGGAAAAAGTCTTTTCTGTTGTTTCCTAGATAGGACACAGTGTTTGGAATTACTCTTGTTGTGTCCAGACTCATCACCTCAACCCATTTGGCATTATTATCCACTATGATCCCAACTCATCTCAGCTTGGTTCCATTTCCTTGAAGTTTTAATATTCTATTCAGAGGCAGTGTTTTGAGAGAGGCAGCAAAGTACAGGAGCTGAAAGATACTGTGAGTGGAAGAGGCCAGTTCCTATTTGCCTGTACACAACGTAATGCAAAACCAAGTTCTTTCACATTTCAGATACTTAAGCACTCTGTCAGTGTTAAATGTGTGATACACAAATGGTCTTTCATTACCCTTCAAATTATGGATATGTGAAAATTAACACACCCATTGGAACATAAAAACAATGTTGAGGCCCTGGCCAGTTGGCTCAGCGGTAGAGCGTCGGCCTGGCGTGCGGGGGACCCGGGTTCAATTCCCGGCCAGGGCACATAGGAGAAGCGCCCATTTGCTTCTCCACCCGCCCCCTTCCTCTCTGTCTCTCTCTTCCCCTCCCGCAGCCAAGGCTCCATTGGAGCAAAGATGGCCCGGGCGCTGGGGATGGCTCCTTGGCCTCTGCCTCAGGTGCTAGAGTGGCTCTGGTCACGGCAGAGCGACGCCCCGGAGGGGCAGAGCATCGCCCCCTGGTGGGCAGAGCGTCGCCCCTGGTGGGCAGAGCATCGCCCCTGGTGGGCGCATGCGGGAGTCTGTCTGACTGTCTCTCCCTGTTTCCAGCTTCAGAAAAATACAAAAAAAAAAAAACAAAACAAACAACGTTTTATCTCTCAAACATTAAGTTTTCTTTCTTCTCCCCAGTAAGTTAAGTTCTCTGGCAGGGAGCCCGTCTGTCATTATAGCCCAAAGAAGGGAGGAGGGGAGTGAGAAAGCTTCCCTTCCAGGAAGAAAGATATGGAAGGGAAGAGCTGGTGAGAGGGGTCCTTTCAGGTTCTAGGTTATGGAGAAGACAAGAGGACAGAAGTAGAAAGAAAACAAGACTTAAAATATTTGCTGTCTAATTTCTCAATTCTGGGCTGATATCCCCCAGAAGATAGACTGAGAAGAAAGATGTAAACGGCACACAGGTAGCTAAAGACCCTTGTGCCACACAATGCCAGAGCACACAACTCTGTGAGCAGCCCTTTACAAACTTAAGGCAGCTGCTTTAGAGTAAAATTGGCTGAGTTATGAGATTGCATGGTCTTGGAGGGGGGGGGGCTGCCTTGACTTGCTCAGCTTCTGGTGACAAGGAAAGTTAACCATAGCTCCCATGTGGCCCGTGGCAGAGCACATAGGAGTTGATGTTGCTGGCTGATAAGCTTTTGGAGGTCATCCTACAATAATGAGAGCCGTATCTCCAGGGCCATGACTCAGGATTCACAGTGAAATCGTAGGGAAAATATGCAGCGTCATCAACAGCCAAGGTGAGTTTGAATGGGCAGACTAGACTTCTCCAAAAGAAACTAGACCACAGGTTCTCCAGCAACCTTAGCAGATTTCAGCAACATGAGTCAGCAATGAAATTAGGGACAAGATGGACAGACAGCATTCTTTCCCCAGAAGTACCAGGACCCACTCAGGTCAGAGCACTCTCCTTTCCCCTACTACTGCCACATCCATGCATAAAGCCATGACCCCAAATGCCATCTATTTCAGGGACAAGGTAGAGAGTGAAAAACTGTGAAAAAAATAAGCATTTACTGAAAAAGTATAGACTAAAAGGAAATGTTTGAAACCAGAATATAATGGTAAATACTTAATTTAAGTTCCCCGGCCCCACACTAACAAGTAGGATAGGAGATTGGGAGTGGGATGGAGTTCTCATAAGAAAGATGGAATTAATCATTAAAAATTAAAATAGCCATATTTTCTTTGAAGCTTTGTGAATAGAATGAGTAAATATGCCATTCTACTATAATAGTTAATGGAATGGTTTTTAGTGTATTGATAATTCAGCAAATGAGTCTTTTCATGAAGTAATCAATTAGCTAATTGCTAATCCATAAATCATGATTTGATGAACTGGTGCTCAGCAAATTGGTTTTTCAGCAAACTAATCTTTTAATAAACTGCTGTTCAGTAAATTGATCTGCTTTGGACTCTTGGTAAGAAAATACAAAGAATCCCCAGTTCTATGATGTTTATTTTGACTCTATATTTATCTTAGCAACTCAAATTTTGCACTAGTCAAAAACACTTTAAAATGCACTTATATTGCTTCCATATTAGCACCTGAAACTTCACCATTTTGACATAAACACGAAACCTAACGAACCATGCATGACTGGTCACAAATCTGGTGTGAGTGGCTCTCCAAATACAAGTCTAGCCTTTCTAGAACCCTTCCAGGCATGACCACAATGCAAATGAGGAAAGGAGGAAAATGAGGTGGGCTGGGCTGGAATGATATAAATAACTCTGAAGCGACCTGCACCGATGCCATGAAAATGCATACTTTGTGCACATTTTGAGATAAATCTCCCGAATTCAAACCACTTCGTAGTTCCATATGACACACAATTCTTTCTCATGACAAAACTTGTTGGTGCATAACATGCAACATTTTTTCCAAAGTCCACCTTGCATAAGTTGAGACTTGAGTGTCCCCAGCACATTTGTACAATAGTAGGAAGACAGCTTTACAGTAAAAACCATCCCAGTGTCATATTTCACAATGTGGAAGGAGAACTCTTTTTGCCTGATTGGTTCTACTCTAGCCCTCTGTGCTTCAACTCAATGCAAGCAAGTTGGTGTCTTCAGTGTCTCCCAGATACCACAGGTCATTTCTGCCAAGTCTTTTGTTCACTATCTTGCCCTTCCTACACCCTGCTCAATTTTTAAGGCTCTTTGATCTCAACAAACACACAAAACCTTACATTGACTACCTCAGCTCACACTGATGTCTCCATTTCTTGAAGATCCCACATGCACTGCTTACCTACATAACTCATTTTGGCTCTCAAACTCCATATATACATGTCATATTTTACTTCTTTAGAGTATGCATCACTCTAAACACTGTAAACTTTTTGAATTCAGGTGTTGAATCTGATATTTTAGTACCTTGTTCTGTGTTGAGGACATCCACATCTACTCTAACAAAGGCTTACAGAACTGAATGAAACTTTCAGCTATAACTTAAATACTTTGCTATGATTTAGAAATTATTTTGCTTGTTCATATGCTCAAAATAGATACCATATCAAATCACTTAGTAAAAAGAATGCTTTCAGAAAGATTTTTATAATGATGGGAAATGATGGTATTCAGAAATGGAACTGAATTGGTTCTTTGAAAAACAACTTTGGAACATAATAATCTTACAAATTTATTGAACAAAGCGTACAGACCTAGCATCAATTTAGGATCCAAATAAGATACCGGAGGCAGAGACTGAGTAATTCACTTAACAGAGAAAAAGCTTGCAAAATTCAATACAAAAAAAAATAGAAAAAGAAATTATCTTTACATCACAATAGGTCATAAATTGAATGTAAGGATATTTTTAGAGTAAATATGACATTGTGGTGGAATAAATAAGGCATATAATACTAATGAACAAGGATCAGGAAAAAAGTAATTTTGATAAAGAGCTTATAACAGGTCTATCTTTAAACAATAAGTTTCTTAAATTTCCTTAAATTAACTTAAAATCTATTTATTAATGTAGTTTATGCATATCTTAAGAATATATTTGTTAAATACTGTGGGCATTAAGAGACATTTTTTATATCCTATTGTAAAGATTAATTAATCTTTAAAGTACTAAATTTTCACTTGGAAACCTCATCCAAAGGTATGGAGAAATCAGAATTAAAAAGCAAATAAAATAATGACTAAAAAAAAAAAATTAAAGATTTTGTAAGCATGATGTTATCTATATGACCACTATAAACATTTCTCATATATATATATATATATGTCAAAATTTTACCATTATATATTTAGAAGTATAGAGATAAATACCAGAAGAATAGCTAAAAGTTTTGAAAATAGTAACTCTGTGGAGAGGAAAATAGAGATGGAAGAGCTTAGGGAGCAGGGTCAAGTTTGTGTTGTTTGTTTTATAAGTTTTGTAATACTAATATATTTTTTAAAACTATCTCTGTATTACTTAGAAAAAACTAAAATTATACTTTAAAAAAATGTAGGAGATACTAAGGAGCTGCCTGGACTTCCCAGCTGGTGACCTTCACTCAGGGTGACTATGTCAACCATGGGACCAATGATCTGCAACAGTTATTAAATAGTGGTCTCTTCTCTGGGGCTATTCTCCTGAGGTAAGTTAATAATATCTGTAGTAATCAATCAAAATTTCAGTATAAGCATATTTTTACGAGATACAGAGATTCTCAACAGAATTAAACAGACTCTTCCTCCGAGGAGTGATGGTGAGGAGGAGAGATACGGGAATTGTCACTTCCCATTTCAAGCCTACTGAGAACACTTAAAAAATCCAAAGCTTGGTGTCTGTCACAAAGGGAGGGAGGGGAGGAGGGAGTAGGGTGGTGGCAGTCCCAGTGCCATCCCTCTCCTCCTCAGCTCCTCTGGTGTGACTAACTCCCACCAGCACTGCACCCTTCTGCTTTTAAACAAGTAAAAGCTTTTCTGCTGCAATCCATTATGAATCATTTTCATAATGTAAATAACCACTTCCCATAGGACTTGTGCCATTTTTCTGTTTCCTTCACGTTACTGAGTCCCATGTTTTACACATGCTAAGTAATCAATAGGTGCTGATCGCATAGATGGACCTTGTTCTCATGTCCTCTGCATATTCCCCCTCTGTCGTAGAGGTTACTCTGCAGCAGTATCCACTCTGCCTGTTGACTTCCAGTGGCTGGGCCATAGGGAGGCCCTTCCAGGTGATTATGGGAAGAGAAAGAGCCCCAGGTATTTGTTCCATCAGCTCTTTCCCTCTCCTTGTCTTTCTCTGCCGGGTCACAGTTTGGCAGTGGCTGTGTCCCCCCACCCACGTTCACAACTCTTGTTAGGCAGCCTTTCTCCTACAGTTTCAGCTCCTGCCAGATTCTAGCAGCTACACCCTCTCCTGTGCCTTCAGACCCAGAGGAGCTGGCAGCTCCCTGCTCTTACTAACCCTTATATATTTCACCCCCTCCCCTTAAACCACACCTTTGTAAACAGTCATTTCTTTACATTCTTTTTATTTCTTTTAATTCTTTATCTTCTTGATTTCTCTCCTATTTCCTGCTTAAACCCTGTCAGATTCAATACGTACCTTATATACTTAGCTCGCTTCAATGACCCTGTAGGGGCTAAGGCATTGTGCAAGGTAATATAGGAGACATAAAATGCCCTTTTAGTTCTTTAATCCAGTAAGATTAAAGACGTACAAATAATTACATAGTCAACATACAGATTAGTTTCATTCATCCTAGATAAATATTAAAATAGAATGATTGCTAAACTCTGAGAGGGCAGACAACTTTCAAGTTTGCTCTGTTCCATATTCGTTGATAAAGAAGCTCTTCAAGAGATAGTGACAGAGTGGGCACATATCTGACTTATTCTCTGTCGTAACTAGGCTAGGATAATTACATGTTTAATATACATGTTTCTGGACCTGGGACTCACACAGCAACTATCTGATACACATTCATAAACTTTGAAGGTTGATGTGGGGCAACAGATATATAGCAAAAGCCCAGATCCTTCGGTATTTATGAATGCATAATCTTTTTGGTAAAAAAAAAAAAAAGTGAAGAATACCAATAGTTCAAGGATTTATAGAGTTAGAGATTTCCCAGAACAAAGAAAAAGAAAATCTATCCTGTTCGCTTTTGTCTACCCTCCTGAGCTTTGTCATAGAAGGTGTTATGGCATTTTGTTGGGAGAAGAATAGAATCTGTAAACCAGAATTTTAGAATGTATACAACAGACAGTATGCTTTACCATACTGTAGTTCAAGGCAGTTCAAGGCAGTTCAAGGCAGACTGCTTGGGTTCAATCTTGACTTTGCTGCTTCCTTAAAGAAGTTATTTAGCATCTCTGTTTTTCAGTTATCTTACCTATAAAATGAGAATAAGTACTTATTTCATGGGATCACCATGAAAGTTAGATAAGTTAATATGAGCACAGAATTTGCACACAGTACATCTTTATTATATGTGTTAACTGTTGTTCTTGTATTTTTGGAGTTTATAAAGTCATTCTAAAATCTCGTCTCTGAACTAGGCTTGGCCAGACAGCTGAATTGACTTTCTTGATGTGAAGAATTCCATGTGGCCAGTAAAAACCCTTGAGATTCTGCCAGGCAAATGTTTAGTAGGAACTCTTCAAACTACAAGTTTCAGACAGCTCAAAGCTGGTAGAAGTCATTGCTAATTGAGAACAGGTCAAGAGACACTTTATGAAGGTGGGTATTCAAGATGAAACATGAGAAAAATCAGTAGGCCTTAGGGGAGGAGGAAAGAAAAGGTACTCTTCCCTCTTAGTAAGCTATTTTTGGTTCCCAGATCTTGACTGTCTTGTTTATTCCAAGGCATACTTTTTAAAAGCACTTAATCTTCCCAAGGACAGCACTTATAGTCTTTAATGTTGTCAGTCCTGGGGGAGGGGGTGGGTTGGAGAGAAAGACAAGTAAAGTTTATGTAACCATGTGACAAACTTAAATTCCTTGTGTTCCACTTTGCCAGAAGTTCATTAGAGACTGTGAGTTCTCAATAGTTAGGAGGCACTGACCGTGTGTGTGTGTGTGTGTGTGTGTGTGTGTGTGTGTATGTGTGTGTGTCTTTCCTGCTTCTGACATTTTTTTCTAGTTCCCCCCCCCCCCAGGGGAAAGGAGGATCTTTCTCATACTGGTCCTGAGTTTCATGCCATAGCTGCTTCTCTGTGTCTTTGTTAGTATCCCCAGGGCCATCATTCATCTTACTGTTACTTGCAGCCAGGACACTTGGCCTACTGCCTCCTTGAAAGCATGTTACTACTAACTGTAGGTGTCAGCAAAGGGCTGGCATTTTTACTGCCCTGACTTTTAATTTACTCCATCACTAGCCCACAAGGTTGTTCTGACAAATTAAATTTATACTGAAGATTTAAAGTTACAGGAAGTTTACTTCATAACAACAGAGCTTATATTTGAATAGTAGATATCCTTGGTCTAATATGTCTTTCAGTTACTCCACTATCGGGCATTTCTTCCTTCTCTCGTCTTAACGCCAAATCTCAATCTCCTCTCTGAATCTTCTACCGTTCTATCAATAGATTCACCTCACTGTAAAATCTGTGCAGATTAATGTGTCTATCTTTTAGTTTTATCATCCTCTTTAAATACATGCTCTCAGGGTCTCTCCTTCCATCCTCATGCAGCTCATTAAAGACATTAGACAACTCTGAAGAGAATTCTGGAACCAGGTGCTAAATGGTAGACATATATGATAAGATGGAGAGGCATTCTCACAGAGGAAAACTGTACCGTCACACTTCCGATATGCACACATGTGGTTCTAGATCACAACAGTAAAGTAAGTATTGCAATAAAGCAAGTCAGAATCATTTTGAAGGTGGAAGGTCTTGCCTTCAATTTGTTAAAAGCTCAGCATCTGTAAAGTGCAATAAAGCAAAGTGCAATGATACAAGGTGTGCTAATACTTGAATGTGAAATGATCAGCCTGGACAGTTGTCCCTCCACTGATGGGCTAGCAGATCCACATGCAGTAGCAAAGTGGGAGGCCATCTTTGCTTAGTCAGGTTTAATGTTAGATGACTGTCTTAACTTGGATTCCCTAGAAATAGAACTGAGATGAAAATACTATGCAAGTGTTTCATTGAGAAAATGCCTGCAAGGGAAACCTGTAGAGGAATGTAGAAAACAGGATGGGGTTAGGAAAAAAGCCAGCTAAAGAAGGGGGTTCAACCAACAGCCAGCCCTACTCTGATCCCACAGGGAACTCTGGAGCAAGAATAATACCACAGAGGTATCCTGACTCAAGATGTAACTCCCACAAGGTAGAGAACCAGTGTATAACTTTTGATTCCCCCAAAACTTAACTACTAATAGCCTACTGTAGACTGGAAGCCTTACCAATAACATAGAGTCAATTAATACATATTTGCCCTAGCCAGGTAGCTCAGTTGGTTGGAGCATTGTCCCAATAAGCCAAGGTTGCGGGTTTGATCCCCAATCAGGGCACAAACGGTGGATACATGGATGAGAGGAAAAACAAATTTTTCTCTCTCTCTCTCTCTTTCTCTCTTCCTTCTGCTCTTTCTAAAGTCAATTAAAAAAAATAAAGTTGACTGATACATATTTTGTATATATTTTGTATACGTATACTTTAGTCTTACAATAAAGTAAGCTAGAAAAAAGAAAGTGTTCTTAAGAAAATTTAAAAGAAGAGAAAATACTATACTATATCAATAGTGTAAGCTTAAGAAGTAGTCTATTTACAAGATGGAAAAAAATTGACTAATAAGTGGAACATGCAGTTCAAACCCATGTTATTCAAGGGTCAACTTTAGATTGATTGATCCAAATCTTAGCTAGCGAGACACCGATTCATAAAATTTTTATTGTTCTTGCAAAATATGTTGTTGTGTCATTTAATATTTTCTAGAGAGGTATTTTTTTTTCTAAGCAAATATTTAACAATGTCCTATTCATCAGATAACTACAGTTAAAAATAAGCCAAAACACAATGGATCCCTATAACAAAAAGAATGGGGAAAAAGGTATGCACAATTATATACTATAGTATTAGAAACAAGATTTTTCAGTTGCAAAGAACAATCAAACTAACCTCACTGAAGAAAGAAATTAGTTTCAAGGCTACAGAAACTTCACAGACTCCAAGATAATGAGACAGAGGACTGGAATATCACAAGCTCTGTTTCTTATTGATGGTGTCATCTCCTTTATCCCTGATTCTTTCTACAGTCTAGTCCAATTGTCATCATCTCGGTCATCTTTCTTTACCTCCACACATTATCCTGGGCCACTGGCCCAACTCCACATTCGATCACTGATGACTGAAGCCTCCCTCTAGGTCTCTTGACTCAAATCCTTGAGATTAAGAATCTGATTGAATGAGGTGACTATGTATAGATCAGTGAACCCTGGACAGGATTACCTACTGTCCACACAGCATGGCTGCAGTGAGAAAGTTTAAGATCAGAAAATCAAGTTTGGTATGAGTGATACAATGTATTTATGCTACATAGAATTTATATAGTTCACACATGTTCATGTTCAGTAACTGGGCACTCCATATTCTCCTGTTCAGGCTGATATAGCCCAAGGCTTGGAGACTAACACAGCCTTGAACAACCAAGCCTGTTACTCAATTCATATTAGAATAGATTGGATTCTGTGGGTGGAGTAAATGAATACATGAAGAACACATCTGGAAGGAGTTTTAGCTTTGCACTATGTCTGTCTATTCAATGACCCAGATGAAGTAGAAATGTCAGGGGGTAAGAGCCCATAACTTTTTTCTAAAGTCATTTTTTTCTGGCACTGCAGTTGAAACTAAGGTGGTGATTCTGTTCTAATCACCCCTTCTCAGTCTCATTCAGCTTTCTGATGCTCCAGGAAGTTGTGTGTCTCTCGGCCAGCCTATTCTTTCGAGGAACACTGTTATATACAGTGTTATACACAGTGTAATTGGAGAAGCTTTCAGAAGGGCCTGTCTAATCCAAAAGGTCCCATGCAAAAAAAAAATATATATATATATATATATGTGTGTGTGTGTGTGTGTGTGTGTGTATACATATATATATATTATAGCAATACTTGAAATTTCATCATTAAGGATTCATCTGTGCCTTTATGAGTTTCTAAATACCAATCTCCACTAGAAGGAATTGACATCTTGGAAAATGGCTGATTCCAGGTCAAGGGTAGGAAAAGTTCAAGGTGAGCCTCGGACACATCTCATAAATCAAAGAAGTGCTGAAAAATGAATTGGGTCATATCAAAGGGACATAGGAATTGATATATAGGAAATTTTACTGGTTAAATTTGGAACAATTTGAGCATTAAAAAATAACAATAATGACAATTGATTATAACCTCCAAAAGCCTATATAGTTCTACTTAAAAGAAAGAAGAAAAGCTCTTCTTTATAAAAGATTACAGCTAATAATTGTAGATGAAATAATAGAAGGAGGAGATCACCCATTTTACTACTCTCAATATAATAATTGACCAAAACAAGAATCCTCAGTGGATTTTTTAATGATTACCATCATTGGTGATGTTTAATCCTGGAATCCATACCTTTCTCTCACTTCTATAGTTACATCAGAGCTGCTTTTGAGGATTGGAGCCCACAACCCCAGGCTAATCTGTCACTTTGGCAGAAAACAGAAACTTAGACATTTGTATAGCTCTTGATCAACAGTGAATCCAACATTCTGGACCCAACATTGGGTCTAAAAATTTTGAAGCAATTCATATAGCCACTATTTTGTACTTTCATAAGCAATGTGTATAATTATATCTTTTTCTAATTCAGTGGGGGGGGAGTACATCTCATTGATTGATTTTCATTTCTTTGTTCATTAATGCACTTGATTCTTTTTTCCAATATGCTAATTGAGTCCACAGATTTCTTCTTGTAAGAATTTGACTATTCAGAATGGCGCTCATCAACAAAACAACACAGAATAAGTGCTGGCGAGGATGTGGAGAAAAGAGAACCCTCCTGCACTGCTGGTGGGAATGCAGACTGGTACAGCCACTGTGGAAAACAGTATGGAGATTCCTCAAAAAACTGAAAATCGAACTGCCTTTTGACCCAGCTATCCCACTTTTAGGAATATACCCCAAGAACACCATAGAACGGCTCCAAAAGGAGAAATGCACCCCCATGTTTGTGGCAGCATTGTTCACAGTAGCAAAGATCTGGAAACAGCCCAAGTGTCCGTCAGAGGACGAGTGGATTAAAAAGCTTTGGTACATATATACTATGGAATACTACTCAGCCATAAGAAATGATGACATCGGATCATTTACAATAACATGGATGGACCTTGATAACATTATACGGAGTGAAATAAGTAAACCAGAAAAAAACTAAGAACTATATGAATCCATACATAGATGGGACATAAAAATGAGACTCAGAGACATGAACAAGAATGTGATGGCAACAGGGGTGGGGGGGTAGGGGTAGGGGGTAGGGGGGGAGGAAGGAAAGAGGGGGTGGGGGAGGGGAGGGGCACAAAGAAAACCAGATAGAAGGTGACAGAAGACAATTTGACTTTGGAGGAGGGGTATACAGCACAATCAAATGTCAAAATAATCTGGAGATGTTTTCTCTCAACATATGTATCCTGATTTATCAATGTTGCTGCATTAAATTTAATAATAATAAAAAAAGAATTTGACTATTTGTGGCATTTGCTTATTTACTTTTTTAAGGCTTAGTGTTCTTTTCTTATTTATTCAATCTTCAATGATTTATTTTGGCTTATGATTTATTATGATTTATTTGGACTCATATTGAGGGTTTTTAAAGTATATTATAAAAGGTTTTTATATTATGGTTAAAGCAATAATAGAAGATCTGATAATACCACAGAGATGGATTCATTCTCCTTCAAGAGCTCTTAAAATAAAAACTGTAACTCCTTTTTGTTTTCTATGAGCAAATGATGTTATTTGTATGCACTCAAATCTGTCAGTATTTTCTTTACTATTTTATCTATTGTTTCTAAGTTGTTCATAGCTGTTAAATTATATTCTATTCTGATTTCTAAACTTCGGTATTTTAATTAGTCTAACTTTTAAATCCACCCAAAATGGATTTGGGGGATGAGGAAAAATAGTTTAAAACGCAAAAATGACAAATTGACTTTCAAAATGGACTTGCTCATTACCTTTTATCCAGCTAAATTATTACTGCAGTGGATGGCAGAAGACCATGAATCCCGGCATTGCACAGAAGATAAATACACTTGTCAGAAAAAAATTGCCGAGCCACAAGAGAATAATGATAGAGAAGAAACTCATAAAATGTACTTACTGAGAGACTGTTTTGGTTTTATTTTGTTGTTCTGATAGCTTGATTGTTGGGGGGAAGGGTTGCAAAGGGAAATGGAAAAAGCTGGCTGATTTTAACTCTTTACCTTATTGCAAAATTGCCTAATACAAAAGACAGCTTGAATTGCAACAGCTGGTGTCGCCTAGCCTGGACCTCATAGAATAGATGTTCAGGGATAAGCTGAACTCTAACTAATACACTTTGCTGAGCAGATAATCTTTTTATTTCCTGAAGAAACTCAGTAGTTAGGATTCACTTCTTTTCTTCTCTATTTTCCTTTGATTAAAATATTAATGAATTTATAATATATACACCTAGGGGTTTTTTGTTTGTTTTTTAGAGAGAGGAGAAAGAGAGAGAGAGGAAGAAGGGAAGCATCAACCCATAGTAGCTACTTCTCATATGTGCCTTGACCTGTCAAGCCTGGGGTTTTGACCAGTGACCTCAGCATTCCAAGCTGATGCTTTATCTACTGCGTCACTACATGTCAGGCTGCACTTGGTTCTTTAATCACCATGCTGTTTACAGATTACAGTCAGCTCCTCTCACTTTGCTGGGCCCCCTTGTTCACCCCCAGGTGCTGATCTTTGCCTTCCAGGTGCTCTTTGTAAACCAAGGAAAAATCATGTGGTCACTTTTTGCTAATTGCTTGGAAAAAATAAGGAACCCAGATGGCAGAAATGTTCTCAGTACCCTTCCTGTGTGCGTTCTCCCTGTGGAAATCACTTGTTTTATTGAATTTTATACCGTTCTTACCTTCAAGCTGGTGGAAGGCATTTATCAAGCTGCTTTCAGACTTCATGCCTGAATAATTCTGTTGCTTAAGCTCGTTTTCACATTAGTTGTCAAATAACTTGAACTAAGTCTGTTTCTTTCTTTGTGCTGTAATGTTTTCATTTCCAATAACAGCTCCTATCTATTGAGGATTCAATTATTTAAAATATATTTGTATAAATGTTTGAAGCTCATAGTTGAATGGTATTTCATAATTGCAAAGGAGAGGTTAGAAAAGAAACAAGGAAATTTATAGTTAGTTTTAGCCTACCAACCCTAACGGGCAACAGTGATTGCTAATTCTTAAACTGGTATTATCTGGCCTTTACTTTATCTTTTTTTTTTTTTTTTTTTTTTTTTTTTTTTTTTTTTAATTTTCAAGCTGGAAACGGGGAGAGACAGTCAGACAGACTCCCGCATGCGCTCGACCCGGATCCACCCTGCACGCTCACCAGGGGCGACGCTCTGCCCACCAGGGGGCAATGCTCTGCCCCTCCGGGGCGTCGCTCTGCTGCAACCAGAGCCACTCTAGTGCCTGGGGCAGAGGCCAAGGAGCCATCCCCAGTGCCCGGGCCATCTTTGCTCCAATGGAGCCTCGGCTGTGGGAGGGGAAGAGACAGAGAGGAAGGAGGGGGGGTGGAGAAGCAAATGGGCGCTTCTCCTATGTGCCCTGGCCGGGAATCGAACCTGGGTCCCCCGCACACCAGGCCGACGCTCTACCGCTGAGCCAACAGGCCAGGGCCTGGCCTTTACTTTAAATGTATTCTTTATCGTTGTTGTTAAACCACAGTAGCTAACATATATAAGTATCCCTTAAATAAATGAATGAATAAAATCTAGCAATTTAAATTCTATACTCCAGAACTAACTAAAGACTATATGGCAGCCTGAGACCAACCCATTACAGTGATGAATCTGAAGAAAGCACATTAAATCATTAGACAGATAGTTCCATGCCTCACTGGAAAAAAT
Organism: Saccopteryx bilineata; assembly: GCF_036850765.1. Lineage (NCBI taxonomy): Eukaryota > Metazoa > Chordata > Mammalia > Chiroptera > Emballonuridae > Saccopteryx > Saccopteryx bilineata. The sequence continues at coordinate 264,843,554 of NC_089490.1, read as the reverse complement.
TTAATTCCCTTTTACCATTTTAAAAGCTAATACCATGAGCAGACAATTTGGTCTTATTCTATTAGAAACAGCTGGTTAATATTCCTGTTGAAAGTGTGTAATTCAGATTAAATGAAGAAAAATAAAACACTATTTTAAATTCCAAGTTCTTTTTCTTGTATTGTGAGCTCTGGTTCCTACTGGTCTTTACTATGAGCATTAGAGTACATTTCTTAGGTGGATTTTAGCCACTATAAGTCCCTATGAAATGCTAGATTCCCAAGTTGGAGTTCTCTTATGCGATCTTGTGTTTACTCCCATGGCCCTCCTGAGGGAATAGGTTCAATGTGGGTAGATTGTTGAGCAGGAGAGAGGTGAAGTGAGGATGGCTAAAGCTGGGGCAGCCAGAAGGTGCTGGAGGACTCTGCGCCTCTGTCTGAGTGGGAGGGGGAAGGGAAGGAAGAATTATAAAACGAATAGGGGAAGACAAAAGAATAAGGATATAAGAAATAAGAGTAATTTCACCCTTAATGTTCTTTCAGTGTATCAGTCAGTTAGCCAACATTTATAGAGTGCCTGTTGTATGCTGGCTTTGTGCCAGGTTCCATAGCTGCTATGGAACTTTCAAAGACATAGCATCTTCCTGTCTTCAAGCAGTTTAAAATCTAGAAGAGGAGACAAAGTGAAGACACAATGATATTAACAGAAGGCAAAATGAGATCAAGGCCATGCATTTATTCATCCTTGAATTCCTCTCCTCTCATTTTCTCTAAAGTCCATTGTAAAGAGGTTCTTACCGAACCTGGCTGGTTGGCTCAGTGATAGAGCACCAGCCTGGCATGTGAAAGTCCTGGGTTTGATTCCTGGCCAGGGCACACAGGTAAAGCACCCATCTGCTTCTTCCCCCTTCCCCCTTTCCTTTATTTCTAGCTCTCTCTTCCTTTCCCACAGCCAAGGCTCCATTGGAGCAAAGTTGGCCTGGGCATGGCTCCATAGCCTCCACCTCAGGCACTAGAATGGTTCTGGTTGCAATGGAGCAATGCCCCAGATGGGCAAAACATCTCTCCCTAGTGGGTATGCCAGGTGGATCCTGGTGGGGGGCATGCAGGAGTCTGTCTCTCTGCTTCCCTGCTTCTCACTTCAGAAAAATACAAAAAAAAAAAAAAAAAAAAAAAAAAAAAAAGGCTTTTACCTCCATCACACCTCCAAACCTACCTTTATAAAGGTCTCTAATAATCAAGGCCCTGGCTGGTTGGCTCAGTGGTAGAGCGTCGGCCTGGCGTGCAGAAGTCCCGGGTTCAATTCCCGGCCAGGGCACACAGGAGAAGCGCCCATCTGCTTCTCCACCCCTCCCCCTCTCCTTCCTCTCTGTCTCTCTCTTCCCCTCCCGCAGCGAGGCTCCATTGGAGCAAAGATGGATGGGCTCTGGGGATGGCTCCTTGGCCTCTGCCCCAGACGCTAGAGTGGCTCTGGTCGCAACAGAGCAATGCCCCGGAGGGGCAGAGCATCACCCCCTGGTGGGCAGAGTATCGCCCCCTGGTGGGCGTGCTGGGTGGATCCCGGTCGGGCGCATGCGGGAGTCTGTCTTACTGTCTCTCCCCGTTTCAAGCTTCAGAAAAATACAAAAAAAAAAAAAAAAAAAAAAAAGGTCTCTAATAATCAAATGCTAAATGTAATGGCCAGTTCTGTCTTTATCTGACATATTAGTAGCATTTGTCACAATTCATCACTCTCCCTGAAATACAGCCTTTTCTTGGCTTCCAGAACAATATTGGTTTCATCCTCTTTCTTGTTTCTTTTTGAGTCCTTTGTTTGTTCATTAGCTTCTTTCATATTTCTTCATGCTGACATGTCCCAGAACTTGATTACTTGTCCTCTTTGCCTCTCTGTCTACACTCACCCCCTTGATAACCTCATCTAGACTTGTGATTCTAAACACCACCTTCTTGCTGATGACTCCCAAATCTCCAACCCAGATTCTCTATTTGAACTTAAGATTCATATATCCAACTGGGGTCTTGATATCCCAACTTGAATATCTAATAAATATCCCATATCTAACATGTCCAAAACTGAAGTCCCCCAAAATCTGCTTACCCCACCACTTCCACCCTTTCAGTTTATAGCAACTCTGTCCTTCTGTTTGCTCAGACTTGAAACCTGGGAGTCCTCTGTGGCTCCTCTTCTCTCGCATTTCACGTACAAACTGTCAGGAAAGCTTGTTGGCTCTACCTTTTTAAAAAAATAATCCAAAATTTGATCATTTCTCACCATCTGCCAAGTTACCACTCTGATCCAAATAAGCTGGTCCTGACAGGTCTCTTACCTTCTAACTGGTCTCTCTACTTTAAACTTTGTCTTCCTCCCTTAGACTATTAATAACCTGGCTGCCAGAGTAATTCTTGTAAAACGTAAGTCAGATTGATCAGATCATGTTTAAAATCTTACAATAGCTTCCCTTTTCAACTTATCATGAAAGCCAAAATCTTTACAAATGGCCAAAGGCCCCCTGATAATGTTAACTCTTTTTCTACTCCTTGCTGACTTGTTCTAGACACACCACCTCCTGCTAGTTCCCCAACACACCAGGAATTCTCCAGGCCTCTGTACTGGCCATCCATCCTGAAACACTCTTTCCCTGGCCTAGACGCCTACATGACTAACTTCCTCAACCTCTTCAAGTCTTTGCTCAAAAGCCACCATTGCAGTGGGACCCGTCCTTACCACCTTATTTCATGCTGTGAATTGTGCACCCTATTTTCTTCATACTTTACTTTTTCATTTTTATATTGCTTTACCTTGTCATTGCACTTACCACTTTCTAATATATTTTATAATTTCCTTATTTATCATGTTTATCATCTGTCTCTCCCTGCTAGACTCTGAGCTCCAGGAGGGAAGACATCTTTATTTTCTTTGTTCATTGATATAGCTCAAGCTTTTAGGACATAGTCTGGGATGTCGTAGGCACTTAGTAAAATGTGTGGAATCGAAATTGAATTCATTCGACATCCATCTGACAAATATATATTTAGTATTTACTACGTGGCAGGCACTGTGCTAGAAGCCTGATACTCAGCAGTGAATAAAACAGACTTGCCCTATGTTCAATGTTCATGGAACTCACAGAGCAGCAGGGACCACAGACTCTGAGCAAGTAATTGCAATGTGATGACTGTCACAACAGGGTAACAGAAAGCATTGTGGGACTCTATATAAGGAATCTCACTGAGGCTTAGGAGTCAGAAAAAGCCTCCAAAAGAGAAAGATTTTAAGGCCAGATGTGACTAAAATGAAGAGGGGAAATACCTAGTAGGCAGGGCAAGGATCAAGCCCTAGATGGGGGAAACACACCGGGATGGTATTGATAAGGGATGTCCAGAAGGAATAGGCCTTTCGGCTAGGGTGATGGGTCAGGCAGCATGACTGAGATCACAGTTAAGAGGACATTGTATTAGCCAGTTAAATTGTGAGGAGAGATAAGAGGGTGAAAGCGAGAGTGTGTCATATGAAGGAGCAGCTTCATCTTAAAATTAATAGGCAGGAAAATGTGGTGCTTGCATGATTGTTTGCCTGGAGCATTGGGTTCTCAAGGAAAGCACTGAGTGGAGAAAGGTAAGTTGGGACCAAAGGCAGTGGGGAAGTCCTGGGAGATTTTTAAGCAGAATTGTAACTGTCCAGAACTGCACTTCAGAGGGATTTAATTCAGCTGCAGGATGTGACAGTAGGAGCAGGTGAATAAGGGGCAGCAGGGTCTGTAGGGAAAATTGACTAAATCTCATCTTACACTGAAGGCCCCAGGCAAGGAACTTGTTTGCACTAAGGGGTGAAAGACAAAACCATGATAATTAAAATCCACAGGAGACTAGAATGAACACAGGAATTCCAATTCATTGATTTACTGTGAGAAATAGAACTGTCTCACAGACTAGAAATTCTCACATTAAAAAAAGACACCTGAATATGGAGGGAGGTAGAAGAGGGTAAGGGGGGATAGATGGTGATGGAAGGAGACTTGACTTGGGGTGGTGAACACACAGTACAATATACAGGAGATGTGTTATATAATTGTACACCTGGAACCTATATAATTTTATTAACCAATGTCAGCCTAATAAATTCATTAAAAAATTTAAAAACTGAACTTTTCTTTTTTCATAAATGACTTGGAAATCATGACAAGAAGCTCTTTTAGAATGCGCAAGAGAATAATCACAAGAAACTGATGAGTGTGAACTCTTTCTAGAGCTGAATTCCAGTGAGCCAGGGATTTCTCAGTAAATGTGGAGTCAGAATCAAATGTTAGCTGTCTTGGTGTTGATGTAAGGAATGAACTCAGGTAGCCCGCTGATCCTGTCTTACAATTGGAACTTAGAGTTTACCAGAGGGTTACAAATTTAGAGTTTACCTGGATTACAATCTCTTGCAGAGCATTTAAAAGATACCAAGGCTAAGACACACACACACACACACACACACACACACACACAACAGCTACTATGTAGAGGCGGTAAATATATTTATTAGCCGGACTGTGGTGATCTTTTCACAATGTACACATATATCAAAACATCAAATAGTATACCTTAAATATATATGATGTTTATATGTCAAAGATAACAGCTCTTAAAAAAGTACCAAAGCTGGGCACTAGCCCAGGTAAATGGAATCAGAATCTGTGCGGAGTCCGGGCATGGGTGTGACCTGGTAGTCCTAAGAGCTCCCCACAACTATCATTCTGGGCTGGTCCAACCACGCACTTCGGAAGGGCATTGCTTCAACAGCCTCTGGACCTGTCTTCCAGGCCTCTAGAGATAACCAGCCCGGTCAGTTGAACATGGTCTGGTTCCACACACTCTTTCTTTGCATATGTTAATTAATATCCTAATTATTTTATTTTATGTCTGGATGTGTGTAATGAATATGTCGATTATGTTTGAATATGGTATCATGCTCCCAGTTTCCCGAGGAGAGCTTTCCTGCGGGCCTTGAAACTGTCGTGTCTGTCTCTGCTCTGACTCCTGCCTCAGATGACTTTTCCTAGTGGGCAAAGTTTCCCTCATTTTCAGGTTCTTGGGGTGAGAAAGGCACCTCACCAGGGGATTCGCTGAGCTGAAGGGAGACTAGCCGGGAACGGGAAGGCTGGGCAGGACGCGGCGTGGCCGGGCACTCGCTGTAGCTGGGATGACAACGGAGGGACAGAAAGAGAGTAGGAAGACAGAGGAGGGGTAGGGAAAAAACGGACGGACCATTAAATTAACTGGAAACGACCCAAATTATTGTCTTTGTACTAAATTTTAAAAAAGTTTACAGACTTTTCTGCCCGCTTCCCCCTGCCTGGAAGAGCAGCTCCTGGCTGCGCCCGGCGCTCGGTTAGAGCTCCGCGCTCCTGCTAAGCCAGTGCCGCGGTCTCTTCCTCCAGTGGCCTCCTGCTCACTACTGAGACCTCATCAGCCTTGACGAGTTTTCGACGTCTCCAAGATCTGGAAGATCGCCGACTGGCTGTGCTGGCAGGTGGAAGAAGATGAGCAGAGAGACAGGGTAACATCCACGACTGGCTCATTGGTGGAAATGCCTCCACTGAAGGCCTGAGGGTGAAGGTCCCCAAAGCACAAGAGTCACTGCTGTTGATATTGTCAGGAATCATCATCTGCAGGAAACTAGCTTCACAAAAGAACCCTACAGGAAGTACATCAAAGATGACATAAAATCAATCAAAGGGAAACTTGAAGAACAGAGACCTGCAAGAATAAAACCTTTTATGATGGGCTGAGGAACAGATCAAGCACATCCTTGCTAATTTCAAACCTACCAGTTCTTCAGTGGTGAAAACAGGAATCCAGAGGGAATGGTTATGCTGCTGGACTGCGGTGAGAATAGTGTGACCACATACAAGATTGTTTATGAAGGATGGTCTAGAAATGTGAAAATAACACTCTGGCAATTTGGATCTTTTTCCTGTATTCATAACACACACCAGGACCAGGACAGCTGATGTTACCTTGAGCAATTCATTAATTTTGCCCTTGATTTATTTGGAGTGGAGGCATTGTTTTTAGGAAAAATATTTGTCACGTACATTGTCTAAAAATAAAATGCATTTAAACTCAAAAAGAAAATTTACAGAGGAATAATTGAATTGGGAGGGGTGATTCACAAAACATCATGACATTAAAAATTATGTGGAAATTAATCTCCATTACACTGATTCATTGACAAGCTAAGCACAGTTTTAATTTACCACTTGAATATTTTTTAATGTAATATAACTTTACATATTTCATCTTTTCTTGTCCCTAAATATAGTATATAGCTATTAGACTATTAGGTCACAGAACAGAGAACTGAGCTATCAGTAAATGAGTTTTGGAAGCACTAGCAATCACTCCAAATATGCAGGTTTAGAACACACACCCATCCACACACATACACACACACACATTCACACAAACACACGATATTCCTAAATAACATAAATGCTATATTCAAGATGATTTCTGATCCTCATAGTAGTAAATAATTTTACAATCCTTGGCTTTTCTCTGAGTATGCAGCAAAGGATTAAGAAACAAATAAATGAAACAAACATTTAAAAAAAAAACCTATTGTGTCTCCTACATTGTTCTAAGTTTCTTTTTTCTCAGTTAAGAAATAGAATTGCTGAATTTATACCAGTGTTCCCAGAGATGTTGAGAGGGAACATGTTGTTTACTAAATCTCTCTCAGGCTCTTTCCTCTATGCTAATGGGTATTGACGGCACAATCACATCACTAAGCAGCTATCCTACTGCGTTAATAATAGTCAGCCCACTATTTCATTTTAGAAATTTCTTATTCCTCTATTTCAATTCAGTGGCAATTATCTCAATTACAAAGTAAACCAAATTGAAAAGTTGGACAGAGGTAAAATATGATATCTGAAATTTTAAAAAACTATACATTTGTCAAGTTTTAAACAGACTTGGTTGACATCAATGGTCTTTAAAAAATCCTTTTGTGCTAAAAACTACTGAAGGCACTGAGAATTTTTCCAAAGCAGGGCTTGGGGATAAAATGCTTTTGAAACACAGTATATGCTCTGGATTCAATTGATCTCAGTGGGTTTGGAAACTGAATACTGACAGAAATAGACACTCTTTGGGAAGTTTGTTCTATCCCTGCTGTCTCCAGCTGCATCAGTCAACTTTTGCTGCATCATTAATATCTCCAGACTTTCAAAACTTACAACAGCACATAGGAGTGCAGGTTGGCGGCTCTACTGGCTGAGGCCTGGCTCTGGCTGCAGTCTGTGACTGGGTCTCTCACTCTGGTGTCTTCATTCTGGCAGGCAGGAGTACCAGAGGCTAAGTGGGAACACACACTGCTTCTTACGGTTTCCACTCAGAACTCGTGCAGGGTTCCTTCACCCCATGGCTCATTGGTCAGAGCAGGTCACATGGCCAAGCTAAGGTGAGTGATGTGGCAGCATATAAACATGACAAGGGCACACCTGACCAGGTGGTGGCACAGTGCATAGTGCATCGGACTGGGATGCGGAGAACCCAGGTTCAAGACCCTGAGGTCACCAGCTTGAACGCAGGCTCATCTGGTTTGAGTGAAGCTCACCAGCTTGGACCCAAGGTCACTGGCTCGAGCAAGGGGTTACATGGTCTGCTGTAGCCCCATGGTCAAGGCACATATGAGAAAGCAATCAATGAACAACTAAAGTGTCACAACGAAAAACTAATAATTGATGCTTCTTATCTCTCTCCGTTCCTGTCTGACTGTCCCTATCTGTCCTTCTCTCTGACTCTCTGTCTCTGTAAATAAAAATTAAATAAATAAAAAAATTAAGGCCCTGGCCGGTTGGCTCAGTGGTAGAGCGTCAGCCTGGCATGCAGAAGTCCTGGGTTCGATTCCTGGCCAGGGCACACAGGAGAGGCGCCCATCTGCTTCTCCACTCCTCCCCCTCTCCTTCCTCTCTGTCTCTCTCTTCTCCTCCTGCAGCCGAGGCTCCATTGGAGCAAAAAGATGGCCCGGGCTCTGGGGATGGCTCCTTGGCCTCTGCCCCAGGTGCTAGAGTGGCTCTGGTCGCAACAGAGCGATGCCGTGGATGGGCAGAGCATCGACCCCTGGTGGGCGTGCCAGGTGGATCCCGGTCAGGCACATGCGGGAGTCTGTTTGACTGCCTCCCCATTTCCAGCTTCACCTAAGTTAGATTGCTAAAAATGACATTATTCCATCCCATAATCAGACATATCTGCAATACATTTTGTTGTGTAGTCTTGTAATGAAGTAAGAACAGCTATTTCATAAGGGATAAGAGACTGGTGATTATTAAAGACAAGGTGATTCTGATGCCACATTGGCAGTGAAAAAAATGCACACATTCTTACGAGTTTAGCTAGAATGTGTCACATATAAACTTTTGTTTAAATTTCATTTCTTTTACTTTAAGCTCATGAAGTAACAGGGTATACAGGGATCCAAATCTTTAGGAGTCATTTTTCAGTTAGCACACTTGTATATATTACTCTTCAGTAAAATTTATTTTAGGATTGCAAATCTCACTAGTCTAACCGTCAAACTCTTCATCAGAAGTTTCTAGGGGCACTTTGCTTTTAAAGTCACAAGGTACTTCTGTCTTGGCAAAGGCTGATTCAAAGCCACATCTATACAATACCAATTATCCACAGTAACAATGTTAATTGGATATTGCATGAAGTTTGGCTTTTTGTTATTGTTGTTGTTCTAGCAAAACGTTTTAGTAGACTTTTTATAAAAGCCAACCATACACAGTTTCAGATAAAAGTATATTTTCAAAGGTAGGTGGTACCATATACTTGGGAACAGGCTGCAGAAGATACTACAGATGTTGCTCTAGTAATAGGAACTCATAGTAGAAAGTTTTACATCTTTTTTTTTTTTTTTTTTTAATTTTTTATTTATTCATTTTAGAGAGGAGAGGGAGAGAGAGAGAGAGAGAGAGAGAGAGAGAGAGAGAGAGAAGGGGGGGAGGAGCTGGAAGCATCAACTCCCATATGTGCCTTGACCAGGCAAGCCCAGGGTTTCGAACCGGCGACCTCAGCATTTCCAGGTCGAGGCTTTATCCACTGCGCCACCACAGGTCAGGCCGAAAGTTTTACATCTTTAACCACAGCACTAATATTAAGAAATATAGTTCAAGCACTAATATTAAGAAAAAATCAGTTTCAATGTAACAGAAACTCATGCAAAAAAGACATGGGCCTCTCAAGTCAAAGACCAGATTTTCTATGGAGCTCTACATTACTTTAGCTTTATGTGTTTGCACAAGTAGAAGACAATCCCTATTCATTTTTTCTTATTCATTCCTTTATTTCTCCCTTTCCTATCTTGGGCTACAAGCTGTTACTGGCACATTGTTAGTGTTTGATAAATGCTTGTTGAATGAACAGTGAAAGAATGAATGAAGGAGCCGAAGGTCAGAGGCTGGCATGTGAATTGATGTGTCATGCGCCATGATAATCATTTTTACTTTTTAGAAATATATACTCTTTAGTTTCTCTGAATTTATATAAACTCAAAGTTGAACTATGAATATGAGACTTTTTTCTAAATAATACTCAACATTCTTATGTGTCTGAGGTCTTACTGTGTTCGCTTTCTGTTCTGAAATCATATGTACAGTATGAAGTTCACTTAATCAGCCTCTTCTGGTCTCTGGTTCATGCTACCCTCATTTCTATGGACAATGTCTCATTGAAATTGCCTCAGTGAAAGGCATTCTTGTAAGAAAGTTAATTTCCTTTAAAAAACAAAAAAACAGTTAATAATGTTCTCAGCAATCAAAAGACCAATAAAAAACAATGGAGGATGTAATTCCTTTACAAGATCCATAAGTTAAATATACAATAGACCTGTAAATTATATATGGCATTGCTACTATCATCTGCTAGCTTTTATAAATGCAAAAAAGGGGAGGCTGCCATATTAGGTGACTTGTGAGGTGCTTTATTACCTGGTCCCTTTTACAAGTTACTTTCCGCTTCCTGCACATACCAATATCTGTCAGAGTCCACACCAAGAAAACGGGCCCTTCTTCCTGAATGCTCCCCCTCATTTACCTTGCAGGCTCCCGCTCCTTTTTCTAGGTGCAACCTAAGGGATTGCTTCTCTCAGACACTGACTCATCCGCCTTCTACCACCCAGCTAGGCTGGAACAGCCGACCCCCAACCCCACGGCATACATGTCTCTATTAGAGCGCGCTAGTGTTTGCTGACCTGGCATTCCCCCAAGATTAAGAACTTCTTAAGGATAAAGACAATATCTTGTTCAACTTTGTTTTCTCAGTACTAGATTTGGTGCTCAACATAAGAATGTTAAATGAATGATCAAGTAACTTCCTCAATATTATCAGGAGTTCAAAATCTCCCAGCAACTATTTTCATTGAGGGAAAATCTTGTTATATAAATAAACGATTAAGAAAAAATGTCATTATAAAACCATTTTCTCAAAAATGTTTAAGGACCGGTAAGCCCGTTTTAACTTACGAGATCATTCTGGTAAGAGCTGAAGCAAGGTGCGTGGCTTCGTAAAGGGGGCCTAAGTGAGACTCCTCCTCTTCCCCAGTTCTGTCACCTTTGCTGTTTTATCCATCCTCTCCTCACAAAGCTAAAGTTAGACTATGGCCACAACAGTGAGGAGAGAAGTCCCTTCATTGCTGTCCCCGCCATGCTCCCCCAGGTCCCCTCGGCTGTGACAGAGGCCTTGGCCTGGGGCCGGGATGCAAGGAGAGGAAAGAGAGCAGGAAGGACAGCCAGCTTCTTCCCAACTTTCCCAGGGAAACAGGTCGTGACCCTCTGGACTGCCAGTGGCGTGGATCCAGAATAGAACACAAAGAAGACATGTTACCCATAAGCACCAATCCATGACATCAAGTGACCTTACTCACCAACCAAAAATGGCCCCAGAAAATGTCAAATGTCAGAGCTGATCAATTAGGTTATCAACTTTCTGAGCCAGTAAGGGGAATGAAGGATGAAAAAGAAAAAGAAAAGAAAAAGAGTCCTGCAAGTGTTTATTCTGGAAGTCTTCTCTGATGGCTGTCACGGGAGGTCCTCCAGCAAGCACACTGAGGCAGTCAAGAGTATAACAGATAAAGGGGCGGGGAGGGGCAGTGTGGCGCCTTGGAGAGACACAAGAAGCAGGAATGAGCAGGGAGAGTTTTTGGACCATGATTCTGGTCCAATGTCTGCAAAAAGAAAGGGGGAAAGAATCAAAATTATTAGGACTCCTGGATTGCAAAGCAGGTCCCACAGTCTCCAGACCAACATCCAGGAGCTCTAAAGCTAAGATCACTGTGATGGTTAATTTTAAGTGTCAATTTAGCTAGACCAAAGTACCCAGCTATTTGGCCAAACATTATTCTGAATGGTTATTATTTTTTTTTTTAGGTTTTATTATTTATTATTCTTTCTTTCTTTCTTTCTTTTTTAAAGAGACAGAGAGAGAGTCAGAGAGAGGGATAGACAAGGACAGACAGACAGGAACAGAGAGATGAGAAGCATCAATTATTAGTTTTTCGTTGCACTTTGCAATGAACCTTAGTTGTTCATTGATTGCTTTCTCATATATGCCCTGACCACGGGCCTCCAGCAGACCGAGTAACCCCTTGCTCAAGCCAGCGACCTTGGGTCCAAGCTGGTGAGCTTTTGCTCAAACCAGATGAGCCCGCACTCAAGCTAGCGACCTCGGGGTCTCGAACCTGGGTCCTTCTGCATCCCAGTCCGATGTTCTATCCACTGAGCCACTGCCTGGTCAGGCTATTCTGGATGTTTTGTGGGGGTGTTTTTTAAAATGAGATCAACATTCAAATCATTAGACTGAGTAAAACTGTCCTGCATAATGGCGGTGGGCCTCATTTAATCAGTTGAAGATTAATAGAAAAGGACTGACCTCCCCAGAAAAGGGAATCTACCAACGAAATGCCTTTAGATGTGACACTTATTTTGGTATGTGTAAAATAACAGAAAACATACATATTTGTCTCTGCCCCAGTTCCTGGCACAGAGCTCTTAAAATTCTTACAATTTCCTAAATGATAAGAACACTAGAGGCATCTCTTGTTTTAATATTTGGTCTGCTAATACCTTGAACTCAGCCTGCTATGAGAGAATAAACTGTGAATTAAGATGCCCAATTTGTGGCAATTTGTTACAGCAGCCACAGAAACTGACATAGCTCTCCATTTTCTCAGAACTAAAAGAGCAGTGAGTAGTTTGATTGGGGAACCTAATCGGCCTTGTATCAAAATGATATGCTTCATGTATTCTGGAAGGAGGGAGAGCCATTACTTCTGAAAGAGCAAAGATAAGAACATCAGAGGTTTCCATCTGCCTATTCTAAAAACCGTAAGATTAACCTTTTCTATCTTCATTACCTACAATTAGCCTTTACCAGTAAAGAAGTCCTTAATATATAATACATGCATTAAGGTTATTATTTCACAAATGAAATCCTGTGGTTTTGTTCATTAAGATGTATGAGTTTCTCTTACTTTAATATTCTTTAGCTATTTGTCTTTTTGGGTCCTCTGTTCTCCTGATTAGAGTCGTTAAGGATTTAATAAGTCCCTGTTACTGATTTTCTGGTTTTAGGATGCAATAGAAGACTTTTCTAAACTTTTTTATAGGGACAAACAGACAGAAAGGAACGGAGAGAGATGAGAAGCATCAATTATCAGTTTTTCATTGCGACACCTTAGTTCTTCATTGATTGCTTTCTCATATGTGCCTTGACTGTGGGCCTTCAGCAGACTGAGTGATCCCTTGCTTGAGCCAGTGATCTTGGGTCCAAGCTGGTGAGCTTTGCTCAAACCAGATGAGCCCTCGCTCAAGCCGGTGACCTCGGGGTCTCAAACCTGGATCCTTCCGCGTCCCGGTCCAACACTCTATCCACTGCGCCACCGCCTACTCAGGCGACTTTTCTAAACTTTATTTTAATCATACATTTATGAGAGATGAACGTTATTCAAATCGTGTTTCTCAGCTTACAATTTTCATTACATCCAATATTTCATTTCTTATGTTATTATATGCATGGTTTCTTATTACAGTGTGTTTTCTATTGTTATATAAAGCCACCATTTATTAAATCAGGAACGTAAATGTCTTTTATTTGTAGTGCATACGTATACCACAAACACCATGTGTTGCAGAAATTGCCTTTTATGTTTTTCTATTTTGGGGTGGTTTTTTTGTTTTGTTTTGATCCTTAACTTCTTTGGGAATTATTACTATGAGAGCCACTTCTATAGAAAATGTAATGTTTACAGAGAATTATCTTCATTGCTGTCCATTTCATTTCTCAGATTTTCATACATTCTACATAACAATTAGGAAGTTCAAATTTAAAAGTTTTTATTATTTACATTATTTTATTTATTGCTACCAAGTTGAATGTCTCTGTAGCTTTTTCATTGTCTATTTTTCATCTCCAATATCAAAAGGAAATTTAAATTACATACACACATAGAACTACACAGTTTATTTCATTAGAAAAGTAGTGTTCACTTGTTTGCACACTGTTTTAATGTGAGGATAATTTTTTACAGTTTTATTGAGATACCTTTCACTGATTTAACATGTATATTTCCATGGTTTTAGATTGTGTTTTTCACTCATAATTAATACCTTATGTAAGACTCGCAATGAGACATGGGCATTTCAATGGAAGGTGTGTGGAGGATTGGGGAAGCTAGAGAAGCAATAGCCGAGGGTTTGCAGAGGGGCTACCAACTGGAGGTGAGGGAGACACTCTCTCCCAGACCACACTGCCACTCGCTGGAGGCACAGGTACCCAGGAGCCTGACGCAGGTGGTACACAATTCATGTTCCCAGCCCACATGGGAGAAATATGGCTTTAAAAACAGGGCAAATGAGTGACAATCTGCACCCTGAATGGTGGGATACAAAGCCTCCTTCACCCAATCCACTCCCCAGAATACCAGCAGCCAAAATCACTCACACACACACAAAATTAGTGAACTTCTTTCTAGAAAAACTGAATGTCCCACATAAAAGAGACTTCCACAAATTATAATTAATGGTTTCCTAATACAAATTTAGCAAGCCCACGCAACTCAGAGCTTCACTTCAGATTTCTAGTACTTCACATTTCAATGTAAACAGTCAAAGATCACTAGACGTTGAAAGAATGTTCTAAATGAAAGAGAAAGACTAAGAGACACACACGTACACACACACATGCACACGTGTGCACACACAAATTTAGTATTTGCAGAGAATGCAAGAGACATACAATAAGAGACAAAAGAACTTCAAGGAGAACAAAATATTGTAAAGGAAGAAAGAAGCATAATTATATTAGATGATTTGCCTCAGTAGTAAATAATTACAATAATTATTATTAATTATACTATTATTATATGTAATAGTATTATTACGATGTTAAAGCAGACTAAATAAGGTGATATAAGTATATAGGGAGGAGAAGAATGAAGGACTATATATGAAAAAAGCTAAATCATCTATACCATAAAGTATATTGATAGAAAATGTCTAAAATGGGTAATTGATAAATAACAAACCTATCATTTTAAAACATGAAGAAAAGTATCAAAAAGTAGCAAAATTAACAGCTAAGTCAATTGTAAGTGACTGCCTCCAGGAAGTAAGATTGTATTAGGGAGGCAGATGGGGAGAAAACCCATTAGAAGATACTGTTTTCTGTAATAATCCTTTTAATACTATTTGAATTTTTAACTATCCATATGTATTACTTTGATAAAGAGGAAAGATTTATTTAAAAGAAAATACTCAAATATAATATTTTAGTTGGCATTGTTTGGTTGACTTTCTAAATTTTTAAAGGGAGAGGGCAAAAACGTTTGCACTGATAGCTACGTAAATGGACCAACTGTTCTAATATTTTTATGTAAACTGATTACATTCTTAGATGATCCCTGGTGGGGGGGGTTTAGAAATTTCTTAAGAAAATAAACTTTGAAGTTAAAAAAAGTCAATACTTTCTACTGCAAGAAGGAAATAAAACTTTGAGGTGTGATGATAATAATAATTATCTCAGACATTTATCTGTGGCTGTGATGATAAGGATGTGAGAGCAGGGCGACATCTGCCCCTTAGTCCTTGTTCCTCACCCTCTCTCATGTCTTTTCCAAAATTTCTTTCCTCCCTCTCCCTTTCTCCCCTCCTCTTCCCTCTCTTTTACTATAACTTTTACCAGCAGTAGCCATAATATTACCTGAAAGATTTCTTATTTATTTATTTATTTATTTTAAGTGAGAGGAGGGGAGATACTGAGACAGACTCCCTGACTGAGATCTGGTAACCCTGTCTGGGGCTGATGCTCTGCCCATCTGGGACCATGCTTGAAACTGAGCTATTTTTAGTGCCTGAAGCGGAGGTGCCAAGGAGCCATCCTCAGCGCCTGGGGTGAAATGCTCGAATCAATGAGCTATGGCTCTGGAAGGGGAAAAGAGAGAGAGAAACAGAAAAGGGGGAGGAGGAGAAGCAGATGGTGACTCCTTCTGTGTGCCCTGACTGGGAATTGAACCCAGGACATCCATACACCTGGTTGAATTAACCCACCAGGGTCCTGATTTCTCTTTTTAAGTATACCTCATTAATAAATAAGTGATGAGTGAAATTGTAAAGATTCCTGTTTAAACAAAAATTATTTTTTAAAAGTCCACAAAAACCAAAATAACTATGTACACTTTTTATTTGTTTGAGAATGTTGATTTGGGTGGAGGGTCAACAATACCTAATAATAAAAGAGGATTCGACATCCCTGCTTTAAAAAGAAGAAATCCTCATAGGTGTGTTTTTCATCAGATTATGACTGAGGATACATAGTTTAAGGGCTTGGGATAGACACAGAGACTCCACTCCACTCACTGGCTTCACTTTCCTAGGCACAGTATCTCCAAATTCAAACTTGATCACTGTTTTCCATCTGAGGATCTTTCAGGTGGGAATAGAGCCTTCAGATTTCTACCCTTGACCTTTCAAAACTGTCTGTGGCATTATAGCATCTCATTGCTGACATGGTTCTTGTTCTACCTCTCAGATCAGAAGTTCCCAACCACTTAAGATGTTAGCAGGCAATTTCTGCCATTCCTGAGAAACTTTTATGACCATTTTAATCTGGGAAGTTTGAAGAAGTATTTGAATGACAAAATATTTGCTTTTCTTAGTGTTTGACAGAATTAATTATGCTCCATAGTAGATAGAGAATGATGAAGAAATTTTGTTTTAATATATGTTTAAATCATATCTTCCAATATTGAAAATACAGTAACTTTGTGTGGCATTTTCTTTGTTTACTTTTCTCTCTCTCCCTCTCTCCATTTCTGATCATTCCAGGACTTACAGAATCATTAGGGTTTTCTTCCTCTGTCCCCTCACTCTTGTCCATTTTGGGGTTCAGCATAAAATCCATGTTGCTGCTCTTGCGCGCTCTCTGAGCTTGTACTGAGAGTGCACATGCTTGGATTGGATTGAACGAGCAGGCCTTTGCCTTCTTCCTCAGAGCCCCCTGTACTCAGGGTCAGAGTAGATAGCTACAGGAAACCGACAACTCTGGTAATCAAGGACGTGGCTGTTACTAAGCAACAGAAAGGCAAGCAGGATGCCTTGTGCTTGGGTCTTGACAGTGTACTAGGAATAAAGAAAACCTGCCAATCTTTTCTTGTCCTCAGGGGACCATTTAAAGTGCAGGTGCAGGATGGGCTGAAAATGTGGAGATTCAGCACTAGTATTTGCGCTTCTCTCTGATGCCCCAGTTTGCTCACCACCCTCCCCTGATGCCTCATTCTAATAATGGAGCTCCGGTGCCCAGTTGGCATCTCTTCCCGCCAACACTCTCCTTTTCCCTCTTGAAATGTTTTAGTTCCAAGGACCAGGCTTCTCGCTGTTCCTAGTTGGAGATCCTGCTTCATTCTTGAGATCCTGTTTGATAATGACAATTATATTGATACATTCTAGCTATTATCACCTGCCCCAGCATCAAGACCACTGAGTCCTCTACCTTTTGGGGGTGTCCTATATTCTCCTGGTCCATGACTAACAATAACCCTCCCCAGCTCCTTCCTGGGTCCCACCCCAGTGTGTGCCCTGCCTGGCTAGAAAGGTCTAATACCAGGCTCCGGCCCTCGGTCCCCCTTTCAACTGCAATCCTTTCTTCTCTTACACACCAAGTTCCAGTGTCCATGCCTCTTTACAAATCCTAAGGTATGATGCTATATTCTCTTTGTGCTTTGCTTTTAAAAAATAATCACTTTAGAGAGGAGAGAGAGGGTGGGGGTCAGGGGAGAACAGGAAGCATCAGCTCCCGTATGTGCCTTGACCAGGCAAGCCCAGGTTTCAAACCAGTGACCTCAGCATTCCAAGTCACTCACTGCTTTATCCACTGCGCCACCACAGGTTAGGCATTTGTGCCTTGCTTTGATGTCCTTATTTTGAACCTTTGTTCTGAACATGGAGGCCCACTCTGTCCTTTAGGCATAGGCTAGAGTGCATGTTCAAGACTATATATGATGTAAGAGAGGGTTTCTAATTTACAAGTGGGTTTTGTTCCCCCAGAAAAATTTATTTCTAAGGCAACAATTGAGTCAACAGGAACAAACATTTCAGAGTTAACATTTAATTTAATCAGGCTCTCCTGTCAGCCTATAAAAAGCCTGCTTGATACAAAATGCACCAGAAATAAGAGGTACGGCACCCAAGCATTATTTCAGCTCTGACAAAAACGGTCTCTGTAGAGAAATGGATTTAGTGTTTTAACTGGCAGTTGCAGGATCAAGTCCCTGAGCTGCCGCAGGGTCTTTATTAGTTTCTAACAAGGGCTGGTAGAATCAGAAAGGCATTGGACTACAAAGAGGGCTGGTAGAATCAGAAAGGCATTGGACTACAAAGAGTTCATTACAGCTGGAGTAGGAAGAAAAGGTTAGAAGCAAATTGCCCTCTGTTATTGCTACAGAAGCTGAGGAGAAGTGGGGAGCTCAGCTGGGGAAGCGGGGAGGAGAGTGCCCTCGTGCCTGGGCTGCCAATGCCACTGGCGGAGAGGTGGTGAGCTCATAAGACCCAAGATGGTGACGGGGGCACTTGCATCAAATCTGGGACAGGACACATCTGGGGCAGAGTCAAGATTATGAAGAAGAGAGGTCTAAGGAGTGATAAAAACCTATGGGAATTTGTGCCCAAAATCTCCTTTGAAGAAATTGTTCCTTACTCCCTACCCCATACCCACAGCCATGTCATTCCAGACAAAAGGTGGACCTTTCACCCTCCCAGGAATTTGATTTTGTGATAGGAAGAACTGAGGTACTCTCAGTATACCTGGTTGTAAAATATAAAACTTCAGGGGCTATGTATTGGCATGTTCAGCTGTGTGGCCATGAAACAGAGAAAACAGGCGTGCAGCAGAGAAGAGTTAAGTCATTTGTTCATTCATTCATTCATTCATTCAGTGAAGGGGAAAAGGAAAGGCAGAAGA
Organism: Saccopteryx bilineata; assembly: GCF_036850765.1. Lineage (NCBI taxonomy): Eukaryota > Metazoa > Chordata > Mammalia > Chiroptera > Emballonuridae > Saccopteryx > Saccopteryx bilineata. The sequence continues at coordinate 264,825,075 of NC_089490.1, read as the reverse complement.
AGAGAACTAATGTTTCATCAGAGCTTATTATGCGCTAACCAGGAGATGACGCAGAGGCTGCAGAGAAGACCAGACAATGGTTTAGGAATGGGTGGTATCATCAGTAGGGGGCATGATTTGGTTGTGATGATCAATTAGGAGTCAGACCCCAAGAACATACCTTGATTCTTTGGGAAATCTACCCAGGGCTCCCAGTCCTATCATTAAAGGAAGTTTTTCTTCTCTTGCTGAGTGCAGCAGATCATGGATAACCACTGAGGATTAGTAACTTGTTTTCCCTATACACAAAGAAAACCAACCACCTGTTTTAAATAGCCACAGTGTTGAAAAGTAAAACAGAGGGCTTTGTTGAGAACATCCTGAGACAGAATCCTCAACAATTCTGGGGTGAGTGGAGCACCTTGCAGAACCTTATGCACAACTGAGTGCTCAATAATACTTCATGGTTTAATTGCCGAATCATATCACAGAAATATGGGACCTTTTGTCATCCTCAGAGCAACTCCATCACCCACGTTACATACAGTAACATGTTACGCTGACAAGAACAGTAATATAATCAGTGATGAATGCTGCCATGTCCCACAAAAAAATGAAGCCAAATTATAATTAACAAACTCAATGGCACAGTGAAATATACTACTTCTAAGCGTGTTACTTGAGAATACTACAAATGCAATCGTTTTTATTTCTCGAAATTGGTAGTACCCACACAATTTCTGCTTCAATGAGGTCCGATGGTACTCTTGACTAGTATGACATGATAACCCAAGAGAAGATTTAACTGGGTTTCATGTTTCTCCAGTCTCAAGACAAAACTATGAGATATATTACTCCAAATTCCCTATTCCCATCCTGACTTATCTACTTTTAATAACACATACTAAAAAGAAAGTTGAGCTTTCTCTGCATGAAGACTGAGTTATAAGAATTTTGTCCTGAGAGTGGAAGGAAGGGAGGTGGCCTGAACCAACACCAGAATAAGGAGTGAATGACAGTTATCAACGGCCCCCACATTGCCTACAGCAAGGCAGAAAGAGGCTATTTTATTGATGGGTAGTACGTGAACGCCTGGGAGTCACAGACTGCTCCAGTGACTGTGGCTGGGAGACCTGCCACCTTCAAAAAGACCCTGCTGTCCAGAACAGTGATACCTATAATGGACTGAACACCAGAGCGGGGCACAGCTAGCACATTTGACATCAGGAGCACATCATTTTTTGGACATCCTTAACTCCATCAACCAAATTTTTTAAAGAGTTAATCACATGATATGTTCTTGATTCATTTCTTAGTTTTAAAAGAGTTAATAAAATAAAATATAATGTCTCACCTGACCAGGCAGTGGTGCAGTGGATAGAGCATCAGCCTGGGATGCTGAGGACCCAGGTTCAAAACCCTGAGGTTTCCAGCTTGATTGCAGGCTCATCTGGCTTGAGCACAGGCTCGCCAGCTTGAGTATAGGGTCGGCTTGAGCGTGGGATCATAGACATAACCCCAAGGTTGCTGGCTTGAGCAAGAAGTCACTCACTCTGTTGGAGCCCCCCAGTCAAGGCACATATGAGAAAACAATCATTGAACAATAAGGCGCCACAACGAAGAATTGATGCTTCTCATCTCTCTCCCTTCCTGTCTGTCCCTATCTGTCCCTCTTTCTGACTCTCTTTGTCTCTCCCACAAGAAAAAAAATATTTAAAAAATCATTTAGAAACTAAAAAGCACTAATCAAACAAAAATTTATCAGCTGCAATTTGCATTCTAATTCACTGCATTAAATTTGAAACAAATAAAAATGATAAGTTTTCGTAAGTAGGAGAACTGAAGTAACTGAAGTTCTATATTTTCATCTGTATAATGAGCATGTTATCCTTACCTTTTTTGAAATGAATATACTGTTTAGATGCAAGAATGTGTAGCGCACAAGACTTTACTCAAATGATTCCTGATCTTTAGGAATTTATAGCTAAAAAATGTGCAAGACAGATGGATTCATGGCAGAGGCGGGGGTGAGGGATGGGGAAGAACTGAATCACGGATGGTTCTTCTCACTGAAGTCCATGTAGAATAAAATATTTTTCAAAGGACAAAGAAGCCAAACTATAACTTGTGGTTTACATATATCATTAGCACTCAACAGCAATTGTTTAATAGTTATACCCATACAATTTGTTTTTCTTAATGGAATAGCTATCACTGTTTAAAACTGCCAGTGTGTGGTGATAATAAAAAGTGCAGAGCAACTTTGTCATCAGCATTATTATTGTATTTAATTACCTCCAAAAAGGCACCTCTTTATTGCCTGTATGTGGGGCAGACTGTTCCTACCATCGCGTTCATGATACTTACAAAGTGTTTGAAACTGCATAATCTCTCTGGGTTATTCGCACTGCTAGAGGAATAGCAAAGGCTTTCTAATATATAACTGAGATTAAATTTCCCATCAGGTACACCGGTGTTTGCATCAGACTTTATTTGCTTTTAAGAAATGATTTTCACCTGAGTGTTGTAAAGTAAATTTGGATCAGTTATAATAATATAATATAACAAATATTGCCATGACATAAGTAAGATAGTACATGGATAAGCATTTGATTTTTCTAAACAAACAAAAAATTTAAGCATTCTTAGGTGGGGTTTTTTCCTAGCAAAATATAGGAAAAGGTGGTCAAATTTTCAAAAATTTATGAAATAAATCAATCATAGAACTTAGTAACAATTTTTTCTAGATAACTCTACTACCAGAAAACCCTATATAGGTATGGTGTAAAAAAAAAAAAAAGAAAGAAAGAAAGAAAGAAAGAAAGAAAAGAAAGAGAAAATGTCATCTATTGCCTGTCAAAGCTCAAAGTTGGTAGTCATTAAAAGTGTTGCTGGCTTGGCCCTGGCCAGTTGGCTCAGCGGTAGAGCGTCGGCCTGGCGTGCAGGAGTCCCGAGTTCGATTCCCAGCCAGGGCACACAGGAGAGGCGCCCATCTGCTTCTCCACCCCTACCCTTCTCCTTCCTCTCTGTCTCTCTCTCTTTCCTTCCCGCAGCCGAGGCTCCATTGGAGCAAAGATGGCCTGGGCGCTGGGGATGGCTCTGTGGCCTCTGCCTCAGGCGCTAGAATGGCTCTGGATGCAACAGAGCGAAGCCTCAGAGGGGCAGAGCATCGCCCCCTGGTGGGCGTGCCAGGTGGATCCTGGTCGGGCACATGCAGGAGTCTGTCTGACTGCCTCCCCATTTCCAGCTTCGGAAAAAATGAAAAAAAAAAAAGTGTTTCAGGCTTGAAAATTACTCAGCCTGTGTTTTCCCAGGTTGCACCACTTTAGAAGTAAAAGTGATGTCATATATGTAGTAATTAAAATCACTTCTTTGCTTCAGCTTCACCCACTATCTCAGCACTTCCAGTAACTTTCCAGTTTCTAATTACATGCATTTATTTATAGGTGAATTCAGAGGGGTAGCTAATTTTTGTAAATAAGCTCTCTTGGTCTTCATCAACTCAGAGCTCTCTACTGCCTACAAAAGCTCTGGAACCTTCCAAGTCCACCTATGCTGCAACAATGGCCCTTTGCTTCCACTGAGCACACCCTTGTCACCTCCACAAAGCTGTTGCTGTCACTGCCGTTGCCATAGCCAGTACTGGTGCAGGGGCCCAGCCATAAACTTGACCCTATCCTCATTTAAGTATTGGTAGCAGCACTTGAAATTGCAGCCAAAGTTAGGAGGATAGACAGTAAGAAAACAAGAAAAGAAAGTTCCCCAGGAGGCATGAAGAATCTGAGATGGCCAAGGGGCAGCCTTAGGTCCCAGTGTATAGAAACCAAGAGTATTTCTCGTGTTAGAATCTTCCTTCCCCAAGGCACCCAAACTTTCAGACAGCAGACCCATCTCCCGCCCACGATTCCCAGACCTACATAATTTAGCAGAGACGGAAGAGGCAGAATCTTTGAGTAATTGCTGGTTTAGACTCGTTTCTTCAACCACACATATCAGACTGAGCCTTGGTTAATGGACTAACAATTTTGTTCTTGGGGACAACTTGTTCCGTGGACCAAAGCTAAAAATCTAGGTGTATTAGGCTACTCCACCTCTGTCACTCTATGGGACTCACTGGCTTTGGACCACCCATTCTCACTGTATTTAACAGCCACAATCAGTTCAGTGTCTCTGCCATCCTTATACCAGACCCTAAGAACACAAACCAGTGTCCCTATAATCTAGAAAAAGGAGGGAAGGTGAGTTACTCTTTATAACAATACCTGATTCATAGTGAATGCTAAATGAATAAGTCTTTTTCACTTTGTTGGAGTGCAGAGGGCAGCTTAACCACTGACTATTAAAAGTAGGTTAATAACGATTAAGTGTAGGTTACTGCAGTGAGAAAAACCCTTGAAAGTTTAGAAAATAATAGACTGACAAATGAAACACTAATCAAACTGCCTCCTCAGATGAAGAAGAGACTCTTTTCCCTCTTCTCTCCTCCTGAAGTGTCCAGGGAAAGAGGAGGGTCAGAAATCAGTTACTTGGCTGTGCTATGATACACTAACCTTGTCTCATTTCTGCCCCACCCCAGAGACCAAGAGAAGATCAAGGCCCTTAAAAACTGACCCTCTCTCAGCTCAAGTCATGAGTGTCACATGTGTGTGTAACTTTATTGGGACATTTGTATCATTTGTCGGTGACAGTCTCCACTTCATCGAGGAGTTACTGTTTGTCTTCACTGTCACTGGCTGGGTCCCCCAACTCTGCACTGTTCAGCTTTGATCTCATAGGAGGGTACAAACTCTTCCCACGTCTAGATAGTGAAGCTCGTCCCAAAGGAGACGGGTGGAATCAGCTGTGTTCATTGGGGCCATGAGTCGTGAGCCTTTTTAGCTTATTCATGGACCAGAATGGCCACCAGGGACATTCAGGTCTTGGATAAAATCTGACACTTCTTTCTACATCAGACTGAATTCCAAGTTTGCCTGTGGCTTCTCCCCTGCAGCTTCTTCAGGTGGGGAGCCTCATCTTGGGCCAGGTTCCCTTCCTCCACTAGCAGCCGATGCTGAAGATCTCAGGATGGGTCCCAGTCTCTTAACGGAAGGGATATTCTGGGGACTCTTTTTTAAAAGGAATATAAATATAAAAAGTAAATAATATGTAATTTTATACACATAAAATATACATGAACAGTATATGCGCACATACAAAATACCGTATTTCCCCACGTAAAAGACGCTCCCATGTGTAAGACGCACCTTAATTTTGGGGCCTGAAATTGGAAAAAATATATATATTATGTAAAGTTATTAAACTCAAGTTTTATTCATCATAAAATTTATACAACTCTTCATCACTGTCAAAACTCCCATCCATTAGCTTGCCCTCATCTGTGTCTGATGACGAATCACTGTCTTCATATATTGCCTTGTCCTCAGTTCCATCTATGGCATTTGAAATGCCACAACCGATAAAGCGTCAACCTGGAAATGCTAAGGTCGCCGGTTCGAAACCCTGCGCTTGCCTGGTCAAGGCACATATGGGAGTTGATGCTTCCAGCTCCTCCCCCCTGTCTCTCTCTCTCCTCTCTCTCTCCCTCTCTCTCTCCTCTCTAAAAAAAAAAATGAATAAATAAAATTAAAAAAAAAAAAAGTAAAAAAAAAAAAAAAGAAATGCCACAACCACTGTATATGATGCATCCAGTTTTTAGACCCCAAATTTTTCAGAAAAGGGTGCATATTATACATGGGGAAATAGGGTACATGATTTAAAAGTATAAAGATAAATATCCTTTCAAAAATTATTAGAGGGGTCCAGGAGCAGAAATGGAAGTATGGTATGTAATATAGGGGTATAGAAAATAGAGCCACTGCCTGACCAGGTGGTGGCACAGTAGATAGAGCATTGACCGAAGTTGCCTGCTTGAGCATAGGATCGCTGGCTTGAGCATGGGATCATAGACATGACCCCATGGTTTCCTGGTTGAGCCTGTAGGTCACTGGCCTGAAGTCCAAGATCACTGGCTTGAGCAAGGGGTCACTGGCTCAGCTGGAGCCCCCCAGTCAAGGCATGTATGAGAAAGCAATCAATGAGTAACTAAAGTGCAGCAACTATGAGTTATATGAGTTGATGCTTCTCATCTCTCTCTCTTCCTGTCTGACTGTCATTGTCTGTCTCTGTCTTTCTCTCTGATTCTCTCCAGAGTCACATGGCAGGGGTTAAATTCCAAGTCTGCCTCTTACCAGCCACCAAACTCTCTCAGTGCCTCAGTTTCCTAATCTCTGAAGAGGAAATCCATAGTTTCTACTTCCAAGTACATCATGAGCATTAAATGAGACAATATGTGTGAAGTGTTCATGACAGCAACTGGCACATAAACAATGATCAATAAATGGTAACCATTAGCATTCATCTTATCTGTATGTAGTTGGGATGCTCTGGTGGGAAGGAAAAGAGAGCTGCTCTGCTCTACTCTGGCAATGAGCAGGTATTTCAAGCCCACACATGGAAATAGAGACAGTGAATGTTGAATAACTTCCTAAATCATGTGGCTGATCTCCCCCAGTGTATTTGGATTTTGCAGGCATACCCCGTGCCACTGTGCATGTTAATGAGGCTCCACAGCCTGCTGGCTAATAAGGCTGCTGTCACTGACTTCTGTGTGCCAGCTATAAAATTAGCCACATGGCTTTTAATCTAATATTTGGTTTATTGCAGACACTGCTGTTCATTGTAGCCATTTGCAGTGGAAGCTGTTCTGGAATTCATAGCACAAGATTTGGCCTCAATCCACCTTATGGCAAGAGCAGGGTACTCACCAACTGCCCAGATGGTATAATATTCCTCTTCTTCCTGCAGTTTATTCAAAAAGGAATGTCAAAGGGGGCACGGTGTTTGTTAGGAGACTTCCAGTTATAACAGAAAACCCAACTCAGAGGTTTAAATTATAAAGGCAGTTAAGGGATATGTGTAGCCAAAGCCACACAGGTTGGCTGACCCAGTGATGTGGGGTGGGAAAAGGACTCAGTTGCTTTTTGCCTCTCAGCCCTGGTATCTGCAGTATCCTCTTCATGCCAAGGCAGAAGCCTATCATGGTTTTGCGGTCGCTGATGGCCAACTGCACCCAGGCCCGTGCTTGCTCAGACAGCTTGTAGCATTTCAAGCAGAATTTAAAACTCATCCAGATTCAACATACTTTGGGCCTATGCTTAAAGATTCCAACTCAGCAGTCAGGCGCTGTCCCTGGTGCTGGGGGGGGGGTTGGTGCAGCCCCTTCTGAAGCTCAGGGGCTGTGTGGAGAAAGTATTGATAATATATGGGTAACATTAGAAAGTAGGAAGGGAGGGGTGGATGCAGGTAGGCAGCAACAAATCTCCATTATAAGTATGATGTGGTTTGGAAATTTGGAAATGTGTATCTGGAGGTTCTCTGACCTTAGCTATGTGTTCCCAAAGAGTAAATGACAATTGTCATGTGGAATATATTAAGGAGGACTTCCATTCCAACCATGGGGCACTCTCTGGAACCCAGGAATACCCAGGTCTCCTGGAGACTGCCACCTGAAGAAAACAGAGCTGTAGGGACGGGGCTTGTTACTAACCCCTCAGCAGCAAGAGCTCATTAATGCCCCACGCACCACCACCTTTATGACCATTCAGTAACTCTCCTCTCTGCTTCCCACCTCCTTTTATTGCCTACAAATCATTTCACCCCTTTCGGTTTATGTATATATTCTGCTACCTTATAGCTTGTAAACCACCATTTCAGCTTCCTGATGACCCCTGTTTGCTGGTGGCCTTGTGTGTGTCTTTTCAGAGTCTCCTCTACCTAGTAGTTACTCAGTTCTATCACTTTCAGGGAAATTTCAGGGAGCCACATGGTAAGAAAATCCTGTCCTGGGCTTTGAAAATTGGCAAGGATTTGGGGAGAAAGAAGGAAGTTATGATATTTCCTGCATAGAAAAACACACCATGAAGATGTTTCTGGGGCAGGAGGAAGACTGATTCACCAGAGCAGAAGAGCATGCTAGAGATGATCAAGACAGCAGTGAGTCTGCAGAATTAGGGTAGCATTGATTATTGCAGGGTTGGAGATAAAGATCCATTGAGGGCTTTTTAGCAAAGCACTCACCTGGCCTTCTCATTACTTCTATCACCATGTCAGCTTTGTTTGAATTTTTACCTTGCTTTCACCCAATAGCTAGATAATTTTTGTTCTTGGTTTCTCTCCATATGTTTTATCACTCAAGTTTTGGGTGACCCCTGTTGAGCTAGTCATAAGGAGTAAGGAGCTGCAGTCACCTGTGAGACGCATGATTTGCCACTGTCCCAATGGTTAAGTGATATCAGCAGTTCTCAAATCTATCAGACTCAATGTTGATTTTATAATAAAGATTTCTGTAATTCTTCTTTTAGCATCTTGAAATAAAGTTCATCTATAATATGATGGATCTGCACACTTAATTGTATGGGATAAACTGTATCCCCTCAAATTCATATGATTAAGTCCTCACCCTAGTACTTTAGAATATGTCTATACTTGGAAATAGGATCTTTACAGAGGTAATTAAGTTAAAATGAGGTCATACGGGTGGGCCCGGAACCATTATGACTTGTCCTCATGAGAAGAGGAAATTTGGACAAAGACACATAGAGAGGGAGGACAGTGTGAAGACCCAGGGAAAAGAAAGCCATCTCCAAGCCAAGAAGAAAGGCCTGGAGTGGAGTCTTCCTTCAAAGCCCTCAGAAAAAACAACCCCATGGACACCTTGATCTCAGACTCCTAGCTTACATTACTGCGAGAAAATAAATCTCTGCTCTTTAAGCCTCCCAGTCTGTGGTCATGCAGCTCTAGCAAAGTAGTACACTGATGATAAATAATGACTTTACTGTAGCATAAAGAAGAAATAAACAGAAGGTAATTTACAATAAAATATGTGTTTCCATTTGTAATTGCTCAAGCACAATTATACCAAAAGACAACATTTGTACCAATACTCTGCATGCGAACAGCTACAGGTCACTATGGAGTGACAGTACAAATGCAGGAGACACAGGTGGCTTGCAGAATTGGCGACTCAAATAGAGCATCTTGAGTGGCATTACCATTGGTACATCATTTTCTAAAGGAGTGAAAAACTCCTGGAAAAGTGCCAAACAAAACAAGGAATAATCTTCTCTCAATTTAAATAGTAGTTACATTTCTGGAAAATTCAAGAACTACATTGTATTTATTTGTTACACAGGAACAGGTGTGAGGCTTAGATAATTATAAATAGACTTTTCAACTACATGAATGTCCTGTGGAACAGTTGAAAGTCACAGCCAGTTCTTCATTTTTCTGTACATGTGGCAGGATGTTTAGCATCCTTGGCCTGCATCTATCTGAATCATCATGACAACAAAAAATGTCATCTAATTTTCAAAATATTTCATAAGTGTTCCCTAAAAGAGAGTACCACTTTTGTTGAGAACCAATGAGACACACAAAAATAAAAGATGCAATTTATGGTTATCTTTTTGGTATTGGTCCAGCCCCACCTCCACTCCCAGCCAGAACCACTCCTTCCCAGAGGTGGAGACCTGGAGACTACACAGCAGACAAGTCAAGCAAGTGCGATGCATCTTCTGAACAGGTATTTTTGAAAGCCAGTCTTGACATTCACCTTAAGCCTCATGTGGTAAATGTCTCCTTTGTTGGCTCAGACTTCAGAGTCCTCCAGGTACTTGAAGTGTAGTAGAGCCTAGCAGCTGTGCAGCTGTGGGCCTGCCTTTCTCTCTGTGTTTTAGTTTGTATTTGGAGTTTGGAAAGGGCTAAGAGTGTGCTGTGGTTACAGAAGCAGCAGCAGGTCAGAGCACAGCCCCAGAAAAGCATCCTGATGAATCCTGCTATTCAGTTCCCTGCCCCTGTTCCTGGACTACTGACCAGTCATTGTTAAAGGAAATCACATGAACAAACAAGATGGTTCCACCAGAAAGCTATGATTTCTAACCATAACTGGACTCTGAACTGTGCACCCAATCCTTAGTTCCACTCTGCTTGTCACCCAACCATGCTTCTCAACCTTTCCTTTCTCTTCAAGCACTCATATTCCACCTTGCTGTCATGCTCTACAGAAGACTTTTGTTTATTTTACTGAGACAACCAATACCATTGTCCTGAAGGACTTTCCTCCTTTTCATCTCAAAATTTCCTTTGCCCTTGTACAAAAGGAAGCAAAGCCCACTTTGTTGCTTGTTGCCTGTACTGCCTGTTTCTCCTCCTTCCAAAGGAACATGCTCCACTGAATAAAGAGCATCAGTTGTCCCCTTCCAACCACCTTCTCCCATCACCTTTGCCTAAATAAGCACCAGATGAATTAGAACCTTTTGGTTACAAGTAGTAGAATATAAACTTCAATGCAATTTAACCAAAAAAGAAGATTTCATTCTAAGAAGTCAAGGATGTCTCAAGAAACCCAATGGTAGGAATGCCATTGTCTCAGGAAAGACTTGAACATGAACTGCAAAGCCATCAGCATTCTTTCCAGCTTTCTTTTCTGCTCCTCTTGGTTTCCTTCATTTTTCCTCTTTCTTACGCACTCCCTTCTGTGGCTTCCTACCCACAAGGCAGAATCCCAATTCCAGGAGAGAGAACCTTACTTGCGTAGCATGCATCAGGTCCAGTCCCCTGGCAAATCCAGCTAAAATGACTTAACAGGAACCAGATTTACCCTCCCACTAGAAATAAGTAAATACACAAAATACAGAAGTGATAGGTCTTGAACATGGATATCAGGAGGCACAGGACAATGACCCATAAGAAAGAAACAGGTAGAGTGAGCCTTATTATTGCCCCAACTTGCTGCCTGCCGAGTTTCCAGAGCTGAGAGTCCAGGGAAGACACAGTGGCTAGAGGTAGCAGGACAGAATACCAGAGGAAGAGAGCTGGAGCAAAGAGGGAGGGGAAGGGGCCATCTCACTGAGTTCACTGAGTACTGATCAGTACATTCCTGTAAGGAATCCACTGGAAGCCAGGAAAAGAGCCACCTAAAAGGAACACAGTGAACATTCCTTGGAGCTCTCAAGGGGCCTGAAATACAGTGTGTCCATAAAGTCATGGTGCACTTTTGACCGGTCACAGGAAAGCAACAAAAGATGATAGAAATGTGAAATCTGCACCAAATAAAAGGAAAACTCTCCCAGTTTCATACCTATTCAGTGCAGTTCGATGTGGGCTCACGCACAGATTTTTTAGGGCTCCTTAGGTAGCTATCCCGTATAGCCTCTACAAACTCTCGTCACTGACTGATGGTCTACCAGAATGGGGTTTCTCCACCAAACTGCTGGTTTCTTTCAACTGCTTATCCCACCGAGTAATGTTATTCCTATGTGGTGGCACTTCATTATAAATGCTGATATTCACGTTGCACTTTGGTCATGGATTTGAATTTAGCGAGCCACAGAACACACTGAACTTTCCTCTGTACTGTCCACATCTCGACTGGCATGGCCGTGGGCTGCTCCGCTGTATACACGGTGTTACGTCATCATCTGCACATGCACACATGCTGCCACATCATCCTACAGAAACTGGGAGGGTTTTCCTTTTATTTGGTGCAGATTTCACATTTTTATCGTCTTTTGTTGCTTTCCTGTGACCGGTCAGAAGTGCACCATGACTTTAAGGACACACTGTAGTTTGTTTCCACCAGTCAGAATGGGAAGGCTTATAATTCCCAGTGTATCCAATGGAATACTAAGAAGGGTATTACTTCAGTTGTGGGGAAACATTTAGTCCTCAAGTCTGGTCTGCTCCTGCCTAACAGAGCTGAAAAAGCAAACCTGAATGAATATGACTTTTTCCCAGTATCTTAACTGCATCCCAGAACAAAGTTCAAGATTACTCATGGAAACAAAAATACCCACACCCAAAGTAAAACCCTTGATCCTAGCATCCAGTTGTCATCTGGCCAAGGGAAGGAAGCAGAAAAGGAAGAGGAAAGAACAAACATCTCAGAAATTCTGTAACGGTTACAGTCGCCTTCTCTCCCATCATAAGGCTATTAATATTTCCTTCTTCACACACCAAAGTCTTGTTCAACTTACTACAGTGAGCCTCCATGACTATTATCATTTTAAAAAAATTTATGATCAAACGAATTACGAATATGCGAATACTGAGCAAAAAGGAGACAAAGGAAGTTTCTGCAGCGCTCTAAACCTGACGTGGGTCTCTCTCCCGGTTTCCTTCACCGCCTGCAGAAAGTCCTCCCTTTTTCTTAACCGACTCTCCTGCTTACCCTTCTCTTTCCAGGTTGTTTCATTGAACACAGAATGCGTGGCTCGTTTTCGGAGAAAATTTTGTTTCTTTTTTTATTTTTACATTCATCAGCAGGCTTTAATGTTTCACATGTACTTCTCAAAGAGGGGGTACTTCTCGACACCCCCTCACGGGCAGGTATTCAGCGCCTTTTGTTCTGCCCACCACCCCAGTCCTCGGGGCGACGGCCGTGGCGAGTGGCGCCCCCACCCCACCCCTGCTCTCTGTGTCTGAGCCCACCTGCCCCGACCTCGGGCAAACAGAACTGCAACTTCGGCGCCTCTGTCTACGTCGCTAACAGGTCCTACTCCTCCACTTTCGCTTGGGTGAGATCTTCGGGCATGAAGTGGGGACAATGTTGGTGGAGTGAGGGACAGTGAAGGGGCGTCAGGCGAGTGCGCAGAAAGCAGACGAAGAGCGGGACGAGAGGTACAGGGCGGAGGCCCGCCGACGACAGGACCGACCGCTCAGTAGTGAGGGAGGGAGGGAGGAGCGCGAGGGAAGCGACCAGACGCCACACGGACAGGGGCGGAGGGAGGCGGGGAGGCGCGCGAAGGCTGAACTCCCGGCAGCCAGACCCCGCTCCGCGGAGCGGAACGCGCGGAAGGCGCCGGCGGGGGCTGCGGGTGCGGGTGCGGGACGCTTGCAGTCCGAGGGCGGATCGGAGCCTGGCGGGGCCCTGCCCGCAGCCGGCCGCGATGGCCGAGGCGAGCCGCGTGTGCTCCGGCTACTACAGCCTCAACCACAGCTTCGTGGAGCCCTTCCAGTGTCCCCGGCGCGGCGAGGCGGCCGCCCTCCTCTACTGCTGCGGCTTCGCGGACCTCAAGTACTGCTGCAGCGAGCCCGGCAGCTACTTCCCCTACAAGCACAGCTACATGTGGAGCCTCAGGTGGGCGAGCAGGTGGCTGGTGGGCCGGGGCGGGGGCCGGGCAGGGGCCGGGCTGGCTACGGGCAGCGCCCCGGCGGGAGGAGGGAAGTCGCCGCGTCCCCGCGACCCGTTCGGGTTGAGTCCGTCCGGAAGGACACGGAGCCTCCGAGGGCTGGTGGGGGGCCCCCCGCACAGAAACACTGGCACGCTCGCAGATACCCCGGGAGCCGGGACTCCTCGGGCGAGGTCGGGCTAGGGCCACCCGAGGTGTGAATCAGCCCGGGGACCCCAGGCGAGGCGTGAATCAGCCCGGGGACCCCAGGCGAGGCGCGCGCGGGAGGAGCGCGGACTCTGCGCCCGGTGCGCACCCATCCTGCCCGGGCGGCGGGGGCTCAGCTCCCCGCCGACCTCGCCGGGGTGGCTTGCTCTTCACTCGCACCAGGGATCAGTCCCAGGCAGGAGACTCTGCTTGCAGAGACAAGACAAGCAGAAAACTTTTAAGTTTTAATTCTTTTTTATTTGTTTCGGCATTTGGTGTATTTGAAATAGAAAGGGGCTCCTAAGGGACCCATTTTAAGGCATTAACCAATTATCAAAGTATTTTGAGTCTCTTTGGAGGTGAAGAGCAATTGGCTGTATTCTAAAAGGTAGAGGTGTGCGTGTGTGTGTGTGTGTGTGCGCGCGCGCGCGCGCAACTGGGCTTTATAATTTGCCCTTCACAGACGATCTGACACTGACCCTGAACCCACTTGGAGACCCACAGAAAGGTAGTTTGAGGTGCTATGATATACTCCAAAGAACCTTTCCAAGACACCCCCTTCCTAAACGCCGTGGCCATTGCTGAAAAGTGAAGAGATTTTCCTGGGTGGAGTCTTTGTTGCCTCTCTCTCCTATGATGGGAATTTTACTTATTCTTACTAGTATTTATGCAAATATATTTCATTATGAAGTGCTTTTCCTCCTCTTCCATTCCAAAAGTTTACAAACTTTGAACTTGCTTCTTTCCTTTTGCCTGGAGACTGAATGAGGTGGCAGCATTATAGGAAAGAACTCCCACCCACCTTCAATTGGTTCTTATAAACGAGAGAGAGAGAGAGAGAGAGAGAGAGAGAGAGAGAGAGAGACGAAGAGGAAGAATACAGGGTGGGGCAAAAGTAGATTTACAGCCCAGTGAGGGAGTTAGAAAGAGGGACAGCCTTGTGTTGGCTGCAGAATCTTCCAGCCAAGCTGGGCCTGCGGGTTCATCACAAAATAATTGGTGGCAGATGTAGCCGGACTTACCCTCTCTACCAGGATTATTAAAGTGCTTGGGATGCCACAGAATGGATGCATGTTCTTGAAGATACTACACAATTTTTCAAAGCTTTAGTTAGAGAGCCCCGGGAGGTTTCAGGTGACTACCTCTTCTGTTTTGTATCACCTGACCAGCAGGACCACTAAGTGTTAGGACTTTGCATCCTCTCGCAGTGATGCACTGAATGTTTTTCTTGCCCTCTGTGTTCCAATGTCTGTTGGCTACCAGGTAGGTATTCAGTCTCCATCTTTGTGTATGTCACTGGGTCATGGGTCTAAGCATTTGGAACTTTTGGAGAAAATGTGACCCATTACTGCTGTGCATTTACTAACTTCCTTTACAAAAGTAGAAATGCGTGTACATCTTGGCAGCAAGTTAGGCATCGCTTATGTACATATTTCAGTAGTTTAAATAAATAATCCCAGTCTAGCAAAGAGAAAGCTGTTGTTGGTAAAAAGTTTACCCGATGAAGAGATATCTCAGCAATTGAATTAGTTGAATTCATTTTATCAAGATCCTATCATGAAATGCTTGAAAAGTACGAAGGATAAAATTAAGCAGGCTCTGTTAGAAAAAGTAGCTGATATGTCCTTGGCACAGTGACAGGATTTCGATTGGCAGTGAAAGCTTGCACTTTCTATGGATAAGATTGCTACATTACAACTGGCATTTAAAAATCTTCATCTAGATGTAAAAGAAAATGGTGAAGCCAAACTGTATTTTTTTTAAAATGAGTAAAGAAGAACTGCAGAATTTAAAAAATTTCTGGGAAGCAGCTAGGTCATCTTGCAGGTCATCCTGCAGTTGAAATAAATGGACATGGTGAATACCAACATTATCAGATTCCACTGCTACAGCTGATAGGACAGAATAAATGATGTGCATTCAGAAAATCTGTGATGCACTATGATGCCAAGCTGAGAAAGCATCCATGTTGAGATTACAAAGATAAAAATTTATCAACTTCCCTAAAGAACAGGAAATTACATGGTTGACAGGAAACACATAAAAATTAAAGATAAAAAGCTATAATAGCAGTTTCTATTTTCATGACTGTTCTGCTTCATTTATTAAATATTTGAGAAATCTTTATAGATATGGAGCTTTACTGAAAACTAAAAAATGGCTCTAAAATAATGTAAACACACAAATAAACTTGAATCTGGCTTTAAGGAGTACGTGAATAGCTAGAATGTGCATTATGGTTACATATGACTGATTTTTGACTTTCGTTTTGTATTTTTCCGAAGTGAGAAGTGGGGGGAGGCAGACAGACGGACTTCCACATGTGCCTGACTGGGATCCACCTGGCATGCCCACTAGGGGGCAATGCTCTGCCCATCTGGGCATTGCTCTGTTGCTGCTGGAGCCATTCTAGTGCCTGAGGCAAAGGCCATGAGGCCATCCTCAGCACCGGGGCCAACTTTGCTCCAATGGAGCCTTGGCTGTGGGAGGGAAAGAAAGAGATAGAAAAGAGAAGGGGAAGGGTGGAGAAGAAGATGGGCGCTTCTCCTGTGTGCCCTGGCCAGGAATCAAACCTGGGACTTCCAACCGCAAGGCTGGTGCTCTAATGTTGAGCCAATCCACCAGGGCCTGTGACATTTTTTTATAAACAACTTTTTAAGAATGTATAAGATGCATATATAACTCAGGTGATTCCAGATCTTTCTCATGTTTTAAAGGAAAGATTATAAAAATGTAAGACTTCTTAAAGAAGCTCATCAGTCATGAACAAACAAAAGAAAACTAAATCTGTGTCAACAATATGAATTTATGAATTCTAGAAACTAAAATCTTGTGCTGGGACATAGGGGAAAATGAAGTAACACTGCTACTTTTGTATTTCTAGGTCTGATTGGGAGAGTATGCACTGGTAAAAAGAACAAATGTCATTGTATTATATAAACATTACTACTCAAATATCAGCTAAGATCATATATATGTCCCTTTTTAATAGTTTTGGATGTTAACTTTATTGAGAAATAGATCATTTTTAAATTTCAATTAAGTTTAAATGTAAGCTTTCTGAACAAACAAAGGTACTATTTTATTTTTAAAAATGTGTTTATGGTTGTGAGTATGCAAAACAGAATTTATTCTTACATTATTGTTATTTATTAATTATTGCTTTATTTTCCATACAAACAACTGTAAACTTACTTTCACTCCACCTGTATTATTTCTCCCAATCTCCTAGGATGATCCAGAATTTGGCACACATGCCAAGTCTATAGCAAACGACTTTCCATGTTATTTTCTGAAGCAGTAGAATAATTTTTTAATGTATTGCAAGCTTCAAAAAATATCTCAAAAGGAGTGCCCACTCACCAATGAGTTCAAAGCTGTATTGTGTCAGAGTGGGGCAAAATCTCAAGAAATATTGACAGCTTATCCTTATTATTGGGAGAAGTAATCTATATTGCACTGGAAAACTATCTGACCTTTTAAAAAGTGACATAGCAACCCAGCTTGGAGTCTTGGGAGGTGTTAATAATGGTAGCAGCACCTCCACCAGAGACTTGCAACACGTAAATCAGACTCAATTATTTGATTTAAAGCCCCAAAGTGCCTGGGATTCTCATGTCCCTGACTCACTGCAAAATGACAAGCAGCAGAGTCTAATGCCCTTCCTAAGGCTCATGAGGACACAAAGGAATGAATAGCTTGCTGGGGTCTTCGTTCAGCACTGGCAAAATGGACAGTGCACCTCATTTCCTGGGAAATACAAAAATCTTCTCAACTGAGGGTATCAGTCGGCCCTGTTCAACCTGGGGATCTTGTTAGTCATTGAGTTCTGAGAACACACTGCGGAGGTAAAAACTAAAGCCTCATTTCCCTCATAGTCTTTGCTCTCCACCTCTAATTTAAAATAGTCCAACTGTGAAAAATATTACAAAGTCACTAACATTTGGTAGGAGAGCCTGCAGCTGCTGGAGAAAGGCCCAGGGATAGATACTAGCAGGGATGTCGAGTTGCTGAGGAGAACGGCTCCACTAACATGAGGACAGCTTCAGACCCCCTCTCAAGGACAGCCCTGGGGCTGTGAGGAAGGAATAATTCTCCCTCTTCTGTGGCTGTCCCACTCCCATATTTTCATTGCCTATACATCCCTAACCTCTTAGGGTTTCCTTTGATAGCTTTTTTCAGGACTCAGGAAAATAGTGCCTATTACACAGGGCGAGACATGAATTTAGTGTTTGTTGAAATGAATATTTTAGGAGATTCCTAGAGCTCCATCTTGAGCTAAAGGTTTGCATGCCTAAAGCAACGTTTCTATACAGTGGAACTGTGACAACAAAAACAGTCTGTCAAGGTTGCGAAGAGCCCCCTTTTAAAACAGAAAG
The DNA here is from genome assembly GCF_036850765.1 of Saccopteryx bilineata. Taxonomy (NCBI): domain Eukaryota; kingdom Metazoa; phylum Chordata; class Mammalia; order Chiroptera; family Emballonuridae; genus Saccopteryx; species Saccopteryx bilineata. The sequence continues at coordinate 264,807,305 of NC_089490.1, read as the reverse complement.
CAGAAATAGCTGCTCTGTTTTTGTTTTTTCTTCACATCTTGTGGACTGTTTTTTTTAATCGTGCATGCTAAAAACCCACAATATGTATGCTGAATTTAATTAGGTTGACAGTTTTACTTTTAAATTGACTAAATTATGTTCTTACTTGGAAGATTTTTTTTTAATAACTAGGTTTTCATTTCAGGAATCTTTCCAGATGTCTGGGCTCCTAGCTGCCTGTGAAACAGATAATATTAATGAAGTGGATTATATTCCTATGTGTCTGTGTAGAGTCTTAACCCTACCTGGCCTCTACAATCTACAAAAGTCAGCTTTGGTGCAAACAAGCAAGAAAGAGGAGTTGCCAAAGCCAGGAGTCTACCGCTTGGAGTACACCAAGTGAGGGCAAACTCCCATTTAAATATATAACTATGTACTGACTCTAGCCCCAGAATTATTCTGTCCTCACTCGTGTGCGGGGCTAGGAGAACTGGCTGGCAGTAATAAACCAAGCACAAGAATCTATGGAAGTCTGACTCCATGTCTGTGGTTCAGGAGGCAACCTCTAAATTCAGGGATGCTTTATCTCCTAAAAGACCAGGATAAGTTGGATGAGTTTAGCCTCTTACTTTTAATTCCGCTCTCCGTACTCCCGAAGCCGTGACACACCTAGTATTGCTGCTCAAATTCTCCCTTTCCTTCCTTTTGGTACATGTCAAACTTGTCAGGCCTTAGTCACCCGGCAATGGCAGAAGCTTACAGGCAAGCCAGGAAGCTAGTGAAGGAAAAGATGATGATTTCAATGATGATGACTTTTTGATTACTGCAAGTGGAGTGATCACCAGTAAATTATTGTTTACTTCCATTTATGGAACGTTTACTACATGCTAAGTACTCTGTTAAACATTTTTAATAAGTGTACACAACACTATGGGAAAGTCAACAAAGTATCTGTACTTGAGCAGCTTAAAATCTAATTTTATATATTTATACACCCACACATACATAGGGTTCCTGAAAGTAAAGTACATATATTTGCATTAGTCTTTCAAAATAATTCTTTTTTCTCAAGCTCCATTTCCCATTTAAAAGTATTAAGTTCACAGGTTCATGTAAACTATGTTAGTTCTCAAATGATTAGCTTATAGACAACTATATCAGAAGCAATTATTACAAATTTAAGGCAGAGCAAATAAATCAGATATGTACTTTATTTTTAGAGGAAAGCACAGGGTTTCTTCCTTAATGCTAGAAACCACTGGTGTTACGCTCCTTTAGAAAAAAAAAAGCAGGCCCTGGCTGGTTTGCACAGTGGTAGAGTGTCAGCCTGGCTTGTGGAAGTCCCCTGTTCAATTACACACAGGTTAGAGCACACAGGAGAAGGAACCATCTGCTTCTCCACCCCTCCCTCCCACAGCCACGGCTCATTCACAAGTTGGCCCCAGGCACTGAGGATGGCATCATGGTCTCGCCTCAAGCACTGGAATGGCTAGGTTGCCAAGAAACAGAGCAATTGCCCCAGACAGGCAGAGCATCGCCCCCTAGTGGGCTTGTCAGGTGAATCCCCTTCGGGAACACATTGAAGAGTCTGTCTCTCTGCCTCCCCTCCCCTCACTTAATAATTAAAAAAGGAAGGAAGGAAGGAAGGAAGGAAGGAAGGAAGGAAGGAAGGAAGGAAGGAAGGAAGGAAGAAAATGCAGACTGAACAGGAAATTTATATAAATTTCATAACTATTGCTTTCTTTTAATTAAACCTTATTTTCCTCTTTTGTAATGGTTGTAGTTCTGTATATTAGTAAATGGTGTCTCCCATACATGTCTACAAAAGAAAAGTTCTGCATTTCTGGTAAAAATTTGCTTTACTACTTTTGCAGAGGTATTTTTATATTCATCTTTATTGGTGAACTTGATCTAATAACAGAGCTTGAGGTGTTTTTGAATGATCTCTAGAGAATCATGTAATCTTTTGCCTATTGTATGAATATTAACTTACACATGTATAGAGAAAATATAAGAATTTGATGGTAGAAAAGGGTGAGCTGTAGATTTCAATCATATACTGTTTATACTAAAATATTCTTTGATCATGAATAACTGAAGCAAGAATGAACAATATTTATACCTTCTCTTGAGCTCCTATGCAAACCAGTCTGTGTGACAGTCACCATGTCTTCTGTTTTCCTCAGCATTGGTGCCCTGACTGGACTCGGAATTGCTGCCCTTGTTTTACTTGCCTTTGTCATCAGCGTCTGTGTCCTCTGCTATTTATTTCTGTATACAAAGCCTCAGCAATTAGACACTGGCCTTAAGCTTCAACACCTGCAGGCTTCTTCCACTCAAGAAGGTAATCAGTATCCATTCTTTTTAGCCAATTACCTCTACTCTATTCAGAGGAATAACCTGTACCTGGGTAACCGATCCTATGTTAATGAGTGCTTTTTAAAAATTCAATTCATTATGTGTCTTTGTAAAAATTCACGTTCAGTTAGGCCTTAATGATGAAATACCTTAGAGAAATTGTGTCCAAGGAAAAAATAGCAGCAGGATGTAGATGTTCTTGTGAAAAATAATACATTGATCCAAAAAATCTACTTTAATATATTTATGACTCTTTCAGTTATAAAGGTTTTATCTTCTTAGAATTTAAAATTTTTGCTTTAGATGGAGCCACACAAGTCAAATAAATAGAGAAACACATTACCTGATAATGAATTCTCAGTGTTGCGTTACTCTAGATTGGTTAGTCAATGGTCAGTTAAGCATTTACCTGTGTGCCTACGGTATAAAACTTGGAGAAAGCATATAAAATGACTTAAAGGCATGTAATAAAACAGAAAAACAGAAAACAGTCTCTGTTCTTGGTTAGATTATGAACTTGTTAACACATAATGGTGGGTGTAATATGACTATAAAGTAGAAAGAAATTTTTATGCCTGGTTTGTGGAACTGGGTCTTATTGCCATCTCAGGTATGAAGTGCTACACAAATGCTAATTGTTATCATTAAGAAACTCAGAATTGTTTGTATTTTGTGAGTATGAATTTCTATGAGTGTAGTTAAAAAGTAGTAATTATGAACTTTATTTTGACTTATATTTAGAATACATTTTAATAAAAACTTAAAACATATATGTACATATACTTAGAATAAGACACAAATGCTCACTAACTTCCATTAAAAAAGAAAATGTAAAAAGTTCTTTACAAAATTTAGAAAATGCTCTGCTCATAAGCTCCATTTCAGCTGAATCCAGAAAATTCTATTTAAGGAGCACGTGCTCTGTGACCTTTCAAGTGCACTGCTACTGCATGTGATTGCATTAGCTCTATTTTCCTCCTTTGTGGAGAGCTGTCACAGAGGGTGTCTATTTCATGTCACAGACAGGAGGCCAAGATCTATTCGAAGTTCTCTTTCTGGAGCACTTCCTGAAGTTTGGAGATTGCATGGCAGAATCAACAAGGTTGTTATGGGTTAGACCAGGGGTCTCAAACTCAACTCAGCATGTGGGCCGCAGAGCAAGATCACAGCCCTTCGCAGGCCGCATTTGGTCTACAAAAGGCAACTGTTATGCAACACTTTTCTCACTGCAGTTGAAAACAAAAAAAAATCAGTACAACAAGCATGATCGTACATGCAGTTTACTCAGTGTCACAAAACGACCAGAAACTGTAGTTCGCATCACAACTGCTGTTAACTAAGCTAATATCTAGCTAGGATGCTAGAGAAATGAAAAATACAAGTAGGCCCCTAGGCTTACTTAATTTTATCCAAAATATTTTGAACTTCGTGGATTAGTCTGCGGGCCGCACAAAATTGTTCGGGGGGCTGCATGCGGCCTGCGGGCCGCGAGTTTGAGACACCTGGGTTAGACCCTGACACTCCACAGGTAAAATGAAGCGGTGGACTAGTGATCATGAAATAATCAGATCATAAAATCAATTTTGGTCTCAATGGCTTGGATAATTTATAGTAGCAATTCTTAAATTTTACTGTGCCTGAGAATCACCTAGGGAGCTTGTTAAAACTGTAAACTCCAGACTCTGACTTTTAAAACAAATAGCTTCTCTTCCTACTCAGTCCTTGCCCCCTGCTGTCTACTCCCCAGAGAACAGCCAGAGTAAGCCTATTAAAACCAATGTTGGTCATGTCACTTCTCTGCTCAAAACCCTAATCACCTCTCACCTCTCTCAATACATATGGCATCTTAACTGTGACCTCCAGGGCTTTTGTTGTCTGCCTTCTTCACCCTTCTTTCTTTTGTCCCCTTATGCCCAGCCACACTGGCCTCTTTGCTGTTCCTTGAAACTCCCACCTCAGGGCCTTTGCACATGTCATCACCACTGTCTAGAACAGTGGTAGTCAACCTGATCCCTACTGCCCACTAGTGGGCGTTCCAGCTTTCATGGTGGGCAATAGCGGAGCAACCAAAGTATAAATAAAAAGATAGATTTAACTATATTTTATAAAGATTTATTCTGCTAAACTTAGCGAAAATCCGACATAAAGTACTTGGTAAGTAATTATTATTATATGCTTTTAACTTGCTGTAACTCTGCTTTATAAATTTTATAAAGTTCCTTCCCTACTTTATGAATCACCATTACTGTGGAACTGTTGGGCGGTTAGAAAATTTTACTACTAACAGAGATACAAAAGTGGGCGGTAGGTATAAAAAGGTTGACTACCCCTGGCCTAGAATGTTTTTCCTTTAGATACCTGCATGACTTGCACTTTCACTTTCTTTAGATCTTTACTAAAAGCCACCCTCCCAGGAGTTCTTCCCTGGTCACTCTCTCTCTATTTTTCACTCCCTCTCCACAATTCCTGCTTTATTTTTCTACTAAGCACTTACCACTTTTATACAATATATTTTCGTCATCTATTGTTTAACTTTTCTCCCCTCCAATGAGAAAATAAGTCCTAGGAAAATACAATAGTAATTTTTGCCTTATTTTTCTCACTAATGTTTTCCTAGTGCCTCAGTACACCTAACAACGTTTGGTGAGCGAACTGCATGAGTAGCACTGCACCTCTACTCAAGGTGATCAAAGGTTCACATTGTCACCACTACAGTTATCAAACATTCATTGAGTGCCTCCTTTATACAGTGCACTGTACTAAACAAAAATTGGTTATTTTCTTGGTTTATCTGAGGGACTTCTCCAAATGTTACTCCCTGTTGCCTTTGAGAACTCAGCAACAGAATTAGTGGGCTTGTTGGTTCAGGTCCTGCAGTCTTATTGCTATTTAGCTAAGGGAATCCATTAATGCACTTCCTTTGTAGTTAGATGAGGCTGCTGTCTGGCACTGAAATGTCCCCGTTCTGCCCCTCTCAAAATCATTGTTTATCAAATCAGCAAATTAATTCAATACACCTTTCCCAAGGGCTTGCTATTGGCAAGGCAGTATTCTATGTGACCACTGCTTTCCTGCTGCTTTCTAATGACGTGCTTTTGGTCCATTGAGTTAATTTTAAGCAAATCAGACATAGTAAAGAGCCCCAAACAAAATAGGTAGTCTTAATGTCACTGTGATAGAAAAAGAAAATGGCTTATCTTTGAAAGTGACCCTTTGAAGTGATGATTAAACACCATTGCTGTACCCACTATTAAATATGCATGCTCCACTCCAGTGATTTTCCCACCCAGAAATAGAAGCCAGTCTATTGATAAATCAAGCCTTTATTCCATTTAAGAAATGACTTAAAGATGATGGAACGTGATGAAATCTTTGTGTAATAATTGAGCATGTAAACATATATCAGAGGAAACTTGGTTTCACCAGTTACCTCTCCTTTCTTTCAAAAATTTTTGTTCTTAATAGGCAACCTGCCATTATTTCAAATTAATTTTTATAACTGAGACTGCTTTCATTACAGGGGATTTGAATGGCCTCCAGGGAAACACGTTTTTGTCCACATACTAAAAGTGACTTAGGGCCCTGGAATTTTTCTTTTCTCTATAAATGACAGTAAGTTTCAAATAGTCTAATCTTAAAACAATTTTGCCAAGATTTTCCCTTCCTATATCTTTATTCTGTTGGGTTTTATTCTTTTTAATGGATGTAGTTTAAGGCTTGATACATTTTGAATTGATCCTGCAAGACGCGGTCTCTGCGGCAGGGGCTGCAGCGTTTAATTGGGCTACCCCCGGGCTCACTTTGTACAGAGGCCCTATTGCTAAGCAATTGATTGGCCTTTAAATTGTGTGCTATAACCATTTTCCTTCTTTTTAAACTTTTGTGTTTTGAGTTATCCGTGTTTCAAATGCCAGCGTCTAGAAGAATACCATAGCTTGTAAATTGTACTGTGTAAGATGTACGATTCTGAGCAGAAGATGGCTGTGTGATGGGCATCTTTCTGAGCTGACGCTCTTGAGGGGAAGGACTCATTTCAAAAGATGTAGAAGAATTAATTGCTAATAAAGGAGCAAGGAAAGGGGCAAGGGTTTTAGATTCTTGCTTCTCAAACTTCTCCATCGAAGAATCCTGAAAGGTAGGTCAGAAAGGACCTTGTGCCTCCAGAACCCCAAGGGCTAGGATGGAAAGGCCTCCCTTACTTACGCCTTATGATCTTTCAGTTATTTGAAGTTGCCCATTTTTAAAAGTTAGGAGACTTTTCAATTTGACTGCATAATGTAATGGCTTGCCTTGTTCTAATAATATCTTCTTTTCATATGTGAGTAAAACTTATGTTCCAGGACAATAAAGCATATTCGTCCTTTGATTGGGAGCACCCACTGCCACACTGCAGCTGTGGAGAGGAGCGGAGGACAGAGGAGAGGTGTTCTTAGAAGCAGAGTTTTTGAAGAAAATTAGAAGGCAGACCTTAGCGGTGCTGCCTGGCACACAGAAATACTGTTGTAGCTGTATGGTATAACAGATGGCTCCAAGCCTGTATCTGGTGATTTCTTTTGTAAAGGCAGGTAATGTCAATGAAAAAAAAAGTAAGCAAATGAATAGCAAGACACAGCTGTCTATGAGAAAAACATAAATTATGTCTGGAATACTGAGAAAGCAAACTGAAGATCATGTAATCATTTATTCTGCCTGTAAGCAAAATAGGACTTGGGCTGGCTCAGAATGGTCTGGCACATTTCTTCTTAGAGGACACTCTCACTCTAGAGTTAAAACAAAAACAAAATAAAAACTTTCAATTCACTTTCACTGGAGGAAAGTTAGAAAATAGAAACAAACAAATAATGTCATCCATGATCTCACCACACAAAGATAATACATATTAATGCATGCTGAATATACATGGCTTATCTTCTACGCATCTATAGATATATGAATATAACAAAGTGGAGGATGGGGGGAGTGAGTCTTATAACATGCCTTTTTCTTTACTGAACAATATTAGTATTTTTGTTTGCCAATAAGTAAATACATTTGCCATCATTTTTAATGGTCCCATTCTATTATCACAATAGAGTACTAAGAGGTTTTTTAAAAATTGAATTTATTGGGGTAAGATTAATAAAATTATGTATGTTTCAGGTGGACAATTCTATCATATACATCAGCTGTATATAGCACTGTGTGTTCACCACCCCACGTCAAGCCTCCTTCCATCACTGTTTCGTTCCCTTTACCTTCTTCAACCTGCCCCCAACCTTCTCCCTCTTGTAATCACCACAGTGTTGTCTGTTTGAGTTCTTTTTTTTTATACTTCTATTCTGAAATAATTTCATACTTTTAGAAAAGCTGCAAAAAGCTACAGAAAAGGTTGTTGTATACCTTTCCTCAGATTTACTAATTAACATTTTGCCTCATTTTCTTCATCATTGACTTTCTCTTGATAAATATTTTCTGAACCATTTGAATTTAATTCACAGATATCATATCTTTAACCATAAATATCTCAATATACATTTCTTAAGAACAAGAATGTTTTTATTACATAACTACAGTATAGTTATGAAAGTTAGGAAATATAACATTGATACAGGAATAGTATCAAATCTGTAGTTAATATTAAAAATTTGCCAATATCCTAATAGCTCTTTTGTCTTCACTCAGAGCTAATCCAGAATTACATCTTGTCATGAGTTGTCATATTTTTTTGGTCTCCTTCAATCTTCAGTCTTTGTCTTTCATAATCTTGATATTTTTGAAAAGTAAAAGCCAGTTATTTTGTACAGTGTCCCTCAATTTAAATTTGTCTGATGTTTTTCTCATGATTGGAGAGAGATTATACACTTTAGAAGGAATAATACAGAAGTTATATTCTCAAAGCATCATAATGGAAAGCACATAATATTGGTTTGTTCTATTATTGGTGATGCTAACTTGGATTCTTTGGCTGGGGCTGTATTTGCTGGATTAATCCATTACAATTCACTATTTTCCCTTTGTCATTACTCAGTAGTTGGTGGGAAAGTAGTTTGCAAACTATGAAAATAGCATGTGTCTCCTTAAACTGGCAACCCACCCATTCATGGTTCTTCATTGAATGTTTTCATTCAGAATTTTAAAATAATTTCAGGATTATTATTATGATGGGTATAAAATGGTGATTTTATAACCTATCATTCTACATTTATTAGTTGTTATTCAACAATAGGAAGAGTTTTCCCATCTCCTCTATTTATCTACCTGTTTATTTAATAAGATCGGTGTGGACTCAGATTCCTTATCCTAAAATAGCCTGTTACTACCATTATTTACTCTGATCCTTGAATTGTTTCAGATATGGCCTGTGGGAGCCACATTAAACTAGGTCCAGTGCCCTTTTGAGATGCGCCCGTTGTTGTTTAAGCACTGTTTCGCTTTCTGTCACAAGATGTTCCAGGGCACCTTGTACTTTCCTTGTTCCAGCCTGAAACCTGCCATTTCTCCATGAAGCCTGGTTCATTTTAGTTGTGAATGGTGTTCAGAAACCAGAGTCTGAGTATGCCATATTTTGTTAAATTATTCACTTTGAAATAGCCTCTATTTTTTTTTTCTATCACACACAAACATCAAATATTTAAGCATTTTCTTAGTACGTAGAGAGCCCTGGGAGTGAAGTTATTGACCAAATGGTGGGCACACATTAAAGGCTGTGGATACAAGTTGCTAACTGCCCTCCAGAAAAATACTCTTTCATGGACCTTACTTCAAAAGATATATATTTTACTAATTTTATTGAGAGAAATATTGTAGTTTTTTAGTTTACTTAATTAAGAGAGGGGACATTTTAATGTCATTAGTTTTTTGTGGCATGTTGTTGTTCTTATCCTAGATACATTTTTCTCTGGCAGTATTCTTTTTTCATGGCTTTGTAAGGACTTTCCATATAGCAACTACACTTTTTTTCACATATATTGCCAATGTTTTTCACAGTTTTGTATGTGACAATTTTTGTTTCACCTTTGGTTTCTCCCTTTGGTTTCTCCCTTTGGTTTCATACTTAGAAAGTTCTCACACCACTATAAGATATAAAGATATTTGCCTATATTTCACTCTAACACATTTATTCATTTGTTTTTAATATTTAAATATTCAATAATCCTGGAAGTTTAACTATGGTATAAAGTGTGAGGTAGGGATTTGCCTTCATTTTTATTTTGCAAAGAATGAGCCAATTGTCCACATATTTATTAGAAAAGCCATCTTTCTCTTGCCAACTTAAAATATCATCTTTGTCATAAACTAAATTCTTATATATACAGGAATCTGTTTTTAGATTTTCTGTTCTGTCAAATTTATCAGTCTATTTATTCTTAAACTAGTAGTATACTTTTTAATTATTGTAGCTATATAGTTTAATATCTTTTAGCCGGACTTTCTCTTCCATTATACTTCTTTTTCGAAGTTTCTTGGCTATTCTTGTAAGGTTCAGATTTCAAAATCAACTTATGAATCACAGAGTAAAATTTTAAAAATCAAGGGGGTTTTGATGGTTTTTATACTCAATTTATAGATAGCTTTGGGAGCTATTTTTCTAAGTAGGCTTAATACCTCTCCAACAAAACTCTGTTTAAAACTAATTAATGGGCTGCCAAATTATTTCATAATACCATTCTTTGTTTCAGAAAGGTTTTAAGAATTCACTGTGATCTTAGTAGAAGATAGAATAATTTGAACTCAATGGCAGAAAAGGCCACATGTGTCTCCTAAAGGAAACTTTCTACTTAAAATGATGAGCCTGGAATTTCCTATGGCTATTTTTGTTCCTAAAAATGTAGAAAGTCAAATTGCTCAGGAGAGCTACAGCTACATTTAGCCACTGTGAGTCCTCCTCAGGGTAGAGCAGGCAATCTGGGCTGATGTGGGAACAAATGAGCAAAATAGAAGCCAGTCCTTCATTGTGAAAATTCCTTTAAAGAACTTAAAGTGGCTAAATTCCTTTTTTAATTATGTTAGTTACTAATAGGTGGGAAAATTGAACAATGCAGAAAATGTAAAGAAAAAAAGACCAATTGTGGAAAAAATAGAGTAGGAAAACATTTCTGGATAGAACTGCCTTTAATCACTGACAGATGAACAAAGCAAAAGGGTGAGACTAAGATTTAAATGTTCTCAATGAATATGTAACCATTGTTTACCCGAGATACCTATACATCCTCGAGGGTAAGGCAAGGCAGCGCAGAAGGGAGATAGCAATACTTTGCTCACTTCACCATTTACTTCAGATCCAGCCTGCACATATTAAACTGGAAGGGAAAATGTCCTCTTGCAAATCAATAAGCGTTTAGGGTATGAATTTAAGTTTGCTTGTTTCCACTAGAAGGTACTGTGGGATGAGTGGGACCTCTAGATTTTCTTCTAAATCAATGATTTTCAACCTTTGTTTCTCAAGCACTCATAAACTAATTACTAAAAAAAAGGGGCCCTGACCTCTTCTTCTTTAGTAACTAATTTATTTGTGCCATGAGATGAAAATGGTTGTATTTAGTCAGGGGCACTGACCTTAGTAATCAGTGTGTGTTTGTGCCATGAAAAGAAAAGGTTGAAAATCACTGTTCTAAATAATAAAGTGAATCGGCTGATTAGTAATTAGGACTGCTAATTACTAGAGTGGTACACAGATGCTAGGATGTTGACAGGAAAAGTTTAACAACAATTCTGCCAGGTAGCCAGGAGATGAAGACTGGCAGATGTCCCCAGAATTTTTTGAAATGGCAGGTTAGAGTAGTGTTCATAAACAATAAATTATTTAGAAGAAAACATAGGTACTAAACTTATGGACCTTGGTGACAGGTTTTTATGAACTTGTCACTAAAGGCAAGGAAAGTAAAAGCAAAAGTGAGTGAATGAGACTACATCAAACTAAAAAATCTTCTGCACAGCTAATAAACCATCAACAAAACAAAAAGGCAACCAAGTGAATGGGAAAAGATATTTGCAAATGATGCCTCCAATAAAAGGCTAATATTCAAAATATATAAATAACTCATACAACTCAACAACATAAAGCAATCCAATTAAAAAGTGGATGACAACTTGAATACACACTTCCCATGAAGACATACAGATGGCCAACAGATATGTTAAAATGCTCAACTTCCCTAGCTTTAAAGGAAATGCAAAACAACAGTGAGATATTACCTTATACTTACTAGAATGGCTATTATCAGTAAGACAAGAAATAAATGTTGTGGAGAAAAAGGAGCCCTCATATTCTGTTGGTGACAATGTGATTTGGCAAAGCCCTTATAGAAAATAGTATGGAGGTTCCTCAAAATATTAAGAATAAAGTTCCCATATGACCCAACAATCCCTCTTCTGAATAACTACCCCAAAATTTGAAAACATTTATTTGTAAAGATATATGTACTCTCATGTTCAATGCAGCACTATTCATGGTTGCCAAGACGTGGAAACAACTTAAGAACCCTTTGATAAATGATTGATGTGAAGATGCAGTACATACATAAAATGAAATTCTACTCAGCCATAAGAAAGGATGAAATATTACTCAGCCATAAAAAGGATAAAATAAGTAAAGCCATTTGCAACACCATGGAGGGATCTTGAGAGTATCATGCTAAGTGAAATAAGTCAGATTGAAAAAGGCCAAGAACAATATGATTTCACTCATATATGGGATATAAAAACAGAAAGCAACAAACTAAACAAACTCATAGACACAGACAACAGAGGGAAAGGTAGGCAGGGAAAAAGATGAAGAGGGTCAAGGGGGTCAAATATAAAATGACAAAAGGAAACTAGACTTTGGATGTTGAGCACACGATACAATGTACAAAAGATTACAGAATTGTACACCTGAAACTTGTATCTTATTGGCCAATGCTATTTCAATAAATTTAACTTAAAAAAGCAGCTTTCACAGAAGAGTTATAGGATAAATGGATCCCTAAGGAATGGTTCTGAAAATGAACACAAAATTTAACTCATCAGAAAAATATATTGGCTTAGTTTGTGATGAGGATAGGGAGATTGTTTAATGAATTTGACTTAAATGATGAATTTTGTTTGATGAACTGGATTTAAAGGTTGGCAAAGGGTAAAGCTTTAATTTAAATGCCAATCTGAGAAGTATAGGATTAAAGGAAGGTTGAGATTTATATATGATGACCAGATCAAAAAAATAAGTAAATGAAAATGGGAAGCCAGCAGCAGAAAGCAACTAATGTAACCCAGGAGAGCCTAATGATGCTGGATCTTGTTTGTTTGTTTTTTCTTTTTTGCAGTCTACACTCAAGTAAAAAAAAAGGAGGAATTAGATAAGAAATCCCTTTATGTGTAACAAATTCTTTGGGAGCTCAATGAAATTACAGGTTTCTTTTTTTTTTTTTTTAAAGAAAGTTTTTATTTTATTTTTTACAAAGACAGAGAGAGTCAGAGAGAGGGATAGATAGGGACAGACAGACAGGAACAGAGAGAGAGATGAGAAGCATCAATCATCAGTTTTTTGTTGTAACTCCTTAGTTGTTCATTGATTGCTTTCTCATATGTGCCTTGACAGCGGGCCTTCAGCAGACTAACGCCTTGCTAGAGCCAGTGACCTTGGGCCCAATCTGGTGAGCTTTGCTCCAGCCTGATGAGCCCACGCTCAAGCTGGCGACCTCGGGGTCTCGAACCTGGGTTCCCCATATCCCAGTCCGCGATGCTCTATCCACTGCGCCACCGCCGGGTCAGGCTACAGGTTTCTTATTTTAAATCAAATCCATATTGTAGTTTTTGTGACAGAAAAGAGGCACCTGGTTTTATCCCTATTCCACTGGGTAAGAAATTAACTCCTAGTTATTAAAGTAAAGCTAGGAAAAGCTGAGATGCCTGAAACTTTGTTTCTACAAACTCTCCAAATGGATGCAGTTAGCTGGACTCGGTTATCACTAAAGCCTATTCATTACGATTGTTTTTCCACATGTCCAACTACTCTAACTTACCAGAGGAAAAGACACCCCTGGTTGAATGCACCCCTGGATTTTTATAAGCTGCAGGAAGAAAACACTAAAGGTGTTAGCTGGCTAATCAAAGCTCCTGCTTCAAATAATGTCAGTATGATGTTTATAATAAATCTTTTCTTGTTCGTGTAGCAAATTGGTTGTGTTTGGGGAACTGCCTTACCTTAAGAGGCCAATCTAAGAATTATATCTCTGTACTTAAATGGTTAGAAGAATCCAGTCAGTAGCCAAGGAAACAGTGAGTCAGGGCTGGAGGAAGGGGGGCTTCACAAGACCTCAAAGAAGAAAAATCTATAGTACTGCAATGTACTTTGTGAGCCTTTAAATCTTAGAAGGCTGTGGACAGGTTACATAAATAAACTCTCTGAAATGTTGCCAGAAAACTACATAACGTCAGAATGCAGATGACTTAGAGAGAACCCCAAACTAAGTTTGGAAATAACTTCCTGAGTTTATTTATCATAAAAACAAAGACAAAAACAAAAACTGTATGTGACAACATAGACAAAAACACCTTGCAAATCTGATTAAAACATTATGTTTAAGTATGTAAAAAGCTTAGGAAACATAAAGACCTGAATTACACATTCGTTTTCAGATTCCAGGAATCCCAACAAAATATTCAAATTTTAGATGTTTAAAGAAATGCTTAAGATACAAATGCTATGCAGATAATATGAAACTGATCTTTTACCTGCAATGATACTGAAAAGTGAAAATACTAAACAAATAAAAAATAACCATAAATACTCTGTTTTTCAAATGTTATTAAGAGGAAAGTAATTTTGCCTGACTGGGCGGTGGCACAGTGGATGGAGCGTCAGACTGGAATTCAGAGGACCCAGGTTTGAGACCCCGAGGTCGCCAGCTTGAGTGCAGTTCATCTGGTTTGAGCATAGCTCGCCAGCTTGGACCCAAGGTCGCTGGCTCCAGCAAGGGGTCACTCGGTCTGCTGAAGGCCCACGGTCAAGGCACATATGAGAAAGCAATTAATGAACAACTAAGGTGTCACAATGAAAAACTGATGATTGATGCTTCTCATCTCTCTCTGTTCCTGTCTGTCTGTCCCTGTCTATCCCTCTCTCTGACTCTGTCTCTGTAAAAAAAAAAGTAAAATAATTTCAAAGGCCATCATATAGGACATATTACTTAAGTATTTAAATAGTTGTTAAATTTGAGCCAAATATTATTTAAAGTCTTCTTTGCAGGTAATAGTCAAGAACTTCTGTGTTTATCAGATTTCCATGGCAGCTTTTCCTCCCACATTTATCTTAAACAGTTTTACTTGCTCCATGGGCACAGGGCTACTTGTCAGGTCAGAAAATGTTATGCCTTCAACAAATTAGCTTTTACAAATCAAATGGTTGAAACATCATGAATGGATATTTAGAGATAGAACATTATTATGCCACCAAAATAGTTCTCTACCCTTGTGCACTCTGGACTCATATTTACATATAAGTGAGTGAGTTGTGGCACAACTGTGTTCTTTTTGAAAATTACATCTCAATTGTTCCAAAATCCTCAACACTATCCTGTCATGGTGCAGTGGATAAAGCATTGACCTGGAACACTGAGGTCACTGGTTTGAAACCCTGGGCTTACCTGGTGAAGGCATATATGGGAGTTGATGCTTCCTGTTCCCTCTCCTCTCTCTCTTTAAAATGAATAAATTTTAAAAACAGGCCATTATATTTTATAAAATCCTCAACAAAATATTAGCAAAGTGGATCCAGTAATACATTAAAAGGTCATGCACCACGATCAAGTGAGATTTATTTTGGGCATGCAAGGTTGGTACAGTATCTGCAAATCAATAAATATGATACGTCACATAAACAAAATGAAGGATAAAAATCATATTGATCATATCAATAGATGCAAAAAAAAGCATTTGATAAAATCCAGCACCCATTCATGATAAAAGTCTCAGCAAAGTGGGGATAGAAGGATCATTCCTCAACACAGTATAAAAGCAGTATAAGACAAAACCACAGCCAATGTCATACTCAATGGGCAAAAACTAAGTGTTTCCCTTAATATCAGGAAGAAGACAGGGATGTCTGCTTTCACCATTCTTATTGAACACAGTACTGGAAGTTCTAGCCACAGTAATCAGACAAGAAGAAATAAAAAGCATTCAAAATGGAAAGGAGGAAGTAAAACTGTCATTATTTGCAGAAGACATGATACTGTACATAGAAAACCCTAAAGACTCCACCAAAAAAAATGACTAGATCTAATAAATGAATTTGGCAAAATAACAGGATACAAATTAATATTCAGAAATTGGTGGCATGCTTATACATCAATAATGAACTATTAGAAAGACAAATTAAGAAAATAATCTCAATTATTACTGCAATAACCAAAAAGTAAGGTATGTAGGAATAAATTTAACAAAGGAGGTAAAAACTATACTTGGAAAAAGAGGGGATACTGAAGAAAAAAAATGATAAAGATACAAACAAGTGGAAGCATATACCGCGTTCAAGTATTGGAAGAATTAACAATTAAAAATATCCATACTATCAAAAGCAATCTATAGATTCATTGCAATTCCTATTAAAATACCAATGCGTATTTCACAGATCTAGGACAAATATTCCAAAAATTTATATGGAACCAAAAAAGACCCATTCTGAATAGCCTCAGCTATCTTGAGAAAGAGGAACAAAGTTGGAGGTATCACAATACCTGATATATATCTACAAATCCACTGTACTCAAAACAGCCTGGTACTGGCATTAAAACAGGCATATAGATCAATGGAACAGAGAGCCCAGAAATCAATCCATGCCTTGTGGTCAATTAATATTTGACAAATAAGGCAAGAGCATGCAATGGAATAAAGGCAGTCTTTTCAATAAATGGTGTTGAAAAAATTAGTTGATACATGCAGAAAATGAAACTAGATTAGCAACTTATACCATACACAAGAATAAACTCAAAATGAATAAAAGACCTAAATGTAAGTCATGAAACCATAAAAGTCCTTGAAGAAAACAAGCAGTTAAAATCTCAGACATCTGTTGTAGCAATATTTTTGCCGATATATCTCCTAGGGCAATGGAACTAAAGAAAAAAAAAATAAGGCTACATCGAACTAAAAAGTTTTTGTATAGCAAAAGAAGCCTATTAAACAAAATAAATGGGAGAGCATATATGTCAATGACACATTTGATACATCTTCAGAATTTATGAAGACCTTTAACAAGTCAACATCAGGAAGACAAACAACCCAATTAAAAAATGGGCAAAGGACCTGAATCGACACTTTTCCAAAGAGGACATGGGGATGGGCAATGACATACTGAATAAAATGCTCAACATCACTAATCATCAGAGATGAAAATTAAAATCACAGTGAGATATCACCTCACATTTGTCAGAATAGCTATAATCAATAAATCAACAAACAAGTGCAGGCGAGGGTGTGGAGGAAAGGAAACCCCTGTGCACTGTTGGTGAGAATGCAGACTGGTGCAGCCACTGTGGAAAATTATGTAGCTTCCTCAAAAAATAAAAAATGGAAACACTTTTGACCCAGTGATCCCACTTTTGGGAATATATCTGAAGAAGCCCCAAACACTAATTTGAAAGAATACATGCACCCTGATGTTCACTGAAACATTATTTACAACAGCCAAGATCTGGAAACAGCTCAAGTGCCCATCAATAGATGAATGAATAAAAAAGCTGTGGTAGATTTACACAATGAAATACTTCGGCCATTAAAAAAAAAGAAAATCTTACATTTTGCAATAGCATGTATGGACCTGAAAAGTATTATGCTAAGTGAAATAAGCCAGTCAGAGAAAGACAAATACCATATGATCTCACTTATATGTGGAATCTAATGAACAAAATAGAAACAGAGGCATGGATATGTGGAACAGACTGACAGCTGTCAGAGGGGTGGGGTTGTCATGGGACTGGATGAAAGGTGGAGAGAGTCAAGAAAAAGAAACAGAGAGAGAGCACACACAGGCACAAACAACAGCATGGTCATGGCCAGAGGGAAAAAGAATGTACGGGGTAGGTGGAGGTGGGAAAAGGGGGTGAAAGTGGGAACAGAAAGAGACTTTGCTTGGGGCGATGGGTGCATGATGCAGTGTAGATGATGTTTTACTAAGTTGTACACTTGAAACCTGAACTCCAATAAATTCAATTAAGTAAATTTTAAAAATACATCTAAACTGATTATGATGGCAAAAAAGTGTTGCAAATTATAATTGGCTTCAGTATAGTTTTGCTTGCTTTGAAAAGAGACAGTCACACTTTTGTGAAGCAACTCAGAAATCATTCCTTTCTCATCAAATTTGTAGTTATCTCCATGGAAGCATGAAAAAGGTAAGTATGGGAATAAAAACCTTGTTTCCGTCACTGAATACTTTCCACATTTGACTTTCAGGAGAAAACGCTCAAAAATAACTTTGAGCTTGACCAGGTGCTGGTGCAGTGGATGGTGTCAACCTGGGATGCTAAGGACCCAGGTTCAAAACCCCGAGGTCACTGGCTTGAGCACTGGCTCATCAGCTTAAGCATGGGGGTCACTGGCTTGAGCATGGGATCACAGACATGATACCATGGCTGCTGGCGTGAGCAGAGGGTCCCTGGCTCAGCTACAACCCTCCACTCAAGGCACATATGAGAAGCAATCAATGAACAAGTCAAGTGCTGCAACTATGAGTTGACACTTCTCATTTTGCTTCTCTCCCATCTCTCTCTAAAAAAACAAAAAAACCTTTGAAATGATTCAATTCTCACTTATCCATAGTTTTTCCAGTATATTATATTTTCAATATTGCTATGAAATTTATTTTTAAGCAAAAATGTTAAACAGTCCAATTTTGTCATAATTTCACATAATTATTTCATTTTGTTTTGTGTATTTGCAGGGAATTCAAATAGGAAAATCAAAGCACCCAATTCAAATGCAGCATCAAATTCAACAAATGAAACAACCTATGAAGCTGATGATATAATTCAAGAAAAAACAATGGATACAACACAAATGAACATTGTGTATTATTAAAAATCCTGGAGAGACTGAACAATAAATCATGTATTCCAAATATAATTCGTAATAATACTTTTCAAAAACTTGCCACTGAAAAAGCAAAACATAGCTGCATTTTTGTTCAATCTTTTTATTAAACACCCACTAAGGTTTTGATAGATTTTCATGTGCATAAGTTTACTTTTATTTGCTAATTAAAATGTCTGGACATTACACAAAATTATGTTAATACTTAGGCAAAATTAAAAAAATTTTCAATAACACAGACAAGCAAACCCATCTTAATAAGGAACGAGAAATATATGTTACATTACCAGTATTTCACAATTTTTTTGGTATTCAGAGGCAGTTAATTTTATAAGAGATGGTATGGACAGGTAGATTTCTTTTTTTTTTTTTTTTTTTCATTTTTTCTGAAGCTGGAAATGGGGAGAGACAGTCAGACTGACTCCCGCATGCGCCCGACCGGGATCCACCCGGCACGCCCACCAGGGGCGACGCTCTGCCCACCAGGGGGCGATAATCTGCCCATCCTGGGCGTCGCCATGTTGCGACCAGAGCCACTCTAGCGCCTGGGGCAGAGGCCACAGAGCCATCCCCAGCGCCCGGGCCATCTTTGCTCCAATGGAGCCTTGGCTGCGGGAGGGGAAGAGAGAGACAGAGAGGAAAGCGCGGCGGAGGGGTGGAGAAGCAAATGGGCGCTTCTCCTGTGTGCCCTGGCCGGGAATCGAACCCGGGTCCTCCGCACGCTAGTCCGACGCTCTACCGCTGAGCCAACCGGCCAGGGCCTGGACAGGTAGATTTCTGAGAGAATGGTCTTATAAACTAGAGGTGGAATGTTCTTAAGTCTCTTAGAAATCAACTCATGCCTTTTTTAGAGGATTTGTGGGCACAATAACGATACATTGTCTTTATAAAAGCATTCAGTAACAAAATGTACTATAATGTATAATCTGGGTAAGACATATTTTCTGCATATCAAAGAATAACCATAACAGAAATCTTTCACAGATAAAGATCCTAAGGAATTTGTACAATGAAAGTTATAAAATTCTCTGGTCCCATCTAAGGCTACTGCCGTAATATCACTTAGCCACCTAGAAATAAAAATACAATTTCTGCAAATTATAATTGTCTTAAGATTTTTTTTTCTTAAGTGTGATTTATACTATTAGAATGAGACCTGGTTTTACAGTGGAGTACAATAGAAAAAAGGACTAATTTGAAGGTGTCTCTGCTGAACAGGTACATCTCTGTGTTGCATCAAGTTTCTGTAGTTGGAAGAGTAGCCTTTTCAGATGTGAATACAGCTTCTCTCATCTGATGGGGAAAAGAAATGCCTTTCTGCTCTTGAGCACACAGAGCTCCAGGATGGAAACTTTTGATCATTAGGTGGTCCAAGTTTCTTCCAACAACTGGGGGGATCTTCTAAACGAGCACTTTCCAGTAGAAGTTCTGAGATGAAAATGTTGTTTCTATACGTGCACGGTTTTGCAAGGTAGGCACTACCCACGACATAGCTACTGGGTACTTGAAATGTGGCCAGAGCAACTGAAGACAGAGAGAGTCAGAGAGAGGGATAGATAGGGACAGACAGACAGGAACGGAGATGAGAAGCATCAATCATTAGTTTTTTGTTGTGACACCTTAGTTGTTCATTGATTGCTTTCTCATATGTGCCTTGACCGCAGGCCTTCAGCAGACCGAGTAACCCCTTGCTTGAGCCTGTGACCTTGGGTCCAAGTTGGTGAGCTTTGCTCAAACCAGATGAGCCTGCGCTCAAGCTGGCGACTTCGGGGTCTTGAACCTGAGTCCTCCGCATCCCAATCCAACTCTCTATCCACTGCACCACCGCCTGGTCAGGCTGAATACATTCTTAATTGATTTTTTCAGTTAATTTAAATGTGAATAGCCACAGGTGGCTATACTGACATCACAGTTCTAGATCATTATCATTGTTGTAACACCCTATTGACTGCTACATTTTACATGCAAAGAGAGCACAATTTTGTCAATGTTTAAATATTACAATTGCTTGAGTGTATGGAAAGTTTGGAAGTTAAAACATTACCATTATTTTTTATGCAGTCACAAAAGCAAAGAATTCTCATTTCTGTATGTGAAAGCACATAAGCATCTGTGGCACTTCTTGATCTTTTATACAGCTCGGTTAAAAAATATCCCAGAAAGTCAGCGCTCTTAATATATAGACATTAATAATTATATTACTAATTAGATGCTGCCTCAGGTGAAAATCTAGGTTAACATTAGTTAAGGCACTGCTACAGTTCTACTTAGCTGCTCAAGGGGAAGGACACATGCCATCAATGACACAAAAGTAGGAACCTTAGACACAGGGCCAGCGAATCGCTCATGGTCCCCCAGACTCCTATCCGGTGGGCAGACATGGGTCTGGGCGTGGCTGGCATCATCGCAGGTGTGTTCTGGGAGACGCATCCCAATTCTCTGGCACTGCATATTTTTAGAGGAGTTGGTAGAAGATAAGTGAGGTCAGAAGACCCTGGGCTTTGCAAGTGGCATTAGTGTCATGCAGGCATAAAAACCTACTGTTCTTGAATGTCAGCGGCTCAAGGAGATTGAATCCCAGCACTAGTATCAGGTGGAGTTCGTGAAGCATTCCCTGTCGAGCCAGCTTTCCTGAGGGAGAGCCACGGGGCTCATCCTGTGGACCAACAGGTATGTGCCTCTGTCAGTTTGAAGAAGTTCTGCTTCATAGAATGCGACCAGATCTTAAAATCAAGAAGTCTTATCAAATTACAGCACAGTTTGTACATTGAAAGGTATATTTTAAATGATTTATTTGGACATAACAGTTACTGACATAGTAATAGAGGTTGTCAGTCAAAATTAATCTAAAATAAAATAAAAAACAAAGCACATTTCAAAGTAGGTACATACGCATTTAATTCTGGAGATAGGTCTGAAAGGAATGCAGTAGGGTTATGTCTTTAGCAGACAAGTCACTGTATGATTTTTGTTAATAATCAGATCTTAGAAAAGTAGGACTAGAAGAATACAAATAATAGGACACAAAGATGCAAATTATTTTCTATGTGGCCTTCTAATGAGAGCAATTTCATCTTTTAAAACTTGTGGAATTATGAAATGAATGAAACTAAATCCCAAAGAGTCATTTCTTTCCTTAAAACTCTGCCATGGTGTCTTGCTGCTTACACAGTGAAGTCCAAGCTTCCTCACATGAAACCTAAGACCTCTTCCTTTTGTTCCTGAGAACCCAGAATGGGAGTACCAAATCTATTGCTTATTAATTCATCCACACATAACCCCAGCTTCTACTGTGGTCTTTGTCCACAGGACCCACCCTGTCAGGAACTGTGGTAACAGCCGCCCTCATCCTCAATCCAAATGCTTCCTCTAGGCAGCCTCTTCTAACTTCTCAGACTAGGTAACGTATCCCATGTATTTCTATAAACCCACGTTTGGGTAAATTATACCACTTATATGCTGTGCTCTGCAGTTTCTCCTACCAACTAAACAATGAACATCTTTAGGGAAGCAAACGAGTCTTTTTAATCTCTGTACCCCTATCACATAGCAGACTGTTTGGCATGCTAGGCACTAGACAAATGTTTGTCAAAGATGGTGTTTTTATGAACACTATTAATAACTTTTCAACCTAGTTTAATAGGCGACATAGGGTTCTACAATCTGGATGCACGCAGTTGTTTTATTCCTTATTTATTGCTGTTTTGGCCTCAGACAACCAAATACAGGTATGCATGGCATGTTGAGCCCTGGAGAGCCCTCTGAGAGATTTAGCCAATGGATATGGAGGAAAAAAACGAAACTGTGTGGGGACTAGGTCCACCACCCTAAAAACTATGAATAGCCTCAAAGTATTCAGATAGTGTGATTATAGATATAGACATAAACAAAAATTCTGTCTGCATCTAGCAAAATGACATACATTGGATGGTAAAGATGTGAACCATATATCAATTATCTGCTTATAAAAGTTGAACGTGTTTAACAACAGTATTAATAAATTCAACCTTTACCATTAGAGATCGATAACTGCTCATCCATAATAATTTCTAAAATAAATAATACCACTTGAACTTTACTAAAATATCAATGCTCATATATAGGAAGGACTTGAAAGAATCTTGGAGATACTTTGGTACAATATTTTATAGATGAAAACCACCAAGGCCCAGAGAAGCCACATGACTTTGCTGAAGATCGCACAGGTAGCTAGAAAGGCCAGGACTTTTACTATTAAATTGACTTTTTCTCTGCCACATACTGCCTGAGAGGAAATTTCACTAATTTTTTCCTAATATATATTAGTGGTATTTGCATCCAAGCCTAATAATAATAAATATAATGTTAGAAGAAAATTACTTTAATAAAAATAAATTTATTTTATTCAGATGAGGTATTTCATAAAGTATTCTCATATGCTAGAATAATTCCAAGATTGTTTCTGGGGGAAAATAATTACTGAACATCAAAACCTTTTAATTGCATACTATGTAGTTAATGAGGGCTGAATTTTATGTAACTTTTCTGAACCATTATTAATCATGTCACCATGCAGAAACAAATTTAATGAGCCAAATTACAATCTCTACAATTAACAGAAATAAAACTTACAAATAACTTCACTTTGTTCACTAAAATTATATTTAACACTCAGTGGGATGAGGCCATCTTTTTGCACACTTTCCAATCATTTTTAAAAGCTTACTTATTTTTTTCACTTGATAGCTGAAGAACTGTATTTTCAGAAAATATAGGTATCAAAACTACATAAAATACAGCAAAGGCAAAACAAGCCTTTCAATACCTAATAGCTCTGTTTATCTGCAAAGAATTGACAACTGAATTTAAACAAAATTTCTTTTTGAGGCCATATGACTAAATGAGGTTATGGAAAAGCTGTAACTGTGAGCGCCCCCATGGCTATGATGCTATAGGACAGGGATGCTGGAGCATCCCTAGAGTGTGAGCATGTTAAGGATACATTAAGAGGAGTTATGAGGCTCCCTCAGGCTTAATGAGGTCATGCCAGGTAGGGTGTTGGAGGAAGAAAGGATCAGTACACCTTTCCAGCCTGTGAGTTTATGTGCGCTTACCAGATTTCACCATAATGAGTTCACCTATAGCCATGTCTGTAGGTTACCAATTTGAAAATGTACAACTGCACCACAGTGAGGTACTTGCATTCTTTGGTGCTATGCATTGATCATGGATTGACTTCTCATGATGCTACAATAAAAAGAAGTTAAGTTATTGGGCATAAGGGATACCCAACTATTAAGGAAAGTAACTAACACTGATCCTTCTGAAATTTAAAATGTAAGAAACATTTATATTTACTAATTTGTGTTTGAAAACGCTTACTCATATAAAACTTCCATTGTTATATAAAGACTTTCATGATGCAACTCCCTGGCTTTTAAATTTAAAAAGTACTGAATAAAATTCTTAATCCTAAGTTGTTGTCACTGCTCCTGAGTTTTCTGACTGAAGTAAAAGAGAGAATCACCCCAAACGGGTCATTTATGACACCATAAATTCAGTGTGAAACCTGCTGCACAACGACAAATTATTTCCGACAAATAAATACATACGTTCACATTTATAAAAACTTTCCATGTTACTCATAAAAACAAATGTCATAAAATTTATACACTGAATAAAATAAAAATCAGTTTTAATGAAGATTTAGCTGTCATCCTCCTAAATAAAAAGTTCTGTTTGAGGTATCACTTTGAGACATGCCAATATGGCATATTTGTAAAACAACCCGGGAGTCTATTCTAAAAATCCTGCCGGACACAACATTATCCCTGTAAAACTTACTAATAGGCTGATTTAGACTTGTGTTTTTAAACAGGAGGAAATATTTTAATAGTTTCAAAAACACAAGAGGCAGGTACTTGCATGTCATAAAACAATGAAACTTTGTTATATTTTCATTATCCTCTTCCTGCTAATACCACTCATTTAAAAGTCCTAGTCAAGACCAGTAAGTCAGTTTCATCTTCTCTGACATCCAAACAAAAGCCAGAGATTAAAAAACAACAGTGAAGAATATTAGTATCTTCATACATTATCATAGGATATTAAAAGCGATTAAATTCATCGGCGTCAAGAGCAAAGCATTACCCCTTACCTCCGTTATCCCTGGAAGGTAGATATTTGATTCAGCACACTTATTAACTGCCAGGTAGAGTAAGTACCTGTGTTGACTGTAATAAAGCCATTTACAATCAACTTATGAAGTAAAAGCACTAGTCAAACATACAGAGACATGAATACCAAAACTGATATGTTTTGTATGTACAGATATTCATCCTTGGGGCATGGCTACCAAGTAATAAGACTGATTCAATACTTCATAATCATAGTACATCAAAAATATACTGCCAGAGGATAATGGTATTATATATAAAAAATGTCTATGTGGACAAGCCTGCGATTTATTGCAAAGCATAATTCTATAGCAAATTCCAAGGAAGGTGAATTGATTTTCAAAACCAAAATTTTAAATTTAATGGCTTAAGCCACAGTCTGTTACTTTTTGGTGATTTCAGATAAAGTAGGGGTAGAAGAATGCTTTTCCTTTTTTTTCTTCTTTTTTTCCTTTTTGTGATGTTTTCCCTTTTTGGACTTATTCTTTTTTTCTTTTTTCTTTTCTTTCTTCTGATATTTTTGTTTCTTTTGTTTTGAAGTGTCCTCTTCAGTGGAATTGGATGAATAAGACCTATGGGCAATAATATATACTGACTGATAACTGCATTTATAGCTGATAGCTAAATTTAAATGGGATTGATCAACCTTAAATTCTTCTTAAAGCAAGGTTGGGGTATAAACAAAGAAACTCAAAATGTGCTTTATACATTTGAATTCTCTTAAGATACTGAATGTGAAATTTTTGCTACTTGGTCACAGAAACTGACAAAACAAATCTCTATTCTGCCCAACCTTGGTTACATAAGCTTCATATAGTTATATATAGTTATATAAGTTATAAGTTTGGTAAGATAATAATTATTTTTCTAATTTTCAGTTTTTCATCCTATCATACCCTTCAAAATCTTACAAGGCAAATCAAACCTCATAACATGTATGCCAGGGGTCCCCAAACTTTTTACACAGGGGGCCAGTTCACTGTCCCTCAGACTGTTGGAGGGCCGGACTATAAAAAAAACTATGAACAAATCCCTATGCACACTGCACATATTTTAAAGTAAAAAAAAAACCGGGAAAAAATACAATATTTAAAATAAAGAACAAGTAAATTTAAATCAACAAACTGACCAGTATTTCAATGGGAACTATGGGCCTGCTTTTGGATGAGATGGTCAATGTGCTCTCACTGACCACCAATAAAAGAGGTGCCCCTTCCAGAAGTGCGGCAGGGGCCGGATAAATGGCCTCCGCGGGCCTGGCCGTAGTTTGGGGACCCCTGATGTATGCAATGACTTGTTAGCATATTCTAGAGATTTTTAACCCTTTCATCTCATAGCACACAAACTAACTACTATAATTCTGCAGCAAACCAAGAAATATATGTTTTGGCAATATGACAAAAAAATAGGTATGATTTTGAGTCATTCATACTGCACAGCTATTGTTGTGTTGGCTGTTGTCATTTTTTTTACCTGACAATCTAAGAGAAAGGAAGTCAGTGCCCCTGACTAAAATAGTCAGGTATTGCATGTTTTAAAAATTCTTGCAGCATACCAGTTGAAAATCACTGGCACATTCTCTTAAATGAGCCATAAAGGGATACAATTATATAAAAAGGGTCATAATTATATACCTCAGTATAAATGGAAGAAAGCTGAAGATTAGCAAAACAAAAGCACCTTTGTTAATTCTTTGGTTTTTAAAGTTAAAGTACTTGATTCCTCTAGGCGCATCAGATGAACACTTTAAAGTAATTTTCACTAGTTGCAGAAAAGATGCTTTTAAATGAATCCTCTATAAATGAATGACAATGATTTATCACTATACTTTATTTTTCTAATATTATTATATTGGGGGGAAAAAAAACCTGTAGAAGTCCTTTCTCTAAAATTAAAGGAGGTAAAAAAAAATAAAAATAAAAAACAGAAAAGTCATCTCTTAAGACTTTATATGAAGTGTGCAACAACCGACCTAAACCCAAATATGTATAGAAAGACAGACATTAAGTTAATTTAAAATCAAATAGACATCTCAAGAGACAGTTCAGTGATCTAGACATTAGAAGGTAAAACCCAAACTAAAAAATCCTGACAAGAACTTAAAGAGGAGAAAAAGTAAACTCACGAGACTACCAGGCTGTGCCTGCAGAGTGACTTGAGGGGACTCCTTGACTGCCTCTGGCGTTTAGGGACCCGAATTACCTGTTCCAAGGAGGCTGTATTATTCCTTTCTTGTTCTTGTCTGCTTGTTGAAGATGTCTGGCTTCCCTCAGCTTATTTTCTCTTGCTCCCTCTCTTCAACTCTTTTATTCTCAACTCGGTTCTGTTTCCTTGTTTTAAAGACCCTGCTTGACCTTTGGATTCTGACTAGAACTTCTCTGCCTGTACATTTTTCCTTTGGCTTTTTGGTTCTGGATTTTCATTTTTATGGCAAAACGTTAGATTTTGGTATAGCAACTCTATTAGGTGCATTATTTCTGCTAAATGTGTCTAGAAATATAATTCATATAATTTCAGGCTGTCTGAGGTTTGTGAGGTCTAAGGCAAAAAGACATGAACAAATAATCTGTTAATATAAAACAAGTATATTAGATTTAAAAAAATAATCTAACTTTTCTTATAAGCAATCCACTTTGCTATGGTAATATCAATAATTCAAACATATAATAGTCAGGAATACACAATACATTGAATTCTATCTCCCTATTAGTTTTTATATTAAACATTATTATTTAACTCCTAGCACTTGAAAGTAAGCTAATAATTCCAACTTATAAAATAGCTGAAGTGTTAAAATGTATATACTAAATGCTGTATAAAATACCCAATTTGCAGAATCTACTGTCAAAGCCAAATTATAATTGACATGTGCCTTAGAAAATGTCTATATGTATATGTTTGTTCTAGTATAAATGAAATTGCATTCATTAACTATGAGAAAGTTGCCAGTTAACTCCTTTAATCTATTTCTTTAACCAGTTAATTGTTAAAAGAGTTGATACAAAAATTCATAGGTGGTTGGTTGTTTTGAAGGAACTGAAGGAATTTTTAGCATGATGAGTACATAAATTGTATTAATAACTTAATTTTTTATACATGGCAATGATATTTTGAAAATACAAACATTTAAGCCCCAGCTTCATACACATGAGGACGAAATATATACGTAAAGAATAGTGACATACATTTCACTAAATGATTAAGTAATGTTCTAAAATGTAAAATTTTGGAATTTTTAAAAGGAGGAGAGGGGTAGTATTTATTTATATCTTGATTTGCTCCTAAAAGAAAATTTAAGGTGGCTCAGTGTTGACTTTATTTTTGATTCCTGAAATGAAGGACTTTTGTTATTTTACTGAAATAATTTAGCATCTAATGCCTATTAAGAAAAAAAATTAAATAAATGGGACTACACAAGAAAAAAATTTATAGTCCATCCTGGATTCACAGTCCTGCTTTAAAAAAAGATGTTCAAATGATACCTTTTCCTTTTCTTTTTCGGCTTGACTTTCTCTGTGCTTTTCGCTTTTTTCTTTTCCTCTTCTTCATTTATTCCTGTGTGTTGAGGAGGAAAGATTCAGGTCACCATGGGTCTCTCTATATATTAATACAGTATATAGTACAGCTTTTTACTTTGGTTGTTGGTTTATGATTTTCACTGGTTAGGAAATTATACTTTTCTTGTAACAATTTCCCCTTTCTTGAGTTTTAAAAAAACAAAGTATAATGTAATTAACATGTAACATTATATTAGTTTCAGGTGTTCAACATACTGATTCAATATCTGAATATACTGCAAAATGATCACCACAATAAATCTAGTTCACATCTGGCACCATATATAGTTATAAATTTTTTTTTAATGAAAACACCTAAGATCTACTCCTTTATCAGCTTTCAAATATATAAAATATTAATTATGGTTGCCATGCTATACATTGCATCCCCACAACTTATTTATTTTATAACTGGAAGCTTGTGCACTTTGCCCACCTTCGTCCATTTTGTCCCACTCCCACCCTGCCTCTGGCAACCCTCAACCTGTTTTTTGTATCTATGAGTTTTGCCCATTGCTTTTTTCTTTAGATCACACAAAGAAGTAAGACCATATGGTATTTGTATTGCTCTCTCTGACTTATTTCACTTAGCAAAATACTTTTAAGGTCCACTGATTACTTTTACTATATGCTTTCTATAAAAATTTTAAACACTACTAAGTATATTTAGTAAAATATTCTAGTACTTTAATGTTAATTCCTATAGCAAATCAATTTTTGGTGGGTACTGCTCCAGGACTGAAAAAGTGAAACAATATAATCAAGTACAGTTTTAAAAAAACTTTTGTTTATGAAACTAAATTTAAAAGGATGACATTGATCAATAAGAGTACATAGGTTTCAGGTGAACATCTCTACAGCATTTGAACTCTAGATTGTGTCGTGTGCCCATCACCCAGTCAAATCATTTTCTGTCACTGTATTTTGTCCCTCTCTACTACCCCCCCACCTCACTCACCCCCAAAGTACAGTTTTTTAA
Organism: Saccopteryx bilineata; assembly: GCF_036850765.1. NCBI lineage: Eukaryota > Metazoa > Chordata > Mammalia > Chiroptera > Emballonuridae > Saccopteryx > Saccopteryx bilineata. The sequence continues at coordinate 264,778,230 of NC_089490.1, read as the reverse complement.
CTTTATTTTTCAAACAAAATTGGGGTCATGAAATCCTAAGACCAGGATCCTAGGATCATGGGGCAATAACAACAGATTTAATATTTATGCTATTGGGAAGAAGGCAGACCAGCCAAGAATTTCAATTTCCATAGGATGCACACAGTTGAGTCCCTTGGAATTTTTTACTTCATATAGCTCAGACTCGGAGCTGAAGAAGCTGGCAAACTGGCAGTATCTACAGGTGCAGACAAAAACACCCTAAAAAAATGTTTTTTTCTGGGCAAAGGACCACGAAAGGAACAAGCTAGTGACTTGTGAAGCTGTGATAAGGTACCTCAACACCCCCATGTAAGAAACCTAAGTAGGGGGCCAGGGCTCTTACCTGCACTGGCCTGTACGAGACTCCCACTAAAAGAGTCAATACAGACTACATGGGGCGCTGGATGTCCACCCTCACACAGAAGTAATGAGGAACCCCTCTCATCTACACTGAAGTGTTTCCGGAGGAGATCTAAAGAAAGCCAGGGCATCCACCATCACCCAGCAGTAACAAGACCACCCTCACATGCGATTCCATGTGGGAAACTGGAACTCCTACCTCACCCAGCAACAACAAGACCACCCTCACATGCGATTCCATGTGGGAAACTGGAACTCCTACCTCACCCAGCAGTAACAAGACCACCCCCACATGTGATTCCATGTGGGAAACTGGAACTCCTATCTCACCCAGCAGTAACAAGACCACCCTCACATGCGATTCCATGTGGGAAACTGGAACTCCTACCTCACCCAGCAGTAACAAGGAGCCATGCCCACCTTGGGTGTTGGTGGAGGGTAAGTAGGAAAACAGGCCTTTTTTCTCCACCTGGCTATAACAAGGTAGCCTCTCCACTTTCCCTTCTAAAGTGGTACTAAGAAAATCAGAAGGTTTAAATACCAGAATTTCATAATATAATGTAAACATGTCCAACTTTCAACTGAAAAAACTCTGATTTTGAATTAAGTGAAAACTAAAACAATCAGTAGATGACAACACCATAATGCAGTGGTTCTCAAACTTTTTGAAGTTGGGGCGCATTTAAAATTCTACAAATAATTGTAGGCACACTATATACAAATTTCTGAGAAATATATTATAATAATTAAGTCAAATATTAAAGGAAAAAATATCAAGTCCAAGCGCGCTTTTATGGTAATTAAACAAAATAAATATGACAAAATTAAATTTATTCTGACATTAAAAAACATTTTTATGTTACACTTTTTGAGTTATGCTTTTTAGAATTTGTAAAAAAGAGGGGTTAAAAAAACAACAAAAAAGTTATCTTTATATATATATATATATATATATATATATATACACACACACACACACGCTTAGTTAAGATTTAGTAAATTTGGTAGGTCCCAGAACGAATGTGTTAAATTTTTTCATTCTTATGTTTATGCGAAACATGAGCCTGATGTGTCCTAGCGATTTCTTCAATGTTTGGGCATATATTTGAAAGGAAAACTCTCATTTTCTTGTCAATACATTGAAGAATTTCTCTCTTTTTACCCTTAATTATGTTGAGTGCAATAAACCCCCACCATACATATTATCTTAACTTTACACCAAACAAAGGATAGAAGAAACTTGCCTCCAGTCTTTCCGGGGAACATGGGGGTAGCGGAAAAAATCCAGCACCACAGCTTAACAGCCTTTTGCAACCTAATCAGTCAAGTGAGGTGGGGGGTTGGGCAGACTGTCAGCTTACAGCCAATTCCCCACACCTTTGTCCCTCAAAAATCTAAACTCCAAAAACACTGTTGGTTTTTTGGCCCCCAACAGGCACATATTTCTCTGGAATACCATAAGGCACACCTGAAAATCGCTAGGGCGCACACTTTGAGAACTACTGCTATAATGAGAGATATGAGAATTATCTAGAAAAGATTTTAGAGCAGCCATAACTTAAACAGGCTTCTTCTGAATATGCTTGATGCAAATGAGAAAACAGAACGCTCAGAAGAAAGAGAAAATCCAAAAAAGAACCAAATAGAAATGTTAGGACTAAATATACAATAAACTGAAAACATTTAAAAAGCTCAGTGGATGGGCTCATGGAAGAGTGGAAGGCACTGAAGATATAATCACTTAACTGTTAGATAGAACAATAGTCATCAGCCAATCTAAACAATTAAGAGAGAACAGACTTTTTTTTTAAAAAAAAGAACACAGCCACAGGGACTTGTGGAACAAAACAAGACAGCAGCATAGATTTAGTAAATTTGGGCCCCTGGAGTCCTGGGATGGGAGGGTAAAGAAGGTGGTTCTTAAAAAGTACTTGAAGAAGTAATAGCTGAGAACTTCCTACATTTGTGGAGACATCAACTTCAAGAAGGTGAGTAAATCCCATATAGGGCAAACCCAAAGAAATTCATAGCAAGATACATTATAACCAACTTTTTTTTTTAAAAGATCTATTGATCTAGAGAAAGGAGAGAGAGGGAGAGAGAGGCAGGGGAGAGGAGCAGGAAGCATCAATTCATAGTTACTTCTTGTATGTGCCCTGCCCAGGCAAGCCCGATGTTTTATTTATTTTTTATTTATTTATTTATTTATTTTTAATGGGGTGACATCAGTAAATCAAGATACATATATTCAAAGATAACATGTCCAGGTTATCTTGTCATTCAATTATGTTGCATACCCATCACCCAAAGTCAGATTGTCCTCTGTCACCCTCTATCTAGTTCTCTTTGTGCCCCTCCCTCTCCCCCTTCCCTCTCCCACTCCCCCCTCCCCCGTAACCACCACACTCCTATCAATGTCTCTTGGTCTCACCTTTATGTCCCATCTACATATGGAATAATGCAGTTCCTGGTTTTTTCTGATTTACTTATTTCACTCTGTATAATGTTGTCAAGATCCCACCATTTTGCTATAAATGATCCAATGTCATCATTTCTTATGGCTGAGTAGTATTCCATAGTGTATATGTGCCACATCTTCTTTATCCAGTCATCTATTGACGGGCTTTTTGGTTGTTTCCATGTCCTGGCCACTGTGAACAATGCTGCAATGAACATGGGGCTGCATGTGTCTTTACGAGTCAATGTTTCTGAGTTTTTTGGGGTATATACCCAGTAGAGGGATTGCTGGGTCATAAGGTAGTTCCATTTTCAGTTTTTTGAGGAACCACCATACTTTCTTCCATAATGGTTGTACTACTTTACATTCCCACCAACAGTGGATGAGGGTTCCTTTTTCTCCACAACCTCTCCAACATTTGCTATTACCTGTCTTGTTAATAATAGCTAATCTAACAGGTGTGAGGTGGTATCTCATTGCAGTTTTGATTTGCATTTCTCTAATAACTAAAGAAGATGAGCATCTTTTCATATATCTGTTGGCCATTTGTATTTCTTCCTGGGAGAAGTGTCTGTTCATATCCTCTTCCCATTTTTTTATTGGATTGTTTGTTTGTTTGTTGTTGAGTTTTATGAGTTCTTTGTATATTTTGGATATTAGGCCCTTATCTGAGCAGGTGTTTAAAAATATCATTTCCCAATTAGTTGGCTGTCTGTTTATCTTGTTATCAGTTTCTCTTGCTGAGCAAAAACTTCTTAGTCTGATATAGTCCCAATCATTAATTTTTGCTTTCACTTCTCTTGCCTGTGGAGTCAAATTCATAAAATGTTCTTTAAAGCCCAGGTCCATGAGTTTAGTACCTATGTCTTCTTCTATGTACTTTATTGTTTCAGGTCTTATGTTTAGATCTTTGATCCATTTTGAGTTAATTTTAGTACAGGGGGACAAACTGTAGTCCAGCTTCATTCTTTTGCATGTGGCTTTCCAGTTTTCCCAGCACCATTTGTTGAAGAGGCTTTCTTTTCTCCATTGTGTGTTGTTGGCCCCTTTATCAAAAATTATTTGACTATATATATGTGGTTTTATTTCTGGACTTTCTATTCTGTTCCATTGGTCTGAGTGTCTATTTTTCTGCCAATACCATGCTGTTTTGATTGTCGTGGCCCTATAATAGAGTTTGAAGTCAGGTATTGTAATGCCCCCAGCTTCATTCCTTTTTAGGATTGCTTTGGCTATTCGGGGTTTTTTATAGTTCCATATAAATCTAATTAGTTTTTGCTCCATTTCTTTAAAAAATGTCATTGGAATTTTGATGGGAATTGCATTAAATTTGTATATTGCTTTGGGTAATATGGCCATCTTGATTATATTTATTCTACCTAACCAAGAACAAGGAATATTCTTCCATCTCATAATATCTTTTTCGATTTCCCTTAACAATGGTTTATAGTTTTCATTGTATAAGTCCTTTACATTCTTTGTTATGTTTATTCCTAGGTATTTTATTTTTTTTGTTGCAATCGTAAAGGGGATTATTCTTTTGAGTTCAATCTCAAATGTTTCATTGTTGGCATATAGAAAGGCTATTGACTTCTGTATGTTAATTTTGTATCCTGCGACCTTACTGTATTGGCTTATTGTTTCTAGTAGTCTTTTTGTGGACTCTTTGGGGTTTTCGATGTATAGGATCATATCATCTGCAAAAAGCGATACCTTTACTTCTTCTTTTCCGATATGGATGCCTTTTATTTATTTGTCTTGTCTGATTGCTGTGGCAAGAACCTCTAGTACCACATTAAATAAGAGTGGAGAGAGTGGACAACCCTGTCTTGTTCCTGATTTAAGGGGGAAAGCCTTCAGTTTTGGGCCATTTAGTATGATGTTAGCTGATGGTTTATCATATATGGCCTTTATCATGTTGAGATATTTTCCTTCTATACCCATTTTGTTGAGTCTTAAACATAAAATTGTGTTGTATTTTATCAAAAGCCTTTTCTGCATCTATTGATAATATCATGTGGTTCTTGTTCTTTGTTTTGTTGATATGGTGTATTATGTTAACCGTTTTACGTATGTTGAACCATCCTTGAGATTCTGGGATGAATCCCACTTGATCATGAGCAAGCCTGATGTTTTAAACCCACAACCTCAGCATTCCAGGTTGACAGTTTATCCACTGTGCCACCACAGGTCAGGTGATAACCAAACTTTTGAAAACTAATGACAAAGGGAAAATCTTGAAAGTTGCCAGATAAAAATGATCATTACTTATAAAATATTTAGAATAAAAGCAAATTTCTTATCAGAAAGCATGGAAGCCCAAAGGAAGTCAGACAACAGTTTTAAATGCTGAAAAAAGAACTGTCAGCATAGAATCTTCTGCCCAGTAAAAATATTCTTTAGGAATAAAGGTGAAATAAGACATTCTCAGATAAGGAAAGAATTTGTCACTAGCAGATATACCCTAAAAATGGCTAAAGAAAGTTCTCTAAATGTAAAAGAAATGACATAAGAAGGAACCCTGGAGCATCAAGAAGAGAGAACACAGGGAGAAAAATACTTTAGGGTAAGCAAAAATAGGCTTCCCTCCTCCTGAATTTTTAAATTATGTTTGATGGTGGAAGCTAAAACTTAACAGTCTGATTTTGGTTCTAAATGCACATAAAAGGACATATTTAGAACTAAACTGTAAATGGGAGAGGGCACAAGGACAGAAAGAGAGGTAAGGTTTCTATATTTTTCTTGAACTGGTAAAGTGACAATTGCAGTAGACTATGATAAATTATATATATATATATAAAATGCCTAGAGCAGGGGTCCCCAAACTTTTTACACCGGGGGCCAGTTCACTGTCCCTCAGACCGTTGGAGGGCCGGACTATAAAAAAAACTATGGACAAATCCCTGTGCACACTGCACATATCTTATTTGGGACCCCTGGCCTAGAGTAACCACTAAACGTGCTATACAAAACATCACAGAAAAATTTTAAAACACTATAGATATACTGGAAGACACTGTAGATAAAATCAAAATGGGATACTATAACTCAGGGGTCCCCAAACTACGGTCCGTGGGCCACATGCGGCCCCCTGAGGCCATTTATCCGGCCCCCGCCGCACTTCTGGAAGGGCACCTCTTTCATTGGTGGTCAGTGAGAGGAGCATAGTTCCCATTGAAATATTGGTCAGTTTGTTGATTTAAATTTACTTGTTCTTTATTTTAAATATTGTATTTGTTCCCGTTTTGTTTTTTTTTACTTTAAAATAAGATATGTGCAGTGTGCACAGGGATTTGTCCATAGTTTTTTTTATAGTCCGGCCCTCCAACGGTCTGAGGGACAGTGAACTGGCCCCCGGTGTAAAAAGTTTGGGGACCCCTGCTATAACTGTTCAAGTGAACTATAGGTAAATCAAAGCATTATAGGTAATTCTAAAACATGTTCAAGTAACTCCCAAGGAAGGCAGGAAAAATAAAACAAAAATGAAAAACTGAGAACAAGCAGAAAACAAATAATGAAATGACAATTCCCCTTAACATATAAAAAAATTACATTATCCCTGGATGGTTGGCTCAGCGGTAGAGCATCTGCCCAGCATTTGGAAGTCCAGGGTTCAATTCCCAGCCAGGGCACACAGGAGAAGCACCTATCTGCTTCTCCACTTTTCCCCCCTCTCCTTTCCCTCTATCTCTCTTCCCCTCCCGCAGCCAAGGCTCCACTGGAGCAAAGTTGGCCCGGGCACTGGGGATGGCTCCATGGCCTCTGCCTCAGGCGCTAGAATGGCTCCAGTTGCAATGGAGTAATGGCCCAGATGGGCAGAGCATCAACTGCTGGTGGGCATGCCGGGTGGATCCTGGCCAGGCACATGGGGGGGGGGGGTCTGTCTGTCTGCCTCCCTGCTTCGCACTTCAAAAAAATACAAAAATAAATAAATAAAATAATTACATTAAATTATTGTTTATTTTTTAAAAGATTTTATTTATTGATTTCAGAGAGAGAAGAAAGAGACAAGAGAGAGAAGAGAGAAAAAAGAGAGAGAAAGGGTAGGGGGAGGAGCAGGAAGTATCAACTCCCATATGTGCCTTGACCAGGCAAGCCCCGGATTTCAAACCGGCAACCTCAGCATCCTAGGTTAATGCTTTACCCACTGCACCAACACAGGTCAGGCAAATTACATTAAATTTTAAAAAGGATACCAATGAAAAGAAATTGGCAGAGTGGACTAAAAAATATGACCCATCTGTATAATGTCTATAAGACTTTCACCTAAAATATAATAATATAGGCACATTGAAAGTAAAAGAACAGAAATGAATGTCTCAGACAAACATTGTCAAAAGACAGCTAAAATAGTTATATTAATATCAGATAAAACAGTTTTCAGAACAAAGAAAATTACCAGTGAGAAAAAGAAACATTTATGACAAAAGTTTCAACCCATCTACAAGCAATCCTAACTGTGCATGTACCAAACAACAAAGTTGAAAAACACATAAGACAATACTCATAGCCTTGCAAGGAGAAACATACAAATTCATAATGGTAGTTGGAGACTTCCAACACTTATCTCTCAACAATTGAAAGAAACTATAAATAAAGTCAAGGACCTAGAAGACCTCAGTATCAACATCAATCAACAGAATCTAAACAATCTTTAAAAAACACTCCACCTAACAAGACTTAAATACAGATTTTTAAAAAGTGACTACAGGTCAGAGACCAAGACAGAATATACATATCCTGGGCCATAATGCAAATCTCAATAAATATAAAAGAACTTAAATCACAGAGTATGTCTGTCCATGATAGATTCAAATGAGAAATCAGTAACAGAAGGATAACAAGGAAATATCCAAATTTTTGGAAAGAAAAAACAAAAATAATATACTGGGTACAGAAAAAATCTCAAGAAAACACATTGAACTGAATTAAATTGAAATTTAACATCAAAATTTGTGTAACACAGCAGTGCTGAGAGGGAAATTTATACCACTAAATGTTTACAAAAGAAAAGGAGAAAAGTCTCAAATTAATATTCTATGTTTCCATCTCAAGAACATAGGGGAAAAAAGCTAAATAAACCCAAAACCAGTAGAAGAAAATCATAAAGAATAGGAATTAATGAAATTGAAAACAAGAAAAAAAGAGAAGACACAAATTACCAATATCAGGAATAAAACAAGGTTCTTTCTAAGAATGTTGACATGTACACAAGCATATCAGGGAAAAGAATTTGAGTGTTCCTGTTGGGCAGATAAAATATATTATGCTCACTTTGTTAAAGATGGCGCTGCCCATGTGGAAGCCGCCGCCCAGGTGATATTAATGTGTGTTGGGGGCGGGCTGTGGGCAGGCAAGATCCTTGTAGCCTGGGGCTTGGTTTTAAGATTAAGCCTTTCCCACCTTTTTTGATGTGGGGTGGTGCAATCCCATCATGCCTCAGAGAAGTGACTTTGTATTAGAGATTTCCCCTATTTTGTATATTGGATTAAAGGTTATGAATCTACACTATAAAGTGGGGGCAGAACAGGAGCTTGCGCTCTTAGTTCCTGAGATTAACATTAGAACAGAGAACAGAGAGGAGAGCAGAGAAAGGCCATGTGGAGGAGGCCAGAAGAAGCAGCCAAGATGGAGGATTGCTGAGTGAGAAGCCAGTTTGTGCAGAGTTTGTGCAGGGAGAAGGAAGGAGATGGGGAACAGGGGTGAATAAGTCTGGTGAGCTAGAAACCTTTGATTCTAGGAAACTCGGATGAATCAGTAGCTTTGTGAGCACTGAATGTGAGTGGGTTTTGGAGCCCAGTGTGTGTTTTTACTTGCCCGCTGGGTGCAAGCTAGGATTAAAGATGATGGCCCACCAGTTTTTGACTCCATTGTTTCATTACCAACTTTAATTTCTTGGAAAATCATACAACCAACCTTTGGAGTACAAAATAGAAGGCCTAAAGGTCCTGAGTACTTTAGCACTTAAATTTTGTAGTGATTAACAAGAGTGGTGGTCTCTTATGTAACATCCAGGAGTTAGAGCTTAGGCTCCAGTGCTTACACATGGACTTGGGATAGATTGGAAGGTCATTCTAGCAGCTCAAGCAAGCTCAGCTACTAGATCTTCGTTTGCATATCTATCACCAGGTTTGGCTACTCCAGCTACTTTTAAATACCTGCGTAGGCAGTTCTAAACACAGACCCATTAATCTAAATTTCTCATTCCCTCTTCTATCTTCCAACTACTCAGAAACTATCTTTTATAGCTGTCTTATAAAAGGTACATTTTGAGCCAAATAAAGGCTTTATTTCAATTATTATGTGAATTCATTTAAGCCCTACTTTAAAATGCCTGAACTTACTATTGTTAAGTCATTCATTTGAATGTGATTCCAGCAGTTACTAAAGGGAAGAAGAAAGAGTTTTATGGCAATATGCAAATACCTGACTTTGGTATTTTTTCCTTCACAGTTTTCAATGTCAACCACTTTCAAATGAAACCAAGCATAGCCTGACCAGGCGGTGGTGCAGTGGATGGAGCGTCACCTGGGATGCTGACGTTCCAGGTTGAAAACCCAAGGTCCCTGGCTTGAGCACGGGGTCATTGGTTTGAGTGTGGGGACATGTCTATATGATAGTTGCTGGCTTGAGCCCAAAAGTCACTGGCTCAGCTGGAGCCCCTGGTCAAGGCATGTATGTGTGTATGAAAAACTGAAGTGCTATAACTACCAGTTGAAGCTTCTCATCTCTCTTCCTTCCTGTCTGTCCCTCACTCTCTCTCTGTCTTTGTCTCTCTTGCTAAATAAAAAAAAGAAGTCAAGCATAAATTTAAAATAAAACTCTCTTACACAAAACAAAACAAAAAAAACCAAACTAGGCCAAACCCCCCCCCCCAAATCTATCAAAATACATTTTGTTTCTGAACAAAACAAAAAAATATATTGGATGAAATATATACATATGAGGAGAGGACTATCTCCTAATACCAGGCACACTGCTGATTAATATTAAATAACACTAGGTTATTTCTTGGGTCCTTGGTAAATGCCAAAATCCTTTTACCTTGACTATGCATATTGTCTTTAGATATTTGCTATGCATACTGTCTTTAGATATTTAGACTATGCATATGTCTTTAGATACTTGCTACTACCCTGTACAATTCCCAAGTTTCTTCAGGAAGTTCAAAACACAGTATAAAACCTTGACAAGCTTCCTAAAGAACTACAGTGCCACTAGACAGCAAGCATGTTCGTACACACAGACTGAGTCAGTGAGAACTTGTGATCCTTGCTGCACAACGACTGACTGCTCTTCACCGGTTCATAGCACCAGTGATGTAATTTTCCAAGGAGGCACAGGTTCCAGGTTGTCAGGAGTATAATAAGGCAAAATGCTTGTCCCCATCCATGTCAAGTCCGGCTCTCACATTTTCTAATTAGCATCAAAAGTTGACATTTATTGTTTAGATTTTTTAAATGAAAGATATTACTGGTTAAATATTTAAATGAAAGATATTAAGATATTAAATGCACTGGAATATATAAAACATATAAAAGCTAATATATATACAGGGGCAAGATAGAAAACAGAACTTATACAAAAATAAGTCTGAAGTCTTGTTTTTTTTTGGTGACATTTCTCTCTCTTCCCTTTGATGAATGTTTTCATAAACAGCATAACAACTATTTATATAAGTGCACTAAATTTTTTTTTGCTTTCTCCTGGTTCACTGTTCATCATTAAAACAAACCACCGCCTAAAAAAATTTTTTTAAATAAAAATAAATAAATAGAATAAAAATAAATGAAAAATAAAATTTGAAAATAATAAATTAAAAAAAAAAAAGAGAAAAAACAACCAATCATCACCATCACCACTACTAAAACCTTGCTATATTCAAGATAGTTGGTACAAGAGCTCTCTACCTCCAATGACCAAAGACAGGGTTCAGGACTACCTAAAGGATGAGGGATGAGAACTGACACTTGACAAGTCCGTGTTTTACCCTCACCCCGTTAGAGGTCTGAGCAATAGACTTCTATAGGAGGCAGATCTTTTACACTGCAGAATCTGCACAACAGATTCCTCAGTGTGAGGCCTCTTTCAGTCTATTGGGGGTGGCGGATTCCACCTTTGGAATTTTTCTGCTCTAGGAAAAGTTCTAGCGTGGAAAAAATTAAGCAACATGCTCTATATTTGAGCGGAATCTGCTGGGGCCTCCCATTGACTTGAATAGGAGAGAAAGAAATGTGTCGGAAATTGTCATTTCTCCGCCTCTTATTGAAATCAAAAGGAGGCTGTGGCGGATTGTGTGGTAACCCGAGATTCTCGGGAGCTGTCTTCCACAAAATCCGCTGCACTCCCAATGAAATCAATAGGAGGCGGATTCAATGACGGAAACTGCTGACTGATTTCAGCAGTTTCCTCATTCAGAATATGGGAAAATAGTGGGAGATATGGGAGATAATTACATCAATACATTGGGGAACAGTGTGAACTACATCTTCTAGTGGTCTCTTATAGTATAAGACCGATGTAGTTCACACTGTGTAAATATATGGTGCTTTGTGTAAGTGTAAGCTGCTTTGTGTACTGTGTAATGATTACACACAAAGCACCTTACACTTACACAGTATTGTGTGTATGGTGTGTGTACTGTTTTTACATTATTAATCTTTTTTACACCAGCAGGCTGTCTTGCAGGCTCTCTTGGCTCTCTGCCTCCTAGGTTTCTGTCCTCCGGCGCTTGCTGCACCTGCCCACTGATGACGTCAGCAAGCGCCGGACACACGTAATGCGCTGCTATGGACGAGCAGCTGCCCTGCTATGGGCTGTGGAGCTTCCCCCGCCCCTTAGGCCCTGGACGGATGATGCAATCACGTCTGCGCAGGACCGCAGGCATTCAGTTTGGAACGCATGTCCATAACGGCCTGCGTTTAAGCTGAATAGCGCTGCTGCAGATGGTAGCGCGGCTTCTCAGCGGCTAAAGCCATTGGATATATGTATTTTCCAATGGCTTTAGGCGATCCCTGTGTTTTGGTTGTTCGACCCCTACCGGGGTCGCGACCCAGAGAACCGCTGTCCTAGACTGATCCTTCAAGTGTCTTACACCTTCTTTTCTCTCATTTTGTTCTTCTAAGATTTCTCAATCTTAACATTCTATCTTTATCATGTTTTTATGTCTGCTTCTTTAATTTATAAAAGTTCTTTTGATTTTTTTCTTTTTGTACTATCTTATTCATGTTTCATGGATGCTGTAGCTTACTTTTCCATGAAACTGGATATTAATTATTTCTTTTAGGTTTTCTTCTCCCTACAGAGACTCTGTATCCTTTGATATCTTTCTTTGTTGGGTTTATATTTTTATTTATATTTTGTTATTTATATTTCATGCTAGAGTCTTTCCTCAGAAATTTAGTGCTCCTTGTTTGTCTAAAAAGATGACTGGAAGCTGTCAGCTGGCAAAGCTCAGAAATCTGGACTTCACTGGCAATTTGACTAGGCCACTTCCTTGAGGAATCACTGATGTTGCTCTTATTACTTTCTGCCAAGAATAGTCAGAATTCCCAGGGGTGACTCTTCAAATCTTATGCCTAGGCGATATATGTCTGGGAGCCAAACAGGGGAAGGTGGCTGAAAAGTTCTCACCATTCTGTATCTCTCTCTGTCTCTCTCTCTTTTTTTTTTAACAGAGACAGAGAGAAGGATAGATAGGGACAAACAGGAAGGGATAGAGATGAGAAGTATCAATTATCAGTTTTTCGTTGCGACACCTTAGTTGTTCACTGATTGCTTTCTCATATGTGCCTTGACCATGAGACTTCAGAAGACCAAGTAACCCTTTGCCCGAGCCAGCAACCTTGGGTCCATGCTGGTGAGCTTTGTTCAAACCAGATGAGCCCGCGCTCAAGCTGGCAACCTCGGGGTCTTGAACCAGGGTCTTCCGCATCCCAGTCCGACACTTTATCCACTGTGCCACTGCCTGGTCATGTATCTAACTCTTACCTTACTATTTTCATCTGTGTTTGTTCTGTCCGTTTCAGGATCCTTTGTCTCACCCTGTCTAGAAAACTGACCCACAATAGTCTGCTGAGGTGATGGAGAGAAGCCATCTTGGCTTCACGTAATAGGAGATGGGAGTTGAGCATCTGTCTACTTCAGATTTTTAATCAATCACTGTTTTTAGCCTTATATAATTCCTCAATTACAAATGTCACACTCATTATCTCCCTTTATCACTATCAAGTCTTTGAGGATCCACAGTGTGTGTCAGGTTACTTCTCAGCTCCCCACACTGTTAAAGGATGTAACTTTCTCAGGTATGCAGTCCGTTATCACTAACACACTTGCTTTTCAGCAAATTTTGTTACTATTACTTCCTGTCACATATTCTTTGCCCTTATTGGTTTATGTCTTAAAAAAAATTCTTCTGCTATCCTTTCAGTGATGTTTCACCAGGGAGTAAAAAAGGAAGTGCGTGTTCAAGTAGCTGTCTGTGCTCCGAAACTGTGTATACTCACAGAGAGTGTAACTTTTGTCTCCCTCTTAGGGACACTCTCCCTGCTCTGCCTTCTACTTACCCCAGTACTTTGACATCTGACCTCTTCCTTACTTTCACTAGATATAATATGGAAAGCTTAAAATAATTTAAAGTGTTTATTGGTATCTGATGATCTAAAATGAGTTTAAACTTTTTGTATTTCTCTTTATCCCATGCCTAAACCTATGTACAAATAAATATAATTTATTTTTGTGTAACACCTACCAAATGGCATTTTGTAGTTTACAAAGTATCTTCACATACAATATCACATTTTACCCCTAAAAACCACACTGCAAGAATAGGCTATTTTATACACAGAATGGGAAAGAAATGGTTAAACTGTAGGCCTGTAACCTCTCTTCTTTTTGAGGGGCAGGAGGATGCTCCCAGGAAGAAATTTCTTTGTATACATGCTAATTACAGACATCCTGAAAACAAATGTATGGTATTTGCTAGCTAGAGAACCTTTCTGGGGGTAGGGAGCAGAGTGATTACATAGCAGGAATTTATTTTCTCACAGTTCTGAAAGCTAGAAGTCCATGGTCAAGCTGTCAACATGACAATTCTTACTTGCAGAATGCATCTAATTTGTCTAAAACTGCTTATGTTTAATAAGCCAGGAATCTCTGGATTTATGGGGAATGGCACCCTAGAAAATGTAACTATCTGGACATAACATTGAGATGTTTCATGATTGAAATGACTTTCTTGTGTAAGTCCTGTAGAAACTTCTGTTAATCCTAGCGTGGGTTCTGAAGTAGAAAGAAAACACGTACAGATCTAGACTGAACATCCCAGGGCACTTGCTTTGCCTGTGCCTCGTGATCGTTTATATATCATACTTATGCTACTAGTAAAGCCTGATACTCATTAAGATCTCTGAAGTGAATCAGTGTGATCTGACAATCCAATCTTCTGTGTTATTCCACAAGGAAATTGAGGTTTATAGTGATTAAGTATTTGCTGAAAGTCACACGCTAAAAATGGCCAAATAGGGGTAGAAACCAAGTCTTAAATCACAGTCTCCTGCGACACACCGTACATGATGGAAAAATAAGAAAATCTAGATTCTGGAATCAAAAACAGAATTGCCTCCTGGTTCTGTAACTGATCAGCTGTTTGATTCTGGGCAAATGACAACACTGAAAGCCTATTTCCTATGCACTCTCTCTTATGTAAAACAGAAAAGATATCTTAATGATCACTATAATAGAACAATAGGTAAAATAGAGCAGAAGATTTAGAAATATTTTTAAAGGATGCAGAGAAAAATGCATTGCTTACTTTTTTCCTGTAATGCCTGCAATTTATTCAGTTCCTCATTCTCTTCATCACTCTCCTCGCTGCTCGTGCTGCTGACATCTAAAACAATGTCCCTTTTGGGGTCTACTCGGAGAAAATTGCGGCATTCAAAAGTCAAGTGGCCAGCTAAGGAAAGCAAAAAAATGTGAATGACAAAATGATAGCACATATTTTTTTGTTTTGCTGCCTCATGGTAAGCAACAAGTTACAATTTTAATAACATAATGTTTAGTTTTAACTTTTATTCAATGGGGTAGTTTGCTTCCCCTGAATGCAACCCTCAGAGAGGGAACGTCTTCCTTTCGTCAGGGCTTCTAATTCAACGCACATTTTTTTTCTAATTTTTGAATCCTTATGTTTTCCCTTTTATGTAATGTATTTTCCCTTTCTGTATACGAAAGAAAATATTCTCATATGTACTTAGTATTTTATATTTAATTCCTTTCCCATACCTTTATCTTCTTAACTTTACTACTATACTCATGTAATTACATAGCTTTCATATAATTAAAGCACCATTAAAATATAAAACAATGTGCTCTTCTAAAAACACCTAAGCCTTTAACTCTGACATTATTTACCTCCTAAAGATTTTTTCTATAAGAAATATACAGGTTGTCTACTTATAGCAAGATACAATTTTTTGAAAAATCAAATATTACAAATACCAGAAAAGCACCAGAAATAACAAAGCAGTAGGTAAGTGCCAATCACCCACACATTGGCCTTTTGTCATATTCACCTACAATTCTTCTACGGGAAATGTCGGCATGCCCATGCACACACCGCTGGAGAGCCTGCCCTGGCCTCAGGACCCTTACTCAGGCCCACGCCACTCATTCTGTCCTCAGTAGTTGAGATACTTAAGTTAGTATCTTGTCTTTATCAAATGGCATATTATACTATTATTTTTTAAAACATAAACTCAATTATACTTATCTATCATTCTGCAACTTGTTTCTGCCACTTAATATTACATTTTGTGATTTAATGATGTTAACATAAGTAGATGTAATTATCTCACTTCACCTGATGAATACTGTTCCATTGAATAGAGAGGAAATGTATTTATCCTTTCTACTCCTGATAGAACGTTAGGCTGCTTCCAGTCTTTCGCGATTCTAATAATGCTGAAGTGAGCAGCTGTTCATGTCTCCTTGTGCACAAAAAGCACAATTTCTCTAAAGAAGCAGCTTTCGAGTTTTTTTTACTATAACTGAAATGATGGTAAAAGACAACAGTGCAACCAAGTATACTCGCATACACATTCATATATAAATACACAGAGACACAAAAGTCAAAGTGAAGGTTGCACGAAGCACAACTATACAGGGTGGGGCAAAAGTAGGTAACTGCTCTGAGTATGCAAAACAGTTTATTCTTGTATTATTTTTTATTAATTATTGGAATATCTTCCAATTAGAACAAGTGTAAATATCCTTTTGCTCCATCCTGTACCTGATATTAAAAAAAAAAACCCACAAAAAAACTAATGCTGACAGTGACCACATAACTGATTTCACAACCCATGAATGATTCACCACAACTATGTGCTGGGGTTTATTTCTAGTTCTCTCTTAATTTGAGGGCAAAGTCCTTTGGAAAAGTTCTGGAATTGCACAGGAACGTGTCCTATTAGAGTCCCAATACTGGGCAGGACCTGGGCCTTGTTTTTGATCCCCTGGCACCTGCCAGCTCATGAAAATAGAAGTTCAAGAATGTTGGCTTCAGCAAATACCCTCCACACTTAACTCTTACAATTTCTGCTTTTCTTTGGTTGTTGTCCTCTAAGTATTCTTTATATTCTTATATTCTAAGTATTCATACTAATATATCTAAAATATGTACTACATATTTTATAATATAAGTTTCTTTATTGTTTACATGAGGTCCAATCTATCTATTGTTGGAAACAAGTTTCTTCTGTTGTGATTTCCAAGTAAATCATTCAGAAGTGTTTTTAGTTTCTAAACAGGGAATTTTCAGACGATGCTTTTGTTTAAATTTATTACACTGTTAGAGAATAGGATCTGTATATCAGTTCCCTGGTATTTGCAGACATTTCTTTTGTGGTCTACCATGTACCACATTTAGGAAGAGAGTTGATATATTGCTTTGCCTGACCAGGTGGTGATGCAGTGGATAGAGTGCCTGGCCTGGGATATGGAAGCCCCAAGGTCTCTAGCTTGAGTGCAGGCTCATCTGGCTTGAGCATGGGCTCACCATCTTGAGTGTGGGATCATAGACATGACCCTATGGTCATTGGCTTGAGTTCAAAGGTTGCTGGCTTAAAACCCAAGGTCGCTGGCTTGAGCCCAAGGTCACTGGCTTGAGCAAGGGGTCACTCTCTCTGCTGTAGCCCCCAGGTCAAGGCACATATGAGAAAGCAATTGATGAACAACTAAGGTGCCGCAACAAAGAACTGATGCTTTTCATCTCTCTCTCTTCCTGTCTGTCTGTCCCTATCTCTGACTCTCTGTAAAAAAAAATAAAAATATATATATCGCTTTGTTGAATAGGGGTCAATGTCAATTTTGTTGTTCAAATCTTCTTCATCTTATTTTTCTTTGTTTAATAACAAAGAAAAATTTAAGTACCTGTATCACAGATTTGTCCATTTCTCCTTGTGATAGTTTTTGCTACAGGTATTTTGAGATTATATAAGTCAGCACATTTAAGATCATTATTCTTGGCTTAATGTTCTTGTATCACTCTTTATTCCTGGTACTGCTCTGGCCTCAAAAGTCTGTTAAAATGGCTCTACTAGTGTTTTTGGTTATTAGTTGAATCATATGAAATTAGAATTTTTATGAGTTAAACAGCTAAATAATAACAATGTTCAACATCTTATCTATCTGTTATTTCCCCTCTATACACCTATATTTTAAAATTTTCTATGTAGTTTTTAGTTTTCTATATCGTTTTATTAATAATGACATGTAGCTAGACTTTTCTTTCTTTCTTTTTTTTTTACAGGGACAGTGAGAGAATCAGAGAGAGGAATAGATAGGGACAGACAGACAGGAACAGAGAGAGATGAGAAGCATCAATCATCAGTTTTTCGTTGCAACACCTTAGTTGTTCATTGACTGCTTTCTCATACATGCCTTGACCACGGGCCTTCAGCAGACCGAATAACCCCTTGCTTGAGCGAGCGACCTTGGGTCCAAGCTGGTGAGCTTTTTTTTTTGCTCAAGCCAGATGAGCCTGCGCTCAAGCTGGTGACCATGGTGTCTCGAACCTGGGTCCTCCACATCCCAGTCTGATGCTCTATCCACTGCACCACCGCCTGGTCTGGACTTACGTTTCTTAATCAAATGTGATACCAGACCACTTTTTAATGTTAATTTCTTAGTTTGGAAAAATAGTTTCTGCCTCATTGGGTGATCCCCTCATAAATAAGATAAATGCCTTATACAAGAGGCTTCAAAGGGATCTCTATTCCTTTCCCCTATGTAAGGATAAAACATATTCCTCTCCCCCATGGGGAAGAAGTCCCTCACCTGACCATGCTAGCACCCTGATCTTGAATTTGCAAACTCTGGATCTATGAGCAATACAGGTCTCTGTTGTTTAAAAGCCACCCAGCCTGTGGTATTTTGTTTTAGCAGCCCAAATGGACTAAGGCAATTCTGTACTTTTCTCATGGAAATGTCTTAAAAACAGAGACATCATAGACTTTCTCCACTTTTTTTATTCCTCACCATTTGGCCTGAATCTGCATAGTTTGTTTCAGGACCTACAGCTCTACTTAAACTAGTTGTGCTAAGGTCAGCAGGCATCCTACCTTGTTGTGGACCGTAAATGGCAAAAAGCCTTTGTAGATTCGGGGCTTAGCAAAAGGCTAAGTTCTCCCCCCACCACCTCCATATTGGCTGTGATGCTGAGTATTTGCACCCACTTCACTTGCTTCCTTAAATTGCTGGAAGTAATTTACATGCTATTCCTCTTACTCTTTGTTTATTCAGATGTTGGTTGATTTCGCTTACCCATGTAGGGGGATTCCTGTTTATGCCTTGGGAGAGTTCCTATTTTAGCCTCAGATGTGTAACTTTGTATCAAGGACTTCCTTGATTTGTATATGGCTATATAATAAAGCAAACTGGGGCTATAGGGCACTCAGATATTGTCATCAGCATTTGAAGAGTCCTCCTGGTCCCATCTTTTTTCTTAATGGATCTGTTTCCTTAATTCCGCACCATTATTAGGAGCCGCGCTGCTCCGCGGCACTACCTCCAAAATCCAATGAACATTTCTCAGTCTGTTTCTTAAAAATCTTATCTGTCACATCTAACAATGCTACTTTATTTCAAAAAAACCTTGACTCCATTGGCTTATGTGATGCTGCCCACTCCTATTTCTCCTGGCACTGTACTTTCTTGGTCACTTTTTGTTCAGCTCATGCCTCTATATATACTTTACTCCCTATGCTAATATTATACTCCACCAAGAGTTGGTTATTGATTATTCCAAAATTTGCTTATACAATATCATGTAGGCCAAAAAAATGTTCAATGTGGGGAAAAAAATGAGTGGTTATTTCTATGAAACAAAGCTGTACTTTTGGAAAGACTTGATTTAGGTGAATTGCTTTTAAAAAGCAGTTTTCAGAGTAGGTATTGGCAAGAAGACTGTAAAAGACGGGGCAAGGTTGGGAGGGAATCTAAAGCAATGAGAAATGTTCCTGTTTCTCAAAGGGGATGCACACAATTCTTTACTGCCCAGGAAGGTCCTAACACTGCAGATCATTTATAACCCCTGGACCACTCACTAAATGTAATACTGCTCCTCACCCCTATAGACAACTTAAAAAAGAAAGCCCTCCAGAGATTTCTGGAAGGCACTATCACCCCTAATTGAGAACTAATGATGGAATAATTTTGCATCAGATTTCTTTACAAGTACCTTAACTGTTTCTCCATCTTTAAAGAACAAGCTATAAAAGTGGAAAATGCATTTCAGAGATGATTTGCACTCAAAAGACTAATTACCAAAGCCATAGGCAAAATAAAGATCATGATGATGTATCAGTAGATTAGCATTTTAAATTAAAGAAAATGGTAAGGGCATTTAGGTATGTTTTTATTTCCTGCCTCTGTGATCAAATGCACAACTAGAATCTACTGTATTGAACTTTTAAGCATATTTTCTGAGAACTACCATAATTATTTGAGATACTTATTCCATGGACAAAGGCCTAGTGTCCCAGTAGCTGTACAATATTCAGAAGTTGTCAATGTAAAAAAAAAAAAATCAAATAAAAACTCATTATGGAAATAACCATTCTTCTACTTTTGCTTAGGAAAATCTGCCATGAAAAAGTGAGATCCAGGTTATTAACACATTCATCCTTAACTTGAAACTTTTAAAAACAATATAACTACTATGAAAACACACTGACAAAATACTTTTAATCAAGCATTAACATTTTAAAAATTATATAATCAAACCACTATTTTCACAACAACAGAGGCAATACTTTTTTATATAACTGATTGATAATGTCCACATTTTTAGGCATTAAAAACATTTGATGGTAAAAAATTAAAATTAAAAATAAATAAAAAATAAAAACATTTAGAGCAGTTCTCAACCTGTGGGTCGCGACCCCAGTGGGGGTCGAATGACCAAAACGAGGGGTCACCTAAAGCCATCAGAAAATACATATTTCCGATGGCTTTAGCCGCTGAGAAGTCGTGCTACCATCTGCAGCAGCGCTATTCAGCTTGAATGCACGCTGTTATGGACGTGGGTTCCAAACTGAATGCCTGCGGTCAGCGCAGACGTGATTGCATCATCCGACCGGGGCCTAAGGGGCGGGGGAAGCGGGGGTGGGGGGGAACGCTCCACAGTCCATAGCAGCGCATTATGTGTGTCCGGCGCTTGCTGACGTCATCAGTGGGCGGGTGCAGCAAGCGCCGGAGGACAGAAGCCTAAGAGGCGGACAGGCAAGAGGCGGAGAGCCAAGAGAGCCTGCAAGACAGCCTGCTGGTATAAAAACGGTTAACAATGTAAAAACAGTACACACACCATACACACAATACTGTGTAAGTGTAAGGTGCTTTGTGTGTAATCATTACACAGTACACAAAGCACCTTACACTTACACAAAGCACCATACATTTACACAGTGTGAACTACATCGGTCTTATACTATAAGAGACCACTATAAGATGTAGTTCACACTGTTCCCCAATGTATAATTATCTCCCATATCTCCCACTATTTTCCCATATTCTGAATGAGGAAAAAACTGAAATCAGCAGTTTCCGGCATTGAATCCACCTCCTATTGATTTCATTGGGAGTGCGGTGGATTTTCTGGAAGAAGGCTCCCGAGAATCTCGGGTTCCTACACAATCTGCTGCAGCCTCCTTTTGATTTCAATAAGAGGCGGGGAAATGACTGTTTCCGACACATTTCTTCCTGTCCTATTCAAGTCAATGGGAGGCCGCAGCAGATTCCGCTCAAATATAGAGCATGACTGAAAGAGGCCTCACACTGAGGAATCTGCTGTGCGGATTCTGCAGTGTAAAAGATCTGCCTCCTATAGAAGTCTATTGGGGGTGGCGGATTCCACCTTTGGAATTTTTCTGCTCTAGGAAAAGTTCTAGCTTGGAAAAAATTAAGCAACATGCTCTATATTTGAGTGGAATCTGCTGCGGCCTCCCATTGACTTGAATAGGACAGGAAGAAATGTGTCGGAACTGCATTTCTGCCGTACAGGAGATCTCTTTTCTGCGGAATCCACGGGTCTCCCATTGAAGTAAATGAGATGTGGATTCCACCGCAGAAAACGCTGCTTTATGCGTGAAAGAGCCCTGAAAGATACCATGCTGTGCAGAAACTGCAGTGTATCCTATGACGTAGTTCACACTGTTCTATATAGAAAACTTGCCACTAATCTGGAAAAAACAGATCCATTAGTTAAGCAGCTATTTATGGAATGGTAGCCCCAATACACTAGGTAAGGAGGTCCATTAGTAATAAATATTTCTCAATATATAATTAAATATTGTTTTTGTGATTAATCACTATGTTTAAATTATGTTTGATTTGTACCAATGAGAATACATAATGCATATCAGGTATTTACATTCCGAATCATAACTGTAGCAAATTTACAGTTATGAAGTAGCCACCAAAATTATTTTTTGGTTTGGGGTCACCACAACATGAGGAACTGTATTGTGGGGTCACTGCATTAGAAAGGTTGAGAACCACTGATTTAGATGGTTTTGTTGACCTTTCTCTTACCTTTATAAGCAATACAAAGTTCTGGCCTCCAAATAACAGATAATTTAAAAAATTCAGTTTCTACGAGAAAGACTTATAAATTGAGGAGATCCTGACCTCTAATAGCTGTAAGATGTAAATTTAACCCAGGAAGAAAATATTACTAAGTTTTTCCACAGGAGACAAATCAGAATTTGTTAAATAACTTAATCCCTAAAATCAATAATATGAATAATCAAGAAGGAACTAATGTTGGAAGACTGTCAACACGATTTTCTTACTTAGCTTTACAGAAAAATTTCTAATTACTAAGGATGCTTTTATTTGTTGTTTAAAATAAAACAATGAGAAGACTAGATCAACAAATATTCTATTTCCAAACAAGTAGAAAACAGACAATCAAAACCTCACACATTTTAATTGTTTTCCTACAAGTATTAAGTTAAAAGAAGCCCAAGTAGATAAACAGATATTAATAGACAGTCTTGAAAATCTACTCCAGATTTGAAGTAAATACAGATTTTTTTATACATAGTAGGTTCCAAAGTCTTGAATAAAAAAAATGAGACACAGTAATTAGCAAGGACTGAAAAAAAGTAAACGAGGCAGAAATAAATATAAACAAATGAAAATATTTTGCTGCACTCATTCTTTGCATGCAACTACAGTCTTGAAGTTTTTATTTCTATGAAGAATACATGTACTTATGAACCCACTCTTAACTGAGCAGGCTTCCCTGAGCCAGTCTGTGCCTTCATGTGGGGGCATGAGACAAGTCCTCCCAGTGTGCTTTCATCGTGAACCCTTCTAATGAAGATCTAATGTCAGCATCCTTCTTCATCACATGTTCTTTCATGAAAATCTCTCTCTTTTTTTTTTGAGCACCTTTATTTTGTTACAAAAATAACTCTTTTATGAATTGGAGTATCAACAACAACCGAGGATCATTTGCAGGGTCTCCAAACAACTCAGAAAGCAGCAAATGCCATTATATGTCACCAAAGCCTTAGGAATTGTTATATTTAACTAGAGAAACAGTTGTTTACAGTATATAATTACAAATTTTGAGTATATAATTGCACATGTTAAATTTTACTTTTCTATTTCATTAATCATAATGGAGATTAATGATCTTTTAAATCAAATTCTGTGAACACAGATTCTGGGTCCAATTTCACCCTTCTTTATAGAGTAAATTCAATAAATAGGAAAATGCTTATAGCTTTCATTGCTTTTCCCTCTTCTCCCAGCAGATGGAAGGATAAGGAGTAAAAGAATAAGTGTATGTATACTTTTTGTATACAGATTTTCTCCAGACTTCTAAATCTATTATTCAACTGGTACTTCATGACATTTTTGTTGTTCACCAGCTATATTGCCACCTGTCACTAAGTCTATAGCATGAAATAAAAGAATTTAGTGTTGACAGATAAATTTCTGAATCATCTGAAAACATGAGCTAAATAACAGGGCTAAAGGATTCTCTGTGCCCAGGGCCCTGAAATCTGGATGCTGAATCACACTGCCCACTGAGCCAATGATTCACTGCATACAATGTTATTAATTAAAATATTTTAAAATTTTTATTGATTTTAGCAGGAGAGGAAGGGAGGGGAAAGAGAAAGGGAGACAGACAGAGACAGGAACATTGATCTGTTTCTGTATGTGTCCTGACTGGGGATCGTATGTGGCAACCTTTGTGTGTCTTGGATGATGCTCTAACCAACCAAGCTATCGAGCCAGGGCCAAAATGATATTTTTAATGTACTTACGGTAGCCACATTTTTTGCAGCCTGCTCGAACATTGTCCTTGTTGCAACCTAAAATACAATTGGATAACAATTGGTGACATATAAAGTAAAAACATAAACATTTCCTCACATAAAAAAACCTAACAAAACCACTTAGGAGATAATTTCTTAAAAAAATAATTTCAACCCAGCTTAGTAACACTACTCAATTATTATGGTTATTAGGAATTATTGAAAAAGCCAATTTGCTCAAATTATTCCCCTTGACAACTACTTTAAAAACATATTTTTCTCTAATTCAACACATGCGGTATTACAGTCAAAAGCTTCAACATTCTCCTGATTCTGTAACATGAAAGAAGAAAGGCCAGAGTAGCCCAGCCTGCCCCTCACATGTAAAGTAAGTAATTACTGGACATATATGAACATTTAGGTTAATGTATGTTTCTCTGCTTTCTCTTAGAAGAAATATTACTTTATTTTAAAAAAACTGATGAAATTCCAGAAAAACTTTAATTGCTAGTTATTGTAAAACACAACTCAATTCAGCACTCAAATTATAATGAGAAAACAACCAGTCACATATATACTCTAATCAATGCTTAGAAATATTTACAGTATCTTTGTATAATTACTGGTATATGCAGGTGAATATTGAAAATATAAATAAAAGATGAAATAAAACAAGATTTTATTGTGATAAAATATACATAACAAAATTTATCATTTTAACTTAGTGGCATTAAATACATTCTTAATGTTGTACAATTACCACCACTATCTACATATTTCCAAAACTTCTTCAGCATCCCAAACAGTGACTGTACCCATCAAACAACAGTTGGCCGTTCCCTCTTCTCTCTAGCCACTGGTAATTTCTATTCTGCTTTCTGTCTCCATGAGTTTGCCTAATTGAAGTATTTCATATATGTGGAATCATATAATATTTGGCCTTTGTGTATGGCTTATTTTACCTAGCATAATATTTCCAATGCTCATCCAGATTATAGCACATATCAGAATGTTATTTCTTTTTATGATTGGATAATATTCCATTATATGTATATATAATTGAAACTAACTAACTTCCAATAAGAACTTCCATCAACCAGTCAGAGGGCCAATACAGTATTATTCTGTTTTCTTAATGAAGGTTGTCTAACTCCAAAACCCTTCAAATTGTGATACCATCTCAATTTAATAATAGAGTTCATAGAGTACAAATATAAAACAGTGCTTATTTTGAAAGAAAGACCGTTTTCAAACTATTTCTTTTATGTTATGAAGTCAGAACATTAGGCATTTTTCCCCAATCCCAATTTTGCTTTAAAATATACATTGAGTTGTTCTAGTGAAAATAGTCAGTTCTGCAATAATGCTTGTTATAAAAACATGAATTTGTTTTACTGCAACTGATATGACAGGACAGTATGAGCATACTGTGACTTTGTGTCCCTGGAAAACATTAGATAAATGGAAAAACTGCATTCAGCTGCTCTGAGCTTCATAGAAATATACAACATATACAGAGCAACACAACTCAAACCATTTCTAGCGACCTAAGTTCACTGTGTGTGTTGTGAGCAGTGCCCACACACATATGGTGTGACAACTTTCATCTGATTTCATACCCTCACCTTCCTACCATTACTTCAGAACTCACAGCTGTAAACTTCAGGTCTTTTAAAAGGTATAGTTCCTTATTTATTATAGGTATTTAGGTATCTTTTAATCAACTAACATGCAAAAATATACTACTATTTTCATCAGGTTCCTGTTATTTTTTATGTATCACTGATGAAGTGTTTGAGTGTTGTGCCTAATCTCCTTTTTTTCTCATAAATGTTGTGGTTTTATTGCAAAGATCAGGAATACATATGCTGCACTGTAGCAGAACTGTGGAATAAAATTGGATTAATAATAAAATCTGAGGTTCTTCCAGTATGAAATAACTGCATGTTGAAAAAAAAGCTCAGAGGATACAGGTCAATGTTAAGTCTGTTTCCACAGAAATCATAGACACTGAATAAAAATGTACTTAATGCACCATTACCATTCCTACAACAAACTAACAATGTTGCATTGAACAGACCCAAATGATCTCATCTGAGCATGTATTATAAGTTAACTCATTTATGACTAAAGACACTGATAAAACTCATCCAAGTATCTCATATTTTTTGAATGAACAAAATATGAAACTTTTCCAGAGCAGGTGATCTTTAACAAAGTTTTAAGTTTTATAAGAAAGAAAAATATAAAAAGAACTCTACATAAAGTAATCAACCTTTTCCTGGTTAAATTAAGGTTTCAAACTTCATTTGTCTATATTTTTCATGACTGTGTGGCAATAAAATGCTTCTACCTGGACCTTTGAACCTGATGCAACTGACATAATACATCTGAGACAAGGGACTCAATGAAGTAGGGACAGTTCATTCATTCTGCTGTCAGGACCCCGTTCCTAGTGGCAGGATGGTACTGGCAACAACAGCCCTAACCAGGTCTGGGCCTCTGCAGGATCTTGGCCATGGGTTCCCTTGATCGTATCTATTTCTGAGACTTATTTTCCAGCCTTGCTTAGATTTTGTGAACTCCCTGATATCTTTCCTTTTCTGCTTAAATTTTTTTTTGTGTGTGTGGCAGAGACAGAGAGAGAGTCAGAGCGAGGGACAGACAGTAAGGGAGGGAGATGAGAAACATCAATTCTTCGTTGCGGTTCCTTAGTTGTTCATTGATTGTTTCTCATATGTGCCTTGACAGGGGGTGGAGAGGGCTACAGCAGACCGAGTGACCCCTTGCTCGAGCCAGTGACCTTGTGCTCAAGCAGGTGAGCCTTGCTCAAACCAGATGAGCCCGCGTTCAAGCTGGCGACCTCAGGGTCTTGAACCTGGGTCCTCTGCGTCCCAGTCCAACGCTCTATCCACTGCACCACTGCCTGCTCAGGCTCTGCTTAAATTAACCAATCAATTTAGTCAGTTTTTGTTGTTTGGAATAAAACTCTGCCAACACAATCGTACATACTTGAAGTCTGCACCAAACTGAGTAGCAAAGCTATATTGTGAAGCCCATATGCTAATGAGAAGTTATCCATTTCCTCATTTTAGGTCTCCGTGCTCTTCTTTGTTCTGTTCCTCTTTAAAGTTTGCTAGGCTGTTCAGAGTAATAGATCCTGCCTCACTCAAAGTGTTCCTTTGTAATTATAACCTATAATCCAAAAAACAGCCTTTCAAAAAAAACTTGTAAAGTTGACTACATAAAAATATCTAAATGACAAAGATCACCAAAAGCAAACTGAAAAGTCACATGAAAACTTAAAAAAAATTGTAACTCAAAGCACCAATAAAGGGCAATTATCCCTCCTCTATAAATCCCAGCAAATCATTAAGAAAAAGACCAATAGGAAAAGAATGGGCAAAGAAACTGGACAGAAAGTTCAGAGAGAAGAGAAACAACTTTGGAACACAGGGAGGGATGCTCAGTCTTATTCACAATAGCATACATTAAATTCTACACTATGATTCCATTTTCACTTATCAGAACAGAAAGACTGGAAAGGTTGCTGAGGGTTTGGGGAAACATACTCCCTCCCGTACACTGTTGATAGGAGAGTAGAGCCACTTGTGCCAGGTCAACTCTTCATGGGGAACGGAGACTCATTAAAACAGAGGTCAGAACTAATTTCAACAACTGTGAATGGGAAAAGCAGTTTGTAAAGAAAAGTCACTTTCACTGAAACCTGTGTTTAAATGTAATTTCTTTAATAACAACGAAGAGTCTATGATTCCCCTTTCTAAGAGAGTTCACACTTCATTGTTGCTTACATAATGGTGTAAGCCTATACACAATGCTGTGGAAAACAGCTGACGGCGACCATGAAATAGATGAGGCTGATTTTCATTTGTGAAAAGCAGCCTCGATACTTTATAGTCACACCTTGTAATAATCACAAGCACGACCACCCAAGCAATGCCATGCTGAATCCATATGAGCATTATACCTAAAAATAAAAGAACATAACAATACTTGTCCTTCTTGATGATTATCACAAAATGTTTCTGAAGGGGTCCTATTTTCCTTTAATACACAATCTGGATCAATCGAGACATTACCTGACCATTTTCTGTATCTATATTTTCTAATGGCACTTGCATTATGCTTTTACAGTGCTGTCATGCCTATTATCCCATTTTTTCGCTGGGTTTAAACAATTTATGTCTTACCATTTAGCTTAATGGCACAATTTAAGATTATTACACTTTGACACATTATTTTGAATTGAAAGGAGGTTAACATGCCTATAACACTGCTCTAAGTTTAAGGGAATTTCAGTAAGAACTTTTAAAAAAAATCGCTTTCCTAAGCAGCACATTTTCATTACGAGCTAAGGTTTATGAGGGCACAGACTGTGACACTATGCTCCTAGAGTTCCTGTACCACGCAGGTGCTCAGAATGTTTGCTTGCGTAATGAAATGGACAGTGACAGCAGGTCAACTTTGGATGCAGCTCTGCGATGCGAAGACCATCAGGGCTGACTTGGCCTATCAGGGTGCCCAGGCAATGCACTGTGCACGCTGGCTCTTCTCTGCTGACCTCTCCCGGCCTGACAGTCTCCAGGCTTCAGCTACAGGCCTTCCTGACACATTCTACACACTCGACCTGAGCAGAGGCATGGCTTGCATGGCCCTAGTTCTTGTTATATGTGTGGATGACATCAAATTGTTGTCTTTGACTCTGGCTTCTTTCCTACGCTACTGATTCTATCTCTTACTGTCTATCTGATAATACCATTCCTCTCTGACCACACCTCAACAAGGGCCCCAAACTGAAGTCATCATCATCCCCTTAAAACTTACTCCTTCTCTGAGGTTGCCTATTTTTGTAAATATCCCTGCTCAATTACCTAACAGGGAAACCCAGGTGGACCTCATTTCTTCTCTTACCCCTTACATGAATCAATCACAAATTCCTGGCAATTCTACGACCAAAAATATACCTCCAGTCTATCAGCTTCTTTCCTTCCTTACTGAGGCCCTACCTGAGGCATCATCATAACATACCAGAATTACCATATTTCCCCATGTATAAGACGCACCCTTTCCCGGAAAATTTGGGGGTCTAAAAACTAGGTGTGTCGTATACAGTGGTGTGGCATTTCAAATGCCATAGATGGAACTGAGATGGAGGCAATAAATGAAGACAGTGATTCATCATCAGATGAGGACAAGCTAATGGATGGGAGTTTTGACAATGATGCAGTTGTATGAATTTTATGATGAATAAAATTTGAGTTCAATAACATTATGTAATACATTTTTTTTCCGAATTTTGGGCCCCAAAATTTGATGCGTCTTATACATAGGGAAATATGGTGCTTCTAACTGGCGACTTTGCCTCCAAATTAGCTCCCCTCCAATCTACTTTGCTGTCAGATTGATCTTTTCAAAATGTGAATCTGTTTAAAAAATGCTTAAATTGCTTCCTATCATTCTTAGGGAAATATTCAAACTCTGTCATGGTTTATAAGGTCTTTTAAGAGCTGCAAGCTGCTTGTAAAATATACTATAACAGTAAAATGTATAAAGCACCCAGTCTAGACGAGCCAGACTGACCTCTCACTTACTAGCTGTCTCTTAATAGGTAAGTTACTTGATTTCTCTCTCTCAGTGTCCTCATATGTCAAGTAGAAATACTAATAGCTATCTCACAGTGTGGTTGTCAATCTTAAATGAGATAAAATAGGTGTGAAACAGTGTCTTACGTATTTGACACACAGTAAACGCTTTAGTTACTGTTATCTAATTTCCACTTCTCTTCCATTTATATTCCGAGTTCCATCCATAGGAACACCTTCAATTTCCTCCTCTCATACTTTTCCTTTTCCACTTTATATACTCAGTCCCTCTGGCTACAACTCTTCCTCCCACCACTCCACCCCTCCTGCAACTCTTTGGGTCTCATCCTAAATGCCACATCCTCCGTAAAATCCTTCCAGCCCCCGCCTGTCTCCTGTTAGGGGCCCTTACAAAGTGCTCCAGAAGGTTTTAAGTTTTCCCTGCTATACACTGGTCTGAGTTTCTGGTACTTTTTCACTCTTCTCTGCTAAACTTTTAAGTTCTGTTTGAAGAGCAATTACCTTTCTCACCATTGTATTCCCAATGCCTGGCAGAGTGCCTAACATAGTAGGCACTTTAAAAAATTGTTGTGTATGAATGAATGAAGGTATCTTTCCTCTCTCACAACACCTGCTACCTCGTGCTCCTCCCCAAACTAGAGCTAGTAGAAAAGCACATCCTTCCCATAACTACAATCTGTAAAATACGGTTTAGAAAAAGTTGCCACAGAACAAACGTGGTCACATAATACTGGGAAGGGCAGGCTAAAACACAGAACTTCTGAACCATGGCACTTCTCAGGGTCTGTTCTATGCTCAATGCCTTGTGGCTCTCCAAGTTTCGTGTGGGGGTGGGGGTGGGGGTGGGGGGGATGAGGGGTGAGTTCATTTCCCCAAACATCTGCAAGCTGTGTAACAACATCGTGGCATAACAGGGTAAGAAGATGCCCCCCCCCCACTAGAACTTGCAAGTAAGTTGGTAGTGTGCCCGGGAAATCTCTGAAGCAACAGCAGGGTTCACCGTTTTTAGGTCGGCACCCAGTGATTACAGACTCTGAGAGTTGTTAGTAACCACGACAAAAATCAACACTTTCTTTTACAGATGCAGAAACCAAGGCCTATCGGGGCAAAGCGACCGGTGCCCGGCCCAACAGCGACCACATCCCACAGGAAGCGAGGGAAGCAGAATTCCAGACCCCCAAGCCGTCCCTACGACGTCCACGACAGACAATGCCTCTGGCGGGGTGGGCACGCCAAGTGTTCCCACCGCAAATTTTATTTTCAAGCCACATCAAAGTAAGGTCAGGTCTTCTCTACCACCTGCCAGCGAGGCATCGCGAATGCCGCCGGCCCCGACACCTTCCCTGGGACCCACTCAATACTGCTGGGGCCGGGGAGACAGTTTCTTCTTTCCCTTTCTTTCCATCAGAGTTTGTTTTGGGAGTGTAAACTTTTCCACGTAAACCAAACGACCCTGTTCATCGTAACGCCTGCGCATGCATCCCCGTGGGCGCCGCTCCCTGCCCCGGCGCACCCCGCCTGCCCCACCCGCTTCCTGCCTCGCTCAAACCCAGCGGCCCCGCTCTTTGGTCTTCACCTGGGACTGCCATGGCGCTGGCGAAAGGGCTCGCAGGACCCCTAGGCTTTGAAGCGCACACTCGTTTGCGCACCAGCTGCAAGGACAACGCACGGCGACGGTGGCCTCTTCCTGCCACCCGCGCCGCGAAACCACGGTGACTGTCCGTCCGGGAGGCCCTTAGACACTAGCGATAGCGGAACCAACTATCCGCTGCTGTAGTTTCCGGGGGAGGCGTATTGCAACACACACATGGTCCGAACCATTACTGCCAGTTTCGGGGGATAAGTGTGACTTGCGCACGCATGCAGAGAAGTAAACCACACCAGATCTAAGGAATAGTTCTTTTTAAAATTGTAATACAAATTAAATTTATCTGTATAAGAGTTTAATAATGTTTCTCGTTTCCTGGAGGGCGTTGGGATCCCCCTTCTCAGGATTAGCGGTGCTCGAGTCCGGTAGCAACATGGCGGCGTCCGTGACGGGCTAGTTTTGCGAAAAGATAGTGTTTTGGTGTCGTTTACTATCGAGATATTGACAGACTGGAGATTTCCGAGACCGCCCGCCTTAAGGAGGCGTAATAGGTGGATAACTGTAGTGATCTGCCGTCTGCTTTCATCCCCGATAAGGAACGGAGTCCTGAGCACTGACCGGCATGAGTAACATCTACATTCAGGAGCCTCCCACGAACGGGAAGGTGAGATCCACATCTAGGACACCTGGGTTCACCAAAGAGATACCTCACCGATTAAGGGAGTTCTGGGATTTAGGGTTGGAAGAAATCGCAAGCAGTTGTGTCCTTTCTTCTGCGCCTCTGACCAGTATTGCATCGAAAACCATCAATTGACCCTTCCCAGCATATGTATGCTTTGAAAGAAGTTCTCAAACGGAGATTTCTTCATCTACCAGCCACGTAGCCCTAGTTTTTGCTTCAACCTAACTCACGCAGGCCTTTTCTAGGGTTTTAGGTAAAAGCCTAAGTACGTTTCAAAATTTGTCTTTTCTTTTGCTTAACTTGCAGTTCGCTCTTTCTCAATTCATTGGATAATTATTGACCGCCTGCTAGGTATCTGGTCTTCTATTAGGTGCTGGGGATGCAAAGACGATGGATAAGGTCTAGTTGTTGCCCGACGAGCTTATGATTTAGTCTGTAGGCAGACAGGTGAAGAGAACCCTAATGTGTCTGGCGGCGTGCGTTGGAGAGATGAGCATAGTGCTTATGGTGCTACTGAGAAGTGAGCCACCTGGAAAAGTAAGGGAAAGTTTCATAGAGGAGGTATCTTTTGAGCTGGTCTTAAACCTGAGATGATTGTCAGTCAGAGAAAGTGGGGCATGGGAAATGTTCCCACGTTGGAATTGGAGAATAATTTACTGATTGATTTGATAGTAGAGGTAGCCAATTCTCTTTCAAGGTGTATGCACCTCGCAGTATGCATACATGCAGTATAAAGCGAGGAATCAGTAATGGAATAAATATCACCTGAATTGACCAGAGATGTAGTCTATATCTCATACAAAACATGATGAACCAGCATGGTGTAGAAAAAAGTGGAACTGAAACAATGTAGTTCAATTAGGGTATACTTAAATTTACATCAGATATAATTCTGTTGCATGACTATATCATAAGTTACTTATGCAATTTTTTGTTGATTGACATTTGGTAATATAACGAGGATGATTTGAAAAGAGTAATAGAAATGTTGTAATTGAGAGCCCCAGCTAAAGTTTCAGTAAGTATTTTGGGCAAAGCAATTATTTTAATTCTTTGTTGTTTGAACTTTTCTCCACCTCTCACCCCTATACTACATCATTGTGAACACCTCTTTCTATTTCCAAATGTTTTTTGAGGTTGATATCACCCTTAGTTAATAAATACTGGTGGAGATAGAATATATTGCTACTCTGCTGTTCCTTTCTCTAACATACTCTCTGGTCTGCTCAAATTTCACCTTAACAGAGGCCCTTCCTCTCTACTCTCTATAAAATAGCAAACCTCATTTATTTCCTGCATCCCAGCATCTCTGGGCCCCTTAACCTCTTTAGTTTTTGTTTACAGTACTTATTATTTATTGTTTCATAACCAACCCTTCGCACCCCATGGAATGCAAGCACTGTGAGGCAGAGACAAGTATCCAGAATGGTGCCTGACACATGGTAGGAGAAGTTCAAATATGTATTGAATGAAGGGATGAATTAATAGTATACTATTAATTACTTCTCACTAATTCTGCGAAGTATTAAGCATTGGTGAGTCTGAAGTTACTCTGCTGATGGTCATGGGCAGACTTAGTTGCTTTACTCTGCAAAGGATTTTACATGGTCAGAAAGCTGAAACCTTTAACAAAGATACATGCCTGAACAGGATATCTTTCATTCAGCAAGTACTTATTGAGCATCTAGCATGTGTCAGGCTCTATACAAGGTTTTAGGGGTACAATGGAAAGAAAAACCAGCATTATCCCTATTTTAATGAGTCAGTTCAGCAAAATATACATTGACCAAATAATCACGCAAATAAGTGTATGCAAACTGTGATGAGTACCGTCCTTCTTCTCAGGGGAGCTTTCATTGAAGGAGGTACTGTTGCCTGACAAAATAGTGATGCCCAATAGGAATGTATGGCTAAAGGAGGGAGGGAGTCATGCTCCTTCTTTTTTTTAATTCAATAGCTTATTAGTGAAGATTAAGAAAACCTGGTAAGCAAGATGGCCCAACCACATATGCATTATTTTACAAAGTATACATGGCCTGTGTAAAAAAGAAAAAAAGATTGTATGAAAATAATAATGACAACAATAATAGCTATCATTTTTTGAGCATTTACTATTTATCAAGTGCTGTTCTAAGCAGTCTATGTATAATAACTCATTTTGTCATCACCACAAGCCTATGAGGTTATTCTTATTCCTGGTTTTAGACAAGGAAATTGAGCCACAGAAATGTTAGACATTATGTCCAAGGTAATGAAGCTACCTTACCCTTTGTAGGTGGAAGGGTCACTATTAGAATTTGGGCAACCTGACTCTAGAGCAGGGGTCTCAAACTCAACTCAGCATGTGGGCCGCAGAGCAAGATCACAGCCCTTCGGCGGGCCGCACTAGGCAACTGTTACGCAACACTTTTCTCACTGCAGTTGAAAACAAAAAAAAATCAGTACAACAAGCACAATCTTACATGCAGTTTACTCAGTGTCACAAAACGACCAGAAACTGTAGTTCGCATCACAACTGCTGTTAACTAAGCTAATATCTAGCTAGGATGCTAGAGAAATGAAAAATACAAGTAGGCCCCTAGGCTTACTTAATTTTATCCAAAATATTTTGAACTTTGTGGATTAGTCTGCGGGCTGCACAAAATTGTTCGGGGGGCCGCATGCAGCCCGCGGGCCGTGAGTTTGAGACCCCTGCTCTAGAGCCTGTAAAGGGGTTTGGGATGCTGTGTATCAGTTTGTTTTTTAGAGCAGTGGTTTCTAAACCAGTGAGTGCACATTTCAGGGGTATGCAAGACCACCCATAAGGTACAGGGAGAAAACCTACATACTTATGTTTATATTTATTTTTTATTTATTTGTGTAAATGCAGTATTTTATACATAAAAAGGAACATACGAATTCAGTTACTTGTTCAGTCAGTTTTTTCATATCATGATATACTTCTTCTTAATGCCTTGCTAAACGGATTTACACTCCATGGCATCCAGATGAACTAAGCCAGCAGTCACAAGTTTCAGACTGAACACAATAAGCAAATAGTAAGAAAATGGTAGAGCTGATGCCTCAGCATGGGAAGTTGTTCAAATTAGAAATAATTGTAAAAATCACTTAAAGTATTGGTTTTTATTTATTAGTATTAATGGTGAACTTTATCTTAAATGTACATTGTGCCTTGACATATTTATCAGTAAGAATATAAAGCCATTGTGATTTTTAAGACATTTAAAAATTAAGTGTTGCCTGACCAGGTGGTGGCGCAGTGGATAGAGCGTCGGACTGGGATGCGGAAGGACCTAGGTTCGAGACCCCGAGGTCGCCAGCTTGAGCGCGGGCTCATCTGGCTTGAGCAAAGAGCTCACCAGCTTGGACCCAAGGTCGCTGGCTCCAGCAGGGGGTTACTCGGTCTGCCGAAGGCCCGTGGTCAAGGCACATGTGAGAAAGCAATCAATGAACAACTAAGAAGTCGCAACGCGCAACGAGAAACTGATGATTGATGCTTCTCATCTCTCTCCTTCCTGTCTGTCTGTCCCTGTCTATCTCTGCCTCTGTAAAAAAAAAAAAAAAAAAATTAAGTGTTTAGAAATGGAAGATGGGCAATTTTTTTTAATATTAATATTTTTTTATTAAATTTAATGCAGTGACATTGATAAATCAGGGTACATATGTTGAGAGAAAATATCTCTAGATTATTTTGACATTTGTTTGTGCTGTATACCCCTCCCGCAAAGTTAAATTGTCTTCTGTCACCTTCTATCTGGTTTTCTTTGTGCCCCTCCCCTCCCCTAACCCCTCTCTCCTTCTTCACCCCCTCCCCCCTCCCCAAACCCCCCCGCCCCTGTTGCCATCACATTCTTGTTCATGTCTCTGAGTCTCATTTTTATGTCCCTTCTATGTATGGATTCATCTCAGTTTTTTTTCTGATTTACTTATTTCACTCCGTATAATGTTATCAAGGTCCATCCATGTTATTGTAAATGATCCGATGTCATCATTTCTTATGGCTGAGTAGTATTCCATAGTATATATGTACCAAAGTTTTTTAATCCACTCGTCCTCTGATGGACACTTGGGCTGTTTCCAGATCTTCGCTATTGTGAACAATGCTGCCACAAACATGCGGGTGCATTTCTCCTTTTCGAGCCGTTCTATGGTGTCCTTGGGGTATATTCCTAAAAGTGGGATAGCTGGGTCAAAAGGCAGTTCGATTTTCAGTTTTTTGAGGAATCTCCATACTGTTTTCCACAGTGGCTGCACCAGTCTGCATTCCCACCAGCAGTGCAGGAGGGTCCCCTTTTCTCCACATCCTCGCCAGCACTTATTCTGTGTTGTTTTGTTGATAAGCACCATTCTGACTGGTGTAAGGTGATATCTCATTGTGGTTTTAATTTGCATTTCTCTAATGATTAGTGATGTTGAGCATTTTTTCATATGCCTATTGGCCATCTGTATGTCCTCTTTGGAGAAGTGTCTATTCATCTCTTTTGCCCATTTTTGGATTGGGTTGTTTGTCTTCCTGGTATTGAGTTTTACAAGTTCTTTATAAATTTTGGTTATTAACCCCTTATCAGACGTATTGTCAAATATGTTCTCCTATTGTGTAGTTTGTCTTTTTATTTTGTTCTTGTTGTCTTTAGCTGTGCAAAAGCTTTTTAGTTTGATATAGTCCCATTTGTTTATCCTGTCTTTTATTTCACTTCCCCGTGGAGATAAATCAGCAAATATATTGCTCCGAGAGATGTCGGAGAGCTTACTGCCTATGTTTTCTTCTAAGATGCTTATGGTTTCACGGCCTACATTCAAGTCTTTTATCCATTTTGAGTTTATTTTTGTGAGTGGTGTAAGCTGGTGATCTAGTTTCATTTTTTTGCAGGTAGCTGTCCAATTTTCCCAACACCATTTGTTAAAGAGGCTGTCTTTACTCCATTGTATTTCCTTACCTCCTTTGTCAAATATCAGTTGTCCATAGAACTGGGGGTTTATTTCTGGGTTCTCTGTTCTATTCCATTGATCTATATGCCTGTTCTTATGCCAGTACCAGGCTGTTTTGAGTACAATGGCCTTGTAGTATAACTTGATATCAGGAAGTGTGATACCTCCCACTTTATTCTTCTTTTTTAAGATTTCTGAGGCTATTCGTGTCCTTTTTTGGTTCCATATAAATTTTTGGAATATGTGTTCTATATCTTTGAAGTATGTCATTGGTATTTTTTTTTTTAATTGTTTTTATCTTTTTTTTTTTTTTTTAATAAATTTTTATTAATGGTAATGGGATGACATTAATAAATCAGGGTACATATATTCAAAGAAAACATGTCTAGGTTATTTTGTCATCAAATTATGTTGCAAACCCCTCGCCCAAAGTCAGATTGTCCTCCGTCACCCTCTATCTAGTTCTCTGTGCCCCTCCCCCTCCCCCTAACTCTCTCCCTCCCTCCCTCCCATGTCCTCCCTCCCCCCCCCCACCCTTGGTAACCACCACACTCTTGTCCATGTCTCTTAGTCTCATTTTTATGTTCCACCAATGTATGGAATCATGTAGTTCTTGTTTTTTTCTGATTTGCTTATTTCACTCCTTATAATGTTATCAAGATCCCACCATTTTGCTGTAAATGATCTGATGTCATCATTTCTTATGGCTGAGTAGTATTCCATAGTGTATATGTGCCACATCTTCTTTATCCAGTCTTCTATTGAAGGGCTTTTTGGTTGTTTCCATGTCTTGGCCACTGTGAACAGTGCTGCAATGAACATGGGGCTACATGTGTCTTCACGTATCAATGTTTCTGAGGTTTTGGGGTATATACCCAGTAGAGGGATTGCTGGGTCATAAGGTAGTTCTATTTGCAGTTTTTTGAGGAACCACCATACTTTCCTCCATAATGGTTGTACTACTTTACAGTCCCACCAACAGTGAATGAGGGTTCCTTTTTCTCCACAGCCTCTCCAACATTTGCTATTACCTGTCTTGTTGATAATAGCTAATCTAACAGGGGTGAGGTGGTATCTCATTGTAGTTTTGATTTGCATTTCTCTAATAACTAATGAAGCTGAGCATCTTTTCATATATCTGTTGGCCATTTGTATCTCTTCCTGGGAGAAGTGTCTGTTCATGTCCTCTTCCCATTTTTTTATTGGATTGCTTGTTTGTTTGTTGTTGAGTTTTATGAGTTCTTTGTAAATTTTGGATATTAGGCCCTTATCTGAGCTGTCGTTTGAAAATATCAGTTCCCATATAGTTGGCTGTCTGTTTATTTTGATATCAGTTTCTCTTGCTGAGCAAAAACTTTTAATTCTGATGTAGTCCCATTCATTTATCTTTGCCTTCACTTCTCTTGCCATTGGAGTCAAGTTCATAAAATGTTCTTTAAAACCCAGGTCCATGATTTTAGTACCTATGTCTTCTTCTATGTACTTTATTGTTTCAGGTCTTATATTTAGGTCTTTGATCCATTTTGAATTAATTTTAGTACACGGGGACAGGCTGTAGTCGAGTTTCATTCTTTTGCATGTGGCTTTCCAGTTTTCCCAACACCATTTGTTGAAGAGGCTTTCTTTTCTCCATTGTGTGTTGTTGGCCCCTTTATCAAAGATTATTTGACCATATATATGTGGTTTTATTTCTGGGTTTTCTATTCTGTTCCATTGGTCTGAGTGTCTATTTTTCTGCCAATACCATGCTGTTTTGATTATCGTGGCCCTATAATATAGTTTAAAGTCAGGTATTGTAATGCCCCCAGCTTCATTCTTTTTCCTTAGGATTGTTTTGGCTATTCGGGGTTTTTTATAGTTCCATATAAATCTGATGATTTTTTGTTCCATTTCTTTAAAAAATCTCATAGGGATTTTGATGGGAATTGCATTAAATTTGTATATTGCTTTGGGTAATATGGCCATTTTGATTATATTTATTCTTCCTATCCAAGAACAAGGAATATTTTTCCATCTCATTGTATCTTTTTCGATTTCCCTTAACAATGCTTTGTAATTTTCATTATATAGGTCCTTTACGTTCTTTGTTATGTTTATTCCTAGGTATTTTATTTTTTTTGTCGCAATCGTGAAGGGGATTATTTTTTTGAGTTCGTTTTCTAATATTTCATTGTTGGCATATAGAAAGGCTATGGACTTTTGTATGTTAATTTTGTATCCTGCGACCTTACTGTATTGGTTTATTGTTTCTAATAATCTTTTTGTGGAGTCCTTCGGGTTTTCGATGTATAGGATCATATCATCAGCAAAAAGTGATAGCTTTACTTCTTCTTTTCCGATATGGATGCCTTTTATTTCTTTGTCTTGTCTGATTGCTCTGGCAAGAACTTCTAGCACCACGTTGAATAAGAGTGGAGAGAGTGGACAACCCTGTCTTGTTCCTGATTTAAGGTAGAAAGTCCTCAGTTTTATGTATGCCGTTTAATAGGATGTTGGCTGATGGTTTATCATATATGGCCTTTATCATGTTGAGATATTTTCCTTCTATACCCATTTTGTTGAGAGTCTTAAACATAAAATTGTGTTGTATTTTATCAAAAGCCTTTTCTGCATCTATTGATAAGATCATGTGGTTTTTGTTCTTTGTTTTGTTGATATGGTGTATTACGTTAACCGTTTTACGTATGTTGAACCATCCTTGAGATTCTGGGATGAATCCCACTTGATCATGATGTATTATTTTTTTAATATGTTGTTGTATTCGGTTTGCCAGTATTTTGTTTAGTATTTTAGCATCTGTATTCATTAGAGATATTGGTCTGTAGTTTTCTTTCTTTGTGCCATCCTTGCCAGGTTTTGGTATGAGGGTTATGTTGGCCTCATAAAATGTGTTTGGAAGTATTGCTTCTTCTTCAATTTTTTGGAAGACTTTGAGTAGAATAGGAACCAAGTCTTCTTTGAATGTTTGATAGAATTCACTAGTATAACCGTCTGGGCCTGGACTTTTATTTTTGGGGAGATTTTTAATAGTTTTTTCTATTTCCTCCCTGCTGATTGGTCTGTTTAGGCTTTCTGCTTCTTCATGACTCAGTCTAGGAAGGTTGTATTGTTCTAGGAATTTATCCATTTCTTCTAGGTTGTTGTATTTGGTGGCATATAATTTTTCATAGTATTCTACAATAATTCTTTGTATTTCTATGATGTCTGTGGTGATCTCTCCTCTTTCATTTTGGATTTTATTTATTTGAGTCCTGTGTCTTTTTTCCTTGGTGAGTCTTGCCAAGGGTTTGTCAATTTTGTTGATCTTTTCAAAGAACCAGCTCCTTGTTTTATTGACTTTTTCTATACTTTTTCTGTTCTCTATTTCATTTATTTCTGCTCTGATTTTTATTATCTCCTTTCTTCGGCTGGTTTTGGGTTGTCTTTGTTCTTCTTTTTCTAGTTCCTTAAGGTGTGAAGTTAAGTGGTTTACTTCGGCTCTCTCTTGTTTGTTCATATAGGCCTGAAGTGATATGAACTTTCCTCTTATTACTGCTTTTGCTGCATCCCAGAGATTCTGATATGTCGTATTTTCATTTTCATTTGTCTGTATATATCTTTTGATTTCTGCACTTATTTCTTCTTTGACCCATTCATTTTTTAGAAGTATGTTGTTTAGTTTCCACATTTTTGTGGGTTTTTCCCCCTCTTTTTTGCAGTTGAATTCTAGTTTCAAGGCTTTATGATCAGAAAATATGCTTGGTACAATTTCAATTTTTCTAAATTTGCTGATATTGTCTTTGTGGCCCAACATATGGTCAATTCTTGAGAATGTTCCATGTACACTAGAGAAAAATGTATACTCTGTCGCTTTGGGATGAAGTGTCCTGTAGATGTCTATCATATCCAGGTGTTCTAGTATTTCGTTTAAGGCCACTATATCTTTATTGATTCTCTGTTTGGATGACCGATCTAGAGCCGTCAGCGGTGTATTGAGGTCTCCAAGTATGATTGTATTTTTGTTAGTTTTTGTTTTAAGGTCAATAAGTAGCTGTCTTATATATTTTGGTGCTCCTTGGTTTGGTGCATATATATTAAGGATTGTTATGTCTTCTTGATTCAACTTCCCCTTAATCATTATGAAATGACCATTTTTGTCTCTGAGTACTTTTTCTGTCTTGTAGTCAGCATTATTAGATATGAGTATTGCTACACCTGCTTCTTTTTGGGTGTTGTTTGCTTGGAGTATTGTTTTCCAGCCTTTCACTTTGAATTTGTTTTTATCCTTGTTGCTTAGATGTGTTTCTTGTAGGCAGCATATAGTTGGATTTTCTTTTTTAATCCATTCTGCTACTCTGTGTCTTTTTATTGGTAAGTTTAATCCATTTACATTTAGTGTAATTATTGACACTTGTGGGTTCCCTACTGCCATTTTATAAATTGCTTTCTGTTAGTTTTGTATCTAGTTTGATTCTTCTTTTTTGTTTTTCTATCATTTGTTTTTGTTTGTTTGTGTTCCATACTTCTTTCCTCTGTTGCTACCTTTTTTAAGTCAAGTGTTTTTGTGGTGGTTTTTTTAAGGGTGGTTACCATTAAGTAATGAAAAGGGTACCTACCATATTCATTGTAGTACCCTATCTTATAAGTATTTCTGCACTTCATCATCCTTTGCTACTGTTAATCTCCATCCTCTCCCCCCTTTTTTTCCTTTGTTGTCACAGTTTAAGTTTGGTTTTATTGTGTTCTTGGTGGAGCTGTTACTTGTGGTGTTGTTTTCTTTTGTTCTTTGAATCTGGTTGGAAAACCCCCTTTAGTATTTCCTGGAGTGGGGGCTTTCTGTTGATAAATTCTCTCATCTTTTCTGTATTTGTGAATGTTTTTATATCTCCTTCATACTTGAAGGATAGCTTTGATGGGTATAGTATTCTTGGCTGAAAGTTCCTCTCTTTCAGGGCTTTAAATATTGGGGTCCACTCTCTTCTAGCTTGTAGAGTTTCGGCTGAGAAATCTGATGATAATCTAATAGGCCTTCCTTTATATGTTGTACTCTTCTTTTCCCTGGTTGCCTTGAGAATTTTTTCTTTGTCATTGGTTTGTGTCATCTTTATTATGATGTGCCTTGGAGTGGGTTTGTTGGGGTTAAGAAAACTTGGTGTTTTGTTTGCTTCTTGAATTTGAGGCTTTAGTTCCTTCCACAGGCTTGGGAAGTTCTCGTCTATTATTTGTTTGAGTATATT
This sequence comes from Saccopteryx bilineata, assembly GCF_036850765.1. Classification (NCBI taxonomy): domain Eukaryota; kingdom Metazoa; phylum Chordata; class Mammalia; order Chiroptera; family Emballonuridae; genus Saccopteryx; species Saccopteryx bilineata. Next base: position 264,736,524 of record NC_089490.1, on the reverse strand, counting down.
CTCCATTCCATTTTCTTTCTCTTCTCCCTCTGATATACCCATTATTCTTATGTTATTCTTTCTGATGGAGTCAGACAATTCCTGTAGGGCTTTCTCATTTTTTATTATTCTTGAGTCTCTTTCTTCTTCTCTCTGTTGTGCCTCAAGTTGTTTGTCTTCTATTTCACTAATCCTATCTTCAATCTGGGCTGTTCTGTTAGCTAAGCTTGTTACCTCGTTTTTCAGCTCGTGAATTGAGTTTTTCATTTCTGTTTGATTTGTTTTTATAGTTTCAATTTCCTTGGTAATATATTCTTTGTGTTCATTGAGTTGTTTTCTGATCTCCCTATATTGCCTTTCTGTGTTTTCTTGTATATCTCTGAGTATTTTTAAGATTTCTATTTTAAATTCTCTGTCATTTAGCTCCAAGGCTTCCAATATGTTAAGTCTTTTCTCCATAGGTTTTTCCACATCTATTTGTGTTACCTCTCTTTCTTTTGTATCCATAATATTCGATTTCCTCTTTCTTATCGGCATCTGAGGGTGGTCTTATTGATAGCACGCGGGCGCACTCCCTGGCGGCTTGAATGAGCGTCGCTGCAGTAGCTTCCTCCACACCCTCGTCTCTCAGATTCAAGTGATAACAGTCCTTTTGCTTTCAGTTTGTGTGGAACTCCGGAATGCTCCGAGGATAAATTTTTCTGTTTCTAGTTGATAAATTTGTTGTGATTTAGGGGAGAGCTGTCGGACGCGCTTCTCACGGCGCCATTTCCGTGACGTCACTTGTCATTGGTATTTTAATTGGTATTGCATTGAATTTATAAATTGCTTTGGGTAATATAGACATTTTAATGATGTTTATTCTTCCTAACCATGAGCACGGTATATGCTTCCACTTGTTAGTATCTTCCTTGATTTCTTTTATCAATGTTTTGTAATTTTCCGAGTACAAGTCTTTAGTCTCCTTGGTTAAGTTTACTCCTAGGTACTTTATTTTTTTGTTGTAATTGTGAAGGGGATTGTTTCCTTAATTTCTCTTTCTGACTGTTCATTGTTGGTGTATAAAAATGCTTCTGATTTCTGAGTATTGATTTTATATCCTGCCACTTTGCTGAATTTATTTATCAGGTCCAGTAGTTTTTTGACTGAGACTTTAGGGTTTTCTATATACAATATCATATCATCTGCAAATAATGATAGTTTTACTTCTTCTTTTCCAACTTGAATGCCTTTTATTTCTTCTTCTTGTCTGATTGCTGTGGCTAGGACTTCCAGGACTATGTTAAATAAGAGTGGTGAAAGGGGGCACCCCTGCCTTGTTCCTGATCTTAAGGGTATTGCTTTTAATTTTTGCCCATTGAGTATGATGTTGGCTGTGGGTTTCTCATAGATGGCTTTTATCATGTTGAGGTATGTTCCCTGTATTCCCACTTTGCTGAGAGTTTTGATCATGAATGGGTGCTGGATTTTATCAAATGCTTTTTCTGCATCTATTGAAATTATCATATGGTTTTTCTCCTTCTTTTTGTTTGTGTGATGAATCACATTGATTGATTTACGAATATTGTACCAGCCTTGCCTCCCCAGAATAAATCCCACTTGATCATGGTGTATGATTTTTTCCATATATTGTTGGATCCGGTTTGCTAATATTTTGTTGAGGATTTTAGCATCTATATTCATCAGAGATATTGGCCTATAATTTTCTTTCTTTGTGTGGTCTTTGCCTGGTTTTGGAATCAGAATTATGCTCACCTCATAAAAGGAGTTTGGAAGTCTTCCTTCCTCTTGAATTTTTTGAAATTGTTTGAGGATAGGAGTTAGTTCTTCTTTGAATATTTGGTAGAATTCCATTGTGAAGCCATCGGGCCCCGGGCTTTTCTTTGTTGGGAGTTTTTTGATAACTGTTTCGATCTCCTTTGGTGTAATTGGTCTGTTTAAGTTTTCTGATTCTTCCAGATTGATTTTTGGAAGATTGTACGTTTCAAGGAATTTGTCCATTTCATCTAGGTTGTCTAGTTTTTTGGCATACAGTTCTTCATAGTATTTTCTTACAATATTTTGTATTTCTGTTGTGTCAGTTGTTATTTCTCCTCTCTCATTTCTAATTTTATTTATTTGAGTCCTCTCTCTCTTTTTCTTGGTGAGTCTACTTAAAGGTTCATCAATCTTGTTTACCTTTTCAAAGAACCAGCTCCTAGTTTCATTGATCCTCTGTATTGTTTTTTTAGCCTCTATGTCATTTATTTCTGCTCCGATCTTTATTATTTCCTTCCTTCTACTACATTTGGGCTTTACTTGCTGTTCTTTTTCTAATTCTTTTAGATGCAGGGTTAAGTTGTTTATTTGAGCTTTTTCTAGCTTCTGAAAGTGTGCCTGTAGTGCTATGAACTTCCCTCTCAGCACTGCTTTCGCTGTGTCCCATAAATTTTGAGTTGTTGTATGCTCATTGTCATTCGTTTCTAGGAATTTCTTTATTTCTTCTTTGATCTCATTCTTAATCCATTCATTATTTAACACCCTGCTATTTAGTTTCCATGTGTTTGAGAATTTTTGAGCTTTTCTGCTGTGATTCATTTCTAGTTTCATGCCGTTGTGATCGGAGAAAGTGCTTGATATGATTTCAGTCTTCTTAAATTTGTTGAGAGCACTTTTGTGCCCTAACATGTGGTCTATCCTAGAGAATGTACCATGAGCACTTGAAAAGAATGTATATTCTGCTGCTTTAGGGTGAAAGGTTCTGAAGATATCTATTAAATCGAGTTGATCTAGTGTTTCCAATAAGTCTGCTGTTTCTTTGTTAATTTTCTTTCTTGAGGATCTATCTAGTGATGTTAGTGGGGTATTGAAATCCCCTACTATTATAGTATTGCTGTTGATCTCGTCCTTTAAATCCATCAAAATCTGTTTTATATATTTGGGTGCTCCTATATTAGGTACATAGATATTTATAATAGTTATATCTTCCTGTTGGAATACTCCCTTTATCATTATGTAGTGGCCTTCTTTATCTCTTACTATATCCTTTGTTTTAAAGTCCAATTTGTTTGATATAAGTATTGCTACCCCAGCTTTTTTTTCATTTCCGTTTGCATGAAACATTTTTTTCCATCCTTTTACCTTCAATCTGTGTGTGTCTTTTGTTCTAAGGTGTGTCTCTTGTAGACAACATATGTATGGGTCCTGTTTTCTTATCCACGCAGCTACCCTATGTCTTTTGATTGGATCATTTAATCCATTTACATTTAAGGTTATTATTGATATGTAGTTGTTTATTGCCATTTTCTTCTTTAAAGGTGTATTCCTTTTTCTTTTTTTTTTTTCTGTATTCTTTTCCCACTTTATCTGTTTACACCAGGCCCCTTAATATTTCCTGCAGCATTGGTTTGGTTGTAATGAATTCCTTGAGTTGTTTTTTGTCTGGGAAGCTTTTTATTTCTCTTTCAATTTTAAATGATAGCCTTGCTGGATAAAGTAGTCTTGGTTGTAGGTTCTTGTTCTGCATTACTTTGAATATTTCTTGCCATTCCCTTCTGGCCTCAAGTGTTTCTGTTGAGAAGTCAGATGTCATCCTTATGGGGGCTCCTTTGTAGGTGATAACTTTTTTTTCTCTTGCAGCTTTTAATATTTTCTCTTTATCGCTTAGCTTTGGTATTTTAATTATGATGTGTCTTGGTGTAGGTTTCTTTGGGTTTCTCTTTAATGGAGTCCTCTGTGCTTCTTGGATTTGTGAGAGTTTCTCTTGCATTAATTTAGGGAAGTTTTCAGCTATGATATGATTGAACAAAGTCTCTATCCCTTGTTCTTTTTCTTCTTCTTCAGGAACCCCTATGATGCGGATGTTATTTCTCTTCATGTTGTCACAGAGCTCTCTAAGAGTTTCCTCTGACTTTTTGAGTCTTTTTTCTCTTTTCTTCTCTGCTTTCATGCCTTCATTCCAGTTGTCTTCTAACTCGCTGATTCGATCCTCTGCTCTATCTATCCTGTTTTTAATTCCTTCCATTGTGGTCTTTATTTCTGATATTGTATTTGTCGTCTCCAACTGATTCTTTTTTATACTTGCTATTTCTTTATTTAGGTTTTCAAACTCCCCCTCCATTGTTGTTCTAAGATCCCTAAGCATCCTTACAATCATTATTTTGAACTCCGCATCTGGAAGTTTGATTATTTCCATATCACTCAGTTCATCTCTCGAAAGTGTCTCTTGTGGTTTCATTTGGATTGCACTTCTTTGTTTTCTCATCTTCTTCTTCTTTTTTTTGTTTTATTTGTAGAGTTGATTGAGTCTAGGCTTGGTGTTGTCTGCCTCCAGTTTTCAGTTGTGTTATTTTTAGGTCTTTGTGGGTTGGTATCAGCTATTATTTGTAATCCACTTTTGGATTTGGGCAGCTTTGAAGTCTTGATTTGTTTGTTTTCTTAACAGGTGATAGTCTTGTTAACTGATCTCAGCAGGGGGCTTCCTTGAAACTGTATCCAGGAATGCTGTGGGTGTAACCTGAGACGCTGAAGGTCTCTTCCTCCAACTAATCTCATTGGGGGCAGGGTTTTTTCTCTCAGCTTCAGTAGGGGGAGGTGTATCTCAGATCTCCATGGAGGCCTGAGTTACTGCCCCTCCTCCCCACTTCTTGTTTTCAGCTGTGTCTTGTTGTGCTGATTGGAGCTGGATAGATGTCCGGAGGAGATCTCTGATCCGGAAGCACTTCAGCTCTGTTTTGTGAAAGGTTCAGTCCCTCCCCCAGCTATGGCCGCCTCCAGCACGAATGAGTCAGCTTTTTTATTTTGTTTCTTGCATACCTTAGACCCTCACAGTCTGTCCCTCTCCCTGTCTTTTCCACTTGGGAGATAGGCTGGTCTTTTCAACCCACCTTGCTCCCTGGCCGCCAGGTAAGTGGCTGTGAGCAGTAGTTTCTGCTCTTTTTCCTCTGTGAAATCCTCTCTGGGCTCTCAGCCTCACCCCCCTCCTTCCCTTCCTGTAAGCAGAGGAGATTCAGGCACTCCTTACCAGGATTATTGTGGCTTCCTCTTTGCTCCTTGGTTTTTGAGAGCTGTTCTTGCAGTTCAGTGTTGGTTTTTCATGCTGATTTTTTCTAAATTGATTTGTATTCCAGTTTGGTGTTGAGAGCTGGGTGTCTGTGCATCCGCCTACTCCGCTGCCATCTTCTCTCCTCGAAGATGGGCAATTTGAAAGCAACATTATGCTAGGTGAAAGAAGCCAGACAGAAAAGACCACACATTGTATGATTTCTTTTTTTTGTTTCTTTTTTTTAGTTGGGGGGAGAGAGAGACCAAGAGACAGAGACAGAGAGAGAAACAGACAGGAAGGGAGAGAGATGAGACGCATCAACTCGTAGTTGTGGCACTTTAGTTGTTCATTGATTGATTTCTCATATGTGCCTTGACAGGGAAGTGCGGGGTGGGGGAGGGGCTCCAGCTGAGCCAGTGACCCCTTGCTCAAGCCAGCGACCATGTTGTCATGTTTATGATCCCACACTCAAGTTGGCCACCCCATGCTCAAGCTGTTGAGCCCATGCTTAAGCTGGTGACATTGGGGTTCGAACCTGGTTCCTCAGCATCCCAGATGAATGCTTTATCCATTTTGCCACCACAGGTCAGGCCAGATCAGTTCTGACCAGGATAACCTGGGAATTTCTTTTACGACCTATGGTAGTGCCCTAGAGCTTTATAGGCTATTCTTTCCTGTCCAGTAAGGAGTTTATGGAGAACTCTGTGGAGGCAGTGTGGTGGTGTAGAAAAAGCATGAGTTATGCAGCCAGATAGCCCTTGACCTAAGTTATTCACTGTGAGACCTCAGATAAAGTTACTTTCTCCGAGTCTCTGTTTCTTCATAAGTAAAATGGGAGTAATGGTGTCTACCCTGTTTGGGAAGATTAAGTGAAATAATATTTGTAAAGTGCTTGGCAGAGAAACTGACACATTCAGGGCACTGAACAATTGTTCCCCCTTTCTTTGTAGAGGGAGTGTAATGGATTGGAAAAATAATGCATATTTGCATTTCTAGTTCTTTTATATTTCTATAAGGGTTCAGGAAGTTATTTTAAAGATTTTATTTATTCATTTTAGAGAGGAGAAAAAGAGAGAGAGAGGAGGGGGAAGAAGCCGGAAGCATCAACTCCCATATGTGCCTTGACCAGGCAAGGCCAGGGTTTCAAACCGGCAACCTCAGCATTCCAGGTTGATGCTTTATCCACTGCAGGTCTGGCTTAAGAAGTTATTTTAAAAGCTACCATACTATAGATAGTTCCACCTCCTCCATTCCCATGGTCATTGAAAAATAGTTATAAAAGAATTATGGAGCTAGTAAAAACTCGAAAACGTGCAATAAATTCACCAGTGCTATCTAAATTATAACAAAATAGCCTGACCAGGTGGTGGTGCAGTGAATAGATCGTTGGCTTGCGACGCCGTGGAACCAGGTTCGAACCCCAAGGTTGCTGGCCTGAGCACAGGCTCACCAGCTTGAGCATGGAATCATAGACATGACCCCGTGGTTGCTGGCTTGAAGCCCAAGGTTGCTGGCTTGAGCAAGGAATCATTGGCTCAGCAGGAGCCCTCTAGTCAAGGCACATATGAGAAAGCAATGAACAACTAAGGTGCTGCAACTGTGAGCTGATGCTTCTCATCTCTCTCCCTTCCTGTCTCTCTGTTCCTGTCTGTCCTTCTCTCTCTCTCTCTCTGTCTCTGTCTCTCTCTCTCTCTCTCAAAATAAAGGGGGGCAACAACAACAACAAAAATGAAAACAATAAATCTAGGCTTCTAAAACAAATTGAAAGACAATTGAGCAAAATACACTGGATGAGGAGGGAGCAGAGAGAAATGCTATTCTGCTTTGCTATTAACAAGCTTTCAAACTCTGGACAATTTACAACTTTTGGGGGGCATCTGTGTAATGGATCAGGGGGCTTAACTGATTTTAAACTTCTTTCCAGTTTCAAAAACTTTGTGGAAATGAGGTTAAGGAGATTTGGAAAAGAAAAAATGTGACATCTCAATCAGTCTCATGTTTTTAAATATATAGTCACACTGCATACTGACAATATTTTCAAGAATATTCTAAATTATGATGATGGTCACAAATCATTGACCCTTAATCACTAGTTCACACTGATCTCCATTGGTACACACTCTCTCCACTGGGAGAGAAAAAGGGATGTTAGGGAAGTTGAGCTCCCACTCTACCACACTGTTCAAATTTAGAATCTAACATTCTTTTTGGTTATTTGTGGTTATTAATGAGATGGTTATAAGCAGCTTCTTCCTGTGGGGTGAGTAGGGGTTCTCCTTATTGTAAGATGGCTGGCGGCACCAAGGAATAAACTGCCTTTATGAGCTGGTAGAAAGGAGGCCATCCAAGGATTCACTTATGATAGATGGGGATTTTCAGGCACACCATTTAAATAATTTGCAACTCAGAATTAGATTAAGACTATTTCTTCATAAATTAGGAATGACATGATCTTGAATGAGAAAGTAGAATGTTTATATGTGAAAGGGCAATTATAAAATTGTCTTATAGTATCACAATTCCATGGCTGTATTGTTTTTTAATTTCTTAATTTGCTACACCAGTTTTATTGGAAGAAATGCTGTGGGAAACTCTCTTGATTAAAATAAGTATAAATTATTGATTTTAGATGAATGTTTTTTTTTCCTGTGATTAAACAAGTTGTATGCTATTTTTGTCTTAAGTCCTAAATTATTTCTGAAAGTGGTATTTGAAAGCTATAAATGTACAATGACTTGTATGAATAGTTGGATATTTATTTTGAGTATAACAACAAAAGCCAGGCCAAGTTTCTAATTTTTATTTTAAAATTGAAAACTAATTAGTAAATGCTTTAGTTAGTGACAGGCCATTCAACTGATTATCAAGCAACATGATAATTTGATATAATGAGGTTATATTTTTACAGGTTTTATTGAAAACTACAGCTGGCGATATTGATATAGAGTTGTGGTCAAAAGAAGCTCCTAAAGCTTGCAGAAATTTCATTCAGCTGTGTTTGGAAGGTAATCATAATTCTTGAGTTTTATTCTGTAGGAGAATTTTTTATTAATTTAAAAAATGAATTGCAGTGTTTTTGTTTGTTTTACTTGTTTTACAACATTGAACACTGGTGCTAAATAATGGTAATAAAAATAGTAGTAATAAATGGTAGAAACTGATATGAGTGATATGGTGTTGAGCTATGTGTCAGGAAAAGGAGAGAGGAGATAAAAAATTTACCCCTGCCTAACCAGGCAGTGGCGTAGTATTTGCAGTGGACGGAGCGTCGGACTGGGACACAGAGCAACCAAGTTTGAAATCCTGAGGACTCTGGCTTGAGCGCAGGCTCACCAACTTGAGTGTGGGGACACTGGCTTGAGCCCAAGGTTGCTGGCTTAAGCAAGGGGTCGCCCGGTCTGCTGTAGCCCCCTGGTCAAGGCACATATGAGAAAGAAATCAATGAACAACTAAGGAGTTGCAGCAAAGAATTGATGCTTCTCATCTCTCTCCCTTCCTGTCTGTCTGTCCCTATCTGTCCTTCTCTCTGTCACACACACACACAAAGAAAATTTGCCCCCAAATCTGTATATCTTTAACAGAGAAATTTATCTCACCAAACGATACTTGGATCCTTTTTGGTCTCCTTGGCTATTTTCCACTTCTTTCTTTCATCCTCTAGGTTTGGGCGTTCCCTAAGATTGCCTCTACTTCTCTACTGACTTTACTCTTTAGTTGTTACTTCATCCAGATGAGCACTAAATTTGGAATTCCAGCCATTTCTTCTCTTTGGAGCTCTAATTTCCATATTGAAATGCCTAGTGGACTCTCCTGTTTGAATCTTTCACTGTCAGTTCCAGCTAAAACCAGTGTAAAACCAAATTTACCAGTTTCTTCCCCAGACTGCCTTGACTTTCACCTACATGATTGTAATTGCTTTTTCTCTGGTCTTCCACTCATCTTTGATATCTTTACCCTTTTATTGATTCAGCTGGTAGTTGAGTCTTCAGGCAGCATGGCTTCCTCACTTTCCAACTTTGTTTTTATCGCACTAAATAACTCCCTGGTTTTATAGCTGATCATCTCGATCTCCTGAGCAGTTCTTCCTCATTTCCACTTTCACACAGATCCTCAGACCTCCTTCATATCCTCAGTCTCCTCATATCCTTGGTTTCCTTTTGGAATACTTTTTCTTCCATTTTTTACTGCTTCAGTCTACCCACTTTATAATGTCTGTTCAGAATTCCACATTCTCCACAAAGTCTTCCATTCGGTATTCAATGATGTCATCACTGTCTCTAGTGTTGTTTTAGATTTGAGTTGTAAAGTGACTATTTTTATTTTTAACAAAATTCACAGAATTATACATTCATTTGAGTGTTTTCCCATTCAGAATATTTCCTTATAGACCTAAATATTTCATGCATTTTGATAACTTATTGGCATTTAGAATGCATTGCATATAGATTTGAATATCTCAGTCATGGCAAATCATTATCCTAAGTTATACTGGACTTTTAGAGATAGACAAGGTTAATCAAGGTATCAGAAAACAACATTTTGAGTCAAAAGCAAGGTGTGAAAGAGAATTCAAGATATCCAGTAGTAGGTTGTAGTAAGAGCTCTCTCAATAGATGATTAGACCAATAAATACCAGGGAAGATTTAAGAAATAAATATACCCAGACCAAAAAACCCCCCCCAAAAAAAACCATGGCCAAAAAAGAGAAAAAAAAAAAAGATGTCTGCAAAGACCATTATTTATAATTGCTATGGCAGGCCGGAAGGAAATTGAGTCAGACAGGTAGTTTGGTCAGAGAAGCCTCAAATAACTGTCAACAGAATTGAGAAACACAGTAGACACAGAAAAGTCAGACTAGTTTCTGGAAAGAAGTTTTGGATAATCAAAAGCTCAAATTTTACAGTAGAAGAGTGAAAGTACAAAAACATTAGGAAGAATGAATGTATATTATAATCCATGACCAGGTGAATGGAAGAAACAGAAAACATCTGGATATAATATGACAAGGAAGACGAAATAAGGTTCTTAAGTTAGGTGATGATGAAACTTAATTACAGCAATAAGAAGTTATTCCCCTATTTCTTTGAATGCAAGAAGGAAAGAAGAATAGAAAAAATGGTAAGAAAAAGTACCAGAGCAATTCTCTTAATTGAAAAAATGAGAGGGAATTATCACTGCAAAGGGTAACAAGAAGCTCGAGCAGACCAATTTAAATAAAGATACTCCTAAGTGAATCAAGTCAAAGTTTTAAAAATATAATTTAGAGAACCTCATTTTAATTCTCTGACTTTATGATTTATTTATGGTTCATTTATTTAACAAGTCATAATATTTCTGGATATTGAAGCATTCATAGCAATATATATATATTTTTTAAAAAGCATGGTGTCTGTAATTAAAGGTAAGTGAATGGAAAATGAGGAGGGGAGAGCACAACCTCAGATACGGCTTTCAACTGAAATGGTATTCATGGCTAGAGGGAAGTTCTGAGTCTTTTATTTTCAACTTGATTGAGGTACAGTTTGCAAAACTGTATATATTTAGGCTGTACAACATAATTTTTTAAAGGTGTACAATGTGATTATTTAACATACATTGTGAAATGTTTACCACAGTCAGGTTTAGTAACATATCCGTCACCTCACAGTTACCTTTTTATTTATTTCTTTTGTGATGAGAACTCTTGAATCTACTCTTTTAGAAAATTTTAAGTATTCAGTAAAGTATTATCAACTCTATTCACCATGCTGTACATTGGGCCCCAGAACTTGTTATCATATAACTGAAAATTTGTACCTTTTGACCAACATCTCCCCGTTTCCACCACCCCCCAGCCCCTGGCAACCACCATTGTACTCTCTGGTTCGATGAGTCAACTGTTTTAGATACTATATATAAGTGAGAGCATACAGTATTTGCCTTTCAGTGTCTGGGGGATTTTGTTTTAGTTTTTATGATGTACAGTTAAAATGTATATTTACACAGATGATCTTGGATTATAGGTCTTTGCAGAATGGGGATGGGGAAGCTTGTTAGCTTTGAGAATTTTGTTCCTCTGAAGCATGAAGAGGAATAACGTTTTAGGTCTGCAAAACAAAGTGGAGAACAAAAAGAGAAGCAGATAAGAAAACCAAGTTCTTTACTTTGTGTGATTCTTAATCTCTTTACTTCACGTCTGCCTCAGCCTTATCTCTCCAGTGACCCTGCTTCATCAGTTACCTTTTATCCTGTCTCTTTTAACAGTAATTTAAAAATTCTTTAGAAGTGGCAAACATAAGTGTATATTAAAATGTTAAAAGAAATATCTTTTTTTATTTTAAGTGAGAGGCAGGACTCAGAGACAGACTCCCACATGTGCCCTGACTAGTATCTACCTGGCAAACCCCCTACCAGTATCTACCTGGCAAACCCCCTACCAGAGTAATGCTCTGCCCGTCTGAGGCCACTGCTTTGTTGCTCAGCAACCCAACTACTTTAGTGCCTGAGGAGAGGCCATGGAGCCATCTTCAACACCTGGGGCCAGGAGGGGTGTAGAAGCAGCAGATGGTCACTTCTCCTGTGTGCCCTGACTGGGAATCGAAAACTGAAATATCTTTACAAAACTAAAATAGTTATTAAAAAAAAGAGGCCAAAATAAATGGGGTATACAGGTCACAAAAGGAATTTTAAATAAAGAGCTATTCATGATAACGTCTATAAAATTAAACACAAAACGCAATGTTCCAGAACATACACAAATGCTATAAAAACGTAAATATAAATTCCTGTATGTACTTAGGAAGAAATGTAATTAGTCAAAATATATTATAATACCCATTTATTGTGCAGGCAGAAAAGAAAAGCTATGACTAATACCAGAACCAGAACAGCCAGTTTGGCACTTCATTTTGTATTTGAGATATATGTAAATTTCTTTTTTCAATAGTGGAGAATATTCTGAAAGATATTATAAACACATATAATGAAATAATAAAACTTCTTTAAAGTACTTATGGGAATGGTACATGCAATTTAAGAAGGAAGTTAGTTAGCATTATTGTAGGCAACAATATTATAGCGCATGGTAATCTATAAAAACAACAGTAAATGTATAATTCAACAGTGGTTAATAATAAATTGCAAGAATATAGAAAACTAAATGCTTAGTTCAACAGTGATTATTAATAAATTTTAAGGACATAAAAATAGTGGATATGGAAATTTTATGGAAATTTGACATTTTAGTGATGATAGTATACAAAATTATGCTGTAGAGAAATTATAGGAAATTCCTACTCAATATGTATAGTATTATAATAATTTTATTTATCCAGCAAGAATATAATTAGGAAAATAAAAAAAACAAAAGCTTAAAGTAAAAAGCCAGCATCACTGAAAGATGTTATAAGAAATAGGAGAAAAGGATAGGCAATTTTAAAATTTGAAAGCACAAGTAATAAAGACCTCTTTTCTGTTCCCCTTCCCTCACATCTAATAGATCTCTGAGTCTTATCAATCCTGCTTCCTAAGTATTCTTGCATCTATTCATTTCAAGAACGTTTTAACTCTTATAACAACAGTAGTTCTCGTTCTCTCTGTGTATGTGTGTCTCTCTCCCTCCCTTTCATATTCCCTCCTTCCCTCTCTCTAGACTTGTCACTTCCCATCCATTCTCCACTCTGGAAGTTTGAGTTATCATTTGATAAAGCAAATATATAAATATATTTAGATTTGAATAGGAATTTATAGAATTTAAATAAAAATATTGAAGTTTGACATTACATTTGTGTTGAATTTGAAAATTTTATAGGTTGCTTTTACAGTATCTTATTTAATCTTCAGAACAATTCTGAGTTAATTTATATTATTTGTTTATAGTGAGAAAATTACATGTACAGCATGGTGACTAATTAATATTGTATTGCATATTTGGAAGTTATTATGAGAGTAGATCTTGGAAGTTATCACGAAAAAAATTGTAACTGTGGTGACAGATGTTAATTAGACATTATCATTCATGATCATTTCACAGTATCAAATAAATATCCAATCATTATATTGTACACCTGAAACCAGTATAATGTTATATGTCAATTTCATCTCAATAAAAGAAAGAAAAAAATTGAATTTAAGATTGCACAGCTAATAAGAAGCAGAACTCAGAACTCCTGATTTCTACATACATTGTTAATTGAAGTAAATGGTTACTTAGGGATACAGGAGAGATGCTTTTACACCTCTTGATTTTTACAGTTTCTAGTTGTAATTAAAGAGAACTTGTCTGCATTGGGGAGCTCTTATGACTATAGTCCAACAGCTCCTCAGTCAGAAAAGGGATTGAAAATATTAGTTGGTCTTCTTTTCTACTTCTTCTAATCCGTCCTATATACTGGATAAAGTTGTTAGAATATGGAATATGTTTTTTGAAATGTGGATTTTATATCCAGCTATGTCTTACAAATGTAAATAGTCATGAGGGTGCTTGCAAGCCACTGTATTATAGTACTTTGTGAATTATGATAAACCATGGTCATGTTTGACCCAACACGTGTCACAAAATACTATGTATTATGTCAGTAATTGTATCCATACAATTACTCCACAGTGACTGTACCATTTTACAACCCAGCTAGTGATATAGAAGGGTTCCAGTTTCTTGACCTCCTCACTAACATTTATTTTGCTTTTTTTGATTGATAGCCATCCTAATAGGTATGAAGTATTTCATTGTAATTTTGATATACATTTCCCTAATGACCAAAGATGTTGAGAATTTTTCCTTATGCATATTGGCCTTTGTTGCTACTTATTTAATGTTAATTCTCTGATGGTTGGACACTAATTCTTGCCCTTCCACACCCACCAAATTCTGTGCTTACACTTTCCCCATGTCGCTGCCATAAGTCTGCCATCCCTACTTCTTTTCCCTCTGTGATGTCTCCTGTGAGTTTAGTTCCAGGTAGTAACTATGAGGAGATCATGTATGATCCTCTTGTATGTTTGTGGCTTCCAAATAATATATTTATATGTAAAGATAAATAATCTCTTTCAATCATTGAGCAAATTTATTAAGAGTTTAGTTGGACTCAGTTATAATTGATTATTTACTTATTGAAAGTTTCTAGGGGTTGCATTGATGATGCTAGATCTGTAATTATTGAGTAATTTTGACATATTTGAGGTTTGTATATTGTTTGTGTAAATTAATTTTCTGTAAGGAAAGAGGAAAAATAGGAAATAAGGCATTTTTTTTCACTAGGGTTTCTTAATGTTGGCACTGTTGATATTTTGAGCCAGTAGTTCTTTGTTGTGACTATCCTGTGCTTTGTAGGATGTTTACTAGTATTCCTGGCCTCTAGCCACTAGATGCCAGTAGCATCTCCCATATGTGACAACCATATATTTGTAGATATTGACAAATATCCCTAGGGAACAAAAGTGTTATTTTTTTCCCTCATCCTTCTTCCTGGTTAAGAACCACTGATTTATAGCAAGACTCTCTAATTTTTTTTTCTTTTTTGAATTTTTTTTTTTTTTTGTATTTTTCTGAAGTTGGAAATGGGGAGGCAGTCAGACAGACTCCCACATGCCCCTGACTGGGATCCACCCAGCATGCCCACCAGAAGGTGATGCTCTGCCCATCTGGGGCATTGCTCTGTTGCAACCAGTGCCACTCTAGCGCCTGAGGCAGAGGCCATGGAGCCATCCTCAGAGCCCAGGCCAACTTTGCTCCAATGGATTCTTGGCTGCAGGAGGGGAAGAGAGAGACAGAGAGGAAGGAGAGGAGGAAGGGTGGAGAAGCAGATGGGCGCTTCTCCTGTGTGCCCTGGCCGGGAATCGAACCCAGGACTCCCGCATGCCAGGCCGATGCTCTACCACTGAGCCAACCAGCCAGGGCCAAGACTCTAATTTTTATTTTGAAAACTGTAATTTAGAGTTTGAAAGAATTGTTGAAATAAGTAAAAACAAAACAAAACAAAAAAACAACTACCACCATGGTTTCTGTAAAATTGTGCTATTTTGAGAAGGTATCTTATAATAAGTCGAGAAGAAAAAGTTTTAGGTTAGGAGCCTACTTAAAATGTTTTGGGGAAAGAATCTTACGATTCTAACTCTTTTAACTCTGATAACTATAGATACTCTTTGTTTTAGACTTTGATAAGTTATTTTTATTTTTTTCAGCATATTATGACAAGACCATTTTTCATAGAGTTGTACCTGGTTTTATAGTGCAAGGGGGAGATCCTACTGGCACAGGAACTGGTGGAGAGTCTATCTATGGAGCCCCATTCAAGGTGAGACCCAACTTATTATTATTATTTACTTACAAGTCAACTTGGATTTCTTAATTGAAAATGATTATGCCCACAAGAAGAAAATTTATTTCACATTAGTGCACAAAATCAGGTGTCTATCACATATTTAGTATTACACAGGTATAAGTACAGCTCTTAATATCAAGCATTCTTTCTAAGTTGTCTTATCACAAACTTTTATGCTAAATTGAAATCAGGTGGAAAAAAGGTGAAGAAAAAATAAAAGACTACATAACATATTTCCTTATATCTGCCTGTATCTAATCTTTGCAACTCTGTAAATGGAAAACATTTTTGGAACATTGCATCTGCCATTCCATTTAAAAAAAAATTTTTTTCCGTTGGCTTGGGAGAGTGACAGAGGAGATGTAAGGGAGAGAGAGAAGCAATAATTCATTGTTTCCCTTAATTGTTCCATCTAGTTGTATACTTATTGATTGCTTCTCTTACGTGCCCTGTCTGGGGATTGAATCCGTGCTTTTGGTGCTCCCGATAGATGATTTATCCACCAAGCCACCTCGCCAAGGCCTGCTAATAATACTGTATTAGCTTTGTATTAATCTGCTTGGACCTCTATAATAAAATACAACTAACTGGGTGGCTTAAACAATAGAAATTTATTTCCTACAATTCTTGAGGCTAAGAAGTCCAAGATTAAGATGTTGGCTTTCAGTTCCTGGTGAAATTCTCTGCCTGGTTTGCAGATGGCGCCTTATTGCTGAGCTTTCACATGGTTGAGAGAGAGACCTCTGGTGCCTCTTCCTCTTCTATAAGGGCACCAGCCCTATTGGATTAGGGCTTCGTTCTTATGACCTCATCTAACTCTTATCATTTTCTTATAGGCCCTATCTCAAATATAGTCACATTGGGGTTTTAGAGCTTCAGAATATGAATTTTGAGGGAGCACAATTTAATCTGTAGTAGATTTAATTCTGAATTTTACTCAGTAGATAGACCTCTACAGCAGAAAATGCATGCCACAGCAGGACATCACAAGGGGAAAAGAATAAGGAAGCTACATAAAAATGTTAGGAAAAGGTGTGAATATTAATAAAGAATAGGTCAATAATTTGTTCATTGCCAACATAGATCTAAAAAGAAAAAAGAGTTAAATGTCATGCTTAAGACATTAACAGTGGGTTCAAGTAAAAGCTAAAAGTTGGATTATTTATTAATCTGATGGTACCAATATTATGTTCTTTGAATGAGTAAACCTTAACAGCTCTTAAAATATGGACTTTTTGAAGACTTTGTGTTTATACTAATGGTAAAGAGTGTCTGTCTGATTCTTGAGAAAATTATATACTTGAACTCTTTGCTTTTACTTTCAGATGATAATGTCTTTAGAAAATGTGGAATGGTTATAAAAGTGCCTCAGATGTTCATATTTTACCAAATTGAGATGTCTCATGATTTTAGAGCCTCCATCTAGTAGAACTCTTTCCTTTACTTATTACTGGGTGTAACAGAATAACTGTTTTTGGCCACTTAATTCTAAAATGAGATTTTTGCTCATCATATTCAGGTAATGAGTTATCTTGGTACATTTTTTATTTAGGTCATCTTAAATCAATGTACAGAGTTATAATTCTTTGAGTTCAGATCTCTTGAAAATTATTTTTTAAGGAAAAATAAACTCCTTTCCAAAAAGTATTGATTACCTAACATGGCTATATTATAAATTAGTGTAGTATCAGGCCTGGATAGAAATTCTGTTAAGAGAGAGACAAATGTATATGTTTTGTAGCCTGACCATAGCAAGAAAACCACCTTAGGATGGCTTGCTACTACCCTTTTAAAGTCTGGCCAATGGGACCACTGTTAGTTCAGAGAAGATTCAGTTAGAACTCTAAAAACACAGTAATTCACAACATAGTCATAGTAGATTTCTTGAATTTAAGAAAAAACAAACAAGAAAAAAACAATTATTTTTTGACTTTTAGAATGGGGTATGGAGGGACAATAATTGAAAACTGCAATGATTCAACGGTAGTTTTCTTGGAGAAAAAAAATAGAAGGTTCTAAAGGCTCAGATGATTTTGAGGGATAGGAAAAATGACTCATAGAAATCCATTCCCCTTTAAGTGCCCTTTCACTGTGCAACTAGGTAGCTTTCCACGAAATAGGCTAAATTTGTAGCTGAGTATATTTAGAAGATACAGGCTATGGACGTCAAGTTTAATAACATTGAAAAATAATGGATTTGATTGTATTTGTAAAACAGTTAAAGAAAACTTCAACATTTTTGATTAGAAGCTGTACGGAACCTTTCTTGTTAGCTGAATATTAAGGGCCTTATAACTGAGGTCATTCACTAAATCTTTTCTTTTTTATGCTTCAGGATGAATTCCACTCGCGGTTGCGTTTTAATCGGAGAGGACTGGTTGCCATGGCAAACGCTGGTCCTCATGATAATGGCAGCCAGTTTTTCTTTACGCTAGGTCGAGCAGATGAACTTAACAATAAGCACACCATCTTTGGAAAGGTTTGTGTTATATTAGGCTTCTATGATACATATATGACCAACTCATCTAAGAGCTGCCTTCATAAAGTATTCTGTAGGGTATTTATTTATTTTCAAAAAATGATGGAATGTATTTCTGTTATAGTGAAGTATGTGGGACCACCTGATTTTTTTTGTGTGTGTTTCCAGTATGGCATTAGCTATCACTTAAAATTTTATTTTTCTAAAAATCATACTAACCATGTTAGCTACTATGTCACTCAGCTGATACTATGTTTATGTTTTTACAGACATCTCTAGGTAATACAATTTAGTAGTTTAAAGTTTATTTTGTTAATGATTGAATTCCCTTAAGTTTAAAGTGAAAGTTATATTAACATTAAAACTGATTACCTGAAATATTACTTTCAATAGTACCTATGTAATTCTGCACACAATCAACATCATATCAAAGAATGTCATTTCCATAGAATTTTTAAGTTTTTCTTTTAGAAAAGTTTCTGAAGGTTTTCTTTTTTTATTCATCCTTCCCATAAACACTACCTCCTTATATGTTTTGTCTTAGTCCTGTTAGACATATAAGTATATCAGCTCCCTCTGCTGGTTTGGTTAGAATGATTTTCCATGTCCTAGGCAAAACTGGGATGTTGTTATGATGAAAAAGAAAAAACAAACTGAGCACAACTATAAAACTAAACTGGTATTATTTTAAAACTTTTGAGAAATGTTGAATGAAAGGAGTCACACTAAATGAAAGGAGTCACACTAAAAACACGCAATACAATATTATTGCTTAATACTTAACACTGCAGATTAACAAATATATGTATTGGCACAATTGAGCCCTTCTGCCACAGGGTGTCTGATGTTCATAGATTTTACTTTCAATTATTTAAAAAAATAAAGTGTATAATAAAATGAGATTAGGTTGCCATTCTGCACCATTATTTACAGTTTATGTCATATAACTTAGTGCGTTTCAATTGCTGGTCCGCAGACCAGTTCATGAAAGAGTTAACAACCCTGATGTTGATGTGTGGTGATTATACACCCAATTATCCTAATCGAATTCTCTTATGCTCAGGGTGATTTCTGCCTTAGTGCTTCATGAAATAATTCTCCTATTTTCACCGGTCCCCAAATGTAAAAGGGTTGAATACTACTCATATAACTTACATGTTAGAGATAAAGTATAGCATAATGATTGGAATTCTGAAAGGTCATCACTGTCAGCTCTATAACTTCTTTGAACCTCAATTTTCTTATCTGGAGAAGGAAGATAATGATAGTACCTACTTTTAAGATACGAGGTATAAGTGAGACAATATCTGCAAAGCACTTACCACATTATTATTTGTTTGTTCTATTTGCTTCTACTATTCTAAACTCTATATTTGCTTATGATGTGGGAATGAAAAGTCATTCAAGAAGAGGTTATTTGGCATTATATTTTAATTTTTAATAAAAGATAATATTAAGTACATATTGGAAATTTCCCAAAAATATTATTGAGGAGTTAAACTTTATACATTTTCCTTTTAAGATGAAGTTGCTTTATTTGCATTATTTAATACATATGCTCTTATATAACAATATGAAATTCTCTCTTAATTATTTAAAAAATATTTTTTAAAGTTCTCCCTTATTCTAAGAATGAATATAATAATTTGCAATTGAAATTTCATTTTTATTTGATAGGTTACAGGGGACACAATATATAACATGCTGCGACTAGCAGAAGTAGACACTGATCATGAAGAAAGACCACTTAATCCACACAAAATAAAAAGTTGTGAGGTATGAGCATGACTAGTATAAGATAAAGCACTTAAATTGTTATTTAAGAGAAATTGATTATTAGTATTTTTAAACTATCAGTGAAAGGCTTTGTATTAAATTAAGTCACAACTCTGATTTTATCCCTGTAATTTAGACCCAATTTCTGACTAAAAAAAAATTTTTTTAATTCAAGGTTTTGAATCCTAAAATGAAATTTTAGCCAGTAATCCAATGAATGAAAAGCTTAACTCAGAATGAAAAGTTAGAAGAGTTAGGTTTATTTAACCCAATAAAGTGACTTCCTGCATAACTTAAGAGTAATCCTTCACTGAGGAAGCCATGGAAGGTGTTCTTTAAGAGCATTTGATTTGAAGTCAAAATACCTAATTTTGTGTCTCTTAATATATATAAACTTGTTTTGAATATTTTTTTGTTTTGTTAATAAGGATATAATATCTTTTACTTAATAGCATGTAGGATTTTGGGGAGAATCCAATAAGGCCATGGAATTGGAAGAACTTTATGTAGTACATGTTTCACTATACTTATAATGGTTATATAAGGAAAAATACAGACACTAACGGTAATACAATTAAATATTGATTTTAATTTTTTATGAAATTTGCCTGACCTGTGGTGGCGCAGTGGATAAAGCGTCAACCTGGAAACGCTGAGGTTGCTGGTTCAAAACCCTGGGCTTGCCTGGTCAAGGCACATATGGGAGTTGATGCATCCTGCTCCTCCCCCCTTCTCTCTCTCTCTCTCTCTCTCTCCCCCCCTATAATGAATAAAATAAAATCTTAAAAAAAAAATTTTTTTTATGAAATTTAAAAAATGAAATAATGTTTTCACATTTCTTTTCATAGGTTTTGTTTAATCCTTTTGATGACATCATTCCAAGAGAAATAAAAAAGACAAAAAAAGAGAAACCAGAGGAAAAAGTAAAATTGAAACCCAAAGGCACAAAGTAAGGTTTTTCTTCAGTTCGCAAAGCTACATGGATTCATTTAGTCCACTTAATTTCCCTTTGTAAAAATTGTTTAGTAGTGAGGGGGAATCCAGTTTGGACCAGGGAGATTGAATTATGAGTGTGTGTTTTTCTTCTACATGGATGTTTCTTGTATTCAGATGCAGTATATAACTTAAGCTGAAGAAGTATTGTCTCGGATGTCCACATAAAATCTGTGTTAATATAAATGGAATTACTACAGTAATTATTTATATGAATGGAGAATCTTTTTTTGTTTTTTACTTGTTTTTCAGTTAATATATGCTCAATATAAGGAACTTGAAAAGTAAAGTATGGAGGATAATTCTGCATGTTTACATAACTTTTCACTCCTTTTTTGGTGCTATTAAAATAATCTTATTATAAATATTTTTAAACATAAAGATGTTTTGTAATCTGGATTATTTCTTTAGGATAGTTTTAAGAAAAACAGAAATTTCTTTTTTTAATAAGTTCCACTATTTTTTGAACAGTGGTCTTTACATTGTTTGTTTTATTAAAATACATATCAGAGAGTTAGATTTTAATTGATTCTTTTATTGCATTATGGCATCCATAGCAGGGATTTTATTGTACTTAAAGTATTAGATTCAGACAGTTCTAAGTGTAATCCTGCCTAACCCAGTTAATAAGAAGCGAAGTTTATTAGTCTCTTTGGCCTTTAATTTCCCCATCTTATAAAATAGAGATCATAATTAATACAATAGCTGGTTGTTATAAATATTCAATGAGAAAGGGGATTTGAAAATGCCCAGTAGTGTGGGTGTTCAATGCCTTATTTCTTTCTTTGATACCCTACAATATGAGGTTAAGTTGCTTTTATAAACTCTCAGATATGAGGTAGACATTTTAATAAGCAGATGATGTCTTATGGCAAAATAAATTCATTATATAGCTATATATTTTATTTCCTTTTACTTTTTGATTGTTTTATAAGTTATCTTTGGGTGAAAGTTTGCTCTTACTATGTTCGGGTACAATATTTTTTCTCTACAACATAGCTTGACAACAAATGCAAAAGTTAGGTGTTTTATTTTTGTTTTAATTCATAGTAATATATTACCCTGTTTTCCTGAAAATAAGACAGTGTCTTATATTAATTTTTACTCTGAAAGATGCGCTAGGTCTTATTTTCAGAAGAGGCCTTATATTTCTAAG
Source organism: Saccopteryx bilineata (assembly GCF_036850765.1). Taxonomy (NCBI): domain Eukaryota; kingdom Metazoa; phylum Chordata; class Mammalia; order Chiroptera; family Emballonuridae; genus Saccopteryx; species Saccopteryx bilineata. Next base: position 264,714,817 of record NC_089490.1, on the reverse strand, counting down.
CTTGAAAAAAAATTGCACTTATTTTCGGGAGATATCTTATTTTTAGGGAAACAGGGTAGTCATTGACTGCATCTGGGTTTTGAAATAGAAGTTACTGTTTTGTTGCCAAATCTTTTATTGTTCCAATATTTCAGAAAGAGTTTTAATAACTTAATATTTGTCATTTCGGATATCTTTGGTTTGAAGGTTCAAAGAAAACAGTTTTCTTCTCTCCATGGGCTATTTTTTTAGTTAAGTTTATTGCTTATATTTTTTATTTGACAATTTTGTTTGACTTATTAATTTAAAAATATTTAACCATATTTTGGCAGACACTAAATTAATTTCTTCCCATTTGTATTCCTCTTGGGTCTATATATTTATTCATTTTTCAGAATCTTCAATTATGCTAGCCAGTTTTGATGAATATAAAAAACTTAATTATTTCTGTCATGCTTGACTTAGTTTATTTAATGGGAGTGCTCAGAATGGGTTTTTGGTCACAAAGTTAGTCCAGCAGATGAAACTTCTGTGGTCTGAGGCCAAAACCTTAACATTGTGCTGGGAAAATATAGATCCATAGTATATTTGTACTGAAAAGTAAGTAATATCTATTGTTAAACAGTCAGAATGTGTTTCTCCTTGTAAGTTCTGCTTTATCTTTTTGAAAATAGGATATTTATAAGTTTTTCTTCCTAATTTTTCTTTGTTCTTTTTTCCTTATTATTATTTTTTTTAGAAATTTTAGTTTACTCTCATTTGGAGAAGAAGCTGAGGAGGAAGAGGAGGAAGTGAATCGAGTTAGTCAGGTATTTGCCCTTTGTTCTGAATTATAGAAGAAATCAGGGTTTATATCTTACTCATTTTTTCATCTCCTGTTGTACAGCTCACAGCACATATGTGACACAGAAGGCGTCAATTGAACTAATTTGTAAAATGAGTTAGGGTCATTAGTATTTACAAGTTCTGAGAAAATTTTCCCTGTAAAAATTATAGTGTTCTTTTTTAAACCTGGAATTTCTTTAGTCAGAACTAAAGTTAAAGAACTTTATGATTCAGATTTTAAGTGCTATTTGTTTAATAGGTTTTCTAGGTGATAATGATTATAATTATTATTAACAGTGATAGATCTTATATTTATTTTAATATTTATATATATTCACTTTATTAATTCTCATCACAGCCCTTTAAGATAGGTATTATTACCCCATTTTACTCATGACTAAATTAAAGTACAGATAGGTTATAATTTGCTCAAAGTCACAGAACCAGTGAGTTAGCTAGAGCTGGGATTTGAGCCTACATCTATCTCATTACAAAATCCATGCCTTTGCCTTCTGGCCTTTTACCCCACCAGTGCTTCCCGTAGGCCTTCCAGTGTAGTTTTCCTCAGTATCACTTTCAGCACAGTACTCACTGCTGAAACACCTATGGTGCCCTGCCATTGTTTAGTGCACTGATTCTGATAACTACACTCCAAGAAAATTATCTAAAGGGTTTTTTACTCCCAAAGATTCTGACATTTTTTTTTTTTGAAAAGTAGAACACTAAGATCTAAAGGACCAGGTTTAAAGCCTTTATTGTAGTAATTAAAACTCTATAACTTAGCACTGCCTTGCTTGCTTAACATGGTCACCTGTTTCTTATTGACACTAACAGTGGCATTGACTGAAAAGCCCAGATAAAGAAGCAAAGACTTCTTGAAGAGGGTGTTTTGCTTCCCTCACCATTGAGCATGGTTTTGAGAGGCTAACGTTGAGCATATAGTAAGCACTCTACTTATACCCCTTGCATTAAAACTGAATTAAGATGGGCATGTGTAAGAAATATTTTGGTCATAATTTTTTTCCTCGCTGACTTTAGTATTTTTGGGTGATCTACTTGAAACCATGATGCAATTGTCATCTATATACTGATATTCTGAACAAGGAGACAGGGTTGAAGAGTGCTTCTGGGTCCTCCTTCTTCATTCTGAGTTGCTTTAGAAAGCATCTCTATTTCAGGTGTCAAAATTAAATTCATCTTTACACGAAAACTTCCTTTCCCTATTCCTTATCAATATCACCAATATCTCTGTCGCCCCAAGAATGTCATCTTCATTTGATATTAATACAACAGTCTTGCATTATTCATAATTAAAATTTGTATCCCATTAAGATGAAAGATTTTACTGTATGTCATGATCCTATGGGTATATTTGTAGATGGGCAAAACCACTAATGTCTGTATGGGAATTGTCGTGATCCCCTTTCACTGATGTTTTCTAAAGATATCAAGTTTCCTTAATTATGACTTCTCCACAGTCCTTCTACCTGTTTTTCCTTTTGCTTGGAGCATCTTTCTCCTTTATTTGGCTAGTTTTGATTGTCCTTTAAGATTTAGCTCATCAAGTCCTATTTCTACCTTCCTGTTCCACTCAACTCCTACCCAGGCTGATCTTAATTTCTTTCAGTGATAATCTGTCTCTGGCCTTCAGAAGTACTTATTATACTTTATTGAATTCATTTATTTTCTTATCTGCTACCTGTACCAAATATTTATTTTATGTAATCTTTATAACAACCGTGATATATGTAAACTTTGTAAGCAAATAAACCAATACTCAGAGAGGTAATGTTGCATGTTCAAGACCATATAATGAGGAGATGGTGAAATAAAACATTTGAAGTTAGGTTTCTAAAGCTATTTAAATCTCTGAGATATATATATATATATATATATGGCAGGGGTCGGGAACCTTTTTGGCTGAGAGAGCCATGAACACCACATATTTTAAAATGTAATTCCGTGAGAGCCATACAACAACTGGTGTACGTTATGCATTATCCAATAAAAATTTGGTGTTGTTCCAGAGGACAGCTGTGATTGGCTCCAGCCACCTGCAACCATGAACATGAGCAGTAGGAAATGAATGGATTGTAGTACATAAGAATGTTTTAGGGCCCTGGCTGGTTGGCTCAGTGGTAGAGCGTCGGCCTGGCGTGCAGAAGTCCCGGGTTCAATTTCCGGCCAGGGCACACAGGAGAAGCGCCCATCTGCTTCACCCCTCCCCCTCTCCTTCCTCTCTGTCTCTCTCTTCCCCTCCCGCAGGGAGGCTCCACTGGAGCAAAGATGGCCCGGGCGCTGGGGATGGCTCCTTGGCCTCTGCCCCAGGCACTGGAGTGGCTCTGGTTGCGACAGAGCAATGCCCCCTGGTGGGCAGAGCGTCGCCCCCTGGTGGGCGTGCCAGGTGGATCCCGGGCGGGCGCATGCGGGAGTCTGTCTGACTGTCTCTCCCCGTTTCCAGCTTCAGAAAAATACAAAAAAAAAAAAAGAAAAGGAATGTTTTATATTTTTAATGTTATTATTTTTTTTATTAAAGATTTGTCTGCGAGCCAGATTCAGCCATCAAAAGAGCCACATCTGGCTTGCGAGCCATAGGTTCCCGACCCCTAATATATATATATAGTATGTGTGTGTGTGTGTGTGTGTGTGAGAGAGAGAGAGGGAGAGAGAGACAGAGACAGAGACAAAGAGAGGGACAGACAGGAAGGGAGAGAGATGAGAATCATCAGCTCTTTGTTGCAGCACCTTAGTTCATTGATTGCTTTTTCATATGTACCTTGACCGGGGGGCTACAGCAGAGCGAGTGACCCCTTGCTCAAGTCAGTGACCTTGGGTTCAAGCTGGTGAGCTATGCTCAAACCAGATGAGTCTGCACTCAAGCCAGTGACCTCGGGGTTTCGAACCTGGGTCCTCTGCATCCCAATTCGATGCTCTGTTCACTGTGCCACTGCCTGGTCAGGCTGTAATATAATTTTGAATGCTGCAAAAGCTGCCTAGTTGAAAGACAAGCCATCTAAAAGGCTGGTGAGAAATTTCACTGTAGCACAGAGTTCAGGGGTGAAAGACAACCCAGTGAAATTGGCCCGTTTCCTCCCCTGACTCCCATCCGGTCCTGGATTCTAGATTGAACAGCCTTGGAGATAAGGATTAGAAGGAAGGAGTTTTTCTGTCAGTCTTTTTGTTGAATTAAATATTTGATCTAAAATGTTCACAGAAACTTTGAGATTGACCTTATTAGGAAGCTTAATATTTTTCTGTTTGTAGCAACAGCATGTGTTAAATGTTTAAAGCTTATCTCCTTTCTGCTATTTACTATTACACAAGTTAAAAAAAAATTTAACTTATACTGACATAGTAAATCTGATACTCCGAAAGCAATTTGTGCGTGCTGCAAGGTAGATATGTGAAGCGATGCCCTTGTAGATGTTGCCAGCTTGCTCTTTCCGTTTGTTCTTAAACATGAAAAATGCTTCAAACAATAGAAAAGCTAAGTAATACTTTCCTCTTTGCCAAGAAAATTGCATCCTACAGTTCATTAGCAAATGTATAACCCTAGAATTATGTCATGATGTTTCTCTCATCTGACTCTTTAGTAGGGTGGCCTATGTGATAACAATATCATAGTTTTGTTTTTGACTCTTTAATATGTATCTCTTGGCTGGCTTACTTTTTTCTTTAGCTGCCTACTGGACATCTCTCTATTTGAATATCCCACTATTTACCCAAGCCCTGGCCAAGGCTTAGTTCATTGCATTTTCATCTCAAACTTCTCCATATCCTGTGATTTTTCTTTCTATTCCCTAGTATCAGTATTCTCTAAAATATTTTAGATTCAGTTCTGAGATTTCTCTCATTTTTCTTCGCACGACCAACTAATTGTACTGTTCTACTAATTTTCATTCATGATGTAGCTCAAATCTTTATTTTCCTTGTAATGTATTTTGCTGCTCCCCTTGTTCAGGCCTTCATTATCCCTAGCCTGATCTACTGCCGCAGCCCACAGACTGGTCTCCCATCTCCCTTCTCTTTTCCTTGTACTCGTTGCTGTTAGAATGGTCTTCCTGAGGCCTCATTAAGGTGTTAATCGCTCTCTGCTGACTAGAAATCAGGCCAGATTCTTTGGCTTTTTATTTCAAGCCTCTGCTTTCATGACTTCCCTTTTAAAAGACTCCATTTTTTATCCTAAAAGTTCTTAAACTTCCCTGCTGATTAAAAATCACTTATAGTACTTTTTAAAACATTGAATTCCTAGGCCCCATCTCAGACCTACTGAATCAGAATCACCAAGCGAGGGAGCCTGGAAGCTGTACTTGTTGAATTCCCTAATTCTTTTCAGGGAAATGTAGGAAATACTGCGTTAGCAGATCTGAGCTGCTTGCTATTTTACAAAAATGCCTTGTATTTCCCTTTTCTGTGTGTGTGTCTTTGTTTGTGTTCTTTTCCCTGCCTGAAGTGTGTCTTATCCCACTCTGGATGTCATAGTCATATTTCAACACCTAAAGTAAGTACCATCTTTTCTGATTGTCTTTCACTTTTTCATATTCTTTTTTGTCTGATCTAATCTTTTTGCCTTGTGATCCTTATATTTTCTCTTTAAAAACATTCTTTTTGCTGTATTCCATAAGAAACATATGACTGTGTTCTCACATGTTCTCTTGAAGCATGGTACCTTTCCTTTGTGCCTTATCATGTGGACTTCCAGGCTGGGAGCTCCTTGATGATGAACTTTGTGTCATCTTTGAGTGAGAGTGTATTGGAATAGAAATAGCATAAATGAGGGACCATACAAACTTATGTTGGCACTTCACTTTCCACTGATACTTGGTGACCTTGGATGACTTAGTCTCTCTGGGCCTCACCTTTCCTTTTTGTAACATGGAAATAATATATATCATTTAGAATAGTGAAATTAGGCTATGGATATTGTTACATTGGTATATTGGACAATCTTGAAAATGTTTTGAAAATTAAATGTCTTAAAGTAAACAATGTACTCTATGTTATGATTTGTGTTTTATTCTAAGAGAGCTAAAGAATACTAAACAATCTCAAATATGATCATAACTATTATGAGACAGAAGCTGCCACTCTCATGCTTGAGCAGTCTGGAGGGCTGCAAAGAAACTTCCCCAGCAAGTTCAGCTTTCTGGGTTAGGAAGCCAGAAGCTCAGTGGAACTGGCCTAGTGCCCTTCCCGGGCACTCACATAGGGTCTAGGTAGTAGCTTGAGCAGCCTTGAAGTGCGTGAGTGTGCATCAGTACACATGACCCATCAGCAACCCCTTCTCCACAAGTGAGTGGGTCTGGCACACTGTGCAGAATCTTTGGCCTATAGAATTTAGCTCTTTTGTCTGTTTATATAAGGAGTCATGGATAAATTTAGCTTAAGGAAATAGAACAACAAAATAATTGAAATTTACTGGCATGGAGGAAATAAAATCTCTCTAAAGGGCATGATAGAAATTCAAGAGAGAATTGAAATGGAAGTGTACTTTATTTTGCTTTTGTACTGTTCGTCACACTATCACTATGAGCCCCATTCAAATACATTTTACCTTATGGGTAAAATGAAACCTTGGTAAGAAAAGGGAAGGCTAGCTTGAATGTTAGAAAAGTATACTGACAGAATATATATATATATTTAAGTTTAGCCTTACTGGTTTTATATGTATGTAATAACTAGAAACACACAAGGAGTGTCTTTTACAATGACTAAAAGCAATTTGCAGTTTTAGTAGCATGAAATTATATATTTCTAGAGGACTTGAAAATAATTGTTTTGTTATTCATTTGCTTATCAAGTTTCTTTGTTCAGTGACTCCACAGTGTTAAGCTTTATTCCAGAACCAGTCTAACATCACAAGTTAATAACTGGTCAAGTCTGAATTGAGGCTTTACTTTACGTGAAAGGAGAAATAAGATAGAGTCCCCTCTGGTTTATGGATTATCAGTGTGGGATTACAGACACCGCTTCACCCACTCATTTATTCATGACATGGTGCCTCTCCCACATGGGTTAGCTTTCATTCATTATTTATTTCAGTATCCTTCTACTCCCTGATAAAAATCTTTTAGAATAATAGAATTTTATAGCTCAAAGGGATCTAGTCCAACTTCCTTTCTTTATAGATGAGGAAACTAAGACTCTGGCTAAGTGACTTTCCAGACTAACTTCGTTTCCTTTTTGATAGGATTGCATGATAGGGGATGCTGTAAGAACATATCTTGAGTTCAGGAAAGCACATTGTCAGAGCCTCTCATGATATCTGTGGACAACATGAGGAAATGTGATCTGGGAGATAGTACAGGCAGATGGATTTATAGCCGATTGAATTCTTCTGCCCAAAGAGTGCTTTGTTGTCAATCTGGGCCTGATCATTTGAACCCGTAAATTGAAAGGTAATAGGAGTACCTGTAAATTCTATACCTTAGTTTAATGAAATCAGCTGAATAGGTATAAGACTCAATAGCTTGTAAACCCTAGTTGAATTAGTAAGAGTAAGATCTCCGGAATAAGGAAGTTAACATTCTTTGCATTTTGGGGCTCAAATTTGCAGTGTTTTTTCAGTTCTGAACACATTTAAGAAGGATATGGGCAAACTAGATGCATCCAGAGGCTCTGAGGGTCATGAGGATGGGATGATGCCAGAAACCATCTCACGTGGGGAATGCTTGCGGAACTGGAGAAGTAAAAACTAAGTGAAAATGTGATCCTAGGCTTCACATATTTGAGAGGTTTCTGTCTGCACGATCCCTCCCTTCATATCGCTTTCTTAAATAATAGCTTCATTCAAATATCTGTATTGGTTTAAAGTTTACTCGTAAATCTTTGTGCATAACTCAAATACAAATGTTGTAAAATATTTTGAAGTAGAAGCCTATAATCAGACAGGTCGTTTTCATGAGGCAGACTAAGTGGTATGTCCATTATAAAAGAAGCTCAATAGCTGAGTTTTAAAATAGTGATTAAATTGTGCCACATTCACAATAGTGATACACATAGTATTTCTCTCAGCTCAAGATGTGTTAACATTTTTTACTTCAAATCCAGTTATAAAATGCTCTTTTCTCACATAGAAAAAGTTATATTGGTAGACAGATATACCACTTTTGAGACTAAAGTAAGAATGTTTTGTCCTGTTCTTATTTATCCTATGAAATTAATGTTTCCCAAACATTTGGGAGGTAGGATTGGGCCTGGCATGGAGAGTGCTGGTAGGCCATTTGCAGAGAGGTGGTTAGAAGTGTGATTTATTTTTTAAGCGAGGTGGGGTGGAGATGAAGAGGCAGGAGAAAGAGAAGCATCAACTCGGAGTTGTTTTACTGATTGCTTCTCATCTGTACCTTGACCAGGGGGGACTCCAGCTAAGCCTGTGACCCTTTGCTCAAGCCAGGACCTTGGGTTCAAGCCAATGACTTTGGGCTTCAAGGCAGTGATCTTTGGGCTCAAGTCAGCAACTTCAGGGTTTCAAATCTGGGACCTCAATGTCCCAGGCAGGGGTTGTCAAACTTTTTATAAAAACCGCCCATTTTTGCAGTGCTGGTCAACCTGGTCCCTACGGTGCAACCAAACAGCGCTGCGATTGGCCCATCATGAAAGCTGGAACGCCCACTAGTGGGCGGTAGGGACCAGGTCGACCAGCACTGCAAAAATGGGCGGTTTTTATAAAAAGTTTGACGACCCCTGGATGCACTTGCAATCACTGGTCAGGCCATGATAAAATGTTTTATAAAATATTTGCCCCATTAAATTGTATTAAACTTTACTTATCTTTATAGTTTGTATTTAACTAATTTAAAAAAGATGTTAATATGTTTATATTCATTTCATATTCTGCTAGAGCAAATTACTGTAAATTTAGTGGCCTAAAGCGAAACAAATTTAGTACTTTATAGTTATGGAGGTTGGAAGTCCAAAATAGATTTTACTAGTCTGTCTAAAAATTGGGGTGTTGGCAGGGCTGTATACCTTCTGGAGGATCAAGGGAGAATCTGTTACCTTACCTTTTCCAACTTCTAGAGGCTACTTGTATTCCTTGTATTGTGGCCCCTTCCTCCATTCAAATTCAGCAATGTGTAGTCAAGTCTTTTCCTGCTTGAAACCTGTCTTCCTCTTTCACTTATAAGAACTCACGTGATTACACTGGACTTTCCTTGATAATTCAGGATAATCTCTCCATCTCAAAATCCTTAATTTATATGCAAAGTTCCTCTTGCCATGTAAGGTAACACCTTCACAGGTGTTTGGGGATTGGATATGAACAATTTAGGGATCATTATTCTGCCCCAAAATTTACTTGTTTCTGAACTAAACTTTATGTAGTATATCTAATAACAGAAACTATAGTTCATTTTTAGTTCTAGAAGTGAGAACTAGGATTGGTTGGATGTTTAAAAATTACATGTAGAATGTTTTTCTCCAAATAGAGGGAGAATTGTTCAATAATGAAAGCCATTTAAAGGAGAGTGGTTTTCATAAGTTTGACGTTATAATCTTCTTTCAGGAGCTCATAGACCTATCTGTCTGTCTGTCTGTCTATCTTATCTATCTATCCATTCATCCATTCATCTATCCATCTATCTATCATCTAGAGGGCTTGATAGATTGATATCCTTAAATATTAGCCCATGTGCTTGTGGGGACTGGCAAGTCTGAAACTTGCAGAGCAGGCCAGTAAGTTGGAGACTCAGAAAGAGTTGATGTTATAGCCTTGATTCCAAAATCTGCAGGCTGGACACTCAGGCAGGGCTTCTATGTTGTAGTCTTGAGACTGAGTTGATTTTTGTTGGGAAACATCAATCTTTGCTCTTAGTGTTTTTAATTTGTTAGACCAGTGGTTCTCAAACGTTTTAAAGTTGGGGTGTATTTAAAATCCTATAAATAATTGTAGGAACACTATATACAAATTTCTGAGAAATATGTTATAATAATTAAGTCAAATATTAAAGAAAAAATATAAAGTCCAAGCATGCTTTTATGGTAATTAAACAAAGTAAATATGACAAAATTAAATTTATTCTGACATTAAAAAACATTTTTATGTTATGTTTTTTGTTATGCTTTTTAGAATTCATAAAAAAGAGGGGTTAGAAGATTAAAAAAAGACAAAAAAATTATCTTTTTTTATATATAGATCATTCTTAGTAAGATTTAATAAATTTGGCAGGTCCCAGCACAAATGTGTTAAGTTTTTTCATTCTTGTGTTTATGAGAAACATGAGCCTGATGTGTCCTAGTGATTTCTTCAATATTTGGGCATATATCTGAAAGGCAAACTCTCATTTCCTCATCAATACATTGAAGAATTCCTCTCTTTTTACTCTTAATTGTGTTGAGTGCAGAAAACCCCCACCATACATATTATCTTGATTTTACACCAAACAAAGGATAGAAAAAACTTGCCTCCAGTCTTTCCAGGGAACATGGGGGGTAGTGTAAACAATCCAGCACCACAGCTTAAAAGCCTTTTGCAACCTAATCAGGCAAGTGAGGTGGGGGGTTGGGCAGACTGTCAGCTTACAGACAATTCCCCATACTTCTGTCCCCCAAAAATCTAAACTCCAAAAACCCTGTTGGATTTTATTTCTCTGGAATACCATAGGGCGCACTGGGAAATCTTCTAGGGCGCACCAGTGCACCCTGGTGCACACTTTGAGAACCACTGGATTAGATGAACACTAACATTTTGATGGTTAATAGCCTTTACTCAAAATGTACTGATATAAGTGTTACATCTAAAAAATACTTTGTGGCTTCTTTATACCACTGTACTCTTCCTTCCCTTGCTCCCTCTCTCCCTTACCCTTCTGACCCTTCTTTCCTTCCTCCCTCCCTCCCTCCCTTCTACCTATCCTTTCCTTCCTTCTTTTTTGCCTCTCTTCTTTCCTCCCTCCCTTCCTTCCTGCCTTCCTACCTTCCTACTTCCTCCCTTCTTCCCTTCCTATACTCTATTTAGTTCCCACTGTTTTACTGCCCCTTCATTCTTTTCATGAAGTGCAATATAATAATATAATTTTTCCCATATCCTGTTTGATGTTTACTTTTAGATTTACTTAACAGTTTTGAATTCACTGTGGAGCTCCTTATACTAAATTCACCAAATATACTCAGTACTTTGTTCAGTAGCTAAAACTTTTAGCCAGCTGCTTTTATGTAATAATTTTTAAAACTATTTTTAAATATATTAGGTGATTTTTCTCCAACATTATTGTTACCTGATGGTATAAATAAGAACCTTAAAATAGGTTATTCAGAAAAACATAAGCATTAAAGGGAAATATCTGAATTCATTTTTACCCTCTTTGTTACTATATCTGAATTTCTCCACTTCTTCCACAATTTGTTTTTTTCTACTCACGGGAAAGTCTACTTTCACAAAGTCTACTCTAGTGAGGAAGAATATCTAGAAAATTGCTTTTGATAAACGAAATAAATGGAAGCAGAGTAAAAGATGGAGCAGTCAGACTGATCAGACTGATGGTTGGGAGCTGCGTAACAGAGGCGAACGGATTGAGGAGTACAGATTGGTGGTTACAGAATAGTCACGGGATGTCAAGTTCACACAGGGAATGTAGTCAGTAACAGTGTGATAACTATGTATGGTGCCAGGTGGGTATATGAAATATTAGGGGGGTGCACTTTGTAAAGTACAATTGTCTAACTATTATACTGTATGCCTAAAACTAATACAAAATAAAAGTGAATGTAAACTGTAATTGAAAAATAAATAAAGAAGAAATTGCTTTTGATTATATTTTTCTATGCTAACTTAAGAAGTAATTAAAATTTGAAATGGTAATGAATCATTCAGATTAATTCACAGGTTCCTTCTATTGTTAAGTCTTATTCTAAATTAGTACAAGTTTTATCTCTTTTCTACATGCTGTTTTAAGTTTTAGAAAATAAACAAGAATCCTTTTTTTTTAAATTGTTAAACTAACAATTGTAAACTTTTACAAATAAATGAAATAGTATAGCTCATTAATGGGCCAGGAACCTAGAGGCCAGAATTTTCCTCCTGCTATTTATTAGTATCATTCTGCTTTCTGATCTGTTAAGTAAGATACTGGACTAGAGAGTCTAAGACCACTGCTGGCTATGATGTTAGTGATTGTGACTCCATGAGACAGCCATATGGGGAGAATTAATAAGGGAATATTCTTAGAGTAGATGAAAATAAACATTTATGGTTGGAAATGCAGAAGGAAGAAATTTAGAGAAGGAAAGCATGAATAAAATATGTTCAAGTTTTATTCCATTTGAAGTCATTTTATGTTTACTTGTATACTTTTGTATACATCTCATTTAATTTTCTTTGTGAACTAGGCAAGGCCGCTATTATTATTTCCATTTTGGAGGCAAGGGTTCTGAGGTCTGATGAGGTCATTCTGTTTCTCTGCATGGTACAAGTTTTGGATTAAAACTCATAGAATAACCGAGTATTAGGTTTTGATACTCATTTGGTCCAACTACCATCTTGTCCTATGTTCTTTCTACTACACTACCTTCTGTGTTTTGAACAGTTAATTTTCAATTTTCATGTTAGACAAACATGTCAAATAAGTAGTTGATGTTTTACCTTTTCCTTACTCCTTGGTTTGTGTAAAGTTATAGATTTAGAAATATAGATAATTGCATAATTCAGATTATGACCTTTTAAACCAGGGATTGGGAACCTATGGCTCACGAGCCAGATGTGGCTCTTTTGATGGCTGTATCTGGCTCGCAGGCAGATCTTTAATAAAAAAAGTCATAATGTTAAAAATATAAAACATTCTCATGTATTACAATCCATTCATTTCCTACTGTTCATGTTCATGGTTGCGGGTGGCTGGAGCCAATCACAGCTGTCCTTCAGGACAACACCAAATTTTTATTGGATAATGCCTAACGTAATGGGTCGTATGGCTCTACGGAATTCATTTTAAAATATGTGGCATTCATGGCTCTCTCAGCCAAAAAGGTTCCCGACCCTGTTTTAAAGCTACAGATAAATAGTATCTTTAGATTAACTTGGAAAGGTTTTAGACTATAAGCATGTTTTACTTAATTAGATCTTTTAAATGTGGAGAATTTTATGTGAATACAGACATTTTAAATACTTTTTTTGGTGTGTGACAGAGAGAGAGACAGAGGGACAGATAGGGACAGACAGGTAGGAAGGGAGATGAGAAGCGTCAATTCTTCGTTGCGGCTCCTTAGTCTCCTTAGTTGTTCATTGATTGCTTTCTCATATGTGCCTTGACTGGGGGTCCTAAAGCAGAGCAAATGACTCCTTGCTTAAGCCAGCGACCTTGGGCTTCAAGCCAGTGACCATGGGTCATGTCTGTGATCCCACACTCAGGTCAGTAACCCTGAGCTCAAGCCAGTGACCTTGGGGTTTCATATCTGGGTCCTCTGCATCCAGTCCGATGCTCTATCTACTTTGCCACTGCCTGGTCAGGTTAAATACTATTGTTTTAATAATGGAAATTATTTCAGAAGGTCTACATTTGCCTCAAAGTAAGACCTAGCAAATTTTGAAGGTTATAAACTAACTTTTACAAATAAGTCAGATATTATAGCTCATGACTATGTCATCCATTCTTTCCTAGAGCATGAAAGGGAAAAGCAAAAGCAGTCATGATTTGCTTAAGGATGATCCACATCTCAGTTCTGTTCCAGTTGTTGAAAGGTTAGTATGGTGCTAGTGTGATTGTAAATTCTTATTTTCTGGTTCAGATAATTTATAACTTCCTTTGTGAGTAAACAGTCATTTCTCATATGTCAAATGTTTTCAACCCACCCAAAAAGCTAAAGCATTTTAATAATAGAGATAGTAGAGCTTCGGGCGTGGTAGAGAGAAGCACTGTGGCCATTTTCACTCTTCTTGGTATCTGCTTCAGTTGAACTAATTACATTTAGTATTAATTGTTAAACTTTTAAATCTTGGGATAATTTTAAGATGAGGAAACTGTTTGCTTTAATAGTTTTATGTTTAATTCAAAGTTTCTTTGCTAACTTTTTACTTGAAGCATTTTTGTCTCAGTTGGTGTGATGGGTAAACAAATCAGAGTTGAAGGATTTTGTGAAAAGGTTGCCACATTTTAAGCCAGTCATTGAGTATTATTTCTTACATATTTCAGGAGTTAATAGAAAATTGTCTTCCTTTGTTGCTTCTCTTTGAGAAGGGAAATATCTTGTTGTTATATAAACTACACATGATATGTTGGGCCAGTGTCTCAAAGGGGGACTGAAATACTATTCAAAATTTAGTTCACTTTCAAAAATTCTATTTAAAAATAGTCTTTTTTAATATCATTGTATTTGAAGGATTTGGTTTCATGAACCATAATATGTCAAACCAATGGAAGAAATTGTTTTCTGCAACCTTTGTTCATAAAAATAACATTGTTGATTATTATTTGCATGTTTTTTTCTTTTACTTATATTAGTTTGTGTATGTGCTAATGGAGTGTACTTCTTATTGTTTGTAAAAATGACTCATTTTTAGAATATTTTCATTTACTCTAGAACAGCAGTTCTCAACCTGTGGGTTGCGACCCCGGCAGGGGTCAAATGACTAAAACACAGGGTTGCCTAAAGCCATCGGAAATACATATTTTATTTAAAAATGTATTGTATAATAAATATGTATTTTCCGATGGCTTTAGGCGACCCCTGTGTTTTGGTTGTTCGACCCCTGCCGGGGTCGCGACCCACAGGTTGAGAACTGCTGCTCTAGAATGCCATTCTGAAATTCCTATGTTGAAATAAGTTTTTGAAGTATTAGTACAGCAAAATATTCTAAATTTTGGGGTTATTGAATAGCTCTATTAGTTTCATTTTGAAGCTAAAATTTTTGTTTTTCTTATTTTTTTGTAGTGAAAAAGGTGATGCAGCAGATTTAGATGATGTGAGTATTTTAGTATATATAAGTATATATATAGTTTGAACAATTTACAGAAAATTTAAAAATTTTTATAAAAATTTAAATTGTTTTCCTTGTAATGTAATATATATTACTTTTATAATTATACATATAAAATTTTGAAAAAATGTGAAAGATTGGAAAAAATACATTATTTATTTTGATATTATAACATTTCCTTCCAAGCATGTCTACATGTGCATAGAATCTTATATATGAATTTCTAGCCTACTTTTTCTCCCTATGATATGTAACATTACTTAAATACTCAAAATTCAAATGTCATTGATTTTATTTTTATTATGTTAAAAATTGAAATGTTGATGTGTGGGTACCCTACATGACGTATGGGAAATTGATCAGTCATTTATAGTAGTAGTATTTCTTTTTTTACATATTTCAGAAGATTCTCTTTCATAACTGTAGTGGTTCTTTATTTGTTGTGTTGGCTATTAAAGCTGATAAAACAGAAGGCAGAGTTTCCTTTATATGTATGAGGTCAAGTTTTTCAAGTCATCCATTTGTCACTTTATGTAAAAACCCATTGATCTATGCCTTGTGTGATTCAGCGTATGCAAAATTGTGGCAACAAGGACAGATTGTACCTTATTTAGGAAGTATAAGCTCGTATTCAGGTTTGAGAAGGAGCCTGCCCTATATAAAGAGCAAGGAGGAAGTGTTAAAGGTAGAAGGAACTTCATACACAAAAGGCTCTGAAGCCAGAGAAAGATTGGTGTGCTGCAGGAGCCCAAAGCAGACCTGCATGACCAGAGTGTCATGATAGGAATGAGAGGATGGGGTTAGAGAGGTAGGGTGAAGCCAAATCTTAGAGAGCTTTATAGGCCATTTGAGGAGTTTGAATTTACTTCTAAAAGTAATGAGGAGCAGGGAAAAGGGAATTAGTTAAAAAGGAGACTGCTGTGGTCAACTTTTCATTTTAGAAAGATCACTGTTGGCAATATTATAGAGGACAAATGAGAAGAAATAGACTGGAATCAAGGAGACCTTTTGGGAAGTTATCACAAGAGGACAGTTTGATATAAGACCACAGCTGTGAGAGGGAAGGAGACTTGAAAAATATAGTTTAAGGGGTGACTGATACCATCCTATGAGGTTAGGGAGAAGGACGAGTCTAGGACAAGCACAAGGTTTCTGATTTAGACTATTTGTTAGGTGGGTGTAAAAGAAAGAATAGGCTTGAGATAGGGAGAAAAATAAAAAATAATGTGGTTAGTTTTGTACATTTTGAGATTCACAGTATTTGGAGACATCTGTGTAACAATAATGTGGGTCTGGGAGATAGGATCAAGGCCTGATATGTAAAAGTACAGATGTGCTCTTATGGTCTTGTCGGGGGTGAGGTCACCTAAGGACAGTGTGTCATCTCTAACCTGTTTTATGTCCCAGATCCTCTGCAATTGCTTGTACTGTAGACCTTCCCAGGAAATATACCACATCCACAAACAAAAATTTATGAGTTTTCAGGGAATTATTTTAGATCTTCTGAGGACTAAGTGTGGAAGTTCTTGGTCAGTGGTTATCACCTTTTCACAATTTCTATTCCTAGAGACTTGGTTTGGAAAGATTGGGATGAAGGCTAGAATGTCATATTTCTTTTTCACAAGCAACCCATGTTACACAGTCTAAAGCCAGACTTTGAGGACCATTGTTCTGAAGGTCTACAACCTCAAGTTAAGAACCTTGTCCCACCATGACTCAGTTGATCAAAGAAACACAAGAGAAAATGATCCACTTGAAGTAGCATCTTTCTTCTTTGCCCCTTCTTCCCTCCCTTCCTTCCTCCTCCTTTCTCCATTCTGTAAGTTGAAGATAAAACAGTAAGCCAAATAGTCCAGAATCTTAGCCCTCATGAAGTTCATCCTCTAATTATGGGAGAGATATAATAAACACATAACTAATTAAAATGTATAGTATGTCAGATGGGTGATAAATGCTTTGGGGAAAATAAAAGGGAAGGAGAATAGGTTACTGCAGGTGGGTGGGTGGTTCTGCCATTTTAATAGACTGATCAAGATGAGCAACACTGAGGGGGTGACATTTGAGCAGAGATCTAAAGCACGCATGCAGATGTATGGAGCAAGACTGTTTCAGGCTGGAGAGAACAGCAGCTCCAAAGTTGGCTAGTGTTGCTGGGATGGAGTTGTAGGAGATCATGTCAGGGAGGCACAGATTGCGTAAGGTCTGGAGTGAGTTAGGGGACCCATTGGAGAGATCTGAAAGGAGTAATTGCTATGACTGAAGTTACAGAAAGAAATCTCAGCTGTCCTACTTCCACCTCTTCTACTTGGAATAATCCCTGGTTGAGGTCAGTATGCTGGTGACATAGTAGCACAGTCTGCTGCACAGATGGGCTGAGTGTGAAGTGAGCAGACAACTCAGACTGGGGTATCTACATTTACGTTGTTCACCTAGAGCAGACCCCAGGTTATTTTCACCTGGGGCAGATTCGTTAGCCCCTTAATAATTCAAAACAAATCAATAAAAGCCAAGTCTGGCCTAGAATGCAATGAGGAGAGTCTGAGAATGCAATGAAGAAGTGAAAGGGGAAATGGAACGCCTAGCAAATACTCTTTTCAATTTCTACAGGATGGAGAATTTGAAAGTGCAGACTATGATGAAAATATTGATGGTGATGAGAAGAACCTGTTGAAAGAAAGAATTGCAAAAAAATTAAAAAAAGACCCAAACATAAATGTCAAATCAGCTGGAGAGGGAGAAATGGAGAAGAAATCAGTTAGCCGCAGGTGAGTCAGTTATTGTGCTTCTAGGTATCAGAGTATTTGTCTTTTTATACTTTATTTTAAATTAAGATTGAGTCCTCTATTCAACTTAAATGTTAAAATATTATTTTCATAATGTTTGAGATATCTATTACCTAGATGTGGAAAGTTATGCTTGTAATATCAATGAGAGCAGTAGAGTAATTGTGTAGAATGAAAGGAGATGTTTTCAGATTTGGGCGAGTACAGTTTGTTGAAGCTGGTTATTAAATGTGTGGACATGAAAGCATTCTTATAACCTTTTCAAGTCTGGTTTATGCTGTATACTGATCTCAATGGCATCTTAAAAGAAATTTCAGCAAATGTCTGATGATAAAGAGTTGATGAATTTTGTGACTCAACATTTTATTTCCCTAAAATACAACTTAAATGAAAAAACTCTCCTTTGTTATTTTATTATTACAACTTTATGGCATATATTTTCAGTAATATTGCTTTTAAAAGTAATAATATTTCTTTTCTTTGGATGGCCTACATTTGGGGATAAAATAGATGAAACTTCATATAAAAAACATTATGTTTTTTGTTACATTTCTCAACCTCATATAGGAAACTTAAAAAGTATTCCTTAATGTTTTCCCTTGTGAAAGCAGAAAAGGAATTCCTAGAAATTTCCACTAATGGTATAAGCTTTTGCTTTCAGAAATTGTACTTAGAAGTTACCTTAAACATCTTTTTTTTTTCCAGTAACAGTTTTCTGTTAACTGACCACTGTTGAGTAAGTTAATGTATTAGATTAACTTTGGGCCACTATTAACTGAAGATTTTGGCAATTATGAATATGCTTATATACAGTGGAGGTGATGAGAGGCTTTTAGTCAAATCATGAATATAATCAAGTATACTTTTTTCTCTCACTCTAGACAAGTGTTTTCTGATTTTTAAGAACTATGAATTAGGTTTATAACATGACAAAAAATACAGTTTTAATTTTAACAAATGAACCAAATATTTGTTGTTCAAATGTTTCCTTAAATCCTCAACTTGATCTTGTTGACCTTAATACAATTTCAAGTACTTATATACCCTGTAATTAATAGAACTTATAATTTAGCAAAGATGAAGTTTCTATGAGAACTAAAGAAAGCTTATTTGGCAAAATTGGCCTTAATAAACACCAAACATCTATTTGCAAATGTTCTCTTTCCCAAAATTCACATTATCTTCTCTCCCTCCTTCAGCCTACTTACAAAGAGACATAAAGAAAAATGAGATCAGGAAAAAGTACAGATATCTAAGGGAAGAGTTTTTCATTCATGTTTATAAATTTTCAGAATTATTCATGACCACTCATTTTAAGTACAAAAATTTCTAAAATCATTAATGCTTTTGGTTAGTTATATTAGCTTCACTATAGTTTGTCTCAAGTTAGTTTTATGTTAAAATAAAAATTCTCTAAGAGTCTTAAAAAAATTATAATGTGGTAAAAAGGATAATTATATTTAAAGGAAGATCACTGCTCAGTCTAAGTTGAATTATAATGGAAATAGCTGCCAGCCAAATGGGATGTCGGTGTGAAATCATTTTCATTTAAAATTCAGTGCTCTTGCTATATATGCCAACTTTTCATCTGGATGTGTTTGAAGTACTTTATTATCTTTGCTCATTTTCTTATTTGAGCTGGAGGGATCAGGAGCTAGACTAGCCTACCAGGCCTTTAGGCAAGGAGCCATTCAAAGTATATTTTACTGAAAATTTTTGATGTTGCTTTTATTGGTAAAGAAGTGTGTGGAATCTGTTAAAGCTGTTTATCAGTTTGGATGTTAAACGTACAAGCAGGTTTGTTGAGTGCTTAATATTGAAGCTAGGGAATGGTATTTACCAATATAATTTTGAACAAATTTACATAGAGTAGAATCTTTCCCTGATAATGTATTCTCAGCAATGCCTCTAGTTGTTCCATTGAAAAGTACTTAGGGTTTAGGAGAAATAAATCCAAAGGTCTTCCTACCTTTCCTTTCTTTTTCATTATATTTATCTGACGTCTTTAGGATATTGGTCCCTTGCCTCCTCCCTTTTCTAAATGTATCAGTCTCAGTTTGTTTCTCAGCCCACCTCCTGTAAGCCTATAGTTTGACTGCTGGATGTTGATGAGCAAAATCACATAGCCAAGGACAAGCCCAGTCTTTGCTGTGTCTGCACTGCTTCTTTACCTGCATCCCACGGTGCTCATGCAGACCGGTCTCACTGCAGACCCGTCTCACTGCAGACCCGTCCCACCGCAGACCCGTCTCACCGCAGACCCATCTCACTGAGACCTGTCTCACCGCAGACCCGTCTCACCGCAGACCCGTCTCACTGAGACCCGTCTCACCGCAGACCCGTCTCACTGAGACCCGTCCCACCGCAGACCCGTCCCACCGCAGACCCGTCTCACCGCAGAACCGTCTCACTGCAGACCCGTCTCACTGCAGACCCGTTCCACCGCAGACCCATCTCACTGCAGACCCATCTCACTGCAGACCCGTCTCACTGCAGACCCGTCTCACTGCAGACCCGTTCCACCGCAGACCCGTCTCACTGCAGACCCATCTCGCGCACACCAGGTCGCCTGGCTTTCTGTTCTGTGAACTAGGAGTGACTTTTTCAACTCTTCTCTTTTCTCCTTAAAACCCTTACACTTTCAGACCAATTCTTATTTTTATCCAGCACTTGAAAGGCAGAGGAATCCCTCTATCCTTTCAAAATGATTCCATCCTCTTTCCTTTGTCTCTAGTTTTCTCTCTTCACTGGTTCTTTTCCTTCAGCTTATGATTAAACATCTCCCGCATTCAGGGGTAAAAAAACAACACTCTTTTATTTCCTGTCCCCACCTCCTTACTTTATATTTATTTCTAAATATACAGCATTGAGCTTTCCCCTCATCACTCCACTGGAACTGCCGCCAGTAAGGCCATCTCATGACAAACATAATGGCTGCGCTCCAATTTTTGTTTTTCTTGGTGTCTGTGCTGCGGAATTTGGCTTTTTTTAAAATCTGTCCTCTTAAAACCCATCTTCCTCAAGAACCTGACTCTTAAAATGTGACCTGTGGACTAAGAGCATTAGTATCACTTGGGAACTTTTTTTAGAAATGCTGGGTGTCAGGCCCCACCCCACACCTTCTGAATGAGAATCTGCATGTTAACAATCCTCAGGTGATTTACACGTGTATTAAAGTCTGGGAGGCACTCCTCTGAAATACTATTTTTTTATTCCCAATGCTGCTGGACTAGTTCAAATTTAGACAATCTTAACTCCAAAGTCAGCAATTTGGTGGCACCTTTCCTGACTCCCCAGGGCATTCTGATTGCACCTTTCTTGCACTTCTGTGATAGTTAGTATGACATTACGTTATAATTTTTTTCTTTGCTTATACAGTAGCTTTCTTGAAGGCAGAGATTGTGTCCATTTATGTTTGTTATCTCTATAGTCAAATACCATAGATACCTAAATATTTGTATAATAAATTAAGGAACAAAAAAATGAGTGAATCCTTTACTGACAAATCACTTTCTCCTCCAGATCTTGTAAGTAACTCGCATGTCTTTGTCACATGGGGTTTATTGGTTTGCCTATCCTTTGCCGAGACTCAGCTTCCCTTGTGGCTGTGTCTTATTTATCTTTACATCCTCTGAGTCTAGTATAGTATGCATATAGTTATGGTCATAAAAGGATGTGTAATGAATGGATGAATAAGTGAATGAATACAGTTGTGTTTCATTAGAGGAGTGGTTTTCACTTTCGTCTGTACATGAGATTCACTAGATTTCTTTCCCGACTGCACATTAGATTCTTTTTTATTTATTTATTTTTATTTTTATTTTTTTTCATTTTTCTGAAGCTGGAAACAGAGAGAGACAGTCAGACAGACTCCCGCATGCGCCCGACCAGGATCCACCCGGCACGCCCACCAGGGGCGACGCTCTGCCCACCAGGGGGCGATGCTCTGCCCATCCTGGGCATCGCCATGTTGTGACCAGAGCCACTCCAGCGCCTGAGGCAGAGGCCACAGAGCCATGCCCAGCGCCTGGGCCATCTTTGTTCCAATGGAGCCTCGGCTGCGGGAGGGGAAGAGAGAGACAGAGAGGAAAGCGTGGCGGAGGGGTGGAAAAGCAAATGGGCGCTTCTCCTGTGTGCCCTGGCTGGGAATCGAACCCGGATCCTCCGCACGCTAGGCCGACGCTCTACCGCTGAGCCAACCGGCCAGGGCCAGATTCTTATTAGGTTCACAGTAGATGCCTGGGCCTTATCCCACAGATTCTGAATCATGTGATCTGCAGTGATGCCTGGGCAAATCCTTTTTTTACCTTTTAACATTTAATTGAAGTAGTATATACATACGGAATATATCTGTATAAACTATGTTTCATAGTGCATATACAGTGTGTCCGTAAAGTCATGGTGCACTTTTGACCAAACACAGGAAAGCAACAAAAGATGATAGAAATGTGAAATCTGCACCAAGTAAAAGGAAAACTCTCCCAGTTTTATACCTATTCAGTGTAGTTCGATGTGGGCTCATGCACAGATTTTTTAGGGCTCCTTATGTGTCTATCCTGTATAGCCTCTACAGACTCGTCACTGACTAATGACCTACCAGAACGGGGTTTCTCCACCAAACTGCCGGTTTCTTTCAACTACTTATCCTACTGAGTAATGTTATTCCTATGTGGTGTTGCTTCATTATAAATGCTGATATTCACGTTGCACTTTGGTCACGGATTTGAATTTAGCGAGCCACAGAATACGCTACACTTTCCCCTGTACCGTCCACATCTCGACTGGCATGGCCATAGGCTGCTCCACTGTATACACGGTGTTACGTCATCATCTGCACATGCGCACATGCTGCCACATCATCCTACGGAAACTGGGAGGGTTTTTTTTTATTTGGTGCAGATTTCACATTTCTGTCGTCTTTTGTTGCTTTCCTGTGACCAGTCAAAAGTGCACCATGACTTTACGGACACACTGTATTTTAATTGTATAGCTTGCTGATTTTTACAAACCAAATACACCTGTAACCTATCATTCAGACCAGGAAATAAATTGCCATCACCTAGAAGTCTCCCACTTGCCCCATCCTGGTTACTCCTCCCTCTCATCGCATAATAGTAACCACTTTTCTAACTTCTAAAGACATATATCAATTTATGGCAATAATACTTTTTAAAAGCGCTCCAGATAGTCTACACCAGTGGTCCCCAACCCCCAGGCCGTGGACCGGTAATGGTCCTTGGGCCATTTGGTACCGGTCCACAGAGAAAGAATAAATAACTTACATTATTTCCGTTTTATTTATATTTAAGTGTGAATGATGTTTTATTTTTAAAAAATGACCAGATTCCCTTTGTTACATCCATCTAAGACTCACTCTTGACGCTTGTCTCGGTCACGTGATACATTTATTCATCCCACCCTAAAGGCCGGTCCATGAAAATATTTTCTGACATTAAACTGGTCTGTGGCCCAAAAAAGGTTGGGGACCACTGGTCTACACCACATCTAAGGTTAAGACCCCTACCAAACATACACTTCCTTGATTACTTCTGGGGTATAGAATAACATAAAAGTGGATTTAAAAAATTCTAGTGTCACCTCAGGGTTTGTTATTTTTTTGCAATCTACTAGGGATAAAACATATCATGTAAAGTTAGTTTCAATATTTGAAAAAGAGAAGGGTCAGTATAGTGGAAATCAAGTAATTTTATTTTAAAGATTTTATTCATTGAAATTTTTTCTTTTTAAGAGAATGCAGAGAGAGAGAAAGGCAGGTGGGTAGGGAGGGAAGCAGGGGTAGAATAGTTGCTTCTCATATGTGCCCCAAACTGGGGACCTCAGCATTCCAGGTCAATGCTCTACCCACTGTGCCACCACAGGTCAGGTGGAAATCAAGTAATTTTAGAAGAAGGAAAATGTGATATTTGAGTATTTCTAATGTTTTTTAAAGATGTGTGCTGATAAAGATTTAAGTCAGTGTCTTTAATCCTTTTCTGAACATTTGGATTGCCTGACAACAGGTGGCTTCCCACATGAACAAATTAATCAGAATATTTGGTGTGGGACCATACAAGTTTTAAAAAGAACACAAGTTATTCTGTTGTGCACTCAAAGTTAATTGAAAGTTTAGGGTAGTTGGAGTTTGTCTTTTGAAACGTCCTATTTTAAATCTTACTGTAAAGAATCCTTTTCCTGCCTGTAGGTGGAGCTCAGCTGCTGCAAGTAATCGTGTAAACCAAACTGAGTTGTCCGCCCTGCTTGCTTTTAGCATCTGTGTATTGATTCATAATAAGTGGCCAGTGAAATCAGATGTAACAGGTGACCAGGTAGTCAGAAATCAATGGTTTGTTGTGATGATTGCAATCATTACAGAAATTCTCTTTGTGTAATTTCTGTCATTGATAATTTTAAATACTCGCCTTAGTTATTTCACCAAATTGAAATATAAATAAAAGAAATCTTGACACATACTATAAAATCTCAATTATTAAAGATTTGATAGTAATCATTCAAGGTTAATTTGAACGGTATTAGGTTTGGTGTTGAGACAGTGACTGTGAGCCTGACCAGGCGGTGGCACAGTGGATAGAGCGTTGGACTGGGATGTGGAGAACCCAGGTTCGAGCCCCTGAGGTCGCCAGCTTGAGCGCAGGCTCATCTGGCTTGAGCAAAAAGCTCACCAGCTTGGACCCAAGGTCGCTGGCTTGAGCAAGGAGTTACTCGGTCTGCTGTAGCTCCACGGTCAAGGCACATATGAGAAAGTAATCAGTGAACACCTAAGGTGTCACAACGAAAAACTGATAATTGATGCTTCTCATATCTCTCTGTTCCTGTCTGTCTGTCCCTATCTATCCCTCTCTCTGACTCTCTCTCTGTCCATGTTAAAAAAAAGAAAAAAAAAGAACAGTGACTGCGACACGATTCCTTTTTCATAAACCAACTCTCTTATATGGTAAAGTTAAGTAGAATTTGTATTTTACTCATGGACTGTATTACACTGACTGAATATGAAATATCTTACTAAAAGGATAGCACCAGGAATTTAGATATTGAATCTTGCAGATGAGGTTGAAGACCTAATGATTTGGCTTGAACTTTAAATGATGAGGCAAGGGATACGAGTCATGCATGCCTCCTGAGGTCTTGGTGGGCACCAGCGGAGCTGTTGATAATTTTAGTCTCTCGCATCTCCCTTTGTTAGATCTTTCTATGGAACTTTGAATAAATTTTTACCCGGTATTTCTAGCCTTTTTAAAAATATTAACAATCTTTCTCTTAGCCTTCAAGAATTTTTGAGTTTTAATATACTTTTATCCTGGTTTCTCCTACTTAATGATTAAATTTAGGAAGTGCATAGTTGTCTTTGTATGTAAACTTTGTTTGCTTTAGAAAATTCAAAAAGAGAACACAATATTTAAATTTCAAAAAATTTAAATACAGTCGACATTTTAAAGTGATAGTAGAAATTTTAAAAGACTACAGTAACAAAGATTGAAATCCATTGACATACAATAACCCTATTAAACAATTAGAGGCATCATCACTAATAAGAAGTGCCCCCCTTCATCAGTCAAAATGTTGACCAGTTAGAGCACATCTGCTTTCTTTCACTTTTTCGCCTTAGGATGCTGTATTTAAGCAAATGGTAAAAGGGAATAAAGAAAAGAAACACAAGGTCTATATGCTGGGTAATTGATCTCTGAAGAATTCTTTTTTTTGACATGGAGGAGTGGTGATCCAAATATTGTATTTTCAAGAAATACTTGGGTTTAACAGTAGATATGAAGCTTTGGAGCAGTCTTAATTTTAATGAAGCTTACATTTGCTAGAACTTGGTTTTCAGTTTTTATATGTTCTTTCCTGACCATTCTGTTCTCAAATACGCATGCCTCCTGAGGCCTGGGTGAGCACCAGAGGACCTGTTGCTAGTTTGAGTCTCTCACATCTCCCTTTGTTAGGATTTTTTATGGGATATATGTTATTCAAAGATATGTTACTCTTGTTGCGAGTCACTGCTGGAAGTGCTATGTGCCAGACACTGTCAGGTTCCAGGAACAGGACGATCAAGTAGAAATGGTTTCTGTCTGCAAACTTGCATAAGATAATGCAAGAGTAAGAATTAATAAACACTTAACTACAATTCAGTACAGAAGTGCTCTAATAGAAGTGTATGCAAAGAATTATGGAATCTAAGTAAGCAATATATATTTCAAGAAAAGTTCAAAATACCTGTACCAGGTTAAAATAGGGTTGAAAATAAAATTGCCTTTTTTGTAGGTCAAGGGCAGTCAAATATCAACTATTTTATACGTTTTATCCTAATGCTAGTAAGATAAAACCTATTTTTGGAGCTATTATTTAAAAGAAATAAAACTTAACATCAAATTCAATCCTTTAAATTAATCTCCAGTGTAGATTAGATGATTATTTTATTGACTTTAACTATTATGTGTAAAATTTTGGAATAGTAGCAATTATAATATAAATCATACCATCATTTGGAATTTCTGTCAAGGTTCCATTTTTCTTTTGTTTGGATCTTTATAGCAGAATTTTGG
Organism: Saccopteryx bilineata; assembly: GCF_036850765.1. Lineage (NCBI taxonomy): Eukaryota > Metazoa > Chordata > Mammalia > Chiroptera > Emballonuridae > Saccopteryx > Saccopteryx bilineata. The sequence continues at coordinate 264,688,763 of NC_089490.1, read as the reverse complement.
ATATTCTGGGCAAAACCATTTCTTGAGCTGTTTAAAATAAAATACCACTTTTAAAATGTCTGGTTAATTCATTGAGAGCCTTAATCTATATCTGAGGAATCACCTTCAAAATAAAACAATTAGCAAAAAATTTCTTTTGAGTTATATACTTCAGAAATATGACAACCCTGCTGTTATTCCAATTAGATTTTGTAGGGCAGATGGGAAGCAGTGAAATGCACATGTGGGGGAGATTCTCCTGTCAAAATGAAAAGAGGGATTTGTATCTCTTCAGAATGTGTTGATTTGTGTTACCCTTGAGAGTTACATTCTATTGATCTCTCAGTATCAGCTGTTTAGGGAATTGTACATTTGAAATGTAGTATTGAGATTATGTGCAGAAAAAAACATTCTCTAAGTGATTCAGCATTTAAGAAAGTGTTCTCTCTACCCTGGAGCATATATAGTCACATTGAGAACTTTGAAATGTTCATTACTTTCCTACTTTCCTTCCTAGTCTTCGTCATGAACTCACATGTAGATTAAATTGGCAAGTTTAGTTTGAGTTAAATGAGGAAGAGAAGCCACCCAAGTTACAAAGTTCTTTGTTTCACACCAAGTTAAAAGCACATGAAATTACACAAGGACCTAACAGAAAATTATAGTTAGTGATTTTATTTTTTCTATTTCTAGCCTTTTTTCTGTCCCCTTTTCCTCTAATTTCAGGGATTTTGCTGCTTTTCAGCTACCACTTTTCTTTTGCACATTTTGAGTTTGTCCTTTGCACAAGGCACTGTGCTTAGTCCTAGGATGCTCAGGTTGGTATCAGTCTTGTGTCTGGTAAAGCATAGAGTATAAGCAAATAAGGGCTGGGAAGTGTTCACAGGTGCTTTGGCCAGCAAATTGTTCTCTTATTCCATGAATATTCATTGTTCTCCTATAGTGTGAACACGTACTTTGCCATATCAGTTTCTCTAATTTAGCCCCCATAACAAATCATAATCTGCATTATGATTTTCATTTTACAGATGAGAAAAACTGGACTTAAGAAGGGTAAGTGACTTGTGAGTGGAAAGCAGCAAAGCCAGTACTTGAACCTGCAATGGTCTTGTAAATGGAAACACAGGCTCGGCTGCCTGCCCCAGTGACAGCCAAACTTGCGAGACAAGTGCAGGTGCAAAAGGAAAGAGGTTTATTCAGGTGCCGTGTCCTGGGAGAATGGAGACTCTCGTCTCAAATACCATCTCCCCTTTCTGCTCAATCTTCCTGTTCTTACAGGGTTAGCGAAGGGATGGCTTTTTTTCCTGTCAACTATCTTGTTAGCTTTTGGTGCTCTTGACCCTCTCATCTTTCTAGCTTTTGGCTGGTTCAGCATGAGAACCTCTGCCTGTATCATCTTGGCCGGTGGGGGAGACTCCCTGGTGTGCCCTAAGTCTGCTCTTACAGTCTGACATGGCTAACGGAGCCTAGAGAGGGCTGGCCGGGGCCAAGTCAGATGTGTCCAGCTGAAGACTTTCACAGGGAATGTTTCTAGGCAAAGTGTAACATCATTTTAGACATACTGCTTTATGTAAGTGTAAATGATGGATTAGAGCAGCAATTTTTATACTTTTTCATTTTATGGCACACATAAACTAATTATGACAATTCTGTGGCACAAAAAATATATTACAGTTTTTGCCAGAATGACAAAAAAACAAATAGGTATAATTTTGATTCATTCACACCAGATGGCTATTGTTGTTATGGCTGTTGTCATTTTTTATTTGACAGTCTAAGGGAAAATAGGTCAGTGCCCCTGACTGAGCAGTCAGGTATTGCATATTTTAAAATTTCTTGTGCACACCGGTGTGCCTCTGGGGCACCCGGGTTGAAAATCGCTGGATGAGAGAAAGGAGGCAGAAGCAGAAAGACAGATGAGTATAGATTATTAGATTAGCCCAAGGGAGAGGTCCGAAGGGTCTGACTAACTAAAGTAGCATCTGTAGGGATGGATTTGTGAGATATTAAGGAGGAACTAATGGGAGGTAGGAGACTTGCAGAGAAGATGTATTCCAGATGACTGCTGGGCTTCTGGTATAGATGACTGGCTGAGTGGTGGTGAGCAGCATTGGGAGGGGAACCCTGGTAGTCATTATAGGTAAGGTTGTGCTATGGTATAAACAATCCTTAAATCTCAGTGGCTTAAAACAACTAATGTTTATTTTTTTGACTCTCACTACATTCTGATGGGATCCATGGGTCTGTTCCATGTCATCTCCATTCAGGGGCCCAGGTGAAGAAGCAGCCTCTTTCTAAGACGGCTGGCAGTGGGGAAAGAATGATGATGGAATCACCTGCTAGCTCTTACAGCTTCTGCTTAGAGGTGGCACACATCACTTTAACATGTAATTGGTCAGAGCAAGTGATAGGGCCGAGCCTGATGTCCATGCAGTGAAGTACACAGCTTTCACAGAGGGGAGCAGTGAATGGTTAGAAACAATAACAGTCTACTATAGTCTCTGTACTTTAACCAGGAATTGTACGAGGTATGTGTGACTATGTAATCAATTTTAATCATCTTCCTGGCAGATAGGACAAAAAGAGATATAATAAAGGCACATTATCTGAAATTTTAAAAGAAGGATATCAATTCCTAATTACATCTGATTTTTTAAAAGTATAAAATTCTAAAGAAAGTTCTATCTTAGAATTATTTTATCTTTACACAAGGAATGGGGAAGAACACAAGGAATATCTTCCACAAGTTTCACAGAAGACACAGAAACACTTCATACACATATAACGTTAAGTTACAACTTTCTTGTTAGATATTTTAAAGGTCCTGTGGTTGTAGGGAATAGAAACCCGTTCAAATTAGCTCAAGTAAAAGGAATTTTATAAAGGAATAGTGCGATTGCATAACATCGGAATAAAGGGATTGCGTACAGGCCTCACGGGAAAGGAAGTTGTCAGAAACATATTTTCTCTCTCTCTCTGACCTCAGACTTCCTGCTATTCTCTGTTCATTTGTTCCATTACCTTTTACAATCTTGTATTTTCTCTGGAGGGCTCTAATCTGTTCCTTTTGTAGTTCAATTCCAGAAGTAAATTGACTTGATTTCTGTTTCTCATATCCAATTCTAGGAGAGAGAATCTTCATGGCTCGGCCTGGGTTAGGTACCCATTTAGTTTTGGTACCAGCGGGGATAATGATAGTGGATGGGAGTTAGAAGCCTGAGGTCTGTGGAGGTGACATAGAAGTCTAGATCTTTCATGAGCTATCCTTCTCTTCTTAGTAATATGAACCCCAACTTTTAGCTGGACTCGTGACTGCTTAGCTAAAAGACATTCACCAGTTTCCTTTGTAGCTCTGTGTGGCCTTGTACCAAATTCTGGCTGAGATGAAACAGAAGTGTGTTGGATTTCAGGCAGTGTTTTTAACAGGCTAGTCCTCCTTCTTCCCTTCCTCCTGCTGCCAGCTGCGCACACAGGCTGGAGCAATGGCTGGCAGAAGGGCGAGGGGGAAGAGCCCAGGTCCTGGAAGACTTGATGGAACCACTATTCCAGCTTGCATTGCCTATCTCTGGACTTTTTCTATGTGACGTAAAATAACCCTCATGTGGTTGAAAACATGTTATTTGGGGTTTCTGGTAAGTGCAGCGGGACCTAAACCTATCTGCTACGGTAAGGCTATTTCTTCCAGGGCCGTGTGTAAGGCAGGTTCTCTCAGGTGGGAATGTGGATAGGGAGGAGAGGAATAGCTGCTATTTCTGACACCTTTCTTAGTTGATTTTCTTGTTCCTGGAAGAAAATCATATTAATTAATAACACCCAATATCTTTATCTTTTTTCTCACTTTTGGCTGAGCAGCTTACTTCTTATTTCAATATGAAAACAGAAGTAGTAAGAGACCTCCTCACTTTTCCACTAGCAAATCCACCTCTGCATCTGCATCTGTATTCTTCTAGCAAAGACAACCCTTTCACTTCATGCTTTGGTCCTCATGCCCTTTCATGTCCTACACATTTAGGCCAGGTACGACCACCTTCCTCTTCCTGCTCACTTTATACCAGGCATCTGTGCTTCTCACAGTCCCATGGACACACCACACTCATACTTCTTTCAGACCTCTGCACTTTGGGTTACCTCGGCCTGAAACTTTCTTCTCTGAGATATTCCTAGTGACCATTCCTTCTCTTCATTCCATTCCTTGCTCAAATATCATCTCATCAGAAAGCCCTTTTCAGACCACACTATTTAAAACAAGAACTATCCAAATGACCAAGACAAATTTTAAAAATGTGTTTGACTTTTACAAAATACACATCCTACTATCCACTCCCCTGAAACAAACAAACAGAATATTTCATTCAGTATGTCTGGCATGTGATTTGCTTATAGGTTTTATAGCCATTGAATTGGTGATGAAAATACACATTAATTAAACATTTCCTGTATATTGGGAACAAAAGTAAATAAGGTTAAAAAGCAAGTTTAGGTCTAGATTATCTCTTTTTCAATACTAGGATCAGTGGTTGCAGAAGACAATGGTCAATCCAGTTTAGGGAGATAAAGTGAGAGGATCCCTTCTCCTAGGCAAAATCAGGTTTTCCAAAAGTTCTACAACTTTTTTTTAAAGATTTTATTTATTCATTTTAGAGAGGAGAGAGAGAGAGAGTGTGAAGGGGGAGGAGCAGGAAGCATCAACTCCCACATGTGCCCCGACCTGGGAAGCCTAGGGTTCCAAACCGGTGACCTCAGCATTCCAGGTCAATGCCCCATCCACTGCACCACCACAGGCCAGGCCAAGTTCTATAACTTTTTAAGAACAACTTTTATAGTGTTTCATCAACATTTATCTTCTCAAGGAGTAGATTTTGTTAGCCTTACTGAATCTTTGCTTTCATTTGTCTTTTAAAAAGTAGACACAATACAAACTATTTATTAATGGTCTACTTTGAAGAGGAATCTCACAGAATTCATTATACTTCTTTCCTGCCTTTTTGCCAGTTTTGATGTTAGCAATGTTTGATCTGATATCTCCTTCATTAGTCTTTATTATTTAGATATCGGTATAGCATGTGTATGAGTTTATTCAATGTATTTTACATTTATATTGATTTCAATGTGTTTACTGTTTAAACGTACTTGAGTGTTGAAACTTATAAGGGATTTCCATTATACTTTGAAGTATATCAGTTGCTTATTAGACTTTTAATATCATTTTATATTTGATTTATTTTTCTACTACTCAATTTTTTTAAACCCTTAATATTTTATATAAGAATGGGTAGGTTTCTGTTCCTACTGAAAAACTTTTCTTATGGTCAAAGGGAGATTCTAACTGGCATCTGAGCTTACATACTGAATCATTTCTTTATAATTTGTATTTTCAGTTTGTTTTAGAAACTCTTTAGACCACAAGTATATATGTACTCAACAAATAGGAAGTTAGACTTGTTCTTTAATGTATATTTGATTTTCTTGATCTATGAAAAAGAATGTTTTCTTAACTTCAAAAGTTACATAATGACTTCCTGTCAATTTCTTCTTCGTTCTAGATAAACATTTACTTTTTTAGTTTTATTAATCATTACAAATTAATAGAAAATATCCGGATATGCTTTATTTGTTCACAGTATTGACAGTAACTTGAAATTCCTTAAAGACAAGATTGTTTAAGGGTATTAAAAATAAAACCCTTGGCTTGGTTTCAGAGAGTTTAGAAAGATATCTTGTAGGCCCCCGACAAAGACTGGAGTGTTAGAGTTGTGTTTTATATCCTGCTACTATTTGGTACAACTAAGTTTTAGGTTCAGTTTATATGTACTTGCCCAGTCACACGGGAGGAAAGGTTGGTGGCTGAGCTGTGATAAAAGGTGAATATGTCTAATCCTGATGCTGCTGGCAGCCTAGAAACGGGGTAACAATAGAATTATTCACCAGCCTTAATTATTTGGCTTTATGCTCATTATTATATTCTCAGGTAGGATTTATCAGTATACCAGTGAAGTTTTAAAAATTGTGTTTTATTCCTTTTATTTTTTTACCCTATGTTGTGCAGTATGCAAAGAATGTTGGAACAAAATGGGATTGCATTTTAGTTGCTATTGAAAGATCTTTTGCACATAGTTTTTGTAGCAAATTAGTTAGTGATGAGCATGTACATTACTTAATCTTTCCCTATATGTTAGGAGCATAGGTGAATAAAGGTAAATAAGATTACAAAGCAATTTGGATCTAGATATCCTGTCTTTTTCAATGCTAACTCAGATGTTTGCAGAAGACAATGGTCACCCAACTTAAGGGAGTTAAAGTGAGAGGCTCCCTTCTCTTGGCCAAACTAGCCTTGTTTCTAAGCTATGCCAGTGAGTAACAAGAATTTTCAGTAGGAAGAAAGGGACAAATACTTGTTCTAGTACTTAAGCACAGCCTATAACAAAAATTGAGCACCTAAGACCCCAAGAGGGGTTACAATGTAGGGATGGTTGAATTGCGGCAACACTACTTTGGATTTTTGGTGTTATAGCCATAATATGGAAGGGTGTTCGAATTACCTTAATTCATGTAATTAGTGCCTTTTACAATTTACAAGAGCTTCTACTAACTCAAAATGCTTCTCATAAAATACTGATTAAATGCTGTTTATTCCAACAAAGAAAGCATAAAAGGCATATTTGTAAGAAAATTCATTTTGGCTTGTTCTTTTAAAAAGTCCTTAAAGTAACATTTTAAGAATGTAAGTTCATATTGTATATATCTTTGAATTATTTTTTTAAAATACTCTAACTGCTGAGGTTTAGCATAGATGAATACCTGGCACCTAAATCAGGTTAAAACAAAATGTAAACGTTAAAACACACTAAAAAGCTATAAATCTGACATGGAAATAGAGTATACCAAAGGGATTCACCTCATCTAGCCTTTTTTTTTTTTGTATTTTTCTGAAGCTGGAAATGGGCTGGAAATGGGGAGAGACAGTCAGACAGACTCCCGCATGCGCCAGACCGGGATCCACCCGGCACGCCCACCAGGGGCGACGCTCTGCCGCAACCAGAGCCACTCTAGCGCCTGGGGCAGAGGCCAAGGAGCCATCCCCAGCGCCCGGGCCATCTTTGCTCCAATGGAGCCTTGGCTGCGGGAGGGGAAGAGAGAGACAGAGAGGAAGGAGGGGGGGGGGGTGGAGAAGCAAATGGGCGCTTCTCCTATGTGCCCTGGCCGGGAATCGAACCCGGATCCCCCGCACGCCAGGCCGATGCTCTACCACTGAGCCAACCGGCCAGGGCCTCATCTAGCTTTTTAAGGTATAAAACCTCCCAGTTCCCAAGCAGAGCAATCGTCTAATCATAGTGTATTGTTGCATGCTATAACATTCTTTTTTTTGCTTCACATTAACCAAATTCTGCTTAAGTTAACTTTGTTGTTACCTTTTCATTTTTTATTTTAGAACAGAAAGGAATTCTTTTATAGACCTATGATACCTTTAACTAGAGGGGCTACTTAAGTATACTCTATTTCTCAAAATCTAGAGCATTACATACTTATTAAATCTTTTATTTATTTATTGTTTTTATTCAATGAGAGGAGAGGAGACAGAGAGACAGACTCTTGCATGTGCCCCAACCAGGATCCACCCAGCAAGCCCACTAGGGGGTGATGCTCTGACTATCTGGGGTGTTACTCTTTTGCTCAGCAACCAAGCTCTTCTTAGCGCCTGAGACAGAGGCCATGGAGCCATCCTCAGCACCCAGGGCCAACTCACTCCAGTCGAGTCATGACCACAGGAGGGGAAGAGAGAGAGAGAGAGAAAGAGATAAAGAACTGAGAGGAGAAGGTGTGGAGAAGCAAATGGGCACTTCTCCTGTGTGCCCTGACTGGGAATCAAACCCTGGACATCCCATACTTACTAAATCTTAAAGAGGAAAAGAAAAAATAACTGACTATAGGATAGAGAGATAATGGAACAGAATACAGAGCCCAGAAATAGAGTCACACAAATATCATCAACTAATTTTTGATAAAAAAAGTACAAAAACAATTTGATTGAGAAATGATAGTCGTTTTAACAAATTATGCTACAGTTGAAGGTCTGAATGCAAAAAAATGAATCTTGACACATACCTCACATTTTATACAAATATTATCTCAAAAACACTACTCTTTTGAAAGAAAACACCATGAGAAAATTTGTATGGACTTGGGTTTTATAATGAGTTTTTAGACACAAAAAAACATGAAGTCCACTGATAAATTGGACTTCATCAAAATTAAAAAAACTTTGGCTCTGCAAAGGATGAAAAGACAAGTCGCAGACTGGGAAGTATTATTTGCAAATTGCACATCTGATTAAATGTATGTATCTAGAATATAAAACCAAACACACTAATTTAAGAAATAGACAAAGGCTATTTCACCAAAGAAATATGAGGCAAATAATATATGAGGATATTTTATACGTACATTCTTGCTGAGGTGGACAACTATTGTAAGCAAAAAAAAGGACTCGAAAATTCTTTGTATTGTTACTTCATATTTTAATATGGAGTGAATAAGGAGATAGAAAAAAAGTAAAAGCTTATTTGCTTTTAAATCTGGAACTTAAATGATTATTTCTACCTATAGGGAACCTAACCTTGGTTTCTAATGCTGGCTCTTAGTGTTGTATTTTACATGAAATCCTGAAGTTGCCTACTAATACAGAGGAGAAGGGTAGCATTGCAAAATGAGTAAGGGAAGAATGGCGAAGCCATAGAGCTTTCCACTCTTCCCTTAATTGTATTTGCAAAGTTTAACTTACTCAGGATTACTCTCCAAGTGATGGACAATCTAGGGGTTAAACAAAGATATGCTTGACCTATACGCCATATTATACCTCCCCTGAGATAAGGCATAAAAATGAGATCTTAGTTTGGTGGACCAAGGATGCAGATAGTATAATGCAAAGGGTGAGGGGAGAGTTTAATATCCTGAGGACTGTGGGCATTTGTGCACAAATGGACACACATCTGTAGGAATATGGTATAAAGTGTTAGAGAAGTAGACTGGGCCAGACAAAGATGGCCCTTGTTTGGCATATTTAGAAACTGGACTTTGTCCTTTAGATGGTGGAGAACAATATAAAGGTTTCAGATTGAAAAGCAGCATGATTACGTTTTTGTCTTAGAAAGATCACTGTGGTGGTAATATGGAAAATCCATCGGAGGGAGCCAAGATTATATAAGTTGAGGTGACCAACTAGTAGACTGCTTTAATGGTCCAAGGTCAGGCAAGATATGATGAAAACCTCAGTTAAGATAGTGTTTTGTTTGCTAGTAATTTGCATTCAGCAAACATTTTTGGAAACATCTACAATACGCATGTAGTAGATACAAAGACAGAGACGGATATTACTCCTGCCCACAAAAAAGCTCTCAGTTGAGCCAGATCGATAGCTCTTTTCACACAATGAACTTTATATAAAACTGAGGGTCAGAGAAAATACAGTAGCTTTGTGGAAAAGAGAGACATTAATTGTGACTTTAGGGATCAGGAAGTCTGCATGTGTGCAAACTAGATAGCGTAAATATTGCATGTGTACAAACTAGATAGCATAGTCCTTGATGAAGAGGTAGAGTTTGAATAAGAGGAAATGGGTGGGGAAGGAATTTCCAGTAGAGGAAACTGAGAAAAGTGTAGAGTGTATTTGAGGAACAGTCTGTTGTGATTAGAGAAGAGGATCTAGTTGGCCCTAAAGCTGGAAAGATAGGTTGGGACCAGATCATGAGGTACCTTCCAGAATAGTAAAGTGCAAATGTAACTCATTTTGCTTGATTTATGTGTTAATTCAAGGGTACAGATAAACATAGATCAACTGCTTTTTCCAACTAGAGTAAATCAATTTGAAAGATTAAAAGTTGGGTGATTATTGGATTTCCACATTTTTGGAGAGGAATAATATGAGTAGGAGGGTTTGGTGAGACTCCTTTTTGAGATTAATGTTTATTTTACTATTTATCATTTGAAAATGAATACCAAATCCCCATAATAAATAAAGTGATAGTTTAGGGAGACTTCCTGGTGACTAGCTAAAAAAATAAACTTTTATTGCTAGCACTATGCTAAAAATGTTATTTGCTTAATAACAAATTTAATGACAACTATGATCTGTGAAGACTTGGATTCTAACCCCAGAATTACCCCAGTAAATCATCATTTACTATATATAAATGAGATCTGAGCAGATCAACATTTCTGAACCTTTTTTCTCATCTCAATACGGGTGCAGTAAGGTTAAATGAAATAATGCATGTGAGACTGCTTTTAAAGCATGATGCCATTGATGGCCTATGATTATAGAGTTTAAAATGCCTAAGGTGCTGCACAATGCACTCCTCTCATTTAAAAACCATAGAAGAGCTTACTTTGTGGTACCCCCTTCTAAGGATGCCATATTTCAAAATAAAATGAAAAAAATTTGTCAGGAAATTGACTCGTTCTCAAGAATCTATGGCAACTCAAGTAGTATTTAAGGGGATGTATGTGCTTAAGGGGCATGATACCAATGAAGCAAAGAGATGAGCCCCGTCCATGGTGACAGTTTGGGGAGGTAAGACAAACCTGCCTAGAAAGAAAATGAGTCACTGTTGTCCTTCATAAGCATCGTGCTTCTCTCATCGCCTACATCCCTCTTGACTACAGAGAATGTACTTTGTACAGATGCGATGGTTGCCTAAATCATGCCTCTGTAAAACATGAGCACATGACATTACTTCAGATAGTAATACATTAAAAAGTTTCAAGTAGCATAGACAGACTGAGTACTTCAAATACATAGGAAATTCCAAGTAAAATGTTGTTAAGTCAGATGAGGTTAATTGGTATTCTTGAAGGTATGTTAAGGAAGGTTTATTCTGCCAACAGCCAGAACCTCAAGTGGAGTAAGTAGATTGTAGAATTTTGCTGGTAAAGAAATTCTAAAATAATAGGTATGCTAATTTGTTGTATTTTAATGAAGTTAATTACTATTTTTATTTCATGTTGAATATTTATAAAAAGTGGAAGCATTATTTTTTAGAACATCCTGTTTATAATAAAAACTTAACATCATAAAACAAAATAACATGTCTCCAAATGTGATTATGGATATGCTCACTTAAGGAAACAATTTAAAGGATAAATTTCTAACTTTAGCTAGTGTAAGCAACTCTTTTATTTTAGAAAAATAAATGTCCTACTGAAAATTTAATTGATGACATTTATTGCTTAGAAAAACACATGGCTTTATTTGTTGCTTCTATGTGTTTTTTAATATAGCACTTAAAATTTTACTAAACAAAACAAATATAGGATGTCACTTTTTAAAGTGAAGTACTGGTAATAAAAGTTTTCCTATGTACTCTTAACATCATGATTCTACTTTTATATTTACAATATTACAATTATGGTATACAAGGAGTTTTAAGATACAGCTTAAGTGTGTGTTGTGTTTTTAAAAATATTTTATTTATTAATTTGAGAAAGAGAAAGCGAGATCGTAGTTGCCTCACTTTAGTTGTTCATTGGTTGCTTCCCATATGTACCTTGAGTGGGCAAGCCCAGAGTTTCGGACCAGTGACCTCAGCATTCCAGGTCAACACCCTGTCCACTGTGCCACCACAGGTCAGGCACAGCTTAAGTGTTTTAAGATACAAGTTTTTTTTTGTTTGTTTGTTTGTTTTTTAAAGATAGAGGGATAGATAGGGACAGACAGACAGGAATGGAGAGAGATGAGAAGCATCAATCAACAGTTTTTTGTTGCGACATCATAGTTGTTCATTGATTGCTTTCTCACATGTGCCATGACCGTGGGCCTTCAGCAGACTGAGTAACCCTCCGCTCGAGCCAGTGACCTTGGGTCCATGTTAGTGAGCTTTTTGCTCAAGCTGGCACCCCGAGGTCTTGAACCTGGGTCCTTCCGCATCCCAGTTCGATGGTCTATCCACTGTGCCACCACCTGGTCAGGCTTAAGATACAATTTTAAAGTGTGTTTTTGTTCTGCAAAATTTGCTTATTTGTGAAATATTTTTATGGATTGACATTATTTGATTTTCTGCATTTGACAAGATGATTGATAAGCAGGCAGGGCTACTAAAAAGAGTTGTGCAGATTGTTACCTGAAAAAGAGGACTTAGCTATAAAGCATGACCTGGAGCTCCACTCCAAGCCCTGTGCATGGGTGAAGGGCCACATTCATCTCAAAGAATGGCTGCCTTTTTCTAATCTTTCTGCCAAGAAAAAAATGTATTTATTTCTTAGGGTGTTCCTTGTGACTGAATGCCTTTTTCTAATTCACATAAAGGTACTTCATGCCTCCCTGTGGTGGCGCAGTGGATAAAGCGTTGACCTGGAAATGCTGAGGTCGCCGGTTCAAAACCCTGGGCTTGCCTGGTCAAGGCACATATGGGGGTTGATGCTTCCAGCTCCTCCCCCTCTTCTCTCTCTCTGTCTCTCCTCTCTCTCTCTCTCTGTCTCTCCTTCTCCTCTGTAAAATTTAAAAAAAAAAATTAAAAAAAAAATTAAAAAAAATAAAAATAAAGGTACTTCATGTGCTAAGCCTGTGGATAAATTCAGGAAGTAGAAGGTATAGGGTGGTATGTTTCCCAGTGGTTACTATGGCACAAAGGCCTAGGTGACACAGGTTCCTAGTGACATGTAAGACAACTTGGAGACGGTTTATTATAGTAGGAAGAGCTCTGGGAAGGGGCTTTGAAAACTAGGGTGCAAGGCCTTCTATATCTTTTTTTTTCCCAGCTGTTTGACCTTGGGTGTTCTCTTTTGAAAATGAAAGGTTTGAACTACCTTCACCTTCAAGGTTGGATCTAGCTCTCAACTTGAAAGTTTTTTCCCAACCCTGATAAGCTGGGAGAAGTTGAAGTTCCAAATTAGCACATCTTTTATGTCATTAAAAGTTTTTGAAATGTCTATTTAAATTATCTGTAATAGTAAGTCTTGAAATAAGTAGTCCCCTAACTTCCTTCTGTCTATACTTACTTTCTGTTTAATTTGCTCCTTCTCCTCTTCTTTATCTTCTTATCTGCATATTGTTTCATTTTTTTGTTTTTTGTTTTTTAGCTTCTTTTGCTGGAAGCTTAGATAGTTGATTCTGGACTTTTCTATTATAAGCTTTTAAAGCTCTAAATTTCCCTCTAAGCACTGCTTTCTCTGCATCTTACCAATTTTAATATGTTATTATTATATTGATAATAGTCAATGTTATGTTTCAGTATGGCTAGGCTATAGATCCTAGTTGTTTAATCAAACAACACTTATAGGTGTTGTTGTGAAGGTATTCTATAGATGTGATTAAAGTCCATAATTAATGACTTTAAATAAAGCAGATTATCAAAAATAATCTGGGGTTCTGAATCGATCAGCTGAAAGGTTAAGGAGCAGAGCTGGGCTTCCCAGAAGATGAAATTCCAGTTGTGGATAGCAGTTTCAACTTGTGCTGTGAGGTAGATTCCTTTCACTTGCTCTTCTTGGTGTCCTTCTTGCTCAAATGCTTGACCCAAGTTTTGGGATTAACTGGTTGTATATACATTCTACTGGTCCTATTTCTCATTGAACCTCGACTGATAGAAATGTGTTTTCAATTTCACTCAGTTTAAAATGTATCCTAAATTCCCTTGTGGCTCCTTTTTTGGCCTATGCGTCATTTAGAAGTGTGCTGTTTATTTTCCAAATATTTGGAGATTTTTCTATATTTTTCTGTATGATTTCAGTTATTTTACGTTTATTGAGACTTGTTTTTTTGGCCTAGGATTTGGCTTATCTTTGTGCATGTTTCATGTACATTTGAAAAGTATGTGTATTCTGCTGTGGTTGTTTGGAATCTTCTACCAATGACCCCAATATTGTTTATGGCACCTTAGACTTATATTTTAGTGGTTAAATTGTACCTGGTAGGTTACAACTTTCCTTGATTAATCAGACTTTTTGTAATGAGCTTATTTCTAAAACTGTAAAATACCAAGCAATAAGCTCTGACTTTATGCTTCAATAATTATTTCAATTAGTAAGTTAATAGTTTTTTTAAATTTTACTTGCTATTTGATTATTTGTAATAACACATAATGTAAGACAACTGTTAGTTCATGTCTTTTGCTTTTAGTTTTATCCTGTATAATACTTAGAAATCTTCTCAGTTTCCTGTTGATTATCCAAAAATAAAGTTTTAGTTGGTAAATTTTCTTGGACTTGTCCTATTTAATTTTCTTCAGCAAATTTTGCGTTTGTGTGTGGCACTTGTATTGCTTCAGCCTAAGAACAGATAAGCACATGGAAATGAAAAATCAAATTAGTATATTCTCCTCTGGAACAAGATTTTCTCCATCCTTAAGAAAGCATTATTAGCGATGGTCAAAATGGTTTTTGAATTTTCAAAGTGTTTTTCATTTAAACAAAGTCAGTGAAGGAAAACAGTTAAATAAAAGCAAGTCTTTGGATTCTTTTCTTAGAAGACTCTCCATATTATTCCTTTAAATTATATATTACAATTTGTGATTAATCAGTAATATATGTCTTATATGTTATAAATTTCTATTATGAGTGGGGAAATAGATTCGATAACCTAAGCTTTGATGAATTGAGAATATTAAATTTTAGACTTGGAAGATCCCTGAGAAATGACCTGGTACAGAATCTCACCAATCCCCAGCACTCGTTTTTTTTTTGTTTTTTTTTTTTTTAAAGGTTTTTTTTTTTTTTTAATTTTTATTTATTTATTCATTTTAGAGAGGAGAGAGAGAGGGAAAGAGAGAGACAGAGAGGAGAGAGAGACGGGGGGAGGAGCTGGAAGCATCAACTCCCATATGTGCCTTGACCAGGCAAGCCCAGGGTTTTGAACCGGCAACCTCAGCATTTCCAGGTCGACGCTTTATCCACTGCGCCACCACAGGTCAGGCACCAGCACTCGTTTTGCTGGAATTTATTCCATGTCATAAACTGTTAAACCATGTTTGTCTGGGATTTATTTTTCCATGTTGTTCCTTTCCCCATTATCATTAGTAATTGAAACTTGACTGTAAAAAAAAAAGAAAGAGAAAAAAAGACTCATTTGTAGGAATCAAAATGTATTATGTTGTTATAATGGAAAAAAGTATTGCTTTGGAGTCAAACAGACTTAGGTTGGAATACCAGCTGTCCCATTTTTATTTTATTTAATTTTTTCCCCCAGCTGTCCTATTTTTAAATTTAGTGTCTTCATATAAATTACTTAAGCTGAACCTTGGCTTTCTTTATTTTAAAACAAGAATAAAAATAACTTTTTTTTTTTTTTTTGTATTTTTCTTAAGCTGGAAACGGGGAGAGACAGTCAGACAGACTCCCACATGCGCCCGACCGGGATCCACCCGGCACGCCCACCAGGGGCGGACGCTTTGCCCACCAGGGGGCGATGCTCTGCCCCTGGGGGGGGGGGTCGCTCTGTTGCTACCAGAGCCACTCTAGCACCTGGGGCAGAGGCCAAGGAGCCATCCCCAGCGCCCGGGTCATCTTTGCTCCAATGGAGCCTTGGCTGCGGGAGGGGAAGAGAGAGACAGAGAGGAAGGAGGGGGGGGGGGGTGGAGAAGCAAATGGGCGCCTCTCCTATGTTCCCTGGCCAGGAATCGAACCCGGGTCCCCCGCATGCCAGGCCGACGCTCTACCACTGAGCCAGCCGGCCAGGGCTGAGAATAAAAATAATTTTTATCAGATTACTGTATGATGAGATGAGTTGGTAGCATTCAATAAATCATAGTTATTAAAATCACATCAATTATATTTTTCTGTTTTCAAGATAATATGTACTTAAAATATTACTTTCTAAAATATTTTCAAAATCTTTCTAGTGATTCTGAATACTGTTTACTATTTAAGCTTCTTAAATTAATTAAAAATGATTAATGTATAATGCATTTTTAAAATTCTAGGATATGTCATTTAGACTACCTTTATTTCCCCATCAAGCAGCATTTAAGTTCCTGCCCCAGTAAATCTTCCTATGCCCAATTTCACAGCACTTAAACAGAATTATGAAAGAATAAAGTTAG
The DNA here is from genome assembly GCF_036850765.1 of Saccopteryx bilineata. Taxonomy (NCBI): domain Eukaryota; kingdom Metazoa; phylum Chordata; class Mammalia; order Chiroptera; family Emballonuridae; genus Saccopteryx; species Saccopteryx bilineata. Next base: position 264,672,756 of record NC_089490.1, on the reverse strand, counting down.
AGAACTCACATCAACTGTCTGTGTCTCTGTTCCTCATTTGCAGACAGAACTTTTCGAGAGTAAGTGAACTTGATAGAAATCATTTTGTGACTGTCAACCTCGGTAATCTCAATAAGTCAGAGTGTGAATCTGGCATCCTTTTCCTGTACCTTTCTCTGAAAACTTACACGCCTCACATCAGTTTATAATAACATGTTAAATTATGTAAGGAGCTATTAAGTTCACACTGTTTTTCCTCTACTCGCTAAATAGTGAATAAAAAGGATGCCTTGCAAGTAAAAGGTCAAGAAGCTGTCCAGCCAATAGTCATCTGATATATGGAAATACTCAACCAATGTGAGAGGGCTGAGTGAATGTTGAATCTATGACCATGCAAATGATAATGCCAATGATTGTGCAAAATGGAAGTGTGATTTTTAGTATTTTTATGTTTAAGACAAATTGCATTACAAAAAAGTAATTAGACTCTAACACCATGTCTCATAAAATGATTTTTCTTGATTTGGGTTTTCTTAAAAAGGCCTTACCTATACCTTTTATAACTCATATGCTATATTCTTTTTTTGTTAGAGTATGTGTTCGGACCAAGACGTTTAGGCAGTTTCTAATTATAGAATTATTGGTTCAATGTCAGGGTACTTACTGATTCATAGTATAAATGGATCACACTTGCAATTATATGTGTATGTTATTTAGAACCAAAGAAAATTTTCCTATGGAAATAGACTGTAGTTGATAACTGGTTTCCCCCACTTTGAGAAATTTAATTTGGGATCTATTGGAACACCACCAGGAAAAAAATGGCATCAAGAAATACATATGTAACTTATATTTGTATACATACAAATAGTATGTCTGTGTGTGTGTGTATAAAATCTATAAAATACCAGTAGAGCTATACATAAGGCTACACATGCACGATTGTGTAAGATATCCTGACAATAATTTCAGTGGCAAGTCTGAGGAAGGAGAATCATTTAACCAGCTTATTCACTTAGGCTTTCAGTTAACAGTTAACATTTACTGAGCATCTGCTATGTAATCAGGGCATATTTTAAGAAGTTTAAACCTCAGCTGGATCTTTTAAGGATAGAGAGGATTTGAATAGGTGGCATATTGCATTTTGTTGTGCTTATGTCAGTATTTGCCTTGCATTTTGAGTACAGTCTGTTTGTGAACTGTTAGATTTTGTGTTCTAACATTCAGGAGTGCTCGACTAGGTTTGCAAGTCTTTTGACCCTTATAGCTTTCTAATTTATTATTACTAATTTCTACTTAGTCAAAATACTACTTTTTTTTTAATAGGGACAGAGAGAAAGTCAGAGAGAGGGATAGGTAGGGACAGATAGACAAGAACGGAGAGAGATGAGAAGCATCAATCATCAGTTTTTCATTGTGACACCTTAGTTGTTCATTGATTGCTTTCTCATATGTGCCTTGACCGTGGGGCTGCAGCAGACCGGTGACCCCCTGCTTGAGCCATCGACCTTGGGTCTAAGCTGGTGAGCTTTTAGCTCAAGCCAGATGAGCCCGCGCTCAAGCTGACGACCGCAGGGTTTCGAACCTGGGTCCTCCACATCTCAGTTTGACGCTCTATCCACTGCGCCACCACCTGGTCAGGCAAAATACTACTTTTTAAAAATGCTAAATAACAATTTTTTGAATTCTAAAATTATAATTACAAGCTCATGTCCATGTCTGTGGTCAGCACGTTCTCTTCCCAGGAGGGAAAACAGGAGGCCAACCTCAGAAGCGAAACAGCTCCAGAAGGTGAGCGCTGACTGCAGAGCAGAGGGGCGCTATTTTGTCACACAAAATACTGTGCACAAGGGTTGAAATTTCACAAAATTAATGACTTTTCCTGATTTGTAAAGGATAGTCTTAAGTGAAACTGGCTTAATTTTTTTTTTCTCTACTGTGATGTCCTGGCAGTGACAAATACAGTGACTTCTAGCACAGTGTGTTGCCGCCTCTATAGTCTTACCCACTGCTGCCTTTGTACCATCAGTGCAAATGTGCAGACAGTGAAGAGAAGAAATCATATCTTCATATTATTATTCAAATAGTTTAAATTCCTGGACCCTCTTGAAATGGTTTCAGGGTTTTCCAGGGTTCACGAAGCATACTTTGGGAACTGCTTTTGCACTGATTTAAGAGCCCATAGAACAAACAGCTTCTAGAACTAAGTGAGAATTTGCTCTAACTGTGAGATCTAGAGATCTACAGCTAGTAATTCTTTGGCTTTATTTGTAAAGTCAATTTATAATACAACTATTTATAAGATTTGTGTGAGGGTATGAGTTAATACAGGTAAAGCTCCTAGAGCAGTACCTGGCATAGAGTAAGCCTAAGTGTTTGTAAATTATTATTTTATATTATACAGATTAGTTCTAGATATTTGAAAACTCCATTCAAGTGCATCTCACTGCTTTCAAATCAGCTCATACTTACTACACCAGACCTAATAGATGACACATTTTAGTTGTGAATATTCTCAGGGATTTGTTTATCTTGTTTATACCACTTCAGGTTTCAGGGTCTACTTTAAATTGCTTGCCAGCAATGATGAAAGAATAAATGCTTCTCTCTATGTTCTATGACTGGATTCTCTCATTGGTCAATGTGTGCTTGAAATGGTTCCTTCTGCAGTTTAAATGACTTTGAGAGATATTTTCAGTGTGACATAAAGGGGTTGTTGTATTAATCTGGTGTTGAATGATGGCACAATTTTAGTCTTCCAAGTTAAACCATTGCTATTGCTCGCTGTAGTTATATAATTACTTTCAGTTCATATAGTCTTTGCAACCTGGATTTATTTGAAAGTCATTAGCTCTGTGATATACTCAAATTTGTATTCTCTTTTGCCTATGGTCTTTACCCAGAGCTTTGTTCTAAGAAGTTAGTTATCATCTTTGCCAACAAGTATAGGAGGAAAATGTTGAGTCCATGAGTATAATAAAAATTAATCTTTAGTTAAGTCTATCATTTATCCAGAACACGCAAGCTATTGATTGCTTCTGTCCTTTTTTAGTATACTTGCCAGAACTTCTGATTGAACGTAAAAGTAACTTAATCATTCTTTGAGGACCAAGAGGAGCCTTTATGCTATTGATCAATCACACTGAATGAAATTATTCTGTTAGAACAGGAAATAACAATTATTTAAATTTGTATAGTATTATTAAATATGAGACGGGAGAAAAACAACTGTGAATTTTTTTGAAGCAACCTAAAAATTTGTCCCCCTTTTAAAAAAAGAAGTCATGTTATATTATTAATATGAATATTGTAATTCTAAAGAAAGAAAAACCAAATTAATTCTTTGAAAAATGTCAAAGTTACAGCTGTTTGCATAAAAGGGTATAAGTATAATTTTCTCTTTGTCATCTTTGTAACCAGCAACAAACTGCTCTTTTCTGAATCGAACTTGAAATGAACTCTTCTATAAAGCTCTGATGTTATGTCTGCTCATACTAACTCGGTATTCTTCTACATATCATAAACACAAAAGGGGCTTTTCTTTTTCTTTTTTCTAACCAAGAGAACTTTGATGTAATTTGCTAGGACCCTACAAAAGATCTGGAATAACTTCATATTTTGTGTTAACCTCATGTTTATAATTTGGTTTTTGGAGTTCTATGAAACGCCTTTTACTCTAAGTTAGACTAGATGATAATCACTCTTCTCAGCCTGGCCAAAAGGTAATGCTCAATTCAGTGACATATTCCAAAGGAAAATGAAGAGATTTCCAAGCATTTATCTTAACTTTATTTTTCCTGACGTATGTCCTTTCTAGTATTCTCTGCTGTTTGTTTTGATTGAGACTAAAGTGTTTTTTTGTAAATTCCAAGGACACATATGTATTCTATACCTAGGGCCCAGAAGTTTCCTATTCATATGCTTACACTATGCTGTTTCTTTAGACTTGTGTACACCTAAGCTCATAATCCCTTCCCCTAAGCCGTCTCCAAAAGAGAGTTTCATATTTGGTGAAGCAAGAATTGTTTCTGAAGATTGGCCTTGGATTCAGTTTCCTGTAGAATAGGAAAAGAGTTTGCAATTCTGGGAGTTCCTTGTCTCCCACCTCCAAAAAAACTGAAGGTTTCTGGAGTCGGCAAAGGTTCACTCTTAAGAGTACAGAGACACATCTTTTAAAATCTAGGTTAACAAAATAGAAATGGTGAACACTACAATAAATGTGTACTCTCTTATGGTTTTTAGATTTATAAGTATAATTTTATTTTTCAGGCACGTAATAGTGACTTCTCTAACAATAGGATATCTCAACTTCTTCAGTATGTATTAACAAAGTGTTTTTAAATAGTAAACATCTTCCAACATTATAATTGAAAAATTTACTTTTCAAAAAGTTACTAAGTAAATGAAAGTGAAAGTCTAAATCATGTACAGACAGGATTATAGGCTAAATCTGTGTTCCTCCTTCTCATTACATGCATGCCCATAAAACAGAAGAGAATCCTGGCCATGGATAGCTCATGCATTCAAACTGTAGATTGCTAAACATATTTTGCAAAAATAATTACATACTTTGGCTTAGGATGTGGAAACAGCAAACTTTTCCACTTTCCATTACGTAAATTAGCTGTGGAAGTAGCTGTATATTTCTCTATGATATCTGAGGTAATGCGGATTTATTTCTATTAGAAGGGATAGTTTGCCATGAATGATGGTCAAATTTGGGGTAAAACTTAAATTTTATATGAATATGCTTTCATTGTCTGGAAGATCCAGTATCTTCCAATAATTTTTTTTCTAAAGGTCTGTGTAATAATAGCCTCTAGCAAAATTAGTCAGACTAGATATATTTATATTATGGGTTTGTTTGTTTTTATGAGGGAGACCTCTGTATTCTTCCTAAGAAAAAGAGACATGCTTTGTCATGTTTGTTGTTTCTATATCTCTTGTTTCATTGTTAGCCTGTCTTTATTTTTGGAACTGTTGAAATATGGGCAATAAAGCCTAAACAAAAATTTAAAACTTCCTAGTATAATTTTAATGGTAAAATAGATAAGACATTAAATTGTTTAACTCAAAAAGAAAATGTTTAATGAAGTAAACTAGTATACAAATTTTGTCTCACACCCAGTTGAACAAATATTTGAATACTATATTTGTAAGGTATTTTTCCCCACCGAGAAGGAAGGAAGAGGACTAGAGCCGCGAAGCGTGGAATAACAAAAAGGCTTTACTCAGTACAGAGCTTGCATCCCGCCTGGCAAGGTTCCCTGACCCTGAGGTAAGATGGAGGCCAGGGAAGTTGCACGGATTAAACCGCGTGGGAGATATTTAAAGGGTCCCTTTAGTGAAGTGGAGCTAACATGATATGGTGAAATCCCACTGGCTGGTAGATGGTAGCTTTTTTTCCAAATGGTTCCTGTGAAGCCTCCTTTGGCGCGCTTGGTTGTGGGCGGTCCTAGCCAAAGTTCACGGGTCTGAGTTCCCCACGTGACCATCCCCCATTATCCACCAACCTTACAATATTCAAATAAGTATTTATTTCTCACACTTAGGGCACATGGCTGAGACTGTATTATTCTTATCAATTTATAAATAATAAATATATCTAGTGAACTTTTAGCAAATGGCTTGCGATTAAAATATTGCTGAGGCCCCATTTTTTCAAAATGTTTAAAGTCCTACACTTACCAGGTGACCTGATATTCTTTGGTGGCTCTAGAAGACAATGGTCAGGAAAAAGAAAGGAGGTGAATCTCAGGAGTCAGGCACAAACAGCACTGATGTTTTGCTGTGACTTTGCAGAGTTTATGTGATTTGTTCTATTTTTAGATTTTACTTAACTGTTATGTTTTTACTTTCATTCAATTGCTAATCAAGAGTTTCCTCTATGAAGATGTTTTTGCCATTCTTGGAACCACATGCAGTTTTTCCCTTTAATAATAATGCTGTTTGCTGAGGTCCTAGGCATATGACCTTTAAAAAAAAAGGCAAATCATTTTCCTACTTTTAGTATGTGGTTAGGAGTGAGTTGGCCCATTCACATCAAGCTTAATTTGATGTGAGTTAGTACTAACCTTTGACAAAATCCATGGTTTAAAATTTAGACTAGAGTAGACAATAAATCTTATGTTTAAGTCACCCAACAGAGTAACAGTACTGTCTGTAACATTTCTCCAGTCTTCGTTCTTAAATATGTTATTCTGTGATGTAAATTTTTGGTTGCTTTTCAGTACTTTTAAATTTGTTTGCAGAAGGTGGAGCCCAGAAAATGTGCCCATCATTGAATGCTCTAAGTTTAGCTGAGGAAAAAGCAAGGCTGCTGTAATGTTTCTATTCTTGAAAAAAAAAAAAAAAAAAAAAGTCGTATTTATCTGAGTTACAGGACTGGTTTACATAAATGAGAAACTAAGATTTTCCATAATCCAGGGAAAGTTTCAAAAGGATGGCTTTTGTGCTTGCCACTTGGTACCCACCAAATGTTACAAACAAATACTCCTGTCTGCAGGAGGCCATTTGTGGATGTGCGTAATTGTGGTTCACAAATCATTCATTCAACCTCCAAGACTTTTCCAGGTACTCATGAGAAACCCTCAGAAAATTAGCCTGACGTCTGCATTTTGGAATGAGGTTTAGCTTTTAGGGTTTACCAATTTATTTTTTTACATAAAAGTAGATATATGAGAGTCTCACTTTATTTCAGTCAGGAATTCTAATACCTTTGATGTGAATGGCGCTACTGGAATCCTTGTCATATATAACTACATTTTTTGTTTAGGGGATTGGAACTTAAAGATGTTAAGATATTCAGTACCCTACTTTATGTTAGTTAACTTTTAAAAAGAACTTTGTACACTGATAAGTTTTTAATGTGACTCCATTGCTTACTTTGGCTACTGAAACACCAAATTTGGTGTCAAAACTCATGAGAAAATAAATCAATCTCTATCATAAGGCAACCAGGAAAGATTTCAGTGAGGTTGGTGTTTAATATTTAGGATTAATTTTATTTCTTATTATATAGCAAAATGGCTTGTCCTTAAGCCAACAAGAAGTCTAAGCATAATGAAATCTATTTTACCACTCTTTTTGCCCCCCAATTTGGACTTAAAAAGGGAGCATACAAATAGAACCAAAACAGCTCACAGGGATCTTTCTTATTTAGAGTTTTACAACTTTACAACTCATTAATTTAGTGTTTAATTTTGCTGAACTTGTTCCAAAGTAGAAAATCTGAAGTAGCTGTCGCTGGTTTTAGAAACCCCTTTCCTTTCAAAATATTTTTAGAGTTGAAAACTTTTAATAGTATTTTCTTTGGAAAGCATTTTAACCTTTTCTGTCTTTTGAGGTGTCATTTCTAAAAAGTTGAAATCTCTGAAATTAAAAGAATCTTGCTAACACTGCATTTTTCCTAGAGATTCTTCATTTATCTACACATTTTTTCCTGATCAAGAGCTCTCTTTACATAAGAGTGACTCGTCAATAAATGAAATGAGCATTCCCCACAAATAGTATTGATCACATAATTTATTCTTTAGTAATTGGCATTACTTAAAGTGTTTGATTACCTCTGCTATCTTAGTTTTTCTCTAAGTACAGTGTTTGGGGTACATTATAGGTTAACAAGAGAAGAACATACAAACATGACTGCCTTTGAGCTTCAGTTCCCAATTTCATTAACCAACGACCCAGTATTTTATCAGAAATGAAGTCAGGGCAGACACAGAGGCAATGTATCTCAGCATGGTTTCTTTTAGTCACCATGGTCCCTGATAGGGATCAGCAGTTGGTAAGAACAACATACATGCAAGACAGGGTCCTTGAATCAGGAAAGTTCATTTCTTGCCATGTCACTACCCTTTTATATATTCACTATTCTAAAAGAAGTAACAATCTGTGGGCTATTCAATTTTTATAACTATTGCAGGAGAATTTGAACTAACAATCTGTGGGCTTCCTTTTAAGGGAATGTTTATAATTACCAGACTTTTCTGGTTATTGAACCCAGCTCAGTGTCGGCAAGTATTCTTTCTCATCCAGAGGGAGAGGCAGAGTTAATACCCAGGTGTCCTCTGCCTCTTAGCTCACAAGTGTAATGGAAAGCCCATTTCTTCATAAATATTAATGCTAAAATTTATAACTTTGAATCTTAAAATAATCTAGTAAGCTCTTGGTTTTAGCCTCAAAGAAAAGGAACAGAAGTACAGTAATGTAAATGGACCAGATTTATAAAATTATTTATGTTTAGATTTAGAATGATTTTATATTCAGGTTTGAATGTAGTCATATGTGCCTAAGGGTATTTATGGAAAATAATGAGTCGCATTATGAAAAGTTGACTCAAGAGAAACTGAGAAGCTGTCTAGCCTATCTCTTCTTTAATAGGAAAAGAATCTTTCAAAACAATGCAAGGTTGTACCATAACAGGGAAAAATAAAACTATTTGTCTACTCACAATACTTCTGACATCAAATGTGTAGGTTTTCTAAACCAAGCCGTTTTCCACAGACACTAATTAAATGTCCTACAATTTAATTAAATTCTGATATTTACTATCCCACACACTTCATAGGTTTTGTATGTAATTTACTCTCTAACTTCTGTCCCCTGCCAAATCTCATACTTCCTTATACTATAGCTTTTATACCCTAAAGTTCCACAAGACTGCCGCCTCACTTCAGGTGCCAATTGCAAGTATGTCATGAGTTCCCATGTTACCCACACTTCTGTGCAACTTGGCTATAAATCTGAGATCCCCACAAACCCCTTCTCAGTTTTTATAATTTGCTATAACAGCTGAAGAACTCAGGGAAGCACCTTAGTTTACTGGTTTATTATAAAGAAATTGAAAAAAGCTACAAATGAACACAGATGATGAGGAACGTAGCATTAGCTCTGCAAGGGTGCCAAGCACAGGAGCTCCTGTGCCCATGGGTTTAGGGTGCAGCACTCACCCAACACATGGGTGTTTCACCAACCCAGAAGCTCTCCAAACCCCGCAGCTGGGGGATTTTTTTGGAGGCTTCATTCTTTAGTCATGATTGATTAAGAACTCAATCACCTGGTCCTCTTATCTCCTCAGAGAATGGGGTGTAGGGGGAGCTGAAAGTTTAAAGCTTCTCAAGATGGCTTGGTCTCTCTGGTCACCAACCCCCACCCTGAAGCTAGTTAGCCCAGCAAGAATCACGTGATTAGAACAAAAGATGCTCCTATCACCCAGGAAATTCCAAGGAATTTTGGAGCTATGCTTAAGACACTCCTATCACCCTCCATTACTCTGGAAATTACTAGGGTTTTAGGAGCTCTGTGTTAGGAACCAGGGGCACAGACCAAATATATATTTTTTCTTATGCCATAGACCATTTTTATAACTTTAATTCAGTCCACGTTGTGAATTCCAAACCTCTGTGTCTGACATATACTAGGTGCTCAAGAAATGTTTATTGAGTGAGAGAATAAGTAAAGTACTTGTATCCTGTAACTAGTTTCTTTAGGCCCTTAAATATCTTAGGTGCACAGAAACATGAGGACAAAGCCTTGGTTCTTAAAATATTTGTTTTCAGAAGAGACATTCATTCAATATTCATCTGCTGTACATTGAATTATGGTGGCCTCTGTGAAGATTCCAAGGATGAGGAGCATGAGGGTACAAAAGCTGTAGTGTAAGGAAGGGACAGAGTCTGAGGAACAAGTATGTATATCGGCAGTGTTAAAGGAATTCACATTGACTTTTGTGAACAAGGAAAACTTAACAGGTAGGCAGCATTTGGGATTGGCCTTGAAAACTGAGTAGGATAAACCAGGTAGAAGGAGGCTATTTCTTTTTGAAAAGGATATGAAAAAGTACTGGGCAGATACTGGGGAAAGAACTGTTTTACTGGAGTGTGGAGATCTTCAGACTGTTTGAGCTTTCTTCAGAGGTCTATTTAAGGTTTCTGAGCATTACATTAATAAGATGGATTATAGTGGAGAGAGACTGGAGGCAAAAAGATCAGTTAGGAACCTGGGGCAATTATACAGAGAGATTAAAGCACATGGAAAAGAAAAGATGGCGGAAAGTTGGTTGTGAATGAAGAAATAGCAACTGATTGCATACCCATAGAGGGTGGGACCAAGGAGAGTTCCTAGCATGTCTATGAGGAGCATGCACATTGCCTGAGCAAGACCATCTATGGCCAGAAGACTACAGATTATAAACTCCCTTAGACCTAATCTCTAAGGGCTCTCTTTGGGAAGAAACTACTGCAGATGAGCTCCCTGCCAGGGACATGGCCCATCAGGCTTGCCTTCTCCAGAGCCAAATCCTCAACTCTGTCTGGGTGTCACTATGGTGGGAACAAGTGGCTAAGTGTGTCAGGCAGAGAACTGAGCCCTGCAAGATGCTCAGGAGACGAGCAGCTGGAGCAAGACAGGGGAGCAATGGCTGCTGCATCCAAGAAAGGTCCTCGAGGCATAATAGGTGTGAAGGCAAAGCCTTCCAAAGAACTGATAGAAGGAGTAGGCAGAAAGAAGAGTTTGGTGTTCTTGTATGTGAGTATGTTAACGATCTACCTTTTCATTAAGAAAAAGTAATATGTACTCATTAAGAATATTTTAGAGAACAGGTGGAAAGGGGAAAAAAAAGTTTCCATAGCCTATATAGAGCTGTTACTATTTTGGCATACTTTCTACAAGTTTTTCTCTGAAGAAGGTTTTTTCAGCTGAAGGTAACAGTATGCACCATATAAAGGCAAAAGAGACCTACTATGATTGCTTATTACTACTTAACAGCAAGTAAAAGTCAGAGCATGAAAAGGCTTATGCATTGTTGGGGAGCTGTTGAAGAATTTAAAGCCTGGGGTAGGGTAGGGGGCATGATCAGGTTTACATTTTAGAATGTTCCTTTAGCCATAGTATAGACCAGTGGTAGTCAACCTGGTCCCTACCGCCCACTAGTAGGCGTTCCAGCTTTCATGGTGGGCGGTAGCAGAGCAACCAAAGTATAAATAAGATAAATTTAACTATAGTAAGTTGTTTTATAAAGATTTATTCGCCAAACTTAGTGAAAATCTGACATAAAGTACTTGGTAAGTAATTATTATTATAAGCTTTAACTTGCTGTAACTCTGTTTTATAAATTTTATAAAGTAAAGTTACTTCTCTACTTTATAAATCACCATTACTGTGGAACCAGTGGGTGGTTAGAAAATTTTACTACTAACAGATACAAAAGTGGGCGGTAGGTATAAAAAGGTTGACTACCCCTGGTGTAGACAATGTATTAAAGGGCCCAAGGCTTGATAACCAGGCCATGAAGGGCTAACCAAGGCATTGGGAAGAAGGTAAGGAATTTGAGAGTTTTATAATGAAAAATTGGCAGGATGGGGTGCTTGATAAAATAATGAAGGTGGAAAAGCATGCTATACTTTCTTATTTGTGCTTTAATACATCCCCTCACTTTAACACTGTCTCATTAGATGTCCCACTGAAACTTCAGATTCAACATGTCCAAAACAGAAATGATCTCCATTCTTAGCGAAATTACTTCACATCCTCGATGCCTTTTCTCAGAGACTGTGTCTTTACCCACCTAAAAATCAGTCTAGACTCTCATTCTTCTGTAAGTCTACTTCTACATAGTCACCAAAACCGACAGATCTTTTGCTCAAGTCTTTAAGATCAATTTCTTTTTTTTTTTTTTTATAAATTTTTATTAATGGTAATGGGATGACATTAATAAATCAAGGTACATATATTCAAAGAAAACATATCTAGGTTATTTTGTCATTAAATCAATTTCTTTAATCTTTATTATCACTGTAGTTGCCAAATTCTGGTTTTTATTTTCGACCTAGAATGGGCATTGGAGTACTACAGCCTATAGACCAAATTCATCCTGCCTCTGTTTTTTGAATCACCTGTTTTTGAAAATTTCAACAAAATATACCTAGGCTTCTTTGTTTACATTTTGTCTATTGATGTTTTTATACCACAGTGGCAGAGTTGAGTAGTTATTATCCTGACTATGTGGCCTACAAAGCCTGAATATTTACTATATTATACTATACAGAAATCTTGCTCATAATGTTGTAATATATCTGGTTTTTCCTCTTGGAGTCTTCAGTCTGACCTTTACTAGGTAATCAGTCTGATTACTAGGGTAATCTTACTGATTACCCTAAAGCACTGTTGTTCATGTGAGTCCCCTTGTTCATATTTCTTTAATGGTTCCCAAAAGCCAACAGAATTAAATCTGCAACGCCTTAGCATTTATTATAGGTATGAGTGCTAGTGTAGTTTTTCAGATCCCACTTCTTCCTCAAAATGGATAAACCCTAGATCTCAATCTTCACTTGTAATGGTTCACTTTAAAGGAATTATTTACATGAGAACAAGCTCCATTAATGTTTATACTATGAAGTTTAGTTTCTAAGTGTTGTATAGGGATTCTCTGATGAATCTGTATTTTTATGAGCAATTTCTTGGAAAACCCTGGTCCATTTCTTTTCAGTTGTACGTGTCAGTAAAAACGAAGAGAGTAAATATTACTGCCAGGCATTATTAGCTTTACTTCTTCAGCAAGAATGCTGAGGCTTGCTAAGATTTTAATACCTTTGCTGTTTTCCATTATTTTGTGATTTTGAAAAGACCACTGCTGTAACTCAGTGTCTTAATGGACTTCCAAATTCACCACAATGGAAAATTTGAGGATAGTTCTCTATGTTAGAAAAGAATCAAAGTTTTGCTACATATATACTACTCACAAAAATTGGTAGGTATTTCAAAATGAATCTGAAGCGATAAAATATCCCCTAATTTTTGTGAGCAGTGTATGAGAGAGTATTTATTTTAGCATCTCAAGTTCAACTAAATCATATGTGTATATAAGACATTTCATTTGCAAGTTTAATCTCAAAGAGACTCCATTAATGACACAGTTCCCAAAAGAGATTGGCAGTATCCAGAAATCGCCCTCCTTCCCAATAGAACTTAGTACTATGTACATGTTTCGGAGTATTGTATAAAGTGAAAAGAATTCTAGCAGAAGAGAAGAACCTTGTTTTCTAGGTTGAAAATGTAAGGCATTAATAGATCAATTTAGGGAAAATAACATCCTTCATAAAGGAAATTACTTACTTATACCTTTCTGAAAATTAACATTTTATTGTACTGGGAAATCAAAATGGAAATGTAGTTGTAGCCATTCAAGTAGCTACAAAGTTTTTCTTTTTTTAATAAAATATACTGGAAAACGGTCATGGAAGGAAAATTGACTTGAGGTGCCAAACACACAGACAGTATACAGACTGTAACCTGAAACTTATATAACTTCATTAACCAAAGTCACCCTAATAAATTCAATAAATAAAATAAAAGCATGGAAAACTAAAAAAAAGGAACTAAATGAGTAATGATAATTTTACTATATTACAATTTACCTAATATCAAAAATGAACATTGATTAAATATTATGAACTATATTTTGAGAAACAACATTTATCTTGTCTAAATACTAGGAAAAATAGTAAATATGTGTCCTTTTTGTTTGAAAAAAAAAATCATTGGATGTTAATGATGGAAACCCCTGATAGGAAGCTTAATTATTGCCATTTTGTTAAATCAAGATAAAGATACTTACATAACTGAATCTAATGAAAAACAAAATGTACTGGAAAACTTTTGAGAAATATCAAGCTTAGTTGCATGATTTCATCTGAATACTAAACAAAACTACAGAGTAAAAAAATTCTTTGCTTATTTCAATTCACTTAATTAGCGCAATGCAGCCAGATGCTCATTTACTCCATACTTTGTCAAAACTTGATCACATTTAATTTATCTTACTCATTTTTTTCCCTTTTTAGGTGAATACCAGCCCTTTTAGAAGCTAATAAATTTAAGTACTTGAAACCAAGCTTTTCCAAAAAATTTACAATTATTTAAGTATAGGATATAGCCTATCAGTATAGTAATTTGGACAGCATAGTCTATTGGTATAATTCTTAAAACTTGATACTGTTAGAAAAGTTACTTTTCTTATTTCTTGAAATAAACTTTTACCAATACTTAAGCACAAGAGATACCCTTAGAGATGAAAGCATAAGTAATTAGAATGCTCAGTAATTTGGAGCTGCTGCTAAGTAATGCCTAGTATTAGTTCATGTTTACATGTACTCAAGCAAATACTGTGATCACAGTGACTAAAACCATTTTAATCGCTTTAGATTATGTAAGTGCTGAGCAGATAAAATCTCCAACACAAATAAAAATGAAATAAAGGACTGCTAAGAAGATAAGTGCTAACCGAACTTATTAGATGTCTGAGAGCTATTTGGAGAAAGGGCAGAGTCAGATACAGTTTCAGGGTCTGGCTACAGTGATTCAAGAAGTAAAACTTTTTGGTTATTAAATTAAAGCCTTGCATTTTCAAATGAAAGAAAACCTAAAATTATAAGTGATTCGAAACAAATTGCCATTCCTTTGAAAACTTCTAATCAGAACATTTTAAACTTTATTTTAAAAGAAAATGACTTAAAATTAAATGGGTTCTCTAGCCCATCTTTTGGGGCAATGAACTAATAAGAGTTGCTGGCAAAGAAACTAGAGTCTATATGGTTTATGCATTGTCCCCTTACATTCATATGAAAGAACTAGGTTATTTCTGTCCTCTCTGAGCTCCTGAGGACAGACCTAGGATCATTAAAGTTACTCAGAGGCACATTTGGGTTCCACAATAAGGAAAATATTTCTGACAGATAGACCAGGTCCAAAATGGAAGGAGTACAAATCTGCTTCACTAAGAAATACAAATGTTCAAAATGCATTAGTAGCCCTTTGCATGAGGAGCTAAAGGAGTGGTCCTTTTATTTCTAGGTATAAGAAATGAACTTTAAGGCTCTTTTTGACTTGAACTATAAACCCCTGTTCTTCTCTGAGGTAGCCATGTAAACTTCTGACCTTATTTCAGCGTATCTTCAAGAATTTAATTTATTTAATATGTATGGAGTACTGTCATATCTAAAGTATTGACATAATTTTTTACTCCTTCCCATAACCTCAGAATTCATTTTTAACATTTTTAAAAAATTTGTTTGTGATAAAATGCATTTAACAAAATTTATTATCCTAAGCATTTTAATTATATAGTTCAGTGATGTCAAGTATATTCACATACAGCCAATCTCCCAAACTTTCTCATTTTACAAAACTGACACTTTATACCCATGGAACAGCTTTCCATTTTCCCTTCTTTCTAAGCTCCAGGCAACTACTATTTTTCTTTGTGTTCCTATAAATCTGACTACTCTAGATACCTAGGTAAGTAGAATCATACAGTGTTTCTTTTTTTGTGACTGGCTTAATTCATTTAGTATCATGCTTTTAGAATTCATCCATGTTATAGCATGTGTCATAGTTTCCTTTTTTATTTTTATTTTTTGACAGAGACAGAGAAAGGGACAGATAGGGACAGACAGACAGACAGGGAGAGAGATGAGAAGCATCAGTTCTTCATTGAAGCTCCTTAGTTCAGTGGTTCTCAAAGTGTGCGCCAGAGCTCACTGGTGCACCCTAGAAGATTTCCAGGTGCACCCTATGGTATTCCAGAGAAATATGTGCCTATTGGGGACCAAAAACCAACAGGGTTTCTGGAGTTTAGATTTTTGGAGGACATAGGTGTAGGGAATTGGTTGTAAGCTGACAGTCTGCCCAACCCTCCACCTCACTTGCCTTTTAGGTTGCAAAAGGCTGTTAAGCTGTGCTGCTGGATTGTTTACAATAACACCTCATGTTCCTCGGAAAGACTGGAGGCAAATTTCTTCTATCCTTTGTTTGGTGTAAAGTTAAGATGATATGTATGGTGGGGGTTTTCTGCACTCAACACAATTAAGAGTAAAAAGAGAGGAATTCTTCAATGTATTGATGAGGAAATGAGAGTTTGCCTTTCAAATATATGCCCAAACATTGAAGAAATCGCTAGGACACATCAGGCTCATGTTTCTCATAAACACAAGAATGAAAACACTTAACACATTTGTACCGGGACCTGCCGAATTTACTAAATCTTACTAAGAATGTATCTATATATATAAAAGATAACTTTTTTGTCTTTTTAAAAATCTTTTAACCCCTCTTTTTTACGAATTCTAAAAGGCATAACTCAAAATATGTAACAAAAATATTTTTTAATGTCAGAATAAATTTAATTTTGTCATATTTATTTTGTTTAATTACCATAAAAGCACGCTTGGACTTTATATTTTTTTCTTTAATATTTGACCTAATTATTATAACATATTTCTCAGAAATTTGTATATAGTGCGCCTACAATTATTTGTAAGATTTTAAATGTGCCCCAACTTCAAAAAGTTTGAGAACCACTGCCTTAGTTGTTCAGTGATTGCTTTCTCATATGTTCCTTGACCAGGGGGCTACAGCATAATGAGTGACCCTTGCTCAAGCCAGTGACCTTTGGCTCAAGCCAGCGACCTTGGACTTCAAACCAGTGACCATGGGGTCACTTCTATGATCTCACGCTCAAGCCTGTGACCCCCTCACTCAAGCTAGTGACTGTATGCCCAAGCCAGGTGAGCCCACGCTCAAGCTGGCGACCTCTGGGTTTTGAAGCTGGGTCCTCTGTGTCCCAGTCCAGTGCTCTATTCACTGTGCCACCACCTGGTCAGGCTCAGAGTTTCCTTTTTTTTACAATGAAATGATATTTCATCATAGTTATATACTACATTTTGTTTATCCATTCATTCACCGATAGATACTTGGGTAGCTTCCACATTTAGCTATTATGAATAATGCTGCTAAGAACAGGAGAGTGTAAATGTCTGTTTGAGATCCTGTTTTCATTTGGGACATATATCCATGAATGAGATCACTGCATCATAATGTAATTCTACTTTTAATTTTGTTAGGAACTGCCATAGTATTTTCTATAGTGCTGTACCGTTGTGTATTCCCAACAGTAGTGCACAAGGATGCTGAATTCTCTTCATCCCTGCTAACAGCTGTTATTTTCTGTTTGTTTGTTGTTGTTTTTTTGATAGTAGCCATCCAAGTAGGTGTGAGGGGTACTGACATAATTTTGACCCCAGGGCCTGTGCAGCACCCTATGCATAGCAGCTGCTTTATAAAACCTTTTGGTGGAGATGTACTAAAACTATATGGTATGTTTCATATGTTGTTTGCCTTATAAAGTTGATCTTGGATAGAGGTTCTTAATAGAGTCAGTGTTCTGTGCTTTAGGATAAAATAAAGACACAACTTAGAAATAATTCTACTTATGTGTTGCTCTATTAATATTCTGATTTTCAACCCTGATTTTGACTTTTCTGTGTTATTCTAATAAATACCCATCACTGTCCTAGCTTCAGGTCATAAATTTATAGCTTTAGTAGGGTGCTTTTTTTCTCTTTAATTCCAGCATTTCTTTGTAACACTTGTGAAGGACAAACATGCTGATTCCTCTTTAAGAAAACTATTTACTGTACCTAGGAATTAAGGTTTTTGGAGGGCTTTTTTATTTTTTAAAGAATCTTGTCAAAAAATCATTTTAGTTTACTAGATTTAGAGTTGTGCTATTTAGTTTTCTCTCCTTTTCTCCACAGCATGCCCACACGCTGATAGGAGATCACTGGTGCTCCAAGCCAAGTTTATAGTGTGTTCATGTTCAAATGTTTGCTATCTTGTCTAAATGCTTGGTAACCTCAATATTAATGGTCTAACAGTTAGCAATTCTTGGCCTTTTGAAAAAGAGATTTATTGTCATATTTGAAAAAAATGATTTGGGAAAAAAGAAGAAAGCAGAAAGATTTCACTTCTAATTAATTATGTTTCAGGAAGTATTTTGTTATCAGTGAGGGAAATCAATATTTTCAGAATATTTGTGCTTGCAAATAGATAATATATATCTTTCTCTGAACATGTTGGGGTAATGAACAGACAGGTGCTTATAGCTTTTTCACCTTGTATAGTGTCGATATAAAGCAGGGCTCCATTCTATGTTTAAAATAAGGAGGTTGCAATTAATTTACTGCTTCTCTGAGAGCAATATAAAAAATGTGTAAGGTATAATTAAACTGTGTGTGAACAAAAAGCCAAGTGCTATGAGGCTCAAATAAGTAGAACACCTGCTTTTAACCTTACAGAGATAATTGCTTATTAAATAATGACCAAAGCAATACTACACAGTGAGCAGTTAGGGATAATCTGGTAACACTATACCTACTTAAATTATGTCACATCATTTCACTTATAGTTGGTTGAATAGAGAAAGATTGTTCAGAAAACTTCTTCAGGTTTGCCTTTTTACTTAATAGGACAAGACAGATGAGGATATGGAAGTATGAATGACTATCAGATTGAACACATGGGAGTAACCTTTTTTATTCAGACATTTTTACTGACACTTGCTTTTAGACAATAAAATTATTTGCTGATTTAATGCAGTCTATTTTGTAGGCCTGCAAGGGATAAGCAAAAAAAGGAAATAACTGTTTGATACAGATGATGTATTATAGAATTGTGCACCTGAAACCTGTATAATCTTATTAACCAATGTCACCCCAATAAAGTCAATAATTTTTTTTTAAAAAATAGCTTTTTATGAAAAATATAATATGAGAAGGTCAAATATGAATCCAGTTGTCAAGTGGAAGATTGGCTTAGAGGCAATTATTACCATCATCCTACTGTCCTCTTTGTTTCAAAAGTTTACAGTTTATTCTTTTTGGATGCAGATTTCGTGGGTTTTTTTAGATGACTGCAGTCTTCAACATTAATGATTTTTTAGCAGATATCTCACATTCTCTTAAAAAAAAGCAAAAAGGGTCCTTTGGTGAACCAATTATATCACTAGCACTCACCATATAAATCAGTACTTAGGGACACAATTGATGTGTTCTAATTGTTTCAGATTTTTAAATGTTAATATATTTATTCTTTAATTAAAACTTTTGTAGAGTATATTTTGAAAAGTGAATGCAAATACTTTTCTAATTAGAAGAACCTTATAAAACACTTGCTGTAGAACTAATAGTTACTAGCTTTTTTAAATTTTCTTAAAACTATTTCCTATATTTATATTTTAAGAGCTGTTATGTCACTTTCATGCTTATCTTAAAGAAATTTAATGTATATATATATATATATATATATATATATAAGTTCCTAGATTTTAATCTGAATTTTAATAGTTTAGCTTTTCAAAAATTTTTGTTTTTGTTTTTCAGTATTAACATTTAGGGCAAGAAATTTTCAAGATTCTCTTATTGCTCTAGTTGCAAAAGTAATTCCAGGAAAAATTTAGGGACCTGGGTCATTCTGGAGGAGCGTGTCCATCAGAAGAGAAGGAGACTGGATTAAGCCAGTGGTGATTTTCAGGGATAGAAAGTGAGTTCAAAATAAGCATTTGAAGGAATATTTGGAGGCACTAGAACTTGAATTATTCTTAGTTGTCTTTACAAAGCCATTCTGTACAATAAATCTCATTTTTTATAATTCTGAAAATCAAGTCTATATCAAGTTTTATTATTTCTGTAAATGATCTTTATATAGTAACACTGTGGAAGGAGCCCGATGTTGCTAGCCCATGAAATTAGAAATATATTGATAAAAATCTATAACTGTGTAGGGCCTGACCTGTGGTGGTGGTGCAGTGGATAAAGCGTCAACCTGGAATGCTGAGGTCGCCAGTTCAAAACCCTGTACTTGTCTGGTTTAAGGCACATATGGTAGTTGAAGCTTCCTGCTCCTCTCCTTTCTCTCTCTAATGAATAAATAAATAAATAAATTTTTAAATAAAAAAAAATCTATAGCTGTATAAACACACATAAAGAATAGTAATATTTTAGTAGCTGAGAGAAATGTGTCAGTTGACAATGCATTTTCCAGTCTATTCTCCCTGAGAAGGTACCAGATTAGAGATGTTGTAAACTCTTGCTTGATTTAAGGTTTGAGTGAGTTAACAGCTGAGTGATAGATTATTTTAAATAATAAAGTCTAGGCAGCACCATATAGTACCAGTTTAAATTTTAGTATTCATTTCAATCATCATTGCCTCAGAAAGACTGTACTTCCCTTTTCACCACATTTACTCACTGACTGGTGTCCTACCATGCTCCCAGTAAAGATAAAGACTAATGCTTATGTGTGGGCAGGATGTGCTCAGTCAGGATTTCACCTGATGGCTGCCAGGTTTGAGAAGTCCACTAGTGCAAGTCTATAAAAGTAGAACCCCTGGCAGGGACCTTATTTTAAGTAAGTTAAGAATCACATCCACAGAGGTCCTGTTAACAGCTTTTGGCTACTGGGAGGATATATTGAGTGCCTATTCTACATTAATATCCAATTTGTTGACTTTGAAATAAGGAGCCAAGATAATACTCAATATAGATGCATAGTTAAGATAACAATATTAAAGTACCACAAGTCAAGGAATCATTCTACATGGTCTTAAAAGTCAGGGGGGGAAAGGACTTAAAAATGGAAAGCCATTTAGTCAGATCATATGTTATCAGAATGGTGGAAGAAAGCCTGGGTCAGAGGTCAGTGACAGGTCAGGCCTCGTACCAAAAACTCATTCATGCCTCATTGTGAAGTCTTCTGGACTTGATAAATGATTATTAGAATTATGATGGACTTCAAATCATTTCATTGTCAACTGTACTTTAAAAGGATAGTAAGGACTCCACAAAATTAAAAATTTCTGCTTATCAAAAACATCATTAAAAATGTTTAGCCACAGATTGGTCGAAAATTTATAACATGTACATTTGATAAAGACTTGTATCTAGAATCTTACCATTCAAAACTAAGAAAATAATTTTTAAATGGGGAAAGGACTTAAATAGATATTTCACAGGAAGACAAATGGGTGGCCAATAAGCAAATGAAAAAAAGTTTAACATATTTAGAGAAACACAAATTAAACTTTTATGTGATAACACCTAGTAGATTAGCTAAAAATTTTAAAAAATGGAGAAAACCTAATTTTAGCAAGGATGTAACAAACCAGAGCTATTAAACACCAATCACCATTTTTATGAAGTTAAGCATACATGTACCCTGTGGCCTATCATGCCTAGGTATTTTTCATGTTCAGGTATTAGAGAAATGAAAGCACTTTCCCACAAAAATACTTGGAAATGCATGTTTATAATGTCTGTATTTATAATAGCTGTTGGGCAGATAAAATGTATTATGCTCACTTTGTTAAAGAGGCCGTTGCCCAGGTGATATTAATGTCTGTTGAGAATCCTTGTACCTTGGGGCTTGGTTTTGGGATTAAGCCTTTCCCACCCATTTTGATGTGGGGTGGTACAATCCAATCATGCCTCAGAGAAGTGACTGTATTAGAGACTTTCCTATTTTGTATATTGGATTAAGGGTTTGGATTTCTACACTATAAAATAAGGACAGAGCGGGACCTTGCGCTCTTGGTTCCTGAGATTATCATTAGAAGAGAGAGCAAAGGAGAGCAGAGAAAGGCCACGTGGAGGAGGCCAGGAGAAGCAGCCAAGATGGTGGAGTGCTGAGTGAGATGCCAGTTTGTGTAGAGTTTGTATTTGGGATAAGGAAGGAGATGGGGAACAGAGGTGAATAAGTCTGGTGAGCTAGAAACCTTTGATTCTAGGAAACTCGGATAAGTCAGTGGCTTTGTGAGCACTGAATGTGACTGGGTTTTGGAGCCCAGTGTGTATTTTTACTTGCCCGCCAGGTGCAAGCTAGGATTAAAGACTATGGCCCATCAGTTTTTGGCTCCGCTGTTTCTTTACCGACTGTCCGAATCCAATGGGAACCTGCATAGGCCGGGCAGCTCTGATGGTGACCTTGGCCACTGGCTTTACAATAGCCAAAAAAATAGAAGCAATTCAGATTTTATGAACAGTTTAATGGATAAACAAACTGTATATTCATATGATAGAATAGTAGCCATCAATAAAAAAGAAACATTGACTGATATATATCATAGCAGTTTTTGTGAATTTCAAAAAGCACCTGTGCCGAGGGAAAGAGAGCATACTATATGATTCCATTTATATGAATTGTTAGAACACGCACACCTAATCCATAGTGATAGAAAGCAGATCAGTGTTTGTGGGCAGGGTGTGGGGAGGTGGCAAAGATGGCAGAGATGATGTGCGAAGAGTACAAGGGAACTTTAGGATGATGAAAACATTCTAGGAATTTGGGTAATACAGGTGTATAAACCTGTCAAAGAGCTTTTGCCTACCTAGGCAATTGGGACCAAGTGCCTTTATAACCTATGAACATCCCTACATGTGATGTCAAAGCACACCACCACCATATGATAGGTGTCAGTGTCATCAGATAAAGCTAAAGTGCTAGCCTAGACTCCTGATATTCAGGCTAGATTTTCAATTTTTTTAAGGGTTTTTTTTTTTTTTTTTTTTTTACTAGGGTGATGAGAGAGACAGAGGGACAGATAGGGACAGACAGGAAGGGAGAGAAATGAGAAGCATTGATTTTTTGTTGCCACAACTTAGTTGTTCATTGATTGCCTTCTCATGGCCTTGACTGGGGACGGGGGGGGGGGGGGGGCTGCAGCTGAGCCAGTGACTCCTTGCTCAGGCCAGCAACCCTGGGCTTCAAGCCAGTGATCTTTGGGCTCCAGCCAGCAACAATGCGGTCATGTCTATGATCCTATGCTCAAGCTGGCGACCCCACACTCAAGCTGGTGACCTGACCCCACGCTCAAGCCAGATGAGCCTGTGCTCAAGCCAGTGACATTGGGTTTTCAAACCTGGGCCCTCTGTGTCCCAGGTCGATGCTTCATCCACTGCACCACTTCCTGATCAGACTCTTTAGTTGTTTTGACTATGTTTTATGATGCATACCTCGGGGTTTTTTGTGGTTTTTTTTTTTTTTTGAAGTTGGAAACAGGGAGGCAGTCAGACAGACTCCCGTATGTACTTGACCAGGATCCACCCGGCATGCCCACCGGGCATGCTCTGCCCATCTGGGGCATCGCTCTGTTGCAACCAGAGCCATTCTAGCACCCGAGGCAGAGGCCACAGAGCCATCCTTAGCGCCCGGGCCAACTTTGCTCCAATGGAGCCTTGGCTGCGGGAGAGGAAGAGAGAGAGAAGAAGGAGAAGGGGTGGAGAAGCAGATGGGCACTTCTCCTGTGTGCCCTGGCTAGGAATCGAACCTGGGACTCCTGCATGCCAGGCCGACGCTCTACCACTGAACCAACCAGCCAGGGGCCAATGCATACCTGTTTGACACAGTTCTTTAGGGTGTTTTGATTTTTAATATTACTACAACAGTATCGATCTTTTTTGGCTTAAAATTTCCCATAAAATTTTTGAGTGGGCATTTTACATATATAACAGTATATTTTATTTATTTTTAAATTTTAATTTCTTTTTTATTATAGTCCACATACAATATTATATTCATTTCAGGTGATAATCCCTTATGAAATGATCACTCCGAGAAGTCTAGTGCCCTTCTGACAGCTTACATAGGTATTACAATGTTATTGACTATATTACCTGTGCTAGACTTTCAGGTGTCCCCAAACTATGGCCCGCGGGCCGCAATTTGGCCCCCTAAGGCCATTTATTCAGCTCCCGCCGCACTTCCAGAAGGGGCAACTCTCTCATTGGTGATCAGTGAGAGGAGCACTGTATGTGGGAGCCCTCCAATGGTCTGAGGGACAGTGAACTGGCCCCCTGTGTAAAAAGTTTGGGGGCTATGATAGCTGGCAATTTGTGTTTTTTAATTCCTTTCACCCTTTTCACCCATCCCCCTAATACCTCTCTCATCTACAAAGTACCAATTTGTTCTTTGTATCTATGAGTTTGTTTTGGTTTGTTTGTTTATTTATTTATTTATTTCGATTTCACATATAACTGAAATTACAGTGGTACCTTGAGATACGAACAGACCAACATACAAATGTTTTTAAGATATGAGCTGTGACTCAGTCCGTAATTTTGTTCGAGATCCGAGCGAAAATCCGAGATACGAGTCGTGATTCAGGAAGCTGCTGCTAGTTGGTGTGTTGGTGCACGGGTCCAGTATCGGCAGTTTGATATATGAGTTGACTGACTTATGAGCTCCGTTACAGAATGAATTAAATTCGTATCTCAAGGTACCACTGTATATGTATTTTTCTTTCTCTGTCTAACTTATACTTAGCATAATGCCCTCTAGGTTCATCAATGTTGTCATAAATGGTAAGATTTCATTGTTTTTATGACTGAGTAATATCCCATTTTATATGTGTGAGTGTATACCACATCTTCTTTATCCGTTCATCTATCGGTGGACACTTAGGTTGCTTCCATATCTTGAGTATTGTAAATAACACTGCAATCAACATAGTTGTGCATGTATCTTTTCAAATTACTGTTTTTATGCAATCTACATATTCAGTGTAGTCTCTGTCATAATACTGATGACAGTTTTACAGAACTGGAATAAATAATCCTAAAAGTTAAATGGAACTACAAGAGACCCAGAAGAGCCAGAGCAATACTGAGAAAGAAAAACAAAAAAAAAATGCTACCTTTTGCCAAACTATACTACAAAGCTGTAGTAATCAAAAGGACATGTATTAGCATAAAAATAGATTCATAGATCAATGGAAGAGAATAGAAAGCTCCAAAATAAAGAACCTTTGACAGAAGAGGCAAGAATATATAATGAGGTAAAGACAGTCTCTTCAATAAATGGTGTTGGGTGTTTTGCCATCCAAACATTGTTACGCACCTTAAATATATACAATTCTAATGTGTCAATTATAAATCGATAAAGCAGAAACATTTGTTAAAAACGTAAATAATTGGTATTGGTATGTGTACATGCAAACAGATACATGCAAAAAATTAAACTAGAGCATTGTCTTGCACCCATAAACTCAAAATGGATTAAAGAATTAAATGTCACACCTAAAACCATAAAACGACTAGAGGAAAACAAGGCAATAAACTATTTTTACATCACTGTAACCAGTATTTTTTTGGATATATCTCCCCAGGCAAAGGAAAAAAAAAACCAATAAACAAATAAGACTGTATTAAACTAAAAAGTTTTTGCACAGCAATTTGTGTCTTAACAAGACCTCAGGTGATTCTGATGGACTCCAGTTTTACAACTACTGATTAAACTCTGTTCCATTGAGAACACTTTTCACCTGCCCTCACTGTTTTGTGAAGTGGTCTTCAAGTTCCTATATCCAGTCATACCTTTTTGTTTTGGTGCTGACAGTGTAGTATGTGTAAAATATATCATTTTTATTCTCCCAGGTTTATACTTTGTAGTTCTAGTTATTGAACTGTATACACCAGGTAAGCCATTAGTGTCACCTCATGTGCTTTGCTGTTTCTTGCCTCATTATATTTGTATATGCCATTTCCTCTGTCCAGTCCCCACCTGTAAAAATAAAACCCTTTAGAGTTCAATGTGAGGACACAGTGAGATAGTATATATGGATGTGCTTATTAGCATAGTACTTGGGACATTTTTGGAATAGAGAAAAAGATAAAAAAGTAATGATGTGAATTTCTGATGATATTACTTTATTGATTATAACTTTTAATATATTTACTCCTTTAAAGAAAATTTTAGTTTATTGACAAAATGAAATACAGTTCAACACAAAGCAGTAGGGACACATGAAGACCAAATGTGTACCCTATCCTATGAAATGGTAGCTTTTATTCATGAAGCATGAATCAATCCTAAATTAAGAACTCACATAAATATAAATAAAGTATCTTTTCCATTTGGAATGAACTAGTTTGGATTTCACATTAGCTAAATTAAAAATATATTTTTATTAGGTGCAAGTAGTTTCCAAAGTGCTTTTCCTGGCTCACATCTTGTCCCTATTTTCTTGAAGGGTTGGTCTAGCCCAGTTCAAGCAAATTTTTTGGTCCTGTTGGCCCGCCAGGTGGTGACAGAGCAGTAAACCCACAGAGAGGTTAAGTCTATGTGAACGTATGGGAAAGAAAAACCGGCCTTTTCTGCAGTGGTAGCCTTGGCTTGAGTCAGCTCTGCATCCAGCCACTGTTGTCTCTGAGGATGCAACTTGTTTTTAGCTAAATGCCAGCCAGATTTCCAGAAGTAGAGACTGTAGATTAATTTAGAGCAAATCTTTAAGCCACAGTGTAGGGAAAAAGTTTTATAAAAGTCAGGAAGCCCAATTGATGATACCTGCTATGGCTTAGTGTATCCATGATATTTGTTCATTGTATTGTGTATGTTCTGTAGCTAGAGGAAGGGAACCTATTTTTTGTCCTCCAAATTTGGAGTGTTACTGTTTACTGTTTTAAAAGAAAATGTAAACCCGTTCCTCTTCTTACTGTCTTGTTTACTTGTTGAAGTTCTCCCCCATCTCCTGGCCCCCATGGCTTTTAGAATAGGAAAAAGCTTTAAAAAATGTAAAGGTTTGTATTCATTGTCCAAAATATCTTCTTGGTGCCATAGTGGCCATAATACAGAAGCATATATCAACATAGTTCCCAAAATGTTTAGTTTTGATATATGAGATCAAATATAAGCACAATATTTTGAGTGACTTGGCCTTCTAGTTTTACCGAATTCATACTGTGAATCTATTTATTCATAGTGATGGATAATATAATTTATTATGAAAATTTTAAGAAATTTGCCTAAAGTTTCAATATTATCATTGTGGTAATAGACGTCTTAGTACAAATTGGAATATACCCTATGATAAAATTCATTTTTCTTGCAAGTAAAAAAAAATCTAAGCATTGTATAAGCAAGATTCAGTTATGTCACACTCTCTCTTAGTAACTTAACCTACTCTATTAAAATACTCTAAAATATTTGAGAATATTCAGTGAGGCCATTGTGGAAATCAATAGTTTTTAACAACTGATTCTTTTTTTTTTTCTATCTGAAGCTGGAAACGGGGAGAGACAGTCAGACAGACTCCCGCATGCGCTCGACCGGGATCCACCCGGCACGCCCACCAGGGGCAATACTCTGCCCCTCCCGGGCGTCGCTCTGCCGCGACCAGAGCCACTCTAGTGCCTGGGGCAGAGGCCAAGGAGCCATCCCCAGCGCCCGGGCCATCTTTGCTCCAATGGAGCCTTGGCTGTGGGAGGGGAAGAGAGAGACAGAGGAAGGAGGGGGCGGTGGAGAAGCAAATGGGCGCTTCTCCTATGTGCTCTGGCCGGAATTGAACCCGGATCCCCCGCACGCCAGGCCAATGCTCTACCGCTGAGCCAACCGGCCAGGGCCAACAACTGATTCTTAAATCAGTAAAAATGATGCGTTGTACCTTCAGTAGATTAAATTTAACCTTAGTTGTAAATTTTTTTTTCTTAGAGTAAGGACACAAAAGGATATGAAGCATACTACCTACTGCAGATATTCAGTGAAATCATTTGAAATATTCCTCCTAGAAAAGAAACTTTTCTTTTTCTAAACAGAAATAGATTTGTCTTTATAATGAGAATTTTGAGTCTACAAAATCATTAAGTCATGTGGTATTACACTCTACACAACTAATTAGTTTTTATTTTGGTAAACTTTTTAAATGTTTCTCTTTTTCTTATATGTTGGCATACAACACACAAACACATGATTTTATGTAAATACTTTGTCTTTTATGTAATCTATATTATGTAATCTATTTTATATAGACATTTCCCATTATAAACAATGTTGTAATGAACAACCAGAATATTCTTCAGTTGCATTTGTCCAAGTACTTGAACACTTTTGAGTTCTTAGGATGAATGCCCACAAATGCTGAGTTGAAGAATATACACGTTTAGCATTGATAATTTTTGTCAAAACTTAAGAGAAATGAATTATTGTTTAGTGTTAAATTATTTTTTCACCAATATAAATGATGAAAAATTGCCACACTAAGTGATCTAAAAGAAAAAATTAGTGCTACCAGCAATTTACTTTCATTTGACATATTTACTGAGTGCTGAGTACTGCTTATGTGTTAGATTCTGTGCTAGTTATGAGGGTTACAAAAGTGAGATGACTCAGTTTTATTGGACTAGTGAAAATTACAGAGAAGTAACAGGCAGTTAAAACATGATATGGTGAGTATGACAGTAAGAATAAATATGGAGAGTTTGTGCACCAGTGTCAGGAATTCAGAAGTCTCTGTAGAGAAAGTGTCATGGAAGCTGAGATCTGAAGGATAAATTAGATTTATGGGGACAAGGGAAGTGGAAGGGAGGCCTGCTTTAGGCCATGAGGAGTAGGTATCAGATATCATGATGCACTCTCAGAGCTGAGTTTTAAATGTCTGGAATACATGCAAGGAGTGAGTCACCAGAGACAAAGCTAGAGAATAAAGCCGAGCTTTGACCACGCAGAACCTTAGAGGTCATGAGTATGGATTCTGAGAATTAACAGGAACTGTAGCAAGGAAGCAATGAGATAGAATCTGAGCTCTAAAATATTACCCTGGCTCTAGTTTGAGGAAAACTTGAAAGCAACCAAATGACAGAGTCCCAAGATCAAAAGGATGTGGAGAATTTGAGTTGGGAAGGCATCTGTCCCAATAGTCCAAGCTTGTCAATTAGACAAGGCAGTAAGGAAGGACAATTTTTAAAGTCAGGTAAACAAAAGCATAATTTATCAAATGGCTCTTCTGTTTTGAAAAAGCAAGCAAACTACTTCTGGGGGGACATGAGAACTCCTACCCACCCACTGTGATCTAAAATTAGAATTAGAAAAACAAGGTATAATAATTTATCATCACCATCATCATCTTGTAGCTGTTATCAGAAAGACTACACTTAAGTATACTTAATTATAGACCTAAAACAGAATGACTCATTCTTAAGTGGAATAGAAGTTCATAATATACTTTCTGTCTCTGTCACAAATGATTCAGAAGCCATGTGGAATGGACTTGCAGGTGAAGGAAGAACATAAGGTCTCCAAAATGCATTGCGTAAAAAGGCAGGGCCAAAACTCCCTAATCTTAAAATGTGAAAAAAGTTAATGATTTAACAGGATCACCTATATGCAACTCCATTTGTGAAACACTTTGTAGAACTTTATGCTCCTCTAGAAGCCAATTAGTATAATTCTAATTCATACTGATGAAAGTCTAGCTGAATACCAGAAAAACTTCTGCCTCATTTTTTCTCTTTTTAATCCTTAGCATATATTGCATTTAAAAATCATTTGTTCACATTTTCATTCTTTTACATAATGTTATAATCATTTGATGTCAGGAAAGCAAACTTAGCAAGCCAAAGACATTATGGGAAAAGGGAAATCTTTTTTTTTTTATTAATTGATTTGAGAGAAAAAGAGAATGAGACATACAGAGAGAAACATCAGTTTGTTTTTCCACTTATTTATGTATTCATTGGTTGATTATTTTATATTTTATGTGTCCTGACCAGGGATCGAACCTACAACCTTGGCATCTCGGGATGACTAACCAATTTAGCTACCTGGCCAAGGCAAGGGGAAAAAAAAATATATATATATATATTTTTATATAAATACTATATATATATAGTATTTTTCTGAACTGAGAAGCAGGGAGGCAGAGAGACAGACTCCTGCATGTGCCCAGGGGTTGATGCTCTGCCCATATGGGGCGTTGCTCCGTTGTAACCGAAGCCATTCTAGTGCCTGAGGTGGAAGCCATGGAGCCATCCTCAGCACCCAGGCTAAGTTTTTGCTCCAGTGGAGCCTTGGCTGCAGGAGGGGAAGAAAGAGATAGAGAGGAAGGAGAGAGGGAAGGGTGGAGAAGCAAATGGGTGCTTCTCCTATGTGCCCTGGCCGGAAATCAAACCCAGGACTTCTACACGCTGGGCCAATGCTCTACCACTGAGCCAGCCAGCCAGGGTTGGCAGGGAATTTTTAATAAGTAATTTACATAATGCTTATCTGTCATCAAGCAAGTATGACCTCCAAAAAAAGTTGTTTCAGCCTTTTTAGGTATACATTATTTTAGCTGATTCAGTTTCTTAGTGATTTTATTCCATGTGCTATATTTGAGATGTCTGACTTCTAACAAAATTACTCCTCTTCCCTAGCCCCCCATACCACTGATAGTTTCCAGGATTGGTATTCTGATACCATTTCTCCTTTAGTTTATGCCTGTATTTATTTAACATGAGCTACATATTGAATCACAGTGTTAGATACTGTGAATAAATATAGCTCATTAAAATTTTTTCCTAAGTGACCTTACTTTCTTATAACAATGGTGCCTACTCATAAAGAATTGAGACAGTGTAAAGAAAATAGGAAACCTAAAACAGCAACACACCTAAAAACATCCAGAAATAACTGTCATTAACAATAAGTGAGCCTGACCAGGTGGTGGCACAGTGGATAGAGCGTCAGGCTGGGATAGGGAGGACCCAGAATCGAAGCCCCAGGTCTTCAGTTTGAGTGGGGGCTCAGAAGCTTGAACATGATGTCGCTGGCTTGAACATTGGATCATAGACATGGCCCTATGGTCGCTGGCTCCAGCCCGAAAGTCTCTGACTTGAAGCCCAAGATTGCTGGCTTAAGCCCAAGATCGCTGGCTTGCTCTGCTGTAGACCCCCAGTCAAGGCCCATATGAGAAAGCAATCGATTAACAACTAAGGTGCCTCAATGAAGAATTGATGCTTCTCATCTCTCTCCCTTCCTGTCTGTTTGTTCCTCCCTCTGACTCTCTCTCTGTCTTTGTCAAAAAAACCTAAAAAAACAATGAGTGAGCATTATTTCAGAATGTTGTTGAACTCAGGACTAGAGGTACTGGGGTATAAGAGATAGTGGTGAACAATGAGCCATTTAGATATAGAACTAAGACTAGACAACTATGAAAATTCTGCAAATAAATACTATGAACATTGACAATGTAAAAATAATAATACAACTAACCCAGACTGGAAAATGGAGGAATGAAAACATGGGAAAAAATGTTAAATATATGATTTCCTCAACCTTTTAGACAGGAAGTTAATCAGTACAGCCTAAAATTGAATCATGTAGTTTTTTTGTTGCTGGGTTTTTTTTTCTTTTTTGTTTGTTTGTTTTGTTTTTTGTGGCAGAGACAGGGAGAGTCAGAGAGAGGGACACATAGGGACAGACAGACAGGAAGGGAGAGAGATGAGAAACATCAATTCTTCATTGCGGCTCCTTAGTTGTTCATTGATTGATTTCTCATATGTGCCTTGACTGGGGTGCTACAGCAGACTGAGTGACCCCTTGCTTGAGCCAGCAACCTTGGGCTCAAGCTGGCAACCTCGGAGTCTCAAACCTGGGTCCTCCACATCCCAGTCCGACGCTCTATCCACTGCGCCACCGCCTGGTCAGGCTGAATCATGTAGTTTTTTAAAGTGACTCTAATCTCTTAATATCTTTGTAACATTTTTTTATAAAGTGGAGAAATTTCTTACAAAAGCTCTTTGAGACAAAAATACATTTATATACAATTTAGAAATTTTTTTGGTCTCACTTTCATTTAGCATTTTTATATTAAATTCAAGTAAAATAAAATATATTCTCTTTAATAAAATTATCTATATAATCTTGCTTTTCCTTCTTGGATCACTATTGGAGGCCACGGGGCAGATCTCTGCCCTGTGTTTGGAGAGAGACAGAGGAATACAGGGAGTGGCAGCTTACCTGAGCATAAGCAGAAACCACCATGGGAACAGTGCTGGGAGAGGAAACTTGAACTCTAGACAAATTGTTGGAGGCTCAATGTGGACAAGTCTGAGAGTTAAAAACTCCAGAGAGGGGACCCAATCACAGAGGGGTGAATACTGAGCTCAACAAGGTTCTCACAGTAAATATCACTGATAACTTTGACCTGTTGTTTAGCATTCTTGGAATAGTTAAGTTTGTTGCAACTAATCCATAATCATTTTTGTTTAAGCATCCATCCATTATTTGTTCTTCACTTTAATGGCTGAATGAAAGACATCATTTATGTCTTGCTTTGCATGAATCCATGACTACTTCCTCCTCACAATCTGCCTGTCTACTTTCATGTCAAAGAAAAAAGTAAACTTAATTTTAAATCATATATCCTTATTAATTTATGCTGTTTTTTTAAGATCACTATTGTGCTGTGCATTTTGACTATGATATGTTTACATTTGAATTTTCTTTTTATTTATACTGCTTGAATTTATTGACCTTCCTAAATCTGAAGACTAACTTTTTTTTTATCAATTTTGGGAAATTCTCAGACATTCTTATTTCATCCCAGTTTCTTTATTTTCTCTTTCTGCGATTCCAATTATACATGAGTAGACCTTCTCACTCTGTCTTTAACCTCCTATAGTTGATTTTATTTTACTATGTGTTTTGCATCCTGAAAGCTATGCGTGCTTTCAGTGTAGCTCCTAATTCACTTATTCTTTTTCAGCTATTTAACTTTTCACTGAATTTAACTTTACTTTTTTTATTTATTATCCCTTGTAAAAGTTATTCTGGTTCTTTTTCCACTTATTGTTGTACATCTTATATTCAATTTTTTATTCTCTTTCATTCTTTTCATATAATAAGCATACTTGTTTTATTTTTGCATTATCTGAAGATTTGAGAGTCAGGCTCTATTATTTGTGTTTCCCTTGATTCTTATACATAATGCTTTGTTTTATTGTATATTATGAAATATTTTTATTGGTAATTTTTTTGTTTTATAATTCTTTAGAGTTCTGTGAAATCTGGGTTGAGAATTTCTTCTTTTAAAATTTTTTAAGACTTTATTCATTTTAGAGAGAAGAGAAGAGAGAGAGAGAGAGGAGGAGGAAAGAGCAGGAAGCATCAATGTGCTTCGTCAAAGCTCCCATATGTGCTTTGACCAGGCAGCCCAGGGTTTCGAACTGGTGACCTCAGCGTTCTAGGTCGATGCTTTATTCACTGTGCCACCACAGGTTGGCGAGAATTTCTTTCTTCAAACAGAATTTGCTTTTGGTTCTAATAGGTGCATCAGAGTACTATAGCTCACAGTGGTTTTAATTAAAAATACTCCTTAGATACCCTAAAAATATTCTTTGGCTTGAGAGCCTGCTTTCCTGCATGAACTTGAGATAGGCTTTCTTGTGGTCTTTCTGTGTTTTTTTAGATGTATATATTATTTCCATCCTCCAATAAGTATAGAATCCTTAGCTTTATGTGTAGGAGTAGCAGTTCTACCCTTATGATTAAAACCCCATGTTAAAACTTAACATTCCTTGGTTACCAAAACCAGTAACTCAAAATGTCCCAGTAACAGTTCCAATGCTTTTGCTCTGATTTCAGACCTCTCCTTAGTTTTCAACCCCTTCATTTTTAGTGAGCTAAGCTATGCATTTGAAAGTTTTTTTAATGTATTTTTCAACATTTCTAGGTGTTTGATTGCAAGAGTTTTCAAGTTACTCGTATGCTGCCTTATGGGAAATGGGAATCTCATTTGTTTTTTATATTTAGTTAATATCATTTGTAAACTTGGATTGAGAACTAGACATATGGCTAAAGACCGAATTTCTGCCACAACAGATTTGCTCCACTTCTGTGAAATATTGGCTAAGCCAAGTTGTTGCTGTGAAATAACATGTTTGATTCTGAACTTCTTACTCAGTGTTTAGATACAATAGAAGGATTGCCGACTGTTGTCAGGGACATTTTATGATATTATGCCATATTTACTCTTGTTTAGTCATTTTGGAAAAGATGACTCAATTTTTTAAGATTTGAAAGAGATTGTTTAAAAATTAATGGCAATCTACATTATATGTCTAAACGTTTTATTTAAAAATAAATGTGCCCTTTCATATGAAGTAAGATTGTAAGTCTACAGGGTTTATGTATGTACATTTAGATTTCAACTTCTTTTCAGATTGCAATGTACTTAGGTATAGTCTTTCTATTCCTACATATTGGTCTAAAGGGCATGTTGAACACTGTCTCTCAGATTAAATTTTATCTTCTGGTAGATGCTTTCCATGATCACGTAGACTAAAATAATGTAGATTCTCTCAGCCTCACCTTTGTAAGCATATATATTTTTTTGTTGTTGTTGTTGATGTGTTTATGTTTTACCTTTCAGTTAGATCTTAATGAAAGAACATAAGCAATTCAGTTCCAAGTATTACTGACTAGGGTATGAGAATTGGTGATTTTTAAGTTTTTGAACTATTACATTTCTCATTTTCATAGCATATGGTATTTAATCCAAGCAGTGCATCAAACACAAAAACTTATCAGAGAGACAGAAACATTGATCTGTTCCTGTATGTGCCCTGACTGGGTATTGAACCCACAACCTTTGCATTTCAGGACAATGTTCTAACCAACTGAGTTGTCAGGCCAGGGCTCAGTAAGCTCTTTAAATCTATGCACCCATGAGAAAAAATGGAAAGATTTACCTTTTTAATCTCTTTAGTTACCCGGAGGTCTCTTTTTGTCAGTAAGCCATTCTGTAAATAGTAAAAATAAAAGTAGTGTTGGTGGTGGAAGTGATAACAATAACGGTAATAACAGAAGCAAACTAATGTTAAGTACATGCTCTTGGCCAAGCACCATATTAAATACTTTAAGTAATTTCCATGGAATCATATTTATTTCTTCCAATCTTACTATTATTTTTATTTCAAGATGAGGAAACTGATATTTAACTGGATTAGCTTAGTTGTCTAAAGTCATAATGCTAATAATAGGTAGAACAGAATTTTGAACACACAGTGGTTTTCCTGATTTAATTTTATTAGATAGTTCCTAGATATATTGTATATATTTTCAAAATTCATGTATAAATTATAGCATATTCTCATATTTTCTGATATATGAAAAACATGCAGCTCTGCTACTGCTGATGATACCAAAGCCTATAAGTCATATCTTACATCTATAGTCTGAATACCTATGCTAGGCTTTTATTATGGCTATTTAATGATTTCATCAACAGCCAAACTGTTGTTTCATTACAAACAGATTTAGTATCTTTGTTACTAAAGCAAAAGACTGAAAATTATGAAGAGTGTGCTATTTGTTTTTCAATCATCTCTGTGTGTTAGGGATTCTTCTCAAATGTTGGGAAATAGGGTTGAGCTAACTGCAAGAGTTATATCCATGGTCCAAGAAACAGTGATCTATAATGTGCATATACTTAGCTGTCCGCTTGCTTAACAAGGTCTCGAAGCAAATTCATCTGCTGTCTTATATAAGAAATTTATACATATTTCATTCATTTTTGTAGATTAAAGTCATCTTCAAAAATATATCAAACACTCAGGTCTTGGCAACTTAACCTTTTCTTTTTTTTTAAAGGTGAATGTTAGAGAAGGTCAGTGTTTGAGTTTACAGTCCTTATCTTAAGATATTTCTCATGCCATAAGAGAAAAGAACAGATATAACTCAAAATTTTCCTAAGACACAGTCCTAGAAACTAGAGAAAATGAGAAAAGCACCTGGGGAAAAATAATGCAAGATACTTGTCGTTGCCATTTTAAACCTTCGATCTCGAATTGTAAAGCTATGTGATTTAAAAAAAAAATTGTAAGATTTTAAAACTCTTTTATAAAGTAATATAGTCTGATAAAGATAAAAAAATGTAAACAGACTGTAGTTGTAAAAACTTAACAAGTAGTCACTCATAGTGTCTTCTGTTGTATAAAAAATGTATAGCTTAAACATAAGGCACTCAAGTATAAATATACTTTTCATTCATTGGGAAGTTAGCAGATTAAGTGAGAAACTGCATAATGAGCCTGATGTCTCTATCATGTGTCCATTCTATTACTGACTTAGGCAATATTTAAACAAATCTCTTGCTATCTCTTCAGCTTCTTTGTGTCTGAGATGAAGACTATATTCTGCATCTCACCATTTCTTTAGATAATGAGCTGTAAGATCTTAAATCCAAAGGAATTGAAATTAAATGATCTGCAAAGTATAATCATTTTTTACATTTGTATTATGATTATGCGCTTCAGAAATATTAATTTACACCTTCCTCAGACTTTTCTTTGTTGATGATAATGGAGGCAAAGAAAACAAATTAATTGCTTTTTTGTGGCTATATAGTAATGTTAGGTCTAGGTCTTCTCATTAACATGTCTCTTTTTTTACTCAAAACTGTTTTAATCTTTTGAAATGAATGTTTTAAAAAGAAAAAAAAACATGAATAACATTAGACTAGGTAACTTTAATAGAATAGTAGTTAGTATCATTCATTTTTATTTACTGTTTTAATTCTCTAAATTGCTTATGTAACGTAACAGTCATGAGTTGGCTACAACATATCTTATTAAAAAACTGCCTTCTGCCTGGCCTGTGGTGGCAGAGTGGATAGAGCACTGACCTGGAACACTAAGGTTGCCGGTTCAAAACCCTGGGCTTGCCCAGTCAAGGCATATACAACAGGCAAACAATGAACAACTAGAATGAAGCTACTACTTCTTTTCCCCACCCCCTATAAAATCAATAAATAAAATCTTAATAAAAGGAAAGGAAAAACTGCCTTCTAAGCACCAGATACTGTTCTTACTCATATTAATTGTTAATATCTGCATTAGTCTTGTTATAATACATGTGCTGAATATAGCCACAATTTATTGATGAGAAAACTGAGACTCAATGAAGTTGACAACTTTGCTTGAAGGCTGTGCTCAAGTACCAACTTTTCCAGGAAACCATGAAAAGTGAGGAAGATTTCAGTAGACAGAAATAGGGAGGAAAGACCATTTTAGGTAATGGAAATGACATGAATAAAGAGTTATGTGTGCTGAAGCTCAAAGTTTGCTAAGGCCATTATAACTTGTATGTTTTGGCTGAAATTTATTGTAACTGTAGAGGATATGTGAGAGATAAAATTGAAAAAGTACTTTGAAGGTAGCACATGAAAGGGACTTCAATGCTTGGGAAAGAAATTAGTGCACAATTCAGTAGGATTTAGGGAGTTAGGAAGATCGGGAGTAGTAGAATTGTAGGATTTGGCATAAGTGTACAAAATGAATGGAAGAAACATCAGAACATAAGTACATAGAACAAGTAAGAGACTATTGTAAGAGAGAAGTCATGAAAGCCCAGACAGCTGTCACTAACTGCAGACAGGAAGAGACGTTGTAAAGGAAGAATGATGTGTCTATTTAGTAGCTGTAGAAAGTAAGGGAGTACTGGAAGGTGGGCCTCACTGCTAGCATCCTGGTGACTATCAAAAATAAGAAACATAGAAGTAAGGTGGTATTTTTGAGGAGCCAAATAATCAACCTGACTTTTAAAATGATAAATTTGATGCGTGTATGGGTTATTTAATAGAAGTATCCATCTGGCAGTTAGAAATGTGAATTTAAGCTTGCAAGTGGACATACATAAAGAGTTATCAGGACACGATCTTGATTTTGTACATTGATTGTATTAAGATAGATGGAATTGAAGTCCTGAAGGTGAATGAAGAGCGAAAAGAGAGGGTTGAGAGCAGGCTTCTGAGGAGCACCTACATTTGAGGAGCAGGAGGTGGAAGAGTTAAATCATTGGAAACAGAGGAATAATATCAAAGGGGAAGAGGAGATCTGGTATGTCTGAGATAGTAAGTCTCTGAAGGTCTGAGTTATTATCTAAAGGGAAGCTACTGAAAAGTTTGATTAGGAGGTCATAAAGTTACTTCTTGGAAGACAGCATTCTAAGGAGTATATGCATTATTAATAAGGTATTAAAATAGGTGGAGAGTGGGTAAAATAAAGACAAAATGAACAGGTAAGAAATAAGCTGTAAAAAATAATTGGATATTTAAAGGTGTGAAAAAATTGAAGGAAAATATTTTCACCTGGAACTCGCAAATGCTTAATATTTATACTTTGCCCCAGATTCTCTTTCTAATTCTCTTTTGCTACTAGTCCTGCAGCCCTGCTACACCTTTAAAACTTTTGTACTTCAGCATAATGATTTACTGTGCACCTGTGTTCTCCCACCTCTCTGTCTTGTTTGGGCACACTGGTTGGATGCTTCTTCACACTAGCTCCTACTCACCTCTCAGGGCCCAGTTCTGATGCTGCCTCTGGGAAGCCATCCCTTATTTAGCTTACAGTAGTCTTTCCTTCTCGGAATTTCAAAATGCTTTAGTCATTTCTTTGGTATGGTGGTTGCCAATTTTTATTATATACTGTATTTATTATTTATGTATTGGACCTGTCTCTCCTTGTAATTCAGGCTCCCTCGGAGGTTTTCTCAAGGTATTGGTGTACCGTCATGGAAAGAACATAGACTGAGAGTTCAGACAATCTCATTTTTAGTTTCTAGCTCTATTATTTACTGATTGTATGGCTTCAGGCTAAGTATTTAATCTTTGTCAGCCTTAGTCTTCTTACCCTTAAAATGCTTATATCACAGATTATTAAGAAGAGTAAATGATGAGGGAAAAAACTAGTTTAAAGAATGAATCTGTTGAAGTTTGGTTTCTTCCCCTTCTTATTCATCTCGACTTCTGTGCCATTACTCAGAATGCTACTGAACAAAAAATTATATGTTCCAGAAATTACTGAATGAATTTGTATTTCTTTGCTATTACTAAATATAGATATAAGGGCTACTATAATTTTTATGCTGATATTTTTTGGGGCAGGTTTTAAAAATATTTTAGGCCCTGGCCGGTTGGCTCAGTGGTAGAGCGTCGGCTTGGCATGCAGAAGTCCCGGGTTCGATTCCCGGCCAGGGCACACAGGAGAAGCGCCCATTTGCTTCTCCACCCCTCCCCCTCTCCTTCCTCTCTGTCTCTCTCTTCCCCTCCCGCAGCCGAGGCTCCATTGGAGCAAAGATGGCCGGGCGCTGGGGATGGCTCCTTGGCCTCTGCCCCAGGCACTAGAGTGGCTCTGGTCGCAACAGAGCGACGCCCCGGAGGGGCAGAGCATCGCCCCCTGGTGGGCAGAGCATCGCCCCTGGTGGGCGTGCCGGGTGGATTCCGGTCGGCACATGCGGGAGTCTGACTGTCTCTCCGTTTCCAGCTTCAGAAAAATACAAAAAAAAAAAAAATATATATATATATATATATATATATATTTATTTTAAATTAAGTTTTAGAGATACAGGTAGGGAGAGATAGAGAGAAAGAGAAATATCTGTTTATTGTTTCATTTATTTATGCACTCATTTGTTGATTCTTCTATGTGCCCTGATGATTGAACACACAACCTTGGCATATTCGGATGATGTTCAAACTAACTGAGCTACCCAGCCAGGGTGGACTTTTTTCAAGGAATTCTTTATTCCAATGGAGCAGAGCATATTACAGATTTGCCATATTTAAAAATATATACACAAAAACCATCTATTCAGAACAAATGACTTTTGTATCCTTAAAGGAAGAAATAAAAAGAACTCTAAAAGAAAATTATATAAATTCCTAGGGAGACTAGATATGTTATTCCAAAGGAGCAATCTGAGAAAGAGTTCTTAGAACTCAATCACATTGTTGAAACTTTGATCTATGTCCATAAGTCTCAGTTTTATATCCCACCTCTATGTGAAATAATATATACAACATAACCAACAGTTCAAATGCTATAGAAATGTTCACCTGAAACCTATGTACTCTTATTGATCAATGTCACCCTGTTAATTTTCTAAATAAAATTTAAAAATTAAAAAAAAATTGTTGAAAATTGAATTAAGTATCTTGAAGCTCAGCCTGACCAGGCGGTGGCAAAGTGGATAGAGCACGGGACTGGAACGGGGAGTTCCCAGGTTCAAAACCCGAGGTCACTGGCTTAAGCGCAGGCTCACCAGCTTGAGTGCGGAGTCACTGGCTTGAGCTTGGGATCATAGACATGACCCCATTGTTGCTGGCTCCAGCCCAAAGGTCACTGGCTTGAAGCCCAAGGTCGCTGGCTTGAGCCCAAGGTCACTGGCTTGAGCAAGGGGTCACGCACTCTGCTAGAGTCCCTCATTCAAGGCACATATAAGAAAGCAATCAAAGAACAACTAAGAGGCTGCAACAAAGAATTGATGCTTCTCATCTCTCTTTTTTCCTCTCTGTCCCTCTTTCTGACTCTCTCTCTGTCTCTGTCAAAAAAAAAGTATCTTGAAGCTCAGATGGAAGAATTATTACATAAAGAGGAAAACCTCAAATTATGAGTGCAAAAAGCAAAAGATAGATATGGAAGATATATCCTATGGTTGTTAAAGGATAAATAGATTCAACCTTCTTGAAGAGTAATTTGTATTCTCCATTAATATTAAGCTGTATAAACTCTATTTTCAAGTACTTATAATTCTAAGATCTACCCTACCGTATAAGAACATGAGTCTAAAAACAAAATGTTCGAAATGCTTTCTGCAAGCTCACTGTTGTAGCAAAAAATCACTAGTTTCCTGGTTAGTGGCTCAGTGGATAGAGTAGTGGCCCAGCATATGGACATTCCTGGTTCAATCCCTGGTCAGGGCACACAGGAGAAGTGACAATCTGCTTCTCTCCCCCTCCTTTTCCCCCTTCTTTCTCTCCTCACCATTCGTAGCAGGGGCTCAATTAGTTTGTGTTAGGCCCCAGTTGCTGGGAATAGCTTGGTTGGTCAATTGCCTCAGCTTCAGGCACTAAAAATAGCTTACTACTCTAGCACTGGTGCCTGATGGGGTTGCCAGGTGGATCCCGGTTATCTCACTATCTTCCCATCACTCACTTAAAAAAAAAAATCACAAGCAACCTAAACGTCATCAGTATGGCATATGTTAAATTAACTAGTAAATGTGCATACATGGGTTTCGATTTAGCCACTAAAGAAAGAAATCTCTGTATACTGATGTAGAATATATGGCCACAAAAGATATTTTAAAAATAAGAGTATATTATAGAAAATATTATAACATGACTTTGTTTTTGTTGAAAATATTTTAATATATGTATACGTGTACAAATGTTTATATATGCATGTATATTTGTTTTCATAAGCATTAAAAACAATTTAGAATACTGCCCGTCACACACAATTGATAGTAATTACCTCTGGGAAATGGGGCTAGAGTGTTGGGTAAGATGTTTACTTCTTTCCATGCTTCAATATAAATCTGTGAGCTTGTGCACTCTTTTACTTCATTTTTATTCTCTTTTGTATTTTCCAAAGTTTCTATAATAAAAATTGTTTATTTAATTAAAAAATTATATATATATATATAATGCAGAATTATCTAGTGGATAATGGTGATGTCATGTAAACCACATTAAAATTCAAATGAATTCAAATTAGAAGCATACTATTAGAAAAAAATTAAAGTGCCTCGTTAGCGCAGTAGGTAGCGCGTCAGTCTCATAGAAAAAAATTAATTAGGTTAGAGTTAATAGAAGCCTTTTTTTTTTATCATTCAAGCAGAGACTGGGCTCTGAGGGAGCTGCCTGGTTCTAAAGCCTGCTCATAGTTTGTTTGCTTGTTCTGTAAGCAGTTTACTCCAGACTTCCAATTTTTATTCTCATTGTATCAGATTTAAATATATTCTAGTGACAATGGATAAGATTATATTCCAGAGAATATAAGATCGAGAACCCTAATATTAGACTGTGATCTAAAGACTAGCCTAAAACTTTCACTTTATTCCAAGAGTTATGGATTCCACAAGTACTAACAAGTGGTATTGTTTGAATAGTCGGAAAGATGGTGACAATGTTGTGAACCTATCACCACTTCTTAAATTGAAACATATTTTAGTACTCTGTGTAGATCTACTCTCTCTATCTCAACTTTGCCTTTTGAGTTTTTATTCATCATGGTTCAGTTTTATTATGGCTACTTTAGTAGTGTATCAAAGATTTTGACTATTTAAGAATAGATTTTTAGAAGCTAATATGCATTCATTGCCTTTTTAAAAATTATGAACAGAGTTGATCTCTGTAGAGTTAGCATTCATTCACTTGTAATAAATAACTTAATAAATATGGCTATATGACAAAAAGCCCTTAACTGTACTCCTACATTGAACATATGATCTAAATAATAATAACTACCATTTGTTTAAAAGTGTATTGGGTGTCCAATATTTTAAATATCTACCCTGATATTTTGGTTGAGTAAACAGTCTCAGAGAAGTTCAGTAATTGTTCTTAGGTCATCCAGATGATAAGTGACGGAGTTAGCTTTTGAATCAGGATTTCCTGAATCCAAAGTTAAGCCTGTGCTCTACTGCCTCTACAATAATATATTCTTTCATTGCCGCTCATTCTCTGCATAATTTAATTACTCTATAACTGGCTTGTTCACCCATCATGCAACATTTCCTCTTCAACCTTCAAACTTATCTTCCCCTCAAAGACCTTAGTCATCACAAACATTATCTAAATTTCTGAATTACTTACCAACGTAAAAAAAATTTTAATCAGTATAATAAGACGATAAGTATATTTACTGGACAGAGCAAAGATGTGGTTGCTATTCCCTGTGTTTATATAATTCAAGGAGCAGGAAATAATTCCATTTCTCTAAGAACATAATGAGAGCCCAAACAAGGTAGCAATGGTAAGAGCTGAGAAGAACACTGTATGTGAGAGAGGTTAGGCACTGGCCACTTTAGTGCAACTCAGTGCAGGTAGCAGAGCAGCCCAGAGGGATTCTAAAGTCTGGTCATGACAGGAAACGGTTCCATGATCCAATAGGGACTTCAGGAGAAGAAGCAGGTTTAGGCAGGAAGGAGATGACTTGAAGTTTGAAAATTATTTTATTGTGTCATATGGGACATATTTAATTATTATGTCATCTAGCCTTGCTATTTCTCTAGATGTAGGCCCTTGAAATGTGACTAATTTGAACTGAGATGTATGCACCAGATTTATAGATTTAGGACTAAAAAAGAATGTAAAATATTGTATTGATATTTTTATATTGGTTGCATGTTGAAAACCATTTTGGGTATTAATTTAACCTGTTTCTTTTTGCAACTTTATTTTTAAATAAATAAATTTTTATTAATTTTAATGGGGTGACATCAATAAATCAGGGTACATATATTCAAAGAAAACATGTCCAGGTTATCTTGTCATTCAATTCTGGTGCATACCCATCACCCAAAGTCAGATTGTCCTCCGTCACCTTCTATCTAGTTTTCTTTGTGCCCCTCCCCCCCTTCTCCATCCTTCCCTCCCCCCGCCCCCCGTAACCACCACACTCTTGTCCATGTCTCTTAGTCTCATTTTTATGTCCCACCAATGTGTGGAATCCTGCAGTTCTTGTTTTTTTCTGGTTTACTTATTTCACTCTGTATAATGTTATCAAGCTCCCACCGTTTTGTTGTAAGTGATCCGATGTCATCATTTCTTATGGCTGAATAGTATACGATGGTGTATATGTGCCACATCTTCTTTATCCAGTCTTCTATTTTTTTTTACAGTGATTAAAGCCTTTAAGCAAACTCTTGGCCAATACAGCAAGAATCCATAAAAGAATAGTGTCCTTAACATGTTCACCAAGTCCAAGTTGGCTCCAACACCATGCCAAATCCCTGAAAAATGCAACCCAACCCCAATTCAGTCTGTTAGGAGCTGTCATAAGGAGCAGGAGTCCAGGAAAAGTCTGCATGGCACTAGAATTGTTGTCACAATTCTATACTTTGTAGCTCACGTCCAAGTCCCAATGACCGCTGCTTCTAGCTGGTAATGATTCAGGTAGACTGGAAAAGCCATCTGCAGCATGTGTGGAGATGTAGCTTCTGTTCTCCTCTGCCTGGAGAGATGAGACCAGGTTGCTTTTCCCTGGAGCTCTGCGACTGTGACATGGTAAAGAGAACCTTGGGATACACTAAGCTGGGTGGCAAAGGTAGATTCATAATAGAAGTTGGCAAAAGGGGGAAAGAGAGCTCTAAATTAGGAGTAGGTCCCAGCCTGAAATATGAGTGGGGCATTGAGGTAGGAGGGATAAAGGAAACACTATATATTAAGCAAAGCAGCAGAAAATAGGACTATCAACACCCACAACAGAGATCTTCGAGGGAAGAATTAAAAACCTGACTATTCAGGCACGACATAGTTAAGTTTGCCACTTTTTTTTAATGTGGCAGCTAGGAAACTTAAAATAGCACATGTGTCTTACGTTGTAATTCTGTTGGACAGCACTAATATATATGGAAATTTGTAATAGATAGTTAGAAGTGCAGGACCAAAATTAGAGCAAAACATCTAGATTTGGAACTAACCTATGTAAAGGTGATATCTGATGTTATGTGATGATTAGATAAAAATACCACTGTACAGGGTGTAGAAATGAGAAAAATGCTAACAAGTATAGGACAAGAAGAGAAAGTGTAACTAGGAGAAGCAAGACTCCTAAGTGGCAGGTAAGTCTGATTAGGATAGAATTTCAAGAAGGAAGGAGTGGTTAATGTCATTGAATGATAGGCCAGAGAGGAAGAGGAGGACTGAGAAAAGGCCATTGAATTTGGTTGATACAGAAGCAGTCTTAGTAGAGTACAAGAAGGATTGATTGCAAGAGATTAGGAAGTTGTAGGTTGATGAAGTAGGCTGTGTATATAAACTGTTCTTTCAAGCAAGAAGTCCACTTGGGAAGATAATAATCACTTGACTGGAGCAGAGTCCAGGAAAATGTGAGCATGTTTGTTGGCTGAATAAAAGGATCTTTGAAGCAGCAGTGCTTAAAGTTGTAAGAAAGAGAAGATAATTTCTATAGTAAGGTCCTAATGCAATGTGTCCTAAACCTGAGTGCATAATGGAGTCACCTGGGGAAACTGTC
This sequence comes from Saccopteryx bilineata, assembly GCF_036850765.1. Classification (NCBI taxonomy): domain Eukaryota; kingdom Metazoa; phylum Chordata; class Mammalia; order Chiroptera; family Emballonuridae; genus Saccopteryx; species Saccopteryx bilineata. The sequence goes on along the minus strand of NC_089490.1, from coordinate 264,628,159 downwards.
ACAAGGGCAAATTCCCAGGTCATATCCAACATATAAAGAAATCATATTCTCTGGAGGTTTGTCTTCTGTAACACATTTTAACAATTTTTCTAGGTGATTATGATGTACTGTATCTAATTCATAAACAAGTCAAAAAAAGTAAGGATACAGTTGAACACACCAGTGAAATAGCTGACCATAGCATCCAGAATGGATAGAAAGCCAATTGGGGTTAGAATAGGGCCAGTCGACCAAGAACTACAATTAAGGATTAGCTTTCATTATTATGAGTGTGCACAGGTTCAGTATGAATGAGTGAGAAAGCTAAAAAGGTAGTAGATGTCGATCAGAGTGGGAAGTTGCAGAATTCAGGACCTTGGAGACCAAGCAGTTATAAAATATGGCTGTGTGTGTTTGCTGTGGGAAAGATAAAAAGAATGAGTCATACACATTGTAAGACCTGTTAGTTTGGTGACTCTTATAAGACAGTGGTAGTTAGTTTTGGAGATAAGGAGGAAGAACTAAAGGTTGAATCAGTATAGAATTATTTAGACTTAAGATTTCGCTAAACCTTGGCGTGAGTGTCGTTGGAACCATTTCCATAATGACCTGCCTGCTTGGGCTATAGAGCTTTCTCATTCTCTGTGATCGATTCTAGCTTTATTTGAAAATAGAATGGATGTTTGACATTCATAGATATAAAATGCATAGTTTTGACTATTCACAAGTGACCCTAAGGGTTCATCACATGGTAGTTAATAATTTTTTGCAAGGCATGAATTTGACTTTCTTGTCCTAAAACTGGCCTGTAGAAACAAGTCACGTAGCTTGTTTCTACTTACAGTGAAGTCTCCATTTTACCTTTCAGTTTGCCTTTAATGTACGATTGTATTTGTCAACACAGTACCTCAGTCCTGTAGTTTTCAGAGAAGTGGAAATTATTTGCCAAATTGTGGTATTAAATGGGTTAAAATTGAATTTAAGAATTGAGTTTATAAAAATTTTAGCACTGCAACTAGTTTGTAATAATTCCTTAATAAATGGTAGTTATTTGTGCCAGTTCAGGAATTCGGTGAGTTTTAAAGCCAACTGTTTTTGTGTATGCCCAGGTTTAGTGAATAGTACTTATATTAAAATTTTGCTTTGATTTGGATCTCCATGAATTATTAAACTGAAACTAGAATGTTAAATCTGCAAGTAAATTAGAGGGAGAACAATGGGTCTTTTATCACTTAACTACTTTTGTTTGATATACTTGAAAGGTGGTATATTTTATAATAATTCACATTATATTGCTATTATGAAAAATTACAACTTAAAAAAATATCCTTTAAGTATGTTTGCATAAATACACATACACAGAAATGAAATGAACTACATTATTCACATTGTTTTTCTTAGTGTACCTGAAAACCAGGATTATTTGTTTCTGCTAAACAACTTTCTCAGTATATTATAGTATATTATATACTGACATAATTGTTTTTGCTTTATAGTGAAGAGCTCAGAAAAGAAGCAAGACAGCTAAAGCGGGAACTCTTAGCAGCAAAACAAAAAAAAATAGAAAATGCAGCAAAACAAGCAGAAAGCAGAAGTGAAGGTAAGGGCATTTATTAGGCTATGTTTTTACTTGGTACTTTTCTTCTTCCCTCTCTTCCCTCTTCCTTCCTTCTTTCCTCCTCCTTTTCTCTTCCTTCCTTCTTGGGTGGAATTTTGCATTTTTAAAATACTTTCTTTAGACAGCCAATAAAATAAATTTCCACCTAAGACTTTTGTCTGAGAAGCAAATGCAATCAAATGTGATCATAACTATTGTTTCTAAATTTAAAAAAAAAATGTACTTAACATCAGGCAAAATTTATAATTTTATTTTTTAATGGGGTGACATCAATAAATCAGGATACATATATTCAAAGATAACAAGTCCAGGTTATCTTGTCATTCAATTATGTTGCATACCCACCACCCAAAGTCAGATTGTCCTCTGTCACCTTCTATCTTGTTTTCTTTGTGCCCCTCCCACCCCCTATCCCTCTCCCATTCCCCCCTCCCCCCCGTAACCACCACACTCTTATCAATGTCTCTTAGTTTCACTATTATGTCCCACCTACGTATGGAATAATACAGTTCCTGTTTTTTTCTGATATACTTATTTCGCTTCGTATCATGTTATCAAGATCCCACCATTTTGCTGTAAATGTTCCGATGTCATCATTTCTTATGGCTGAGTAGTATTCCATAGTGTATATGTGCCACATCTTCTTTATCCAGTCATCTATTGATGGGCTTTTTGGTTGTTTCCATGTCCTGGCCACTGTGAACAATGCTGCAATAAACATGGGGCTGCATGTGTCTTTACGTATCAATGTTTCACATCAGGCAAAATTTAGATGTTGCCATAGCACTTATCTAGAAGGGTACAGGGTGCAGAATGGAATTAATGTTTGTTTTTTGTATACATACCCTTTAAACCATCTAAGAAAAGTATTTAAGTTCTATGTTTGATACTTGTATAAACAGTTGTACATTCATTTGAGTAGTATTAAATATAGATTCCTGTTCATTTTTGAGTCTTATGTTTAGATACAGAAAATCTAAATATTGATAAAACTGAGCAAAAGTTGATCAAAATAATACCCTGATTTATGTACAGATTAAATATGTTCTTTATTTCACTATTATTTTTATAAAGCTAGAATTCCAAAAAAAAAGCTATTTCACTGAAGCTCTTTAGTTTAAAACAGTTTCAGTAATAAGGCATGTAATATGCAATTTCCAAATCTATTTTCTTTTTACAATCATAAATTCCATGGTGATTGTTTCTTGTAATTAAAAGCATTTTAAATATATGAGAGTAAGTCCTTTCAACTAGAAAGAAAATTTTTGTTCATTTTGAGCTAATAATTATTAGTACCACATATCTGGAGAACCATGCTGGATTAGGGGTGTGCTGTTAACCCTCAGAATTCATGATCTAGAAGGAGAGATAAAATTGAAAATTAGTAATTACTGTAATAGCGATGTATGGTTAGGGCCTTAATTAGACATAAACAGTGCTGTCTTTATCACTTTAAAAAATGTTTTTATTGATTGTACAGAGAGAGGAAGGAAGAGAGAGAGAGAGAGAGATTAATTTATTGTTCCATTTATGCATTCACTGGGTGATTCTTGTATGTGCCCTGACTGGGGATCAAACCCACAAGCTTGGCATATCGGGACATTCTCAAACCAACTGAGCTACCTGTCCGGGGCTATTTTCTGCTTTTGAAATATTGACTAAAAGTAAGTAAAGAAAGATTTGAGCTTTAAAGAATGATTTCTGAACATGAAGGAGAAGATTCTTATGGAACTCATTTTAATCTATTTATGCAACAATTAGCCATGTTAAAAATTTTTTTGCCATAATTAGAAGAATTATATTAACAACTACTTTTCTTAATTTAATTTTCTTTATATCATCCAAATACCTGGATATTCCCTAAATCTGAATGACAGTTAAAATTAGCTTCCAAATATTTTGGGTCATGGTTGCTATTATTTTTCTTCTAGTCTCAGAATGAGTTTTTTTATTTTTTGTTTGTTTGTTTTACTTTGAAATAAACAGGTTTACAGGAAGTCACAGAAATTATAGAGACTTCCCTTATACCTTTAATGTTAAGGTCTTGTGTAACCATAATACAGTGATCAAAACCAGGCAATTAGTGTTAATACAGTTTTCTAATATGTAGACCATATTAGAATTTCACCATTTTTCTCACTAATATCCTTTTCCTGTTATATGATTCCACTCAGAATTCCATACTGCATTTAGCTATCCTGTCTCCTTACTCTCCTTGATCTACAACAGTTCCTAAGTCTTTTTTTTTTTTCCCCGTTCATGACCGTGACACTTTGAAAAGTCCTTATTAGGTATTTTGTAGAATGTCTCACCTTGAAGTTGTCTGGTGTTTTCTTGTGATTAGATTGAGGTTATACATTTTTTTGGCAAGACTGCCACATAAGTGCTAGTTCTTCCCAGTGCATGAAATCAAAGCTAACAAGAATGTCTATTGTCTTTTTACTGGTGATATTACCATGATGACATAAAGTGATGTCTGCTGAGTTGCTACACTGTAAAATTATTATTATTTTTTAGATTGTAAGTATTTGAGGGAAGATACTTTGAGACTATATAAATAGTCTGTTTCTTTTCAAGCTTCCCCCACTAATTTTAGCCTCCATGAATGGATCTAGCCTATAGGCAACCGTTATTCACTGTGGTGTTGTAATGGTGCCTATTTCCCCGATTCTTATTACCTTTTTTTTTAATTTTATTGATTTTAGCCAGAGGAAGGGAGAGAGAAAGAGACAGACACAGAGAGACAGGAACAGTGGTCTGTTCCTGTACGTGCCCTGACCGGGGATCAAACTGGTGACCTCCATGCTTCAGGCCAATGCTCTAACCAATCAAGCTATCTGGCCAGGGCCTTACTACTTTTATTACTTGTAATTCTTCTGTAAGAAAAGCTCTCTTTTATTTATTTATTTATTTATTTATTTATTTATTTATTTATTTAGTGCCTCTTCCTGGTTGGCCTCTGTTCTTTCATCTTGCTCCCATTCTTTGAGTCCTTCCTTACTTTCTGGCTCAAGATCATCCAGGTTGATCTTGTATTTTGCCTTCTGAGCCCTTGGAATCAAGCACTTCTCAGAGGAACTGTTGCTTCTCTTGTTGGAGTTTGTATTTAGAAACCAAGATGTGAACACTAAGGTGTCCATTTATTTATTGATTCTAATATTCTTTAGATTATTACTAGGAGCAATATTGGACTGTCACTATCTTAGAATGCTTAACAAAATTCATTTTTAACTCCTATGATGCAGTGTGGATTACCTTTGTCTTAGGATTCTATTTTCTCTAAAGTTACTTTGCTCTTTTAAAATTGATAGTGATAAGAAATCTGATAAGGTGGTAAGAAATTATTTAGTGTACAAGATTTGTGAGTTTCAGTGAGCTCATATTTTATTTGATATTCACATATTTCTGTGCAGTTTTTAAGTCTAATAGTCCATCTTTCCCCAAGATGGAAAATGATACCATAAGCTATCTCACTGCATAGCATTGTGGAAACAAAGTAGAATTTCAGATATCCTTGAATGTATGTTAGAACTTAGCCGATCTTTCCAGCAGCCAATAGATATCCAAGATTGGAACTATAATATATAAACTCTGGGAGCAGATCCAAAGATTCTCATAAGCATTTATATAGTAAGATTATCACATAAATAGTCATTGGAAAGTGTTATTTGGCCATGGCTTTGTAAGTTCATGCATCAATTGAGCTGAATACCCTCCTAAACCTATTCAGGAAAGGTTTTTTGATTGGGTTTTATGGCTACATATCAGGCTTTAAAGCACTTCATTTTAGTCCAAGACTAAATTATCTGAGTATTATGGCAACTCTGGATGATTTGGTTTTTTGAACATGATATGCTATATCTAGCAATTTAATTAGCCAATAAACTTAGAAGTAGATAATCAATATTAAACAGAGCTTTGTGGCCCTGGCCAGTTGGCTCAGTGGTAGAACGTAGGCCCTGCAGGTGGAAGTCCCGGGTTCGATTCTTGACCAGGGCACTCAGGAGAAGCACCCATCTGCTTTTCCACCCTCCCTTCTCTCCTTTTCTTTGTCTCTCTCTTCCCCTCCTGCAGCCAAGGCTCTATTGGAGCAAAGTTGGCCCGGGCACTGAGATGGCCTCATGGCCTACATCTCATGTGCTAGAATGGCTCCGGCTGTAACAGAGCAACACCCCAGCTGGGCAGAGCATCGCCCACTAGCAGGCTTGCCAGGTGGATTCCAGTTGGGTGCATGCGGGAGTCTGTCTCTGCCTCCCTACTTCTCACTTCAACAAAATACAAAAATAAAAGAGCCTTGTGATCTGTAGTAAATTGTTGTATTATATAGACTTATCTTTCATATGAACTTTTATCTGGATACATATACCACATCTGTGACTATAAAGAGAATAAAAGTATATTAATTTTATTTTTAATAGTAATTTTATTTTTAATAGTAATTTTGACAATACTTGGTGGTCATTATATGTAACACTAATATTTATAAGAATGCTTTAGAGTATTGTATTTTCTCAAAAAATAAGCAGGAAAGTACTAAGACTCTTAATTCTAATTACTAGCAATGAAGTTATTTAAACCTTTGTGACTCAGTTTTCCTATAAAATGCTGTGCACCTCTCAGGTTTCTATAAGAAGTAAATTACAGCCTGACCAGGTCATGGTGCAGTGGATAGAGCATTGGACTCGGGCACAGAGGACCCAGGTTTGAAACCCCAAAGTCACTGGCTTGAGCACAGGCTCACCAGCTTGAGCACAGGGTTGCTGGCTTGAGCTGGGATCATAGACATGACCCCATGGTCACTGGCTTGAGCCCAAGGTTGCTGGCTTGAGCAAGGGGTCACTCGCTCTGCTGTAGTCCCCCACCCCAGTCAAGGCACATATGAGAAAGCAGTCATTGAACAACTAAGGTGCCGCAACGAAGAATTAATGCTTCTTATCTCTCTCTCTTCCTGTCTGTCCCTATCTGTCCCTCTCTCTGTCTCTTTCTCTGTCTCTGTCAAAAAAAATAAATTACATAATGAGAAAACTTTTAATAAATTTACACTGCTATATAAAAAAAATAGTTTTATATTTGGAAGAGAAAATGTATCTATTTGTGGTTCTATTTTGTTTTTTATTCAAATTCTACAAACTGAAAATATAAAATTTAATACTGTGTTAGTTACAGTTAAAGCCTGTAATTAGTATGACTGCATATAAGTATGACAAAATAAAATCTCAAAATAAACTTTTCTTTCTTGTATTGTTACAGTTGCATTTCTATAATCATATTTTTCTTAAAAGGGATGTGCATGTGGACTGTATACCATCTTAAGTAAAGCTTCCTGTAGTATTATTTCCTGATTTTATGAATTCATCTGGCAAGTCTAATACTTGCTCACCATTGACACCTCATTATAGAATTTAATGTATTATCCTAGGATTAAAAGCACTTGGGAAGAAACTCATAAAAACAAGAACGCTTTGTGTTCTAAAGTCCATGCATCAAAGTACCTAGCTCTGCCCTTCTTCAGTGAAGAGCAGTCTCCCACGTAGCCTGTGCTCTCTTACAGGCATAATCCTTTCTTCAGGGCTTCTGTTGTCTTAGGAAATCACCTTCGATTGGAAAGTAATATTCCTTTGGTTTTATAATCTTTACCCAATTTCGTGGACCAGATTTGTATAGCTAAATGGGAATTTATGTTCTAACCATAGTGTGATTCTAAATCTATTTTATCACTTAAGGCAAATTACTTTAAAATAAAGAACTATTTTTTTCTCTATATATAAATTTAAAGATAAATAAGGTCTGCTATTTCTATTTTTTATGTTTTACTGTATTTGCTTTTTATTGTTACTTCCATTATGACAAAATAAAATTATTTAAATTCACTTGAAAAAGAGATTGTTGCTTCTATGTTAATAAATACTTGGGGCTCTATACAATTGAACAATCCTAAAGGCATTGCCATGTGATATTACATGATTGTGGTTATAGGATCATGGGTATAGGCACATGTCCAAACTCATCAAACTGTACACATCCAAACATGTTCAGTTTTTTTGTATATCTGTTATGCCTCAACAAAGCTTCCCCCCAAAGGAATATTCATCTATAACCCTAACCCTCCTAAAATCTTTGCCTAATAAGAAAGCATACACCTAAAATTGAGTCACCATATTGATCTTTTTAACACCAATGGAGCTGAGAGAGTTTCCTGAAGGTAACATATAGTTAGATCACGTTTTGTCATTTATCCAGCTTCTCTGCCTTTTGATTGGTGGGTTCAGTCTATTTACATTTAGGGTGATTACTGATACATGAGGGTGTACTACGGCCATTTTATCATTTGTTTTCTGATTGTTCTATAGCAGGTGTTTTTCCCCCAAGTGTTTCTGTCTACTTTTATAGTTTTGTTTTTTTTATGTTTTTCTATTTACTTTTTGTTTATATTTTGTGTCTCTGCTCTAGATTTTTGTTTTATGGTTACTGTGAGTTTCATGTAAAACATCTCATATCCAAAATAGTCTTTTTTCTTCTGAGAGCATCTTATCTTTATTTACCTATACAAGTTTGTCCTTTTCTTCCTCCCATTTTAACTTTTTTGTTGCCATAAATTATTATTATTTTTTTTTAATTCTGTGAGAGGAGGGGAGGCACAACAGACTCCCACTTGTGGCCTGACCGGGATCCACCCAGCAAGCCCACTAGAGGGCAATGCTCGGCCCATCTAGGATGTTGTTTCTTTGCTCTGTTGTTCAGCAACTGAGCTCTTCTTAACATGTGAGATGGAGGCCATGGAGTTATCAGCGCCCAGGGCCAACTTGCTCCAATCAAACCATGGCTACAGGAGGAGAAAAGAGAGAGAGAGAAAGAGAGAGAGAGAGAAGCGAGAAGAGGGAGGGGTAGAGAAGCAGATGGGTACATCTCCTCTGTTTCCTGACCAGGAATCAAACCCAGGACATCCACACCCTGGGCCGACACTCTTATCACTGAGCCAACAGGTCAGGGTCCACATTATCCTTTTTTTTATGTTGTATGTTTATTACCAAATTAAAGTAGCTTCAATATTTAACATTCTAATCTGTAATAGAGTTGCAATTTTCTGATTCTGTTTATCATTTTAGCCAAAGTTTTATTACTTCTTGCTTCTTTATTTTCAGTAGAAGAGTTCCTTTCAACATTTCTTATAAGGCATGTATTGTGGTGAATATCCTTAGCTTGTGTTTGTCCAGGAAAGTCTTTATTTCTTCTTTGTATTTGAAGTGTAACTTTGTTGGTTAGATTATTCTTGGCTGACAGTTTTTAATCTTTCAGTATTTTGAATATGTCATTCAGCTCTATTCTGGCCTGTAGAATTTCCATTCAAAAATCTAAAAATAGCCTGATAGGGGTTCCTTTGTAGGTTACTATCATTTTCCCCATGGCTGCCTTTAGAATTCTTTCTTTATCATTGATTTTTTTTTTTTTACTTTTTTAATACAAATGTGTCTTAGGGATGATCTTTTTGCATTGAGATAATTAGGTGGTCTATTGGGTTTTTACTTGTATTTCCAGTCCCTTCCCCAGGTTTTGGAAGTTCTCATCTATTATTTATTTAAATAGTCTCTTCGTTCCCTTCTTCCTCCCTTCTCCTGGAGTTTCCATTATCTGTATGTTGCTCTTTCTTTCTTTCTTTCTTTCTTTCTTTTTTTTTTTTTTGTATTTTTCTGAAGCTAGAAACCGGGAGAGACAGACTCCCGCATGTGCCCGACCGGGATCCACCTGGCACGCCCACCAGGGGGCGTCGCTCTGCCGTGACCAGAGCCACTCTAGCGCCTGGGACAGAGGCCGAGGAGCCATTCCCAGCGCCCGGGCCATCTTTGCTCCAATGGAGCCTCGGCTGCGGGAGGGGAAGAGAGAGACAGAGAGGAAGGAGAGGGGGAGGGGTGGAGAAGCAGATGGGCGCTTCTCCTGTGTGCCCTGGCCGGGAATCAAACCCGGGACTTCTACACGCCAGGCCGACGCTCTACCACTGAACCAACCGGCCAGGGCCTGTATGTTGCTCTTTCTAATGAAGTCAGACAGTTCTTGTGGAGTTCTTTTGATTTTTTTAAAAAAACTTAGTTGTCATCCACCTGAATAATTTCTAGATTTCCATCCTCGAGCCTACTAATTCTCTCTTCCATATGGTCTGCTCTATTTCTAATGATTTCTTAATACAGTCCTCATCTCATTTATTGAATTCTTCAGCTCCAGAATTTGTTTGGTTCTTTTTTAGAGTTTCAATCTCTTTGGTAAAGTATCCCTTTTATTTATTTTTCTGTTTATTAACTTTATTCCTGAACTCATCGAATTACATTTCCTAGTTTTCTTGTATCTCACTGAGTTTCTTTATAACTCAGTCATTCAGATCAGAATCTTCTAGAATTTTGAGTTTGGTTTTTGGAGAATTATCACTTTATTTTTGTGATATCCTGTTACTGTGATTATTTATGGTGCTTGATGAGTTATTCCTCTGCTAGCACATTTGAAGTGGTGAATACTTTTCTTATTTAAGTTCAGCTTTGTTTTCATTTTAACAATTTAGAGAACTTTATTTTCCAGTAGGTGACACTTTCTATATAGCACAAGTTTTTGGTTTCTCTTACTTGAGTTGGCTCTGGTTATATTTGAGAGCCAGCACTCTCCATGTTCCACCACCTCTGCCAGAGGTATCATAGGTGCCCTCTTCATTGCCGCTTGTGCCTTCAGGGTCACTGGTGCCTTGCTGCTCCTGGTGTTACCATGGTTGTGGGTTTTGCCATGATCACTAGTGCCACCACCAGGGTTATAGTGATGGCATGTGCCCCTATTGTGTCCAGGGTTGTCTGGATCTCAGGCAACTCTGCTGTAGTGAAAAGATGGAACAGGTAACAGGACTGGGGAGAACCTGGCTTCCAACCTCTCCCATTGCTGCTGTCCAGTTCCCTATGGCCTCTGGTGCCATGGTGGCCAGGAGGCCAGAGTGTCATACACTGCTCCTGCTGCCAGGTTCTTGGGTGGTGCATTGCCATTGCGGCGGAGGGCTGGAGTCATGGATGCTGATGGTGATGCTGTCCTTTTTTTTTTTTGCTGGGGCTGTGGGAGGGGGTATGGAGTTATAGGCTCTCTCTCTACTGCTGCTACTGCACTCTCTAGGCTACAGGCTCAGTCACTATGACAGGGGAACCAGGATTGTGGGAACTGTCCCTGTCATTGTCCCAGTTCTGTCTTCTCTGTGCATTTCAGTCCACCAACATTCAGATGTACAGATGTGTAGATCTTTCTCAGGCATTCTAGTGTGTTGAGCAGAAGAATCTTTGTTGAGTAATAGATGTCCTACTAGTTGTATATTAGAGAGGAAAGACAGAGGAAGTGTCTCAGTCATGATGCTGACATCAATATCCCTATAAGAAAGCTTTTCTCTGCAATAAAAGTATACATAGGACCATGCATTTTCAATTTTTCCAGTAAAGCTGAAGATCTGATATTCCTATGTCATAAGGTTATTGTCAAATAATGGATATGATGATACCTCTATATAAGAAGAAAGCATTATCTAAATATGACCTCAAAATTTTTGTCATTGGTTTACCATCTATTTACTTTTGGAAAGCTTCAGATACTGTGTAAAAGAAGGCTTCAGTAAATGAAATAGAATGTCAAGGAGTAAAACCATTATTATAGTCATATAATTAGAGCTTTTTATAGTAGCATGAAATTTGACTCTAAAATTCAAGAGTTACATATCTTAGTTGAATACAGAGTCTGCAGTAGGCCCCAACACCCCAACTCAGGTAAACAAGAAATGTGGTGTTTTACTTTAGATACCAGCACTGTCAAAACTTGTCCCGTTTACAGCCTGGGAGTCTGTGTTATCCCACTGTAAATAAATCATCCAGGTCTGTGCACAGGGTTTTTGTGAGGGGTAATAAGTTGGTGATAGAGTTTGTTTCCTCCTTTGTTGGCTCTGTCAGATTCTTTAATAAACTATATAATCCTTTTTGTTAAATACATCTCTAGATACTCTCCAGGTTTCTTTAAGTTTCATCATATCAAAACTAGAAACAAACTGAATATAGTCCATAGAGATACAGGTTTGGACATATTCTTAATCAGCTTTCAGGAGATAAGGTGTCAGAGCTTCTTTTCAAAGCTTTAAGCACACAATACCTGCTCTATGAGTACTGCCGGAAATTGGAGGAGGAAGAGCAATCTGAGCTTGTAAATCAAGAAAGAATTTTAAAGCCTCTTCATGAAACACATCCCTGAGGAAGCTCTCAGATTGCGCTGGCCATTTCAGGTTTCTTCAATCTATCTCTTTAATGCTGGATTAAGTCAGACTAGGGCCCCTCGGGTTTGATAGGTTGTGAGAGTATATAATTTTTTTACTACTTTTCATCTATATAAACTTATAATGTTAAAGAAGCTTAATCTTGATTTTTATAAGAGACAGAAATCCCTCTGGAATGTTAGCTCTGTGTTGTGCCTTATACCTTGTAGAATTAATTCTTCTTTTTAAGCAAACTAAGCAAAAATCCTTATTTCAAATCAATTCACTTTTTTCAGGTACTCTTGAATCATCATTTTTTCTTGGAGGCCAGAAGTTTCAGACCTATTTCCTGTAGTCTACTTTTAATTCATGTACTAACTTTTAATGTTATTTACCCAGAAAAGTGATAGTACATATGCCCTGGACACATAGAAAGCCTCTTGGACCAGCCATCAGTAGTACTCTGTTTATTTCTTACTGTCAGCACAGTGCTAACAAATTGATTATCTGGATCTAAGTTCAAAACAGACTAAAGAGCAATAAAAGTGAGAGAGAGCACCCCTTAAAAGGGAACATTCATAAAATTTATGACTATATAACTTCTATATTTCAAGAATTAAAAAATAAATAAATGAACAAGCAAAAGAAAGGCAAGGGCAGGGACTGGCCTATGGATTCTCTCACCTACTATATTATTGGGCTAAAAAAGTGAGAGAGAAGAGCACAGCTAGGGACATTCTTTTTGGTAACAGCAAGAGGTGATAGCTAACCACTTTATACTACTGGGTAGGGAAACACAAGAACATAGAAGTGGAATATTATGGAATCATTTGTGGTAGATGATAACTCCATTATATTCTGAGAGCACATGTCAAATGCTCATCATAATGACCCTGATCCATTAAGAAAAGTTTAGATGGTATTTATGATTGTTTAATAAGGCAATGATTGATTCTAACCTACTTAGTAAAAAAAAATTTTTAATCATTTTAATCAATTAAAGATAAGAGTCTCTTATCTGAAATATTCAGTAATGTGGAACATCCTGTTCCCTGGAAGTCCTGGAAAAACAGATCTTCCTTTTGTAGTCGAGACCATCGGTCTCTTCAGGGAAATTTTACTATATACATGTTACTACGTTCATTTGCCAGAAAGCACACTCCTAACCACATATCTTTCAAAAATATAATTTTTAAATAATAAAAACTTTTAAAGGTATATGACAAGTGTAAAAATATACATATCTTCACAATTAGACAAATAATTTAATCTTTTGGTAAGGTGGATAAGAGATGAGCATCTCTATTTTGAGAGTCCATGAAATCCTTTGTTCTTTTTTTGGGCAGTCTATCTCAAACTTTCTCACTAGCCATCAAGAGCAAATCTTGCTGAAACTTATTTTAGAAATGTACAATATGGGCATAATTTTTATGTGCAATAAAAAATAAATTTAATCAATTCATATATTTTTATATTTCTTGAATTCTGTACCATCTTGCAGAACTTCAAAAGGTAGCTTAGGACTCAGCTCTAAGAACCCTTCACTGTCTTTATATAGTTTTTTAATAAGCATTCTTTCTGCCTGATGATTGATGTAATTCCAATGTAGGAAATTTAACACAGGCCTTTAGCTATATTTGTCATAACTTCAGTTTGTCTTATTATTAATATCAATTCCATTCCTAAGAAAAATATGTTTGTTAATTGATACAGGTAAGTATTAATTTTTGGCAATAACAGTTTAAAAAACTATATTATCTCTTCCAATTATAAAACTAAAATATGGCTTTTGCAAAAAATATCAAATAGAAAAGCATATAGATAGAAAGAAAGATAATCCTGTAATAATTCTGCCAAAGACAACTGTAGTTAACTTCATATTTATTTTTCTGGACTTTTTCATCATTATGCCAGAAATACACATGTGTAGTCTTTTTCATAATGTTATTTTATTATAATCTTGTTTGTAATATGCTTTTTAAAAAAACATTTCAAATGAAATTGGCCAATAACTTTTAATAGACAACTTGCTTTTAGAGGTATCTCTTCCTCTTAATTCTCTCATACCAGAATAAGATAGGGAATACAATGGATGTCAAGACTGCATGAATGTAGTTAAGAGATGAAAAATTTCTACCATTTTCAGCTCTAGGATTAGAAGACTGAGGGTACTGACACTCAGGGACTTATCCTCCATTGCTAATGGGAATTCTTTCTACCTCTCAGAAATTCAAGCAAAACAACAGACAAAAACCTGACTCTCATTGCCTGGTAGCCTGCTACCTCTTCACTTCTTAAGTGGCCACTGATAATCTGCAAGGAAGCATTATAAATTACCTTAGATATTTGAAGCCTAAAATAAAACAATTACCAATTTGGCCACTTTAGAAAGTAAAAGAGGTGAGGGGGGTGTGGGGGTGTGGGGGTGTGTGTGCACGCACACACACACACACATATGTTGTTTTCTTTATTTTGTTTGGTATTTAGATGTCTCTCAGCAGGGGGACTAATACCATCATTAAAAGTTTGATTACAACCAGCATTCCCATTTAGGAATGGAGTTAACTGTTCCAGACTGCTATCAAGACCTTATTTTAAGTATGATGTTTTTCTTTTATGTGACATTTTCTGAGGCTTTGCCAAAAATGACATCAAATATATAATTCAAGTGCTGAGTTTCTTCAACATTTTGCAGCACTTAATCAAATTTGAAAAAGCTATTTTTTTCACAACTTTATAGTCTAAACCTGTGAATATGTTGCATTAAAACTTTCTTTGAACAGTAATCTGTGTGGTATGAGATAGATTTTTTTGAAAAAATTCATACAATATGCTGACATTTTTTAATGGTTATATTTTCAAAATTCTTCACATCAACTTATAGCAAATGGTACAGATGTTGCTTTAGAATATTAGCAATTGTTTATGCAAAAAGCAGAAAAGCCCTAAATTATATTAATAGCTATATTAAAGAATTTGAAATGCCAGAAAGAACAAAGAAAATAATAAAGTTCTCAGAACTAACATGATGTCAAAATATTAAGAATCATTAAACATCTATTTTGAAGCACAAAAGTAGTTTATATTGATTTTTTAAATACCACACCAGAATTTAAGTTTATTTAAAGCATTATGTTGCCCTATGTTTAAAACGTGAAAGTAGGCTAGCTTTCAGAAATATCTTGTGCATGAGAAATTTTTATCTTGACTATGCTCTGTTTGCATTGCATGCTTCTGTACAGTCATCAGAGTTTCAGTTCCGAAAGGAGCATCCAATCCTACCCCTCCATTTTATGCATGGTAAACCAAAGGCCAGCCAATGAGGGGGCTTACCCAGAGTCACACAGATAGTAAGAGTAGAACGCAGGCCCCCTGGCTTCCAGTCTGGTGCTCTATCCACGGCTCCATTCTTCAGTTTGATCCAACCTTGAGTAGATCCAATCTGTGAAGTTTTCATTGGTATTTATTAAAATCCACTCTAATTTTGGTGAGAATAATTGATTCTAAAACCCCTTTAATAAACCTAGAGACCTTTAAAGAGCAAATTGTTATCATATATATTGTGCCTTTTCAAAAATTAAAGATATAATTTTGGAATGGGTCGCAAAAATTTAAATGTTATAGAAAATCAATTTCTGGCAACATCATAGACTAGGAGTCCAAACCGATCCTCCCCATGAAGACAACTAAAAATGTTGGATATAATATGAAAATATATTTTCCTATGTTTCTATGAACTTGTTAAAACAAAACAAGCAGTACTTAAACAGGGAATGAGTAAAGAAGTGAACTAGCAGAAGTAAGTGGAGCACCAGGTCTAGCTTTGACTCTAGTTTGCTGAACTGGGTGAACCGGAGCCTTGTTTTTTAAGGTTTCACAGAGAGGGAATATAAAACCTAAGGTCTTCCCAAGGTCAGGGGTGTCTAGTAGAAGACTATCCTAGATAGTTAGGGCCCAGAGAACCTTATCTTTAGTGTCAGGGAGATTAATCAGTCACCTCATTGTCATCAGAGAACTACAGGAAAACTATCTTGAATTATAGCACAGAGTATTTGGGGGCAAGAACATGTCCCAGGAACTGTAGCCACAGGCAGCCTTCCCATCAGTTTGGAGTCCCAATTTACCCTGCTTGGGTGGCCTCAATATTCTCCAGCCAAGAATTTATCTGGAAATGATCCTGGATCCATAGTGCCCCCAGAAGTCTGATACAAGCAAACATAAATCCTTTTAGGAGGAATAATTTGTCCTCAAAGTGCAAAACAAAATGGGTGGCTTTGACTGGAAACACACACACCCTGTGAGTTCATAGGGTATAGAGGTGGGTCCGAAAGGTAATGCAGTGCTTTGAGCAGCCTCTTAAGGAAAGGGGATAGAGAAGGGAGTCCAGAGCCTGGAAAGGTGATGTTTGTAACTCCCTCCCACTTTGGGTCTGGCTGGCTGCAGGCTTGTCTGCATTAGTACAGGTCAAGTGGAAATGGACAGGCCTGTATGGGCACAGCTTCAAATTTTCTTAATCCCTGAAATTGGATTAAGGTGATCCTAAATTGTTAGATCCAGGAACTGGCAGAAGTCAATATAATCATCAGTGGAGGAAAATAGGTGTTACTTTTTTTTTTTTTTTTACAAACAATTCAGCAAATGCATTATCTGGCATACAGTAAAAAATGCCAGGCACATAAAGAGACAAAATCAGTTGACTAAAACCCAGTAGAAACAAATGGAAACAGTCCTAAAGGGACTCAGATAGTGAAATGATCAGAAGCAGTCTTTAAAATAAATATTTTTACTTTGTTCTTGAAATTCAAAGACAAAGTATCCTTCTTAAGAAATTATAAAAGAAAAAAACAAATTAAATCCAAAGAAAGAAGGAAATAATAAGAAAAGAGCAAAATAACAGCATAATAGAAAACAGACATATGGTATAGAGATGACAAAGACAAGCACTACTCTTTTTAAAGGACTAAGTCACATCGGTAAATTCTTACTTAATGAAACTAAATAAGAAAAAAAGGTTAAATAATCATCAACAGCTTTTAAAAGGACAAATTACAGATCCTACTAAAACAAAAATACATTCAAGATGATATTGTAAAAACCTCATGCACCTAAAACAAGACTCATGCACCTTCCCAAGACTAATCTAGGAAGAAGTAGGATTCTGAAAATTACTCTTAGAGAAATCAAGTCCATAATTTAAGAGTTGTACAAATAACACCAATCTTACAGAAACTCTTTCAGAGCATAGAAAAAAGGAGCACTTTACTCTTCAATTTCTGAAGCCAGTATAACCTTGATAAGAAAACCTAGTAAAAACATTGCAATCTCCTTAAATTCTAAGCAAAATACTAGTATATCAAGTAAGCAGTATTTTCAATACATAATATTTATACATCCTGACGATTTGGAAATATTTCAAGAATGCAAGTTTGGTTTTGTATTCAAAAGCAACATATAATTTACCTCAGCATTAGAGTCAAGAGTAAAATTTCTTTATCATTTTAATAGGAGAAAGAGCATTTAATAAAATACAACAGTGTTCATGATTTTAGTAAAACATTCTAGCACACTGGAAATAGAACTGTACTGTTATAAAGGGTACCTTAAAAACACACAGCAGATATACAGAATGGTATGGTGATATCTGCTAAGTTTTACTGTATCAAAATTTAAAACATCTGTTCATCAAAAGACACCCTGAAGTGAATGAATAGGGGTCTATATTTACAACATATCCAGAGTATCTAAATAACTTATTATTAATTGATAAGAAAGATAACTCAAAGAAAAGTAGGCAACAAATTTTAATAACCACTTTGCAAAGAGAAATATCCAGTGTTCAATAATCCTAAGAAAATTTGTTCAACTTTATGTATACTCTGAAAAATATAAATTGAAACCAATACTAGACACCCTCCAGAAGAGTGAGAATATTGTTAGTGAGAATGTAGAACATTGGGAGTCATCCTCTGGTATTGGGAGTGTAAATTGATACAACCACTCCACAAAACAATAAACATTTATTGCCAGAATAAAAAATATACATACTCTGTGACCCACTGAGTACATCATCAGAAATGTATGGACATGTACAAGGATGTTCCTGATAGCATTATATAGAACAGCCAAAAACAAGAAGCAGCACAAACATCTATCAACAGTGGAATGGTTAAAAATTGTGGTCAAGTCATATAATAGAATACTATATACTAGTAAAAATGAATGACCTATAACTACACACAGCAACATGAATAAATCTCACAAATACAATGTCCAGCCAAAGAAGCTAGACACAAGAAATATGTGATTCCATTTATATAAAACAGAAAAAAACTAGCACAGTTAAGTATTGTTTAGTAACATGCTGAAGTGGTAAAATTATAAAGAAAGGATGTGATTCTCACAAAGGGCAGAGGAGTGATTGCTTCTGTGGGGAGGGCAAGACAAGGCAGTGGCCAGGCTGGGCAGTAGGAGCACTTCTGCAGGGCCAGCAGGGTTTGAGCTCCTGACTTGGGTGTCCACTTCGTGATAAATCATTGAGTTAGTTTTAAATCTACACTTTTCAGTATGTGTGTTACCTTTCACAAAAAATGCAAGATGAACAAACACATGCATGCAAAAAATTTTAAATTTCTATTCATTAGGTATTTTTATCCTTTTGGTTTCCAATTTTCTGTTATTCCTAGAATTTTTTCAGCAGCCTTTTCCTGTAAGTCCTAACCATTGTCACCAGGCTCAATTTAATGACAGCTACAACAATAATAGAAACTACCATTTCATAACTGCTTACTATGTTCCAGGATCTATACTATAAGTTTTATATGTATTATTTATAGTCGTTCCTCAGCATCACTGGGGGGTTGGTTCTGGGACCCCCACAGCTACCAAAATCTCCAGATCCTTATATAAAACGTCACAGTATTTGCATATAACTGTTTTCATTGGGGCTGCATCAAGGTATTTGCATGGATTGAGCGTAGTGCTCAGCAGTGGCAAATTCAAGTTTTGCCTTTTGGAAGTTCCTGGGACTTTTTTCCCCAAATATCTTCAATCTGCAGTTAGTTAAATCTGCAGGTGCAAAACCGCAGATGTGGAGGACCAACTGTAATTTCATTTCACTACCACCCTCATTTTACAGATAAGGAAACGGAAGCAGAGGGACTCATTTGCTCATTTCACAGCACCATGGAACTAGAAGAATCTGAATGCTTGAGTCTTTCTCTGGTATTAACCTGCAAGGAAAGTGTGTTCCTTTCATTCACTTGCTTCTCTGAAGGTTTTGTTCTCATTTCTTATCACTGATTGAGAAAGAGCACAGCTCGAAGGTCATTTTCTTATGCCTTTGGCAGTCCTTTTTCTATCACATCCAAATATCCCAACTCAAATATGCCCATGAAAGATTTTCCCTTTCAACAATGAAATTACATTTTATAGAGTAATTTTACAAGATTTTCCATGTTAGCTTAACTACTTTCAAAAAGTTTACTAAAGAAGCCAAGATATAAAATCAGGAAAATGTTATAATTTCTTTTGGTGGCAGATAACATTACAGGATCCCAGTTTTCAAAAACCAGTGAGGTGTCATGGTTAAGAGCACAGCCTTTGAAGTCAGAAAAATCTAGGTTTGTGTCTTTACTGATGTCTCTATGCTTTTAGGTAAATTATTTGGTGTATCTGTGTATTTCTTAAGGTTCTTGGTTACAACCAACTACAATTTAAGCCACAGGGTAGGATTCTCAAGTAGCTGCACACAGAATGGAACAAAGCACTGAATAGCTTTTGGCGGGAAGACTGGTGCCACTCCAGAGCCTTTGATGCAAGAGCGTTAGACTCTTTCTAGCATCTATAATCTTTCTAGCATCTATAATCAGACACCTCACCCTAGCTTTTTCCTAGCTTTCTTGAGCACGCACCTCCCAAGAGACAGATGCTGATTCATTGAGCACGTATCAATCTTTAATCAGGGACAGGATCTATTATCAGAAGAATGGGTCAAAAAATAAAGCTAGGCAAACAAAAACATACCTACCTTTGGTCTCTTTTCACATCAGTTTCCTCATCTGTGAAATGAGTATATTTATTTCTTTATTGTAAGGTTTCAGTATGTAAAGTATACAGTATTTTAATAAATTTCTTTCTACATATATATGCATCTTCTTGGTCCTGTTTCTTTGGAGAACCCTAAATTAAAAATAAAACTGAACAAAAAATAACTTTTTAATTTTTCCTGGTGTGTGTTTGTTTTTTCAGAAACTTGGGCCCAGTCCAAAAAGGGAAAGGAGGGGAGGAGACACCTTTTAAAACACACACACACACACACACACACACACACACAAAATTAACTATAATTGAGCATCCTGGCTGTGGTTGAGAATTGGAAAACAGATCACTACCAAAACAGATCAAAACAGATCATCAACAGATCACTAACAGATCAAAACACAAAAAACACTATAGAAAATAGGATTCTTGATTTAGCAGATGACACTCAATTTTTTTAAATCTTGAAGGTATCTGTGTATTATTTGAATAAAACAAAAATGAGACTAAGTTCTGTGGTATTAATATTTTCCTGAAATTTAACAAGTGTAATGCAATCTTACTTTGGATCTTTTCTGCTTGTTTCTTCTTGGTTTTAGTTTAATGTCTTTCACTTCCTTTCCTAAACAGTTGTATAATATTACTGCTGTGCTCCACAAAATGTCTACCACAGTCTGGTTCACTTCTTACCCACCCAGCCCACCTCTGTTCCTCAGAGGTTGCATATTGAACATGAGCAAAGTTGTTCTTCCAGGGTTTGTAAAGCCCTTTGGGATTATTGCAAATGAATGGTGTTATATAAATGTCAGATTGTTTCATAACAGTTCTTAAAACAATGAGATAATGTCTGTTAAAAAATTTTAAGTTCCACGGAGAAATGCAGGGCATAAGAACAAGTCCCATTTTTGTGTTATTTCCATGTATTTTTGCTATACAATTTAACTCGGTATAGTATCATTTAAAGATAGTTTGAGTGTGTGTGTGTGCATCGCTAATTATATAGAACTAAATAACTTCATTTCTTGCTTCATTTTGTCATTTGAGTCTAGTAAATTTGTTACTAAATACTAGTTAGTGTAAAATTAGAACTCTAAAGCAATTTCTTTTTAGAATTAAATATAGTCTTTTTTTCTCTTAATTTAGACCTTTGTACTTATGCAATATTGGTTTTCCTGTACATATTAATGATTTAGTGAGTTTATAAAGACTTTAGTGATGTCACTTATTTAAAATAATTCCAAAAATCTCTTTTTCTACTTCTAAGCTACAGACCCACATTTCCAACTCCCTTCTTAAATAAGTTTACTTAAAACTAATAGTAACCAAAATTAACTGAATTTTCTTCCCCACAAAAACAAGCCCCAAACTAATTTTTCTACTGTTATTATTAATGGCACCACTATTCTCTCAATCAGCCAAGTTAAAATATTTTAGTATCACCTTTGGCTTCTTCCACTTCTTTACTCACCCCTCTCCCCAACCATATAGATAACTCTGTATATTTGTACTTGTCCTTTCATGCCTGTTACCTCATTCATTGCTCTAAGTATGCCTTTCACTGTCTCTTCCTAAATTATTGTAACTAATTCCTAATAGGTTTCCTCATCTCTGGTGTTCCAGTTAGTCCTGCATTTACAGAATTAAGACACATAGGGCCTGGGTTTTAATCTTGGCTTCACCTTATACTAGCCGTTTCCCTTAGGGAATTACTTAAACTCTCTGAATCTCATTTACATCATGTTGAAAATAACTACCTCATGGGTTAATTCACTGTAATAATCTAAGATAATGTATTGTGTTAGTCTGTACTTTATTGCTTTCATTGTCCAAGCCATTTAGCTAGCTAGTAAAGGAGATTCCTGTAAGCATGTGGTGGAGTCTCGTGAGCACCCAAAGACAAGAAGCAAGGAGTAGCCTGACCAGGTGGTGGCGCAGTGGATAGAGCGTCAGACTGGGACCCGGGAGACCCGGGTTCAAAACCCTGAGGTCACCAGCTTGAGCGTGAGCTCATCTGGTTTGAGCACAGGCTCACTAGCTTGAGCCCAAGGTCGCTGGCTTGAGTAAGGGGTCACTCAGTCTGCTATAGTCCCCCAGTCAAGGCACATGTGAGAAAGCAATCAATGAACAACTAAGGTGCTCTCACAAAGAATTGATGTTTATCTCTCTCCCTTCCTGTCTGTCTGTCCCTCTCTCTGTCTTTCTCTGTCTCTATCACACACACAAAAAAAAGTGAGGCAACTCTCCTTCTGGAGCTATGTGATCTGCTTCTTTTTCTGTATCTGCCTTGTACTCTTCTTGGTATGCACACATACATATGAAGACACACAACATTTAAAAAAAATTGAAATTAGCAACATGGGTTTGGAAGCATTAGATATGAGTTAGAACTATAAACCTGTTATGTAAAACCTATCTGATCTTGGACAGATTTCCTACTTTTTCTATTGAAGGATAGAAAAAGTTTCTTTATTTGAGAAATAGGAATGCCATTCTATCAGTTAGGAATCTTATGATTTCAAGTGGTTAATTAGACTTCGCTGAAAACCTACTTACATTGGGGCGAAAGGTAGAACTGATTTTAGGCACACAGCTTTATCAGGCTATAAAGGCAGGTGAACCTTTCCTCACTATATCTCTATTTCTTAATCCTTTTTTCTTACATGCACCTCATCTTTCACATACACACCCTAATTTGTGCCATTCAGACTTGCCAAACTCCATGGGTTTGAATTGTCATAGCAGCTCCTCACCTCTTCTAAGGTTCGGATCCAGTGGACAAGGAAGTTTGTCCCAGATATCTCAACAAAAATTTCTTATTGTCTCATTGCTAATACCATCATATGCCCAACCCTGAATTGTTTATTGTACCTGTGAAATTAAAGGCTCCAATGGGCCATTGGCTAGTCCTGAGTCACATGCCATTTTTCAAGCCAGAAATAGGGTCAGCACCACAAGAGGTAGGCTCAGGGGAGTAGGGAAAGGTATGTCCACCATCCTCACAGCGTTGTCCAGAGGATTAAATCAAATAAAGTAAGCAAAAACCCTTGATCTGTGCCCATCCTGTTCTTTAGCCAACAATATGCAGAAGTCCGCATGATCTGTAATACAGATAGATGTCAAGCCCTTTTTTCCATTACTTCCCCAGACAGATTCTACATTCTTCCCCAAATGCCCTCATGGAACCTTGACTACACTCTTTCTTGTCTATGTCATGTTTCTTGTGCATTCCTGTACACATTCCAGCATTTTAGTCTACAGAATTTTTGTCTTTTGTGTCCCATCTCAAACATTCTACCTCCAATGAATCCTTCCCAAAGTCTCTGAGAGTCTATCTAAAATCTCACAAAATATGTGATTGCTGATTCCCCCGCCAAATGATGCACTATTCTTCATTTCTAGCTTTCAGCCACAGACACATTTCAAGACACACTTACCTGGACTTTCTTATGCTATGTACCAGGTACTGCCTTGTATTAATCTTATGTATCAATCTATATATATCATATGTTCTAAAGGCACATTAAATATTATTTCATTGAGTGAAATATAATTTCAACTAAATATATGTAATTTATGAAACTTTAAACCATTTATTTTATTCAAGATAAAACTTTAATCTTACTTTAAGGAATTTTATTAACTTCACTCTAGTATATCTTAGATCAGGGGTCCCCAAACTTTTTACACAGGGGGCCAGTTCACTGTCCCTCAGACCATTGGAGGGCCGGACTATAAAAAAAACTATGAACAAATCCCTATGCACACATCTTATTTTAAAGTAAAAAAACCAAAATGGGAACAAATACAATATTTAAAATAAAGAACAAGTAAATTTAAATCAACAAACTGACCAGTATTTCAATGGGAACTATGGGCCTGCTTTTGGCTAATGAGATGGTCAATGTCCGGTTCCATATTTGTCACTGCTAGCCGTAACAAGTGATATGACGCGCTTCCGGAGCCGTGATGCATGCGTCCTGCATCACCGGAAGTAGTACTGTACATGAGCGATGCCACCACATACAGTACTCCTCTCATTGACCACCACTGAAAGAGGTGCCCCTTCTGGAAGTGCGGTGGGGGCCGGATAAATGGCCTTAGGGGGCTGCATGTGGCCTGCAGGCCGTAGTTTGGGGACGTCTGTCTTAGATATTTAGCAGTGATCTGATGAACCAACTATAACTCAATTCCTGGTAATTTACAATGTTGATATCATGTCATAAAAACCTTTTTTCATAGTTTTTCTTTTTCCTTACATGCATTAGGAGTCTTATTTGATTTTCTATTCATTAATTCGTAGTTATTGAGTTATTGAGTGCCTGCTATATTAAAGCATTATTCAAGGCACTGAGGATATAACAGAACAAAATGATGAAATGTCAGTTCCCATGGGGCTTACATTGCAGTTTCGTACGGCGTGGGTATGGTCAGGCAGGAAAGAAGTAAAAACACAATACAGTAAGTTCTTTCTTAACATGATTAATAGGTTCTGTGACTTTAAGCAAAAAGACATTTAGCAAAACCAATTTTATCATATGCTAAGTGATATAAACAAGAGTTAAGTTCCTTCAACATATTATCAATGTTATAATGTAATGATGTTGAACAAAATAATGTTATTCAAGGACCTACTGTATAATGTTAGGTAATGACAATTCTAGAATTAAGGTGTCAGAAAGTTGGATGGTTGGTTGGTTTTTAAATTCTGTGTGTTGTAATATTAGTGTTTAAAATGAAATTACTGGGTGGTAGACTTCAAATAAATGAAAAAGAAAGAGCATATTATATCACTTCCTTCCTAGAATTATCCCAGAAACCGCCTTTTCAGCTTCTTTAACTTTCTTACTTTTTAATCTCTCTAAAATGGGATTAGTCACTATTCTATATGGTCAGATTCCTTTGACTTGCTCTAAAAATTAAGAGGCATTTCTAAAAACTATTCTCAAAAATATGATGAGGGGTGAACACACAATACAGTGTACAGAAGATGTGTTGTAGAATTGTGCTCCTGAGACCTGTATGATCTTGTTCATCAGTGTCACCCCAATAAATTCAGTTTAAAAAATGGAGAGTTTTAGCGAGTAATAGCCATGTTTGTTGAACATCAAACATCAAGTCACATTGTTCTGCTGAGTACTGTAATGGTGAATAGAATTCTTTAGGTAGTTACTATTATCACTAGCTTAAAATGACATAAATATAATGTGTGCATATAACCACAAATGTACTTAATATCTAATTCAGATTTCTCAAGGGCTATATTTTTTTAACTCAACTTTTATTTGAGTTTATATATTTGTGATTTTTTTAATATTTTTAACATTATTTTTGTTTTTTATAAATTTTTATTAATATTAATGAGGTGACATCAATAAATCAGGGTTCATATATTCAAAGAAAACATGTCCAGGTTATCTTGTCATTCAATTATGTTGCATACCCAAAACCCAAAGTCAGATTGTCCTCCTTCACGCTCGATCTACTTTCTTTGTGCCCCTTCCCCTCTCCCTCCCCCCCCAACCACCATACTCTTGTCCATGTCTCTTAGTCTCGTTTTTATGTCCCACCAATATATGGAATCATGCAGTTCTTGGTTTTTTCTGATTTACTTATTTCACTCCGTATAATGTTATCAAGATCCCACCATTTTGTTGTAAATGATCCGATGTCACCATTTCTTATTGCTGAGTAGTATTCCATAGTGTATATGTGCCACATCTTCTTTATCCAGTCTTCTATTGAAGGGCTTTTTGATTGTTTCCATGTCTTGGACACTGCGTACAATGCTGCAATGAATATGGGGCTACATGTGTCTTTACGTATCAATGTTTCTGAGTTTTTGGGGTATATACCCAGTAGAGGGATTGCTGGGTCATAAGGTAGTTCTATTTTCAGTTTTTTGAGGAACCACCATACTTTCTTCCATAATGGTTGTACTACTTTACATTCCCACCAACAGTGAACGAGGGTTCCTTTTTCTCCACAGCCTCTCCAACACTTGCTATTACCTGTCTTGTTGATAATAGCTAATCTAACAGGTGTGAGGTGGAATCTCATTGTAATTTTGATTTGCATTTCTCTAATAACTAATGAAGATGAGCATCTTTTCATATATCTGTTGGCCATTTGTATTTCTTCCTGGGAGAAGTGTCTGTTCATTTTTTTATTAGATTGTTTGTTGTTGAGTTTTATGAGTTCTTTGTAAATTTTGGATATTAGGCCCTTATCTGAGCTGTTGTTTGAAAATATCATTTCCCATTTAGTTGGCTGTCTGTTTATTTTGTTGTCAGTTTCTCTTACTGAGCAAACACTTTTTAGTCTGATGTAGTCCCATTCATTTATCTTTGCCTTCACTTCCCTTGCCTTTGGAGTCAAATTCATAA
The DNA here is from genome assembly GCF_036850765.1 of Saccopteryx bilineata. Lineage (NCBI taxonomy): Eukaryota > Metazoa > Chordata > Mammalia > Chiroptera > Emballonuridae > Saccopteryx > Saccopteryx bilineata. Next base: position 264,601,890 of record NC_089490.1, on the reverse strand, counting down.
AATGCTCTTTAAAACCCAGGTCCATGAGTTTAGTACCTATGTCTTCTTCTATGTACTTTATTGTTTCAGGTTTTATATTTAGGTCTTTGATTCATTTTGAATTAATTTTAGTACAAGGGGACAAGCTGTAGTCGAGTTTCATTCTTTTGCATGTGGCTTTCCAGATTTTCCAGCACCATTAGTTGAGAGGCTTTCTTTTCTCCATTGTGTGTTGTTGGCCCCTTTATCAAAAATTATTTGATCATATATAAGTGGTTTTATTTCTGGACTTTCTATTCTGTTCCATTGGTCTGAGTGTCTATTTTTCTGCCAATACCATGCTGTTTTGATTGTCGTGGCCCTATAATATAGTTTGAAGTCAGGTATTGTAATGCTCCCAGCTTCATTCTTTTTCCTTAGGATTGCGTTGGCTATTCGGAGTTTTTTATAATTCCATATAAATCTAATGATTTTTTTTGTTCCATTTCTTTAAAAAATGTCATAGGACTTTTGATGGGAATTGCATTAAATTTATAAATTGCTTTGGGTAATATGGCCATTTTGATTATATTTATTCTTCCTATCCAAGAACAAGGAATATTTTTACATCTCATTGTATCTTTTTCAATTTCTCTTAACAATTCTTTGTAGTTTTCGTTATATAGGTCCTTTACATTCTTTGTTATGTTTATTCCTAGGTATTTTATTTTTTTGTTGCAATCATGAAGGGGATTATTTTTTTGAGTTTGTTTTCTAATATTTCATTGTTGGCATATACAAAGGCTATGGACTGTATGTTAATTTTGTATCCTGCAACCTTACTGTATTGGTTTATTGTTTCTAGTAATCTTTTTGTGGAGTCTGGGGTTTTCGATGTATAGAATCATGTCATCTGCAAAAAGTGATACCTTTACTTCTTCTTTTCCGATATGGATGCCTTTTATTTCTTTGTCTTGTCTGTTTGCTCTGGCCAGAACTTCTAGCACCACGTTAAATAAGAGTGGAGAGAGTGGACAACCCTGTCTTGTTCCTGATTTAAGGTGGAAAGTCCTCAGTTTTATGCCATTTAATATGATGTTGGCTGATGGTTTATCATATATGGCCTTTATCATGTTGAGATATTTTCCTTCTATACCCATTTTGTTGAATGTCTTAAACATAAAGTTATGTTGTATTTTATCGAATGCCTTTTCTGCATCTATTGATAAGATCATGTGGTTTTTGTTCTTTGTTTTGTTGATATGGTGTATTATGTTAACCATTTTACGTATGTTGAACCATCCTTGAGATTCTGGGATGAATCCTACTTGATCATGATGTATTATTTTTTTAATATGTTGTTGTATTCGATTTGCCAGTATTTTGTTTAGTATTTTAGCATCTGTATTCATTAGAGATACTGGTCTGTAGTTTTCTTTTTTTGTGCTGTCCTTGCCAGGTTTCGGTATGAGGGTTATGTTGGCTGCATAAAATGTGTTTGAAAGTATTGCTTCTTCTTCAATTTCTTGGAAAACTTTGAGTAGAATAGGAACCAAGTCTTCTTTGAATGTTTGATAGAATTCACTAATATAACTGTCTGGGCCTGGACTTTTATATTTGGGGAGGTTTTTAATAGTTTTTTCTATTTCCTCCCTGCTAATTGGTCTGTTTAGGCTTTCTGCTTCTTCATGACTCAGTCTAGGAAGGTTATATTGTTCTAGGAATTTATCCATTTCTTCTAGATTGTTGAATTTGGTGGCATATAGTTTTTCATAGTATTCTACAATAATTCTTTGTATATCTATGATGTCTGTGGTGATTTCTCTTCTTTCATTTTGGATTTTGTTTATATGAGTCCTTTCTCTTTTTTCCTTGGCGAGTCTTGCCAAAGGTTTGTCGATTTTGTCGATCTTTTCAAAGAACCAGCTCCTTGTTCTATTAATTTTTTCTATACTTTTTCTGTTCTCTATTTCATTTATTTCTACTCTGATTTTTATTATTTCCTTTCTTCGGCTGGTTTTCGGTTGTCTTTGTTCTTCTTTTTCTAGTTCCTTAAAGTGTGAAGTTAAGTGGTTCACTTGGGCTCTCTCTTGTTTGTTCATATATGCCTGAAGTGATATGCACTTCCCTCTTATTACTGCTTTTGCTGCATCCCAGAGATTCTGCTATGTCGTGTTGTCATTTTCATTTGTCTGTATGTATCTTTTGATCTCTGCACTTATTCCTTCTTTGACCCATTCCTTTTTTTCAAGTATGTTGTTTAGTTTCCACATTTTTGTGGGGTTTTTTCCCTCTATTTTGCAGTTGAATTCTAGTTTCAAGGCTTTATGATCAGAAAATATGCTTGGTACAATTTCAATTTTTCTTAATTTGCTGATGTTATCTTTGTGGCCCAACATATTGTCAATTCTTGAGAATGTTTCATGTACACTAGAGAAAAATGTATACTCTGTCGCTTTGGGATGAAGTGTCCTGTAGATGTCTATCATATCCAGGTGCTCTAGTGTTTTGTTTAAGGCCAATATATCTTTATTGATTCTCTGTTTGGATGACCGATCTAGAGCCGTCAGCAGTGTATTGAGGTCTCCAAGTATGATTGTATTTTTGTCAGTTTTTGTTTTTAGGTCAATAAGTAGCTGTCTTATATATTTTGGTGCTCCTTGGTTTGGTGCATATATATTAAGGATTGTTATGTCTTCTTGATTCAGTGTCCCCTTTATCATTATAAAATGACCATTTTTGTCTCTGAGTACTTTTTCTGTCTTGTAGTCAGCATTATTAGATATGAGGATTGCTACACCTGCTTTTTTTTGGATGTTATTTGCTTGGAGTATTGTTTTCCAGCCTTTCACTTTGAATTTGTTTTTATCCTTGTTGCTTATATGTGTTTCTTGTAGGCAGCATACAGTTTGATTTTCTTTTTTAATCCATTCTGCTTCTCTGTGTCTTTTTATTGGAGAGTTTAAGCCATTTACATTTAGTGTAATTATTGACACTTGTGGGTTCCCTATTGCCATTTTATAAATTTCTTTCTTGTTAGTGTTGTATCTTGTTTGATTCTTCTCTTGTTTTTCTGTCATTTGTTTTTGTTTGTTTGTATTCCATACTTCTTTCCTCTGTTGCTACCTTTTTTAAGTCATGTGCTTCTGTGGTGGTTTTCTCAAGTCTGGTTACCATTAAGTAATGAAAAGGGTACCTACCATATTCATTGTAGTACCCTATCTTATGAGTATTTCTGTGCTTCATCGTCCTTTGCTACTGTTAATCTCCGTCCTCTCCCCCTTTTTTTTCTTTTGTTGTCACAGTATAAATTTGGTTTTATTGTGTTCTTGGTGGAGCTGTTACTTGTGGCTTTGTTTTCTTTTGTTCTTTGAATCTGGTTGGAAAACCCCCTTTAGTATTTCCTGGAGCGGGGGCTTTCTGATGATAAATTCCCTCATCTTTTCTGTATTTGTGAATGTTTTTATATCTCCTTCGTACTTGAAAGAAAGCTTTGATGGTTATAGTATTCTTGGCTGAAAGTTCCTCTCTTTCAGGGCTTTAAATATTGGGGTCCACTCTCTTCTAGCTTGTAGAGTTTCTGCTGAGAAATCTGATGATAATCTAATAGGTCTTCCTTTATATGTTGTACTCTTCTTTTCCCTGGCTGCCTTGAAAATTTTTTCTTTGTCATTGGTTTGTGCCATCTTCATTATTATGTGCCTTGGAGTAGGTTTGTTGGGGTTAAGAAAACTCGATGTTCTGTTTGCTTCTTGAATTTGAGGCTTTAGTTCTTTCCACAGGCTTGGGAAGTTCTCGTCTATTATTTGTTTGAGTATATTCTCCATTCCATTTTCTCTCTCTTCTCCCTCTGATATACCTATTATTCTTATGTTATTCTTTTTGATGGAGTCAGACAACTCCTGTAAGGTTTTCTCGTTTTTTATTATTTTTGAGTCTCCTTCTTCTTATCTCTGTTGTGCCTCAAGTTGCTTGTCTTCTATTTCACTAATCCTACCTTCTATCTGGGCTGTTCTATTAGCTAAGCTTGTTACCTCGTTTTTCAGCTCGTGAATTGAGTTTTTCATTTCTGTTTTATTTGTTTTTATAGTTTCAATTTCCTTGGTAATATATTCTTTGTGTTTGTTGAGTTGTTTTCTGAGCTCCTTAAATTGCCTTTCTGTGTTTTCTTGTATATCTGAGTATTTTTAGGATTTCTATTTTAAATTTTCTGTCATTTAGCTCCAAGGTTTCCAATATATTAAATTTTTTCTCCATAGATTTTTCCACATCTGTCTGTGTTACTTCTCTATCTTTTGTATCCATGATATTCGATTTCCTTTTTTCTTAATGGCTTCTGAGGGTGGTCTTGTTGATAGCACTAATGAGAATTAATGAAGAATAAAAAGTAAAAAAAAATGAAAAAATGGAAAAATATTTGGAAAAAAACACAAAAAGAACCAATAATAATTTATTATTTCTGCCCCCCTTTTCTTTCTTCTCTTCCCCTCCTCTCTCCTCCTCCTTAGGAAAAGATTGTGATGAACTGTGAATTATATTATGCTAAATGGAACAAAAACTGCCTATAATGGAGGGCCTGAGTTGGGGGGAAGTGTTCAAGGGGCAGAAAAGGAAGTAGGGACCCACAAAATGCAAAAAATGAAAAAATTAGGGTCAAGTATAAAATGATTTGCTTGTAAGTGATGGTCAACTAAGAGATATAATGAGAGGGATAAGACAGAAACAGCAAAAATGAAAAAAAAATAACTATTGTATTAAGTGGAGCAAAGACTAAATAGAACGGAGATCCTGGGTTGGGAGGAATACTAATGAGTTAAAAAGCAAAGTAAAAAGCACCCAAAATGCCAGAATAAAAACTTGAGTCCCAAATTAAATAATTTTTTTGTGATTGAGGATTGAATGTGAGGAAAAGTAAAAGGAGAAAAGATGAAACTAATAGAGAAGGAGAAATAAGAAAAAGGGGGAAAGGAAAGGAAGAAAAAAGAAAAAAAACAAAAAGAGAGAGCGAGAGTTAAGGGTTTTGTAGTGTAACCCTCATGGAGAGTAAGGAAGAAGAAAAGAAATAAAATGTAACATTCATGAATAGTGTAGTTCAAGAAAAGGAAAGAATAGGACGGGCAGAGAATAAAAGGACCAAGGTGGAGGAAATAGAAATAATAATAATACAGGCAAGAAGATGAAAGAAACAAAAAAGTAGTGGAACAAGTTATAAAGTCTGTGGATTTTTCTTGATTTTGAGAGGTGAACTTCTTCTTTTTTTTTCTTTCCTCTCCCTCTTCCTTGTCGGTGACTCTGTACCCCAGGCTCTACCCCTGTGACACGCTTAGGTAGGGATTTGCAGTTGATGAGACTCTACGGCAATGTCATATATTTGGCTTCAGTCTCATTGGTAATCAAGGCTTGTTAGTGTTTGCAGGCTCTGACAATGAGAGAGTCTGTTTTCCTGGAGCCTCTCTCTTAGTCTCCCCTTCCTGAATTAGCAGCCTGATGATCCAGCTATGAGGCTGCCGCTGCCTCTGCCTGGGGTGTAAGAGGCTCAAAGAGCTGGCAAATCCCCACTCTATCCCCACTCAATGCAGGGCTCTGGGTAAGGCTCTGGCAGTCAGAGCCACCAGTGTAATCAGGCGAGGCTGGGAGCCAGCTGCTCTCAAGGTTACTTTCTATGAGCCTCCAGGCCTCTTCAGCATGCCTAGCACTCTGTGGGACCACTCTCCCCAGGCTTTCCGCACTTTGTAACCTGTTTTGGCCTGGAAGAAGATGCCCTAGTCGCTGCCTGCAGTACAGGAGGTCTTAGCATCTGCCAAGTCCCTCTTTTTAGTGTATATCCCTGAGTATGAAAGCTCTGCCAATCAGAAGATGCCCCCATTCCTTTAGCAAGAGGCACTAAAAAATATCACACCTCCTGTCTTAGATTGCTGAACTGAGAGAGATCTTGTCAATTAGAGCCGCGTAGGTCAGTTGGGAGGTGAGCAGACTGTGGTTTAAGTTAATTTCAGCGATTGGATCCGCAGATCTGCTCCAGAAAGGACTGCAAGCTGCCGGCGCCCCCCCCCCCATGCTTGATTATTAGCTTGAATGGCTGGGTGAGGTGCCCCGCCCACCTAGAGAAGCTGGGGCGTAGGGAAGTTCGCTTTGGCGCACTCCCTGTGCACTGCTGGCAGCTGCTGCTTGTGGCGCGCTGTCGTTTGTTCGCATGGGCTGATTCACCACAGGCACACTCTTTCCTCCACCTGAACAAACATACGTGCCGCAGCCTAGCCTCCTCCACAACCTTACCCCCCCCCACTCTCAGTTCCAAGTGAAAGCAGCCTTTGCTCAGGTTAGTGAGGAAGGCAGAGTGTTTCTTTGTCCGACTTATTTCCTTCAGGGTTGATTATATATTTAGTCAATTTTTCGCTCGATCCTACCTTCGCCTTCAGTGTGTGGAACTCCCATACGCTCCAAGGATAGATTTTTCTGTCTCTGGTTGATGAACTTGTTGAAATTTTGGGGAGATTTGTCTGTTGCGCTCCTCACAGCACCATTTCTCTGACTCACTCTATTTGTGATTTTATAATGTAGCTTAACATTTTTAGTTTAATAATAGAGGGATGGCAGCAGTATCAGAATAGTTGCATCATTTAGTAATTCTGGCAAATATTCCACTAAAATAGGGAAAAATAAGACTTCACTAAAGTATTTAGGAGTAAAAAGCCATGGTGAACAGCAAAATATATATTTTTAAGTATGATATGGAAAAAATGTATTATGCAAAGGGAGAGAATAAAAACCTGTGGTGAAATGGTAAAACTTGGTGATTTTGCATAAAAACATATGAATTTTCATATTGCTCTTCCAGTTTTCTGTATGTTTAAGATTATTTCTCTTTTTAAAATTTTTATTAATTGATTTTAGCTAGAGAGGAAGGGAGAGAGAGAAAATGAGACAGGCACATCAGTCTGTTCCTGTGTGTGCCCTGACCGGCAATTGAACCGGACACCTTGGTGCTTGGGGACGATGCTCTAACCAACAGAGCTATTTCACCAGGGCAAAAATTATTTCAAAATAAAAAATTAAAATATTAAAATTAAAACATTTTTTAAATATTCAAATTGATGGGCTCAATTTTTTTTTTTTTGCTTTTTTCTGATTTTACTTTATAAAGTATTTTAAACCTGTAGAAAAGTACAGGGATTTAACTAATTTACCCAACTAATCATAAATTTTTTCATATTTACTTTAGACTCTTTTTTCAAAATAAGCTTTTCAAACACCATTTAGGCCCCCCATATACTCATTTCTCTCCTCCCTGCAAGTACCCACTACCCAGAAGTGAATGTGTTCTCCTGTGCATTTTTTTTAACTTTTACTACATTATGTGTTTGCATGTAGCTGTTAAAAATAATATTGTTAGCATGCCACTTGTTACGTGGTATCAAATAACATGCAGCCAGTGCACCTTGTTTTTTCACTTAACATTATGCTTTCCCCACTTACCCATGTTTTTATGTTCAGTGAGTATTTATTTATTTTAAATGATATGTTCACTGGATGCTTATGCTAATTTATTCTTCTCCTGTTCACAGAATTTGAGGTTCTTGACATATATATTTTTTTAATTTTAAACATTTTAGGGACAGCATCCTTGTACATTTCTCCTGTGTGCATAAATAAGAGTCTCTAGGGCTTGTTTTGAAATGGCATTGTTGGGTGTGAGTTGCCATCATCATCATGATCAGAATGGTAGGTAATGTTAACCACTGTCACGTGCCAGGTGCTGCTCTTGGTGCCCTGTCTGTACTAATTTATTCAATCCCCACAACAATAGGTAGACCTATTATTACCCACACTTTACAGATCAAGAAACTGTGAGTGGGTAAGTAAACTGTCCAGTATCCTGCAGGCAGAAAGCACCAGCGCCCCAGTGCAGTTGATGTATATTCTTAGCTAGTACACTGTACACAACCCATATTCTGTGGGGCATACACCCCTTCAGGTCCTCTAAATATTGCCATTTGTTTCCAAAGTAGTTTTACCAATTTATCCTCTCAACAGCTCATAGAAGTATTTTAGTTCTTTTTTACAGTTCTCAATTTGTAAATTTAAAAAATCTCATCTATTAAAGTTTGTTTGGAATGTTTACAGAACTCCAAAATCTAAGTCTGAAAACCACTTCCTTAATGACAGTGTCTAGATGAATATGCTTTATACATAGACTTGTAAGGCCAGAATTACTGCTTCCTTACTTGATACCGTTTAGAAGAGCATGCTTTTCTTAAGATGATCAACTTTTTTACAATGAAAAGGAAGACAAAAATAAATTGATAAAAATATTGTAAATAAAAGAAACATTTTATTCATTGCAACAATAATACACTATAATATAAATGCATAATAAAAACATTTGTAATATTTTATATTGTAATTATGCTTACATGCCTATTAATTTTTAATAATAATTCTAAGAAAAAAGTACTCATTTAGAATGAATTTTTTTTTGTCAATGTATCATCTTGTAACAATATATTGGAAATATCTGAACAAGAAATATCCTTCATATTGAATTTTACGGCAAGTGCTGCAGCTAGAGTATTAACATTCATCTTGATTTTCACTTGTCCAAAAATCATTAGCAATTGAAAAAACTCTTTCAAGTGCTGCATTAGTTCCAGGGCAGCACAATGTAAATTGAACAAGAATAAATAAATTTTCACATGGAATATGTTCATTTTTGAAATGGCTGAATATTTCCACCCATCTTTTATCAATTTTGACGTGTTAATTTTCCCATTGTATTAATTTTTCAGAATACATTCAGTCTTCTAATTTCTTCAAAGAGACAATTGTCATCTATTTTGATGTCTGGCATTTTTTTAGATAAAAACTTAAGACAGGATTCAGTGTCTGTCCAATATATTGTGATGAAGTAAAAAAATACCATTGAAAACTGTTATTTCCGTGATGTTTGTTTCAGACTATTCTTTGATATATTGAAAACATGTCCGGTAAAAATTCTGTATTTCTTTGATAAATTTTTCTGTTATGCCTAGATTTGATTCCTCTAAGTCTGACAATTTTCTTTTTATAAGTAAAGGAAGAAATTTTTCTTCAAAACAAGGTTTATATTGAAGGATAAAGTCATTCAAAATAAGACTAACTTCCGTAGCTGAAATGTGTTCACCTTCAATCTTTTGAATCATTTTGTGAAAAATAGATGCTTGATTATGTACAAAATACATTAATATCTTAGATATTTTATTATTGAAAAACAATTCCAGGATTTTAGGACATTTGTCTAAACTTAAAAAATAAGAATGGAGAGACTCAAATAATTGTAGAACACGCTCTATAGCAGGTGTTAGAGCAAGCCATCTAACTTTTGAATATCCTAAAAGTTTTTCGTATTCAACATTTGCTTCTTCACAAAATTATTTTAAAGTAGCAACACGAATGTAAAACGACTAAAATGCAAATATATTGTAGTTATTATTACTTCTACATCAATTGGCATGGCACATGACATTGTGTTGATTGCCTTTGACAAAATATGTGCATTACAACCTATTCCTAGTATTTTTTTTGGAGTAACTCTTGTTATTTTACATACACATTATTCACCCCTTTGTGTCTTTGCACACCAAAATTTGTATTTGTATTATCAGCCTTGGATTTCAAATTGTTTTCATTACTCTGTATAGATGGTTTGACAGAATTTCAGAAGTTTCGCCCTCAATGGATTCTAAACTTAAAATTTTTACTTGAAAGCCCTTGGTAACATTAAAATATCTTACTATTATTGGATACAATTTAATTTCATTATGATTTAATGCATCAGATAAAATCATTACAAATGCTGCCATTTCCAAGTCCTCTGTAAGTATTTTGTCTCAGTAATTTTTAAATACTGATTTCAAAATAGCCTCGCATTTTGTCCTGGCACATGAAAATTTTGCATTGTGAAACTCTTTCAATAATTTAGTTGTACAATCCATACCACGCAAACTTTGTGAATTATGGTATGAAATGCAAATATTCCCTTCATTGCAGCCAACTGTTTTTCATCTTCAGAATAATTTGAAGTTTTAAAAAAACTTGTTACTTGACAACTGGAAGCTGATGCATCCAATGACTGCTTATGTTTGTTGGTGGTCAAGTGTTTTGTTATCCTACTCTGCCCCAACTGCAATACAAAATTCCCTGCTGCAAATATTGCAGAAAACAATGGTATCTTTCTTTGATATGAGAAATGGAAGTTCCTTTTTCAATTTATTGTTGAAATGGCATCTTCTCTTTTTTGATTTTTCCATCCCTTAAATGAAATTTAAAATTAAAAATAAAATATAGAGCTACATGAATGATGCAAGCACATTAGGAACTGAAAACATTGCATCATGGTAGGTGAATTTTCTGGAAGCTAAATTAACAGAACTAAATATCAAACAAAACCACTAATTTGGAGTGATATTCGGGTGTATTTATTACTTTCTAATTAAAAAATGTCTGTTTTATGCAACTATTTAATCAAAATGTGTTATTTATAGATATGGTTTGAGGTTAGATTTCCACGTTAAAACTCGAATTTCAGGAAAATACTTGTAAATAAAATTATATATATTTAGAAATTATTAGATAATGAATTAATAAAACATGAATTGTGCTTACCTATGACTAAATATTCACTGAGAAAGAAATAATCATGAGTCTACAATGTCATATGTGCCATGTTGTGTTTCAGTAAGAAGCACACAAAGCCATTTGCACTCTCGTTATATCACGTGCTCTCTCAAGGTCTCCCATGCAGAGCATGTGCAAATCATAATCACATCTTGCTGCATTGTACTGATCCTTGACGAATTGTCAGGTCAAATACAAATACGTCACATCACATGCAATGGATCGACTCTGCATCAATCAAATACAGATATTTACAGATTAGTCTTCCAATATCAGAAAGGAGGACATGTAGAAGGACAGTTTTCAAGGGAGGACAGAACCTACAAAAGGACTGTCCTCCCTAAAGGAGGATGATTGGTCACCTTACTTTTATAGGATTATAAGGCTGAGATCCTTAGCCTTTAAAAGGCCCAGCTATAGGAAGTTTTCTTGAGTTCATCTGAAATCAAATTGTTCTCTCAACCATACACCCTTGAATTCTCTATAGCCTTTGATTGCTTAGGTTTCCTCTGCCACACTCAGCCAATAGACAGGTCTTATGCCAGGGGTCCCCAAACTTTTTACACAGGGGGCCAGTTCACTGTCCCTCAGACCATTGGAGGGCTGGACTATAAAAAAAACTATAAACAAATTCCTATACATACTGCACATATCTTATTTTAAAGTAAAAAAACCAAAACGGGAACAAATACAATATTTAAAATAAAGAACAAGTAAATTTAAATCAACAAACTGACCAGTATTTCAATGGGAACTATGGGCCTGCTTTTGGCTAATGAGATGGTCAATGTCCAGTCCCATATTTGTCACTGCTAGCCGTAACAAGTGATATGACGTGCGTCCCGTGTCACCGGAAGTAGTACTGTACGTGAGCGACGCTGCACTTTGCGGCATCCCACTGACCACCACTGAAAGAGGTGCCCCTTCTGGAAGTGCGGCAGGGGCCAGATATATGGCCTCAGGGGGCTGCCCCGCAGGCTGTATTTTGGGGACCCCTGTCTTATGCACTCACTGGCTTTGGAATCTCTTACCTGTTTCTTCTAGTCTCCTAGGCTAGTTCCATTTCTTCAATTCTTAGCATTACAATAGGGAAACTTAAGCTGGGTTTTTTTCCCTTTAGAATCTCCCAGAAGTGATTCATTTCTATACCTTACTACTAGAATGATCTTCTTACTGTAATAATCCTTAGCTCATAAACTTTTAGTAGTATCTTACTCTATACTGTATTAACTATAAAATCATCTACCTATTCTCCATAATATTGCTTTCAGGTGATTTACCATTTTATCCCCTATTACTGTGTTATGTTCATTCTGTCAGTATAACATAGATAAATGTAGAGTGGAGCTGAAAAATTGGCATTTCTATCAAGTTTTCAGGTGAAGCTGGCGCTGCAAGTCCTGTCTGGGTACCACACTCAGAACCACTACTCTAGATAGTGTGCAGGACCTGGCATGGCGTCTTGGAAATAAGCTGCTCATGGCTCTATGTTGAATAGAATGAAATCTCTTTCTGAAGCCTAGAAAAACTAATTTCCTATAGGTTCCAGGGATTAAGCATTCAGATCATAAGAGGTGATTAATTATGTTCAAAGTAGTTTTAACTTCCTGAAAGAAGTTACAAGAACGGTACAATGAATGAACACATAGGTCTTTCACCTTGATTTGCCAGTGGTTTATGTTGTGTCATATTTGCATGTACACTGTGTATATTATGTCTGTGAATCTATTATATATAATGTGTTTTTCTTGAATTATTTGAGTGCACCTTAGTGATATAAGCTCTTTCCTCTAGGTAGTTGTATCTTTTGTCCTAATAATGTCTTTTAGACCTGTACTCTCTACTCCCCATCCAGGAATCAATCCAAAACAATGCATTGAAAATATATAGTTATGCCTGAGCAGGGTGGTACAGTGGATAGGGCATCCACTTGGGATGCTGAGGTCCCAGGTTTGAAACTGCAGGGTCTTCGGCTTGAGCACAGGCTCACCAGCTTGAGCATGGGATCATAGACTTGACCCCATGGTTGCTGGCTTGAGTCCAAAGGTTACTGGCTTGAGCCCAAGGTCGCTGGCTTGAGTATGGGGTCACTCACTCTGCTGTACCCCCAGTAACAAACAACGAAGATGCCACAATGAAGAATTGTTGCTTATCTCTTTCCCTTCCTGTTTGTCCCTGTCTTTCCCTGTCTCTGACTCTCTCTGTCTCTGTCAAAAAAATACAATAAAATTGCTAAATAAAATGATCTTACATTTGTGAGATATTTTAGCCCCTCTGCCACACTGTCAGGAGTATGATTGTACAGAAATCTATCCAGACAGATGTGGGCTCATTACTCACTCTGATTTGGGGAATGGGCAATCTTAGACAAGTCATTTCCAACCGTCACTTTCTTTATCTGTAAGAGCAGAGTAATAATAAATACATAAATTTGTTATATAATAAATTATATATATAAATCACCAAATTACAGACTTTTCAGCTTAGGAAGCATTCAGCAATTTATAACCACTTTGTACATTATCAAAACAGTTATTTAGATGTGTAAACAAACAGCTTATTAATAAGTTTGCTAGTGTGCTGTGTCTATTACACTAGATTAAAGCACTTTTAAGGGCAGGGAGTACATATACTAGTAAAGGAAAAATGTGCAAGAGTGCTTTTTAAAATAAATGGACAATGTGAATATATTTCTATATTCATAATAGCTTATGTTATATTTAAAATGAAGTTGGTTATACCCTTTTTATATAAATCCATAAATTAGGAACCATAATTTTATATACACCAAAAGATTGATGAATAGATGTGTTATTTGCTGTCAGAATGTGCTTGGTTAGCCTGTTTTTAGCTTTTATGCTCGTAACGAGTAATGAAAGCATTGACATTCCACCATCAACCAAATATTTGTTTTGCTGCTACTTAGTTGTTACTGTAGACTAAATAATTTTTCTTGACTTCAGCAGCATAAATATGGTTTTAGTCCAGGCTTTGAACTTCAGCTTTAATTTTATTCCTCTGCATATAATGCCACATATGTGCTTTTATAATAAAATTATAAATGCTTTATCTTCTGTTGTTTAGTGAAGGAGCTCATTGTCCTCAGGTATACAAAAATGATTCCACAAAAAAAAAAAAAAGAAAAAGAAAGATAATGGTATCTGCTAAAATGAAAGGATGAAAAAGCATGCTGGCATGGAACATAGAAATATAACTCTTCTAAAGAAAAAAACAGACATTGAAACTCTTAAATGTTTAAAACAGGGCATCCTGTATGCTTTTCAATAAAAACTGGTGATAGATGTGGTAAAATGTTTCATCAGTGTGAGTGTACTCCTAGGTCAGAAAAAGATGGAGACAAGGGGAAAAAATGAAGGTAATGATTAAAACAAATGTTACCCACAGGATCATGGTCCTGTTGTGTCTCACCAAGGAAAATATGAGGATTATGTAAAACATTTATTTTCTATTCATTTTTATTTTTAAAAATTTTAAATGTTATGGAGATATTGATATAGGACAAAACATTTTAGAATGAACATTCTAACATTGATGGACTGATTTTTACAGTCCGTGAAGAACTGAGCCAAGATTAGCTAACCCTGCGTTAGCTTCTTAGCACTCTGTACTTACCCTTATCTTACCACGTAGAGCATAGGGTGTGATTGCCTCTCGGTTTGCTCATGTATACGGGGGGAGGCAAAAGTAGGTTTACAGTTTTTCATATGGAAAGTAATACAGTAATTAATAAATAATAATGGAAGAATAAACTGTTTCTGTGTATTTAAAACTGTTTTTGCCCCACCTTCTATTACTATATTGTGAGCTTCTGAAAAACATAGCTCATCTTGATCACAGCTCATTTAGTCCATGGGTACTTACTGAGTGTACTGTGTGTCAGGCACTCTTTGGATACACTAGGTAACAAAATAAAAACCTCTGAATTTTTTCACAACATATACTTATCTCAGATCATTACATGTACCCTTTAGATAACTTACAATTTTACTTGTCAATTATACCTCAAAAAAACAAACAAAGCCATCTCTGTCCTAATGGACCTTACATTCCATCCATATTTTCAAAATTATTAGCATATTGTAGCTTTCCCTCACGGTTGGTCATAAGATGTCTACAGCAGCACAAAGCTTCATGTCTTCATAGAAGAGCATCCAGAGCAGGAAGGAAAAGTGGTTGCAGAAGGCCTTTCTCCTCTTGGACCTTTCTCTTTATAGTAAAGAAAATCTTTGCCTGACCAGGCAGTGGCACAGTAGATAGAGCATTGAACTAGGACACAGAGGTCCCAGGTTTGAGACCCCGAGGTCGCCAGCTTGAGCATGGGTTCATCTGGTTTGAGCAAAGCTCACCAACTTAGGCCCAAGGTCGCTGGCTCCCCGTCAAAGCACATATGAGAAAGCAATCAATGAACAACTAAAGTACTGCAACAAAAAGTTGATGCTTCTCATTTCTCTCCCTTCCTGTCTGTCTGTTCCTATCTATCCCTCTCTCTGACTCTCTCTCTCTCTCTGTCACACACACAAAAAAGAAAGTCTTTCCCAGAAATCGATACAATATCAGATGTCTTTTAACATATCACTAGCCAAAACTGGCTCTCTGAGAATAGACATGTGACCTGGACCAATCACTGGCAAAGGGAAGTGGAATTTTTTAAACTATAAGCAACCAGAAGAAACCACACTGACTCACCCGCAACTGTGCCATTCTTGCCTGCTCTCCCGTAACTGTGGATGAGCTGTTCATACTCCTGGGCCAGCTCGCCACCTGTGCGCCAGATCCTGCTACCTCTCCCCAACTTGCAGTTCTCTTTCTCTCCTGCATCATCAGATTTTCCTCCTCACTGGATCATTTACCAACAAGCATGAAAACTTGCAGGATTTACTGTTTAAAAAAAAATAGATAAAACTTCTTTTGTCCCCACATTCATCTCCAGCTACTGCCCTTTAGCTCTATCCTTGTTTCCAGAAAAATTCCTTGAAAAAATGTACATGCTTACCTTCTCCAATTCCTCTTCACCCATTCCCTCCTGAATATACTCACTGCACTTCCATCCTCACAAGTCAACTGTTAGTCATCTTAAGTGATCTGTCACCAGCATTTTGAACTATTGATCACTTCTTTCTCTTTGAATCCACCTTTTTTACTTGACCTCCATTATCTTCTCTCATATGCTATACTTCTTTGATCATGTCTTTTAATCTCATGGATTTAGATGTCATCTATATGCTAATAATTTCCAAAGTATTTAATAGGAATCTAAAACTGAACATGCCCCAAACCTGATATTCTAAACCTGCTCCTTCTGAAATCTTCCTAGTCTCAATTAAACTTAGAGTCACTCTTGACTCCTTTCTTTCTTTTATACCCCCAATCCAATTGATCACCTAATCCAAGATATGTAATCTGACCACTTCCACTGCTGCCTCTCTGGTAGGGGTCACAATAATCTCTCACCTAGATTAGTACAATTGGCTCCTAACTGATCTCTGTTTCCACCAGTGGACTCTGAAAGTCTATTCTCAACATAGTAGCCAGGATAATTCTGCTTTTTTAAACCACCAATGGGTTTCTTAAAAGCCAAAGACCATATGTTTGTCTATAAGCATACAACTCTCACCTCCTTTTTACTTCTCTTATTTCATCTCCTTATGCTTCCCGCTCATTCACTTTGTTCTACACACAGGAACCTCTTTGCTGATCTAAGTGCATGTTTGGTAGACTCGTTGTCTCAGGTCATTGCACTTGCTTCTACCCTGTCTGGATTCCCGTTCCTCCAGGTATGCACATGACTCATTCCCTTACCTGTCAAGTCTTGTTCTCATTAAGGTCTTCTTTGCCCACCTCGACTTGGCACTCCCTAACTGCCCTTTCCAAATTCATTCTTCTCTGGATTATCTTATCACATTCTGATATACTATCTATTTTACTTATTGTTTTCTATCTTCCCCACTAGAATTTTTGTCTGTTTTCTTTATTAATGTTTACCTGACACCTAGAATAGTATTTGGCTTGTGGTTTACCTAGCGTTGATAATGACACTCGCCCTTGCATGTATCAGCATCTGTCTGGTAATAGTTGAATCATTTGGATAAGAACTCATGTTTTTTAGATTTTCATTGACAAAGTGATTAATGAAAAACATTGAGAAAAATATCTGAAGAATGAGTGAGTGAAATGAAAGATGAAAGATAAACTAAGTGACTTACAACGGTCATGGATTTGTCCTCTACTACTAAGCATTCTGTTGCCTAAACCAAATCTGTATTTTGTTAGCAAAAAAAGAAGATAGAAGAATTATTACCTTGGCAATCAGCTGTGTCTGACACAGGCTCATACTTGTGAATAACATTATGCCTTTTTTCTTCTCCCCCTCATTTCTTTCTTACAAAAACCCACGAGGAAGGTAGAATAGGTGATATTATTTTAGAGAAGGAAATTGTGACTCTGATAAGTTAATTAATATTTTCCCCCAAGAGCACCAACACAGTGGTTGGACTGAAATTGCCTGGTAACAACTGCAGACCTCTTTTCATAGTGGTAAGAAATAATATCTAGTACAATATTTTGTGGAATACTGTATAACCCTGCATGTGAGCCAAGAAAGCCTTTTAGCTCCAGAAAAGTGAATTTGCCTGGTTTTTGGTTTTTTGGTTGATTTTTTTGCTTGTTATCTCAAAATGAAAAAAACACTGCATTTTTAATATGGATTCTATTCTTCTATATATCTTGGATTAAATTATTTTCATAATAATTGATAAATTAGATACTGATACCTTATTTACTGCCAGGAAGTACTTTTTTACGCAGTGGAATGCAGAATATGTTGGTTTGTCATCAGATTCCTCCATATTTTACCCACATCATTTCCAATCTTCCCAACCAGAAATTATCTCTTCCAGCTACTATGCAAGCCAGAACCACAAAATATTTCAAATGCTAAATAAAACTGTTATTTTTAATCAGTCAAGTAAGGTGAACAGGCATGATTGTTACCTGTTTTTTGTTAGGTGGTAGAAAAAAAGATAATTGTAAACTCTTTTACCTAGAAGGAATTGTTTAAGGTTTTCAGGTATGCTTAAATACTAGCATACTACCTGTATACAAGTGTATAATTATGTAGACATATACCATAACTTTGTACATATTGTATAATGTATATAATAAAATATCTAACACTAACACTATCCTGAATATGATTTATTCCCTCTTTAACATTTCAAAATGCTTTTCTGGATTCTGTGGCTCCTTTGGGGGGGTATCAGGGAAATCATTTACATTGTGGATAAACAAATACTCAGTTTCACAAAAATTGTGGAGACTAGAGTGATGGACATTCAGGTTTGCTCTTCAGTGCAGAAGACACAGTGGCGGCCTTATGCTCTAACATGAATTAGATGACGGAGCTGATGAAAGCAATTTGTTTATATTGGTTTTGGACTTGAAAATGAATACATCTATGCTAAGTTTAAGAAAGATGTTTATTAATGAAACTGCTGTTGCCATCTGCCCTTATTAGCTTTTATAGTCATAAAACTAACCTGAATCAAGTTTTACTTCTTTCCTGAAATTAGAAAAGCAATTTCTTTTCCATCTCATTTTTATATTGGCATCATAGGTTGTCTGTGGGTTTTGTTTGGCATGGTGAGTAGTCAGGCCTCTCAGCTTACTAGGACTCATCATTCTTGTCTTTACTATTCTTCTCATGCTTAATCTGCTCATGTTAAAGGTCAAACATAATCTTGCATCAAATAGAATTTAGTTCAGTTGCTAGTATGTATATCTTTATGACCAGTTATTGTGTACTTTATAATTATATTTTTCATCTAAGCCTTCTTGTATAGATTGGCCATTTATTTGATTGTTTGATCCACAGTTTTCTAAAACCTGAAAACATTTCTTATATCAGCAACCTGTGACAGTCCATTCCAACCATGTTTTCATATATCATCCTACTGCTACTTCCTAAAAAGGAAACATTTCCTCCAGCCAGCAAGTGTTCCACCTTGTTCCTCATGAGGACTGGCACTAGTTCAAACTCTGTCAACAGTGTTCCATCAGATAAAACTTGGTAACAAAGGATGAGAGGACATGGTGTGCATGCACATGATTTAAGCTTCAGTGAGTGGGCTAACAGCATTCTTACTGCTCCTGTGTTAGCCTGTGTGCCTGCACTCTTGCTGGAAGTCTAGTCTAATTTGGCTGTACCTAGAGTTAATAATGACACTCGCCCTTGCATGTATCAGCATCTGTCTGGTAATAGTTGAGTCATTTGGATAAGAACTCATGTTTTTTAGGTTTTCATTGACAAAGTGGTTAATAATTAAGCATCTGTACAAGATCTTCTTATAAACATAATTTCTGGTAAACCAAAAGTTCAATCAGAATTTATATATTTAAATATTGTAGCTTGTCTGCAATCTGTTATCATCTATACTGTTTCACTAGTTATTACCAGACCTGGATAAGCTTCACTTTCAGAAAATGTTATTCAGCATGGAAATGTTGTTCTGTTCGTTTAGCATAATGATAATCTTCTAGAAAGCAAGAAAAGAAGTATCAAACAGAAATATTCCCTAAGGGCTTCCCTCTTTGTGGGAAGCAACCTGGCATTACATGCACAGTGTTTTAGATTCAGAAAGAACTTTGGAGAGAGCCTTTTAAAACATACCCCAGTGTCCTAAGGGATAGCCTTTATTTTGAACATTACCAGTCAGCCATACTGAATCATATTCTATGTTATGTGATCAATTCAGTTGTCTATTCATAAAAGATTTAGTCAAAATCTCCAGTACTAGAATTCTCCCCCTTTAGTATGCTCCACGCCACTTCTAATGTACAGAAAGTTTTTAGGCAGTTGCTTCAGCTTTACCCTGCTGATATGACCACTTGTTAGTCTCTCAGAATCCTTTTATCCTGTTCCCCTAAGGCTTCAGCTAGAGACTATCCTAAACTATGGGTTAGACTGGGTTTGAGTGGGGTTTTCAGATTATAGTCAGTGATTCACTGCTGGATTATGAAATCAATAGTGTATGCTAACATTTTTTATTTAATGGAATGGCATACACAAGAAAACATTGGAGTATGTAGGAAGAATAAATAGTTTTATGAAATTTTTATTTTTTATTATACTTGGTTGAGCTATTTTATAGATAAAACAGTAGAATGTCAATAATTTCCGCCTTTTATGTGCAGCTTTATCTATTAGCTATATGCCAAACAAATACATGTATAGAGGTCAGATGAAAATATATACTTCTTACAATAGGTCATGATCCAAAGAGCTCAAAACCAGTGGGTTAGAATAAATGCTAATAGGAAGTACTGTGCTAAACCTAGAAAGCCCCAACAAAGCACTTCCCCTAGTTCTAAATGGCTAGCCTCTGCTGCATAGAATAAGACTTAATTTGTGGGAAACATTTTATAATTAATAGTCAGGCCATATTATTAATCAGTAGTCATAATTAAAACATATCCACAATTAGTAGACACTTCAAGTGCCCATTTTTGTGTGCAAATGAACTATAAGTTTATGATATTCAGAGCAATGAGAACAACTGTAGTTAAGAAAAGCTTCCTTGCCTGACCAGGCAGGAGCGCAGTGGATAGAACACGGACTGGGAAACAGAAGACCCAGGTTAGAGATCCCAAGCTTGCCAGCTTGAGCAGGGGCTCACCTGGTTTGAGCAAGGCTCACCAGCTTGAGTCCAAGGTCGCTGGCTTGAGGGTCACTCACTCTGCTGTAGCCCCCTGGTCAAGGCACATATAAGAAAGCAATCAATGAACAACTAAGGTGCTGCAATGAAGAATTGATGCTTCTCATCTCTCTCCCTTCTTGTCTCTCTGTCCCTGTCTGTCCCTCTTTCTGTCTCTCTCTGTCTCTGTCACACACACAAAAAAAGATAAAGAAGAGCTTCCTCATTGAGGGAGGTGAAATAAAGAAATGAGTCTGACTAGAGGACAGGGCAGATTCTTATAAAATGATCATTTCTGTAACATGAGTTCAGTAGTTTATAGTACCTTGAATCTATAGAATACATAAATAAACTATATAAGGAAGAAATCATAAATAATATATACATTTGATGAAATGGGATCAGAAAATAGTTTCACTTTGAAAAGCACTCATTTTAATGTGGTCAAGGACCTGTTTGGGAAGACTTCTGGAATCTCACCTTAGAGCTTCTAGTTAGTACCTTACAAAAACAGCTTAATTTTACTTGGTTGGTGTTTTTTTGGGGGGAAGGAGATTGATTTTTTTTTTCAAGAACCTTTGGAAATGTGGAAAAATACAACCTTAAGAAAATTTATTATTTTACTTAGGAAATAAAAATTTTCTTAAAATTTCTAAAAATTAATATGAAATTCAAAACCTCGGGGATAATTATTTTGGAAACTTTTATTGTCTAGATACCTAGAGGTATTTTAAAAGGAAAACATCATTGATCATGTGTCAATGAGGGATAAGTATTCACATGTTTTTCTGAATGAACAGAATTAGATTGAGCTCTCCAAGTACTACAGTATTCTCAAAACAAATCTGTTCTTTGTACATTTCTCTTGCAAACTCCACTGCTTCCCTACAAGTTTCTAGTTTGTTCTTAATGTCCTACCGTGACCATTTTAGCCACAATTTTTTTTCTGTTGGGCTATTTTAACAACCTGCTAACAGGCTGCCAACGGGTCTCTGTTCCTAATCTTAAATCCTGCCAATACATTCTGTGTGTGGCTTTTCTTAAACACAAACTTGATCATGTGTCAATCCCCTTCATAAAATTCTTTAATGGCGTCTCATTTCCTACAGGATAAAATCCTTTGCATGCCATACAAGGCCCTACCTAGCCTAAACTTTGCCTGCCACATTAGTATCATCTCTCACTGTGGATCCTATGCTCCACAAAGGCCAAATTTTTCTACACACCAGCCTATTTCCCATCTCAGCCTTGGTGTCATAGCTCCCTCTTCCTGAATGCCTTCTATATATAATGAAGATTGCCTCGATATGCAAAATCATTTCTCTAAGATGCCTTTCCTGATTTCTCATTCATCACTAGACCAATGGTTCTCAAACTTTTGTGCACATTAGAATCCCCTGGAAATTTCAAAGCTGAGGAAGTAAGAACCAAGTGTTAGTACTTTTTGAAGTTTTCCAGGTATCTGGTCAAGATAGTTTAAACATTTATCCATACCTTCCTCTAGTTATTTTATTATAGTACTTTTAATTGTGTAAGCTACCTGAAAATTATTTTAATATATGATGTGGGGTGAGGAAATAAAGTTTGTAGTTTAGCAGGTGAAAGAGGCAAACTACCAGATATTAGTACAGTCTTGTATGTATTGTCAGGAAGGTTTGAGGGAGCAAAGGAAAGGGAATTCAATCTAGATCACAACATCTTTCTAGATACAGAGGGTCCTCAGGTTACAACAGTCTCAGCATATGTTTTGAGTTTATGACAGTCTCATAAAAACTTTAAAAAATTGAGACTTGAGTGTTTCAGCTTACGCATTTAGTGTCGAACTTACAGACCACATGGGTGAACTAGTTTGGTTGTGCACAGTGGAAGAATGTGCAGTACAGTGTACAGTAGAGTATATTTATGTCCTTTTCCTTTTTCTGCGGCTTAGTTGTGTTTTTATGTTCCAGATTATGATTTTACAACTGTGTTAGGATAGATAAGTGACTTAGGCTGGGGTGTGTTTCAACTTACATCAAAATTCGGGTTACATCGTTGTCGTAGCAGCAGAACTCTGTCGTAACTCGAGGACCCCCTGTACATTAATCCATGAATATGAATAAATATATGTATTTTAATGGTTTTATTAAGATACAGTTCATCTACCATACAATTCACCCATCTGTGTGCAGTTCAGTGGTTTTTAGTATATTTTAGTATATTATAGATATATTGTCAACTGTAACTGTAGTCAGTTTTAGAACAGTTTTATCATCTCTAAAAGAAACACTGTACCCTTTACTTTCTCCTGCATAAGACTCAGCCTCCTCTTCACCAGCTCAGGCAACCACTAATCTGTTTCCTGTCTCTATAGATTTTATAGACATTTTTTCATCTGGATAGAATCACATAATATGTGGCCATTGTGACTGGCTTCTTTCACTTAGTTCAGCTTTTAAAGCGCATCTATGTTGTAGGATATATCCAGCACTTCATTTTTCTCTATAGTTAAATAATTTTTCATTTTTTGGCTGTACACCTTTTGTTATTTGTCAATTAATGGACATTTGGTTTATAAAGTAAATCGTGAATATTTCCAATATATATATTTTTAAAATGTGCACTACTGAACTAATGTATGATATACCATATATAACACTTATGCCAAAAAATAATAATTTCAGGCCCTGGCCGGTTGGCTCAGGGTAGAGCGTCGGCCTGGCATGCAAGGGGTCCCGGGTTCGATTCCCGGTCAGGGCACACAGGAGAAGCGCCCATCTGCTTCTCCACCCCTCCCCCTCTCCTTCCTCTCTGTCTCTCTCTTCCCCTCCCGCAGCCAAGGCTCCATTGGAGCAAAGATGGCCCAGGCGCTGGGAATGGCTCCTTGGCCTCTGCCCCAGGCGCTAGAGTGGCTCTGGTTGCAACAGAGCGACGCCCCAGAGGGGCAGAGCGTCGTCCCCTGGTGGACGTGCCGGGTGGATCCCGGTCGGGCACATGCGGGAGTCTGTCTGACGGCCGGGCGCATGCGGGAGTCTGTCTGACTGTCTCTCCCCATTTCCAGCTTCGGAAAAATACAAAAATAATAATAATAATAATAATAATAATAATAATAATTTCAAAGATACAACAAAATATAAGAATTCTAACACTTTTTTTTCACCTCTCAGTGGATCACTTTGTACTCTGGACACCTCTCACTTTTATAAATGTTTGAGATTACTTGTTCAGGTGAGTAAATTAGTTGAATAAAGGTGTTCCAGACAGAGGATGCAGTGTATCCAAATGCATGAAGATAAGAGAAAGCATGATACCTTTTCTTACCTTGTAAGTTGTGTGTCTGGAACATAGTATGAAAGGGGTGTAAAGGTTTTTCATACAGTTATTTATATCCTCTCCCTCAGGTCTATAGTTCTATTACTATTTGTCAGTGAATTTTAGACACTATACTACTAAACCTTCCTCTCTAGAAGCAACCTTCCAGTTTGAGCTTATTTCAAATAATCCCAACTGGGAGTAACAGCATTCATTTCCTTTAACCACTCTTCTGGTTCATTTCTGAACATCTTAGTTGCAGTATTTTCTGTGACTTATGGAAACTAGCTCTCTGCTATAGAAAAACAATATAAAAAAATAAGTCCTTTGTACTTTTCCTTCTACAAAACCCGTGGAAAAGTCCCTTACATTTTATTCTGTATTGCACTGAGTTGCTATCTGAAGTATATATAAAAGAATAATTATGTTTATTCTTACCAATTTGGTTGTGGCTGGAGAGACAATGGTTGTAATATTTACTGTACTACAGCCAAGACTTTACTAGTCTGTGGTATCTTATGAAGATGCAAGGCAGACAATTGGGATAAAATCCAATCCATTTCTCAGAAATATTTCTCAATATTGGCTTGTTTATTTTTGTTATTCACACTCTTATTATTCCAGGTATTTTTAGCAGTGTCTCACACTAATTAGTTTGCTATATTACATGCCTTTAAGGCAGTAGAAGTTAATGCTGAGATTACCATCTGGGAAAATAGAGACAAGGTGTTGGGGGGTCAGTCTAAGCCTTTGCCCCAGTGAGTGACGAGCTGGGAATAGAATGTGAAGTTGCTAATTTGAAATATCGAACCCAGTCCATTCAGTGTGTTGACTCTGGTTTGCAACTCAGCCAAAGATTTTTCAAAAATTAATCAGTGAGAATGTGTCTGTAATTATGTTCTAATCCAAAATAAGAGGGTGAGAAATTTTCCACTTCAACAAGAAAAAAGTGCAAGACTGCTTTAGTAACAACTTCAGTTTATGAAATTCATCAGACAAACCAAAATAACTCTTCTTCATTAAAGGATTACTTAATGCCCCTTCAAAACTGAGGCACTTTAAAAATAATTATTTTCTCTTTTCCTCTGCAAATGTGTTTTTGTAATATAGAGTTCAGAGACTTTAACTTTAATTTATAAATCACTCTGATGAGTATTATGTTTCTATTGTTTCCTGTCATGTTCGGCTGTATGCCACATAAGAAACGTTCAGAGACATTGAGCCTCTGATGGCAGCTGGTGATTGTGGCTCCTCAAGGTTTGGGACCAGGAAGGCCAGTTAGTTATTCAGCCTACGCTGCTGTATCCCTACCACTTCCCCACTCTCTTTCAATTACTTTCTCTAGAAGTCTGATTTCCTCTGGAAAAAAAAACCAAAACATTTTCCTTTTTTAGAAAAAAGTTTTTAATTCCTTTAAATGATATTTATCAAATGTTTAAAAACTTACCGGTACTATTCTAGGCTCTGTCTGGACATAAAATGGCAAGTAAAGCAGAAAAGTCCCTGCCCTCAAGGAACTCACATTCTCATGTCCAACTTGGGTGCCTTCTCAGTCAGAGCCACTCATGTTCACTCATCAGACACCTTTTAGTTTTCAGATTTTTCCAAAAGGATAGGTTTCCAGTGCCCTGGTCATTTTGGTAGCAACTCCTTTCTTATGTAAATGAGTTATTAAGCATAAGGCACGTAGAGTGCTGACTGGCATACCAAATCACTGTTTGCACAAAGGTTAGCAGTAAATAGCAGAAGGAATAGCAGTGTTTTCTCTCTATCAGTATGCCAGCAGACACTTTATTCTTAAGCAAGTTCAAAATTATAGGTAAGTCTCATGATAAGAATGTTATAGTTGAACATTCATTATATAGAAATATAAATCATTTTGATAATTCACTTTACAAAAGCATTTTCTACATTGCAATTATTGGTGCTTTGAAAATATGATTTAATATAAAGAAATATTTTTATTCAAACAAGTATGTTAATAAAATGAAAAATATGGAATCTACACCATGCTTCAAATGAGATTGAATTGTTTGAAGGGAACCATGACTATAAAGTAGCTACAGACATAAAATATGGTGCCCTGTATTCACTGCCAAATAATAATACTTCATATTTATATAACATGAACAGTTTACAAATTCCTGTCACATGCCTCATTACATTTAATTCTATAACAGTCCTGAGAAGGAGATTAAACAAGTATTATAGTTTCCATTTTGCAACTGAAGAAACCAAAGCATTAAAGATATTTAGTACTCACACTAACTTAAACAGTAGATTTGAGGAGTCAGATCTTCTGTCCAATATTCTTTCCACTATAAAACTGCAAACCATTGTTTCCTCAAAAAATAAAATAAGCCACAAACAATATGACCTGTTAGCTAGAAGCCAGAATCAGCAGATGGATTCTGGCCCACAGTCCATAGCAACACCACTAAGACTGAATAAAATAACCCCCATCCACTCACCCTCCAACCTCCAGTCACTAAAAGCACACTTGGGCACAGGTCAGCTTCAGATAAAGCATGGTTTGATGACCTTTTTCCTACCTTCACATCATCTCAAAATTTAACTTGCTAGAGAAATCATTAAATATGGGGGTTGGGAAGAGGGGTGAGATCTGAACCAGAATTTGTGTATAATAGCATCATCTAGGGAGGTAGAAATTTCTGAGATGGTCAACAGAGCCGAAAACAACTGGGCACTGTGCTCTCAAATAGTTGCATATATTTTCACATTTAAATTATAATATTATGATAGATGTGAAAAAATAATTTACCAGGATATTTTTCAAAATTTCTTCCTAAATCGGGGAAAACCTCAACATCTTGGGAGTCAGACTCACTCTCTGCCTCTTCTACCTGCCTTTCCTCTCTTGTTCAATGAATTACTAGCGAATGTATGTATTGTTTTCATTGATTGAGAGAAGTGTGGGCATCAGCAATCTTGGAACTTTACCCCCTATTTTATCAGCTAACTCAAACTAGCACCATAAGAAAATAACCTTTTAAAAAATTCTTAGAAATGAGTTCAAACAACGTGTCAACGTTGGGTGGTTCAACTCGCTTCACTCCGAGGCCCAGTTACTCTCACTGCCAGTTCCTCCACCCAGCTTTTCCTCTCCCTCCGCTGTGTAGCTCCCTAAGTACTTTATCAGGACCTCTCTTCTATTATTTCTACCACCACACAATTAACGAGTATGCCTTATCCCTTTTCCAGCCGCTACACTCCTTAACAATTGGAACTCTTTGTTTTCCTCACTCCCGTACGTAATAGTGTCCATCACCCCCGCCACCCCGTGACTGTTTGCAATGTAACAGAATTAAAAAAACATGGGCTTTGAAGTTTGACAGCTTGATTTCAAATCTTTGTTCTATCATTTATTAGCCATATAACCTTTGGCAAGATACTTAACCTCTCTGAACCTCTGTTTTCTTGTGCATAGCACAGAAATGATAATACCTCTTCTATTGTGACAGAATTGAGAAAGCAGGCATTGCATCTGTACTATTATATATAGGCATGCTAGGTCCTGAAAAATGGTGATGGTGCTGGTCGTAGTGGTCATACTTGTATTTCAGAAGCCATTTTATTGCTTCTCTTTCCTCAGCCATATAGGGCATATAGAGAATACTCTGCCATACCACACATGCAAGTATTTAAGGACTATTTTGAACTGGTTTGTAAGCTCTTATAACTGCTTGGAGAAAAGTACCTCATGAGTTTACTACAAAACAATAGAGCCCACCTTAGTGCTATTAGAAACACACTGCAGTGTTTAATTTGCTAGAGCTATCATAGCCATAGGAGGCAATTTTAGGTAGCAATTCTTTCTTTAGTATTTTCCCTTATTTGTTTTATGAAATCTTTTTATCTTGATTTTATCTTTTCCTATTGCTACAACACAAAATATATTATTTTAAGTTGTCACATTTAGAATGATGGGGCAGCACAGAGGTGTTGTCAAAGTGGCCATCAAACTATAAGAACTGTAAGTCACACCATCTTCAGAAGTACAAAGTGTGTTCTGTTGAGGGACCTGGGGTCACACCCATCAGCCTTTGTGCTAGTCCAGAGGTCTGTGAGGGAGAACCAGGTAGATCTGAATATGAGCAACACCCTACAGCTGACAAACGGTAGAAAGCTGGGTCCTCCAGAAGAAAA
This sequence comes from Saccopteryx bilineata, assembly GCF_036850765.1. Lineage (NCBI taxonomy): Eukaryota > Metazoa > Chordata > Mammalia > Chiroptera > Emballonuridae > Saccopteryx > Saccopteryx bilineata. The sequence continues at coordinate 264,574,111 of NC_089490.1, read as the reverse complement.
ACTATGAATAGTGTTCCTCAATAATTTTCAGTAACTATTTCTGTATTGTAATTCTTTTTCATAGTCATGGAGAAGTATCTGATTAAAAGCTTATCAGATAGATTCTGTATAATTTATTAGTAAAAGATAAGATAAGCCCAATTTAAACTGATTTAATGTTTAGTGTTCAGAACCTGTTTTTACTGGTTCAAGTTCTCTTCATCCCTCAACTTTTTAGATAAGTTTACTTAAATTCATTTGAATTGATTATTTATGTAATACTTTGTGGTAACTAATTTATGTGCTATTATAAGATATTACCAGCATGACTGCCATATGAATTACAAACTCACCAAAATAATATAACTGGGAAGAAAAAGGATAAAATTTTGTATTTGGATAGGAGTGTAGCTTTAAAAACAAGTTTTTCAAAATTTCTAATATCTTAAGGGAAAATACTGAAAGTAAAAATTAAGGCCCTGGCCGGTTGGCTCAGCGGTAGAGTGTCGGCCTGGCATGCGGGGGACCCGGGTTCGATTCCCGGCCAGGGCACATGGGAGAAGCGCCCATTTGCTTCTCCACCCCCACCCCCCTCCTTCCTCTCTGTCTCTCTCTTCCCCTCCCGCAGCAGAGGCTCCATTGGAGCGGGGATGGCCCGGGCGCTGGAGATGGCTCCTTGGCCTCTGCCCCAGGCGCTAGAGTGGCTCTGGTCGCGGCGGAGCGACGCCCCGGAGGGGCAGAGCGTCACCCCCTGGTGGGCAGAGCTTGCCCCTGGTGGGCGTGCCGGGTGGATCCCGGTCAGGCGCATGCGGGAGTCTGTCTGACTGTCTCTCCCCGTTTCCAGCTTCAGAAATAAAAGTTAAAAAAAAAATTAAGAAAATTCCTAATTAGCAAATTAAATCTGCATTGAGGATTCTTTGCCATTTTATAAATGGTCACACTGTACTATAAATGTATATAATTTCAAAGTGATCATTATATTGTAATGGAATATACCTGTAGTGATTATGCATGCTACAAAGAGAAAGTACACATAGTAGTGTGTATAAGAAAGGAAACAATACTGGGTTGTCAGAAAATCTGGTTTTCTCTTTTCCCAGCTTAGTACAGTTTTTTTCTTCTGTAAAATTAGCAGGTCATTGCTGCCTAAGAACTTCTTAATACTAATATTCTGTATTCTGATTCTGAACATATGACTTTTAAATTGAATTTAAACATTTAGATTAAGTAGTCAGTAGAATATAAATATAGAGAACTCCTAGATATGAACGCTCATATAATCTTAAGCTACCTCTTCTAGAAGTGTCATAGAAACGACAGCTGAAAATCAGTATTTTTACAGTTTATATTCTAAAATGGAATACAATTTGAAAATCTGTATAAATGAACTGTATTATAACTTGTTACCTTCACATTTTTCAAATCAGCTAGTAGGAAAAGACAAGAGGAAATATTTTGAGGCTTTACTTTGAGGATTATTTTAAGCCCTAAAATAACATGAAGCACTGAAGCTAGGATGAATAACAGGAAAGAAAAATAAAAACTTCATGTAAATGTAGACTGAATTTCATTGAATCATGAATGTTGAAGCATACTTTAGTACTTAGTGTTCAATGTTCAAGCATATTTCAAGTAGTTCCTAAATCATTTAACCACTTTTGACTAATATTCATGAAATGCTAGAGGCTTATTTTGACCACCAGATGGAGCCAGTATTGTTCAATTTGTAGACTAAAAAGTATGCAAAAATAAAAATTGGTTAAATAAAATAAGTAAGTTGTAGCTTTCTTATTTTAGTTCCTAGTACAGAAAAGAAATTGTAACTTTAGCCTACACAGAAGTCTAGTCTTTGTAAATGTACATATAGACACCTTAATTAAATAATAAGTTTTCTTTACGAGAATAAGGGTTTCACTTTGGTTCTTTCATTGACTATAGAGATCAGTTTTCTTATCTACTTTTTAACGATGCCATCTAAGCAACTTACAATTATCTTTAAAACAAAATTAGTTCAGAGTCAACCTCTGATCACTCACATGATAAATATGGATTAAACTTACAAAAGAGTCATAAAGAATATATTACATGAAGGCCCTCATTTCAGTATCACAGAATATTCTCAATGTTATAAGTTCCATAAAATATTTTCTTAATAAAACAAACCAAAAAACAGAGAGGAAAGATGGCGACAGAGTAGGCGGACGTTCCAACTGCCACCTCCCAGGACCAAGTTGGATTATAACTTAATTTAAGAACAGTCATCTTGAAAAGCCAATTTTGGACTAAACTAAGAGGAGTATATAACCAAGGATCACCGAGACTGGTAGGAAGGGCAGAGACACCGAAAGGGCTGCCCCGTGAGTGGTGGCTTAAAGGAATTCTCACAGACAGGTGGGTTGCCCTGAGAGGTGTGGGTCCTCAGGCCTAGAGCCCCAGAGCCTAGAAGAGGGGCCTAGACAGCATTTAGCTGAGAAAAGAGCCGGGTTTCTGTCCGCGAGAAAGAGACACAGTTCTCAGACGCAGACTCTGTTTTAAAGGGCCCACGCAGAAAACCTTGTTCACAGTTACTTACCCAGGGCTCTGGAAGAGGGAGAGCTGAGAGGACTGGAGTTGCAAAGGAGAGTGTAAACTTGGAGGCCCAGGGAGAGACACTGGGGGGGACAGTCACCGGAACCCCTGTGTTGAATCATTCTCCAGTACTGCAGTCGCCATTTTTCTTGGGTGGAGCAATCCCCTTTGACTGGCATCAGCCTGGGGAAAAGCAGCTGCTCCGCCCTTGGGAGTCTCTCCTACCCCAGACATGGTGATGGGTCATTCTGAGAGGCCAGGAGGCAGGGGGCACATTAATGACTCAGTTTTCTAGTGTTGAGATCAGAGCTCCCCCCCCCCATACTCTCCCAAGGCTACAACTGGTGCTTCCACCTCACAAGAGACTCAGTTGAAACTGTGGGCGGGCAGACCACACCTCTGAGTCTCAGATGCCACACCCACCAAACTCCTGGGGCCACACCTAACTGAGGTCTGTGAAAAAAGTCTGGACAGACTGACACCTGAGGCCAAGGGGTGGAGCCACACCCACCACCCTTCCTAATCACTGAATTGTCACAGGCTCTAGACTCTAGCAGAGGTTTTTTTCAGCGACTGAGCCCAACAAACAGGCAGGCTGCAGGAGGCAAGACTAAGGGAAACTTGGCCATTTGAGCAGACTTTTCCCCAGGACCCGAGTGAGTAAAAGCCAGCCTAGGAGTGCAGCTAGATTTTTCCATGTACACCTGGACCTAGCAGAGTTAGCCACAAACTGAATTGCTTGTAGCTCCAAGAAGGTTGCTGAAGGCCAGTCACAGGCAGCGTCTCCCACTGGTCTGTGCCGGGCTCCTGCTTAGGAGGCCGAGGGCTGGCACATCCAGGGGCCAGCTGCGGAAAGCATTGGTTCAGGACCTAACAACCCTTGCTAAAGTGATATCCTAAGGAAAAACTCCTCACACCAGGCCCAGCTGGGACAAATTCCACTCTGTGATCAGCACCAGCACAGTGGCTCATGTGCATTGAATAGGGTGGAGCTTCGCAGCCAGCCTGGGTGCTGGATATTCTGTCCTTCTAGGCTAGATTCTACAGGGGTAAGGGAGAGAGGCTTGGAGCATAGACATTCAAAGTGTGGGTCCCTGTGAGTCTACTGTTGGATCTGGTTGAGGGGCTTAGCCACCTTTGGGAGGGGCACAGTCAGCCCCAGGAGAGGACTCTCTCAGTCTTCCTCCCTGAGACTGGGGTCTCAACAGCTTAAAGAACTTCTGCAGAGAGGACTGTTTGCCACACTCGGTCTGAACCTGCTGCTCACCTTGTTGGGGAGAGAATAAAATTTGAATATCCAGCAGTGGCTGAGGGATTAAGCTCTGGAGTAAGGACCACATTCCCTGTACTGAGCTCCTGACCAAGAGACTCCTGAAGTAGTGGGTCCAACAAATGTTGTATTCACAACCTCAGCTGCCCTAACCCACCAGGCATGCAAGCTGTAGAAGGGTTGGTTGGCTGAGGCCAATCTGACCTCATGCTACAGTCTTACTTTAGAAGATTCTGGGGGAAGACCAGGCAGCTGCAAGAGGAGGAAGAGCAGCTAAAAAGTGGTGACAAATCTTACAGAGCTTAAAGGCTTTTACAGAACTGTTGTCATCTCTAAGCAAGAGGAAGCTGATCCTTATACAAAGGTTGGCCCCTCCCACACTACCCAGACACAGAAAACACAGACATAAACAGAAAACAGTGCAGTAGCTTCAGACTGGCAGCCCAAGCAGGTTACAAATGACAGCTGACACCAACCCAAGAAGAACTAGAGCCAACACTGATAGTGGGTGGCAGACAGCACCAACCCTAGACTCAGCTACCTACACAAGCAGCATGCCCAAAGGTGGAGTCTAGGAGGCACCAGACACTGTAGAGAATAAATACACCCAACAGGACAGACATCGCACAGTGTATAATATACATGATCAAGGTTGACACTTAAAGCCAGCCAGCCTGAAGGGATAACCATACCCACAAAAGGACCAACTGCATCTAATACTCAGATACAACAAGAAGTAAAATAGTACCTTCAAGAAGCATTCCTAGAAAAACTAAAACAAGTGGCCTAGAGATCAGTACCACAAAGCCCACCTTCTTCATAAAGATTCCACAACAAATTTCAAAGTCAGACAGCACTACTTAATACACTGACAAAATGGACAGACAGAGAAACACAATCCAAATAAATCAACAAGAGAAATCCCCAGAAAAAATCTGAATGAGATGGAAGTAACCAAAATACCAGATGCAGAGTTTAAAATAATGCTTTTTAGGATGCTCCAGAATCTTAGAACAATAATGGATGGACATAATGAGCACCTAAATAAAGAGATAGCAAGCATCAAAAAGGACATTGAAATCATAAAAAAAGAACCAGTCAGAAATGACAAATACAATATCAGAAATGAATACTTCACTAGAAGGAATGAATAGCAGGCTGGATCAAGCAGAGGATCGAATCAGCTATTTAGAGGACAAGATAAACAAAAGCACGAAAGCAGAGCAGCAAAAAAAGAAATGAGGCTCAAAAGTCTGAGGAAACTCTCAGAGAGCTCTATGACAACATGAAGAGAAACAACATCCACATCATAGGGGTTCCTGAAGGAGAAGAGATTGAACAAGGAATAGAGAACCTGTTTAAAGAAATCATAGCTGAAAATTTCTCTTAATTGATGAAGGAAAAAGTCACACAAGTTCAAGACGCACTGAGAGTTCCACTAAAGAGGAATCCAAGGAGGACTATAGCAAGACAACATAATTATAGTGTCAAAGTCAAAAGATACAAAAAAAGAATTCTAAAAGCTGCAAGAGAAAAGCAGTTAATTACCTACAGAAGAGCCCCCATAAGGATGACATTCAACTTCTCAACAGAAACACTTCAGGCCTGAAGGGATTAGCAAGAAATATTCAAAGTGATGCAAAGCAAGAAACTACAACCAAGACTTCTTTATCCAACAAGGATATCATTTAAAATTGAAGGAGAAATAAAAAGCTTCCCAGACAATAAAACAACTCAGGGAATTTATTACAACCAAACTAGTACTGCAAGAAATGTTAAGGGGCCTGCTGTAAAATAACAAAGGGAAAAAAGGGATTGAGAAAAAGAAGATTGTAGATTTAAAGAATAAAATGGCAATAAACAACTACATATCATTAATAACCTTAAATGTAAATGGATTAAATGCTCCAATCAGAAGACATAGGGTAGCTGCATGAATTAGAAAACTGGACCCGTACATGTGCTGTCTACAAGAGACCCACCTCAGAACAAAAGATTCACATAGACTAAAAGTGAAGGGATGGAAAAAAGTATTCCATGCAAATGGAAATGAAAAAAAAGCTGGGGTAGCAATTCTTATATCTGACAAAATAGACTTTAAAACAAAGGTTATATAGTAAGGGATAAAGAAGATCACTACATAATGATAAAGGGAGCAATACAACAGGAGGATATAACCATTGTAAATATCTATGCACCCAATATAGGAGCAGCTAAATATATAAAGTAGATTTTGATGGACATAAAGGATGAGATTAACAGCAATACTATAATAGTAGGGGATTTTATTACCCCACTAACATCAATGTATAGATCCTCCAGACAGAAAATTAACAAAGAAACAGCGGCCTTAAATGACACACTAGAACTAGATCAACTGGATTTAATAGGTATCTACAGAACCTTTCACCCCAAAGCAGCAGAATATACATTTTTTTCAAGTACTCATGGTAATCATCCCTAAGATAAATTATTTAACCTCTACTACCTTAGTTTCCAATTCAAATGAGACTAATACTGTGCCATCCTCATAGGGTTGTTGGTTATGAGGATTAAACAAGTAATGCAGGTACTAGTATCTGGCATAGAGTGAGTACTTGAAATGTTAGTTATCATGTTAGCTATTTTCAAGTCTGGTACTTTTCCTGGAATTAATTTGAGATCTGATGTATATAAAATTTCATGAAAGCATATTTTATAGCTCCAGAAAGTTATGATGAGATACAACTAGTTTTCTAGGCCCTTTAAAGCCCACCCCTTTTGTTTCCAAATGCTGTTTACTATCATCAGTAGCACATCACCTTTATTTATGTAAGAGTTTTCCTTTATTATGGGACTTTAAAAAAATTTCCTTGAAATAGTGAATCAAGATTTTTTTAAAAGTTATTTATAAGCAGCCTTACTAACAGTTTCTAATACACAATAACCACTCAACAAACTTTTTCTTAAAAATGAATAAATAGGCCTGTTAGCTCCTTGAACTCTGGTACTGAGACAGCAAAGGGTATATGCTTTTTTATTTGTGAAATAAGATTTATAAGCTGGACACTGTTAGTTCATTAGCAAAGTAACCAATTGAGTAGTCGTCACCCCTTTATGGTCGGAACAAAAGGTTTCATAATGAAGAGATTCAAGTGGAGCAAGTATTAAGTGTCTGACTAGCTGTTAAGGGAAGGGATAGAGGGATTCAATTTTATTCCAACACTAAACTATAAAGAAGCTTTAAGCCCTCTAGATGGCTAGTATTTTACTCACAAATCAGCAGTTTGACACTTAAATCAGTGGCTGATTTCTTAACTATTGTTACATTTATTATGTTCATTTTACCCTTTAGACTTCTTTCTAGAACAAAAAAGCCTACATTAAAAATGTTTTAGATATCTTTCATAGTATTTCTCCAAGTGTGAGGCACATGGGGAACACTTAGTAAGTTTTATTTTCTGAATTGAAGTTTTAGTTGAAGACAGTGTGGATCTTTAGTACCATTCAGACCTGGGCTGAAATCCCAGTTTTAATATCCCTAATTGTGATCCAATCCTGCTTACTCATTTGTAAAATAGGGTTATAGATCTTTCTTCATGGATTATCAAAGCACCTTTGCATGGTGCCTAACATATACTAGATACTTAGTCATTTTTTTCTATTCTTTATTGTAATTTACTAGCATATATTTTATAGAAATTTCCATTAATGACAGTCATCGTGCTGCATCATGATCTATGAATTATCATCCAGTGTATATTGAGAGCACTCTGTACTTAGAGAAACTGTTTTTTAAACTCCTTGTATATTTTATTAGCCAGTTTTATGTCACTAAAATCGTCTAGTCGCTTACTCAATTTTTGTTTATTCAGAGGGATTCAAGCACATGAGAAATAAATGCACTACTTCCTGTTCTGGCAACATGGACTGAGTTAATACAGAACTTCCTTCTCCTACAAATATATAGAAATGTTGGATAAAATATGATCCAGCCTAATTTAAATACTTTAGCTAAACTACAAAGAGAGAAAGAAGTATTGGAAAGAAGGAGGGAGGGAGGGAGGGAGGGAGGGAGGGAGGGAGGGAGGGAGGGAGGGAGAGAGGGAGGGAGGAAGTGACGACGGCTACTCAATTATTGGTTACTTTGATAATGAACTAACAGGGAGGGAGGGAGGAAAAGGAAGAAAGGGAGGGAGGGGAGGGGAAGGGAGGGGAGGGGAGGGGAGGGGAGGGGAGGGGAGGGAAGGGAAGGGAAGGGAAGGGAAGGGAAGGGAAGGGAAGGGAAGGGAAGGGAAGGGAAGGGAAGGGAAAATTCCTAGTTACCAAAAGCAAAGGGGAAACATAACTAGATCTTTAAGTAGGCAAGCTGACACTGTAGTTGCCCAGGGGCATATTGGAACCAGATGGAGGCTCTAATAGCTAGAAGCTGGGGTTTCAGTCTAACACTTGGACAGAGTCAACAGAGATGGAAACTAGAAAAGCTGTCCACCTGGTCAGGAAGGCCACAGACAAGTTTGTCATTTTTCAGAGTAATGTATGGGAAGTGGGGGGAACCTGTCATAAAAAGTAAAAATCAAAACTCTAAACCCAGGCATGGCTATCAAGTCTTAATGTACACTACCTCTATGGTATAGGTATTCTAAGCCAAGAAACTAACTTGGGGGAAAAATGGCTCTTAACCAATGGAACCCCTTAATTGCCTGGTAGAAACAAATACAGAAGTTCTCTACAGAGCCTGACCAGGCGGTGCCACAGTGAATAGAGCATTGCACTGGAACATGGAAGACCCAGGTTTGAAACCCAAAGGTTGCCGGCTTGAGTGCAGACTCATCCAGATTGAGCTCAGGCTCATCTGGCTTGAGTGCAGGCTCAACAGCTTGAGTGTGGGGTCACTTGCTTGAGCGTAGAATCATAGACATGACCCATGGTCATTGGCTTGAGCCCAAAGGTCCAAAGGTCCCTGGCTTGAAGCCCAAGATTGCTGGCTTGAGCCCAAGGTCACTGGCTTGAGCAAGGGGTCACTCAGTCTGCTCTAGCCCCCTACCCCCGGTCAAGGCACATATGAGAAAGCAATCAACAAACAACTAAGATGCCACAACAAAAAAATTGATGCTTCTCATCCCTATCCCTCCCTGTCTGACTGCTGTCTTTCCCTATTTGTTCCTCTCTCTGACTCTCTCTGTCTCTGTCAAAAAAACAAAAAAACAAAAACGTTCTCTGCAGAAATCTTTACACACAGTACAGGGTGCCTAGGATCTTTGGAGCATGTTAAAGAAGCAGCTCTAGCTGAGTATAAACTCATGATTAACAATTAGAAAACACATAGAGCCTGACTAGGTGGTGGCACAGTGGATAGAGCGTCAGACTAGGATGCGGAGGACCCAGGTTCGAGACCTGGAGGTTGCCAACTTGAGCATGGGCTCAATTGGTTTGAGCAAAGGTCACCAGCTTGGACCCAAAGTCGCTGGCTTGAGCAAAAGGTTACTCAGTCTGCTGAAGGCCCATGGTCAAGGCACATATGAGAAAACAATCAATGAACAACTAAGGTGGCACAACAAAAAACTGATGATTGATGCTTCTCATCTCTCTCTGTTCCCGTCTGTCTGTCCCTGTCTATCCCTCTCTCTGACTCTGTCTCTGTAAAAAAAAAAAAAAAAGAAAAGAAAACACATAGAGAAATGATTGCTCTAGAGCAGGGGTCTCAAACTCGTGGCCCACGGACCGCATGCGGCCCGCCGAACAATTTTGTGCAGCCCGCAGACTAATCCACGAAGTTCAAAATATTTTGGATAAAATTAAGTAAGCCTAGGGGCCTACTTGTATTTTTCATTTCTCTAGCATCCTAGCTAGATATTAGCTTAGTTAACAGCTGTTGTGATGCGAACTACAGTTTCTGGTCGTTTTGTGACACTGAGTAAACTGCATGTACGATTGTGCTTGTTGTACTGATTTTTTTTTGTTTTCAACTGCAGTGAGAAAAGTGTTGCATAACAGTTGCCTTTTGCAGACTTAGTGCAGCCCGCAGAAGGGCTGTGATCTTGCTCTGCGGCCCACATGCTGAGTTGAGTTTGAGACCCCTGCTCTAGAGCAGTGGTAGTCAACCTGGTCCCTACCGCCCACTAGTAGGCGTTCCAGCTTTCATGATGGGCGGTAGCAGAGCAACCAAAGTATAAATAAAAAGATAGATTTAACTATAGTAAGTTGTTTTATAAAGATTTATTCTGCCGAACTTAGTGAACATCTGACATAAAGTACTTGTAAGTAATTATTATTATATGCTTTAACTTGCTGTAACTCTGCTTTATAAATTTTATAAAGTAAAGTTACTTCCCTACTTTATAAATCACCATTACTGTGGAACCAGTGGGCAGTTAGAAAATTTTACTACTAACAGAGATACAAAAGTGGGCGGTAGGTATAAAAAGGTTGACTACCCTTGCTCTAGGCAGGGATCTCAAACTCGTTGCCATGCGGCCCGCCCACCAATTTTGTGCGGCCCGCAGACTAATCAAACTTCGTGGATTAATCTGTGGGCCAGTCTGCGGGCCGCACAAAATTGGTGGGCAGGCCGCATGCGGCCCGCAGCTGCGAGTTTGAGACCTCTGCTCTAGAGAGTCAGAAAACATAACAGAAGAATCCACAAGGACAATTTGAAAGATACAACCTAACAAGTGCATTTTAAATAATTAAAGAGATTTTTTAAGGCATAAAAATTATAATAAAAGATTAAGGCTATCAAAAAAGTGAATTTGAAACAGAACCAAATGGAATATCTAGACATTTAAGAAAACATGCTTATCAAAATCAAAGGTGTAGTTTATGTCTCAGAAACTAGTTAGATACAAGTAAACAGAGAGTTAGTGAACTGAACTATAGAGCTAAGGAAACTAGCTTAGAATATACTGCTGAGAAATAGAAACCTGAAAAGTGAATGTATTCACTTTTGATCACACTATAAACAGAAGGACTTTATACTATTATGATATACCCACTAAGAAATAGAAGAGTGCACCAGATTTTTCACACAGTTAGGTTTGTGCAGCAGGTATCATTTTATTTGGCTCTATGTACCATGTGAAAGTATTTGGGTTAGTTTCCATGCAGTTTAGATGGACCCTAGCAGGCTCAATCCTGGCATCACAGATGTATATATTAAAAGACCAGCCAACCTTACAGCTGTTGTCAAGCTGTTTGCCTGTATAGTTAGGCTAGAAATTAAACAGGAAGGATTGAAAAGGCATCCTTAAACCAGGCAAGACCAAGAACTAGAGAAACCATTGTGAAATGATTACCACAATCCAGCTAATTAATATATCACCTCACGTAGTTACACTTTGTGTGTGGTTGTGGGTGTGAGTGTGTGTGTCTGTGTGTGTGTGGTGAGAGCACTTCAACTTCATTAGCAGATGTCAACTACTATATTTTCCCATGTATAAGATGCTCCCATGTATAAGATGCACTTTAATTTGGGGGCCTGAAATTTGAAAAAAAAAATGTATTACATAAAGTTATTGAACTCAGGTTTTATTCATCATAAAATTCATACAACTCCTCATCACTGTCAAAACTCCCATCCATTAGCTTGTCCTCATCTGTGTCTGATGATGAATTACTGTCTTCAACAGTGAGCGCAAAAACAAGTGCAAAAAAGTGGGAAATGCAAGTTAAAAAGAATCTACAAACACTGTATAAGGCGCACCAGTTTTTAGACCCAAAATTTTTTTGGGGGGAAATGCATCTTATACATGGGAAAATACGGTATACAGTACAGCATTACTAACTATAGTGACCATAACTTATTTAGCCCACGTAATTACACCTGTGTAACCTTTGACCAACATCAAAATCATATTAGGTAACCATAAAAAGACTACTTGTTTCTTAGTTCACACAATTTTTTTTTTTTTTTTTTTTTTATTTTTCTGAAGCTGGAAACGGGGATAGACAGTCAGACAGACTCCTGCATGCGCCCGACCGGGATTCACCTGGCATGCCCACCAGGGGGCGACGCTCTGCCCACCAGGGGGTGATGCTCTGCCCCTCCAGGGCATTGCTCTGTCGTGACCAGAGCCACTCTAGCGCCTGGGGCAGAGGCCAAGGAGCCATCCCCAGCGCCCAGGCCATCTTTGCTCCAATGGAGCCTCGCTGTGGGAGGGGAAGAGAGAGACAGAGAGGAAGGAGAGGGGGAGAGGTGGAGAAGCAGATGGGCGCTTCTCCTGTATGCCCTGGCCGGGAATCGAACCCGGGACTTCTGCACGCCAGGCTGACGCTCTACCACTGAGCCAACCGGCCAGGGCCAGTTCACACAATTTTTTTAACTAGAAAATCTCTTGAACAAAATAGCTGGTTGTTAATACATTGCACATTAATAATTTCCTTTATACTAAGTAACAGAAAGGCAAAGAACAAACCCAGGCTTGAATAGAAAGATTACTACCATTCCTGATTACATCTGGTTCATCTTGGTTTACTAGTCAAAGACGAGAAGAGATGAGTCGTTTTTTTTCAGTCACACATTTTCATTAATATGTATACATGTAAGGTATTGCAAAATGTTAGTATAGTACTTGTTTATTTTTTTTAAGTAAAACTTTATTCTGTAAATCCAGATGTTAACTAAACTTCATATGGAATTATGCAGACTCAAATTCATACATTTGTTTTCTAATTTGTAATTTAGTAAATATTACTTTTGCTTGTTTCTGGTAACTGTCCTAACTGTCTTATATCTGCTAGATATATTTATATACAGGTTGGGGCAAAAATAGGTTTACTGTTGTTCATATGGAAAATAATACAATAGTTAAATAATAGCACAAAAATAAGCTCTGTGTTTTGGAATTTTTTTATATTTTTAATTTTTTTAATTTTCATATATTGATTTGAGAGAGAGAGGAAGAAAGAGTGAGAGAGAGACATCGATTTGTTGTTCCACTTACTTATGCATTCATTGGTTGATTCTTCTATGTGTCCTGACATGGGATTGACCCTCCAACCTTGGCATATTGAGCCCATACTCTAGCGGCCAGGTAGCTCAATTGGCTAGACTTTTGCAATTGAGCTACCTGGCCAGGGCAAGTTCTTTGTTTTCTGTACTCACAACTGTAAACACACTTTTGCCTCACCCTGTATTGGGATGTCATCGATTGAAGTTGTTTATTGTTATTATTGTTGTTGTTTTTACTGGAGAACAAAAGTGGCAGGCAAATGGAAAATCAACTAATATTGAAAGATTGTATTGTATAAGGCAAGGGAATAATGTAGAATGGTATTGCTGAATTTCAGGAAAAGCTTAATTATGGTAAAAGCGAGATAGGTGATTTTATAGTCAAATATAAGAGCAACTACAATAACAGTATATAATAAAGCTGTTTATAAAATTGGTTAATATATTAACATTAGTTACTTCCTAATCTAAGAAGTAGTTATGGAGCTGGTGGAGTTTATTGGCTTGGTTTTTAAAATAAATGGAGGAAAACCAACCCCAGATTCTGACCACTTCTTCAGTGATATGAGCATAAATATTAATATGAATCCACAGAACCTTTTTACTATTTATTCTAAGAATATTCTATCATTCTTCAGAGGGAGAGGCTGCTCTAGGTGGTGCTGTTGCAGAATACAGAAGAGAAAAGCAAAAGTATGAAGCTTTGAGGAAGCAGCAGGCAAAGAAGGGAACTTCCCGAGAAGACCAGGTAATTTCTCAAACTAAATTTATACGTAATCCATTGCCTTTTCGTCAACTTCAGATGTTATCAATGGAGCCTAATTTGATTGTACATCAGGGGAAGTACTGCCTCTTAGCAACAAAAAAGCAAGTCTTTATATAGGGTAGGGTGACAAGGACCTTGGCCACTCATGCAAAGGTTCAATGATAGAGTTCTTTTTAGATATTGTAGGTGAAAAGCCTAAAACTTTCAGGTTTAAATGTGTATTCCTGTATCAGGCACAGGAACCTCGTGAAGCCACATATTATCAGATACTCAGGTAGAACCTTAATCTGAGTGAATATTATAAAATAGAAAAGTGGTGACTGTAAATGATGAAGTAATCTCTTCTGACCCAGCCTCTCACAAGCTGACTAGCCACCTCCACTGGGAATTGTACATTGCCAGCATATAAGGCATTTGATCTAAGTGACTTCTACAGTAAATATTATTATAAAATTCTGCTTTTTGCAAGTAATTTCTGTATCTTGAAGTAATAATATAGAAAGATTGTCAGAAGTCAAGAACAAAAAGATAGGAAGCTAGTTCAACAATTTGGGAGTCCACCATACACACCACGTAGCCCATGGCACTCAATAAGTCTCCTCAGCAGCCCTTCATGTTGAAAAGCTAAGAGGAGACCAGAATATTTTAATTTTGGTGCTGCCATATATATATATATATATATATATATATATATATATATATATATATATATATATATGAGAACATGCCATTTTAGACATAAATAAAATAGTTAAAATAAAAACATTTAAAAATTCAAGACTGTTTGAATAAAATAATCTAATTAGGAACTGTCCTACAAATGACACCTAATTACTGATAAAGAAGGATCATGCATCAGTACTTAGCATGAAAATAATCATATGGAAAGTTCAAAAAGAAGTCAAGTATAGGAAATTATAATTATAGATAACTAACTTGTACAGTTTTCAAAAGAAATGGAACATCAAATAAAATGAAGAAAAAGTATATTATTAACTTGTTTTAAAATAGTCACACTGTAATGAATATACTACCAAAGATGCTAATGATCATTCTTATTCATGCATTTATTTTTTGCTTCCTAGCAAATAATTATTAAGAACCTACCATATACTAATCACTGTATTTGCTGATAAACAAAGTGGATACATCCTGCCCTCTCTGAGCTATCAGGGAAAAGAGCCAGTTAAACAGTACAGTAATCCCAATAAAAGGAGGTGAGCATTATGACAGCTTCCATGCAGGGAACTATGTAACAATGTAACACTAGGACATCATGGCATGTTTTAAGAATCTGGGAATGTCTCCCTGAGAAAACCATTTGTCAGCTGAACTCTGAAGGTTGAATAGGAGACGTGCAGCTAGACAAAAGGAACAATTGTCTTTAATCCCTTTGCAAAGAACTAAAAGATGTTAAATATGACTAAAACATAAATGAGAAAGAGGGAAATGATACTGGAGAGAGAAACAGAAGCCAGCACATGCAAGATTTACCCGAAGGGCAACGGCAACCATCAAAAGAAGGAAGTATTATGATCTCATTCATAGTTTGAGAAGATCCCTCCAACCTGGCTGCAGGAAAATAGGCTGGACCTGGGGCAGGACTAGAGACACTGAGGCCAGCTGGGAGACTCTTAGGTGTAGACATGCATGCAGTCTCCCAAGGCAGGGACCTTCAACACAAGTTTTCCAAGCTGCGCAGGCTCTAGCTGTGCTGAAGGGCTGTGCTGTAAGTGGTTGCCATTCACCCTTCAGCAGAGGCCTGAAGACCAGTTCCTCATCGATGCCAAATACAAATGCCTCCATGCAGAGATCCTGTCTTCTTCACCCTATATTGTACCCCATTATTTTGTGATGTTTGCCTTTGGAATACAGCTAGAGAAAGCCCTATTTTAAATACAGGAGAAGCTGAGCAAGGCCAAGAGGATGTTTTTTGCTTGTCACAGCCCCCTTCTTTGAGGAAATGCCAGCAGCACATTAACTGGCTCTAGAAACAGACTCCCTTGCCACTTTCAACTCAGGGAAAAACATCCAGGTCTGCGGTAATTTGCTAGGAAGTTTTCAAATTTCATTTCACTAAGAAGTCTCCTTTCTCTTCATTTTTCTTTATACCCTCAGAAGACATTTCCAAGTATACAAAATTCCACCATTACAAATTGATGGGGTTAACTTTTAACAGATAGATAGATACATAGATAGACATGTGCATATGGAGATATATGTTTATATAATATAGGTATATTAGCACACACAGAAATGCATAAAATGCCTTGAAGGATATATACCAAAATGTCAACAATGGATATTTGAGTAGTAGTATAATAGATACTTTTGTTTTGCTTCTTTTTATTTTCTGATATTTCTACAATAAACCTTGTTGTTGTTGTTTTTATTTTAAAGCAAATACAATAAAAGTTTTTGTTTTTTGTTTTGTTCTTTTGTGACAGAGACAGAGAGAGGGACAGATAGGGACAGACAGACAGGAAGGGAGAGAAATGAGAAGCGTCAATTCTTCATTGTAGCACCTTAGTTATTCATTGATTGCCTTCTCATATGTGCCTTGACCAGGGGGCTACAGCAAAGCAAGGGACCCCTTGCTCAAGCCAGAGCCCTTGCAGTTTTGAACCTGGATCCTCTGTGTCCCAGTTCAATGCTCTATCCACTGCACCACGACCTGATCAGGCACAATAAAAGTTTATAAAGAAAAAGGTTTATTTTAATGAATAACGTTTAAAAGCAAGGGATGCATTCTTTATCTGTTAACATTATTTGAAGAGCTTAGTTCTATAATTACTACTCAAGAAATAGATGTAATATCTAAACCCTAACACACCAGGCAGCCCTCAGAATACTTATAAAGATATTCTACAGGAATTTATAGTTTTTCTCTCAAACTCATCTTATTCAGCAGCTATGGTAATGTGCGTATTTTCCTTTAGCTGTTGTCCATATGGGCATTAAGCTTTGCAGAAACATATAAGGCACATTTTGCTACCATTTTTAGTCTTTATTGAGTATAGGTTCTACCAACAAAACTTTAATTTTTTCAGGAACTGTAGTCTCAATGGTATTTGTGCGAGCCCAGCAATTAATTGTGACTCCTTACTCTGTTATTCACATACTGAACTATCACACAACTTTTTCTTATGAAGTGTATTTTAGTACTGAATTCCATGTATCTATATTAATTAGAGACTTGATTTTTATATATGAACATTACTTTATCCTGTTTCCTAATTGCATACTTTTTTTGAACTGTAGAATAAAAACCTTTCTTCTAACTTCTGTTCTCTGCTCATATTCTGAAGCAGACTTAAAAGAACAGCCGGGAGACAATGTGATTGGCAAGTTGTAAGCACTCGTTTCTTCCTGCACAAAGGGTAGGGGGGCCAAACAAGAATCAGAGGAACGATCTTTTTATTTTAAAAAAAATCCTCGACATATCGTCCTTCTTCACAACAGATTGTAACACTTCACATATACGTTTTTTATAACAATGTCAGAGCATAGTTATTGCTTTTTACCAAATTTATCTACTTTTTTTTGGTAGCTATTAATGCTTCAGTTTTTCTGCTCGGGTGACTGCTGCTGCAGTGCACACCTTTTGCATAAGCAGTTTTCTGTGTTCTATATTATTTTTCTACATGTATCCCCAGGGTTGGAATTATTGAACCAAAGGGAATGATCATCTTGAAGTTTCTAATGCAATCTTCTAAAAATACCACACCAGTGTATCCATCTTCCAACAGTGACTGTGTTCATTTATTACACCTTCCCCCAGCATTGATATTTTTACATTTTTATAAATTTGTCCAATGAAAATTACTATTGTTGGTGTTTTGCTTTTGATTTCTACATAGCTTAATGAAGTACCTCCCTGTCTTGTAGACATTGAAATATTAGCTGTTAATAATAAGCACAACATTAAAATTTAAGTGTCTTCTATGTAAGCAAATTTATGGTTCCCCAAGTAAGAAAATAATCATGTATCTCTGAGGTAGAGTATCAGGGCAAAAGCAAATAGGGTAAGGTCAAGGTTTGTGAATATCAATCACCTTTGCAGCTGGAAGGCAGTTTTGTTATTTTCCTTCAAAATTAAGTAATTATCTAAGTGTTTTACATCCTGATAGGATTTTTTTCAAAAAACTGTGTCTCTTCTAAAACGACATTTCTCCCCATCAGAAAATCTAGCAGTCTTATTCTCATTTCAGACCCTCGCGCTGCTGAACCAGTTTAAATCTAAGCTCACGCAAGCAATTGCTGAAACTCCTGAGACCAGCATTTCAGAAATGGAAATAGAAGATGATGAAGGATGGTAAGGGCTTTGATTTCTTTATATTCACTGTGAACAAATCAGCTCAGAGCAGAGATGCTGTTAGGACATCTCCACTGCATCATCCTGGTCTTTCAGACCTGACCTTCACTTGTACCCTCATTGCTATCGGGCCTCAACACCCTTCCCTTCATCCCACTCCAGTAAGCATTTATCGAGTGCTTGCGTGTCCCCAGTGTTGTGCTAGGCAGTACAGAATACATAAGAAATGCAGGACACTCTTCCTTTCCTAAGTAACTTTCTAGTATTGTGGTCAAGATAAGACTCACATTGAACAACTAAAAAACAGCTTTAAAAGATAAAAATTATTAATTTTTTACATTTCCCCACATACATTTTAGAGCTCAGTAATACATTTCATAAACCTACTAAGTTCCTCTTCAAATTTATGGCCTACAGGATCCTAGTAATACATGCATAGTTAACTTATTTTTATCACTGGATATTTTTCAGCTGTTGAGGACACTGATAAGAAATAAAGGAATTAAAGACTTGTATATGTCCTGTGCTTAGCACTTTCTCCTGTACTGGCAAAAAGGGGAAAAAAGGAATAAGAATCGTGCTTTCCGTTATCACACTGTTCTGCCCTTCAGCTGACTCCACAGGTAGTGTATCAGGCTGCCGACACCTGCCTGCCTCCTCCACTGCACGCTGGCACAGGCACATGGCTGCTAGCCAGCCGGTGGGTCACCCCCACACATGACCCCCCCTTGGAGCCTCGGAACTGTCCCATGTGCCATTACCCCATCCCAGGGTCCTCACTCCTCTCTGCCAAACAGCATCTCTTGCCTATTTCAGAAATCTGGTCAATACCCCCATCCTCCTGGAAAGCAATCTGCAAGATTTGTTGAGCAGGGTGGAGAAAGGAGGGCTGGGACACAGATTAAAAAAAGACATGAAAATGCTCATGAAGAAAACATTTAAGCCAGTAAGACTCAGTCGGCAACTGTATATAACTTTAATCGGAAGGGCTGAGGGGAGGATGATTTGAATGGTGAATCCTACCTACCCTAGGACCCTGAAAGTACTTCTGTATTTCTCTATATATAGTTTCTGTATGATTTGGGTTATGATGCCAAATATTTTATGAAACCGTGGATCTCTTTGAATAAGTTTGTATTGCTTATTTACTTATTTATACTTAAATTCTAAGTTGCTTAAAGACAGAAGCTGCCAAAAGTGAAGGTTCAGTGAGTATTGACTGGCCCACAGAAATAGATGCACATTGCATGGCATAAAACCTTCTATTTTTTATATGGCTGTGCAGGTTTAGTTCTATTCTGGATTCCTTGAATGTCTCAAAATATCCTTCAGATGTTTTGGGTTCAGTCACCACACACACAAAAAAAGTGTTTTGCCAAGTCCTCTTCCCCTTGTTTTTGAATCCATATGCATTTTTTAAGGGAATATGATCTGTGTGTTTCTGATTCATTTACACTTAACTCATCAAAAGGATGTTTTGTAAGAGCAGTTTGATGCCCAATAAGTTTTTTTAACCTTTTTATAAGCCATTTAAGTCCTTTTTTATTGAACAGGAAAGTCACCAACAAATTTAAACCCAGAAGTTCCATTTGAAACTCATAACCCACAGGATTCAAATTTATTTTCCACTTGGCAAGACCGTGTAACTTCCCCAGGTTCTTCCTGGACCCTTCGGTTCAGTATTTCCTCATTTTGAATTCCGCATTAGCTTCAGCTATCAATTAGCGTTTTTAAAAATGTAATTCTTGTTTTTGACATGAGTTCACAATACAGTCTCTGTTCTAACCTGCTCATTAGAAAATTAAACAAATAGGAAAACTTCACCAGATAGGGGAGAAATCACTGGTCAGTGATGTTGGCCAGTTCTCAGAGAACAAAAATCAGTGGGAAAGGAGAGGGACACAGGTAAAGGAGCCACCACCATGTCCCCAGTGGATTCATTACTGCTTTTACTTGCAGTCTCCTGCACAGAAAACTCAGGACTCGACGCTGTGTACCTGCACATTTTTTTTTTTGGCATTTGTTTTATCTAACAGCTAAATAAAATACCTATCCAAGGCACTATATAGAATCACATGTCATACCTGGACCCTTATATAATGCCCTTTTATTGCAACATAGACTAGTGAAATTCTGTGAGCTGATAGCCAACAGCAGCATTTCTGTTCATGAATAAACCAGCTCGGATTTATTAAGTCTCTGATGATTCAGATCATCTCTCATAATGTATATTTCACTCAGAAAAGAAGTATTGTATTCAAAATGATTTATAGCAAATATTATGAGTACATGGCATGTGCATGTGTGTTATGCATAAATTACATGGCTCCTAGAGTATTTAGTAGGTCACAGTTGCCGCTTTTCTCAGAAGAGAAAGTCAGCCAGTGCTGTACTACACTGTCAGGGTCTGTTATCTGAGGTAAAATGATTGCTTCTAAGACATTTTTATGTGTCCGCATGAGTGACCACACATTGAGGGATCATTTTCATTTTCTGTCAAGATAGAAACCATTACCAATTTGTTATGTTTTCTTTTCCTTGGCAAACTTTTCTACTCACATTTTTGGCTGGGCTGCTGTATTGGCATAGTAGACGCGGACATTTGGGTACCATTCGGCAGCATTCTATTTTTTATGCAAAAAAGAAGTGGGAGGAGGAAAGAAAGAAAAGAAATATGATTCTATTGTAAACACTATATATGGTGTTTGATAATTATTCCCAGATTTCACTGTCTAACAAAGCATTTAAAGAAGTGTTATTAGTAGATCTAAGCTGAAATGCAGGATAGAAATTGTTCACTCAAAATTACTAGGATTCTTCCCTTTGTTGGGACACATACTGTCAATACTTGGTGGCAGTGATGGGCACCGGATTCTAGTGTAGCAGCAAGGGGCTATTTGCCACTACATTCCTTCTCCCCACAGCATTACACTCTCATATAGAATCTTTCTTCAAGCATGGATTTTATAAAACCGATTAGATACTGGAGTCATCAGCCAAAGGATTCATATGACCATGTGGATGAAGTCCATATGTCATTTCGGGTTTGTTTACATAAAGCTTGGTTAGGTCCCAAAACAGTTCTGAGAGAGCTCAGTCTGACAAGGCGGTCGAGAGACTTATAAAAAAGAAAGCCACCTGCTCCTTATGCAACAGAATCAGCATTCCAAGAACAGAAGAAAAATTAAATCTATGAGAGTATATTGCAGTCCTGTGAACCTTAACTAGTCACTACTATGTTGCACTAAAAATTCTTTCCAGACAGTTAAATGTAAGATTAACCTCAAACCGTACAGCAAATATACATGAAAAATAATGCACAAGGGAGGTCTGTCTGCCTCCCTCCTTCTTCCTCATTCTCCCTCTCCCTCCACCGCTTTCCATTGTATTTACTGTATTCAGTATAATAAAAGTTAGAAATACGCTAACTATTGTGTGGTTGCCTCAAGTCAACATTTTGATATTTTTATTATATAACGAAAATATGTTTACTATAGAAAAACCAGAATAGTGACTCCTCAAAAAAAAGTAAAAATCACCTGTGATCCAAAATTCAATAATAAAAACTGTCAATTTATACACGTATGTACCCCTCCAGATATTTTTATGCATGGACAGAGTTAAGCAGAAATGAGATCATGTAATGCTACAATTTCATAACTTGCTTTTTTCCCTCAGCAATATTGTAGTGAATACTTTTTTTTTTGCTATACTTAAGTTTATGTAATATTTGGTTTTATGGCCATGTAGTATTCCAAAATATGATGAACCACAATTTCATGTTGTTCAACTTCATTTGGATATTAAGGCTCTTCCAGTATTTTTTTTTATACAGAACATTGTAATGAACATCCTTCTATCTTTGTTGTTGCCAATTTCTTCAGGATAAATTTCTAAAACTGGAATTTTTAGTCAATGGGTATGCACGTTAGGCTTGTGCAAAATATTTTCAAATGACTCTCCCAAAATGTCATTCCAATTTATACTCCCAAGTAAATATCATTTTTATGACTTGCTTTTAGGGCTATTAGTAACTCAAGACTTAATTAAGGTACTTTGCAGTGCTTAATGAAAGAGAGTAACATTTGAGGAGAAATTCTTTGCCCTTGCAAACTTTTTAAAAATACAAACAGACTGATTTACTTCTGTTTTTAATAAAACTGGTACAAATTTCAGTGGAATTTTTCTCAAAATCCTCAGCTCTGAGTAAGCTTGTTCATGGTTCTGAAAAACTCTCCTCCGCAGAATAATCCTACAGGTTTTTTGAAGGTGCCTTTTATTATTATATTGAGGAAGTTTTCTTCAACTTCTAGTATGCTGAGAGTTTTTAACATGAATGATTTGAATTTTGTCAAATAATTTTGTGTGATAATTGATATGACCATGTGGTTTTTCTCGTTTGACTTAACAGAGTAAGTAACGCTCACTGATTTTCAGATCCTGAATGGCTCTCCAGCCACATAATAAACCCCACTTGGTCTTGGTGTCTTTTTCTTTTTCTTTTTGCTGAATTAAAATTGCTAAGATTTTGTTGATGATATCTGTGTCTCTGCTCCTGAGGGATACTGCTCTATAGTTTTCTGGTTTTGGTAAGGGTCAGGGTAATGCTGGCCTCATAAAAAGAGGGACGTTTCCTTTTCTATTTTCTGGAAAAAAAAAGGAATTGTATAAAATTGGTGTTATTTCTTCTTTAAATATTTGGTAGACTATGCCAGTGAAATCAGATGAATCTGAAGATTACGTTTTGAGAAAAAAAATTTTAATAGACTTTATTTTTTTAATGCAGTTTTAGGTTCACAGCAAAACTGAGAAGTACAGCAAGTGTTCCTATTCTCCCTGCCCGCTCTCCACCCCCTACGTACACAGCCATCCCAGCCACACCTTCCCTACCAGAGTGGTACATTTGTTACAGTTGATGAACCTGTATTTACACATCGTTATCTCTCAAAAGCCATACATAGGGCCCTGTCTTGGTGTTGTATATTCTGTGAGTTTGGACAAACATAAAATGACATGTATCCACCATTCCAGTATTGGTACAGAATTGTTTCACCACCTTAAAATTTCTCTATGCTCTGACTACTCAGCCCTCCCTCTCCCCTAACACTGGCAACCACTGATCCTTACACTGTGTCTATAGTTTTGCCTTTTCTAGGATGTCATATAGTTGGAATCATACATAATGTAGCTTTTGTAAATTGTTTTCTTTCATTTAGTAATATGCATTTAAGTTTCCTCAGTGTCTTTTCATGACTTCTTTTTAGCCCTGAGAAGTATCCCACTGTCTGGGTACAGCAGAGTTTATCTGTTTACCTACTAAGGACATCTTGGTTGCTTCCAAGCTTTGGCAATTATGAATAAAGCTGCTATGACACCCATATGTAGGTTTTTGTGTAAACCTAAGTTTTTGCATAAACACCAAGGAGCATAATTGCTGTATCATATGCTTAGTTTTGTAAGGAACTGCCAAACTGTCTTCCAGAATGGCTGTACCATTTTATATCTCCACCAGCAATTAATGAGAGTTCTTGGTCCTCCGCGTCCTCACTGGCATTTGGTGTTGTCAGTGTTATGGATTTTGGCCCTTCTAATAATAGACGTGTAGTGGTATCTCACTGTTGTTTTCATTTGCAGGCCTATGATGTTGATCATCTTGTCAACATGCCATTTGTCATCTGTGTATCTACTTTTTTTTTTAATATTTTTATTTTATTTATTCATTTTTAGAGAGGAGAGAGAGAGACAGAGAGAGAGAAGAGAGAGAGACAGAGAGAGAGAGAAGGGGGGAGGAGCTGGAAGCATCAACTCCCATATGTGCCTTGACTAGGCAAGCCCAGGGTTTCGAACCATGTGTATCTACTTTTGGTGAGGTGTCCGCTAAGGTTTTCTGTCCACTTTTTGATCAAGTTGTTTTCTTTTTGTTGAGTTTTAAGCATTCTTTGTATATTTTGAGTAACAATCCATTATCAGATGTCTTTTGCAAATATATTCTCCCAGACTGTGGCTTTTCTTCTTAGTGTGTGTGTGTATGTGTCTGTGTGTGTGTGTGTTCTTGATTGTTTTTCAAAATTATTTTGTTTTAGTTCCAGGTGTACAGCATGGTGGTTAGACAATAATATACTTCATAAGCTGTTCTCCTCGATATATCCAGTACCCACCTGGCACCACACATAGTTATTATAATGTTGTTACCAGTGTTCTCCATGTTGTAGTTTATATCCTCGTGACTATTCTGTAACGACCAGTCTGTACTTCTCAATCCTTCACCTTATTCAGCCAGTTCCCAACACCTCTCCCATCTAGCAGTTTTTCAAAGAGCAGAAATTTAATTTAATAAAGTCCAATTTATCCATTGTTTCATTCACAAATCACCACTTTGGTGTTATCTAAACAGTCATCACCAAAACCAAGGTCACATAGGTTTTCTTCTATGTTATCTTCTAGTAGTTTTATTCTTTTGCATTTTACATTTAGGGCTGTGATCTACTTTAAGTTAATTTTTGTCAAGGGTCTAATTACTGTGTCTAGATTCTTTTATTGCTTGTGGAACATTTCTATTTTCACAGATGTTTTTATTTTAGCATATTTTTAGAGGTACTTACTTTAATGTGATATCAAATCTCAATTTTTTTAATGAAATCTCATTTTTAACACCATTGATTAAGTATATTTTAGCCAATTATAAATTATCCAGATTAATTAATAAAATTATATGAAATAAATGTGTAGAAGTCATTTTACTTGACTTTAAGTTAAATATTCATCCTTTTTATGGCTTTTTTGCTCTTACTCTTTTACTGGTAGTAGTAGGGAAAGGTGGTTCTGGATTCCACCAATTCATTCTTAAAGCCAATATTTGCATATGCTATACAGTTGACCTTTGAATGCTTGGGTTTGAACTGCAAGAGTCCACTTAACATGCAGATTTTTTTCCCCAATAAACACAGTCAGCCCTTTTCATTTGCATCCTCAGGTTCAACCAATCATGAATTGAAACATTAGTTTTTCATTGCCAATCGCAGTTTCCTAACCATGGGTTCCGAACCATGGAACAAAAATACAGCTTTTGCTCTGAGGCTGGTTTAATTCACAGATGTGAAGGACTGACTGTAATTAAGTTAAGGGAGTCAAAAGTTATATAGATTGACAGTGTGTTGTTGGCACCCCTAACCAACCCCCTCGGCATTGTTCAAAGGTCAACTGTATTTCAGGCATTTTAGTAAAACCTTTTCGAGATCTTCTTTCATTAACCCTCATAAGAGCCTCATGGGGCTCGTCGGTTAGGGACCAGCTGTGGTGGATTTATTTATTACAACTCGATCATTTTAGTATTATTCCCATTCTATAAATGAGGAGACTAGATTCAAGGAAATTAAGTTATTTGCCCAAAGATCACACAGTAGTAAATGGTGAGATTGTAGGTCAGACTTAAAGAGCCCTTGTTGCTTCCAGAACACCAGCTTCTACCAACAGTGGTTTCATTTGAAGTAATAATCATGCTCACTTCGGCAGCACATATACTAAAATTGAAGTAATAATCAGCAGGATAAGAAAAAAAAAATTCAACTTGACTTTTAGAGACCTTTGATTCTAAATATCTATCTCCTGGACCTGGTCACAGCATCTGTCACCCATTCTCATTTTTGCAATACTTCCTACATTCCTTTTAAGAAATGCACCATCATGAAGGTTCTCTGTGATCCCGCATATTGAATTATCTCCCAGTTGGACAGTGGGTGTTCGATCAGATTACCTGGGTTCAGAGCCCTGCTCTGACAGTGACGGCTGGATGACCTGAGCCAGCAAACTCTTGCAAGATTCAATTTCCTCACCTGTAAAATGGAGCTAACAATACCTACATCAGAGTTATTATTAGAAAATTGAG
This sequence comes from Saccopteryx bilineata, assembly GCF_036850765.1. Taxonomy (NCBI): domain Eukaryota; kingdom Metazoa; phylum Chordata; class Mammalia; order Chiroptera; family Emballonuridae; genus Saccopteryx; species Saccopteryx bilineata. Next base: position 264,548,399 of record NC_089490.1, on the reverse strand, counting down.
ATAATTCACGTCATGTTGTCAACACAGTGCCTGATTCTGAGGAATGCTCAGGAAATATTAGGTGTGAGAGTGGGAGGAGGATGCAGGGTAGTACTGTAGTATTGGAAGGCTTGACAAATTCCTCAAGCAGCACAAGCTAAACATTCTAAATTTAAATTGGCAGAATGTTAGTTCCATGGTCCTCTTGTAATAACCTCAAAGAAAAATATATAAAGAAAAGGTGAATGTTAATATACTTCAGATATGTTATCTATGACCAAGAAGGAATGTAAATATATTCATTAAATTTGCTAGTGCTCGATGGTTCTATTTTTAAATCTGTTGCGAAAAAGAGGAAAGTATAGTAAAGCAGGTTGTTTAGCTGAATGAAGATTATAAAATGTTTAGGCTTGCAGAGTTTAGTGAATATAAATTTAGCAATCATGGAGAAAGAGGAGGGGAAAAGACAAAATGACCTTTTCTATGCTGGGAATATACTATTAGAGATTTTGAACTCTCTTCAGAATTATTATTTTTTAACATACAGCATTTTGGAACAGATAAAAGCTATGTAGGTATAAATGGTTTATTTCTATTAGAAAGAAAGTTTAAAGAGCAAGGGTCCTTGAGATTAGCACAATATAGTAAAAAATCATTTCACCATGGTAATTCCAGATAACAACAAAGCCAGTACGAAATGAAAGTTGCCATTGTCACAAGCAATCAAGAAAGTATCAACAAGCACTCTGGTACTTTAACCATATCTGAAAGTTAAATGATGCTACAAACACAATAGAAAAGACAAAGTAGTGAGATTCCAGGTGAAATTTAGTGAAAGAAGATGTATAACTTGTATGTAGTTCCTTGTATTTCTTTAAAGGCAGTTTTAAACAATGTGCCATTTTTAATAGTTATTAGATTAAATTAATACTAATTTTCATATTGAGTTTTTAAATAACCTAATTTGTGTTTATAATACATGTTCAATATATAAAACATTGAAAAAGAACAAGAAAGAAAAAATCTCTAGTAACTTTATGTCCCACAGATAATCATCAATGCTTTTTATCTATCCTTATCTATTTATATAGAGACTTTTCCAATACTGGAAAAATTCATCCAATTTTTTATTATAAACCTTCAACAGTGAATAATCCAGTAATTAAATATTTTGCAAATTCACTGTTATTTCCTTAGGCTAAAGGAAGTAAAACTGCTGAGTCAAGTATGTTATTTCAAAAAATGTTTTGATGTATGATTTAAATATAAGCAAACACTTTGAGGAGTTTTGACAAGTGTAAACGCCCAGGTAAACAACCCCAAACCAAGATAGAGAACATTGGCCTCCCTCAGTGAGTTGCCTCCAGCCGGTCCCCTCCCCCAGCCACTCTGATTTCTGTCAGCTCAGGTATGCCTTTGATGACATTTTTGGTAGATTGCCTTCCAGAAAGTTGAATCATTTATACTTATACCAGCAGTGAATGAAGTTGCTGGTTTCTTCTTATTCTAGGTGTTATGTAAGTATGTTTTGTTGTAATATATCACAGGTAACAGATATAAATATTCCAATCTTTGCCAGTTTCTACTTTGTATTATTTTGTGTTTCTTTGTTAACTGGTAAAGTTGAACTCGTAAAATGTGTAAAGTTGACCATTTATATTTCATTTTAGTTGTGATTGTGGTTGTTAACTGTATAGTCTAATATGATTATGTATCTCATTGATTTACAAAAAACTCTAAAATATTAAACTAAAACTCTAAAATGTTGTTTTGTTTTAAATATTTTTACAAGTTTGTCATTGCCTTACAATTTGTTTATGGAGGGTTTTGTTCTGTTTTTAGCATGAAGTTTTAAATTTGCATTGCCAAATCTCGCAATCTTTTCTCATGTTTTCCGCCTAGTGTCATTCTTCAGGTCTTATTAATCCCAGGATTATATAAATACCTAGTTTTATCTTTCTCTAGTATTTTTATAGTTTTGTTTTTCCTTTATTTTGACATCTTTAATCCACATGGAATTGATTTGATGTATTACATTAGGTTAATATCATAACTGTATTTTTTTCCAAATTACTAACTACCACAATTGAATAATCTTGTTTCCTCACTGATATCAAATGTATCCTTTACCAAATCAGGTCGTATGTCTATTTTTCAGTTTTATTATTCTACATGGATTTTTCTGTCTATTCATATGTCAATTCCTTATTGCTAAATTATTGTAACAATATAATACAATACAATAATCTGGTAAGCAAGTTGTACTTTTATTGTTCAACACATATTTTTACTTTAAAAGCTTAAGCGGCTGAATAATGTGCTATAATTATTTTTTGTTAGTTAACCACACCTGGAAAAAGCTTAGACAATTGGCCATGGAGTCAATAAAAAGGCCCCATTATTTAACAGGTGGCTGCTACCTGAATTACGGCCCTAGTGCCAAAAAGGAACTAATCAGTCTTTAGACAAACCCCCTCTAGCTTCAACGTGATGGAAAAGATCACATGTGGAAAATAAGTGGCATGAGGAATAAAAAAGAACAAAATCTAGGATATTTGATTGCTATTTTCTGCTATAGGTATGTAAATGGTTTTTGAGAAGTTTGATCAGGTTTTTTTCCATCTCTCTGGTATTGAACAAAAAGCACAAAGGATTATCAGAGTCATAGACAACCTCTTACTTTCATTTTATATGATGTGAACCCCCAGGACATCTAGGATGGCTACATACAATTCAAACCACAAAAATCCTTTTCCAAAGACCTTCATTAATAATTTTTCTATTACCTGTTGTCATTTTGAATTGTTCATATCCCTTCTCCTTTTGGCTATTAATGCAAATAATCAAGTTAAATGTAATAATATTGTTCTGTTTCTTGAGTGCAGATAATTCAGTTGACCATGATAAGTAAAATATTGAGCTTGAGTTGTTTTTAGTAAAGATAAAAGTTATAGTAAGAAGCTAACTTTTACCGAACATTTACAAAGCACCTATCAATCTTTTTTAAACCTTTAAATTAGGTATCATTAGTATGCCCAAATTATATGGCAAGAATCTGAGACACAAAAAAGTTAAATAACTAAGTTCAAGATCTCATAGCTAGAAAGTTGTAGAACTCAGAAATTGTCGAGCATGCTTGGCTCAACAGTTTGATTCTGTTTGCTTTTGAAGACATAATCTCTTTTGATTTTGTACTGCAACAATAAAGTAGTGCTAATGGTTTTGTTGTTGTTGTTTTTGTTTTTTTGTTTTGTGGGGAGGGGTTGGTATTTTTCCCAAGTGGGAAGCAGGGGGAGGCAGACAGACAGACTCCCTCATGCACCTGACCAAGATCCACCTGGCATGCCCACCAGGGGGCGATGCTCTGCCCATTTGGGGCATTGCTCTGCTGCAACCAGAGCCACTCTAGCTCCTGAGGTGGAGGCAATTGAGCTATCCTTAGCACCCAGGCCAACTTGGCTCCAATGGAGCCTTGGCTGTGGGAGGGGAAGAGAGACAGAGAGAAAAGAGAGGAAAAAGGGTAGAGAAACAGATGGGTACTTCTCCTGTGTGCCCTGGCCAGGAATAAAACCCGGGACTTCCACATACTGGGCCAATGCTCTACCACTGAGCCAACCGGCCAGGGCACTGCTATTGTTGTTTTAAGCTATACTTTAAACAAGTGACTTCAGGACTTTATTAACTCTTGGTCAAAAATTGTCTAGCCCTCTTTATGTCGTGGAAGATGTCAAGTCCATATTTCTAATATTATAATCCTTGTATTATTTGAAGAATTAAAAATCAGCCTGACCAGGTGGTGGCGCAGTGGATAGAGCACCAGGCTGGGATGCAGAGACCCAGGTTCAAAACCCCAAGGTCACCAGCTTCAGCATGGGCTCATCTGGTTTGAACACAGTTCACCAGCGTGAACCCAAGGTCTCTGGCTTGAGCAAGGGGTCACTTGGTCTGCTGTAGCCCCTGGTCAAGGCACATATGAGAAAGCAATCAATGAATAACTAAGGTACCACAACAAAGAATTGATGCTTCTCATCTCTCTCCCTTCCTGTCTGTCTGTCCCTATGTGTCCCTCTCTCTGTCTCTGTCACACACACACAAAATCAAGTTATTTAAAAGTTTGCTTAACTTGAAGAAGAAGTTTCTGTCATACTTACCCATCATTTTTCATAGAAATGTGAATAGTATGGGATTTGCAGTCAGATCTGAATTTGAATCCCAGCTTTGAAATTTACTAGCTATGCAATCTCAGGCAAATTATAACCTTTCCAAGGCTGTTCTTTTAATGTGTAAACTGGGAATAATAATAGTATCTCTCTGACAGGTTAGTTTATGGATTAAATGAGATGCATTTTTTAAAGGATATAGCAAGATGTTTGGAAGAATCAGTGCTCAATAAATATTTTGTTGTTCTCACCTACAATATTGTCATTGATATTTAAGAATTTATTTCTCTAGATTTGACTACTGTTAGTAGATCCATCAAGATGATGATTGAAAATTACACTGTTTCTATAATGTTTGACAGTTCCTACGACTTTTTCTTGGTTAACTCAGTGCGAGTTGCAGTGGTTAATGTTAGTTTCTATCATAATTCTTAACATTCTCAAATAAAATAATTTTGAGATTTGAAACTTTTACAGTGAGTAGTAATTTCTCATTAATACTCCTCATTAATATTGTTTTTTTCCCTTGAGGCTAGTACTAAAAAGAAAAGAGAAGACATTAATTATGAATGTAATTTAAATAGAAAGCAAGATAATACCATCACTTTAGAGAGCATAGAATTATAAGCTCAGTGTAATGTCAATGTTTTGCTTCCCTTCCTCTCTCAGCCAAGTTCTAAAGTAGTGATAACAGGAACAAGAAGAAATGTGATCATCTACAGGTCTCCTAATTGGTGTGTTCATTTCATACAGGAGCATAAATAAGGCTGCAGAAGACCAGCACGGTTTTCATGAATAGGTCTGTCAGAGTTGCTGACCCTGGAAACTTGATGATTTTAATTTTAAGCCCTCTATTCAATGCCTGACATCACTTCTTTTTCTGTTGTTTTTCTTCTGGTTGAAGAAAACTCTTCTACATTTACTCTACTTTCATATAGTTTGCCCTGAAATAAGTTGCTCTCACATTAGGGAAGTTTGTGATAAATAATAAGTTACATAATAATAAGATATCTGTATTAGTTCATTAAGTATAACAAATGTACCATGCTAATGTAAGATAGTAATAATAGAGAAAATTTGTTTGGGGGTATAAGGGAACTCTGTACTATCTGCTCAATTTTTTGGTAAAACAAAACCTCTTTTATAAAATCAATTATTTTTATTTTTTTAATGAGAGAAAGGGAGGCAGAGACAGACTCCCATATGTGTCCCTACCAGGATCCACCCAGAAAGCCCACTAGGGGGCGATGCTCTGCCCATCTGGGATCCTTGCTCCATTGCAACAGGAGCCATTTTTTAGTGCATAAGGTGGAGGCCATGGAGCCATCCTCAGCACCTGGGGCCAACTCCCTCCAATTGAGCCATGGCTGCAGGAGGGGAGGAGAAGAGAGAGAGAAGCAAGATGTGGGGTGGAGAAGCAAATGGGCACTCCTCCTGTGTGCCCTGGCCTGGAGTCGAACCCAGGACATCCATACGGTGGCCCAACGTTCTACCACTGAACCAATCATACAGGGCTAGTAAAATAAATCAATTTTAAAAAGTAAATAAATTTTGAGGAATATTATTCCGAGTCAGATGCCATAATTGTAGTAAGTAAAGCAATGGGATACTGTACAGGGTAGATTGTTCAAGAAATGATGTTGAAACAAGTTGGTAGTCATTTGGGGAAAATAAGTTAGAACTTTATCTGACCCACTATACCAAAATAAATTTTTTAATTGACAAATGATGAACAAGGACAACAGAACTATAAAAGTGTTAAAATAAAATATAGGTGGATATTTACATGGTCTTAATGTGAAGAAGACCTTCTTAATTAGACTTCAAAGATAAAAACCTTAAAGGAAGAGACTGCTCACTATGACTATATTAAAAAGTATAACATTTTATATGAAAAGGAGGAAAGAGGGAAAAGGGGGAGGAGTCAATGGAGGAATAAAGGAGATAGGTAGCTGAGACTCCAGACAGATTCTCTCTCTCTCTCTCTCTCTCTCTCTCACACACACACACACACACACACACGCACACGCACGCACAAACACAAAATTAAATGACAAACTAGAAAATATATTTGCGATTATGTGATGAATAAGGATTTGTGACAGAGAGAAGGACAGAGAGAGGGACAGATAGGGACAAACAGTAAGAGAGAGGGATGAGAAGCATCAGTTCTTTGTTGAGGCACCTTAGTTGTTCATTGACTGCTTTCTCTTACGTGCCTTGACCAGGGGGCTATAGCAGAGTGGGTGACCCCTTGCTCAAGCCAGTGACTTTGGGCTCAAGCCAGTGACCTTTAGGCTTAAGCCAGTGACCATGGGGTCATGTCTATGATCCCGCACTCAAACCAGCAACCCTGTACTCAAGCTAGTAAGCCCGCTCTCAAGCCAAATAAGCCCACGCTCAAGCCAGAGGGGGTTTCAAACCTGGGTCCTCCGTGTCCCAGTCCGACACTCTTATCAACTGTGCCACTGCCTGGTCAGACAAGGATTTATATTGTTGATATATTAAGAATTCTCACCAATCTGTAATAAAAAAGGTGAAGGTACCATTTTTTTTTACCACAGGCAAAGACACAAACATACCTATCACAAAAGAAGAAATACAAATAGCCAGAAAAAAACCCCATGGGGAGTAGTGGAATGGCTCTAACTATATTAATCAAAACAAAATGAGGCACCTCTGTTGACACAAATGTGAAATGGTAGATCCTTTCTGAAGGGAAGTAAAACCAAAAATATGAAGTGCCTTAAAATCTACAAATCTTTTTTCTAAGAATTCTACTTGTAGGAATTTATCTTGAGCATTGGTAAAAATTCTCTATTACTAGTAATGTAAACACCTTATTAAACAAGAAATGAGAAATTTATCTGAGAGGAAGCTTATGGAGTAGGGCTATGGCACAGCTGGATCAGAGAATTCATCAATGTCATCAGTCTCTTGTTTTTCTGTCTCCTGACTCCATTTTCCTCTCAGTTGAACTTGTCTATAGGCAGACTACCTCCAGAGGGTGGCAGAGATGGCCTTGAGAAGCTCTAGGCTTATATTTCCATTCTGGACAATCTAGTAGTTCCAGACTAAGTTCGTGAGTCAGTTCTGTGTGACCTCACTGAATTCAGATGCCCATACCCTTATCTAATGACTGGTTATTCTAAACAGAACCATACCAAGTGTCCTCTTCCTGGGACAGGATAGGGGTGTTATCCCACTTCAACCACATGAACTGGGAGTTGGGAAAATTCATTTTGAAAAGAAAAGAAGATTCTTTTTACCAAAAGAAAGAATGCTGAACCAGACCAAAGAAATAAATATTTACTACAAATTTAAAAATCCAAATATTTATTATTCACGTTGATATTATTTGAGGCATAGTTTATAAAGTTGGAAATTTGAACAGGCCTAAGAATCCTAAATTATGGGGTTGATTGTAATTTATAGGATCAAATATATACTGATACTACAATACAATGAATAAAGTGATACAGATGTCTAGTTATTTGTGTAAAAGATGTTTATGGTGTAATTAGGTATGAAAAGCAATTATAAAATATGTACATTATGATCCCTTCAAATATATTATATACACACACATACATGCATACATACATGCATCAATATCCATGAAAAAAGTACAGGAAGTGATATATCTAAATATTTGCGGTAGTTATTGATGAGCTATGCAGTTATAATTAATTTTATTTGTGATTTTTTTTATGCTTTTGCCTCAGGATTGTTGTGTTTTGCCAAAGAAAAAGCACACAAGACAGTGAATATGTTAATCATGCTATAAAAGTTGGAAAAATAAAATGAAATGTTTATAATTCTTTAATGCTATAAAGTTTCTGGCCTTTGACTGGCGTATGGTCTAGTATAGATGGGACACATTTTAAAAGTACATGTATAAGCTCCATAGGTAGGTAGGGTCAAGTGAGTTATGTGTGTATGGGATTGTACATGAAAACACTTTGCGAAAGGCTATGCAGTATAATAGAGTATTATATAGATGATAAATATATATATGCAGAGTTTATATATAATCCACATACACAGAGTGCAGAATAAATTGAAATGATGGTGTTTAGACCGCACTTTCACAAGTATGACATTTGAACCTCATTCTGACTCTGGGGTACATAGGGTACATATTACCATCCCCTCATCACCAGTGAGGAAACCAAGGCTGGAAAAGCAGTTTTCTACAGAAAGAAAAGACTTTTCTACAGAAAGATTTAGTGACTAAGTTGTACCCCAAACTTAGGCCTTCTGACAGCAATCCACAAAAAGTTTCATAGAAAGTGTTACAGAAATTGAAAGTGCAGTCAGAAGGAAATGGGAATTAGACTGGGCTCTGAGTGGAGAGGGGCTGAGATCAGTGGGGAGGGGGTGGAGGGCTTTCCAGAGAAGTGACATGGATGTAAGATCCACAGTGCACTGCGGCCCCTCTAGGACAGTGGTCCCCAACCTTTTTTGGGCCACGGACCAGTTTAATGTCAGAAAATATTTTCACGGACCGGCCTTTAGGGTGGGATGGATAAATGTATCACATGACCGAGACAAGCATCAAGAGTGAGTCTTAGATGGATGTAACAGAGGGAATCTGGTCATTTTTAAAAAATAAAACATCGTTCAGACTTAAATATAAATAAAACAGAAATAATGTAAGTTATTTATTCTTTCTCTGCGGACTGGTACCAAATGGCCCACGGACCAGTACCGGTCCTCAGCCCAGGGGTTGGGGCCCACTGCTCTAGGACACAGCAGGCATCATCCTTCAGAAGTCAAATGTGGGCAAACTTGAAAATTGTTGTGTCTTGCTGAAATTTTTCTTTAAAAATTAAAAAGGCTTTTTATTTCTTAAATGTGTCTCCACCACTCCGTCCCCCATAAAAAAAAACCTAAACCAGGTGATTTAAAGTTTATAATCCATAGTCCCATGGAATGATAAACTTCAGTAATAACCAGGAGTTATTCAGTGAGGCTTCTTAAGAATTATAACTGAATAAAGAGGTGAGAAGCTATCAACATGCTATACTAAAGACAAATTATGTGGATGACAAAGTTTCATAAAGAATGGCAAGTCCTTTCAACCCAAGTAAAGGAAGGCTGTCTGGGGACATGAATGCAATTCTCCCCCACCTCGTCCCTCACAGAGACTGAGTATTCAGAAGACAAAGGTCAATCATTAGACATTTTAGCTCACCCATTTGAGAAAGATAAGTGTTGGATTTTTCATAGCATACAGTTAGTGGTGGTGGAAATCCTTTGTTTTAGCTTTTTGAATATTAGTTTTTTCTCTGGTGTTGTAGAATTTAAAAGGAGAGTTACCAACCTGGACAACTCAAGGGTTTATAAACATTATTGCTAAATAATTTGGAATTTTGCATTAATACAACTCAGGAGAAAGGTGAAGAAAACTAGAATGCTAGCCAAAAGTTTTGGAGGTGACTGGCTACCCAGCAGCATGTATTCAGCAAACATTTATTGAGGGCATTCTTCCTGCCCGGCATTGTGACTGGTGCTGGTGCAAAGGCCAACAGAATAGAGCCAACCTAGGGAGAGAAACCAGAGAGGGGACAGAAGAGCGCCTTCACCACACCCCCTTGGGAAGAGCAGGAAGCTTCAGGGAGGGAATCGGGCTGGCTCATGGAGGGGTGACGCCTCAGGTTAACAGGGAGAGGAAAGGTGCATCGCCATAGAGAGGCAGCAAGGACACCAGAGAGAGCAGGTTTTGTTCGGGAGACTAATAATTCAGGACGCCTGGAGCATGAAATGTGATAGGGAAAGTGACAATAGGAGCTCGAAGAGGGGAGCAAAAGCCAAATCGTAGAGACTATATAAGAAATTTGGGTTTCCTTGTATAGACAATGAGGAAGCACTGAAGGGTTTAAAACAGGACAGTTTTCATGGCTTAGATTTACATGTGTGTGTGTCTGACATATATATATATAGACATATGTCTATGATAAAAAGACCTGGCCATCATCATCAACCAGCAAGCACTCTTCCACAATTAGATGCCTGAGGGGAGATTGCCAGACATCCACCCTTAGGGGCTCAGGCCCTGGCCCCTGTCTCTGCCCCACTTGGACCTCCAGGTATGGGCTGTCCCTACTAGTATCCCCATTGTAGAAAGATTAGGAGAAACTGGGGCTGAGATTCCGGATGGCAAAACTTACAGGCAGTAAGGGGATACAAATTGCAGTGAACATTAATGCTTTTTTTGTTTTTAGGCAAGTGTTCACCTAAGCTACCTTTTTCCAAAAGATGTTTCCACATTGTTCCAGACATTTTTATAACTTCTTTTTTGGAATTTCTGTAAATACCAACCTGGGAGCCATACAAATAATGATTCTTGTCTCTTTATAGTTGCATTTTTAAATTTTTGTATTCCAAAATAAGCGCTAACGACCCCATCTGATATTTTTTTAATCCTACTCAGTAGACTTAGCTCTGAGTTAACTTTGATTTATTCCTAAAGTTAAATCCATCTTCACAAGATGAAAGTTTACCTCTGAGGACATTAAAAACGTGCTTGACTAACTACTTACCAGCTAACTCCAAGTTTCTTGAGCACGAATCTTGCAGACTGTGAACTGGGGGGGATCCTGGCGCCTTTCCTGTCTGTCCCGCACAGTCACTGTGAAGAGAACGCCAGACAGCACATAGAGTGCCGTCGGCGCTTCCTACTATTGCCTCACACTTTGCAGGCAGTTCCAAAATACACATTTGTTCTGGTGTCTGTGTGTTCGTCTCCCTAATAGACAGTTCACTTTAGGAGAGCAGGGCTTGGGTCATCTTTGGCTTTGTGTCCCTCGAGTCTGACATTGGGTTTCACACATAAACAGCACTCAGATGTTTGTTGAATGAATAATTGAATCTAGTTCCTTGCCTTATCCTCAAAGCATATATAAGAAATGGATAACACACTTGAGATTATTCAGTTAAAATAATTGGCTCAGAGGCCACTTAAAGCTTCTTCAAGTATGTGAGCCGTTTGTCATTGGAAAGCATCTGTTCTTCATCTCTGAAGGGGCCAGGACAAATGGCTGATGATATCAATCAATCTGAAAGTGTAAAGTTCTTAAACTTTAGTGCTGCGGTCTTAACTTTGGCTGTATTTAAAAATGACCAGGAAAACATTTGCAATCACGGCTGCCGGGCTCTGTCCAGGACAGTTCCGTCGGTTCCTCTGGAGGCGGAGGGCTGGCCCGGCGTGGAGAGTTTTCAGAATGACCCAATTGGTTTGAATGTACAACCTGCATTTGATACCGGCCCCTAAGATTAGACTTTGAGAAACATTGCTTTAAAAAATAGCCTCTCTAATTCAACACTAGGGGCCACAGCAATGGGAAGAGCACGGGCCTGCTCCCAGGGCAGCCCTCACTGCTCGGGCGGTGGGAAAGTGGCCCTCTGTGTGCTGAGCTGCGAGGTCACGGAAAGTGGGCTTCTGCTGAGCGGGAGACTTTCCCCCGAGGCTGTCAGACATTTTAGAAGTCTATCACAGAAATAAAAGAGAGTCCTGCCCACAGAAGGAGGGTCAAGTGTTAGTTAGGCAAGCCAGTTAGTACCAGCCAGCAGGCCTGACCTGCACAAAGGGTCTGAAGGCTTTGATTCACAGCACAAATCACCGTTGTTGGCACTGGGAGGGAGTACAGCTGTGAACAAGACTCAAACTGTCTTGAATAACTGACAGTCTGTTCACAATTAAGTGGACAGGCAATTACAGAACGGTGAGAGCTGATGAAAGAAACAAAGTGAGGTTGGTGAGATAGGAAGATCCCTTTGTTAGAGGGCTGAGGTGTTTCAGTCTAATACAATAGCTGCTAGTTCCTGCTCAAAGGAATGCTGTAAAAGAACTGTGTAAGAAAGATTATTTTAGGACCTCTGGAGAGTTGTAAGGAGAAATAGTACAGGTATAGAACAGCCTAAGAGGTGCGGGCTAAGTTCCTAAATTAGGGAGACTCAGAAATAGTAAGGAGTGATTTATAGAGTTCCCAGTAGAAAAGATAGCTTTCAGTTACTTACCGTATTTCCCCATGTATAAGATGCTCCCATATATAAGACACACCTTAATTTGGGGGCCCAAATTTTGAAAAAAAAATGTTTTACATAAAGTTATTGAACTCATTTTATCATAAAATTCATACAACTCCTCATCACTGTCAAAACTCCCATCCATTAGCTTGTCCTCATCTGTGTCTGATGATGAATCACTGTCTTCAACAATGAGCGCAAAAACAAGTGCGAAAAAGTGGGAAATGCAAGTTAAAAAAGCTACAACCACTGTATAAGACGCACGCAGTTTTTAGACCCCAAATTTTTCAAAAAAGGGTGTGTCTTATACATGGGGAAATACGGTGCTGTATGTCTGAGAATGAGTACCTCTCCTACCTTTCCCATTAATTGCTGTCATATCTCAATCTGTTTCGTAACTATGTGAGAACTTTAAAAACTAGTTAGCAAATTAGTGAAGTTAGTCAAGGTCCGGGTCCTTTTCAAAGAATCAGTTGCTTACTTTTGTTTATAATCCCACAGTCTCATACGGAAAAGGAAAAAAAAACCTTACTTGTCAAACACAACCTCTATGAAAGTGGTAATCCTCCATATTTCTATAACACACTAAAGTCAGTGCTCTTATTTGAGAATCTGAGCTTATGTGAAACTTTTTAATAAGAACTAAATTTTTGTCTTTGCCTTCCAGTGAACAAATCTTAACATTTTCATATGTAAATCATCAATGTGTACTTTATTCCAAAAAATTCACTGCTCTTTGTTGGGCCATTTCCACAGCCAGCCACAGAGTGGACAGTCTTGAGTTATTGGTCTATACAAGCTCCTAAACTCCCAGACCCTTGTGTACCTGAGTTCAGTCTGCATGCGCATTCTCACAGGAGACTGTAAAAGGGGGCGTGCTTTCAATTCCTGCAGTCTGTGATTTATGGAGGCACACAGGTCAGGAGTTAATTGTGCTGAAAATCATAATAACTGTTTTGTTTGCTTTTTAAAATGAAGTGATTGAAGCATGTTGAAAGATAAATGGATGAAGCATTTTTGATTATGCTTTTATTTTTATTAAAGATTAAATATTATTGCTGAGTAACCAGCCATGCTAAGTATTATGATATTAAAGCTGAAGTAGTATGTAAGCTGATAGCCCTTTCTCTCCTCTGGGTGTAGGTTTGTTATTAATCAAAATGTTGGACTTGTTCAGTGCAGTGGCGTATGAAACAAACAGTTGAACAAGACAGCTACTCTAATTTACAGCTTTCTGTTTTTTCAAATTTGTAGGCAAATGTGTTTCTTTCTCTGGGCTCTGTGCAGTGGTTCACATGTCTAAATGTTATTTCTTATACTAGAGCCAACTCAATCCAACTGTTGTACTATTCTTTCATGGTACAGAAAGAAAGAAGGTGCTTTCCCGTGGCTTTAATTGACAAATTCTGGTAAAGTCATTTTGAAACATGAACAGTCGCTACTAGAGATGGATATTATACAGAACACATCTGCATTTGGGGGCAGAAAATGGGACCTTTTTTAAAAAAAAAATGGAAGGATGCATATATGGAAAGGTATTGATAAGTTAACTAAGATAGTGGTTTTGGTTTTTTTAGATCAATATAGAAGTATTGAGTGAAATATTTTAAAGGGCATATGATTTTAGCTATTTCCTGGTTTTGGCCTAGGTGTTTGCACAAGAGTCATTTGGAAAACTGCTAAGACTTTTGAAATACAACACAGGGACTGGGCTCCCCAGTGTGTGTGGTGAAGGACCTTCAACAGGACATTCTTCCTAATTTTCTAAACTTGGTCTCAACGGTGGTAATACACTTACAGCTTCTAAAAAGTGCACTTTGTAGGGAATATAACACAGATTATAAGAAGTGTCAAACAAAAGACTACCTCTTAATATCTGAAACAAAAGGCTGAATTTATTACTTACCGAAGTTAGGAAGAGCTATGCTTTTAGACACAGTCTCTCTAAGCAAAGCAGTTTACAAATCAAATTTTTACATAAATTTGGGGTTAGGATTGTTTGCTGGTGGACATCAGCCTAGAAGCACATTATTCCGGAATGGTTGTCAGTGATTAGCTGGCATTCAGAAGCTTGTTCACTGGAGTGTGTCCGCCACCAGTTGGCCAGCTTTCGAAAGCATAAAGGCTGTCACTGATTAGTTGGCTTTCGAGGGTGTATTTACTGAAGTGAGTTATCACTGGTCATTTAGGTCTAGAGCAAGTCATCATTAATTGATTAAATTCGGTGTGATTATGTTTCAAATCAGTTCTAGTGGTCACTTGTTACCATGGCTGCAGAACAGCCTTTATCTAGGAGTTGGAGATTGTTTTATTCTCAGAAGCTAATACTTAAACACTAGGAAATTGAATGCACAAGAAAATCAGGCTCTGAGGAGTCTATCTAAATTATCAATGATCCTATGATATACTTTCTAAATGAGGGTGTCGATTAAAGCAACAGGAAGTATAAGGTCAAGAGTTCTCACAAGTGAGGTAGCATGTTTATTTATTATTGAAGTCAGTTATGAATTTGAATGCAAATAATGTATTTTAATAATAAATTATAAAACTGTGAATGTGATTTACCTCATTTAGTAAATTAAGATTTACTAAATCATGCCTGACCAGGCAGTGGTGCAGTGGATAGAGCATCAACCTGGGATGCTGAGGACCCCCAGTTCAAAACCCTGAGGTCCCAGCTTGAGCCCAAGGGGTCACTCTGTCTGCTGTAGCCCCCCAGTCAAGGCACATATGAGAAAACAATGAACAACTAAAATGCCACAACTCTTGAGTTGATGCTTCTCATCTCTCTCCAGTCCTATCTCTGTCTCTCACTTAAAAAAAAAAATCATCAAGATCATTCATAATATGGTTCGTACTCACTGCGTTACTATATATAAGCTTTGTCTCGGATGGAAAGGGGTGGGAGTGATAGTAAAACTCAACTTGTCATCCCGGATGAACTATAGCTACTGAACCTTTAATAACTGTAGTACCACTAATATTGTAACATTTTATTTTCTTCCCAAAATCTTTCTAGGATTTTTTTTTTAAATCTGAGTGTGTCCTTGGGAGTTAGTCACATTAATAAACTTCACTCAGAGTTTGTGCTACTGCAGAAAAAAAGAAACTAATAGTAGGATTTCATCTGAAAGTTTATAACTGGTATATGTGGAGTTTAATCCTATAGGCAATTTAACCCTATCTGCTATGATAAAACCTTTGTAGTTTTGTTTACATATAAAAACTGAACTTTCCTCTTTCTAAATTCATTCAGTTGCCCTGAAACCTTGTCTTTTGACTTCCCATTTATTCCTGACACCTCCTAATGGGGACAGAGCTAATCACTTACATACTTCCCTGCGGCTAAGGATAGCCAGCTTATGACCACTTAGAAGTCAAGCACATGTTGATACCTTAAGACCAATAAGCATTTGATAAAGTAGGAAAGTAGGGTGGTTAGATTTGTTGTAATCAACAGTAGTAGGAGAAAATTAGTCCACAGAGCTGTGCCAAAAGCTTAATTTCTTTTTGAATGGAAAAAAAAAAAAATATATATATATATATATATATATATATGCGCGCGTGTGGTGTGCGTGTGTGTGTGTGTAATTTTTTTAACTCAGTAACTCCACTGAGAAGGGAGTCATAATACCATTTGAACAAGAATTTTCTTAACACATTACCTGCTCTTAACTCATTTAGCTACTGTAAGCAACACAAAACAAGAAATCAGGTAGAGCTGGTTTATTGTGCAGAGTTCTGCTCTGCACTATGGCTCACTGGCTAAGAGAGTGTGCTTTTTAAAGGAAGCCGGCCGAATGTTCTCTGAGTTTAGTTTTAGGAGCACTGCTGTGTAAACCCCTTTAACCTGCCGTCAGGAAGGGAACCTCAAGTGAACACCGAGGCAAACAGACTCACTACTAGAAATACAAGCCAACAGGACAAACTCCAGACATGTTTTTCGAATTCAAGTGTTTTCTGAGCAGTTGGTTTCCAGGTGGTACAAGCACCAGTAAACACAAACGCCTCTTTGTATTCTGTACGCGTAGAGTCCATTATGCCAAGGACAGTGTAGTGTAGGATTTCTGCTTTCGGTCTTCATGGCAAAAACACTGAACTGCCTCTCTCCCTCTTTAGGATGTCGCATGTGCTTCAGTTTGAGGATAAAAGCAGGAAAGTGAAAGACGCAAGCATGCAAGACTCAGACACATTTGAAATCTACGATCCTCGGAATCCGGTGAATAAAAGAAGAAGGGAAGAAAGCAAAAAGCTGATGAGAGAGAAAAAAGAAAGAAGATAGAAACGAGAATACTGATAACCCGAACTAGTTGGAAGTGTGCCTGCAATAAATGGCCTTACAACAGTCATTGTTCCCAACAGCGCCACTTAAGGGCATGAAAAGAAGTATTTTTGAACCTGTTGTACAGTTTTGAAACTAGTTATCTCGTTATCTACATTGTGGACTGATGTGAACAAATGTTTTTGGTTACTGGTACACACCTTTGTTCCTTACTGACTTTTTATATTGTTAAATGTGAAATAAAATCACTTTCTTTCGTTTTCAAGTTAACCATTGCAGACTGTGTAGGCCTGTGTGTGTGTGTGTGTGTGTGTGTGTGTGGTTTTTTACCCTAAAATATGTGTAGGTTTCATTTTCGAGATTTTTTTTTTATAAGAGGTTCTTACAGAAAGAATATTTGAGGAAAACCTCCCTGACATTGTTACTGTGGTACTAATTTTAGAATATAATTTAAAAATTATATGGCTCTGGCCAGTTGGCTCAGTGGTAGAGTGTCAGCCAAGCGTGTGGAAGACCCAGGTTCGAGTCCCAGTCAGGCCACAGAAGAAGCGCCCATCTGCGTCTCCCCCCCACCCCCTCTCCTTCCTCTATATCTCTCTCTTCCCCTCCCGCAGCCAAGGCTCCATTGGAGCAATGTTGACCTGCACGCTGAGGATGACTCCATGGCCTCTGCCTCAGGTGCTGGAATGGCTCTGGCCACAAAGGAGCAATGCCCCAGAGGGGCAGAGCATTGCCCCTGGTGCTGGTGGGCATGCTGAGTGGATCCCAGTCGGGCATATGTGGGAGTCTGTCTGACTTCTTCTCTTCTAACTTCGAAAAAAATACAAAAAAAAAAAAAAAAATATATATATATATATATATATATAATAAAGATTGATTTTGTTTTGTTTTGCATATAAATATCTAAAAATAGCCAAATCACTAAGACTCATTAGTTTCATGCCTTAAATCGTGAGGAACACCCAAGTGAACCTTCACACCTGCATGTATGTAGGTTAACGCTTGGGTTTTATTGACACAGTCAAGACAGATGCTACTGTGAGCCAAGCCCACCGCATATGGGGCCTGACACAGGGCCACCTGCCCATTCTTCTGCCCTTCTCAGCACAGCAACAGCAGGAGCATGTGCAGAGGCCCCATTCTGGCAGGACATCTCATTCAGAATTTAGCCTTTGACGGCAAGTATTCATAATGGCTATTTGCTCTATATTCTCTATATTTAGTCACAGTTTTTTTTCCCCTGGAATCTGAATGCTAAAATTATACCACAGGCTAACTTTCAGTTACCTCATAAAACCTCACCAGCCACATCTTCTCAGATAGTGTCTTATCAGCTCTCTCTTTCAAAATGTAACCCAATAGGCTTTTTCTAAGAGCACTAGTTCTCAGAATGTCCCTGACATTTCACAACAGCAGCTGCAGCATCGCCTGGGGACGTGTTAGAAATGCACGTTCTTGCTGAACGGTACCCCTCACCTCCACCCCCCTCTCAGATGAATGAATATGAAACTCAGAACCTAGAGGGCTTGTTAAAGAGACTGCCAGCCTCCCCGCTGGTGAGTCATCTTTGGAGATTGGCAACATCTACTGAAGTTAGAGATGTGTAAATTGGTGATTCAAAAATTCTGATCCTAGGTCTATACCTTAAACATTCTCACATGTTGCTCAAGGAGACCTGCATGTACACTGAAGCATCAACCAAAGAATTCATAAATAAGTTGTAAGTTCATACTATTGAATACTTACTGCATAGTGGTGAAGATCAGTAGGAAACCAGAGCTCTATGTACTAACATATTTTAAACAGAACATGAAAAAAAGACTATATAAAAATTTAAAACACAGCATACCATTATATATTGTTTATGGAGGTGCACATATGTAGCAAAAATAGAAAGCATGTATGGAAATAGTGGGTACTTCTGAGTAGGCAGAGGAGTGAATATAGAGGGAGTTTTGCTTGTGTTTGTAATGTTTTATTTCTTAAGGTAGAACGTAGGTACTAAATCCTCACTATAGTATTCTCTATACATTATGGTATGCCTGAAATATGTCATTTTTTTCTTAATGTTCTACCTCAAACCTGAAGTGAGAAAACAATTCCCAATACAAACAAGAACTTTTTATTTTGGTTCAGGAAGCAGAAAGTTTCAAAGAGGAGAAGAGGAACGGGATAGTGAGAAATGGCAACACACTCAAATGTGGAGTGATTAAATGCAAAGTCACCAAAAAGGAAGCCAGTGTTTAGAAGTATGTCCTATCTTTTCCTCACCACAAAGTTGTAATGTTAGTTATATTATTGATATAAAGCAAAATTTTGTTTTCTAGACTTACAAAGGTTCTGTCAGTTATGAAATGATTTGCACTTGATTTGTTTATATTGAAGTAGCCGACAGGTTTCTGTACCATTCTAACTTGAATGTGTCCACCTTTACCAGTGTGGTATTGTCCTCAGAGCAGAGGGAAACACAGGCCTCAGAACATAAGCCAGAAGAAGAATACTTGTAGGTTTAAAGAGATAAATGAAAGACAAATTAAACCCTGAGGTTGGTTCAGTGCTTCTCACCCTGGTTTATTCATAAGGAACTGAAAGTCCACTGAGATTAGAATCTTATCAGAAGAATTGCACCAGGAGAACAAGATTCACTTTAAACTTAACTAAGTAATAACAATTTTTAAAAGCTTAAGACTATAATAACTAAATTAATTATCTGTTAAATACAGGAGTGGAGCCAAAGTAGTTTTACAATTGTGGGTACGTGAAAACACAGTTTATTCTTGTATTTAATTATTGTATTGTATTGTTTTCCATACGGACAACTGTAAACCTACTTTTGCCCCACCCTGTATGGTATTAACTGTGCTTATAGTAAAACTTTTGGAAATGCCACAGTAATATACTTGGGCCACATGAATTGCAAATGTGTGTGTCTGTGTGTATCAGTTCAAAGACAAAATATGAAAACATGTCAGAAAATTAACCTTTTTAGTTCATTCTAATTTTATATTTATTCGGTATATTTCTCTTTTGTGTGTCTTATTTCAGGATGTGAACCTGAAACAGTAAAGTCTGTTAGCATTCTTGTTCATTGTTTATGACAACGCTGGGCATTCTGGAGAGCACAGGGAAAAGTAACTCCTAGCGATTTTTTCTCTTTTCCTGACAAGCCATTTTTCCCCTTTGATCGAAGCTATTGGCAAGGTGAAAGTTAAAATTAACCTTAGACCTCTCTTTTCTCAACAGTTAATTGAAATAAATACAGATCTCTCTAGAATTTGTAATGGTGTAATAAATATCAAAATGCACGCTATCACATGCCCTCAGCTCTCCCTGTATGCTCTGAGGTCACACAGTAATGCACCTGCTGCATCTAAAAATGGGGGCATCCTAGAACAAGGTCATTAAAAAGTGTGAGGAGATGAGTGGTTTGCTGCTG
The DNA here is from genome assembly GCF_036850765.1 of Saccopteryx bilineata. Taxonomy (NCBI): domain Eukaryota; kingdom Metazoa; phylum Chordata; class Mammalia; order Chiroptera; family Emballonuridae; genus Saccopteryx; species Saccopteryx bilineata. The sequence goes on along the minus strand of NC_089490.1, from coordinate 264,528,511 downwards.
TTGTTTTTAGAACAAGTTCAATAGGCTATGGTCCTTATCAAACTGTCACTACCAAGTTTCTTGCTAGGATCTGACGTGTGTGGTACATAAACCCGTTCTGTTGACTGTTGTTTCAGTGTGGCCTGCCTGGAAAAGGTTAGATAAATACAGAATATTGCCCAAACATGCTGTTTAATCTTGTTGATAACAGGAAAGAAAATGGAGGTGTGAAGTGAGTTACCACTGAGGGTTGTATCAGTATAAGCAATTTGTATGTACGGGGTGTAGAGAAGTTAAGAGGGGTTACTTTCTTTAACACTGTCATTCACAAAAAAAAAAAAAAAAAAAAGCAGATCTGGTTTCTCTATGGCTTTGACTCTCTTCCACTGACTTCATACAATGTATCAGGCAGCACCACTCTGCTTACTAGAAAGCAGGTTTCCCTGTCCCATGTATATTTTATCTTCTTCTTTTAGCTTTTAACAAAGAGAAGTGAAGCAGGAACCATTCTCTAGAGAAATCCTTTTTAACAAGGATTTGAAGATATTTGAATTCCAAGAGAAATAATAAAACCCTGAATCTTACTAAGATGGGTATAAAAAGTCCCCTGCTTGTAGACAGAATACTCATCTATTCCCCCAAACCCTCCTCACCAAAGCCATATGTCACAGGTGCTACGAGTTTCAGGAATCCCGTGAAAAGCTATTTTTAGTAGTGTAATGGTAAACTGGCTCTTTTAAAACAAATGACAAACAAACACACAGAAAGAAAAGCCCTGATTTGCGGCAGCATTTGCCAATTTCCATGGTGTAAATACTCACCATGGCTAAATTTGTGCTACCAAAAGAAGCCCCAGTATAAAACTGTTATTAAACTTGACCCAAGATCACATTCTTCATGTGTAGTTCCATTCTATGTGATTACTTCACACAATTTGGTCAAGTTCTAAGTTCTGGCAACGTCCACACCCTATGTTATTATGACTAGTTTGTACCTTATGATTCTCTGTAGATGATGTTTTGAAAGCCAGTGGTTTACATTTCTTTTTCCCTCTGCTAGTCTTTTTGCTTCAGTCATATATCTGACTCAAGAAGCAAGTAAATGTCACAGGAAAAAAATAGTAATTATAGCTCCTGGAATTATAATGGACAGACTCATCATTTAATCTTTCACCCTTCCTTCCTTCCTTCCTTCCTTCCTTCCTTCCTTCCTTCCTTCCTTCCTTCCTTCCTTCCTTCCTTCCTTCCTCCCTCCCTCCCTCCCTCCCTCCCTCCCTTCCTCCCTCCCTCCCTTCCTTCCTTCCTTCCTTTTTTTTTGTGACAGAAAGAGACAGAGAGGGGGACAGACAAGCAGGAAGGGAGAGAGATGAGAAACATCAATTCTTTGTGTCAGGCACCTTCATTGATTGCTTTCTCATACATGCCTTGACCTGGTGGCTCCAGCAGAGCAAGTGACCAATTGCTCAAGCCAGCGACCTTGAACTCAAACCAGTGACCTTGGGCTTCAAGCCAGTGACCATGGGGTCATGTCTATGATCCCCTGCTCAAGCCAGCAATGCCACGCTCAAGCTCGTGAGCCTGCACTCAAGCTGGCTGCCTTGGAGTCTCGAACCTGGGTCCTCTGTGTCTCAGGCCAACGCTCTATCCACTGTGCCACTGCCTGGTCAGACTAATTTTTTTTAAAAGTATTTGGGGTAAAGGATGGTGAGTCCTACCTGGAGAGGAAACTGGCTTCTAAATGAAGTGTAGGCAGGTGTCTCTTCCACATCTGCTGGAAATTATTCCTCTTAAGTTTTGGTCATCATATCAATTCATGTTACTTGATCAGCAAAAACATTTTTTGGAGGCTTTCTTCACAGAACTAGTCAAAAGAAGGTGTTCTTGGTCTTTTAGAATATTTTTTTCTCATTCTCATGATGCCAAAAATGACATTGTTCCTAAAGTTGTGGTACTTCTTAATAATCAAAATGATTTTGAGAGCAGGAAACTCTTAATTTCCCATTTATTTTCTTAATAAATCTAGTTGGAGCTTTATTATAATATTCAAACATTTGAATAACAATATATTTTTAATTTAAAAATTCAATTACTATTGACATTCAATATTATATTAGTTTCAAGTGTACAACATAGCAGTTAGACATTTATATAACTTATATCCCCTCGAACAAGTCTAGTGCCCATCGGACAGCATACATAGTTATTACTACGTGTTGGGCAAACAAGTTTGTAATAACTGTTTTTTAGGTTTGCTCGCTTGTATTGGAGCAGCGCCATGTGTGCATAATGTATGGAAGGCTGCAGGAGCTTGCTCTCAGGGTGGCAGATTGCAAATTGCAGATTGCCTTCCTGCTTGGGATGGGTCATTGTTGCTATTGTTTGCTGAAGAAGGGGTATTTCCCCGAGCCTGTTTTTCTGGAGAATGCAGGGAGAGAGAGAGAGACAGAGAGACAGAGAGAGCTGAGAGGCTTGGGATCCCTGAGATTTAGGCCCAGCTATTTTGCTGGTGAATACTGAGATTGGTGGGGGCCTGTGAGTCCAGGTTCTGAGTCTGGAGGGGGTTGGGGCTTTGGGGAGCCCTTAGTGAGAGGGAAGCAGTCTTCCCTGCCTGTTTGCTCATGCACCATTACCAGACTTTAATAAACAGAATGGCCCACCATATTCTGGCTCCACTGTTCCTTTACTGTCTGCCCAAATCCAGTGTGAACCTGCATGGACAGGGCAGTGGCCACTGGCTTTACATCTGGTGTAGTGGCAGAATTTGGATCAGATTGGTATGGAGCCACCGACAGCCTTGAGGAGTGGGGTAGAGGAGTGGTCTTTGCTTCCCAGTGTATGGTTCCCCATGGCACTCCTTTTGGGGACCATGGGCTGGCTGTTTTTTATAGCCCTGCAAGAAGAAACTAAGCAGCAGCAACAGCAGGAGCTGGAATGTTCACAGAATAAAATGCTGCAAATCCGAAAACTGCAAGTATGGCACCTGGAACTGAAAGGTCTCTGGAGAAGGAGGCTGAACAAGTGTGCAAGTTGCAGTTTGCCCAGGAAGTTGAACATTGGCAGCAGCAGTTGTTGTAGGAACAACTGCAGGTTCAGCTTCAGGCCGAGAGCCAGCAGCCGCAGAAGCTGAAGATGGAGCTGTGTCGGCAGAGTGTCTCTGAGTCAGCAGGAGCAGGCCTTTCCAACTCCTTTTCTGAAGATGAGGAGGCTCGGGCTGAAGCTGCCATCTGCACATTTAGAGCTTGGCCAGAGGTCATCCAGAAGTTAAAAACCCAGCAGCAAAGAGTACCCACTGAGCCCCTGGTAGACTTGTTGCAATTGTGGGGCTTAGGGGTGGATGGCATCATGCTCTCTGGAGCAGAGGTGCAGAGGTTGGCCACTGTTGCCATGTGCTCCTCCTAGGGGCAGTGTCTTCAGAGCTGCCATGACTACAGGGATGGGGGGGGAGGCCTGAGGCCCTATGTGAACCTAGTTGACTGTAATGGACCTTTACCTGGGTGATTTTCACAGACAATTGTGGGCTGACTCTTGAACTGCAACCAGAGGTGGGCACTGGCTCCCTTGTTGAATGGACTTGCCGCTTTTGGACAGTATGAGAGACCCTTATGGGGGTGGGGAGCAGCTCTGGTAGAGGCCCTCCTGTGCCAGAAAGCTGCTTTCATCCAGTTGGAGAGATGCACCAAGGACACTTTAAGGTTTTCCTGGACACAGCCCTGGAACATACAGGCCCTCCCACCTACGTGGAGTTGGGTGCTAGTGATGGGCCTCCAGTTTGCACCTTGGGCAGAGTGCTCAGGGAGATATTGTAAAGGGCATCTTTGTAATTGTTGCAATTGTATAACTTGTGCTGTTGCTGTAGTCTGTTTGCTTATGCAATGTACCTCATTCCTTGCACAGGGATAACTGTGGTGTAAATTGTGAAGCAAGCAATCCTAAAGGGGTGGGATGTTGGGCAAACAAGTTTGTAATAAGTGTTTTTTAGGCTTGCTTGCTTGTACTGGAGCAGTGTCATATATGTAGTCTATAAAAGGGTGCAGGTGCTTGCCCTCAGGGTGGCAGATTGCAAATTGCAGATTGCCTTCTTGCTTGAGAGGGGATATTGTTTGCTATTGTTTGCTGAAGAAGGGGTATTTCCCCCAGCCTGTTTTTCTGAAGAGTTCAGGGGGAGGGAGGGACAGAGAGAGAGACAGAGAGACAGAGAGAGAGAGAGAGCTAGGGGCTTGGGAGCCCTGAAATGTATGCCCAGCTATTTTGCTGGGGAATGCTGGTGGGGGCCTGTGAATCTGGAGGGGGTTGGGGCTTTAGGGAGCCCTGAGTGAAAGGGAAGACCCTGCCTGTCTGCTCATCCACCATTATGAGATTTTAATTAACAGAATGGCCCACCATTTCCTGGCTCCACTGTTCCTTTACCATCTGCCTGAATCCAATATGAACCTGCATGGCCAGGGCGGTGGCCACCGGCTTTACACTATGGTATTGATTGTTGTACTTTACACCCCTGTGACTATTTTGTAACTGCCAATTTGTACTTATCAATCCCTCCACCTTTTTCACCCAGCACCCCCACCTGGAAACCATCAGTTTGTTGTCTGTATCTAATAAAAACAATATATTTGAAATGAAGGGTATCATGTATAGAAAACAAATGACAACTTCAAAATAGTATCTATTCCATGGTTAGTTCTCAAAAGTTATGAGGAAACTTACAATTTGTGTGTTTGTGTGATATGTATAAATCATTATTTAATTTGTAATTTTTGAGGAAATACTTTGTTTAGGGTAAGAAGAATGTGATAATTTTATCTGTGTTCTAAAGTTATTCTATGTTGTTGGTGTAGATGAGTAATTGATTAAGAATGGATACTATCTTCCCAAGCAACAAAAGAATTCTACAAATGATATTTTAATTTAAAGTTAGACATGATATTTTGTGAGGCCTAGGTCCATTTCAGAGTGGACTTAAACAACATCCATGGTGCGGATGCCATGTCTCATCAAAGGCACACCTCCTATCCCTGCCCCCGCCAGACCTGCTTCATCAGCACTTCCCCATCTCTTTTACTAGCAATGCCATTTTCCAGTGGCTCTGGCCAAATGCTTTGGATTCCTGTCTTTATCTCACACCCCACATCCAGTCTGTTATGATATTCTGTTGGCTCTACTTTCAAAATACATCTAGAATTTCACCATTTTTTACCACATCCCACTGCTATCACCCTGGTCAAAGGGCCCATCCACTTTCCTGTGCACTACTATGTATAACAGCATCATAACTAGTCTCCCTGCTTTCTCCCTTGTTTCCCTATCAGTTATTACTAACTTAACAGCCAAGCAAAACCTTTTAAAACATAAGTCACATCGTTATACATCTCTGCTCAAAACACTTCCAATGTCTCCCATTTCATTCAGAGTAAAAGACCACATCCGTATAATGCTCTAAAAAGCCTCTCTCTAGGCCCTGGCCGGTTGGCTCAGCGGTAGAGCGTCGGCCTAGCGTGCGGAGGACCCGGGTTCGATTCCGGCCAGGGCACACAGGAGAAGCGCCCATTTGCTTCTCCACCCCTCCGCCGCGCTTTCCTCTCTGTCTCTCTCCTCCCCTCCCGCAGCCGAGGCTCCATTGGAGCAAAGATGGCCCGGGCGCTGGGGATGGCTCTGTGGCCTCTGCCTCAGGCGCTAGAGTGGCTCTGGTCGCAACATGGCGACGCCCAGGATGGGCAGAGCATCGCCCCTGGTGGGCAGAGCGTCGCCCCTGGTGGGCGTGCCGGGTGGATCCCGGTCGGGCGCATGCGGGAGTCTGTCTGACTGTCTCTCCCTGTTTCCAGCTTCAGAAAAATGAAAAAAAAAAAAAGCCTCTCTCTAAATAACTGCCACTCCCTAACCCCAACCTCTGACCTACTCTCTTACTACCCTCCCCATTGCTTACTCTGTCCGTCCTGTACTTCATCAGATGAGCTTGGTATGGTCCACCCCAGGTGTTCTGCACTGGCCTGCACCTCCTCACAGAGCACTCTCCCCTCAGCTGTCCAAATGGCTGGCTCCCTCAGCTCAATGATGCCTACAATAACCACTCTCCTTTATAACTGCAACCCATTAGTCTCAGCATGCTTGACCCCTCTCAACCTCTCACTCCAGTTATAGTCAACAACGCTATAAATGCCTAGGCACTTTGCCTTATTAACTCACTTAACTCTTCCAAACAACCTTATGCAATAGGGGCTCTTATCATCATTTTACAGATGAGAAAGCAGCCTTCTAGAGGTTAATTACTTTTTTATTATTTACCATCCATCTCCTACCTTAGTGTGCCCTCCATGAAGGTAAAGATTTTTGCTAGTTTTATTATTGTTCCAGGGCCTAGAACTATGCTTAGCAATTACTAGACACTGAGTAAATATTTGTTGAATAAATAAACCAGTACCTTTAAAAATGATATACAATATATGGTTATTGCATATTTTATATTTTAATATCACCATCATTTCATAAAGTTGGGAAGGAAGGATACAACCTCATATCTGGAACTGCTCTACCATTTGAATAAATTTAGCATTAGAAAAACCTTACTATCAACCCATGATTGACTTCAGAGTAATGGCAGTGTGAGAGACACACTTGATCCTTCCCTTGAAATTTCAACAAATTGAACAGCTATAACTCAGTGAAGGAATCCCCACAGGGCTCACAGTCTTGCTTGAAAGATCCGCACACCCAATCAATGAAAGGTGGAAGGGTAAAAAAACATGGCAGGGTTTGGCTCAGTGGTAGAGCGTCAGCCTGGCAGGCAGGAGTCCCGGGTTCAATTCCCGGCCAGGGCACACAGGAAAAGTGCCCATCTGCTTCTCCACCCCTCCCCCTCTCCTTCCTCTCTGTCTCTCTCTTCCCCTCCCGCAGCCAAGGCTCCACTGGAGCAAAGTTTGCCCGAGTGCTGAGGATGGCTCTATGGCCTCTGCCTCGGGTGCTAGAATGGCTCTGATTGCGGCAGAGCGACGCCCCAAGATGGGCAGAGCATCACCCCCTGGTGGGCATGCCGGGTGGATCCCGGTCGGGCGCATGCGGGAGTCTGACTGCCTCCCCATTTCCAGGTTCGGAAAAATACAAACAAACAAACAAACAAAAAACATGGCAGAAGATGCACGTTCTACCCAGGAGAGGAGAGAGGCTCAGACTGGTGCAGCTTTCATCTGCTGGGGCTCAGAGAGGGGAGAAACACAGAGTGACTGGGTCTTCACTTGCTGCAAAGAGCGGAGAGATGGTGGTGGGGAGGAGGGACTTAGTGTGATACTGAACCAAAGCAGCAGAGCAAGAGGTCACCACCAGTGTTCCATGGTCAAACTATAGCCTGCACTCGGACAGAAACGCAAAAATACAGTGCCAGCCTTACAGCCTCCCCAATACGACCTCCGTCCCCTCACAAGTACAGAGAGTGGTAGAGACATATGCCACAGCTGAAGAACAGGTGTTCTGTGTCTGGTCCCCTGCTCTTTTCGGACACAGGAAGGAGCACCTAAAAGCCTGAGATGCCATTGCTAAAGCCACAAAGCATTCACAAGTTCTACCCATCATTACAAATGCAGCCCCACCTCCACATTTGCAACAGCAGCTTCTAAGCAGAGTTCAGCCTGGGGTTTTAGGGATAAAACTTGTAATACAGCACCACCTCTGGGAAAATGATAGAAAAACTGCTCAGAAATATTTTCTACTAATTTTTAAGAACTTTTTTAGTTCTTTTTGTGGTTGCTGTATCACTAAATTAAATTATAGAGTTCATTTTTTGAAGTTCTGAAAATACAAAACAACATGTGAAGAAACACCAATAGGCAACCTAATGAGTTCAGAAAACAAAACTCATACCTCAGCAAGGAGATTGAAACTTTAAAAACAGATGAAAAACTCAATACATGAATTGAAAATGAGCTAGCAAGTTTATCTAACAGAACAGGTCAGATAGAAGAGAGAATCAGTGACATCGAAGAGACGGGCTACTAGAGATGATACAGAGGGGAGATAAGAGACACTCAAGAATTTTTTTTAAATGAGAGAGCTCTACAAGAATTGTCTGACTTCATAAGAAAGAGCAACATAAGAATAATGGGTATATCAGAAGAAGAAGAGAGGGAGAAGGGAATGGAGAGCCTATTCAAATAAATAATTGAAGAGAACTTCACAAACCTATGGGAAGAGTTAGATCCTCAAATCCAAGAATCAAACAAGATGCCCATTTACCTCAACCCAAAGAGGTCTTCTTCAAGGCAAGGCATACTATAATAAAAATTTCAAAAATCAATGACAAAGAAAAAATCCTCAAGGCAGCTAGGGAAAAGAAGAACTTAACATATAAAGGAAGGCCTATCACATTATCACTAGACTTCTCAGCAGAAACTTTACAACCCAGGAGAGAGTGGACCCAAACATTCAAAGTACTGAAAGAGAAGAATTACCAGGCAAGAATATTATATCCATCAATGTTTGCCTTTAAATATGAAGGGGAAATAAAAACTTCTAGAAGTACAGAAGCTGAGGAAATTTATCATCGCTGCAGGAAATACTCAAGGGGGTAATTCTAATGGACACAAAGAACAAAACTACAAGTAAAAGCTCCAACAAGGTTACAATATAAACAAGGATAATCTATGACAACAAAAACATAAAAGAGGATAAAGGTCTGAAGTGGCAAAGAAGAATGAATTGCAGAAGTACTCTTTAGACAAAGGACTCTGGTATATATGAAATGCTTTTTCTCAACAACTTAATGGTAACCACCCATGAAAAACCAAAACTGAATTACATAGCTTAAAAAAAGAATTAGAGGAAGGAAGCATGGAATACCACCAAACAAAAACAACTGATAGAAACACAAAAGGACCAAATGAGACACAGAACTACCAGAAAACAAAACATTACTATGGCTATAGAAAATTCTCATATGTCAAAAATTACCCTAAATGTAAGTGGACTGAACTCACCAATAGAGAGGCACAGAGTAACAGACTGGATGTAAAAGCACAACTTAACCATATACTTCCTTCAGGAGACACATCTAAGCCACAGGGACAAAAGTAGACTCAAAGTGAAAGGTTAGACAACAATTCTCCAAGCAAATAATAACCAAAGAAAAGCAGGTGTTGCCATACTTATATCTGACAATACAGACTTCAAATGGCAAAGGTTACAAGAGACAAAGATGGACATACCAAAATGATAAAGGGAACACGTCCCTGACCATTGATGGCGCAGTGGATAAATCATCAACCTATTCAATATAATGTTGAGGTTGCCATTTTGAAGCCCTGGGCTTGACTGGTCAAGGCACATATGGGAGTTGGTACTTCCTGCTCCTCTCCCCCTTCTCTCTCTTTCTCCATTTCTCCCCCCCCCCAAGAATGAATAAATCTTAAAAATAAATAAATAAAGGGGACACTATATCAAGAAGATAGAACACTTTTTAATATATATGTACTGAATCAGGGAGCTCCAAATTATATATAGCATCTACTAACAGATCTAAAAATAGAAACATAAAAATATAATCACAGTTGGAGAACTCAACACATCATTGACAGCATTAGAAAGATCATCAAAAGAGAAAATCAATAAGGAAATATCAGCCTTAAATGACACATTATTTACAGAATATTTGATTTGAGAACATCAGATTATATTTTCTTTTCTAGTATTCATGGAACATTCTCAAAAATAGATCACATGTTGGGCCCTAAAACCAACCTCACAAACTTAACAAGATTGAAATTATACCATGTGTATTCTCTGACCATAGGCTTTGAAATTAGAATTCAACTGTAAAAGAGGAAGTAAAGAAACTCACAAAAATGTGGAAATTAAACAACATACTTCTAAAAATGACTGGATCAAAGAGGAAATAAAAGCAGATATCAAAAGATATATACAGGTCAGAGTAATGGCGGAGTAGGAAGCGATACCGATAAATCTCCCCCAAAACTCAACAAGATCTTCAACCAGAAACAGAAAAACCTATACTTGGAGCTTCCAGATTCTTCGCAATACACCCAAAGGTATGATTGAGTGAAAAATTGGCTAAATATATAACCAAACCCCGAAGGAAATAGGGAGTAAGAAATGCTCCGCCTTCCTCACTAACCTAAACAGGGCGGCTTTTTCTGGTAACTGTGAATATAGAAACTGAGGCGGGCAAAGGGGGTGAATAGATCCAGGCCGCCGCAGCAAAAACGGCCGAACCAGGCTGTGGCTCAGAGATCCAAGCCGAGGAAAATCTGATCCTGTGGCAACCCGGGCAATACAAGCTAACATTCGCGCCAAACCCAAACAAAGAAAGACAAGCGGAGCGGCCATTTTACCCGGTCTCCTGGTCGGTGCGCAGTTAGTGGAAGAGAGATTTCTTCCTAAGCCGCGGAAGTGGGTGCCCGTGTTGCCCCACGGAGAGGCAGGGTCAGAGGCCTTTCTGTGGGCTGAGGGCAGAGTCTCTGGGCAGCCCCAGCGCCCTGGGAAAGCCACACACGGGAGGGAGTGAGAACTTATCCCAAGGGTGGAGATTTTCCGTGCTGGAGGCTGTTTCACTCAGAGGGAACCGCGGCCGGCCTCATATCCTGGTTTGCGCGCGCAGATAAGGAGTGAGCGATTCCTCCGAGTGCCTCGGCAGTGCGCGCCCGTGTTATCGCACAGAGGGGCAGAGTCAGGGGCCTTTGTGTGGGCCAAAGCGGAATCTCGGGCCGCCCCAGCGCCTTGCAAAAGCCGCACACGGGGACGGAGCGAGACTCAATTCCAACGCTGCAACTTTTCCCTGCGGTTGGGGGTTTCACTCAGAGCGTGAGACTGCTGGCCGGATATCCTGGTTGCAGACAGTGAGTGAGAGTTTCCTCCAAGCGCCCCGGAAGTGGGCGCCCGCTTGTGTTACCGGATAGAGTGGCAGAGCCAGAGGTCTTCGAGTGGGCGGAAAGCCCGCCTGATTATGCTAGCAGCTCTGACTGACTGAGCCTTACCCAGAGCCCTGTGCTGAGTGGAAATAGAGTGGGGAGTTGCCAGCAATTTGAGCCTCTTACTAGGCAGAGGCAGCAGCAACCCCATACCTGGACTATCAGGCTACTAATTGAGGAAGGAAAGACTAGGAGAAAGGCTCCAGGAACACGGACTCTCTCACTGTCGGAGCCTATAGATGCTAATGAGCCTCGACTCCCAACGAGAATAAAGCACAATACATGACATTGCCATAGAGACTTATCAACTGCAAACCTCTACCTGAGCGTGCCAAAGGGGCAGAACCCGGGGTACAGAGTCACCGACCAGGAAGAGGGAGAGAAAAGAAAAAGCAAGAAGATAACCTCTCAAAATCAAGAATAATCTGCAGACTTTATAACCTATCCCATTTTATTATATTTGTTCGTTTGTTTCTCTTATCTTCATTCTTGAGACTTTTTTTTCCTCCTCCAATTTGGCCGATTAACTCTCTACCGGTCTTACTCTCTCCTCTCCTTGAACTTCACTACCCATAAGTGTTACATCTCCCATTATCATTTCTCTTCTCTTCCTTTCTCTCTATGAGGGTTGCACTCCAAACCCCTTAACTCTCTCTCTCTCTCTCTCCTTTCTTTTTTCTTCTTTTAGTGGTTCCCTCTTTTTTTCTCTCTCTCTCTTTCTTTTCTCCCTCTATATTAGTTTCTTCCTTTCTCCTTTACATCTCCTCTCATTCAAACCTCAATAACAAACAAATTATCTTATCTGGGACTCAAACCTATGTTTGTGGCATTTTGGGGGGTTTTTACTTCACCTTTTTAACTCACTAGCAGTGCTCCCATCCCTGGCTCTCCATATTATCTAGTTCTTGTTCCACTAAATACAATAGTAAGTTTTTAATTTGTCCCCCCATTTTTCCATTTTCCTCTTATTCCTCTCATCATAACTCTTAGAAAACCAACACCTAAAAGCAAATCATTTTATTCTTGACCCAAATTTTTTCCTTATTTGCTTTTTGTGGTTAAAAACGCCCTTTTTTTTTTTCTTTTTTCTTTTTTTTTTTTTCCTTTTTTTTTTTTTTTTTTTTTTCTTTCTCTCTTTTTTGCCCCTTTATTACTTTTCCCCAATTCAGGCCCTCCATCACAGGCATTGTTTGTTATAACTCACAGTCCACCACAAGATTTTCTCAAGAAAGAGGGGAGAGGAGAGGAGAGGAAAAAAAGAGGGGGGGAATAATTTCCTTTTTTAAAAAATTTTTATTTTATTTTATTTTTCTTTATTTCATTATTAATTTTTTTTAAAAAAAACAACTCTTTTCGATTTGTTATTTTTTTATTTTTTTTAACTTTTTATTCTTTATTAAATCTCATTAATACTATCAACAAAACCACCCTCAGATGCCATTAAGGAAGAGAAAATCGAATATCATGGATACAAAAGAAAGAGAGGTAACACAGCTAGATGAGGAAAAATCTATGGAGAAAAAATTTAATATATTGGAAACCTTGGAGCTAAATGACAGAGAATTCAAGATAGAAATCCTAAAAATCCTCCGAGATATACAAGAAAACACAGAAAGGCAATATAGGGAGCTCAGAAAACAACTCCATGAACACAAAGAATATATGTCCAAGGAAATTGAAACTATAAAAACAAATCAAACAGAGATGAAAAACTCAATTCATGAGCTGAAAAACGAAGTAACAAGCTTAGCTAATAGAACAGGTCAGATAGAAGAGAGGATTAGTGAAATAGAAGACAAGCAACTTCAGGCACAACAGAGAGAAGAAGAAAGAGACTCAAAAATTAAAAAAAATGAGATAGCCCTACAAGAATTATCTGACTCCATCAAAAAGAATAACATAAGAATAATAGGTATATCAGAGGGAGAAGAGAGAGAAAATGGAATGGAGAACATACTTAAACAAATAATTGATGAGAACTTCCCAAGCCTGTCGAAAGAACTAAAGCCTCAAGTTCAAGAAGCAAACAGAACTCCAAGTTTTCTTAACCCCAACAAACCTACTCCAAGGCATATCATAATGAAATTGACACAAACCAACAGCAAAGAAAAAATTCTCAAGGCAGCCAGGGAAAAGAAGAATACAACATATAAAGGAAGGCCCATTAGATTATCATCAGATTTCTCAGCAGAAACTCTACAAGCTAGAAGAGAGTGGACCCCAATATTTAAAGTCCTGAAAGAGAGGAACTTTCAGCCACGAATACTATACCCATCAAAGCTATCCTTCAAATACGAAGGAGAAATAAAAACATTCACAGATACAGAAAAGATGAGGGAATTTATCATCAGAAAACCCCCACTCCAGGAATTACTAAAGGGGGTTCTCCAATCAGATACAAAGAAAAAAAAAAACAGAGCCACAAGTAAAAGCTCCAAGAAGAACACAATAAAACCAAATTTAAACTGTGACAACAACAAAAAGAAAGAGGGGGAGAAGACGGAGATTAACAGTAGCAAAGGACGATGGAGTGCAAAAGTACTCACAAAATAGTTCACTACAATGAACAGGGTAGGGACCCTTTTCATTACTCAAAGGTAACCACCATTGAAAAAACCACCACAGAAGCACATGAGATAAAAAAGATAGCAACAGAGGAAAGATGTATGGAATACAACCAAATAAAAACAAAAGATAGAAAAACGAAAGAGAAGGATCAAACAAGACACAAAACTAACAGAAAGCAAGATATAAAATGGCAATAGGGAACTCACAAGTATCAATAATTACACTAAATGTAAATGGATTAAACTCACCAATAAAAAGGCACAGAGTAGCAGAATGGATTAAAAAAGAAAATCCAACTGTATGCTGCCTACAGGAAACTCATCTAAGTAACAAGGATAAAAACAAATTCAAAGTGAAAGGCTGGAAAACAATACTCCAAGCAAATAACATCCAAAAAAAAGCAGGTGTAGCAATACTCATATCGGATAATGCTGACTACAAGACAGGAAAAGTACTTAGAGACAAAAATGGCCATTTCATAATGGCTAAGGGGACTCTGAATCAAGAAGACATAACAATTCTTAATATATATGCACCAAACCAAGGAGCACCAAAATATATAAGACAGCTACTTATTGATCTTAAAACAAAAACTGACAAAAATACAATCATACTTGGAGACCTCAATACACCGCTGACGGCTCTAGATTGGTCATCCAAACAGAGAATCAACAAAGACATAGTGGCCTTAAACAAAACACTAGAGCACCTGGATATGATAGACATCTACAGGACATTTCATCCCAAAGTGACTGAGTATACATTTTTCTCCAGTGTACATGGATCATTCTCAAGAATTGACCATATGTTGGGCCACAAAAACAATATCAGCAAATTCAGAAAAATTGAAGTTGTACCAAGCATATTTTCTGATCATAAAGCCTTGAAACTAGAATTCAACTGCAAAAAAGAGGAAAAAAATCCCACAAAAATGTGGAAACTAAACAACATACTTTTAAAAAATGAATGGGTCAAAGAAGAAATAAGTGCAGAGATCAAAAGATATATACAGACTAATGAAAATGACAATACGACATATCAGAATCTATGGGATGCAGCAAAAGCAGTGATAAGAGGGAAGTTCATATCGCTTCAGGCATATATGAACAAACAAGAGAGAGCCCAAGTGAACCACTTAACTTCCCACCTTAAGGAACTAGAAAAAGAAGAACAAAGACAACCCAAAACCAGCCGAAGAAAGGAGATAATAAAAATCAGAGCAGAAATAAATGAATTAGAGAACAGAAAAACTATAGAAAAAATTAATAGAACAAGGAGCTGGTTCTTTGAAAAGATCAACAAAATTGACAAACCCTTGGCAAGACTTACCAAGGAAAAAAGAGAAAGAACTCATATAAACAAAATCCAAAATGAAAGAGGAGAAATCACCACGGACACCATAGATATACAAAGAATTATTGTAGAATACTATGAAAAACTTTATGCCACTAAATTCAACAACCTAGAAGAAATGGATAAATTCCTAGAAAAATACAACCTTCCTAGACTGAGTCAAGAAGAAGCAGAAAGCCTAAACAGACCTATCAGTAGAGAAGAAATAGAAAAAACCATTAAAAACCTCCCCAAAAATAAAAGTCCAGGCCCTGACGGCTATACCAGCGAATTTTATCAAACATTCAAAGAAGACTTGGTTCCTATTCTACTCAAAGTCTTCCAAAAAATTGAAGAAGAAGCAATACTTCCAAACACATTTTATGAGGCCAACATAACCCTCATACCAAAACCAGGCAAGGATGGCACAAAAAAAGAAAACTACAGACCAATATCTCTAATGAATACAGATGCTAAAATACTAAACAAAATACTAGCAAATCGAATACAACAACATATTAAAAAAATAATACATCATGATCAAGTAGGATTCATCCCAGAATCTCAAGGATGGTTCAACATACGTAAAACGGTTAATGTAATACACCATATCAACAAAACAAAGAACAAAAACCACATGATCTTATCAATAGATGCAGAAAAGGCTTTTGATAAAATACAACACAATTTTATGTTTAAGACTCTCAACAAAATGGGTATAGAAGGAAAATATCTCAACATGATAAAGGCCATATATGATAAACCATCAGCTAACATCATATTAAATGGCACTAAACTGAAGGCTTTCCCCCTTAAATCAGGAACAAGACAGGGTTGTCCACTCTCTCCACTCTTATTTAATGTGGTACTAGAGGTTCTCGCCACAGCAATCAGACAAGACAAAGAAATAAAAGGCATCCATATCGGAAAAGAAGAAGTAAAGGTATCACTTTTTGCAGATGATATGATCCTATACATCGAAAACCCCAAAGAATCCACAAAAAGACTACTAGAAACAATAAGCCAATACAGTAAGGTCGCAGGATACAAAATTAACATACAGAAGTCAATAGCCTTTCTATATGCCAACAATGAAACAACTGAGAAGGAACTCAAAAGAATAATCCCCTTCACGATTGCAACAAAAAAAATAAAATACTTAGGAATAAACATAACAAAGAATGTAAAGGACTTATATAATGAAAACTATAAACCATTGTTAAGGGAAATCGAAAAAGATATAATGAGATGGAAGAATATACCTTGTTCTTGGCTAGGAAGAATAAATATAATCAAGATGGCTATATTACCCAAAGCAATATACAAATTTAATGCAATTCCCATCAAAATTCCAATGACATTTTTTAAAGAAATAGAGCAAAAAATCATCAGATTTATATGGAAGTATAAAAAACCCCGAATAGCCAAAGCAATCCTAAAGAAAAAGAATGAAGCTGGGGGCATAACAATACCTGACTTCAAACTCTATTATAGGGCCACGACAATCAAAACAGCATGGTATTGGCAGAAAAATAGACACTCAGACCAATGGAACAGAATAGAAAGTCCAGAAATAAAACCACATATATATAGTCAAATAATTTTTGATAAAGGGGCCAACAACACACAATGGAGAAAAGAAAGCCTCTTCAATAAATGGTGCTGGGAAAACTGGAAAGCCACATGCAAAAGAATGAAACTGGACTACAGTCTCTCCCCCTGTACAAAAATTAACTCAAAATGGATCAAAGATCTAAACATAAGACCTGAAACAATTAAGTACATAGAAGAAGACATAGGTACTCAACTCATGGACCTGGGTTTTAAAGAGCATTTTATGAATTTGACTCCAATGGCAAGAGAAGTGAAGGCAAAAATTAATGAATGGGACTACATCAGACTAAGAAGTTTTTGCTCAGCAAGGGAAACTGATAACAAAATAAACAGAAAGCCAACTAAATGGGAAATGATATTTTCAAACAACAGCTCAGATAAGGGCCTAATATCCAAAATATACAAAGAACTCATAAAACTCAACAACAAACAAACAAACAATCCAATAAAAAAATGGGAAGAGGATATGAATAGACACTTCTCCCAGGAAGAAATACAAATGGCCAACAGATATATGAAAAGATGCTCATCTTCTTTAGCTATTAGAGAAATGCAAATCAAAACGGCCATGAGATACCACCTCACACCTGTTCGATTAGCTGTTATTAGCAAGTCAGGTAATAGCAAATGTTGGAGAGGCTGTGGAGAAAAAGGAACCCTCATACACTGTTGGTGGGAATGTAAAGTAGTACAACCATTATGGAAGAAAGTATGGTGGTTCCTCAAAAAACTGAAAATAGAACTACCTTATGACCCAGCAATCCCTCTACTGGGTATATATCCCCAAAACTCAGAAACATTGATACGTAAAGACACATGCAGCCCCATGTTTATTGCAGCATTGTTCACAGTGGCCAGGACATGGAAACAACCAAAAAGCCCATCAATAGATGACTGGATAAAGAAGATGTGGCACATATACACTATGGAATACTACTCAGCCATAAGAAATGATGACATCGGAACATTTACAGCAAAATGGTGGGATCTTGATAACATGATACGAAGCGAAATAAGTAAATCAGAAAAAAACAGGAACTGTATTATTCCATACGTAGGTGGGACATAATAGTGAAACTAAGAGACATTGATAAGAGTGTGGTGGTTACGGGGGGGAGGGGGGAATGGGAGAGGGATAGGGGGTGGGAGGGGCACAAAGAAAACAAGATAGAAGGTGACAGAGGACAATCTGACTTTGGGTGGTGGGTATGCAACATAATTGAACGACAAGATAACCTGGACTTGTTATCTTCGAATATACGTATCCTGATTTATTGATGTCACCCCATTAAAAAAATAAAATTATAAAAAAAAAAAAAAAAAAAAAAAAAGATATATACAGACAAATGAAAATGACAACACGACATATCAAAACTTTTGGGATGCAGCAAAAGCAGTAATAAGAGGGAAGTGTATATCATTACAGGCTTATATTAAGAAACAAGAGAGATCCTAAGTAAACAACTGAATACCACATCTAAAAGAAATAGAAAAAGAAGACCAAAGGCAACCCAAAGTAGAGAAGAAAGAAAGTAGTAAAATTAGAACAGAACTAAATGAAATAAAGAACAAAAACTATAGAAATAATTTAATACAACAAAGAGCTGGCTCTTTGAAAAGATCAATGAAAGTGAAAAACCCCTGGCTAGATTCACTAAGAAAAAAAAAAGGAAGGACTCATATAAACAAAATCCAAAATTAGGAATTCCAAGGTGGCAATGGAGTAGGCGGACATTACAACTGCCACCTCCCAGGCCCAAATTGGATTACAACTTAATTGAAGAGCAATCATCTTGAAAAACAAACTTTGGACTAAAGGAAGTGAAGTCTATAACCAAGGATCACAGAAGCCAGACAGACTGGTAGGAAGGGCGGAGATGCAGAAAGGACTGTCCTGCTTGTCCTAGGAGTGAGGAGTGGCTAAGCATCTGGAGGGACTCTCACTGCAGGGACTGTCACCCTGAAAGGTGTGGGTCCTCAGCCCCAGGGTGGAGCCCCAGCCTAGAGCCCCAGAGCCTAGAAGAGGCATCCAGATAGCATTTGGTGGTGAAAAGAGCTGGGTTTCTGTCTGTGAGAAAGACACTGAGCTCTCAGAGATGCAGGCTCAGTCTTAAAGGGCCCATGCAGAAAATCTCATTCATAGCCACTTACCCAGGGCATCAGTGGAGGGAGAACTGAGAGGACAGGAGTTACATGAGGACAGTGTAATGTTGGAAGCTCAGGGAGAGACACTGTTGGGGACAGCCACCAGAACCTCTGTGCTGAATTATTCTCCAATATTGCAGTCACCGCCTTTCTTGGGCAGAGTATCCCCTCTGTACAGCATCAGCCTGGGGAAAAGCAACTGCTTTACCCTCGGGAGTGTCTCCTACCCCAGTCATAGCTACAGGTTATTCAGAGACTCAGTTTTCCCCCTGCCTCACACTCCTGAGTGTAAGACTAGTGCTTCCACCTTATGGGAAACTCAGTTGAAACTGTATGGAGGGTGGGAAGACCACACTTCTGGGTCTCAGAGGCCACACCCACTGGACTCCTGGGCCACAACCTACTGAGGTCTGTGAAAAAAGTCAGGACAGACTGACACCGGGGGCCAGAGGCCAGAGCCACAGCCACCACCCTTAATGCCTGAATTGCTACAGGCGCTAGACTCTAGCAGAGGTTTATTCAGTGGCCCAGCCCAACAAGCAGCCTGCAGACATAAGCTGCAGGAGGCAGGACTCATGGAAACTTGGCCTTTTAAGTGGAACTTCTCTCAGACCCAGTGTGAATAAAAGCCAGCCTAAGAGTGCAGCTTGGCAATTCCATGTACACCTGAGCCCAGCAGAGGCAGCCAAAAACTCTAGATTGCTTGTAGCTCTAAGAAGGTGGCTGAGGGCCAGGCATGGGCAGTGTCTCCCACTGGTCTATATAGAATTCTAGCCAGGGAGGCCTAGGGCTGGCATATTTAGAGGCCAGCTGCAGAAAACATCAGTTCAGGACCTAACAACCCTTGCTAGAATGGTATCCTAAGAAAAGGCTCCTCACACCTGGCCCAGATGAAGTGAGTTCCACTCTGTGATCAGCACCAGCACAATGGCTCATGTGCACTGGATAGGGTGGAGCCTCACAGTCAGCCAGCATAGGTGCTGTATGATAGCCTGTCCTGCTGGGTTAGATTTCATAGGGGGGAAGAGAGAAAGGCATAGACTTTTAACATGTAGGTCCCTGTGAGTCTACTGTTGGATCTGGTTGAGGGGCCTAGCCACCTTTGGGGGGGGGCACAGTCAGCCCCAGGAGAGTACTCTCTCAGTCTTCTTCCCTGAGACCAGGGTCTCATCAGCTGAAAGAACTTCTGAAGAGGGGATTGTTGGCCACACTCGGTCTGAATCTGCTGCTCACCTTGTTGGGGAAAAATAAAATTTGAATATCTAGCAGTGGCTAAGGGATTAAGCTCTGGAGTAGCGGCCACATTCCCTGTATTGAGCTCCTTACCAAAAGACCCCCTGTAGTACAGGGTCCCACTAACATTGTATTTACAACCTCAGCTGCCCTACCCCCCCAGGCATGCAACCTGTAGAGGGGTAAGTTAGGTGAGGCTAGCATGAGCCCACACTACAGTCTTACTACAGAAGACTCTGTGGGAAGAGCAGGCAGTTGCAAGACAAGGAGGAGCAGCTGAAAAATGGAGACAAATCTTACAGAGCTTGGGGCTTTTTCAGAGCTGCTGTCATCTCTAAGCAGGAGGAGGCTGATCCTTATACAAAGGTTGGCCCCTCCCACAATACCTAAGCACAGAAAACACAGACACAAACAGTGAAAAGTGCGGTAGCTGCAGACAGCCAACAGCAGGTTACAAACAACAGCTGATGCCAACCCATGAAGATCTAGCAGGGGTCGTCAAACTTTTTATAAAAACCGCCCACTTTTGCAGTGCTGGTCAACCTGGTCCCTACCGTGCAACCAAACAGCGCTGCGATTGGCCCATCATGAAAGTTGGAATGCCTACTAGTGGGCGGTAGGGACCAGGTCTACCAGCACTGCAAAAATGGGGGATTTTTATAAGAAGTTTGACGACCCCTGACTAGAGCCAACAAAACTGGTAGTGGGTGGCAGACAGCACCAACCCTAGACTCAGCTACCTACACAAGCAACATGCCCAAAGATGGGGTTTAGGAGGCACCAGACACTGTGGAGAATAAATACACCCAACAGGACAGACATTGCACAGTGTGTAATACACATGATCAATGTTGACCATTAGAGTCAGCCAGCTTGAAGGGATAACCATACCCACGAAAGGACCAATTGCATTTAATACTCACACATACAACAAGAGGGAAAATAGTACTTTCAAGAAGTATTCCTAGAACAACTAAAACAGGTGGCCTAGAGGTCAATACAACCAAGTCCATCTTCTTCATAAAGACACCACAACAAATTTCAAAGTCAGACTGTGCTACTTAATACACTGACAAAAGGGGCACACAGAGAAATGCAATCCAAATAAATAAACAAGAGAAATCCCCAGAAAAAGAACTGAATCAGGTAGAAGTAACCAAAATACAAGATGCAGAGTTTAAAATAATGATATTTAGGATGCTCAAGAATCTTAGAGCAATAATGGATGGACATAATGAGCACCTAAATAAAAAGATAACCATCATCAAAAAGGACACTGAAATCATAAAAAAGAACCAGTCAGAAATAACAAGTACAATAACAGAAATAAAGACTGCACTAGAAGGAATCAACAGCAGTCTGGATGAAGCAGAAGATCAAATCAGTGATTTAGAGGACAAGATAAATAAAAACATAGAAGCTGAGCAGCAAAAAGAAAAGAGGCACAAAGAAGACTGAGGAAACTCTAAGAGAGCTGTGACAACATGAAAAGTAACAACATCTGCATCATGGGGTTCTAAAGGAGAAGAGAATGAACAAGGGATACAGAACCTGTTTGAAGAAGTCAGAGCTGAAAACTTTCCTAAATGGATGAAGAAAAAAGTCACAAAGAATCAATAAGCACAGAGAGTCCCATTAAAGGAAACCCAAGGATCTAAACCAAGACACATCATAATTAAAGTGCCAAAGTTAAGAGACAAAGAAAGAATACTAAAAGATGCAAGAGAAAAATGATTAATAACCTACAGAGGAGCCCCCATAAGGGTGACATCTGACTTCTCAACAGAAACAATTGAGGCCAGAAGGGATTGGCAAAAAATATTCAAAGTGATGCAAAACAAGAACCTACAACAATACTTCTTTATCCAGCAAGGATATCATTTAAAATTGAAAGAGAAATAAAAAGCTTCCCAGACAAAAACAACCCCTACAGGAATTCATTACAACCAAACCAGTACTGCAAGAAATGTTAAGGGGCCTGCTGTAAAAAGAGCAAAGGAATAAAAAAGAAATCGAGAAAAAGAGGATTGTAGATTTGAAGAATAAAATGGCAATAAATACATATCAATAATAACCTTAATGAAAATGGATTAAATGTTCTAATCAAAAGACATAGGGTACCTGCAGCATGGATAAGAAAACAGGACCTGTACATATGCTGTCTACAAGAGACCCACCTCAGAATAAAAGATACACATAGACTGAAAGTGAAGGGATGGAAAAAAGTATTCTGTGCAAATGGAATAAAAAAAGCTGGGGTAACAATACTTATATCTGACAAAATAGACTTTAAAACAGGGGTCCCCAAACTTTTTACACAGGGGGCCAGTTCACTGTCCCTCAGACCGTTTGAAGGGCCAGACTATAAAAAAAAAAACTATGACCAAATCCCTATGAACACTGCACATACCTTATTTTAAAGTAAAAAAACGAAACAGGAACAAATACAATATTTAAAATAAAGAACAAGTAAATTTAAATCAACAAACTGACCAGTATTTCAATGGGAACTATGCTCCTCTCACTGACCACCAATGAAAGAGGTGCCCCTTCCAGAAGTGCAGCAGGGGCTGGATAAGTGGCCTCAGGGGGCCGCATGCGGCCCGCGGGCTGTAGTTTGGGGATCCCTGCTTTAAAACAAAGGCTACAGTAGGGATAAAGAACATCACTACATAATGATAAAGGGAGCAATACAACAGAAGGATATAACCATTGTAAACATTTATGCGCCTAATATAGGAGCACCTAAATATATAAAGCAGATTTTGATGGACATAAATGGCGAGATAAACAGCAATACTATAATAGTAAGAGAATTTAATATTCCATTAAAATCAATGTACAGATCCTCCAGACAGGAAATTAACAAATAAAGAGCAACCTTAAAGGACACACTAGATCAACTAGATTTAATTGATATCTTCAGAACCTTTCACCCAAAAGCAGCAGAATATACATTCTTTTCAAGTGCTCATGGTACATTCTCTAGGGTAGACCACATGTTAAGATACAAAACAAGTCTCAATAAATTTAAGAAAATTGATATCATATCAAGCATCTTCTCTGATCACATGGCATGAAAACTAGAAATCAGCTGCAATAGAAACACTAAAAAACATTCAAACACTTGGAGCCTAAATAACATGTTATTAAATAACAAATGGGTTAACAAGATCAAGGAAGAAATAAAAAATTTCCTTGAAACAAGTGAAAATGAACATACAACAACTCAAAATTTATAGGACACAGCAAAAGCAGTCCTGAGAGGGAAGTTCTTAGCATTACAGACATACTTTAAGAAGCGAGATAAAACTCACATAAACCACTTAACCCTGCATCTAAAAGAACTAGAAAAAGAACAAAAAATAAAGCCCAGAGGAATTAAAAGGAAGGAAATAATAAAGATCAGAGTGAAAATAAATGACATAGACCATTAAAAAAAATACAAAAGATCAATAAGACCAAGAGCTGGGTTTTTTTAAAAGGTATACAAGATTGATGAACCTTTAACCAGACTTATCAAGAAAAATAAGAGAAAGAACCCAAATAAATAAAATTAGAAATGAAAGCAGAGAAGTGACAACTGACACTACAGAAATACAAAGGACTGTAAGAAAATACTATGAAGATCTATATGCCAAAAAATTGGACAAGCTAGGTGAAATGGATAAACTCCTAGAAACATACAATCTTCCAAGACTCAATCTGGAAGAACCAGAAAACCTAAACAGGCCAATTACAACAAATGAAATTGAAATAGTTATCAAAAAAACTCTCAACAAACATAAGTCCTGGACCAGATGGCTTCACAGGCAAATTTTACCAAATATTCAAAGAAGAACTAACAACTATCCTTCTCAAGCTATTTCAAAAAAAGAGAAAATGTCCAAGCTCCTTTTATGAGGCAAGCATTATACTCATTCCAAAACCAGGTACAGACACTACAAAGAAAGAAAACTATAGACCAATATCCCTGATGAACACAGATGCTAAAATTTTCAACAAAATATTAGCAAACCAGATCCAGCAATATATTAAAAAAGTCATACATCATGATCAAGTGCAATTTATTCTGGGGAGGCAAGGCTGGTACAATATTCGCAAATCAATCAATGTGATTCATCACATAAACAAAAGGAAGGGTAAAAATTACATGATTATATCAATACATGCAGAAAAAGCATTTGATAAAATCCATCACCATTTATGATCAAAACTCTCAGTTTCAAAAAAAACTCTCAGCAAAGTGGGAATACAGGGAACATACCTCAACATGATAAAGGCCATCTCTGACAAATCAACAGCCAACATCATACTCGATGGACAAAAATTAAAAGCAATTCCCTTGAGATCAGGAACAAGGCAGGGGTGCCCCCTTTCACCACTCTTATTCAACATAGTTCTGGAAGTCCTAGCCACAACAATCAGACAAGAAGAAGAAATAAAAGCCATCCAAACTGGAAAGAAGAAATAAAACTATCATAATTTGCTGATGACATGACACTGTATATAGAAAACCCTAAAGTCTCAGTCAAAAAACTACTAGACCTGATAAATGAATTCAGCAGGGTGGCAGGATATAAAATTAATATTCAGAAATCAGTGGCATTTTTATACACTAACAATAAACTGTCTGAAACAGAAATTAAGAAAACAGTCCCCTTCATTATTGCAACAACAACAACAAAAAAGTACCTAGGAGTAAGTTTAATCAAGGAGGTAAAAGGCTTGTACGGTACTCAGAAAATTATAAGACATTGAAAAAATAAATCAAGGAAGATACAAACAAGTGAAAGCATATATCGTTTTCATGGATAGGAAGAATAAACATAAAATGTCTATATTACCCAAAGCAATATATAGATTCAATGCAATTCCTATTAAAATACCAATTGCATACTTTAAAGATATAGAACAAATATTCCAAAAATTTATATAAACCCAAAAAAGAACATAAATAGCCTCAGCAATCTTTTTATTTTTTTTATTTTTTATTTTTTTGTGCGGCAGAGACAGGGAGAGTCAGAGAGAGGGACAGACAGGGATAGACAGACAGAAAGGGAGAGAGATGAGATACATCAATTCTTCGTTGAGGTTCCTTAGTTGTTCATTGATTGATTTTTCATATGTGCCTTGATGGGGGGGGGGGGCTACAGCAAACCGAGTGACCTCTTGCTCCAGCCAGCAACCTCACGCTCAAGCTTGTGAGCCTTCCTCAAACCAGATGAGCCCTCGCTCAACCTGGCAATCTCAGGGTCTTGAACCTGGTCCTCCACATTCCAGTCCAATGCTCTATCCACTGTGCCACCGCCTGGTCAGGTTAGCCTCAGCAATCTTGAAAATGAAGAATAAAGTGGGAGGTATCATACTTTCTGATATCGTTATACTACAAGGTCATTGTAATCAAATCACGTTGGTACTGGCATAAGAACAGGTATACAGATCAATGAAACAGAATAGAGAACCCAGAAATAAACCTACGCCTTTATGGTCAATTGATTTTTTGACAAAGGAGGTAAAAGCATACAGTGAAGTAAAGACAGTCTCTTTAAGAAATGGTGTTGGGAGCCCTGGCTGGTTGGCTCAGCGGTAGAGCGTCGGCCTAGCGTGCGGAGGACCCGGGTTCGATTCCCGGCCAGGGCACATAGGAGAAGCGCCCATTTGCTTCTCCACCCCTCCGCCGCGCTTTCCTCTCTGTCTCTCTCTTCCCCTCCCGCAGCCAAGGCTCCATTGGAGCAAAGATGGCCCGGGAGCTGCGGATGGCTCTGTGGCCTCTGCCTCAGGCGCTAGAGTGGCTCTGGTCGCAACATGGCGATGCCCAGGATGGGCAGAGCGTCGCCCATGGTGGGCGTGCTGGGTGGATCCTGGTCGGGCGCATGCGGGAGTCTGTCTGACTGTCTCTCCCCGTTTCCAGCTTCTGAAAAATACAAAAAAAAAAAATGGTGTTGGGAAAACTGGACAGGTACATGCAAAAAAATGAAACTAGACCACCAACTTATACCAGTCACAAAAATAAATTCAAAATAGTTAAAAGACTTAAATGTAAGTTGTGAAACCATAAACATCTTATCTTGGAAGAAAACATAGGCAGCAAACTCTTCAATATCTCTTGTAGTAATATTTTTGCTGATTTATCTCTACAGGCAAGTGAAATAAAGGACAAAATAAATGAATGGAACTATATCAAACTAAAAAGCTTTTGTACAGCAAAAAAATCATGAAAAAAAAAAAAGACAGCCCACATAATGGGAGAACATATTTGCCAATACATCTGATAAGGGATTATCAACCAAAATTTATAAAGAACTTCTAAAACTCAACACCAGGAAGGTAAACAATCCAATTAAAAAATGGGCAAAGGAACTGAATAGACACTTCTCCAAAGAGGACATAGAGATGACCAATAGGCATATGAAAAAATGTTCAACATCATTAATCATCACAGAAATGCAAATTAAAACCACTATGAGCCTGACCAGGTGGTGGCGCAGTGGATAGAGCGTCAGTCTGGGATGCGGAGGACCCAGGTTCAAGACCCTGAGGTTGCCAGTTTGAGCGTGGGCTCATCTGGCTTGAGCAAAAAGCTCGCCAGCTTGGACCCAAGGTTGCTGGCTCGAGCAAGGGGTTACTTGGTCTGCTGAAGGCCCGCGGTCAAGGCACATATGAGAAAGCAATCAATGAACATCTAAGCTGTCGCAACAAAAAACTGCTGATTGATGCTTCTCATCTCTCTCTGTTCCTGTCTGTCTGTCCCTATCTATCCCTCTCTCTGACTCTCTCTCTGTCCCTGTTAAAAAAAAATCTGTAAAAAAACCACTATGAGATATCACCTCACACCTGTCAGAATGGTGCTCATTAACAAATCAACACACAATAAGTGCTGACAAGGATGTGGAGAAAAGAGAACCCTCCTGCATTGCTGGTGGGAATGAAGACTTGTGCAGCCACTGTGGAAAATAGTATGGCGTTTCCTCAAAAAATTAAAAATGGAACTGCCTTTTGACCCAGCTATCTCACCATTAAGAATATATCCTGAGAATACCAAATCACTGATTCAAAAGAAGATATGGATTTCCATGTTTATTGCAGCATTGTTTACAATAGCCAAGATCTGGAAATAGCCCAAGTGTCCATCAGTGGATGAGTGGATTAAAAAGCAGTGGTACATATACACAATGGAGTACTACACTTGTGTGTAAAAGAAAGAAATCTTACCTTTTGCGATGGCATAGATGAACCTGAGAGTATTATGCTAAGTGAAATAGCCAGGCAGAGAAAGAAAAATATCATATCATCTCACTTATATGTGAAATCTAATGAGTAAAGTAAACTGAGGCATGAAATACAGGCAGAGATGTGGTCACAGGGTCCAGAAGGACAGCTGTCAGAGGGAATGGAAATGTGGGGATAGGATCAGAGAAGGTGAAGGGATTAGTGAAATTATATATACATAACACATAGATACAGATAACCGGACAGCAAATCTCAGAGGGAAGGGGGAGGGAGTTAGGGGGACAGGGGTAAGGGCGGGTAATGGGAGGCAAGGGGTTGGGGGTGAGGGTGTTATATAGAGTGGGACACTTGAATCCATGTTAGCACAATAAATTAAAATAAATAAATAAATGAAATGGTAAAGAGATTGAGAAGTACAAATTGATAGTTACAGAATAGTCACAGGGATGTAAAATACAGCATAGGAAATATAGTCAATAAATTTTAATAACTATATATGGTGTCAGATGTGTAATAGGTTTACTGAGGCAATCACTTCGTACATTATATGTATAAATGTCTAATCATGAGATTACATACCTGAAACTAATATAACAGTGTAAGTCAACTGTCATTGAAAAATTATATGTAATCAACTAGAAACAGAAAAATTTATCCTCGGAGCATTCCGGAGTTCCACACACACTGAAGGCGAAAGGGCTGTTATCACTCGAATCTGAGAGACGGGACAGAGCTGAGTGTATGGAGGAAGCTAACTATCGCACGGATGTTCATTCAAGCCGAGGAGGGAGTGCGCCTGTGGTGAGTCACCCATGCTCGGGGAGCAACAGCCTGCATGCTGCGAGCAGCCACCCACGTGCTATGAGAAACCGCGCGCGTGCCCTGCACCGCGAGCATCCCCAGTGGCCCGCGCACTGCGAGCAAGCGTCCCCAGCCAGCGAGCATCCCCAGCCACCGGCGTGCCCAGAGCACCCCATTCGCTCGCATGCCCAGAGCGTCCCACTCGCCCATGCCCCAGAGCACCCCACTTGCCCGCACACCCAGAGTGCCCCATTCTCCAGCGCACCCAGTGCACCCCAGCTGCCAGCAGCAAGGCAAGCGGGAAGGGCGCCAAAGCTATCTTCCCTACTCCGGAGATTCTCTCCGTGGGCGGGGCACCTCACCCAGCTGTTCAAGCTAACAATCAAGCATTGGGGGAGGGGCGCACCGGCAGCTTGAAATCCTTTCTGGAGCACAGCTGCGGATCCAATCACTGAAATTAGCTTAACCCATAGTCTGCGCACCTCCCAACTGACCCACAGGGCTCTAATTGATAAGATCTCTCTCAGTTCAGCGATCCAAGACAAGAGGCGTGATATTTTTTAGTGCCTCTCCCTAAAGGGGTGGGGGCAACTTCTGATTGACAGAGCCTTCATACTCAGGGATATACGCTAACAAGAGGGACTTGGCAGATGTTAAGATCTATACAGCAAGCAGCGACTAGTGCTTCTTCTTCCCAGCCAAAACAGGCTACAAAGTGTGGAAAGCCTGGGTTGAGTGGTCCAACTGAATGCTAGGTGCTGAACAGGCCTAGAGGCTTATTGAAAGTCACCTTGAGGCCCTGGCCGGTTGGCTCAGCGGTAGAGCGTCAGCCTGGCGTGCGGGGGACCCGGGTTCGATTCCTGGCCAGGGCACATAGGAGAAGAGCCCATTTGCTTCTCCACCTCCACCCCTCCTTCCTCTCTGTCTCTCTCTTCCCCTCCCGCAGCCGAGGCTCCATTGGAGCAAAGATGACCAGGGCGCTGGGGATGGCTCCTTGGCCTCTGCCCCAGGCGCTAGAGTGGCTCTGGTTGCGGCAGAGCGATGCCCCCGGAGGGGCAGAGCATCGCCCCCTGGTGGGCAAAGCGTCACCCCTGGTGGGCGTGCCAGATGGATCCCGGTCGGGCGCATGCGGAGTCTGTCTGACTGTCTCTCCCCGTTTCCAGCTTCAGAAAGATACAAAAAAAAAAAAAAAAAAGAAAGTCACCTTGAGAACAATTGGCTCCCAGCCCCGCCTGATTACACTGGAGGCTCTGACTGCCAGATCCTTACCCAGAGCCTTGCGCTGAGTGGGGATAGAGTGGGGATTTCCCAGCTCTTTGAACCTCTACTCCCCAGGCAGGAGTAGTGGCAGCCTCATAGCTGGATCACCAGGTTGTTAATTCAGGAAGGGGAGACTAGAAGAGAGGCTCCGGGAAAGCAAACTCTTTCATTGTTGGACCCTGCAAATGCCAACAAACCTTGACTACCAACAAGACTAAAGCCAATTATATGACATTGCCATAGAATCCCATCAACTTCAAATCCCTACCTAAGCGTGACACAGGGGCAGAGCCTGGTACAGAGTCACCGACCAGGAAGAGGGAGAGAAAAGAAAAAGGAAGAAGTTAACCTCTCAAAATCAAGAAAAATCCACAGACTTGATAACTTGTTCCACTATTTTTTCGTTATTGTTTATTTTATCTTCTTGCCTTTATTATTATTATTTCTATTTCCTCCACCTCGGTCCTTTTATTCTCTGCCCATCTTATGCTTCCCTTTTCTTGAACTACACTACCCATGAGTGTTACATTTTATTTCTTTTCTTCGTCCTTATTCTCCTTTAGGGTTACACTCGAAAACCCTTAACTCTCACTCTCTCCCCTTTTGTTTTTTTCTTTTCCCTTTCTTCTTCCTTTGTTTTCCCCTTTTTCTTATTTCTCCCTTTCTATTCATTTCTTCTTTTCTCCATTTACTTTTCTTCCCATTCAATCTTCATCACAAACAAATTATTTAATTTGAGACTCAAGTTTTTTTTGTTTTTGTTTTTGGGTTTTTTTTTTGTTTATTTTTGTGGCATTTTGGGTGCTTTTTACTTTGCTTTTTAACTCATTAGCATTACTCCCAACCCAAGGTCTCCATTGTATTTAGTCTTTGCTCCACTTAATACAACAGATTTTTACTTATTTTTAAATTTTCTAAATTATTTTTTCTCCTTTTTTCTGTTTCCCTCTTATCCCTCTCATTATATCTCTTAGTCGACCATCACTTACAAGCAAATCATTTTATACTTGTCCAAAGTTTTCTCCTTTTTTTGCATTTTGTAGGGCCCTAGTCCCTTTTTTGCCCCTTGAACTCTTCACCCCAAATCAGGCCCTCCGTTATAGGCAGTTTTTGTTCCATTTAGCAAAATATAATTCATAGGTCATTACGATATTTCCCTAAGGAGGAGGGGAGAGGAGGGGAAGAGAAGAAAGAAAAGAGGGGGAAATAATAAATTATTACTTTTTTTTTTTTTGTGGGGTGTTTTTCTTTTTTCCTTTTTTTTTCTTTTCCCCCCCAATTTTTTTTTTACTTTTTATTCTTTATTAATTCTAATTAGTGCTATCAACAAGACCACCCTCAGATGCCAATAAGAAAAAGAAAATCAAATATTATAAATACAAAAGATAGGTAACACAAATAGATGTGGAAAAATCTATGGAGAAAAAATTTAACATATTGGAAACCTTGGAGCTAAATGACAGAGAATTTAAAATAGATATCCTAAAAATACTCAGAGATATACAAGAAAACACAGAAAGGCAATTTAGGAAGCTCAGAAAACAACTAAACAATCACAAAGAATATATTACCAAGGAAATTGAAACTATAAAAACAAATAAAACAGAAATGAAAAACTCAATTTACGAGCTGAAAAACGAGGTAACAAGCTTAGCTAATAGAACAGCCCAGATAGAAGGTAGGATTAGTGAAATAGAAGACAAGCAACTTGAGGCACAACAGAGAGAAGAAGAAGGAGACTCAAAAATAATAAAAAATGAGAAAACTTTACAGGAGTTGTCTGACTCCATCAAAAAGAATAACATAAGAATAATAGGTATATCAGAGGGAGAAGAGAGAGAAAATGGAATGGAGAATATACTCAAACAAATAATAGACGAGAACTTCCCAAGCCTGTGGAAAGAACTAAAGCCTCAAATTCAAGAAGCAAACAGAACATCGAGTTTTCTTAACCCCAACAAACCTACTCCAAGGCACATAATAATGAAGATGGCACAAACCAATGACAAAGAAAAAATTTTCAAGGCAGCCAGGGAAAAGAAGAGCACAACATATAAAGGAAGACCTATTAGATTATCATCAGATTTCTCAGCAGAAACTCTACAAGCTAGAAGAGAGTGGACCCCAATATTTAAAGCCCTGAAAGAGAGGAACTTTCAGCCAAGAATACTATAACCATCAAAGCTTTCTTTCAAGTACGAAGGAGATATAAAAACATTCACAAATACAGAAAAGATGAGGGAATTTATCATCAGAAAGCCCCCGCTCCAGGAAATACTAAAGGGGGTTTTCCAACCAGATTCAAAGAACAAAAGAAAACAAAGCCACAAGTAACAGCTCCACCAAGAACACAATAAAACCAAATTTATACTGTGACAACAAAAGAAAAGAAAGGGGGAGAGGACGGAGATTAACAGTAGCAAAGGACAATGAAGCACAGAAATACTCATAAGATAGGGTACTACAATGAATATGGTAGGTACCCTTTTCATTACTTAATGGTAACCACCCTTGAAAAAACCTTCACAAAAACACTTGACT
This sequence comes from Saccopteryx bilineata, assembly GCF_036850765.1. NCBI lineage: Eukaryota > Metazoa > Chordata > Mammalia > Chiroptera > Emballonuridae > Saccopteryx > Saccopteryx bilineata. The sequence goes on along the minus strand of NC_089490.1, from coordinate 264,496,899 downwards.
TAAAAAAGGTAGCAACAGAGGAAAGAAGTATGGAATACAAACAAACAAAAACAAATGATAAAAAAACAAAAGAGAAGAATCAAAAAATATACAACACTAACAGGAAGCAATTTATAAAATGGCAATAGGGAACCCACAAGTGTCAATAATTACACTAAAGGTAAATGGATTAAACTTACCAATAAAAAGACACAGAGTAGCAGAATAGATTAAAAAAGAAAATCCAACTGTATGCTGCCTACAAGAAACACATCTAAGCAACAAGGATAAAAACAAATTCAAAGTGAAAGGCTGGAAAACAATAATCCAAGCAAACAACACCCAAAAAGAAGCAGGTGTAGCAATACTCATATCTAATAATGCTGACTACAAGACAAAAAAAGTACTCAGAGACAAAAATGGTCATTTCATAATGATTAAGGGGACACTGAATCAAGAAGACATAACAATTCTTAATATATATGCACCAAGCCAAGGAGCACCAAAATATATAAGACAGCTACTTATTGACCTTAAAACAAAAACTGACAAAAATACAATCATACTTGGAGACCTCAATACACCGCTGACGGCTCTAGATCGGTCATCCAAACAGAGAATCAATAAAGATATATTGGCCTTAAACGAAACACTAGAACACCTGGATATGATAGACATCTACAGGACACTTCATCCCAAAGCAACAGAGTATACATTTTTCTCTAGTGTACATGGAACATTCTCAAGAATTGACCATATGTTGGGCCACAAAGACAATATCAGCAAATTTAGAAAAATTGAAATAATACCAAGCATATTTTCTGATCATAAAGCCTTGAAACTAGAATTCAACTGCAAAAAAGAGGGGGAAAAACCCACAAAAATGTGGAAACTAAACAACATACTTCTAAAAAATGAATGGGTCAAAGAAAAAATAAGTGCAGAGATTAAAAGATATATACAAATGAATATGACAATACGACATATCAGAATCTATGGGATGCAGCAAAAGCAGTGATAAGAGGAAAGTTCATATCACTTCAGGCCTATATGAACAAACAAGAGAGAGCCCAAGTAAACCACTTAACTTCACACCTTAAGGAACTAGAAAAAGAAGAACAAAGACAACCTAAAACCAGCCGACGAAAGGAGATAATAAAAATCAGAGCAGAAATAAACGAAATAGAGAACAGAAAAAATCAATAAAACAAGGAGCTGGTTCTTTGAAAAGATCAACAAAATTGACAAACCCTCACCAAGGAAAAAAGGCACAGGACTCAAATAAATAAAATCCAAAATGAAAGAGGAGAAATCACCACAGACATCATAGATATACAAAGAATCATTGTAGAATACTATGAAAAACTATATGCCACCAAATTCAACAATCTAGAAGAAATGGATAAATTCCTAGAACAATACAACCTTCCTAGACTGAGTCATGAAGAAGCAGAAAGCCTAAACAGACCAATTAGCAGGGAGGAAATAGAAAAAACTATTAAAAACCTCCCCAAAAATAAAAGTCCAGGCCCAGACGGTTATACTAGTGAATTCTATCAAACATTGAAAGAAGACTTGGTTCCTATTCTACTGAAAGTCTTCCAAAAAATTGAAGAAGAAGCAATACTTCCAAACACATTTTATGAGGCCAACATAACCCTCATACCGAAACCTGGCAAGGATGGCACAAAGAAAGAAAACTACAGACCAATATCTCTAATGAATACAGATGTTAAAATACTAAACAAAATACTGGCAAATCGAATACAACAACATATTAAAAAAATAATACATCATGATCAAGTGGGATTCATTTCAGAATCTCAAGGATGGTTCAACATACGTAAAATGGTTAACATAATACACCATATCAACAAAACAAAGAACAAAAACCACATGATCTTATCAATAGATGCACAAAAGGCATTTGATAAAATACACACAATTTTATGTTTAAGATTCTCAACAAAATGGGTATAGAAGGAAAATATCTCAACATGATAAAGGCCATATATGATAAACCATCAGCCAACATCATATTAAATGGCATAAAACTGAGGACTTTCCCCCTTAAATCAGGAACAAGACACGGTTGTCCACTCTCTACACTCTTATTTAACGTGGTGCCAGAAGTTCTGGCCAGAGCAATCAGACAAGACAAAGAAATAAAAGGCATCCATATCAGAAAAGAAGAAGTAAAGCTATCACTTTTTGCTGATGATATGATCCTATACATCGAAAACCCGAAGGACTCCACAAAAAGATTACTAGACACAATAAACCAATACAGTAAGGTCGCAGGATACAAAATTAACATACAAAAGTCCATAGCCTTTCTATATGCCAACAATGAAATATTAGAAAACAAACTCAAAAAAATAATCCCCTTCACGATTGCAACAAAAAAAATAAAATACCTAGGAATAAACATAACAAAGAATGTAAAGGACCTATATAACAAAAACTACAAAGCATTGTTAAGAGAAATAGAAAAAGACACAATGAGATGAAAAAATATTCCTTGTTCTTGGATAGGAAGAATAAATATAATCAAAATGGCCATATTACCCAAAGCAATTTATAAATTTAATGCAATTCCCATGAAAATTTCTATGACATTTTTTAAAGAAATGGAACAAAGAATTATCAGATTTATATGGAAATATAAAAAACCCCGAATAGCCAAAGCAATCCTAAGGAAAAAGAATGAAGCTGGGGGCATTACAATACCTGACTTTAAACTATATTATAGGGCCACGATAATCAAAGCAGCATGGTATTGGCAGAAAAATAGACACTCAGACCAATGGAACAGAATAGAAAACCCAGAAATAAAACCACATATATATGGTCAAATAATCTTTGATAAAGGGGCCAACAACACACAATAGAGAAAAGAAAGCCTCTTCAACAAATGGTGTTGGGAAAACTGGAAAGCCACATGCAAAAGAATGAAACTCGACTACAGCTTGTCCCCATGTACTAAAGTTAATTCAAAATGGATTAAAGACCTAAATATAAGACCTGAAACAATAAAGTACATAGAAGAAGACATAGGTACTAAACTCATGGACCTGGGTTTTAAAGAACATTTTATGAACTTGACTCCAATGGCAAGAGAAGTGAAGGCAAAGATAAATGAATGGGACTACATTGAAATAAAAAGTTATTGCTCAGCAAGAGAAACTGACATCAAAATAAACAGACAGCCAACTAAATGAGAAATGTTATTTTCAAACAACAGCTAAGATAAGGGCCTAATATCCAAAATTTACAAAGAACTCATAAAACTCAACAACAAACAAACAAACAATCCAATAAAAAAATGGGAAGAGGACATGAACAGGCACTTTTCCCAGGAAGAAATACAAATGGCCAACAGATATATGAAAAGATGCTCATCTTCATTAGTTATTAGAGAAATGCAAATCAAAACTACAATGAGATACCACCTCACCCCTGTTAGATTAGCTATTATCAACAAGATGAGTAATAGCAAATGTTGGAGAGGCTGTGGAGAAAAGGAAACTCTCATCCACTGTTGGTGGGACTGTAAAGTAGTACAACCATTATGGAGAAAAGTATGGTGGTTCCTCAAAAAACTGAAAATAGAACTACCTTATGACCCAGCAATCCCTCTACTGGGTATATACCCCAAAACCTCAGAAACATTGATATGTAAAGACACATGTAGCCCCATGTTCATTGCAGCACTGTTCACAGTGGCCAAGACATGGAAACAACCAAAAAGCCCTTCAATGGAAGACTGGATAAAGAAGATGTGGCACATATACACTATGGAATACTACTCAGCCATAAGAAATGATGACATCAGATAATTTACAGCGAAATGGTGGGATCTTGATAACATTATACGGAGTGAAATAAGTAAATCAGAAAAAACCAAGAACTACATGATTCCATACATTGGTGGAACATAAAAACGAGACTAAGAGCTAAGAGACATGGACAAGACTGTGGTGGTTACCAGGGGTGGGGGGAGGGAGGATGTGGGAGGGGAGGAGGGAGAGGGTTAGGGGGAGGGGAGGGGCACAAAGAAAACTAGATAGAGGGTGACGAAGGACAATCTGACTCTGGGCGATGGGTATGCAACATAATTTAATGACAAGATAACCTAGACATGTTTTCTTTGAATATATGTACCCTGATTTATTAATGTCACCCCATTAACATTAATAAAAATTTATTTAAAAAAATAAAAATTATATATATATAAAAGAATCAAAGTAAGTCAATTTATAGTCTTGCTCTTAAAAAATAAACTTAAAATGAAAGGAGAGACCTATAGAAATAGCTATCAAAAATCTCTCCAAAAATAAAAGTCCCAGACCAGGTGGCTACACTAGTGAATTCTACCAAACATTCAAAGAAGATTTGGTACCTATCTTTCTCAAAGTCTTCCAAAAAATTGAAGAAGCAATACTCCCTAACACATTTCATGAGACTAACATAACCCTGGTACCAAAACATGGCAAAGTCAATACAAAAAAGGAAAACTACTGACCAATAAGTCTAATAAATACAGATGCAAAAATCCTAAACAAAATTCTAGCAAATTGAGTACAACAACACATTAAAATAAAAACACATCACAATCGAGTGAGACTCATTCCAGGAGCACAGGAGTGGTTCAGCATACACAGACCAATCAACTTAATACACCACATCAACAAACGAAAACAAAAATCATATGATTCTCTCAATAGATGGAGAAAAATCATTCAATAAGATACAATATCCATTGTGTTTAAAACACACAATAAAATAGGTATAGGAGGAAAGTACCTCAACATAATAAAGCCATATAAGATAAACCATCAGCCAATATTATATTAAATGGTGAAAAACTGAACACTTTTCCTCTAACATCAGAAAAAGGGTACTGACTCTGCACTCTTATTCAACAGAGTACTGAGAGTCTTTGCCAGAGCAATCAGGCAAGAGAAAGAAATAAAAGGTATCCATATCGGGAAAGACGTAAAGTTGTTACTTTTTGCAGACGAAATGATCCTGTATATGGAAAAATCCAAAGACCCATCAGAAAACTACCAGACACAATAAATCATTACAGTAAAGTCACAGGATACAAAATCAATATAGGAAAGTCTTCTGCTTTCCTGTACACCAACAATGAAACTTCAGATAAACTGAACAAAAACAATTCCTTTCATACTTGCAACAAAAACAATAAAATGCCTTGAAATAAACGTAACAAAGGATGGGAAGGACCTATCTACTGAAAACTACAAAGTGTTATTAAAAGAAACTAAAAAAGCCTGACCAGGCGGTGGCACAGTGGATAGAGCATCGGACTGGGATGCGGAAGACCCAGGTTCGAGACCCCCGAGGTCGCCAGCTTGAGCGTGGGCTCATCTGGTTTGAGCAAAAATCCTGCCAGCTTGGACCCAAGGTCGCTGGCTCCAGCAGGGGGTTACTCAGTCTGCTGAAGGCCCGCGGTCAAGGCACATATGAGAAAGCAATCAATGAACAACTAAGGTGTTGCAACGCGCAATGAAAAACTAATGATTGATGTTTCTCGTCTCTCTCCATTCCTGTCTGTCTGTCCCTGTCTGTCCCTCTCTCTGACTCACTCTCTGTCTCTGTAAAAAATAAAAAAATAATAAAAAAAAAAGAAACTAAAAAAGACATGATGAAATAAAAAAATATTCCATGTTCACAGATTGAAAGAATCAACATAATTAAAATGGCCGTATTACCCAAAGCAATACACAAATTTAATGCAATCCCCATTAAAATCCAATGTCATTTTTTTTGTGTGTGTGTAACAGAGACAAAGAGAGACAGAGACAGAGAGAGGGACACATAGGAACAGAAAGACAGGAAAAGAGAAAGATGAGAAGCATCAATTTTTCATTTTGGCACCTTAGTTGTTCATTGATTGCTTTCTCATATGTGCCTTGACCAGGGGGCTACAGCAGACCGAGTAACCCCTTGCTCAAGCCAGTGACCTTGGGCTCAAGCTGGTGAGCCTTGCTCAAACCAAATGAGCCCGTGCTCAAGCTGGCAACCTCGAGGTTTCAAACTTAGGTCCTCCACATCCCAGTCCGACGCTCTATCCATTGTGCCACTGCCTGGTCAGGCTCCAATGTCATTTTTTAAAGATTAGAACAAAAAATTACCAGATGTATATGGAACCATAAAAAAAACAAAATAGCCAAAGCACTCCTGAGAAAAAGGAATGGAGCCGGAAGTATCACACTACCTGACTTCAAATTATACTAGAGAGTCACAGTAATTGAAACAGCATGGTGTTGGCAGAAACAGACATACAGACCAATGGAACAGAATCTAGAGCCCAGAAATTAAACTACATAATTATGGACAAATAATCTTTGACAAAAGGACCAAAAACACACAATGGAGAAAAGAAAACCTCTTCAATAAATGGTGCTGGGACAATTGGAAAGCCACATGTGAAAAAATAAAACTTGATTATAGTTTTTCCCCATGCACAAAAATTAATTCAAAGTGAATCAAAGACCTAAGTATAAAATCTGAAACAATAAATCATATAGAAGAAAACATAGGTACCACACTCTTGGACTTTGGCCACGAAGAACATTTTATGAATTTGACCCCAAAGGCAAGAAAAATAAACTCAATATCAAATAAATGGTACCATATCAAACTAAAAAGCTTCTGCACAGCAAAAGAAATCGACAACAAAACAAAAACACAGCCAACAAAATGGGAGTTGATATTCACAAACAACCATTCTGATAAGGGGTTAATATCCAAAATATATAAAGAACTCACAAAGCTCAACAACAAACGAGCAAACAACCCAATTAAAAAATGGGGAGCCCTGGCCGGTTGGCTCAGTGGTAGAGTGTCGGCCTGGCGTGCAGAAGTCCCGGGTTCGATTCCCAGCCAGGGCACACAGGAGAAGCGCCCATCTGCTTCTCCACCCCTCCCCCTCTCCTTCCTCCCTGTCTCTCTCTTCCCCTCCCGCAGCCGAGGCTCCATTGGAGCAAAGATGACCTGGGTGCTGGGGATGGCTCCTTGGCCTCTGCCCCAGGCGCTAGAGTGGCTCTGGTCGCAACAGAGTGACGCCCAGGAGGGGCAGAGCATCATCGCCCCTTGGTGGGCACAGCGTCGCCCCCTGGTGGGCGTGCTGGGTGGATCCTGGTCGGGCGCACATGCGGGAGTCTGTCTGACTGTCTCTCCTCGTTTCCAGCTTCAGAAAAATACAAAAAAAAAAAAAAAGTGGGGAGAGGCCTGACCTGTGGTGGCACAGTGGATAAAGCATCGACCTGGAATGCTGAGGTCACCAGTTCAAAACCCTGGGCTTGCCCTGTCTAGGCACAAATGGGAAGCAACTAAAGTTGATGCTTCCTGTTCTTCCCCCCCCCTCTCTCCCCCTCTCTAAAATGAATAAATAAAAATTTTTAAAAGTTTCAAAAAATAAAAATTAAAAATGGGGAGAGGATCTGAACAGATACTTCTCTCAAAAAGACATAAATGGTCAACAGATATATGAAAAGATGCTAATTTTCACTAGCTATTAGAGAAATGCAAGTCAAAACTACAATGAGATACCACCTCATACCTGTTAGATTAGCTATTATCAACAAGACAGGTAATAACAAGTTTTGAAGATGCTGTGGAGAAAAGGAACCCTCATTCACTGCTGGTGGGAATGTAAAGTGGTACAACCATTATGAAAGAAAGTATGGTGGTTCATCAAAAAATTAATAATAGAACTACCATATGACCCAGCAATCCCTCTACTGAGTATCTACCAAAAACCTCGAAAACATTGGTATGCAAAGACACATGCACTCCCATATTCATCACAACATTGTTTATGGTGGCCAAGACATGGAAACAACCAAAGTGTCCTTCGATACCGGATTGGATAAAGACATGGTACCACATAGGTGGGATACAAAACTGGGACTCATGGACATAGATAAGAGTGCAGTAGTTACCAGGCAGAGGGAGACGTGGGGGTGGGGAAGGGGTTGACAGAAGGGTGTAAAGAAAAACAAATATAAGGTGACAGAAAATGATTTGACTTTGGGTGATAGATATACAACATAATCAACTATTCAAATGATATAGTGATGTTTACCTGAAATCTATGTACACTTGTTGATCAATGTCACCCTGTCAAATTTAATTTTCTAAATTAAAAAAAGAAGAAGAAGCTGTAGTACATATATACAATAGAATACTACTCAGCCATAAGAAATGATGACACATTGCCATTTATGACAACATGGATGGACCTTGAGAACATTATACTAACTGAAATAAGTAAATCGGAAAAAGTTAAGAACTGTATGACTTCACACGATATAAAACTGAGACTCATGACATAGATAAAAGTGAAGTGGTTACCATGGGGAGGGGGTGGTAGCGTGGGAGAAAAGAGGGACAAATACACAGTGATGGAAAATGATTTGACTTTGGATAGTAGGCACACAGCACAGTCATCAGCTTAAAGCTTATAGAGATGTCCACCAAAACCCTATGTACTCTTTGTTGATCAATGTCATCCCATTAAATTTATTTTCAAAATAATAAAAGTTTTAAAAAGAAAAAACCCCACCTTACTGCATTGTCTTTTTCTCATTTTAACATAAGACACTTTGTCACAGTGGGCACAGACCCATAGAGCATTTTGGGGGAAGCTTCCGTCTATTGGAAAACACATTTCTACCTATGTTGCTTTCTTAAGTACCTGCTAATTATAAAAAGCATTATTCTAATTTGTGAGACTAGACAGAACTCAAGATGTATAGAAAGCAAGGCTTCCCAGACTTTAGAGTCACAACTGAGTTACCAGGCAAGTGATAGAATTTGCTTACTGTCTTTCTTTCTCACGTGGGAGTAAGAACAGGTGCCTTACCTAACTAGCTGTCACAGTCAGAAGAAAGAATAGACAATAACCCAAGCTTTTACAAAGCTTACAGTGATAAGAGCTAACATTTAATGGATACTTACTTTATGCCAGACACTCTAAGCACTGTATCTATATTAACTCTTTTAATCCTTATAAACAACTCTATGAGGTAGGTAGGCTCAATCATTATCTCCATTTTTACAAATGAGATGGAGATTTGAAGCTTAGAGAAGTTAAATAAGTTGTCCAGGGCACACAGTATGAAGAGGAGCTGGAATTTAAAGTTAGAGTGGCTTTCAGAGTTTCTGCCTTTATCTCCAAGATTGCCATACCTCTCACTCCATAAGGCAGATTGTTTTAGGATACAACTTACATTTACTTATAGTTTATAATCTAGTGGAGGGGAGGGAGATGATAACAACCCCCCAAAAACATAAAAGACTGATTTCGGTTGTAAAGAATTATATATGTGAGGCCTGACCTGTGGTGGCACAGTGGATAAAGCGTCGACCTGGAAATGCTGAGGTCGCTGGTTCGAAAACCTGGGCTTGCCTGGTCAAGGCACATATGGGAGTTGATGCTTCCAGCTCCTCCCCCTTCTCTCTCTCTCTCTATCTCTCCTCTCTATCCCTCTCTGTCTCTCTCTCTCCTCTCTAAAAATGAATAAATAAAATAAAAATTAAAAAAAAGAATTATATATGTGAAAACTAAATGAATGTAAGAGTGAACCAAAAGATCAATTTAGTGGGATTAATCTAGAACTGCTTCGTGGCAAAGGGAATTTTGACCATAATTTGGAAGGAAGGGAGAACATGACATTGAGGAGACAGGTCATGTTCCAGGTGCAGAGAACGTTGTGCAGACAAGCTATTAAGACAAATGTAGGAGACAGCAACGTGTCTACACGATGCCAAAACATCTGGTCAATTCAGTTTTTAAAAAACCCTCCATCAGCGTAGTAAATTTCTTCAGTCAATCCAGATGTTTGGCATCTTGTAGACAAAACATCCAGATGATTAACTAAAGATTTGACATAGCTGACTGGATTAACCAGATGTTATGGCATTGTATAGACACAGTGTCAGGACGTTCGCTTGGCTGCAGTGGAATCCAGCTGTAAAGGAGATAACGGCTCAGGCAACGAGAGGGGGCTTTGCAGCAGAGGACATGGAGCTTGGATTTGATGCAATTGGGAGCTGCTGGACACGGAGTGCGATGGAAATGATGCTTAAGGAAGAGGATTCTAACTAACAACTGTGTGAAGAAAAATAAAATGGTGAGAGAAAAAGTTGTAGACAGGAAAAAGGATGTGAGGAGAGTGCAGGTGTGTGTGAGGTAATTAGAACCTGGACCAGATCAGGCTTGGGAAAGCAGCAGGAAAGAGTGGATCTGAAAAACATTACAGAAAAAGAACAGGAAGTCAGGTTAGAAGGGAGTGAGTGAGACTGCACATCAGCCCAAGGTTGGAGGAGTCCAGGCCTGAGAAAGCAGCTGCCATCAACCTCCCCACAGTAGTTCACCAAGCAGGATCCCCAAGAAATCCCTCCTCTCAACCTCAAATCTGAGGCCTCAGCCAGGCCCCCCGGCGTGGGCAACCTGGAGATCACAAACACAATTCTTGTACCCATGTTCTTTAACCATTGTAGAGGCACCAAAATTGATTTCTCTTCAAGTCCAACTTCATGAAAGGATTGAGAATGCTAGGTTCAGATTGTCAGGTAGACACAACTTTAGTGAACAGCCTAAAAAGGCAATCACATATTTTAATGACATTTGCTTTTGTACAGCATACAATGTAAAGTAAGATATACAGGAGTGTGAGTAAATTAGATAAAATGAGATTATGAGGAATTACACAGTACCTATAGTACTTGACAGTTTAGCATTGTAAAAGCCTGGTAACGCAAAAACTGATGGCCAAATCCAAAATTTTGTGATATATATTTTAAATCATTAATTTATGCCTGACCAGGTGGTGGTGCAGTAGATAGAGTATGGATCTGGGATTCTGAGGACTCAGGTTCAAAACCCCGAGGTCATTGGCTTGAGCATGGACTCAACAGCTCGAGTGCAGGGTTGCCAGATTGAACATGGGATCATAGATATGACCCATGGTCACTGGCTTGAGCCCAAGTTACTGACTTGAGCCCAAAGTCACTGGCTTGAGCAAGGTATGACTGACTCAGTTGGAGAGCCTCCCAGTTAAGGCACATATAAGAAAGCAACCAGTGAGCAAATGAAGTGCTACAACTACAAGTTGATGCTTCTCATCTCTCTCCCTTCCACTCTCTCTCTCTCTCTCACTAAAAATAAATAAATAAATAAATAAATAAATAAATAAATAAATAAATCCTTAATTTATGAGACCTTAGAATGTTCAATCCTTGATTTGCAGGATCTTAAAAATATTCCAAATATCTTATTTGATAAGAATCAGCTTTATATTTACAAATTGGAATTCATTAGGATCCAAGCTATGATAGTAGTATATTCCTTAAAAATATTCTTAATATTTATGCAATTCACAGTTTTGCAAATGTACAGTTTCACATGTTTTCAGCCTCATGCTTATCAACCCACACAGCCAATTCTGTACCGTTTACAAAGAGACTAGGTTTTCTCCAATGACGACCTTGTTCAGAGAAAGAACCTTCAACAGAGTTTAATCACTCTCTGTTCATCGTTTGGTAAAAATTGAGAATCAATTTCTCTATCTCTTTCTCCTTCCCCCTTTACCAGAGGGATAATCCAGAATGTGAGATCATAAATATTTTAATGTGTTTCAAAATCACCATGGAGCAGGTACAGAGGTCAGGAAACTTGTTAAAACCAGTTTCCCAGACCTCAGCAATGTCAAGCCCATTGATCTGGGGTAGGAGCCCACAAATTTGTTGTTTTTGTTTTATATTTAATAAGCTCTTCAGCTAATATTGATACCTGTTTTCTGAAAACCAAACTTGGACAGACACTGCCCTAGAGCAGAATGCTAGAGAGTGAAGAAAACATCTATTGGACGAAATCTAAAATGGTAAAATGGCTTTAAATTTTTTTCTTATCCAAAAAATCATATTCCTTAATTATTCCTTTATGTAACAAGCTACTATGTAATTTCACTATAATCGTTGAAATGCAGGATTTTTCACAGAACCTGTGTACAGTCAAGTACACCTACACAATCAAGCTGAGAGGCCTGGAGGACAAGTAGGACAGCCTGTCTGTTCTCGATTCATAGCTCTGTTCAATCTGGCCATTCCTGAACACAATGTTTACATGATGGGGAAATGTAATTAATGATCTTGGTAAGTCTTTCTAGTTCTCCAAGGCTAAGTGAGTCACTTATTTATCAGATAGGAAAAAAAAAAACCAACCAGTTGGTTTCACTGAAACAATGGGTGATTTATCCATGTGTTTGAATATAACCTTCCCACAGCCATCAGTTTTATAAGAAATACCTCAAAGTTAGTAGATAGCAAACTAGTTATTCAAAAAGTTAATCAGTAAAATGTTCCCAATCACAGCATCAAGATTAGAGTCTTTGTTCTTTACAAATAATCTTTTAGGTGTCTTTCTTTTTTTCTTTTTTCTTTTTTTGGCAGCACAAACTATTCTACAAGACAGATGAATGGATTTCTTTTTTTCTGTTACTGTGGTTCCATTTGCCTTAAATTCAACTCATCTCCTAAATCCTTTCCCAAGGACATAGGAAAGCAAATAACATGGAAGAATTTTAATGGAGACTCTTTATTACCTAAGATGTCACAATTAAGAGTCAAATTTACTTTCAAAAAATTTCAAATGATGCTTTTGAAACACATCAGGGATTTCACATGTAAGCCAAGTGGTTTTGGCTTGAGTAGTGATTCCCTCCCATTTACCCATTCTCTTGCCACTTTCAAACCCCATCTAGAAACCACAGGAAATGGTCTCTTGCCCTACTGCAAGTCAATTAGGACAAGGTAGAACTGAAAAAGAAAACTGTTAGGAAATTGCAGAGCATAGAAAGTACTTGCATTCTGATACAGATTAAAATAAAGATTCATTTGCAGTGATCTTTCTTATCTCTCACATAAAAAGTTTAACCTTCAATGCCTCCACCTTAACCACAGTATTGATAAGGGTAAGGAATAAACACATTTTTCTTTAGAGTATTTTACTGATTATACTGCTTTAATATCATTTATTGCATAGAATGGCTTTAAGCATTGTGCTTTTTGTTCCCTCGAGGCCATTGCTAGCCCGTAGGGTACCCTCATGTGAAATAGAAAAAGGCAACCATTTCCCAAAGCACTTTACTTCCATATGTCAGAAAATTTTAGTAATGTCCTTATTGGGCAAATGAGTTTGTAAAATCTGTATTTTCAGAGTTTGCTCACTTTTATTGTTAAAAATGGCCGCTGCCCATGTTATTGGTGCTGCTAGGTAAAATTGCTAATTATCTTCCTGCTTAGGAAGGGCCATTGTTATGCTAATGTTGCTGGAGGAGGGGTTTCACGCCAAAAAGTTTTAAGAAGGAGAAGAAGGAGGCCATGTTTTTGCAGAGTTTGTGCAGAGTAGAAAGGAGAAGGTGTGCAGATAGGAACAGAGGTAAAGGCTTTTGCGAGCTCTGCTGAGACTGGTGGGGCCTTTGATTCTAGGAAAAACTGGAAAAGACTCTCCTGGTTCTGGAACTGAAGAACATGTGAGTGGGTTTTGGTGCCCCATGTGTTTGTTTTCACTCGCTGGCCGGTTGCAAAGCTAGAATAAAGTAAGGTGACCAATCGTCTCCTCTTTTAGGGTGGACAGTCCTTCTTTTGTAAGTTCCATCCTCCCTCGAAAAGTGTCCTCCTACATGTCCTCCTTTTTGATATTGGAAGACTAATCTGTAAATGTCCGTATTCGATCGATGCAGAGTCAATCCATTGCATGTGATGTGACGTATTTGTATTTGACATGAGGATTCGTCAAGGATCAGTACAATGCAGTGAGACGTGATTATGAGACGTATGCGCTCCACATGGGAGACCTTAACAGAGTGCATGATATACCGAGCATGCAAATGGCTTTGTGTACTTCTTACTGAAACACAACACAGCACATACGACATTGTAGATTCATGATGGTTTCTTTCTCCGTGAATACTTAATCATAGACAGGTAAGCACAATTCATGTTTTATTAATTCATTATCTATTTAATATCTTCCAAATATGTATAATTTTATTTACAAGTATTTTACTGAAATTTGAGTTTTAAAGTGGAAATCTAACCTCAAACGATATCTGTTAATAATGCATTTCCATTAAATAGTTGCATAAAAAGACATTTTTAAATTAGTAAATGATAAATACACCCAAATGTCACTCCAAATTAGTGGTTTTGTTTGATATTTAGTTTTACTAAATCAGTACATTTTTCTTTCAATTATTATTAGAAATTAATAGGCATGTAAGCATAATTACAATATAAAATATTATAAATGTTTTTATCATGCATTTATCATATTATAGTTGCAATGAATAAAATGTGTCTTTTATTTATGATATTGTTTTCTTCAGTTTATTTTGTCCTCCTTTACATTGTAAAAATGTTGGTCACCTTAATAAAGGTATGGCCCACCAGTTTTTGGCTCAACTGTTACATTACCGTTTGTCCTAATCTAATGGGAACCTGCACCTGCCTGTTGGCTGTGATGGCCATGCTACTGGCCATACAGTCCTAATTTCATTTGAAGACACTACAGCATCTGCAAGAGAAATTGTCATAAAACTATCAAATCTCTTGCCTGTCATGTGAATCATGTCCTCTTAGACATGGTACCCATGTGTAGGTGACACCACTTCCTCTTCCTGCTCACTGTCAGCCTGATCATTTGTCAGCCAGTCCACAGGTTCCTTACAGGTCTATTAGAATTCAATAAGACTACTCTCTCAGAAATCACACAAGATATTCTTCCTGACAAATCCAAATTTACCTTGTTGAAGTTCTCCTGTGGATAAAATATGTTCAAACAGCATTGCATGTTTGTGAAAAGAGGCACTAATCAGTGCAGCAAACTTCATTACTGTCTTATTTTCAGAAATTGCCAAGGATGACTCAGAGTAATGGTGGTGTGAGAGATAACCTTTATCTCTTTCCTTGAAATTTCAATAAACTGAACAATTATAACACAGCAAAGGAACTCCAGCTGGGCTCACAGGCATGCCTGAAAGATCCATGCACCACATGGACTAAAGGTGGGATGAGTTGAGAAGAGGGGTGGAAGATAAGATGCACTGGTTCTGGGCTCAGAGACAGGAGAAACCAGGAGTGACTAGAAGTTCTTCTGCTGGGAAGAGTGAAGATATTGGGGGGAATTTGGTGTGATACTGAACCAAAGTGTCAGAGGATGGGATCATTGCCAGTGTTCCCACAGTTGGCCTGCAGTGCACACTCATATAGAGACACAAAAATACAAAGTGCAGGCCCACCAGCTTCCCACTTATAGCCTCCCACCCTGCCCAGATATGGAGAGTGGCAGAGACATACCCCACAGCTGAATAACAGAGATGCTCTGTGTCTTGTCTCCTGCTTCTTTTGGACTCAGGAAGGAACACTCAAAAGCCTGAGGTCACCATTGTGGAAGCCATAAAGACCTCTCACCTATCATTACAACTGCAGCCCCGCCTCCACATATGTGACAGCAGCTTCTCAGCAGATTTCAGCCTGGGGCTTTACAGAGCTATAACTTGTAATACAGGCCACCTATTGAGAAAAAATAGAAATATTTTTCAGAAATATTTTCTAATTTTTGTTTTTTAATTCTTTTTGTACTTGTATCATTTGTGTTCAATTATTGCGTTTTTGTTTATGCCAGTTTATTCTTGAATTTTTAATTTATTTTAATTCTTAAGTTTATTTTTGTATATTTTGTTGTTATTCTTTGATTGATTTTTTTTAACAATACTACTCTCAAATTCCCTCAAAGCAGAAACAAAGGCATACCATGAATATCCAAGAAAGAGACACAGTTCAGAAAGAAAATGAAAAATCTCCAGAAAGCAATCTCAAACACATGGAAACCATGATGTTAAATGATAAAGAATTCATTTTCTGCAGTTCCAAAAATACTCAACAATATGTGAGAAAACACCAATAGGCAACTTAATGAGCTCAGAAAACAAAAGACATACCTCGCCAAGGAGACTGAAACTTCAAAAAAAGAGATTAAAAACTCAATACATGAATTCAAAAATGAGCTAGCAAGTTTAGCTAACAGAACAGGACAGATAGAAGAGAGAATTGGTGACATTGAAGACAGGCAGCTACAGATGATACAGAGCTCAAGAATTTTAAAAAATGAGAGAGCTCTATAAGAATTGTCTGACTCCATCAGAAAGAGCAATATAAGAATAATGGGTATTTCAGAAGAAGAAGAGAGGGAGGAGGGAATGGAGAGCCTATTCAAATAAAAAATTGAAGAGAACTTCACAAGCCTGAGGGAATAGTTAGATCCTCAAAAAGAAGAAGCAAACAAAATGCTCAGTTACTTCCACCCAAACAGGCCTTCTCCAAGGCACATTGTAATAAAAATTTCAAAAATCAATGACAAAAGAAGAATCCTCTAGGCAGCTAGGGAAAAGAAGAACTTAACATATTAAGAAAGGCCCATCACATTATCATCAGGCTACACAGCAGAAATTCTACAAGCCAAAAGAGAGTGGACCCAAACATTTAAAGTCCTGAAAGAGAGGAATTACCAGCCAAGAATACTATATCCATCAAAGTTTTCCTTCATATATGAAGGAGAAATAAAAACTTTGCCAGACATACAGAAGCTGAGGAAATTTATCACCAGAAAATCCCCATGGAAGGAAATACTCAAGGGGGTTATTTTAATGGATACAAAAAAACCAAAACAACGCAAAACTACAAGTAAAATCTCCAACAAGGTTACAATATAAACAAGGATAATCTGGGACCAAAAAAAACCATAAAGGGGAGAGGATAAAAGTCTGAAGTGGCAAAGGAGGATGGAGTGCAGAAGCACTCATAAGACAAAGGACTCTTGTATATACTGTATAAAACTTTTGTTCTCAACAACCTAACAGTAACCACCCATGAAAAAAACAAAACTGAAATACATAGCTTAAAAATAAAGTAAAGAAACCCACAAAAATGTGGAAATTAAACAACATACTTCTAAAAATGACTGAGTCAAAAAAATAAAAGCAGAGATCAAAAGATAAATACAGACAAACGAGAATGACAACACAACATATCAAAACTTCTGGGATGCAGCAAAAGCAGTAATTGGAAAAAAAGGAGAAATAGAGGAAAGTAAATCAACATAATAAAGGCTATATATGACAAACCATCAGCCAATATTATACTGAATAATTAAAAAACTGTAAGCTTTTTCCTCTAAAATCAAGAATAAGACAAGGATACCCACTTTTCCCACTCTTATTCAACAGAGTACTGGAATTTTTAGCCAGAGCAATCAGGCAAGAGAAAGAAATAAAAGGTATTCATACTGGCAAAGAAAAAGTAAAGGTATCACTTTTTGCTGATGACATGATCCTGTATATAGAAAACCCCAAAGACTCTACTGAAAAACTAACAGAAACAATAAACAAATAGAATAAAGTCATAGGATACAAAATCAGTATATAAAAGTCTGTTTCAAATAATAGATGAGAACTTCCCAAGCCTGTGGAAAGAACTAAAGCCTCAAATTCAAGAAGCAAACAGAACTTCGAGTTTTCTTAACCCCAACAAACCTACTCCAAGGCATATCATAATGAAATTGGCACAAACCAACAGCAAAGAAAAAATTCTCAAGGCAGCCAGGGAAAAGAAGAATACAAAATATAAAAAAAGGCCCATTAGATTATCATCAGATTTCTCAACAGAAACTCTACAAGCTAGAAGAGAGTGGACCCCAATATTTAAAGTCCTGAAAGAGAAGAACTTTCAGCCACAAATAATATACCCATCAAAGCTATCCTTGAAATATGAAGGAGAAATAAAAATATTCACAGATACAGAAAAGATGAGGGAATTTATCATCAGAAAACCCCCACTCCGGGAATTACTAAAGGGGGTTCTTCAATCAGATACAAAGAACAAAAAAAAACAAAGACACAAGTAGAAGCTCCAAGAAGAACACAATAAAACCAAATTTAAACTGTGACAACAACAAAAAGAAAGGGGGAGGAGAGGATGGAGATTAACAGTAGCAAAGGACGATAAAGTGCAAAAGTACTCACAAAATAGTGCACTACAATGAACAGGGTAGGAACCCTTTTCATTACTTAAAGGTAACCACCATTGAAAAAACCTCCACAGAAGCACATGATTTTAAAAAGATAGCAACAGAGAAAAGATGTATGGAATACAAACAAATAAAAACAAAAGATAGAAAGATGAAAGAGAAAGATCAAACAAGACACAAAACTAACAGAAAGCAATCTATAAAATGGCAATAGGAAACTCACAAGTGTCAACAATTACACTAAATGTAAACGGATTAAACTCACCAATAAAAAGACACAGAGTAGCAGAATGGATTAAAAAAGAAAATCCAACTGTATGCTGCCTACAAGAAACTCATCTAAGCAACAAGGATAAAAACAAATTCAAAGTGAAAGGCTGAAAAACAATACTCCAAACAAATAACATCCAAAAAAAAGCAGGCGTAGCAATACTCATATCTGATAATGCTGATTACAAGACAGCAAAAGTACTCAGAGACAAAAATGGCCATTTCATAATGGCTAAGGGGACTCTGAATCAAGAAGACATAACAATCTTTAATATATATGTACCAAACCAAGGAGCATCAAAATATATAAGACAGCTACTTATTGACCTTAAAACAAAAACTGACAAAAATACAGTCATATTTGGAGACCTCAATATACCACTGACGGCTCTAGATTGGTCATCCAAACAGAGAATCAACAAAGATATAGTGGCCTTAAACAAAACACTAGAGCACCTGGATACGATAGACATCTACAGGACATTTCATCCCAAAGTGACTGAGTATACATTTTTCTCCAGTGTACATGGATCATTCTCAAGAATTGACCATATCTTGGGCCACAAAAACAACATCAGCAAAATCAGAAAAATTGAAGTTGTACCAAGCGTATTTTCTGATCATAAAGCCTTGAAACTAGAATTCAACTGCAAAAAAGAGAAAAAAATTCCCACAAAAATGTGGAAACTAAACAACATACTTTAAAAAAATGAATGGGTCAAAGAAAAAATAAGTGCAGAGATCAAAAGATATAAACAGACAAATGAAAATGACAATACGACATATCAGAATCTATGGGACGCAGCAAAAGCAGTGATAAGAGGGAAGTTCATATCACTTCAGGCATCTATGAACAAACAAGAGAGAGCCCAAGTGAACCACTTAACTTCACACCTTAAGGAACTAGAAAAAGAAGAACAAAGACAACCCAAAACCAGCTGAAGAAAGGAGATAATAAAAATCAGAGCAGAAATAAATGAAATAGAGAACAGAAAAACTATAGAAAAAATTAATAGAACAGGGAGCTGGTTCTTTGAAAAGATCAACAAAATTGACAAACCCTTGGCAAGACTTACCAAGGAAAAAAGAGAAAGAACTCATATAAACAAAATCCAAAATGAAAGAGGAGAAATCACCACGGACACCATAGATATACAAAGAATTATTGTAGAATACTATGAAAAACTTTATGCCACTAAATTCAACAACCTAAAAGAAATGGATAAATTCCTAGAACAATACAACCTTCCTAGACTGAGTCAAGAAGAAGCAGAACGCCTAAACAGACCTATTAGTAGAGAAGAAATAGAAAAAACCATTAAAAACCTCCCCCAAAATAAAAGTCCAGACCCAGACGGCTATACCAGCGAATTCTATCAAACATTCAAAGAAGACTTGGTTCCTATTCTACTCAAAGTCTTCCAAAAAATTAAAGAAGAAGCAATACTTCCAAACACATTTTATGAGGCCAACATAACCCTCATACCAAAACCAGGCA
This sequence comes from Saccopteryx bilineata, assembly GCF_036850765.1. Classification (NCBI taxonomy): domain Eukaryota; kingdom Metazoa; phylum Chordata; class Mammalia; order Chiroptera; family Emballonuridae; genus Saccopteryx; species Saccopteryx bilineata. Next base: position 264,477,031 of record NC_089490.1, on the reverse strand, counting down.
AGGATGGCACAAAAAAAGAAAACTGCAGACCAATATCTCTAATAAATACAGACGCTAAAATACTAAAGAAAATACTAGCAAATCGAATACAACAACATATTAAAAAATAATATAGGATTATCCCAGATAATGTGGGATTCATCCCAGAGTCTCAAGGATGGTTCAACATACGTAAAACGGTTAACGTAATACACCATATCAACAAAACAAAGAACAGAAACCACATGATCTTATCAATAGACGCAGAAAAGGCTTTCGATAAAATACAACACAATTTTATGTTTAAGATTCTCAACAAAATGGGTATAGAAGGAAAATATCTCAACATGATAAAGGCCATATATGATAAACCATCAGCCAACATCATATTAAATGGCATAAAACTGAGGACTTTCCCCCTTAAATCAGGAACAAGACAAGGTTGTCCACTCTCTCCACTCTTATTTAATGTGGTGCTAGAAGTTCTGGCCAGAGCAATCAGACAAGAGAAAGAAATAAAAGGCATCCATATCAGAAAAGAAGAAGTAAAGGTATCACTTTTTGCAGATGATATGATCCTATACATCGAAAACCTGAAGGACTCCACAAAAAGATTACTAGAAACAATAAACCAATACAGTAAGGTCGCAAGATATAAAATTAACATACAGAAGTCAATAGCCTTTCTATATGCCAACAATGAAATATTAGAAAACGAACTCAAAAGAATAATCCCCTTCACGATTGCAACAACAACAAAAAATACCTAGGAATAAACATAACAAAGAATGTAAAGGACTTATATAATGAAAACTATAAACCATTGTTAAGGGAAATCGAAAAAGATATAATGAGATGGAAGAATATTCCTTGTTCTTGGTTAGGAAGAATAAATATAATCAAGATGGCCATATTATCCAAAGCAATATACAAATTTAATGCAATTCCCATCAAAATTCCAATGACATTTTTTAAAGAAATGGAACAAAAAAATCATCAGATTTATATGGAACTATAAAAAACCCTGAATAGCCTCGAGACAAGATGGCGCTGGAGTAGGCGGACGTACCAGCATCTACCTCCCAGAACCAATGTGGATTACAAACTAATTTTATGAACTATCAGCTGGAAAAACCAACTTTGGACTAAACTAAAAGGACTCTTCAACCAAGAAACACTGAAGAAGCCACACAGAGACTGGTAGGAAAAGCGGAGACGCGGAGAGGGCTGCCCAGCTTCTCGGAGCGAACAGCAGCAGGGAGAGACTCGCGTGGTGGGAAGTGAGTTTAGCAGAGGGGGAAGGGTCCTGAGCCCCAGGAACAAAGCCCCAGCCTGCAGCCCCAGAGCCCAGAAGAAGCGTAAGGACAGTATTTAGCTGGAAACAAGTCAGGATACTGTTTGTGAGAGAGTCTGATTTCTCAGACCCAGGATCCTTCTTAAAGGGACCACGCAGAACATCTCTCTCACAAACACTCACCCGGGGCTCCTGGAGATGGAGGGAGAGGGGAGAGAACCACAGTAACAGGAAGAGAGTGCAATCTAGGAGGCATAGGGAAAAACATTTTGGGAGATAGCCACCCTAACCCCTGGGACGAGTCACTCCCCAAAGCTGAAGTGAATATTTCCCCCGGAAACCGCAATACCAGCAAAGGGACGCAGGAGAGAAGCCAAACAAGCTCTCCCGCAGCATTCAGAGCAGAGTCGCATAGAAGGAGGGAGCTTTCGGGTCTACAGTAGTGAGTCTTAGGGTTCGAGCTGCAACGCCCCCACCCACGTGGCTGAGGGCTCCCCGGAGGGCGGGCGGCAGCGGGCGACAAAAGCGCGGTTCTGCTGGCAGGGGCGGAAGCCGGCTGGCCACCAGTGGGCTCAGGTGTGAGCTCAATCTTGCCCGGCTAGGGAGAAGGGGGCGTGCAAAAGCGGCCAAGCTCAGCTGCCGGCAGCCTGTAATCCAGCCTCCGGGAGAAGGGCGGGAAACCCAGAAAGGGTAGAAACCAGCCCCGGAGCAAGGGCAGAGGAGCACATCCCTGCCCCGCCCATGCAACCCAGGCTTGCGGTCTGACTTGGTAGCCTGCTCCTCCCGCGAGGGTGGAGCCAAAAGCCCAGAAGAGGCGGAGTTCCACTACGAAGCTGAGCTTGGGCACGCAGCCCTGCCTGGCGGTAGAGCCAAGGCTAGCAGCTGTTCCTTGAGTGGGATCATCCTGCAAAGGCAGGGCGAAAGCTCGGAAACAGGTGGAGACCCGCAGCAGAGCAAAGGTGCTTGCCAGTGCCCTCAGGACAGAGCATAATGTCACACACAGGGGCGGCGCAAAGGCCAAGGCCACCAACCCTTGTGCACCCGAGCACGTGATCACAGCCACTCTCGAGAAGATAAAATGCGGAGGCAGAGAAATACAACACAAATAAACCAAGAGAAATCCCCAGAAAAGGACCTAAGTGAATCAGATATAACCAAATTACCAGATGCAGAGTTTAAAATAACGATTGTTAGGATGCTCAAAGATATTAGAACCACCATAGATGGCCATTACGAAAACCTAAATAAAGAGATAACAAATATAAAAAAGGACATTGAAATAATAAAAAAGAATCAGACAGAAATGACAAATACAATATCTGAAATAAAGAATACAATGGAAGGAATTAAAAGCAGGATGGATGAAGCAGAGAATCGAATCAGTGAGTTAGAGGACACAATAAATAAAGGCACGGAAGCAGAGCAGAAAAAAGAAAAGAGACTCAAAAAGTCTGAGGAAACTCTAAGAGAGCTCTGTGACAACATGAAGAGAAATAACATCTGCATCATAGGGGTTCCTGAAGAAGAAGAGAAAGAACAAGGGATAGAGACTTTGTTCAAACATATTATAGCAGAAAACTTCCCCCAATTAAGGCAGGAAAACATTTCACATGTTCAGGAAGCACAGAGAACTCCATTAAGGAGAAACCCAAAGAAACCAACACCAAGACACATCATAATTAAATTACCAAAGCTAAATGATAAAGAGAAAATATTAAAAGCTGCTAGAGAAAAAAAGACTATCACCTACAGAGGAGCCCCCATAAGGATGACTTCTGACTTCTCAACAGAAACACTTGAGGCCAGAAGGGAATGGCAAGAAATATTCAAAGTAATGCAGAACAAGAACCTACAACCAAGACTACTTTATCCAGCAAGGCTATCGTTTAAAATAGAAGGAGAAATAAAAAGCTTTACAGACAAAAAAAAACTCAAGGATTTCACTGCAACCAAACCAAGGCTGCAAGAAATGCTAAGGGACCTCTTGTAAACAGATCAAAGGAAAAAAAAGAATATAGCAAAAGAGAAAAACAGTTTTAAAGAAAAAAAATGGCAACAAACAATTACATATCAGTAATAACCTTAAATGTTAATGGATTAAATGATCCGATCAAGAGACATAGGGTAGCTGCATGGATAAGAAAACAGGACCCATACATATGCTGTCTACAAGAGACACACCTTAAATCAAAAGATGCACACAGACTGAAGATAAAAGGATGGAAAAAAATATTTCACGCAAATGGAAATGAAAAAAAAGCTGGGGTAGCAATACTTATATCAGACAAAATGGACTTTGAAACAAAGACCATAGTTAGAGATAAAGAAGGTCACTACATAATGATAAAGGGAGCAATACAAAAGGAAGATATAACCATTATAAATATCTACGCACCTAATATAGGAGCACCTAAATATATAAAGCAGACTTTGATAGACTTAAAGGGCGAGATCAACAGCAACACTATAATAGTAGGAGATTTCAATACCCCATTAACATCATTAGACAGATCCTCAAGAAAGAAAATTAACAAAGAAACAGCAGACTTAAAGGACATATTAGATCAACTCAATTTAATAGATATCTTCAGAACCTTTCACCCTAAAACAGCAGAATATACATTCTTTTCAAGTGCTCATGGTACATTCTCTAGACTAGACCACATGTTAGGGCACAAAAGCGGGCTCAACAAATTTAAGAAGATTGAAATCATATCGAGCACTTTCTCTGATCACAATGGCATTAAACTAGAAATCAACCACAATAGAAAAATTGAAAAACATTCAAACACTTGGAAACTAAATAGCACGTTATTAAACAATGAATGGGTTAACATTGAGATCAAAGAAGAAATTAAAAAATTCCTAGAAACAAACGATAATGAGCATACATCAACTCAAAATTTATGGGACACAGCAAAAGCAGTCCTGAGAGGGAAGTTTATAGCATTACAGGCATACCTCAAGAAGCTAGAAAAAGCTCAAATAAACATCTTAACCCTGCATCTAAAAGAACTAGAAAAAGAACAGCAAGTAAAGCCCAGAGCTAGTAGAAGGAAGGAAATAATAAAGATCAGAGCAGAAATAAATGACATAGAGGCTAAAGAAACAATACAGAGGATCAATGAAACCAGGAGCTGGTTCTTTGAAAAGGTAAACAAGATCGATGAACCTTTAACAATACTCACCAAGAAAAAAAGAGAGAGGACTCAAATAAATAAAATTAGAAACGAGAGTGGAGAAATAACAACTGACACAACAGAAATACAAAATATTGTAAGAAAATACTATGAAGAACTGTACGCCAAAAAACTAGACAACCTAGATGAAATGGACAATTTCCTTGAATCATATAATCTTCCAAAAATCAATCTGGAAGAATCAGAAAACCTAAACAGACCAATTACAACAAATGAGATTGAAACAGCTATCAAAAAACTCCCAAAAAAGAAAAGTCCTGGGCCTGATGGCTTCACAAGTGAATTCTACCAAATATTCAAAGAAGAACTAACTCCTATCCTTCTCAAGCTATTTCAAAAAATTCAAGAGGAAGGAAGACTTCCAAACTCCTTTTATGAGGCGAGCATAATTCTGATTCCAAAACCAGGCAAAGACAACACAAAAAAAGAAAATTATAGGCCAATATCCTTGATGAACTTAGATGCAAAAATCCTCAACAAAATATTAGCAAACCAGATCCAGCAATATATGGAAAAAATCATACACCATGATCAAGTAGGAGGCAAGGCTGGTACAATATTCGCAAATCAATCAATGTGATTCATCACATAAACAAAAGAAAGGAGAAAAACCACATGATAATTTCAATAGATGCAGAAAAAGCATTTGATGAAGTCCAGCACCCATTCATGATCAAAACTCTCAGCAAAGTGGGAATACAGGGAACATACCTCAACATGATAAAGGCCATCTATGACAAACCCACAGCCAACATCATACTCAATGGGCAAAAATTAAAAGCAATCCCCTTAAGATCAGGAACAAGGCAGGGGTGCCCCCTTTCACCACTCTTATTCAGCATAGTTCTGGAAGTCCTAGCCACAGCAATCAGACAAGAAAAAGAAATAAAAGGCATCCAAATTGGAAAAGAAGAAGTAAAACTATCATTATTTGCAGATGACATGATATTGTATATAGAAAACCCTAAAGTCTCAGTCAAAAAACTACTAGACCTGATAAAAGAATTTGGCAAGGTGGCAGGATATAAAATCAATACTCAGAAATCAGAGGCATTTTTATACACTAATAATGAACTGTCAGAAAGAGAAATCAGGGAATCAATCCCCTTTACCATTGCAACCAAAAAAATAAAGTACCTAGGAATAAATCTAACCAAGGAGATTAAAGACTTGTACTCGAAAAATTATAAAACATTGATAAAAGAAATCAGGGAAGATACGAATAAGTGGAGGCATATACCGTGCTCATGGTTAGGAAGAATAAACATCATTAAAATGTTTATATTACCCAAAGCAATTTATAAATTCAATGCAATACCAATGAAAATACCAATGACTTACTTCAAAGACATAGAACACATATTCCAAAAATTTATATGGAACCAAAAAAGAACATGAATAACTTCAGCAATCCTGAAAAGGAAGAAAAAAGCGGGAGGTATCACACTTCCAGATATCAAGTTATATTATAAGGCCATTGTACTCAAAACAGCATGGTACTGGCATAAGAACAGGCACATAGATCAATGGAACAGAACAGAGAACTCAGAAATAAACCCACAGCTCTATGGACAACTGGTATTTGACAAAGGAGGTAAGACAATACAATGGAGTAAAGACAGCCTCTTCAACAAATGGTGTTGGGAAAACTGGACAGCTACCTGCAAAAAAATGAAGCTAGACCACCAACTTACACCACTCACAAAAATAAACTCAAAATGGATAAAAGACTTGAATATAAGCCGTGAAACCATAAGCATCTTAGAAGAAAACATAGGCAGTAAGCTCTCTGACTTCTGTCGCAGCAATATATTTGCTGATTTGTCTCCACAGGCAAGTGAAATAAAAGACAGGATAAACAAATGGGACTTTATCAAACTAAAAAGCTTCTGCACAGCTAAAGACAATAAGAACAGAATAAAAAGACAAACTACACAATGGGAGAATATATTTGACATAGCGTCTGATAAGGGGTTAATAACCAAAATTTATAAAGAACTTGTAAAACTTAATACCAGGAAAACAAACAATCCAATCCAAAAATGGGCAAAAGAAATGAATAGACACTTCTCCAAAGAGGACACACAGATGGCCAATAGGCATATGAAAAAATGTTCAACATCACTAATGATTAGAGAAATGCAAATTAAAACTACAATGAGATATCACCTCACACCAGTCAGAATGGCGCTCATCAATAAAACAACACAGAATAAGTGCTGGCGAGGATGTGGAGAAAAGGGAACCCTCCTGCACTGCTGGTGGGAATGCAGACTGGTGCAGCCACTGTGGAAAACAATATGGAGATTCCTCAAGAAATTAAAAATCGAACTGCCTTTTGACCCAGCTATACCACTGTTAGGAATATACCCCAAGAACACCATAGCACTGTTTGAAAAGAAGAAATGCACCCCCATGTTTATGGCAGCATTGTTCACAATAGCAAAGATTTGGAAACAGCCCAAGTGTCCATCAGAGGACGAGTGGATTAAAAAGCTTTGGTATATATATACTATGGAATACTACTCAGCCACAAGAAATGATGACATCGGATCTTTTACAACAACATGGATGGGCCTTGATAACATTATACTGAGTGAAAGAAGTAAATCAGAAAAAACTAAGAACTATATGTTTCCACACATAGGTGGGACATAAAGATGAGACTCAGAGACATAAACAACAGTGTGGGGGTTATAGGGTGGGGGGAGGAGAGGGAGGAGGTTGGGGGAGGGGAGGGGCACAAAGATCATGGCTTTTCAGCATTTGCCATATTCCCCCCTTAATCTATAGACAGACAGCAAATATTTACGTATGGTGTTCCCACTATAAAGACTGCTGTCTTAGGGACAAATGCTGATAAACTATTTCAGCAGTTCCTCCTTCTTCAAAGACTAATATAGAAACATAGATCTCCATGTTTCATAGGACATACTCAAGCTCACTCCATGCTCCCTGGTGCTTTAGCACAAGGGTATGCCCCCCCCTTTTTTTTTTAGTATTTTTCTTTTATTTATTTATTTTTTGTATATTTCTGAGGATGGGGATGGGGAGGCAGTCAGACAGACTCCTGCATGTGCCTGACTGGGATCCACCTGGCATGCCTACCGGGGGGAATGCTCTGCCCATCTGGGATGTTGCTCTGTTGCAACCGGAGCCATTCTGGTGACTGGGGCAGAGGCCATGGGGCCATCCTTAGGGTCCAGGGTGGATTTGCTCCGGTGGAACCTTGGCTGCGGGCGGAAGGAGAGGGGGAGGAATGGAGAGGTAGATGGGCGCTTCTCCTGTGTGCTCTGGCCGGGAATCGAACCCGGGAATCCTGCACACCAGGCCAATGACTCCGATGGGTCTACCATATCATGCTTTTTACTTAAAAAAAAAAAAATTTACATTTCTTTTGAATGCTGATGAACAGGAGACACCAAATCTTTTTCGCCTGCAAACTACTACCTTCTTTATTAGATCTAGCTAATAACACTGTTTTGTCTTTTTTCCAAATAGCTCCAGATATATGGAAAAGATTTATATAGGCGGAAGGGGATCCTCAAACCCCTCAGCGAGATCTTCTGAGAATGGCTTTTAAGATACCTAGAGGCAGAAAAAGCCCAATAGAGATCAGGGGAACTACCAGCTTTTAGGATACACCCTTAAAGGCTCCAACACCCAAAAGGGTCTCATAGGATGCCATCTGGGTCCTGCTTCAATAGTGGAAAGGAAGGTCATTGAGCTAAAGTCTGCCAGGCTTACACGCCTCTGCTGTGAGGAAACAGGGACACTGGAAGGTGGGCTTCCCCCTCGCTCCTCTAAGGGAGGGTTCAGTCTCTTCCAGCCCTGCTCCAACCACCTATGACCTAACCTTGCCCAGAAAGCTGGGGTTTGCCACTGAAGGCTGAAGGTGCCCAGGGCCGTCGGCCCCATCTACGACACTGTGGACGAGCCTAGGGTATTTCTTCCAAGAAGCAGGTAAACTGATCTCATTTGCACAAGGGCCACTTAACTATGTTTTGCCTGAATAGTCAGGTTTGATAGTCCTATTTTCTGCTGCTTTGCTTAATATATAGTGTTTCCTTTATCCCTCCTACCTCAATGCCCCACTCATATTTCAGGCTGAGACCTACTCTTAATTTAGAGCTCTCTTTCCTCCTTATGCCAACTTGTATTATGAATTTACCTTTGCCACCCAGCTTAGTGTATCCCAAGGTTCTCTTTACCAGGCCACAGTCACAGAGCTCCAGGGAAAAGCAACCTGGTCTCAACTCTCCAGGCAGAGGAGAACAGAAGCTCCATATCCACGCATGCTGCAAATGGTTTTTTCCAGTCTGCCTGAATCATTACCAGCTAGAAGCAGCGGTCATTGGGACTTGGACATGAGCTGCAAAGTATAGAATGGTGACAACAATTCCAGTGCCATGCGGACTTTTCCTGTGGGGAACTTTCCTGGACTCCTGCTCCCTGTGGTGGCTCCTAACAGACTGAACTGTGGTTGGGTTGCATTTTTCGGGGATTTGGCATGGTGATGGGGCCAACTTGGACTTGGGGAACATGTTAAGGACACTACTCATTCATGGATTCTTGCTGTATTGGCCAAGAGTTTGCTTAAAGGCTGTTAATCACTGTAAAAAAAAATAGAGGACTGGATAAAGAAGACGGGGCACATATACACCATGGTATATTATTCAGCTAGGAGAAAGGGTGACATCGGATCACTTATAGCGGAATGGTGGAGTCTTGGTAGCATTGTGCGGGGTGAAATGGGTGAATCAGAAAAAAACAGGAACTGCAGGATTCCATACATTGGTGGGACATAAAAGCGAGACTAAGAGGCATGAACAGGAGTGTGCTGGCTATGGGGGGTGGGGGGAGGGAAGGAGGGAGAGGGAAGGGGGAGGGGTACAGAGAGAACTGGATGGAGGGTGGCGGAGGACGATCTCTCTTCGGGTGATGGGTATGCAACAGAACTAAATAACAAGATACCTGGAAATGTTTTCTTTGAATGTATGTACCCTCATTTATTGATGTCACCCCATTAAAATAAAAATTTATTTATAAAAAAAAAACAAAAAAAAAACCCGAATAGCCAAAGCAATCCTAAAGAAAAAGAATGAAGCTGGGGGCATTATAATACCTGACTTCAAACTATATTATAGGGCCACGACAATCAAAACAGTATGGTATTGGCAGAAAAATAGATGCTCAGACCAATGGAACAGAATAGAAAACCCAGAAATAAAACCACATATATATAGTCAAATAATTTTTGATAAAGGGGCCAAGAACACACAATGGAGAAAAGAAAGCCTCTTCAATAAATGGTGCTGGGAAAACTGGAAAGCCACATGCAAAAGAATGAATCCGGACTATAGTTTGTCCCCGTGTACTAAAATTAACTCAAAATGGATCAAAGATCTAAACATAAGACCTGAAACAATTAAGTACATAGAAGAAGACATAGGTACTCAACTCATGGACCTGGGTTTTAAAGAGCATTTTATGAATTTGACTCCAAAGGCAAGAGAAGTGAAGGCAAAAATTAATGAATGGGACTACATCAGACTAAGAAGTTTTTGCTCAGGAAGAGAAGCTGATAACAAAATAAACAGACAGCCAACTAAATAGGAAATGATATTTTCAAACAACAGCTCAGATAAGGGCCTAATATCCAAAATATACAAAGAACTCATTGAACTCAACAACAAACAAACAATCCAATAAAAAAATGGGAAGAGGACATGAACAGACACTTCTCCCAGGAAGAAATACAAATGGCCAACAGATATATGAAAAGATGCTCATCTTCTTTAGTTATTAGAGAAATGCAAATCAAAACTGCAATGAGATACCACCTCACACCTGTTAGATTAGCTATTATTAGCAAGACAGGTAATAGCAAATGTTGGAGAGGCTGTGGAGAAAAAAGGAACCCTCATACTCTGTTGGTGGGAATGTAAAGTAGTACAACCATTATGGAAGAATGTATGGTGGTTCCTCAAAAAACTGAAAATAGAACTACCTTATGACCCAGCAATCCCTCTACTGGGTATATACCCCCAAACTCAGTAACATTGATACGTAAAGACACATGCAGCCCCATGTTCATTGCAGCATTGTTCACAGTGGCCAGGACATGGAAACAACCAAAAAGCCCGTCAATAGATGACTGGATAAAGAAGATGTGGCACATATACACTATGGAATACTACTCAGCCATAAGAAATGATGACATCGGATCATTTACAGCAAAATGGTGGGATCTTGATAACATTATACAAAGCAAAATAAGTAAATCAGAAAAAACTAGGAACTGCATTATTCCATACGTAGGTGGGACATAAAAGTGAGACTAAGAGACATTGATAAGAGTGTGGTGGTTACAGGGGGAGGGGGGAGAGGGTGAGGGAAAGAGGGAGGGGGAGGGGCACAAAGAAAACTAGATAGAAGGTGACAGAGGACAATCTGACTTTGGATGATGGGTATGCAACATAATTGAATGACAAGATAACCTGGACATTTTATCTTTGAATATATGTATCCTGATTTATTGATGTCACCCCATTAAAAAAATAAAATTATTAAAATTAAAAAAAGTCTGTTTTTTTATACACCAACAATGAAACTTCAGAAAATAAATTAAAAAAACATTCCTTTTACTACTGCAACAAAAACAATAAAATACCTACAAATAAACTTAACAAAGAATGTGAAGGACCAATTTACTGAAAACTACAAGGCATTATTAAAGGAAATTTAAAAAGACGATGAGTCAGAGTAATGGCAGAGTAGGAAGCGATACTGATAAATCTCCCCCAAAACTCAACAAGATCTTCAACCAGAAACAGAAAAACCTATACTTGGAGCCTCCAGAGCTTCGCAATACACCCGAAGGCAGAGGCAGCAGCAACCCCATAGCTGGATAATCAGGCTACTAATTGAGGAAGGAAAGACTAGGAGAAAGGCTCCAGGAACACGGACTGTCTCACTGTCGGAGCCTATAAATGCTAATGAGCCTCGACTCCCAACGAGATTAAAGCACAATACATGACATTGCCATAGAGACTTATCAACTGCAAACCTCTACCTGAGTGTGCCAAAGGGGCAGAACCTGGGGTACAGAGTCACCGACCAGGAAGAGGGAGAGAAAAGAAAAAGCAAGAAGATAACCTCTCAAAATCAAGAATAATCTGCTGACTTTATAACCTATCCCATTTTATTATATTTGTTCGTTTGTTTCTCTTATCTTCATTCTTGATACTTTTTTTCCTCCTCCAATTTGGCCGATTAACTCTCTGCTGGTCTTACTCTCTCCTCTCCTTGAACTACACTACCCATAAGTGTTACATCTCCCATTATCTTTTTTCTCCTCTTCCTTTCTCTCTATGAGGGTTGCACTCCAAAACCCTTAACTCTCTCTCTCTCCTTTCTTTTTTCTTCTTTTAGTGGTTCCTTCTTTTTCTCTCTCTCTCTCTTTCTTTTCTCCCTCTATATTAGTTTCTTCCTTTCTCCTTTACATCTCCTCTCATTCAAACCTCAATAACAAACAAATTCTCTTATCTGGGACTCAAACTTATGTTTGTGGCATTTTGGGGGGGTTTTACTTCACCTTTTTAACTCACTAGCAGTGCTCCCATCCCTGGCTCTCCATTTTATCTAGTTCTTGTTCCACTAAATACAATAGTATTTTTTTAACTTGTCCCCCCATTTTTGTTTTCCTCTTATTCCTCTCATCATAACTCTTAGACAACCAACACCTAAAAGTAAATCATTTTATTCTTGACCCAAATTTTTTCCTTATTTGCTTTTTGTGGGTCCATACCCCCCCCTTTTTTTTTTTTGCCCCTTTATTACTTTTCCCCAATTCAGGCCCTCCATCACAGGCATTGTTTCTTATAATTCACAGTTCACCACAAGATTTTTTCAAGAAAAAGGGGAGAGGAGAGAAAAAAAGGAGGGGGGGAATAATTTCCTTTTTTAAAAAAATTATTATTTTATTTTATTTTTATTTCATTATTAATTTTTTTTAAAAAAAAACAACTCTTTTTGACTTTTTTTAAAACTTTTTATTCTTTATTAAATCTCATTAATACTATCAACAAAACCACCCTCAGATGCCATTAAGAAAGAGAAAATCGAATATCATGGATACAAAAGAAAGAGAGGTAACACAGCTAGATAAGGAAAAATCTATGGAGAAAAAAATTAATATATTGGAAACCTTGGAGCTAAATGACAGAGAATTCAAGATAGAAATCCTAAAAATCCTCCGAGATATACAAGAAAACACAGAAAGGCATTTTAGGGAGCTCAGAAAACAACTGAAAGAACACAAAGAATATATGTCCAAAGAAATTGAAACTATAAAAACAAATCAAACAGAGATGAAAAACTCAATTCACGAGCTGAAAAACGAAGTAACAAGCTTAGTTAATAGAACAGGTCAGATAGAAGAGAGGATTAGTGAAATAGAAGACAAGCAACTTGAGGCACAACAGAGAGAAGAAGAAAGAGACTCAAAAATTAAAAAAAATGAGATAGCCCTACAAGAATTATCTGACTCCATCAAAAAGAATAACATAAGAATAATAGGTATATCAGAGGGAGAAGAGAGAGAAAATGGAATGGAGAACATACTCAAACAAATAATAGATGAGAACTTCCCAAGCCTGTGGAAAGAACTAAAGCCCCAAATTCAAGAAGCAAACAGAACTCCGAGTTTTCTTAACCCCAACAAACCTACTCCTAGGCATATCATAATGAAATTGACACAAACCAACAGCAAAGAAAAAATTCTCAAAGCAGCCAGGGAAAAGAAGAATACAACATATAAAGGAAGGCCCATTAGATTATCATCAGATTTCTCAGCAGAAACTCTACAAGCTAGAAGAGAGTGGACCCCAATATTTAAAGTCCTGAAAGAGAGGAACTTTCAGCCACGAATACTATACCCATCAAAGCTCTCCTTCAAATATGAAGGAGAAATAAAAATATTCACAGATACAGAAAAGATGAGGGAATTTATCATCAGAAAACCCCCACTCCAGGAATTACTAAAGGGGGTTCTCCAATCAGATACAAAGAAAAAAAAAAAACAGAGCCACAAGTAAAAGCTCCAAGAAGAACACAATAAAACCAAATTTAAACTGTGACAACAACAAAAAGAAAGAGGAGGAGAAGATGGAGATTAACAGTAGCAAAGGACGATGGAGTGCAAAAGTACTCACAAAATAGTTCGCTACAATGAACAGGGTAGGGACCCTTTTCATTACTCAAAGGTAACCACCATTGAAAAAACCACCACAGAAGCACATGAGATAAAAAAGATAGCAACAGAGGAAAGATGTATGGAATACAACCAAATAAAAACAAAAGATAGAAAAATGAAAGAGAAGGATCAAACAAGACACAAAACTAACAGAAAGCAATATATAAAATAGCAATAGGGAACTCACAAGTATCAATAATTACACTAAATGTAAACGGATTAAACTCACCAATAAAAAGGCACAGAGTAGCAGAATGGATTAAAAAAGAAAATCCAACTGTATGCTGCCTACAGGAAACTCATCTAAGTAACAAGGATAAAAACAAATTCAAAGTGAAAGGCTGAAAAACAATACTCCAAGCAAATAACATCCAAAAAAAAGCAGGTGTAGCAATACTCATATCGGATAATGCTGACTACAAGACAGGAAAAGTACTCAGAGATAAAAATGGCCATTTCATAATGGCTAAGGGGACTCTGAATCAAGAAGACATAACAATTCTTAATATATATGCACCAAACGAAGGAGCGCCAAAATATATAAGACAGCTACTTATTGATCTTAAAACAAAAACTGACAAAAATACAATCATACTTGGAGACCTCAATACACCGCTGACGGCTCTAGATCGGTCATCCAAACAGAGAATCAACAAAGACATAGTGGCCTTAAACAAAACACTAGAGCACCTGGATATGATAGACATCTACAGGACATTTCATCCCAAAGTGACTGAGTATACATTTTTCTCCAGTGTACATGGATCATTCTCAAGAATTGACCATATCTTGGGCCACAAAAACAACATCAGCAAAATCAGAAAAATTGAAGTTGTACCAAGCGTATTTTCTGATCATAAAGCCTTGAAACTAGAATTCAACTGCAAAAAAGAGGAAAAAAATCCCACAAAAATGTGGAAACTAAACAACATATTTTTAAAAAATGAATGGGTCAAAGAAGAAATAAGTGCAGAGATCAAAAGATATATACAGACTAATGAAAATGACAATACGACATATCAGAATCTATGGGATGCAGCAAAAGCAGTGATAAGAGGGAAGTTCATATCACTTCAGGCATATATGAACAAACAAGAGAGAGCCCAAGTGAACCACTTAACTTCACACCTTAAGGAACTAGAAAAAGAAGAACAAAGACAACCCAAAACCAGCCGAAGAAAGGAGATAATAAAAATCAGAGCAGAAATAAATGAATTAGAGAACAGAAAAACTATAGAAAAAATTAATAGAACAAGAAGCTGGTTCTTTGAAAAGATCAACAAAATTGACAAACCCTTGGCAAGACTTACCAAGGAAAAAAGAGAAAGAACTCATATAAACAAAATCCAAAATGAAACAGGGGAAATCACCACGGACACCGTAGGTATACAAAGAATTATTGTAGAATACTATGAAAAACTTTATGCCACTAAATTCAACAACCTAAAAGAAATGGATAAATTCCTAGAACAATACAACCTTCCTAGACTGAGTCAAGAAGAAGCAGAAAGCCTAAACAGACCTATCAGTAGAGAAGAAATAGAAAAAACCATTAAAAACCTCCCCAAAAGTAAAAGTCCAGGCCCTGACGGCTATACCAGCGAATTTTATCAAACATTCAAAGAAGACTTGGTTCCTATTCTACTCAAAGTCTTCCAAAAAATTGAAGAAGAAGCAATACTTCCAAACACATTTTATGAGGCCAACATAACCCTCATACCAAAACCAGGCAAGGATGGCACAAAAAAAGAAAACTACAGACCAATATCTCTAATGAATACAGATGCTAAAATACTAAACAAAATACTAGCAAATCGAATACAACAACATATTAAAAAAAAATACATCATGATCAAGTGGGATTCATCCCAGAATCTCAAGGATGGTTCAACATACGTAAAACGGTTAACGTAATACACCATATCAACAAAACAAAGAACAGAAACCACATGATCTTATCAATAGACGCAGAAAAGGCTTTCGATAAAATACAACACAATTTTATGTTTAAGACTCTCAACAAAATGGGTATAGAAGGAAAATATCTCAACATGATAAAGGCCATATATGATAAACCATCAGCTAACATCATATTAAATGGCACTAAACTGAATGCTTTCCCCCTTAAATCAGGAACAAGACAGGGTTGTCCACTCTCTCCACTCTTATTTAATGTGGTACTAGAGGTTCTCGCCACAGCAATCAGACAAGACAAAGAAATAAAAGGCATCCATATCGGAAAAGAAGAAGTAAATGTATCACTTTTTGCAGATGATATGATCCTATACATCGAAAACCCCAAAGAATCCACAAAAAGACTACTAGAAACAATAAGCCAATACAGTAAGGTCGCAGGATACAAAATTAACATACAGAAGTCAATAGCCTTTCTATATGCCAACAATGAAACAATTGAGAATGAACTCAAAAGAATAATCCCCTTCACGATTGCAACAAAAAAAATAAAATACTTAGGAATAAACATTACAAAGAATGTAAAGGACTTATATAATGAAAACTATAAACCATTTTTAAGGGAAATTGAAAAAGATATAATGAGATGGAAGAATATACCTTGTTCTTGGCTAGGAAGAATAAATATAATCAAGATGGCTATATTACCCAAAGCAATATAGAAATTTAATGCAATTCCCATCAAACTTCCAATGATGTTTTTTAAAGAAATAGAGCAAAAAATCATCAGATTTATATGGAATTATAAAAAACCTCGAATAGCCAAAGCAATCCTAAAGAAAAAGAATGAAGCTGGGGGCATTACAATACCTGACTTCAAACTATATTATAGGGCCATGACAATCAAAACAGCATGGTATTGGCAGAAAAATAGACACTCAGACCAATGGAACAGAATAGAAAGCCCAGAAATAAAACCACATATATATAGTCAAATAATTTTTGATAAAGGGGCCAAGAACACACAATGGAGAAAAGAAAGCCTCTTTAATAAATGGTGCTGGGAAAACTGGAAAGCCACATGCAAAAGCATGAAACTGGACTACAGTCTCTCCCCCTGTACAAAAATTAACTCAAAATGGATCAAAGATCTAAACATAAGACCTGAAACAATTAAGTACATAGAAGAAGACATAGGTACTCAACTCATGGACCTGGGTTTTAAAGAGCATTTTATGAATTTGACTCCAATGGCAAGAGAAGTGAAGGCAAAAATTAATGAATGGGACTACATCAGACTAAGAAGTTTTTGCTCAGCAAGAGAAACTGATAACAAAATAAACAGAAAGCCAACTAAATGGGAAATGATATTTTCAAACAACAGCTCAGATAGGGCCTCATATCCAAAATATACAAAGAACTCATAAAACTCAACAACAAACAAACAAACAATCCCATAAAAAATGGGAAGAGGATATAAACAGACACTTCTCCCAGGAAGAAATACAAATGGCCAACAGATATATGAAAAGATGCTCATCTTCTTTAGCTATTAGAGAAATGCAAATCAAAACAGCAATGAGATACCACCTCACACCTGTTCGATTAGCTATTATTCGCAAGACAGGTAATAGCAAATGTTGGAGAAGCTGTGGAGAAAAAGGAACCCTCATACACTGTTGGTGGGAATGTAAAGTAGTACAACCATTATGGAAGAAAGTATGGTGGTTCCTCAAAAAACTGAAAATAGAACTACCTTATGACCCAGCAATCCCTCTACTGGGTATATACCCCAAAAACTCAGAAACATTGATACGTAAAGACACATGCAGCCCCATGTTCATTGCAGCATTGTTCACAGTGGCCAGGACATGGAAACAACCAAAAAGCCCGTCAATAGATGACTGGATAAAGAAGATGTGGCACATATACACTATGGAATACTACTCAGCCATAAGAAATGATGACATCGGAACATTTACAGCAAAATGGTGGGATCTTGATAACATAATACAAAGCAAAATAAGTAAATCAGAAAAAACTAGGAACTGCATTATTCCATACGTAGGTGGGACATAAAAGTGAAACTGAGAGACATTGATAAAGGTGTGGTGGTTACGGGGGGGAGGGGGGAATGGGAGAGGGAAAGGGGGAGGGGGAGGGGCACAGAGAGAACAAGATAGAGGGTGACGGAGGACAATCTGACTTTGGGTGATGGGTATGCAACATTATTGAACGACAAGATACCCTGGACTTGTTATCTTTGAATATATGTATCCTGATTTATTGATGTCACCCCATTAAAAAAATAAAATTATTAAAAAAAAAAAAAAAAAAAAAGACGATGAAATGGAAAAATATTCCATGTTTACAGATTAGAAGTATCAACTTAGTTAAACGGCCATATTACCCAAAGCAATATACAAATTTAATGCAATCCCCATTAAAATCCCAATGGCATTTTTTTTAAAGAAAAACAAAAACAAACAAACAAACAAAAAAAACAGAATAGCCAAAGCAATCCTGAGAAAAAAGGATGGAGCCAGAGGTATCACACTACCTGACATCAAATTATACTAGAGAGCCATAATCAAACCAGCATGGTGTTGGCAGAAAAACAGACATACAGACCAATGTAACAGAATCGAGAGTCCAAAAATTAAACCACATATATGTGAACAAATAATCTTTGACAAAAGAGCTAAAAACACACAACAGAAAAAAGAAAGTCTCTTCAATAAATGGTGCTGAGACAATTGAAAAGCTATATGCAAAAAAATGAAACTTGACTACTTATCTTCATGCACAAAAGTTAGTTCAAAATGGATCAAAGACTAAATATAAGAACTGAAAGAGTAAGTCACATAGAAGAAAACATAGGTACTAACTTATGGACCTTGGTTATAGAGAACATTTTATGATTTTGATCCCAAAGACAAGGGAAGTAAAAGCAACAATAAATAAATTATACTATATCAAACTAAAAAGCTTCTGCACAGCAAAAGAAACCAACAACAAAACAAAAACATAGCCAACAAAATGGGAAATGATATTCACAAACAACAGCTCTGATAAGGGGTTAATATCCAAAATATATAAAGAACTCACAAAGCTCAACAACAAGCAGGCAATCCAATTAAAAAATGGGGAGAGGACCTGAACAGACACTTCTCACCAAAAGACATATAAATGGCCAACAGATATAAGAAAAGATGCTCATCTTTGCTAGCTATTAGAGAAATGCAAATCAAAACTACAATGAGATACCACATCAACCAGTTAGATTGGCTGTTATCAAGGAACCCTCATTCACTGCTGGTGGAATGTAAACTGGTAAAACCATATGGAAGACAATATGTTACTACCTCAAAAATTTAAGGATAGTGTTACCATATGACCCAGCAATCCCTCTACTGGGTATCTAACAAACAAACAAACAAACAAACAAACAAACAAAAAACCTTGAAAACATTGGTCTGCAAAGACACATGCATCCCCATGTTCATTGCATCATTATTCAAGGTGGCCAAGACATGGAAACAACCAAAGTGTTCCTCCAATAGAGGATTGAATAAAGAAGATGGGGTACATATATACAATGGAATACTACTCAGCCATAAGAAAGGATGACATATTGACATTTATGACAACATGGATGGACCTTCAGAACATTATGCTAAGTGAAATAAGTAAATCAGAAAATGCTAAGAACTATATGATTTCACACATAGGCGAGATACAAAACTGAGACTCATGACATAGATAAAAGTGAAGTGGTTACCAGGGGAAGAAGGTGGGGGGAAGGGAGAAGAGAGGGACAAATACATGGTCATAGAAAATGATCTGACTTTGGGTGGTGGGCATGCAGTGCAGTAAGCCCCTTAAATGCTATAGAGATGTTCACTGAAACCCTATGTACTCTGTTCATCAATGTCATCCCATTAACTTAATTTTCAAAAAAAAATTTTTTTTGAAAAAAGAATTGCCACAGCCACCCTAACTTTCAGCAATCATCACCCTGATCAATCAGTCAGCAGCCGTCACCATCAAGGCAAGATCCTCCACCAGCACAAAGATTATAACTTGCTGAAGGCTCAGGTGATGATTAGCATTTCTTAGCAATAGAATATTTTTAAATTAAGGTATGTGAATAATTGTCCTTTTGGACATAATGCTGTTGCATATTTAACAGACTAGAGTACAGCATAAACACAACTTTTATATGCACTGGGAAACTAAAAATGTTTGTGTGACTTGCTTTATTGCAATATTTGCTTATTGAGGTCGTCTGGAACCAAACCTGAAATCTCTCTAAGTTATGCCTATATAGGACTTAGGGGCTTCAGAATATGTTAGAATGTGGCCACCCAAAAAGAAAATGTCAAATCCTAGTTTACTTGCCTGAAGAACCTCCATGAGACAGACTCTATACAGGAAACAATTCCATCTTCCAGAGTGAATATTCACTTGTTTGCTTTTCAAGCCAGGAGTTTGGAAGAAGCCAGCAAGCAGTGTAGTCATTTGGTAATGTCCTTCCCACTGCCAAGATGGATTAATGCTGGGAGATCTTACAACTGGTGAGTAATCTGTAGGGCTTGCAGACCCTCCAAGATCCCCAAGGTGTGATTTATTTTCATACGTAGATTTCTGTCATCATCCTCCAAAGGGTGCTTTGTCATTTTCTTTACTCTTCCCTCACTGTACAGTCAAGTCCATATTACAAGGATAACATGGTTTCCAAGTCATTGCCAATCTCCTCAAACCAAGTGGTAAGCACTTCAGAGACACAGCTAAATTATGAAGGCTATATTAATAAAATTATACCAGTTTCTTTTTAAATGATTCTGGAAAGGTATGAATAGTTGTTTATTAAAATAAGATTTAGATCCTAATCATCTCTAGTTTTTCTGATTTGCTTTATTATGCTCCTACCTATGCATCAGGTTGATACTAAGATGTCATGGACCTCCTAAAACCTTGGACTATGAATAACCAAATTGAAACAACTTCAGGTATACGAGATGTGAGGGGTTTTTTTTTTTGTTTTTTTTTTAATAAAATGCTCTTTGCATGTTGTAGCATTGACTGTCATTCATTCCCTAAGCATTTGAAATCTGCAACATGTATTCAAACCCATTCTGGGACTAAACAGACCTATGAAATACAAAGTCTAACATCAAAAGAGCTCACTCTCTGGAGTCAAACAGCCTTAAGTGCAAGTTCTGTTTCTGCCACCAACTACCTGAGAATCCTTAAATGATTGACTTAAACTCTGAGTTTTGGCTTCATCTGTAAATTAGACATATACTGTAGTTTACTTCACACGATATTTTTGTGAGGGATCAAATGACCTTATACTTGTCAAGTGCTTAGCATACATGCTCAATAAATACTAATCACAATAGCATTTGTTTTAGTAATGGTTCTTACTCATATTATTAGCCTCCTTCAGTCAAAGCTTAATTGATACAGAACCTTTGTCTAACCCTTAGTTCTAGGCTCCTGTAAGATTTAAATTGGCCAAGCTGGAAACCAAGTGGGTGGTGCTCGACACATCTCTTCAGCTCTGACACCCAAATCTTAAGGTCATCCCCACTGCCAGGCTATAATTTTGGGAAACTGAGCCAAATGTATTCCCAGAACCTCCTAGGTTCTGATCAGCAACCGCACCCCCAGACAAACCGTGTTGCTTAAGCTGAGTGTCACCTCTGATTCACAGCAGCCCAAGCCATAAACCAGTGAGCCCTGCCTTGGCTGATGTCAGAATCACCCAAGAGCTTTGAAAAACACAAATATCTGTCCCATTCCCAACCATAGAGGTCAGTATTTTTTAAGTTTCTGGGGTGATTCTGATGAGAAAAACCTCAGTTTGAGAAGCTCTGAGGTTAGCAGCTACTAAACATCCCTATCTGTTCCTCCCATGTCTCGGCACTGGATTATCTTTTCCGAGCTACAGAAACCTGCTGCTGTTTCTCCTAAACACAGTCAGTTGTTGACTCTGGTTACTATGAGCTCCAAACAGGTCATAGGGACTTAAGCTGCTGATTAAGGCTTAGGAACCCTCCTCCGCATCCCCAGCCCCTTGGGCCCAACAGATAGAAAAGACATCATATTTGAGCCAAAGAAATATAATCAAGAGAACGCCAGGGTTGTAGAATCAGTAGCAGCTAGTGTGGAACGATGGATGAGTTCAAAAGATTTAAAGGCCTGACATTCCAACAGTGATCAAAAGCAGATAAAATGCCCTTACCCTGCCAAGGCAATCTAACATCATATGCAGCACTGACTTGTATTAGTGAAGTTCATAAAGCAACCCTAGTGAGAACTTTGTTTTGTAAGAGAAAAAAAAAAAGAAAGAAAATGGGGAAAATGATTGCGACAAGCCTTGATGTGATTAAAACAAACAGCAGGGAAATGTGTGTGTTGGGTATTTTTTGAGGGGTGCCAGTTCTGCCTCTGGCTCTACCTCCATTCATTTCCAGACTCTCCTACACCTTGCTGTTCAACATTTGCCTACTAAACTAGACTGCAAGCACAGGAAGTAAGAGCTGGGACACTGAGTTGCAGTGTCTCCATTGGAGCTCCTTCAAGACTGACCAGAAGGCCAGGTCCTGTAAGAAATGCTGTGAAGGCAAGATGGAGGTGTCCCTCTCTCCATCTGCTTCTGGGCACTCTTCCCAGCATTTCTGAGCAGAGCCCATTAGCTTCCCACTTAAAATGCTTCAAGTCTTCCTCCTGCTTGACGGGCCTAAAAACAGTGTCTGGCCTTGCCCAGAATTATTCTTAGAAGATTTTACAAAACCATTCATAAGAGCTACACATTTCACTGCCAGGCATCTTTACCGACATCTCAGATTCCCCTGAGTCTTTTGATCACTTTCTTTACTCTTTCGGGGCACAGACAGCTTTAATGCAAACTCTCTTTTGGACCAGCGTCAGTACTTTCTGCAAGAAAAACTGATGGCACCCGAGGTTCATTATCCCTCAGACAGCCTGTCCAGGCATCAACAACCCTGTTCCGCGATGCTGCTAGGTGCCCATTCTCTTTTCCCCCCCGAGAGGGGTCCTCGCGCCTGCAGGCCGTGGGGAATGTTGGCCTCCAGCTCAGCTCCACAGCCCAGCCGGAGCCCGGAGCCCCGCCATTCCCTGCAAGGGGCTGGCAGAGCCCCCCAGTCACTCCCCAACGGGGCCAGATTGCAGTGTGTTCACAATGGGATGAAATCGTTAATATAATTGTAATAAAAATAAAATCATGAATAATATGTGACTAGAATACAGATCTCACTAAAACAGGCGCTGGAAAACCCTTAAAAATAAGGCCTTAAAAATAAGAACGACCTCTTTCTCGACGGGCCTTCCAATTACAGGCCAGGTTCTAATTTACCCTTTTTGGCTCTGCTACTGGAACAGATCTCGGCCAAACAATTGTCTCACCACTGTGGTGATAGTCATCGTTAGACATCTTCGCTTCGCGACCATGGAGAGTCGCAGCACGGAATGAACCTGCCGGGGCGGGAGCGAGACGGGCGACCCCGGCCAGGTGACCCGCAAGCGGCGGGAACAGGCGGCCTGCAGGCTGCAGCGCGTGCACCCCAGCGCCCCGTAGCGGGGACCGCGCTCCCGGCGGCCGCGGGGACTGGCGGCCCAGACTGCGGCCCCGCCGCGGCGTCTGAGATCGCGATCTCTTCTGGGGCACCCTCTCGCCGCGCCCCGACCCGAGTTCTGCTCAGGGATTAGTCCTGACTTCGTGATTAATCAGCACTTTCTGGTTTTCACAGGGTGACATCAATCATCCCTGCTCAGCGATAAAACAGGCTCCTCTCTGAAGGCTCCAGCACCGGCAGGGTCCTGTGTCCCCAGACCGTCCAGGGGACCCGCCCCGCCCAGACAGCCACAACCAAATCCTCCCCGCGGCCCCTGGAGTGCTAGGTGCCCGGCCACAGCGCCTCTGTTGTTTATTGCTTTTGCTCCCTGGTTGAATGCCAAAGCTTAAGGTTTACTTTCCTTTTTTTTCCTAATTATAAAAAATGATGTGCTCGATTAAAATGTGGAAAAGAAAAAAAGAAAAGGAAAGGAAAGAAAAGAAAATAAGTCACCCAGCATCTCACCCTCCATGCTCAATTTCTGGGTTTTTTTTTTGTTTGTTTGTTTGCTTGCTTGTTTGTTTGAGAATGAGATGGAGAGAGCAATGAAGCACTTTAGTCATTCACTGATTGCTTCTCATATGTCCCTTGAGGGGCAGGTGCTCCAACAGAGCCAGTGACCCCTTGCTCAAGCCAGTGACCTTTGGGCTCAAGCCAGCAACCATGGAATCATGTGGATGATCTGGTGCTCAAGCTGGCCTCCAGTTTCAAATCTGGGTCCTCAGTGTTCCAGGCCACCACCAGTCAGGCTCAAGCTCTCTTCATTTTAATGTATTTTCTTCCAGTCTTTTTTCCCTCTCTTCTTTGCAACAAAATTTTGTTTGTTTAAAAAGTTTATTTGCTCCACTGCAGTTGTGTCGTATCCTACCTTTTTAAACTTAATATCATAGCAGAAACACTTTACGTACTTTTTTTTTTTTTTTTTTTTTTGGATTTTTCTGAAGCTGGAAACGGGGAGAGACAGTCAGACAGGCTCCCGCATGCGCCCGACCAGGATCCACCCGGCACGCCCACTAGGGGCGACGCTCTGCCCACCAGGGGGCGATGCTCTGCCCCTCCGGGGGGTCGCTCTGCCGCGACCAGAGCCACTCTAGCGCCTGGGGCAGAGGCCAAGGAGCCATCCCCAGCGCCCGGGTCATCTTTGCTCCAATGGAGCCTCGGCTGCGGGGGAGGTGAAGAGAGAGACAGAGAGGAAGGAGGGGGCGGGGGGGGGGGAAGCAAATGGGCGCTTCTCCTATGTGCCCTGGCCGGGAATCGAACCCGGGTCCCCCGCACGCCAGGCAGACGCTCTACCGCTGAGCCAACCGGCCAGGGCACTTTACGTACTTTTAACAAACATCACTTAAAAGCTCATAGTGAATACACAATTACTTGCTTAAATATCATTTTAATTTATGGGCATCTAGGATATTTCCAATTTTTACTAGTACAGTGGACCTTTGAATAACGCAGGAGTTAAGAGGGACATACCCGAGCAGCTGAAAATCTACAAAACTTTTCACTCCTCAAAAACTTTACAGTCACCCGTGGATATCCACAGGATAGGTTCCAGGACCTCATAGATACCAAAATTCCCAGATGTTCATCCCCCTGTATAAAATGGTATAGATTATAGAACAATGTGTACAGTCAGCCCTCCACATCCGCAGATTCCCAACAGCAGGGTGAAAATACTGTTTTCTCTCCAAGGTTGGTTGACTCCATGCATGTGAAACTTTGGAATAAGGAGGCCTAACTGTGTATTTACTGGGGGAAAAACAACAACAAAAACACATATGTGCGGACCGGTACAGTTCAAACCTGTATTGGTCAAGGGTCACATGTAGGGAATCCATCCCTGGACCCTTCCCAATATTTGCCCCAGGGTTATTGGTTGGTGGAGCTTACAAACCCCAACTAAGAATTTCACCCAGCGTAAGCTCAAGTGGCAGAAACTCAAAAGCTCCTGCTCTGTTCCACATCGCTGGGGTAGAGAACCCAGGTGAAAGGCGAAGTGTGCAGTGCAGCAGGATGAGTTCTTGTGCCTGTTTTCAGGCCACTACAGGCTTTGCGATGGAGATGGAGTCTGGTGGCAGGAGAGGATGCAGCTCGCACATAGGTGAGACAGAGAGGCTGAGGAAAGGCAGGAAGCTGGCACCTGAGGGAAAAACTCCCCCATGAAGTCAAGTGGCTGATGATTTTAGAACATTAATGTTGCACATTCAATTTTAATTCTGTTAGTCACAAGCACCAATGTATTATTTGGGAAAATGTTTCTCATCTCATTTCCTTACTGTAAAAACTAGAGAAATACAAGAAAAGGGATTGGACCTAAGTGAAGGAAGACTAAGCCCACTTAGTGCATTTTCTGTCTTGTTGGTGATCTGCCCCTCTGGAAAGTCCCTGTCCCCTTTTATGAGAGACTGGTATAATGTTTTCTAAGAGTTCAGATATGTAGGCTAAGCAGAGTCCATGAGCCATCCACAAATTCTCTGTGAGCTCTGGCATAAGCCTACTTCTGTTTATCTCCCGCAAGTCACCTCTACTAAACTTGGATATGGTAGAAGGAGGTGGTGGGAGAAAGGCTGGTGGATTGAGGATAAAATCAAGCTTCCAGAGCCTTTTTCTCAGATCTTACACACTATCATTTTTTAGTTTGGTTAGTAAATAAAGGGCACGCAACCCTACTAGTTTTATTAACACCAAAACACTACAGGTCCTGCTGTTGGTGGAGTCATGACTGTCTATAACCCAAGGGATAAGCAGGAATGGCCGACTCTTGGCATCTCCCTCTTTGCTTGGTCTGAGAAAGAATGTGGCACAAACTCTGTCTCTAGCTGAGCCTGTTTTCTCAACATTAGCTCTGTGAGGGAAGCCAGACTGACCAAGTGGCAACATTCTCTGTCTTGATTTAACTACTCACCACAAAGCTGGCACTTTGTGTAGCTGAATTATACTTTGCAAAGTAGTTGTTGATGCTTGACCCATCTGAGAACTGGCAGTAAAGCAGTGCTACAATTTCAGAGAGGCAGTGATAGGCCATGGTGGCTTTCTTCTCACTCTGAGCCCAGAGGAGGTGCCTGCCTTTCCCCCATCCCCTTTCCAGAACAGCTCCCTCTACTGACAGTGCAGCCACCCCCAGAACCCACTTGCTGTGCCTCTGTGGTCTCCACCTAGAAGACAGGTCCTGTGGTGTCTCCACAGGTTGATATTTGCTCTGAGATTAGAGAAGAGCCAGCCTTCTGAAGGCAACACTCCAGACCTGGCTGCCAGCAGTCAACCCACCAGCTCCCAAATCTCCAAATCTGCTCCCTTATTTGCACCCAGGAGTTCTTTTAACTCCCACTTCTAGATCGTTTCCCTTTTGCTGTCCAGCTCTCATTGGGTTGTGGAAAAGCCAGCTCCATTCTCATGTCCAGTGAGGTCAGACCCTCCCGACTTGGCCTCTCAGCCTCTCTTTCTCCAAGTCACAACATTCTCTGGGCACTCACTGACCCTGCTGTGTTCTGCCTGTTAAAACGTCACCTACTTTTCAAATTCTTTCCACTCTCCTCTCAGTTTTTTTGTGATAGCTTCCTAGAAGCTTAATAATAACATTTATTTCCCCAGTGGTATATTTCCATTTGTCAAACTTTATTTTGTTCCATGTGTTTCTAAGGGAACAGAAATCAAAATGGTTTATGTCCTACTTCCTACACTGGCCTGACTGATATTGTCAGACTGGAATTGTCCTTCAGCCCAGAGTGGGTACACCCAAACCCAACCGTAAGCTGGGCTTCGATGCAGAAACTATATAAACTACAAAGACAATGGACATTGTTTGGCTATTGGAAAATGTACTTCATTTTACTTCCTTTAATCAAGCAGTGACTTTTTTCATAGATTCAAACCACTTTGCGTGTATGTAATAACATTGATAATATTGACATTGATAACTATATAAAATGGGTTACATTATACATTTGATACAATGATACAAATATTAATAATGATAAAAGTGGGTTACATCATAATCTTGAACCATGATACTGTGTCCCATTATTAAAATGAAAATGAGGGTAATATAAGAAGTCAAATATGATGGCTTTAGTTACTGGAAGCAGTGTTTTAGAGGGGAAAGGAAATATGAAGAAAATGTTCCATCTGAAGATAGTTACATGATATGTTCACTTTGTGAAAATTCATTGAGCTCTATAGTTATGATCACATTTTTCTGCATGCATGTGTTACGTCAATATAAAGTTGATTTACAATAAACAAATAAACTGAAGGGTTTTACTGAAGTAGGCAGTAAAGCCAACGAATTACTCCTTTATTCAACAACTATTGTTTTAGTGTTCACTTGGTACTCAATGGTAAGCATAGACATTTTACAGAAATGAGTAAGTTAGTGGCCACAGGGCCTGGCTTCAAGGAGTTAAGAGTCAGCTACAATATAAGCTGAGAGTGCTCAATAAATGTACAAATGCTGAATTCTTAGTTATGCCAAACATACCATAGTAACTTAAGAGGTGAACATTAGGGGAAACTAACTAAAGGGTCTGTGGGAATTCTGTATACAGTCTTTGCATCTTTTCTGTAAATCTAATTCTATTCTAAATTTGAATTTTATTTTAAAATATCCATTATCATGAGAATGATTATAAGGGAGAGATTACTTTTAGACTGAAGGAATCAGAGATGATTATAAAAGAAAAGATGTGTGAACTCTGTCTTTAAGGAAGAATGTGATTAGAATAAAGGGAACTGGGGATAAAATTTCCTAGACAGGGGAAAAATGGAACAAGAAACTGTGGAGTCAGTAGTCAAGGTACAAAACAACCTAAGTGCTCATCCGTGGGTGAATGTATAAAGAAGCTGTGGTGTATATATAAAATGAAATATTATTTGAGTACAAGAAAAAAGGTAGCTTGCCATTTTGACAACATGAATAGAACTTGAAATGAAATAAAAGATAAATACTGTCTGGTATCACTTATTTGTGGAATCTTAAAAGATCAGACTCGGAGAACTAGAGAGTAGAGTGGCGGTTACCAGGGGCTGGCAGGGGGTAGGGGTGAGGGAATAGTAGAAAATAGGGAGATGTTGGTCAAAGAAAACAAACTGCAGTTTCAAAATGAGTAAGTCTTGGGGATCTAATGTGTAGCATGGTGATTATAGCTAATAATACTGTATTATATACTTGAAAGTTCCTAAGCAGTACATCTTGATGTTCTCCCCACAAAAAAGAAACGGCAGTGATGCGACATGATGGAAGCGCTGGCTATGATGAGAATCAGTTGCGATTTGAAAGTGTCTGAAGTCAACACATTATACACTTGAAACTTAAACAATGTTATATTTCAATTATATCTCGATAAAGCTGATATCTTTATCAAAGAAACTGCTGAGTGTGCCTCTAGACCAGTACATAGCTCTGTCTGATTGGTGAGTTGAGAGCATGAGGGAAGTTGTGTCGAGTAGGACTGGGAGAACAGAGGGCTTTAATTTGACAGCAGACCAGGAAGAGCCTTCAATGGTAAAACTTAACTAATGCACAAAAAATTAGCTCTGAAATCCATTCTACAGTGAAAGACAAGTTAATTTGAAAACTGATAGAAATTAATATATTTAAATTACCTGCCAAGTCTATACACATCTACCACAGAGCTAAAGAAATTAAGTTATAAGATTTATTGAACACTCACTGTGTACCCAGCACTGTGATAAGCATTTTATGTCTATCTTATATAATCATCCTAAGAGCCTTATGAAGCAGCTGTTACCATTTTATCTTACAGCTAGAAAATCAAGAACTTGTTTCCAGCAAATACAAAAGAG
Organism: Saccopteryx bilineata; assembly: GCF_036850765.1. Taxonomy (NCBI): domain Eukaryota; kingdom Metazoa; phylum Chordata; class Mammalia; order Chiroptera; family Emballonuridae; genus Saccopteryx; species Saccopteryx bilineata. Next base: position 264,447,946 of record NC_089490.1, on the reverse strand, counting down.
TCATAAATATAAAAAGTAGATACAGCCACCTGAGATCATGTTTGTTTCCAACAAACACAAAAGTCATAAACATCAAAAGTAGATAGAGCACTTAGTGCCAGAATGTGCTTCAGTGGTTGAAATAGAACTCTGAGTTGAAAATATGTTTACATTCACATTGTATTTAGATTTATTTTTTCACTGAAAAGAAAGTCATCTGGGACTAATTTAAGTTCTTCAAGACCTAATGGTCTTGATAAGTCCATTTATCAAGTGTGTTTTGTGGAATAATTCAGACAAGCAAGTTTGGCAAGCAGTAATTATCACATAGAGTACCAAAAACGGATCAAGTCTGGCCTACATAGACTAGACACATAGACACAGCACAGGAGAGTTTTCCCGTTGGGTTGTAAACTCTTGTTCTGTGGAGTTAGAGACAGACAGCTATGCTGCAGGGGATGTACATCTCAGCTCTGAGTTATGAATGTTAACAAATAATAATGCCAAAGAAAATGGAAAGGTTAATGAAATTTAACTTTTCTATCTTGGGGTTTCTAGAAGCATTGTGACCTGCCTGCAAAGTCAAGTTATGTATTTGAGACGAACATGGCTCATTAGTTACTAGTGTCATTTCCTCACTTCTTATAAGACACTGTAAGAAGCAATATAGGTTTCAGTTTGGCTTATAATAGTTCTCAAATCATGCATAAATGAAAAGTTCATCAAAGATCCATAGTTTTCATTGAAAATTTATTTCCTTGTTTTTTTTTATGACTTCCGTTCTCCATAATAAACCACAAAACAATATCCCCCCTCTTTTTATTTATTGAAAAAGGAGGACTACACTTCTGAGTGGAATTTTTTTTCCCTGACAAACTGTTTCCTATATCTGACAACCACAAGGTAGAAAGGCAGCTGAGTTACTCAAAGAAACATTTTGTTCTTGATCTTGCCATTCAATATCGCAGGGTGTGATGAAAACTGGAACAAATATGGAAATCACAGAGGTGCCAGAACATTACATTTAAAAAGTGGAATTATTTGAGTCAATCTGGAATGTCTGATTCTTTTGGTTTAGGCCTCATGGGTAGCATTGTGCTTCAAAAACAACTTGAATTGGCTACCAAGATTCCAGAAGGGTAACATAATCTTGTACCTTTGTGGAAAGATGCTTATCTTTGTCTACTGTTAGCAGAAGGAGGCTGAATTCTTCTACCTTTTCATGTTTCAAAATGAAAATTGTTCAAATAAGTTTCAAACTTGAATGGTATTTGGAAGCAGGAGTGGGAGGTAGTAGTTTCTCAGGTCTTTTCAGTTTGTGTTAGTCTTAGTTTGAAATAAACACCTCAGCATGAATCAAATCCTCTACAACTACAGAAATATGGGGGTTGGGGGAGGTTCATCTTTACCACTTCCCCTTATGTGATTTGGCAATTAGAGGAGAGGTCTCAGGGTTAGTAATCCTGAATACAAGACTCACACCGGCCGAGGAGACAGACAATTATGTGAGACCCATGAGCGGGCAGTAGCTCAGCTCCTCTTCTGGCAAACGCAGTGTGGAGCCCAGGGGCCTGCACCACCTGGAAGCCATGCTGTTGCCTCTGCAGAAGCCTCCACCGAGAGCTGTGAACACAGGACAGGTCTTACTTCTTTCTGCCCTGTACCAACACTCAAAGTTACAGGGGTGTGTCCAACCTCAGTGAAGCACTGGGGAAAGCCAAAGGGAATTACAACATATGAAGGAAGAAATATTAAGCTGTGTCATCCAAAATATTAAGACCCATCAAATTAAGGGGACACACCCGACTCCTAACTTTGTTGACTTATTGTCCCGTAGTGGGAATAAATTCCCATTGTGAGACTCCGGAGCTCCTTCCCACGGGGGTGGATCTAACTCCCGCACACTTCTTCTTCTCAACTGAGTACACATCTCCATGCCTGGCCAGTCCTGCCTAGAAGACTCTAATGGCTCCAGCAGGACAATCCATGGTGATTTGTAAGAGAAAAGGGTCCAGTTCCCTTGAAGATTTCACCTTCAGACACAGCTCTGAATTCTTCCACTCACATTCTCCCTCCATACCATTATCGCATACAAGAAATGCAACATTGATGCAATAATCTTGTCAAATACAGTGTTTCTCAATCTTTTATGTGCATATAAACCACCTGGGAAGTGGCTGGAACTATTTCTAACAAACTCCCAGTGGAGGTGGCTGCTGCATGGCCCACACTGAATGGCAACGATCTGATTAATATACAATCTATAATCAACTCCATTCAGTTGCCCCAAAGTATCTTTGAGAGTTCTTCTTTCCCAGTGCAGGATCCAGTCAGGAGTCACTGCATTGCATTTGGCTGCCTTGTCCCAGTAGGCAGAGGTTGTGAGCTTTTTATTGGCTGCTCACTTAGTGACACTAAGACCTAGTGAAGTGTTATGTTCCCTGCAAGACCCTCTTCCATTAGATATTTGAACAAGGACCACACTCCTTACAGTCTCAGTGAAGGGAGAGGCAGAGACAGTGGAAATGGCACTGTCATGGGTAGGTGTGTGTGTGTGTGTGTGTGTGTGTGTGTGTTAATGCAAACACACACAATAACCTGGACTTTCTGGGGTGAGTGCAAAGATATGGTGCCTAATTCAGAATAGTAACACAACATTTAAACATAGCTGCAAAGGAGTTTTACTGTCCTTGTTCCCAGACTTACCAGACTTATCCATTCTCTCCAGAGAAAATTAGAGTTCAATGCTACATATAAGCATGGGTGTTCCTACTTTCCAGAGCTTAGAGTCTGGATCAATTTAGTTCCTCCTACAACAACACTCTGAAGGGCTCCAGCAAATGGGCCCTGGGGACATGCAACTGTCCAAATCCCACTACACTGTTGAGCATGGGCTACGCCATCCCCTTCGTTCAATGTGACCATCATGACTTACCTCTGCTTCCTCTTCCCAGTGGCCTCTGCTAAAATGTATGTATTGTGTGGAAGGATGATAGACTAATTCTTATAGTCAGCTGGCTGGCAATGACTAAAACCTGAAGAATCAAAAATCGAGATTGGTTATTTTTCAAGTTATGTGGCATAGGGACTTCTTCAGATAGGAGGAGTTCAGGGGCAGGGAACCTAGATAAACTGGATGCACAGCAGATCACCTGGCACCTGGGATAAGAGTAAGCACCTCAAGAAAGGAGACATTGAAAGGAGACCAAGAAGTTCCTCAGTCACCAGCCTCACACTTTGTCCTCAGGCCAACACATCATGCTCACAGGAAGCACAAGAATTATTTCATAGAATGGAAAAGAACCCAAGATTAGAAGATTGTGGATCCAGAACCCTTCCCCCGATGGTATTCCCATACAACATTTTAAAATTAATTTTTATTGATTGATCTTGAGAGAGAGAGGGGAAGGGGGGGAGAGAGAAACATTGATTTGTTGATTCACTAATTTATGCATTCATTGGTTGATTCTTGTATGTGCCCTGACCAAGGAATCTAACCTGCAACCTTGGTATATTGAATGAGCTACCCATCCAAGGTTTCCCGTTCAACATTTTTATAAGAGTACTTTGATCTATGCTTGAGCATTCCTCTGTAATGTCTACAATATGCCCACATTCTTACAGAGTATATGCTACTAACATAGTGTTTATTGAGTGCATTTAACATGAACACCATTTTAAGGACTTTACATACATTCAGTCTTTTAATCTCCACAACTGTCCTAAAAATGGTGGTTCTATTACAGTCTCCACTCTACAGATGAGGATACCAAGGCACTGAGAAACTTAGTACCTGGACCAGATGACATATGTCTAAATTGGCCCCAAGAAGTGGGATTCCAAGGTCAGTGATCTTAACCACTTCTCCAAACTGCCTCCCAAGAAGACTTTCTGCCTTGTGAAAGTTTAAAGCCTAAAATAGGTAGCACATATCAACTCACTCTCTTACAGTTTTTAAATTCATAATGTAATCAATGTGCCTTGCTTTTTCTAAATTCTATATTTCACTTGTGGTAGGCTCAGCACAGACCTCCTGGGAAAAGACTTGTGCCAGAGAGGGGAGATAAAGTTTCCTTCTATAACTCACCCATGACTGGAAACTTCCCAATGCTGCACAGGGGATTTAAGAAGGGATTGTGGGGGGAGGGGAGGAAAAATGGCTAAATACTGTCTCTAAGATAGATGATGACTTCAGAATGATAAATGTTGCCTAATAGTCATCTCCAACTTCTGTCCAAACCAAAATTCTTGATTTTTACCATCACTCTCCAAACTTACTCTCACCCACCTCATTAAATCATACCATGGGTCACCTAGTTTCTTACTCCAAAAACATAGGAGAGTCATCCCAGATTTCTTTCTCTCTAACATTTGCAACAGAACCACTGGCAAGTCCTACTGGTTGCACCTTCTAAAGATATCCAGCATCCAACCATTTCTTACCATCCTGCCATCCCTGTCACATCTTTAATCTAGGTCACCATCATCTCCTGCCTGGATTACTGCACTAGCTTCTTATCTGGTCTATCTTCTTTTACTCTTGCTCCCCCAGAGCTCTAAACCACATGGCAGCAGTGATCTCTAAAAACCTAAGTCACATAATTTTTCTCCTTGCTCAGGATCTTGTAAGGGCTTCTCATGAAACTTATCATAAAATAAAATATTTCATTATGGTCAACTATATAGACATTCCACCTCTCCAAGGTCATCTTCCACCATTCTGGGCTTGCTCATTTCTCTGACTACATTGCCTTCTCGCTGTTCATTAAATGCCGTAAGTTTATTTTCCATTGCATTTGCTGTTGCCTTTGCTTAAGTTGCTTTTCCTTGTTCTCAATCTTTGTAGAGCTCAGTCCTTGATTCTATTGAAATGTCACCTGCACAGAGGTGACTTCCCTGGGCACACTTTCTAATACAGCTATTTCAACCCAACTTTCAACCATCACTTTTGCTTTCTTATCTCTTTATTCTGCTCTATTTTTCTTTGTAGCACTTCTTACTCCTGAAATCATATTTTATATTTATTGTGTGCTTATTTCTGATTTATCTCATTACAATATAAATTTTATGAGAGTAGTGATCTTGTCACATCACAATTGTTTCCCCAGTGCCTGGCACATTGTAACTGCTCAATTAATATTAATTTACTTTTTTTTTTTTTGGACAGAGACAGAGAGATGCACTGATATGAACAGACAGACAGGAAAGGAGAGAGATGAGAAGTATCAAGTCTTTGTTGTGGCCCCTTAGTTGTTCATTCATTGCTTTCTCATATGTGCCTTGACTGGGGGTGGGGGATCTACAGCAGAGTGAGGAACCCCTTGCTCAAGCTAGCTACCTTAGTCTTCAAGCCAGCAACCTTTGGGCTCAAGCCAGAAATCATGGGGTCGTGTCTATGATCCCATGCTCAAGCCAGTGACCCCACATTCAAGCCAGATGAGCCTGCACTTAAGCCATCAACCTTGGGGTTTCGAGCCTGGGTCTTCCACATCCCAGTCCAACACTCTATCCACTGTGCCACTACTTGGTCAGGCTATATATTAATTTACTTTATATATATTCTAAAAGTCCAAAATCTGTTTTCAGATTTTCTTTCTTGCTGATATTTAGTTCCATATTTCTCACTGTCTATGACCTTTATGTTCCAAAGGAAACTCAAACTCAACACGTTGAAAACTGAGCTCATTATTACTTTCCATTATTTCATCCCCCATCATTCCCAAACTTAATTAACAGCACTTTCTTCACCCTCAAGACATAAATCTAGGCATCATTGTCAATTTCCCCCTTTCTCTCACATCCAATCTATCAGCAAATCCTGTCATTTCTGCTTGTAGCAGAATTGTTCTTAGTTACAAACAACAGAAACCACTCTACCAAATTTAAGAAAGAAAAAATACATATTAAATTATCAGGTAGCACATAGAATCTTCAGGAGGACCCTGGAGGCCAACATAGAGGATCTTCAGAGAGGAACCTTGCCCAAGTCACCATGCCAGGCCGTCCAGTGGACTGCACTGCTGGCACGGCCCCGTGGATCACAACTCCAGGGTGAAAGGTGACTGCTAGGACGATGACCTCTCAAAACTCAGAGCCCCGCCACTGTCCTTGTCAGAACGAATTTCATGTGCTATCTCCTTATTCATGTCTCTTTTCTGAAACAAAGTCCTTATGGACATTGGAGGGGCAGAGTCCGGATCACATTCCTGCACCCATCTGACAAGGAGCCTGGGAAAGTGAGTTTCTGGCTTCTTCTTTGAGGAGATAGACTCAGAGTTGAGAAATTCCCCAGTCATAGGAAAGCAGGGCAAGAAATGCAGGGCAGCCACAAGGTATTACAGACTTCAGTTAACTCTATCTGCTGTTGCCCAAGTGTGCCTAACACCACTGACTCAGTGCAAGTCTTCATAGTTTGTGGTCTTGACTAATATGATAACCTCCTAAGTGATTCTCTTCCTCTTTTCTTACCTCTACACTCACTAGAGCAATACATTTAAAAGCAAATCTTACCATGTCACTTCTTTACATCCCTTCCATTATTTAAAAAAATGAAAAATCCCTCAAAAGCTCTCATCACCTAAAGATAGAGTCCCAACCTGCAGGATGGCATCTAGAGCTCTTCCCGAGAGCTTCTTCTTACTCAGGATGCTGTGCTTCCGCTCCACTGCACTATCTACCCTTCTCCAAACATTGCTTATTCTCTCCTGTTTCTTTCTCTTGTGTATTTCTGCTTCTTAGAATGGCCGGCTCCCCAACAAACTCTCCCTCACCCTTTAAAACTCATCTTAAGCATCACTGCCTCTCCCCGTCAGCATATACCCTGATCCCTCACTCTGGACAAGACAATGCCCATTTGGCTGTCCCTTGACCACTACCTCCATCAGTACTTATTCTATTATTTCATAATTATTTGCTTCCACATCTGTCTCCATGACAGTATGAAGCTTGACTTTGAGCTCCTTGAAGGCAGACACCATCGCTTTATTTTTATATCCTTAACATGTCTGGCTCAGAGCCGACGCAGTAACATTTGTTGGATGAATGGTAATGTTGCTGCTAATTGTGTCCAGTATAGAACACTTTCTATGTGTCAGGCACTGTACTAAGATATATGCAAATATATCTATTCCCTTACATTATGTTATTTAATACATATGAGAAATCTGTGAGATAGGAATGCTTATCCTCACTTTATAGATGGGAAAATTAGCTTTAATGAAGGAAGATATATGACTTTTCCAGTATTATACAACTAGAAACCAACTAAGCTAAAATATGAGCTTGGATTTTTTTTTATTCTAAATCCTTTACTTTCAATCAATATATACTCTACAGCCCCTGTGAAGAAATGAATAAGTATGTGGAAGAAAGAATAAATAAGTGAAAGTGAAAAGCTGTATATTTCACTCTACAGTTAGAATCACTCTTTCCCAAGCACAACCAGAAGATTTTCCTTGTTTTTGTGTTTATTATTATTATTTTACTTACTTCATTCTGCTTGAGATATAACTGCTTCTTTCCATTCCCTTGGAGACCAAGTTCCTCGAAGGCAGGAAGCCACATCTTTTGCACTTCTCTGTCTGCCCATTTGTGTTAGTTTCCTAGGACTGACAAAATAAGGTAATACTAATCGGGTGGCTTAGAAATTTATTGTCTCTCAGTTCTGGAGACTAGAAGTCTGAGATCAAGATGTGGGCAGAGCTGTGCTCCCTCTGAAGGCACTAGGGAGGAGCTGTTCCAGGCCCTCTTCTAGCTTCTGGTAGTTTCTTGGCTTGTGGCAGCAGAACTTTAATCTTCACATGGTGTTCTCCTTGTGCGCCTGGTCTCAGTGTCCAAATTTCTCTTCTATAAAGACAGTCACTTTGGATTAGGGCCCACCTTAATGATCTCATCTTAACTTGATCATCTGCAAAGACCCTGTTTCCAAATAAGGCCACATTCACAGAGACTGAGGGGTTAGGACTTCCAACATATTTGGGGGGGTGAGGGACACACTTTAACTCATGACACCCTGAGTCTAGCAAAATGTTTTGTAGTCATCAGGTGCTCAGTTAAGGTTTGTTGAAAGAACTTGAGGACCCCCAGTGAGGCCTGGCTTCTAACTCATGTGTCTGAGACCCCCCCACCCCCCCACTGCCCATGTGCAACAATGTGCTGGGAGCACTGTCTGCTGGACACACCATTCTCTGCTACATCTCTGCAGGGCTGGTAGGTGGGAGGAGGTGCAGTGAATGCAGGTCATCCTCTCTTAGAAAGGAGCCAGCATTTTCTCCTAGGAAGATTATAATGTCCTGAGGCTCATTTGTCGATAAGAAGAAGGGGGTTGGGGCTGGCTGTTTGTATGGCAGTGGTGCTGGGCCAAGAGGTTGTAAACATGCCATCCTGTGGAATGTGTCTGACTGCTCCACATGGCAGACTCCTCCAAGGCTGGCTGAGCTCCAGCCAATGTCGAGTCGTTGCCTCCTCACTTGGGACCCATGAGAATCTGTCCTGCTGTCCGCAGTCCACTCCTCTGGGCCTTCTTGTCCTGCCCCCAGTACTGGTCTCAGGGGAGAGTTATTTTATTCTATTTTTTAAATTTAGACACATATCATATTGAGAATTTCTTAGCTGCCTGGCACTTTATGTGTCTTGTGTCATTCGATCTTTCCATCATACCATGAAGAAGAGCTTTCATTTAATTGCAGAATACATCATATATAAAACAAATACATTTTATCTGTAGAACTTTACAAATAATAATGAAATTGGTCATCACTGTTCAGGATAAGAAACAGAACATTACCAGTATCTTAGAGGCTTCTGTGGACCTCTCTCCAATTATATTGTCTTTCTTCCCTGCAAGAGAAACATCTGAATTGTATTAATAATACCCTTGCTTTTCTTTATGGTTTGCCAACTATGTATGTATCTCTTAGAATATTATACTTGGTTTTGCCAATTTTTGTTCTTTATAAAATGGAATCACACTTTATATAAATGGAATCACATATAAATGGAATCATACAGCTTGTTTCATTTGGTCATCATTATATTTTTTAAATTTACCCATATCGATACCTATAATAGTAATTCAAGAATTTTCTCTGCTGTGTAATTTTCCCTTGTATAAATATACTGCTCATAAAAGTTAGGGGATATTTCAAAATGAATATGAAGTGATAAAATATCCCCTAATTTTTGTGAGCAGTATATATCACAATCTATGTTTTCTACTCTTTACAGATGTTAAGAGTGTTATCAATTTGGAGCTATTATGAACAATGCAGTCAGGGACAATCTTCTACACGCCTTTTAGTGTATACACAGTTTATCCAGGCTACATGCTAAGAGGTATAATAGATGGGTCCGAATATGCACATTTTAGTTTTACCAAGTGCTTTTGAAATGCTAATACCAAGTTACACTTCTGTTAACAATGGAGTAGAAGTCTCATTACTTCACAGTCTTGCCAACATCTGGATTTATCACGGAGGACAATCTGACTTTGGGTGATGGGTATGCAACATAATTGAATGACAAGATAACCTGGACATGTTTTCTTTGAATATATGTACCCTGATTTATTGATGTCACCCCATTAACATTAATAAAAATTTATTTAAAAAGAAAAGAATTTTGGTCATCCAGTGAGTATAAAATTATTATTTTAATATGTATTCCCTTGATTACTAAAAAGGATAAGCACTGATGAGGTTTAACTGCTCTCTTGTGAAGTGCAACTTTTTGTCCATTTTGCTACTGAGTTCTGTTGTCTTTTTCTTAGTGATTTGTAGGAATTTTTAATATACTCTGGATACTAGTCTTTTCTGATTACTGACTTTTTGTGTTGAAATATCTTCATCTAACAACTTCTTGTTTTACTCTCTGTATAGTGTCTCTTGATGACAGACATTTAACAGAAGTGAATTTTTCAATTTCTCTTTTATGGTTTATGCTTTTGTTTCTTGCTTAAAGAAATCTTTTTTTTTTTTTTTTACCCTGAGAGTACCATAAAGATATTCTTCTAATTTATCATCTAAAAAATTTGTACCTTTCGCCTTTCATGGTTAAGTTCCTGTTTCACTTGCACCGAATGCTCAGGTGTGGTTTTCCTTGTTACTGCCCAGCAGCATTGATTGTTCTTGTAACTGTTCATCCTCAGGAGGTCATCTGTTTTCTCTCTGAATGTTTTTTATAACAGCTTTATTGAGATATAAAGCACATATGATAAAAGTCACTTTCTTAAAGTGTACAGTTCAGTGGTTTCTAGTATACTCAAAATTATGCAGCCATCACTACTATCTACTTCAGAAAATTTTCATCGCCACTCCTCCACAAACCCTGTATCCGTTAGACATCATTCCCTGCTGCCTCCTTTCTTCTACCCCTGATAGCCACTCAACTACTTTCTGTCTCTATAGACTTGCCTATTCTGGACATCTCACATAAATGAAATCATACAATATATGTGGACTTTAATGACTGGCTTCTTTCACTTAAGCATAATGTTTTTGTGGTTTATCCATGTTGTAGTGTGTATCAGAATTTTAACCCTTTATGTGGCTGAATAGCACTCTATCGTGTAGGTATACCACATTTTCTTTATTCATTTGTCTGTTAATGAACATTTGGGTTTCCACTTTTTGGTTATTATGAGTAATCCTGCTATAAACACAAATGCACATGTTTTGTGTAGATACAGTGGTACCTTTAGATACGAGCAGACCAATATATGAATTCTTTTTTTAAGATGCAAGCTGCAACTCAATCCTTATTTTTGTTCAAGATCTGAGCGAAATTTCGAGATACGAGCTGTGATTCGGGAAGCTGCCACTAGTTGGTGCATTGGCGCACAGGTCCAATATCAGCAGCACAACACCAGTATCTCATTCTTTCTCACGTGTTACCCGCAGAATCAAGTTGAATCATGTGCGCTGTACTCATTCTTGCATCATCTTTGCATTTTTTTTAAATAAATTTTTATTAATGTTAATGGGGTGACATTAATAAATCAGGGTACATATATTCAAAGAAAATATGTCCAGATTATCTTGTCATTCAATTATGTTGCATACCCATCACCCAGATTCAGATTGTCCTTCGTCACCCTCTATCTAGTTTTCTTTGTGCCCCTCCCCTTCCCCTTTCCCTCCTTCCATCCCGTGTCCTCCCTCCCCCCACCCCTGGTAACCACCACACTCTTGTCCATGTCTCTTAGTCTCGTTTTTATGTCCCACCAATGTATGGAATCATGTAGTTCTTGTTTTTTTCTGATTTGCTTATTTCACTCCTTATAATGTTATCAAGATCCCACCATTTTGCTGTAAATGATCTGATGTCATCATTTCTTATGGCTGAGTAGTATTCCATAGTGTATATGTGCCACATCTTCTTTATCCAGTCTTCTATTGAAGGGCTTTTTGGTTGTTTCCATGTCTTGGCCACTGTGAATAATGCTGCAATGAACATGGGGCTACATGTGTCTTTACGTATCAATGTTTCTGAGTTTGGGGGTATATACCCAGTAGAGGGATTGCTGGGTCATAAGGTAGTTCTATTTTCAGTTTTTTGAGGAACCACCATACTTTCTTCCATAATGGTTGTACTACTTTACAGTCCCACCAACAGTGAATGAGAGTTCCTTTTTCTCCACAGCCTCTCCAACACTTGCTATTAGATAATATAGCTAATCTGTCTACGGCCATACCACCCTGAATGTGCCCGATCTTGTCTGATCTCAGAAGCTAAGCAGGGTCAGGCCTGGTTAGTACTTGGATGGGAGATAATAGCTAATCTAACAGCTGTGAGGTGGTATCTCATTGTAGTTTTGATTTCCATTTCTCTAATAACTAATGAAGATGAGCATCTTTTCATGTATCTGTTGGCCATTTGTATTTCTTCCTGGGAGAAGTGTCTGTTCATGTCCTCTTCCCATTTTTTATTGGATTGTTTGTTTGTTTGTTTGTTGTTGAGTTTTATGAGTTCTTTATAAATTTTGGATATTAGGCCCTTATCTGAGCTGTTGTTTGAAAATATCATTTCCCATTTAGTTGGCTTTCTGTTTATTTTGTTGTCAGTTTCTCTTGTTGAGCAAACACTTTTTAATCTGATGTAGTCCCATTCATTTATCTTTGCCTTCACTTCTCTTCCCTTTGCAGTCAAATTCATAAAATACTCTTTAAAACCCAGGTCCATGAGTTTAGTACCTATGTCTTCTTCTATGTACTTTATTGTTTCAGGTCTTATATTTAGGTCTTTGATCCATTTTGAGTTAATTTTAGTACACGGGGACAAGCTGTAGTCGAGTTTCATTCTTTTGCATGTGGCTTTCCAGTTTTCCCAGCACCATTTGTTGAAGAGGTTTTCTTTTCTTCATTGTGTGTTGTTGGCCCCTTTATCAAAAATTATTTGATCATATATATGTGGTTTTATTTCTGGGCTTTCTATTCTGTTCCATTGGTCTGAGTGTCTATTTTTCTGCCAATACCATGCTGTTTTGATTGTCGTGGCCTTATAATATAGATTGAAGTCAAGTACTGTAATGCTCCCAGCTTCATTCTTTTTCGTTAGGATTGCTTTGGCTATTCGGGTTTTTTTTTTTTGTTTGTTTGTTTTTGTATTTTTCTGAAGCTGGAAACGGGGAGAGACAGTCAGACAGACTCCCGCATGCGCCCGACCGGGATCCACCCGGCACGCCCACCAAGGGGCGACGCTCTGCCCACCAGGGGGCGATGCTCTGCCCCTCTGGGGCGTTGCTCCGTTGCGACCAGAGCCACTCTAGCACCTAGGGCAGTGGCCAAGGAGCCATCCCCAGCGCCTGAGCCATCTTTGCTCCAATGGAGCCTCGGCTGCGGGAGGGGAAGAAAGAGACAGAGAGGAAGGAGAGGGGGAGGGATGGAGAAGCAGATGGGTGCTTCTCCTGTGTGCCCTGGCCGGGAATCGAACCCGGGACCTCTGCACGCCAGGCCGACGCTCTACCACTGAGCCAATCGGCCAGGGTATTCGGGGTTTTTTATAGTTCCATATAAATCTGATGATTCTTTGTTCCATTTCTTTAAAAAATATCATAGAAATTTTGATGAGAATTGCATTAAATGTATAAATTGCTTTGGGTAATATGGCCATTTTTATTATATTTATTCTTCCTATCCAAGAACAAGGAATATTTTTTCATCTCATTGTGTCTTTTTCAATTTCTCTTAACACTGTTTTGTAGTTTTTGTTATATAGGTCCTTTACATTCTTTGTTATGTTTATTCCTAGGTATTATATATATATTTTTTCTTTTGTATTTTTCTGAAGCTGGAAACGGGGAGAGACAGTCAGACAGACTCCCGCATGCGCCCGTGGGGGATCCACCCGGCACGCCCACCAGGGGCGAGGCTCCGCCCACCAGGGGGGCGATGCTCTGCCCCTCCGGGGGGGTGGCTCTGCAGCAACCAGAGCCTCTCTAGCACCTGGGGCAGAGGCCAAGGAGCCATCCCCAGTGCCCGGGCCATCTTTGCTCCAATGGAGCCTTGGCTGTGGGAGGGGAAGAGAGAGACAGAGAGGAAGGAGGGGATGGGGGTAGAGAAGCAAATGGGCGCTTCTCCTATGTGCCCTGGCCGGGAATCGAACCCGGGTCCCCTGTATGCCAGGACGACGCTCTACTGCTGAGCCAACTGGCCAGGGCCGGTATTATATATTTTTTGTTGCAATCGTGAAAGGGATTATTATTTTGAGTTCATTTTCTAATGTTTCATTGTTGGCATATAGAAAGGCTATGGACTTTTGTATGTTAATTTTATATCTTGCGACCTTACTGTATTGGTTTATTGTTTCTAGTAATCTTTTTGTGGAGTCCTTCAGGTTTTCCATGTATAGGATCATATCATCTGCAGAAAGTGATACCTTTACCTCTTCTTTTCCGATATGGATGCCTTTTATTTCTATGTCTTGTCTGATTGCTCTGGCCAGAACTTCTAGCACCACATTAAATAAGAGTGGAGAGAATGGACAACCCTGTCTTGTTCCTGATTTAAGGGGGAAAGTCCTCAGTTTTATGCCATTTAATATGATGTTGGCTGATGGTTTATCATATATGGCCTTTATCATGTTGAGATATTTTCCTTCTATACCCATTTTGTTGAGTGTCTTAAACATAAAGTTGTGTTGTATTTTATCAAATGCCTTTTCTGCATCTATTGATAAGATCATGTGGTTTTTGTTCTTTGTTTTGTTGATATGGTGTATTAAGTTAACCATTTTACATATGTTGAACCATCCTTGAGATTCTGGGATGAATTCTACTTGATCATGATGTATTATTTTTTTTAATATGTTGATGTATTCGATTTGCAAGTATTTTGTTTAGTATTTTAGCATCTGTATTCATTAGAGATATTGGTCTGTAGTTTTCTTTCTTTGTGCCGTCCTTGCCAGGTTTTGGTATGAGTGTTATGTTGGCCTCATAAAATGTGTTTGGAAGTATTGCTTCTTCTTCAATTTTTTGGAAGACTTTGAGTAGAACAGGAACCAAGTCTTCTTTGAATGTTTGATAGAATTCACTAGTATAACTGTCTGGGCCTGAACTTTTATATTTGGAGAGGTTTTTAGTAGTTTTTTCTATTTCCTCCCTGCAATTTGGTCTGTTTAGGCTTTCTGATTCTTCATGACTCAGTCTAGGAAGGTTGTATTGTTCTAGAAATACATCCATTTCTTCTAGATTGTTGAATTTGGTGGCATATAGTTTTTCATAGTATTCTACAATAATTCTTTGTATATCTACGGTGTCTGTGGTGATTTCTCCTCTTTCATTTTGGATTTTATTTATATGAGTCCTTTCTCTTTTTTCCTTGGTGAGTCTTGCTAAGGGTTTGTCAATTTTGTTGATCTTTTCAAAGAACCAGCTCCCTGTTCTATTAATTTTTTTAATAGTTTTTCTGTTCTCTATTTCATTTATTTCTGCTCTGATTTTTATTATTTCCTTTCTTCGGCTGGTTTTCAGTTGTCTTTGTTTTTCCTTTTCCAGTTTCTTAAGGTGTGACGTTAAGTGGTTCACTTGGGCTCTATCTTGTTTGTTCATATAGGCCTGAAGTGATATGAACTTCCTCTTATTACTGCTTTTGCTGCATCCCAGAGATTCTGCTATGTCATATTGTCATTTTCATTTGTCTGTATATATCTTTTGATCTCTGCGCTTATTTCTTCTTTGACCCATTCATTTTTTAAAAGTATGTTGTTTAGTTTCCACATTTTTGTGGGGTTTTTTCCCTCTATTTTGCAGTTGAATTCTAGTTTCAAGGCTTTATGATCAGAAAATATGCTTGGTACAATTTCAATTTTTCTGAATTTGCTGATGTTATCTTTGTGGCCCAACATATGGTCAGTTCTTGAGAATGTTTCATGTACACTAGAGAAAAATGTATACTCTGTTGCTTTGGGATGAAGTGTCCTGTAGATGTCTATCATATCCAGGTGCTCTAGTGTTTCATTTAAAGCCAAAAAATATTGATTCTCTGTTTGGATGACCAATCTAGAGCCGTCAGCAGTGTATTGAGGTCTCCAAGAATGATTGTATTTTTGTCAGTTTTTGTTTTTAGGTCAATAAGTAGCTGTCTTATATATTTTGGTGCTCCTTGGTTTGGTGCATATATATTAAGGATTGTTATGTCTTCTTGATTTAGTGTCCCCTTAATCATTATGAAATGACCATTTTTGTCTCTGAGTACTTTTTCTGTCTTGTAGTCAGCATTATTAGATATGATTATTGCTACACCTGCTTTTTTTGAATGTTATTTGCTTGGAGTATTGTTTTCCATCCTTTTACTTTGAATTTGTTTTTATCCTTGTTGCTTAGATGTGTTTCTTGTAGGCAGCATACAGTTGGATTTTCTTTTTTAATCCATTCTGCTACTCTGTGTCTTTTTATTAGAGAGTTTAAACCATTTACATTTAGTGTAATTATTGACACTTGTGGGTTCCCTATTGCCATTTTATAAATTGCTTTCTGTTAGTTTTGTATCTTGTTTGATTCTTCTCTTTTGTTTTTCTATCATTTGTTTTTGTTTGTCTGTATTCCATACTTCTTTCTTCTGTTGCTACCTTTTTAAAGTCATGTGCTTCTGTGGTGGTGTTTTCAAGTGTGGTTACCATTAAGTAATGAAAAGGGTACCTACCATATTCATTGTAATACCCTATCTTATGATTGTTTCTGCGCTTCATCGTCCTTTGCTACTGTTAATCTCCATCCTCTCCCCCTTTTTTTTTCTTTTGTTGTCACAGTATAAATTTGGTTTTATTGTGTTTTTGGTGGAGCTTTTACTTGTGGTTTTTTGTTTTTTTTTAATTATTTTAATTTTTCATTTTTAGAGAGGAGAGAGACAGAGCAGAGAGAGACAGAGAGAGAGAAGGGGGGAGGAGCTGGAAGCATCAACTCCCATATGTGCCTTGACCAGGCAAGCCCAGGGTTTCAAACCAGCGACCTCAGCATTTCCAGGTCGATGCTTTATTCATTGCACCACCACAGGTCAGACCTTACTTGTGGTTTTGTTTTGTTTTGTTCTTTGAATCTGGTTGGAAAACCCCCTTTAGTATTTCCTAGAGTGGGGGTTTTCTGATGATAAATTCCCTCATCTTTTCTGTATCTGTGAATGTTTTTATTTCTCCTTCATACTTGAAGGATAGCTTTGATGGGTATAGTAATCTTGGCTGCAAGTTCCCCTCTTTCAGGGCTTTAAATATTGGGGTTTACTCTCTTCTAGCTTGTAGAGTTTCTGCTGAGAAATCTGATGATAATCTAATAGGCCTTCCTTTATATGTTGTATTCTTCTTTTCCCTGGCTGCCTTGAGAATTTTTTCTTTGTCGTTGGTTTGTGTCATCTTCATTATGATGTTCCTTGGAGTAGGTTTGTTGAGGTTAAGAAAACTAGGTGTTCTGTTTGCTTCTTGAATTTGAGGCTTTAGTTCTTTCCACAGGTTTGGGAAGTTCTCGTCTATTATTTGTTTGAGTATATTCTCCATTCCATTTTCTCTCTCTTCTCCCTCTGATATACCTATTATTCTTATGTTATTCTTTTTGATGGCGTCAGACAATTCCTTTAGGGCTTTCTCGTTTTTTGGGGGGTTTTTTTTGAGTCTCTTTCTTCTTCTCTCTATTGTGCCTCAAGTTGCTTGTCTTCTATTTCACTAATCCTACCTTCTATCTGGCCTGTTCTATTAGCTAAACTTGTTACCTCGTTTTTTAGCTCGTGAATTGAGTTTTTCATTTCTGTTTTATTTGTTTTTATAGTTTCAATTTCCTTGGTAATATATTTTTTGTGTTCGTTGAGTTGTTTTCTGAGCTCCCTAAATTGCCTTTCTGTGTTTTCTTGTATATCTCTGAGTATTTTTAGGATTTCTATTTTAAATTCTCTGTCATTTAGCTCCAAGGTTTCCAATATATTAAATTTTTTCTTCATAGTTTTTCCACATCTATTTGTGTTACTTCTCTATCTATTGTATCCATGATATTCGATTTCCTTTTTCTTAATGGCATCTGAGGGTGGTCTTGTTGATAGCACACAGACACACCTCCTCCTCAGCTTGAACGAACGTCCGTGCCACAGTTAGCTTCCTCCACACCCTCAGCTCCCTCCCGACTCTCAGTTCCAAGTGAAAGCAGCCCTTTCACCTTTAGTGTGTGTGGAACTCCTGGATGCTCCAAGGATAGATTTTTCTGTCTCTAGTTGATGAATTTGTTGAAATTTTGGGGAGATCTGTTGGACGTGCTGCTTATGGCGCCATTTCCGTGACTTCACTCCCATTTTTTCATTTTTACTAATATTTTTTGTGTGCTATCATGGGGCCAAAGAAAGTGACGGTAAAGGACAGTGGTGAGAGGAAGAAGAGAATGATGTCAATAGAAGTAAAGCAAGAAATAGTAGGAAAACATGAACGTCATGTATGAGTGATTAAACTGGCAAGGCTGTACAATTGCGATATATCTACAATTTGTACCATCCTTAAACAAAAGGATGCTATCAAAAGTGCAAATCCAGCAAAAAAAACTAATATTCTGTCCCAATTAAGGACAAATATCCATAAAGAAATGGAGAAGCTTCTGCTGATGTGGGTGAAAGAAAAAGAGCTGGCTGGAGATACAGTGACAGAGACTGTAATATGCGAAAAGGCACATATTATTTATGGGGACTTGAAGAAGAAAGAACCATCAACCTCAAAAGAGGCAGAAGATATGTTTAAGGCAAGTCACGGCTGGTTTGAAAATTTCAAGAAGAGATCTGGCATCCACTTTGTGGTGAGGAATGGTGAAGCTGCGAGTGCTGATGTTAAGGCAGCTGAGGAGTACATCACACGTTTTGCTGTGCTTATCACAAAGGAAGGCTACATCCCCCAACAAGTGTTCAACTGTGATGAAACAGGATTGTTTTGGGAAAAAATGCCCTGGAGGACTTTCATTACCACAGAGGAGAAGAAGCTGCCAGGCCATAAATCCATGAAGGACCGTCTGACCCTTGCATTGTGTGCAAATGCTAGTGGTGACTGTAAAGTAAAGCCATTGCTAGTGTATCATTCCAAAAATCCTCGAGCCTTTAAGATTAACAAGATTCTTAAAGAAAAACCGCAGGTTACGTGGTGCACCAATGCTAGGGCATGGGTTATGTGGCAGTTTTTTATTGAATGGGTAAATCTCGTCTTTGGTCCTGCAGTGAAGAAATATCTTCAAGAAGATAAACTCCCTATGAAAGCATTACTAATCCTTGAAAATGCTCCAGCCTACCCACCTGGTCTTGAAGATGACATTCTCGATGAATTCAAATTCATGAAAGTCCTCTATCTCCCAACGAACATGACTTCAATCTTGCAACCTATGGATCAGCAGGTCATTTCCAACTTTAATAAGCTTTACACAAAGCACTTGTTCCGCTACTGCTTTGAGGTGACTGAAAATACAATTATACCCTTCGAGAGTTTTGGAAAGATCACTACAACATCATGATATGTTTATGCATTATTGACTTGGCATGGCAAGAGGTTACAAGAAGAACCTTGAACTCGGCATGGAAAATGTTATGGCCTGATGTTGTTGCTGACAGGGACTTCGAAGGATTCAAACCAGAGACTGAGACTGAGGTAGAAGCGTTGGAGGAGATTGTGTCCCTCGGAAAGTCGATGGGTCTGGAGGTAGATGAGGGAGATGTAAAGGAGCTCATCAAGGAACATGAGGAGGAACTCTCAACTGAGGAGTTTAAGGAGCTACAAATGATGCAACATACAGAGCTTCTGCAAGAGATTAGTAGCGAGGAGGAGGTAGATTTGGAGGAAGTGATTTCTACAAGTGAAATTAAAGAGATGCTGGTAATGTGGGAGAAGCTTTCAAGTTTCATTGAAAAGAAACATCCAGAAAAAGTTTCAACTGGTTGTGCTTCAGCACTTTTAAATGACACTTTTTTGTCACATTTCTGTAACATTTTAAAAGGCAGGCAAAAGCAAACCTCTTTGGACAGATTTTTATTCAAAAGTCTTGCAAGTGAATGAGAGTGCCAAAAGTGCAGCCAAAAAGGTAAAAACAGGTGATTAATTGAAAAATACGTAATGTTAATCTTAGGTTAAGATTAAAGTTAAGAAAGTGCACTTTTTTACAATTAAGTTTTTGTGGTTTAATTTTAAGTAAAGAAAGTGCAGTTTTAGTTTACGTGTCTACAGTGCCTGCATTCCTTCCTCCCTCCCTCCTCCGCCATTCACCTCTGTTAGCCTCACTCGTCTGTCTCCAAGGTAAGAATACAGTATTAAATAACACTTTTTTCTTTTATTTAATATATTTTGTTATGCATTGATAAAGTATAAATGTGTATTTCTTAATTAAAAACATGTCTTTTTTCATAATTTTGGATGGTTTGGGGATGTATCACAGGGCCGGAACGGATGAAATCTATTTCAGTTATTTTAAATGGGAGAAATTTGTTTGATATACAAGTTGACTGACTTATGAGATCGGTTACATATGAATTAAACCCGTATCTCAAGGTACCACTGTATGTGTTTTCAATGGTATTGAGTATATATCAAGCAGTAGACTTGTGCAGTAATTCTATGTTTAACATTTTGAGGGCCTGCCAAACTGTTTCCCAAACTAGTCACATTGTTCTCTCTGATAGCTTTTGATTTTTTAAAATTTTTGTTTCTTGGTATTCTGTAGTTTTGCAATTATATGTGGATTTTAAAATGTTTTATTTTATTTTATTTTAATTGATTTTTATTGGGGTGACATTGGTTAGTAAAATTATATAGGTTTCAGGTGTACAATTCTATAAAAAGTCATCTGTATGTTGTATTGTGTGTTCACCACCCCAAGTCAAGTTTCTTTCCATCATTATTTATCCTTTTTTATCTCTTCTACCTCCTCACAACTTACTCTCCCTCTTGTAATCACCATACTGTTGTCTGTGTCTATGAGGTTTTTTTTTAACAAAATAAAATAACAAACAAAATAGAAACAGACTCATAGACACCGAGGACAGACTGGCAGCTGTCAGAGGGGAAGGGGGTTGAAGGCTGGATAAAAAAGGTATGGATGATGAGGAGGAGGAGGAAGAGGATGATTGTAATTCTTCTTAAGAATCACTGGATTTCTAGATCTAAAGATTGAAGTCTTTAAATTATTCTGAAAAATAATCTCAGTCATTATCTCTTCAAACATTGTTCTCTCTGCATTTTTTTCCTATTATTTTCCCCATACTCGAATTAAAAGTATGCTAGACCTTCTCAGTCTATTCCCATTTGGTCTCTCATATTTTCCATCTCTTTATCATTCTGTGCTGCATTCTGGTTAATTTCTTTACTCCTATCTTCCAGTTCACCACTTTTCTCTTCAACTTTAATGCCTTATATGGTTCATCTACTGATTTTTAAATTTTAATTAATAGCTTTTTATTTCTAGAAACTCTTTTATGGTTTGTTTTAAAATTCACTCATGTTCCTTGCAATTTTCAACCTTTTCTTTTTTATTTCTTGAAGCAACTAAGCATAATTTTTCAATATTGTGTCTGATTGTTCTGTTATCTTAAAACTAGTTTTGCTTCTGCTTTTTTTTTCTTCTCATTCTTAGCGTCCTGCTTTCTTAATGTGTATTTTTGTTTTGTTTTACTGTAAGTTGCTCATTTTCCCTGTAACTTTAGCTGAAAAAAAATTTTAAAGCCTGGATTGAAGTTGAGTTCCTCTCAAGAAGATTCAAGTTGTTTCTGCCAGACTCCTGGGGGCATTAATCTGGTATTACTTTAAGTTGAATTCTTCACTCAAAGTTTTCTGACCACACAGGTGGCATGAATTCGGATGATAGATCCTTATGAGGGCTCAGTGTGGTTTTAATGTTGGGGGAGAAGCTGTTTTGTCCCTCTCCCCAAGAAGTAAGGCAGTACAAGCCAGTTTCCCAGCTCTTCCATTCCGTGAGGCAGGGTGTTGTTCTTGTTCATGCCTTTGGGATCTCAGCCGGTGCCAGAGTTTTTTATTTAATCTTCACTTTGGGCAAGCTCTAGGCTTTATTTCCTACCTCTGGAGTCCTGTACATACATCAAAGTGGAAGTTCAAGTTTCCTGGCCTAAGCAGAAAACCTCAGGGTGAGAATCACCTTGTTCCCCGGTGACCTCAGGGCTCTTGCTGTTTACTTCCCTTTTGGGATTCACAGAATCTTTACTTTCAAGCACTTTAACAATGTGCTTATAAAGAAACAACAACAATAAAAAATAACAAACTCTGTTTTTCTTTTCCATTTTAGCTGCTTTGGTTGGAAGGCTCATTCAGTGTATCTAATTAGTTACACTGCCAGAAACTAAAACCCAGGTGGTCTTTTCCAGAGTAACATGAGGATTTGTATATCAGGTCCAAAAGCCAGTAGGTGAGTAGTGCTGACACCTAGAAGGAGCCACAGGTAGCCTGACCTCTCACACAGCACTCTGGGGGTGGGCAGTTAGAAGGGATTTGATTTAAAGCTAGAGACTCTCAAGTACAAGGTCCCAGGAAGGCTTCTGTAGCCCCTGAGAAAATGGAACTTGATATTATGTCAAGTGGAGAAGGCAGCTTCCCTCTGTGGTCCGCTTTTCCATGTCATCTGCCCCTTAATCCTGGCTTCATTCATGAATCTGGCAATTTCACACATTATATAAGATAGGAAGAAGCTGTGGATGGGGACCTTCTAGGATCAGCCAAGGTCAGAACTTTGATCAAAGGTTTTCCCTTTATTTCTTCATTTAATAGAAGTTTATTGGCTAACGCATTGTTCCGAGGGGATTCACTGAAAGTAAGGCCCAATATTTGCATTCATGGAGCTGACAGCTGGTGGAAGAGACAGCAAAGTGGACCAGACTTTGTAAGGCTAAGATAGTCACCTCATAGGGGTAAGCACTGGATGTTGTGGCAACACTAAGGAGTCAGGGGTCAGGGAGAGTTTTTTGGAAAAAGTGACATCTAAACTGAGACCTCAGAGCAAGCAGGTGAGGCAGACGGAAAAAGAGGTTAGAGTGTTATATACTCAGAAAGTCCTGGGCCCAGGAGTTAAGGTGAGGATTAGCAAGAGACCAGGCTGGAAGGTGGGGAGAGGCAGATGAAAAAGGGTCTTGTCCGTTGCCTTAGGAAGTCTGGACTCTGTCTGGAGGGGAAGAATGTGCTATGCAGGGTGTTTTTTAAAGGAGCGTTAACTTAGAAAGATTGCTCTGGCTGCGTTCTGGGGAATGGATTGCAGGGGGAATGACATCATGGAGGCCTGGAACGGAGACATAGTATCTAAGAGATAAGCTTTAAAGCCACACACCTGAGTTCAAATCCTGGCTCTATCACTTCTTCACTGTGTGACTTTAGGCAAATTATATAACCTGTTTTGCCTCAGTTTCTTTATCCGTAAAACAATACTATGATAGGATCTACCTTATAGAGTTGTGACGCTTAAATGATTTATCCCATATATAGTTCTTTCAACAATACTTAACATATATTAAAGGCTTGGTCTTTTTGTTATTTGAATGAACAGGGCTTAGTGGGTGATTGAATAAAAGCAATGAGGGGGATGAGAGTCCAAGATGGTTGATGGGGGTTGAAGTGCTAAGAAATCCAGATGGAGATACAAGTTACCTCAATAAGAGGAGCCCATGGGACATTTGTGGAGAGATGTATTGTCTATAGCTGGATGTCCCAACTTTCTTGTTCCTGTATTCCTGAAACCTAGGCCATTAAGGAGTGAGCAGCAATCATAGTAAGATTCAGTTTCTGCCTTTCAGGAGTTAACAGAACTGCTAAGCGTTTTGCTAGAACAATTTACAGGGTGCATTCGGTAGGGCTCCTCCCCAAGTGTAGGTGGCCAGGAGGATGTCTCTGCAAGGAGATACCAAGCCAAACTGTGAAGGATAATAGGAGCTACTCAGGTGACAGGGAGCAGGGAGAAAAAAGGCAGGAGCTGGCCTAGGAGAGGGGAAAAAAAGCAAAGCAGGAAGAGGACAATGTGGCTGGAGCAAAGGCTGAGGGAGGGCAGCAGTGGGAGAGAAATGAGGGAAAGGCAGGGGTCTGGTTTTATAAATGGTACCATGGAATTCAGAACTTTACTTCCTCTTCTCAGTACTGACAATAAGACATTGCCTTTTCTTTTTTACCTTTTCTGAAAAATACAGACTTCTTTAAAATGTCTCCAACACGCAAAATGCTCTTGCCCTTTGCTTGCACTGAATGAAAATAGTGACGAGCAGACCTAGTTTTCAGTGCGGTAGGTCGGGACACGCGGTCCTTTGTGGGTCTGGCCTCCTCTGTCATTCTGCATCAAAGGGGCTCACTCCAGGGAGTGGAGGTGAGGCCTGGCTACCTTTCTCTCTGCGGGACAGCCCGGGCAGATGGCAGACTTTGATGGTAACGAGAAAGCTTCTCTGCTCCTCTTCACATGTCAAGTCTGTGGCAGGCGGCCAGCTAGCACCCTGGACCTTGCTCACTGTCAGACTCTCAACATAATTTGTTCTTTCCGCCTTTGAGACTTGGTACAGCCACCCAAAATGTAAGCCAAAAATGTAGCTGCAGGCCAACACTGACAGAACATCCTTATGATTTTTCAACATCAGGAGCCCAGGTGTGCTAGTCGAGATGCTTACAGTCCTCTGTTACTGTAAACTGCCTGCAGCCGCCCCATCAGCAGCCCCCCTCCCCCACATGGGGCTCGATGACTCGTGGGCTGCTCATTCCACGTCCCAGTGAAATTTCCCGGGAACTTGCACATTGGTGTATGTCTATACAGTTGGGCTACTTGGAGTGACAGTTAGTACTAGTCAGGGCACTTCCCAGACCCGCAAAGGTTCTCCCAGGGGAGTTACTTTCTCCTGGCTGCATGTGCTCATTCAATATTGGGGAAGCAGCAGGCTTAGTGGAAAGCTCTGAAACTCTGTGGGAAGCCAGACCTGGGTTCAAACCCTGGCTCAGCCACTGACTAGTTGAGTGACCTCGGACAAGCTAAGCCTCTCTTTTCTCACCAGTTAGATCCCCTGTAAAATGGGGATGGCCATAACTACTGTGAAGTATTATTAAAAGGATTAGAAACAATTACATGAAGAGCCTAACATGTAGTAAGTATTCAGAAAGTGACAGCTACAGTTAATAGCGTGTTGTAAAATTTGTGCCTTAGGGTGCTGGCTACACAATTTCAGAGTTCCTGAGAAGAGAGCTAGCCATTCGTGCTGACATGCCCAGTTTCCCACCAGGCCAGGTGGCAAGGTAGCTTGGGGGTGGGGAGGTAATCATACCCTATAGAAACCAGTTTTTCTCCTGAGTCTTAGCTCGGGCCCCATAAGAGCAGAGAGGTTAAAGGGCACCACTTTTCCCATGGTTCATCCCTCTTTGGGCAGAGGTACAGACTCCCCCATTTTCAAAAAACCCTTCTGTCTTCTTTATGAGCCACTTTTACAACTTCCCCAAGACTAATACTTAATACACAATTTTATCATTAGCATTTACCAGTCATCACCTCCAAATGGTCTACAACACCCTTGGGAACTTTGATGTGATGGAATCCTTAATAGTGCCTACTGCCCCCCACTTCACGCACCTCCTCCCTCTGCACAGCTGACCGAAAAGGAGGGTGGAGGATTCCACCCCTACTTTTCTGGTGGGTCATTTCCTCACTCACTAAAGGCTGGTATCTCAGTGCAGCTGCAGTCTGTGCTCTGGAAAGATTCTGGACAGAGTGGTGAGCTATAATGCACATGTAACTCACCCTTCCGGCCTGCAAGCCCAACATCCCTTCTTCGATTTTGCCTGACCTGAGGGAGTGCCGGGAGAAAACAGGATGCTGCAAGGCTTCTCAGGGATAAGCCCTTGGGATCTGAGCAATCTTCCCGGCCAGACGTTACAATGTGCTAACACCCTTGTGAGTCATGAGCTAACTTATGGTCAACCCTGTTTGGAGAACAGGATGAATAATTGAGAGTAACTGGGTGTTTGCCTGAATCTGGGCCTAACTCCGTGTTGATTCTGTTTTCTGGTCTATTTTTGCCTAAAAGTAATATGTCTAGTTTCCCATCTTTCACATTTGCTGCCTAATCCTCCACTGGCTCTTAGAGGAAAGTCCAACATCTTTCACCCAGTGCAAAGACCCCGTTGGGTGGTCCCACTTACTTCTCCAGCATCTTTATGCTAAGCCAGAAAAACCTGACATGAAGGCAGCCACATCCCTGGGGGTTGAGGGTGTCAATGCCTAAAGCCATAAACTTAATTTTCTTTAACTTTTTCTTTTAGAATAATTGTAGACTTACAGAAAAGTTGCAAAAATAAAATAGTTTCTACATTTCCTTAAACCAACTTCCCTTAATGTTAACATCTTATATAATCATTGTACAATAGTCCAAACGAGGAGAATAACACAGGTACAATACTATTAATGTAACTATAGTTTTTGTTTGAATTTCAACGGTTTTCCCACAAATATCCTTTTCCTATTCTAGGATCCAATCTGGGACTCCACGTTGTATTCACTTTTGGGAGTTTTTAGTTTCCTTGAGTCGGAATAGTTTCTCAGTTATTTGCCGTTTTTCATGACCTTGACACTTTTGAAGAGTACTGGTCAGTTATTTTGCCGCATGTCTCTCAATTTGGATGTGTCTGATATTTTCTCATGGTTAGATTTTTGGCAAAAATACCAAAGAGGTCATGTTATGTTCTCTTCAATGCATCAGATACATGATGTCAGTATGCCTTATTGCTGGTGATGTCAACCTTGATTACTGAACTAGAATTATCTTCCTTTTATGGTTAGTTTCTAAACATACTGTTCCTCTTCTCCAGTTATCTTTATTACTTTGCTAAACTCATCCTTTCTCATGGGTTTTAGCATCATTTACCTACACTCCAAATATACCCAAATTTATATTTTCATTCTGGATCTCTCCTTTGAACTTTAGCCCCTGGGTCCAACAGCCACTCGATCTTTCCACTTGGATACCTAATAAGGGTTTCAAACCTAATATTCAATCCCAAACTGCTGAATTTCCAGCAGGTTTCTACATTTTAGCAAAAAGCAATCCATCTTTCTAATAGGTCAAGACAAAAATCTTGGTGTCATCCTTCACTCCTCTTTCTTCCTCATTATATCCAATCCATCAGAAAATGTGGCTGCTTCTACATTTAAAATCTATCCAGGATCAAACTACTCCTAATCAGCTTCTTAGCTACCACCCTAATCTAAACCACCACTACCACATTCTACCCAGATAATTATTAGTATCACCCAACTGATGTTGGCCTTGTCCCCCTGGTGTCTTTTCTCTGTAGAGTAACCACAGAAATCTTTCAAAAATGTAAATTAAATTATGTAACTCATCTGCTAAAACCTATCAGTAGCTTTCTATCTCACTTAGTTAAAAGCTAAAATATTTTTGCAGGGGCTACAAGTCCCTACATGGTCTGATCTGGCACCTTCTCCAGTCACAACTCTCTGATTCCATCTCCTATGTTCTCCCTCTTGCTATTCCTTGAAAATCATCGTGCGCTCTTGCTTTGGGGCCCTTGTTCATGTTTTCAGTCCTCTTTTTCAGAAGTCCCCCACTTTTTAAATGGCAACTCAGGAAATCCAGCTGTGCAAATTGTAGCCTCATAATCAATCTTGACAGTTCCCTCTCCTTCATGTTCAATTCATCATCAAACCCTGTGTTTTGGCCCTGGCCGGTTGGCTCAGAGGTAGAGCGTCGGCCTGGCGTGCGGGGGACCTGGGTTCAATTCCCGGCCAGGGCATACAGGAGAGGCGCCCATCTGCTTCTCCACCCCTCCCCCTCTCCTTCCTCTCTGTCTCTCTCTTCCCCTCCCGCAGCCGAGGCTCCATTGGAGCAAAGATGGCCCGGGAGCTGGGGATGGCTCCTTGGCCTCTGCCCCAGGCGCTGGTGTGGCTCTGGTCGCAACAGAGCGACGCCCGGGAGGGGCAGAGCATCGCCCCCTGGTGGGCAGGGCGTCGCCCCTGGTGGGCACATGCGGGAGTCTGTCTGACTGTCTCTTCCCGTTTCCAGCTTCTAAAAAAAAAAAAGAAAGAAAGAAAAACCCTGTGTTTTTCCTTCCACATAAACAATGCTCCCACCTGTCTATTTCTCATCTCCACTGAAAAAAACCCAGGTTCACATTCTCTTTCTTTTCTGATCTCTTTGACCACTAACAATCACTTCTTCTACTGCATTCCAGGTAGTCTTTTCAAAATGCAAACCTGATCAAATTGCAGCCTGCTTAACTCCTCTTTAATGGCTTCCCACTGCTGGTAGACACAGACCACAATCCTTAAAATGGCCTACAGAGCCCTCCTGGTGTGGTCCAACCTTTCTACCCTCCAGCCACGCTGGCCTCTCTCCACTCCTCAGATGGCACGATGCCTTCCTTGCGATGGCCTGCCACTCTATTGGGAAAACCTCTGTCCATTTCGTCCTGGCCCACTCCTCAGCTCTAGCTGAATCCTACACATGCTCACACTGCAACTAAATGATCATTTCCTCAAAGGAACCTTCCCAAGTCTTCCATCCAGAGGAGGTTCTTTTGTTTTATACTATCAAAGAATCTTCCTTCTTCCTACAGAATGCTCATATAGCTTATAATTGTATGTTCAGTACTGGCAATATTTGCCAAATAACTGTTTCCCCTATTTGACTGTGAATCTTATAGCAGGGAGCAAAGTGCTTGACATAGAGTCAGCACTCAGTAAATATTTATTGAATGAATGGATAAACAGTGGACTGATGAAAATAAAATCATGTTTTTAAAAGACAGAGCTAGCAAAAGCAGTTTATAAAAGAAAGAGAGAATGAAGGGGGAAAATTCTGTATAATTAGGAGGCCATCAGAGTTACATAGGCCAAGAAAGAGGAAATGAAATCCTAAACTAGGGTGTTGAGAAGGGACCAAAGAGGAATTGTCTCTGGGGTACTGTATTGTGCTACAGATATACCAGATCACCCACAAACAGCTCAGTTATGCAGTCACTCAGCCCAAATATGGGCGGGTGGTCAACAAATGCTTGGCATGTCTAGTAGTCTCAACACTGAGGGAAGTTCTGTGGCGAGGACAAAAGGCACTTTCTAGGACACATTGTCTGTTAATATGACAAAGCCATTTGAGCGACAAAAAAATTCTAGCACCATTTTGCCATCTTCTGAACACTGAGGTTTCATAAATAAACTGGTTCCTGTGTATGTATGTGTGTTTGTGTGTGTGTGTGTTTGAACAGCCTCTGATGTAGTTGATTATATTTTCAATTCAAATGATTCCATTACTACAAGAAGCAACTTCATTTCCAGGAGGGCTGAGAGCCCAGACTATACTAGCTCCCTGTCATATAATTTAGCCTCAGTCATACCTCAGACAGTATTTATACAAGGTCAGTTCTTCAAACCATGTCTAGCCTTCCCAAATGACAATATTATTTATGCCAAATGCTTCTCCTAAGGGGTGGAAAACTGCCAACTCTGGTTTAATAGGCTATACGGACAGGCTAGAAAAACATCATTTGTAGCACACACAGTTTATGCATTTAGTATATAACTAAGAGTACAGACTGATCATTGGAAACATGGCCGAAAGCTGGCCTCAGGAAAAAAA
This sequence comes from Saccopteryx bilineata, assembly GCF_036850765.1. Lineage (NCBI taxonomy): Eukaryota > Metazoa > Chordata > Mammalia > Chiroptera > Emballonuridae > Saccopteryx > Saccopteryx bilineata. The sequence continues at coordinate 264,418,916 of NC_089490.1, read as the reverse complement.
GCCACAAAAGCACTAAAGTTTGGATCTTTCCTCTCTGGTATTAGTTTTGGAAGCCCTAGGTTTAGCCAGAATTATGAATGCACAAGAGAGAGCTGCCTCAGACTTCAGTGGCTACCTGAATATCCAAACTAGGGGGGAACCTGCGAAAGGAAATTTAACTTGGGCGTATGTGCCCAGCAGACATCCTCATGTGGTTGCAAATTAATGTGACCATCCAGTGGAACAGGCAGCCCAGGGGCCTTTAGTAACAAAGAACAGTCTAACCCATTGATGTTAATTTACCAAATTATTCACATCCCACAATCTGGAATAGAAATCAGCAGCCAAAAAAATGCCTCCTCTACACCTCAGTCAAAACACCTATAAAAATCTAGATACCAGGAGGCAAAGTCTGGAACATAAACTACTCCATCCTGTTGCCAATGAGTTATTAAAATACAGAATGATGGAGCTGCCAGGGGTGTCTGGGCTAGGAACAAGCTCCTTTCTTGGTGGTGTCTTTAATAAGACATTTGGTCAAAATATGTTGGTGACAACTCCTTTCTCTTAAAATCTAGTTAACGATACACAAGTCATACATTTGCTTATTCCCTTATGGACCACTGTGACTTTAAAATTTTCTGGTAGAGAATTAACAAATGTCAGGATACTAAGCTTTCAAATAAAGTATAAAATATTTGTCCAGACTTGCATGACTTGTTGGTGATAAACATCACTAATAAACAATTTATTCATAATAGTCCTCTAAGTAGATGTTTACCACTCCTACATATAAATACTGTATCTAATTTAAATTTTAGGAAGCAAAAATGTCAGATTATGAAGGGGGTTCAAAAAGTCAAAATTGTTGCTCTGTGTTAATAAATTTGAAATGGTCTTATGCTTTAAAATACATTTTTTTTAACAGTTGTACGTGTTGTATTTTTGTTTTCAAGACTTATCTCTAAAAGAATTGTTTCTCATTGACCCAACATTCAGTAGTGATTCATATCATTATTTATTAATAATAATAGCATTAACCCTTTATGATGAGCACATCATGGGCCAACAATTCCATGCCCAAAAATTACTTCAGAACAATAATTAAAAATGTATGCAAAGGTGTGTGTGCAAAAACGTTCAGCACAGAATTATTTATTATTGGTAGTAAATGTGCAGAGGACTGCTTAAACAAATTAGCCATGTGATGGAATATCATATACCATGAAAAAAATCATGTTACAAAAGTTCACAGTATAATAAGTAAAAAAAGGAGATGACAGAATAATATATACCACATATATGTCCAGACAAAATATAAAAAGTTTGGCCCATGCAGGCCAGTCCCGGGAACTCCCCAAGACAGTGTGTGGAGGCTCTGAGAAGGAGGCTGAGTAAGTGACACTGGTGACTTCATTTGTGTCTGCAGGCAGGTGAGACTTAGGTATATTTGAACAACAAGAATTTTTACTTACACTTTCATTATAGAAATCATTTGCTTCCTACTTGTCATCACCCAGGCAAGGAAGGGATGGCACGAGCATTCTTGCTGTTTCTATCCCCATGGTGATGTGGACAGGGCCTGGGTGAGACTCCATCTGGTCCTCCAACTGAATCACTTTCTGTAAGTCAAGAGCAAGAAGCCCAACTTGAGTCTCGCACCAGGAGAACCCCATGTCCATGGCACGAAAGCATTGTTATATGGTTCTTAACATCACAACGCTCATGGGAAACCCTGAAACCATCCTTATGTCCATGTAATCCTACAGCATACAGACTTATTAGAATATTGTAAGTAAACCTTGGATAAACAGAAGCATAAAATGGGAGACGCCACAGGCTAAAAAACAAATAAGTTGGAAAGATGAACCTGTTTCTTCAGCCTCTTTGGCAAATAGATGTGGCCGATGGTTTGTTAGAACAGGAGCTTTCTCAAGACATATAGGCAAAAGAAAGTTGAATAATGCTTTTGCTTGAAAGTGTCTGTGTGTGCGTCTGCTGGCCTTTCCAATGATTGTCCTGTGGCCTCCTCGAGCTCAGTACATTTGAAGCAGGGATCATTCTCCTCTTCTTAGCATCACTGTTGGGGTGACACCAAAAGAGAGAAGACAGGTGAAGCAATAGAGGTAACTAAGATCCTGCAGTCAGAACACTGTAAGACAGAGGAAAAGGACCAAGCTCAGACCCTTGGAGACAGGTCCATGTTTGAGGGACAGGGAGAAAAAGTCAATTCTAAGGGATCAACTGAGAAGTCAAAGTATAAATGAGTGGCCTCTGTATTAAACTATATAAACATCATTTGCTTTAAAGTTTAGTAAAAAATTACAGTTTGAAGACAACATAGCTTTGTTTTGTTTGATGCTGAAGAGTCTTTGCCTGGGCCTAAAATAATCAGATATACCAGATAAAGCAAAACAAAAATATGCTTAAATTTTCTGAGAGCTCAACTATTTCACTCTCGGAGGGGGCAAAATTTTTAAGACTTTTTAGGAGGTAAGTAAATAATTACAGGTGTATAAAGGAGACCCAAAATGTTAACTGAATCAAGAAAAGAATTGTAAATGAATACACCTTGAAAGGTGTCCTGCAGGCTGTATAGACTAAGACTTTGCATTCTTTCATGCTACATGGACATTTTTACTTGAACATATTATTAAACGGTAGGAGCTAATGAGGGTTTACTTTTGTTTCCTAGGCCTAAGTGTCATCTGGCTCCCTCTGCTCAGACATAACCACAGGACTCACTCACTGAGCAGCAATACGAAAGCATCCTCCAGGACCAGGAAAACTCTTGCCTCTGTGGTCCCGCAGCGGGGTTCAGACTAGAGTAATTGTGCAGTCTGTTTGGCCCATCTCAGGGACTTTGGCTCTTAAATGGCAGAGCTGTGCAGACTAAACTAAAGGTTTTTTTTACAAGGGCCATCAAAATCTTCATTTGCATGTGTGAAATTCCTGTGGAAAGGCTGGTTTTGAATCAAGCGTGTTGGGCCAGATTACAGATTGAATCTGCTAGTGTGAATGTGAATAGCATCATCTAGATCTCAGCCTCTCCCACTCAGCCTTTCTCTTTTCTGACCCAGATCACTAGCCAGTTGTTTTGAGTTTCAGCCCAGCAACCTCAACATCTGCCATTTGCCTGCCAGCTAACAGGAAGACATGAAGTTTTCTTAGAACAAATGGTTATCAGCGGCCACTGCCACATTGATGATGATCATTGAGTATTTACATTGTGCTAAGTGCTTTACATACTTTATCCCTCAGATCCTCACAACAATCCCATGTAGCTTGGTATTACCATTTTTTCTGGGGAGAAAACTGAATTTTGGAAGGATTAAAGAAAACACATTTTAACTCACACAAGTAGAAAGCAATGGTTTTAAATGTAGATAGTTTAACTTCCACATCTATGCCTTCTACCTTTGTTGCCTGATGCCATGTTGCTTTCTTATTAGTAGTCTGGCTTAAGTTGGCAATTCATAGCAGCGATGAACACTGGAGTCAAAACCAGAAGGTTGTGTGTTAAGGAAAAATCATAAGGTAATATAGGGAGCCCTCCCCACCTGTCAATGGTGATTCTAGATCTTAAAAAATTTGGACATCATGATGAACTGTCTGCTCCATCTCTCTAACTCCCAGTAGCAGTTAACTCTATGATGTCATAATTTTTCTCTCTGGACTCTAGAGCTTTCTCTGTAGAAGCTTGGGAGGGAAAGAAAGCAACCCATAAGCAAACTCTCAAATTTGTAGGGAGCAGGTGCCCATAGCATTGCAGCTGCATAGACCCCTGCCCAACCCCTCTCTCAGGGTTCACACTAGGGATTGTTAAGAAAAGGTGGCCACTTATTTTTTGGCTAGGAGATTCTTCAGAGTCATCAGGACATCCATGGTGTGTGACTCAGGTCCCCGACGTGCCTTCCAGGGAAGAACATAACACAGCAGTGACACATTTCTCAACTCTTGGTCCCTCCAGAACATCTTTCACATATGGAGGGGGGTGTCCTGTACTCATCACCTGGACAGCAGTCTGGCAACCGCTGGTCAAAGTGGTTTTAAAACATCTGGATAACTGTTTCCAGATGTGGCCTTCCACTGAAATACTTGATTAAAAGTTTCACACTCAGCATCTTGAAACAACTGACACATGCACAGAAAGTTTCTATCATCTGGACGCAGAGTGGAATCAGCAGGACCACTCCAAAGATGAGAGCAAGGGAAGTTCATAGGATCTCAACAGCCCCCCAAAATCCATGAGGCTGAGTGTCTATGGGGTCCTCATTAAAGCCAAGCCAATGGAACTGAGCTTAGAGGCAGTAAAGTGGACTGGGCAGAGCAAGTGCTTTAGAATCACACAGACCCGTATCCACACACAGACTCCACCAACTGCCCACAGGATTGCAGCAAGGACTTCGCCTCTTAGAGCCTCAGATGTCTCCTCTGTAAAATGGGGACGCAATGATCCTCACAAGAGGATTGAGACGTGCCTGGCACATAGCAGGTACTCAAGAAATGACTGTCTCTTTTTAAAAAAATTATTGGTTGAGCCTATAAACACCATTTATTGTTATTACAAAACTGTTAGCAGAACACCCATAGGACTAGAAGTTCCTTTTCCACTCTTTACCCAGAACATGAAGATTTTTAAAGCATAAACAATAGCAACAGATGTTTATAACGTGTCTTTTTGAGGAGAAGCTCAAACAAGTTTCCGTTTTTAAAAAATCCCTGAATTTGTCTTAATAACAGATTCAGATCAATCCTGACCATTAGATTAGCATCCTGGGTCCCTCCTATCTTCTGAAGCTAGATATCTTGATGTTGCAATGAAAAGAGAGTCCAGCCAGAGGGAAGGTTAAGATTCACCAAATCGGTAAATGGGTCACACAAAATGATTACCACTTAATAATAGGTCCAGGGGGGTTAAGTGATGTTTAAGGTGTTGGGTTGGAGAGTTAGTCCAAACAAGAAGGCTAATTTTATTCCCTCATTTCAGGGGTCCCGCATATAATCTCAGTTGTATGGAGATAGAGGCCTGAACCTTCTAATTTTATTCAGCATTTCTCTCCTTTATTTTGAAAATCATTACCAACATAATAATGGCTGTAATTTATGGAGCATCTGCCATACTCCAGGGCGGTGATGTGCACTTTTCCTACACTATGTCCTTCTAATCTTCTTTACAATCTGCCTATAAAGCAGGCTTCATTATCATCCCCGTTTTTCAGGTAAGGAAATTGTAGCCCAAAGAAGTTAAATAGCTTACCACAGATCATAAAGCCAGCCAGCAGCAGACATGGAATTTGAACCGTCAGTCTAGCTCCAAAAGCTTCTGCCAACAGCTTTGAAACAACTTCACCTTACCATGCGGTGAGCAAAAAAACTAGCGAACACGGTTTTTCCCACTCATCGCCTGAAATCACTATAATAGTTATTCTGTGGTGTCCCTTGTTCACTGTGTCCACAAACTGGGCTCTATCCACTGTTGTGGTGGCGTCTAGAGTACCTTTTTTTTTTTTTTTTTCCGGTCCCGAGGGCTGGACAGGTGTTTAGCACAATAGCTCCCTTTTCTCCCATCTGCTTCTCCTTGCCCGGCGAGGCCCGGATCCGTCACGGGCGGCTGCTCCCCACATGTGCGCGCAGCCCCATTGATGAGAAATGGCAGAAGCAGGTATTAAAGGTGGAAGTTCTGGCTTATTGCTCCGAATGTATTAAAAACCGTTCCCAGACTCCACATAAAGTGTTTTACACACACAGCCCATATGATTCAAGGGAGACAGCGGAGCAGACACGGGGATAACCACAGTGAGACAAGTAACCACAACAGAAGTCTGGGGAGACGGGCCCAAGGAAAAGCTACTTTCACAGACCAGGTGATGGATTGTCTCCTCAGTAGACAGACAGACAGCTAGAGATACTTATTTTTATAAAAAGCTGACAGAAAGAACTCCAGACATCCAGGCCTGTTCTCTTCTCATTCTGGGGTCCAGAGCTGCCTCAGCCCTCTCTGTCTCCCTTTCAGGGCAGTGAGTTATTCCATGCACTTGTGCTAATTATCCACATCCCGCTCTTTCTTTTCTCACAGGTCATTTAAATGTCTGCTTGTCTGGGTTAGAACTTGGGTGGATGCTGCCTTCCCTTCTGCAGTCCTCCCCAGTGCTGCATTTCTCACACTTAGGGCATGGTTTGTAGAGGAAATATTCTCAAGTCCTCAAAATGGTTCTCCCAAAGCATTCATTTTACTGGTCTCTTGAAAACAATGCTTTCACCATTTACTGAGTACACAGTAAGTGCCAGATAATTTCTATAAGCTATCTCCTTTAACACTCTTAACAATCATATTAGGTAGGTATTAGCCCCATTGGACAGATGGATAACACATAAGACGCACACAATAAATGGAAAGGAGGAGAAAACCACATTGTGTGCTGATTTCCTAGGTGTTGCTTCAGCATACAAGAGGCAGCGTGATAGGGTGCAAGGAGCCAGCGCTGGGCCAGGAGACCGGAATTCTTGTCCTAGCACTGACACCAAACAGATCTGTGATACGAGCAAGACACTTTACCTCTGCGCACTTCTGTTTATCTAATTAAAAAAACAGGAGGCTGGATTAGGCGATTTCTATACACATATACATATATACATATACATATACATATACATAACCTCCTTTTCTCTCACTTTCTATGACTACTGCTGATTTTCATACTGTAGTGAATGCTAACAATGTGAGACTCTCCAAGAATAAAGTCCAAAACGGAGCTAGTCCATCAGTCCAGCCCTGATGTCCTTCATCACCTGGCTCTGCAGAAGAGCACATCAAAACCACATCTGAATAGCAAATTTAAAGTAGTTATACCACTCTATTCTTTTCAGAGTAATTTAGCATGCTATAGCTTTTAATAACTGACTTAAGCAGAACATCAAACATCTGTGTGGCATAACACAGACGTGGTTGTTTAACCACCTTGGATCTGAGAGGTGTCCTTTTGGAAAATAGATACTTGGTTTCAGTTATCTATTGCTGCATTGCAAGCCACCCCCAAAACTTAGTGGTTGACAACAACTATTTACTATTATCTTTCATGAGCCTAAGGCTTTAAGGGTTTAGCTGGGTGGTTCTCTTTTGGGGTCTCTGAGTCTTTTAAAGGTTCCTTCATTCCCATGTCTGGCATGTGTGCTGCAATGATGGTGGATCTATTGGTTATATCTTTGTCATTCTGGCTTCCACTGTGGCAACCCTAAATTTCCTTGCAGCATGGTAGTCTTGAGGTAGTCAGATTTCTTATCATGTCTGAATTTCCCCAGAGTAAGCATTCTAAGAGAGCTAGGCAAAAGCTGCAAGCCTTCTTATGACCTAGCCTCCCTCTGTATTCTATTGGTGACAGCATTCACAGATCAGCCCAGACTCCAAGAAGTGGAGGCAGCGATTCTACTGCTCAATGAAAGAAAAAGTTGTGATACAGGAAGGAATTGATGATGCTATCTTGGGGACAACTTAGTCCACGTGGCTTGTCTCAGAGCAAAATAAACTATAGATTAAAATGAGTTAGCCTGACCTGTGGTGGCACAGTGGATAAAGCGTCAACCCGGAATGCTGAGGTTGCCAGTTCAAAACCCTGGGCTTGCCTGGTCAAGGCACATATGGGAGTTGATGCTTCTTGCTTCTCCCCCATTCTCTCTCTCTCTCTCTCTCTCTCTCTCTCTTCTCTCTAAAATGAATAAATAAAAAAAATTTTAAATCAGTCTCTCTCTCCTTCTCTGTCTCTCTCTCACACACACAAAGTTTCAAATGATGCTTATTATAGTATTGTGCTTGACTCCAAAAATAACTACATAAACACAAAGTGGGACTCACACAGTGAATCTCATAAGGAAGTGTAGGTCATGGAAGGCATTCTTCCGTTTCTCCGTGAGGTAACGTTAAGCTCTGTCATTAATGGAGAGGGAAGAACAGCTAAATTGGGGGAATGGTCTTCAGAAGTAGTAAAGGCATGTTAGTGATCTAGTAACGTCTGTCAGGATGGATACTGATATTCCATAATCTTAAGACATATCCAAGTGTCCATTTGTGATCATCCTTAAATGAAGGGGAAGCCAGCAGGTCAAAGTTGCCAGACTCCATCCCGGACACCCACACAGATATGCAGGCCGATGTGGGTAGGCTTAAGAACACTAAGCAACAAACTGAGGATCTGGACAATATCACCATAAAGGAAGCATAACATAAACCTCAAAATGTGACATTATCCCAAGAAAAACAGCAACCCAGAAGCCACTTAAAAACTGGAGTTGTTGGAATAGAAAAGCAGGTCAGATATAAGAGCAGTGGTAAACAGAGAAAAGTCTGGACAACATGTTGGAGTCCAATGAGGTGGCATAGGAATTAACAGATCCCAAAAAGGCTGAGATTATTTGTTTGGTTTTTTTGGGGGGAGGGCTGTTTTTTGTTTTTGGGGTTTTTTTTTAGTGCCTGCAGTTCCTGGGAGGAAACAAGACTTAGGAGCCCTCTAGGGAGCAGCACATGACCCTCTGGGTTACAGATGCCAGAACAAAGCTAGAATTACTGTGGCTTGGAAGGTGAATCTAAAGGCCCCCTAAAGAAGCATTTCTTTCTTTTCATGACTCAGAGAGAGTCAGGAATGAATTCCCTAGACATGAAATTTAAGGAGGTTTCTGGCCTGTATCTGGAATACTTAGGGGTTGTCAACCTCACAATCTGATGGGCAGTGCAGGAAGCTTGGGGGCACGGAGATGGACAGAAAGTTACTTTCCTCTTCGGTTCTGTCTCGGGATGGCAATATAAGGCTGTTCTTTAAATTGAAAGACTTTTAATACCAGAGCGCCCCAACAACTCAATCATAATCCACCAGCCAATAGGGGGCCCGAACTGGACCAGTCTTTAGGTTATAGCCCTTGGTTACACCCACCCCTCTGGATCTTAAAGCACCCTCCTGTAGTTCTGGTCAACATAAAAGTCTGAGAGTCCTTTGAATCCATAATCTTGCATCTGGGGATTGAATCCACCTAAACTATCCATAAGCAGGGAAAATATACGTGCACAAAGATGTTCACAATAGCACTATTTATAAGTAGACTAACTCAGTGCTTCTCAAACTTTGATGTGCTTCACTTGGAGATCTTCTTAAAACGTCTACAGTGGGGCTTGAAACTATTTCTAACAAGCTCTCAGGTAATACACATACTAGTGGTCTGCAGGCAACACCTTGAGTAGCAAGGGTTGACTTTATATGCATCTGAAAATGTCAAACACTGTCAAGACAGGAACTAAATGAATCACAGATAAATCTCCTTGGAATACTGAGATAGATGTTAAAATGATCTTGAAAACTAGCAACAATGAAAAGGTATTTGTGATATAACATTAAGAGAAAAACAGAGGGCACAAAAATCACATACACATTAACACAGCAATTGTAAAAGAGAAACATGGAAAAGACTGGTAAAGAAGCCAAAGTCATTAACTGGATGGTTGTTTTAGGATGGAGGGATTATGTTTTTTTCTCCCAAGTTTTCAGACTTTTCCATTATATTACTACCTTACCTTCCTAGTCTCAAAATGCTTTTTTTAAAAAAAAAAAAAAAAAAAAAAAAAGAAGATAATTTTAAATAAAATACATTTACTATTAAAAAATACAAATAAAAATGCTGGCCAACTAGAAAATTAAGTAAAGTGATCATACATCCGGTTTTGCTGGACAAGTCCCAGGTGGCTGTTTTCCCTGTATAATTATTGATAGCAACTTCTTTCAATCCCAAAAGGGCCTTACATAATTGATAAATTCTATGGTCACATTAGACATAGGACATACCTGGGAGCCACCTGTACGCTCTCTCTGTCACTTGAAAGCATTTGAAAGCTGAACTGAAATGCCTGCAGAGAGGGGTCAAGGGATGTGGAGAGATCTTTGCTGTGCGTGCTCTTTTTTTTCTTAGACCAGTTTAAGCTCACAGCAGAATTGAGAGGAAGGTACAGATTTTCTCTTAAACCCCCTGTCTTTCTGCATGTACAACCTCCCCTGTTCTCAACATCCCCCACCAGAGTGGTATGTTTGTTATAATTAATGAACCTGCTTTGATACATTATCATTCCTCAAAGACCGTAGTTCACTCCTGGTGTTGTACATCCTATGGGTTTAGACAAATGTATAAAGACACATGCCCACCAATTATAGTTTCACTGCCTTAAAAATCCTCTTGCACATTCTCATGTACCAGTATACTTCGGTTGTGATACAAGGCCTCGACAGTGTACAGATGCAGAACACCTGACAATCATGGAAGCTAGAAATTATGAAACCGGGGACAGAGGAAGTCTGATAAAACTTTGCATTGCTCTTTCAAGTGCTTGCTTATTAGTTAGCATTTTTGGACATTTTCTCCTGACTGCATATCAGGAGTCACCTCATTGGAAGGCGACCTACACATCTTGGGACAATACATTTTTCTCTGCTGCTACTGATTCTTTTAGGGGGTAGAGTCAATGTTTTTTTTAAAAAATGATGGTTTAGTTTGATTTCCTTTCGCTGAGCTAATAGGACATTTGTAAGACTAGATTTTTCATTGCCACTTTAAACCGTATCATCTTTTAGGTCTTTTACCTCATGTCTGAATATGAACCTGAATCAGACTAATGCTACTGCTCATCATTTAAACTTTTTAAAAAGTATTGTTTAAGAGAAAACCTTCAGAATTGAATTAACTAAACACAAACCAAATTTGCTTATAGCAAAGTCTAAGGCACTATTCTAATTCATTGACTTAGAATTTCTTTATATTGAATATTATTTTTTAAATGTGTGAATTTCAACTGCAACTTGGAAAGTATCTTATAAATATAGCATTTGCCACATTGTTTTATTCAAATTGAATTTAACTTGCAACGTTATTTCTTTTGTCTTTAATGAAATTCATCAGTTTCCTTTGTTATCCCAGAAATCAATATATATTTCACACACCTACCCTGGTGCGAAACACTTAACTCCAAGGCCTGAAGTGTTTGTTGTGATGGGTCCTGTCTGCTAGCGATTAGGTAGGTGGGAGCTCAGAAAATTATGGTCTTTGTTCTTTTGTTCCTGCTGGTGTATATTCTATTTCACCTGAACAGAGCTAAGATTACACCCCAGAGGACAAAGGACACTAGGTGGATGATAATAGGTGATTCTAATTTGCGAACAGCTATTCAGTATGAGTATAAGTTCAGATTGGTGGTGCTTTTAGAAACAGAAAAAATAGGAGCCCTTTGGTTGGGTATTGGAGCTTTTCAGTCATTTTAAATAACAGTGGGGGGAAAAAACAAGAGAGAGGGAGAGACAATAGTTTGCCTTCTTATGGAAATAAAGAAATTAAAAATAGAGCAATACTTTCTTAAAATACACATGAAAAAAGTAACAAAAGAAGAGTAAAATGGAGTGTTAAACAAACTCAAGCAAAAGCTTTTAATTTTTTAACACTTAGGGAACAAAGTGCTACCAAAGAAAGGAAATCCTAGCTTGTGAGATTGAACTTGAAACAAAAAGATAAAAATCCTTTATACAATCAGCAAACAAAAGCAAGCAAATATAAATTCTCAAATCCCACAGAGAGCCTGGAAGGGAAGTCAGTGAGACAATGCAGAGCATGCTGTTGAGAGGATAGATCAATTCTTTACCTCTTTCCACACAAAGAGAAGGGAACAGACCAGGGTGAGACGTGTTTTCCAGCAGAAGAGTAAGGAATTGTTGAAATGCTTTTCCCTTACCACAAAAAGCCAATGAAACACTCAATTCAAATGAGCAGGATTCTCACAGAAAGACCAAATCCATGTCTGTAGTTAACATGGGTGTGTGGACATGAGCATGGAAGGAGAGGAGGCTGTCCCCTTTGGCACCACATGGCATGTTTGTTGGCTTACTGATAAAGTGAGATCAATAGGGTATTAGGATTTGTTAGAGCAGGCTCCCTAAAGAAAGACTTTGGGGTTTGCTGGGGGCGCAGTCAGAGTAATTGGAAAGTTGGATCACTAAAACACTGAGACCATGAATTTCTCACCCATAACCACAATTTTGAGAGGGAAGTTGAGATTGTTTAAAATAAAGAATCAAATTTACTTAAAAACATTTACTTAAATGTCTCAGCATTTACATAAAAACAACACACACACACACTCCAAAACCCTGGATTCCAAGATCTTAGAAACTGAAGGAAAAAATGTCTGGCATGATATTGAAGCCAAACATATTTTATCTTGGCCAAAAAACATTTCAAGTTCATTTCTCACAATAAAACACAAGACAGAGGAAGTGTTTAGCAAATATATGTAATGTTTATTTTTTTTAATGGTTGGAAAAATAACCAACCATTTTTAATTAACCTTGGATAATTAATTTTCCAGCAACAGAGATATGGAGTATGTCAAAAGCAATCACATGATTGACATGAATGATTGAATAGGAGCATTCTCGCAGCTGGACTTCAGCACCGTTAGTAATTCTTATTTCTAACATAGTGTCTTCATCGTCCACCTCCACCTGCAAAATGGACTCTGTGATAATACCACCTTTCTCTATACTGGCTTTTTAAAATTAAAACTTCTGTTTACATCTATTTTTAAATGGTCCAAAAAAGGTCTGAGCTTCTCTGAGAAGCAGTTTTTAAAACTACAAGAAGCTAAAAAAAAGAAAAAAGAAAAAAAAGGAAGAAAGAAAATAAACAATAAAAAAATAAAAAACAACTAGGATCTTAGTATACAATGCAAATTAATTTGTATACAAAGTTGAGCTTCAATGATATAGAGAGCAGGAGGAGTTTTAAAAATAAAAAATAAATAAGTGCCTTTTCCTGAGAAATCATTTCTAGTTAGAAAGACACCTTTATGGAGTTTTCACAACCTATGGGGAGTCTCATTGATATCGTGATCTTTTCTTTCCACTTTGTTTCTGACTTAGAAATTTCCAACTTGGAAAAGAAAGATGCAGGAATTGTAGGTATAGACAAATACAATCACATTTTTTTGCCTAGTAGAATGCAGATTTTTTCTCCCACAGTCAGGGAGCAGTCTAGATCTTTTTGGAGCATGAAAAGAAGGCAGTCTCTGGTTGGGACAAAGATATTTAAAGCCTTTTGATGTTGGATGAACAGAATGCTTCAAGGAGATTATTGATAGAGACTTTCCTGCTCTTTGAAGCACTGTGTGGAAATCACCTTTTCCTTAAATCAAAATTTTTAAAAAACAAAAAAGTTGAGGTAAATATTTAATTAGCCAACTAGGGGTGGTTATATTTCTTTAAGAATTTGTTTCTTTTCCACTTTCTTTCTCTTCCTTTTCCCCATCCTTCCTTCTTTTCTTCCTTTCTTTTTTTCCAATAATACTATTATTGCTAAAGAAATGCTCTTTAATTTTCCTATATGATTAACAGAAACCAAGGTTAACTCTTTACATTCATATTTATTTTATGGAACTTCTTCTGGTAAGCTGTAAATTTCTTTAAACTGCATGTTTTGCCTTGTGTGTTTAGTTCTAAACCCCAATATTTTGTCCATTTTCAGTAATCAAACTTTTGAAACAAGAAAAAAACCTGTGCTATTATGTAAAAGAATAGGAAAAAAAAGAGACATTTAAAGCATGGGGTTTTTTTTGTTTTTGCTACACTAGAATTATTTTGTTAAAGAAAACTTCTGTTAGACCAGAAAATCCTGTTAGAATTCAAAAGTGTTATATTATCTGAGGTGAATGTACGAGTAGTTTGCAGAGAATTTCTTTTTTTCTTTTTCTTCTTTTTCAAGTGAGAGTAGGGGAGATACAGAGACAGACTCCCACATGCGCCCTATCCAGGATCCACCCAGAAACACCCGTCTGGAACCAATATTCTGTCCGTCTGAAGCCGCTGGCAACCAAGCTATTTTTAGCACCTGAGGAGAAGATTCCATGGAGCCATCCTCAGTGCCTGGGCTGATGCACTCAAACCAATCAAGCCATGGCTGTAGGAGGAGAAGAGAGAAAGAAAGGGAGGGGGAAGGGTGGAGAAACAGATGGTTGCTTCACCTGTGTGCCCTGACCAGGAATCAAACCCAGGACATCCACATGCCAAGTTGATACTATACTACTGAGCCAACCAGCCAGGGCCCAGAGAATTTCTTTACTCAAAACTATCTGGAATAAGAAACCTGGTCTAGAAAATAATCCTTATGGATTGTCTGTACATTTAAAAGAACTGATTTGTGGCACTGATTTCTTCTTAGATAACTCACACTGACTTTTCAAATATTGCTTTTTTAGATGGACCTAAGAGTCATTTGTCTGTAAATAACAATAAGGAATGATAGGCTGTCTACAGGGGCTGTGCATTTCATTCATGACCCACCCAAACGTTCCAGTCAATCGGGGCCATTCCTCTGGCCTCAACCTGCCTTATATAAGTCACATTTAATTTTGACCAATTACTCCTTTCTCTTCTTTATCTCTGCTTGTTCTTCCTTTGGTCTCTTCTCAGTTTTTCTAAATGAGAATCTGTAGTATATAACTTGATATGTAGGCACAAATAAAATACCATTCAGCTTTAAAACTGCTTCCCAAAGGTCATATTAAGATGATTCTTCAGCAGTTAAAATATATAAAGTTAGACCCTATTAATTAGAAAGTTTTGATCATTCCACATAGTCAAGACTAAAACTTATCCTTTTACTATTTGGAAATGACATTTCATGGGGCAGTACTGTAAAAGATTACAGCATTAAGCTTAAATTGTTTAAGACAATAAAGTCTTTGGATATACAACTTAAAGTCAAATATTTTGTTATCTATTCAACAGAGTACAACTACCAGACAGTCTTGGTAATATTTACTTAGCAGCTAATGTGAGACACTCTTTTTTATAGATTTATTGTTTTATTTTTAAATCATATTTTATTTTTCAATTATAGTTGACATACACAATTACATTAGTTTTATGTGCACCACCCAGTGATAAGACATACTGCTTGTTTGAGAGATTTCAGGAAAACCTGAAGCATCAAACAAGACAGGCCATTTGTATGGAGAAGCCACTGAAGGCTTGGGGAGGCTGGCAAGTTGGGTGGGGCAGGGAATTACCTGGGTGGAGTGAACAGTGTGAGTCAAATTGATGGAAACTCAGATATGGTGCCCACCTACTGGCTCTGTGTGGGGGGTGGGTAGGGACAGTGGCAGGATTCAAATAATTTAACAACTGGTTCTCTGCCCAAATGACTGTTTTAAGTATAAAAAAAATTGATATACCAAGAGGTAGTTTATTATTTCATGCATTTTATACTTAATTAAGAACTATAAAAGAGGTATCCAGAACTAGATTATGTTATAAAATAGAGTTTTAAAATATTAATGAAAAAATATTAAATAATACCTATAAAAAACAATAAAACTGTTATTTAAGATATTGCCATATCGCTTCTTTTTTTTTTTTTTTTTTAAATAATTTTATTTTTTTAATGGGGTGACATCAATAAATCAGGATACATATATTCAAAGATAACAAGTCCAGGGTATCTTGTCGTTCAATCATGTTGCATACCCATCACCCAAAGTCAGATTGTCCTCCATCACCCTCTATCTTGTTCTCTCTGTGACCCTCCCCCTCCCCATTTCCCTCTCCCATTCCCCCCTCCCCCCGTAACCACCACACCCTTATCAATGTCTCTCAGTTTCAATTTTATGTCCCACCTATGTATGGAATAATGCAGTTCCTGGTTTTTTCTGATTTACTTATTTCGCTTCGTATCATGTTATCAAGATCCCACCATTTTGCTGTAAATGTTCCGATGTCATCATTTCTTATGGCTGAGTAGTATTCCATAGTGTATATGTGCCACATCTTCTTTATCCAGTCATCTATTGACGGGCTTTTTGGTTGTTTCCATGTCCTGGCCACTGTGAACAATGCTGCAATAAACATGGGGCTGCATGTGTCTTTACGTATCAATGTTTCTGAGTTTTGGGGGTATATACCCAGTAGAGGGATTGCTGGGTCATAAGGTAGTTCTATTTTCAGTTTTTTGAGGAACCACCATACTTTCTTCCATAATGGTTGTACTACTTTACATTCCCACCAACAGTGGATGAGGGTTCCTTTTTCTCCACAGCCTCTCCAACATTTGCTATTACCTGCCTTGCTAATAATAGCTAATCTAACAGGTGTGAGGTGGTATCTCATTGCCGTTTTGATTTGCATTTCTCTAATAGCTAAAGAAGATGAGCATCTTTTCATATATCTGTTGGCCATTTGTATTTCTTCCTGGGAGAAGTGTCTATTCATATCCTCTTCCCATTTTTTTATGGGATTGTTTGTTTGTTTGTTGTTGAGTTTTATGAGTTCTTTGTATATTTTGGATATTAGGCCATGCCATATCGCTTCTTGATTGGCATCCTTGCTTGCAATTTTTTTCACCTATGGACGGAATGAACATTACTGTAGGTGCTTAGAACACGCTGTTGTGCAGATGAACGTTAAAAAAGAGTAAGGAATGTAAATTTGTGATTTCCATATTGGGCAGCTTCCCAGACGCCCACCTTAGAGAGAACCCTGATGACAAGTGCCATTTTAACAACCAGTTTACCAAACTCAACAAAAAATTAGGTATTGGTTCTGCTGAACCAGTGTGAACCTGCTGAATCCCACCACTGGGAGTGGGGGAGGTTTCAAGAAGAACAAGTGCCTCTGCCCGCATTTTTGTCTTGAAGAAAGCTGCCCTTCTCAGCTCTTACCTTGGTGCCCAACAATCCAGTTCCTCATAACTGGTCTCTGTTTTTTTTCAAGCTGCTGTACCATTGCTGGAGCTCAGAGGGAGTGAGTCTGAGTAAATCCTTGCATGGGCCCTTTAAGAGGGGCTGCCTGAGACTTCTGCAGCTTTTCGTCTCCCTCAGCCTCAATCCCACTGGTTTTTGCAACCAGAAGTTACAGGAACTTCTCTTCATGGCACTGGAACACTGGCCTGGTGTGAGGCTGGGACCCTTCATCCCCCAGGACTAACCTCCACATCAAGATATGCCTCTTGCCTGACCAGGCGGTGGCACAGTAGACAGAGCGTTGGACTGGGATGCGGATAATCCAGGTTCGAGACCCCGAGGTCACCAGCTTGAGTGCGGGCTCATCTGGTTTGAGCAAAGCTTGGACCCAAGGTCTCTGGCTTGAGCAAGGGGTTACTCAGTCTGCTGAAGGCCCCAGGTCAAGGCACATATGAGAAAGCAATCAATGAACAACTAAGGTGTCACAACAAAAAACTGATGATTGATGCTTCTCTTCTCATCTCTCTCCGTTCCTGTCTGTCTGTCCCTATCTATCCCTCTCTTGAAAAAAATAAGATATAAAAAAAAATAAAAGATATGCCTCCTGATTTTAAACCACCACACACGAGTGTGGGACTGCCGGTGCCGCCTCTCTGCCCTCCTACCTGTCTCAATGTGGCTTCTTCTTTAATCCTCTAGTTGTAGAATTTCTGTTCAGCCAGATTTCAAGCAGTTCTGCATGATGATTGTTCTGTAGTTTAGCTGTAATTTTGATGTGGTTGTGGGAGTATGCAAGTACCGCATTTACCTACTCCACTATCTTGACTGGAAGTGAGACACTTTTTGATTTTGAAAGCAAGAGTCCCATATAACTTTTAAATAACATTTTATTTCAGATTTAAAAAAAAAAATTCATCAGAATCTTTCTCATTTTGGGTTGTTTCAGATTAGTGAAGTTTTACTCTAATTAACTGTTCTGTAGGCAATAGGGAATTTAAAGCTCATATATTGTATAGCACCAATGCACCTTTATTGATATTATTGTTCATGTCACCTTAACTTCAAAATGTACTATTCAGAAGTAGGAAATGAACAGAAACCTCCAATGGATCAAAACAACTGTTTAAAACACTGAATTTCATACACTGACGCTGAAGGAAACCATTTAGATGCTCAACTCATATTCTACTCACTTTTATTTTGCATATGTATATTTTCTTTTAAAATATATTTTTAAATTTTTATTTATTGATTTGAGAGAGAGAGAGAGAGAGGGGAAGGGGGAGAGAGGAAGAAACATCAATTTGTCGTTCCACTTATTTATGCATTCATTAGTGATTCTTGCATGTGCCCTGACTGGGGATTGAACCCACAACCTTGGCTTATGGGGATGACACACTAACTGAGTTACCTGGCCAGGACACATATGCCTACTTCTAACAAGCTTGTATATCAGTTTTTCTCACCATTGAGGACTGAATTAGCAAATCAGAAACAAGATAATGTCAGAAGCAGATTCACTGAGAATAGCAAAAAGAAATAGCTAATAGTCTTTATTTTAAGGGAGGAATAGGAAAAAAACTATAAAAGTAAAAATATTGTCTCAAAAATATTAAGTCTCAGACCGTTTAATATAAGGGCAAATAGTTCAGTATATTTCAGTTAACGCCTGAACAAATTTCAGCATAGTACTGACAATCTTAACAAAGGCCCTGAGTCATTAAGAAAAGATATGCTGTATTTCTTTTTTTTGACAGAGACAAAGAGAGAGTCAGAAAAAGGGACAGACAGGGACAGAGAGGCAGGAAAGGAGAGAGCTGAAAAGCATCAATTTTTCATTGTGGCACCTTAGTTGTTCATTGACTGCTTTCTCATATGTGCCTTGACTGGGGTGCTACAGCAGAGTGAGTGACTCCTTGCTCAAGCCGCAACCTTGGGCTCAATCAAGTGACCTTGGGCTTCAAGCCAGCAACCTTTGGGCTCATGCCAGCAACCATGGGGTCATATCTATGATCCCATGCTCAAGCCAGCAATCCCATGCTCAAGCCAGCAATCCTGTGCTCAGGCTAAATGAGCCTGCACTCAAGCCCGATGAGCCAGGTCTCAAGCTGGAGACCTTTAAGTTTTGAAGCTGTGTCCTTCACATCCCAGTTCAGCTCTCTATCCACTGCACCACTGCCTGAGGAGGCAACACACTGTGCTATACATCAGAATTATTCTAGCCTGACCAGGCGGTGGTGCAGTGGATAGAGATTGGACTGGGATGTGGAGGACCCAGGTTGAGACCCCGAGGTCGCCAGCTTGAGCACAAGCTCATCTGGTTTGAGCAAGGCTCACCAGTTTGAGCTCAAGGTTGCTGGCTCGAGCAAGGGGTCACTCAGTCTGCTGTAGCTCCCTGGTCAAGGCACATATGAGAAATCAATCAATGAACAACTAAGGAACCACAAAGAAGAATTGATGTTTCTCATCTCTCTCCCTTCCTGTCTGTCTGTTCCTCTCTCTGACTCTGTCTCTGCCACACACACACACACACACACACACACACACACACACACAGAATTATTCTATCCAAAATTGTTAAAATAATTTTTAAAATTTAAAGGAAGGAATTATCTAAATTATCTAAAAGAAGAAAAATTATGTTTCTGGAAGATGTCAAAAATATGAGGCATCTCTGTGACTGTCAGAATTCTAGAAAGCAGTTAAATAATTGCCTATGCATTATAGAGTAATGTCTCCTGCTTTCAATTTCTATTGAGAGAAGAGAAAGCAGCATAGATGCCCCAACAGTGTGGCCAGTTAAAACACTGGCTCTCTCTCTTACAGTGTGAGAGAAAAGACAGAATAGTTGGCATTAAAGCTACTTGACCTCTGGTTCTATTGCCCACTACTTTGTTAGCATTGGACAAGCTACTTCAAGCCTCAAATGTCTGTCTGTAAAGGGGGCTAATGATACCTACTTCAGTGAACTGTTTTAAGTAGACAGTGCCAGATTTCTACCATGAGCTTAGTTGTGTCCTTCTGCCTGTCCTCCAGCTTTCCGTGACCCGCTTCTGGGCAGTTCCACAGAGTAGAAGTGGAGGAGAGATGGAAGGTGGGCGTGGCTTGACTTACATATAGTTGAAAGATTAGTGCTCCACCTCCCTAGCATCGCTGAAGCATTCCAGAATGTTTTTCCTCAAGTGTGTTGTTGAAGCTTCTTTTTCTCCCCAAGAATGAGTTTCAAATGGATAGGAAAGCTAGAAATCATTTAACAGTACAATTATTATATGCTCAACATATCTTAGGAATGACCATGAACCCTTTAATACCAAGGCATGATCCTAACAACATAGATGCATTCATTTGTTCATTTATCAACCATTCAACTAACATTTGTTATGTGACTGTCATGTTCCCAGCACTCACTGCCTCAGCACTGGATATTCAAAGATGCAGTCCCTGACCTCAAGCACATTAAGCATCATGGACAGACATGTAAATAAAAGACCTCCAGCCTTGGCCCCCTAAGTGTGGCCTAGCAGCATTAACATAATCTGGGAGCTTGTTAGAAATTCAGCATTTTAGGCCTCAATCCAGACCTAATGAATCAGAATCTGCATTTTAAGAAGGTTACCAGATGATTCACGTGTACATTATAATTTGAAAAGCACTGTTTCATTGTGTTATAGCGCTAGGATGGTGAGATATACCTGGGTCAAGGTGGGGCACAGGAGAGCCTAGTTATTTTGACTTCAATGTGAACCTAGAAAGGCTCTAACGGTGACCTGTATGAGTTTGCTTGGCTTACCATAACAAAGTACCACAAACTGCATGGCTTAAACAACAAAAATGTATTGTCTCACAGTTCGGAGGTTAGAAGTCCAAGATCAAGGTGTCAGCAGGGGTGGTTCCTTCCTAGGGTTGTGAAGAAAAGTAGGTGCTATGCCTCTTTCCTCACTTCTTAAAACCTCGGTCAGGCCTTGGCTTGCACATGATGCTCTCCCTCTGTCCTCACATTGTTTTCCCTCTATGTAAATTTATCTGAATCTAATTTATCCTTTTTTATAAGAACACCAGTCATTTTGGTTTAGAGCCCATGCTAGTCACCCTATTTTGAATATCTGAAAAAACCTTATTTCCAAAAAAGGCACCATTCACAGGTATTGGGGATTAGGACTTCATCATTTAGGGGGACACATTCAATTCTTAACATGACTCTTGACTCTCAAAATGAAAGATGATTGAGTATTAGTGAAGCAAATTGGAAAAAATACGGGGAGGGAATTTCAGGTGGTGGAATGAGCATGAGTGTATGAGGCCATAGAGGAGAACTATACGGCTCTCAGTGACACGGCTGAAGGACAGGTGCAAAGGGGAGGTCAGGTGAGGACGTAGGCTGAGGTACTAGAAAAGTAGGCAGATCTCAAAATGCTGTGCTAGGCAATGGGGGACCAAAAGAAATGTTCCACCAGTCGGTGCCATTGCCAGGTGTTCAGCTCCCTGAAAGCAGGGTGGAGGGTAGCCTGACGTGACCTTTGAAACAGAGTCACAAATGAAGAGGTCACTGCCATTGTCTCAGCGGGAGATGATGAGAGCCTGAGCTAGGGCAACACTACAGAGGATGACAAATCACCCTCTTTGGGAGGATGAGAATCACAAAGAAATGGTGATGCAGGCCAAGCCTGGTGCTTGTTGAAATCCTAAGGTTTTTACTATGTCTACTTATGTAGGGCTACCTAGCCTCAGGGGAAACTCATTAGCTTTGGGATTTATATTCTTTCAAGAACAGGAAGTTTGGCCCACAGAGAAAGCCAGACAAAAGATGCTCCCTCTAGCCCACCCCCCGGAATCAACCTAGGGGCACATCCGCTGAACTGATTGGCAATGCTCAGACAAAGCTACAGCAGGAGAAACGCTCATGGCTCTCCTGGGATTCAGATCAAAGAACAAAGAGGAAGAACCTGGATTGAAAGGCAGTCTCTATCTAACCAGAAACTTTAGGAACCAATTTAGAAACTTATCTTCCCAAAACCTTGGAGTTGGGCCAGCTCTTAAAGAAGGGTATTGGAAGAAAAACACCCACGTATCAAATTGCTCAAAAGATCTGATAAACATGTGTGCTCTCTGAGAGGCTGGGCTGCTCTACAACCCCTGTCATGGGCTGGAAAGTTAGAAGGTATTGTTCTAATTCTTGTTTGAGCTAAGTTTTAGTAAGCCCCTGGTTCTCCATCCAATTACCTACTGAAGCCAAGGTATGGTAGCTTTTTATTGTGATAGTGGTGCTGGAAACCCCAAAACCATACTTGGTTCTTACAGACTCCTTTAACGCAAAGCCAAAGTCCTCTCCTGGGCTGACAGACTGACAGATGGCCTTTGAGAGAGAGAAGTGATTTGGCAGCCAGAAATGAGACACTTCTCATTATCGCACCCTGATGGTTTTTCCTTTCTTTCTTTTTTTTTTTTCTGTAAGAAGTTAGATAGTAAATATTTTGGGTTTCATGGGCCACATACAGTCTCTATCTCAAAGCCTTTGCTTTTAGAGTTCTTTATTTTTTAGCAACACTTTTCAAATGTAAAAATCTTTTTTAGTCTGACGGCTGTAGGAAATCAGGCTGAAGGCCCTAGCTTGCCAACCTGATTTAGCACAGGCCTATGATGCCACAGATAACCAATCTGTTTTTGCTTAACCATTTGAAGACATCTTTTTCCCACACCTTTTGCCACCATAAAGTCTGATTAATTGGACCCCTGCAGTTAGCTGACTTGTCTAAGTACTCTCCAAGAAGTCAGGAGCAAGGCTGGTGTGCCCTGCCTTCCGGATGAACATTCCCTAGGGCTCGGATCCACTGTGATTGATAGGCAGAAAGCAAATGGCTTCTTGTCTTTCACTGACTGCAATCAAGCCATAGCATTATTAAGGAAACAAAATCCCTACTGAGATGCAGAGGGGAAAGACTTGTCTCTGAGATGGCATGACTCCACCTTCCCAAATAGTTAAGGCTATAGTTCCACTCAGCTCCAACCTGCACAGCAGATTTGAGCCAGTTTACATGCAGCAAGTGTTACATAAGTAATACACATTCTAGCATCGATACAACAGACCTGGTGTCCGTTTTCTGGCTCACGGACATGGTATCCACAGAACTGCAACAAGTATCCTCAGCAATGCCCAGTCTGCTTAAGGCACAGACTCTTTGAGGAGTGTCTAGTCTAAAGCAGAGTCGAAAGTAAGTGAATAATCTGAGAAGGATGAATTTTAAAAGAAATAATATATATACATTATAAATTCCAAACCCAGATGTCTACACCAAAACTAGGCACCAGCATATATGCAAAGTCAATAATATAGGATGTAGATCTATGGCCCTTGATGCTTGTAGTATTTTACTCCAGAAGCATTAACAAAGGAGCTGATTCGAGTATACACAAAAAAAGCTGGATATCTGCCTGGTGATTAATAGAGGAAACAGACACACGCTGTGTACTTCTGGTGCTGGCGAAAAGAGAGTACACATTGCTTGGGGCATTCAGTTATCTTCTCCTTTCCTTCTTATCCTCCAACTCTGCTTGGCACCCAGCCTGTTGTAAGTGCATTATGCCACCAACCAAAAGGAAAAAAAATGTCTATCATTAGAGCATGTGTGAATTGTTTTGTCATGTGAACCAGACAAAGCCACTCTCATTACAGTAGGCCAGTCTGGTCCAGGTCTGCGTGCATGGATGCTTCTCTGGGTGCCTCAGAAACCCCTCAAAGTGAGCTCGCACTTGTGTCATCCAGAAAAGGGACAGGTGAAGAATAAAGGCCCTCTTCTCACTTACTGTATTGCTGGCTTGTTTCACATCCAGAATATTTATTTAAATAGGCCATTGATGGAACCTAATATAACTTGAAAAATGTTTGCTATCATTTTGAAATATCAACATAAACCTCTGGGCTTGGGATTTAAATACACCCAGGAATTACTATTGGACTGCACTAGCTGAAAGTTGTCTACAAAGAAATAAAACTGACCAATACGGTAGGACTATACAACAGTACAAATAATGAAAATTAAATTGCCTTTTAAATTATGTCCATTTAATAACTGAAAACATTGCACTGCACATAAAGGGCAGTAAACCCCTTTAATGTACACATTCTAGCATTTGAGCTGCTGTTTCTCAAAGCAGCCTTCTCTCTGTTCCCTCTCCTTCTAAAATACTATACCCCATGCCCCGCTAGTGTTAAGAAAGGACTGATCTTTGAGCTATAATAGTTATAACACTGGTTCTGCCATGCACAGCTGCCTTCCGCAGATAGTATAACCCGCTGCCAAAATAAATGAGCAGCATCCTTTTGTGGGACTTGCTGTCAGAAACGCTCGAGTCTCACGTCTGCGAGTTTGATTGGTAACAGAAGAAACCCAAGGAAAACTATGTGATGCCCACACTGCTTAATGGTGCTGTCTGTGCATTTGTTATTTCAGACCCAGCTTTTTATAACAACCACTGAATATGCAAAATGAATTTCGGAATCCCCGAGTTAATTAACACCAGCTCCATTGGATGGAGAAGCACTGTAAACAGTCAGGATTCTAACTTCTCTGGATTTGAATTTGGGAGCCTGATAATTTTTATCACTTGGAGTTAGGAATAAAGCATAAATAGGTGAGTTCAGGTCGCATTCACCTGGCAAGAGAGGGAACACATTGGTAAGGATGCTTGCACACCAACAGCTACTGGATGTAGGAGCATTTTTCTTTTTATCATATGACATTAGCAGTAATAGCTCACTTACATGCAGAGCGGTGCCCAGGCTTTCCATCCAGGGAGAGATGACAATCTATCGTAGATTTGGGGCAGATTCTTCAGAAGTCCTAGATTGCAACTTGCTTTTGCTAAATTTTCTTCTACACCAAGAATAGCTATCAGTTTGTTGTTCTCAAAGTGACCGTGCAGTCAGTGGGATGCACCAGGAAAAAGTTTAGTTTTTCTCTGTTGTCTGCAGTGCCCTGAGATGCTTCCGTGGCTCTGCATCTCGCCCAAGATAGATGTTCCCGACATCCCCTCCCAGGTACTTGCTTCACAGCACTGTACGCATCATCCACCCCCCACAACTGCATCCATGGTGTCACAGAACGTACACATCTCCTATATGACAACTGGCATGAGAAGCTCAATACTCAGGAGTCACTGAAACCAAGCAGGTTCTAGTCTTGGACAAGAGAGCGGACCTCGGCGGATTTTCATTTCCCCAGAGGTTGAAAGCCCGGGTTCCTGCTCTTCCTTTGGCCACTTGCCTTTGGCACTCACCGCCCAGTCACATGCCCATCAAAGCCTGGTCAGGGGAAGGAAGTAAAGTTAGAACTGGAATCTGCCCATTTTGTCCCTTCTCACATCCCTCCTGGTAAAGGACTTGGCCAAAAGGAAGGTTGAAATGTCTAAACTATTTTAGAATAGAAATTATATTATAATATATTATAAAAAGCATTCATGTTAGGAACCAGAATAATTTTTATGCCTTTTGTAAATGACTTTACTCTAACAACCTAGGATGGATGTAGACAAGTTGGGATCCAAAGAAAATGAATCAAGAACCAGAACATGGAGAGAGTTTGAAGACCGTGTCTCTGCATCTGGAAAAAGAAAAGCTGAATGCTGACTCTTCCCTGACCTGGAATATGAAGGAGCCATATCAGATGACAGCTGGAGGGCCTTCCAGCTATAACTTCTACAGTTTTATGGCTAAGTATAAGACTGATTATTATTCGTTCTTACATGGTGGTAATGACAGGGAAAGTCCTACGCACTAAAGGCAGCGTGCCTTTGCTTTTCTTCTTCCAAGAAACTGCTCTTTCTAAGGTTGCCAAAGATATTCTAATATTCGCTATGAACCTCCCCCCCCCCCCCCCCCCCCCGCCTCTAACGAGTGAGCACCTACTAGGTGGCAGGCCCTGTTCTAGAAGCCCAGCATGCGAAGATGGAAAGATTCAAATTCTGGTTAGGGAGACAGATGTAAACACCATCCCAGTATAAAGCACTAAGTGCTTCACTAGGGATGAGGCATAGAATGTTAGGAGTCCCATGGAAGGGCAAGTAACTCTGAGAGGAATCTAAACAAGTTTCTCCTGACATTGTGTCAGGTCTTGTTCCTGGCAAAGAAAAGGAAGGACGGGCATCACTGGGGAAAATGGTGAGAGAGCCATAGGAGGGACAGGAGCTAACATGAAGTGAGGAGGTGAGGAGAGCAATGTGACAGAAGATGAGGCTGCAAACATGAGTTTGAATAGTTCGCTCTTTAGGATGGTGGTTCTGGATTGGTGGTAAGCAGTGATTGCGAAGAGTTTAAGAATCCATTCATTGTCTACAGGTTGAATACATCTTATGTTTCTGATACACATGATTATTGGTCAGATGTATGTCAGTGCTGTATTTATAAATAACAAAATAAATTTTAAACTGTTGCTGAATTTGAAGTAGCTTTTGGTTTAGATGATTTCTCAATTAACAGATAACAGGAGTACAGCTATCAAGTTTCTTGACAGAAAAAGGCTTCATGCAAAAAGGATTGAGAATTGCTGTTTGAAGTAATAAAAAAAATTGCACTCTTAACATCAAGCATGTAGCATGATCTAAGTCATTCATTGTAGAAATGAATGTATTTAGAATGATCACTCTAAAAGACATTTAAGGATGGATTTGAGTGAAATGAAAGAGAAGCAAGGACATCAGTGAAAAATGTGAGTGGGAACTCCAAGAAAGAGACAGAAGCCACAGATAATGGTTTTGGAATTACTAGGATGATTAGAAGGGGTAACTGAAACCTCAAGAGTGAATGACGTTACTCAGAGTAACCAAAGGGAAAGTGAATGAACGTTGAATAAACTAATCTTCAGTTTCTTCCACAAATAAATCGCTTTCCTCTCCAATTCAGCATATCCTAAATTAAAGCTATGTTTAGCTCTAAGTTAGATGGCCAACCCTCCCATTTTTCTGCAGAGGCAATATTCTTTTTGTGTACTGGAACAACAACAAAAACTTAAAACCAACTCTTTTCATACGCTAGGTCCAAGTGCCCTATCCTGTCACTGCCTCTGGCTCAGTTTGTTACAATTGCCTCCTAACCTGACTACATGCCTCTAAACTCAAACTTTTCCAAAATGTCCTTTGTGAGGTCAGGCATCCTTCCAAAACATAACTCTAATAATGATCTCAACTTCTGGTCAAAAAAATAATTATTGGCCCTGGCCCATTGGCTCAGAGGTAGAGCATCAGCCTAACGTGTGGATGTCCAGGGTTCAGTTCCTGGTCAGGGCACACAGGAGAAGCAACCATCTGCTTCTCTATGCCTCCTCCCTCTCCCTCTCTCTGTCTCTCTTTCCCTTCTGCAGCCAGGGTTCAATTGGAATGAGTTGGGCCTGGGCACTGAGGCTGGCTACATAGCCTCCACCTCAGGCACAAAGAAGAGCTTGGTTGCTAAACAATAAAAGCAATGCCCCAGCTGGGCAGAGCATTGCCCCCTAGTGGGCTTGCCTGGTGGGTCCCAGTTGGGAAGCATGCGGGAGTCTATCTCTGCCTCCCCTCCTCTCACTGAATAAACAAAACAAAACAAAGTAAAACAAAACAAAACAAAAAAACCCAACTTACAATATTGTTAACATGGAGGAAAACATGTGGTATTCGATTAATAATTCCTAATATAACCTCTTCCATGAGCTAATATGTCCATAAACATAGAAAAACTAAAAACTATGATTGACAGTCAATCTATTTCTAAAACCTGGGAGGAAATTCTGCTAAATCTAAAAATCTTTGGAACTGAATTGAGAAATTCTATAAAATGTGACACATTCTCCACTTAAAATTGAACAAACAAAAGTCTGAAAGAGGACAAAGACATTGTTCTTTCTTTCCCACTTTCTGCTCCCTGCCAGACATTTAGGTATGCACTTTAGAGTGTCAGGCCACTCCCCCTGCACTGTGTGGGTACTGCTTTTTGGAGTCCCCCTCGGGTCCTCATAAGCGCTTCCCCTCCCCTATCCTTTTAGGATTGTCCCTTCCAGACTATAACAGAGTGGGCATATGGTGACATGACTGTGGGAACCACACCTCCCCAAATGGAATGTGCTGTGGGTTGGATGGTGACAGAGAGAATTGCTATCACTGTGGCAGGGACTTCTGCTTGTCCCTCTCTATCTATTTCTGGCCTTCTTTGATGGTAAGAATGTTTAGGTAGATGGTGACTTTCAAGAATGAAAAGTACACATCACATCTTCCCCTTCACCCAAGTATCCCCATGAACTCAGTTCTGACTAGAGGCATATGAATAGAAGGTACCCGGGTCATCACTTTAAGAGACAGCTGGGACATTCTCTTTGTTTTTCTTCATCCCCTCTTCCATTCCACTGCCTAGCATTCTGATGGTTGCTTTGGACGCTGAGAATGATTACCCCACCCAAAGGATGGCAAAGCAGAAAACTGGAAAGAGCTGAGATTGTCAAGGACATTGTAGAACAGAACTTTCATACCAGTCTTGGGACGCATGTCTTTGAATTCCTACGTGAGAGAGAGAAAAAATATGTTTATCTTTTGTAAGCAGCTGTAATTATTTTTTCTGTTTCACACACTGAACCTAATCCTAGTTAATACATAGTATGTGCTGGGAATTATATTTTTCATGTACCATATGTTCAGAGTATCAAGCAAACAAAGAGTTGAGAAAGAAGAGTGTAACAATTCAGCCTTCTAGGAAACTGAACTAGAACGTATGCCTCACAAACTCGCTCATGCTGTGACTCTGAGAAGGAGTATTTATCTACTCAAGAAGACAGTGAGTCCCTGGCCAGTTGTCTCACTGGATATAGCATCAGCCCAGTGTGCGTACGTCCCAGGCTCCGTTCCTTGTCAGGGGACACATGAAAAGCGACCACCTGCTTCTCTCCCCCTCCCTCTCCTCCTTCTCTCTCTCTTCCCCTTTTGCAGCCAGTGATTTGATTGGTCTGCGCATTGGCCCCAGGTGCTGAGTATAGTTTGGTTGATTCAAGCATCAGCCACAGATAAAGGTTGTGGGTGGATCCGGGTTGGGGTACATGTGGTAGTCCGTCTCTCTATCCCCCCCTCCTCTCAGTTAAAAAATATCTAGGATTAAATATAGGAGAAAAATGAACTAATCTAGCAATGGAAAAGTCTAAAAACAATAGCAGAAACAATGAAGAGAAAGAATAATAGATTTGCTTATGCAGCTGACTCTTGAACAACTGGTTTGAACTGTACAGATTTTTTTCAATAAATATGTATAGTACCATAAATGTATTTTTTCTTCCTTATGATTTTTAATACAATTTTCTTTTTTTTAATATAATTTTATTTTTTTAATGGGGCAACATCAACAAATCAGGATACATATATTCAAAGATAACATGTCCAGGTTGTCTTGTCATTCAATTATGTTGCATACCCATCACGCAAAGTCAGATTGTCCTCTGTCACCTTCTATCTAGTTTTCTTTGTGCCTCTCCCCCTCCCCCTTTCCCTCTCCCTCTCCCCCCTCCCCCAGTAACCATCACACTCTTATCAATGTCTCTTAGTTTCACTTTTATGTCCCACCAACGTATGAAATAATGCAGTTCCTGTTTTTTTCTGATTTACTTATTTCACTTCGTATAATGTTATCAAGATCCCACCATTTTGCTGTAAATGATCCGATGTCATCATTTCTTATGGCTGAGTAGTATTCCATAGTGTATATGTGCCACATCTTCTTTTTCCAGTCATCTATTGACGGGCTTTTTGGTTGTTTCCATGTCCTGGCCACTGTGAACAATGCTGCAATGAACATGGGGCTGCATGTGTCTTTACATATCAATGTTTCTGAGTTTTGGGGGTATATACCCAGTAGAGGGATTGCTGGGTCATAAGGTAGTTCTATTTTCAGTTTTTTGAGGAACCACCATACTTTCTTCCATAATGGTTGTACTACTTTACATTCCCACCAACAGTGTTAATACCATTTTCTTTTCTTCAATTTCCTTTACTATAAGAATACGGTATATAATACATACAACATACAAAGATGTGTTAGTCAACTGTTTATGTTATTGATAAGGCTTCCAGTCAACAGTAAGCTAATAGTTGTTAGGTTTTGAGAATCACAAGTTATACATAGATTTTCAACCACACAGGGTTGGGGGGTTGGCACCGCAACCCCTCACATTGTTCAAGGGTTAATTTATTATTTTAAAATATGTAACTCAAAAGAATAAACAAATTTGGAAGGCAAATAATATACTAGAAAAAGTTACAGTAAATACAGCAGACAAAACACTAACATCCCTAATATATAAAGGTCTGTTATATATAAAAATACATCAAAGATACTAACATTCCATGCTAGTTCTGACCAATTAAACTTTCTATGATAATGGAAATATTCTAAATGTGCATTGTCTAATATGGTAATCATTATCCATTAGCCACAAGAATACTTAAAATGTGGCTAGTGTCAATGTTGAAATGATAGTATTTTGGGTAAAGTTGGCTAAATAAATTTTACTGAGATTTTCATTATAAAAATAATTCTATCATTAAAATTTATTTTACTTGGTGTTTTTTGTTTTGTTTTGTTTTTTTATTTGTTTGATGTGCCTAGGGAAATGTTAAAATTACATACATGGCTCACATTAAGTCTTTATTGGACAGTGCCATTCTAGAATACTGTTCAAGAAAAGAGAAAATTCACAAAGGAAGAAATTAAAATGGTCAATAAATGATGAAAAAATAGTTCCACCTCACTTATAATCTAAGAAATACAAATTAAAAGAAGTTTACTATTTTTTTTCCCTATGAAATTGACAAAGTTAAAAAGAAAACACTCACTGTTGGCAGGGTTCCATTAAATGGGCACTCTCGTACACTGCTGCTGGGAACAGAAACTGATCCAACCTTTCTGGAAAGCCATTTGGCAATATGAATCAAAAGCCTTCAAAACACATATTCTTTGACGTAGTGTCTCTATTTTTAGGAATGCAGCCTAAGGAAATAATTTTTAAATGCAATTTAAGTTTTAGGCATAAAAATATTCATCACAGTGCTATTTATAATAATAAAAGATTGGAAACAACATAAATAGCCTATCGTAGATAAATTAATTGTTAAGTATATTATGGTACTTCAACCTTATTAATAGTCTAGTGCCTGAAAAATGTTTTTGAAATATTATCTAGTGTTGAGAAAAAATATTCACAGCAAAGAGAAAAAAGAGTTTGTTATACAGTATAATCATAAAAGATTATAAGTATATAACTACATATTATGCATATATATTAACACTTTATTTCATAAAGTTAAGACCATAAATTTAAATTTTATAACACATTTCATAAAGTTCAGATAGGAGTTAGGTAATACGAAAAAGATTCTAAGTGAGTATCGCTGCATTTTCCTGCATTTTCCCCCCATGCATTTAAAAGTATGAACTACTTTTAAAATCCAAAGAGAACCAACTTTTAACTTTTAACTTTTGTTAAAATAACTAATGTCACATTAGTCCCCCACTCTTTCAGGATTTAAGGTCTTCTATAAAACACATCCTTTACCTTTGCAAATGTATTTCCCACTGTTCCCGCGGGTCATGTCACAGTTCCCTGTACGCCATGTCTGTCCTCGTCCCCCTCTCCCCTAAGTGGTCTGACTTCCCACCAAGCACCAGGCAGCTCTGACTGCTCCCAGACACTCTCATTTATCTCGCCTACTATTCCTGAAAGGTAGGAACTATTATCCATACTCTAAAGAGAGGATGGAGGAGAGGAAACAATGTTTTTTCCACTAAACTACAGTTTTTACCACTCTTCTTATCTTCTGTACAAATGTTTTCGTCTCAACTTGCTGAATGATCTTGGCAAGTTACTTAACATTTCTAAAGCTCAGTTTGCTTGTGTAGAAAATGGGGGTAAAAACACTACTAGTAGCCCAGAGCTGTCATGGGCATTACAGAAACAACCTACTCAATTTGCTTAGTGCAGGGCCTAGCACATTATTATTATCTCTTTCGGCTCAAGTCCCTCCTCGCCTCCCAGCTCTCTTCAATCTCTAAGATCCATCCCTTTCTCTGCCTTTCACCACCCCTAGTCTTATGATGGTACTTGACTGTTTTGTATGTGTTGGCTTTGGATCTTCAACCACATGACAAGCTCCCAACAGGTGGAAACAGAGCTTTCTCTTTCCTCTCTGTTTCTTGCCCCATCAACCATTGTGGAATGTTTTCACATTCTAGACTCAACAAATAATTGTTTGGAAAATACTTAATTATTTGAATAATCAGTAGCATTGTTTCTCATGCCAACTCCTAGGCAAACTTTTCCATAAAATTTCATGCAGTGAACAGCCAGCCATGTGGATTTGATGGGGGTCTCCCAGATATGTTCTCACCCACCAGCCAACGGCTGAGGTGAGGTCTGTCCACTCGATTCAAGCAAATCTAAACCCCCCACATGTCGTGATGGCATAGGTTGCACTGCGTTAATTAGCACGGCTCCCGAGGAAGACCAATTTTCTAACTAACTTTCCTTCCCATCCTGACCCCAAACAGCATGTGCTGGATTCAGTAGAATAAAACATCTCAACAAAAAAATTTACATAGGGGATTTCTTTGGAAAAGCCAGACCTAGCTTTGGGGTCAGTGTGCACTCACCCCCTGTCCTACAAGAGCTCTGGCTGTCAAACTCACCACCAGGAAGTCACAATCCAAGATCAAATATATTACAACGTTTTTAATCATTCAAGAAAAAAAATCAGTTTGGTTTAGTACACAACATTATTAAAGTAGTATTGATAACACATATTTGAGGAGTTGAAAAAGAGTTGGTTTAGGGATAATAAAAAAAAGTTAATTACCCAGAATATCTCATTCTCAAATAGATTTAACAAGTGTTTTCTGGGCATTTACTTTGTGCCGGGCACAGTACTAGACACTGTGCAGACTGTTGTTAACTCCTGTGTGCCCCACCCCTGCCATCTGCCAGCCCTCATCACTCCCCATAATGACTCAGAACTCCACATTCACCCACAAGCCTGCCTCCCTTGACAGCCTGGTGAAGAGAGATGTGGACACAGTAGGAAATCAACAAATATTTGTTGAAGGAATGACATGGAAAGGAATCCAAGCCTTAAGCACAGGACACACAGAGGCCCCCCGGGAGGCAGGATCCGCCAGCGCTGCTCAGAACCTCACCTGGCTGCAGAAGAAAAGCATTCCTTCTGGGATGAACCGCACACACATGCACCAGGGGGC
This sequence comes from Saccopteryx bilineata, assembly GCF_036850765.1. Classification (NCBI taxonomy): domain Eukaryota; kingdom Metazoa; phylum Chordata; class Mammalia; order Chiroptera; family Emballonuridae; genus Saccopteryx; species Saccopteryx bilineata. The sequence goes on along the minus strand of NC_089490.1, from coordinate 264,385,935 downwards.
AGAGTGAGCAGCACTCTGGAGTGGATGGACAGAGTCCTTCTGGAGCTGTCTGAGACCTCCCAGGAGAACAACATGTTTTCTGTGCTTTTTGGCACATTCATGTTTCTAGTCCCAGTGCGGTCTTTCTGTGTCAAGATGCTCTATCTCATGTGATGTAGAGGTCAGGGTGGGAAGGAAAGGAAAGCAGTTAGCTAGAAAGTTGGTATTCCTCAGGAAATGTTGGTGATTCGTCATACCCTTTGGTGGGGGGGGGGGTAGGCCAAAGAAACAGCGGCTGCTGAGAGACAGTGTAACAGAATTCAACCATCAGAAGGGCCTTCCACGCCCTGTCTGAACAGCCAGCGCCATGGAGCCTCCAGTAACCCAGTGAGTGGGAGGCATACTGAGATGTAAATACCAAGAAGAATGTGGAACATTTAGAGGACAGTAAACCCCAGACCCACTCTGTCCCAGTGGACTCTTCCTTAGGAAGCAGTGGGCACCACACAGGCCCTGTAAGCCTAGCATGGTCAGGAAATAATTCAGAAATGCAAACTGAAGGAATCCTGCTACAAATGGTATTTATTATTTCAAAAGAAAGAATTGTTTTTCCTTTTATGGTATCTAAGATATCCATTTTTTTTCATGTTTTCCCAGCACATTACAAATTACTTCAGAGTTGGGAAATGCTCCTTGCTAGGAAGAGGCTGCGTGCTCTGAGGATTGGTCCTGAGTCCTGATTGGAAATATTGTTTATTCGGGCAACCACATTCTTCTGTCAGTAAGGCCTGGGGAGTTTACTATTAATCCCAAATGTAAACCCCAGTTAGAGTTGCTGCTTACAAAAGGCGATTACTATTTAACTCTTATGTTCACAGCGCATCTCATAAATGCCTCCAGTAAATGAGACTACAGAACTGACGAGTAACATTATCTCACGTCAGAGATTCAGTTGCTGGCTTAGGTGACCTAAATTACTGCCCCTTTGATCTCCTCCCCCACCTCAACTCTCTTCAACTGCCCCAGAAAACACCTGAGAGTTTGTCTTAGAGCTAAACTTGCACCAATTTTCGAGGAGAGAGGAGGGAGGGCAAGAAATTGTGCCTGTTGGCCGCCCTAGTGAGAATGTGCCCCCTTCAGTCTTTAAAGAGTTGTACGGACAGGAATTGAATTAGAAGAATCAGAACTAGATACTGTATTAAGTTTGTCAGATTTAGGAAAACAAACAAAAAATATTGTATGGGACACCCTTATACTAAAATTGATTCCCTGTTTCCCTTAAAGTCCCAGAGAGAGAGGTTCTCAGGATATCTGTCCCCTGGAACCCTCAAGTACACGAGGTGGAACCAGAGAGCCTGAGACTGCCTGAAGGGCAAGGGCGAGGCAGTCGCATCCGCCTGCTCACTTCGGGGGAGAATCCTTGTTGAAAGGAAAGAGAAGGTGGAAGGAACCAGACTTCTGCCCACTTCTCCTTCAGGTTCCCTTCTCTTGCTTTCTCTCTCTTCCACGACTCTCTTTTCTTTTCTTCCTTTGTCCCAATCCCGCCAAAACCGGGATAAGTTAAACTCCTTTTCACTGTAGTTGTCACGTGCCTCAGTGTAGATGTGATTGAAACAATGAACACTAAGGTGTGAGTAGTCTGCAAAGCTCCGTTCGGATTTGCAGGGCTCTGGCAGAAAGACAGATCTGCCACCTGACCACACACCTGCCTCCAGGCGCCAGGACAGTGTCCCTGCCCCTGCCTCTGCCATTGATGTAGCCTCCCAGCCAGCTGCTGCCCCCGATTATTAAACTGCTCGCATAAAGGTCATTGAATAAAAACATCAACTTTACAATCTTGGTAGTTCAGACCCCCTGGCCTTGGAAAGTTCTGGGCCGGCTGGGGCCTCCCAGGGCACCTGCACACACCCAACAATTGTGCCCATTCTGGCTTATGGTTTCCTCCAGACTGCTGGCTCTTTTTCTGAGCCCCCAGGCAATTTCCCCCTGAAAGCAGATGGGAGGTACCTGCCGTCCCACCCAGCTGCTCTTCCTCCTGCAACAGTAACATCCATCTCGGGTTTTATTTCCTCCCGAGACACAGAGGAAGCCTCAGGTGGGTTTCCATGTCAACCTTCACTGAAATCCAAACATTTGGCTTTCTCAAAGGCAGTTTAACCTCTGCCACCACATACTTAGAGTGGCAGAGGATTTTTTTTCAAAGCTTAAAAAAAAAAAGACTAGAGCTTTCAAAGGACTCAGGCTTCTGGGGCTTTCTATTCACAGAGTGATAACACATCTTGAAACAGGATATTTATAATTTGTTTGGTTTCACGTTTATCCTCACAAAGCTAAACAGTAATGGCTGAGAGCTATGAAAATGCTTAGGTAAGGAAAGGGGCCAGAGCAGAGATAAAAAGGATAATTGGAAACAGAGAAACAGCCTCCAAGTTGCACCTTCTTGAATGCGCACAGCTCAGCAGGCCAAAGAGCTCAGGGCGGGCAGGCCACTGCACCCTCTGGTTCTGGGCGCTCCTCAGCCTGCCCACATCCAACGTTTATTTATGCAAGCTTAGCTGCAACTTTCCACAGATCCTTGGGCTGGTCCGGGCCACCTTCCCAGTAAGAGACAGATCTCCTGAGGGGGGGGAGGGGGGCCTTGGGGAAGAACATGTGACAGACACAGGTTCCAAGCTCCAGCACAAGCTACCTGGAAATGGAAGAGAACCTGTTGTGATAAGGGATTTACCAGGACTGGAGTGCATTATGGGGAGGGGGGAGCGTGTCCAGCCATCAGATGTTGAAACTGGGAGGTAATATATAGGTCTAGTGAGACCACACGTGGAATACTATGTTCCTCATGGCCTCACAACGAAGATGCACATACTGAGTTGGCTGCCATTCAGAGAAGAGCAATTAGGATGATTAAGAGGCCAGAGGGAGTGACTTAGGGGGAGAGATTAAAAGAATTAAACATGTATACCTTGGCTAAGCTCAAAGCAGAGGGAATGTGGAAACTCTATCAGAATCCTCAGAACATAAACATAAGGAGAACATGGAATTGTTTCACAAGGTCCCTGAGGGATATAACTGGAAGTAATAGGATGAAAGAAAAGAAAACTGAACTACCTGTTGGATAAAGCTTCTGAAGAGTCCCAGATCAACTTTGACACTCAAGAAGTGTCAGAGTCACACCCAATGTTTTCTAAAACAAAGTCAACAAAGAGAGATACAAAATGATAGGAGAGAAATAAGTTTCTGTGGCAGAGACTAGTGTTGGGCAGATAAAATATATTATGCTCACTTTGTTAAAATGGTGCTGGAAGCCCTTCGCCCAGGTAATCTTAATGTGTGTTGGGGGCGGGCTGAGGGCAGGTAGGATCCTTGTAGCCTGGGGCTTGGTTTTAGGACTAAACCTTTCCCACCCTTTTTGATGTGGGGTGGTGGAATCCCATTATGCCTCAGATAAGTGACTTTGTATTAGAGACTTCCAATTTTGTATATTAGATTAAAGGTTTTGATTTCTGTACTATAAAGTGGGGCAAACCGGGAGCTTGCTCTCTCTAGGTTTCTGAGATTAGCATTAGAAGAGAAAGCAGAGAGGAGAGCAGAGAGAGGCCACGTGGAGGAAGCCAGGAGAAGCAGCCAAGATGGTGGAGTGCTGAGTGAGAAGCCAGTTTGTGCAGGGAGAAGGAAGGAGATGGGAACAGAGGTGAATAAGTCTGGTGAGCTAGAAATCTTTGATTCTAGGAAACTCGGATAAGTCAGTAGCTTTGTGAGCACTGAATGAGTGGGTTTTGGAGCCCAGTGTGTCTTTTTACTTGCCGGCTGGGTGCAAGCTAGGATTAAAGATGATGGCCCACCAGTTCTTGGCTCCATTGTTTCATTACCCTCTGTCCGAATCCAATGCGAACCTGCATGGGCCAGGAGGCTGTGATGGTGGCCGTGTATACTGGCTTTACAGACTAGTTAGACAGGGATGCTTTAAAGCAGTGATTTTCAACCTTTGTTTCTCACATACTCATAAACTAATTACTAAAGAAAAAGGGCCTTGACCTCTTCTTCTTTAGTAACTAATTTATTTGTGCCATGAGATGAAAATGGTTGTATTTAGTCAGGGGCACTGACCTTAGTAATTAGTGTGTGTTTGTGCCATGAAAAAATAAGGTTGAAAATCACTGCTTTAAAGGGGAAGAAATAATAACACAGGACAAATTCTTTAAGGGAATATCCAAACCTTTGAAAGTTCTCTACTAATGAAAGTTTATAATCAGATGCCTTAGCGAGGCATTCAAGGTCCTCTCCATCTGACCAAGCTTACCTTCCTAAAATTATCTTTCATCAGTCCTCAACATAACTACGTCTCCTCAATATTTCTGGTGTGGTTCCTCCTTTGTTCATGAAACCCTCCAATCTGGAATTCCCTGCCTTTTCCACTGTCTAACTATTTGAATCACCCATTTTTTTAAAGATCTACTTAAATCCTGCTTGCTCTGCTTACCCTGAGTCATAGTGCTCCCTCTCTAGCCCTCCCTCCTAGAACTGCTTATGTCAGCTGATGCGTGTCCTTACCTTGTTTGAGAGATTTCAGCCCCCAGTTGCCACCAGCCTTTTCATTTTTCTGTACCAGCTCTTCCACCATTGTCAACCAGAATGCACACAATAATAGGATCCTCTCCCTATTGCCTCTCCTTCATTTATTTTGGTCTTCTTTCATTTCTTTCAACAATGTTTTGTAATTTTTAATATAAAAACATTGCATCTTCTTGGTAAAATTTATTCCTAATTATTTTATACTTTTTGATAATATTTAAATGGCAATTATAATAGTATCCATTGTTCATTGCCACAAGTATAGAAATGCATGAGTATTTGGGGTGTATGATCAGTGGCCACCACCATCATGGCCATGCAGGTTCACATTGGATTCGGGCAGATGGTAAAGAAATAGTGGAGCCAAAAAATGGTAGGTCATTCCTTTATTAAAGTCTTGTACTGGCCGATGAGCAAATAGGCAAGGAAAACACTTCCCTTTTTTTCAGGGCTCCCAAAGCCCTGAAACATTCTCTGGTTCCACAACAGAAGAATCTTCTCTGGTTCCTCCTAGAATCAAAGGCCCCACCAGTCTCAGTGGAGCTTGCAAAGCCCCTCAGCTCTGCTTCCCCATCTGCACTCTTTCTTCTCCTGCAAAACTGGCTTCTTCCTCAGCACCCTGCATTCTCTCCGCTCTCCCTACAAAACTGGCTTGGGCCACAAAGCCCTTTCTCCAGCAAACATTGGCAAAACAATGGCCCCTCCCAAGCAGGGATGCAATCTGCAATTTGCCATCAACTGCCCTGCTCTGAGGGCAAAGCACACACGTGGCTGCCCAGCACCATTTTTTAACAATAAAAGTGAGCAAACTCAAAAAATACAAATTTTACAAACTCATTTGCCCAACATGGGGCTAGGAAGAACAAAGGAGTTTTGTTGGCTTATGACTCTCCTAGCTCTAAGAGTTATGGAAATAACCTTAGTTATGAGCTCTGTAACTTGTGTTTGAGCCCATTCACATCTGCTGATTTACTTGGGAAGAACTGATATCACCAGAAAAAGTCTGAAACATTTTTCTAATGATGAAAATGTTGGGTAGGAGACAAAAAAACAAACAAACAAAAAACCTCAGGAACATTTTTTAAATGTTGCTTTCTGGAGAAGCTGGTAGCAGGATTAGTCTGGGAGCACAGATGACAAGATCCAGTCACATGTAACTTATTTGGTAAGTAGGAAGATGAGCAGATAAAATATATTATGTTCACTTTGTTAAAGATGGCGCTGCCCAAGTGAAAGCCCATCACCAGGTGATTGCTTGGGATGGGCGTGATTGTATTAATGTGTGTTGGGGGAGGGCTTTCGCGCCAAAAGGTTTTAAAAGGAAGAGAGATCACATTGTTCTGGGAGAAGAGGGATTATGTTCTAGGAGGAGAGCAGATAAAGGCCACGTGAAGGAGAGGAGAAGCAGCCAAAATGGTGGAGTGCTGAAAGAGAAGCCAGTTTGTGAGGAGTTTGTGCAGAGAGAAGGAGATGGGGAACAGAGGTGAATAAGGCTAGTGAGCTAGAAACCTTTGATTCTAGGAAACTCGGATAAAGTCAGTAGCTTTGTGAGCACTGAATGAGTGGGTTTTGGAGCCCAGTGTGTGTTTTTACTTGCCCACCAGCTGCAAGCTAGGATTAAAGGTAATGGCCCACCAGTTCTTGGCTCCGTTGTTTCATTACTGTCTGTCCGAAGCCAATGCAAACCTGCATGGGCCAGGCGGCTGTGATGGCGGCCATGGCTACTGGCTTTACAGTAGAGTACAAATAGCCTTGGCACACAGTGGAAGTCCAATGGTTAAAACCGCCACTATTGGTGAATTGGGATGCTATATCAGTGGAAGGGAGCAAAGTATTAGGCTTTTGAGGTAGATGAGACAAACAGTAACTATAAAGCCAATGAAACTGAATAGCCATTACTAAGCTCATTAGTAAAAAATTTTAAAAAGGCTGAAAGCAAATAACAGGCAATTGAAAGTGAAGTGCTAAAGAAAAAAGCCTCAGGGGTATGCAAAAGGGCTCTCGGCTCCTGTGAGATGGCAAAGAAAGCTGAGAACCAGGACTTAATACTCATCAGTGTAGCCAAACTCCAAAGAAGACTGATGTAAAGCCAGAAACCACGGCCACTATCACAGCCACCTGGCCCATGCAGGTTCGCATTGGATTCGGACAGTCGGTAAAGAAACAACGGAGCCAAAAACTGGTGGGCCATTTTCTTTCATTCTAGCTTGCACCCGGCGGGCAAGTAAAAACACACACTGGACTCCAAAATCCACTCTCATTCAGTGCTCACAAAGCTACTGACTTATCCGAGTTTCCTAGAATCAAAGATTTCTAGCTCACCAGCCTTATTCACCTCTGTTCCCCATCTCCTTCCTTCTCCCAGATACAAACTCTGCTCAAACTGGCTTCTCACTCAGCACTCCGCCATCTTGGCTGCTTCTCCTGGCCTCCACGTGGCCTTTCTCTGCTCTCTGCTGTCTGCTCTCTCCTCTAATGATAATCTCAGGAACCAAGAGCAAGCTCCCGTTCTGCCCCCACTTTATAGTGCAGAAATCAAAACCTTTAATCCAATATACAAAATAGGGAAGTCTCTAATACAAAGTCACTTATCTGGGACATGATGGGATTGTACCACCCCACATCAAAAAGGGTGGGAAAGGCTTAATCCCAAAACCAAGCTCCAGGCTACAAGGATTCTGCCTGCCCACAGCCCACAGAGACACACATTAATATCACCTGGGTGACGGCCTCCACGTGGGCAGCGCCATCTTTAACAAAGTGAGCATAATACATTTTATCTGCCCAACAGCTGAGCTCCCAACTGTGGCAGGTATGCAATGCCAAGGTCTAGGTCTGGTTGGGAAAGGATGAGACCCTGAATTAGTTCTAAACAGTCTCATTTCCTTTTACAGGTATGACTACATAATATATTAGGGAAGGCAATGCAGACAGTTTATCTTCCACTTAGCAAGTTATATATAAAATGGCTATTTTTGTGCATTGAGTGGGAAAATATGGTATATTTTATTCATTCAACAAAAACTTAAGTTATACTATGCCCAGGCACCATGCTTATTGTGGGAGATATAAAGACAAATGAATCAAGATAGAAAGCAGATAAGAACATAATCCAAAAACACCATTCAGTGGACAGATTTCCATCTGAAGGGGGGTCCTCAGTGGTATTACACAATCTCAGGCATTGTCCATATCTTATTCAATGTTATTATCCATGATTTTGATATATATAGGAGACCTGTTTGTCACATTTAGAAAGACACAAAACTATGTAGGATAGCAGGTACAAAAGATGTCAGAATCAAGATACAACCAACACTGAAAACATCAAAACATCAAGGAAAACTTAATATAGATAAGTATAAACTTTACAAAAAGTACAGGACAGGAATGACATGGCTTGATATCAATCAGTTCATGCAGAAGAAATATGGCCTTGAGCTCAAGAGAAAAGTGGACTCTGAGAAGAGAATTGTATTGTTTGGATCACAGAACGTGCTCTACAGAGCATCTGGAATATTGTTTTGGGTTCTAGGCACCACATGTTCAAACATCTGGTCCACTAGCAGGTAGGACATGAAAGATCTAGAAATCATATCAAAGAAGAAAGGTTGAAGCAACAGAGACCAGAACCCAGAGACTAGAGGACTGAGTAGAAACATGATTATCCTCAAATATTTGAAAGCCTTTCAGTAAAACTGTTAAACCTAATCTGGAGGGACTCGAAACATTGAAGACACGAACAAAATCCATCGATTATACACCAAAGCTTTATTGTCTAGCTTGGCCAAGTGGCAGCAACTCTGACAGAAATCTGAGGGAGAGCACGCTGGCCCTTTGTTCTACTTAGTTTTTATAGTTTTGCAAGCGGGGGAAGAATAGAAGCAAAAATTGCAATTAGGTGCCCTTTACCACTATTGGTTATAGTCATATGCCCTTTAACATGATAGGACCATGTTCAATTTGCAAGCCATACATCATTTTGGAGAAAACAAAATTTACAAGTCAACACAATGATAGAAAGATGTCTCTTTACATATTAAGAGACATTCCTATATTTTCTAATGTTTATCCACCATCTCTTTGTCCAGAGTCACACACATTAACTATATGCATTCATATGGGAGAGGTAGTTTCCATGGAGACAAATGCCCGCAAATGGCTCATTACTATAAGAAAAAGTTTATTTTGGCTTTTCTCTTTCTGCACCTGGCTAGCCATTCACCCCTTTCCCCACAGGCGTGGTGGAATGTCAGGGAATCCATGTTTTCCTTCCCTTGCATTTACAATACAATGCCAAGGGCCATCCTGGTTTTATGCCAATCACACAGTACAGAGATTATTCACAAAATTTCTCTGCACACCTTAACTCAAATTAATAAAATGTTCTTTAAGCCTCTTAAAATATTCATATCAATTCTGTAGCTTTTGGTACAACACCTGCAGGTGAGGTGGCGCAGTGGCTCCTCAAAAACAACAATAATAATGTATTTTGCTCTAAATTACAGAATTAAGACCAACAGCGCCTGGTGATAGAACTCTGATAAACAGCTCTACCATCGACTGGCTGGCAGTGTTCCAGGATCACTTAGAAAGTATAATGCAGGATTGGGAGGCTGAGTTGGATGTTCTTTAAAGACTATTTGGACTCTAAAATTCTGTGGTTTCCTTCTATTAAAATCTGCTCTCAAATCTTTCATTCAGACTCAGGCATAAACAATGAATGACAACTTTGTAGCTTCCTCAATCTCCTGGTACCTAGACTTTAACAGAGGTAAAGACATACCGTGTTCAAGGGTTAATTCTCTAGCTCATGTTGTAAGGCATTTTAGTGAACAAAGGAGAGTCTGAAGCCCTTACCAATGGCCTTGAATTCATATGGACAGAGCAGCTTTCCCCCTTGAAGCTCAGGTCATTTAGCTTTCCTGGCACAAGGAAAAAATTTACAAGAATAATGTATTTGTTGTTAAATCTGCTCTTCCAGCAAAGACTGTCATTGCTTCCCAGGGAACATCTTTACATCACAAAAGCATCAGTCTCCTTTTAAAATAAATGAATGAGTGGACAAAAATGTCCATGCTTTCATTTCCTTTAATCAAAAGCCATGCTTACAGTAATAAAAGACAAACGGGGTAACTGAATATTATGGAAAGAAGGAGGAAGTACCTAGCAAAGATTACATTAATAAACGCCCCTTTGGTGAAAGATTTACCTGTCTGGATACAAAATTGGCATTTCAGAGCCATATAATTTATGTAAATGGTAGCCACTGAAATATTTTATCTTGGTCATGTGCATGATCTGAAACAAAACAAAACATAACAAAAAAACTGGAGATCCTCCTCGAGGACAATTTCCTGCCGGAGCTTTCTGGATGATTTATCAAGAGACTGCGCATTAGGTCACATCTTTAGGTAGCGGACATTTCAGATGTACTTAACTATTACCACTATCTGAGCACGGCCTGAGCCTGGCCTGAGGACTACCACCCCACCCCCCCAGCTCTCAGGCACCGCCCCCCGTAACCATGGCAGACAGCTGTCTGCACACTGCCGCAGCACCCGCCGGACTGGGAACGATTAGCGGGTCTTGACGCAGCTCTTCCCCCACCGAGACGCGCTGGCAACGCGCTCCTTCGGAGGCGGCCGTGTGCGCCCGGCGCGCCGCGGCTGCTTGCTACTCCCGGACGTCTGGGGGGGAGTCTAGTGGGTTCAGAGCAAATGTGCTGTTTTGGGGCAGTGTGTGTGTGTCGGGCGTGGGGGGAGGGGGTTGTCTGCACTTGGTACAATTCCATGCAAGAATGAGGAAACAGTCGATAAAGTGAAAGGGTTGGTATAGAAGAGAAATAAATAAAAATAGAACCCAAATAATGAGAGAGCTTAGGGTCACCTTGTCCCATTATTTTGGCCTCAGACACTTCAGGGAAGTTAGGTCCTAGTAGGACTTAAGCAGACGCTCATAAGGCCAGTTTCATTTTAGTTTCCCAGTGGTCTCTTGACAATCTAAGAACAAGCTGGAAAGCCAAGGCCATCGGGAAAAGGCCTGTGCAGCGCCGGAGCGCGGTGTCTGTCCCGTGTTAGAGCTGGGAGGCTTGGACGCTCCCACCTTCAGATCCACAGGCTCTGAACATGCTTGTAGGCAGATGGTTGCAAGCTGTTGTGGAAGTCTGAAAGGCACTAGCAAAATGATCATGGGCATTTCTACTTGACAAATTACTGCTCCCCCCCCCCCCCCCCCCTTTACGGAAGCCTGGAAGTTTGAGACTGTTGTTGGCCATTCTGTTATTTCTACCAAGAATTACCCAAACCACTGATCTGCTTGGAAATCGAGGGATTCTGTTTAGCCTGTTTCACACTACGGCAGAGCTTATAGCAGTGTAGTTTCCAGATAGCATCTGAATGCAAAAGAAGCAACCAGGAGAGGTGAAAATAATTTGGGAGTAACCTGAGCCTGTCAGAAACTGGTAAGATCGAAAAAAACCAAAATCCCTGATAACAACATGCAGGGCTGCTTGTAAATTCATTTACTGACTCCAGTTTTGTCTCTTATGGAATAGTTTTTCTTGTTGTTTTTGTTATTTTTGTTTTTTTGGGGGGGTTACATAAACTTCTTAACTGTTAACAACTTGTTTTAAGTGACATTAAAGTGCCCTCTTATTATTGGTAAAAAACAATCTCTTGCATCATCAAGGATGAATCATCACAGGACCCAGACGGCCCCACAGTATCCAGTTTCCTCCACAAACACTTAGGTAGGAAAGTGGGTCAGGAGAGCCAGTCATATTCTTTCTTGTATGTTTAATTCACCATTCTTTTGTACTTATAAGGAATTGTTACACTAATCATCTTTTTGCCAAATTGGCATATAATATAATCCACCTACCACTGACCAACTACAGAGGAAAAATTAAACAAACATTTTGCTGTTGTTATCCTTCTTTTCCTAGGGGTCGAGCTTCTGAAGCCAGGAGGTCACTTGGATTAAGTATACAACTTTGGTAATTGCATTCCTAGATTCTATGAAATGCCATGGCCCTCGCTGGCGTCCAAAATAGCTGTTGCAAACAATGACAATTACTGCCCAGACATTTTCAAACACAGCAGGTTATTGGCTGAGGCCGTGATGGAAACCCTAAAAAATATATAAATATTTTGAAATGCTCTGTAAATCAAATTGATGCCCCAGACACAGAGTGGATTGTCTCGGAGCAGCTGAAGTCATTGGGAGGGCTGAAAGGCTTTGCAAAAGGGTGTTGGAAAACTTTGAGCTTATGAATATTAAGCCTAAATGTCATAATTAAATGAGTTTTAAGTTTTCTTTCCTCTCCAGGAATAGAGTTCGAAGTTCTGTCTGGTCACCTTCATCCATCAGAGACTTCTTCTCTATAAAAAAAGGACAACAAACACTCAAATTCCCCTACAGCTTCCACAGGTTGAGCATTTCAGGGTCTAATGGAGGCTCTTGGATGGTGACTGACAACTGCTTACTGTGGTGAGATCTGAGGCTCTTGCCATGTGCTGATCTGAGGGGACTTGAGGAAAGTCAGTTGGGGTCAGACAGAGACAATAATGGCTGTGAGAGGGGCCAAAACCACAAGTTTTGCTTAAACATTCTAACTGCCCTGGGTCAGCCTGTTGAGATTCAGCTTGCAGAGTCGTGGTGCTTTCTGTTCGGGGTTTGGTGGGGCTAATCTTACCATGGCTGATTTCTGGAGGGAAGCTTCCATGTCTTTTCAAATGTAGGGCTAAGATAAGAAATCTGACAGTGATATAATGTCACACCTACCAGGAGGGCCAATCCCATGCTGGGACAAGAAGGAGCCTGTTTCAGACATCCCCATACAGCAAACTGCCCTCCACTGCCCTCAGGGTAGTGGAAAATTAGAACTCCATCCAGTTCACAACCTTAATGAGCTTTCCTCCAAAAGAGATAGTGAAGCTGGGGTGAGTTTTGAAGATTAGCTTTTCCTAATAAGTGGATTCTATAGACAAAATGTCTGTGTTCCCCCAAATGTATATGTTGAAGCCTCAACTCCAATGTGATGGTATTTAGAGGTGGTACTTTAAGAGGTTATTAAGTTTAGAGGAGTTCATAATGATAATGACAGAACCCCCATGATAACATAAGTGTCTTTATAAGAGATGCCAGAGATCTCTTTTTCTGTCATGTGAGCACACGTAAGAAGGTGTTCATCTACGAGTCAAGAAATAGCCCTCACCAAGACCTGAATCTTCTAGCACCTTGATCTTGAACTTCCCAGCCTCCAGAACTGTGAGGAATAATATCTATTAATTAAGTCACCCAGTCAATGATATTTTGTTATGATAACACAAGCCAAGACAGTGCACTTGGTCATTTAGGTTAATCCCTGAATTCAAGTAAGTAATTTCCTTTAAATTCTGCAAGCTATTAAAAACAAACAAATATCCACCTGTATTTTTCTTTCCTTTTTCTATTTATTTTTTATTGACATCTTCTCTGGTTTGTTTAGTACCTTCCAGAGGCTTTAGATTCCCGGAATTCTTAATAAAATCTCCAAACCTTTGATCAATAACATAGAGTTTCTATTTGCACAACACCAAACTGAAAAATCTTGATAAACGTGAGCATTTCAAGAATAGATAGATTTGGCCTGACCTGAGGTGGTGCAGTGGGTAGAGCCTTGACCTGGAATGCTGAGTTCCCAGATTTGAAACCCTGAGGTCACCAACCTGAGCATGGGCTGGTCAGCTTGAGCGCAGGATCATTGACATGATCCTAAAGTCACTACCCTGAGCACAAAAGTCGCTGGCTTGAAGCCCAAGATTGCTGGCTTGAGCAAAGGGTCACTGGCTTGGCTTGAGCATCCCCCCCCCCCATTAAGGCACATACAAGAAGCAATCAGTGAACAACTAAAGTGAAACAGCTATAAGTTGATGCTTCTCTCTCCCCCCCCCCCTTTCTCTTTCTCTATGTCTGTCTTTCTCTCTAAAAATAAGTAGATGTATACTGAGTTAATACCATTTTATATACATATATTTAGGGTTGTCCTAGATTTCCACTTAAACTAAAAGAATTTCCTTTTGCCTGACCTGTGGTGGCGCAATGGATAAAGCATCGACCTGGAAATGCTGAGGTCGCCGGTTCGAAACTCTGGGCTTGCCTGGTCAAGGCACATATGGGAGTTGATGCTTCCAGCTCCTCCCCTTCTTCTCTCCCTCTGTCTCTCCTCTCTCTTTCTCTCTCTCTCTCTCTGTCTCTCCTTCTCCTCTCTAAAATGAATAAATAAAATAAAAAAATTTAAGACTTTATATAAAAAAAGAATTTCCTTTTGTTTTAAGAGCCGTATACTTTAATTTCAAATGCTCTTTGAAGGCTCCTGGAATTGCTAATCAAATTCTGGTTCTTTTTTTTTTTTATTTTTTTATTTATTTATTCATTTTAGAGAGGAGAGGGAGAGACAGACAGAGAGAGAGAGAGAGACAGAGAGAGAGACAGAGAGAGAGAAGGGGGGAGGAGCTGGAAGCATCAACTCCCATATGTGCCTTGACCAGGCAAGCCCAGGGTTTTGAACCAGCGACCTCAGCATTTCCAGGTCGACGCTTTATCCACTGCGCCACCACAGGTCAGGCTGGTTCTTTTTTGAAATGAGAGCTGCATTCATAGAAGTCTCAGGACATGCAACTTGTCGATGGCAGCATCTATGTAAATTACCTTGGCGTGCCTCTGCAAGATTCATGGACTAGTGACCACTGAGCACCTACATTAAAGGCAGGGGTTTGTTCCAGTAGTAGTGTCTCCATGTTATTGAAAGGTCTCTAGAAGTAGAATACCATTTTCATTTTTTGTTAGTCATTTAGCTGCTCAGGATTTCTTCCTTCTATGGATAACTTTTGTTTTCAGTCATTTTCAACTTGCAAAGTACTCTGCTTGAGTGCCAAGCTGGTGACCTGTCTGTTCTTGCCTGAAAAACAAGAAGACTATGATAGTACATGTCCATGGTCCCATCCAGTTTTTATAAACCAATATCTATTGTCTTGTGTCCATTCATTTCATGAATAGTCAGGTATTAAGCATTCTGATGTACAGTTTTGAAGGTCAGAAGTCTGAAATTAGTTCCAACTCAAGATTTCTGCTGAGCTGGGTTCCTTCCAGAGCTCTGCATTTTCTTGCCTCTTTCACCTTCTAGATGTTGCCTGTATTCCTTGACATGTGGCCAAGTCACTCACCTTATGTTTCCATCATCACATTTCTTTCCCCCACACGCTTTTTAATTCTTTAAAAAATGTTTGTGCCAGATCCTGGTATACAGCACAACAGCAACAGCTATAACAACAAAAACAGAAAGACACAGACCCTGTCCTTAAGGAATACTGTCTAGGAGAGGAAGTAGATATTAATGAAGATGAGCTTAGTAATACATTTAAACTGTAATTGAGTATAATATTAATTTATTTACTGCATTTTTATGTATTTTTCTGTGGCGTGTACTATGCATCATTTTTCTGCTCATCTGTCAGTAATGTGTGAAGAAAGAGCATTATCATTTTTCAGTGATCAGAAAACTGGTGGGGTCACGGTTAGTGCAGAGGACATCTTGAAGTTTTACTTTCCCCAATGTTCCCTTTGAACTGTTTCTTGCCCTCTGTGAATGTGGCTTCTGGTGGGAACTAACTGCTGCAATTCAGCTTGCTTCTCTCTTGTCCTTCCGTGTGGCCTTTGCAGATCTCTTTCAGTTGCTTGCAACATGAACCAAATTGCTAATGTCTGAATATTTATGTCCCCACCAAAATTCATCTGTTGAAACTCTAACATCTAAGAATAATGAGTTGATGCCTGACCTGTGGTGGCGCAGTGGATAAAGCGTCGACCTGGAAATGCTGAGGTCGCTGGTTCAAAACCCTGGGCTTGCCTGGTCAAGGCACATATGGGAGTTGATGCTTCCAGCTCCTCCCCCTGTCTCTCTCTCCTCTCTGTCTCTCTCTTTCCCTCTCTCTCTCCTCTCTAAAATGAATGAATAAATAAATAAATAAATAAATAAGAATAATGAGTTGCATTAGGAGATGGGGCCTTTGGAAGGTGCTTAGGTCATGAGGAAGGAGCCTTTATGAATGACATTAGTGATCTTATAAAAGAGGCCCCGCAGAGCTCCCTTGCCCCTTGCCCATGTGAAGACACAGTAAGAAAGCACCAGCTATGAACCAAGAGGAGGGCCCAACTCAGATGTGAACATGCTGACACCCTGGTCTTGGAATTCCCATCCTGCAGAACTGTGAGAAATAATTTCTGGGTTTTTTGGGTTTTTTTTTTTTTTTTTTTTTGTATTTTTCTGAAGCTGGAAACGGGGAGAGACAGTCAGACAGACTCCCACATGCGCCCGACCGGGATCCACCCGGCACGCCCACCAGGGGCGACGCTCTGCCCACCAGGGGGCGATGCTCTGCCCCTCCGAGGCATTGCTCTGCTGCGACCAGAGCCATTCTATCCCCAGCGCCCGGGCCATCTTTGCTCCAATGGAGCCTTGGTTGCGGGAGGGGAGGAGAGAGACAGAGAGGAAGGGGGGGTGGAGAAGCAAATGGGTGCTTCTCCTATGTGCCCTGGCCGGGAATCGAACCCGGGTCCCCCGCATGCCAGGCTGACGCTCTACCGCTGAGCCAACCGGCCAGGGCCTAATTTCTGTTTTTTATGCACTACACAGGCTGTGGTGTTTTGTTGTAGCAGCCTGAACAGACTAAGAACTAACAGAAAGGAAAACTGCTGATTCACATACCAAACAATGCTATGGATTACATGACTGGCTCATTGTGAAGCCAAGCACAGTAGCTGTTCCCAGAAGAAGAGAGAGAAAAACCATACCACCTACATAAAATTAGTACAATACAGCTTGTTTTAGATAGAAAAGATGCCCCTGTAGTATCCTCTTCTCATGACATCTAATTTCTCTCCAACTTCAAATCTTTCAAATGTGTAAAAAGTTATAAGAACTAGTAATTCAACTCCATGCCACATAGTCTCTGGTCCAGGGCCTCATTCTTTAATGTTAAGTCCCCTCATATGATGATTCACGTGCTCATTCTCCCATTTGTCTGTGTCCGTTTCTCCCTGGTCCCTAGTGCTGTCTATAATATGGCATGAGAGGGAGTCAAGAAGTACTACATCCTGGAAAAAGAAGTGTCTAGATTTTCCCTCCTAACATTTGTCTAATATTTATATGGGAATTTATATGAGATATATTTGGGAAACATCTCTACTTGTAAGATTTTGAAGTACATGTCCTCCTGTCTGTAATTACCATACAGAAAAGAAGGCTCCATAAACATTGCCTTTCTTGTACCATCTAAACCAGAGGTTCCCAAACTCTTTACACAGGGGGCCAGTTCACTGTCCCTCAGACCGTTGGAGGGCCGGACTATAAAAAGAAAACTATGAACAAATCCCTATGCACACTGCACATATCTTATTTTAAAGTAAAAAAACAAAATGGGAATAAGTACAATATTTAAAATAAAGAACAAGTAAATTTAAATCAAACTGACCAGTATTTCAATGGGAACTATGGGCCTGTCTTCGGCTAATGAGATGGTCAATGTGTTCCTCTCACTGACCACCAATGAAAGAGGTGCCCCTTCTGGAAGTGCGGCGGGGGCCGGATAAATGGCCTCAGAGGGCCGCATGCGGCCCGCGGGCCGTAGTTTGGGGACCCCTGATCTAAACTCTACTAGATGCCAGAATATATAGACATATCTGAAAATAGATTTCCCAGAAAAAATGGAGGCCCCCAAACATCATTTTCTAAAGAACAGATCATTCTATTGTCATGAAGATTAGTTAAGACTTATTGACAGTTTATTCTCACTGTCTTCCTCACAGGATTAAGTCCTATCTTTCTAATTTAAGAACCATTTATTGAGTGGCTATTATGTGCAAGGTGTTGTGTCAGATACATTTCAACATTTTCTTTACGTGATGGCTATGCACTGTCCCCACTGCTCATGGGATAAAGTTCAAATGTCTACATTTGACCTATAACTTTCTTGAGTTCCTTAAGCTTATTCAAATTGCAAATAATAGAAATGAACTTATTGTCATGTAAGTGAAAAAAAAAAAGAAGCTGTGGTATATGGATTCGGAGTGTCTCATGGAATAGCAGGGAAGAAGCTGAGTCTCCCTGGGACCCTGTCAGGAGTTACAGCCCCCACTCCCTCCTTGGGGCCATATGAGTACTCATCTCCGAATGTCTCTGTATGCCTCCTTTTTCTTCACTTGGCTTGGGTCAGCTTTCTCTGCACCTCCATGCACATGGCAGAAGATGTCTGCTCCAAAGAGCACAAGTTTATACGTCCCTCAGGCCCAGCCGTGCCTAGAATCAGGCTGCATCCTTGAATCCCAACTCTATGTTTTCAGGGAAATTCAGTTGGCCCCTCCACACCAAGGCTCCATCTGATCAGCTATAGCCAAGAAAACATGGCCACATGACACAGACAGGGCTGTGAGGCTCTCACCTGATGGATGAGGAGGGCTTTCTCAGAGAAGAGGGGCTGAGCAGACAACCCCAAATGCATCAGTTTTAGCCTTGCACAATCTGACTTTATCTCACCATCTCCATGTTTATTTGTTTTCATACATTCATGATGATCATCTCAAACTTTTCATCTCATTAAGTGCTGCATTTCACTTTTCTGTCCTGGCTTCTCAGGTTTCTCCTCTAATGTGGAGATAACAGTGCTGACTCTCAGGATTTGGCCAATGATCTTCTGTAGGATGGATTCTTGGGGCAGGTTTAAGAAACACTAAGCCTTGCCAGAATCTTCAGCATCTTTACTTAGACTGGAACTAATATTGGATTCCAGCAAACATGTTCCAGGAACAGGAACATACACTGGGAGTCACTGCTGTCACTAGCTGACAATCATCCAACGGGAACAACAATCCATAGAAACATCCAACACTACAGCACACTCACACTCCAAGAACTGAGTGAGAAGTGGCAGGTCAAGCCTTGTGTGTGACTGAGATGGTGGGACAGGCCCACCTTGAGATCTACCACAAGCAAAGACAACGTTTGAATACCGTGGGACACCAACAACCTTGCATTTAACGCACAGGTAAATTGCATCTGCTACACAGGAGGCAGGTAAATATGAGCTCTACTTTACCTCGAGGAAATTGAAGCCAGTAATGTCAGACTGATGAGAGAGGCTCTTGGGAACCATCAACTAGCTCTTTTTCTGCCACAGCATTACCTTGTGCCCTCCGGTTGACCTGGGCCTGAAAGATTCTCCCTTTGCTTCTAAGCAAGCAGCAGTAGGTTTCTGAGGCGCAGGGCGTGGAATACAATGCTGTTTTAGTATTCCAAGGAACAGACGTAAACAACTGTGATCGGGCCATGGCAACACCATCCAAAGCCTTTCTCCCTGGAGGCCTGTACCCATCAACAACAATCCTGTCATTTTGGACAGCTGGTCCACCACACTCAACATGCCAAGTATCTACCGATGGGCAACACTTGTTTTGTATTTTATTTTCTTTGGTGATGTCTGGTGAATTTTTAAAAAACTAAGCATCTTACCTCTTTGGTTAGACTATTTGGTTTCCATTTCATTCTTTCAGGGTAATTCAGTGTATTGATTCTTCCTTTTGTGAATAATCAACTTGGCAACCATGCCTTTTGGAAGCTGTTTAGTTTTCTTGTTGTTTTAACATGGTTCTAGGCATTTCAAACTGTCTCACACTAGCTGAATGGAGGTAGCAGCTCCCAAGGGAACTCATGGGGAGTTTTGATCCATGTGCTCATATTCAGAGATAAGTCTGAGCTGAGCCAGCTCAGTATGGAGTGTTATTTACCAGTTGTGTTATGCAGTGTCACAGAGGGCAATCTGAGCACTGTGAAAGGGATGTCTATTCTGTTTGTTGCTTCTGGGGACCACACAACACGAACAGTAGAAGTGTCTGGGGTCTGTCTGCTTTCCTCCAGAAGAGGACACTGGCCTGAGCCACACTATCTCTTGCTTCCCCATTTTCCTGCCCCAAAGGGGCAGATATCCATTTCACATTGCCAATTCTTTGCCAACTTGAATTCAAAGCCAAGGCCATGCTGGAGCGCAGAATTTTTTGGATGTTTGGTGAGTGACATTGTATCAGAAGAGTTGTGTGAAGGAGGTGAGAGGTCTAAAATATGCCTCCTTTGGCTGGGAGGCAGAAAACCTAACTCTGGGGCTCTTTGTACCAACTGACGTTGGAAAAGCTGACTCATGTCTCCATAATTCAACATCTCCTCCTCAAAAGTGGGCATGAACCTGACCTTCAAAGTTTCCTGAGGCCACTGGGCAAGGTCGGAGCTGTGTTCAAAAGTCCCTAAATCCTGTGGTTTAAAAAGCTCCCTTCTCATAAACAGATGATTATTTATCATTTTGTTACTATTTCTCAACTAGGCCAGACTTTGACTTCTGGCAGAATCCATGTCTTTCCTCTTGGACAGAGTACTTAAACTACTCTGAGAGCCAGTTTGTCCCGCCCTCCTAACAGACTGCGAGCTCATCAAATAATATTTATTAACCAGCCCCATGCATAGGGCATACCGCTAGCAGCTTAGACTGCAAACCCTCCAAGCACAGACTGTTTCTAACTCTGTTCAGGACAGCAAAAAGAAATTAGCAATCAAGAATAAGTTGAGGACATCATCTTGGGCTATTTTCTGTCTGGCAAATGTGTGTATCCAGGCTTCTGGCACAGACCTTCTTAGTAAAAATCCTCTCTCACTCTGTCTGCTCCGCAGTCCCGTGGACAGCAGCCTGCACTCTGTGGTGGCAGCAGCTCTCATAACTGCACCTATTTGGGGCAGACACTGAGAGAACAGGCAAGAATTCCTGTAGAGTTACATCACAAAAGAAAGGATCTGTCCCAGATTTAGCAACTCACACATCTCAATTAGAAGAAAAACTCTGAATATTGGAATAGGGAAGAAAAGCAAGAACAATGGAGAATGTATTTATATCAGCTAAGGAGGAAAGGTGAGTCATGAGGTTGTGGTGAAAGCATTCTCTCCACTCCAGGTGTGGATACTCCTGTCTGTCTGAAGTAATGGTCTTTCTCTTCTGGCAGAAGCTCCAAGATTTTCCCATGAGCGCAAAAGGATATGATCTCTTCATTTCACTAGATAAATTTGGAGGAAGACATTTAATGACAGGATCTCAGAATAGTCACCAAATTGGGAAGCCAGGAGTGAAGCAGAAAAGAACATTCTATCTACAGCAACATTTTCAGGAAGCATCTTCTACTGGGAAAGTGAGGGAGAGGGTTACAGAGAGAAGAGAAGGTAGGGAAAGAGGATCACTTCATTGCCACATGGGCTATGTGCTCACACATCATTTTTTTTCCTGTTCTTAGTATGGACGTGTGCTTCTAATGCACTGAAATAAACATCCAAAATGGAAATCATCCAAGCAGAGCCAGATTTGGACAAGCCAATTTCATGGCAGCAGGAAAAGTGAAAGAGCCAATTACCAATGGCCAGGTTATAGAGTACACCACATTTGCTCACATTCCATTGGCTAACCACAATAAGTCATATGATCAAGCCCAAAGTCAATAGGGCAGATATGCAGACTCTTTTTCATAGCAGGGGCCACTTCAAGTCACAAGGCAAAGGGCAAGGGTGGAGAAGGGGAGATGCAGCTGGGAGTGACAAAGCATTCCACCACAACCTTATGTCATGACCCATTTATGTAAGTGGTATATCCCTTTCCTATGGGCTTGGGATCTTTTTCCCAAACCTGCACAGTGTTCAGGAGATGGTAAGTCCTGTGGAATTTCTTTCTTTCTTTAATTGTGGCATAATACACACAACATAAAATTTACCCCTCAACCATTTTTAAGCACACAGTTCAGTAGCATTAAGTACATTCAAAGTCTTACAACCATCCCTATCATTCATCTCCAGAATTGATTCATCCTGTGCAACTGATACTCTGTGTCCTTTAAACACTAAGTCTGCACCCTCTCTTTGCCTAGCCCATTGCAACGACTTTGCTTTATACATTCACCTGTCACCGGACACTTAGGTTGCTTCCACCTTTTGACTATAATAAATAGTGCTGCAATGAACACAGGCATACAAATATCTCTTGAAGGCTTTGCTTTTAATTTTGGGGATATATACCCAGACCTGGTACTGCTGCAACATGTAGTAATTGTATGTTTAACTTTTTTTTTAATAGAGACAGAGAGAGGGATAGACAGGGACAGACAGGAACGGAGAGATGAGAAGCATCAATCATTAGTTTTTTGCTGCATATTGCAAGACCTTAGTTGTTCATTGATTGCTTTCTCATATGTGCCTTGACTGTGGGCCTTCAGCAGACTGACCTCTTGCTCGAGCCAGCGACCTTGGCTCCAAGCTAGTGAGCTTTGCTCAAACCAGATGAGCCCGCACTCAAGTTGGCGACCTCGGGGTCTCGAACCTGGGTGCTCTGCATCCCAGTCCGACGCTCTATCCACTAAGACACCGCCTGGTCAGGCTGTTTAACTTTTTTAAGGAACTCTTACAGGGCGCTCTTGGGGATAAGTATTGCCCTTCTTTTCTGGTTTATAAGACCAGGGTAATAAAAACACTACAAAGACTCTTTATTTTAGAAGATATTTTTCCATGTTACATGCGAGTAATGTAATTATGAAAATGAGAAGGAAATATAAGATTGACGCTAGCTGACTGGTGATGATAAATGGTTAACTGATTGTCTTCTAATTTGTGTCAATGTTAGTAGATCTACTATTAGCAACCAAAATAATCATTGACTAAGAGATAAAAATATTTTTGTTGTTTTGCTGTATGAAATAATAGGATGATAGCTAGAATTAGAATGGAGGAAATTAGGGCTATTATGCTGCCTAAATTATTGGGAATGGATGGTAAAATTGCTAAATGAATAGGGACTATCATTCTGGTTTAATGTGTGGAGGAATGTTGAGGGCATTGGCTGGAGTATAACTGTTGGATCTCCTAGCAGAAATTAATAGTGCCTGAATTAAAGGTAAAAGTTCATTAGAATATCCATATTCTAATACACACTGTTCATTAGAATACACACTGCTGTGCCTCAGAGGAACGTTTGTCCTCATGTGGAACGTAGCCTGTCAGTGCCATGACTATCCTTGTGAACAAAATAGGGTAATTACAATGTTTCGTGTTTCTAGGGAGGTACAGGATTCGTAGTATAGGCCTCATCCTACATGAATGAATAAATAGGTGAAAAATATAGATGCATGTCAAGATTATGTAATTCAACTACAGCTTACTTCTCGGGAGATGTGGATTATGGAGGAAGGAAAGGGCAATTATTGTGTTTGATGGACAGTGTGTGGCTAGAAGTAGTCCTGTAAGAATTTGTAAAATTAACCAAATTCTTAAGAGGGAGTCAAAATTTATCATGATGAAATAATTGAGGGGAGTGATAAATCAATAAATGAATTTTTGTTCATTTTGATTAGTGAGTACAATTTTCAGAGGTTGACCATTAATATTCTTAGTTGAAATTCAATGATGAGTTTTTATGTCATTGGTCATGGATAAATTTCATGTGAGAATTACTATGATGTATATTGTATTTATTTTAAGTGCTGTTTTTGTGATTTGTTTTATAGATTTCTTTCCCCAAAAACTTTCACCAATTTATGGTGAGTTAAGGTTCATTGTAAGTTCTGAACTTGATTGTGATATTGTGATGAATTTTTTTTTTAATAGGGCGACATCAATAAATCAGGATACATATATTCAAAGATAACAAGTCCAGGTTATCTTGTCTTTCAATTTGTTGCATATCCATCACCCAAAGTCAGATTGTCCTCTGTCACCTTCTATCTAGTTTTCTTTGTGCCCCTCCCCCTCTCTCTTTCCCTGTCCTTTTCCCCCCTCCCCCCGTAACCACCACACTCTTATCAATGTCTCTTAGTCTCACTTTTATGTCCCACCTACGTATGGAATAATGCAGTTCCTGTTTTTTTCTGATTTACTTATTTCACTTCGTATAATGTTATCAAGATCCCACCATTTTGCTGTAAGTGATCCGATGTCATCATTTCTTATGGCTGAGTAGTATTCCATAGTGTATATGTGCCACATCTTCTTTATCCAGTCATCTATTGACGGGCTTTTTGGTTGTTTCCATGTCCTGGCCACTGTGAATAATGCTGCAATAAACATGGGGCTGCATGTGTCTTTACGTATCAATGTTTCTGAGTTTTTGGGGTATATACCCAGTAGAGGGATTGCTGGGTCATAAGGTAGTTCTATTTTCAGTTTTTTGAGGAACCACCATACTTCCATAATGGTTGTACTACTTTACATTCCCACCAACAGTATATGAGGGTTCCTTTTTCTCCACAGCCTCTCCAACATTTGCTATTACCTGTCTTGTTAATAATAGCTAATCTAACAGGTGTGAGGTGGTATCTCATTGCAGTTTTGATTTGCATTTCTCTAATAACTAAAGAAGATGAGCATCTTTTCATATATCTGTTGGCCATTTGTACTTCCTCCTGGGAGAAGTGTCTGTTTATGTCCTCTTCCCATTTTTTTATTGGATTGTTTGTTTGTTTGTTGTTGAGTTTTATGAGTTCTTTGTATATTTTGGATATTAGGCCCTTATCTGAGCTGTTGTTTGAAAATATCATTTCCCATTTAGTTGGCTTTCTGTTTATTTTGTTATCAGTTTTTCTTGCTGAGCAAAAACTTCTTAGTCTGATGTAGTCCCATTCATTAATTTTTGCCTTCACTTCTCTTGCCATTGGAGTCAAATTCATAAAATGCTCTTTAAAACCCAGGTCCATGAGTTTAGTACCTATGTCTTCTTCTATGTACTTAATTGTTTCAGGTCTTATGTTTAGATCTTTGATCCATTTTGAGTTAATTTTAGTACAGGGGGACAAACTGTAGTCCAGTTTCATTCCAGTTTCATTCTTTTGCATGTGGCTTTCCAGTTTTCCCAGCACCATTTATTGAAGAGGCTTTCTTTTCTCCATTGTGTGTTCTTGGCCCCTTTATCAAAAATTATTGGACTATATATATGTGGTTTTATTTCTGGACTTTCTATTTTGTTCCATTGGTCTGAGTGTCTACTTTTCTGCCAATACCATGCTGTTTTGATTGTCATGGCCCTATAATATAGTTTGAAGTCAGGTATTGTAATGCCCCCAACTTCATTCTTTTTCTTTAGGATTGCTTTGGCTATTCGGGGTTTTTTATAGTTCCATATAAATCTGATGATTTTTTGCTCTATTTCTTTTAAAAATGTCATTGGAATTTTTATGGGAATTGCATTAAATTTGTATATTGCTTTGGGTAATATGGCCATCTTGATTATATTTATTCTTCCTAACCAAGAACAAGGAATATTCTTCCATCTCATTATATCTTTCTCGATTTCTCTTAACAATGGTTTATAGTTTTCATTATATAAGTCCTTTACATTCTTTGTTATGTTTATTCCTAAGTATTTTTTTTTGTTGTTGCAATCGTGAAGGGGATTATTCTTTTGAGTTCGTTCTCAGTTGTTTCATTGTTGGTATATAGAAAGGCTATTGACTTCTGTATGTTAATTTTGTATCCTGCGATCTTACTGTATTGGCTTATTGTTTCTAGTAGTCTTTTTGTGGATTCTTTGGGGTTTTCGATGTATAGGATCATATCATCTACAAAAAGTGATACCTTTACTTCTTCTTTTCCAATATGGATGCCTTTTATTTCTTTGTCTTGTCTGATTGCTCTGGCTAGAACCTCTAGTACCACATTAAATAAGAGTGGAGAGAGTGGACAACCCTGTCTTGTTCCTGATTTAAGGGGGAAAGCCTTCAGTTTAGTGCCATTTAATATGATGTTAGCTGATGGTTTATCATATATGGCCTTTATCATGTTGAGATATTTTCCTTCTATACCCATTTTGTTGAGAGTCTTAAACATAAAATTGTGTTGTATTTTATCAAAAGCCTTTTCTGCGTCTATTGATAAGATCATGTCGTTTTTGTTCTCTGTTTTGTTGATATGGTGTATTACGTTAACCGTTTTACGTATGTTGAACCATCCTTGAGATTCTGGGATGAATCCCACTTGATCATGTTGTATTATCTTTTTAATATGTTGTTGTATTCGATTTGCTAGTATTTTGTTTAGTATTTTAGCATCCGTATTCATTAGAGATATTGGTCTGTAGTTTTCTTTTTTTGTGCCATCCTTGCCTGGTTTTGGTATGAGGGTTATGTTGGCCTCATAAAATGTGTTTGGAAGTATTGCTTCTTCTTCAATTTTTTGGAAGACTTTGAGTAGAATAGGAACCAAGTCTTCTTTGAATGTTTGATAAAATTCGCTAGTATAGCTGTCAGGGCCTTGACTTTTATTTTTGGGGAGGTTTTTAATGGTTTTTTCTATTTCTTCTCTACTAATAGGTCTGTTTAGGCTTTCTGCTTCTTCTTGACTCAGTCTAGGAAGGTTGTATTGTTCTAGGAATTTATCCATTTCTTCTAGATTGTTGAATTTAGTAGCATAAAGTTTTTCATAGTATTCTACAATAATTCTTTGTATATCTACAGTGTCCGTGGTGATTTCTCCTCTTTCATTTTGGATTTTGTTTATATGAATTCTTTCTCTTTTTTCCTTGGTAAGTCTTGCCAAGGGTTTGTCAATTTTGTTGATCTTTTCAAAGAACCAGCTCTTTGTTCTATTAATTTTTTCTATAATTTTACTGTTCTCTATTTCATTTATTTCTGCTCTGATTTTTATTATCTCCTTTCTTCGGCTGGTTTTGGGTTGTCTTTGTTCTTCTTTTTCTAGTTCCTTAAGGTGTGAAGTTAAGTGGTTCAGTTGGGCTCACTCTTGTTTGTTCATATAGGCCTGAAGTGATATGAACTTCCCTCTTATCACAGCTTTTGCTGCGTCCCATAGATTCTGATATGTCGTATTGTCATTTTCATTTGTCTGTATATATCTTTTGATTTCTGCGCTTATTTCTTCTTTGACCCATTCATTTTTTAAAAGTATGTTGTTTAGTTTCTACATTTTTGTGGGATTTTTTTCCTCTTTTTTGCAGTTGAATTCTAGTTTCAAGGCTTTATGATCAGAAAATATGCTTGGTACAACTTCAATTTTTCTGAATTTGCTGATGTTGTTTTTGTGGCCCAACATATGGTCAATTCTTGAGAATGATCCATGTACACTGGAGAAAAATGTATACTCAGTCACTTTGGGATGAAATGTCCTGTAGATATCTATCATATCCAGGTGCTCTAGTGTTTTGTTTAAGGCCAATATATCTTTGTTGATTCTCTGTTTGGATGACCAATCTAGAGCTGTCAGCGGTGTATTGAGGTCTCCAAATATGATTGTATTTTTGTCAGTTTTTGTTTTAAGGTCAATAAGTAGCTGTCTTATATATTTTGGTGCTCCTTGGTTTGGTGCATATATATTAAGAATTGTTATGTCTTCTTGATTCAGTGTCCCCTTAGCCATTATGAAATAGCCATTTTTGTCTCTGAGTATTTTTTCTGTCTTGTAGTCAGCATTATCAGATATGAGTATTGCTACGCCTGCTTTTTCTTGGATGTTATTTGCTTGGAGTATTGTTTTCCAGCCTTTCACTTTGAATTCATTTTTATCCTTGTTACTTAGATGAGTTTCCTGTAGGCAGCATACAGTTGGATTTTCTTTTTTAATCCATTCTGCTACTCTATGTCTTTTTATTGGTGAGTTTAATCTGTTTACATTTAGTGTAATTATTGACACTTGTGAGTTCCCTATTGCCATTTTATAGATTGCTTTCTGTTAGTTTTGTGTCTTGTTTGATCCTTCTCTTTCGTTTTGCTATCTTTTGTTTTTGTTTGGTTGTATTCCATACATCTTTCCTCTGTTGCTATCTTTTTTATCTCATGTGCTTCTGTGGTGGTTTTTTCAATGGTGGTTACCTTTAAGTAATTAAAAGGGTTCCTACCCTGTTCATTGTAGCGCACTATTTTGTGAGTACTTTTGCACTCCATCGTCCTTTTCTACTGTTAATCTCCATCCTCTCCCCCCTTTCTTTTTGTTGTTGTTAAAGTTTAAATTTGGTTTTATTGTGTTCTTCTTGGAGCTTTTACTTGTGGCTTTGTTTTTTTTTTTTTTTTTTTTTGTTCTTTGTATCTGATTGAAAAACCCCCTTTACTAATTCCTGGAGTGGGGTTTTTTTTATGATAAATTCCCTCATCTTTTCTGTATCTGTGAATGTTTTTATTTCTCCTTCATATTTGAAGGATAGCTTTGATGGATATAGTATTCGTGGCTGAAAGTTCCTCTCTTTCAGGACTTTAAATATTGGGGTCCACTCTCTTCTAGTTTGTAGAGTTTCTGCTGAGAAATCTGATGATAATCTAATGGGCCTTCCTTTATATGTTGTATTCTTCTTTTCCCTGGCTGCCTTGAGAATTTTTTCTTTGCCATTGGTTTGTGCCAATTTCATTATGATGTGCCTTGGAGTAGGTTTGTTGGGGTTAAGAAAACTCGGAGTTCTGTTTGCTTCATGAATTTGAGGCTTTAGTTCTTTCCACAGGCTTGGGAAGTTCTCATCTCAAACTTATTTGTTTGAGTATGTTCTCCATTCCATTTTCTCTCTCTTCTCCCTCTGATATACCTATTATTCTTATGTTATTCTTTCTGATGGAGTCAGATAATTCTTGTAGGGCTATCTCATTTTTTAAAATTTTTGAGTCTCTTTCTTCTTCTCTCTGTTGTGCCTCAAGTTGCTTGTCTTCTATTTCACTAATCCTCTCTTCTATCTGGCCTGTTCTATTAGCTAAGCTTGTTACCTCATTTTTCAGCTCATGAATTGAGTTTTTCATCTCTGTTTGATTTGTTTTTATAGTTTCAATTTCCTTGGACATATATTCTTTGTGTTCATTGAGTTGTTTTCTGAGCTCCCTAAATTGCCTTTCTGTGTTTTCTTGTATATCTCTGAGTATTTTTAGGATTTCTATCTTGAATTCTCTGTCATTTAGCTCCACGGTTTCCAATATATTAAATTTTTTCTCCATAGATTTTTCCTCATCTATCTGTGTTACCTCTCTTTCTTTTGTATCCATGATATTCAATTTCCTTTTCTTAATGGCATCTGAGGGTGGTTTTGTTGATAGTATTAATGAGATTTAATAAAGAATAAAAAGTTAAAAAAAATTAAAAATCAAAAAAAGTTGTTTTTTTAAAATTAATAATGAAATAAAGAAAAATAAAATAATAAAAAAATGAAAAAAAATTTTAAAAAAAGGAAATTATTCCCCCCCTCCTTTTTTCCTCTCCTCTCCTCTCCCCTCTTTCTTGAGAAAATCTTGTGGTGAACTGTGAATTATATTGTATTTAATAGAATAAACAATGCTTGTAATGGGGGGCCTGAATTGGGGAAAAGTAATAAAGGGGCAAAAAATAAAATAAAATAAAATAAAAAATAAAATTAAAATTAAAAAAAAGTGGGGTTATGGACCCACAAAAAGAAATAATGAAAAAATTTGGATCAAGAATAAAATGATTTGCGTTTAGGTGTTGGTTGACTAAGAGTTATGATGAGAGGAATAAGAGGGAAACAGGAAAATGGGGGGACAAATTAAAAAATTACTATTGTAGTTAGTGGAACAAGAGCTTGATAAAATGGAGAGCCAGGGATGGGAGCACTGCTATTGAGTTAAAAAGGTGAAGTAAAAAACCCCTAAAATGCCACAAACATAAGTTTGAGTACCAGATAAGATAATTTGTTCATTATTGAGGTTTGAATGAGAGGAGACGTAAAGGAGAAAGGAAGAAACTAATATAGAGGGAGAAAAAAGAGAGAGAGAGAGAGAGAAGGAACCACTAAAAGAAGAAAAAAGAAAAAAGAGGAGAGAGAGAGAGAGAGAGAGTTAAGGGTTTTGGAGTGCAACCCTCATAGAGAGAAAGGAAGAGGAAAGAAAAGATAATGGGACATGTAACACTTATGGGTAGTGTAGTTTAAAGAGAGGAGTTGTGATGAATTTTGATGGATTGCTTTTAGGTTTTATAGCTTTTAAAATTTATTTGGAAAGGATGTTGATGGGTTATGGTTATACAATGACTACAGCTACTGAGCAACATTTTGCAGTTTAAGTTTCTAATATAATTATATTAGAAATGTGTTTTGAGGGACTTTAATGGAGGTTATGGTACTTTTATATGTCTTGAAAAATGATGATGTAGAAATTGTATTTAACGGTTGAGGGATTGAGGGATTTATGATACTAGAGATTCTGGGTGGTGGTGGTGAAGAAGCTATCAGGATTGCTGCATTATATAGTGATAGGACTTGCTTATTGATGTTCTGGTATTCTGAAGATTACTTATGGAAACTAAGTAGAATTAGACTTATAATTAATGCAATGAGGAAAGAGAATAATTTAACTAGGTCATTTTGGTCAGAAATTAGTGTAAAAAAATTTATTTGGAAGTGAGAAATGGATTTTGGTAGCACACTTTCTAGTCAAATTAAGTCTAGTGATATGATACTGATTTTTGGTTTGTTGATAAATTCATGAATGATAGGAACCATGTCTAATTGTTAGAAAATACTTTCCAAGAAGGTTTGAGAATTTGAAAAGGTTTGAGGTTTATCAAATTTTAGATTTTGTGTTGCAAAGTTGAGCTGAAATGCTAGAATAAAATCTAAAATAGTTAAAAGAGCTGTTAATTTTAGATAATAAGGCATCTATTACATATTGTATTATATTACATGTTATAGCTGCTGGAGTGATAATGTTGGAAATAAAATGTTGGTGAAGATGCTTTTGATTAGAAGACATTGAATAGAATTCATTAGGAGAGGTTTGCTTTCATCACATTTTAATTAAAGTTAGAAAACTAAAGTTGTCCTAGAAGTTTGAAGAAAATAACTTGGGTGCTCTACACGGCCTAAGAAAGTGGCATTGAGAGTGATCAGTAAGGCTCACGTGATGGTGTTAGAAGATTCCACAATTAAGTCTTTGGAGTTAAGGCTGTGGGGAAAGGCATGCCTATAAATGCTAAACTTCCAATGATGAGTGAGGTTGTGGCAAAAGGTAATGTTTTAAATAAACCTTGTTTGTTTTTTCAGGTTATGAATAAAGAACCCAGAACATATAAACAGTATGGCTTTGAAGAAGATGTGTGTGCAGATGTGAAGTAATGCTAGGTATAGTTGATTAATGCC
The DNA here is from genome assembly GCF_036850765.1 of Saccopteryx bilineata. Classification (NCBI taxonomy): domain Eukaryota; kingdom Metazoa; phylum Chordata; class Mammalia; order Chiroptera; family Emballonuridae; genus Saccopteryx; species Saccopteryx bilineata. Next base: position 264,355,204 of record NC_089490.1, on the reverse strand, counting down.
AACAGCTACTATGACTGAGCCTAAGTGACTTGAGGTGGACAAAACAACAATTTTTTAGATACCACTTTGGCTGTGAGCACAGATAGCTGTAAATGATGTGGTGATAGCTACTAGGCAGAGAATTACTGTTTGAATAGTTTCATTATTTTTTTATCAGTGGGTTGAAACAGATTAGTAAGAAGACACCTGCTATGACTATTGTACTTGAATTAAGAGGGGCTGAGACAGATATGGGGACCCCTTCTGGCTGAGGCAAGCCATGGGTGAAGGCTACATTGGGCAAATTTGCCAGTTGCAGCTAGAGGAAATCCAGTTGATAAAAGATTAGCGTGACTGAGCTTGAGTATAAAATTTTAAGTCTCATGAGTTGAACTTATATACTCAAACATACAAGTGCTGGAACATATGGTAATGCTATGTTTAGTGTTTTGATGTGCGTCCATGCTGTTTTTCACAGAACTTAAGTCTGCCTTATCTCTAAAGCTGTGGTAGACAGGGACTTCTGCTCTAGAATCACCCTGTTTTTCCCACAGCTGCCTACTCAATCTCTCACTCAGCTTCTGCTCCTATTTGAGAGTCTTGGAATTTTCTGGATTTTGTTTACATGCCTTCTTTTCTAAGCACCCTTTATGATGTGTAGGGGCAAAGTTAGAAGCTGTGTTAAATTGTGGGCCACGCAAGGCTTTCCTTCCACAACCATTTTTCAATATTGACAGCAGAAAATTATTCTGCCTCTCTTGTTTGTTTGCTGCTGGTGATTGTTTTCCTTGTCTTTTTGTTTGTTTTGTTAGATTGGGAGAAAAGAGAGCCCGTATTCCTGTTTTATTCTGTCATCCTGGCATGTTTCTTCAGTTTTTGTTTAAACTTATAATTTATCTTCTGTATAATTTTTGTGACAGGACATGTCATGAAAGAGACTTCAAATGCAGGCTAAACTGTTGTTTTAAAATTATTTGTGGGCTATCACCTTTTCCATAGCTTGTCTAGATGGTAAACAGTTCATTTTAATTACACTAACTCTCACTAGCAGCTGTTACAGTTTCCTCTATGTAGCAAAAGAGGGCCAGTTCTGTAGCTGAGAGAGAGAAAGAGTGAGAGAGAGAGAAATGATGAGAGATCATTTAAATCTTTTTTCAGCAGAGCTATGCTTTCATTTAGCTAGGCAAGACCTTGACAGTTATTTACATGATTCTCTGATCTAAACTTTGATGAAATAAAATAAAGAATTTCTTAGACTGTGGATGTGGGCTCATCAGGCATTGCAGACCTCGGCACGGGGAGCTGTATGTCCAATGGCCACCACTGTCATGGCCATGCAGGTTCTCATTGAATTTGGACAGATGGTAAAGAAACTGGAACCAAAAAATGGTGAGCCATTATTTTATTAAAGTCTTGCACCGGCTAACGAGCAAACACACAGGGAAAACACTTTCCTTTCATTCAGGGCTCCCAAAGCCTTGACGCATTCTCCGGTTCCACAACCAGAAGAATCTTCTCCAGTTCTTCCTAGAATCAAAGGCCCCACCAGTCTCAGTGGAGCTTGCAAAACCCCTCAGCTCTGGTTCCCCATCTGCATACCTTCTCCTCTCCTGCAAAAACTGGCTTCTTCAGCACTCTGCATTCTCTCTCCTCTCCCTGCAAAAACTGGCTGGGCCCACGAAGACCCAACCTCCAGCAAACATTAGCAAAAAAATGGCCCCTCACAAGCAGGAATGCAATTCGAAATTTGCAATCAACTGCCCTGCTCTGAGGGCAAGCACACACATGGCTGCCCAGTGCCATTTTTTAACAATAAAAGTGAGCAAACTCAAAAAATACAAATTTTACAAACTCATTTGCCCAACACAGACAGCATGGCACTTTCTTTTATTATTATTATTATTATTATTATTTATTGTGTTAACATGGGTTCAAGTGTCCCACTCAATATAACACCCTCACCCCTTACAACATGCCCCCCATTCTACCCTCTTTGCCCTTCTCCCACTGACTCCTTCCCCCACGTCCCTCTGGGATTTGCTGTCCTGTTATCTGTATCTCTGTGTTATGTGTATATAATTTCACTAACCTCTTCACCTTCTCTGACCCCATCCCCTTATCCCCCTTCCCTCTGACAGCTGTCCCTTTGCTCCCTGTGACGCGCCTCTGCCTCTATTCTGTTTCTTAATTCACTATGTTCATTAGATTCCACATATAAGAGAGATCATATAATATGTGTCTTTTTCTACCTGGCTTATTTCACTTAGCATAATACTCTCTAGGTCCATCCATGCCATCACAAAAGGTAAGATTTTTCTTCCTTTTCATGGCTGCATAATAGGCCATCATATATATATATATGTACCACTGCTTTTTTATTCACTCATTAACTGACGGACACTTGGGCTGTTTCCAGATCTTGGCTGTTGTAAACAATGCTGCAATAAACATGAGGGTGCATATCTTCTTTGGAATCAGTGATTTAGTATTCTTAGGATATATTCCTAAAAATAGTATAGCTGAGTCAAAAGGCAGTTCCATTTTTAATTTTTTGAGGAAATGTCATACTGTTTTCCACAGTGGCTGCACAAGTCTGCATTCCCACCAGCAGTGCAGGAGGGTTCCCTTTTCTCCACATCCTTGCCAGCACTTACTATGTGTTGATTTGTTAATGAGCACCATTCTGACAGGTGTGAGGTGATATCTCATTGTGGTTTTAATTTGCATTTCTCTGATGATTAGTGATGTTGAACATTTTTTCATATGCCTATTGGCCATCTGTATGTCCTCTTTGGAGAAGTGTCTATTCAGTTCCTTTGTCCGTTTTTTTTTTTGTTTTGTTTTTTGTTTTTTGTTGTTTTTTTTCATTTTTCTGAAGCTGGAAACAGGGAGAGACAGTCAGACTCCCGCATGCGCCCGACCGGGATCCACCCGGCACGCCCACCAGGGGCGACGCTCTGCCCACCAGGGGGCGAAGCTCTGCCCATCCTGGGCGTCGCCATGTTGCGACCAGAGCCACTCTAGCGCCTGAGGCAGAGGCCACAGAGCCATCCCCAGCGCCCGGGCCATCTTTGCTCCAATGGAGCCTTGGCTGCGGGAGGGGAAGAGAGAGACAGGGAGGAAAGCGCGGCGGAGGGGTGGAGAAGCAAATGGGCGCTTCTCCTGTGTGCCCTGGCCGGGAATCGAACCCGGGTCCTCCGCACGCTAGGCCGACGCTCTACCGCTGAGCCAACCGGCCAGGGCCCTTTGTCCGTTTTTTAATTGGATTGTTCACCTTTCTGGTGTTGAGTTTTAGAAGTTCTTTATATATTTGGTTATTAACCCCTTATCAGATGAATTGGCGAATATGTTCTCCCATTGTGTGGGTTGTCTTTTTATTTTGTTCATGGTGTCTTTTGCTGTGCAAAAGCTTTTTAGTTTGATATAGTCCCACTTATTTATTTTATCCTTTATTTCACTTGCCTGTGAAGATTTATTGGCAAAATATTGCTATGGGAGATATTGGAGAGTATATTGCCTATGTTTTCTTTCAAGATTTTTATGGTTTCATGACTTACATTTAAGTCTTTTATCCATTTTGAGTTTGCTTTTGTGAATGGTGTAGGTTGGTGGTCTAGTTTCATTTTTTTTGCATGTACCTGTCTAGTTTTCTCAACACCGTTTATTAAAGAGATTGTCTTTACTCCATTGTATATACTCTTGCTTCCTTTGTCAAATATTAATTGACCATAAAGGCGTGGTTTATTACTGGGTTCTCTGTTCTGTTCCATTTATCTGTATGCTTGTTCATATGCCAATACCAAGCTGTTTTGACTATAATGGCCTTGTAGTATAACTTGATATCAGGTAAAGTGATACCTCCCACTTTGTTTTTCATTTTCAAGATTGCTAAGGCTATTTGGTTTCTTTTTAGGTTCCATATAAATTTTTGGAATATTTGTTTTAGATCTGTGAAGTATACCATTGATATTTTAACAAAAATTGCATTAAATCTATAGATTGCTTTGGATAGTATAGATAGTTAAATGATGTTAATTCTTCCTATCCATGAACACAGTACATGGTTCCACTTGTTTGTATCTTCCTTGATTTATTTTTTCAATGTCTTATAATTTTTTACTACAAGTCTTTTACCTCCTTGGATAAATTTATTCCTAGGTGCTTTAATTTTTTTTGTTGTTGTTGTTGCAATAGTGAAGGGAACTGTTTTCTTAATTTCTTTTTCTGACAGTTTATTGTTGGTGTATAAAAATGCCACTGATTTCTGAATATTAATTTTATATCCTGCCACCTTGCCAAATTTATTTACCAGGTCTAATAGTATTTTGACTGAGACTTTAGGGTTTTCTATGTACAGTATCATGTCATCAGCAAATAATGGCAGTTTTACTTCTTTTTCACTTTGAATGTCTTTTATAACTTTTTCTTATCTGATTTTTATGTCTAGGAATTCCAGAACTATGTTGAATAAGAGTGGTGAAAGGGGGCACCCCTGTCTTATTCTTGATCTTAAGGGGATTGATTTTAATTTTTGCCCATTGAGTACAATCTTGGCTGTTGGTTTTTCATATATGCCCTATATTAAGGTATGTTCTTTGCATTCCCACTTTGGTCAAAGCTTTGATCATAAATGGGTGCTGGATTTTATGAAATGCTTTTTCTGCATCTATTGATATAATCATGTATTTTTTATCCTCCATTTGTTTATGTGATGAATCACATTTATTGATTTGCATATATTGTACAAGCCTTGCCTCCCCAGAATAAATCCTATTTGACTATAATGTATGATTTTTTAAATGTATTGCTAGATCCAGTTTGCTAATATTTTGTTGAGAATTTTAGCATCTATGTTCATCACAGATATTGGCCTATAGTTTTTTTTCTTTGTAGTGTCTTTACCTGGTTTTGGAATGAAGATAATGCTTACCTTATAAAATGAGCTTGGAAGTCTTCCTTCCTCTGGAACTTTTTGGAATAGCTTGAGAAGGCTAAGTGTTGGGTCTCTTTGACTGTTTGGTAAAATTCGCCTGTGAAGTCATTCAGTCCAGGACTACTCTGCTTGCTGGTAGTATCTTTCTTTCTTTCTTCCTTTCTTTCTTTCTCTTTCTTTCTTTCTTTCTTTCTTTCCTTCCTTCCTTCCTTCCTTCCTTCTCTTTCCTTCCTTCCTTCCTTCCTTCCTTCCTTCCTTCCTTCCTTCCTTCCTTCCTTCCTTCCTTCTCTCTTTCTTTCTCTTTCTTTCTTTCTTTCTTTCTTTCTTTCTTTCTTTCTTTCTTTCTTTCTATCTTCTATCTTATTTTTTTTCCCATTAAGTGTGAAGTGGGAAGGCAGGGAGGCAGAAGAGTTTTTTATAACTGTTTCAATTTCATTTGTTGTAATCAATCTGTTTAGGTTTTCTGATTCTTCCAGATTGAATTTTGGAAGATTGTATGTTTCTAGGAATTTATCCATTTCACTTAGGTTGTACAGGTTTTTTTGGTATATATATCTTTATAGTATTTTCTTAAAATCCTTTGTATTTCTGTGGTGTCAGTTGTTACTTCTCCACTTTCATTTCTAATTTTATTTATTTGGGTTCTCTCTCTTTTTTTCTTGATGAGTCTGGTTAAAGGCTCATCAATCTTGTTAATCTTTTCAAAGAACCAGTTCTTGTTTCACTGATCTTTTGTGGGTTTTTTCCACCTCTGTGTCATTTATTTCTGCTCTCATCTTTATTATTTTCTTCCTTCTACTTCCTTGGGCTTTGTTGTTATTTTTCTAGTTCTTTTAGGTGCAGGGTTAGGTGGTTTATTTGAGCTTTTTCTTGCTTCTCAAGGTATGTGTGTAATGCTGTGAACTTCCCTCTCAGGACTGCTTTTACTGTGTCCTATAAATTTTGAGTTGTTGTATGTTCATTTTCATTTGTTTCAAGGAAATTTTTTTATTTCTTTCTTGATCTCATTGTTGACTCATTTGTTATTTAATAACATGCTAGTTAGCCTCCAAGTGTTTGAATGTTTTTCAGTTTTTCTACTGTAGCTGATTTCTAGTTTCACGCCATTGTGATCAGAGAAGATGGTTGATATGATTTTAATCTTCTTAAATTTATTGAGACTTGTTTTGTGTCCTAACATGTGGTCTATCCTAGAGAATGTACCATAAGCACTTGAAAAGAATGTATATTCTGCTGCTTTGAGGTGAAAAGTTCTGAAGATATCTATTAAATCCAGTTGATCTAGTGTGTCCTTTAAGCCGCTGTTCTTTGTTCATTTTTTGTCTGGAGGATCTATCCATTGATGTTAGTGGGGTATTAAGTCCCCTACTATCATAGTATTGCTTTTGATCTCACCCTTTATGTCCATCAAAATCTGCTTTATAAATTTATGTGTTTCTATATTAGGTTCATAAATATCTACAATGATTATATCCTCTTGTTGGATTGCTCCCTTTATCATTATACAATGACCTTGTTTGTCCCTTACGAATAGCCTTTGTTTTAAAGTCTATTTTGTCAGATATAGGCATTGCTACTCCAGCTTTTTTTCATTTCCATTTGCACAACATACTTTTTTCCATCCCTTCAATTTCAGTCTATGTGTATCTTTTGTTCTGAGGTGGGTCTCTTGTAGACAAAATATATATGGGTCCTATTTTCTTATCCATGATTCTACCCTATGTCTTTTGATTGGAGCATTTAATTCATTTACATTTAAGGTTATTATTGACATGTACTTATTTATTGCCATTTTATTCTTTAAACCTACAATCCTCTTTCTCTTGATTTCCTTTTTTCTTTGCTCTTTTTATAACAGGCTCTTTACCATTTTCTGCAGTACTGGTTTGACTGTAATGAATTCCTTTAGTCCTTTCTTGTCTGGGAAGCTTTTTATTTCTCCTTCAATTTTAAAGGATAGCCTTGCTGCATAAAGTAGTCTTGGTTATAGGTTCTTGTTTTGCATCACTTTGAATATTTCTTGCCAATCCCTTCTGGCCTCAAGTGTTTCTGTTGAGCAGTTGGATGTCATCCTTATGGGGGCTCCTCTGTAGGTAATTAACTGCTTTTCTCTTGCAGCTTTTAGTATTTTTTTCTTTGTCTCTTAGCTTTGACACTTTAATTATAATGTGTCTTGGTGTAGGCCTCCTTGGGTTCCTCTTTAATGGGATTCTCTGTGCTTCTTGATCTTTTTTTTTTTTTTTACAATTGAATCTTTTATTTGTCGTTACAGTTTAAAGGAAGCATGTTTTTACAGCATAGCCTTTACATGTGGGAATTTTTTCTCCCCTAAATATTCTTGACCTTCCTATATAATTACCATTAGTATATTCTTCTCTATACAATGAAACCATTTAAACAAGTGTGAAAGTTTTTAGGATGCTACCTTGATTACTTTTTGAATTAGCAGAGGATAATACAGTGGTACCTTGAGATATGAACAGACCAATATATGAATTTTTTAAGATACGAGCTGTGTGCTTCTTGATCTTGTGTGACTTTTTCCTTCATCAACTTAAGGAAATTTTCAGCTATGACTTTTTCAAAAAGGTTCTCTATCCCTTGTTCATTCTATTCTCCTTCAGGAACCCCTATAATGCGGATGTTGTTTCTCTTTAGGTTTTCACAGAGCTCTCTGAGAGTTTCCTCAGTCTTTTTGAGCCTCTTTTCTTTTTCTATGTTTTCACAGAGCTCTACTTTTGTGTTTTCATTTATCTTGTTTTCTAAATCACTGATTCGATCCTCTACTTCATCCAGCCTGCTGTTGATTCCTTCTACTGCAGTCTTCATTTCTGATATTGTATTTGTTATTTCTGACTGGTTCTTTTTTTATGATTTTAATGTCCTTTTTGATGCTTGCTCTCTCTTTGTTTAAGCTCTCATTGTGATCATCCATTGTTGCTCTAAGATCCTTGAGCATCCTAAAAATCATTATTTTAAACTCTGCACATGGTAGTTTGGTTACTTCCATTTCATTTAGTTCTTTACCTGGGATTTCTCTTATTGATTCATTTGGGTCATATTTATTTGTCTGCCCATTTTGTCTGTGTATTAGGTAACACTTTCTGACTTTGAAATTTGTTGTGGTGTCTTTATGCAGAAGATGGGTTCAGTGGTACTGACCTCCAGGCCTCCTGAGTTTCTTGCTCTAGGAATACTTCTTGAGGGTGGTATTAACCCTCCTGCTGTATGTAATTATTGAATGCAGTTGATCTTTTTGTAGATGCAGTTATCCTTTCTGGCTGGCTCTAATAGTCAACCTTATCATGTGTATTAGACACTGTGCAGTGTCTGTCTTGTTGGGTGTGTTTATTCTCCTCTTTTTCTGGTGCCTTCTGGACTCCTCTTTGGGCATGCAGCTTTAGACTCAGTGTAGCTAGCTGAGTCTAGCATTGCTGCTGTCTGCCACCCCCCACTGTTTGTGTTGGTTCTGGGTCTTCTTTGGTTGGCATCAGCCATTGTTTGTAACCTGCCATATTTTAACTATCTGGAGATACTGCTCTATTTGCTGTTTGTGTCTGTGTTTTCTGTGCCTAGCTAATGTGGGAGGGACCAACCTATGTATAAGTATCAGCTTCCTACTGCTTAGAGATGACAGCAGCTCCGTAAAAGCCCCAAGCTCTGTAAGATTTGGATCCACTTTTCAGCTGCTCCTCCTTGTCTTGCAGCTGTCTGGTCTTCCCACAGAGTCTTCTGTAGAAAGACTGTAGCATGAGCTCAGACTGGCCTCTCCCCACAACCTCTCTACAGTTTGCAGCTTGGTGGGTTAGGGCAGTTGAAGTTGGGAATATACAGCATTAGTGCGACCCCTTATTTCAGGGATCTTTTGGTCAGAATCTCAGTATGGGGAAAGTGGCCCCTACTCCAGAGCCTAATCCCTCAGACACTGCCAGATACTCCATTTCTATTTCTCCCTAGTGAGGTGAGCAGCAGGTTCAGATTGTGTGGGGCTGACAGTCCCCTCTGAAGAAGTTCTAGCTGGTAAGCCTCTGGTCTCAGGGGAAAAAACTGACAGAGTCCTCCGCTGTGGCTGTCTGTGCCCCCCAGAAAATGGCTAAGTCTCAACCAGACCAAACAATAGGCTCATGGGGACCCATACTTTGAATGTCCATGCTCCAAGCCTCTCTCTCTTCCCCCTGTGATACCTAGCCCAGTGGGGCAGAATATCCAGAACCCGGGTTGGCTGACTGTGAAGCTCCACCCTATCCAATGTGCACAAGTTGCCCTGCTGGTGCTGATCATAGAAAGTGGAACTCACCTCAGCTGGGCCTGGTGTCCAGTGAGCCCTCCCTTAAGACATGCTGTCAGCAAGGGTTGTTAGGTCCTGAACCAATGCTCTATGCAGCTCCTTCACAGGAGCCCTGGGTGAGTGGCTGTGAACAAGATTTTCTGCACGGGTCCTTTAAGACAGAGCCTGCATCTCTGAGAGCTTTGTCTCTTTCTTGCAGACAGAAACCTCAGCTCCTTACCCTGCCAAATGCTGTGTGGGTACCTCTTTTAAGCTCTGGAGCCCTAGGCTGGGGCTCTGGGTCTGGCGCTGAGGAACCACACCTCTCAGGGTGACCTTCCTGCAGTCAGAGTCCCTCTGGACCCTCAGCTGCTCCTCGCTCCTTGGAGTGGGGCAGCCCTTTCCTCATTTCTGCCCTTCCTACCAACCAGTCTTGGTGTGGCTTTTTCAGTGGTCCTTGGTTATAGACTCCTCTTCCTTTAGTCCAAAGTTGGTTTTTCAAGATGGTTGTTCTTAAATTAAGTTGTAATTCAATTTGGTCCTGGGAGGTGGCAGTTGGAATGTCTGCCTACTCTGTCGCAATCTTGGAATCCCCTAAGATAAATTTTAATTACACACTTTATTCCACAGTTGAGCTTGCTTACAATTAATTATTCATTACTAATGGTTACAGCTGGAAATTTTACAATGAAGTTGGAGACTAAAGGGGAATTCAAGAAACATTTCATTAACTGGGAGTAGCTTTTGACACACTGTAAAGAAAAGTATGTCTAAAACTGTTTGCAGCAAGAAGGCAGTTGTTCCAGGCAATGCTGCCTTATGTGCCTAAGGGTCAAAGCTACCATAGTCCAAAAGGACCAGAGAAGGAGCATTTGTTTTCTCTATGAGTTTTTGTTTTTATAACACTGTTTTGAGACCAAGAAGCAGAAATCAATGCTGGATGTTCCTCTTCCTGAATGTGATTTACAACAGAGAAACAGGACTGTCACTGTTGTTTTCTCATAAATCCTGGTCTTCAGCAGTCCTGTCAGGCTTGACTTGCCTTTGGACAAGTGTCTCAACTTCTCTCAGCTTCAGTTTTTTCTTTTATAAAATCAATAATGATGATGATGATGATAATGATGATGATGATAAGATAATGAACAGAAAGTGCTTATTGTGTTGCCTAGAATAAAGCAAAAAATAGGTGCTCAATAACTGATACATACAAATATTATTACTTTCTTCAACTTTGGTGACAGTATTAGAGCAAAGTCAATTTCACAATGAAAATATAAATATTTTGTTAATAGTAGAATAGTCATTTTTTAAAAAAGCCTTTATCTTTTTAAGATACATTTCAAAATATTTAATGATGAAATGATATATCTGCTTAAATAATCCACAGTAGAAGAATATATATGGAAACAAGACTAGCCATGAGTTACTAATTGCAGAAGTTGAATAAAGAAAGAGGATTCGTTACACTATTCTTTCTATTTTTGCACATTTTTAAATTTCCAAAATAAATAAAAATAAACAGACAAAAATTTATAATTTACTGCCTAAAGCAAAGGACATGGAATTAAATACAGGGTGGGCAAAAGTATATTGACAGTTGTTTGGCAAATAATTCAATAATAAATAATAATACAAGCATAAATTCTGTGTTTTGTGTACTCACAATTGTAATTTTCAGTAGTGTAAGAAACATTTCTCATTTCTCAGCATCCTTTAAAAAAATTGCATTAAAATAAATACATAATCCTTTCTTTTTTCATTAGAAATCCTTGAAAGAATCACATTTGTCTGTCTCACAGTGCATTACTCCTAGTCAATTATCAGTAATTGAATTATTATAAAGTTGAAAACAAATCAGTCTGGTTAGACTATTTAGGGGGGAAATGTAAACACATTTAACCTGAAGTTTTCTTCTTGATTCAGAGTGACAATGGACTTCAAGAGTGTCCCTGACAATATTTGTCATTGCTAATTTAGGGAAACAATAATCCCTGGCCACTCAAGGAGAATTTCTGAAGCTGTTCAGAGAAAGAGGATAGGAATTAAAAATGATTTGGTTCTTTCATGGGGAAATAATGATATAAAGTTACATTCCAACAAAAATGTTGGGCAATAATTTTAGTTGTGCCTTGATATCTATCTATCTATCATCTATCTATCTATAATTAAAAAATAAACTATGGTGAAAATTTACACTTCAAAGTTAGATAAATAAGGGAATAACTATCCTCTTTAAAAGATGTACCCTTGGAATTTCTTATAATAGCAAACTCCCCATATATCTAAGTATCTGTTTACACATCATTAATAGCTTCCTTGAAAACTCTAGGAAGAAGGCAGGTTAAGGGAGATGGTCAGTGCTGAATGGTTAGTCTGGCACACAGCCAATTAAGGGTTAATTGAAGGACAAACTTATTATGAAATTATCATTTAAACAAAAGAAAAATTATTCAAGTTACAGAAATGGAATACACAGGGGGTTTGGGGACTGGGTGTAAAAGGTGAAGGGATCAAGAACTGTACACCTGAAACCTATATAATTTTATTAATCAATTGTCACTCCAGTACATTTATTTAAAAATAGTAAAAAAGAAAAGGAGGGAGGGAGGGAGGGAGGGAGGGAGGGAGGGAGGGAGGGAGGGAGGGAGGGAGGGAGAAATGGAATACACATACAATGGTGTGAATCCAGGAGCACGAATATGTTGCCATACCTCAGTGGTGAGGACTCTGAACTCCTAGTCTTGCCCACTCAGCCGCAGCTTCATTAATGTTACTGATGGACCTGGGTTAATTAGCACCTCTGCAGGGCGGATTTTTTACTGCAGAGACTCCTGGAAGGAGAATCCTGTAAGAACACCCGTTTATCTACTTCTCTGGTCACTAGTTCTGGGGTCTGGAGAAGCCGTTGGCTTCGGGATTTAAGGCTTACTCCATCTGCAGCGGTGAGAGACAGAGGTGGATTAAGGTCGGTTGAGGCCCCGGGCGCAGAAGGAAAAATTGGGCCCCTTGTCATTAGAAAAAAGTGTAAAGTTGAGGTTTTGTGGGGCCCTTCAGAAGTCGGGACCCATGGCGATCTCCCGGTGCGCTCTCATTAAATCCACCTTTGGTCAGAGATCTTGCTTCACACACCAAGTTAGGTGGTCCAGTTAATTTTAGCACTGGAAATAGCAAAACGTGTGGTGAAATCTTGTATTATAGCAATTTCAAGTTGTATTATAAAGTAATGCCAATAATTTTAGACAAAACACCAGTATTTTTGCACCTAAATGAATGAAATCCTTCAAAGTAGTCACTTACTCAAAGCATATTTGGCGTTCCTTTTGTAGTATCACTCGGACTCAATTTGTAAGACGTGCTGTTTTTGTAGCCAAATGATTATACACAATTTACTCACCAGATTTGGTTTTAGACTTTCACAAAAATCAAATCCACACTACACTGGGAGGTAGTCTAAACAAGCAGTTTTACAAATGTTTTCGACGATTTTACTCTTAGACTGGTAAGAGTGAATTCCAGCACTTGCATGAAAGGGGACAACACTCACTTGGAGAGTTAAGTTTTAATGCATTGATTTAGAAAGCCAGACATAAGAGATAGTTGGTGCATGTTGTTTCTGCAGCTTAGATTACATATGAGATGAAATAAAATAGCGGGTCTTCTACACTTCCCCCAGCAGGAGCTTCCCACATTGCTGGGGACCGAGACCCTGAGTGCAGGACATGATGACATCTTCCTGGCTCAGCAACATTCAGAAAATCTTCAGATCTACATCTGGCTCCAAGTTATTATCTTGTTTTATAATTTCAACATACACTTTCTCCTTTTAATCTCAGAATAAAATATTTTAATTTCTCAATTTGGCTTTTATATGTTCTAAAGTTTAAGACTATGAATCAAATGATTTTTTTACTTGTATTCACTTTAGCTATATATAACTTTTTATTGTTATCCACTCAAATTCAAACTCACATTTTATTTCAGTCATGTCTGTGGGTGTTGTTACAGAATATTAAATAATGTTCTTTATTGTCTAGATACCTAGAATAGTGTCCCAGATATTGGTATTTTTTTTGAGGTTGGGATGTCATCTTTCCTTGCCTTTATATTTATAAACACACACAGCATCAGGAAACTTTAATTCTAACAAGAATACACCCAACAAACAGGAACTAATTATCTATCAATTTATATCAGATTAATTTGAATGATTGTAATAAAATACCAAAATTAATTATATTGAAGGAGAAGAAGATGCGTTTTGATTGTCTTTGAACTACAAAAGCAGTTTTTTAGTGTATTTCACTTTGGTTTTCTTTTGCCTCCACCCCTTGAGTGACCTGGCTCGGGGAGGAGTTGGAGCAAAGGGCAGAGGGACATGAGGTCCATCTTGCCAGGCTGAGCCAGGCCAATGCAGCTGCTGGCCTGGGCACAAGCGTGGGCGGCCACCTGTGGCTCTCAGCACAGCTGTTTGGTAGAGGGCCAGGCAAAGCCCTGTTGGCGGGGTGGAGGCAGGTGGCCAGTTGGGCGGCCAGTACATTCTGGCATGGGCTGAAAGAACACCTGGTTCCACTCTGTGGACCCACCACAGAAGGTCAAAAAATGTGCTTGCTGGCCGCAACCTGATGGCCCTAATGGTCCTGCTCTGCCTAAAACAGAGCAAAACCCACCAGTCTTTCTCATAATTTACCCCAAAGCCAACACAGGAATCACTGGGCTCCAGTAGTGCTGTAATACGTCAGTGAGGCCATCTGGCATGTCTGGAAATGGTGTGGGGGGCTGTCAGGCAGGAACAGGCTCAGTGATTCAGAACAGGACGTTTCAGGGGAGGCAAGAGCCTTCATGTTGTGTTTGGCTGCTAACTGCCATTGCAGACACTATCCATCCTCGAATGTCTCTGATCTTCCTGTCCCTCCCCTTCCCCTGAACTCTGACTACATGCTTGGAAACCACTTTGGGCCCCCACTTGTACTTTTGTCAATGGACACAGGAATTTTCATAATGAATACCAACACCTACCAAGACAGGAATCCAAAGCTCTCCATTTTCATGACCCCTGAGGTCCCTCCCAAGGCCTTGAGCCCACTGCTTCCCAGGAAGGGGGACCCAATTTCCCGGCCAGGCGAATCAGTGTCTCTGTGGCAGAGGAGTACCCTGCTGATCTTCCTGTCTCAAATGCAGACCGGGCAGTTCTCTCTCATGTGCCAAAGAGGTGACAGTCCCCTCACTGGTTCTGTGGCCCTTGGAGGCTTAGCCTATCTCAGCCTCCATTTGGGCACCTGTAAATGTGGGTTGACAGTATTGTCCTCATGGTTTTATTGTAATCCGTTCAATGAGAAAGCATATGTTAAGTGCCTAGCACAGGGCCTGGCACAACTGATACTCAGCAAATATAGGTTGTATAAGTGAATGACCATGGCTGATCCCACTCTCTAAACAGGCCCTGCACTGGAAGTTCTTACTGCTACATTTGCTTGGGATCTTAGGGGCCTCATCTCACAATTACTGCTCACAACTGCCCTTGCTGGAGGCACAGGCCCCTCCAAGACTTTTATTGGCCTGGAGCTAGTAGAATCCTCCCTCTCTTGAGCCACTGGCCAGAGGAAAGCATTTTGACTTCTGGAGGTCTGGAGCTGGGTGGGATAACTTGCCCCATCGTCATGTGAAACTTCTTTGTAAAATGAGGTAGCCAAGCCGAGACCCAAGAGAAGACCTCTGGACTGAACTTCACGAGCCTTAAAGTCTTAGGCAATGGAATCTGATTGGTCAGGCAAGATGTTTTATTACCAGAGTGAACAGAACTATTCAGGCTCCCCAGTCTTTGTGGGGGAGGGGCATCAGGTGCTTTTCGGGCTTGTGTAACCAGACAGTGTTGTTCCAATGAACACCAAGCGCAAGCGTTGGCATGAAAATTAGCTTTCGTCACCTGTGCAGCTCCAGGCTTTCCACGGGCTGAGAGCCTCCACCAAAAGACAAGAGGCCTAGTCTTGGTTCCACAACAGTGAGGCTAGTGCTCACATCGCTGTTCCATTTCTGGTCTCAAATATTGTCTGAGGATAAAATAAGGGACCAAGAACAGTCGAAATAACCCTCTGAGAGATGGGGGAAAAGACCATTTTCCTCCTAAGTCCCAACTTGAGGTTTTGAAGTGTGAGGAAGAAAACCTACTGTGAACAGGTGTTCTTTTTAAAAACTTAGTTTATTCCACATGTTCTGCTGATACAAAGGAGATGTAATCACAAATGTGGCTTCTCCATCACCTTTTTATCCAGTGACTGATGTTTTTCTCTTTCCTGCGACCACTTATTTAGACTCTTCCAGTCCTTGTGGGCTGTGACCTTTATTCCTCCCTTGAATCATGTTCTTTCTCTTTTTTTTTAAAGTAATGAATCTTATCCTAGTCAAATAAATTCACACATTTTTCTTACCAAGACCAATACCGAACTTTCTAATTCACTTGAAAAAAAATGTCACTTGGCCTTTTGGAGCATAGTCTTAGAGATGATCCTAGTGCTTGGGAATGTGCCCTTCAGACATTTCAAAGCGGGGAAAACACTTAAATGAAAACTTGAAAACTGTATGTAAAAAAATAGACTCAAATCCGCAGAATCTAAGCTAAGGTAGATCTTGTTTCTTATCCCCTCCTTCCCGACCCCTAATGGAACTACTCTGCAAATGCAGTGGAAAGTTAAAAGGATGAGTCCCAGAGTCTTCTCATTAACTGAACACTCATAGCACTTCAGCTATGGGGCTTATAGAAGGGCTTGAGGGAAGTATTCTCCAAGACTATTTCATCATCTCACCTGATTTCTTCTAACATTTAAGGTTGAACATGTGTGTCTGAGGTATGGATTGAGGCACAACCATGCCTAGGCTTTGCACATTTTCTCATGTCATCGATGAAGTTGTCATTATGAAACTACTCAAATAACTTAAGCAGCATATTGGCTGCTGAGTTTTCTTTGCATAAGATAGTGCCCCCACCTCAGCAAAGGACTGAATATCATCAGAAGGTAAGAAAGCATGTTTCCACGAGCCCTGTTAACTCTGAGCAGAAAAACCCTTCAAATATGAATTCTTTTTTTTTTAAGTTTTAAGTTGATTTTAGAGAGAGAGGAAGGGAGGTAGAGAGAGAGAAAGAAATATCGATTTGCTGTTCCATTTATTTACGCATTCATTGGTTGATGCTTGTATGTGCCCTGACCAGGAGAGAAAACCACAACCGTGATCAATTGGGATGATTCTCTAACCAAGTGAGTTCCCCAGCCATGTATGAATTCTTTCGTTCAGCGTCTTTTTCTATGCTAAAGAATTTACATGGAAGGCAAAAGGAGGGGGCCAAAGAGTTGTGAGCCAAGTGGTTGAAGGCATATGGCAGTGGGCAACCTGAACTTCCTTTCTAGTCTTAGAATAACTGGCTGGTAGCATCTGAGGATATAGTCCCCCCAGAAATCTCCAAAGCCCTTGTGTTCAGATATTACTGAAATACAAACAGGTGCAATGTCTGGGGAATGTAACAAGGATTCAACAAATTAACTCCATCCTGGATACAACTACCTGGAAAATGTGGATAATGTAGCTGTGATATTCCAAGGGATATATTCCTCCTACTCCAAGTTTAAACCAGCTCTTCAAGAAATAGACAACTTTCATCTGAATCATTTTTACAAGCTGAATTTTTATTTTTACTAAATTATCTATGTTAAAAAAAATCTGTGCCTGGTGTGGAATTTCACTCCATCAAGTGTTACAATGAATTTTCATTTTCATTACAAGCAGGAGAATGAATTAAGGACAAGTGTTAGAAACATGGCAATAAATTAGAATATAATTTACAAAAGCAAAAAAAAAAAAAAAAAAGGAACAGTGTACCACATTAATACTGAGTACAAAATAATAAGCAACAACTAATCACAATAATACAAAGGTAATTTCATTCTGTATTATTAAGAATACCTATGTGACATTCACTCAAACAAAAGATTCCTAAAAAAAAAAAAAATCAACTGATTGGGGGAGTCATGTATCTCAAGGGGGTTAATCAGTTGGGGATATTTCCCTTTCGGTTTTGGAGAGGCCTTAATGCCAGTGTCGGATACTGCCTTCAGCCACGGGGTACTAGCTTCCTTGGGGTTCCCTAAGTAGCCCACCTAGCTCACTGTCTTTGGAGAGGCTGCCCTGGTGGCTCAGCCTCCACAGACGATCCTATTGTTACCTTTTTAGGGAAAGAGCATTATGTAGCCACGTGACTGACTACAGAGTAGCAGCGGTTCTGTGATGTGCTATGGAATATGTTTTTTCCCCCTCACTCAGATTTAAATTCAGGGCCTATCTGAAGATTTTTAGTCCTGTTACATTCTGTGCTTGGCTCCTCCTGGAAAGGTAACCCGACACTGGCCCTGGGTGCTCCCTGGCGCTGGTGGGCACCCCTTCCCTCCTCCTCCACAACCAGCCGGGGCTGCGTGGTGCCCGGGTGGCTGGCCCTCGCAATGTTAGTTTCCAGGTAAGGGTAAAAAGTAGCCTTTAATCAATAATGTAAATCTTTCTGAAATAAAAACAAGAGCTGCTATTTGTGTTGGAGAAAAGCAGGTCCTGATAGCAGACCTGTGCATAAGGTGCCACAGGAACCACTCATCTTTTTATTTCACCAGGACACATTAGCACCAAGTTAACTGCTCTTTGCAAAGCACCAAGGGAATTCAGTCTGGGGCCACAGTACCCATGGGCTGTTCTCCCTTCACTGGATGGCACTTGGGCTGGTCTTCCAAGGGCCTCAGGGCAGCATGGATAGGGGCCCTGGCAACAATTCTCAAGTATCGTCAACAGCTCTTCTTGGAAAGCTCAGGGACATGAGCCATGGGGTTGAGAAAGCAGGTGATGACCACGCTGAGCGTGCAGAACAGCAGCCCGTGCTGATGCTCCGCAGCAAACCTGAAGTCTGGGTTGGTCAGCAAGTCTCTCTTCCTTTCTGAAAGCACCTCATCCTCCATACCAGGTCATGGGGGGCGTCATACACCTGGCGGGGAGTCTCCGAGCACAGAGATGGAGTTAAGTCAAACACACTTTTTCATTGCGAGCAGCATCTTTACAAAGTAGCCATTTGGTTTGTGTTTGAGGTGTTGGTGTGGCGTGGTGGACACACATGTAGGACACAAAGCACATTTACCAAAAACCTGCTGCAAGCTACAGGTGTTCAAGTACAAAATAGTAATACAAGCAAGTACCCTCTTTTTCTTATTTCTTTTTTAAAAAATTCCATCAGATCTTTTGATGAGCATGATCTGAAGCTTGTGAATCGGGAACATAGGAGCTAGTCAATTTAAGCTAGGTGGATTTGATCCTAGAATTTGACTTGCTCAAGGAGCTGGGTTTCACATTTAATTGCCATTCAGACTACCCATAAAAAATATAAAATAGTTGGTTGAGTGACTATTAAAATTATGCTTTATGCTCTCTAGTATTCATGAGCTTTTCTTCTTTGGTTGTTATCCCTTGCCTACTTAAAACTCACAGAAATAGCACACACTTATGTGCAAGCACATTCATCTACCCACACACTCAAAAGCGCCCGCATACACACACACTTACTCCCATATAAATAAATGCCCTTCTGCCATATCAAAGAAGGGACATCTGGAACCCATCGTAATTGTCAGCAAAAGGGTCTGCCTGGTTGTTACTGAGCCAGTCTGTCTCTTGCATGGGATCGTCTCAGTAAGCTTAACATGCGTGCAGCAATCCAGCGAGGCAGAAGCTGCTCTGTAAACACAAGTGAGTTCGAGTGACTCAGACTAAGGGCTGAGGCATCCGGTGTGATGGCAGCAAAGGGCCTACCATACCCCCGGTCTGGCTTCTGCATGACATTGAAATGTTTTGCTCTTAAAGTTTTAATGGAAATCTCAGCCTCACTTGCACAATGGCAAGCTGGCCACAGTCTTTTAGCACTGAATTTATAGACCTGCACAGCTGCAGTCACTGAGGCACTGCTTTCAACTAAGTCCTTCGCTGTTGTTCAGTTTAATACAGTTTATATATGGCTCACAGCAGTGTTCAGAATAGGGGGATTATTCCTAAGGAAATTAAGTAGAAGGAAGAAAAATCATACAAACTTTCATGACTTTTGATTTATAATTGCTCCTTAAATTATATCCCATTTTAGAATTTAAATTGTGGCGCTGTTGTAGTAAGATAAAGTATAGTAAATATTTTTAAGCTATGACTTAAGGTTTCTGAATCTTCTTCACTTCCTTAGTTGACCAAGTCATAACAGCTACATTTTAAACAGTTTTAAATACAAATGGATTCAGTGTCATTGCTAAGTCTATAATAAAAATTATCTTAATGGTCCAAGGAGGTAAACAGGCTATTGGATTTACTCGAAAGAACACAAACGTTCCACAGTAAGCAAGTCTCCCTGTGTTGTTTGGATTTCTCCAATCTGGCATTCCCTCCTAAAACTGTGTCCAGCACTTTGGATCAATAAATCCTACTTCACAGAAGTTAAAATAATATTGAAATCCTGTCAGCTAGGGCTGACCAGTGGTTACGTTTTCCACAGGGTAATGCATTTGCAAGGACATCAATCCTCTTCCTCTGGGTGGCTCCCTTTGATGGACACATTTCCACGATGAAACGACAAGGCTCTCTCTCTGGCTTTCCGTGGGTCAGTGTCCTTGGCAGGTCTTACAACACATCTGTCTGAAGTATGCTCGATTGCAGAACTGGAACTTCAGCACCAGTGGGCAATAAGCCACTTTGTTCACATCTTTGCACTCTAACGAATGGGGGCAGAAAATGGAAAACAATTAGAGGCACATAAACAAGTACATAAACAAGCCAATGAGCCCGGATGTTCAGCAAGGACCTTCCCTTGCTCCAATCCACCTTGGCTCCCATATCCATGTGGTTTTTGTTTTTATTTTTAAGCATACCCTGTCTGGGACAGCCTACCAGAAACATTCTTTTGATATAGTTTAACACAAATTAAAAAAAAAAAAATGATTGCAAGGCTTTTCTCCCAGACTTTTATAAGTATGGTACATGCCCACTATGTCTTGAAAGAATTACCATTTGTTTGGATAAGTGATCACTTTAGACAGCTTCGAAACATGAGTCATTTTTCTTACAGCACTTTTTATTGCTTCTTTCTCAAGGGTTATTTTATTCAGCAGTGCAAGGTTATCCAAAATCAAACATGAGTTGCATTGTTTGATACCAAAGTACACATGCCTCCAGAGAATCTCTGCATCTGTGAGGCGTGGGGATGGGCCTGGGTGAATGAAAGGATTGCTGACAGTGGCCTAGATTCAGCAACTACACTAGACAAAAAGGGAAACTTGGAGGGGTTGGCCTCAAATGGCAGCAGTCTGTGGGTTATGGAAACATGTAGAAATGTCTTTTTTTAATTTGGAAGTGAGACATGGCCTTCTTTTTTCCTATGTGTATTTTCTCCTCGGTGCTACAATTGCCACAGTTGAAGCCTGTACTTTTTGCAGCCAGAAAGTGAATAAATGATTCTTTCTCCATCTCCCTTGGAGGTGGTTGCAGAAGACGGGCCTGAAGGCCACTGTAGAGGAAGGGACATGGGCCTTTGATTCTCAGCAACCCCCACCACCCCCACTGGACCCCACTATAGCCAATAACGATATCCTTCTCCAGTCCTCTGGTCAATTTTATCTGGGAATTTTAAAATACTTTGTAAACCTAGTAATTAAATTTCCATATGCCTTCCAGAATCAAAGTTCCACCCTCATTTTTCCAGGTGGTTATACTGAAGCATCCTGGGTAAATTGTTCGAGGTAATTAGAGTCAGGCAGAATCCTGGGTCAAGTTTAGTAGAACAGAACAGTGTTCTGGTTGTTGTTGTTGTTTGCTTGTTTTTTTCCTGGTTTCAGAAGTTCAAAGAGATCATGGACATGGTACGTGAGCCACGTGATAAGCTTGGCAAATTAAATGCAAAGGAACTGAGAAGTTTACGGTTCCTATTATTGAAAAGTCGGGCAACAATCATATTGACCTCATGTTCAAGGCTCTTTCAGTGAAAGACTTAAAATTTTCAACTGTAACTTATCCCAATCCTCTGAAAATACAAGCTCTACTACCATCAAACTCTCTTACTCAAGATTGGATTTATAGAGACAATAAGAATTAGAAATCTGAATGGAAATCTTCCACAACACGATTCTCAATAAATTTACGTTTTGGCTGAAAGCAGTTAGGAGTGACATAAAAATTTTCTTTAAACTTTGCATGAAAATAAAGAAATCAGTCAATATTTGGTCTATCAATTTGAATTTGAGGTGAAGATATATCTACATATTTTAATTTGGATGTCACATTTTTTTTTCTTTTCCTCTCTGCCAGGATCAGTTAAAAGTAACCAAAAAAAGTTTGGAAAAAGAATGTATTTGTAGAAAAAGAAAGAACATCTTTAAGGGAAAAAAAAAGGTTTTATCAGTGTAACCAAGAGGGATATATTGTCAAAGTAATGTGGTTATTAAAATGGTGAGAAAAGCTGGCCCAGTTTCTCTCCCTTCTAATTCCAAATCGCCCTCCTCACGGGCAGCCCGCCCGTGGAGACTACCGCGTCAGCCTCTGCGGCAGGGCTTGGTGGGGCTGCTTGAAGTACTAAATACACTCGAGCTTTGGCCTTCTTTGCCAAAATATAAAAATGATTTAGTTGATAAACAGATAGAGGAGGACTGGTTGTTTTAATAGTACAAGGAAATAAAATTAGAAGCCAGACTGCCTGGGTTTAATCCTCGCTTTATCGTTTACTAACTTTATGACTCTGAACAAATCGCTTAACCTCTCTGTGCCTAAGACTCCTCATCTGGAAACAGGGACGACAGGAGTTTCGACCCCCATCTGTAACATGTCTATCTTATGCTAGTGCATAGAAAGCTCTCGGTAAGTGTAGAATATTGAATTGCTGTTATTAGGACCACTGTTAGTTACTGTTCCTTACTACCTGATGACAGTGACCTGTGCTCTGAACTCCTCAGGAAGGGTGCAGCATTTAGACTACTACTGAGAAAATACTATCTTATAGGTACAAGTCCATTTGCACACAAAACAAGAAAGAATGTTCCTGGGAATACATACAACTTTGCTGGGAGACTCATCACGCCATTTGTGGAAGAGCTGCTGGACCAGGAAAAGTCTGAGATGAAAAATATATAAGCTACTTCACAGGTTTTTCCTTTTAGATTTAGACTTTGGAATCTGGTTCAGTAATAGATAATTAATAATGAGTAAAATGAAACATTCATAGATTGTTTTTCCCTCCAAGTACTCCTCCATCCACTCATTCGGGCCCTTATAACTCCTGGGGTGGGGGGCTCTTTAGGCAGGTGCTGGAAATGAGAGAGCGCCCGGGCATGCAGAGGCCCAGAGCTGTCTCCTAGGCCAGGACTGGCGGCCGGCTGCCAGTGTGTCTCTCTCTGAATTTCTCATACCTCTATTACATTCATTCCCAACTAACGTGATTGAAAGAGAAAGTCAGCTGCATCCTGGGAGCAGGGTCAAGCTCAGGGGGGTAGGGACCATTTATGAGTGTTCTAGGGCTTGCCTGCACCAGCAGCGCAACGCAGAGGCAATGAGCAGCAGGTCTGCCGTGAATTCTGGCACGGTCTCTTCCCAGTGTTTGGTTGTCTCAGGCCAAGTTGCTTCACCACCCCAAACCACAGGTTTTCATCTGTGAAATGGAGCCAGTGATAAGGCCTGCTCATGGGACGCTGTGGGGCTTCCATGAGGTGATGTGTCTAAAACACATGCCACAGCACCCAGCACAGAGAAAGCATGCGGTTCACTGGCTCCTGTTATATTTGCCACTGACACGTCTGCCTGTGAGACATCCATCATGTATTATTCTCTGGGATCCACGTCAAAATGTATACGAGCCCTCAGGGAGGGTTACACATTGGCATACACAAGCAAATGAACAAAAAGATATTAAACAGACAGCAGGTAAACTATGATGGAATAGGGTGAGGAGAGACCAAGGGGAGGACCCAGGGCTGGGGTCTGCTGACACGCGGATGGATAGTGGGTCTTGCTGAGATGCTAACATGGTGATTCCTGGACTGTATCAGGATGTTCAGTCCTGATGGAGTGAACATCACTCACAGGGAGGGGTGCGAGGAACATCCCGTTTCTGATATTTGGTTTTGTTTCCTAGGGACTGCCCAACTGGAAGTATCTGTCTTTGGATTGATGGAAATCTATTCACCAAAGGTCAGCTATGACTGGTCTTTTATTCTCTTAGTCTAACTCCATAAGAGCTCAAGCTAATAATAATAACATTAAAAATAACTTACCAAATGTTCTCCTATGTGCCAGGGATGGCCTAATTCAGGCCATCTGTCATTTTTGTAGCTTACTCAGAGGGGACTGATTTGTTGAGCTCTTGCCATGAATCACTGACATTTTGCTGATGGAGTTAAGAGGGCTTGATTATAGAACTTTAGAACTTATCATTCACTAATGTGCCTCATCCTCAAAGCCCACTGAAAATATGAAATAGGCTTTTCACTCCCACCCTTGAGCCAATACACAACTTACATTGGTGATTAAACCATTCTGGAAGAGTTGTGCATAAATTAAATCACATTTTCCCACTGAACTCAAAACAGTAACAGAAAAGTTCTGCTTTAAGTTCTAAATGATCTTCATTCAGTTGGCATTGATCCCTAACTAATATCTAAAATACCTAAAAAATAAAAGTCTCTCTATGCCCAAGTAATACATAATCTGAAGATAAACAATTATACGAGGAGAGCTACTAAAAGGAACTCTTTAGTGTAGGTACAATCTTTGGTAATATAATCTCTCCATAATTGATGCATTTTGAAGATTTGGTCTCTACTGTCATATTTTCTTCATAAAGATACACTTATGCCTGCTGCTTTTTAAGCAGTGGAATCTGAGCCGGAGGGCGGGGGGAGGTCAAAGATTTTAAGATGAAGGAGCCTGATTTTCCCTTCTACTCTCATCCTGTACAGCTAAGTACTCTCCTGGCAGGATAACAACAAGACGCTACCTTTTCTCTCAAGAGGCTTTTGGAAGGGTGAGAGGTCCTTTTTGTGTGGTTTCTAGGAAATATTTTGCTGTTCTGACTAATCTCTCCTTTATTTTTACATACTCTACCTTAACCAAAAAATAAAGCTTCAGTTTACTCAAGACCAGAGACTTCTGATGGAAATGACAACTTAAGGAGTATCCCTAAATTCTTCTCAGGGTGACAGGAATACATCCAGGGTTGAAAGCCAGCCATGAGCCCTGCAATGTGAAGTAGTCTCATTCTTAAAATCTTAAGTGACTTGCCAGTTATGCTAGAGTGGGTCTCTCTGGTAATCTGGGTTTTGATAGTATTGAACGATAAAAATTAGACAACCTGTTTCATAGGCAACATATGACTCTACTTATCAGCAATATTCCATTGTGTTTTTCCCCCCCAGGTGCTTTACATTAATCTTTCAAAACCTGGACTGAAAAGATATGGTTTCAAAATATTCATACTAAACAGAGGCTTATGAATTTAGGATGCAGTTGGATTTAGATTCATTGTGACTTTGATGGCTTGGCTTGGCCCAAAGAGTACAAGAGCAACTCCAGAAATATAGTGCTGTTGTATTTCATTGCAAAGCCAGCCTGAATTGTATCCTTGGAGTGAGTTGGGACACACAGGGACATACTCTTCCGTGACCCGGTTGGACCATTTAGCCTCTTTCTTTGGAGCATGCATGCCTTCTGTGCTTCAATTCTTATGACATTTAGAATAATAACACAGTGAGTAGAGACTTATGACTTAAACACCGAAGGGTCTACCTTGTGGATTGCAAAAGCACAAGCAGCTGTGCCTCTGTCAAACTGCCCATGGAGATGCAGAGCCTGGTGAGGAGGGAGACAGCAAAGGCCGTGCGTGTGCATGCACGGTACACATGGAGGATGTGACTCAGCACACTTTCCCTAATAAAATTGTATTGAGCCCTGGATATTTTACATAGTCAGACTGGAAACAGATGAAATAACTTTGGGAACTTGATATTATTCATTGCAATGGGAACAGTACAGAAACATTTTATCCTTGAAGCAAGGTGATATCAACTATAAAACTTTATTCCGACTTCATCCTACCACAGAGTAAGACTCTGCATTCTCTCTTTGCTTTCTCAGCTTCTTCTTACTCAGTCTCATGCCACCTACATTTAACCTCAAAGTGATATGATCCCAACACAAATTCAGAATTCTCAACCAAATAAGAGTTAATATTCATAAATAACAGCTCTGACAAGGGGTTAATATTCAAAATATATAAAGAACTCACAAAGTTCAACAACAAACAAACAATCCAATTAAAAATGGGGAAAGGACCTGAACAGACACTTCTCTCATGAAGATATAGAAACAACAAATTGATATATGCTCAGTTTTGCTAGCTATTAGAGAAATACAAATTAAAACTACAGTGAGATACCACCCCACACCTGTTAGATTGGCTGTTATCAACAAGACAGGTAATAACAAGTGATGGAGAGGCTGTGGAGAAAAAGAAACCCTCATCCACTGTTGGTGGGAATGTAAAATGGTACAACCACTATAGAAAACAGTATGGCAGTTGCTCAAAGAATTAAGAATAGAACTACCATATGACCCAGCAATCCCTCTACTGGGTATCTACCTGAAAAACTCAAAAACTTTGGTACACAAAGACACATGCACCCCCATGTTCATTGCAGCATTACTCATGGTGGCCAAGACATGGAAATAACCAAAGTGTCTCCTGATAGAGAACTGGATAAAGAAGATGTGGTACATATATACTATGGAATACTACTCAGCCATAAGAAATGATGACATATTGCTATTTATGACAACATGGATGGAATTTCAGAACATTATACTAAGTGAAATAAGTAAATCAGAAAAAGCTAAAAACTATATGATTTCACAACATAGGTGGGATAAATCTGAGACTCATGGACATAAATAAAAGTGAAATGGTTAACACAGGGAGGGACTACGGAGGAGGGGAGTAAAGAGGGACAAATATATGATGATGGAGGATGATCTGACTTTGGGTGATGAGCACACAACACAATCAACAGTTCAAATGCTAGAGATGTTTACCTGGAACCTATGTATTCTTATTGGCCAATGCCATCCCATTAAAGTTAATTTCTAAATAAAATAAATAAAATTTTTTAAAATCCAGAATTCCCTTTACACCAGACCACCAGGAATGTGAACCTGAATGGTAAGAGGGATCATGAGTTCTTTAAAATGCAAAGAAAAAAAACAAGTCTTCCTCACGATGTTGAAATCAAAGTCTTTACCTTCACCATTCCTTTCACTGATTTTAATACATCAGATGACATTTAAAAACCCAAATTCAGTAGCTGTTTTGTTCTAGGGATTTTATGAGATTTCTGGAGCTGCCTAGGCTTTCTTAGAGTCATTTACTTGAGGGAGACTGAGACCCATTAAAGCCACTGTTAGACAGCTGGGCTGGTAAACCAATGTACACAAACCACACCTTTCCTGGGTTGGTTACCAGCTCATGGAGCACCATGAATCATTACCTGGCAGCAATAAATACTAGATGACAGAATGCCTTGTGCTACTGAGAAGCTGAAAAGACTCATCATATAAACTACAAGGGAACTTGAAACTGCATAAAAATGAATAAAATGGCATTTGGGATAGAATTTCAGGTGAGCTTGAGTAGGCTAGTCCCAGTTGCCAGATGTACTTTAAAAAATTACTCTGAGTAATATTTCAAATGTGGTGATACCCAGCATGTCTATAATTCACTCTCGGCAGCAACACAGTGTTACCTTCATCAGTGGCAGTTTGTCAAGATGAAGCTTATAATGCTGTAACTCCTAGCTGAAGGCTTTCAGAAATAGAAAACTAAAGCAGATGTGGAACATGGCAGATTTTATCTTCCTTCTTCCTCCTCCAATTTCCTTCCCACTATTTACTTCTAATTTTTGTGACACTCCACTTTGATTTTCTTTCTCTTACTATCCTTTGTTGCCTTAACCTTCCTCCCTGCAATCACTCTCCTTTATTTATTTTTATTTTTAGAACTCTTATGTAAATTTTATTATTTTATTATGGCTTTTGGGGACTAATGTGCTTAATTTCCCTATAGGTGCTTAAATTCCTTATCACAATCCATGGTTAAATTTGAGACTTGGAAGCCACATTGAACAAACACCTGCATCGCTCAGCCTCATGTCTAGCTGTGCACAGGTTCTTGTATTCTCCTTTTCATCTTACTTTCCTTTTTTTTTGCAATTTGTTACCCTCCTTTTGACCCCTACTATATTTGCTGTGGTTCAAGGCTTCATCAGCTCTAGCTTAGACTCTTAGAGCAACTTTCTAACTCTTCTCCCCGACATGCCTGCCCTCCCTCTGCCCCTTTATCCTCCTGCCATCCTAAGCATACCACTCCCCAAGCTCCTTCACTTGTTTTCTAGAGCTTATAGAGCAGGGGTAGTCAACCTTTTTACACCTACTGCCCACTTTTGTATCTCTGTTAGTAGTAAAATTTTCTAACCGCCCACCAGTTCCACAGTAATGATGATTTATAAAGTAGGGAAGTAACTTTACTTTATAAAATTTATAAGGCAGAGTTACAGCAAGTTAAAGCATATAATAATAATTACTTACAAGTACTTTATGTCGGATTTTCGCTAAGTTTGGCAGAATAAATCTTTATAAAACAACTTACTATAGTTAAATCTATCTTTTTATTTATCCTTTGGTTGCTCTGCTACCGCCCACCATGAAAGCTGGAACACCCACTAGTGGGCGGAAGGGACCAGGTTGACTACCACTGTTATAGATAGACTCCTAACCTCCTTCTAATACACACAGGATCCTCAAAAACCAAGGCCCCTCCTCTCTCTTTGGAGCTTCATTTCTACTGCTTGCTCATCAGCCTATCCCTGGCAGCCATGCTGAACAACCTTTGCGCCACTTGTGACTGTACACACTTGGCCTCTGCCAGAAATGCCCGAATCCCAACATCTTCTTGGAAAACTGTTTCCTACCTTCCAGTGCCTCACTCAAGCTTGCCTTCCTCACAATGCTTCTGTGAATTACCCGTTCTCTGTGAACTCATGGAAGCTCTCCTGCACCCTGCTACACTATGGCGCACTTTGTGGTGATTATTTGTTTGCATGTTGCCACCCTTGCTAAACTGTGTTCCATTTCAGGACAGAGACCTTGTCATATATCTTTCACAGTCTCAGTGCCTGGCATATAGCAGGTATGTTTGATAAGTACATAAATTAATGGCTGAATAAATGAAGACTATTTTTTAAAAAGCGTTACCTTGAAGGATAGATATATATGTGATAAAGCAAGTGCAGTAAAATGTTAATACTAGAATCCAGATGGTGGGTGATGATTGTAAAATTCTTACAACTTAGCTGTATCTTTGAAACTTTTTTATTATTTTCATAACAAAATGTTAGGAAAGGAACCATTTCCTAAACTTGGGTAGTTTAAACAATTCCCAAGGTTCTGGCAGGGGCTCATTTCATTCATAGAGATCCCACTGAAAGATGCTATTTTAGATCCGAAGAGATCTCCTTCATTCCTAACTCTGTTTTGCGTGAGGTACAGCTGAACTAGTTCCTCAGTAGCCTCTTAGAGTCAAGGAAACCAAATTCTGCTGGAGAAAAGGGATCTTCTTTTTTTAAATCATAAGTTGCTTACATATTTTTATTTTTCCATTTCTAGATCATTTTTATTTTTCACTTACAGTTTATATACATTACTGTATTAGTTTTAGGTGTACACTCCAGTGATTAGATATTACATAACTTACTAAGTGGTCATCCCGATAAATCTTGCACCCATCTTAAGCCTGACCTGTGGTGGTACAACAGATAAAGTGGTGACCTGGAATGCTGATGTCGCCATTTCAAAAGCCCAGGCTTGCCCAGTCAAGGCCTATACGAGAAGCAACTACAATGAGTTGGTGCTTCCCGCTCCTCCCTCTTTTTTTGTCTCTCCTTTTCTCCTCTCTCTAAAATCAATAAATAAAATCTTTAAAAAAAGAATATTATCGACTATATTCCCTATGCTGTACTTTATATCCCCGTGACTATTCTGTAACAATTTGTACTTCTTATTCCCTTCACCTTTCTCACCCATTTCCCAATACCCCTCCCATTTGACAGTCATCAAAATGTTCTCTGTATCTGAGTCCGTTTCTGTTCTGCTTGTTTGTATATTCTGTTTATTAGATTCAATTTTTGATAGCTAGACTTGCCATTCTATTGTTCATATTTTTTATGAGTGAGAGAGAGAAAAGGAGACAGAGAGAAAGAAGTATCAATTTGTTGCTCCACCTATCCCTGCTTTCATTCACTGGTTGATCCTTGTATGTGTCCTGCTGAGGTATCAAACCTGCAACCTTGGGACAATGTTCTAACCAACTGAGCTATACGGCCAGGGCATCTTCTTCTTCTTCTTCTTAAAGAAGACCCTTTAACATTTCATGTAATACTACTTTGGTGGCAATGAACTGCTTTAGCTTTCTTCTTGTCTGGGAAGCTCTTTATCTGACCTTCGATTCTAAATGATAGCTTTGCTGGTTAGAGTAATCTTGGAGGTAGGTCCTTGCTTTTCATCACTTTGGATATTTCTTGCAATCCCTTCTGGCCTGCTAAGTTTCTGTTGGTAAATCAGCTGACAATCTTATAGGAGCTCACTTGTAGGTAACTAACTACTTTTCTCTTGATGCTTTAAGATTCTCTCTTTGTGTTTAACCTTTTGTATTTTAATTATAATGTGTCTTGGTGTGGGCCTCTTTAGGTTCATCTTGTTTGGAACTTTCTGGGTTTTCTGGATTTGTGAATGTTGGTACAGTTGAAGTTGTCCTACAGGCTCCTTACACTATACTAACATTTTTGTTCTTTTTTTTCTTTTTGCAGATCTGTTGGGTGTTTTTTTTGCTTTCTTATATTCCAAATCATCTGCTCTACTATAGATTTCCCTGTAAATTATTCTTCGTTTCAGTTAGTGTATCTTTCATTTCTGACTCATTCTGTTTTATGCTGTTGATATTCTCAAGTTCACTGAGCATCCTTATAACCAGTGTTTTGAACTATGCATCTAGAAGTTTGCCTGTGTCCAGTTTGTTTAGTTCTTTTTCTGGAGTTTTGTCCTGTTTTTTTTTTATTTGGGACATGTCTTTTCTCTCCTCATTTTGGCAGCTTCCCTGTGTTTGTTTCTGTGTATTAGGTGGAACGGCCACATCTCCCTGGCCTGGTAGAGAGTGGTCTACTGTAGTAAGTGTTCTTTTATTTTTAAAGATTTTATTTATTTATTTATTTATTTATTTATTTATTTATTTATTTATTTTTACAGAAAAGAGATGGATGGGGGAGATAAATGGGGGGGGCAGGCAGGAAGCATCAACTTGTGGTAATTGCTTCTTGTATGTGCCTTCACCAGGAAAGTTCAGAGTTTCAAACCGGCGATCTCAGCATTCCAGGTCAACACTTTATTCACTGTGCCACCATCTGGTTAGGCTATAGTAGGTGTTCTTTAGGGTCCTGTGGCACAGGTTCCTTGGTCACCCAAGCTGGGCATTTGAGGTGTGCTCCCCGTGTGGGCTGTGTACATCCTCCTCTTGTAGTTAAGCCTTGATTGCTGCTGGCACATCAATGGGAAGGATTTACCCCCAGACTGATCAGCTGCAAGGACTGGCTACAACCACTAACCACTGACCTCCAACCATAGTGGAGGATCAACTGTGCTGCGATCCAACCCACAGAATAGGACTTATTTCAGTGGGCTCTGGTGCCCACAGAATCTGCCCCTTAAGTATATCACTTGTGGAGGTGGTTGGGTGGTGATACATCAACATGGTCTAAAGTTATCCATTGGGTGTGCTGCCTCTGGGGCCTCCTGGAAGGTGCGGGTAGGTCAAGGTCAGCCTCTACCTGTGTTCTGCCGGGGCCACCCAGCATGAGCTACAAAGCACTCTGCAGATGGCTGCTACCTGTGCTGAACTCAGAGGTGCCCAGGAGAGGCCAACCTGGGAAACAAGGCTGGTTGCTGTGAGTGCCAGGCTGGGGCCACTTAGCAAGAGGCAGGGCATACTGATGTCAGATACTGCTGTTTGAGAGATTTTTAAACTATCTGAAGCATGGGACAAAACAGGCCATTTGTATGGAAAAAACTACTGGAAGCAGCTTTCGTAGGCCTGCAAATTTAAAAGGTGGGGCCTCAGGAATCACCAGGCTAAGGTGAACAGTATGAGCCTTGCTGATGGAGTCTCAGATATGGTACCTGCCAGTCAGCTCTGGGAGGGAAGGGCTGATCAAAGGAAGAATTGCCTCTGCCAATACTTCTGTCTGGGAGAAAGCTGCCCCCAAGCTTTCGGGCTTATGCCTGATAACTCAGTTCCTCGCTATAAGTCTCTGGTGTCTTTCAAGCTGCTGTCCCAGTGCTGAAGCTCAGAGAGAGAGAGTCCGAGTAAGTCTGTGTGTGGGTCCTGTAAGAGGAACTGCCTGGGACCCCGCAGCCCTCTGTCTTCCTTGGCCTCAATCCCACTGGTTTTCATAGTCAGAAGTTACGAGGACTTCTCTTCCTAACCCTGAATCCTTGAGCTGAGGTGAGTGCCTGGTATGTGGCTGGGACCTCACACTCCTCAGAGGGGACCTCTGCAACCAAGATATCGCTCTCAATTTTTATCTGCCACATGAGGGTATGGGTGTGGGACCAGCCTGTCCAGCATCTCCAACCCTCCTACCAGTCTTGATACGGTTTCTTGTTTTTAAAAGAATTTTTTAAATGGCTTTTATTTATTTTATTATTTTTATTAATTTTTATTTATTTATTTTAGAGAGAAAGAGAGGAAAGGAGAGAGAGAAACATTAATCCATCGTTTCACTTATCCATGAACTCATTGGTTGATTCCAGTATGTGCTCTGACTAGGGATCAAACTCACAACCGGGCATATCAGGGTGATGCCCTAACCAACGGAGCTACCCAGCCAGAGCACAGCTTCTTCTTTAATCCCCTAGTTGTAGAACTTCCATTCAACCAGATTTCAGGCAGTTCTGAATGATGGTTGTTCTGTAGTTTAGTTATAATTTTGATGTGGTTGTGGTTGGAGGCAAGTACCTCGTTTACCTTTGCTGCCATCTTGCCTGGGAGCCATGAGCGCGTACGGGGGTGGGGGGCAGGGGGAGAGAAGGGGGAGTTGTTCTCTTCTACCCTCTTGCAGCCTATCCAGAACCTGCTCCTTCCCAGGCTACTGGACTTTCTCTGCCCAACCTCCCCTTAGTAAGGGGCATTTTCCTCTCCCTGATCAGATTCCCAGAAGCCGGTCAGGCCACTCTCACATTACTTTCATGCAAGAACCTCCTCTCTTTTGAAATCCATGTTATCTGTCTATTTTTATCTCTATAAATGAAAATTTATGATTAAACTCAACTGTTTCCCCCACATTTCCCAGGGTATACATTGGATTTTTCTAGCCACACATTATGACTAGCTCATAGACCACTTAGTCTATGAAGCTTGCCTTCATCCAAAAGGTTAAATAAAGTCATCAGTCCTACATTTGAGCTCTCTTAGCACTGTGCAAACCTCCACATAACACATTCCAGCCCCACCTTTTTTTTTTAGAGTATCTTCTCTGAAAGACTACGAACTTAAAAATATTGAATTTTCCATAATGAATGGCAGAGGCTGGCCACAGCAACCATCCAGTAGTCGGTAATTAGCTGCTGACAAAACAAACGAATAGTTTTGGGTATTTGAACATATTCAATATATGCTATTGGGAACATAAAGGGAACACAAAACAAGTTAGACATACTGTTGGCCCTCTAATGCTTGTTTTGTAAGAGTGAGCGATTCTATTTTAAATGAATCAACAGTGTTAGGGGAATAAAAATTCTAAGATTAGTCATACTTATAGGTTTAATAATATCCTAACAGTTTCCTCCATTTACTGAAAAGACTAACAGTATTGTCTTAACTGCTTACTTCAGGGTAATACAATAAAAGGTTATTTGGCCAGGCAGATTAAATACCACGAGATGTTTCTCTAAATAATCCAAGTAACATCCCATTAATATCTATCCATTTTAAGAAATATTTTTAAGGCAGAAATAAGTGAAGTTACAAACGATATTCTGCCCACTCTGAAAACAGCAATTCATCTTCAGCTGCAAAACTTCTGTATAATAATAATTATCCACTATAGAGAAGCTTCTGGAGAAATTGCTAAAGTGGCTGAAAATGAAATTCTAAACATAACTTCAGCGTATATTGTAGGTAAAATCTTTTAGCAATGATAGAAGCCACGTCTGTCCTCATGTTAAAATACCGAATGTTAAAGAGCGAATTTCAAATAGCATATAAATGTAGTTAAAACTGACATACACTTGGGCTTTGCCAAATCTGGGTTCAAATCCTGACTCTGCTACTTCTCAGTCTTGTAATTTGGGTAAGTCACTATCTCTCTCTGTACCTCAGTTTCCTCATCAGAAAGCTGTTATCATGACTATATCATATATGCACTCAAGTATTTATGTATACAAGATATCTAAGATAGACAATAAATACAAAAAGCCTAAGATAATACCCGACATAAACTAATTTAATATGATAGTTATATCCTCTTTTCCACTTTAAACTTTCATCTTCCAACTTGGATACAAAAACAGACTCTCAAACCTATGCGATTGATCACTAGTAATTTACAATGGATAAAAGTTATTAAAAGTTATCTGTTGCAGTCCTATAGAAGGGAGGAATATTTATGTAGATCATTTAGAGCCAGAGACTTTGCAAATTAATGTTGTGATTTTGAACTAATGTAGGATAAGGATATACTTCTTTGAAAGAGTAAGTTACACAAGAAGTATATTGTGGTGAGATTCTGATATAAATACCAGACCATTTATAAAGAAGCAAAATTTCTGCATCCTGTCATGTAAGATGATTGATTGGTCTTCCTAAGATAAAATTCCTTTGGAAACATTAAAAAAATAGGATTTTTTAAAAATCCTTCAAACTAGGTCTCTTTTTATAATAGGTTCATGTGACTATCATTTTTATTTGAAAAACATTAATGAATATATTTAGGGTAATTATTTATTTATTTCTGTTTTACTTTGTGTTTTTTTTTGTTTTGTTTTGGGTTTTTTTGTATTTTTCTGAAGCTGGAAATGGGGAGAGACAGTCAGACAGACTCCTGCATGCGACCGATCGGGATCCACCCGGCATGCCCACCAGGGGCGACGCTCTGCCGCGACCAGAACCACTCTAGCACCTGGGGCAGAGGCCAAGGAGCCATCCCCAGCGCCGGGGCCATCTTTGCTCCAATGGAGCCTTGGCTGCGGGAGGGGAAGAGAGAGACAGAGAGGAAGGGGGGGGGTGGAGAAGCAAATGGGTGCTTCTCCTATGTGCCCTGGCCGGGAATCGAACCCGGGTCCCCCGCACGCCAGGCCGATGCTCTACCGCTGAACCAACCAGCCAGGGCCTTACTTTGTTTTTTTAGTGGAGCCCTTGCGCCAGAATTCCTACAGAACTTAAATTCACAAAGTCAGATGTTCGTGTGTACGTATTGATGATGCTGCTGTCCCCGTGTGGGAGGGCAGCCTGGCCTTCCTGGCTGGGCGTGTTTGTCTCCACACACCCCGAAGTTCCTGCTGCAGTGCCTTGCAGAGAGTAGCAGCCAGGAAATTTCAAATGAATACCTGAGTAAATAAAGTACATTTACTTAAAGATAAAAGAAAATTTAGGAGTTGGGTGGTCATCTGTTGCTAATAAAAAGGTGTCCCAATATATAACAGAGGGAAACTTCAGAGTCTAAAGACCTTTGTCCTCCTACATAAACTGCTATATAATGATCATTTTCTATAATAAAAAAATTAGCATTTGAAACATAAGTAGTTTTAAACAAATGCTTTCATTATATGTATAACAAGCATGAATTTTAATCTTCATAATGGCAGACATCCATAGTTATACCCAAAAAAGAAAGAAAAGTTTTCACTCTGGAGCGTGGTTCATTAGAAATCATCTCTGTATTTCCAGCACAAGTCCAACATAGAATAGTAGGTTGGACTTGACCTTAAAGATTATCCACTGCAATCTATCACTGTATAGATTAGTAAACTTAGCTCCAAAAGGTTACGTGACAACAAGGTCATACAGGTAGTACAAGAAGAGTCAGGAAAGAATTCAGGTTTTCTCATTACATATCCAGTACATATGCAGCTTTCATAAATGCTCTGTACAGACAGTGGTTTTATGGGGCTCTTCAAATCCTGGGAGCCAGTGGAGGTGAGTCACGAGGAGACCACAGGCCTCTACTCCTTGGAAAACTCACCTTCAGTACTGGAACTGGGGGTAGTGTCACATTTGCTTTCACACTGCTGCATCGATGGAGGCCGGACAGTTTCTGGACAGTCACTAGATGCCTGTCCAGTGTAGGAGAGACATTGCACAGTCCTCATTTGCTGTCCAAGGCCACACTGAGCGGAACACTAAACCAAAAGACAGAAAAAAAAATACAGATTTCACCAATTTCCAGAAGTAAAAAAAGATACAATGTCATTTTCAAATATCACATGTGTTAGCATAAGCCCATACATAGTTCATCTTGAGGAGGTGTGTGACTAGGTCATTCTACTGTAGAATTGGTTTGGAGACTCAAGAATCATGTCATTACCCTAGAAAATGGAAGCAATAAAGTTCCCAGAAGACCATACATGAAGATTTCTTGGCTTAGTATTCTAACAGTTCCAAGCAGTGCTGGTAAACTCTGCTAGGAGTATAATAAGGAAATCTTCATGATGAAGTAGAATAATTAGACATTTCAGGGCTAGGGCATCATCACTATTGCTCACCGTTTGTTGTAGGCTGAGGGCAAGCAACCTGATGGTCTGCTGGTGCGCTGAATCTGAGCAAACCATCAGTTCAGTGCCGCAGCAGAGCCTGCTATGGGGCCTGGTGATATGGCTAGTTTAAAAACAAAAAGAGTTTAAATAAGTACCACAAGTTTTCTAAGTTACAATCAGCCACACAAACCTGAGAAGTGGTCTGTTAGCCAATCAGCACGTGTCCCTCCCCTTTTCCATCTGTTCAGTAATTTGGTTATTTCAGAATGGAAGTTATAGTCTCTGTGGCATAGTTTCAGCTGGGACTGATCAGCTGTCTAGGCTGGAGAATGAAGTTGGGTCTATTCTTTGGGCCTGCCACCAGAATACCAGAAAGCCTGTGAGATTTGAGATCAAAAGGACGAGGAGCTAACCGGTGCCAAAACAGGCCATGGTGATGTTTACAAGGTAAACAAACCGAGGCTCTGTTGGCTTTGTTTGCAAAAGCTCTCAAAGCACATACAGGATTTGCAAGTATATTCATAGACACTTTTACTTTTAAGTTTCTAAATACAGAATGACAAATAAATGCACTATAAAAATGTATTTATACTAAAGCATCTTTGCTTTTTCACTGGTTAATTTTAATTTCAGGAAACTGGACCAAAAATATAGATGAGAAGAAAAGGATTTGATGACATTTAAAAGAATAATCTCAGATCCATAAACTGTAAATTTGGTAAAATCACTAACATGCAAACACTTTCAATGAGCCTTTATATAACAGTGCATTTCAGTGAAGAATATACAAAGAAGGAAATTCTGACCTGTTTTAAATAAAAATTATGACAGCATGTTTGTACTGATACTTTAATAGCATAATGTCAATTATGTATTATGACACTGTTGTTCATGTCTATTCCACTTAAGCACTTTGTAAATTAAACTAAATACTGTGATAGAAAACCAGCTTATGCTATACAAATGCACGTGTTAATTATTTTATGATCATACTTCTTTTGTCTCCTCACAGGGCTGAGCAAATATGTTTATCTGCCTTAAAGGAGACTGAAAATTTTTGCCTGCTCCCAAATGTGACAAAAGCGGTCTAAAATTACTGCTGTGATACTGAATTAGGAGTAGAATTTTGGTAACTACTTCGATGAAATTCTATTTTTAATAAGTAATGGCACACCCAGAGCACAAACAAAATTGTACCAGTGTAGTTCTATGCCATTATGATTTATTTTGGTCTCAGATATTAAAAAAGGACTACCTATAAGGTTAATTATAAAAACCACAGGAAAAGGACATTGATGGTCTAGAAAATTTACTTTCTGGAGCAGTACTTTTTAATGTAGCCTAATAGATTTTTTTTTACAATCAAAAAATATATACTTCACTTTCCTTCTACCCAAATATACCAATTTGCCTTTAAAGGATTTAAGGTGCCTTCAGCAAGATAACCCAATTTATAAGTGAGACAAAAAAAAAAAAAAAAAAAAAGAATTGGAACATAAACTGGAAATCAGTGTAACATAAAAATACCTATCAAAAGTGCAATAGACTTGCTTCCCAAGTCATAGTTTCCATCAGAAAATTCATTGAAGAATAAGTATTAGTGATATTTCAAAGACTGCCAATAAAAACCCCACATCTTTTCAGTTTAAGAGGAGTTATTTTGCAAATACGTAAATTAAGACAATGGTGTGTCTGTCTTAACTGGGACTGGAATTCAAAGTTTTGGTAGCTTGTTCGAATCTCTAGCCACCTAGATTATCTTGCTTTTAATTTTAAGTGAAAATGTCAGATCCAAGGAGTAGGTAGAAGTGAGAAGTGTGTAGGTGTGGAGAAACATAGCTAAGTGTATTTATGGGTGGCTGCTGCTACTCATGCATTGTTTCACACTCAGGTCTCACACCTAGATTTCTATGTGTTGCTGCTCATTTCCGAAGCCCTCACAATGAGCCAATCAAGAGCCTAAGCGTCTCATGGTGCTGCTTCAGAGAGCCCGCAGTGCACCTGCCTTACCTGGCCCCAGTCTCCTGTCACCCAGCGAGGAGGAGGACAGCGGCCCAAACTGCAGCGGACGCGGATAGGGGGTTTGCTCTCCTCTGCACATTGTGCAGCTGGGAAGGTTTTAGAAAGGTCACTGCTCTTGCACAGAACAATCCGATGCTTGAATCCTGACCCACATTTGGGAGTGCACTGGAAAGAAAACAAACACTAATGAATAATATCAGTTGAAAGACAGAGAAAGAGATGAAGAAAGTGTTTCTAAAGTAAGTATGTTAAGGTATACAGTACATATGTGCACTCAATTCTAGGTAAAGTTATTTATATATAAAAATTCCTTAAGTTTTTTAAGCAGAAGTACTTTGACCTTCTCTCTTATGGCCTTTAAGATCTAAACTCAAAATTTGGTTGTGTTTTTGGCTCACTTATTTTCTTTGTTTATTGCAGGTAGGTTTATCCCCCGATCCCTTCTCACTCTTGGCCACATTCAGCTGTGATAAGATTCTGCTCATTTTTGGAATATGTAATCGTTGGTTCCCTACTTGCTGGGTGTAGTCTTCAGAAGAAAATTCTTATGTTATTAGTAAGTAGGCCATGAGAACTTATCCTTGTGAAGCAAGCTAGGGCTTGATTGACATGAGCAGTCTTACAGTGTAGGAGCTAAAACAACATGGTCGCAGGTGATGGTTGATTGCATAGAAAACCTCTAGATTTTCCCCGAACAGTTTAACATAATTAATTTTACTATTCTTTAGTTGGATCATTCAGTCTGTTCATACTAAGGAAAAAATGCTTCTTCCTACGTCACAAAGGCTATCATCATCATCTTCGGCAGGTCAATCAGAGTGCTCTGTTCTAGAGTCACCTACTAAACATAGTGCCTGGCATCTGAACCCTTCCTTAAAATCTGTACTCTCAGTCAAGTGAGAACCTTACCTACAACATTTTGAAGCCCTGTTTCTATATCTTTTATTTAAAAAGCATTTTCACTTTGCCTATAGGAACTACACTGAGGGAAAAGGGGCATAAAAATGACTAAGACTTTACACCACTCGGGGCTCATAGTTTCATGTAGGAGATGGACATGTGAACACAAGGTTATGCACCATAAAAGAAGATGAAGAATATATAAGTCGAGTGACGTCACGGAAATGGCGCCGTGAGCAGCGCGTCCGACAGCTCTCCCCTAAATCACAACAAATTTATCAACTAGAAACAGAAAAATTTATCCTCGGAGCATTCCGGAGTTCCACACAAACTGATAGCGAAAGGACTGTTATCACTTGAATCTGAGAGACGAGGGTGTGGAGGAATCGACCACAGGGACGTTCTTTCAAATCGCAAGGAAGTGCGCCTGTGGTGAGTCAGCCCATATACTTGGGAACCGCGAGCCGCTGCGAGCGGCCAACGCGAGCCGCCACCGCGAGCCGCTGCGAGCCCCCGCGAGCCGCCACCGTGAGCCACCGTGAGCCACCGCGAGCCGCCGCACGCGTGCGCCCGGTCCGGTTGAGCACCGCTGACGTTCCCAGCGGCCCGCACACTGCGAGTGGGGGTCGCCGGCCACCAGTGCCCGGAGCGCCCCATTCGCGCGCGTGCCTTGGGCATTCCACGTGCCCAGGGCGCCCTGCTGGCCCGCACACCCAGGGGGCTCCATTATCCTGCGCCTGGTGCGGTCCAGCTGCCAGCGGCGGGGTGAGCGGGAGAGGCTTGGGAGATTCTCTCCGTGGGCGGGGCACCTCACCCAGCCATTCAAGCTAACAATCAAGCGTTGGGGGAGGGGCGCGCGCAGGCAGCCTAAAATACCTTCGGAAGCACAGCTGCGACCCAATCACTGAAATTAGCTTAACCCATGAAATCTGCGCACCCTCGGTTCTAATTGATAAGATCTCTCTCAATTCAGCGTTCCAAGACAAGAGGCGTGATATTTTTTAGTGCCTCTCGCTAAAGGGGCGGGGGCAACTTCTGATTAATAGAGCCTCCATATTTAGGGATAAACGCTAACAAGAAGGACTTGGCAGATAATAAGGTCTATACTACACTAGTCGTAAGCAGAGACTAGTGCCTCTTCTTCCCTGCAAAAACAGGCTACAAAGTGTGGAAAGCCTGGGTTGAGAGGTCCAACTAAATGATAGGCGCTGAACAGTCACCTTGACAACAATTGACTCCCACCCCCGCCTGATTACACTGGAGGCCCTGACTGTCAGAGCCTTTCCCAAAGCCTTGCACTGAGTGGGGATAGAGTGGGGATTTCCCAGCTCTTTGAGCCTCTTACTCCCCAGGCAGAAGCAGTTGCAGCCTTATAGCTGGATCAC
The DNA here is from genome assembly GCF_036850765.1 of Saccopteryx bilineata. NCBI lineage: Eukaryota > Metazoa > Chordata > Mammalia > Chiroptera > Emballonuridae > Saccopteryx > Saccopteryx bilineata. Next base: position 264,314,832 of record NC_089490.1, on the reverse strand, counting down.
CAGGCTGCTAATTCAGAAAGGGGGGACTAGGAGAGAGAATCCAGGAAAGCAAACTCTCTCATCGTTGGACCCTGCAAACGTCAACAAGCCTTTACTTCCAGCAAGACTAAAGCCAATTATATGACATTGCCATAGAATCCCATCAACTGCAAATCCCTACCTAAGAGTGACACAGGGGCAGAGCCTGGGGTACAGAGTCACCGACTAGGAAGAGGGAGAGAAAAGAAAAAGGAAGAAGTTAACCTCTCAAAATCAAGAAAAACCCACTGACTTTACAACTTGATCCACTATTTTTTTGTTGTTGTTGTTGTTGTTGTTTGTTTCTTCTATCTTTTTGCCTTTATTTCCTCCACCTCGGTCCTTCTATTCTCTGCCCATCTTATACTTCCCCTTTCTTGAACTACACTACCCATGAGTGTTGCATTTTATTTTTCTTCTTCATCCTCACCCTCCTTTAAGGTTATACTCCAAAACACTTAACTCTCACTCTCTCCTCTTTTTTTTTTTTTTTGTCTTGCTTTATTTTGTTTTTTTCTCTTCCTATTTTATTTCTTCCTTCGTTTTTCTCTTTTTCTTATTTTTTCCTTTCTATTCGTTTTTTCTTTTCTCATTTTACTTTCCTCCCATATATTCCTCAATCACAAACAAATTAGTTAATTTGGGACTCAAGGCTTTTTTTTGGCTTTATTTCTCTTTTTGCTTTTGTTTTTATTTTTTTTCTTGTTTGTTTATTTTTGTGGCATTTTGGGTCCTCCCAACCCAAGGTCTCCATTGTATTTAGTCTTCGCTTCACTTAATACAACAGATTTTTACTTATTATTTTTATTTTTTCTTCTTTATTATTCTTTTTTGGTCCTTTTATCTGGTTCCCTCTTATCCCTCTCATTATATCTCTTAGTTGACCATCACATACAAGCAAATCATCTTATGCTTGTCTAAGATTTTCTTCCTTCCTTTTTTTTTTTTTTTTTTGCATTTAGTAGGTCCCTACTCCCTTTTTTTTGCCCCTTGAACTCTTCACCCCAAATCAGGCCCTCCATTATAGGCACGATATTTCCCTGAGGAGGGGAGAGGAGGGAAAGAGAAGAGAGAAAAAAAGGGGGAAATAATAAATTATTAGTTTTTTTTTGTGGGGTGTTTTACCTTTTTATTTATTTATTTATTTTTTACTTTTTACTCTTTATTAATTCTAATTAGTGCTATCAATAAGACCACCCTCAGATGCCGATAAGAAAGAGGAAATCCAATATTATGGATACAAAAGAAAGAGAGGTAACACAAATAGATGTGGAAAAATCTATGGAGAAAAGACTTAACATATTGGAAGCCTTGGAGCTAAATGACAGAGAATTTAAAATAGAAATCTTAAAAATACTCAGAGATATACAAGAAAACACAGAAAGGCAATATAGGGAGATCAGAAAACAACTCAATGAACACAAAGAATATATTACCAAGGAAATTGAAACTATAAAAACAAATCAAACAGAAATGAAAAACTCAATTCACAAGTTGAAAAATGAGGTAACAAGCTTAGCTAACAGAACAGCCCAGATTGAAGATAGGATTAGTGAAATAGAAGACAAACAACTTGAGGCACAACAGAGAGAAGAAGAAAGAGACTCAAAAATAATAAAAAACGAGAAAGCCCTACAGGAATTGTCTGACTCCATCAGAAAGAATAACATAAGAATAATAGGTATATCAGAGGGAGAAGAGAAAGAAAATGGAATGGAGAATATACTCAAACAAATAATAGACGAGAACTTCCCAAGCCTGTGGAAGGAACTAAAGCCTCAAATTCAAGAAGCAAACAGAACACCAAGTTTTCTTAACCCCAACAAACCCACTCCAAGGCACATCATAATAAAGATGACACAAACCAATGACAAAGAAAAAATTCTCAAGGCAGCCAGGGAAAAGAAGAGTACAACATATAAAGGAAGGCCTATTAGATTATCATCAGATTTCTCAGCAGAAACTCTACAAGCTAGAAGAGAGTGGACCCCAATATTTAAAGCCCTGAAAGAGAGGAACTTTCAGCCAAGAATACTATACCCATCAAAGCTATCCTTCAAGTATGAAGGAGATATAAAAACATTCACAAATACAGAAAAGATGAGAGAATTTATCAACAGAAAGCCCCCACTCCAGGAAATACTAAAGGGGGTTTTCCAACCAGATTCAAAGAACAAAAGAAAACAACACCACAAGTAACAGCTCCACCAAGAACACAATAAAACCAAACTTAAACTGTGACAACAAAGGAAAAAAAGGGGGGAGAGGATGGAGATTAACAGTAGCAAAGGATGATGAAGTGCAGAAATACTTATAAGATAGGGTACTACAATGAATATGGTAGGTATCCTTTTCATTACTTAATGGTAACCACCCTTAAAAAAACCACCACAAAAACACTTGACTTAAAAAAGGTAGCAACAGAGGAAAGAAGTATGGAACACAAACAAACAAAATCAAATGATAGAAAAACAAAAGAGAAGAATCAAACTAGATACAAAACTAACAGAAAGCAATTTATAAAATGGCAGTAGGGAACCCACAAGTGTCAATAATTACACTAAATGTAAATGGATTAAACTTACCAATAAAAAGACACAGAGTAGCAGAATGGATTAAAAAACAAAATCCAACTATATGCTGCCTACAAGAAACACATCTAAGCAACAAGGATAAAAACAAATTCAAAGTGAAAGGCTGGAAAACAATACTCCAAGCAAACAACACCCAAAAAAAAGCAGGTGTAGCAATACTCATATCTAATAATGCTGACTACAAGACAGAAAAAGTACTCAGAGACAAAAATGGTCATTTCATAATGATTAAGGGGAAGTTGAATCAAGAAGACATAACAATCCTTAATATATATGCACCAAACCAAGGAGCACCAAAATATATAAGACAGCTACTTATTGACCTTAAAACAAAAACTAACAAAAATACAATCATACTTGGAGACCTCAATACACCGCTGACGGCTCTAGATTGGTCATCCAAACAGAGAATCAATAAAGATATAGTGGCCTTAAACGAAATACTAGAACACCCGGATATGATAGACATCTACAGGACACTTCATCCCAAAGCGACAGAGTATACATTTTTCTCTAGTGTACATGGAACATTCTCAAGAATTGACCATATGTTGGGCCACAAAGACAATATCAGCAAATTTAGAAAAATTGAAATTGTACCAAGCATATTTTCTGATCATAAAGCCTTGAAACTAGAATTCAACTGCAAAAAAGAGGGGGAAAAACCCACAAAAATGTGGAAACTAAACAACATACTTCTAAAAAATGAATGGGTCAAAGAAGAAATAAGCGCAGAAATCAAAAGATATATACAGACAAATGAAAATGAAAATACGACATATCAGAATCTCTGGGATGCAGCAAAAGCAGTAATAAGAGGAAAGTTCATATCACTTCAGGCCTATATGAACAAACAAGAGAGAGCCGAAGTAAACCACTTAACTTCACACCTTAAGGAACTAGAAAAAGAAGAACAAAGACAACCCAAAACCAGCCGAAGAAAGGAGATAATAAAAATCAGAGCAGAAATAAATGAAATAGAGAACAGAAAAACTATAGAAAAAATCAATAAAACAAGGAGCTGGTTCTTTGAAAAGATCAACAAAATTGACAAACCCTTGGAAAGACTCACCAAGGAAAAAAGACACAGGACTCAAATAAATAAAATCCAAAATGAAAGAGGAGAGATCACCACAGACATCATAGATATACAAAGAATTATTGTAGAATACTATGAAAAATTATATGCCACCAAATACAACAATCTAGAAGAAATGGATAAATTCCTAGAACAATACCACCTTCCTAGACTGAGTCATGAAGAAGCAGAAAGCCTAAACAGACCAATCAGCAGGGAGGAAATAGAAAAAACTATTAAAAATCTCCCCAAAAATAAAAGTCCAGGCCCAGACGGTTATACTAGTGAATTCTATCAAACATTCAAAGAAGACTTGGTTCCTATTCTACTCAAAGTCTTCCAAAAATTGAAGAAGAAGCAATACTTCCAAACACATTTTATGAGGCCAACATAACCCTCATACCAAAACCTGGCAAGGATGGCACAAAGAAAGAAAACTACAGACCAATATCTCTAATGAATACAGATGCTAAAATACTAAACAAAATACTGGCAAACCAAATACAACAACATATTAAAAAAATAATACATCATGATCAAGTGGGATTCATCCCAGAATCTCAAGGATGGTTCAACATACGCAAAACGGTTAACGTAATACACCATATCAACAAAACAAAGAACAAAAACCACATGATCTTATCAATAGATGCAGAAAAGGCTTTTGATAAAATACAACACAATTTTATGTTTAAGACTCTCAACAAAATGGGTATAGAAGGAAAATATCTCAATATGATAAAGGCCATATATGATAAACCATCAGCCAACATCCTATTAAACGGCATAAAACTGAGGACTTTCTACCTTAAATCAGGAACAAGACAGGGTTGTCCACTCTCTCCACTCTTATTCAACGTGGTGCTAGAAGTTCTGGCCAGAGCAATCAGACAAGACAAAGAAATAAAAGGCATCCATATCGGAAAAGAAGAAGTAAAGCTATCACTTTTTGCTGATGATATGATCCTATACATCGAAAACCCGAAGGACTCCACAAAAAGATTATTAGAAACAATAAACCAATACAGTAAGGTCGCAGGATACAAAATTAACATACAAAAGTCCATAGCCTTTCTATATGCCAACAATGAAATATTAGAAAACGAACTCAAAAAAATAATCCCCTTCACTATTGCAACAAAAAAAATAAAATACCTAGAAATAAACATAACAAAGAATGTAAAGGACCTATATAATGAAAATTACAAAGCATTGTTAAGGGAAATCGAAAAAGATAGAATAAGATGGAAAAATATTCCTTGTTCTTGGATAGGAAGAATAAATATAATCAAAATGGCCATATTACCCAAAGCAATATACAAATTTAATGCAATTCCCATTAAAATCCCTATGAGATTTTTTAAAGAAATGGAACAAAAAATCATCAGATTTATATGGAACTATAAAAAACCCCGAATAGCCAAAACAATCCTAAGGAAAAAGAATGAAGCTGGGGGCATTACAATACCTGACTTTAAACTATATTATAGGGCCACGATAATCAAAACAGCATGGTATTGGCAAAAAAATAGACACTCAGACCAATGGAACAGAATAGAAAGCCCAGAAATAAAACCACATATATATGGTCAAATAATCTTTGATAAAGGGGCCAACAACACACAATGGAGAAAAGAAAGCCTCTTCAACAAATGGTGTTGGGAAAACTGGAAAGCCACATGCAAAAGAATGAAACTCGACTACAGCCTGTCCCCGTGTACTAAAATTAATTCAAAATGGATCAAAGACCTAAATATAAGACCTGAAACAATAAAGTACATAGTAGAAGAAATAGGTACTAAAATCATGGACCTGGGTTTTAAAGAACATTTTATGAACTTGACTCCAATGGCAAGAGAAGTGAAGGCAAAGATAAATGAATGGGACTACATCAGAATTAAAAGTTTTTGCTCAGCAAGAGAAACTGATATCAAAATAAACAGACAGCCAACTATATGGGAACTGATATTTTCAAACGACAGCTCAGATAAGGGCCTAATATCCAAAATTTACAAAGAACTCATAAAACTCAACAACAAACAAACAAGCAATCCAATAAAAAAATGGGAAGAGGACATGAACAGACACTTCTCCCAGGAAGAGATACAAATGGCCAACAGATATATGAAAAGATGCTCAGCTTCATTAGTTATTAGAGAAATGCAAATCAAAACTACAATGAGATACCACCTCACTCCTGTTAGATTAGCTATTATCAACAAGACGGGTAATAGCAAATGTTGGAGAGGCTGTGGAGAAAAAGGAACCCTCATTCACTGTTGGTGGAAATGTAAAGTAGTACAACCATTATGGAGGAAAGTATGGTGGTTCCTCAAAAAACTGCAAATAGAACTACCTTATGACCCAGCAATCCCTCTACTGGGTATATACCCCAAAACCTCAGAAACATTGATACGTGAAGACACATGTAGCCCCATGTTCATTGCAGCACTGTTCACAGTGGCCAAGACATGGAAACAACCAAAAAGCCCTTCAATAGAAGACTGGATAAAGAAGATGTGGCACATATACACTATGGAATACTACTCAGCCATAAGAAATGATGACATCAGATCATTTACAGCAAAATGGTGGGATCTTGATAACATTATAAGGAGTAAAATAAGTAAATCAGAAAAAAACAAGAACTACATGATTCCATACATTGGTGGAACATAAAAATGAGACTAAGAGACATGGACAAGAGTGTGGTGGTTACCAAGGGTGAGGGGGGAGGGAGGACATGGGAGGGAGGGAGGGAGAGAGTTAGGGGGAGGGGGAGGGGCACAGAGAACTAGATGGAGGGTGACGGAGGACAATCTGACTTTGGGCGAGGGGTTTGCAACATAATTTGATGACAAAATAACCTAGACATGTTTTCTTTGAATATATGTACCCTGATTTATTAATGTCATCCCATTACCATTAATAAAAATTTATTAAAAAAAAAAAAGAATATATAAGTCCTGTGCAGCTGATCACCATCTGCCAGTTTGATAGTTATGTATTTACAGTACGTGTCTTCTCATAACTACCAGATTATAAACCTGTTAAAATTATTTCATTTCTGTTTTATTTTTGTGTACCGACCCCCGGGCCCTCAGGATCCAGCTTTGGGTATGCTGGCCTTTATCTGGGAAGACGGCAGTTTGGATTTACCATCAGGTAAAGCAAGATGTACTAGTTGTGGGAAGAGGATGTCTTAGTGAACAGTACACACCCCTGAGTGGCTTTGTCTCAGACAGTCTTTGAGCATGTTATATGCCATAGAAAGAAATAAAAATAGGAACATTTTTTTAGGTGAAAATCAGGGATCCCATAAATACTCTTCACCACAATGAATGTGATAGCAATACATTTTCTTCAATTTAGAAAAAGTGTCAGTAGGATGCATTTTAAAATTGATTTTAGAGAGCAAGAAGAAGAAAGAGAGAGAGATTTGTTGTTCTACTTATTTATGCATTCATTGGTTGATTCTTGTACGTGCCCTGACAGAAGATCGAACTCACAACCTTGGCATATCAGGACGATGCTCTAATGTACAAAGCTACCCAGCCAGGGCTGAAATGCATTTTGAAGGAGAATAACATTCAGTTCTTTCCAGTGTGGTTCCAGAAGAAGCTTTAGTTCAGGACTTAGGGATCAAGAGAGAATTCCAGTCCCCTGCTATTTCTTTTCACAGCCAAATCAACATCTTTATTTCCAGCTGCTGCCTCACTCTACCCATATAATAGATCATTAGATTCTATTAAATTGACTCCTAAATCTCTCTCACATCTCGTGATTTCTCCCTGTCTCTACTGCCACCAGCCTTACTACAGACAACATCACTGAGTACATGTACTATGGCAATGGCTTTCTAACAGGCCTCCTGCTTCTTGCTCCTTGTGCCTCACTCCAATCCACTCCTGAAAGCACATATCCAATTACATTCTCTTCCAATTAAAAAAAAAATCCTTCAATAGCTCTTTATCGTCTTCAAGATAAAAACTCAACTCTTTACATAAGCTTACTACATCCTTGTGGGAACTTTCTGCTTGCTTCTTCAGAGTCATCTCTCCATGCTAAATGCTAGCCCAGTCCCAAGCACAGAGCTAATGCTGCTGCAGCCATGACTGCTGCAACTAGTAATAATGATAACCGTAACAGCAGCTAACAGTGGAGAGACACTGTACATACCAAATGTCAAGTGCTATAATTTCTATAGTGCTCACAAAAAAACCTGTGAGATGACAATTATTCTTCTGTTTTTAAAAGGAAAAAACAGACTTCCCTTTTGATGTCTAAAAACAAAATCTTTTTCAGATTGTTATAACATATCAAATAAAATGAAAAAAAAACAATCTTAGAATAAGTAATTTTTAGAAACTCATGCAGCTGTTACATGGCAGAGCTAATGCTGACTCCTGCTGAGGGTTTCCTAGATGGTAGGCTACACCATATGCTTTACACATCTTCTCAGTTCATCTTCACAGCAACCCTCTCACTTTCTAGTTCAAAAAACCAAGACGTGCAATCATGTCTTGCCATCGTGCATTCTGTAGAATGAAGAGAGCCCTTTTTCAAGTCTCTTGAGCTTGTCCCATTTGTGTTTAGTCCTTTTGACTTCACAAGTACCCTCCACCACCACCAACATTAGAAAGCAAAGCCTTAGAAAATTTCTATCGCTATCTTAATGCTTAGTATTATTATTCATAATAATAACTCTACTTGCTTTTATTCCATTAGTGCTTTTCACAGTTTACAAAATACTTTCAAATACATTCTTTTGATACAAGTTTTTGAGAACTGTTACAAATGAGGAAAACTTGGGCAACTTAATCAAGGTTAACCAGATAGCGAGTGGTAGGGCTGGAACTAAACTCTAAACCTCTGACCCATACGTTAGCTCTTGGCTTTGGCAGAAACAAAGTCATGAGAATCATAATAATTATTAATTATATAAATTAAGTGAAAGTAAAGTACAAGAGGACAGAGGGCAGTTCAGATGTTAGTGATATAGGCAGAAACATATCGGATGTATAGGGAATTCATTTTTAGTATTGAGGGGCCATGATTAGTTTTCTATATTGGGAACATTTATTGAAAAATGTATTTGTGTCACACTTCTTCTCCTTCACTTTTAAAAAGCATACACATATATAGTGAAGCCTGGGAAATATGTCTCTTGCTTATTCTAATCTTTTTTTCAGCAGTGAGAGTGTCTGCTATTATTTGAAGACTGTAGCAGTCTTTCCTAACAGCCTGTGCCCACGTCCTGCTCACAGTTAAGGAAGGCAGACAATGCAAGGATGGACAGTTCATTCATTTGTGTCTGATAAGTCCCCAGAAAACCAAAGACAAAACAAAACAAATAAGATTGATAATAATAGAAGAATAAAAAGAGAAAGCAACAACTCTAGTGTTTATTATGTCAGGCAGTTTTGTAAGTCCTTGGCATGTTGTAATCTACATAATTGCCATAGAAACTTCATGAAGTATAGTTTGCACACCCATTTTGCAGGCGGGAAACAGAAGCACCGAGAGGTACAGATAAATCCAGACAGCAGGTTCCAACCAGCATAAAGCTCTGGAACCCTCCGTGTAGTTCTATGCAAAGCGGAACACACAATGAAAACTCCTATCGAGGCAAGAAACCATTTTAGAGCCTTATAGTCACAACTCCACTAAACAAGCCAAGAATATTCTATTTTATAGAAGTAGAGAGATAATGAACTAGATTCTCAAAATAGCAAATGACCAAAAATGACATTTCTTCCACATTCTGATTCAACGAATACTAACTAGCCCTTGAGCCCTGCAGATCTGGCCACAAATATTACATGTCTATAGCCAGAATCTCATCTCTGGTCTGTGCAAATATTGTACTTCTTCAGAGTGATTATAAAGCTAAATGTTTAAAAAATTACTTGTGAAAAAGTAGTAAAGGCACAGGGCCCTCAGTTAGACCAGCTCATTCTTAGTAGGCCTCTACCCTGCAAACGCCTCCGACCTTACGTCAGAGATGTTCCAGCAGAAACGCCTTCAGCTTGTTTTCTGTTTTCCCCTCTTCGTTTTGCTTTATTTAGCTTACGTTTCATTTTTGCCCTCTTTAGCCTTCTGATGAATGTTTATCTATCTGACAGCCTCAGTTTTATTTAGATATCAAAAAATATTCTAGAAAAGCAAGATGTAGCCATGATTATGTATATGATTAATAGGCCTTACCTTCCGCATGAATGCTCAGAGCATTCTTCAGAGTCCTTGGTCTGTTCCCATGTGAAGGGTATATTTCTACATAGTTTTTGAGTATGCAGTCAAATTCATTAATAATAATCAGAAATTAAATACTTATTTCAGTAATAAAGATTATTTTTCTATTAAAGTATAGTAATAAATATCAAATCCAGTCCCTTCATTCTTATCACTATAATACCAGGCAGCTGGTGGAAGATATTTCAGTAGACAAACCTTCTTTAGTAAAATTATTTCTCATTTTTATTTCTCCTTATTGTAAGGAAACATCAATTTTCCTTTTTTAATCATATAATGAGAATTTCACAATTGTCTCAAATCTGACCAAATCATTTGCTTTTTGTTTCATCTTAGTGGGATATAAAAAGTGATTTTTGTGAAAAATGCATTTATGTTTTTGTTTAATGTTCTATGAGTAAGAAGCAGAAACATATTTTTCAGGGGGAAAAAACGTATTTGAAATCACACCAAGAAAAACAATTTTGGCTCTCACTTGTAAAGGATAGAAGTGTTAATGTTTTAGGGTTAGACTGAGCTCTCTCTGGAGAGGTGGGATTCATTTACCTAGCACAGGGGTCCCCAAACTACAGCCCGCGGGTCCCCTGAGGCCATTTATCTGGCCCCCGCCGCACTTCCAGAAGGAGCACCTCTTTCATTGGTGGTCAGTGAGAGGAGCACATTGACCATCTCATTAGCCAAAAGTAGACCCATAGTTCCATTGAAATATTGGTCAGTTTGTTGATTTAAATTTGCTTGTTCTTTATTTTAAATATTGTATTTGTTCCCGTTTTGTTTTTTTTACTTTAAAATAAGATATGTGCAGTGTGCACAGGGATTTGTTCATAGTTTTTTTTTATAGTTCGGCCCTCCAAGTGTCTGAGGGACAGTGAACTGGTCCCCTGTGTAAAAAGTTTGGGGACCCCTGACCTAGCATAACCTGGGAGTAAACAAGGTGAAATCACAATTGTCTACAAAACAAAGCACAGTCCTTAAAGAGTAGATTTCCCCTATCCTCCTTTAGTAATGTTACCTAAAATAAGTCTTATAAAGTCAACTGATTATGATGCCAGTCATCACTTGTCCAGGAGTGACTACAAGAAACAGACCATTTTCAACACGGACTCTGTGGGAGTCAAAGGAAACTACCCTGACACATCAAAAGGAAGGGTTAGGATTACTGGAGGCCATCCACAGAGTGTAGCAATGCTTGCAAGAGTTAAGTGCCAAGAGAGGGCAGAAACAGAAAACTATTTAAGTCCAGCCTAGTATGGGAGATCCCAAGAGTGAAGCTAGATGACAGGAAAAGGGGAAGCCATGGCTTCATCAGGTTCATAAAAGGCTGCTGAAGGGCCATTTTCCACCAAAGTAATTTGGCGGGTTTTTTGTTTTGTTTTGTTTCTTTGGGTTCTTTTGGCCATAAGCACCAGGTGGGTCTCACTGATGAGAAAAATGAAATAGGGTTCCTGGCCTTGCAACAATGGAAATTTTATGTTAGAGCAGCCCGCAGTAAAAAGAAAAAGGTCAAAGGGTACATTCCTCTTGCTGCAACAAGTTTTCACCAGTTGAACCTCACCCCTGTGATTAGCAGAGCTCAGACAGCTGATAGTTGGAAATGGGGAGAGGGCAGAAAGAGGAGGCCAGTTTTTATGGGCGTGTCAAAAGAATACTGTGCAAAATATTTGCAAAGGTTAACTGGAGGAGATTGAACATAGCCTGCTCATCCGTCTGCGGGGGCCTCCTTTTTTCATCAGTGGGAGGTGTTCCATTCCTCTGGGAGAGCAGGCTCCTTGTTCTCACTCTGTTCTCCAGAATTACTCAGACATTTATCTCACCGAATGCTTTCTACTTTCACTTATTTTTAACCCATCTAGGGAAGAGGTGGGGTTCCTGGTAAACGTAAGGAAATGGAAGTGAGAGAGAGTGCACCCCTCACATGGAAAATAAAGAGAAGAGACTGCACGGGGCAAAAAGTATCTATTCTCCTGAATAAAAGATGAAGGTGATGGTAATGATGGTGTCCAACTAGAAGAATTTCTGAGAGGGTAACGGCAGCACTTCTTGCCCAGTGCTTATCTAAAAATCCTTTTTCTGATCATCTACGGAAAGACAACAGCGGCTACCAAGTCTTTGTCTGAGGTGATTGCCCCAACATGTATACTCCCCTCCCTCAGCAAAACTTCTTTCCCCTAAGCTTTGACTCAACTATCTTAAAGAAGATAACAGAAATGTGATTGAAAGCCCCCCTGGCTTACACATTATTTCTTCAGGCAGCTCCCAGGAGTGCCTAAAAACCTCTTAGGGCCATTTGAGCAAGTCACTTCCAAGACTGGATAGATACGAATCAAAATTCTAAAAGTAGGGTAACTACAATTAATATGAGGTTGAATTAAGAAGAAAACCTAAAATGGTATTTGGAATGGACACGTACAGTAATATGCATAAGCTATTTCTCAAGGTGATTATACTTGGTTTTTTTTATGTTAAAATAAAAATATAATGATACAGAACTATGTGGGTCAAGAGACCGGTATGAAATGAGTCTGTACATGAGGAGGTTCTGGTGTTTTGGTGGTTGGGAGCAATTTTTTCTAGTTTCTGCTTACGAACTTGTCTATCTTCTCCACTTTCTGTAGAAAAATGACACAGTATAGGGCTTTGTATTCAAGCCTTCGTGTTACCTATCATTACTTTATTCAATCTTATCATTCATTTATTCTTTAAAACAAACCCTTTTTTCCAACCTTACATGGTCTTTGTGTTTCTGTTAGTTGTTTCTCTTCTCAGAAATGCCTTCTCCAGCTTCCCTGGTCTCCTCCCTGCCTCAGATGCTACACGCCCTCCCCATTCCGCTCAATTCCTGTCAACTAGAAAGCCTTCTGATCCTGCTCCAGGCCGTTCTGACGGTCTCTGTTCTGTATCTCTATGTCATTATACACTTATATGCCACAATCCACCATTTTATTAAACACTGTCTTATTCTCTAGTTGTTAAATGGGCATTTCTTCTCTTCCCAGCCTTATAAATTATTTTGTATCTCCCTAGTACCTACACCAGTGTGTTTAGTAAGACTCAATTATACCTACTGACTTGACCTGAACCTTAAAACTAACCGTTGCAGGCAATCATCAGATCTCCCATTAATATTCTCTAAAAACAAATTTGTCAATATTAATCAAAGACTACTAATGGACTTATTCTACATGGATCCTGGGTACTGAATTGAAGTACTAACATGTACAACTCTGTAAAATGTCTATTCTTTATCAATGGATGTTATCTTTCAAATGAATTTAGGAGTTAATCCACCCACTGTTAGGGAACAAAAGAATTCATATTGTTTTTCATAACCACTAAGTGAATAATACCAAGAATATCCCTACATTTGATTGAAACGCAAATAAAAGTTAGGTGGGCAGAATGTAGTTATTGAAGCTGGACTGTAGCCAGGAAACTTGGAAGAACACTCCCAATTCCTGCCAAAAATTCCATGGATAACCACAACTGGTCAAAATCTCCATTTCCATGGACCATCTTAAACACAGTCCCTCTTTGAGCCCCGTGCCTGTAGCAAAATAAGGCTACTCAAGCAATAAGATTCACAAGGACTTGGGGGAGGGGGAGTTATATCTAGAGTTTTCTAAAGAACAATATTTAATTTGTTTTTTGTTTACTTTTTGACAGACTAAGGAGATCTACAGGAAACACTCAAAGCAAGTACCTCAATGTTTCCAATAGGAAATGCCTGTTGTTCCAACTAGAAGAATGACCTTTAGCTATATGACCAGGTACTACTCCTTCTTACTATTAACCGAGGACTCAGCTCTTCTTTCGGAACTGTGGAGAGTGGTATAGTGTGTCTATGTGTATCTCTCATGCAGAATAAGCAGTTAAGAATTAACTCTACTAAGGCCTCTGGATATCAAGCTCTTTTATATATAAAGATGCCAGAAAAGCATTATTTTAGTCAGGTTCCTCCCTGATCACTTAAATAGATGTATTGTTAAAATCTAAATTTGACTTTTTGGTATGTAACAACTACAGTTCCATTTTTCTTCTGATTTAATAGAAGCAATTAAAATATAAAAAGATATATTACAAGTAATAGTAATCCTCCCTGATCACTTAAATAGATGTATTGTTAAAATCTAAATTTGACTTTTTGGTATGTAACAACTACAGTTCCATTTTTCTTCTGATTTAATAGAAGCAATTAAAATATAAAAAGATATATTACAAGTAATAGTAAATTGACAAAGATTCATATTTGAATTATGTAGTTAATCTGGAACATTACTTGGGGGGAAAAAAGATATAACATGTTACTAATTTGGAGCCTATGGGGCTATTTACGTATAGCAAATAAGAAAAAACACTTAGATGAGTCTAACCTATAATATTCTTTCACATTCATGTTAGGCTGTGAATCAGACTAGTTTCTCATTGGTTTCCTTGACCCAAGCAGTCATAAAATATAACATAGCCAAATTCACTGTTTTTGCAGTCCATACTTATTGAGTTCTAAGATGCTCACATACTCAGGTGTCCTTAATATTAAATGCTTTGGATTTAATAGTTAGGATATCTCAAAACATCCAGCTTCAGATTTCCTTACTTCTGACCAGTCCAAAGTCACCCACTGAGGCGGACATGACTGGTTGTTGCAGGACTCTTTTTCAATAGGCCGGTGAGTTAAACAACCACTGTAGTCCAGTGTCTCCTCCTCAGAAGGTCCGATCTTCCTGATGCAGAGCACTGCCCTGGTCCGCATTCCTCCGTCACAGGTCTTACTGCACTCCAGCCAATCTCCAATGAACCACCTGCGACAAGAAAGGGAAGGAACAGAGAAAACATTTTTCCAGTGTGGCCAGAGAGTTCCAGCTGAGTGAAGGCACTTTTTTTTTAAAGGTGTTTATTTTATTTTTTTTTAATTTTTATTTATTTATTCATTTTAGGGGGGGAGAGAGAGAGAAAGAGAGAGAGAGAAGGGGGAGGAGCAGGAAGCATCAACTCCATATGTGCCTTGACCAGGCAAGCCAGGGTTTTGAACCGGCAACCTCAGTGTTTCTAGGTTGATGCTTTACCCACTGCGCCACCACAGGTCAGGCAGTGAAGGCACTTTTATCAGTAGACATCCTCTTTCTAGAAGAGCTGACCTCTCGGTGTTGTTGATGTGACAAATGACACATGGAAGAACCACCAAGGAAAAGGTAACTTGCTGTCAGTTGCCTCTTGAAGTATAGGGCGTGGGCTGTGAAGCAGGCAGCACTGTGTTCACGTAAGTGATGCACTGTGTATTTTTAATCTCTTTGATTTTTCTCCTTTTTAAAAATTAATTTCTAAAATTAGGGTAATAATACAATCATGAGGTTGTCATGAGGCTTAAGTAAGGTAATATAAGAAGCTGCTATATATGTTTATGCTGATAGATGTTTAACTATTGGCTCTTCTTGGAAGAGAGAGAATCCTGATTTGTTGCATTTGCCACTTTTTGTGGTATTCATATCTCACTGTGATCATTTCAAGCTACCACCTGACATTGTGAATATGAAAAGAGAGGATATGCTAATAGGGACTCAGGAGCCAGTACTAGCTGGCTTCAGCGCACACCACGGAGAGCTTCTAACAGAGTGTTTGACATACAGCAGTAGCTATTTTTATTATTACATTGAGATGGCTTCTCTCATAATTAAGAATTTTATGCTAAAACTTAGAGACTTGTTCTGACTCTTGGAAATAAATGGCAGGCTTTGTAGAAGACAGAAGACCTTTACTGTCCATCCAGGGGTAGAGAAGGCCAGGCATCCATCCTAAAGACATGACAGCCTCAAATAACAGCAGCAAGAGCGAAGCCTGAGCTGTTCTTGAAAACATGGAGATCCCTTGCTTGGACCTCTTTACTCCTAAAAATAGCATCTACACAGCTAATGTGGGGAGAAACTGAAATGTCTTAACAAAAGAAACATCTCACATTTATAGGTTTACCATTCCCTTTCCCTCAAGTCATCAGTGAACTTTCATATATATATAATTTGGGGATGTGTGTGTATGTGTAATACTTCTGCAGGACATACTCTTTGAGGTATAGCAATTGGTCCAAGGAGTATGAATCGTGATCCAAACCAGACCAATGAGAATTTGGCTTTATAATTTTTTATTTCTCAACTAGACTAAAGGGACCCTTTCTTCTCAGGTCCCAAAGGTAAGAGCTGCTAGTTGCCTCATCCCATGAGGAGTGGAATTAGCTGATCTGAAAACAAGCAAAGGAGCAAAGATGTTTGAATCCTTGATTCTAGTCATTCTTCAAGTGAGGTCCACTCTTATAGCTCCCTCAGCCTTGTTACATAAACGAAGAAACTCTCTTATGTGCTGAAGCCAGCTGAAATTGAATTTGTATTATTTTCAACCAGAGTCCTGGCTGACATATTGTTGCATTTGCTTTAATAAACATATGCTGAATGCCTACTGTGTTCAAGGCATTGTGCTTTGTTTTGCAGAAGAAGAAAGGAAATCGCAGTGTCAGGAAAACTGTTCTACAAAGTCATGAAAATAGCAATGATGGGTCTAGGCCTGGATCCCCCTGTCAATTGCTATTTCCCCTGAATTTCATTTTTAACACTGCTAAATAATAGAATCCTGGTCACAAGACATTTTCTTCAATCCAAGACTATATACATCATGTAACTGTCATCAATGGATATGCTTTTGAGTGGGTGACTATCCAGAGAAATGAGAGTCCGAAAGCCTGAGAACTTCTGTGTCAGTGAGCTTAGCTCACTGTGTCAGCTGTGTAGACGGAACATAGTACTCAGTGAAGTCAGAGTACTAGTAGCCTAAATTTGAGCCTGTATTCAGCCTAATGAGCCACAGTGGCTTCTGCTTATTATTACCTGTGTTATTTTTATTTATAGCAGGAAACCAGCATTTGGAAGTATCATAATTAACCAACTTCTCAACGTAAAATACATCTTGTCAAAACTCTAAAACTTTTCAAACTAAAATTGATTTTAAAAGTAATCATTTAACCCTGACTTTTAAAAAAATCTGCCATTTACGTTTACTCCAAGTCATTTTCCAGAGAAGATTTAAAGTGGTTTTAATCTTTCTGTTTTGTTTTCTACAGATGAACATGATCTCAAGTTGTTAGTACCATTTTTGGTAAAGAGGAAAATGTGTACTGAGAATAATAACTTGCATGCCAGCCGTAGTGAAACTCTGATTCAATTCGCAACAGTGATTTCATCACCAAGATTAGGGGATAAAACAGAAATGTGTATAACTCAGCCACAAAATGTTCAGTCATACCACCTCCAGCCATGATCTCATTAGGTCTCATAATATAAGAAGGATGGAGGCCCTCAAATTAAACACAGGTGCCCAGAGAAAGGGCAGTGATTCAGGAGGTGTTGCTGTTCTTTGCTGCGCGAGGTCAGGGCCACCTCCGCCTTTTTATTCTTTGTCCTCTCTTTTATTGCCAACCATCTCTTAGCTGAGCTGTGTCACTCTAGCATTTAACTTGGAATGTATGCAAGTAAAAGTATTCACCACCCTCCCAATTTTTCTTCTGACTAACTCTGATCTCAGGCTTCATAGTCAGTTACTGTTGCATCGTTCTTGCTCAGCAAATCATCCCTTCCCTGTCTCTCTAAAGGATTAAATCACACTCGAGTTATTTAACTGGCTTTGCAGTTTTACCACTGCATCTCCACTCCCCTGTCCAGTTTAAGACAGACTGCTTTCTTCACCCTCACTTTCCATGTCTCTGACCCCCGAGGACATTCTCCTGATTTCTTGCTTTTCCTCCTCTAGATTCGGTGGTAAAAAACTAAACACAAAAATTCTCTCTGGGATTATCACTTGCTGAATTGTTCCAGTCTGAACAATCTTGGGGCTGTTTCTCTCTAAGCTGAAGACTCAGTGGTCAAAGTGTCTTCATCCTCACATGTGCCCTCACCTCCATTAGACACTAACAATTAGTGAGATTCCCGTTTGAGTGTCTGGAACAAGAGTGGGTTGGTGCAGCCTGTGTAATTTGATCTACAGTATCTGTACATTAATAGGACAGATAGTAATATTAATGCGATGAGGGAGTAAGAGAGACACTATAAAAAAACAACAATAATAAAACTTTGGCCACCTAGGTTAACCAGAATATTTTTAAAGAAAGAACTCATCATAAAATCTATATATTATTTTTACTTTTTTTTTAACTTAAAGGGAAACAGCACAGCACATGAACAGAAACTGATGTTAGATATTTGGATTGAGAGAGACAGAGATCGAGAGGTTGAGATGGATATTGAGGTTTCCAAGCCTTTATACCAGAGTCAAAGGTCTTATTATCCACCCCTTTCATAAATACCACATAGCAAAATAAAAAAAGAAATCTTCAGACTTTGACAATAACATCTTTACTCAAAGAGAGATTCAAGTATGTAACCTATTAACTACTTACTAATGTACTAAAACTTTCCTAGGTTTTAAAGTATGTTTTTAGAACAATTTTCAAAACAAAAGTTGGTAAAAAAGAAAAGAAAATTTGCTCTTTCTTCAGCTAATTGGAAAGTGAAACTAATATTAAATAGAAGCCTCATTGTCCTAAATATTTCATAGTCAAAAAAATTTTTTTATTAAAAAAATCAATGTAATAAACATTTCTGAAATTCTGGCAATTAAGAATGTGTTGGCCCTGGCCGGTTGGCTCAGCGGTAGAGCGTCGGCCTGGCGTGTGGGGGACCCGGGTTCGATTCCCGGCCAGGGCACATAGGAGAAGCGCCCATTTGCTTCTCCACCCCCCCCCCCTCCTTCCTCTCTGTCTCTCTGTCTCTCTCTTCCCCTCCAGCAGCCAAGGCTCCATTGGAGCAAAGATGGCCCGGGCGCTGGGGATAGCTCCTTGGCCTCTGCCCCAGGCGCTAGAATGACGCCCGGAGGGGCAGAGCATCGCCCCCTGGTGGGCAGAGCATCGCCCCTGGTGGGCGTGCCGGGTGGATCCCGGTCGGGCGCATGCGGGGAGTCTGTCTGACTGTCTCTCCCCGTTTCCAGCTTCAGAAAAATACAAAAAAAAAAAAAAAAAAAGAATGTGTTGATGAAACAAAATTAGAAGTATTTAAGTGCAATCAGATGTTTGATTTGTAACTTACAAAGTTAGTGAGGTCCAGTATAATGGGAAAACATCACTGGAGATCAGCATACCCTCATCTGTAAAATGATAGGAGTTGGCCTACATGAGCTCTAGGATTCTTCCCAGGCCTTACATTTTGGAGTTTTATAGAGGACTCTGATTAACCCTTTTCTAAACTTAAAATAACCAATTATAGTTGTCCAAGGGTGAGGCTCAATGACTCAAATAATTGTTAAACATTACGTAATAAAAGATGCCATTAAATTAAATCTAGCCCCAGGTCAGAGAATCCTTTAGCACTTTTGCTTATAACTCTCTAATTGTACTTTGTACATTTTGCCTTGTACTATAATTATTTTTATATGACTTTGCCCAATTTGATTGCCCTTAGGAAAAGGAACCATTTCTCCCAAAGCTCAATGCCTTCCACACTTGAGTTGTTTAAAAATGTCTTCTAATTCTTGGTCCCTGTATCATCACTATGTATAGCACTCCACAGTTTTCAACTTGCTGATTTTCAGTTTAAAAACCATGGGTTCAAGCAGGAAAAATATTCTGTATCTAAGGATTCTTCGCATGAGATCATTTATAAAAATATTCTTGCTATTAAAAGACAGCATGATCAAAACTGAACTCTGGGCCTTTGTCTTCGGAATGCAACTCAGCATGACTTCCCCTTTTTATGGTGGGGCTTCCTATCAGTCATGTTTCCTATCCGTCATGCTTTTTAACACCAACTCCTCCCTTCCCCTTTTCCCACTTATTTCAGCCTTTGTCATGAATTCTACCATTTTTACTCAATGTTTCTAGAATTCTTGTTTTCTACCTAAACCAAGTCATCTCATCATGTTGATTATAATATTTTTTCTTATAAAAGAGTTTCTGCTCTGAGCACATTAATTTTTTCCAGAAAGACTTTCTTGGACCCTTCAAGATCTTCCAATTATTATTATTATTATTATTATTATTATTATTATTTCTTTACTACTTTTTTCTATTCTTTCTAGTCTCTTGTCATTCTTTTTACACAACAAATCTTAGAGTCTTCTATTCTTATACACTCATAAAACCTCCAATGTGACTAAAAGATATTTGAAATATTTCATTATTTGAAAAGATAGTTTTTGATTAAAAAAATACCATTTAGGATTTTAAGTTAATGATATTGAAGAAACTATAAATCTGAAAATAAATAAAGATCTTTTTCTCAAGGTAGACCGATATATTTTAGATAGATTAAAGTTTTCATTAAAAAAACTTTGAAAGCATAATCTTAGAATGGTTATGGTGTTCCTAAACATTATACCCATGAAAGAAAGAAGTGTTTGATAGTTTTTCTATATGATATTCTAAAACTCTTATAAATAAAAATAGATCCTAAAAAATATGGAAAACATTATAAACTTGGAAAAATATTTGGAACACAGATAAAAGAATTAATATTATTAATACATTAAGAGTTCATACAAATCAATAACAAAATGATAAACACTTCAGTAGAAAACTGGGATAGGCCATGAAGAGAAAAAGCAAAAAAAGAAGTAATACAAATGGTGACTAGACATAATTTTTATGTCTCATCAAGCCTCATCAGCAATCCAAGATATACTAAATAACACAGCAATTAGATATCAAGCCTTTTATTTCTATAAAAGTAAAAAACTGCTTTTAAAGTAATAATACTCATGGTTGTTCAGTTCAGGTAAATGACATTCTTACATACTTTTAATGGGAGTATATATTCTTCCTAGAGAGCAATTTGACAGTGTGTCTGAGGACTAAAATACATTTCCATTTGAATCAGAATTTCTATCCCTATGCATGTAGCATAAGAGCATAATTACAGAAAGCAACATTTTAGTAGCAAAAATGGTAAATGTGGTGGTATTGTAAAGGATTAGAAGCTAAGACATAGCCAAAATTGTTTATCAGTGGAGAAGTCAATTTGAATAAACAATGGCATATCTACTAAATGTTGTAGAAGATAGTTAATGCTCAAAATATGTTGAGAACTGACTATAAAGATGATAAATATTGTTATATCATTTTGTTATATATGCATGCCTATGTAGACATAGAAAAATACTGAAAATATACACAAATCAAAGTATTAACAGTGGTATTGTAAGTATTATAGATTTTTTTTACCTTTCTGCATTTAAAGTTCTTTTCATGTTTTAATATGGATTACAGAAAACAATTATAATTGCCTGACCAGGCGGTGGCGCAGTGGATAGAGCGCTGAACTGGGATGCCGAGGACCCAGGTTCAAAGTCCTGGCTTGAGCACGGGCTCACCAGCTTGAGCACGGGGTCGCTGGCTTGAGTGTGGGATCATAGACATGACCCATGGTCACTGTCTTGAGCCCAAAGGTCATTGGCTTGAAGCCCAAGGTCGCTGGCATGAGGCCAAAGGTTGCTGGCTTGAGCAAGAGGTCACTCACTCTGCTGTAGCCCCCAGGTCAAGGCACACATGAGAAAGCAGTAATTGAACAACTAAGGTGCTGCAATAAACAATTGATGCTTCTCTTATATCTCCCTTCTTATCTGTCTGTCTCTATCTGTCCCTCCCTCTGTCTCTGTCACAAAATAAATAAATATATATATACACACACATATATGATTATCACATTATCTGAAAATACCTATCTCCTTTCCTTTTTTCCACACTCATTTAAAGTCTTGCTGAATTCAGCAGTCTTTCTGTGATTTGCATCTCTACAATACCACTATCTACTTGGAATATTATATACGACAACCATTCTGAAGGATTAAGATGTCCTTTATCATAGTCTGAATTCAAAGGAATAGAGAAGAAATTTAAAAGAAACTAATATATAATGAACTAATAGAGAATAATATTTTAAATATGTTCTTTTGCTTTTTCCAAAACAGAAAACTATTAGCCTAAATTTTTCCTCATACTCTCTTTATCTTTCTTTTTCAAATTCCTTTCTCTCACCTTCAAACTTTAAAAAAAGATAATAAACAACATTTTATTTCAGAATTTCAAAGGAGATAGGGAACCTAATTTTAATTACATATGTTTGTTCAAATGTCAATTATCCTTAAAGTGTTAAAACACACACACACAATTCCCATGTAATAACCAAGCCTAAAATTCATGTGATGGAATGGCCAACCATTAAAATCTCAAAGGACTTTTAAATAGTATTTAAGCTTAAATAAATAAAAAAGCAGAGGCCAAAATAGAACAGGTGTGACCAAGCCCACTCGGATGCCTTACATGGCTGATCAAATGCCAAACATAATACTAAAACTCCTGAGTGGCAGGGAATTAAGTTGATGGGTTGAGAGTCATAATTATATGAAAATATGTTGAAGTTATTGAAAACTTCAACATTTCACCCATGGCTTTTGAGCATCACTTTGTTTTAAATAGTTTTTCAGATTCTCTTGAGATAAACTCATAAAAATAATTGACAAAAGAGAAGGAAAAAACCCCCAAATAATGAAATATCTTGTCTTTATAATACATATTCTAGGTCTTATTTCTATACTTTTTTTTTTTTTTTTTGTATTTTTCTGAAGCTGGAAACGGGGAGGACAGTCAGACAGACTTCCGCATGCGCAAGACCAGGATCCACCCGGCACGCCCACCAGGGGGCGACGCTCTGCCCACCAGGGGGCGATGCTCTGGACCAGAGCCACTCT
This sequence comes from Saccopteryx bilineata, assembly GCF_036850765.1. Classification (NCBI taxonomy): domain Eukaryota; kingdom Metazoa; phylum Chordata; class Mammalia; order Chiroptera; family Emballonuridae; genus Saccopteryx; species Saccopteryx bilineata. The sequence goes on along the minus strand of NC_089490.1, from coordinate 264,292,116 downwards.
AGCGCCTGGGGCAGAGGCCAAGGAGCCATACCCAGCGCCCGGGCCATCTTTGCTCCAATGGAGCCTCGGCTGCGGGAGGGAAGAGAGAGACAGAGAGGAAGGAGAGGGGGAGGGGTGGAGAAGCAGATGGGCGCTTCTCCTGTGTGCCCTGGCCGGGAATCGAACCCGGGACTTCTGCACGCCAGGCCGACGCTCTACCACTGAGCCAACCGGCCAGGGCCTTATTTCTATACTTTTTTGTGTTTGGATTTTAAGGAATAAGTTACACAGTGATCACATTTCCAAAAGAAGAGACATGAAATTTTAAAATACTTAAAATAAAAAGTTCTAATTACTCTAGACTCCCTGTGTCCTTATTTGGTAGCCATTGCTCTGAGCTTTTTCAAGAAACAAGTCATAACTATCTCCTTTTAAGAGTCAAGAACTCAGGCAGACACTGAGTTTGGATAATGAAAGTTTGTAAGGTATTTTTGTTTTGGAATAAATATCGAGAAGTGCCTTTTGCTTTCATTATAATAGGGACCTAAATTCCTTATTTATTGTAAGCCCCAGGTTTTGTGACTGCACTGCAGTCATTTTTAGAAACACAGATTATTTTATTATAGAGCTTTCCTCTCTAGTTACAGAGACCTTGGGGTATAAAAATTTATTTGCCTACTCTCTTTTTCTTTATCAATTTCATGTTGGGATAATTAGTTAATCAGGTGGATAATGGTTTCTCTAAAACAAGAATGAAATGCCACCCACACATGCTCTGTCTTGCAGTTGTCAAACGGACAAAATACCTACAGAGACCAGTACTTTCATGATCAACTCAGCATCTTTGTCTCTTTTCACACAATCATTGCCTTTTGCTCAAATACACCTACATGCTCTGACAGATTATAAAATGTGGCTCACTAACAGCAGGTCTCATATTTCTAAATTGTAATTTTAAAAGTCACTTTAAGATCTATGTCTCTCTCCTAATGTCACCCTTTGCAGTGAGGTGTAATTGCTAGAGTAATCAACAGAAAGAGACTGAAGTACACCTTTATGCCTGTGCCCAGCAATCAGAAGATAGGATTCCAGGAGGATAGAACTAAAAACTGGACCAGCAAGTCAAAGCACTGAAATTCCATTGCAGAATATTTCTCAACCATTTTTAAAGTCTTTATGCCGTTAGGATAAATACCTGAAAAAGATAGGACTGCACGCCAATCTACTATATTTTATTGAATCTCAGATGCTATTATTTTATGTACCTAAAATTTAGAAAGAAAAAAATAATGCCTAGTTTTATTGTAAGACACCATCAATTGCAAGATAAGCCCCAACTTCAGAGATTCTAAAAAGTGAAAAAATGTGTGCCTTAGAAATTGATGAAATATGATAATTTTCAGCACTGTGCCAGGATCAACCTACTGAAGACCCTGCTTTAGAGTTAACTGAAACCTATGGGAAAATAGGAATCTTTGTTCACTGAAAGGCACATCAAAATTCATCCTGGCCTGTGGTGGCGCAGTGGATAAAGCATCGACCTAGAATGCTAAGGCCACTGGTTTGAAAATGTGGGCTTGCCCGGTCAAGGCACATATAACAAGCAAGCAATGAACAACTGATGGGAAGCAGCTATGAGTTGATACTTCTCACTCCACACCGCCCCACCTCCTCTTTTTGCAAAAATCAATAAATAAAATCTTTTTTTTTTTTTCTATTTTAGGGGTTTATTTTATATTCTTTTTTTTTTTTTTTTTTTTTTGTATTTTTCTGAAGCTGGAAATGGGGAGGCAGTCAGACTCCCGCATGCGCCCGACCAGGATCCACCCGGCAAGCCCACCAGGGGGCGATGCTCTGCCCATCGGGTCATCGCTCTGTTGTCGCTCTGTTGCGACCAGAACTACTCTAGCGCCTGAGGCAGAGGCCACAGAGCCATCCCCAGTGTCCGGGCCATCTTTGCTCCAATGGAGCCTTGGCTGCAGGAGGGGAAGAGAGAGACAGAGAGGAAGGAGAGGGGGAGGGGTGGAGAAGCAGATGGGCGCTTCTCCTGTGTGCCCTGGCCGGGAATCGAACCCGGGACTTCCACACGCCAGGCCGACGCTCTACCACTGAGCAATAAATAAAATCTTTAAAACAAAATTCCACTCTGTGATGTTTTATCCCCTTTTCTCATTTGAATTTATTCAAATAATATGAATATACTTTTAAGTGTGAATATCTAATGTTTTTCTTTTTGCACATGAAGAAAATAATTCTCATTCCTTTTACTTACTCAGGTGGGCAGGGCTCAGTGTTGCAGGTTCTTTGATTTTCAGGTGGCTTACTGTCAGGGTCACAGTAATTGTTCTGGACAATGGAGTTGTCATCCAACCGTTTGCAGACCACCTCCTGTCTTTGGACACCTTGAGAAAAGGAGGACATAATTAGCTGAAGAGCAGTTTACTTTCCAATAAGTTAGGTATGCATAGCTTTCCTCTGTAAGGAATCGACCTCACTGGATTGCTGCTGTCTTATCTGTTCCAGAAACACTTGACTGCTTCTCTAAAAAGGAGAGAAGTCCTGGTCATTATACTGCAAACTTAGGCAAATATTGTTTTCATGTTTAGAAACATAACTGTTTTCAAGTTCAGAGAAAAAACTATTGGTGATTTTAAACAATTAGTATTCCCATTTGTATAATCTTCTTCATGCTTTCCTGAAAAAAACAAACAAAAAAACCCCCTTCATTTCCCCAAAAATCATCAGATAAAATATATGAATATCCATTTCAGTGCAAAACAATGGTTGTTTATCTATTTTAAAACAATAGGGATGCATTTACTTTTTGATATTTTGTGGGACAAATCCAATTAATTTAGTCTTTGTTAGGAACACATCACATTCATATATTTCATTTTTCCTTCCATTTATAAATTTATTTCTCTAACAGCTCACGAAGTCTTAAATTTAAAGATCGCAGTGAACCTCTTTTGGACTATAATCCATCAACGTGCTTTAATGAAATTGGCTCCATTGATTATACCATTGTCAAACAGATATATACATATTCCACAAAATTTGAACTTACGCTTATCTCATTCTTAAAAACTCAAAAAAATGTTTGCCACAGCTAAAACATTCCCATTATAAAATTTGTAAAATTCTAAATATGTTGGCAAGGACATCCACCACAACTTGCTCACATGTGACATGATACAAAGACAGACACACAAAAACACTTTTACTTGTAAACATCCCTGGTAAACAGACTTCATGCAGACTCAAAAGGAGGAATCAGAAAAAGTGAAAAAAGGAGGAATCAGAAAAAGTGAAGAAAATTATTTCAAATTAGCAGAGAAAAAGTCAAACTGTAGGACAATGATAAATGTTTCAGATCATATAGAGGTAGCAGTTTACTCCTGGACTTGGAATCAAAGAGGACTAATTGTATTTTTGTAAAAAAAAATAATTTATTTTAATTATACTTCCATTTTATATATAAAGAGGGCATTTTAACAATTTATAGGTAAGTATATATATTAGCCTTTTATTTATTTTTACTTAGTTATCAGTTAAATGGAAAAATTAAAATATATAATTTCATTTCAATGGTTTTATACCTGATGTAAATATAAAAATATTTAACCAAGAATAGAAATGCTAGACATATGTTAAAGGAAAAAAAGACAAAAATAAAACAAAAAACAAAACAAAACAAAGAGGACTAATCTATCCCCCCATTCACCACCCAGTCTCAATAACCATGTAGGCTATATCCCCAGAAAGAGTTGTAAAAGCAGCATGAATGGTACCTAGGAAATCAGAGCTTCACCCCTAGCTAGCCCCACATAGACCTTCAGTTTTGCTTTTTCCAATTGCTTTTAATAGTAACCTAAAGAAAAAGAGTTTGATCCCCAATTAAGAATATCAATGTGAAACAGAATCATTCAGTAAAGGAAATTGTCACCTGATGAGCTGAACACCAAATATTCCCCTCAAGGTCCCTTAAGTCATTGACATTCTGAGGTGGGAGTGCCTCTTTCACCATGTTTGGCACACTTTTAATTAAGCCTCTTGAATTTAAAGACAGCAAATCTATTCCCTCTGACTAAGAAAACTATTAAGTCCTGTAGTCTCTATAAAGGTATAATTAGTTGAAGAAGCTATGGTTTATTACTTGGAGTGACCCAAGGCTCTCACTGATGATCTTCAACAAGTCTAAAGAAGAAGTTTAAAACACAGCCAAATGACTTACTGGCAAAATGACTTAGACAATGTGTTGTATTCATTCCCTCCCAACTCCTAGAATAGGTCAAGCATCTCAGTTTATGCGACAACAGTTTGGAATTTCTTAACTATTAAACTTTAGATTTTTGAGGGAAGAATGATTCACATCAGGCATAGCTGTGATCCATTTGCAGATGTTCCACACTATTCATCAGATAGCTCCCCAATGTGTCATTCCAGTGGGCAGATAACTGACTCCACGTGATCTACCTAGACAAAAAAATCTCTACTATTAGTCACAAGATTCAACTACCAATTGCCACAGTGGCACAGACTATCCATCCACCCGTTCAATATTTTGTTTCTATCAGGGAGAGCAAAGAATTATTTTTATTGGTTAGCATGGCTCTTTTTATTTAAGTCATTCAAATATGATTAAACTTGGAAGGGGGAGACTCAAACCATCCACTTACTAAAAGACTTACAACTTTACCCAACTTTTATAAATATGTTTAATAAAAACAATATGACTAGACTTGCAAGAAGAAAGCAGGCATTCAATTTAGTATCTTGCTTGCTTTTTTTAAAAAAACAACCATTTTCAACACTGCAAAGTGGAAGTGATGCTGCTCTGTATCAGTGGTATGAACATTTACTGAGTTTCTGCAGGTTAAGATAAAACTCTACATTCTTTCTTAATCCTAGAAATGTTGCTTGGTTACAATTACATTAGTTTTTAAAGTAGCCATTGATGTAAAAGCAATTTATATCGCAGATGAGATATTAGTTATTAGAGGTGAAATTTATATTTCATTTGAAGAAAATTTAGCCATGTATCTTAAAAAACTTAGCTACGTAATACTTTTTTGTTAAAAAATTGAAAAGTACGCAAACCTGAAAGAATGAAATAAAAATTATCCACAATTTTACATCTTTGTTGTGGACCTTTAATTTTAAGGTTATTTTGCATAAAATGGAAAAGATTAAGCTTATTTTTTGGTGGGATCCAGTAGTTAGTTTAAAATTACATAGTACACAAACCAAAAATGTGGTCAGCAGATCATTCATTCAACAGAGAATAGCTATTGATGCAAGGCCCTGTGTTTCATATAAGATACTAGACTAAGTACTAAGAAAAGTTGAATTAATTTTGGTCATGCCCCTCAGACCTCTTAAAAACTAAGAATTAGAGCCTGACCAGATGGTGGCACAGTGGATAGAGCGTCGAACTGGGATGCCGAGAACCCAGGTTCGAGACCCCGAGGTCGCCAGCTTGAGCACGGGCTCATCTGGCTTGAGCAAAAAGCTCACCAGCTTGGACCCAAGGTCACTGGCTCGAGCAAGGGGTTACTTGGTCTGCTGAAGGCCCGCAGTCAAGGCACATATGAGAAAGCAATCAATGAACAACTAAGGTGTCACAATGCGCAATGAAAAACTAATGATTGCCTGACCTGTGGTGGCGCAGTGGATAAAGCGTCAACCTGGAAATGCTGAGGTCACCGGTTCGAAACCCTGGGCTTGCCTGGTCAAGGCACATATGGGAGTTGATGCTTCCAGCTCCTCCCCCTTTCTCTCTCTCTGTCTCTCTTCTCTCTCTCTCTCTCTCTCTCTCTCTCTCTGTCTCTCCCTCTCCTCTCTAAAATGAATAAATAAAAAAAGAAAAGAAAAACTAATGATTGATGCTTCTCATCTCTCCGTTCCTATCTATCCATCTCTCTGACTCTCTCTTTGTCTCTGTAAAAAAACAACAACAACTAAGAATTAGGGTGTTTTGGAATTCATTTCAGTTTTGTAATTCTAGAACACTATTTTTTATAAAGCAACAATTAAAGCCCTTTAATAAACAGCTGAAATTGGTCTATATTTTATGAAGATGCATTTTTTCTTCACATTCATCTTTTACTAATTTTTTCTGAAATGCTATATTAGACAGTGTGGTATTTCACAGTCAACAACTGACTATACCAATCATTTATTCCAAATATTCCTACAAAAATGAACTATCTTTTTCCAACCCCATATGTCTCCTTGTAACTTTTACCCCCACATTTGGCAGGTTTATAGATATTTTTTTCTTGTTAAGTAAGTAGCAACAGGATAAATTTCTAAACCAATGTATTTAAGTCGATGAATTTTAATCACATACTTTTGGATTAAGAAAAATGCAACATTTAGCTTTAGAAAGTAGAAAATACAAATCAACTGGAAATAATCAAAACTAAGTGAATAGGAGAACTGATTGAATCTAGAATCTTTATGTGACTAACCCTCTTGTGCATAGCTTTTTTTTAAGTAATCTGTAAAACATTGCTAAGAAGTTGATGTAAACCCTGTTAGAAATTACATTCAGTTAAACAAAGCCACTATGCTTTCAAATATGAAGACTTGTAGTTTATAACCAAAAATATTAAAATTCCCATGTGACCAGTCAGTATACACCTAATTGGAAACAAAACTTTACTGGCTTTTAGTGTCCATATCCCCTGGATATATGCAGATGTTCTGCAGAATTGAATTAAACATGTACTAATTATATTTTATCCTTAAACACCTAACGTTACTGGAATGCAAAATCTATACCCATTTTTTTGTTGTTGTTAAATGCAGTCCCTCTTCTATACTTAAAAAAGTTAATGGTTTCATGCTGTAAAATTTAAGTACAAAGATGCCATTACTAATACATATATATTTTAAACTCTCTAAAATGAGTATATCCTATTTAGAGACTTTTAATTTGCTTACCTTTAAGGAATCAAATGTGATGGCTCTTAACATGGAAATATAACCCTTACTCTTAGTCTGTAAATTTAAATTTGTCAGATCTAGCCCTGGTCAGACAGTTCAGTTGGTTAGAGCATCATCCCGACACACCAAGGTTGAGAGTTCAATCCCCGGTCAGAGCACATGCAAGAATCAACCAATCAATAGTTCTCTCTCTCTCTCTCTCTCTCTCTCTCTTTCTTTCTTTCTCTCCCTCTCTAAAATCAACTTAAAAAATTAAAAATTGACAGATCTTATATTTAACTTTTTACCAAGAGTTAAAAGTTAGATACTCTATATGCCACCCATCAAAGGTTCTCTTGTCCAATGAGAAAGAAGTACCCAGTTTGAATCATTGTTCTAGCTACACATCAAAAAATGACTTTTAATATTTTGGAAAAGCATATGCCTCAGGAAACTGAGCATGAAGTCCACCAAGCTGCAGGGGAGTCCTGAATGAACTCCTTCATCTGCTGTACTTACTCTAGGTTCCCATGAAGAACAGAGGGTCTTTTGCTTAGCAGCTAGTCCTAGGGCCAACCCCAAGAGAACACTTCAGAAACTACAACTCCTCTTCTTTCTCACTTCCTTTTCAGTCCCTCTTCTATTTCCCAGGTAAACTGTTAATGTTCTCATATCCCATCTCTTTCTCTTACTTTTATAAAATTATGTGTAATAAAATTTAGCAATATATTGTTTTTTTCAGGGCAAGTTCACCATTTTAAAAGTGGAGAGAGGGTAACTCAATTCACAGAAATTACCACTTGAATTTCAATGAAAGAGTGATCGTGTTAAAAAAAAAAAAAGAAGGTAATAGGGAAGGTTAAGGGTAAGAGGAAGACCTTCTAGGTTTATTCAAATCTACTCATAAGACCCAGCATTTCAGTCCTAGACCATTGAATTGGTTGGTAAGTGAGCAGTCTATAACCACATGTGAGTGGGTCAGTAACAGAAAAAAAGAGGTATAAAAATATCCTTGGGATAGATGGGCTAACCATCATGTAGATCATTTAACCTAGTGGTATAGCACATCATATCATAGTAGTTTTCTGAAGAGGAAGGAGAGGTAGAAATAAATAAGTCAGTTTATGCTAAAAATGTGGTTGGAGGACAAAGCAACGATTTGCTTCACCACAGCACTCAAAGTAGCTAGTAACCAACAATAAAATATATCCACAGTATACAGAGCATATGGCCAACAAATTAATCTAAATCTTTAGTGCAGATAACATCCAAAGAGCAACAAATACCAAGAAAAAAAAATGCCTCTCTCCTCTGCCTCTCACTGCTGGAATCTGGCTATTGTGCTGTGTGATTTTTGGCCAGACACAAACATTTACAAGGCAGAGCAAAGCCCATCTGCCTTGGATCTAACAGCTGGCATTCAGGGTACCAATCAGCTCCACCCATATGCTTCCTGCTTCTGATGAACCTCCTGCCAGTTTTTATCTTTCAAAGGCTTTCTCTCTCTGCCTTCGCAGTATCTTCCCTTCTGTCCTGGCAAAACCAGATGCCCAAAGAGAACAAGATTAAGAAAAGGAATATGCAGCTCTAAAAATACTGTATGTTTTTTAGAGCCAACTGTGTTTAGTGATGGTGAGGTAGGGTGGAGCATACATATACTACATTTATTTGAAATCACTAATCCTGAAGGGAATTCCTACTACTCATCATATATTAGCAGTAATCTCTTCCGTGCAAAGTGTCTAACTTAACTCACTGAATTCTTACTATGTCTGAGGCATGGCTTTTTCCTTACCATAAAGAGGGAAATGAGTAAGACAGTTTTGACCTCAATGAGATTACATGAAAAAGAACAGAAAAGATGAGGCAGGCACCATTATAATTATAGAAGCTATCTTATCTAATTATACAATGCATTTTCAGCTCTAACATTTTTAATTTTAGTCTCCATTTTGTTTTATTGCTATCTGATTTCTCTTTTCTTTGATCTTAACTGATACTAAGAACTCTTTGCATAGCCAAATGTCTATGATTTTATTCCTTTTCACTTAATCTTGTTACTATGTTTTTCCACTTTCTGCCATGTTTAGTTATCTCTTTTGAATTCTAGGCAGTTCAGGTAAATGACATTGGCATGCTTTCATTCTCCTCTGTAAAATGAGACAATTGGATTATATGATTTTTTAATGTTTTTCCAGATCCAAAAGTCTAAGAAAGTTATCTTTTCTTCTCTTGCTCAATTCAATTGCTCAATATTTTTTTCCTTCTGTGTCCGCTTCTCCCCTGCATTCTACAGAATAGTCTGGAAAACAGGACTTCATTAGAGTCCACTTGGTTTCATAGTCTTGTTTCAGTGCTCCAGTTCATACCCATGTGATTTATACATCAATGGGACTAATATGGCAAGAGGCAGAACACTGATTAGAAACAGGAAAATGTGAGAGGCAACTTTCCTAATATAAAGAATTAACTCCCCTGGCCGGTTAGCTCAGCGGTAGAGCGTCGGCCTAGCGTGCGGAGGACCCGGGTTCGATTCCCGGCCAGGGCACACAGGAGAAGCGCCCATTTGCTTCTCCACCCCTCCGCTGCGCTTTCCTCTCTGTCTCTCTCTTCCCCTCCCGCAGCCAAGGCTCCATTGGAGCAAAGATAGCCCGGGCGCTGGGGATGGCTCTGTGGCCTCTGCCTCAGGCGCTAGAGTGGCTCTGGTCGCAACATGGCGACGCCCAGGATGGGCAGAGCATCGCCCCCTGGTGGGCAGAGCGTCGCCCCTGGTGGGCGTGCCGGGTGGATCCCGGTCGGGCGCATGCGGGAGTCTGTCTGACTGTCTCTCCCTGTTTCCAGCTTCAGAAAAATGGAAAAAAAAAAAAAAAAAAAGAATTAACTCAAATTATACTAAAAAGAATCTTCATGACCTTTAGCAGAAGCTTGTTTACTTTTGGTGTTTTATTTTTAAAAATTACAGAGGAAGGATGCAGCCTTGAGCTCCTTTCCACTCACTATGATGCACTTATGAACAATAAAGAAGCATTTTCTTTAATTATAGATAAGAGCATTTTCTTGGAACCAACAAATAAATATTTCAGATTTGAGTCATAATAAGGACATAATTATAAACAAGCTACATAGCTTTTAAAATAAACTCATTTTGCTAAAAAAAAAAATGAAGATAATTATATAATAAGGTCCTATAAAACTAGATGATAACACTTGCTATTATAAAAGGCTTTCTTTTTTTCCAAAAGTATTTTATGCATACCTTGTAAAGGTACAAAATGTTATGATTATTAAAAAATGATATTTTGGACAAAAATTTTGACAAGCAAAACATGACTTTTGACACATAAATCATTACTACAATAGGAACGCACTCAAACTTTGGTTTCAGTCTTAACGCAAGCTTTTCAGCAAGTGACTATGTATCTAGGCCCTAATCACATTAGAGAAAAATATAATCTCTCAAGCAATAGAAATGAGATGAAGGAGGAAGGAAAACAGCACTAGGGGAAATGTTTTGGATTAACACAGATTTCTTCCCTTCAATTATAAATCTTAACATTAGAGAAAACACGAGCCACAACACACAGGGGTAAACAGTAATAAATGTCAGGTTTTCAGATAAAGTGATCCTAATGTAAGACTTTTTGCAAAAAATTACAAAGCTTAAATTATATTGAGAATACACAGGAGAATTCAAAGACTTTTTTAAAAAGTTTATTATATAGGGAGAGCCATATGCTTAAGGAAAAAGATAAATAGAAACAATAATTATGGACAAAGAAGTGAGCAAGCATATTAACTTCCAGGAGTATAAACCAGCCAAGAGCATGAGTTTGCATAGAGGAGTTACTCCTCTCAAGGGCATGTTACATGAGAATGGACAGCTTCAAGAGGGTTATGGATTTAGGAACTATAATATTCACAGGTGCTCTGCTATGATGCCTGATACAACTAATCCCACATGTTAAAGGAAACCCTTCCTTCTTCTCAACATTGAAAATGACCTGAGAGAAGGGGATAGTGGGAGAGAGTAAACAGGGCAATGCCACAGTCAATACAATGAAAAACTATTTAAATGAAACAAAGTGCAAATCTTTAATCTCTAAATTCAGGTAACATTTTACAAGGGACTTATTAAAAATATCACAGTGGCCTGACCTGTGGTGGCACAGTGGATAAAGCGTCGACCTGGAAATGCTGAGGTCGCCGGTTTGAAACCCTGGGCTTGCCTGGTCAAGGCACATGTGAGAGTTGATGCTTCCTGCTCCTCCCCCCTGACTCTCTCTTCTCTCTCTTCTCTCTCTCTCTCTCTCTCTCCCTCTCTCTCTCTCTCCTCTCTAAAATGAATAAATAAAAATAAATAAAAAAAATTTAAAAAGAAAAGAATGTTTAAAAAAAATATCACAGTGATCAGTTTTATGTCTAAGTTTGGAATATACAAGAATCAAATGTAAAAGGACCCTCACAGTTTCAAACAATAGTGTATTATGAAACCTCACATAAAAATAACTTTCATAGGAAATTTTTCTTAAAAACTGATTACATAACTATGTTTCTTCTCCGGGACAGGAGAGATAGTAATAAGTAAAGGGCTTTTGATTATTCAAACTAAAATTTCCATCTGTTATCTTTTACTTAACTCTGAAAGTAATTCTTTATGGTAATTCCTAAATCAAAGAGAAGCAAACTTAATTATAAGACTCAACTTTTTTATGTCTTTCACACTTCATTATAATCAAGTCTATTTTGAATCTTGAAAAACAATTGGATGGTATTGTCCTCTGTCTGCTCCATATTGGGACTCCCCACTGTGAGTTCCAGTCAAAGGCACATTGTAGATGACTTTTATACGCAGCACAAGTGTTAGCCATTATTATTGCTATTATGTCCATAAGTCTCAAAACCTTTCTTTGAAGCACTTTCTGTTATTAACTAATAATCTGAATTGTCCATTTTAGTGATGTTAATTGTATTAGGCACTTAGAACTAACAAAGAAATGAAAAGGATATGTATGAAAATGTTAAGCATTTGCCTCTGTTTATCTGGTACATTAAGAGTTATTCTCTTCCACGCAGATATTACTACTGGCCTAAAGATCGCATTATACTTTTTCTAATAACTCCTTTTTAAAACAATTTTAAATGTGTTATTTCAGAATGGACTTATTATACTTTTAAGTGCACATTATATTTCTGTTGTATCACTCTTGAAAGCGATAAAATATATAACATGAACATATGTTTCCATAGAAATGATGTAGAAATATCCAACTTTCTAAAGGGGTTAAGGCTGTGGCTCTCAAAATGTGCACTAGGGCTGTTGGGGACCAAAAGGCCAACAGGGTTTTTGGAGTTTAGATTTTTGGAGGACAGAGGTGTGAGGAAATGGCTGTAAACTGACAGTCTGCCCAACCCCCCATCTCACTTGCCTAATTAGGTTGCAAAAGGCTGTTAAGCTGTGGTGCTGGATTGTTTACACTACCCTACATGTTCCCTGAAAAGACTGGAGGCAAGTTTCTTCTATCCTTTGTTTGGTGTAAAGTTAAAATATGTATAGTGGGGGTTTTCTGCACTCAACACAATTAAGAGTAAAAGGAGAGGAATTCTTCAATGTATTGATGAGGAAATGAGAGTTTGCCTTTCAAATATATGCTCAAACACTGAAGAAAATGCTAGGACACATCAGGCTCATGTTTCTCATAAACACAAGAATGAAAATACTTAACATATTTGCACTGGGACCTGCTGAATTTACTAAATCTTACTAAGAATGTGTGTATGTAATATATATAAAGATAACTTTTTGGTCTTTTTTTATTTTTTAACCCCTTGTTTTTTCAAATTCTAAAAACCATAACTCAAAAAATGTAACAAAAATGTTTTTTAATGTCAGAATAAATTTAATTTTGTCATATTTATTTTGTTTAATTACCATAAAAGCACACTTGGACTTTATATATTTTTTCTTTAATATTTGACTTTATTATAACATATTTCTCAGAAATTTGTATATAGTGCACCTACAATTATTTGTAGGATTTTAAATGCACCTCGATTTCAAAGAGTAAGGTAATCTGCATAACATTCATTAAAATAATTTGAAAATATGCTATTAATAGATGTAACAGTGTAGATTATTACATAAATTGTTAGGTAGCAAGTTACAAAGAAGAATTTGTTATCAGGGGCTTTTAAATATATAGTTGATTTTCTCTACTTCTTTTTTAATCACCCATCAATCTTAAACTATTAAACTGAACTAACAAAGGAAGGAGACATATTCAAGGAAGGCACAGCAGAGGAATACTTAATATAGATATGAAGGAGGTATTACATAGTACTTAAGATCTCTAGTTCCATAACTGGAAGAGCAGAAGAGCCTGACTATTAAATTCTGAACCCTACCAGGACTCTGAATTGCAGGTTAAATGCCTTTTTTTATTTGCACTTATGTAATGAAACTGAATGTCTACTGAAGTGAGGTGACTAATTTTTATCCACCTTTAATGACACTTACTTTACCCTAAATCAAGAGTTATCAAACTTTCTTGGTTCACTTGGTACCCTTAGTGTCTTAGTAAATCCTTCACAGAACCTACTAGGCAGAAAAACATAGCAAAGAGTTTCACTTATTAGGTCCAAACCACTTAATAGCAATAATCTGTGTGGTGTGTGACCATTCACCCATGTTTACACTGAAAATGTATAGTATGTCTTGGAGTGCTATGGTGCATTTGAAAAATGTAGCCCTAAATCAGGAGAATATAAAATTGTAGTTGGAAATTAAGTAAAGCCTCTAAAAAATCTGAAAAAGTAGATACCACTTCCAATATATATAAGAATTCTAGTGAATCAGGTGAAATCACAAAAGGAAAAAAGAACGTCTTAATTAAGAAGAAGAAACACAGACTATCTTTTAAGTTTATATGCTATTCACATACACACACAAACACACACATGGCTTAAGATGACATTCAAGGGGGGAAAATAGTAAATTTTAAAAAATTATATAAATAAGCATCAAACATAAGAAAAATTACTAAGGCTATGTAAATATAACAGTAATGATAATCTTTTAAATGGTTAATGACAATGATCAGAAAGAAACATCTTAACTCTTAGTACAAGGTGGGGCAAGAGTAGGGTTACAGTTGTGAGTACATGAAACACAGAAGTTTATTCACGTATTATTTATGATCATATGATTTTGCACACAAACAACTGTAAACCTACTTTTACCCCACTCATCTATAGAAAATCTGTGCCCTTGATCTTTAAACAAAACCAAAATAGCCTCTAAAAATACGCCTGTCTCCTTTTTCCTCCTCCTCAATCTAAGCACAGCTACAATTTATCTTTCTTTCCCTTAGCTGCAGAGAAATGAATGTTTAGTAGAGATACCTGTTTGTCGATAGAAACCTGATCAAATTCAGCTTTGTAATTTTTCAATTACATTTGACATTCAATATTATTTTATATTAGTTTCAGGTGTATAGCTTAGTGGTTAGACATTTATATAATTTATGAAGTGATCTCCCCAGTAAGTCTAGTACCCATCTGACACTATACATAGTTATTACACTATTATTGACTATATTCCCTATGCTCGCTGTACTTCACAACCCCATGACTATTTTCTAACTTCTTAATCTCTTCACCTTTTTTACCCAGCCTCCCTAAAACCCCTCCTATCTGGCAACCATCAGTCTGTTCTCTGTATCTATCTATTGGTTTCTGTTTTGTTTGTTCCTTTATTTTGTTCTTTAGATTCCACATATAAGTAGAATCACATGGTATTTTTCTTTCTCTAACTTATTTTACTTAGCATAATACCCTCTAGGTCCAACCATGTCACAAATGGCAAGATTTCATTATTTATTATACTGAGTATATTTTATTGTGTACATGCACCACATCTTCTTTATTCATCTATTGATGGACATTTAAGCTGCTTTTATATCTTGGCTATTGTGAATAATGCTGCAGCAAACATAAGAATGCATGTATCTTTCTGAACTACTGTTTTGGGTTTCTTTGGATAAATACCAGAAGTAGAATTGCCAGGTCATAGGGTAGTTGTAGTTTTAATTTTTTGAGAAACCTCCATACTTTTTTCCCATAGTGGTTGCATCCATTTGCAATCCTACCAACAGTGTATGAGGGTTCCCTTTTCTCCACATTCACAACACTTGTGGTTTGATTTATTGATGATAACCATTCTGTCAGGTGTGAGGTGATAGATCATTGTTTTAATTTGCATGTCTCTGATGATTAATGAAGTTAAGCATCTTCTCATATGTCTATTGGCCATCTCTGTGTCTTCTTTGGAGAAATGTCTATTCAGGTCCTCTGTCCACTTTTTAATTGAACTGATTTTTTTTCTTTTGGTGCTATCTTTTATGAGTTCTTCATAATTTTCTATGTTAATCTCTTATTGAATGTATCATTGGTGAATATCTTCTCCAAATTGGTAAGCTGTCTTTTCGTTTTGTTGATGGTTTCCTTTTCTGTGCAAAAAAAATTTTTTTAATGTAGTCCCACTTGCTTATTTTTTCTTGTTTCCTTTGCCCAAGGTGATATATATATATATATATTTATATTAAAAATTACTAAGAGCTATATTAAAGAGTTACTGCCAGTTTTCTTCTAGGAATTTTATGGTTTCAGGCTTTACATTAAGTCTTTAATCCATTTTCAGTTTATTCTTGTCTATGGTGTAAGAAGGTGGTTTACTTTAACTTTTTTGTATGTATCTGTTCCGTTTTCCCAATGCCATTTATTGAAGAGATTGTCTTTATCCCACAGTATATTCTTGTCTCCTTTGTCATATATTTATTGACCATACAGGTACATGTTTATGTTTGGGCTCTCCACTCTGTTCAGAGATCTATGTGTCTGTTTTTATTCCAGTACCATGCTGCTTTGCTTACTATAGTCATGTAGTATAGCTTGATATCAAGTAGCATGATACATGCAACTATGTTCTTTCTCAAGATTGCTGTGGCTATTCAGGTTCTTTTGTGATTCCATATAAATTTTAGGATTATTTGTTCTAGTTCTGTGAATAATAATGTTGGTATTTTGATATGAATCTATACATTGTTTTGAGTGGCATAAACATTTTAACATGTTAATTCTTTCTATCCATGAGCACATTGTATGCTTCCATTTATTTTTATCTTCTTCAATTCCTTTCTTCAGTGTCATATAATTTCCTGAGTACAGATCTTTTAATTTCTTGGTTAAATCTAATCTTAGGTATCTTATGCTTTTTGATGCATTTGTACATTGTACTGCTTTCTTAATTTCTCTTTCTGATAGTTCATTATTGGTGTGTAAAATGCAAACAATATCTAAATATTAATTTTGTATCCTGCTATTTTGCTAAATTTATTGATCAGTTCTAAAAGTTTTCTGGTGGATCTTTAGGGTATCTCTATATAAAGCATCAGGTCACCTGAAAATAATAAGTTTTACCTCTTCCTTTCCAATTTGTATACCTTTTATTTCTTCTTGTTTGATTATTGTGGCTAAAACTTTCAATACTATGTTTAAAAAAAAGTAGTGATATTGTCTTATCTTTTTCCTGATCTTAAGAAAAAAGCTTTTGGCTTATAACCATTCAGTATTACATTGGCTGTGGGTTTGTTATATGGCCTTTATTATACTGAGGTATGTTCACTCTATTCCCGCTTTGTTGGCAGTTTTTATCATTAATTAGATGCTGGATTTTATCAAACACTTTTATGGCATCAATTTATATGATCACATAATTTTCATCATTTTGTTTATGTGGTATATCATTTTAATTCATTTTCAGATATTGAAACAACCTTTCATTCCAGAAATAAATCCCACTTGAACACAGTATTTAATCTTTTTAATGTATTGCTGAATAAGGTTTGCTAATATTTTGTAGAGGATTTTTGCATCTATGTTTATCAAGGATATTAGCCTCTAATTTTTTTTTTTTGTAGTGTTTAGTCTGGAATCAGGGTGATGCTGGCCTCATAAAATGAACTTGGGAGTCTTCCTTCCTCTTCAATATTTTTGGAATAGTTTGAGAATAATAGATGTTAATTCTTCTTAAATGTTTGGTAAAATTTACCTGTGAAGCCATTTGATCCAGGACTTTTGCTTGTTGGGAGTTTTTTGATTATTGATTCAATTTTGTTAGTAGTAACAGCCTATTCAGATTTTCTATTTCTTCTTGATTCAGTATTGGAAGATTGTTTCTTTCTAGGAACTTATCCATTCCTTCCAGATTGTCCAATTTGTTGGCATATAATTGTCTATAATATTTTCTTACAACTCTTTGTATTTCTGTGATATCAGTTGTCACTTCTTATTCATTTCTAATTTTACTTATTTGGGTTCTCTCTCTTTTTTCTTGATGAGTTTAGTTAAAGGTTTATCAATCTTGTTTATCATTTCAAAGAACCAGCTCTGGGTTTGTTGATCATCTGTATTTTTTTTAAGACTCTATTTAGTTTATTTCCACTTAGACCTTTATTATTTCTTTTCTTTGATACTTTGGGCTTTGTTTGTTGTTTTTTATTTTTTAATTCCTTTAAGTGTAAAGTTAGACTGTTTGAGGTCTTTCTTGTTTCTTGAGGTAAGCCTGGATTGTTATAAATTTCCTCTTAGAACTGTTTTGCTGCAACCCATATATCTTGGGTTATTGTATTTTCACTTTCACTTGTCTCAGATATCTTTTGATTTCTTCTTTGATCTTGTTAACCCATTCATTGTTTATTTAGTAGCATGTAATTCAGCCTCCATGTATTTGTGTGTTTTTCAGTTTTCAAACTGAGTTCTTTGGTATACAATGTTTGTACTTCTATACAAAGAGGAAGAAAGAAAACCCTAGAAAAAAACAATTTGGAAAAAGTAATCAGAAGTGTCAACAGAGTGAACCGCAGGACAAAGATTATATATATTTTGAGTATAAATTTAAAATTAATACATACAAAATAAATATGTATATCTGATCTTTCTTTGCACTACAAAGAAAGTATTGTTAAAATTTCTTTAGTAACACAACAGGTGCAAAGTCAAATGCAACAGTATAACATCAACTCTTAGTTAATTTGCTTTAGAAGTTTTAAGCATATGGGTTGTATTAAATAAGAGAAAGGATTAGGGAGGTTGTGTGGGTGCAAGGGAATGGTGTGAATAGTGAGAAATTGAGTACATTCAAGAAGATAGGAAATAATCATGAATACTGCTGCATTTTACACAGATTTATTCCCTACTAAAAAAACAATGCTTTAAAATGATAAAAGATCTTTTCTGATTAGAACTGTAAGTCACAAAGAGAAAATATTTTTCTTACAAGTTTCTAAAACTATTGAGTTAAAACAGGGGTCATATGCCTCAAACATTCTGACTTGTGAGTTTATAACCACTTACACATTTTAGTTTCCTAAGTACCACAAAACTTGAAATTAGAAGGAAGAGCTTTCAAAATCTGTTTAACACAATTTCACTTGATCTTAGCCAAAAGGCCAATACATGTAAATGACATTTAGCACAATTTCAGTTCGGTTTTAAAGCATTAATTAGAGGCTTAGAAGAGATTCCTCAGGTAAGAGAAAACATGCAAATAAACATAAATTAAAAAAAAAAAAGCTTTCTAAAGGCATGTCCAAGACCAATGCCCACACTAAACAAATTATGAAATTAATTGCCATTCACTACCTTTCTCATTTCTTTTTCTGATGCTCCTCTCTACTTTCTCACCCTAAATACTTATATTCAAACCTCATTAATCATTGCAGTCAACTAATAGCCAATTAATAACAGAGATGTGAGTTAGTAATGCTCCCAGAAGTTATCTGAATCTGAATGTAAATCATTTGAAGATTAAATAAACTTTCAATCAGCCTCAAAGGCAGTATCTCAAGCTCAGCTATGCATTAGAATTAGCTAGGGAGCTTTAGAAATCTGATGCTCATGGAACACTCCTAAGAAATTAGATCAGAATTTTGGGGGGTGGTACCCAAACATCAGAATTAACCAGGTAATTACAATGTACATCTAGAGTTAAGATCCACTGTTTTAGGAAAAGCATTTGAAACAATGAAATTTCAAGTTAGTAAAGGAGATACTTTTCATTTTTATTTATTAATTTTTAGAGAGAAAGAGAGAGAGTAAGTGGAAGAAAGAGAGGGAAACAATGATTTGTTGTTCCACTTATGTATGCATTGGTTAGTTGTATCCTGTATGTGCCCTGACCGGGAATCAAACCCACAACCTTGGCATGTTAGAATGATGCTCTAACCGACTGAGCTACTGGAACAGGGCCTGAAGGTAATATTTTTAAATGTTGCTCTGTTGAGGTTGCCAACTAGTGAAAAAGCTCTATTCAAGGTAAAAATCATTTTTATTATGAAAGAAAATGCTGCATTTTAAAAATTACTAAAGATTCAATTCCTAAATCTTGATTTTAACAAGTTACTTCCCTTGGGTTTACCTATAAAATAGAAATAATAATATGCCTATCTCCTGGTGCTACCAAGGATGATCAAATGAAACTACATCAGAAAATGTTTTACAAACTATAAAATTTTATTTATTATCACAGAGCTGAACTGTAGAAACACTTATCATTGAAAAGACTAGTTGTAATGTGGATTACCACTGTAATATGGATTATTACCTAAAATATTTATCACTTTGTACTAATACACATTAGCTCTATGAAACTTAAGTGTCTAACCTCAATGATTCTCAAAGTATGGTTTCTGAACCAGTAGCACCAGCATCACCTGGAAACTTGTCAGAAACAGAAATTCTTGGAATCTACACCAGACCCACCAAATCAGAAACTGAAGGCAGAATTTAGCAATCTGTTTTAACAAACCCTCTAGATAATTTTGATGCATGCTAAAAATTTGAGAACCATACATCTGGCCAAACATTAGTAAAAACAGAATATGGTTAAAAATCAAAGGATGAATATACAAGTATTTGTTATTTGAATCTTTAGAAGTCAGAGTGCAAAAGCACACTGGCATAAATTATAGTATATATATTTTTTAAAAACTCAAGCCTTTGGATTTTATAATAATATAATTCTCACTACCCAGCTAACCTTCATTAATTAACATATTAATGATGAATACGATGGTAGTATATAAATTTGGGAGTCACATAAACTATAGAATATATAACACTTCGGATAAAAATTTAAAAAAAACTCTAGTGGCAGTAACAATGGCTCATAAAATATCCAAGTTTTAATTCATTGGGCCTAGGTTTCTCTCAGAGGAAAAGTCTCCACTGTATCTTAAAAATCACATTTATCCTAAAGACAATAGCCCATATCATGTCAATGTTCTTATTCAGGCTAAGGAAGTGTTTCATCACTGACTCACAGAAAAGACCATTACTTGGAGTGAATCACCAGCAATGTTTCCTGAAATATTAGTTTTGTCATTGAGTCTGCTAAGCAACAGAAAAATAGTCTCCAAACTTCTTATCTTAAAAGATCTCAGAAGAGAAAATTATCATCATTGCTCTCAAACACAACGTCCAAAGATCTTATTCTTTGCAGACCAATAATAAAACATACACAGGTTAGTAAGAGGTAATAACGTTAAGGAGTCTTGTGAGATTGCAATAGAAAGTTCTTTGAGATCTTTCTTGTTTTCTCTTTTTCCATTTTAAAAAGTTTTGGCAACCTCAAGACACCTAGACCCACCATGGAAAGACAGGAGTGAAGTATCCCAGTCGAGAACTGACTTTAGTATTCATCCTTACTTCCTTCGTGAAAACTAAGTAGAACTGACTTTTCCTTGAAATATTCCTTAACTACAGATGTAGGTCCATTTATCAATACCAAGCAGATGACTCTGGCTCCCTCTTTGATCAAGATTCCTGAGTCCCAAGGGTTTTTATTGCCCTCAATCATTTGTTTCCTGTATTTAAAGGACTTGGGATTTAAAGTAGGGGTATGTGTAAGAAGAATAAGTCCAATAACTGATATTAGTATTCTATATCTTAGAAAATATTTTCCACCTACTCAAAGTAAAGACAACAAAAGAGAGAAGCTTGGTTTTAGTTATGCATGCTAATCAAATTATACTATCTCTCCCTGGAATCCTTTTGCTCTACCTCATAAAAAAAACAACGAAAAACAGCAACACTAAGCTTTCATTTTCCACACTGAAAAGAACCAGAGCAAATATGTAATTGCCAAAATAATTCCTTTTGCTCATTCACCCATCTATGAATATTTATTGAGTGCCTAGCAAGTGCCAGACATTGTTCTAGTTGCAAAATGAGTCTAGAGGGGTGCACAGACTTCAATGATGACGACATGGAGTCTATACGTCTAGAAGAGCGCTAGGTTTCTGTTTCTCCATCAACCAAGACCAGTGGTTCTCAAAATTGACCAAGCATCAGAAATACCTGGAGAGTTTTGCTAAAGATTGCTGGGCTCCACCCAGAGAATTTCTATTCAATAAATTTGAGATAGGGCCCCCAAATTAGCATTTCTAATGTATTCTGAAGTGATGTTAATGCTGCTGGTCTAGGGACCACACTTTGAGAACCACATACCAAGACAAATAGGAACTCTTCACACTATGCCTGCCAATTTTCAAGCACTGTACATCTCTCTTCCAAAGAAGGCAATGGCCTCATGAATGCTGTCATAATCACTTACAACTGAGCATAGTTCCAATTCCCAGAACCACCTCAAATATCAGAGAAGAAAGGAGTATAAATAGCAAAGAAGAGAAAATTCTCCTTGCAGGGGTGTTTCTCTCTCATTTTTTTTTATTTATCCTCTATCACAAGAAATCACTTTTCTATTATGATTTCTCAATACAAGTGTTATGGAAAAGAATAACACTCATTTAGATTTTTCATATTTCTTTTCTTTAATAAAATCATAATTTTCCTTCTAAATTGAGTTCTCGTGATCTATTTTTTTTTCTTTTCCTGTTGGACTATCTCCTTTTTTGACAAAAGAATTGCAGGGTTAGAAGGAACATTGAGAATTCACTTAATCCTTCCTTGGCCTCAGACAAGACTGTGTCTAAACAATCCCCAAATATAGCAATTTTTAGTACAAAGATGAACAGACACTAAGAATTTGCCATTCAACATTCTGTCACATACTTGAAGATACTAATACTTTCCCTCAGCCTTCTCTTCTCTAAGCTAATCAACCCCAACACTTAGACTTTCTTCAGTAGATTTCCTAAACTTTAAATTATTTTGACAATTCTTTAATAAGTTTATTTCATCTACCCAGAGCCTGAATTATGTACGTACTGTTATCAGAAAGACTTCTTTTTGGTATGTGAAAAGGAAAAAGTTAATTTATAAACTGAATAAAGGAATTTAGTTGAAATAAAAAAATATGTAAGTATAAATATCACTAAAGAATACAATGGGGCCTGACCAGGCCATGACGCAGTGAATAGAGCGTCAAACTGGGACATGGAGGACCCAAGTTAGAAACCCCAAGGTTGCCAGCTTGAGCGCGAGTTCATCGGGTTTGAGCAAGGTCAAACCCAAGGCCACTGGCTTGAACAAGGGGTCACTTGGTCTGGTGTAGCCCCCTGCTCAAGGCATATATGAGAAAGTAAACAATGACCAACTAAGGTGCCACAACAAAGAACTTATGCTTCTCATCTCTCTCCCTTCCTATCTGTTTGTCCCTATCTGTCACTCTCTCTGTCTCTGTCAAAAAAAATAAATAAATAAAATAAATAAATAAAGAATAATACAATGGCATTCACTTGAACAATTAATTTTGAATATTCTTTATTTATTAAAAGACATAGTTATGCCCTATACTTTTTATATCTTTACATTACAAATCACCAACCATTTCACACACAAAAAAAATGGATGGGAAGAAGGATCTTTTTAATATACTATGAATTATACATAATTATGTTTTATGGCACTTCACACAGGAGACAACATTATTATTCATTTGCTTTCTTTTTTTCCTGGACTGTATTTACTATTGAATTTGGGGTTGTAGTGAATCAATGATTTAATTCTGTATATGTCTAAAAATATTGAATCTATTACATGATAATCATTTCTGTGAAAATAATTTCTGGTTCAAACCTTGAAAATCAGAGGTGTTAGAGATCAGTGAGTATAGGACAAGATAGGATAAAGTCCATGTTAAGTGATATGTTCCCAAAGAGTTTAGGAAGAAAAAAATAGTAACACATTGGAATATGGGGTTAAATGGGATAGTTCATTTTATTTCAATTTTTCCCATTCTAAATATTACTATTCAAAATTCAATCTTTGTTTTCAGAATGGTAAGTGCTTTGGGCCAGCCTAGGCCTGAGGGATAGGTTTGTTTCTTTGCCTATTGCAATCAAGGTGTACGGTGGAGGCGATGCATTTAGTCTCCAGAGAGAAGGAAGATGCTGCTTGCACAGCACTTCTACTCACCAGTCCATGCAGCAGCAAGGGTGTTGGCTTTGAAGGAAGCCAACTGTCCTGCTCTCCCAGCCAGAGGTAAAGAATTGCAATGGTGGCCACTAGAGGGAGGAGGATTAGGAATAGAGTAAATTGTGGAGAAAAGGCACCCATGAAAAACGCACATGGGACAACCAACACATCACCAACCACCGCCTAGCAGCTACCTCTCTGAAGAACTATAATGGGGGTCAGCATACGCAATTAACCCAGAGACCCGGACACCAGTAATGATTGTAGTGTCCTAGTAAATAGCCCCTTAACTCTGATGGCAGGAATAGGGAATTTGAGTAGGATTATGGGAAACACACACACAAACACAAACACACAAGTACTCAGACATACATCCTCATCCCCCATTACAAGAAGTTGTATCTGTGCCGTCTGATTCTTGCCCATTTTCTTATTTAAAACTCTTGATGTTCTTTACCAAGAATGCGTTCACGAAAAGCAAACAGCCCACCTTCAAGTTAGTCTTGGGAGAAGCACCAGCAGAGACACTCATTGTGCCAAGATGTATTTTACCAACAAATCTGTACAAATTACATGAGGTTAAAAACAAACGGAATATAATATAATTAAAGCAAAGTTTCTTTTGCTAAATTACAGCTTGAAGCAAACCTGCAAGAAATGTTTCCAATTAGCTTCTTTAGCAAACACAAAGCATAGCTCAGAACATGTTTTGTTTTCCATCCTGCCCTCTGGGTGGGCTGACTAGTGGGTGTCTTACCTCCAGCACAAGTTGCTGAGCATTCGGACCATGGCTGATGATTCCACGTAAAGCCAACTTCACTGTCTCCACTGCCAGTCCGCGTGATGGGAACATTGAACTTAAACCTAATTCCCAAATTCTGTTCTTGAAGCAGAACCTGCCATTGAAAACAACTGGTGAAGATAATTAAAATACAATGAGCCTCCATTCAGACATTTAATATTTCTTTTGAAGAAGATGATGTCATAAAGTAAGTCTTATAGGAAATTTAAGATAACATTTAGAACACATGCATTTATACTGAATTTTCTCCTTCCATTTTCATGGGTAATTTAGAGTCATTTCTCTCAGTTAGCTTGTTTGGTTACAAGAATTTTATTCAAACAAGCATTTGAATGTTCAAACAGTCATATGGAAAGAGCACTAAGGCTTTAACTTTACAAGAATTATAACCATGTGGGCAAACCACTTTAACTTTATTTACCAACTATAAAACAGAGATGATAAAGTCTGCCCTTTCCTACCTCACAGGGCAGATGACAAACAGTAGAAATGAAGAGGCAAAGGCACATTTACCATGACGATGAGATTTTCCGAGGTAGGGCCTAGAGCTTCCAAGGATTCTGGTTCATCAGTTGGTCTCTTGTAGTGAAAAGCTGTCCCAGCAATATCAAACTTCCGAGGCCAGTCAATAGTCCAGGCGCCGTTAATATAATAATCATCCCCTTCAGTTTTTAAAGCTAAAAGAAATCACAGTACACCTGAAAATATGAAATGTTATTTACCACAACATCACTAATTAACAACTGCATTGAAGTATACAATGAATAACCATTTCCATTTAGTGATAGGATTCTTAACTATTTTCTTAAGTACAAACTAAAGTAATTTTTCACGTGACTGTAAAGATATTAAGTATTCACAACATCATTGATAGAAATAAAATGTTAGAAGAAATAAGTATATGGAACTAGCAAGGAAAAGTGTGACAAAAGAAACAACTGGGGATGGGGTGGATGCAGGAAGCAGGCTTTTCTGTCCAAATATTTAAAAAGTAATTGCATGAAGATGGGGTGGGGAGAAACTATAGTATGGGCACACAGACAGACAACAATGGGACCAAACAGACAGTTAAGAACTAAACCCAAGTACATATGGAAATTACTAGATGACAAAATAAGCATCTTAAATTAGCAACAACAACAATAATAACAAAAAAAACTACCATAAAACTGAATTTATGTTTCATTTATTATAAATACTACAATTCTCCTTTTAAGTACATATCCAAAAGAAGTGAAAATAGGTACTCAAAAAGTATTTGAACATACATGTTTATAGTAGTACTATACCCAATAACCAAAGGTAGAAACAATCCAAATGTCCATCAATAGATGAATGATTAAACAAATTGTGGTGTATACAATACAATGAAATATTATTCAGCCATAAAAAATACTGATACATGCTACAATGATGATGAACCTAGGAAACACTGTGCTAAGTGAAAAAGGCTAGACAGAAAAAGTCACATATTGTAACTTTCATTTGTATAAAATATCCAGAATAGCTAAATCCATAGAGACAGGGAGATGGTGGTTGCCAGAAACTGGGGAATGGAAGTAACTGCTTAATGGACACAGGGTTATTTTGGAGGTGATGAAAATATTTTGGAATGTACTAAATGCCACTAAATTGTTCACTTTAAATGTGGAATTCTCTGTTCTGTGAATGTCACCTCAATAAAAACACAGTTAAAAAAGAAAGAGAGAGAGAAAGAATAAGTGCCAGATAGGTAAATATTTGAAAGTAAACACAGTTAAATCATAAAATGTTTAGAGACAATGTGGAAGAACTTTTAAAAAAATTATATTGGTATAAAAACTTTTTAAAGTATGACATAACCCACAGAAACAATGAAGGAAAAGACGAATAAATACACATGCACAATTTTTAAACCTCTAAAGGAAAAAAAATATGTTAAAAACATTTAACATTATTCACAGAAAAAGGTTATTAGCATTACTATACAAGAAAAAATGTTGTGGTACACATAATGAAATGGAATACTACTCAGCTGTAAGGAAAGAAGGAAATCTTACCTTCTACAACAGCATAAATGGACCTGGAGAGTATCATGCTAAGTGAAATAAGCCAGGCAGAGAAAGACAAATACCATGAGACTGACAGCTGTCAGAGGAGGGGGTTTGAAGCGCTATGTAAAAAAGGTGAAGAAATTAAGCAAGAAAAAAAAAATACAGACACAGACAATAGTATGGTGATTACTAGAGGAAAAAGGTGGTGGGGGGAGGTGGAAGAGGGTAAATAAAGGGGAGGAAAATGGTGATGAAAAGAGACTTGACTTGGGGTGGTGAACACATAATACAATACATATATGATGTATTATAGAATATTACACCTGAAACCTTTATAATTTTATTAGCCAATGTCTTCCCAATAAATAAAAATGATTTAAAAAGGACTATAAGTAAATACATAAGTGGATCATTTGGATAATGATTATCATGATTTCACAATGACAAACAAGTCAGTTTAATTTTTTTGTCATTATTCTAGCTTCTTCAAAAATCTTACTTTACCAGGCCAGACAAACAAGCAGCCCAAAAGGACTAAAAAGGTCATTGCACAATCTCTGACTCTCTGGACCTCATATCTTTTGTCCTTATAGTACAGGCTATTTCCAACCCCCTCACCCACTCCAATCTGCCTGGCATAATTACTTGTACTTGACTTTGGATACTTTCTGAAGATTCATTTGTCAAAAATAAATTTGATTAACCTTTTTTTTTGGTGACAGAGACAGAGAGAGACAGACATACAGGAACGAAGAGAGATGAGAAGCATCCATTCTTTGCTATGGTTCCTTAGTTGTTCATTGAGTGCTTTCTCATATGTGCCTTGACCTGGGGGGGCCACAGCAGACCAAGTGACCCCTTGCTCGAGCCAGTGACCTTGGGCTCAAGCTGGTAAGCCTTGCTCAAACCAGATAAGCCTGTGCTCAAGCTGGCGACCTCGGGATATCGAACCTAGGTCCTCCACATCCCAGTCTGACACTATCCACTGAACCACTGCCTGGTCAGGCTAACCTTTTGAGATAAGAGTATGTCAACCAATTTTAAGGATTATTTAGTCTTAACTTGTTTTGTATTTTAAAATTTTTATTTTTAATTCTCACAGTGGTTTTCTGTCTTATTTAACATCAGAATTACTTAGGTTATATAAGAACATCTGAACCTGTATAATATGAAATAGTAAAAGCAAAAATAAAAACAGGGCCCCCCGCCACTCCCTGCAGCAGCTTTGTAGTTGCTTTCACTTTCCATTTTCCCAATTACTCAATGAAGGATTCCTAACATGCCTTTGCTGGTACCATAAAGAAGTTCAAAAAATATTAATTATTTAAGAAGCACTGGATAATAATTTACTAAGGGAAGAAGTCATAGCATTATGGACAGAGAATTATCAAAGGAAAATATTTAATGTTACAAGTTCTACTTTTGTTTTGAATCTTGTTTTTGAAATAAAGAATCCAAAATTATGATGTAAGAATAAAGTGTTCTTCTTAAATAAAGGAAGAGCCTGATTATATTGGTGTTTTATCTAAAGGTGTATTCTAGATGTCATTTTATTTGTAAAAGATTTAAGGAAAAGGCAATAATATTTTAAAGAGAACAAGAACTCATCCAGGCCTCAGTAGGTGGTCTCTGGAGAATCTCAGCCTGTCTCAAAAGATGAAACATCAAATAAGTAGAGTTTCCATTTCTTTTCTGTTGAAATGACTGGTAATGGACTTGCCCTCCAATTGCAAACAACTAGAAAACTCACAAAGCGTATGAATGAGCTATTCTTAGACACTGGGCCAGGACAGTGCAGAACTGTGATATATGCAAGAAGGGAAACAAGGTGAGTTGTATAGTCTTCCCAGCTTTCTACCTGAAGGTATGTTCTATCAATGTAGCATGGAAGACCCAAAGTAGAGCATGGGGATTTTACTCAGAAGACGCAGATCATAAATTGGGAAGGCTAAGATAGCTGGAATTTGCAGGACCAGCAAACTAGAGTAGAAGAAAGAAATCTATTGCTGAATAGTAATTTCTGTATGGATAGGATAAAATTCCATGAAGCAAGGCAAAAACAAAACAAAACAAAACAAACAAACAAAAAAACCCACAACTACCAGGGAACTATTAGCAGAAATATTTCCGAGTGAGAATTCAGAATTTCAACCACTAGAGAATTTAGTAGAGACTCAAAAAGAATCATGCCTTTTTATTAAGGCTGAACAAATTCTCGAATAAAGGCTACTCTGAACTCATTCAAACAAACTTTAATACAATCCTCAAAAGGATCAAGCTCTTCTGCAAGTTATTTAACACATTCTTTAAAGAAAAAAAGCAAAATACAGACTTTTAATTTGAAAAAATTCACAATGTATAATACCAAATGTAAAATTAATACAAATGGAAAGAAGAAAATATGACCCAAATCAAGAAGAAAACCAAGTAAAAGAAACAAACCCAGAAATGACAGAAATTATGGAATTGGACAAAAAAACTTTCAAACAGCTATTATAAACATATGCAAAGATTTTAAAAGAAAACAAATATAATAAGAAAAAACTGGGAGATTTTATAGATATAGCACCCAGATCTATACAAAGAAAGTTTGCCAAATATGATGCATATGTTGGTTGAAGTTAAATCGGTATTTAGAGGGAAATTAATAGTGGATAATGCTTATTTTAGAGAAGAAAAAGTATTTAAAAAGTTTATTATCTAAATTTCTATCTTGAGAAACTAGAAAAACAGTAAACACAAAATGAATACAAAAACGAAAAAGTGAGAATTGATGTAATGAAAAATAAATAAAAAAATAGAAAAATATTTAAACCAACAACTTGTACTTTGAAAAAAACAATGAAATTAATAAACCCTTCATTAAATGATCTAGAAGGAAAAAGTCCAATTTACCAATGTGAGGAGTGGGAAAAAAAGCCATTGCTACAGACATTAAAAAGATAAGGGAATATTATGCACAATTTTATACAAATAAATTCTAAAATTTTATAGGTATCACAGAAATTAATTTTTACATCAAAAACTTTCAACAAAGACTCTAGAGCAGACAGCTTCACAGCTGAATTGTTTTAAACATTAAGAAATAATACAAATTTTACCCAGACTCTTTCAGAAAACAGAGAAAAGAACACTTTCCAATTCATTTTACAAGGCCAGATATATCCTGATATCAAAACCACAAATGACATAACAAGAAAGAAATACAGGCCAATGTCACCCATGAATATAGATGCAAATACTTTTAACAAAATATTAGTAAATCAATGTGGTCATATATAATGCTAATACTTTTCCACAAAGTAGTTTTTATCCCAAGAATGCTAGATTGATTTAGCATTTGAAAATCAATCAAAGCATCTACTATTTTAACAGGGAAAAGGAGAAAAAATACATAATCATGCAATAGATTCAGAAAACTTCTAAACCCATTCATAAAAAAAAACTCTCAGAAAGCTAGAAATATGAATGTGAAGGCAATCTGGCTGTGACATCTGTCACTCCATTGATCACCAGGATTGATTCAGCTGATCTGGCTGGCTAGGCGGGTGTCCCCTTCCTCCCTCACTGCTCCATGTGCGTCCCTCCTGAAGCTGCATATGTGGTCGAACAGGTTGACCTTTCCTGATAAAAGAGAGAACCATTCTTTGGTCCCCTGTTGGAACCTCCAAACAAGCTCTCAAGAAAACTAGAAATAGAAGGGAACTTCTTTAGCATGGTAAAATGCATCTACATCAATCTAGCTAAATCATATTTAGTGGTTAAAAATTTTTTTTTGCCCCATAACATCAGTAACAACAAAAGGATATCTAAAATCCTCACTTCTATTCAACATTGTATTAATGGTCCTAACCACTATTATAAAGCAAGAATAAATAAATAAATAATAGGCATAAAGACTAAAAATATAGAAGTAAAAATGACTTTGTTCAAGAATGACATGATAGTCTATGTTGAAAAGAAAATCTACAAAACAATGATTAGAAATACTAAGTGAGTATAACCAGGTCACAGGACATGAGCTCAATTCCAACAAAAATCAATTGTATTGCTATATAATAACAACAAACAAAAAATAAAATTAAAATATCAATACCATTTATGATAACATAAAAAAACATGAACTACTATATTAAGTGAAAGAATCAAGAAAAAAATATGTACAAGACCTGCACATTGAAAAATTAACATTGGCAAACAAATGTAAAGACAAATAAATATATAGGTATATCTTTTCATGTATTGTAATATATGTCACGGCAATAGTGACTACTCAGAGATCAGATGAAATGCATCAAGGGGCCGAGGGGAGGCAACAGTCCTGGACAGCAGATTAAAGGACTGAAGCCCCATCCCCAGCCTTACTCAGATACTAATTAGCAAGTACAAAAAACTCAACTTCTTTCAACAGAAGTTTTCAGGGGTGAAGTAAAGGACAAGGAACATGCTGACTCTTAATCTCTGTTCTGAGAGACTAAATATTTTCTTGTTGCTAAAATCTTATCTTGTTGTTTTGCTGTTTCCAACATACACTGTTTCGAGTATGGAGTCAGAGAGATTGCTGGATTCTCGTCCGCTCAGGGCTTTCACCCTAGGGCACCTCTCTGCCCCTAATTGTTATCCTAACAATGCAAGTCTTCACAGCATATTCCTACATACATATATATATATTTATAAATATATATGTATAATTAATATTTCTTTCTTTTAAAAGATTTTATTTATTCATTTGAGAGAGGAAAAAGAGAGAAAGAGAGAAGGAGGGAGAAGCAGGAAGCATCAACTCCCATATGTGCCTTGACCAGGCATACACACACACACACACACACACACACACACACATATGTATATGTATATATAAATATATTTATATATAATAAACATATTTATTATATATTATAAGATATTTTATAATACTTTATATATAATATATAATTTATAATATAAATATATTTAAAATATTTTTAAATATTTATATTCCTATATATTTACATATAAATATTACATGTTATGATATATAATATATTTACATATATTTATATATAATATATATTTATATATATTTTAATGTGTCTTTCTTACTAAACCCTTGTGTTTGGCAGCCTGGTACCAATCTTTTTTTTTTTTTTTAACTTATTGATCTTAGTGAGAGAGGAAGGGAGGGAGGGAGAGAGAGAGAGAGAACAGAAAGAAAGGAATATCAATCTATTCCTATATGTTCTCTAACCAAGGATCGACCTAGCCACCAATACACTTCAGGATGATGCTCTAACCCAGTGGTCCCAACCTTGTTTGGGACACGGACTGGTTTAATGTCAGAAAATATTTTCACGGACTGGCCTTTAGGGTGGGATGGATAAATGCACAAAATAAAATTATGTGACCAGCATAAAAACTGTGGTATTTTTAAATATAATTGTCAAACTTACGAGACATGCGTCAAGTGTGAGTCTTAGACGGATGTAACAGAGGGAATCTGGTCATTTTTTAAAAATAAAACATCATTCAGACTTAAATATAAATAAAACGGAAATAATGTAAGTTATTTATTCTTTCTCTGCGGACCGGTACCAAAAGGCCCACGGACCGGTACTGGTCTGCTGCCCGGGGTTTGGGACCACTGCTCTAACCAACTGAGCCATTTGGCAAGGGCTGGAAAATAATATTTGTAAGATGTCAATTCTCCTTACATTTATTTATAGATTTTACATAGTCTCTTTTGGTAGAAATTGATAAGTTAATTCTAAATGTATACAGAAATGTAAAGAACCTAGAAAAACAAAAATACTTTTAAGAAAAAAAGAACATATTTGAGAATCTAATGCTTCCAATTGTCAAGACCTACTGGAAAGCATTATTAATCTTTACAATGTGGTTTGGTTTAATGACAGACACATACAGTATATCAATGGGAGGGAACAAAAACAGAGTCATACATTCATATTCAATTGATCTCTATTAAAAGTATAAAGGTAATACAAAGGAGGAAATGGTCTTTTCAACAAGTGGTGCTATAGTAATTAAATATCCATATGAAAAAAGCTGAACCTCCAACCTTACTTTATACCTTATATAAAAACTCAAAACAGATCATATATGGTACTTAAGTGCAAAAGCTAAAACTATAATTTCTTAAGGACACATTGAAGATATTTGCAACCTTGGGGTAGGCAGAATTTCTAAGGTAGGGCATGAAAGCACAAAGCATAAAAGCCTTAATAGGCCCTAGCCAGTTGGCTCAGCGGTAGAGCGTCGGCCTGGCATGCGGGGGACCCGGGTTTGATTCCTGGCCAGGGCACATAGAAGCGCCCATTTGCTTCTCCACCCTCCCCCTTCCTTCCTCTCTGTCTCTCTCTTCCCTTCCAGCAGCAAGGCTCCATTGGAGCAAAGATGGCCCGGGCACTGGGGATGGCTCTGTGGTCTCTGCCCCAGGTGCTAGAGTGGCTCTGGTCGTGGCAGAGCGACCCCTCCCCCCCCCAGGGGCAGAGCATCGCCCCCTGGTGGGCAGAGCGTCGCCCCTGGTGGGCGTGCCAGGTGGATCCCGGTCAGGCGCATGCGGGAGTCTGTCTGACTGTCTCTCCCCATTTCCAGCTTCAGAAAAATAAAAAAATAAAAAAAATTAAAAAAAAAAATTAAAAAGAAATTAAAAAATAAAATAAAAAAAGCCTTAATAAACTGGATTGTATGAAAATTAGAAGACACCATCCAGAACAGGAAATAAGCCAGTGACTGGGAGAAAGTATTCATAAAACATGTATTTGAACAAAGATTTATATAGAATACATAAAGGACTCAATTTAATTTAAAAATTTTAAATAAGTGTTGGACAGATAAAATATATTATGCTCACTTTGTTAAAGATGGCGCTGCCAACATGGAAGCTCCTCGCCCTGGTGATTGCTTGGGATGGGTGTGATTGTATTAATGTGTGTTGGGGGCGGGCTGTGGGCAAGCAGGATCCTTGTAGCCTGGGGCTTGGTTTTGGGACTAAGCCTTTCCCACCCTTTTTGATGTGGGGTGGACTTTGTATCAGAGACTTCCCTATTTTGTATATTGAATTACGTTTTTATTTCTGCACTATAAAGTGGGGCAGACCAGGAGCTTGCTCTCTCTGTTCCTGAGATTAGCATTAGAGAGGAGAGCAGAGAAAGGCTACCTGGAGGAAGCCAGGAGAAGCAGCCAAGATGGTAGAATGCTGAAGGAAAAGTCAGTTTGTGCAGAGAGAAGGAAGAAGATGGGAAACAGAGGTGAATAATCTGGTGAGCTAGAAATCTTTGATTCTAGGAAAATTCGGATAAGTCAGTAGCTTTGTGAGCACTGAATGAGTGGGTTTTGGAGCCCAGTGTGTGTTTTTACTTCCCGCCGGGTGCAAGCTAGGATTAAAGATGATGGCCCACCAGCTTTTGGTTCCTTTGTTTCTTTACCGACTGTCCGAATCCAATGCAAACCTGCATGGGCTGGGCGGCAGTGATGGTGGCCGTGGCCACTGGCTTCACAATAAGCTAAATAATTTGTTTAGACACTTCACACAGAAAAAAGATATCTGTATGGATGAAATTAGGAAGACTGACAATTTTTAAAAGGATGTGGAACATTTGGAACTCTTCTATAATATTGGTGTTGTTGTAAAGTGCCAAAAGCTACAGAATTAATATTAATATTTTAGGAAATTTAAAGAACATTTTATTAATTTGGGCTAGGCATACAGAGCGATTTTGTAAGTGTGATTTCTATGCTTGTGTGCTTAGCATAAGACCAAGATGACATTGTGTTGTAAATGCGGAAAAGAGGAAGGAGACTTGGATTCCCTGACCTTCCCCCATACCTTTGGGGGAAGAGTCAATGGCTAGCCAGGTGTAGGGAGAAAAGTATTAAATCTTTTCTTAGGCTGATGGATCATTTGCAAGCATTTGTACCCATGGAAACCACCCCTCCTCTCCTAAAAATATGTAATTAATATATGTATTTCTAAACAAAAGGTATAAACTTATGCCATAATGTCAGGTTTTCTGACTTCCCATGTATAATTAGGAGTATATAAACAGCCCCTGAACTGTTTGGGGGAGCTGCACAATTTGGGTCTGTTGCCCTGTGTCAGCCATATGCGGCTGACATATTTAATAAATTTCCTCCTTTAATAACACTTTTCAAAAACTTAATTTGAACAACATGCCTCTACAAACACCCACAGATTTGTGATTTAGCTACTTTACAACAGTGTGAATACAAATAATACAACCAGTTTGGAAAAACTATTTAGTAATTTCTTATAAAGTTAAACATGTGTTTATATAACCTAGTTATTTCACTCCTAGGCTTTTATCTAGGAGAGATGAAAATATTTGTCCACACAAAGCTGTCCATAAATGTTCAAAGAAGCTTTATTCATTATGGTCAAAGACTGAACTTGAGATATACTCAACAATATAAATGAATCTCAAAAATACAGTACTATGTTGAGTTAAAAAAATAAAAGCCCATTTATGTGAAATTCTAAAAAAATAACATTAAATATAAGTCAGACCAAAGATCAATATTTGCCCGAAGCTAAGGCTAAAGGGGGGGTAGTCATGACTGCAAAGGCAAGTAAGAGAATGTTTTAGAGTTAGAAACGGTCTATACCTCGGTTGTAGTATATATATACTACATATATGCAATTGTCAGCAATCTTTGAACTGTACACTTTAATGGATGTACTTTATTATATATAAATTATACTCCAATAACATTAATTTTAAAAATCAAATGACTAACCCAGCAAAGAGTAAGCTATAAATTACTAATTTTTGTATTTAGTTCTCACATGTGGTCCTAAAAACTCAGATCTTCATTTTAGCTTGAAAGTACTCCATATCTCAACGTGCTTTATTTTTTCCTTTATGATACTGGGCTGTCTTTCCTTGTTAATTATTAAAACCTAGTAAAATATGCTACTCACCAATGTAGTTCTTTGACACAGCAACTTCTCTGACTTCAATATGAACAGAGCCTCTTGGTATCTGCACAACTTCCATGTAGCCTGGAAAATAGTATAAGTAGATTCTCAGCCTCAGTCAGAAAAAGAGTGCTTAGTAACCATTCAATAAAATGTTTCTTTATTTATGCTTCTTTTTACTTTTCACTTTACAAATTACAAAGTATATGCAAATTCCCCTTTGGGTTAATGAATACCTCTAGAATATTTTTCTCTTTTTCTCTAACATTGTCTCATGATAGCTTTAAAGTCTCAAAATGTAAAATATTGGTTCATTTTCTTTTTCTCAACCATGGGTCTCACATCAATACTCTATGGGAATTCCCATCTTAAAGAAATAGGGCAGCCTGACCAGGCAGTGGCGCAGTGGCTAGAGCATTGAACTGGGGCACAGAGGACCCAGGTTTGAAACCCCAAGGTCACCAGCTTGAGTGCAGGCTCATCTGGTTTGAGCGTGGGCTCACCAGCTTGGCTTGAAGCCCAAGGTCAATAGATTGAACCCAAGGTCGCTGGTTTGAGCAAAGGTTCACTAGCTCTCTGGTAGCCTCCCTCCCCCCACATATGAGAAAGCAATCAATGAACTAAGGCACTGCAACAAAGAGCTGATGCTTCTGATCTCTGTCCCTTCTTGTCTGTCTGTCCCTCTCTATCCCTCTCTCTGTATCTCTCTCTGTTAATCACAAAAATAAATAAATAAATAAAAATTAAAAATAAATAAACAGGGCAAAATGAAGTCAAATAGAAAGGATATAATATTTACTTGAAATATCCTACATGAAGCCACATTTGAAGGACTGAAAGCAATGCTGGGAATAAGCAAATCAAGAAATTTTAAAACAAGGGTGAGGGGAAAGATCTAATGTTTGGTAAGGAAGAGTTCTGTCTTCACACTCACCTCCTCTGGGCAACGATTCATTGAAGAACCCTTCAATGGCATCACATGTGCTTCCGTCCCCTCCACAGACTCGACATCTATCCTCCCTAGCATCGGATCCCAAAATGTTATCACAACCTACATGCTGAAAACAGAGAAGAATATTTAGTGTGTCAAAAAGAGGAATTCTTACTAATTAAATAAATATAGCTTATTCATTTACTTGGTTTTCCAGTAAAGGAAACCAAAACAGGAAACACTCTTCTCTTTCAGCTTTTACTGTTGCTCTCCAGTAAGTTGTAGCTAACATTTCTCAACACATAACTTTAAAGAACAAAATCTAGTTCCCCAGGAATGTATGTTTTATTTCTATCATAGATTTTTTTCCTTCATCTATAGACACCATGCTTCAATTCTTAAAATATTATACTTTGATAGCAATGGGCTCTTATACCCTAAAACAAGAAATGGGAGAACAAAGAAAAATGGCATTTACTCTTATACAGGTTTATAACAGCAAGAGTCCTGACTGAGCTGGTAGTTTGCCCTTTCTAAACCTCTGGCTCTTTTGAATAGCCAATTGTTAGTGTCAAGGATTAATTGTGGAATTCATGACTTGGTAAATCTTTAAAAATGAATACCTGTATCCACCAGCTGAATATAAGTGCCATAAATTCTACTTTTCGGTTTTTCATTTAATCATAGAAACATAGATTCTTATATATTTTTGGTATTTAAATTTATATATTTGACATTTAGCCAGTGATACCAAGCCTGTCATCTCTGAATAAAACTTGTACCTAAGTCTTTGTTATCTAAAAAGAATTTTAATATTGTCACAAAAGTAACTTTTTCTTCAATTAAACACATACACACACTGGACCATCAGATACATTTAGAGGCCAGTAGCCTGAAAGACAGAAATTTCTGCAAGAAATTATGAGATTAAGTATAAAAGAAGGTATTTAAAAACTCTTCTTTTTCAGTTTCTGGGACTTAGTATTGTACATCTTAAAATAAAACAAAAACAAAGAAAAATTGAGAACAGTGTTTTTTTTTGTGGCTTTTCTTATCATGATAAGATTCATACATAAGTCTTGCAAAAGAGCATAAATTTGCTCCTACAGCTTCCAACTAGTCTGGCTAATTCTCTAGAGTAAATTCTTTAATAAGATAAAGACTAACTCTATAATAAAATCTACTGTAAATGCTTTAAAAGGAGACAAAGTACAAAAAGCATACTTTCCTCACAACTCTGAAGAAAAATCATACTACGAAATACATCAAATAATCTTCCAATTTGGACATACGGTAGCCAAATAAGTAGTAAGAGCTGAATCCTCATCCCCTCTTTTCCTATCACCCTGTTTTTTAAACGGAACAGAATCTTAATATTTTATTAGTTGTAGCAATCACTATAAACATAAGTAGAACACCCGAATAAATCACATTTGTATGATGCTTGAATATCAATGGGTCATTCTACCTTCAACTATATATGTATAGTCATCCTTACTGGAAATTGAATTTCTCTAAAATATAGCTCTTTTATTAAAACTGAGCTTGGTAGTAATAGGCAGCTATTATCTGAGGAAAAACACTCTCAAAACTCCAACAAAAAGAAGTGAAATCGATCATCTGAGCAACCTTGCATTCTCCATTGATACAGATATCCAATGAATCGGCATTGCACTGAGTCCCATCAATCACTGCGGGGGCCCGTTCAGTGTAGAAATTGTAACCTTCAGCCAAGCAGTTTAACGCACAAGGTTTTACCCCACCTGAACAAATATAGTAAAAAAAAGAAATAAATGGAGTGGTTCTCCTAAGAAACAGTGATTCAATATTATCCATAGCAAATTTACAATTCACAGAGACATCTTGCCCTAACTATATTCATAGATGTATGGGTTTCTTTTCTCCTTTGCTAAAATTTCATGTTTATTTTCATTGTTTGTGCAACTTACTGAAGGTCCTACCAAGAGGTTTTAAAATTTTCAAAATTTAGTGCTTCCAATATATATTTAAAATATATTTTGGGTCAAAAGGGATCACAGTGGAGGTACCTGAATGTCGAAAAAAATAAATGAAATTAAAGCTATTTTTAAAAACAGACTAAGGAAATAAAGTTTAAGGAGGCTTGAGACAATAACCTAACATGACAAAAAAGAATTCCTGAGACATATGTAACTGGTTAGCTAAGCTGATACAAAAACTCTGTTATTTCTGCAAGCCTATGTTAGTTGTAATATAAAATTATTTTTACCTTTTAAAATATATCATATTCCATGAACATGGTTTTGCCATGGAGATAAATTGTTATCAGATTTACAAGTCAAAGTTAAAATTAATTATAGCATCAAAATTTAATAGTTAAAATAATATCTAATTTTATTTCATAAATAAATGTATATAACTCAAGTATTTTCATGCTGTCATTGAAATTTGTATTTTTTAAGGTTCATATAAAATATAGACATGAACAGGAGCAATTTAAAACACCAAATAGAGTACATATTGTAACCTCATTGCATATTGGAAAAATAGCAATAAATATATTTTATTCAAAACAGTACATGACAAAACAATTTATAAATAGGTAACTGATAATTTAAAATGTGACTGAAGAATACTGTCTGTTGAATCTTCATTTCATGAAGTTGAAAACACTTTGGTCATATTCTAATTACGCTGATAAAATTTCTCTTTGAAATAAAGCAAACCATTTCTAATAAAGAAAATAGGCAGAAAGAAGAAATGACAGACACGCCTAGGTCTCAGTGAAGGTAGAAACCAGGTTGGTGCAGAGTGAAGGTATGTGAAGTAAAAGAAAGAAGCCGGACGTCACGGAAATGGCGCCGTGAGAAGCGCGTCCGACAGCTCTCCCCTAAATCACAACAAATTTATCAACTAGAAACAGAAAAATTTATCCTCGGAGCATTCCGGAGTTCCACACAAACTGAAAGCAAAAGGACTGTTATCACTTGAATCTGAGAGACGAGGGTGTGGAGGAAGCTACCGCAGCGACGCTCATTCAAGCCGCCAGGGAGTGCGCCCGCGGTGAGTCAGCCCATATACTTGGGAACCGCAAGCCGCCGCTCGCGGCCGCGAGCCCGCGAGCTGCCTTGAACCCCCGCGGAACCGCCACCGCGAGCTGCCGCGAGCCCCCGCGGAACCGCCACCGCCACGAGCCGCCGCGCGCGCGCCCGGTCCGGTTGAGCACCGCTGACGTTCCCAGCGGCCCGCACACTGCGAGTGGGGGTCGCCGGCCACCGGTGCCCTGAGCGCCCCATTCGCGCACGTGCCTTGGGCATTCCACGCGCCCAGGGCGCCCTACTGGCCCGCACACCCAGGGGGCTCCATTATCCTATGCCTGGTGCGGTCCAGCCGCCAGCGGCGGGGCGAGCGGGAGAGGCTTGGGAGATTCTCTCCGTGGGCGGGGCACCTCACCCAGCCATTCAAGCTAACAATCAAGCGTTGGGGGAGGGGTGCGCGCAGGCAGCCTAAAATACCTTCTGAAACACAGCTGCGACCCAATCACTGAAATTAGCTTAACCCATAAAATCTGCGCACCCTCGGTTCTAATTGATAAGATCTCTCTCAGTTCAGCGATCCAAGACAAGAGGCGTGATATTTTTTAGTGCCTCTCGCTAAAGGGGCGGGGGCAACTTCTGATTGATAGAGCCTCCATATTCAGGGATAAACGCTAACAAGAAGGACTTGGCAGATAATAAGGTCTATACTACACTAGTCGTAAGCAGAGACTAGTGCCTCTTCTTCCCTGCAAAAACAGGCTACAAAGTGTGGAAAGCCTGGGTTGAGAGGTCCAACTAAATGATAGGCGCTGAACAGTCACCTTGACAACAATTGACTCCCACCCCCGCCTGATTACACTGGAGGCCCTGACTCTCAGAGCCTTTCCCAAAGCCTTGCACTGAGTGGGGATAGAGTGGGGATTTCCCAGCTCTTT
Source organism: Saccopteryx bilineata (assembly GCF_036850765.1). Taxonomy (NCBI): domain Eukaryota; kingdom Metazoa; phylum Chordata; class Mammalia; order Chiroptera; family Emballonuridae; genus Saccopteryx; species Saccopteryx bilineata. The sequence continues at coordinate 264,252,123 of NC_089490.1, read as the reverse complement.
GAGCCTCTTACTCCCCAGGCAGAAGCAGTTGCAGCCTTATAGCTGGATCACCAGGCTGCTAATTCAGAAAGGGGGGACTAGGAGAGAGAATCCAGGAAAGCAAACTCTCTCATCGTTGGACCCTGCAAACGCCAACAAGCCTTTACTTCCAGCAAGACTAAAGCCAATTATATGACATTGCCATAGAATCCCATCAACTGCAAATCCCTACCTAAGAGTGACACAGGGGCAGAGCCTGGGGTACAGAGTCACCGACTAGGAAGAAGGAGAGAAAAGAAAAAGGAAGAAGTTAACCTCTCAAAATCAAGAAAAACCCACAGACTTTACAACTTGATCCACTAATTTTTTTTTTGTTGTTGTTGTTGTTTGTTTCTTCTATCTTTTTGCCTTTATTTCCTCCACCTCGGTCCTTCTATTCTCTGCCCATCTTATGCTTCCCCTTTCTTGAACTACACTACCCATGAGTGTTGCATTTTATTTTTCTTCTTCATCCTCACCCTCCTTTAAGGTTATACTCCAAAACACTTAACTCTCACTCTCTCCTCTTTTGTTTTTTTTTGTTGTTGTTTTTTTTTTTGTCTTGCTTTATTTTGTTTTTTTTCTCCTCCTATTTTATTTCTTCCTTCGTTTTTCTCTTTTTCTTATTTTTTCCTTTCTATTCGTTTTTTCTTTTCTCATTTTACTTTCCTCCCATATAATCCTCAATCACGAACAAATTAGTTAATTTGGGACTCAAGGCTTTTTTTTGGTTTTATTTCTCTTTTTTGCTTTTGTTTTTATTTTTTTTCTCTCTTGTTTGTTTATTTTTGTGGCATTTTGGGTCCTCCCAACCCAAGGTCTCCATTGTATTTAGTCTTCGCTCCACTTAATACAACAGATTTTTACTTATTATTTTTATTTTTTCTTCTTTATTATTCTTTTTTGGTCCTTTTTTCTGATTCCCTCTTATCCCTCTCATTATATCTCTTAGTTGACCATCACTTACAAGCAAATCATCTTATGCTTGTCTAAGATTTTCTTCCTTTTTTTTTTTTTTTTTTTTTTTTTTGCATTTAGTAGGTCCCTACTCCCTTTTTTTGCCCCTTGAACTCTTCACCCCAAATCAGGCCCTCCATTATAGGCACGATATTTCCCTGAGGAGGGGAGAGGAGGGAAAGAGAAGAGAGAAAAAAGGGGGAAATAATAAATTATTACTGTTTTTTTTTGTGGGGTGTTTTACCCTTTTTTTTTTTTTTTCTTTTTACTCTTTATTAATTCTAATTAGTGCTATCAATAAGACCACCCTCAGATGCCGATAAGAAAGCGGAAATCAAATATTATGGATACAAAAGAAAGAGAGGTAACACAAATAGATGTGGAAAAATCTATGGAGAAAAGACTTAACATATTGGAAGCCTTGGAGCTAAATGACAGAGAATTTAAACTAGAAATCTTAAAAATACTCAGAGATATACAAGAAAACACAGAAAGGCAATATAGGGAGATCAGAAAACAACTCAATGAACACAAAGAATATATTACCAAGGAAATTGAAACTATAAAAACAAATCAAACAGAAATGAAAAACTCAATTCACGAGCTGAAAAACGAGGTAACAAGCTTAGCTAACAGAACAGCCCAGATTGAAGATAGGATTAGTGAAATAGAAGACAAACAACTTGAGGCACAACAGAGAGAAGAAGAAAGAGACTCAAAAATAATAAAAAACGAGAAAGCCCTACAGGAATTGTCTGACTCCATCAGAAAGAATAACATAAGAATAATAGGTATATCAGAGGGAGAAGAGAAAGAAAATGGAATGGAGAATATACTCAAACAAATAATAGATGAGAACTTCCCAAGCCTGTGGAAGGAACTAAAGCCTCAAATTCAAGAAGCAAACAGAACACCAAGTTTTCTTAACCCCAACAAACCCACTCCAAGGCACATCATAATAAAGATGACACAAACCAATGACAAAGAAAAAATTCTCAAGGCAGCCAGGGAAAAGAAGAGTACAACATATAAAGGAAGGCCTATTAGATTATCATCAGATTTCTCAGCAGAAACTCTACAAGCTAGAAGAGAGTGGACCCCAATATTTAAAGCCCTGAAAGAGAGGAACTTTCAGCCAAGAATACTATACCCATCAAAGCTATCCTTCAAGTATGAAGGAGATATAAAAACATTCACAAATACAGAAAAGATGAGAGAATTTATCAACAGAAAGCCCCCACTCCAGGAAATACTAAGGGGGGTTTTCCAACCAGATTCAAAGAACAAAAGAAAACAACACCACAAGTAACAGCTCCACCAAGAACACAATAAAACCAAACTTAAACTGTGACAACAAAGGAAAAAAAGGGGGGAGAGGATGGAGATTAACAGTAGCAAAGGATGATGAAGTGCAGAAATACTTATAAGATAGGGTACTACAATGAATATGGTAGGTACCCTTTTCATTACTTAATGGTAACCACCCTTAAAAAAACCACCACAAAAACACTTGACTTAAAAAAGGTAGCAACAGAGGAAAGAAGTATGGAACACAAACAAACAAAAACAAATGATAGAAAAACAAAAGAGAAGAATCAAACTAGATACAAAACTAACAGAAAGCAATTTATAAAATGGCAGTAGGGAACCCACAAGTGTCAATAATTACACTAAATGTAAATGGAATAAACTTACCAATAAAAAGACACAGAGTAGCAGAATGGATTAAAAAAGAAAATCCAACTATATGCTGCCTACAAGAAACACATCTAAGCAACAAGGATAAAAACAAATTCAAAGTGAAAGGCTGGAAAACAATACTCCAAGCAAACAACACCCAAAAAAAAGCAGGCGTAGCAATACTCATATCTAATAATGCTGACTACAAGACAGAAAAAGTACTCAGAGACAAAAATGGTCATTTCATAATGATTAAGGGGAAGTTGAATCAAGAAGACATAACAATCCTTAATATATATGCACCAAACCAAGGAGCACCAAAATATATAAGACAGCTACTTATTGACCTTAAAACAAAAACTAACAAAAATACAATCATACTTGGAGACCTCAATACACCGCTGACGGCTCTAGATCGGTCATCCAAACAGAGAATCAATAAAGATATAGTGGCCTTAAACAAAATACTAGAACACCTGGATATGATAGACATCTACAGGACACTTCATCCCAAAGCGACAGAGTATACATTTTTCTCTAGTGTACATGGAACATTCTCAAGAATTGACCATATGTTGGGCCACAAAGACAATATCAGCAAATTTAGAAAAATTGAAATTGTACCAAGCATATTTTCTGATCATAAAGCCCTGAAACTAGAATTCAACTGCAAAAAAGAGGGGGAAAAACCCACAAAAATGTGGAAACTAAACAACATACTTCTAAAAAATGAATGGGTCAAAGAAGAAATAAGCGCAGAAATCAAAAGATATATACAGACAAATGAAAATGAAAATACGACATATCAGAATCTCTGGGATGCAGCAAAAGCAGTAATAAGAGGAAAGTTCATATCACTTCAGGCCTACATGAACAAACAAGAGAGAGCCGAAGTAAACCACTTAACTTCACACCTTAAGGAACTAGAAAAAGAAGAACAAAGACAACCCAAAACCAGCCAAAGAAAGGAGATAATAAAAATCAGAGCAGAAATAAATGAAATAGAGAACAGAAAAACTATAGAAAAAGTCAATAAAACAAAGAGCTGGTTCTTTGAAAAGATCAACAAAATTGACAAACCCTTGGCAAGACTCACCAAGGAAAAAAGACACAGGACTCAAATAAATAAAATCCAAAATGAAAGAGGAGAGATCACCACAGACATCATAGAAATACAAAGAATTATTGTAGAATACTATGAAAAATTATATGCCACCAAATACAACAACCTAGAAGAAATGGATAAATTCCTAGAACAATACAACCTTCCTAGACTGAGTCATGAAGAAGCAGAAAGCCTAAACAGACCAATCAGCAGGGAGGAAATAGAAAAAACTATTAAAAATCTCCCCAAAACTAAAAGTCCAGGCCCAGACGGTTATACTAGTGAATTCTATCAAACATTCAAAGAAGACTTGGTTCCTATTCTACTCAAAGTCTTCCAAAAAATTGAAGAAGAAGTAATACTTCCAAACACATTTTATGAGGCCAACATAACCCTCATACCAAAACCTGGCAAGGATGGCACAAAGAAAGAAAACTACAGACCAATATCTCTAATGAATACAGATGCTAAAATACTAAACAAAATACTGGCAAACCGAATACAACAACATATTAAAAAAATAATACATCATGATCAAGTGGGATTCATCCCAGAATCTCAAGGATGGTTCAACATACGCAAAACGGTTAACGTAATACACCATATCAACAAAACAAAGAACAAAAACCACATGATCTTATCAATAGATGCAGAAAAGGCTTTTGATAAAATACAACACAATTTTATGTTTAAGACTCTCAACAAAATGGGTATAGAAGGAAAATATCTCAACATGATAAAGGCCATATATGATAAACCATCAGCCAACATCCTATTAAACGGCATAAAACTGAGGACTTTCTACCTTAAATCAGGAACAAGACAGGGTTGTCCACTCTCTCCACTCTTATTCAACGTGGTGCTAGAAGTTCTGGCCAGAGCAATCAGACAAGACAAAGAAATAAAAGGCATCCATATCGGAAAAGAAGAAGTAAAGCTATCACTTTTTGCTGATGATATGATCCTATACATCGAAAACCCGAAGGACTCCACAAAAAGATTATTAGAAACAATAAACCAATACAGTAAGGTCGCAGGATACAAAATTAACATACAAAAGTCCATAGCCTTTCTATATGCCAACAATGAAATATTAGAAAACGAACTCAAAAAAATAATCCCCTTCACGATTGCAACAAAAAAAATAAAATACCTAGGAATAAACATAACAAAGAACGTAAAGGACCTATATAATGAAAATTACAAAGCATTGTTAAGGGAAATCGAAAAAGATACAATGAGATGGAAAAATATTCCTTGTTCTTGGATAGGAAGAATAAATATAATCAAAATGGCCATATTACCCAAAGCAATATACAAATTTAATGCAATTCCCATCAAAATCCCTATGAGATTTTTTAAAGAAATGGAACAAAAAATCATCAGATTTATATGGAACTATAAAAAACCCCGAATAGCCAAAACAATCCTAAGGAAAAAGAATGAAGCTGGGGGCATTACAATACCTGACTTTAAACTATATTATAGGGCCACGATAATCAAAACAGCATGGTATTGGCAGAAAAATAGACACTCAGACCAATGGAACAGAATAGAAAGCCCAGAAATAAAACCACATATATATGGTCAAATAATCTTTGATAAAGGGGCCAACAACACACAATGGAGAAAAGAAAGCCTCTTCAACAAATGGTGTTGGGAAAACTGGAAAGCCACATGCAAAAGAATGAAACTCGACTACAGCCTGTCCCCGTGTACTAAAATTAATTCAAAATGGATCAAAGACCTAAATATAAGACCTGAAACAATAAAGTACATAGAAGAAGACATAGGTACTAAAATCATGGACCTGGGTTTTAAAGAACATTTTATGAACTTGACTCCAATGGCAAGAGAAGTGAAGGCAAAGATAAATGAATGGGACTACATCAGAATTAAAAGTTTTTGCTCAGCAAGAGAAACTGATATCAAAATAAACAGACAGCCAACTATATGGGAACTGATATTTTCAAACGACAGCTCAGATAAGGGCCTAATATCCAAAATTTACAAAGAACTCATAAAACTCAACAACAAACAAACAAGCAATCCAATAAAAAAATGGGAAGAGGACATGAACAGACACTTCTCCCAGGAAGAGATACAAATGGCCAACAGATATATGAAAAGATGCTCAGCTTCATTAGTTATTAGAGAAATGCAAATCAAAACTACAATGAGATACCACCTCACCCCTGTTAGATTAGCTATTATCAACAAGACGGGTAATAGCAAATGTTGGAGAGGCTGTGGAGAAAAAGGAACCCTCATTCACTGTTGGTGGGACTGTAAAGTAGTACAACCATTATGGAGGAAAGTATGGTGGTTCCTCAAAAAACTGCAAATAGAACTACCTTATGACCCAGCAATCCCTCTACTGGGTATATACCCCAAAACCTCAGAAACATTGATACGTGAAGACACATGTAGCCCCATGTTCATTGCAGCACTGTTCACAGTGGCCAAGACATGGAAACAACCAAAAAGCCCTTCAATAGAAGACTGGATAAAGAAGATGTGGCACATATACACTATGGAATACTACTCAGCCATAAGAAATGATGACATCAGATCATTTACAGCAAAATGGTGGGATCTTGATAACATTATAAGGAGTGAAATAAGCAAATCAGAAAAAAACAAGAACTACATGATTCCATACATTGGTGGAACATAAAAATGAGACTAAGAGACATGGACAAGAGTGTGGTGGTTACCAAGGGGGGGGGGGGGAGGGAGGACATGGGAGGGAGGGAGGGAGAGTTAGGGGGAGGGGGAGGGGCACAGAGAACTAGATAGAGGGTGACGGAGGACAATCTGACTTTGGGCGAGGGGTTTGCAACATAATTTGATGACAAAATAACCTAGACATGTTTTCTTTGAATATATGTACCCTGCTTTATTAATGTCATCCCATTACCATTAATAAAAATTTATTAAAAAAAAAAAAAAAAAAAAAGAAAGAAGCCAACTTGTTGGTGAAGACAACGGTAACTTAGACACAGAACATTAAAGGAGAGCACTGTCATAGTTGATTGTAACCATGCAAGATGATGGCCCACTATTGTCAGACATCCTGGGTTTTTTGTGGTTTTGTTTTTTTGTTGTTGTTTTTTGTAGGGGGGGTTTTCAGGAGAAAACTTAGGCTTTTGAAATGTCAACTGTTCTTGGCAACTCATTCAAATTTTCAAAAATACTGTGGAGGTTAAAACATGTATGTAAGTAAAAAACTTTTCCTGAACTGCCAGTTTATACCCACTGACCTAAGTTCATGTTTTCTTCCATTTTCTTTGTCTGTAGGCTATGTAACTTCTGTATGATTTATAAGGTTATTATTAAGCTTAGGTTAATGATACATTTTGCTGTCTTGAGCACAGAAATAATGAGTAATAAACAAAATAATGAGTAATAAACAAAAGATATCATGGTATTGATATCTATTTTTATAAGATTCTCATAAATAAAACTATCCTAAATTTTTATGAATATTACGGAGATTTTTTCATTACTACCCAATATGGTTCTTTTCCAATTTTTTATTGTAATGCTTTGAAATTTAATGTAGCTTTTTATGTAACAGGCTTTCAAAAGATAACACTAGTCTTTTATTTATTCAATTTTAATACTATATTAATTGTGTAAGGTAGTATTTGATAGCCAAGACATATAATTGCTGTGGTTGCATTCCTTATCCCACTGTATTACATGATAATACTAGGAATCAATTTCCTCTTTTTTCACTGCTGAAGATGTATTTAGCTTCCTCTGCTATGAGTTTTCAAAAGAGGTACTGCTATTATTTCTTTTTTTAAATTCAGCAAGAGGAGGGGAGGCAGAGACAGACTCCCATATGCACCCTGATCAGGATCCACATGGCAAGCCCACTAGGGAGCAATGCTCAGCCCATCTAGCACTTTGCTCTGTTGCTCAGCAACTGAGCTCTTCTTAGCACCTGAGGTAGAGGCTATGGAGTCATCCTCAGCACCTGGGGCCAACTCGCTCCAATCAAGCCATGGCTGCAGGAGGGGAAGAAAGAAAGAGAGAGGAGGGGCTGGGGTAGAGAAGCAGAGAGTTGGCTCTCCTGTGTGCCCAACTGGGAATCAAACCCAGGACATCCACATGCCAGGCTGATGCTCTACTACTGAGCCAACTGGCCAGGGCCAAGTACTGCTATTATTTCAAGAAGGGATATAAGATTATTCTCTAAAAGAAAGGTCACACTACTAATTACCTTTGGTTAAAGCTTATTATGAAGTAGAATTAATTTATTCCACACACAATTATCTAGGTGATAATTAAATTTTTGAATTATTTCAGACACTTTTTCTCTTCCTACAGTAAGATAAAACAATCCCAAATGTATTTGTACCTAATAAAAGTAATTCAAAATACAGAAAATAAAACTTATTTTAAAAACCCCAAATCTAATAGTTCAAGATTTTAATATATTTCCCTCAATAATTAATAGAACTAAAACAAAAAAATCAGAAAGAATATAAAAGATTTGAATAACACTATAAGCTAACTTGACCTCCTGAATATTTATATAACACTATATCCAACAATTTCACAAAACACATCTTTTTCAAGTATACACAGAATATTCACCAACATGGATAATAGCTGTGTAATAAAACAGATTTCAATTAAGTTAAAAATTTTTAATCATACAGAGTATTCTCTAACCCTAATAAAGTTAAAAATTAGTAATTTAAAATCTAGAATATGTAAAATTTTTCAAAATAACAATAACAGTTCTAAATAACCCATGGGTCAAAGAAGAAATAACAATGTAAATAAAAAAATGTTTTAAACTTAAGGAAATAAAAACTTCAAATTTGGGGAATGCAGAAAAGCAAACTAAATTCACAATAAAAAGAAATAATATATAAGCAAATATTAATAAAAGAGGAAAAACACAGTAACATAGAAAATTACTAAAGCTAAAAGTTGATTCTCTGAAAACCTCAAAAAAACTGATCAAAAAAAGAGAGAAAATACATATTATGGATATCAGAAATGAAAGAGCATACAACATTGCAATATTAAACAGGATAATAAGAAAATGTTATGATCAGTTTTCTGTCAATAAGTTGGACATGGATATAACAAATTTATTAAAGACATGAATTTGAAAACTCACATAAAATTTTAAAAATATAAATAGTTCTTTTATCTGTTAAAGGAGTTGAATTGATAATAATTTTTTTTCACAAAGAAAATAACAAGCTTACATGGCTTTACTACTGAAATTTATTCCAAGGATGAAATAATACCAAACTTTTTCAAAATAAATAAGAACTCTATTCCAGGAAGTCAGTATAACTCTGGTACCAAAAATTGTCAAAGACATGAAAAAAATAAAATTTAGAAATTAGTTTTCCTTATAAACATAGATGCAAATATTCTTAATAAAATATTAGCAATTAAATCCAATAACATATAAAAGGATAATAAATCATCACTACATAGGTTTTATCCTAGGAATAAAAGGTTGTTTGACATTATAAAATTTATCAAGTAATTTACCATATTAATAGAATGAGGAAGAAAATCACATAAAGTTAACACATGCACAAACTGTACTGAAGGACCAAGCCAGTACATTAAGACAAGAAAATGAAATAAGTGTAAAGATTAAAATAGATAGTCCCTATTACCAAATAACATGACAATTTAGCAAGAAAATCCTAAGGTAACTGAATACAAAGTAAATATATTAACATCCATTTGATTTTTATACACTAGAGCAGGGGTCCCCAAACTACAGCCCGTGGGCCACATGCGGCCCCCTGAGGCCATTTATCCGGCCCCTGCTGCACTTCTGGAAGGGGCACTTCTTTCATTGGTGGTCAGTGAGAGGAGCATAGTTCCCATTGAAATACTGGTCAGTTTGTTGATTTAAATTTACTTGTTCTTTATTTTAAATATTGTATTTGTTCCCATTCTGTTTTTTTACTTTAAAATAAGATATGTGCAGTGTGCATAGGGATTTGTTCATAGTTTTTTTTATAGTCTGGCCCTCCAACGGTCTGAGGGACAGTGAACTGGCCCTCTGTGTAAAAAGTTTGAGGACCCCTGCACTAGTTAACAATTAAAAAATGAAATATTTAAAGCTTTTATATATAATAATGTCAAAACATATAATTTATGCAGAAATAAACTTAACAAAAAATGTCCAAGACCTGACACCTAAAACTAAAAAACATGGCTAAGAAAAATTAAAGGAAACAAAAATACATAGGGATATATACCATGTTCATAAATAGGAACATTCAATATTAGAATTTATCAATTCTCCATGTTCAACCTTGATAAAAAGCATAAGTCCAGCATGTATTTTCTGTAGAAATTAACAACAAATTTTATAATTTATTTGGAAATGCTTAGAAGTACTTAAAAGCCTGACCTGTGGTGGAGCAGTGGATAAAGCATCAACCTAGAATGCTGAGGTCGCCTGTTCGAAACCTGTAAAGGTACATATGAAAAGCAACTACGAGTTGATACTTCCTGCTCCTCTCACCCCCCTTCTCTCTCTCTCCTCTCTCTCTAAAATTAATAAATAAAATCTTTTTTAAAAAGTACTTAGAATATCCAAATAATTCTTTATAAAAATAAAAAATTTGGAGGAACTTATGCTACCTGTGTTCAAGACAATACAGTTACAGTAATTAACTCAGGTAGGCTCTAACATACGGTTGACAAATAGATTGAAGATACAAATAGAGTTTATTAATACACTACAAATGTACACCATACCCTTAAATTATTTTTAGATTGTTCATCTAAATGTAATGATCAAAAACATGGCTTTTAGAAGAAAATATCATCTTGAGTTACAGAAGGCAAAGATTTTAAAGACAGGGCACAGAACACAAAAACCTTGAAAAATTAGAATTTATCAAAATTAAAATCCTATACTGATCTAAAACACCATTTAAAAAATAACAGAAAGCCACAGACCGTGAGAAGATACTTGTAAAACTTAAGTGATAAATTACTTTCACTCAAGAATAAAAAAATAAAACATCAAATAGGCAAAATATTTGAACACTTTACCAAAAAAGGTATGTAAATAGTCAGTAAACACATGAAAACATGTTCAACACAATCAATAGTCATAAATGCAAATTAAAAGGACACTGAGACACCATTATACACCCACCAGACAATTAAAAACATCAAATTTTGGCAAGGACATGGAACAAACAGAACTCATACATTGCTAGTGGGAGTGGGATGTGGTACAATCACTTTGGAAAAATATCTGATAGTTTCTTTTAAAACTAAACTCACACCTATCTTATTACCTAGCAATTTTACCACTAATTGTTTACCCAAGAGAAATAATGACATATGCCCATAAAAATATGCATATACAAATGTTCACAGCAGCTTATTCATAACAACTGTAAACTAGAAACACTCCAGGTGTCCATCAATAGCAGGATGGAAAAGCAAACTGGTTATTGTAATAGAATACTGCTTAGCAATAAAAAGGAATGGACTACTTACTTATACATAACAACAATGTGGATAGACTTTTTAAATATTAGGCTTAAAGAAGCCTTGCACAAAAGAGTAAATATGACATAATTTCATTTCTATGAAGTTCTGGAATAGACAAAACTAATCTATGGTAAGAAAAAACATCAGAACACTAGTTCCCTCTTAGAACAAGTAGGTAGAGGTCACTATTGATTGGTAAGGACTATGAGGATTCTGCATATCTGAGGTAATGAAATGTTCTGTTATCTCCAAATGGTTTTACAAGCGTATGCATTTTTTAAAACTCAGGGTAAGTCCAAGTTAAGATTTGCGCATTTCATTTTAATGTACATATTCTTACCTTTAAAAAAAAGTAAATAAATATTGAACTGTGGTTAATACTATACATGCTTATATATTTATAGAAAAGGATATTATTAATGGCTACAGTTTAATTTGAAATGCATCCAGAAAAGGGATAGATTGATAAATAGAGAAATGACTAGATATGTGATAAAAAATGTATACTAAAATGTTAATGGTAGAATATTGGTGAGAGGTATACATTTGTCACTGTAAAATTATATCAATATTGCTCTATGTTGAAAAATTTTCAAAAATGTTAAAATAAGCAAAAAATTTAAACATACATTCAACTTTTGCAAGACAAAACTTTAACAAAATTTAGTTTGTATTTTAGGAACATAGAAAACTTCTTGTGCTTTTACTAAACAATTGTTGTTTGACACACACCCAAATTAAAGAGCAAAAATGTTTTCCAACGTTAAAGAATAATAATATAGAAAGATCCTTAGCCTTTTCCCAAGAAAGAACACAGATTTTTCTGGCCTCTTTGAGTTGATTTATATTATTATAATTTGTTTTTAGTGTGGTAACTCTAAATACAACCTGATTATTAACAATTATAATATAATGTCCATATACCTCAAGGAAGTCAGGAACTCAAAAATATTATTTAGTTTTATATCAAGCCTTATTACACTGTTAAATAAAATTGTTTTTCAAAAAATAATTTCTGATCATTTGTACTAACATATAAACTTTAGTACAGGGAAACTAAAACATGAGACCTTTAGCGTACTATCAGCATTTTCCTGTTTTGGTTTATAAAAACTAAATCTTACTAGTGTGTGTAGGAATGTGCGTGTGTGTTTGTATGTATTTATATATTCCTTTATGATTGCAAAGCTCTCAAGCATGATGAATGCTCTGCCGGCTTATACATTACCTCCAGTATAGGGTTTCCAGTTATAAAACTTTCCACGGAAAGGCATATTGTCAAAGTCTGCACACTGTTTCTCTCGAAAATCTCGGGCCCCCAAAGGACATGGCTAAAATAAAATAAAATCATAAATGGTACCATTGTTGAAAATTTCCAAAACCAAGGGACAATGTCCTGAAAATTAAAATTGCTTGAACTCCATCACATTAGCTCACTGCCTTATTCTGTGGCTATAATTCTGGCATTCGCTTTACTGTTTTACAACCAGCATTCAGACTGAAGTGTCTGAATTGTAATCTTAGCCACAGCAGAAATAACTGAAGTCATTTAAACAAAGTTAAGTGTTAGATAGTTTCCATATAACTTTACACTCAGTCGCATGTCAGAGTCCACTTTGCGATCAATCCATCAGGTATCTCCTTATAAACACATATAAAAACTAGGAGAAGAAACTAATACATAAAATCTTTTTTGGTAGCAGTCCTTGAGGTCCAGTTGCCACGGCTACTCCCAGCTCTTTATTTTAAGGAATCAAGAGGCAGGTTTGTAACATGACATTCAGCACTATTAATTGTGGTTTGGATCCCTCCTACTCTAACTGTTTACTGTCTAGCTCTGACAAAAACCATATTTAAAGGCATGGGATGAACTGGGCAGAATGCTAGGCCTCAAGTTTAAACACCTTCAAACTCAAGGAATTTGGACTTAATAGGAATTACATTTCATCTTTACCATCACAGGAAAAAAAATAGTAATTTGTTTCAAAACATGTACATGTTAGGTAGAGGAGAGAGGAGGATGTTGGGAAGGTAAAAAGAGAATTATTTGTTTTTAAAAAATTGGAATGCTATTTCCACCAGAATTTTTTAGGAAGAAAATCTTGCCAATCTAGCGAGGTCCAGATGCCAAATACCACAGGGCCATCCTAAATTCAATAGTTAAGCTCATAAAGAAATAAAAGTATAACATCCTACAGTGTTTGATCAATAATATGGCTTAATTTGATGTATCTTTCGGAGTTCTGCAGCTATCGTACCTAAAACACAAAGCTACTGCTTTTGAAACACTGGCCAAGGAACATCCTCTTTAAATATGGAAGAACAGAGCAAGTAATTAGATAAAATTATTAATTGTGAATAAATGAGGAGTATGTCACAGACACTGTTGGATATCCTTTTTACCACCTTCCCTAAGACTTCTACATGTACTTGATACAGTTTTCTGAGGTCAGTACATTGCAAACAGCCCCTTGAGGCATGTGTAAAAATAAGAGACCACAATGTGCAAATATGTGCATGGTCATCAATACTTCCTATATACTGTGGTTCAAATTTCTACCATATCAAGTCCAAAGCCTCAGATTCTGAAAATAGGGACAGCAGGGCTACACTCTGTTATGAGCCCTGGATTTTAAAATATTTTTCTTCACATTAAAATATGATGCTGCAGCCAACCTGTGGTGGTACAGTGGATAAAGTGTCAACCTAGAACGCAGAGGTTGCTGGTTCAAAAGCCTGGGCTTGCCTGGTCACGGCCCATATGTGAGTTGATGCTTCCTGCTCCCCATTCTCTCTCTTTCTCTCTCTCTCTCTCTCTCTCTCTCCCCTCTAAAATGAATACATAAAAAGTCTTTTTTAAAATAGCTTAAATATATATATAAAGCTGCAATGCCAAACCTAATAATTCTGCTTACCGAATTACCCTTCTTACCTTTGTTTTAATGCAAAATAACTATGAACCATAGGCTACATTGTGCATGATATTGGTAAAGATACACTTTCCACCTTTTGTTTCACGGTAAGCTAATGCTTTCCTCTTCTAGCCATTTTCAGGGAATTCCATACAAAGACTAAAGTTGAGAATGGCTCTGCCATGCAGCAAGACTAGTTTTTAAGTAAATATTATCAATTTTAAAAAAATACAAATAGTCTGACTGGTGGTCAGATGGATTGGAGAGAGTGTCAACCTGGGACGCTGAGGTCCCAGGTTTGAAACCCCAAGGTCACTGGCCTGAGCATGGGATAATAGACATGATCCCAAGGTCACTGGCTTGAAGCCCATGGTTGCTGGCTTGAGCAAGGGGTCACTCGCTCTGCTGGAGCCCCCTGGTCAAGGCACATATGAGAAAGCAGTCAATGAACAAGTAAAGTGACGCAACTATGAGTTGATGCTTCTCCTTTCTCTTCCTTCCTTCCCAAAAAATAATACAAATAATTTTAACTCTATCTATAATTTTTTACATAAAAACCTTAGAATTTATAAAGCATCAACCACCTAAAAGTTCATCCAAGCATGGCTTTCAATGTAGTTGGAGAAACAAGATACAAATAGAAAAACAACAGCCCCATTTCAAGCAATAAGTGTATGACGGCAGGTTACAGGTTGCCCATAAATGTTGTATAAAAGTGAAGAATTAATGTGTCATGTGATTAGTTAGGGAAACATTTCCTCTAGAAGCAAATCTTGAGTGTATTATAATAAAAATATTATTAACACTTAACCTTTGTGACATTATGAGATATTGTAGGGATTGAACTGGTGAGGAAAAAGGACATCGGGGATGGGGCTGGGGTAACTATTAAGAATAAAGCCAAGTAAAGCCATGGGGACAGGCAGGAAAAGGTCGTATGTTAAAAATAATTGGGGAAAAAGCCATCCTACATGGAAGAAAGAAACTGTATAGAAGCATAAGAGGATGTGATATTTCAAAGAAAAGCATGGGTACATAAAAAAGCCTCAAATTAACAAACAAAGGTAGCATAAAAGTTATGAGAGTCATTCATTTAAAACAAAAATCCTACTTTTAACTCTCTTGTAATGGCTCTCCTAAGTAGAAGAGAAGTAAAAGGTCCAATAGGAGAATATTACTGTTTGATGACAAACTTGGAAAACATTTTATAAAATTTCTGATCTACTCTTTTTTTGTGATAAACACTCTAAGAGTCAGCATAATAAAAATATTAAGAAAGACAACAGCGACTTAGAATTTACGAAGCATTTAGTAAATGCCTACTCTGTGGCACACTATTCAGAAGTCTTAAGATGTATTATTTATTGAATCTCCATCAACAATCTTATGAGGTAGTTGTAATTAATAATGTTATTTTACATCACAGTAAACTGGGTACAGAAAGTTTGCTTAGTAATAGTTTCAGGGTGCAAGGTCACCTCCCTCATCCAAGTGTCTTCTGGACACTAACTCTGTTCATGCCTGACCTGGTAGTGGCGTAGTGGACAGAGCATTGGACTGGGGTGCAGAGGACCCAGGTTAAAAACCGAGGTCACCAGCTTGAGCACAGGTTCATCTGCATTGAGCGCGGGTTCACCAGCTTGAGTGTTGGGTCACTGGCTTGAGCGTGGGATCATAGACATGACCCCATGGTTGCTGGCTTGAGCCCAAAGGTCACTGGCTTGAAGCCCAAGGTTGCTGGCTTATGTCCAAGATTGCTGGTTTGAGCAAAGAGTCACTCACTCTGCTGTAGCCCCCTGGTCAAGGCACATATAAGAAAGCAATCAATGAACAACGAAGGAGACTAAAGAGCTGCAATGAAGAATTGATGTTTCTCATCTCTCTCCCTTCCTGTCTGTCTATTCCTATCTGTACCTCTCTCTGACTCTCTGTCTCTGTCAAAAAAAGAAAAAAAAAGATAAACAAAAATCTAATAGGAGTAACTTGGGCTACAAACCCAGCATTGTCATTTCCAGCTGCAAGTTTCTTATTTTATCCAAACTACCTTTTTTCCCTCTCATTTATAGAATGTGTGGGCCAATTCTTTAAAAATAAGAATTTTGGAGTAAGACAGATTTGGATTCAATTCTAACTTGGTCATTTGTTTAATTCATGGCCTTGAGTAATGTACTTCATTTTCCAAGCCTCGTCTATAAACTGGGGATAATATTAGCACTTACCTCCTAGGTGAGGAGTCATGTAAAATGTTTAGCTCTGTACCTGGCCCATGGTAGCTCTGAGTAACTCTTAGCAGCTGTGCTGGTTGTGGGTCAGGCATCCTTAGATGCATCCCTCACCTTCTGCTCTGCTCTGTATTTAGGGAAACAAACTCTGCAGGCTTCTATGCCAGCTGACTTCCCGTCGGTCTCAGACAATGTAAGAAGGCACTAGTGGGAGAAGCCCAGGTATTCTTCTCATTTCCTCTCTACCTCAGGAAGCATCTAAGGCAGAAGCAGAATCTTTCTGTGGCTCCAACTTCAAGCAGCAGAAGCCTTACTCCTCAACCCTATCTTAGACGATCAGCTTCTGCTGTGTGATTCCAGCCTCTGGACTCTGATAAAACTACCTTCTTCCTGGGTCTCCTTGGTAGGAGTGGCAGCTGCCCCTGATCTATGGGCTTGTAAGCCTCTTCCCTCACCATGTAACCAATTCTTTGTATTAAGTTCCCTTGATTTAATTTAAATATTCAGAAAGATTTATATTATTATGATTGGATCTTTATTCATACAATAATCGATGCTGATGATGAAACTGGTAGACTGAATATAGACACATTTCCATGCATTATCTTTTTGCAGTTTTATTGGTTAAGGGTAGAGACTGGCAAACTTTTTCTGTAAAGGGCAACACAGTACATGGAACATAGGTTTTCTGTTCCATACAGTGTCCATTGCAGCTATTCAATTGTGCCATTATAATGTGAAAGAAGCCACAGACAATATGTAAATAGCCAGGGCTGTGTTACAATTGTTTTATTTACAAAAAGAGGTGATGGGCCACATTTGACACAGGAGGTAGAATTTGCCAACTCCTGATTTAGGTGTTAATAATATATATATTGCTCACAAAAATTAGGGGATATTTTATAGCTTCATATTCATTTTGAAATAGCCCCCAAATTTTGTGAGCAGTATATAGATACATCTGTCTGGCAGTACTTTGCAAAAGAACCAAACAATTATTAATTTTTGAGTCAATACTAAATCATACACTTTTAAGAAATGATGCTAGAATATGGTCTAATTTGCACAGTGTGCTTAAATGTCCTCTACTTATCCCCAAAGTGGTCCTACAGTTTGTATAAACATCTACAGAAAGATCAAATACTTTTCAGACAGCTGCGATTACTATCAGGTTCTTCCTTATTTTCAGCAAAATTCTGTCTTGCTCTATAATCCAGTGATCTTGCTTCTTTCTTCCAGATCCACACTGAGCAAATCTAACCCCTAACTGAAAGGTTATAGACCTTGATGGCTTTCCGAAGGACACAACGTGAGTCATCATTAACCCTCTTAAAACAAGGTACAAGAACTGGTTTTACTGTCTTTCTTTTGTTCAGCAAATGTATATCAAATGCTTACTATGTGTCACATGTGATCTAGGCTCTGGATATAAGGCAATAATCAAAAGAGATTAGGTCCCTGCTTTCACGAGTACATTGTATGTGCAGATAAGAAGAAAAATAAAGCAGGTTAAAATTAAAGAGACTGATAGTGGGAGGAAGGGTTTTCTTTTTTTAAATAGTATAAGTCAGAGAAATTCTCTTAAATAAGGTGGCACTTGAGCAGAGTTAAAAGAAACTGAGGGAGTGACCTATGTACATTATTTGTGAAAAGAGTGCTCCAGGAAAAAGGAAGTGCAAAGGCCCTGAGGCAAGAGTGTGTTTAGAATGTTCACAGAATAGCATAGAAAATGGAATGATTTAAGGGAATTGTAGTAGACTTGACAACTTGGTCCCATGCCTTTCTGGTCCTAGAGAATATAACAAGTTAGTGTTCCGTTCCCCTGACTTCAATGTCTCCTTCAGTAAATGCTCTGAATTTGTGTTGGTTAGAAATAAGTTCAGAAGAGTGATCAAAGAAGAGTTAATTTCTTAAGAAGAAATTACATAAAAGATATCTTTTATTTTTTGTTTAGGAATTGTGGAGAGTTTAAGAAGTAATGCTTTTTAAATTACTTAGGGATTATAAATGCTGACACTATGCAGAAATTCTAACAGAGAACAATGGGCATAAGCAACAAATTATTTATGTAAAGCCTGACAGGTTTCCAGCCTCCTAGTGTTAACACTAATCAAGCATCCTCTCCTTTTAAAAAGCGAACAGCAGGGCTCCACATAAATTCAGAGAGCAAAGCTGCAGGTTTCAGCATCTTTTGATCTTAGTATTTTCAAGGAAGTTAAAAAATCAGTATTATTTTCACTATCACTTTTTAAAATTAGACATCTAAGTTAAGTTAACACATTCTATATAGATTAGCTTAAAAGCATCTCCTTTTGACTTAATATTTGTAGATAAACCTAGAAAAAAATAATTCATTAAGGGCATAACAGTTGCTTAGAAAAAATTCTCAGCTTCTTCTGACAAACTTTGTAGTGGCATTTCTATCCCTGGGGTTCCCATCCTGGTTTTGTCCTGAATAATGGGATAACCTTGGCAAGTCCAGGAACTCCTTTATGCCTTCTTTCTATCATTTGCAAAACAGACCCCAAATGCCCATACCTTTAAGAGAAATTTATTCCCAAATGTCTACAAAGGAGGAAAATTCTGAAGAAAAACAAACAAACAAACAAAAAACTCTGTATTTTATCTTATGTGTAATAAAGAGTGAGAAGTAGGTTGAGAATAAAAATTCTTTTTCCCCTTTTCCTCTTCCTCTGCTCTTCCTCTGCTCTTCCTGAGGGGATGGGCAGGGTGGAGATTCGAGGATTCCTACGACTCAGAGAAAACTGCAAACTGAGCAGAATTGGAATTTTGTTCTTCTATAGATTTTATCTTTTCCATCTCCAGCCTCTTCTCCTTTCTTGCTTTTACACCAAATCCACTTTTACTTCTTTCCTGTTACAGTAGACTAGCCTTCTACAGTCCCCATATTTAATTCTCGTCTTCCTCTCCAGGACAGCAATATATTTACTCTCAGCCAGGAATACCCCATTAGTTGGAGGAGCATAAATGGAGTTTCGATTCCAACACTTCCTCTGCTGAGCAAGACTTGCACTTGACAAAGGACTGTGAAGAAGTGGCATAGTTCTGTTTGTTCACCCAGAGAGACATCTTTTTCTAAATTAAACAGAAAAATGCCACATGGCTTTAAAAAGGCTTGCTTCTGCACCCTCTCTTACAAGTTGTCAACAAAATTCCTGATTTCCTAGTTATCAAGTACTGTCTGATTCTCTCATTGAAGTAATTCATATGGGCATTTATAAAGTTAATTGTGTGTCGAATGCAAACACTGCAACTTTAGTAGTTTCTGATTTTTTTATAGTTTCACACTACATTTACTTATAACAAAACAAAAGCCTGATAAACCTACATTGTCCAGACAACCCTGAATTTAGCTGACATATTTGATACAACAATCTTCTATGCAAGTTTTCAATGTTTAAAAGTATTTCTAATGTGCTTTGTTGAGTCTCAATTTAATTAAAATGCAATCTATTCAGAGCATAACCCTTTCCCCGAAGCCTATAAATACGTTAAGAAACTTTTACTTTGTAATTTTTTAAACATCTCTTTTAAGAACAAAATAAACAAGCAAGCCCTCCTCTATACTTAACAGCTAGTCCTTACTCTCAAAACTTGATGCACACCATAACATTCATACCAACCTACAGAAGAGTAACAACACTGCTCCTGTTATTTTTTGCTACATATATAAAATATTATGCACAATATTTATAAGAATAAAGTGGTTAATACATATTTGTTTTCTAACTATAACTTGGGATATGGACAGAAACTGTTGTTAGTTAATGGATCAACTGTGTACTTTGGTGTCACTTACCCCAAACCTCTCCCTGGGGGCAAGGATGCTATTTCAGAATATTCTCAGCAATCTGGTTCTGATGCAGGGTAAGGTTAGACTATAAGTAAGTCCATGTCAAAGGTAACCAAACTCTTTCAGAGAAGCTTACCTTGTCTAGATTCTTTAGAAAGCTTTTGAGCATGACCCGTGGTGATGCCCATCAGATACTTCCTGAGACAGATAATCAGCCTCAGAGTCTTGTGTGTGTCTAACTTGGCCTGT
This sequence comes from Saccopteryx bilineata, assembly GCF_036850765.1. Lineage (NCBI taxonomy): Eukaryota > Metazoa > Chordata > Mammalia > Chiroptera > Emballonuridae > Saccopteryx > Saccopteryx bilineata. The sequence continues at coordinate 264,231,657 of NC_089490.1, read as the reverse complement.
AAATTGGTTTTGTTGCTGTTGAGAGTGGTCAAGCCAATTTGGCAGCTGAATATCCTTTTCCAATCTATTTTTAATTCTTTAGCATTGAGATAATTTTTATTTTAATAGTTGCCTCTTCTATTTCTGTGAATCTCTGTCTTTGATTCTGGGGTAAGTGGGACAGGAACTAACGAGGACACTGGCTTCTCCCACCCCCATTCCTATACCTTTCAAATGTCTGTGGTGAGAATAAAATTCGGGAGAATGTGAAGCTCTCTTCTTTTCGTGCTAGCAACTTTTTTTGGGCCTACATTAGTTCTAGGTTCTAATTTCTCCTCCAACCTGAGCAAACAGAGTACTGTAGTACTGTGAACTTTGTATAATTCAATCTGATATACCACAGTGTAGGAGTCCACACAGGAGTATCAAGGCCTCAAAATATAAAGTGTTCCTTTTTGTCATAAACATTATGAACCTAAAACTGATAGTTTAACCCCCTTTACTTGGGTCACTAGAAAATCCAGCGCAAGCCTGACCAAGCGGTGGTGCAGTGGATAGAGCGTCGGACTAGGATGTGGAAGGACCCGGGTTGGTGACCTTGAGGTTGCCAGCTTGAGCGTGGGCTCATCTGGTTTGAGCAAAAAGCTCACCAGCTTGGACCCAAGGTCACTGGCTCGAGCAAGGGGTTACTCGGTCTGCTGAAGGCCCGCGGTCAAGGCACATATGAGAAAGCAATCAATGAACAACTAAGGTGTCGCAACAAAAAACTGCTGATTGATGCTTCCCATCTCTCTCCGTTCCTGTCTATCCCTCTCTCTGACTCTCTCTCTGTCCCTGTAAAAAAAAAAAAAAAAAAAAAAAAAAATCCAGAGCAAAATCTGTGGCCCACTCTTAGTAAGTGGAAGGACCTGGTGGTACATATTTAAGGCACTGACCCCAGTTTTATATTATATATTTTCCTTCCCCTGTGATTTTCTCATTTATTCTATTTTTCAGTTGTAATTTTAATGAAGCTAACTCAACTTTAATCAGAGAGTTAGAACTAATAATAATCATTAGTATTATATATAAAAACATGAGAACTAAGCAGTAATCTATACCAGCTGGTCGGCCACAGAAACAAAGAGGTCAAGACTGCTATACTAGTGAGGGAAACTGATAGGCTACGTGGAAGGGATTGAAAGGTCTCAAAAGGAATGCAAGTAAGATCAATCGAATGTATAAGGGCCTATATTAGAAAGCACAGGGCAAGCCTCAAAGATTCATGACACAAAATAAAGAGCCCTTGTGGTCCTGCTATTTGACCTACTGACATCATCTCTTCCTGGGCACTAACTGGAAAACTTTTCCACAATCATTTGAATTTATCTTTAGTAGTATCTCTATTTAAATCTCAAGAAAAGCTCTTGAATTGCAAATGACAAAGCCAAAAATGCTTATGAATTATTTTCTAGTTCTTGACTGTTAAACTGATTTTCACTAATTGGAAAGATTTCTCTCAGATGTTATTCACAGTCACTAAATAAAACAGGCATAGTATTAAATTGTGTAAAATATGCAATAAGGCAGGAGGCTGATTTGATTAAAGACAAGTATACTCTGTTGCATCCCTTCAATTAGAGTACCTCCTAACAGACACCTAGCCATTATAGAATAATAGAACATTTAAAGCATAATACCCTTAGAAATAAGTACTGAGGTTAACCTAAAGGATACAAACACAATAGCCCTATGATGCTTCTATAGTAACACCCATTCTATATTGACTGGAAAATACTAAAGTTTTGCTAGCATTACTCAATCTTAACTACAATCAAGTACCTTTATGATTTATCATTAAATTCTCTGTCTATGCAGTCTATATAATAGAAACTTTGAGAATAGATTTTAGAACTATGTTTCTGCTCTAATATGATACAAACATTTCTAAAAAATCTCTTTCTGCAAAAATGCATGTAAAAATAAGAAGCATAAGGGAAAAACAGCATTGGGGGCAGCCAGAAGTCAGAACACTAAGAATGACAACAATAAGAATGCTAAGAAAATACTGGCAAAATTTTTAAATTACATGGAAAATTCCTAACAAATACTGGGGTGAACACAGGATTTTTTATCTTTTTTTAAAAAAATGGTGAAGAAAGTAAGAAAGAGTTGAAATTGCTGGGTTGTAAGACAAGAGACCAATGTACAAAGAACAGGCAGAAATATACAAGAAGCACTTGCACCACAGAGCACGTGGCCAAACTGAACAAAAAGAAAAATGTGGGCCCTGGCCGGTTGGCTCAGCGGTAGAACGTCGGCCTGGCATGTGGGGGACCCGGGTTCGATTCCCGGCCAGGGCACATAGGAGAGGCGCCCATTTGCTTCTCCACCCTCACCCCCTCCTTCCTCTCTGTCTCTCTCTTCCCCTCCCGCAGCCAAGGCTGCATTGGAGCAAAGATGGCCCGGGCGCTGGGGATGGCTCCTTGGCCGCTGCCCCAGGCACTAGAGTGGTTCTGGTCGCAGCAGAACGACACCCCCCCCCCCCCCGGAGGGGCAGAGCATCGCCCCCTGGTGGGCAGAGCGTGGCCCCTGGTGGGCGTGCCGGGTGGATCCCAGTCGGGCGCATGCGGGAGTCTGTCTGACTGTCTCTTCCCGTTTCCAGCTTCAGAAAAAATACAAAAAAAAAAAAAAAAAGATTTTTTAAAAGAAAAATGTGGAATGAGTGGTCATCATGTCCAGCACACTTTTCCTCTGTTTTGCTGTACCAGTGAAGTTTGACTTCAGCTGGTGTATTGCTTAGTGGCAAATAATATGGAGCAAAAGAATTCAATCATTTATGAGTTCATCTATGTTGCAGAAACAAGGCTGTAACAGAACAAACATACCAAAACTTTAAATTATCCCAGTTTTTCTAGATGTATGCTGAAAAAATAGAAATGGAAAAATATCTTCCTAAGCCAAGTCACTACTGAGGAGAATGCTCAGTATGAGGAGAAAACATGGTTTGAAAAATAAATCTGATAAGTACTTAGTGCTCAGTACATGTTAGAAGCAGCTACTACTACCACTGTTGCTGCTTCCTCTACCAATACAGTAGCCCCGGCTTCAGCTACCCAAGGTCAGCAGCAGTCTGAAAATATTAAATGAAAAATTCCAGAAATAAACAATTCATAAGTTTTAAGTTGTACTGAAATTCCGTTTAAATTTAAATTTTGATCTGAGTAGCATGATGAAATCTCGCACCATCCCATCCCATCCCATCCCTTTGTCCCGCGTCTCATGCTGCATCACCACAAGAAGAAAGGTGGATACGGCACAAGATATTTTGAGAGAGGTGGAGAGACCATCTTCACATAAATTCTATAATAGTATATTGTTATAACTGTTCTATTTTATTATTGTTGTTGTTAATGTCTTACTGTACCTCATTTATAGGTTAGACTTTATTATAGGTATGCATGTATGTATAAGGGGTAAAAATGAATGTATAAGGTCGAGTTCTCTCTGCAGTCTCAGGTATCCATCGGGGTTCTTGGGACGTATCCTGGTCAGATAAGAGAGGACTACCGCAAAGGTGGAAACTAAAAGAGCTCTGACACAGACACCTGGGGCATAACCAATATCTACTATTACTCTTTACTTGATTGTTAACAAAAATCTGATTTTTGCTCAGGAATTTACCTCTCAGGGAAGGTAACCTTAAGTCCATTAGGAGCCTATCCGGATTAGTAAAAACCAATTATAGTAATCTCATTCTTTTTGCCCCTGACAGGTTTAAGAGTAGGCATGTGGCCTCAAGGCCAATAAAACATGAATGAAGTTAGCTAAGAGTACAGGGCATGAGCTTTGGGGGAAACTTTCCTTCTACAATGCTTAACAAAGAGATACTAAAGCAATATATGTCTTTTCTTCCTCTGTACATTGTCAGGACAAAAGTACATTAGGTGCTGCAACGCTCAGCTTATATTTCTTTGTCAAAGAATCTGACCTTTAGGAATTGGCCTCAATATCTTGTCAGCTCTTTGTTGATTTCAAAATGATCAAAAAAAATATTATTCAGCAAACTTTTTAGAAATTCAGTCAGAATAACCTAATTTGTCATTTCCAAACATGGAAGCCTTTTACATTTGTTTCTAAAATGAACTAAGATTGATTTATTTTGAGAATTTTATATATAATATTTACAATCTTCTTTACAACAAATATTTTTCTGCTGCCTGGCTAGACTGTCTAGTTGTGTGCTGTCCAATACAGTTGCCACTAGCCACATGTGGCTGTTCAAGTTTCAATTAATTAAACTTAAAAAAAATTTATTCTTTAGTTGCACTAACTACATTTCAAGTGCTCAATAGTTCATTTGTCCAGTGGCTACCAAACTGGATAGTGCACATACAGAATATTCCCAGTATTGAAGAAAGCTTTCTGGAACAGTGCTAGGCTAGATTATGAGTTTTGAAATTCTAAATTTTCACATATTAAATTATATATTAAAAAGTCTCCAGCTTAAACAACTTACGTTCAGGTTGCTTTAATAACTGAATAGCATGAAAATACATTTCATGTGATAACCGAATGACCTCAAATTCTGAACTAGTAAAGTCCAGGTTAATGGAAAAAAATTATGTGAATAATGTAGGTAACAGAAAAAGAAAAAAATGTGCCAGATATCTTAGATTTGTTGCATTTTACCCATCAGCTATATTTTAGATGATCAAATTGTAGAGTTTGCTATTGATGGGTTGACATTTCTGTTATCTTTGTTTTCTATTTCAGTTTTTAGAAAATGATAAGGAGATACCGTTAACATAACTATATAATGGATAAACACATAATTTCTAAACATAGGGCTAAATCTTTTAATAGTTTCTTCATGTCTCAAGGTAAAGATCATGCTCTAACTTCCATGCCTTGCACTTAATTTTCCTTCTGCTTCAAACTCTCTCATTGTCAGTTTCTTCTTTTCTGGTCAGCTCCTATTTGCCCTTCAGATCTTTAGCTTCCTATGGGAAATAATCCTAAATCCCTAAGTAGGCTATGTGCCAGTTCTATGTTCTTTTATAGCATACCATACTTTATATCATATCGTATCGTATCATATATCATACCATAAAATATATCATATCATATCACTTATCACACTGTTTGTAATTTTCTGCATATAAGTGATTTACCAGGAAATTGTAAGGTCTGGGGCAGAGATTTTCTTTCTTACTCTAGCACAGTATGATATTCACTAGGCACTTAATTATTTGTTGAGTGAATAAAAAATAAAACCAGTAATTTGTAAATATCATTGTAATTAAAGCTACATTTAACTACTTTGAGATGCAAATTTAACATAAATATGATAAAGAAGCTATTGAGTGTGTTAAAAGATGGTACAGGAAAAAAATAGAGCAGGGTAAGGAAGATTAGGAGTATCAGGTTGAAGGGAGCTGGAGAGGGTTACAGTTTTAAATATAGTATTCAGTCTATACCTCATTGAGAAGGTAACAGCTGATTAAAGGTAAAGGAGTTAATCCTGGAAGCATGTAGGCGTTGTGGAGAAGAGCATACAAGGCAAAGGGAAGAGACATGTGAAAGCTCTAAGCTAGGAATACGTCTGGCATGTACAAGGAAGGAGGTCCATGTGACTGGAGCAGAGTGCACAAGGAGGAAATAGAAGAGATGAGTTCAGACAAGTCATGAAAGTCCAAATTGAGTAGGCTTTGCAGGCCTCACAAGAACTTTGGAGTTAAGTAAAAATGGAGAGCCACTGAAGTGTTTCAAGGGAAGGATGTAACCTGATTCACTCTGCTCCCTGTATTGAGCACTGTAGGGAACATGAGTAGCATGGGGAAATCCATGGAAAGGCTCTTTAGAGGAATCTGCTGAAAGAGTAGTAGCAGTGGAGGCATGAGAAATAGTCAGATCTATGCCATATTTTGAAATCAAAGACAATGGGATTTTCTCAGGAACTAGCTATAGGCCGTGAGACAGAGAAAGGAATAAAAAAATAACTCAAAGAGCCTAACCAGGTAGTGGCGGAGTGGATAAAGTGTCGGCCTGGGATGCAGAGGACCCAGGTTCAAAACCCTGAGGTCGCCAGCTTGAGCACAGGCTCACCAGCTTGAGCATGGGATCATAGACATGACCCCATGGTCTCTGGATTGAAGCCCAAAGTTGCTGGCTTGAGCCCAAGGTCACTGGCTTAAGCAATGGGTCACTGGCTTGGCTGCAACCCCCTGGTCAAGGCACATATGAGAAAGCAATCAATGAACAACTAAGGTGCCTCAAGAAAGAATTGATGCTTCTCGTCTCTGTCCCTTCCTGCCTGTCTGTCTGTACCTATCTGTCCCTCTCTCTGTCTCTTTTGCCAAAAAGTAAAAAGAATACTCAAGGGTTTGGGGCTTAAGCCAATCAGAGTTAACATCTGAGTTAGGGAAAACTGCTGGGAGAGCAGGGTCATGGAAATGCTTTGGAAATAATATTTGGGCATCTTAAATATTAAATGTCTTCTAAATGTCTAATCAATAATAAGATATGATCTGAAATCCAAGGAAGAAATTTTAGCTGAAAATATAAATTTGGGGGTCAAATGATATATGAATTATATCAAAAGCAATGAAAATTGATGAGATCACCCAGAACATGAATATTGGTGGGGCAGAGAAAAAAGCCAAGGGTTGCATCCTACATACCCTTAACATTAAGAGGTCAGAGAGAGAATAGGAAGCAGCAAAGGGGAATGAGAAAGAAGTAGTAAAACAAAAGCACAGCCAAAACACTGTAGTATCATGGAAGCCTAGTGAAGATCCAGTGAGATAAATACTCAGGACTGACTACTGGGTTTAGCAACATGGAAGTCATCTGTGATATGACAAGAGCATGTTCATTAGAACGATGGAGGCAGAAACCTGACAGGAACAATCTTAGGAGAAAATAAGAGGTTGATAGAGGAAGTATAGACAATGCTTTTGTGGAATTTTGTTACAAAGGAGGAAAAGACGTGAAAATAACCAGTTGGCTTTTTGCTTTTGTTTTTTTCAAGAAAGGAAAAAAAACAACCATTTGTATACTTATGGAAAAATCCAGAAGAGAAGATGTTCAAAAAATTATCTCTATATTTATGGAATAACCAAGAATTAAGATGGGCATAGGGTTGGAGAGTATGAAAGTGAAGAAAGTAGATATAGTCTGATGACATGAAGTTAAAACAGTGGTTTTTAGATGGGAGGGAGGGAGAATTATCTAGAAAAAGAAATGGGATAGAAAGAAGATAGTCAATCCACTTTCAGACCCAGTCATTCAAGGGCTAAGGTTAAAACACAAGTCCCTAACTTTAAAGAGCTACAGAGGAAGCAGTATCTTCAGAGGAGAGACAGTTTCCATTAGAACAAGAAGGTAAAGGGAAGGAAAATTGCACATGTCAGGAATTTTCCTGAGATGGATCATGAACTCCTGAGGGCACAAAAGAGTTTCAGCAGCTGAGCAGGGCTAGGGAACAGAAGACAGGGTACGCAGAGTGTCATGGGACTGGATGGCAGAAATGAACAATGATGTGAGAGTCTGGGGCTTCTTGCAGTGCAAATATAAAATGGGATAGAGAGCTATTCTTGGGGGGCTCAAGAAAGATAATGATGATAAAGTTGTGAGTGTTTGTGGGACCAGGGCAGTTCAGCAGTTTGCAGCTCTTTCTTGATTTCTTTTGGTGGAGAGTATATTTTCTCCAAGTGCTGCCCCTTCATTCCTCTTGAAGGAATGGATGGGCCTAAAGCTGGTTCCCTTCATTATTAACAATTTTAAAAATTCATGTGACTTATCACACATATGGATTTCTGATCAAATAGCTTACAACTTAAAAAATTTTCCCTGCTTTGGGGGAAATGTAAACTAATGTTTTATAGGAGAGTTTGGTTCTACTTACATCTGTGTTACAGGAGCGGTACCGTTTCCTTTCCCCAAGGCAGTATTTTCCACCTCCTGAAGGTCTGAAAACACATTTTGTTTAACGTGAATATAATGTATCTATCCACATAGAGAATACATATATTGCTTTATGAAAACATATTAACATTTATTTTAAGAAAATATAAAAATTGACATTTTATAAGTTATTAAAATAATCATGCTAGTAATTATTAGTTATTACAAATTAATGATTAGGATTGTTGAATGTTAAAATTAAGGCAATTTACTATGAGTAACTTTACAAGACTCTTAATTGTCATGATTTACATTCTTAAGATGCAATTAAATCAATATATTTTTAATTATCATAGTAAACAAGTGATTAGTTCAATTTGAATTTAAAATTCACTTATTTGTAATGAAAAGTAACTTGAATCATATTCAACAAAACCCATAATCTGATGCGATATGTTCACCAAGTTGGAAATGAAAAGTCTGCATTTTTTCCAGGCTAGATATAGGAGAGGACACTAAAGAATGGTCTGGAAATAGCTTCAGTTCAAGTAAATAATGCAGAAATAAATTTCTATCTCATTTCAAATGTATAGTTTTAAAAAGTTAAATTTAAACATCAGATGGGTTTGCATTAAATAAATACTTTATATAACACTCAAATTAATGAAAACATGAAATGTCACATATTTGATTTCCATAAATTAATTTTTAAGGTATTTAACATTAGGAAAAGCCATATGTTATTATTCAAATGCTATTTTTGAATAGAGAAAACTAACTTGTTCTTTTTAAAGAGGTCTGGTCATTCTCTTAAATATCTGGGTATATTTTTTTATTATTTAGAGTTTTATAATTTTGGTTCTTATTTTACAGTTGAACTCTAGTTAATTATTCTACTTGTTTTAAAATGATCAAGTCTAAATTATTACTTTGGCTCACTGGAGTCAATGGAATCATTAAAGCTACAATTTTGAATATATTTTGAATGCCGGTGAATGCTGACTGTGAGCCAGGAGAAGAAAAGGCCTTGTTTGAACCAGGAGAAATGGTTGGTCAGACAGAAACAAGGTAGTGGGGATGGTGGTGGCATGATGGTTTCCGAGCAGGTGACAGGAGTGAGCTCTGTTTAGCAGTAGGCAGAGGCAGATTAAGGTTGGTTGAGGCCCTGGGCGCAGAATAAAATATTGGGCCCCTTACATTAGGAAAAAAGTGTCAAGTTGGGGTTTCGCAGGCCCTTCAGAAGTCAAGGCCCAGGGCACGCGCCCAGTGTGCCTGCCTTTAAATCCGCCTCTGGCAATAGGGTAAGCATCAATAAAAGGTGAGAGAACGGAAACAGAACTAATATCAAGGGAAACAATTTCAAGCTAAAAAGAGAAGAAAAGAGGCATTTAGAGAGAACCAAAAAAACAATCTTGAGTTAAAATGAGAAAAAAAAAAAGTCGACCATCTTTCACTCCAAAAAGTGGGAAAAAGGCAGAATTGATATGACATCATCCTGCACCAAAATATTTGTCTGAAAATAAGGCCCTCAACCTGAGCTCAAGGGCAAAAATGTAAGCCCTTGACCTGCAGCTGCCAAGAAGCAGTGCAGTCTCCAGAAGGACAGGAAAGACCAAGTAGAAAGACAGTCTACCTGTAATGGGCAACAGTGGGAGAAAAAAGCAATACGGATAGCAAAAAAATACTGACAGGGCTGGCCTTCCGCCAGGGGGACTCGGGCTGGAGAAAATGATGGTGAAAGAGAAGCAGTCTGACCTGCATAAAACAGACAGGGGAGAAAAGTGGTGGCACTCAGGAAGATGATTAATGGGGGCATGTGAATGGAAACTATTCTAACACATGGGCAGTATTCTTTTCATTGTGATTCGTGATGCGAATCAAGGCATTTCAACCCTTGAAGTGCTTTTATTGGTCCTTTTAATACTAATGTACCAGTAATAATTTTATGTGACATGTGAAAAGACTTTAGGTTTCCTGGGAATAATGGTAATGTAGCTAAGACCAGACCTGGATTTATCCATAATTCAGTAGGTTTTGGAGGAGGAAATCTATCTGATTATTAGTAGATTAGGAAATCTGCCTATACCTAAGATAGATACACAATGCATTTCTTTTTTTTTTTCTTTTTTAGAAAGGGGCGAGGAAGAAAAAGAAAGTCTGTCTAACAAGGCTCCTCCACTTTCCTGTGCCTATTGCTTGTTCTGAAGACAAGCACTTGGCTCACGAGTGAAACGTTTTTACAGATAACATGTGAAACCACAGCTTTGAATCATTTCCAACTGTGTCTTTTTGTTGGCTCCGGCTTACTTTAGCTACTTACGCTGGACTGTCACAGTGTCTTAGGGATGAGGAGACGCCTCCCCCGCAGGTCCTGCTGCACTCTCCCCACAGTGACCAGGCACCCCAGCCCCCATCTACGCTCTCGGGCCAAGTGCCAAAAGGAACACAATCTCCCTGATAACACCACTGCAAGATTTCACAGAAAACACAGAATTAGCTTTTAGGCAGATAGAGCTATCAAGATAGAAAATACATAAGGGTCAGGCAATGACCAATTACAGGCATTAGCATTCTCCCAATAGATAACAGACTGAGAGTTCTTTAACAGTGTTTACACATTGGTGATGGTGCATGTGATTTGCAAATTATCTCTAGCTAGGCAATGATTTATAAATCTCTAATGTGTACCAGGAGTCTAAAACACTTGACTGTATCCCTCTTTCCTTATTTTGCCTATTCCAGAATTCAGTGTTTCGCATTATAGAGACTTAAAGTCTTTTTTAGATATTTTAGTATTAAATTTTTTTTCTTTATATTCCACGATTATTAGACTCATGGAATGATAACGCAATATGGAAAGTTCCCCAGTAAGAAATTTTTATGATGGTAATTCCTCTTTCTTTAAGAAAAAAAAAAAAGAGGCTGGTTGAGGCTACAATGGTAAAAGAATGTGTTGTGGCATTTCATCTACACGAGTACTGCAGACATAATAAAAGTTATGCCAAGACACTAGGGACTGGGTACAAAAAAACCCTTATATATACTGACTAGCCATGTGCACAGCCCCTGCATGAACATGTGTACTGGAATTCTTCTCAGCTTTACTCTCTGCAATAAACCACACATACTGCACATAAGTAGAAAACCAGGAATAATTTATCGAGACGCAGACATCAAATAATCAGCTCATAACTCTAACATGATAAATCTTATTTGCAGAATATGGTAAAAATGAAAGCTTTTTTTTTTAAAAAAAAAAACAAGCATTTCCAGGCTTTTATTGGCGCATTTTTGTGAATTACCATCAACATTGACAAATAGTACTGATGCTATGAAAGTCATTTGTTTATATGAGTAACAATAGGCAATGTAATTAGAGTTGCGTAAATTCTGTCAGCAATGCTAGATTACTAAATAAAAATTCAACCTTACATCAAAATGTATAAAGATTATGACAGTGTGATGCATAGAAAATAATCATTTTATTGTACTTATTACACTAATTCTACACATCCAGAATCTTTTCACTTTTCATCTTTTTCACTGCTACCACCTGGCAAATGGAATAGCTTCTTACCTGATCTCCCTAGCTCCACTTTTTTTAAAATTTATAATCAATCTATTCTCCAGTAAGCATTCAGAGATACCTTTTTAAAACATTATCACATCACATCTCTTTTTATGTTTAAAAGGCTACAGTGGTTTTCTACTTCCGCCAGCAGTGGCCTGTGGGAACCCCTCTCCCGCCCCTCCCACTCCTTCTCAAGCCTTCCTGTCTCTCCCAGATCACTGCAGACACACTGGCCTTGCCTTGCCTTTCCTCAAATACTTGTTCTCTCCACAGGGCACTTGCCTCTGCTGGTCCTTCTGAGAATGCTCTCCTCACAATTCCTGATATTGTTGTCTTCTCATCATTCAGACCCAGGTCAAGTGTCATTCCACCAGAGAGGTCTTTCCTTGACCACCCTTATTCTAAAGTGATACCCCCCTAACCTTTCCCACCGTCCCCTCCCCCTACTCCAGTATGTAATGGTTTTAGTTCACACAACTTCAAATTACACTGATTATTTTTCAAATTACTTCATTATTGTCTGTCTTCTCTCGTTAGTATGTAAAAACCACAAGTGTCACATGTGGCTATTTAAGTTTAAGTTAATTAAACTTAAAAATTCAGTTCTTCAGACCCACAAGCTACATTTCCAGTGCTTCACAGCCACATGCCTGGTGATGATATTGGGCAGAGCTGATCTAGCACATGCCTATCACCATAGAGTGTTCCATTAGAAAAGCTGAATGTCTGGAAGAGTGCTTAGCATGTAGTAGATAAGCAACAAAAACTCATTGACTGAATGAATACATTAGTCCAGTTTTAGAATTCTGTGTCCTGTTTTGGTTGCTACATGTCAAGAAGGAACTGGAAATACAGCAGGGTAAAGAAAGTCAAATTCATCTTTGTTTTCTTGGTCATTAGGACTCAGGGAATGTCTTAGTAGTTGTAACAACAAAAAAGACTTTTTAGAGAAGTGCTAAGCAATTATCATTTATCCATAAAAAATTAGGCAAGAGGAAACTAAATTTTGGTTGGCTATAAAGTAGAACATTCTGAATCTTAATCTAATAAATACTAAAGTAGGACATTAAGAAAGATTACAGGTTTTGACAATGAAAGTTATCATGAAAAAAAAATCATCTGTCCAAAATGATGAAGCAAAGGCAGTTGGTTGAACTGATACAATATAGAGTCAACTTTGGGAGTAGGGCTTATGATAATGGACACTTGAAAGGGAGAGAATGTTCTAGTTACCTGCTTACAATGTACCTAATTTATACTGAAGACCAACCATTTTCATAATGGTATATCAATTGTGTTAGACCTTCACGTATATAAAAGTCACAACATTGGGCCAAATAATCTCCAGCCTTACATTTTTGTTTTTAGAATGACTTCTATATAAGAACACCTATGCTTGTACCTGTTTCTTTCTATGAGAATTAATGAGTAGAGTCCTACTGACCAGCAATTACTGATTTAGGGCATGGTTTCAATGAATGACAACACTTTTAAAAAAAACTCCAAATCTTAAAATTTGATCATTTTCTTCGAGTTGGAAATCTAGCATTATTGATTTCAAATAATTTTAAAGCTTGATTCCACACTTTATAAAATCACAGAGCTACACCTAAAAGTGCAAAGGCATTTAGGCATTCATGTTGTCTAAGCATTTCAATTTTCAGATGAGAAAACCAAAGCCTACAAGAGGTTGACTTGTCCAAGGCCACTTACTGGCAGAAAAGAAGGGATTATTTGTCCAAAAATACACAAATACCAGTGGGAAAACAATCTATTGGAGTTGTAGAATTATATATTTTAAGACATTAAGTAATACTCTAATATACTTTACTGGACTCTTTTTACTATATCAAGTACAAAATAACACTAAAGGCTAAAATAAAATCCACTTAGCTGTAAGCGTAGATCCACATGTTGTTTCAGACCTCCTTGAGTACTCATAATTGGCAGAGAAAAAATTCACTTTCTGCATTTTTTCAGGGGCCAAAGGAATAGTGAGGGCCATAAGAACACTGAAAGATGTGGGTTCCAAAGTATTTAATACCATTGCTATATGTTTCCTGGAGACTCACAAAGTGTAGGACAGGGAAAGAAGTCACATAAATTCTTGTTTTTCTTTTAAAACTTATACTTAAGGTAAAAGATAAATACAATATTCAGTTTATAAAATGTTGCTCAATTCCCATGATTACTTAACATCTACACAGCAGCAGTATTTCATAACTGGTTTGCTAGAAACTTTTACTGCATAAGTCATGCTATTGATTATATCTATTCCATAAAGTTATAACATAATAGACAATTATATCAGAAAGTTAAATAACAAAGATAAATGGGTAAAAAATGAAGAATTCATAATAATAATATAAGTATCAGTCATTTATCAATTGACAAGAAACTAGAGAATAGTTTAACAACTAATTAACAATTTGGCTAACTAGTTAACAAGTTAACAACTTCCGTCAGTATGGGGACAACTTCACTCTCAGTATAGTCTGTGTTGCAAACCTAAGTTCTAATTCTAACAATATCTTTGGTCTAAAGCAAATCGTTTATTTCTTTTCTTTAGTTTCCCTAACTAAAAAAAGGGGACTAACTTTAGTTCTTGATTCCAATATTGTTTGGCTTAGGACAACTTTAGAAATTATTTCTATGCAGACAACCAGGACTTGTTTGATTTTTATCTCTGGCAAAATGTTCTTTTGTATTTTGTTTAGCTTTCCTCACCTTCTTTTTATAGGAAAGGATCTCTTTGGAATAAGTATCCTATTGTACCACATGATTTTAAGAGAAGAAACTTATTTAACTTAATAATAATTGCTTTAAGAAACCTATTGAGGACTTCACTGGGGATCGTTATTTGAGCTAATATTCTAGATGATTACATGAATCAACATATACTAATTTTAATGTTATAAGTTGATTAGACTAAATTGAGCAACTTTAAGTATATAAATCTTATAAGCAGATAAAAGTGAAAATTTTGAGTGCTGTATTTTCTATTTTTATCCTTTTTTCCCCCCTAAAGTTCCCAAATTTTTTTAAAAGCTCTATTTCTTTAGGCATAGAATCTTACTTCTTTTCTTAAAACTGGAAGAGTTAGCCTGACTGGTCATGGCACAGTAGATAAAGCTTCTACCCAAAATACTAAAGTCACCAGTTCGAAGCCCCGAGGTCGCTGGCTTTGAGAGCAGGCTCATCAGCACAGGATCATTGGCTTGGGTTGGGGATTTGTCCACACACTCCCAAAGCTCGCCAGCTTGAAGCCAAAAATCACTGGCATGAAAAGCCCAACGTTGCTGGCTTGAGCAAGAGGACAATACTCAGCCCCAGTCAAAGCATGTACAAGAAGTAATCAAAGCAAAATTAAAGTGAGAGTAACTAGAAGTTGATGCTTCTCATCCTCTATCTCCCTCTCTGTCTTTCTCTCTCTCTAAAAAATTAATTAAAGAAATAAATAAACTAGAAGAGTTAACTTTTCATATGGGAGCCAGTTTCTAATCTTTATTCTCAAAGGTTATACCTAGTGTAGTAATGTAGTCTAAATATCAGTCATTGTTACTTCAGCCCAAATTATCCAGATAAAAGTGGATAAATTTTGTCTTCTTTTTTGCTATTCAAGTGTGGTTAACCAAGTTTAGAAAAGTGAAAGTGAAACTATCACATTCCAAGGATAAAATCTCAGATTGCTCATTCTTGCTTTCATATTCCTTCTAAGTAAAACAAATATATTTTAAAACTACTTAGATTCCAGTAAAGCTTTAAAAGTTTTTTTAAGAAACAATTATTAAATAACATCTCTTGCTATCAGACCACTGACTTTTATAATCCACATCAGAGAACTGTCTTCAAGCAAGATATATTATAAATCTAAACAATCTAACTTTGAGAATTTGTCAGAATTCCACAAAAAAAAAATTTCTGGATAAGTATACTTTTAAAATATTCTTTTATTTTAAAATATTTAAAACATACACATTTTTTAACTAGAGTCATCCTAGGATGTGATTATGGTAGATCCTGTACCATAGCCAGCGCTGAATCCAGCCAGCATCTGGAATGAGAGACCTCGAAGGAAATCCTAAGATTTTAAAGGAAGTGATATTGGTGATTCAATACTGAACATTCTTCCCAAGTCAGAAAAGCTTAAAGTTGGAGCACAGCACTATTAAAAGCCTTATCTTTCCACTCTACAGGTGCGGGAATGCTGAAGTTTATTTCAGCCAAAATTCTAAATCAGAATTTGTCATCCCACACTAGTTAAATTTCTATAGCAAGTGGAAGACCTATTCTTTCTCCGCTTCCTGTGTTTATAGTTTGGGACCTAGTCAAAACATGTTATATTCTACTCTAAGATCAAAGTCTGCAAATGTCCTACAATATGTCCATTGTTTTAGAAGGGCATGTAATAATACTATTCTAATATAGCCTTATGTTTCCCACAAAGGTTTTAGGAACCAATGTCATATATATGTAAGTCCAAATGCTGGGCTATATCTGTAACTGGGTCTTGCAGAATCATTATATCAATCTTTTGGCAATAAACCAAGTATGGTATTTGAAACCTTTGCAGTCACCATTGGAGCGGGCAACTACTGGGTATTCATTATCCTTAATACCCAGTTCAGTAACAATGCCAACACTGCCATCAAAGTTTTTACAGTCTAAATCTTTGTTTACTATTTCATCAAATATGGCATCCTTTCGATGCTTGTCCAAAGTGCTATTGTTGGTGCCACGTCTAAAGAAAGTTTTTTGGCTTAATGTTAGACTGATTGATTTGTAAAAGTTGGATCCATAGACGCACAATACCAACCAGCACACTGTCTGGGCTCATCAAATTTCCTCCTTTGGTTAATGCTACTGTCCCTAAGCACATCCATTCAGACCATATGGTTCTTATTCAATCCTTGAATGGCTTATTCAGGCAAACATCCAATGGCTGTAATAGCGATGTCAGACCCCCCAGGACTCACGCAAAGATCAGTTTTTAATTTTTTGGCCATATTTCTTACTCCATCTGCTAAATGTGCATGGAACAGTTCCCATACTTACAGGGAACATTTGTGGAACTGCGCCCTCGGGCAGGGATCCCATAACTTTTGCAGCCAGAGTTTGACGAGATCATTGTGGATCCAGTCCTCTGGATACGTCTATGCTATCACTTGAGCAATACTTCTCCCCATACCATTAAAATTTTTTTATTCAAAAACTATGAGTAGCTTTGGTTTTATCCTGCTGGCTAGACAGGGTGTAAGTCCTTTCTCCTTTCTTCTGATGAGAGTAGTTTTGAAATTGAGGGTTAAGATCAGAAGTCATGTGTATTCCATTCATCTTTCTGAAGTACACAAATTCATGCTTACACTCTTTGGTGCTTGTTATTGCCTATTCAGACAGTTTGACAATGAATTTTCCACTCACAATCATCTACAGCTGGCAAATAATAATAAAAAGTATTGATGATGTTCTAGTAATATATACTAGCACCTTCCCTCTGTGGAAACTCATAAAAAGTTCACTGAGATGTCATTTTATCCTCATAACATCTCTACAGACTATGTAAAAAGAGGTTATCTCCCATTTTAAAGTAGAGACTCATTATTTTGTTAATTGTAACACAATCATAAATTCTAAGCTCAATGTTCTGTCAACAGTACCTTCTTATTGTGATTCCTGAGATAAGATACTGTTATGGGTAGGTAAGTGAAAAATCCACTTCGTATTAAAAGGTAAAATACAGTGTTACCACCAATCTCAAGCTCAGCGACTCACTTTGTTCCTGTGATAATGAAAATTTGCTTTTTTTTTTCTCTACAAAATTTCCCATCTAAAGGTCCATCCAGTACAATCAGAGCAATATAGAGGGACAAGGTTTTCAATGTTGGAATTAGAAAGACCTGTGCTGGAATCTCAGCTCTGCTATTAAAATGCTGTGTAATCTTAGGCTTTCAAATTTTACTTTCCTCATCTGTAAAATGGAATTAAAACAGTTCCCACCTCACAGGTCACTGTGACAAATACGAGCCCGGCACAGCATAACTCCTTTAAAAATACTCATTATCATCATTATCATCGTTATTAGTAATTCCAACTATTTTTAGATGGCAAGAATATAGACTAACCACACAAAGTTGACCTACCAATTGAAAATTACATTTTATTTTGTCCCTAGCTCTTTGCATGGTTGTTTTGATTTGAGTCAAAATGCTGAGCTATGTTTTAATTTCCAGATATACATAGCCTTAGAAGGAAAATCTGCAATTTGGCAACAGAAAGCACAGTTTTGTTAAGGAAAAAAAAATAAATGAAATCCACAACAAAAACTCGGGAAAAGATAATATGGCTAATGCAGTTTCTAAAAAAAAGGAAGAATTAAAAACTGTCTAGTATTTTGTACATTTTTTTCTCCTTAAAATATAGGTTGATCTAGTTCTTTGAAAATCTCTTCAGAAAATGTTAATGATAAGAATATATTTTAGGGTCTTCTAGCATTCTGTCCTTTTTTTTCCTAGGAGCCTACACGTGTTTGTTTTCATTCATTCATTCATTCATTCATTCATTCATTCATTCATTCAAAGACTTATTCTTAGTGCCATTCCTAAAGCTGTTTATTGACCTTTCATGTTCCTGGAAAAATGGCTAAGATTTTTTATTTTAGTATAATTTTAGATTGTGAAATACAACATATTGACTTTGTGAAACTAAATTCTAATGTGAATATGAACAGCCTCTTGGTACAAAAGCTTTGTTGCACTTACAAGGTTTTTAAATAGTTTTTCATAGAGTCCAAGATGTTCTGTTGAAGTATGTCAGAAGTTGACCAGGTACGGAGGTAAGGAAGGGGCTCTTTTAACCAGATTATTTCCACTTTTTAAAATGTATACATCAGAATTATATAGATTTGGTTTGAAAAAAAGAGGTTAGGGATCAAAAAGCTGACAACCAATCTAAACTAAAAATGTGAATCTTTAGAAATCAAATATAATTTTTCCTGCTTTATTCACTTTTTATGTGTGTGTTTTTTTTTATTATTTATGCTTAGGAGAATTATATTTCCCTTCTATTTGTTTGTCTAAACTTAAGTTCAATACTGTTAGATCTAATGTTATTGAGAGTACTTTCTAAATATCCCTCAAAATTATAATTTTCAAGAAATATGTCATCTCTGTCACATATATACACAGAGCTATAAAAATATGACATTTGAGGGTCCTGAAATTAAGCACAAAGCATAAGATATTAAGTACATGTTTACTATATAAATGATTGGTAGGGTTGAGCTATGTGGTCTCAGATAGCCACTACTTGTAATTTACTTATTTGGATTATATAATTTATAGAATGCTTTAGGAAGGCTCTAAGGTATTTAAAATAAAATTTTTTATGCTGTAGGTTAAAAAACAAAGTCAAATGAAAAGAGCCATCATTCATAGTGATAGTATTATTCTATGCAAATAGGAACTGTGACCCATGGACTAGATTACAAGAATAATCATCAATGGAAAATAAAGAAAAGGATTCTCACCATGACTTCCCCCTTTACAGTTATGTATTTCTTCTAAGTTCAGATTGATTTAAATTGCTACTTGTCATTGACAAGAATTGTTGGTTCCAAAATAAACCTAGACAGTTGTTTCAAGAATGCAGTTCCCAATATTTTCTATTACTTTAGTGAAAGAAAAAAAAAAAGGAATTTTTGGTAGTGTGTGAAGGTCTCCATATTTTTATTGGCTACTTACATAGCTTCAAAAAAAGATCCTTAATCCTTTTAAAATGACCCTATCAATTCATACATCTAGCATAATTTACCAATATTTCCAAACTCAGCATGGAAAAGCCATCAACATGGCACTAGGTCATGGGTCCTGAATGAAGCCGTCAGCAAGGATTAATACACTGTGACAGCTGCCCAAAAGCTTTCATTCTTTTTATTTAAACATTAGATTGCAAGCTGAAATCCAGTGTAATCTTTGTTGAAACTAGCCCAACTAACATGGAAGAAGTCAGAACTAAGAACAGATGACAGTAATAGTTACTGTTGTAAATTCAGTCCATAGTAATAAATTCTAAAATTCACATACACAGAAATTCCTAAAGAACTTCAGTAATAGCATAAACTGTTCCTATTTGTCTCAATAATTCCTAATACAATAATATTTTTTGAAAACTATACTGATGAAAACAAAATTATTTAGCTCCAATTTCTATGCTCAATAAATTGTTTAAGTATTCTTCTATTATGAGCCCATTTTCTCATACTGCAATTTAAAAGTGACTCTAGTTAGCCCTGGCTAGATAGCTTAGTTGGTTAGAGTGTCATCCGAAAATAATAATATTGCTGGTTCAATCCACAGTCAAGGAACATACAAGAATTAGCCAATGAATGAGTAAATAAGTGGAACAACAAATCGATGTCTTTCTTTTTCTCTCTTTCTTTCCCTCCTTCTCTATCTCTAAAATCACTGAATTAAAAAAAATAAAGGTGATTCTAGTTAGACTATACTTATAAAATATTTTGGGATCACATAATATTCCTATGTATGAGTTATCAGAAGAAAAACAAACATATGACTAAACAGATTATACTATTTAAGGGTGGTGTTCGATATTTTCTGTACAAATATAACATACACATACATAAATACAGGAAGGTGAAACTGACTCAAAAAATATTCACTGAAATTTCCTAAACAATATATATTTGCAGATATCAAGTTATGACAACTCATTAGAGTAAGAATGTATCATTTTCTCAAGCACATTTTAATTAATATGCATGCTTCCCTAGTGGTTGAATATCAACACTAAAAATTTATTAAATAGGTAGTAAATTATTTGAGCTTACCCCCTTCTCAATACTGCCACTTTGACAGAGTGTTCCCTCAGCTGCAGGAATACTGTTGGTGACACAGCGGTTGCTTTTGCTGAGGCACCAGAGCTCTCTACACACTTCCTAGGAAAGAAGGCAAAAGCAAGTTGATCAGAAGTAAAGACTAAAATCATGTCCACTCTTCCATAAAGTGTAATCTCAATCACTCAGCATCATATTATTTCTTGTGGGTGCTGAAGCATCAAAGGTGAGGCTTTGAGGAGGCTCTTACAGAAGGTGGGTTACCTATTCTGCAGAATCATTGAAATGTTTGTCTTTATAATTCTCATTTTAGTGGATAAAGTATATCTTAGTGTTTAATACTGATTAAGATATTTTTTAAATAATGTGCAGAAATTTCATTAATAGAGTCGGGAAAAAGAATGAGTAGATAGAAAAGAAATATATGTTCATTACGCTCAAGAATATACAGTAGAACAAACTTACCAATTACTAATAGAGTGGCACCGGGTATTTAACTTCCTAGATCAACTGTAATAATCAAGTATAGACCATCCTTAAGAAGAAAAAGAGACCACAGGAATGGGCAGAGAATAATTTCTAAAATTCAGGTTACCTAAAGAACAATCTAGCAATGTTATCTGTGGTTCTTCAATGCAGACCACCACTTCTATAAGAGGGAAATTTGGTTTGGAACAATCGCTGCTATTTATATGCCTTTTCCATAACTGACATATTGCAGACATTCTCTAGAGCTGTGTTTTATTCTTCATTATGATTTCTCATTATCTTACTTTAGCATGGGAAAATTACAACACTTATTCTAATATCAGCAATATAAAGTACCTTTTTGTTCCTATACTATCAGATTTTCAAATCAGCTGTTCAATAAACAGCCTAAAAAAGCTTACATTGAAGAAACTCAAAATTTTCCATTTCTCTTTATATATAGTCACCAACCAGCATCATTAGTGGTATTAAAAGTTTTTAAGTTAAATTAGAACCACTAAGTATGAAATATATTTTTGAAATAAAAATATATTAATCTGGAATGCAAAGATAAATTTATATATAATATTCAATTCTATTGCTATTATTTCCCCAAATGCTCTTTCAACTCTCAAAACATAATTATAAGAACTGATGTCATATATCACAGTACAAAATATTTTATAACCATGTATGGTAATAGATGTAATTAATTAGATTTATTGTGGTAATCATTTCACAGTATACACAAATATTGAATCATCATAATGTATACCTGAACCTAACAAATTGAAAAGCAATTATATTGAAATTTTAAAACTGTTTAAGCACTTATGCCTCATTGATACAATTCAGAAATAAAGTGGTAACACTGAATCAACTTAAATGTTCCTAGAACATGGGACTGCCCCCCAGAGTATAGCAAACTGAAGGAATCTCGTTGGGTCCTTCCTGAGGATGCTCCCCAACACCTCGCGCCAGGCAGAGAAAGAGATGTGTAATTCAAATTTTAGAATTTAAAAATACTTGTTAGAAATTATCTACTATAAACTTTATTTACTTTAAACTCCATTTTGAGAACTACTGATGTAGAAGAGAGTTAAAAAATTAGAAGATAAAAACAACACGTGCTGTGAGTCATAATATAAAACTTTCCAGTTCTTAACAATCCAATCGAGTACAAATTATACTTTCTTTCAAAGCTTCAGTTTCTGTTAGGAGGTTATACTATTTTTTTTCTTCCTTTTCTATATGAGATGGTTTCTTAGTACATGTTTCTAAATATATTCTTTTTTAGTTTAATATTTAAAAAGCAGTAGGACTAACATTTTAGAGTCTTAAAATATTGTTCCCATGTATCAAAAATGCCCACATTCAAAGAAAATGGGTTCACGAAAACAGACAAGCATTGTTAGAACAACAATTAAGATGTTACAAAAAAATATATTATCCATAATACTGGATCATACTCTTAATCTTTAAAGATTTTTACTAGGCCTAAATATTACTGTAGACAAAAGTAAAAGAAGCCTAAGAAAAAGTCCAGAAAGAACTATGCAATGAAAATTATATTATTAAAAAGATAATATTTGTAGTGTCTATTAGGAAAACATACTATTTACAGAAACTTTATTTCCAAAAGTGCCTTGAAAAATCTCTATCCAAATGGCATGTGCTCAAGAAACTTTTTGCGAAACTTTAAACTCAAAATTCAAAACAGAGCCTTCTGAAAGACAGCCCTTTTATCATTTAGAAAATGACACATTTTGAAAGGTAGATTCCTAATTTCAACAGGATTGATTTTATTACCTTAGCGGTTTCTGGGGACTCAACTTCTCACAAATTAAAGTATGGAACCGAACATCTATGTATGGGAAATACTCCCAAGATAATAAACTAGTCTTGAAGAATGCTCTGAAGAGTTTTCAACTAGATTTCTTATCTCGTATATCTACTGGGATAATAAAGATTTTGATATCCCAATTAAGACTTTCCAAGATTAAGAAAAACTTTCTTGAAAGCTAAAACCCAAGACAGTTTCTTTCATATCAAGAAAGCAAGAAGGACACTTCCTGAAAGAACTTCTTGGGATGCTGCGGACATATGCCAGCAGAGAGTTAACTGTACAAATGTTTAATTAGCACTGTAGATGGTTTTGTGTTTTGCTAGCTTCAAAGTTATAGGCCTTAAGTGGTCTCCTCTAATTCTTTTTTCTCTCCCATACATAAACCCTGTTTTATTCATAAATGATTTTGCAGAATACAAGTTTTTTCATAGAATGCATTTATCACCTTTCAGTAGAAAGCATATCTGTCTCCAACAGAGACCACTCTCATAAAAATGAAGAATTAGATTCAGAGTATAGCTGCTTTTTATTGTACCTATATAAAATGATAGATGTTACCTAAACCTACGGTAGTAGTCATTTCATAACACATGTAAATCAAACCATTATGCTGGACACCTTAAATTTGAACAGTGATGTATGTCTATTATTTCTCAATCGAACTAGAAAAAAGAAAATAAAAACTAAGAGGAGGCAGATTTCAGTTCAATGTACAAAAATATCTTCTAAAAGTCAGAGTTGAACAATGATGAAATTAACAGAATCTTCTCTCACTGGAGAAGCTCCAGCATATACCTCATGACCTCTTAGCAACGTGATACGCAGGAAAAAAATGAAAAGTAACCCTTTATCAGAAGACACTGATATTTATATTTGTATCTCAATCACTCAAAAAATCTTTTTAGAAAGTGTAAGAACCTTTAGTTTCAGAAATATTTAACAATTTGCTTCAATCTTAACTAAATGTAGATTTGAATCAGGTCTGTCTAATATTAATGTCCAAAATATCGCCAAACAACTAAGCTAACTTCATATTTCTCTTAAATACATCTAAATTGAAAGGTCGCTGGCCAATTAAGACTGATTAGTAAAGGCTTACTTGTATACTAATATAAGAAAAAAAAAATCTCACTAAATGTTCATAGTACCCTCCTACCTTTTACCTGTATTTTAAAAGACATTATCTCCAAATGAAGACAATTATATACTAATTCATAACATATTCATTCAGTATATAAGCTTAGACATCAATGCGTACATTATTATTATTATTATTAAAACTTCTCAATGTAACATCACCACTTGCATTTGAATTTTTACAAAATAGTGTTAGCACACTCCTCAGAAGTACTCTAAGAGATAAGAAATTGAAAATATTCTTATTTATTTAATATTTTAATATCAACTTCCAGATAACTAGTGCATTTGATTTTTCAGATGAATGCCACTGATTTTAAACATTAACAATAAAAATATTAGCAAATATAAATCATAAAAATACATGTAGAGGGGAGTTTTAAGGTAGTTGTAATTATCTAATATAAAATAATTACCTGATATTCAGAAAATAACTCTGTAAAGAACTGATCTAGGACTCCTCTGATCAGAATAGAATAAATGATTATTTCATAGTCAAAGACCGTTTCAAAACAATAAAAGAAATTAGAATTAGCTTCTCTATCTAATATTTCCATCCTTTTCAAGTAACTATAGCTGTTATATGATACTAAAAATGGAAAGAAAAGCCCTTTGATTTACTTGTGAAAACTAAAACAAGCAATTTACATAAGGGGGAAAAAATATCATAAAAGTGCATAAACGTATTGTATTTATTATATCATTAAGAAAGTAAAATGCAATATGAAGAGAAACTGGCATCTTTAGTGCTAGATGGTTTCCGATTTTTATTTTTTTAACAACTGTACAGATCAAAAAAAGTGATACAAATTTTCTTCCCTTGGGAAATCCTAAACCCTATGCCATCTTGGGTCCTTGGCTGTGGATATGAAACATTTTCTTTGTCTTCATTACCCTATCAGTAACATCTCTCAGCAGCTGTTTGCAATAAAGGATCCTGATGGCCAAGGGGGAGAGCAGAGCCCTGAAGAGGTCAAAAAGGAGCATCAGTGATTAGAAAGGTTACTTATCATTGTATCACACAAAAGAAAATTGAAAACCAGCATATGGTGACCCCATGGCCTGGCTCCAGGTGTTTAGTAACCATTTGAAGAAAGAGAATAATGTACCCTTATTTCATTTTTAAATAGGTTAATTCTGTTATGTGAGTAATTTAAGTGTAAGAGAACCTAGGAAATCAGTGGGGTGGGGACACATGCACGCACACGCACACACATGATACAACTAAAAAGAACTAATCTAGAAATTCAGATTAAATAACTAATCATCGATTTGAAGGGGTTAAAAAAATGAGTAAATGATTTTAAAAAATACCTCTAAGAAGCAAACTCAGAGCGAATACTACTGAACTTTAAGGATACAAGTGATTATGAACCTATAATTTTGGCTTGAAATTTAAGGAAAAATGAAAATTAAATGAACTTCTTATCAAGTATATGTTTGATAAGTACACATATTTGGATTCCAAAAGAATACTGAGGTGCTAAAATAATTGCTTGCCTTTTATTCCCTGAACCCGTACCAGACCACACTGTAGAATATTTATACCACCTTATAATCTTCAAGCAAAGTGATTTTACAAACTCCCTCAGTGCAAAATTCCAATTTTAATAACTTGAAATTGTTCCTACTACCTAATCTACAACCTTCCAGTCGTAAAAATTAAGGCCATTGTGTTTTTTAATGCTCTTGGTAGGGAAGGAGGACAATTTGTTACCAGCAATCAAACTATAATAAATGTTCTAAAGTCTGAAGATGGTTTTGCGGCCAACATTTAACTTTCTTTTTTACAAGCCACTTTAAACTTCCCTTATATGTACTTCTAAGTATTTCGCTGAGATTGGAGGATGAATCCAACTGTGACCATTAAAATATCTGCTCACAAAAGTACAGAAGGCTCAGAGACTCCTAAAGCGCTAACAGCATAGCAGCTACACAGAAACGGTATCCTGGATGGCAGATATTCACAGAGCAAAAAGAAACATTTATTGAATGTCTGCCATGTGACAGGTAAATGAAAAGCACCTTGCTAGCCTGTCATACTCTTTTGCTATCTGACGTTCGTAACAACAACCTGGCCACCATTCTCTGGAAAAGGTGTCTGAGTAAAATCTACTGATAGTCAATTTGAAGTCATAGGTAATAGTTAATGGTAAGCACTCTTTTTATTGAAAATATTCTGTCAAAAATGATTCTGCTCCATTGTGAAAACATGTATTAGATTACATGTTTCCATTTGCTTCAGAATACATGGTCTATTAATAAAACACTGTTCAGTTCTACATTAAAGTAAGTAATAACAATATGCAACACAATACACTATTATACATTTATGGGTTAACTCTTAAGTCTTTGTAAACAGTGACAAACTTCACAGTTAATATAAAAAACTCCCCATAAATTAAACAAAGCTATGATGTCTATAAAATTTCTCCCAATTTGTCCTGGGTCTGAAATCTAACTATGACAAACATCTCTCTCTCTCTCTCTCTCTCTCTCTCTCTCTCTCTCTCTGTGATAGAGAGAGGGACAGATAGGACAGACAGGAAGGGAGAGAGATGAGAAGCATCAATTCTTCGTTGAGGCTCTTTAGTTTCCTTAGTTGTTCACTGATTGCTTTCTCATATGTGCCTTCACTGGGGGGCTACAGCAGAGCAAGTGACCCCTTGCTCAACCAGCAACCTTGGGCTCAAGCTAGCGACCTTGGACTTCAAGCCAGTGACCTTTAGGCTCACTCCAGCAACCATGGGGTCATGTCTATGATCCCACAATCAAGCCAGTGACCCCATGCTCAAGCTGGTGAGCACACACTCAAGCCAGATGAGCTGGTGCTCAAGCTGGCGACCTCAGGGTTTCAAACCTGGGTCCTCTGTGTCCCAGTCCAATGTACTAACCACTGTGCCACCGCCTGGGCAAGCTTATCTCTCTTTTTAAAACTAGTACATCGAGGTATGATTCACATACAAAACGCTGTACACATTTAATGTATATAACTTGGTAAATTGAGAGATAAAAGTACACCCATGAAACCACGATCACAAACTAGACCATAAACATCTATCACCTCCAAAAGTTTCCTCCCATCCTCTTTATTTATTATTTTTTGTGTGTATGAAAATTGATAAAAATTGTCTCCTGAAATAAAATATATCTGCTATCTTATTAACATATTAATTAGATCCCATAGAAAGACTAACTGACTGATTTTGACCTACTCTTATTGTTTTTTACCTTGGAGTAGGCATATCGTATTCTGTATTTTTATTTTCCCCATCTATAAAACATTATAAAATAATTACAATTTCAATCAAGGCAGTCTGAAGTATTGCAGAAAAATAGACTATGTAAATATCAGAAACTGCATATCATTTATAAATTACTACATTACACAACTATATTACTCTATACAGTTTTGCTCCTTGTGTTTATAGCTATTACACTTTTCATATTTCTAATGGAATTAAGGAATATCTAGAAAACATAAATGGATGGTATACAAGGATAATGGTAGAAAATGTTGTCCTAGAGTAAAACAAAAAAATAAAAATTTTCATGTAAATGCCTAAATGTAAATAACATATATATCAATGAACCTACTCACAAAGGATTCAGGCAAGATTTTTCATGACTATATATCATATATTACCACTGGTAACCCCAGCAATGACCAAAGTGGAAGAAATGGGAAGCTGACTGCTGCTGCAGTTATGGGTCATTCTATGGTTGTTTAGTTAGTGTCTTCCTTGACATCATTAGAGATCTGCTAGATGAAACAGGGACCACTTCATGATGCTTCAACACCAGAGGCATCCTCTCACTAAACTTCTACAGTGTCCTTCTAAGCTTCAGTGCTTATGTTTAGTGTTCACACAGCTGTCTATATCAGGGTTGCTGTTTATCCCTTTAGAGAGCATCTCAAGTATGAGTTGTATATCTGACTGGACTCTCACCTTCAAAGCCTCTACCATTTTCTAAAGTAGTATCTATAATCCTTTAATTATGGATTCATCAATGAAACATGGTGTGTATTTGGGTGCTATCAATTGTGTAAACTCAGTTTTTCAGGCACAAGCTTAAGAGGTGGGATGATTACAAAAAATCTATAGACTAAAGAAACTTTGTTAGTAACATATAGCACTTTAAAAAAAAGGTAGCATATGTATTTTCATATCATACATGTGTAAGAAAACCATTTTGATGCAAACAAAGCAAAAAGATTCATAATAATATATCAAAAAGACTCATAATAATATATAAGAAATTGTTTAAGATTGTGTGATGTTAATATCTTTCTGTTTTCCAATTTTATTTGATATCTATTACAAAAGTCTAAAAAGTATATACTATACAGTATGGAGAAGTAGAATATAAATATTGAACATAAGAAATATAAAATGAAAATATATAATTTCTCAATTATTATTTATCTCATTCAAATCAACTATTCTGAAATAAATGAGATATACATTTAAATGAGATAAACATATAAAGATAGGATAATCAGATAAATTTTTATTAGTTTATTTATAAAAGATATATCCAAAGATTCTATAAAACTGTTAATATAAATTATCTAATATGGAAATCTATAGAGTTAAAACCCAATGTGCAACAGAAAAACTAAACATAAATTAACTATTTCACGCTAGCAAAGAAATGAGAGACCATAGATAAGAATAATTAACAATCTCTAATCTCACTTGATCATGAATTTCAACTTACTAAACTACAAGTATATAGAAAGACTGGGATTTAAGTTTGGCAGACTTTTTTCTAAGGGAGAAAGCAACCTAAGAAAAAAAAGAATCTAAAACCATACCAAGATAAAAATAGAAAAGTCTTTACAGAGAGATAAGAAAGGCTGAAGTTTTACTCAAGGCTGTAGAGAGTTGCTAATAACCTTTAAATCTAGTGCATAAAATGTGCTGTCAAAGCTGACCATAAATAATAATAGACTTATCACCCAAGGGAGATTTAAAATACTTACTTTCCTTTGTACTGTATCCAGAGGAATAATTGGTACAGTACATATTTTGTCTTAACTACCTTAAAATATAATTCTAATTGTTTTTTAAAAAATAATAAGTACTATTTGCATAAAAGTAGAAACCAAGTCTTTAAACTTATTTTTCACCCCTGAATATTTTTTGACAACTTGTTTAAAGTTCTTATTTTTTCTTTCAACATGCTTATAAGGTGTACCTAATATAAACATGCCCCTATCTTAGACACTGAAATCTTTCTCTATGAAACGCAGGAAGAATTTTGTATACATTTTTCTGAGATAGACACTGAGATTTCGTTAGGCAGATGTGAAGAGTTAAGCAGGTATATGTTTTCCCACTGCAATTTTCCTTGTTTCTCTATTTGGGTTAATGTCATCTTGGGCCCTCTTGGTTGTTGTTTGATAGAATGTAGGCAATAGACTGAAGCAAGTTGAAATGACTCAGTAGTAGAAAGTATAAATTAAAGTAAGGGCTCCACTTGGCCAATATAAAAATGCCCTTAACTCAATTACTAGAATACCAGAAAAAGCAGGGGTAGGAGAGGAAGCTTTTAAAACGATACTATTTCTTAAGATAAACTAAAGTAAGCATAAAAAAACTAAGAACTTAAAGAAGAAATACCTTAGAAATTGTTAGAAATTCTACCAACATCCCTCACAAGACATATGAAAATTGATTAATTTAGGATTACTGAAACACTTAGAAATAGATATACAATATCAGAAAAAGAGCAGTGTCAAAGGCCATAGTTGCATTAATGATGTTACCAGAGGTAAACTATATTCATCAAAACTCCATCCTAATATCTGTGCCATGAAAGAACACATAGAAATCACTAAACATAAGGATTGAGACTTCTTACCCCATATTTACACTGGCGGGATGTTGATCCATACTGGTAACGACATTGCTCATCAGCATCATACACCTGACCTGGGGCCACAGTTGGATAAACAAATTCACGCTTGGGAGGCTCATTATCAAGGCAAGTACCACGGCCTGAACTGTTCAACATAAAGGATCAAAGGAAATTAGGTACACTATGGACTATTTCAATCACAATTATGAAACCATGTGTTGAGCTCTTTGTTTTAATAACACAATACATAAAAAAAAAAAAACACATTCTATCAAGAAATAATCACATGGCAAAATAACTTTACTGAAACCTGAATAAGAGCTCCAATCATTTTTTCCAACACCAAGACATAATAAAAGTATCTTAGAAAACAATCTGAAAATATCATGTTGGCCTTAAAACACTGACTTAAACTAATTTCTAAAGGAATCAAAACAGAATTTCATATTGCTCTAAGTTTCTTGTTTGTTTTCAGTGAAAATATAACCACATCTGGTAGTAGAATTAAAAACATAAAATGTGGAAAGTAAAAAAAAAAAATTGTGGTTGTAATCCTTAAAGACCTAATCTATATATTTCCACCTTGGGCAGAACAATAGATGACATGTCCAAAGGTTCTTGAAATATTTCAATAATAAATGGGCTGAATGACAGATGAGGCCAAGATCCAAAGTTCTCCTTGCAAGTACATTACAAGTGTTTAGTCTCTCAAAAATTTCATATTTCATCTAAGGTCATCAGAGTTAAGAAAGGGAATGTTCTCCTCTCTATATAACTTCTGCTTTTCAAAGTGTGCTTGCACTCAAACATAATATTTTAATTCAGTGGAACAAATAACATAAAGATTGCCAAAAACCAAACAGAATACCTTAGTTTAAAGAGCTTTATACTTTACTAAATATAATTGTTCATTTTTATTTAGTCAGTGTGCATAAAATAGGACAGATGCTTTTTTACTTTCATTTCACATGTAAGTTAGAATTTTTAAAGAATTCCTATGCCAACATTTAAAAATTTTTTCCAACATTCCTGTCAATTGTGCCAGCACTTGTGTTTTTTTTTCCCAAATCTTTTCCATCTGCTTTGCCAAAGGAAAATAATTTCACAAGTAGAAGTTCCTCAACTATTATTTAGGACAGTACAAATTTTCATTTAGAGATAAGTAAGAAAGAACCATGCATAATAATAAGTTTCATATTTGCTTAAAATTTATATTCTTAAATGTAAAAGTTATTTTGCTATATACAAATATATATTTGCAGAGCAGCAAGGTGATAGATTAAAAGACCCAAGGGGGGAAATGAGACCCAAGGGACAGAATACTGTCTCTTTACACATTTTCCTTTCATCTAGGCCCTTCTTGATTAGTTTTTAATCAATAAAATATTTAGATGAATATTAAATGTGGTGCTAATATAAAGGGATTTTACTATTGGCTATTAAAATCACTTCGCTTGTCACTGCTCAAGGTATCTACCTAATAAAAAAAACTTTTTTCTACCCATCTACCCAATTTTAATGACAGCATGTTTTTTGTTTATTTTTGTTCTTTTAGAAATTGCCATGCACCTCAGAGAACTGTTTTTTGATGAATTTTTAAAATAGCAAGTTTTTTTTAAATTTATAGTATAAAATATCTTTATCTATATGGGTATTTAAATTTTAGGCATATGTAATTCTACTAATAAAGTCAAAATTTTATAAAAAGGTCAATGTGAAAAGTAAAATGGAAGAAGATGTACCATTTTGACAATAGGAATATTCAGAAGATTGTTGGGTCAGTAGTTTAATTTCCTAATTTTTCTTTCAAAAATATCAGTTTCATTTCTATCACAAATTATAAAAGTCTTGATGAAAGAAACTAAATATGTAATAAAAATAAAATATCAAGTACTACTATAAATCAATGGGGAAATTTAAGTACTGAAGTACCTAAGTAAAGGATCCTACAGGTAAAAATATTTGCAATAGCATAGGAAAAAATGTATAAGATCTGTTCGCCTCAGTATATAAGATATATTTACCAATGGCATCAACTAAAAATCTATGAAAAATTATTATACATAATTACTTTTAGAAATATGAAAAACTAACTTCAAATTTTTAAAGGAAGAATTATGGGAACTCCCAAAGTATAAGAATAGATTATGTTGAAGAAAAAATTCTTTCCTGATAGCAAACTGAAAATTGATGTCACCTAGGAGGAAGCAACAATGACTACTTCTTTAAAGTTCTTTTTCTTAGGTATTAATGGTTTTCTAACCATAGTTTGTGTTCTTTAAAAACACCAAATGAAATGATCATTGCAAGGGCCTCCAGACAATGAAGATCACCTTCATTGCACTGTGATCACCTCTGGTCAAAATCTTCTGAGAAACTTTATCCCAAAATGGATTTTTGTTTCAATGCTTTGAAAAGACATGTTGCTATGTATTAATGTGATCTAATTAAATATCTACACAAGTCTTGTTCTCCTTTTCTCAGTATATTCTTACAGAAAAATAAAACACCATATAAAATAAAAATATAAGTGAAAAATCATATCAATCCTTAAAAATAAACATGTGTATTATGGAACTTGGCTGAAGGGCTTTTGAAATGGGTTTGGTAACATTTGTGCAAATTACCAATGTCTGCAAGTCAAGTGTCTTACCAATTATTAATGGCTCCAGGAAAGCAAGTATTAAACAAGGCTGACTTAAATTGTTTCTCCATTTAGGGTAGAGAATGCACTACATATTTTTCTCATAGTAACGATAATATGGTATATATTGTATAATAAAAGCTTGGTTAAAGTATTTGGGGTGTGGGGTCATTTTTATATTTCAATTCTTAGTTAAAGATTAAGTGTCAAAAATACTTTTTTACATAATGTTACAAAAATTTGTCTGCTACTTTCTTGCCATCATAAATGATTGGTTAACTCTTAAAAAATAATAATTCTGGATCTTTCCTCACTTCTAAGTCATCAATTACAATCACAAAATACCCCAGAAATAGGTAGAGAAAGTAGAGGACACAGATCTGAGAGGTGCATATTTAACCCTGGAAGTACTTTTCTTTGTCTTTTTTTCTTCGAACATTCCCAAGTACTCTTTCTACACCACACCCCTCACTTCCCTTCAAGAAGTAACTAATATTCTAATTTTTTAATAATAATCTCTTTCCTTTTATTAGTAGTTTCACCTCCTAATATTCATCTGCTTGTTTTTCAATTCTATAAACAGGAGTCATGTTGTAGGTTTTCCTTTGTGCCTTTATTCATTCACTCACTCAGTATTCAAAATGTGAACTATGTTCATGTTAATGTGTATAAATATAGCCTGTTAATTGATATTGTTCTTCAACTTTCCATTTCAGGCTCTGCCACAAAGATTATTCATTTACTGTATTTTTCGCTCCACAGACACACATTTTTCCCCCAAAAGTGGAGGGGGAAATGCCCATGCATCTTATGGAGTGAAAAATATGGTATTTTATTAAATATTTAACACACTATTTGGTTCAGAATTTTTATTTTTATTTTCCTCCTTAAAACCCTAGGTGTGTCTTATGGTCAGGTGTGTCTATGGAGCAAAAAATATGGTATATTGTCATGTTATATTTCATTTAAAACTGTGCCACAAATATTAAATAAACATTTAAAATTATTTCTAATTTCTGGAAATTGCAAATTATGCTGATATGAATTTTTTGTATAGGTCTTCTGGTACAAATGTTTTCCCTTTCTTAAGAATATTAGGAGTTATTTTTTATATTTCATAATTATTTTTTTAACAAAATGGATGTTATGAGTAATTTTTATTTAAACTAGGATTCTAGCTAAGTCATACAGCCATACAATTTTTTATAATGCTGAGCTTAATGTTATTTATGTTACCACTATCAAAATAATAATAATAGTGACACTATATATAAATCTCCTTAAATTTTCTTATCAAATAGCACTGTTAAACATAAATGGTTAGTGCCTTAGTGCCATATAAGAATTTTTGCACTCAGAAAACATGAATCTCATTTATTAATATATAAAATGGACAGTTAGTAGTTAATGTGAAATGTTAATACAACTTACTATTGTTAAGCATAAATATGTGTCCAGACAAAAACTGTATACCTAAAAAGTAGAGCTATGATTACTTCCTAGCAGCATATATTTCATAAGCAAAAGACCAATTCTAGTTAAAATCTACAGCAATATAGATAATTATTGAATTCAGAAACCCTACTTTTGTTTATGCTTCTAAGACAGGCAAAAAAATTTCTATCAGTTTGAGAACATGCTTTTTCCTTTATTATGAAATTGTGAGTAAATCAAAGTATATTTACATTTCCAAAAATCTTTGCAGCATGATAGCAAGGTCATATTTTATGTATTCTACTTCTAATTTAGAGAAGTCTTATTTTATTTACATAGCTCAAAAGTTAGCCTTGAAAATAGGAACATGAGCCAAAGTTGAGTCTTCAACCAAAATTTACAGACCTCTATGTAAAATATGCACTCTTGGCTTTCCTTCCAGAACACATGAGGACATACCCCTAATTGTAACTTTTGATTTATTTTTCACTTAATTAATAGTAAAGTATAGACCTTCCGTCTACAACTCAGTGGGTCAATCTACAAAATAACTCTATGTAACTCTGAACATAACAGTCTCTTAACAACAACAACAAAAAGTTAACATTTAATGCCATCTTGTATTGTTTTTTTTCCCACAAAATTGTGCTAATATACTTAAGTTAAGCAAAAATGGATTAGGTTGGTCTCATCTATAAGTTGTTTATCTTACCTACGATGTTCTCATAAATTTCTCTATTAGTCTTCACAAAGTTAACAACACATTACATCTTAAAATGAGTTACTGTAAGTCAGACCGCCCTCTTTTGTCCTCTGGAGGACAGGGGAGCTTGAAAATAACTGAACTTGAGGCTTCCGATATGCAAACACCATGTTAATAATGGTTTACTCAGTTATGCTCTCTTTTTCTCCATATGTAACTACAACTTATTAAAACTATTTATGGGCCTGAGTAAAGTCTCCAAAATGTGTCAGGTAAGTGGAAGGAGGAGAAACCTGTTTTCTAAGCTGGTACATGTTAAAAAAAAAAAAAAAAAAAAAGAGGTCCCATCTATATAAATAACTGTTTTCCATCTAATAGATCATTGACATTGACCTTCAAAGGTAATTTCTGTCACAGGAATAGGAGTGCTTTGGCCATCCTGGCCATCTTACACAATTTCTCTGTAGCTCTACATTCACCTTTCATCCTAGTTCACCTTCAACCATAATGTTGCCTTTTTTTCAACTTCCCTCCTTTTGTGAAAGTGGATAGTCGCTATTTAATTTGGAACTGTAGGAGATTTTGCTATGGATCTTTGACAATTCAAATAATTTAATAGACTTTAATTTAAATAGAGTAAGAGCTGATTCACAGAGGCCTCAAAATTTTAAAAAACTATATGAAATTACTCTGTACTACCACTAAGTGGTGGAAAATATATGAAAAAAAAACACCAAAAAACAAACAAAAACAAAAGAAAAAAACTGTCCTCAATGACTCCTGGCTGTCTTCCGCTGCCTGGCATATTAGCCCATTGTCATCAGTGAGAGTGAGCCATAATACCAGGTTCATCTTTCTCTATTTTCTAAGTAAATAAATAAATAAATAAGTCCCGCAGGCAGATAGGAAGGACACTACCTGCAAAGCCGTCGACGAAAACATCAGAAGCTGGCATAACACGTCCATTCTAACGGAAATAGGTTCTTTATTATTTAATCAGGACGGCTTCTGGGCGATTCATGAACCACTTATTGAATCACCGAGTTTAAGAAATCTGAAAAAAAATATTGGGAGTTGGTAAACACCATCTCCTGGTTGATCAATAGCACGTAGTGTTTCAGAATGACACGAGAAACTTTTAACTATATTGGCATTTAAAGGCCATGGAATAGTTTTCAGTTGAACATAGTGAAGAGTGAATCTATATATCATAGAGAGCTCATTGTTAAAATCCTCCATCATCTTTGGTCTATACAGTCACTAAGTAGAGAAAGGTATGCATTTTGTTGGCTGGGCTACAGTTCCTAAACAATTCATCTTTACAGATTTCTTTTTCCTGAGAGGAGAAACTGAAATAAAATGTTATGAGTTTTTTTGAGCCAACTATAAAACATAAATGTAACCTCAATCCCTGATCAAAATATCACTGTATTTTTAAAAAATATCACACATAGCTGCTAAAGCAATTAAGTCTGCTGCATTAATAAAAAGGAACAAAGAAATTCAAGTTACTATTATGTCTTCATGCTCCAGTGAACTGACCTTTTTAAAGGGCCTTGTGTTTAAAAAACCTTTATTGCTTGGTCAGATTATGATCATAGTTCAGTTTATTATTAAGGAGAGGGGGGAAAAGCCACCTTTTCCCCAAATCTCTACCCATTGTCTCTCACATCTGTCTTTTGCAAATGGCTTTGATTTTGTGAGTATCCCCATGAGAATACACAACAGAAATATTTTTATGAAATACAGGATAAATAAATCCATTAGAACCCTGTCAACACTAATCATGCTTAAACATATGAAATATAAAGAGGCAATAAGGCTTCAATAATGCTTTTTGTATTAATTCTTTTAATTAATTCAATGGAACACTTTATTGCAACTAACAAGAATTTTACATTTCTCACCAAACCAGTGGTGATTTCTTAACTGTATTTTATCAACAATTTTGGGATTTATTTTTAGAGTGTTTTAATAGCCTTAATACTGTTTCGACTAGGTAGGTGTTGGCAAGAGATGAAAACTGGTCCTTGTACTTAGTATGCATACAAAGATGGTCCTAGGAAATGGGCTGTGCACTATAAATAGCATAGACGAGCAAGAAAATGGTACTTGAAGAGAACAAGAGGAGGAAAGACTTTGAAAATGTACAGGAATACTGAGCATGTTATATAGTTTGTCCTTCTGGTGACAGACACTAAGATTCCACATAAAAATATAATCCAAGTCAAGTGAGAAACTGCAGATCTGGCTTGATTTCTGGGGAAAGCAGATTTTCTACAATGTCCAAATTTAGGTAATATGACCTCATTAAAAACATCTTGGAAAATGACATTGCTAGTGTTTTGTGTTAAAAATTATTGAAAGATGTCAACCAAATTGTCTGTGTTCTATCTTGATAGCCCTTCACCCAGTTTTGGCACCAGGCTTGCACAGGGTTACCATGATCTATTATTACTAGGATAAAAAATTGTTAGGTTATGCAGAAGAACTACCTTCTGAAGTGAGTTTCAAATTTCTTCAATTTCATTATTATATTAGTTCATTCAAAAGAACCCATTTTAAACGTTTACCTTTTGATCTTGGATAGAATAAAGCACTGTGTAAGGTAACTTAAAATCTTGCTGAGGCTCTTTAAAAAATAAGTAATTATAAGTTTTCAGAATATGATCAGGCCATTCACAGTTATGAACCAAACTTTTAATGAACAATGTTATCCTACATAACTCATCTGAATTTTTTTAATATTTTACTGTCATCATGTTAAGGTGAACTTTGAGAAGACAATTTTTAAAAAGAATTTCTGTTGCTCGTCTGTGCTTTATGTATGACTCGCTTTTTCAAAGTGTTTCGTCTCTTCTCCCCAACAAAAAAAGTTGCTCAAAACTGTTGAAGGTGATGACAGCCTGTAAAGCTTAAAACCTTGATATCATTTAAAATAATATTTACCATTTAATGAATGTATCTTCAGTTTTTTAAATAAGTTTTAGCATTATACATAATAACCTGATAATGTATGTATTATTACCTAAACTCATTTAAGAAATGAGGTCAATGAAGATGATAAAGGTAAAGTACTGTGTCCAAGGTCACACAGTTAGAAAGTGAGACCAGAGTCTGTTAGTTTCCAAAGGTCCATACTGAAGCACTACGGCCGGTGAGATGTGGAAGAACATCTGCTTTCCTAAACATAGTTATAAATTAGCTAATTTATATTCTTCACAATTGAGTAACCAAACTCTTGGAATATACATTAAAGGACCAACAAAGAAGGTCCCAAAGTGTTAAAAGGATGAGTCACTTAATAAATTTTTGAAGATAAATTTTCAATTTTTATTTCCTGAATATTTGATTTTTGTTGTTGTTGTTTGTTACTATTAGGTATTATAGCATTCTAAAAAAAAAACAGTATTTTTTCACCAACAAAATGAAATGTATAATCACTAATTAAAGTTTAACCCATCCTCTATTAAATTATGTCAATTTACATTTTATTCTGATATTGCTTCCCATTTATTGAACATTTCTAAAATTCATATCATCAACCCCACTTA
The DNA here is from genome assembly GCF_036850765.1 of Saccopteryx bilineata. Lineage (NCBI taxonomy): Eukaryota > Metazoa > Chordata > Mammalia > Chiroptera > Emballonuridae > Saccopteryx > Saccopteryx bilineata. The sequence continues at coordinate 264,193,718 of NC_089490.1, read as the reverse complement.
AATCCTTGCTCCAGTTCCCCTAATCTATTCAGTAAATTCTGTTTGAGTATAAAGAAAAAATTTGCCACAGTGATATATTATTTTGGAAACAGCATGAAATATCACTGGGCCCTATAAAAGTTACTCATTATGCAAAGTCTGAAGCACTACATATTAGGCTTCTACCAATGGCTTACTTCTGGAGCAATTCATCATCACTCTCCAGAGATTACTTACTCTAGAAAGCTGGTGATATAGTCTCGACTGCAGGCAGACCAGGAAAAAGGATTGGTATTTGCAGTAATGTGAGCTGCCATAAGTTTTGCTGTTTCATGACCTTTCGTCCCACAAGTATTTCCAATTCCATCATGGTTCATACCAAAACTGTTTTAACAGGAAGAAACATAAGAAACATAAAAGAAATAAGAAAAAAATAAAACAAACAAACTCCCAATACATCCTTTATTTCCTTATTTGATCATGAATTAGTCTTTTCAGCACACGCCTTCCATAACAACAGACTAGATCCTCTAAGGAAATATAGGATTAAAGTTAAAGAGACTAAGGAATAATTCAATGAAACAATATATTTCTAAATATTTTTAAGTTTATCATATAATCTCAAATGTTATCTCATTTGATACCATCTCTCCTTGAACAGATACAGAATACATATTAATTCTCATTTGAGAAAAACAAATTTAGGAAAGATAAAAGACCTATTAAAAGATCATACAATTAGTGTTGGAATTGTTAGTAATTATGCCTTTTAACATGCTAGAGTTTATACTACTTCATTACGCTGAATCAGAAGAGAATAATTAAAAAAAAAAAAAGATGGTTATGATTCATTGAGTTCTAGGTTATACGCTAAACACAGTCCTTTTTTTTCCCTACTATAGCTAAAGGAGACTTAAATACATTGGTATTTAATGTTTGTGTGTGTATGTGTTTTCAAAACACATCTTGAAGTCTTGATGTATGCCCATGCTTAGTGCTATCAATGTGATCTAAAATATATTTCAACACTAAACCAAAATTTTTCTGTAAGGGAAACTTTATATAAATAAATTTTAGCCTTTTACCACAAGTAGCCAGAAGTTCAGGTTGAATATTACTAAAAAAAATTATGTCTCCATATCAGTATCCTAATAAATGTACAATGATAGGTATTCATGGAAATAAATGACTTTAATGACAAGATTATAAAAAATAGATGAGGGTAGTTGCTGGGGAAAAATTTGGAAAGATGGTTAGGAACAAATAATTATAAGACAATAAGTGAAAGTTAATATTAATATATTTGGCAGTGTGGAGACACTGAAGATTTTTGAAGAAATGAAAATTTCTAAGTAGGAGAATTTGCAATTGACCTGTATTTTAGACAGATCATTATTAACCCTTTTCTGGTGAAACATTGGAGTGGGAACAGAATGGAGCCAGGGAGAGCAGACGGAAGATCATTACCAAATAGAAAATGATGTGGGTCTGAATTAAGACACTGGATAGAAAGTTGGGATTAGATTTGAGATGTGTTTAGAAAGCTGAAGAATTGGCCTTCAGAAATATTGTACAGTATAAAAGCACAATAATGAAGATATACTATATTCATACATGGAGTGCAGAAAGAACAAACTAATATTTCCGGCTGAAGAACTAACATAAGCAAAGAGAAGTGTATGAAAATATTCAGAGCCCTATGTTAAAATACCAAATAACCTTCCAAGAACACCAGTATTTAGTTTTCCCATTTGACATCAGCACATTAGAGTTGACCTACTAAAAAGGTCTTCTAGGAATGTGGTGGTGAAGTTTACAGTTGGTAGAATTAGATGTATATTCTGTCAAAACAATCAGCTACAAATTTACTATAACAGTCTCCTTTTGTTTAAATTTTTAATTCAGTAAACTTCATATCCTGTATTTCTCTCAAAGGTTGGTGCTACTATATGAATACAGCTATAATTTTTGTCAAATGGTGATAGCTTTAAAAATATTATTTTCTCCAAAACTCAGAAACATTGATACGTAAAGACACATGCAGCCCCATGTTTATTGCAGCATTGTTCACAGTGGCCAGGACATGGAAACAACCAAAAAGCCCGTCAATAGATGACTGAATAAAGAAGATGTGGCACATATACACTATGGAATACTACTCAGCCATAAGAAATGATGACATCGGAACATTTACAGCAAAATGGTGGGATCTTGATAACATGATATGAAGTGAAATAAGTAAATCAGAAAAAACCAGGAACTGCATTATTCCATACGTAGGTGGGACATAAAAGTGAAACTAAGAGACATTGATAAGAGTGTGGTGGTTACGGGGGGAGGGGGGAATGGGGGAGGGAAAGGGGGAGGGGGAGGGGCACAAAGAAAACAAGATAGAAGGTGACGGAGGACAATCTGACTTTGGGTGACGGGTATGCATCATAATTGAACGACAAGATACCCTGGACTTGTTATCTTTGAATATATGTATCCTGATTTATTGATGTCACCCCATTAAAAAAATAAAATTATTTTTTAAAAAAAAATATTATTTTCTTTTAGCAGCAATCTCTTAAATATCCCGCAGTCATACCAAGATAGGTGTAGGCAGGCAAAGATGGCTTTAAGAAAATCATTCTCAAGATCTTCAACTTCCTCATGTACTCTTTTCTTTAAACAAGTCAAATTTCTCCTTTTGAAATCATATTGCTTCCACTTACAAAAGAAAGACTTATCTTGTATCTATCCATAATTTTACAATAATTCACAGCTTGAGGGCATAAAAACAGGTGCATAAAGAAAAGAGAAATTGGAAACATTTGGTGTCAGTTTTGAGAAAGAACAATGCTAAAGATTGAATGACATACCATGCAGTTCTAGCTTTCATCAAATTTATGGAAGGATATAATCAAATTAACAGCTGATGGATTGTTAGAAATATTTTTTAATATAAATCACCATTATTATGTTTTGACAAATAATTCAAAATAAGTTCAAAGAATTGAGTGACGTTTCTATAATAAAATTCTTTCATCTCATCTACTTATCTTAGGTAAACAAAGCATCCATCATCTACAGAAACAAAGAAATTGAACTGATACTGAAATCTTGCCTCATTCTACAGGAATATAGAGATAAATGCAATAGTTAAAAATATCGTATATATCTAAATAAAGATACAACTCATAAAAACTTCACTTTTATATTTAATTGTTTATTAAAATATGCAATATGTATATGCTTCTCTGATAAATAATTAATCATAGTAATGATTGTTATATAATAAACAAATAATTCGGGAAAAAACTTTCTTTATGATTAAAGGAAATTTTAAAATGTAATTGCTATTTACATATAATTTTGTTACAGAGACATTTGATATAATTAAATATACTTTTAAGAATATAATATACATTTAAATATGTGAAAATATACATTAGCATAATATTCTGTGAGGGAGAGAAGCAGCAACAAAGAGAGTTAAAGGAGGGAAAAATATGATAAAAATTTTGACTATAAAAGAATAGTTCATGTATTTTTGAAGGCATAATGGTAGGTACCAAATTACTATGGCATTCAGATTAAATTGGATATATTTTTAAAAAGGTATTAATAATTTTATTTTCACATGCTAATATATATAGTACTCCAAAAATATACACAACAAGGTACATCGTTTTTAAAAAATTCCCTCAGGCCCTAGCTGGTTGACTCAGTGGTAGAGCCTCTGCTGGAGTGTGGAAGGCCCGGGTTCAATTTCCAGTCAGGGCACACAAGAAAAGCACCCATCAACTTCTCCATCTCTCTCCCTCTTGCTTCTCTTACTTCTCTCACTTCTCTCTCTCTCTTTTCCTCCCTTCCTGTAGCCATGGCACGATTGGAGAGAGATGGCCCTGGGGTACTGAGGATGGCTCCATGGCTTCCACCTCAGACGCAAACAAATGGCTCTGGTTGCAACAGAGCAAGGGCCCCAGATGGGCAGAGTATCGCCCCCTATTGGCCTTCCAAGTGCATCCTGGTCAGGGTGCATGCAGGTGTCTATCTCAGCTTCCCCTCCTCTCACTAAAATAAAATTTAAAATAAATTATTTTCAGAAGTATAAGAGGAAAAAGATAATTGTCCTTCCTAAGGAAACTCTACTTAAGAATAGTTTGGAAATCAAAAAAATGAAACTCCTTTGTAATCAGAGAGAATAAACAAGAGACCAAGTAAAACTATTGTACCAGCAAAAATTAGAATGGGACTATTGTTGGCAGTGATATAGAGAAACTGGGATCTTAGTTCACATTTGTAGTGTGGTCAAGGTAGCTGTTCCAGAGAGCAATTCAGCAGTACTTAGTCAAATTAAATAGGCAGATACATTATGACCCAGGAATCCTATTCTTGAATATATATCCCAAAAATATTCCCAAAGGGAACATGTATGATAATGTTTATGACAGGATTATTCAAGATAGCAAACAGTTGAAGGCAATCTAGGTGTCTGTCAAGGAAGAATGGATAAGTAAACTTTGGCAGATGTATATTATAAAATACTAAAAAGAAGTGGAAGCAACAAACAAGATAGATGTCTACACATAAGTATGGGTTGATCTTAAAAACAGTAAAAATATTAAGAAAAGTAACAATGTCTATAGCACCACGTCCAATATGTGTAAATGAAAATTACATATACACTCTCATATAACAAAGAAATGCCAAGAAATTATTCCAGATTAAAGACTAAAGAGACATAATTAAATTCAATAAAAATTAGATTGGAGGAGGATGTTATAAAGAACATTGCTGAGACAATTGATAAAATTTGAATATTTATATATTGATAATAGAAGAATGTCAATGTTAAATTTTCTAATTTTATAATTGTACTGTGGTTTTATATAAGAATTTATGTTTTTTCCTTAGAAAATAGATGCTGAAATATATAGAGATAAAGAAAATGTCTATAACTTACTCTCAAATATATAACTAAAAAAAATTCAGGCCCTGGTTGGTTGGTACAGCGGTAGAGCACCAGCCAGGCATGTGGAAATCCCGGGTTCAATTTCCAGCCAGGGCACACAGGAGAAACACCCATCTACTTCTCCACCCCTCCCCCTCTCCTTTCTCTCTATCTCTCTTCCCCTCCCACAGCCAAGACTCCATTGGAGCAGAGTTGGCCCAGGTGCTGAGGATGGCTTCATGGCCTCCGCCTCAGGCACTATAATGGCTTCAGTTGCAATGGAGCAATGGCCCAGAAGGGCAGAGCATTGCCCCCTGGTGGGCAAGCCAGGTGGATCCCAGTCATATATGCATATATTAAATCAGAAGGATCCTTACTGGGACTGATAATGATGTTGTGCCAAGAACTAAGGGTCGATGGACAGATGGATGGGTGGGTGGATGGGTGGATGGATGGATGGATGGATGGATGGATGGATGGATGGATGGAAGGATGGATGGATAGATAGAGGTAAAATAAATTAAAAACTCTGCTCTTTAGTTTAAAAAATAATATTTTTTAAGAAGAACAAGAAGAAAAGATGTGGCAAGATAGAAGAAGAAAACATGAACTGTCAGAGGAAATAGAGGAGGAAAAAAAATAAAGCCATCAAAGGAAAAAGACCATGTTGAGACAGCAAAAGAACAAAATTAGGCAACAGCTAAAAACACTTCTTAAATGAGTAAAAAAAACAAGCAAAATTAAAATGGAGAAAGAGTCTAAAAGGATCAAAGTAAAGGAATCCAACATATGAATCACTGTTGTCTCCAAAAAAAAGAAACAGCATAATAAAACAGAAAGAAAGGCAATTTTAAAAATGCATGAACATTTCTGAGAAATAAAAATAGCTAAAGTCTAATAAAAATGCAGTAGTCTCTGTCCTATGAAAAACTGATATAAAATGAATTCATACTAAGCCACATTCTAGTAAACTTTCTAGACTTCAAAATAAGATATATTTTGCACAATCAGAGCAAAAGAACAAATTATCTAATAGTAAAACAGTTAAATTAACCTTATATTTTTCATAGTGACATTTCACACCAGCACACCAGGCATATATAATGCATTGCAAGAATCTTGCATCCGGCCAAACTAAGTATAAAATCATCTTAAACAAGAACTCAAGGAATAGAAATCTCATAAATCATTTTTAGAAAAAATGCTACAAGATAAAAGTCAGCTTTGTTTAAAAATAATGTAAAATTTGAATATTTATTAACACTATTTGAGTTTCATAGCACACAATGCATATAACACAAGTGAAACTGGTCACCAGTCCAATTAACTCCTTATCATTATATTTTGTTTGTTGTTTTGTTTCTGTGAGGTATTTTAGTCTCTCATATAATATATGGTATGTAATATCAAACATACCTGAGAGAATAAAACACATATTTACATTTTAAAGGATAATTAAAAAGCAAGCAGCTGTTATCACTACAAAATTTAAGAAATAGAACATTCTCAGAATAATAAAAGCTTGCTCCTTGTGTTTACCTTCACAATCATATTTTTCTTTCTCCCTGAGAGAGAATAATTATCCTTTTGTGATAATTCAAAGTAAAACATTTTTAAATGTCTATATAGTGTCCTGGCCGGTTTGTTCAGCAGTATAGCATCATGCCAGTGTGTGGAAGTCCCAGGTTCAATTCCCAGTCAGGGCACACAGGAGTGATAAGAGTATCAACCATCCGCTTCTCCACACTTTCTCTCTCTCTCTCTCTCTCTCTCTCTCTCTCTCTTTCTCTTCTTCTACCACAGCCATGGCTCATTCAAGCAGGCTGGCCCCGGGCACTGAGGATGGCACCATGGCCTTCCCTCAGGCGCTAAAATAGCTAAGTTGCTGAGTGGAGCAACAGCCCCAGATGGGCAGCGCATTGCCCCATAGGGGGCTTGTGGGGTGAATATTAGTCAGGTGCATGCCTACCTGCCTCTCACTTAGTAGTTAAAAAAAAAAAAAGGTCTATATAGTTCATAACATGTATCTGAATATATATATAGAATACTTTGTTCTAAACTTAGCATCTGAATTTTACTCTCAAAGCAACAATGGCTGAGTTGATTCTTTAAATGGTAAAATTTTAGTTCAAAAGTTTTAAAGCTGATTTTTGAGCTCTTGAAATGTTTTGCTCTAGAAATAATGGTATAAACTGTTATTATATATCTAGAATAGCCTCCACAAAAGCCTATTTAACCTATTTTACAGACTAAAATTTTACCTCTGGAATGGCAAATAGCATATGAAAACACTGTTGAATTAACAACAATGGACTACATTTAACATTTTTCTGTGGAATTAATATTACTTGGGGGGAAAGTAGGTTCAATAAAGGAAGAGATAAATGAGAGTTACTGAAGAAGTTAATATAGGGAGCTTGCTTTTTTTTTTTAATTTTTATTTATTCATTTTAGAGAAGAGAGAGAGAGAGAAAGAAAGGGGGGGGGAGCAGGAAGCTTAAACCTCCATATATGCCTTGACCGGGCAGGCCCAGGGATTTGAACCAGCAATCTCAGCATTCCAGGTTGACGCTTTATTCACTGTGTCACCACAGGTCAGGCGGGAGCTTGTATTAACACAACTTCACAGGTAAATGGTTTTGATAATGTTTAAATTTAAAAGTTTGTGGTTTTCTTATTTTCTTTCAAAAAGATATACCATGACAACTACATAATCTCAGCCTAGCAGTTTTGCTTTGTTTTAATTCATGAATGAGAGTCAGAAAATGTTTTTGAGGTAATTGATCAAGAGTTAGGAAATTGATTAAAAGTAGGAAAAGAGCTTAATGAATAAAAAGGATGTGTTCCCTGTTCTTCCTCATCACTGCTTCCACAATATACTGTATATAAAGTTAATATAATAGGTGATCATTAAATCTCTGGAGTCAAATTAACATGAATGAAAAACTACTTATCAATGAATGGCAAAACATGAAGGACAAAATCTGGAAAGAATCATATGCATATACCTCCTCTGATGGTGAATAATGTAATAATATAGATATATATCCATGTAAGTAATAAAAGGGGAAAAGGCAGAGTTTGGGTCAAAATAAGGTTCATCAACACTCAGAGACAAAGTGGTCATTATAGATACTAAAAGATTGTACAATACAGGTTATTCATTAAATTAGGCTTCAATGAGGGACAAAGAAGTTCAAATTGGCAGTTACGGAATAGTCACAGGAATATAAAGTACAGCATAGGAAATACAGTCAATATTATAACTATGTAGTGATTATCAGGGGGAAGAGGGATGGGGGCAGAGAAAGAAATGAAGAGGAACATATATACAATGACAAAATGACTTGACTTTGTGTAGTGGGCACACAATGCAATAAACAGTTCAAATACTATAGAGATGTTTACCTGAAAACCTATGTACTCTTATTGATCAATGTCACCTCATTAAACTTAATTTCTAAATAAGTAAAATAAATACACTTAAAAAAATAAAATTTAAAAAGATTTTAAATTTAAGCCTCTGTGACTCAGAGTCTATCGTATACATCCATCTATTAACACACATGATTTTCCCAAATATTTTCTATAGTACATTAGTTTTCTGTGCTAATGATATATTTCCATTGGAACTATACTTAACAAAACAAAATCCCCTTAATACATATATGAAGAGACATATAAAGGAAAGATTTCCTTATGTAATTTTATTTTTTAGGATATATTAAGAGCAGGTCATTGGTGATTATATTTTACATCATTTAATCATATATTATATGACTACTTACTATAAAAGTAACAATCATTTTTCTTACACAAAAAAATAGCTTACTCTTGATTGTGTGTGTATGTGTATGTGTATGTGTATGTGTATGTGTATGTGTATGTGTATGTGTATGTGTATGTGTATGTGTATGTGTGAGACAGAGACAAGAAGGGAGAGTGATAAGAAGCATCAATTCTTTGTTACAGCACCTTAGTTGTTCATTGATTGCTTTCTCATATGTGCCTTGACCGGCAGGCTACAGCAGACCGAGTGACCCCTTGCTCAAGCCAGTGACCTTGGGCTCAAGCTGGTGAGCCTTGCTCAAACCACATGAGCCCGCTCTCAAGCTGGCGACCTTGGGGTTTGGAACCTGGGTCCTTTGCGTCTCAGTCCAACACTCTATCCACTGCGCCACCGCCTGGTCAGGCAGCTTACTCTTGATTTTGATACACAATTCTTATTAGTTCTTTTGGAAGATTTATAAAAATAAAAAAGAGTAAACACAGACTACTGAGTATAAATTTACTATGCATTTAGTCTGGAGATTCTTTTTAAAATCATAACAGATGTTTTCAAACCAAACAGAAGATCTGTATAGCTAACGAAAAATTTTAAATGCCTAATTCAATTTTTTTCGTCTAAGCAATCTTAATTTTATCGTGTTGCTGATATACCAACATCATTTTTCTTAAATAATTGTGGTATTTAAACTCTGTCATGGGTTTTGTTAAACAATCATTAACACACGGAACATGGACTTTTATATGCAGCCACTAAAGGAAAAAAATAGATGCTTACTCAGTTCTCCAATAAGATAACTCATATGCAATTATAGAATTAAATAACTGTTTCTTAATGTTTTAAAATTATTAAATTTCTCTTTAAAAAGCAACTTTAAAAAGTGATGACATAATTATACTCTAAATTGTGACAACTATAATATCTCATAACTAAGCTTTCACATTGTAGCAGAAAAATATAAGGGAATAAAGGGACATATTTCTTAAAAATTATTTTCCATTTGTAATATCTTTGATCTGTTCTTATTCATAACTGATCTTGGCTATGAATCACTTGTTATAATAAAGCAAAGACAAAATTTAATGGATGTACTCAGAGACTTCTATACCCACATCTGGCAAACATTTTTAGATTTAATAGTTACCCAATAGGATAGTTATTACAATTTGCTCATGTGTTTTCTAAAACAGAATTTGGAACTCAGTTCTACTTTTGGACTTTATATACAGTTTACTAAACTAAGTGAACTTAAAATCTTGGACTTATTTAGGAAGATATTTAATGAGGAGAGGGTGTGCCTAACAGAATCTAGACTCTTTGCGTACCTGTATAAAGCAAGTTCACATTTAGTATAAACTCTTCTGAGTTGAAACATAGGTTTCTAAAGTCAATAAAATAATTGTAATAAAATTACAGTTTTCAACAACTATTTTACATATTTTTCCTTTCATCTAAATGTAAAGATGGCAGGAGCTGAGGAAACAGACTATTAGAGATCATTTCTTCTGGCCTTTTGGCTTAAGATCAAGTGCAGGCTATTAGAGATATACTAAGGTTTTGGGTGTGGTGTTCATGTGTGTATGCATTTGTGTGTTTCTGTGTGTGTTTGTGTACTCCCATTGGCAAAGATGGAAACAGAAAAACTTTGCCATTATAATCTTCCTTGTGCTATGTGCAAATATAACTAAATTAGCTTTTGACAGCTGAAATTCATATCAACCAATTAGTATGATGGTGTCTGCTTACAAGGTGATTTCTTTGTTTTCCCAGCAAAATAAAGGGAATGCTTATCAGGGTTCTTAAATTCTAAATTACCTAAATTCTACTATAGTAGGTTTATTATTTTATAACATATATATATGTATATATATATATATATATATACTTGAATCTGTAATTCCAATACGTAGTACAGTAATTACTTGATTGAATATATCTATTTTTTAAAACATATTTTAAGATTTTATTTATTCATTTTAGAAAGGAGAAAGAGAGAGAGAGAAGCAGGGGAGGAACAAGAAACATCAACTCCCATATGTGCCTTGACCAGGCAAGCCCAGGGCTTCAAACCAGTGATCTAAGCATTCTAGGTCAATGCTTTATCCACTGTGTCTACTCAGGTCAGGCTATCTATTGTTTTATCATCAGTGCATATCACAGCAAAGACAGAATTAATAAAATTACTGAAATAACTTTATTGCTACCCTTTATTATAATAACATATGTAATAAAGTCTTTGTTATTATCATTGTTTTACCTACACTGGAAACGTCTACATATGTGAATGCCTATACATGAAAATGTACATTTTATATATAATATACATGTGTGTATGTATGTAAATTTATATGTTTATATGGGCAGACAAGTAACATAACTTTGGCATGCTGGAATGCTGAGGTCACTAGTTCAAAACCCTGGGCTTGCCTGGTCAAAGAACATATGAGAAGCAACTACTACGAGTTGATGATTCCCTCTCTGCCTCCACTGCCCCTCTCTCTTTCTCTCCAATAAATAAAATGTTTGAAAAAGAAAGATCACATCACCAAAACCAAAAAATTATAAAGAAGGTTTTGAAGCATACCACCACAGAAAACCATTAATTTACAAAGACAGAAAAATAGAAATAAATAAAGGGATTGCAACAGCCAGAAAAGAAATGATTAAATAGCATTATTAAGGCTTAACCTATCAATAATCATTTTAAATGTAATTGGAGTAAATTCTTCGATCAAAAGACATAGAGTGACTGAATGGATTTAAAAACAATAAGACTCAACTACCAACTACTACAAAAGACTCACCTCAACTTCAAGAATGCATACAGGCTATAAGTGAAGGAATAGAAAAAAATATTTCATGCAAATGTAAAACAAAAGAGAACCGGGATAGCTAAGCTTATACCATAGAAAAAGACTTTATCAAAACTGTAATGAGAGACAAAAAGGTCAATTTATCAAGAAATTATAACAGTTGTAAAAACTTATGCACCCAAAAGAAAAAAAAAGAAGAAATAAACAGCAATACAATAATTATTGGGGACTACAATACTTTGGTTTCAACAACAAATTAGGTCTCAGATAGTAAATCAAGAAATACAGGACTTTAACTAGTCTTTATGCCACATGACCCTAAAAGCCATCTATATAGATCATTCCACCCAACAGTAGCAGAATACACAGTTTTCTCATGTGCACACAAACCATGCTCCAGCATAGATCACATAATAGGTAACAACACAGGTCTTAACAAATATAAGGAGATTAATTATTTTGTCTTTTTTCTAACCACAATAGTATGAAATTAGAAATCAGCAAAGGGAAAAGCAGAAAATTTCACAAATATGTAAAAATTAAACAACATACAACTGAACACTTAATAGGTCAAAAAAAAATGAAAAGGGTAATTAAAAACTACCTTGAGGAAACATGAATGGAAACCCAACATTTCAAAATTTATGAAATGTAGCAAAAGCAAAAGCAATTCTAAGAAGAAAGTTTATAACAATAAATTTCAACATCAAGTAAGAAAAATATCTCAAACTACCAAACTTTATGCCTTAGGAACTAGAAAATAAAAGAATAAATTAAGGCCTAATTTCACAGAAGAAAGAAGACAAACATCAGAACACAAATAAATAAATGAGACTAGAAAAACAACAGAAAAGATCAATAAAAGCAAGAGCTGGTATTTAAACAAAAAAAAAGATAAACCACACTGACAAAACTTGAGCTAGAATAACTACCGCATTTCCCATGTATAAGATATTCCCATGTATAAGATGCTCCCATGTATAAGATGCACTTTAATTTTGGGGCCCGAAATTTGAAAAAAATATATTACATAATGTTATTGAACTCAAGTTTTATTCATCATAAAATTCATACAACTCTTTACCACTGTCAAAACTCCCATCCAGGCCCTGGCCGGTTGGCTCAGCAGTGGAGCGTCGGCCTGGCATGCGGGGGACCCAGGTTCGATTCCCGGCCAGGGCACATAGAAGAAGCGCCCATTTGCTTCTCCACCCTCCCCTTCTCCTTCCTCTCTGTCTCTCTCTTCCCCTCCCGCAGCCAAGGCTCCATTGGAGCAGGGATGGCCCGGGCGCTGGGGATGGCTCCTTGGCCTCTGCCCCGGGCGCTGGAGTGGCCCTGGTCGCGCAGAGCGACGTCCCGGAGGGGCAGAGCGTCGCCCCCCTGGTGGGCGGAGCTTCGCCCCTGGTGGGCGTGCCGGGTGCGGGAGTCTGACTGTCTCTCCCTGTTTCCAGCTTCGGAAAAATACAAAACAAACAAACAAACAAAAAACAAAAAAACAAAAAAAAACTCCCATCCATTAGCTTGTCCTCATCTGTGTCTGATGATGAATCACTGTCTTCACATATTGCCCCGTCCTCAGTTACATCTGTGGCATTTGAAATGCCACACTTCTACAACCACAGTATAAGACGCACCCAGTATTTAGACCGCAAATTTTTTGAAAAAAGTTGCATCTCATACATGGGGAAATACGGTATTTAAAAAGACTTAATTAAATTAAACCAGAAATGAAAGGGAAGGTATTACAATTACAAAAAAATCTAAAGAGACCAATAACAAGTAAAATGATTGATTAGTAATCAAAAACATCCTGAAAAAGAAAAGCCCAGGGCCAGATGAATTCACTGATAAATTCTACCAAACACTTAAAGAAGAATTAATGCCAATCCCGATCAAACTCTTCCAAGAAATTGAAAACAAAAAATACTCCCAAACTCATTTTACAAGGCCAGCATTACTCTGATTGCAAAGCCATATAAATACTCTATTAGAAAAGAAAACTACAGGCCTATATTCCTGATTAATATGGATGCAAAAAAGAATCATACACCATGTTCAAATAGGTTTCATCCCAGGGATGCAAGAATTGTTTAATACACAGAAATCCAGAAATTAATCCATAATTAATAGAATTAAGAATAAAGATTTTATGAACATACTAGGAAATGAAGAAAAAGCATTAGACAAAATTCAACATCTTTTCATTATAAAAACTCTCAATAAATTGGATATAGAAGAAACATACCTCAACATAATAAAGACCATATGTGGTAAGCCCATAACTACATTCTACTCAATGGTGAAAGGTTCAAAATTTTCTTTTCAAAACAAGATTCAAAATAAGACAAGAATGCCTTCTCCACTCTCACCACTCCTATGCAACTTAGTAAAAGTCTTGGCCAGATCAATCAGGAAAAGAAAAAATAAAATAAAAAGCATCTAAATCAGGAAAGAAGTAAAACAGACCGTGTATACAAATTGGACATGACTTTGTATGTAAAAACTTCTAAGGATTTTACCCAAAAAGATGGTTAGAACTAATAAATAAATTCAGTAAAGTGTAGAATACAAAATAAACATAAAAATCAATTGTATTTCTGTACACCAATAGTAAACAATTTGAAAAAGAAATAAAGAAAATAATCCCAGCCTGATCAGGCAGTGGTGCAGTGGATAGAGCATCAGACTGGGACACAGAGGATCCAGGTTTGAAACCCTGAGGTCACCATCTTGAGTGCAGGCTCATCAGGCTTGAGTGTAGGCTCACTGGCTTGACAGCGGGGTCACTGGCTTGAGTGTGGGATAATAGACATGACCCCATGGTCAGTAGTTAAAGCCCAAAGGTCACTGGCTTGAAGCCAAAGGTCCTTGGCTTGAGCAAGGAGTCATTTGCTCTGCTGTAGCCCCCCAGCCCTCCCTCAAGGCACATATGAGAAAAGAAATCAATGAACGACTAAGGTGCAGCAATGAAGAATTGATGATTCTCATCTCTCTCACTTCCTGTGTGTTTGTCCCTATCAGTCCCGGTCTCTGACTCTCTTTGTCAAAAAAAAAAAAAAAGAAAAGAAAAGAAAAAGAAAATAATCCCATATACAATAGCATCAAAAAACAGTAAAATACTTTGGAATAAGTTTAACCATAGCTGAAACATCTGTACACTGGAAACTATAAGACTTTGGTTTTAAAAAATTGAATAAGACTCAAATAAATAGACTAATGTCCATACTAATGGATAGGAAGATTCAATAGCATTAAAATGTCCATACTATCTAAAGCCTTCTATAAATTCAATGCAATTCATATAAAAAAACCCAATAATATTTTTTACGGAAATAGAAAAACAATGCTAAAATTTGTATGGAACCACCAACGAGCCTGAATACTTAAACAATCTTGAGAAAGAATAAAGATGAAGAATCACACTTTCTGATTTCAAACTATATCACACAGCTACAGAAATAAAAACAATATGGTACTAGCATAAAGATAGACATATACAAATGGAGCAGAATAGGGAACCCAGAAAAAAAATCCACACATATATGGTCAACTAAAATATAAAAAGGGAACAAAAAATACTTAATAGAAAAAGGACAATCTCTTTAATAGGTGGTGATGAAAAAACTGGACATTCCTATGAAAAATAAAATTAGATTTCTCTTTTACACAACTCAGAAGATTAATTCAAATGAATTAGAGACTTAAATGTAACAGCTGAAACCATAATACACTTAGAATAAAACATAAGGAAAATGTTCCTAGACATTGGTCTTGGCAATGAATATTTGAATGTGATACCAAAAGCACAGCAAATAAAGCAAAAATAAACAAGTGGGGCAATATCAAACTAAAAATTTCTACACAGCTAAAGAAACAATCAAAAAAATGAAAAGTCACCTGACCAGGCGGTGGTGCAGTGGATAGAGCATTGGACTGGGATGCCGAGAACCCAGGTTCAAGACCCCAAGGTCACCAGCTTGAGTGAGGGCTCATCTAGTTTGAGCAAAGCTCACCAGCTTGGACCCAAGGTCACTGGCTCGAGCAAGGGGTTACTCGGTCTACTGTAGCGCCATGGTCAAGGCACATATGAGAAAGCAACAAATGAACAACTAAGGTGTCGCAATGAAAACCTAATGATTGATGCTTCTCATCTCTCTCTGTTCCTGTCTGTCTGTCCCTGTCTATCCCTCTTTCTGACTCTCTCTCTCTGTTTCTGTAAAAAGAAGAAGAAGAAGAAGAAGAAGAAGAAGAAGAAGAAGAAGAAGAAGAAGAAGAAGAAGAAGAAGAAGAAAAGAAAATGAAAAGTCAACCAATGAAATGGGAAAAACTACTTGCAAGTCAAACACCCAATTAAGGATTAATATCCAAAATATATAAGGATCTCATATAACTCAATAGCAAAAAAAAAAAAAAAAAAAAAGATTTAAAAATTAAAATGGTCAAAGGACCTGAATAGATGTTTTTCTAAAGAAGACATACAAGTAAGCACAAGTACATGAGTAGGTCCTCAACATCACTAATCATCTGGGAAATGAAAATCAAAACTACAATGATATACCACTTCACACTTTAAAATTGTTATAGTTAAAAAAAGAAAAAGAAAAGAAAGATAAGTGCTAGAAAGAATGTGGAGAAAAAGAAACACTCACGTACTAATGGTGGTAACGTAAATTGGTCCAGCCACTATGGAAAACAGCATGGAGATTCCTCAAAAACTAAAAAGTAGAATTACCATATGATTCAGCAATCCCACTTCTGGGTATTAGTCAAAGAAAATGAAATCACTATCTCAAATAGATACCTGCACACTCATGTTCACTGTAGCATTATTCACAGGAGCCAAGATATGAAAACATCCTAAGTGTCTATCAATGAATAAATGAATAAAGATAATTTGTGAGGTGTGTGTGTGTGTAAAATGGGATATTCCATATTTTTTTTAATTTATTCTCTTTTTTTTAGAGAGAGAGAGAAGGGAGAGGAACAGAAAACATGAACTCCCATATGTGCCCTGACCAGGCAAGCCCAGGGTTTCAAACCAGCAACCTCAGCGTTCTGAGGCCAATGCCTTATCCACTGCACCACCACAGGTCAGGCCTTCCATATTTTTTAAAAAGGGCAATCCTAACATACCATTTGGGAAATCATGGAGAAACTTTGAGGGCATTATGGTAAGTGAAATGAGTTAACTCCATATATTTATACAAACGAACCAATAGCAATCAAGACTCAATTACAACAGAAGAGCCACATAACCTACACAAGGGACATTGCTTGAGCAATCAGCTCAGGTGACAAAGACGACTGCACCACTGGGTCACCCAGGACACCTGCTACATAAGACCACCCTATCAAGACTGGAAGGCACTGCAGATTTACCTAATACATAAAAACAAAGACAAAGAGGCAGCTAAAATGTGAAGACAAATAAAGAGGTCTCAAATGAAAGGACAAAAGAAATCTCCAGAAAAGGAACTAAATAAAATGGAGAAAGGCTAAGTACCAGATATAGAATTCAAAAAATACTTATAGGTCCTGGCCAGTTGGCTCAGAGGTAGAGCGTCAGCCTGGCATGCGGGAGTCCCGGGTTCGATTCCTGGCCAGGACACACAGGAGAAGCGCCCATCTGCTTCTCACCCTCCCCCTCTCTTTCCTCTCTGTCTCTCTCTTCCCCTCCCGCAGCCAAGGCTCCATTGGAGCAAAGTTGGCCCAGGTGCTGAGGATGGCTCTGTGGCCTCTGCCTCAGGTGCTAGAATGGCTCGGATTGCGGCAGAGCGACACCCCAGATAGGCAGAGCATCGCCCCCTGGTGGGCATGCCGGGTGGATCCCGGTCGGGCGCATGCGGGAGTCTGACTGCCTCCCAGTTTCCAACCTCAGAAAAATACAAAAAAAAACACACACACAAAAAAAACAAAAACAAAAACAAACAAACAAACAAATACTTATAAGGATACTCAAGAAACTTAATAAGAACTACACAGCATAAAAGAGGACATAGAAACCTTAAAAAAGAACTGGTCAGAAACAAAGAATACACTAGAAGGGATAAACAGTAAGTTGAATGAAGCAGAAGATCAAATCAGCAATTTGGAAGACAAGGTAGCAGAAAACACCCAATCAGAG
Organism: Saccopteryx bilineata; assembly: GCF_036850765.1. Taxonomy (NCBI): domain Eukaryota; kingdom Metazoa; phylum Chordata; class Mammalia; order Chiroptera; family Emballonuridae; genus Saccopteryx; species Saccopteryx bilineata. The sequence continues at coordinate 264,176,076 of NC_089490.1, read as the reverse complement.
AAAGAAAAAGAAAAACGATTTTTAAAAAATGAGTATAGTTTAAGGGATCTTTGGGACAGCATAAAGCATAACAACATCTACATTATAGGGTGTATCAGAAGAAGAGAAAGAGCAAAAGATCAAGAATCTATTTGAAGGAATAATTACTGAAAACTTTCCTAATGTGGTAAAGAAAGAAGACAAGTCCAAGAAGCATAGAAAGTCCCAAACAAGATGAACCCAAAGAAGCTCACACCAAGACACATCACTATTAAAATGCCAAAGTTAAAGACAAAAAAAGAAACTTAAAAAATAGCAAGAAAAAAACAGTTACCTATGAAGATGCTCCTGCAAGACTGACAACTGATATCTCAACATTAACATTTCAGGCCGAAAGGGATTAACATGAAATATTCAAAAGGATAAAAAATAAAAACCTATAACTAAGACTACTTTACCAAGCAAGGCTTTCATTTAAAATTAAAAAGAGCATGATCACATGGTGGCACAGTGGATAGAGCATGAGACTGGGACACAGAGGACCCAGGGTCAAAACCCTGAGGTCATCAGGTTGAGCAGGGGATCATCCGGGTTGAGCACAGGCTCACTGACGTGACCGCGGAGTTGCTGGCTTGAGCCCAAGGTCACTGGCTTGAGCAAGGGGTCACTTGGTCTGCTGTAGCCCCCCAGTCAAGGCACATATGAGAAAACAATCAATGAACAACTAAGGAACCGTAACAAAGAATTGATGCTACTCATCTCTCTCCCTTCCTGTCTGTCTGTCCCTATCTGTCCCTCTCTCTATTTCTCTCTCTGTCTCAGTCAAACATACACTAAAAAAAAGAATTTTAAAAAATAAAAAGCTTCCCAAACAAGAAAAAGCTAAAGGACTTCATTACCAGTATTAAAAGAAATGTTAAAGGGTCTTCTTTAAATCAATAATTGTGATATACCAACATAAACAAAATAAAGCATAAAAATATCACATGAGTCTATCAATAGATGTAGATAAAATCCAGCATCCATTTAAGGTAAAAAATCTCAGCAAGGTGGAATAATAAGGGCCACATATGGCAAACCCACAGCCAATATCATACACATGGGCTAAAATTACAAGCATTTCTCTTAAATTCAGGAACAAAACAGGAATGTCCACTGTCACCAGTCTTATTCAACATAGTACTGGAAGTCCAAGCCACATCAATCAGACAAGAGAACAAAATAAAAGGCATCCAAAAGGAAAGGTAGAAGTAAAACTGTCAATATTTGATGACATGATACCTGATACTGTATATAGAAAAGCCTAAAGACTACACCAAAACTACTAGAACTGAGAAATGAATTCAATAACATAACAGGATATAAAATAAATATCTAGAAATTGCTTGCATTTTTATAAGCCAATAATGAACAATTCAGAAAACTATGAAAACACACAATCACAACTGCATTAAAAGAAATACCATATAATAACAAATTTAACCAAGAGTGTAAAAGACTTGTACTCAGAAAATTGTAAGACACTAAATAAACTGAAGAAGATACAAATAAGTGGAAACATATACTGTGTTCATGGATAGGAAGAATTAACATCATTAAAACATCCGTACTACCCAAAGCAATCTATAAATTCCACTCAATTCCTATCAAGATACCAATGGGACATTTCAAAGAACTAGAACAAATGTTCCAAAAATTTATATCAAACAACAAAAGACCCCAAACAGCAACAATAACCTTGAGAAAGAACAAAATTGGAGGAATCATGCTACCTGATATCAAACTATACTATGAGGTCATAGTAACCAAAACAGCATGTTATTAACATAAAAACAAACATATAGATCAATGGAACACAGAAGTCTCAGAAATAAACCTATGCCTTATGGTCAACTAATATGCAAGAACATACAATGGGGTAATAATAGTCTGTTCAATACATGGAGTTGAAAAAATTGAACACATACATGCAAAAAATAAAAATAAATCACCTGGCCCTGGCCGGTTGGCTCAGCGGTAGAGCATCTGCCTGGCGTGCGGGGGACCCGGGTTCGATTCCCGGCCAGGGCACATAGGAGAAGCGCCCATTTGCTTCTCCACCCCCCTCCTCCTTCCTCTCTGTCTCTCTCTTCCCCTCCCGAAGCCAAGGCTCCATTGGAGCAAAGATGGCCAGGGCGCTGGGGATGGCTCCTTGGCCTCTGCCCCAGGCGCTAGAGTGGTTCTGGTCGCAGCAGAACAATGCCCCAGAGGGGCAGAGCATCACCCCCTGGTGGGCGTGCCGGGTGGATCCCGGTCGGGCGCATGCGGGAGTCTGTCTGACTGTCTCTCCCCGTTTCCAGCTTCAGAAGAAAAAAAAAGAAAAAAAAATAAATAAATAAATCACCTTATACCATACACAAGAATAAACTCAAATGGATTAAAGACTTAAATGTTAGACTTGAGAATAAAAAATCTTAAGAAAAATCATAGGCAGTAAAATTTCAGACATTTCTCATAGTAATATTTTTTTCTGATCTATCTACTCAGGCAAGGGAAATTTTTTTTAAATACACAAATGGAACTACATCAAACTAAAAAGTTTTCGTGCAGTAAAGGAAACCATTAACAAACTAAAAAGACAATCCACTGAGTGGGACGACATATTCACCAATGATACATCTGATAAGGGGTAATTTTCAAAATGTATAAAGAACTTATAAAGCTCAACACACACACACAAAAAAAAATAAAATAAAACAAACCCACAATCTAATTAGAAAATGAGAAGAAGAAAAAAAAGAAAAATAAATAAATAAAAATTAAAAAAAAGAAAATGAGCAAAAAACCTGAATAGACACTTCTCCAAAGAGGACATATAGATGACCAACAGACATATAAAAAGATGCTCACCATTACTAATCATCAGAGAAATGAAATATCACCCCACACATGTCAGAATGCCTACCATCAATAAATCAACAAACAAGAAGTGTTGGCAAGGATGTGAAGGAAAAGGCACCCTTATACACTATTGGTGGGAATGCAGATTGGTGTAGACACGCTATGGAAAGCAGTATGCAGTTGCCTCAAAAAATTAAAAATAAAACTGCCTTATAATCCAGCAATTCCACTTTTGGGAATATATCCAAAGAAGCCCAAAACACTGATCTGAAGGAATCTGTGCACCTCTATGTAAACTGCAGCATTATTTACAACAGCTCAAATGTCCATGAGTAGATAAGAGTATAAAAGCACTGTGGTACACTTACACAATGGAATACTACTCAACCATAAAGAAAATGAAAATAAAAAATAAATTGAAATGAGGAAATCTTACCTTTTGCAACAGCACAGATAGACCTGGATTGTATTATGCTAAGTGAAATAAGCTAGTCAGAGAAAGACAAGTACCATATGATATCAGTATATGTGAAATCTAATGAACTAAAGAAACTAACAAACAAAATAGAAACACACTCATACAGAGAACAGAGGGACAGCTGTTAGAGGGGAGGAGGTTTGGGGGCTGTAAAGGGATTTGCAAAAAAAAAAAAATCTTATAGACACAGACAACAGTATGGTGATTACCAGCGGCAGAGTGGTGGGAGGAGTTAGAAAAATGTAAATAAAGCGGAGAAAAATGGTGAAGGAAGGAGACTTCACCTGGGATGATTAACACATAATATAATATACAGATGATATATTATAGAATTGCATACCTGAAACCTATATAATTTCATTAACAAATGTCACCACAATAAATTCAATTAAAAATAAATCAATAAGCTGAACTCACAAAAACAGAGAGTAAATTGGAGGTTGCCAGAGCCTGGGGTCTGGGTGAAACCAGGAGATGTTGTTCAAAGTGTACAAATTTCCAGTTATAAAATAAGTAAGTTCTAGGGTGAGGGGTCTCATATCATATACAGTAAGATGACTGTAAACAATGCTGCATTGTATACTTGACAGTGGCTAACAGAGTAGATTTCACATGTTCTTACCACACACACAAAAAAGGATAATTATATGATGTAATATAACCTTATCATGGTAATAATTTTGTAATATGCACATGTATCAAATCATCATCTTGTACATTTTAAACTTATACAATGTTATATGTCAATTATATCTTAATAAGGTGGGGGGGAAAGGAATAAAGAAAAAAACACAACTTCTAAATATCATCCCACTTTATTATTTATTATAAGTGTTACCCCACTTTAAATTCAATTAAATTTAATTTAAAATATTTAATTAAAAAGAACATTATGTATATTACAGACATTTTAAAAGGCAATAACAGAATATTATAAACATATGTTTGATAATAAATTTTGACAATTTAGCTAAAATATTCTAATACTTTGAATGACCTAAATGCAAAAAAAGACTCAAAAGATTTAAATAATGCTATTTTATATCTAATAAAAATTAAATTATTAAATAATAATCTTCCCACAAAAAAATTTCCTACCTCAGATGGCCTCTTTGGTAAATTCTATCAAGCAGTTAAGAAAAAAATAATATCCACTTAATGTATACAAACTCTTCTAGAATATAGAAGATTTCTTAATTCAATTTATAATGCTAACTTTATTTTGATATCCAAACTAGACAAAAACATTAAAGGAAAAGTACAAATCAATATTTTTAAACAAATTGTGCTGAAATAACTAAATATTCATAAGAAAAAAGGAACCTCAACCCTTGCCTCATACTATACAACAGAAACCCACAAAAAACATAACCCAAAATGCATTATAGATCTTAATATAAAGCTAAAAGTATAAAACTTTTAGACAAAAATAGAAAAGAAAATTTTCACAATCTTGAAGTAGGCATAGAGCACAAAAAATACAAGTCATAAAAGAAAAACTTTTAATTAGACTTTATCAAAATTCTGCTTTTCACAAGATACCATTAATAAATGAATGGCCAGCAAGAAACTTGAAGAAAATATTCACATTACATATATATGATAACTTTTACTCAGAATATACTATTGATAAGTCTTATAACTCAATAAGTATAAAGAAAATAGCTCAGTTTTTTTAAGAAATGAGAAAAAGATTTAAATAGACATTCAAAGAAGATAATAAATGACAATTAGCACATGAAAAGAAGCTCATCATCACTAGCATCATTAGTTTATCAGAAAATAATCAACTAATTAAAACCACAATGAGATGCCACTAAAATGCTTAATAGTAACTAAAATTACAAAGACTTACAATAACAAATGTTGGCAAGGATCTGAAGTAACTGGAATGTTCAGAGCTTGTTAGTAGGAATGCAAAATGTTATATTGTCACTTGGAAAAATTTATTATAAAGTGAAACTAACACATACCATAATACCAACAGTATCTCCCAAGAATAATAAAAACATGTGTCTATACAAATACTTGTACATGGATGTTCACAAAGGCGTATTCATAATAGCCAAAAGTGGAAACAACTTAAAATGTGGTAAGTGCCATTGTGATAGAAAATACTGTTTAAAAAAAAAAAAAACTGCTGATACACACAACATGGATGAGTCTCAAAGACATTGTGCTGAGTAAAAGAACCTAGAAACATAAGAGTACCTACTATGTAAAGTCATTTAAATGAAACTATAGAAGAGACAAGTCTAATGTATAGTGATAGAAAGTACATAGATCTGTGATTGCCTGGTGCCAGGTAAAGATGGAGGAGGATGGAGATTGACTATAAAAGGGAATAGGGGTATGCTTTTAGGTAATGAAATATTGACATCTTGATTGTGGTGGTGGTTACATAGTTATATACATTTGTCAAAATTCATCAAGCCATAGATAAAATAAAAGCATATTTATTGTGTGTGTGTGTGTGTGTGTATGTGTGCCTAAATCATATTTCAAAATGTACTCATGGGAAAGCAAACTCTTCCAGGAAATAGAATACCTCTCAACTCATTTTATAAGACTAACATTATTTTGATACCAAAACTAGACAAAGATATCAAAGTTTCAAATACTTTGTTGTATGTTTATTATAAGTCTTCTATTATGATAATGCAACACTGTTCAAGCATTTAAAAACACTAAGGTACTTTCAGTAGAAGGGAAGTTTGGATGAAAGAAAACAGTAAAGGGAGCTTCCTAACACACAGAACTTAATTTACACCTTCATCATGAAGTCTTACCACATTTCTTCTCTTTTTACAAAATTCATCTCCTAGCCAGTCTTCTATAGAAAGTATACTTCTATTGGTACAACCAAACACTGATACTGATTTTCAAAAGCAAGACTGATGATACCCCTGCAGCTTTCAATACAACTTTTAAGCCTTCTTTAAATTTTCTCAAAATCAGATTTAAAGTTCACTCAATCACTATTAATTAAATGGGTAGTCACATCCAAACTATTTATGACCTGAAGACCTATTTCCATTTGCAAAAGAAATCAGACGTATACAATGGTAGAGGGAGTAGCATAATGAACTCCCAGGCACACATCGTGAAGATTATAAAATTCACTATGTTGCTATTCTTGCTTTATCATTCTCTTTTTTTCCCCCCCTTCTTTTAAAAGTATATTTCAGGTGTCCTATCACTTCAATCCTGTATACTTCAATGTGCATCCTTTAAAATACAAATATTTTTAAGATCTCTTTTCTGAGATTATGTTTATACAGTGTCCATACATTAGATAGTTTTACAATTTAACAGAGGTCTGGTTGACTTCTCGCTACCCCTCTTCAACACCATAATTTTTAACTTTTGAAACTTATGGCAACTACATAATGAAAAAAAAAAAAACTCTTTCAAAGAACATTCTTTACTATTCGGTTTTGTTAACTACCTTTGGCTTGTAGCCTACATTAAAGCTAGACATGTCATTTAAAAATAGCATAAACCTCAATTTTTCATTTGACAAAGAAACGAACTTCTTGTTTTTACAAAGGCATGGAGAGAAATAAAAGTGGTCACTAAGGCCCAGCCAAAGAAAAGAGTTATCTCAAAGCTGTTCAAAATGGATATTATATCCCTACACAAGAATATACAGGGTGCAAAACTATATTCTACACAAATTTTAAAAAGGTAGACAATATTCACAGTCTAATGCTCAGTAGGGGCACTTTTCAGTAATTGATGGTCGAATGTTCTTCACTGTGATGGATCTGCAGACATCATCACATCACTTAACATCCATCCTACTAAACAATACAAGTTACAAGAGTTCACTATACTCTATCTGAAACATACACTTGATGTGTTTATCATGACTATTGCTTTGTTTCAGGAAGAGCAGAAAACACTGTATTTTAATGACATGAATTGTGCCAGCGTTGACTTGTTAAGATCCTCAAAGATAAACCTTAAGATCTTAAGAACAAGGGCTCTTTATCCATTAAATAGATTTTCCCCAACTGATCAAATAATAATTTGACATATTGAGAAAGATGACACGTTAAACACATGATGATTGTTATACAGTGTCCATACAATTTAACAGAGGTCTGGTTGACTTCTTGCTACCCCCTCTTCAACACCATAATTTTTCAATTTATGGCAACTACATAACACAATGAGGGAAAAAAAACCTTTCAAAGAACATTCTTTACTATATGGTTTCATTAACTACCTTTGGCTTATACCCTATTAACACTAGACATGTTAAACACATGTTATCTGTGGAAGGGGATAGTGACATACTAAACAACTGGACATGAAAAGAAAGCTAACTTGTAGTCTGTCAAATAACATTTTTTGAATGGAAATATTTCTTCTGGCTCTCATAATAACACATTTTGTAGACCCCCTCACCATCTGCCCTTTTTTTTTTCTTCTGAAGTTGGAAACGGGGAGGCAGTCAGACAGACTCCCGCATGCGCCCGACCGGGATCCACCCGGCATGCCCACCAGGGGGCGATGCTCTGCCCATCTGGGGTGTCGCTCTGTTGCAACCAGGACCATTCTAGCACCTGAGGCAGAGGCCACAGAGCCATCCTCAGCGCCCAGGCCAACTTTTTTTTTGCTCCAATGGAGCCTTGGCTGCGGGAGGGGAAGAGAGATAGAGAGAGGAAGGAGAGGGGGAGGGGTGAGAAGCAGATGGGCACTTCTCCTGTGTGCCCTGGCCAGGAATCGAACTTGGGACTCCTGCACGCCAGGCCGATGCTCTACCACTGAGCCAACCGGCCAGGGCCCCTCTGCCCATTTTTAACACTCACACTATCAAAAAAGAATTATCAGTGAAATAAAGTTATTCCAAGGAACATAAATCTTAAGAGGTACATTCTACTTTTTTCACAATTCTGCTATAGGTATAAACCATTCATCTTGGGAAAATATTAAAAGAAATTACCCATTAGGCCAAGAACAAAAAAAAAAAAACCTAGGAAGCCTGAAAGTAGCTCAATAAGAATCTTAATAAAAAATACTGAGATAAACCCTCACATTGGCTACCTATATACATAAAAGAAGGAAACTTCCAATGCATATGTTGGCATTGACTAACTTGTAACTGCATGAAGTAATAGCGCTCTCATACACACACTATTTATCTATGCTATGTAATTTATCCTGACATTTCAATTTAATTGAATCTAACAGTACCTATTACATTCAGTCTGGTTGCATAAGATTATGACAATCATTAATGAGCTAAATTTTCAAGTGCATTGAAGATAAACTGGCTGCTTGCAAAGAGCTTTTCCCTTTTGGTCCCCTACTATTTATTGCAATGGAAAATAGAATATCAATATTTTTAGGACTTTATTAAAAGTGTAATACTGACCTTTCCCCATGCCTGAAGCAATTCAGGATTGAAATTTGCTGCTTACTTGAAGTTACACATAAATCAATACCAATTTGGTGAAATTTAAATCGCAATTTTTAAAATAATGTAAGAGTCTGACCTAATTTTATGCTCCTCTTTCAAGAAAAAAAAAAGCTGAACTACAAATTTATCTTAGGAATGATCTCTGAGGCAAGTGTACAATAAACATTCATTTTTATTTGTTCTTTCCTTCCCACCCATTTCTCTACCAAAAAAATAAAAAAACCAGACTGTAAAATTTAAATCATACAAATGTCAGGAGTTCTTGCAAATAGGCTGTTTGTCTGAGTTAAATATGTTTGACTATTCTTTTAAAGTTTTCAGATTTCTCTCACTCTACATGAGCAGGCTTTTACAATTACTATTGCCTGTTGTTTGAAGTAAAGAAAATAAGAGTTTTATTGCTTGGGGTGGGGTGGGGGCAGTGGACAGTTTTTTGGCCAAATACATTTAAAACAAATATTAAAAATTCTAGATCCTCCTAAAAAAATAGTCAAGATGATATCTCATTACTCTTATAACACCAGCTTTTTTTTCAATGACATACAAGTACCCCCAAAAATATAGGTTATATAGTAATGATTGCACAAACTTTATGTCTAGAAAAGATATGCTCACAAGCTGAATGAAGAGTGAAAACTCAAAGTAAATTTTATGGAAGTGGTGTCAATGATGATTTTAAAATATATAGGTATTGTCACTTGAGGAAAAGAAAGATCATTTCAACAATTGCACCTGGAGGAACTGGGTGTTGAGTAGACTATGTAAAAGCTAAATTATTTCACACGCACATATATCACAAAACTTGAGTGTGATGTATTCACCACTCTGAGCATATTAGTCATGAATCAGAAAGATTATTTAACAAGTCTCCAGTTCTTAAGATGATTTATCCCACTACCCTAAATGATAACATTCTCTACTGAAATCAGACAAAAAGGCAGTAAAATATGGTTGAGCACATGTGTTCCACACAGTAGTTAGGAGCTGCTCAAAAGAGCAGAATTCTAAAATTTATTTTGATTTTCTTAAACTCACTCACTTGTGACCAATCTCATGTGCAATGGTAAAAGCTGAACCCAGGCCAATGTCTTCATTAATGCTGCAGCTCCTTTCAGGCTCACACATTCCAGCCACAGAGGCCAAGCCTGAATAAACAGAAGGAGACACAAAGGGTCAAGCCAAGGTGTTTCAGTTTTAAAAAGCCCATACTTATAAATGCCTGGATTCTTTTTAATAACCTCCATGCACAGAAGGAGCAGTTGGCAAAAGGTTAACTTTCTAGTCATTTGCAAAATCACTGGGGGGAGTTTCACTTTGCCGGCTAGACATTAATATTTTTTGAACTGCAGTCAGTGCTGGAAAATGTCTAGACTAGGGGTTAGATTTATAAATTTTACTTCTGGTAACTTGGGACCACCTAGTAACTTGAGCCAGAAGAGGGAATTCAAGAAAGCATTTCTATTTTAACATTCTTTAGGCTGTAGAAAGCAAAATATATCCACATTATTTTTCTAAAGAGATCTGTTTAAGTTTAGTGGGTTCATAAAAATATACAAGCAACTTTTTAGTTACCAAAAAAAGGGAATCTCAAATGGTTTTTAAAAATGACATTTTTTTATAAAAACAAAAATGAATGATTCAAAAGAAAAGGAGGAGAAATGCTAAAGATAGGAGGTTGTTGCATACCTTTAATCTTCTGAAATTAGTCCTGATAGTGATGCAACAATTTCTTTAAGTGTTTTAATGGTAGGAAAGTCATTCACACGTTCAGCATGGTTTTCCCCTCTCCCATCCCCCTTCAATGCATTAGTTTTACTAATAAAGAAAAGCTATGGTGTTAATTCGCTGATTCTAGTGAAATGTTATGTTACTCAAAGTATTCTACCCTTGGGAATTCCAGTATGTAAAAACTTTAATATTTACTTCCAAATGAATATCATGCTCTGTGAATTAGTATGCAACTTTAAAGCAGTGCTTAGAAAAAATAATTTTTATGCAGAAGAGAAAATGTCACGTGTTGTAAGAAAACAAATGCCAACTCATACTTAATGCCAACTCATACTTAACGCACACAGGGACAGAAGTTATTTAAAAGAAACTGAAGGAAATGTAGGAAAAAGTTTTTATATGGTAGTAGTATACTACCATCATCCAAATATGAATAATTATCTTCCCAATAAAAGTGATTTTAATCCAATTCAATGAATATTTATTGAGTGCAATGAACAATGTTCTGGGCTAGGTATAATTTCCTAGTTGCATTAACTTGGAACAGTAAAAACTATTAGATTCATATTTTTAACTAATAAGGAAGCAACAGAAATTGTTTCTCTGGATTTTCTAATATGAATTATCCACATAATAACCACATTGGAACAGAGATGAGGTTCGTGCTGGACTCGCTAATAGATTGTTTACTTTCCCTACTGTTTTATGTGGAATAAGCAGAAGTTGAGGAAAGGGTTAATTTGCCTCCGAGTTACTATAAACAATAGTCCTGCTCTTCTATTCACTTAAAAGTAAGTCTTCCAACCTGGAGAAGAAGATGTAAAAAAAAAGGGACTAATTGGGGCAAGACAACTTAATATTTTTGGTTGACCACAAATATTTAATAAATGTTATTTTCAAACTCTATTGAGAGAGAGAGAAAGAAAACAAACAAAAAGTTTGCAGTATATTATCTGGCTTTAAGCAATTGAGTTCAATAGGGTCTATGGTATGGGAAGAAAAAACCGCTCAAAACTTTTCTTTTTGAGCTTTATAAAATTTGGATTAAATATATATATAATATATATTAATAATTCCTGTTAAATTAACACTTCTTACATTTCCCAAAATATATTATTTCATAAATTTAACTTTTAGTTGTTGTTGTTTGGTATGTGCCCTGTAACAGGACTTTTAATTGAGAATTTTCAATGACTCCCCAAGGTGTATTTGTAAGCACTTATTTACCTCTGTATCTCATATAAAATTGTTAACTCGACTAAAGGAACAACTTAATAACTACTACTTGTTGAAAATATAAAGGTAAATCTTAACTGAAATAAAATAATAATTTAAATGCTAATGCATTTTCACAACCCCTCACCATTTGAAGCTGTCAAAGTTCTTACGTGTGATTGTGTTAATAGGGGTTTGATTACTATTTGGGTCATTTAGATTTCCTCAGTTTGATGGCAACAGTTTGCACCCTTAAATCTACTTAGCCGAGTTAAAATAGGTCGTCAGAGGTACTAGTAAGTAAGAGAATATGCACCATCATCATAAACACCAACATAAAAGTTACTAGAATGACCATTAAAAAGAACACTGATCAATTTTGTACTGATAATATATTTTCCACATATGGTCAACACACGCATATATTTTTAGTTCATTCAGTTTTCCCTATGAGACAATATAAAAAAATAATTTATAATGATTTATAATTTGAAATTTCACACTGAGCTTGAAAATGCATTGACATGTACTGATTCCAGAAATTAATAAACTATAAAAATTTGAACAAATTATTTTGAAAAATATAGGAGAGATGAGTCAGGAAAATACCTCAAATTTACTTTGGAAAAATATCACAATAAAAGTGCCTGACCTGTGATGCCGCAGTAGGTAAAGTGTTGACCTGGAATGCTGAGGTTGCCAGTTTGAATCCCTGGGGCTTGCCTGGTCAAGGCATATACAGGAAGCAACTACTATGAGTAGATGCTTCCTGCTTCTTTCCCCCTTTTTCACTCTCCCTTTCTTTTTTTTTTTATTCATTTTAGAGAGGAGAGGGAGAGAGAGAGAGAGAGAGAGAGAGACAGAGAGAGAGAGAGAGAGAGAGGGAGAGAGAGGAGAGACAGAGAGAGAGAAGGGGGGGAGGAGCAGGAAGCATCAACTCCCATATGTGCCTTGACCAGGCAAGCCCAGGGTTTCGAACCGGCGACCTCAGCATTTCCAGGTCGACGCTTTTATCCACTGCGCCACCACAGGTCAGACTCACTCTCCCTTTCTATCTCTCTCTCTCTCCCCCCCCCTTCTCCAAAAATCAATAAATAAAATCTAAAAAAAAAAAAGTTTAAAAAAAATCACATTAAAAGTACTAGGCAGAGTTACTACTAATGTACCAATGAAGAACATATCTCAATGTAGATGATCTATCTTCAAAAAGCAGAATAGGATTTGTATATATAGAGAGAGAGATACAAGTATACATGTGGATATACTTCCTCAAAAATGCTCTAGCTTATACTTTCTTTGAGGCTTAGTGTGTACTGTATTTAAAATTGATTATGTACTTAGTAAATATTTATAGAATTTGAACAATAATAGAAAAGGCAAGTTAAACAGTATAATAACCACATTAAATAATAATAGCTGTTCATTTTTTATAGTACTTGTTTTACTACACACCTTTATATTTTCTTACTTTAAGTAATTTTAACAGTATCCTTGTAGCATAAGGGCAGATATTACTTCTACTTTGTATACAAAGAAATTGAGGAACAAAATGCTAAATAAACTGTAAAAGTAATGCACTGAAACTGTTCAAGCCAGTTGTCTGTTTCCAGTTCAGGGTGCTTTCCATTGGATTATATTGGTCTTGTTAACCTAAAACACTGCAAATAAAATTTTTTGATGCGAGCTTTCTCAGCAGATAGCTCTTTCTGCAGTATGCTTTTTAACCAGACACTTCTCTACCACCATAATACTCTTCCTTGGCTAGTTGGGATTTCCTCTTTAGCCATAAATTCTGAAGGAAATGAAGTAGGAGACGGGAAGGCAGGTGAAATCACCAGGAGAAATTTTAATCCCTGAGAGATAGATAATTCACTGAACTCCTCAGGAAGTTGGGTAATACCTTTCCTCCTACTTCTTTTTTAATTTTACCTTAAAAAAATTCTTATGAGGGGCCTAAAAACACATTTTACAATTATTCCTTTATAGATAAGAAAATTGGGTCTTGTCATGGAGATACTAGAGAATTAACTTTTAGTTGCTTAACTTCTGAGTCTGTAAAAAGTTTCTGACACTGAAAAATCATCATAGAAAAAGTTCCTGTTTCTTTAAATAACTCTATTTGCTGAATAATTTAGTCTACTTGAAAGCTACCATTTCCCCTCTGCTTGCACTTGCAGCTAATTTTTACCAGTATGAAGTTATAATATGCAACAAAATGTGGGTTTTAGAAATTCTAGAATATTACAGAAACACTTTTTAAAGAAATAAGTGATTGGGGAGGGGGGCACATAAGAAATATATTCAATCCTGTCCTCTGTACTACTGTTTGTAATATTTTACAAAATTGCCCTTTTTGTTCAGATTCTAAAGATTTTCAATAATATCTTAATTTATGAAGGTATACTATTTCTACCAAACTACAACAACAAAAATATTGTTCTCAATGCCTCTTCCTTAAGTATCTCTTTGGACTTAAGACACCTGCCCATAAGAAAGAAAGGTTAAAGTGGATTTTTGTAATTTCAAATTCCATAAGACCCACCTACCACACTGTTTTGAAGCCAGAATCATTCCCCTGCAGATTGCTATTGTTTCTACAAAAAACAGACGCGTAGCCCTTCCTTTCTAATCTCTGTGGCAATACTTAAGGGGAGGCACTGAAAACAGTCATTTGTTTTCCCCTCTCCATCCCTTTCCTAGACTGAGATTTGAAGATGGCAGTTGCTTTCACTTGCTCCCAAACCCTGTGGTATGTTGGGGGAATACATTCCAGAGATTGATTTTATGAAAATGGATGGCAACTTTTGCTTTATCACTAGTGTTTGATGACTTTTAGTCATTTTCTAAGTTGTTTTGAACCATCATTCTACTTGTTTCCTAGTAAGGTGACATATCCACAAAGGTCGGGTTTTAACAATTTATAGGAGCAACTTCAGATGTGTCAGAAAAGAAAATGACCAAATTAATAACAAAGAGTAAAAAAGTCACTAGACCAAAGAGACTATTTGAACTACCCTCCCTTTATAAAAACACTTACCCAGTGTTCCACAGGGCTTATTTTTATAAGTGCAGATATCATACCTACAGAGGAGGGGGGAAAAAGAGATGAAATATGTAATCTGATAAAATTTGTAAAATATTTTCATATATTCATCACATTTTTTTCTTGGAGCTCTGGTTGTCCGACCACAATCAGTGCAATTATGAGCAGCCAGCTGGAGTGTTGGCATTTTCAGCACTCTGGGGGACAGCACGGCTACACTACACTCACAGCCTCTGGCTACGAGCCAATGGGACACCTGCCAGTAAGAAAGAAAAGTTAAAGTGGATTTTTGTAATTGCAAGTTCCATAAAACCATCTACCATACTGTTTTGAAGCTAGAATAGCTTGTCTGCAGATTGCTACTCCTGCTACGAAAAGCAAATGG
The DNA here is from genome assembly GCF_036850765.1 of Saccopteryx bilineata. NCBI lineage: Eukaryota > Metazoa > Chordata > Mammalia > Chiroptera > Emballonuridae > Saccopteryx > Saccopteryx bilineata. The sequence goes on along the minus strand of NC_089490.1, from coordinate 264,160,940 downwards.
GTAGCCTTTTATTCTCAATCTCTTTGGAAAATGCTGATATATTTTCTTATGACAGCCACAGACAGTATTTTATACTTCTGAGCTATAAGAACTATTTGGTATTCTTTCAACTGTAACACCGGTTCTTATTTAATTAAAAAAAAAAACTAGAGCAATAAAGCAATGGCTATAAAATTGATATCACATAGTTTTCCTAGTTGTATACCAACAATTTTGTATGATTAAAATGCATATATTTTAAGTGATTTTATACACAGCTAAATAACTAGCTCACTTAGCAAGCTTTCCTAATGTCGGTCAGACTTAATCTAATGCTGAGCTGCATTATAACTCAATACAAACGATGGAGTTCATAAAGTAATGTTGCATATTTTAAAAAATGTTACATTTAGCATGCTAAAGCAATATTGATGTAAACATTTATTTTAAGTATTTTTATAATATTCTTAGAAACTCACTTTTAAATCCAAAGCATAGTTTCTAAACTGAGAATAAAAAATAAATTTTTAAAGATGAGTATTTTTATTTGCCTATGTTTTAGGCTAGAAATAAAAAAAAATTTTTTTTAGTTAAAAAATAACACTTCACAAACTACAGAAAAACCCAAGGTATAAAAGTTCTCTTTTATTGTGTATAAATAATGGTTGGTCCACACTGGTTGAGGTAAGGGGTTAGGAACTAATCCCCTAACGAACTCTTCATCTTCAGCATATTCAAACCCTACAAATGTTTCCTTATGTTTGAGGAAAGGGATTTCTTCTTCTCCTGCATGACTTTCTATTTTGACCTTTCACACACTCATCTCTTCTCTTATAACTGGTAATCAATAGATTGCAGTATCTGGTACACTCTTGAATGTGAGATATAGAGAAGGTATTTGGTGTATTTACCAAAGCACCAGAAAATATATTCTGGGTGTTTATATACTCATATAAAGATACTTTAAAGGTTTTTTTCTTATTTTGCAAACTATTTTCTAAGTTTCTTTTGCCTGTAAGAAAAAACAAATCTGGCTTGGCATTCAAGGTACTTAATAATCAGTCTGCCCAACACCAACTCTCTGAATTCAATTTCTGATATTCTACTCTGTACAGTCAATGTTTCAGCCTCTCTAGACTTCTCATAGATCCCTGCATATTTCTTTCCCTTTACAGACCCTATTTTGATTAGTCTGTTCTCTGTCTGGATTGCCTTTACTTTTCTATTTTATATGTCTTTTTTCTTTTATCTTTTTTTGGAGGCGGGGGACAGAGACAGAGAGACAGAGAGAGGGACGACAGACAGGAAGGGAGAAAGATGAGAAGCATCAATTCTTCATTGCAGCACCTTAGTTGTCCATTGATTTCTTTCTTGTATGTGCATTGACCAGGGGCAGGGGGGCTACAGCAGACCAAGTGACCCCTTGCTCAAGCCAGCAACCTTGAGTTCAAGCTGGTAGGCTGTGTTCAAACCAGATGAGCCCGCGCTCAAGTCGATGACCTTGGGGTTTCAAACCTGGGTCCTCTGAGTACCAGTCTGACACTCTATCCACTGTGCCACCACTTGGTCAGGCCTACGTCTTTTTTTTTCTCTTCTTCTTTTCCAAGTGAGAGGAGGGGAGATAGAAAGACAGACTCTTGCATGTGCCCAGACAAGGATCCACTCAGCACCCCAATCTGGGGCTGACACTCTGCCCATCTGTGTCCATGCTCGCAACCAAGCTACTTTTAGCACCTGAGACAGAGGCTCCACAGAGCCATCCTCAGGAACCAGGCCATTGCACTCAAACCAGTCAAGCCATGGCTGCAAGCAGGAAAGAGAGAGAGGCACAGAGAAAAGAGGGAGTGGAGAGGGGTGGAGAAGTAAATGGTTGCTTCTCCTGTGTACCCTGACCTGAAACTGACCCCAAGACATCCACATGCTGGCCTGCGCTATTTTATATAAGTCTTAAAAATCTGTTTCAGCTGTTATGTCCTAAATGAATCTGTTTCCTAGTTTGCTATTGTGAAATCACTCCTTCCTCTGTATTTCCATAGTATTTTGTGTAAAACTTGACTATGGCAATAATCATCATTATAATAGCCAGAGTAACAGCTCTATTTAAGTTTAACTTTTTTTTTAGGTTTTTTAATCATATTTCCACATTATTTCATAACTCACTTGCATATGGGTCTTCATCCCAAATAGACCACAAGTAACTTACTGATACATCTTTAGATTCTAGTATATGGCACTATATCTGGGCATATGATAAGTGCTCAGCAAAACCACATAAGAAAGAATGAATGTAAAAATGTTTTTGCTTCAGTACTTGGTATTAAACATAATGCATTGAAAGCCATAATTGCTCTCTCTGAATACAGAATAAAGAATGATACAGTGTGAAATGAATTGAATGCAAAAGCCAAATGGAAATGGCATGGCTTTCCTTTATAGAATATTCTGTAGAGAATTCTGTACATGCATTCAAGGACTGGGGAAAACTAAGGAAAATGCAAATAGAATTATCTTAATCTAAGATGCCTTAATTTGCATTATTTGTTGATGGCTTTAGCCTTTATGCAGGTATTTGGGCAGTCATGACAGAGTGAAACTAACATTCATCAGAAGTGTAACATAAATGGTATAGGCAAAATGAGAGTAATGGGGGGGAGGACTGCTCTGAGGTGGAAATATGAGTTTATTTGCCTATGATCATTGAATTTTTGCTTCATTTGCCTCTTAGAATAATTTTGAAAAATGATATATCATTTTGCATTTAAAGTTGGTATCTAAAATACTTTTAGTCACAAATTTAGGTAGCTACGGAGAGTAGTTAAAAACATATTATATAATGTTTAAATAAATTTTTTCAAAACTACAGAATTGCCTGTTTCATTGAATCATGAAAAATGTTCACCATATAATTTAATTGGCTAAGTCAGTTCTCATGGCCAAACTACTTACATGAGTCAGACTTACTGTCTGTCAATAACAAGTCTGAGTTTATTTTTTAGATCAAATGAATATGTTAATACCCTCCATGACAACCATTTCACGTCTGCATTCTAATCATGAGATGGATGTAAAGGCTGGTTCATAAGCACACAGACAGGCTGGCAGAAACGGTCTTGCCAGTGTGAAATAAGCATTACACCCTTCAATTTTTTTTGTTTTGCTCCTAAGAGATTATCCCCTAGGACCCATGCATTCTTGAATTATCCCTTTGCTATGCTCTGGAGACTTGTACACCCAGAGGGCAATGCACCATAACAACGTTTGGGATAGGTGAGAAGTATGCTTTCTTTTCTGTAAAGTAGAAACAGGAAAACAGTGAAAGGCGAAACAGGGGAGATAAATTGGTGGCTTGCAGGTGTGTTCTCAGGCAGATCAGTTTTGAGAAAGGGCACATATGGAAGTTGAGGCTTTGGAAACAGATTCTTCTTAAACATTTATATCTTCATTACCCTTCGGGAAAAGTATTTGTTTACCTTTTCTTGAAGACAGCCAGTATGGGTTGTGTCTATGTAACAGATAGGCACTATACACTATTATCACAAGATAAGTTTCTACATAACCAACATTCAGTCAGAAAGGGTTTAAGCTGTGCCTATCCATGATGATCAACACACACACACACACACACACAAATTGATAATTAGCCTAATGAATGCTTAATAAACACTGGAATAGTGTTTTTCATTAAAGAAAGAAATTAGTGGTGTTCCAGACCTGTAGATTGGCCAATATATTTCAGAGGCACTCCCCATTCTGCATGAACACATAGAAGAAACAAGACTTTGTAGGCTGCACACTTAGGCAATGCATCTGAGATTGTCTTGAGTATCCACTCATTGGTTTGGAGGATCATGGTGCCAGATGACAAATATAAGAGTAACAGACTTCTGCCTTAAAATATATCCATGTACTTATTCAGTGCATTTTTCATGCAGAGTGTTGTCAGGGCAACTAAATGACAGAGAGCTAGAGGAATGTCAAGCCCACAAAACAAGGAGTATGAACTAGTTTGTACTCCCTTGTTTGTTTAATAAATATTTGCATGCTTCATGAAATTTGATCTAAAAGTTGCCTTCATTAAAACTGATAGCAATGTTCACTTACCCTAAGAATCTGCCGGACCATATTAGCTTAGGTCAGTATGAAAATTTGAAACAATAAAAATTCCTCATTGATGGAAAGAAAGTGTAATGACTGTACTAAGAGAAATACTTGATGTATGGTGATATTCACCATGATATATACTTGTAGAAGATTATTCTTCTGTAAGCTATTCCTATAATCATGAGCAGACTTTAGCCATGGATTAATAACTTTACACAGTCTTATCCATGAATTACATAATATAGAATCAAGTTGTAATTACATTAAAATTGGGGATAATAAATCTAAAAATACCCAAATTTCTTTTTAAGGTAAACTTCCTCAACTGTACTGAATATCCACTTTAAAACAGAATTGATACAAATATTTTTCCAAACCTTGACTTTGTGTGTTTACTCAACATTGTGTTACCTGTGTATAATAAAATGATCAGCACAAGTTCAAAGGAATCATTGAAGACATTTAAAAAATTAAATTGCTTTAATTCCTTTACTTTCATATTTTCAAAAACTTATGACTCTTTCACATTTTCCTTTTTAAAATTCCTTTTGTGTGCATTATTCTTATTCTGATTCTTTCTTACAAATCATTCTCTTTGGTAAGAATATTAAGAAATTACCAATTCAAGCTATACCACACTTAATGCCATGTTTTCTCAGATTAGGCCAAGTACAAACCAGCTTATTTCTGCTCCTATTTACACCTCTCAGTCTTCACATACCGTACCTTTAAGCATTGTTGTTCAACATTATGGCATATAATCCTCACAAACTTCACACTGCACTCTTTTCTTTCTCAATTGTACCCTGCATCAAATTCGCTCTCTATCCTATCAACTTCCTCTGCCATGCTATGACTTTGCCTTATTTTCCTTCAAACCTGAGCCACTTCAGGAAAAACTGCAAAGAAAAATAATGCAATGAATCTTGCTTTATACTTAAAGGTGGCATGGGTGTGTTCTTGAGACTTATCCTGCTGTCGTACAAATTGAAGGAAGGACTGAAGGAAAGGAGTTCCCACTGCCCGCTCTCGGCACCCTTTAAATAATCAATCTCTAAAAAATCTTGACCAACCCAGATTGGCAGGAGCTCCTAAATTTAGGCCTTCAGCTAAAAATAGCCCTAAACTAGGCTAAAAAGTACACTGGAGTGCTAAGAAGTGATAGAAAATTGAAAATATGATTAGAAAATGTTCTCAGGTTTCTAAATTTAGATAAAAAAAACACCTTATCACTATGGTGCTTGTTTTGTTTTCTCATAATGAAAGAATAATAAAGGCCTCCAGGTAGATGAAAAAGAACTAAGAAACATAACCTTAGGGAATCTACACAAAGGAAATCAGCGTGCTGCGCTTGGACGAGTAGATAAATGCACACACTGTTATTTCCTTACCCTAAACCCCTAATGTAGGACTGACTGACCAAGATCAAAACCCTAGAGAATGGATGAGTATCTGTTACTAGAACATTGGTACACTTTTCTGCTGTACATATTTTCAGCTCTAATTTCCTAATCGTTTCTAGGTAGGCATGACTATCACAAGAAACTGACCAAAACATGTACTTAAGATCCATTTTCAGGTCTGCAAAATATAGCACTACCTTGCAATGATGAAATACCTGGATGGTTTCTTAAAAACCTTTCCCAAAAACTACATTCCATTCTTATGTAAGAGCAACAGTCATTACAAAGAAGAAATTTCTTTTGATAATTTTGTTTCAAAATGGAATGAGCCTGACCTGTCATGGCACAGTGGATAAAGTGTCAACCTGGAAACTCTGAGGTTGCCGGTTCAAAACCCTGGGCTTGCCTGGTCAAGGCATATATGGGAGTTGACGCTTCCTGCTCCTCCCCCCTTCTCTCTCTCTCTCTCTCTCTCTCTCTTTCTCTCTCTCTCTCTCTCTCTCTCTAATGAATAAATAAAAAAATCTTAAAAAAATAAAAGGACACATTCTCAATTCAAAAAAAAAAAAATGGAATGAATCAAAATCTAAACTTTGAGTCACAGACTTCCTTCCAAACAGAATGTCCTAGGTACTGTGCTCCCATAGTTAGTACTCTTAGATGTGATGCAGTGACACTGCAATTTTCTGCTTTCTTAACACACACTAAGACACCAGATTTATAAAACTTAATTCAGTTATAAAAACAATTATAATAAAACAATGCAAAAAATTTTATTTTAACCCAATATATGAAAGAAAATGTATACCATTCTTTATGATAAATGAAAAAAATTATAAGACTATTTGTCTTAGTTTGGGCTGATGTGACAGAAGACCATAGATTGGGTAGTTTAAACAATAGATATTTATTTCTCACAGTTGTGGAGGCTGGGAAATCCAAGATCGAAGTGCTGGCAGATTTTGAATCTGGTGAGAACCTACTTCCTACCTTGTAAACAGCCACATTCTCCTGTGTACTCATATGGCCTTTCACTGGCTCTTGTTCATAAAGAGAAAACTCTGCACCTGACCAGGTGGTGGTACAGTGGATAGAGAGAGCATTGGACTGGGATGCAGAGGACCCAGGTTCGAAACCCCGAGGTAGCCGGCTTGAGCCCAAAGTCTTTGGCTTGAATAAGGGGTTACTCGCTCTGCTATAGCCTCCCGGTCAACATACATATGAGAAAGCAATCAGTGAACAACTAAGGTGCTGAAACAAACAACTGATGCGTTTCATCTCTCTCTCTTCCTGTCTGTCTGTCCCTATCTGTCCTTTTCTCTGATTCTCTCTGTCTCTATCAAAAAAAAAAAAAGAAAAAGAAAAAGAAAATTATGGTCTCTTTCGCTTCTATTCAGGTCACTAATCCCATCATGAGGGATTTACCATCATGACCTCATCTAAAGATAATTATCCTCAAAGGCCCCACCTCTAAATGTCAACATGTAGCAGATTAAAACTTCAACACTGGGATTTTGGTGGTGGAGGAAACAAATATTCAGTCCGTAACATTGTATACTGACCCCACCCTAAATCCATGTCCTTCTTGCAAACAAAATACATTCATTCCATCCCAACAACCTTAACTCATCCCACAAAAGTCTTAACTCATTCCTCCAGCATTGACTCTAAAGTTCAGAGTCTCCTCTCAGTTGCCTGTAAATCAGAAATGGCTGAGACTCAGGTAAAATTCATCCTGAGGCAAAATTTCTTTTAAGATGTGAAAAGCTATGTATTTCCAAAATATAATGGTGGGACAAACATAGGATGGATGTTCCCACACCAAAGAGAAGAAATCAAAAGGAAGAAAGAGGTGATGGATCCCAAATAAACCCAAAACCTAGCATGGCAAATTCCATTAGCCCTAAGACTTGAGAAGAATCCTCTTTAGTTGATGCTCTGACCTCTGGACCCACTGGGATAGGAGCATTACCCCATGAGTTTTAAGGTGACCTCACACCTTCAGCTTGACAGTGTGCTTGCCACCCATATGACTCTCTGTGAGAGCCCTCCCATACAGCTCTGCCGGGCAGCAGTCCTGTCCTTAGAAACCAAAGGAAAAACATGAACAAGACTAACTTATCTCTCAATTTAAGAAGCTTAGAAACTTTTCTAGTATCAATCAGCAAAGGTTTAATCAGGCATTACCATAAAGAGAAAGTATTTTCACACTTTTACACCACTGGAGTACAATTCATTGGACTGAACTTTGGTCATTTTAGGATTATTTCTGTGTCTTCTTTTTCCTTTGTTCTTTCACATGAACTGGATAATTTTTTTCTCAGTATAGATATATTTGTCCTTTTAACCCTACTTACAACTTCCTAATTCACATCCTTAAGTATCTCTTGTTGAGATGAATGCAAATAACCTTTATCTAACTGTATCTTATAGATAGCTTACTATTCCTAAAGCATAGCTCTTCTCTTACTATTCTCTTACTCAAAATAGCAGTTGTCTCCAAAAGTCTAAACACGTTGGCTTGGAGTTCAAGACCCCTCAAAATCTAGCTTACTTCTCCCTATGTCCTATACTGTAGCCAATGTAACTATATACTCACCACTCTCTGAAAAGATCTTCATTTTTCCTGAATCCATGCCTTGGTCATGCACTGTCCTCCTCCCATTTCTACTGTGAAATTCTAAATATCCTTTAAGCTTAGTTCAAATACCTCATCCTTCATGAAGCCCAAGAGATATCCCTTCTCTACTTATTACAGCATTCATGTGTTTCACATTCTTTTATACCACAATTACTTACATAAGTCTCATTTTCTTCCCAAATGCCATTATCAGTTCTTAGAGAGGATATAATACCTGATTTTCAGAAGAAGAAGAAGAAGAAGAAGAGGAAGAGGAGGAGAAAGAGAAGGAGGAGAGTGAGGAGAAGGAGGAGGGTGAGAACAAGGAGGGAGGTGATGTCACAAAAACAATGACTATGAGAGTTCTATGTATTTCTTTTCTTTTTTTTTTTTTTCCTGAAGCTGGAAACAGGGAGAGACAGTCAGACAGACTCCCGCATGCGCCCCACCGGGATGCGCCCGACCGGGATCCACCCGGCACGCCCACCAGGGGCAACGCTCTGCCCACCAGGGGGCGATGCTCTGCCCCTCCGGGGCATCGCTCTGCCGCGACCAGAGCCACTCTAGCACCTGAGGCAGAGGCCAAGGAGACATCCCCAGCGCCCGGGCCATCTTTGCTCCAATGGAGCCTTGGCTGTGGGAGGGGAAGAGAGAGACAGAGAGGAAGGAGGGAGGGGGTGAAGAAGCAAATGGGCGCTTCTCCTATGTGCCCTGGCCAGGAATCAAACCCAGGTCCCCCGCACGCCAGCCCCACGCTCTACCGCTGAGCCAACCGGCCAGGGCCAGTTCTATGGATTTCTGATCCCTGGGATATCTATATTATTTCTCATTATAAAATTATTAAACGGTCTTCAGATTATGATCAAGTATTTCATACAGTTTAGCTACAAGGAAGAAGAGTGCTGATTATGCTAACTTGTATATTCTAGTCCACTGTCAACTATATTTTTCATTGTAAATTAACAAGGAGTGGAAAATTTTGATTTCATATAGATCAGTTTCAAGAGTCTGTTTAATTATAAGTGTATCTTTAAAAATAAATGTTCATGCTGACAAAAATCAGGTTTTGAAATCTCTAAGATTAAAGGCCAGGCTCCAGGAAATACTAAATTCACTTAATTAAAGAGAGGTATATTGTCTCCTTTAGAGAGTAAATAACAAGAATCTCAATATTTCCCTTTGCTGAATGAACAAACAAACCATGTATTTTTAATATTAAAATATGTACAACTCTTAAAAATTAAATGAACTCTTAAAATAAAATATGTACAACAACTATACCAACTAGAACAAAGATACATACAATTTTTAGATGAAAAAAGTTGATTTTCAAAAAATAAAATAATTGACAGGTTGTTCTTTGCTTAAAAAACAAATTATTCTCCTATTTAAAAAATACAACTTCCTCTATTATTATGAAAAAAAATATATTTAATATCAACATGTAATGAAAATGTTTTCTAAACAATGAAACATTGTTTCAGTCATTTTTATGTTATTTATAATATAAGGACAATTTGCAAAAATAAGTTTACTTACATTACTATACCTAAAAAATTATTTTTCTAATTTTTACTATAGCATCTTTTTAGTTTTACAGAACATGGTAGACCACAACAACTCTTTGTCTTCAAATAAAGTACATAGCTTATTTTGTCTTTTTGCTCAAAAACCACAGAACCAAAGAAGCTATTTAAAGAAAAAAAGGAATTCATAATATATATGTAAGGCATTGCTCAATAGGGACAATAATTTTTCGATTGTTAGTATATAGATCTTTTAAAACTAGCCACAAACAACCAGTAGTCTGGTTTTGTTAGGCAGTACTTTGGTAGGTGATCTGCAAAGACAAATAATTTTTAGTTATGGTTAGACAAACTATCTAACAACATTGATTTTGAAAGCCTGTCTGTATTTTTAAAATTCATATGAAAGGGCTACTATCAGAAAAAAACAAATATATATGTAAAGTTAAAATCTAAAATAGAAATATATTTATGTTTCAACATAATCATCTTTCTTTTTTTTTAATTTTATTTATTCATTTTAGAAAGGAGAGAGAGAGAGAGGAGAGAGATAGAGAGAGAAGGGGGGAGGAGCAGGAAGCATCAACTCCCATATGTGCCTTGACCAGGCAAGCCCAGGGTTTCAAACCGGCGACCTCAGCATTTCCAGGTCGACACTTGATCCACTGCGCCACCACAGGTCAGGCCATAATCATCTTTTTAAAAATATTTTTAAATTTATTTATTGATTTTGGAGAGAGAGCTAGAGACCAAAACATCAATCTGTCCCTGTATGTGCCATGATTGGGAATCAAACCCTCAACTTTTGTGTATGACGATGATGCTCTAACCAACCGACCTGTCTGTCAAAAACAATCATCTTTTTTTTTTATTGATATTCACCATCAAATCAGTGAATGAGCAACAGCTATCATCTGTGTTGAAAGTATGTTCCAGCTGAAGGGAAGTGGGGAAAGAAGTCATATTATATTGACTATCCTTCTGACTTAATGTGACATCACACTACACTGTCTTATTAATAGAATTGACTATAACTAGAATTACATTACCACTATTGAGTCAACTAGACACATTTTCCATAGGACTGATCATGGTCAGAATTTCTTGATCAAGTTTTAATTTTCCTCAGCCAGAAAAAAAAAATAATTTAAAAAGTGTAAGTTTAGCCCTGGCCGGTTGGCTCAGCGGTAGAGCGTCGGCCTAGCGTGCGGAGGACCCGGGTTCGATTCCCGGCCAGGGCACACAGGAGAAGCGCCCATTTGCTTCTCCACCCCTCCACCGCGCCTTCCGCCGCGCCTTCCTCTCTGTCTCTCTCTTCCCCTCCGGCAGCCAAGGCTCCATTGGAGCAAAGATGGCCCGGGCGCTGGGGATGGCTCTGTGGCCTCCGCCCCAGGCGCTAGAGTGGCTCTGGTCACAACATGGCGACGCCCAGGATAGGCAGAGCATCGCCCCCTGGTGGGCAGAGCGGCGCCCCATGGTGGGCGTGCCGGGTGGATCCCGGTCGGGCGCATGCGGGAGTCTGTCTGACTGTCTCTCCCCGTTTCCAGCTTCAGAAATATGAAAAAAAAAAAAAAAGAAGAGGAAAAAAGTGTAAGTTTATCTAATGACTACTAAAATAATAAATGCCCAAATGCCCGTTGAGCTGTTTGATGTGATCAATAAGGACTCACAATGTTACAAAAGATTTCACGTCTCATAGTCATTTAGTTTAACATTTTAAGTATAAAACATTCTTATCTCTAACTAATTTCAATCCTTCCTGCTACAGGTTAACTGGATTATTTTTTGTTTGACCTTCAGTGAAGACTGAGAACATTTGGTCTCCATCCTTTATGCATAAATTAGCATCTCTAAATCTTCTCTTCTTTAGAATAATAATAATCTCTACTACTTAAAAATTTTTTGTTAGGTTTCTTTTTCAACCCTCTAATCATCATTGTGGTCCTCCTCTGAACTTTCTCCAAGTTCACCACGTCCTTCCTAGTGGTAGATAGGGCCCAGAACTAGAAGCAATGCTCTCATAAGGATCTGACCAGTGGTGAGGACAATGGGAAAATAATCAGGTTTCCTACATTCTTGATTCTTTTCATGTGATCTCGTACTGTGTTTGTTTTAACCACTTATTCTACATTGTTAACTCATACTAATCTTATTACTTCCTTACTACTAAAGGGATTTCCAATTCCACATAAACATAGTCAAAGTCACTCATTCTTCAGATTTTTGCTATCTTTCCTCTCTAACCATACTGCACTATAGTTGTCACCTAATAAATTTCATTATCCTAGTTTCTAATCAATATTCCAACTTGCTAAGTTATTTTAGTCTAACAAAAATAGTAAGATGATATAAGGCATTGATGCCTCTTATATTTCTCTCACATTTTAATTGCCAATAATTTATTAAGAATATTAGAACACTTAGTCATTACATGTCTATAAGACGGATTTAAGTATTCTAAAAAAAAACAAAACTGAGTGCCAGAATTCATTACCCTCTGAAGACGAATGACTGTGGAGGCCTTTCTAAATTTGCTCTATTACCTTCAGGTCCCAGCCCAACACGAAATATCTCAGGGACTGGAGGGCCTAAAATATGAATAACCAAAATGCTTTCATTACTTTATAAAGAGTTAGATTAAAAATTTCCCAATATACTGACCAGTTTTCTTTGCAGAAGACAGTGAAAAGCTTGGAGGATCATAATATATTACAACTATTTGGGTTACCTTGCTCTAAGCTTTCTATTCTGTTAATAACTGAACAAGATTTGTTTGAGACTGACCAGGCAGTGGTGCAGTGGATGGAGCATTGGACTGAGATGTGGAGGACCCAGGTTCGAGACCCCGAGGTCGCTAGCTTGAGCAAGGGGTTACTCGATCTGCTGAAGGCCCACAGTCAAGGCACATATGAGAAAGCAATCAGTGAACAACTAAGGTGTTGTAACAAAAAACTGATAATTGATGCTTCTCATCTCTCTCCGTTCCTGACTGTCTGTCCCTACCTATCCCTCTCTCTCTGTCTCTGTAAAAAAATAAATAAATAAATAAATTTGTTTGAATATGTTTACTGATAAATATCAGAAAAAGCACTTTAATGACCTTATTACATCTGGAGCATGCCAGATAAAATATCAAGAAAAGTAAACTAACCTGGTTTCTACAGAGTAGAAACTAAATATTTAAACATTATTAACATAGAAGTATACATACATAGCCAAATAAAATTTATCAAGTCACCTATTGCCATCACACAGAGATGAATTAGATATCACAAATAATTCAAGAGTAAATGCACTTAAGAGATGGAAAGACAGATCAGTACTTAATTGCCATAGAGAAGAAAAGTATTCATCATGTTCTATGCTCCTTATGAACATAGCTGTTCCAGGCAGCTTTTAAAAATATCTAGTGAGCTCTAATATTGCTCTCTATGAAGTGTAGAAGCAAAAGATGTTTATAATTGATAAAATAAGAAATAAAAGTCTATTATTTAAAGTTTAAATAGTAACCAAAAGAGAAATTTAAAATGATTAAATATACAAGTATGATGGGCATACAGTCACTTGTTTAAATCAGTGAAATTAGGCCCTGGCCGGTTGGCTCAGTGGTAGAGCATCGGCCTGGCGTGCAGAAGTCCCGGGTTCGATTCCCGGCCAGGGCCCATCTGCTTCTCCACCGCTCCCCCTCTCCTTCCTCTCTGTCTCTCTCTTCCCCTCCTGCAGCCAAGGCTCCATTGGAGCAAAGATGGCCCAGTCGCTGGGGATGGCTCCTTGGCCTCTGCCCCAGGCGCTAGAGTGGCTCTGGTCGCAATAGAGCGACGCCCTGAAGGGGCAGAGCATCGCCCCCTGGTGGGCAGAGCGTTGCCCCCTGGTGGGCGTGCCGGGTGGATCCCAGTCGGGCGCATGCGGGAGTCTGTCTGACTATCTCTCCCCGTTTCCAGCTTCGGAAAAATACAAAAAATAAATAAATAAATAAAATAATAAATAAATAAATAAATAAATCAGTGAAATTATTATCCACAAAGGAAGCAAATAAAAGAGAATATCTAAAATGAACAAATCCAAAAATTGTCATAAAATCATATTATTTAGAGATGAGCACTAACTCCCAGAAATAACAGTAGGAAAAGTGATAATGAAAGAGACTGTTGCTTATTATCCTAATAATACATTTGGTGTTTAAAAAAAAACTTTTAAAAAATTCCGCTCTACATAAGGTTGACCAAAACACAATCCATGACCAAAGGAATTTAGAATAGATTAGATGACAACAATATAAATAAACATTATAAAAGTCATTGTAAAAAGTAATAATAAAAAATAAAATAAATAAAAGTCATTGTATTCAGTAATGATAGGAAGCCATTAATGGTTTTTCTTAGTCTAAAAATGTACAGGAGTTTCCAGGATATATATTATATCATTGCTATTCTCTTATGATCTATTCATGTATGTATGAAACTTACAATCTCTGTCTTGAGTCCTCTTCCAATTAAAAAGTAGGGTAACCTTGCCATCTTCAGTTGGAGAATCCTTTATTTCAAATAATCATAATGATAATACTCATGAAAAATCCAAAATACTTACCACAGCCTGTAAGACCCTAACTGATCCGGCTTTGCCTACCTCTCCAGTACTGTGTTCTTTCTTAGTCACTATGAACTGACCACAATGACCTACATTCTTTCCAAAAAATGCAAGGTTTATTTCAAACTGGGGTTTCTTCCCTAGACTTTCAAATGAATGAGTGAAACGTACCTTATTAGTATATATCTGCATTTCATAATCAGTGCCACAGCAATAATAGCCATAACATTATATTGTTGCCTACAATGCACACAGTAACCTAAAACATTGTTAATGTTAAAGAGATGACTTAAAATGTATGACATTTGGGCCCTGGCCGGTTGGCTCAGTGGTAGAGCGTCGGCCTGGCGTGCAGAAGTCCCGGGTTCGATTCCCTGCCAGGGCACACGGGAGAAGCGCCCATCCGCTTCTCCACCCCTCCCCCTCTCCTTCCTCTCTGTCTCTCTCTTCCCCCCTGCAGCCGAGGCTCCATTGGAGCAAAGATGGCCCGGGTGCTGGGGATGGCTCCTTGGGCTCTGCCCCAGGGGCTAGAGTGGCTCTGGTCACAACAGAGCTATGCCCCCTACGGGCAGAGCATCGCCCCCTGCTGGGAAGAGCTTTGCCCCTGGTGGGCGTGCCGGGTGGATCCCGGTCGGGCACATGCGGGAGTCTGTCTGACTGTCTCTCCCCGTTTCTAGCTTCAGAAAAATACAAAAAAAAAAAAGAAAAAAAGTATGACATTTGTACAAAATGTTAATAGTTCCCACAGAAATTTTCTCATTTAGACCTCATAATACCCTTCATGACATAGGAACCAAAAAGGTAGTTTTCATTCTATGATTGAACAAACTGAGATTTACAAAAGTTAAATAACTTACCTAAAACTATATGGTTTGTAAGTGGAGAAACTGGGTAACAGTATAACCCACCAACTTTGAATTATAATATATTGCCCTTATCATTGTTGAAGGTAATACAATGAAAACTTTTACTTTCGAAAGGGAGAAAATTTGAAGATGCCTATCCCCAATATTTGAATCACTATGGAGCACTGGGGAAACGTGAACTCTCACTATTCTTCAGCTACCAGTTAAAGAAAATGATGATCCCGCCCCTTTTCTGGCTAAAGGGAGCTTTCTCTTTTCCGACCCTAAGAGACCCTGAGAGTGTACTGCACAGGGGAAACTGCCCGGTCTGGACCTGGCTCCACTCTTGGTTTCTCTTGTCCTCTCCTCTTTTGCTGGTGCTCTTTTCCTTGTTGGGGTGTGGGTAATAGAACAACCATGGGCTTTTGGGGACCTTTAACTGTCTTTTTTTTTTGTTTATAGAAACACTAAACATTCAATTTCAGAGAACCAAAAATTGCACCTTCCCACCAAACACTACTAAGGGGCGTGTCTTCTGCTCCACACCTTTTCTGTTTTTCTTTCTCTTGTTAATGCTTTTAAAAACAAATGAGTTTTTTATATTTATATAAATAAAGTAAAAAAAGAAAAGAAAATGATTATGATATTTGCCAATGATTAGCATTTGGAAAACGCTGAAATGTCCCTAGATTAAAAATTATGATGCTACTCACAAGTTTCACATATGTATGTATTTATTCATTCATTCAACAGATAACTAATGAGAACCTGCCATGTGTGAAGTACTGTTCTAGGCTCTGTGCATACAGTAGTGAACAAGACACACAGGGTTTCTGTATCTTTGGCTTTTTACTTCTAAAGGGAGTTAGTCTCCCTACAAGTTTGGATAATGTGAATTTTAATAAATATTGATACTAGAGCAAAAATATGTGCAAAAACCTCCCAAAATCTCTATAGCAGCATATTTAAAATTCTGCTTTCAGTCAATTATTAAATTTTAAACATAATAAGTAATTAAATAATGTTAATTTATTTTGGAGGGAAAACCCTAATAAGAAATATTAAGCCACTAAATACTTAATTTTATTCAACTAATGCAGTAATAGTTTATGGTTTATTATGTATGTCAGTCTATCAGAGTTCTTTTGAGCTCTAACAATATACCAAAAAATATATTAAAATATTCTAAACTTTAGTAAAAATTTTTTTCCTTATTTGTGAGATAATTCAGAAATGTTATGCTACCTATGATAAATACATATAAGTTCACTGTTCTTTTTGGACGGAGTTCAAATGCAATGTTCATAGCTTCTTGAACACATGTTCTAATTTTCTTCCCCTTTATCTCTTCTACCATCTTTCCACACAAATATGACAAATACAGGCTTCACTTCGTTCAGGAAACATTTTCTGCTGACTCTTCTGTTGATCTATGGTGCGCTCCAACTGCCCTTACACCATCGATTAATTATTATATATATTGCTCCATATTTTCCATTGTTCTTTTTTTCCACTTAATTTTACTCCTCCAACTAAGTTTGTAAGCCTATTGAAAGCAGAGGCAATGATTTCTATTCTACTTCTGTATCCTTCTTAATAGGGTTCCAGCAGAGATTCTATTTAGCTCTAGAACCATCCCTCTCCTCATCTACTTGTACAGGTTGCTTTCTCATCTTTAAAATGAGGGAAATAATAGTCACCACAACTCCTAGAATTGCTTTATGGATAAACGTAGGTGCTGCCTATATACTGTACATATTAACACAATAAGTGTTTAATAAATGTTATTGATATTTTTATTATTATTGCTTCTGTTAATATGAATACATCTTTGTGAATTGATTAAATTCCACTCAGTAGTTAATGAGAATTGGTCTTTTGCAATTATGTTTCATAATACTAGCAACTTTTCTTTTATCTCTTTATTAAAACTTAATCACAGATTTTACACCTGTAGAATGCATAATTTAGAAATAATTAAACTCTTTTACTAAAAATCACAAAGCAATTAACAATATCCTACTTTCTGTAGATTCGCACTTAATTAAAGTCATAAAACAGACACTGAAAGATGACATTTGTGGTATTATAATGTAACTAATAGCAAGCTGGAAACTGCCTCACAGTTTATCCTGAATCTTCAACAAGGCTTTCCTTGGAGGTTGCTAAACTAAAAAGTTATTAGCCTAATGTAGCGAAGATAAATGAAGTGTCAGGAAAGGTTTTGTGGCAAGTATGAAGGCCTATTTGGCTGGTAAATTTTCCCCATCTGCCAATTTAAAGAGTCCTCGACCCTTCTTCCAAAAACACTATTCTTTTAGTCTTATGAGCACTGTAAAAGTAGTCAACTTTTTAAAAGAATAGTTATAAATCAAGTTTGAAATCCCCAAAGTGCTCTTGCTGTTTGTTGGCCAAATCTAGTATATCTTCTAATTTTTTCCCCTTGTTTCTTGCCACTTACGTTGCTTCCAAGACTAAAAATTTTCTGAGCACATGTCCTGATGGCCATTTGTGTAGATTCATCATAATCCAAGGGTGTGTAGCAATGTGGTGTGGTGATGTTCTGTCACAAACTCATCATAATTGATGTGAATATCAACATGAATATAATGTGAAAATGAATCATTGTGTGAAAAGTTTTAAGATGCGATGACAATATGTTAAAACTGTACAAAGACAAGGCAACAGTCCAAGGTGGGGACTTTTTTAGACATGATTCTACTCTTACCATGGAATCATTATGGCAAAAGGAAAATTGAACTGTGACACCCACATCTGGCATTACTGAACCAAGAAAAAAAAGCTTGGCCCAAGTAAAGACAGCCTTTTCTCACTCGAATCAAATTCCTTCTCTAAATCCATCTTTAGCTGTCATTGCTCTTAGCCTCTTAGGTTTCAAAATAGTGACCACTTGAGAGATAAAATACAAAGCCACCTTGGACACATAGAATTGAGTTTACTAAGCCTAGAGGAAATGGTAAAACAAAGAGTAAACAAGAAATGAAACACCCTCTCTAAAGTTTGGCCAATATTCCATTTTAATTTCATTAACATGATCAGCGTTATTTTAATGAAATTGTTAGAGTTTGTGTTAGCATTATAGTAAGTCTAAGAATGTGTTTAATAAAACTAATAATGCACTCTTCAGGTATGAGATTATTTCAGAAAATATATCTAGAATTTATCACTGCTGTCATAATATTGGATTATATTTTTTGTTTCTTTATTTCTTAAATTGTTTCCTTCTACCACGTTTTCACTGTTCATTCCTCAATTTTAGCTCAAACATAAACACATATATTTATACAGTAAACTGATGCAAAAAATCCACTCATGTTAAGAGGAAGTATTTTTTTTAGTACCAGGGCTCCTACCTTAAGTAGACATATTTCTAGCTTACATTTAAATGATTAAAAATTTACACAATTTCAGATTTTGTCCATGTATTACATACATCTAATTCATCAATGATAGTTTATTTGCAAGCTTGACAGGAAAATACAGGGAATCATTAAAAAAAATCAGATGAAGATATAGGTGTATCTAATAATACTCCACTAAAATATTATTAGTTGAAAATATTTTATCTTGAAAATAAACATTTTTGTATGTCTCTTACTCACTAGCTGTCCTCAAAAGAAGTAGCCTAGCCCTGACTGGATAGGTCAGTTGGTTAGAGCACAGTCCCGAAGCACAGAGGTTGCTGGTTCAATTCCCAGTCAGGACACATACAGGAATAGATCAATGTTCCTGTCTCTCTCTCCCTCTCTCCCTTCCTCTCTCTCTAAAAATCAATGAAATAAACATTAAAAAAGAAGAAATTTATTTTTTTTAAAAAAAGAAGCCTTGATCTTAGCAAATAGAACTGCCTCCTGTTAGTGTTCGTGGTGCGACAATTATAACACTCTCTACCATTTGATCAACGAAAGACTACTATTCCTCCCCCCCTTTGTTTATCTCAAAAGCATATTCCATAAGAATGGGAGGAAAGCATGCAAAATGAAAGGAGCCAAACAGCAGGACTCAACCTCCCAGGACCCAGACAGTAACTGGTTAGCCCCAAAGACCCATGCTTTCAGTTCGTTTTTGAGAAAATATTTTGCACCTTTACTTGTTCAGCATTTAATTTTTTTATATGTATTTTCATCACAGTCAAGGATCCCCTCTGTGTATGTCTCTTCAAATTAATTCAAACTAACGACACCAAACTAACATTTATCACTTTGTTCAAACTCTATCTTGCTGGGAAGGTGAAATTTATTAGGGATTTTAAGTTCCAACCAAATATTGTTGCAGCTGCTCCCCGAAGTTCTAGGATATGTTAAAATGTGTGTTTTGGAGAATGAACATTGAAGGTACTGAGATTCCTACTTCTGCTTTCCTTCCATATCTCAACACACTTTTCTTTAGCTTTTTATCTTAAATGAAGATATCACATATTTTTCAAGAGTGATAAGATTATTAATAAAATAGCCTCTAGTGCAGACTGGCATCCACCAAGTTTGGCATAGAGCAATGGTTCTCAAACTTTTTGAAGTCAGGGCACATTTAAAATCCTACAAATAATTGTAGGCATACTATATACAAATTTCTGAGAAATATGTTATAGTAATTAATTCAAATATTAAAGAAAAAAATATAAAGTCCAAGCGTGATTTTATGGTAATTAAATGAAATAAATACAACAAAATTAAATGTATTCTGACATTAAAAAACATTTTTACAATATATTACATATATTTTTTGAGTTATGCTTTTTAGAATTCATAAAAAAGAGAGGTTAAAAAATTTTAAAAAGACAAAAAAGTTATCTTTTTATATATATAGATACATTCTTAGTAAGATTTAGTAAATTTGGCAGGTCCTGACGTGAATGTGTTAAGTTTTTTCATTCTTGTGTTTATGAGAAACCTGAGCCTGATGTGTCCTAGAGAGTTCTTCAATGTCAGGCATATATTTGAAAGGAAAACTATCATTTCCTCATCAATACATTGAAGAATTTCTCTCTTTTTACTCTTGTGTTGAGTGCAATAAACCC
Source organism: Saccopteryx bilineata (assembly GCF_036850765.1). Taxonomy (NCBI): domain Eukaryota; kingdom Metazoa; phylum Chordata; class Mammalia; order Chiroptera; family Emballonuridae; genus Saccopteryx; species Saccopteryx bilineata. Next base: position 264,140,841 of record NC_089490.1, on the reverse strand, counting down.
CCACTATACATATCATCTTAATTTTACACCAAACAAAGGATAGAAGAAACTTGCCTCCAGTCTTTCCCGGGAACACGGGGGTAGTATAAACAATCCAGCACCACAGTTTAACAGCTTTTTGCAACCTAATCAGGCAAGTGAGGTGGGGAGCTGGGCAGATTGTCAGCTAACAGCCAATTCCCCACACCTCTGTTCCCTAAAAATCTAAACTCCAAAAACCTTGTTAGTTTTTTGGTCTTCAAAAGGCACATATTTCTCTGGAATACCATAGGGCGCACCTGGAAATCTTCTAGAGCGCACCAGTGTGCCCTGGCACACACTTTGAGAACCACTGGCATAGTTTGCTGAGGGGTATGGTAGGGTTAAATGTAATACAGAAAATGAGAGTTAAATAATAAAAGCACCATTAATAAAATCTACTGCACTCAAAACTGTATAAATGACTTCATGTGTTATAATTACTTGGGAAGCAATTAGACAAGATGAATTTCTAAAAAAGTAATGAAATTTTGAATTTTAAGGCAATATTGTATTTTTAACTCAAACACAGTTTGCTTATTTCATTCATACATTAAAGCTTGCCATTATAAAGCACTATGACCTAGTCCTTTACTCTAGAGACCTAAGAAAGACAGTGAATGTCATGAAAGTTCAAAGAAAGAGAATATGTCCTTGAAACAACTCCAAATTTATCTTTTTCATGTATAGAAGTTGCTAAAATAAACCCTTACGGCTTTATCTCTTAAAATGTCTCATATTGTTTAACAGTTTACTATGCTGGTATAATGCTTCTCTAAATTGAGTTTTTGGAGAGTGTTAGTCTTCTTATCTCTCTACCATGTAAATGCTCCTAAGAACTTGGTTAATTCTGTGGATCTTCAACCTGATTTGTAAATAAAGATTATACTGTATTTAGCCCTTGCTGGTTGGCTCAGTTGATAGAATGTTGGCCTGGTGTATGGATGTCTTGGGTTAGATCCTGGTCAGGACACACATGAGAAGCAACCATCTGCTTTTCTCCCCCTCTTAATCCCCTTTCTCTTTCTTTTTCTCTCTCACAGCCAATGGTTTGATTGGCCCAAACATCGGCCTCAGGCACTGAGGATAGCTCAGTTGATTTGAGTATCAGCCCCAGATGGGGTTGCTGGGTGGATCCTGGTCAGGGCACATGTGGGAGTCTATCTACCCTTCTCTCACTTAAAAAAAATTGTACTGTATTTAACCAAGGATAGTGGCATCAACCTATTTTGGGGCCATCTAGAAGTAATTTAGGAGGACCGTAAACATGAATCTCATCGTGAAAACGTGGAAGCTGGTATTAAAAACAAAAACTACAGACTAGAGAAAAAAATGTAGTAAGAACAAGATGGCTTAAAATAGTTTATACAAACATGAAATGAGTTTTGTTTGGATTCTAAATTTGCAGTGAATTTACAACCCATCTTATTCCAAAATTCCTCTTTATAAGATGTACAATTATGCTGAATGTCTTAGTATTCCAAAGACACTCAAATAGCCACTACTACCATCCACCTTTAAAAAAAGGTTTTAAATATATACGTATATTTGGTACTCAAAGTTCAGTACCAATACCACTTCATAGAACCAGGCACCTCAGTTTCAACCTACAACTGCCAAATTGTTTCCATTTCTACACCACTGCAACTAACAATCCTGCCAGACTGCACAAAACCATTCAGTGGTTTTGTCTGATGTGGAAAAAATCCATGAGGGACTAGGAGGAGGTACCACCAGTTCATGCCAGGATAAAGATCTCAGTCAGCTGAGCTAAAAACTTGTGCCTTAACCCAATGCATCACCTTATTTCCATTCTCTATCTTTTTGAGTTAAAACTATTTTTATCATGGTCATTTTGTATTTTTCACTAAAAAAAAACTCACCTTGTTTTACATGAAGTAGTGGTAATGTGTCTGAAGGAATTAGCCTGGTAGATTTTTGAAAGAGCTCATATTTTGATCCCATAGGATCTGCACGACTACCTTTTTCTATAAAATTTTTCCTGGTAGCTATCAGTTGTTAAAACTTTTGCTGCATAGCTCTGGCAAGTTGGCTCAGCGCTAGAGCATCAGCCTGGCATGTGGAAGTCGCGGGTTCAATTCCCAGTCAGGGCACACAGGAGAAGCGCCCATCTGCTTCTCCACCTTTCCTCCTCTCTTTCCTCTCTCTTTCTTCCCCTCCTGCAGCCAAGGCTCCATTGGAGCAAAGTTGGCCCAGGCACTGAGGACGGCTCCATGGCCTCCACCTCAGGCACTAGAATGGCTCCGGCTGCAACGAAGCAATGCCCCAGATGGGCAGAGCATCGCCCCTTGGAGGGCATGCTGGGTGGATCCAGGTTGGGCACTGTGAGAGTCTGTCTGACTGCCTCCCGGCTTCTAACTTCGGGGGAAAAAAAAAGTTGGCTGCATAGTGATGAATATGTTATAAAATGAGACTGTGGTTGGCTGAAGAAACATGACGTTAGCTTGTCAGGAGATCTGAGTTCTTGTCCTGACTCTACCAGCAACTAGTTAATCCCTTTGGCAAGTCATCTCACTGTGTAATAATCTTCCCAGACTGGCTCCCTCAACTTCACAACATAGCCAGGAAAGCCAGGTGAAATATTCTGCATAAACAGAAGAGTGCTTAATAAACTTAATAATCTAAACAATCAAAGTTAATCAAATAACTTCACTTTTGCTTTTTTACTCAGAGAAAATTCTGCCAATGAATATTATTTGTCCTCGAAAAATAATTATCTAAGGTTAAGGATATACTTTTCTGAGACTATTTTCTTAAAAAATAAAATTTAAATCTAGCAAAGTAAACATACTGATTAAAATCATATTCTATAGATATTTATTATATAAATTCAACAATGAGAAATAGAGTTTTGCACAGTACTCCACACTTTCAAATGAAAGTGATCATAACAACAGGAATTACTGAGCTCAGTTCTTTCCATCACATATTTTTCTTTTTTCTTGCTAACCTTTTATTGGCTTCAGAAGAGATTTCTGCCTTCAGTGAGGGGAGAGACAAATACAATTTAGTCTACAATTTCCACTCCAGGAGAGAAGTCATTCATAAACGTAATTTTAAAACCAAATTGAGCTATCCTATTTCAGTAGAACTTTGTTTGAAAGAAAATTCACAGACATCACTGAATAAAAACAATTTGTTTCTCAAAATTTCGCATCAAGGAATATAGAAAGAATATAAAATAAAACAAACCCATTTAACTAACACCCAAGAGGTAATATTAAACAACTAGCATTTTTTCATGGTATTGTATAATAGGTAGAATTTATAAGGATGTAGTCAAGACAATACAAGAGCCTGTCAGTGTTTCTGACTAATCATATATTACATTATATTTAGAGTAATTTCTATGTTAAGTATTTATTGTAGTTTACTTCTGTGCATGCATACTAATACATGGATTAATATTTTTTAATTTCCATGTAAATAAAATACCTAATTATTCATCTTTTTAATAAAAAGAATACTATCTTATGTTACTTATTATAATTTCAACATAAGTTGCTTCAAATGCTGATTTTTCTATTTTTCTACTTTTACGTCAATATGGCACGACACTAAAATGGTTTAATCTAAGGTCAACACGTTGTCACTAGAGCTTCAACCTCTTTTATGCTAAGAAAATTATATAACCCTTATGTCTAGACTGCAAATAATACAATTTTGGCAAATTTTAAAGTTAGCATTAGCAAAGTAAAAGAAAATTTTAGCATAAATATTAATACTTAAAATCCTTATCTTTCCCCTCCAAAAATGATACTTTCTGGTAAAATTGTTGTTAGTTCATTTCAGACCAATACTTATTCTTCTCTTTGGCACTGAGTGTTTGAACATCTTGAAAATGCATTAGAGCTTATTTTACCATTATTGACTCCTTTCATCAAATCTAAAAAGAGGTTATACATAATCCGCTAAATGAAAATAGTTTTTGGAAGCATTGCTTAGTGGACTTCTATGCTGTGTAACATATTCAATTAAGGATAAGAGACTTTTAAATAATCTTTAGGGAAAACTACCTGCCAAACAACATAATGTTCGTAGTAAGAAAATTATCTTTGGGATTTATAATTTCAAATCAAAATAAATCATCAACTATTCATAAAGAATGATTTTGTGTCAAATAGAAATGTTAACATCACGAAAAGCTTGTACCTAACTGAATCATTTAAAAAAATCATCCCCAAATATTTTAATTTGATCTAAGCCAGAACTTAAAGTCCTGAGAGCCAACTGAGAACTACCTCTACACTCTGTTACGGACAGAGCAACACTGAAAGGTAGACAGCACATAGAGACATGATAAGGACTCTGGTGTTCTCAGCTCCTGTCACCTTGCTAAACGCAGTTCACCATCTAAGCAACCAAACTCCATGTTTGGAAGGGGCATAAATAATCCTCAATTTGACTGCAGGATATGGTTCTCTCTCTTCAAATATTGGTGTGAAAGGCTTTTGGCTAAGTACAAGGACTATTTATCCCTGGAGAAACTGCAGCTGTGAAAGTTGACCTCAGCCTGTCAAGACCAAAAGATTCTGTCTGGGAAAGAAACTTACTGATTATCAGATAGCCAGAATAAAAGGCCTCAGTCTTCAGAGCTTCTTCACTGAATAACTGTGCTCTTTTAGTGTTCTTAATTTATCACGTTCTTAAATGACCATGTTCCACAACACCAGAGGATCAGACAACACGCTAATAGGCCCCCTGGAGCTTTGACACTTAGCCCTGCTATCACCATTAAAGCTCTCTTGCTTTCTGAACATGCAATCCTGACGTACACAGTCTACCTATTGTAGATATACTGCCCAGATCAGACCGCCTTAATGGTTTATAGTTCTTGCCAGTTCAAACAAGGTCTGTGTCTCTTCTAACCTACAAAAATGATTTGACTTTTAAAAAGAGGTTTTGCTTGCTCAAATTAGAGACAGAGAGAATTCCTACTTAATTTCTATTAAAATAAAAATAATTGATTACCCAACATGCAACCAAATAATACAGTATAAGCGCTGACCAAGTAATCCATTGGTTAGAGCACCATCCCAATAAAGCAAGAATACAAATTCAATCTCTGGTCAGGGCACGTACAAGAATCAACTAATGAATGGACCAACAAATTGACGACTCCCTTTCTATCTCTCCCTTTCTTTTTCTTTCTCTCTCTCCCCCTTCCTCTCTCTCTAAAATCAATCAATAAAAAAGTAGTAATAATACAATCTGACAGAAAGACCACTGGAACCAGATGCGCCGTTTATTGTTATATGCCTCAGATCACTCATCTATACAGTAGGGACTATAACATAACTGTCTTAACCTTGCCATAGAATTATTATGATAAAAATCACCAAAAAATCTGCCAAAGTGCTCTCTATAAGCTGAAATACAGCATGTAAACATTATTTGTATATAGGGACATTTTTAGTAAAAAAAAAAAAAAAGTCTCAATATTAATTGAACACAACAATGCAATTATAAATGAGTTATTTGGAACAGAATTTTTTCTAAGGACCTTACTTAGGGTCTTTTTTAGATGAGTTATAATTTTTATGTGAAATTACTTCAAATCCGAATTAGAGATGCATGCAGTATAGCTTCTTTCTACAAGGTAATACAAAAATTATTAGGTTATAATACACAGCAGTCTTTGCCTGCCAATTGTTTCACTTAGGTAAAGACATCTTAGCTCTTCAGAGATTTAATAAAATAAATCTATAGTTATAGGCCCTGGCCGGTTTGCTCAGTGGTAAGTGTCGGCCTGGTGTGCAGGAGTCCTGGGTTCGATTCCCAGCCAGGGCACACAGGAGAAGCGCCCATCTGCTTCTCCACCCCTTCCCCTCTCCTTCCTCTCTGTCTCTCTCTTCCCCTCCCGCAGCCAAGGCTCCATTGGTGCAAAGTTGGCCCGGGCTCTGAGGATGGCTCCATGGCCTCTGTCTCAGGTGCTAGAGTGGCTCTGGTCGCAACAGAGCAACGCCCCAGATAAGCAGAGCATCGCCCCCTGGTGGGCATGCTGGGTGGATCCCGGTCGGGCACATGTGGGTGTCTGTCTGACTGCCTCCCCACAACTTCAGAAAAATACAAAAAAAAAAATCTATAGTTACAGAGAATGACCATTCCTATATAATCAAATGCTGGTGGATAAGTTTCTAGTTATCAGATAAAACCAAAACATCCCTTTGGATGCCACAGGCACAAAGACATCAATTAAATTTTAAAAAACGAAAATCTGCCTGATCTGTAGTGGCGCAGAGGGTAAAGCATCGACCTGGAATGCCAAAGTTGCTGGTTCAAAACCCCTGGGGTCGCCTGGTCAAAACACATATGAGAGTTGATGTTTCCTGCTTCCTCCTTTCTTTCTCCTCTCTCTCTCTCCTCTTTCTCTCTCTAAAATAATAAATAAAAATTTTAAAAATTAATAAAATAAAAAGTAAAAACCTGCACGTTCCAAGTTTAAACTAGATCATTTCATGAGATCTCAGATAAAATTGCTTCTAAAACTAACCTGAAGAAAATACAACTAACATCATAAATGTAATCTCCTGAGGGGCCAAGGGATCCAACACCTTCGGTGCTACATAAAGATAGAAGTGAGAATTATTCAGAGAACCCTACATTCATTAGTTTAAATCATTAATGGTAATGGTAATGGTAAAAGTTTGACAGGCCTAATAAAAGTACCATCTCTATCATTTCCATTCCAATTATGTCTTAAAATAGCCAGAGGAAGGAGAAAGAATGAGAAAGGGAAGAAGAAAATTCTTAATATAGAAATTCTACCAGAATCTACCATTACATTTGAATCCATATAAGGACTACATGAACGAAAAAATTAGTCACAAGCCCCAGACAGCTTAGTAAAATGACGCTTCATCCACTGCTGAGTTTTTTGGTTTTGTGGATTTGTACTTCAAAAATTGTATCTCTGTCACATAAGAATTGTGAGATTCTCATATATGTACATACATACATATGAGTATGTATGTTTGATGTATGTATGTATTATGGCTAGTGTGTCCATTTTAATTTAGTTTCATCAAAACCTATGTTCCTAAAATTATCTTACTGACCCCATATTCTCACATACAGGTCATAGATTTAAAGCCCAGATTATTCTACATGTTAAATCAATGAAAGCTAAATTCAATCCATCTGATTGCTGTTCTTGCAGTCAACACCAGTTCCTGAGGATAGCACACACCCCTACCTCCAGCCATGTTCAGTAGTAAGCAGCTCTGTGCTATAAATACTGTTGCTTCTGGATGACTTTCAGGGAAAGGCCAAAAGAAAATAAATTATAGTAGTCTATCCAAGAGGCAAAAAAAGGCATGAATAACAACCAAGACAGATTCTCTCCTTTTTAAGCTTCCACTCCAAGAAAAGGAATGGGAGTTTGGGGGAGGGGCAGGATTTCTTTCAATATAGGCCATTTAATGTATGAGCCACAACAAAGGAATGTAGAATTATGCCTGACATCAGAATCCTCCAAAATATTACAAAGATAATCATGGAGCTGTACTGAAATTAATATTTTCATGAACAAATTAAATTTAAAACTAAAAAAACCCACCCTGAATAACAATTCACTATTATGATTCAACATTCAGCATATGCAGAATATTACAAATAAGTGAGTTAACAGAATTAACTTTATTTGTGGAAATGAAGGAGACTCAGGTGAAGCTTTCACATTAATCTTTTTTAAAAAAGAAAAACTCTTTGAGTTGGACCAGGTCACCTTTAATAGTCTCACTCAGAGCCTTCAATGAGAACGTTTATCAATGTATCTTGCACTTACCATGGGATAATATTCCTAAAAACTGTAGTGTAAAACTAGAATGTATAAATTAAGCCTAGCATTTCCAGCCATGTGACCTCCCCAGGACAACGTGCCTCTGGCTAAGGAACTCCTTCAGAGCTCTCTGGAAGCGGGGAAGAGGAACCCCAAGGAGAAGTGCCTGCTGCCACACCCCAGGCCCTCCTTCACGGATGTGAAATGCCCAGGGTGCTACAAAATCACGCCCGTCCTCAGCCACATACAAACTGTAGTTTCGTGTGTTGGCAGCTCAACTGTCTTGTCAGCCTACAGGAAGAAAAGCAAGGTTTACAGAAGAAGCAGCCCTAAAAACACCCTGAATCAAGATGGTGGATAAGTGGGAGACCATCGTAATAAACACATGTTGGATACAAAATAAAATGAAATACAAAAGTCTGATTTTCCCATAATTACATTGTTAAATTAGGTTTGAAGAATTTTTTTCCCCAAACGTTATCAGCTCTCAGGGTTCGGTCCTCCCCTGGAATTACTGTCATGACCTTGCCCACGCTCACACCCCCTTCCTGGGGGTAGCTTACACCAGATGAATGGAAGGGTACAAAGACCTAGCCCCCTTACTTCAACCTGGAACAGCTCCAAACAGTCTCCCCATGAGCTTGGCTGAAGCCTCTGTTCTGACTGCACTGCAGCCCTACTTCTCCTCTGCCCCTCCCGCTTCCCTCCTTACCCCCACTGGTGTAAATCCCACCACTTCTCAGAGCATCCTGCATATCAGTCCCGCTTGCTAGAGAACCAACTTGCAACTGCTGTAGCTAAATTAAACAGGATTATATATATTCATCAAACAAGACTACATAGATAACCAAACACATAAAATGCTATTTAAGATCATACTGTATCATATCCTACTGCACAAAATTCTTTTCCTTAATTCAGGCTTTATTTTTAATTTTAAAAAAGCAATCAATACAAAGAACTCATAAAACTCAACAACAAACAAACAAACAATCCAATAAAAAAATGGGAAGAGGATATGAATAGACACTTCTCCCAGGAAGAAATACAAATGGCCAACAGATATATGAAAAGATGCTCATCTTCTTTAGCTATTAGAGAAATGCAAATCAAAACGGCAATGAGATACCACCTCACACCTGTTCGATTAGCTGTTATTAGCAAGTCAGGTAATAGCAAATGTTGGAGAGGCTGTGGAGAAAAAGGAACCCTCATACACTGTTGGTGGGAATGTAAAGTAGTACAACCATTATGGAAGAAAGTATGGTGGTTCCTCAAAAAACTGCAAATAGAACTACCTTATGACCCAGCAATCCCTCTACTGGGTATATATCCCCAAAACTCAGAAACATTGATACGTAAAGACACATGCAGCCCCATGTTTATTGCAGCATTGTTCACAGTGGCCAGGACATGGAAACAACCAAAAAGCCCATCAATAGATGACTGGATAAAGAAGATGTGGCACATATACACTATGGAATACTACTCAGCCATAAGAAATGATGACATCGGAACATTTACAGCAAAATGGTGGGATCTTGATAACATGATACGAAGCGAAATAAGTAAATCAGAAAAAACCAGGAACTGTATTATTCCATACGTAGGTGGGACATAATACTGAAACTAAGAGACATTGACAAGAGTGTGGTGGTTACGGGGGGGAGGGGGTAATGGGAGAGGGATAGGGGGTGGGGAGGGGCACAAAGAAAACAAGATAGAAGGTGACAAAGGACAATCTGACTTTGGGTGGTGGGTATGCAACATAATTGAACGACAAGATAACCTGGACTTGTTATCTTTGAATATATGTATCCTGATTTATTGATGTCACCCCATTAAAAAAATAAAATTATAAAAAAATAAAAATAAATAAAATAAAATAAAAATAAAAAAGCAATCAAAAGATGAAAGCCTACTTTCATTAAGGTCACGAAACTGAAATTCAGAAGGTTTAGAGGGCTATGTTTTGAAAGATTTAATAAAAGTAAGATGTAAGGTCACTTAATTTTTTAGAATTGGCCCTTGTATGTCTACTTTGCCTCCTTATTGTAATCTCATCATCTCACATTCCCCTGTAGTAAACCTGGTTTTCAGAAATCAATTTAGGCCCTGGCTGGGTTGCTCAGAGGATACTGTCGTTCCAGTGCACCACGGTCACAGGTTTGATCCCTGGTCAGGGCACGTATGAGAAGAAACTAATGATTGTACAACTAAACAGAACAACTAAGTGGAACAAAGTTGATGCTTCTCTCTCCCTCTTTCTCTTTCCTTTCCCCCTCTCCTCCTTCCCTTCGCACTCTCTCTCTAATCAATGGAAAATTTTATTTAAAAAAGTAATTAACATAAGAGATGAAATTCCTTTTGCTTATAAGCTATCATTTCACTAATAATAGAATTGGGGGGGGGCTCCTGATGCTATTCAAAGTGCATCTGCTTTTAGATTGCAAAGACTAGCTCGACTGGCCTGAAATTTATTAGTCTTGAATGTTTTATCATTTCTTGTTTCATAGTGTCACTCAGTACCCATTTCACTGGCTCTTTCCTGGACTATAGAGACTAAAACTAAGGCCCTGGCCGGTTGGCTCAGTGGTAGAGCATCGGCCTGGCATGCAGGAGTCCTGGGTTCGATTCCCAGCCAGGGAACACAGGAGAAGCGTCCATCTGCTTCTCCACCCCCCCTCCTTCCTCTCTGTCTCTCTCTTCCCCTCCTGCAGCCGAGGCTCCATTGTAGCAAAGTTGGCCCGGGGAGTGAGGATGGCTCCATGGCCTCTGCCTCAGGCGCTAGAATGGCTCTGGTTGCAACAGAGCAATGCCCCAAGATGGGCAGAGCATCGCCCCCTGGTGGGCATGCCAGGTGGATCCTGGTCGGGTGCATGTGGGAGTCTGTCTGACTGCCTCCCCGTTTCCAACTTCAAAAAATACAAAAAAAAAAAAAGACTAAAACTAAAATACTCCCATGCATGTTACACAATTCTAGACAATAAGATGAAGGCAGAAGTCTCTGCTGAGGACTTCCCTTCTTTGTAGGTAGTGGGAAGAAGTCCCACAAAAATAATTTTTTCCATTCTTCTTCCTGCTTAGAAAGTGAATGTAATGTCTGGAAATGCAGCAATATATTGGGTGTGATGCCCCAATTAGAGAAGGAAAACCACATGCTAAGTATAACTGAGTGGAAACGTAAAAGGAACCATTACACCTGTTTTTGGACTGGCTACGTCCAGAATTCTGAATGTTAAGAAGAAAGAAAAATGACTTCAACCAGTAAGGATTGGTTTATATTTAGTTTTCCATTAAACTTCATTATTTAATCATAGGAAGTATGTCCGTGTGCTAAGAGAAGATTCTTCTAACATTAAATTATATAAACACATTATTATCACCAAGTTTTCACACAGGGATACTGAATAATATTTTCATTACATGCTTCCTGAATTAGACTACATGTTAATAAAGGACAAGAACTGAATCATATTCACCAACTCCTAGTATAATAATGAGTGAAAGGGCTATCCTAGAAGGATGAATGGATAACATGTCCTTTTGGATAACCCCTTCTAAAACTACAAGGGTGGAGGGAGTTGCTAAGAAACATCATTTGTGTAGGTGTTCAGTGTTGCTGACAAAACAAAAATCTATGTAATAAATACCAGAAAAAGTCAATGTTTTGCTATGAAATGTCAAACCTGATAGTCTTGTCTAGTTGAAAAATCACTCCACTTATATAGGGATAAAGGTCTTATAAGAAAAACTATCATTCAAATCAGAAAATCCAATCTAATTATGCTGAAAGCTGTATAAGTGAGGTAAATTATTTTAAGTCCATATATTATAATCTTATATAGAGGTAGCTAGAGCAGGGTAGACTATGGGCTTTATTGTTCTAAACTAGGTAATGCGTTGAACCAACGTAGACTGAAAATGGGTCAAACGAAAAAGTATAAAAATTCAGAAAGAAAACCTTTTTTTTTTGGCTAGGCATTCAAATCTTCCCATGTTATTAGCCAGCTGTGCCATTAATCACTGTTATACTTCATTTAAAAAGAATAGATAAACACTAGAATGTGAATAAAGCAAATGGGAACTATGATTAGAGCCAACTCAGATTTTATAGAAAACAACACATCAAGAAAGCTTAAGCTCCCACTTAAATAGCCTTATGATGTCTTATTAAGAATGAATATTAAAATATTTGACATTTTGTTTAATCAAATTAGTAATAGAATAAGGACATTAAATACTACAAATCAGGTATATTACTAACAAGTTATACAAATATAAGCTAACTGGCATTTTTTTTTTTTTTTGGCCTAAAATTTTCCACATTGGCACATTTTCTCTTGCTGTGATTAATTCTGCAATAAGATAGCAATTCTAGAAATCATCTGAACTAGCAAAAGTGTGGAGTCACTCAGATTTTACAGCAGATAATAGGATTAACTTCTTAAGAAAACAAAGACCGCTATTAACAAACATGTTCAAAGATAGAGTTTTGCATAGAAACCAAATGGACAGTGTATATATAATCTTCTGGGTAAAGGAATTTATATTCAAAAGTCAATATGTCTCAAAGTCTATATTTTCACATTAAAAAAAATAAAAATTTGTGACTTAGGCACTGCGAGTTCCAAAAAAATCTTATGTCCACATGCACTCAAAGCAGTTTTACTTTCCAAATTATGTCAAATATTTAGCAGGCTAATTGACTGATCTCCAAAATGTAACAGGCAAACAGGGTGGGGGGGTACCCCTTCACGGAAGACTTCCATATATTTACATATATAAATATGCGAGAAACCAAGATTAAGAAGAAAGGTAATAATGTCTAAAATGAGATACAACCTTAATGTCATTTGAATCATTAAAAAATTGAATTAGTTAAGACAATCCTATTAATACAAGTGCTTAACTGGGACTTCTTTGAAGAGAATGACAGAGACAAGCATTTACTACTCTCTCCTTTTTTATTTCCTTTTATGACCACAGGTCCTTCAAGGCATTGGAGCATCTGCCATTGCCCACGTGCTCTGTGACCCATGCCGGCTTTGTTCACTTTGTGATCTCCATATTCTTCTCATTTCACGTGGCTAAGTTACCCCTTCATTCTGACATGTGACATTCTTGAAAAGTAGGCCATAGGATTTTAGATTGCCTAACAAGCTAGAAAGGCATATCACTATCTTTATTCACAGCTATTTCATATAAGTTAAATTTATCTCTCTGAAAACATTATAAACTCTTCAAAGACAAGGTCATTTTCTGTGCTGCATTATGTATTCCCTAGCACAGAAAAAAAAGTACATAGTGATGAACTTGTGCATATAAGAATTAACAGTAAACAAACCACAATTTTAAAGGGGCATCTCAGCAGAATATAATATAATCCCATTACAAAATCAAATATCAACATCTCTGGTTTTTTAAATAACAATTTTTCCTGATTACAAGATATATGTGGTCATTAGGAATATCTGGAAAATACATGTAATCATTAAAAAATAAACCAATTCACCAAATAATCACTATAAATACTGTGGTATTTCCTTCTAGTCTTTATTTCGACCTGTGTAAAGATAAATAAAAAACATTCTCTCCATTTATAAAGTGCAGAAAGACCATCTCTCCTCTCTCCCTTTTGCACAGTATTTCCTTGAAAACATAGAGATTCTAAGTCCTTACTCTTGCCTTTGGAATACAGATAAATCTCTAAAGGATTGAACACTGCCTTTACCTCTATTTTTACAGGAGAGAAATATATGCAAGATTATAGATAAAATAACCTAGAGGTATGTAAATACATATCACCATATTAGCTCAAGGCCCTCATGAGATATACAGAGACTGTCATAAAGTGATAAGAGAAATTCTAGTCCTTTCTTCTTCTTTGCTATATAAATTATGTGAGATTTCATCCTAACTTTGTAGTCTATAGCAGGCTACCTGTATGCACATATTCTACTATGTTTACTTAATAATAAATCAGTGTTCTTTCTTTTCTATGGTGTTGTGGACTCCTTTTGCTAATAAAACTTTCATTTTCCCAGCACCCAACAAGTAATAGTCTCTGTCTCTCTCCTGCCAACTCCCCAACCCCATACACACACATCTACAGTATATGTCTTTGAAATAAAAAAAGAGATCATACACAGGTACTTGTATGGGCTTACACACATAATTATATGTAATTATTACAAATGTGCAATAAATGTATAATACATACACTTGCCTTTTTACTTAAAGGTAAAGCATAAGCTTTACCTTTTCTCTTTTGAATCCCTAATGTAAACACTACACAATACAGCAATGTGTTGGAGTCAGTTCTTACTGGGTCATGAGAGCCAATAATAAACATCCCTTTCCAACTCCACATTCAGTCACTTCATGTCAGGAGCTGAAATAAGACATTGCAGGAATATTTACACCATGAAAATCTAAAATTCTTATAAACCAGAACACTTTTATTTCCAGGGACTTATTTCACCAAAACATCACTGCCCATGCTATCCAGTTTTAGTGCCTTATTTTGTTTTAATTAATTATATATTTTGAAAATCATTGCATATCAGAACAAATAATAAACCTAACAATAATCACTTTATAGCACCAATCAATATATGTTGGAAGCACAAAGCCATCACTTATGAAATTTCACTAATTTGGCACACAAATTATTTTTTATTTATGTTTGCTTTGCCTTTACTACTAGTGTAAGATTTTTCATAAATTTTTATATGATCTAATAAAGAAAGAAGCAAATATCCTAGCCTTATCATGAGACTTAGAAAGGCAAATAGTATCGTATTAAAGATTAAATTTGGCTATAAGCTTCCAGGTAGTCAAAGCAAAATGGTAATATAAAAGATTATATCATTTTTTGTTGCTGATAAAAAAAGTATATCAACCCTTTGAAAGATACAAATTTTTCCTAATAGAAATTCTTCATGGCCTGACCTGTGGTGGCGCAGTGGATAAAGCGTCGACCTGGAAATGCTGAGGTCGCCGGTTCAAAACCCTGGGCTTGCCTGGTCAAGGCACATATGGGAGTTGATGCTTCCAGCTCCTCCCCTCCTTCTCTCTCTCTGTCTCTCCTCTCTCTCTCTCTCTCTCTCTCTGTCTCTCCCTCTCCTCTCTAAAATGAATAAATAAAAAAAAATTTAAAAAAAAAAAAAAAAAAGAAATTCTTCATAATAAAAACTTTTTAAAAAGTTATCTTAACCTGATCTGTGGTGGCGCAGTGGATAAAGTGTCAACGGGGAATGCTGAGATCACTGGTTTGAAACCCTGGGCTTGCCCGGTCAAGGCACATTTGGGAGTTGATGCTTCTTGCTCCTCCCCCCTTCTCTCTCTCTCTCTCTCTCTCTCTCTCTCCCTCTTCTCTAAAATGAATAAAATAAAATAAAATAAAAATTTTAACTTATGGCCCTGGCCGGTTGGCTCAGCGGTAGAGCGTCGGCCTGGCGTGCGGGGGACCCGGGTTCGATTCCCGGCCAGGGTACATAGGAGAAGCGCCCATTTGCTTCTCCACCCCCCCACCCCCTCCTTCCTCTCTGTCTCTCTCTTCCCCTCCTGCAGCCAAGGCTCCATTGGAGCAAAGATGGCCTGGGCGCTGAGGATGGCTCCTTGGCCTCTTCCCCAGGCGCTAGAGTGGCTCTGGTTGCAGCAGAGCGACACCCCGGAGGGGCAGAGCATCGCCCCCTGGTGGGCAGAGCTTCGCCCCTGGTGGGCGTGCCGGGTGGATCCCGGTCGGGTGCATGTGGGAGTCTGTCTGACTGTCTCTCCCCGTTTCCAGCTTCAGAAAAAAATAATAATAATAATTTTAAGTTACCATAGAAAACTTCATTCAGGTAATAAATGAAATCTTATCCCAGAAATAATTTTATAGATGCACAATAAAGAGTCACTAAATGAAGGCCACTCTGTGAGAACTTAACGTTATTTTCAAATTAACTAACATTGAGTGTCCACGATAAACCATACTAACATGACTCAGATATGGCAATATATGATACTCTCTCAGAATATATTTAAAAGTTTTTTTGTGTTTTTTTTTTATTGATTGATTTTTGAGAGAGAGAGAGAACAATTTGTTGTTCTACTCATTTATGCATTCATTAATTGATTCTTCTATGTTCCCTGACCTGGGATCAAACCTACAACCTCGGTATATCAGGATGATGCTCTACCAACTGAGCAATCCAATCAGGGCCAAAAAAATATGCTTTAATAAAACTAGAGGGGAGGAAAACTATCAGCTCCCTTAGACTCTTTGCCTGACAAATTACTTATATCATCAGCTAGACTTTGTGGGTTTTGGTACATATACAGTTTAAGGTTGGCACTTTGGAAAGAGCCAGGAGCACAAGTATTCCATGATTCTAACCAAAAGAAAATCCAGCCCAATCAGGAGATGGCACAGCAGATAGAGCATCACCCTGGAACACTGAGGATCCAGGATGGAAACCCCAAGGTTGCCAGCTTGACCACGGGTTCATCTGGCTTGAACACGGGGTTGATGATTTGAGTTCAAGGTCACTGGCTTGAGAAAGGGGCCACTGGCTTAGCTGGAGCTCCTCCCCCAACTCGGTCAAGGTACATATGAGAAAGCAATCAATGAATAACTAAAGTGCCATGACAAAGAATTGATACTTCTCATCTCTATCCCTTCTGGTTTGTCTGATCCTGTCTGTCCCCCCGACTCTAAAAAGAAAGAAAGAAGGAAAGAAGGAGAAAAGGAGAGAAAGAGAGAAAGAGAAGAGAAGGAAAGGAAAAGAAAGGAAAGGAAAGGAAAGGAAAGAACGGAGGAAGGAAGGAAGGAAGGAAGGAAGGAAGGAAGGAAGGAAGGAAGGAAGGAAGGAAGGAAGGAAGGAAAGAGAAAAAGAAAGAGAAGAAAGAAAGAAAAAGGGAAAGAGAGGGAGGAGGGAGGGGAAGGAGGGGAAGGAAGGAAGGAAGGAAGGAAGGAAGGAAGGAAGGAAGGAAGGAAGGAAGGAAGGAAGGAAGGAAGGAAGGAAGGAAGGAAGGAGAGAAAATCCAGAACTCTTGAATTGTCTAATACTATAAAAAGCCATAATAGCCTGACCTGTGGTGGCGCAGTGGATAAAGCGTCGACCTGGAAATGCTGAGGTCGCCGGTTCGAAATCCTGGGTTTGCCTGGTCAAGGCACATATGGGAGTTGATGCTTCCAGCTCCTCCCCCTTTCTCTCTCTCTGTTTCTCTCTCTCCCTCTCTCTCTCCTCTCTAAAAATGAATAAATAAAATTTAAAAAAAAAAGCCATAATAGTACTTTCACCTAGATGGTAAGCCAAGAGTATCTTCAGTCGAAGCTAAGATTTTTCTCAAGAACAAACTTTGAATCCACTGATGAAAACTTCTAAAAAATGTTTGGAGAAGATGTTAAGTATCACCAGTTTTATACATACAAAAAGTCTCAATATTGTTCCCATGGGATATCTGATTTGAACTACATACTCTCCTGAATCCTGAATGTATTCATTTAAAACTGGACATTTATATTTTGGATCGTGGCTGTCACATTCAGTTTTACTTTCTATACATTGATGTTGAGCCATCAGGTTGCCTCCTTGCATAAAATACTTTGAAGACATCATTATGCTATCTAGTTTCCTTCCCCAAATTCACAAATAAGACTGGCTACACAATTTGCAGGGCCCAGCATAAAATGAAAATGCTGGGTCCCTTGTTGAAAAATTAGGAATTTCAAGATGGTGACAACGGAGCATTAAATAAAACACCACACCCTTCTGAAGCCCTGACCCTTGCTTGATCTCAACTAATTTCATACATTGTTTCCTTCCCACAGTGGTATCATCTCACTTCAGGCCCACCAGCCTCCTTCCCGCCTCAGGGCATATGCTGTTGCTAGGACTGAATAATTTTCCCCTTTGCCCTTCACAAGTGACTTCTCATCTTTCTAGTGTCTGCTTTATCTACTTAAATGTCACTCCTTAGTGAGGCCCTTATTTTTTCATCGTATCTTGTTTTTTCCTCTATAGAATTCCTGATGAGTAAATCTGTATTTGTTCACTTGTTAATTAACTGTCTTTCCTCCTTAGAATACCAGCTGCAGGACTATAGAATCCTGGATGTTTTATTCATGAATGTAGACCCAGCGCCTTGCACAGTGCTGGGCGTAAATATTGGGAACAGCAATGACTACCAGGTAAAGTCAGACAGACTTAAGCTTAAATCTCAGCTCTGTCATTTTTTACCTGAGTAATCTTGGGGAAGTCCCCCATGTACCTGTTTTCTTAACTGTAAAGTAAGGATAATAATAGTATAAATTACAAAACTGCTGTGAAGTTTAAATAAATTGGTATGTATAAAGTGCTTAGCAGAGGACTATTTCATAGTATTACTCAGTAAAAAAAATTAGCTATTATCATTTTGTTATTATGTTTATTGTTATTAACATTTTATTTCTTATTTATATTTTATAGGTCATCCTTTCTATATGAAGTTCAAAAACTTCTCAAAATGAATTCTGATTCCCAATAAATTTTAAAATCATCAGAACAGAAGGATGCTTGATCTGACTATTTGGTATGGCATGATATCATGTCCAATTATTAACTATTTTACAAAGAGAGGGAAAAAGACATACAATTATACAACACCTGAGAAGAAAGGGTTGTAGGAACTTAACAATTACCAAAAGGAATAATGTAGTTATGTGAACAATCTCGGTGTATAAACACTGTCCAAATGTAAGCTTCAATGTGGTCAATTACAATTTCCCACTACTAGTTTGGGCTGAGCATGAGGAAGGACTAAGAATAATGGGACACTGATGACCTCTATGGTCAGAAAAAAGAGACATTTGTGTTAACCAGATTTTAGATTATCAGTACTTCTCCCGACTAACCTCTTTAATTTACTAATTAAGCTATATAATATTAGCAGGATTGTGAATGCTCTACAAAGAATTATACCCATGGTTTCTTAGCCATATCTTCAGTTGCTTTAGTTGATTGAATTTCAAGCCATATATTATTATTACATCATGCCTGACATTGAAAATATCCCACTATTTTTTTAATAAACATATCCTTGTTAAAGTTATGTGATGAGTACATTTATTTTATTTTTGTATGTGTTTAAACATTTGAATTTAAACATCCTCTTTTACTGGATATTTAAGTTGCAGCCAATATTTCTTTGCTATAAATAATATATCAATGAATATCCTTATACACAAATCTTTGGTGACATATCTATTATGTCCTTAAAGGGATTCATAGAAATGCATTTAATGAATCAAAAGGTATATAAATATTTAGCACTGTTGATTCAAATTGACAAAATGTCTTTCATTAACGTTATGCTAATTTATACTAAACAAAGGGATATGAGGTCTAGGACATAATCCTTAACAAGCATTGACTGTTAGCTTCTTTAATCAAGACTGTAACATGCCTGACCAATGGTGGTACAGTGGATAGAGAGTTGACCTTGGTTGCTGAGGTCCCTGGTTTTGAACCCTGAGGATCTCAGCTTAAAAGGGGAAGGGCGCAGGTGTTTGCTGGCTTAAGCACAAGATCATTGACATGATCCCAAAGTCTCTGGCTTGAGCCCAAAGGTCACTGGCTTGAAGCCCAAAGTCGCTGGCTTGAGCAACGGGTCAAGGCACACATGAGAAGCAATCAATGAACAACTAAAGTAAAAGCAACTATGAGTTGATGCTTCTCATCTCTCCTCCCTTTCTCTCTCCCCTCCTGTCTCTCTCTTAAAAAAAAAAAGAGATTGTAAAAAGAATTGACTATTAACTTTTTGCTTCTGATGAATACAAAATGATTATTGGGAAACAGAGATGATTTCACTGGATTTGTTATGGAAGGAAGAACAATAATGCAAGTGAGTTTCTATATTAGTTATTTGGAAACTGTACAATTCCAAAATTATCTCATGTTAGCCTTCCATGTACCTGAAATTTCATCTTAGAGTCATTCTTTGGTTTAAGATTTGGGGCACCCTATTTGATAATCAACATTTATTCATCTTAGCATAGGTGGTGACCTATTTATTTGAATAAAACTATTTAGTGTTAGAAACAAAACCTAAACTGTCAGTCTGAATCTCAGTGTTAAATACAGAAAAGTAGCTTTATACATTATTTATAAGTACCCTAAACATAAAATATATTCATATTCACTCCATTTAAAGCATATTCAAATGAGAGATAAAATGTATCCCATAGATTGGCTAATTCCTCCCTTTCTTAGTCATTAAACTATTATAACTAGGTACTCAATATCACATTTAAAAATTTTATAATTCTCTATCTAGCACAGGATTAGAATTTCATATTTTATATATGGTTACAGTGTGCCTTTTAAATCAAAGGTTCGAAATGCCTGACAGGTTGACAGTAAAGTCATTGTAAACTTAAAATTCATGGTTAGGTCAAGCCAACCTGATGGCTGAGTGATGGAACAGAGCACTGAGTTGCATGAATAAGTTTCTTACTCTCCAAGTACGTAATCATCAGCAGTTTTATAGTACTGACATTTATGGTCTCAGAGGGTGGTGAAGAAACAGAGCATCAATAACTCATTTGATGTGCACCTCATGTGGATTAAACTCATGGATTAGCCTGGAAACTTCCACAGTGAGGTTTGTTGGTTAATCTTCTGGTGGGGAAAAATGTAGATTACCATATGCTGCCATATACAAAAGACTATTCAGTGAATTGGAATATCAGTCAACTTTTAAATAACATAGTGCCCTCCTACCTTAGGATATCTAGCTAAGTTTTGAGACCAAAGAAGAAAATAAATCAATAACAGATTGTGTACAATAACTGTTCTAAGACTATTACATGTATCTCAATCCTTATCACTATTTCAACTACCACCCTTCCATAGCCCACTGCATTTAAAGGTTCCCCTAAACCTACTTTCTGCCTGTGTGATTTGAGGTAAGTTATTTAATTTCTCTGAACCTCAATCTCCATATCTCTAAAGTGATAAGAATAGTATCAATCTAATAAGGCTGTTTGAAGAATTAAATCTGATAATGTACTGTCTCTTATCCCAGGAATCCACAAATTCCTCCTGGTCAGGGCTTACTGACAGCCATTTTTTTTAGTTTTAGATTTTCATTATGATGACAATCTTTTAAAAAATAATGAGCATAAGTAAAAGTAAACATTCCTTAAAAAGAAGTACTGCTATATAGTGTCAGTGCCTGCTTTAGCATTTGTGTTCAGAATCACGTTGTTCCCAAATATTTTAATTGTCATAGCTTAATGAGAAACCAACAGAGGAATAGTTATCTAAAATATGTTTTTGTGCCAAGTGGAGGTCAAATGAGGTCATAATACTATATTAAAGAAGGTTTCTAACGGTTTGAATGGAGAAGTCCTTATACAGTGGCCTAGGCATGCTGAACTAGAGAAATCTGGGTCATATTCACTGTAAGAAGACAATTTGGTTTCAATAATAGTTTTTGCCTTTGTAATAATGGTAATATAACTTTTATTGATTTTGCACTTTTCTTGTTATTTATAATTAATTTTAGTTTTATGATTCTATAAGCTATAAACATAAAGAAATTATACTTAGTTTTGTATTTGTACATGTTGAAAGAGCAATGATAATAAAAAGAATTTAATTTAATATTGGAGAGTCTGAGGCAATATTGTTTTCATTAAAAGGAATCTGTACATTTCTAGTTTTGAAAGTGAGATAATGTACACATGGGACTTAGCCCAGATAGCTCTTAGTAAAATTTTGTACCCATCCTTTTCCTTGCATATATTTATTATTACATAGGTTTCTGCCACTTGGCTAAGTTTGATTTGTTTGGTTTTTTTCCTGTCCATGGTAGTACTTGGGGAAAGAGTGCTCTGATGGGTATGGTTTGACTTCTAGTTTTCAGGCTTTATACGGAAGAAATTAATCAATGGGTATAGACCAGCAGATTAGTAATCACTTTTGTGACATCATTCAAGTGAGGGGAAAAAAATCATCTTTAATAGCCGTGCTTGAAATTTTATCATTAGAAATGTATTCCTTCGGTTAAATGAGGAGAAAAAAATATAAGTTGTTCAAGAGAACTCTCAAAGCTTGGCATCACAAAGTTTCTTAGAAACAAAAATAATTAGGTCCTAACAGACTACATAGCTAGCCCTTTGGAATATTTTTTTTAAGTATAAGTAGGAAGTTACTGAAAAACAGTTATATTAATTTATTTATAATCTGTTTCTTTCCATAAAAATTTGATAGAAGTATATAATATTAACAAAACCACAGAAATATGACAAGTTTTCTCACAGACCAGGTCTACTGCAAAGACAGATATCACCTGGTTTGGAGATTTGCTTAGTCAAGCATTTTTAACCTGTTTGAGTTGCTCAGGATCCTTCCTGATTAAATAGTTCACAAGAGAAATTCTATCACTGGCTCCGAGACAAAGAGGAGAAGTAAGTAAGGAGAGCATTGATAGGTAGGCTGCTAGAGATTTCAGTAAACTGGTGAAAACTAGGATAGATTAGAGGATTAATGAATCTAATTACATGCAGAGCTGCAGAACAGAAGCAAAGAGAGTTTTCAAAGGAAGATGTGAACAAAGACATGGTTAATATACTAGCACAGGTCAGGCAACTGTTTTCATGAGTTAACAGTATAATTCATAGTCATTCAAGTCACTAAAAATGATGTATGCTGTTTCTTCTCTAATTCTGCATATTCAAAAGAAAGTTAGGACCCCCCCCCTTTTTTTTACTTACATAACTGAATATCCCCAAATAATAGAAAGAATAAGTAAGGACATTATCGATATATTTATTGATATTTTTGTTTGATCGTTACAACTTTTCCTCACAGCTTGTCAAAATCACAGAGAGAAAGAATCAGAGCCTGACCCGGCGGTGGCCCAGTGGATAGAGAGTCAGACTGGGATGTGGAGGACCCAGGTTTGAGACTCTGAGGTAGCCAGCTTAAGCGTGGGTTCATCTGGTTTGAGCAAGGCTCACCAGCTTGAGCCCAAGGTTGGTGGCTCAAGCAAGGGGTCACTAGGTCTGCTGCAGCCCCCCCTCCCATCAAGGCACATTTGAGAATTTAATCAATGAACAACTAAGGAACCGCAATGAAGAATTGATGTTTCTCATCTCTCTCTCTTCCTGTCTATCCCTATCTGCCCTATCTGTCCCTCTCTCTGACTTTCTCTGTCTCTGCCACAAAAAAAAAAAAAAAAAAGAATCAGAGACACCACAGATAACTGCATCATGGGTTGTTCCCTTCAATGCCTTCATCAAATAATCTCCTTTATGTCCTTATGAGATATTGTTTCTGATGTCTCAAAGTAATGGATTTCCTAGTAGCTTATTAAATAATGAAAGTATTCCTTGGGAAATATTTGGTTTTCCTTTTTTTTATTTCTTAAATTATAACATCAATAGGTGATTTTAGTTCCCTTTAAAAAAAAACTTTTTTGCCCTGGCCGGTTGGCTCAGCGGTAGAGCGTCGGCCTGGCGTGCGGGGGACCAGGGTTCCATTCCCGGCCAGGGCACATAGGAGAAGCGCCCATTTGCTTCTCCACCCCCTTCCTCCTTCCTCTCTGTCTCTCTCTTCCCCTCCCGCAGCCAAGGCTCCATTACAGCAAAGATGGCCCGGGCGCTGGGGATGGCTCCTTGGCCTCTGCCCCAAGTGCTAGAGTGGCTCTGGTCGCGTCAGAGCGACGCCCCGGAGGGGCAGAGCATCGCCCCCTGGTGGGCAGAGCGTAGCCCCTGGTGGGCGTGCCGGGTGGATCCTGGTCGGGCGCATGCGGGAGTCTGTCTGACTGTCTCTCCCCGTTTCCAGCTTCACAAAAAAAACAAAAAACAAAAAACTTTTTTATTTGAGTATTTCAAATTTACACAAAGTTGCAAAAACAAAGTTGTACAAAGAACTGTTATATACCTTTTACCCAGATTAACTTATTAACATTTTACCTTATTTGCTCTATTATTTGACCCTATGCCCTTCACACCCACACACATAAATATTTTCTGAACCATATGATGATGTTACGCATGTCATGCCCCTTAACCTCTAAAGTTTCAGTATGTTTCCTAAGAAATCCATTTAGGAATATCATCTTATAAAACCACAAAGAATATCAACTTCATAAATGTATACTGACACAGTACTTTTACCTAATCTATCCTGTATATTTTAATTCTGTCAGTTGACCTCATAGTGTCTTTTACAGAATTTACTTTTTCCTCCTCCAGTACAGGAAACAGTCTAAGGTCAGGTATTTTATTTAGTCATCATGTCTCTTCTGTCTCTTTTAATGGGAACATTTCCAGAGCCTTTCTTTCTCTTGTCTGACATTGACATTTTTTTGGTCATAAATTAATTGACCATGGGTTTCTTTCAAATTAATTGACCATAGCCTGCCTGCCTGCCTTCCTTCCTTCCTTCCTTCCCTCCTTCCTCCTTCCTTCCTTCCTTCCTTCTCTTCCTTCTTCCCTCCCTCCCTTCCTTCCTTTCTTCCTCCCTTTCTTTCCTTCCTTCCTTTCTTCCTGCCTTCTTTCTTTTTCTTTCTTTCTTTCTCTTTTCTTTCTTTCTTTTTCTTTCCTTTCTTTCTTTTTTTCTTTCTTTCTTTCTTTCTCTTTCCTTTCTTTCTTTCTTTCTATCTTTTTTTTTCTTTTTGACAGAGAAGGACTGATAGGGACAGGAAAGGAGGAGAGAGATGAGAAGAATCAATTCTTCATTGCAGCACTCTAGTTGTTCACTGACTTCTTTCTCATATGTGCCTTGACTAGGGGGTACAGTAGACTGAGTGACCCCTTGCTCAAGCCCACTAGTGACCTTGGGCTCAAGCCAGAGTTCTTGGGCTTCAAGCCAGCAACCTTTGGGCTCAAGCCAATGATATGGGGTCATGTCTATGATGCCACACTCAAGCCAGCAACTCCTCACTCAAGCTGATGAGCCCATGCTCAAGCCAGATGAGCCCACACTCAACCAGGTGACCTCAGGGTTTCAAACCTGGGTCCTTCGCGTCCCAGCCCAACACTCTATTCACTGTGCCATCACCTGGTCAGGATGACATTGACATTTTTAAAGGACACAGTTCTTTCTCCTTTCTTTAATAAAGCATTGCTCATTTTGCATTTGTCTGGTGTGCTGAGAACAAAAAGGCAGGCATTCATAATCAGAATGTCACATCTGGAGAGATACCAAGTCTGTTGGCCCTTCATTTATTTTGTAAACTTTTATCTCCTGGTCAAGCTGCTGCCTTATTTCTCCACCATATAATTACTAGGATTTTTTTTCCCCTCTCTTGCAACTTAATAAACAGAAAGACTTGAAGTCAATCAAATACCCTGCTCCTCATCAAAATTTTCTCCTTGATTTAGCATCCATACATGACCTTTGCCTGATCTAACCTTTATCATGATGATTTCCCAACTCCAGATCTTTTAACTTACCAGTCAGCCCTCAGCATTCTACTATAAGCAAGGGCCTCTAGTTTTCTACTATTTATAGACTCATCAATTACTATTTTTTCAATGGCTTATAATTTATTGTTGTACTTATAATTTTGGTGTTTAATTAGTCCCAAGTTGGCCCATATAAACCCCTTCAATCGCGCTTTTGGGTTCTTGTTATGTGATATCATCATATCTTTGAGCACTCACCCCAGCTATTCTTGAAACCAGCCATTTCCCTGAGGATTCTCTCGTTTCTCTTTTTCTCTGCAAAGTTAGAATATTTCTCCTTCTTAGAATTTAAAGATCACTTTCTACAGGTTCTAAAACATAGAAGAAGTCAACATTATAAAACTACCTGGTGAGTTAAAATAAAAAACTCTCCAACTGATTAGAAGTGTCGTAATTATCTAATAACTTTAGGGACATCTGAGACATGACAATAATGACATTTTAAAATGTAACATTTTATATTTCTTTCTAACTTACCTAGAACCTCAGAATGTGAATAGTGTACTCTAAGTATTCCCTGCCAACTCTGTCAAATTTTCTCAATATTTCAGTTTTTTTGTTGTTTTTTTGTTGTTGTTGTTGTTTTTTACAGGGTCAGAGAGAGAGTCAGAGAGAGGGATAGATAGGGACAGACAGACAGGAACAGAGAGAGAGATGAGAAGCATCAATCATCAGTTTTTTCGTTGCAAAATCTTAGTTGTTCATTGATTGCTTTCTCATATGTGCCTTGACTGCGGGCCTTTAGCAGACTGAGTAACCCCTTGCTGGAGCCAGCGACCTTGGGTCCAAGCTGGTGAGCTTTTTTTTTTTTTTTTTTTTGCTCAAGCCAGACGAGCCCTGCGCTCAAGCTGGCGACCTCGGGGTCTCAAACCTGGGTCCTCTGCATCCCAGTCTGACACTCTATGCACTGCGCCACCGCCTGGTCAGGCAAATTTCCTCAATATTTCAAATTGTCAATGCTTTTTTGTTCTTTCCTGTTAAAAACTGATTTTCAAAATGTTCTCATGTCTATCAGTTTACAGTCATTTATTTAAAGCCAATCTTGAAAAATAGTTCAAACATTAAAGCCAAAAGTATTTAATAAACTACTTTCTCCAGAGGACAGATAGGTAGTGAGATAAAGAGAATGTCTTCTTTATTACTCTCTTTGGCTTAAAATTTTACACTTATTAAACATATGGCTAGTTGATAATTTGCAAAATTGCTTAAAGAAATTTATAGGGGAAAAAATGTCATTTCAAACTTCTTTTGGATATCCCTGATGAATATAGATGCAAAAATTCCTAACAAAATGCTAACAAACAAACAAAAAACCCAAGCGCATTAAAGATCATATACCAACCCAAGTAGGACTCTTCCCTGTGATGCAAGTAGGGTTCAACATACACAAATTAATAAATGTGATACATCACATTAATGGAATGAAAGGTAATAATCATATGACTACCTCAGTAGATGCAGAAAAAACAGTCGACAAAGTTTAACATTCTTTCATTATAAAAGCTCTCAAAAAAAAAAGTGGGTATGGAAGGAACATACCTGGACATAAGAAAGGCCTACAAAACACATTCCTCAAGCCCACAGCCATATTATACTCAACAGAGAAATGCTGAAAGGTTTTCCAGTAAGATCAGGAATAAGACAAGGCTACCCTGTCCATTGTTACCACTCCTAGTCAAAACAGAGTTATAATGTAAGTCAGCAGCAATGAATTCTTTGAATATGTGCTTTCCAAACCAATACTTCAAAGCACATCTTTGGGTAAATATCACTATACCACCAAGAAAAGTGAGGGTCTTTTTTTCATTATATGTGTTAAATAATCTTTCAATGTGAGGCTGATTTTAGATTTAAACAGGTACAAAAATAGTAGTTCTATTATATTAATTAGCTTTTATTTTTTCCTTTGTTCACATAGAAGGAAAATGGTTTAGTTACAAAATAAAAGGGCAAGTAAATCATTCCATATTGTGGCTCTAGAGAGGTCAGGTGAACAAGAAGCAAGAATTAAAAAGGAAATGACAGACTCCATCATCATTTGCAGGGCAGATTGTTTTCTCCAAAGATGGTCATAATAACATCTCCCATATATCTGTCACTTCAACACTCCTCTCATCAAAAGGTGGAATTTTTGTTTCTTCCCTGGCAGGCTTCTGACTTCTGAGGGGACGTTATAAAGGGATTTACACCTACCAATTGTTTCTCTCAGAACACTGGCTTTTGAAACCTCCCTGTGAGCAGGCTAGCTGCCCTGAGGCCAGCCTGCTCTGAGAAAGCTGCAACTGGATCTCAGAGGAAAACTGCTTAAAGACAGATGTTCAGCCCCCTTTATCTGCTCTGATTAATACAAATAATTGCTATTGTTATTAAGCCACTGCTTGGGGTGGGTGATGTGTTATGCAACTATATAGATGACTGTAACATGTCAGCATTTCAGACATGATTACTGAATAATAATACCATGGACTAGGTTGAAAAGGAATGTCAGGTGAGAAATTAAAAATGTGAAAGCCATACTGAATGCTTATTATAATTCACATCCAAGTTTCCTCAGGGCTCTCAATTTCCTCCCAAGTTCATTCAATATTATCAATCTAATATAAAATCCAAAGCCAAAAAGTCAAACGTAGATGGTAAAGCTAATTTGGGTCTGCAGAAAAGACTTAGCAGCAGCATTAACTAGAGCTATGATTCCAATAATTGGGCATATCTATAATATAAAGTTCCAGAGTCTTAGCTTCTGAT
Organism: Saccopteryx bilineata; assembly: GCF_036850765.1. Lineage (NCBI taxonomy): Eukaryota > Metazoa > Chordata > Mammalia > Chiroptera > Emballonuridae > Saccopteryx > Saccopteryx bilineata. The sequence continues at coordinate 264,112,831 of NC_089490.1, read as the reverse complement.
TTTTCTGTTTGGATCTCATAATATTATCTATACTAAGTATACCACTTCATACTTTACAGTCTGCTTTTATGTATTTTATTTCATTTGATCTTATAAAAGAATTCTGCGAAATAGCAGAGCCATATACAAATAAAATTAAGATTACGAAAACCTGCATAAATTGCTCAGAATTGAAGAGCTGGAGGGGAGGAAAGTATTTAAACCAAGCAAGTATTAGACTAGGCTGATATCCTGACATGAGAGCCCAGACCTAACTATAGGCATGGAGCACACGTGATATGTTAGACTCTAATCATCACTGACCATGTGGTGTACACTGTAAGTGTGCCACACTCTCCAAGGAACAAAGACTCAGGCGCATAATAAATATTATGCTCTTAAGTGTTATACTGTTTTGCTTTTTAAAATACCCTCCTCTGAAAAACTTGAATTTTTATTATTCTCTGGATAATCACTAAAGACTATTCCAAAGACTAGTCTCAGAAGGCTTGTAATTCTTTAAATGTTAAAAAAAGTAGGTGCTATTACAAAGTCCAAAGCTTTGACTTAATGAATGCCAAGCATCTCAAATCCACAGGAAAAAAAATTTTTTTTAACACAGTATTGTGGATATCCTCTGAAGAGGAAATTTAACATATGGACTCCAAGGAATTCTCATTGAGTTCCAAGAACTGCTTATCAGGAGAGAAGAGGTTTGTTGCTGCTGTGGTTATTCAGTGTACACAAACATTGAATATTTATAGGAAAAACTAGCTTTTTTTTCCTTTGCCCTGTTCTTTGCCACTAACCACCCCTCCCCAACCATTGGAATAGTTCCATCCCCTTTTAACAACTTCCCATTAAACCTCATGAACCATATCCTGTACTTAATGGGCTGTTAATATTTTAAAGCTTCTGTAGTTCTACTGTAAATTCTTGGTCCCTTTTGCAACATTCAAAAGATATACCAAAAAAATTCTTCTCAACTGATGGTACAAAGAAACCGCATAGCTTACTTACATTTTGACACTTACGGTGTACAACTATAATAGACACAATCATAACAGTAGAGCAGGCATAGTAATTATGACAGCTATATATCAGAATACAACTAAGTAGGGTTGGAAACATGCAGACATTTCACTGGCTTCAAGCCACATACCTGTCACATTAGCCCACCATAGACCACAATGCACTTGCTTAATCACTACAATGGCACTCCACTGTTTAGAAAATAAATAAATGCAATTAAGGTAATATGCTAAAAGAGGTTAACCTGATTATTTATTTCCCTTTAGAAAATTTATAGAGACCCAAAAAATAAATAAATAAGGAAACCTAATTTATGCAAACTGGCACTCTAAAAACATTTTGTCCTACCCCCTTTCTTTGGAAAGTGAATAAACAGTCTAGAAATGATGTCATTTCTAGTTTCTAGCCCCTGTTTTTATGCATATATGTGCCATTTTGATAATTCTTGCCAATAATTGGACTGAGGTAACACCCTTTATCTAAATTAAATTCAGAAAAAGAAACATTATGATAAATTGTACAGGGCTAAGCTGTCTTGATCATGCAGAAAAAGAAAATCACACCACCATCCGATTAGAACAGATATTTCCCCTGGTCACTCCTTACTGAACCTAGCTCATCCATGCTGTCAACTTTTCTCCTCATTCCCATCCCAACTCTCCAACCTCCTAGTCAACAATTAGCAATTTCACAGCAGAAAGTGTCAATTTTATATATACAGTTGACCCTTGAACAACATGGGTTTGAACTGCCCAGGTCCATTTTTATGCAAAATTTTTAAACAAATACCTGTATTGTTTTCTATTTGAGGTTGGGAGCTGTGGATGCAGAAAACAACTGTATGCATTGAACTATGCCATTTTATGTAGAGAACTTAAGCATCTGAAGATTTTGGTATCTGCAGGAGGTCCTGGAACTAAACCTCCATGACATTGGGACAACTAAGTTTTAGGGAAGATCAAAAATTATATGTGGATGTTTGACTGCACAGAAGCCAATGTTCCTAACACCTACAGTTGTCTAACCGTCGATTAAGTATGAAATAGGTGGGATATCAGCCTATATTAAATCTTTCTTTTATATCTTTTAAGACTTTATTTATACATTGGAGATCGAGAAAAGGAAGGAGGAGCAGGAAGCATCAACTCCCACATACTGTACTATATGTGCCTTGTCCTGGCAAGCCCAGGGTTTCAAACCAGTGACCTCAGCATTCCAGGTCGACGCTTTATTCACTTCACCACCACAGGTCACAGAGTACCTTAAATATTAACTGGTGCTTTTTTTTAATGCTCCACAATCACTCTTGATATTTAATTTCAGTTGCATTTTATTTTTGATTCATTATGTCATCCCTTCACCAAAATTTTCAACAGGGTTCAATATTTTCCTGTACACTTGATGAGCACATTATTACTTATTTCATAATTCATCTCTGAGAAATTTAGACAATTCTTTTTTTCAAAAGCTTATATATATATATATTATATTTGAAAAACTACTTTGGTTCTAGAAGGTCATATATTACTTTTTATTTCATAATGTCTAAATACTTCAATTAGATGTTACTCCCTTGAATTAGCTTAGTTCCTTCACAATAAAATTAAAAATTTGGCAAAGCAATTTCTTTTTTTTTTTTTTTTTTTTTCTGAAGCTGGAAACAGGGAGACAGACGGACTCCCGCATGCGCCCGACCGGGATCCACCCGGCACACCCACCAGGGGTGGCGCTCTGCCCACCAAGGGGGGGATGCTCTGCCGAGACCAGAGCCACTCTAGCGCCTGGGGCAGAGGCCAAGGAGCCATCCCCAGCGCCCGGGCCATCTTTGCTCCAATGGAGCCTTGGCTGCGGGAGGGGAAGAGAGAGACAGAGAGGAAGGAGGGGGGGTGGAGAAGCAAATGGGCGCTTCTCCTATGTGCCCTGGCCGGGAATCGAACCCAGGTACCCCGCACGCCAGGCCAACGCTCTACCGCTGAGCCAACTGGCCAGGGCCTGGCAAAGCAATTTCTAAGAGCCCTTCTAATACTAAACTCTGAAAGAGAGATGTTTTAAGTAATAAACGTAGTACTTCCAAAGAAAGAGAGACTGAAGCAGATGAATGCCCTGTACCTTCAAAGTCCCAGCTTCATCATGGGTCAAGTTCTTACAAGATTTTCAGTAATGTTGCCAGTACTTTGCCTATGTGTGTGAATTGCAAGATAAAGAGGGATTTCTAGAAGAATCAAACTGTGAGGCTATGGATAACCTAAAAGAACTTCTCACCAAATATAACCTCGCAATTTAGAAGAACTCTTTTTGCTCCTTGCGGGTATCTTCACAAAAATGTTCTCCATTCAATAAGAACTTTCAAATTATTTTAGAAAGTGTTTCAGACATATCCATTGTTAACTTCTTTCTACCATAATCCATAGTCTTGACGAATGAATTGGTTAGATTAGTATGCTCACACATGAAGAATCGAATAACTTTTTTCATAGGAAAATCTTAATCTTTCATCTACTCTCTCAGAAACAATATTTTCTCCTTATGGAAGAAATATTGAACAACAATTTTCTTTAAATCTCCTCTAGTCATAAAAAGCAAAAGAATAAAAATACATGCTGTTTTGTTGATTTCTTAAAGATACCATATCTGCTTAGAGCAAGCAATCAGAGTTAAGATAAACAGGCACAGACACAAAACCTCTGCAAAAATAAAAAATAATTGCTCAGCATCCCATGCTCAAATATCACTTGGGTAATTTTAAATAATTAATTTAACACTTATTCTATTCTTCTCTAAGGCACCTCAGTTCTTCATTTTTCTTCCTCTCTTAGGGCAGGTATTTCTTTTCTTTTTTTTTTTTTTTTTTTTTTTTTTTTTTCATTTTTCTGAAGCTGGAAACAGGGAGAGACAGTCAGACAGACTCCCGCATGCGCCCGACCGGGATCCACCAGGCACGCCCACCAGGGGGCGATGCTCTGCCCACCAGGGGGCGATGCTCTGCCCATCCTGGGCGTCGCCATGTTGCGACCAGAGCCACTCTAGCGCCTGAGGCAGAGGCCACAGAGCCATCCCCATCGCCCGGGCCATCTTTGCTCCAATGGAGCCTCGGCTGCGGGAGGGGAAGAGAGAGACAGAGAGGAAAGTGCGGCGGAGGGGTGGAGAAGCAAATGGGCGCTTCTCCTGTGTGCCCTGGCCGGGAATTGAACCCGGGTCCTCTGCACGCTAGGCCGACGCTCTACCACTGAGCCAACCGGCCAGGGCAGGGCAGGTATTTCTTAATGTAAGAATTCATTGCCTCGATCTTTGTATCTTATACTTTTCTGTAATCCATACAATACTTAACAAAATAATTTGTTCAAAGAAGATATCACCTTTCCAGGTCAATTTCCATCATTCTTTTTTTTTTTTTTTAATTTTTTATTTATTCACTTTAGAGAGGAGAAGGAGAGACAGAGAGAGAGAGAGAGAGAGAGAGAGGAGAGACAGAAAGAGAGAAGGGGGAGGAGCTGGAAGCATCAACTCCCATATGTGCCTTGACCAGGCAAGCCCAGGGTTTCGAACCGGCGACCTCAGCATTTCTAGGTCGATGCTTTTATCCACTGCGCCACCACAGGTCAGGCTCCATCATTCTTTTCTCTTCATTTCTCCCCTCCTTTCTCTCATTTCCTGCCTCCCTCCCTGTCGCTGTCTTCACTATCACTTGTCATAACTCTCAATGATTTCAATTTCAACTTAAATCACCCTAATACCCTATCTTTTCATTTACTTGACAGTCTTAATTACAAGTTTTGTCCTCCCTCTGCCTCAGCCACCTACTCCCATGATCATAGCCAAGACCTTGTCAATACTCATTTCAAGCATTCTACTCTCTGACCACCATCTCCTGTCTTCCCCATTTCTTACCACTTTTCACTGCTCCTCACCACCTTCATGTAATTATTTCCCTCTTTACTAGGCTTAGACATCATAGTCAAGCATTATAACCACCCTGTTGCATGTACCCTAGATGGCCCTTTCTCATCTCTCCCTCCAATGTACCCACCTGCAAAAACCCCAATCCTAGGGAAATCCAATCTCCACCCACTCTACATCTGCACCCAACCAGGTGAATGTGACTAAAGAGAAAACATAATCATGTTGACTGATTGCACTGTAAATTCAAGAAGCATGGTAACCTTATATTAAGCCCTTAGACATTACCAATAATTCTACTATATTTCACAAGTCATTCCCTTATATCCATCAATGATCATTTCATACTTCTCTCCTCAATCTTCAATACCTCCTCCTCCTTATTTACTCTCAGTGGTTGTTTCTAACTTCAGTGAGAAAGTAAAATTAATCTGAAGAAAACTTCCAGATGTTCCCACACCAGGTATGACCAACTATATTCTGATGTACATACAGTCTTCCCTCCTATTCCAATGAGTAATTTCTCCAGGCTCTTATCCAAATATACTGCCTTGTATTTAGTATGGAATTCCGTCTCTTTAAGCCTTCTAAAGGGCATTCTAAGATACTTTTAAGAATTATTAGTCTCTATAATCACTCTATGATGTAGGTCATTATTATAAACCCCTTTTTAAAGGAAAGAAAAATTAAGCACAAGCAAGTAAAATAACTTGTCCAAAGACACACAGGAAAATGATAAAAACAAGAAATATACTTAATGTAATAAATGATTAGGATATCATATGTTCTTGAAGAATATATATTTTAAAAAGTAAAAACAAGAATATTAAATGCTAAAAAGTCTTTAAGAAACTAGAAGTTAAATTGGAATATTAGAGTGCCAAACAATAAAATCCCACCTATTTATAAAGTTAATCTTTGGAAGAGTAAATTAGGATGATAAATCGTGTATAAGTATTTTTTCTGTACAAATATGCATACATACACACATATTACTTGATGATATACACATGATTATATGTTATAAAACAATGTCCTATAAATATTTTTAAGGCAATAATCTTATTATTCTCACTTTGGCAGTATGTCATAAGCTATTTACATGTTACACATTTACAGGCACATATCAACAACAATATATCCCTACACAAATAAATTTGGAGAAGAGGGTATATTGTATTCATCCACTTTAGCAATAATATTAGAGCTGTATCATATTGGAGATATTTCAGTGATTGAAATATTATATGTCAAAAACAAATCAAAAAATTGTTTATGCAAAGTATATAATAAATAAGAAATAACAAAATAAATTAAATAAAACTAAAAACAATTGAATTTATTGAAGACCATGACTAATTCAAATAACATCAATAAAGTATTTTTTTGAAAAATCTCTTTGCAACTGAAAATGTTTAAAATGAGTTTATAATTCTCTAATCATGTGTATCTCAGCACTCCCTACTATACTCCTTAATTTTTTGAAAATCAAGTTTTAGCAAATCTTTATAACTTGCTTAGTTCTAATGAACTGTCTTAATGTACATATCAAAAATCAAAGTTCATGAAATTGCATTTACTTCTCTGTAGCACCAGTGGAAGAACTTTTTTTTTTTTTTTATCAATTTGTAGCATCTCAAAATGACCTTATAAGACCTAGCAACAGGTCTCCATATCCTCTTAAAGAATCACTGACAACTATAGGTGGCTCTGTGGGATATCCTCTCACATGATAACAGCTTTTCTAAAGGAACTCTGTGGCAGGCCTATAGTTTTCTAAGTTTCTTTGCACCTTCAAGAAAGTGAATAAATGAAAACTTAGCATGATACCTATGCAAGATTGCAAACCTTGACATAAGCTGTCAGTCACAATTTTCCCAGGCAATTTTCTTCAATAGGGGAATGCATTACTTGGGTTTTCCAGAAATATTTCCAATAACAAGCCCTGCAGGGATATTTTTAAGTAAACTTTAGGACTATTATCTATAAACATTTTTAAAAGAAGATTACTATTTAAAAGAAGCAATATTACTAATCACTCTAAATTGGCCAGTTAAATTATATAATGCAGAATTCCTCTGTCTCTAAAGAATTTCATCTAATGTCTTCTACTTCTATTTCTAACCCCACAAAAATTACATTTGTAATTTGATGTCATAAGGTAAAAGTCATTTCACAATAAAAGTATATCTTTTTCTTAAACATTAGAAAGATAAAATTAATAAAAGACAAAAAAATACACATTTCACAAGTTTAGTGGTCACTGAAGATTCTTATTTTACTGGTGTTTTATATTAATCTTAATCCTGCTCTAAACAATTGTAATTTCCTTTTGCCTCCACAAAACCAGGAGTCTATTCTCATAATTAAATCATTAAATATATACTAAATGCTAAACTATGGAAACCAAATCAAATTAACTACCTCCTAACTTGTCTCTCTGTGTCTAATCAAATTATATCATTGTAATTAAAATTTTCCAAAAACACCAGCTGAGGATTAAGTAAAAATTAAACACATCTAACAGAGAAAATGAAAATGTACTACATGAGTTCAATCAGTGCATCAGGATTCACCTAAGTTTTATTCTACATTGGGCAACTAGACACATGAAGAAAATGAAAGTGAATGTAAAATGTTAAAAACAAACAAAATAATAGAAAAAACTATTTTAAAAGCAAAGAAAAAAGATGTCAAGAATGGCTTGGCACACTTGAGTAAAAAAACAGACTATCTAGCTTTGGCCGAGTTGCTCAGTGGATAAAGCATCGCCCTGTTGTAACAGAAGTTGCAGGTTCGACTCCTGTTTAGGGCACATATGAGAAGCAATCAATGAGTACACAAATGGGGAGAACAACTGAGTGAAGCAATGAGTTGATGCTTCTCTCCCTCCACTCTCCCAAATCAATGAAAAAATTAAAAATATCAATAAATTAATTTTTTAAAAACAAATCATCTAAAAATGTATAATTTTAAAACAAAAATTCAGTGAATGAGTTAAATAGTAGATTGTTCACAGCTGAAGAGGATTAGAAACTTGTAAATATGAAAAAATTACCCAGAATGCAGTATAAAATGACAAGTAGATGAAGATTATTTAAAAAAAAAAAAAAAAAAAAAAAGGCCTGACCAGGCGGTGGCCCAGTGGATAGAGCATCGGACTAGGATGCCAAGGACCCAGGTTTGAGACCCCGAGATCGCCAGCTTGAGCGTGGGCTCATCAGGTTTGAGCAAAAGCTCACCAGCTTGGACCCGAGATCTCTGGCTTGAGCAAGGAGTTACTCAGTCTGCTGAAGGCCCACGGTCAAGGCACATATGAGAAAGCAATCAATGAACAACTAAGGTGTCGCAATGAGAAACTGATGATTGATGCTTCTCATCTCTCTCCATTCGTGTCTGTCTGTCCCTATCTATCCCTCTCCCTCTCGCTCTCGCTGACTCTCTGTCACTGTGTAAAAAAAAAAAAAAAAAAAAAGATTACACGAACATGAGGTTAAATAAGATCAAACTTATATCTAGAGACTCATGAGAGCCTTATATTTGAAAACACAGTCATCACTCGCCATATTGCGGTTCACTTTGCAGTCTCACTGTATTGCGGATTTTTAAATTGTATATATCTAATCACGGATTTTTCACTATATTGAGGGATTTTGCATTATATAGATATTTTTATATATTTATTATTTTTATTATTTTTGTGGTAAAATAAGCATTTTCTAGCCTAAAAAATTAAAAACAATATAAAAATATTAATTAAAACATCATCATTTAAGTTGTAGTATATTCACTGGTGAGTACCCATATAGAATTTTATATGTTGTCAAAATTACATAGGTTTAAGAGCATAGGAAGTGTTTATAAGAATGTGGGAAAGGTTTATAAGAGTGTGGGGAGGGTTTACAAAGCCTTAAATATATATATATATATAAATAATAAAATAAATATAAGGTCGCTACTTCATGAATTTTCACTTGTCACAGGGGGTTCTGGAACCAAACCCCCACAATAGACAAGGGACCACTGTATTATACCTGAGAAACTTCCAGCATTGATGACAGATATGAATCCACAAGTACAAAAGAAACATTCTGTACTAACTAGGATAAATTTTTTTTTTTTTTTTTTATTTTTCTGAAGCTGGAAACAGGGAGAGACAGTCAGACAGACTCCCGCATGCGCCCGACCGGGATCCACCCGGCACGCCCACCAGGGGGACGCTCTGCCCACCAGGGGGCGATGCTCTGCCCATCCTGGGCGTCGCCATGTTGCGACCAGAGCCACTCTAGCGCCTGAGGCAGAGGCCACAGAGCCATCCCCAGCGCCCGGGCCATCTTTGCTCCAATGGAGCCTTGGCTGCGGGAAGGGAAGAGAGAGACAGAGAGGAAAGCGCGGCGGAGGGGTGGAGAAGCAAATGGGCGCTTCTCCTGTGTGCCCTGGCCGGGAATCGAACCCGGGTCCTCCGCACGCTAGGCCGACGCTCTACCGCTGAGCCAACTGGCCAGGGCCTAACTAGGATAAATTTAAGAAATATCTTCCTTAAGAATAATTCAGAATGACAAAAATACAGAGAAATTGAAAGCAGCTAGACAGACAGTTCATAACGCAATGATAATCACACTAACTTCACACATTTTAACATCAATGAGAGCCAAAGAGAATAAAATATTATTTTCAAAATGTTAAGAGAAAGCAACGCCTTACCAGGCAGTGGCGCAGTGAATAGAGCATCGGACTGGGATGCGGAGGACCCAGGTTCGAGACCCCAAGGTCACCAGCTTGAGTGCAGGCTCATCTAGTTTGAGCAAAGCTCACCAGCTTGGACCCAAGGTCGCTGGCTTGAGCAAGGGGTTACTTGGTCTGCTGTAGCCCCATGGTCAAAGCACATATGAGAAAGCAATCAATGAACAACTAAGGTGTCGCAATGAAAAACTAATGATTGATGATTCTCATCTCTCTCTGTTCCTATCTGTCTGTCCCTATCTATCCCTCTCTCTGACTCTCTGTCTCTGTAAAAAAAAAAAAGAGAGAGAGAGAGAGAGAGAGAGAGAAAGTAACTATCAACCTACCATTGTGAACCCAGCAAAATTATCATTCAAGAGCTGGGGGGAAAAATGATATCTCTAGATCAACAATAGAGCAAGTTTGACTTTCCATGAAGAAACTCCTAATAGATATACTTTAGGAAAAATAAAAATTTTCCTTAATATACAAAAAATACAGTAAAAAAACCTGGCATATACATAAATAAATAAAAACAACTGTTGATTGTAATAGTGGTAGTGGTGATGGTGGCATGTTGGTGGTGATGTATACTTTGTAGAGTTAAAAATTTTTTGAAATAAAATACAGAACACATATCAGAGAAGTCAAAAGAGTGGTCATACTTATATGTTTTAATGTGTTTGATTTGTTCAAGAAATAATAATACTGATTAGTTTTACTTTTTATGTATATTTGATGAAATTTCAAAAGTAACCATTAAGAGAATAAAAATAAAATTTATATCTCTCATAAAAAATGGAATTGAGGGGATAAAAGAAATAATAAAAACAAATAAATAATTTCATCAATACATTTAGGAGATGGTTACACAGCTCTGAATATACTAAGAAATCACTGAGTTGTATACTTTAAATGGATGAATTGTACAGTCTGTGGATTATATCTATATATACTTGTTAATAAAAATGCCCTTCATCCAAAAGAAATAAGAAAACTATGTTTTAGTTTCCTCTATAAATGCACTAATCCCTAAAATATGGGACTGATTGCAACATGGCATACATAACGAGCTTACAAAAAAGCACAAAAACAATAGTAGATAGGTAACCAAATTTAGATAAATTCAGGTATAAGTCAAAATGTCAGTATGACTCCAAACAATATTTGAAAAAAATTTTTTCTTAACTTAAAACTATACTTCTAAAAAAAAAGGGAGGAGCGTAAGTTTTTAAAATAAGAAAATATAACTGATCAAAATTATAATCACAATTAAGTTAATACAAAATTTTTCATTACAAATTTTCTCTTGTTTTAAGTCATTTTTTATGAAAAAGAAGTTATACAAGTTCACTTCGAAGGCTCAAAAATCATGATTTAAAAGTAGTTCCAATTGTTGCCTGTTCCCACAGAAAGTTTCTCTAAGCACACACTGAGAAAGTGTTACTATTTTTAGCCATCTTCCATTTAATAAACATTCAGACTCATGAATATAATCATTATTCTTCTACAACTCTATGGAAAATTGAAAGTACTTACATGCCAAGGGAGGAAGGCCAGAGCAGGTTTAAAGGGCTTCAAGGAGTACTCGCCTGCTAAGCATTGATATGATTCCTACATTTACCTGCTGCACCCAAGTTTCGTAAATAATATACTTACTTTATTTCTGGAAACAATTAAACAACTTATTTCACACATGTGACTTTTCCTTAGGACTCAGCTACACAACATCTACCTTGCTATCTGGCAATCCTGCTGACTTCCTAGAGAGTATACTGGGAGAAAGGCCAAAGGGCAAGCTCACTCTACACTGAATTAACTAACTAAAATACTAAGAAAAAAATGGAGGAAGCGAGGAATTGGCATCGGAAAGCAGAAGACAAGGTGCACATGTCAAAGTGAAATTAAAAATAAACTTACTATATACGATACACCACTTACACCACACTACTGAACAAGTAATCAGAATTAAGCAACCCTAAGTAACAGGACAAGCTTAAAATTAAAATATTAAATTGAACATGGTTTTTTTTAATCAATAAACTGAAAAACTAGAAATACATTTAACATAGAAAATGCATAATTCTATTTGAATAATCAAGACCGTATAAATAAAATTAGAAACTATTATCTACTATGTACTCCAATCATGTCTTATGTTATAAGTAGTATTTAACAAAAGAGGTATTCTGACAACCATCAGTCAATTAAGGTGTTACCACAGTACATTCATGATGTCACAAGATTATAGTTACTAGTTTGTCTTAAATTTAACAAAATTTCATGTACTTTCACATATTTCATTATCAATATCAGCTGATAACATCAATCGTCACTGTAATAGCTAACTTCAAGTATCATTATCAACATTAGTTCTGTTTCTGAACAAAGGTAGAGTTAAGTTAAATAACTTAAAATTATCTTGGCTAAGGAAATGGAAATTAAGAATTAGCCACCTTATAGAACTGTTCATCTGAAGCCTGTATAATTTTATTATTCAATGTCACCCCAATAAATTCAATTTAAAAAAAAGAATTAACCAGCTTTGAAAAGGCTAAGGCATGAAGCTGAAACCAGAATTGGTTCACAATCTGTATATAAAAGATTAGATGTACTCTTGCAAGGCTAGAAAACATCCTTCCTCCACACTGGACCTCCAGTTTTGTTCTCTGAAGAAATGATACTAGAGCCTGACCAGGCAGTGGTGCAGTGGATAGAGCGTCAAACTGGGACACAGAGGACCCAGGTTTGAAATCCCAAGGTCTCTGGCTTGAGTGCAGGCTCATCTGGGTTCAGCACAGGCTCACCAGCTTAAGCCCAACGTCACTGGCTTGAGCAAGGGTCACTTGGTCTGCTGTGGCCCCCCAGTCAAGGCACATATGAGAAAGCAATCAATGAACAACTAAGGAGCTACAACAAAGAATGATACTTCTCATCTCTCTCCCTTTCTGTCTGTCTGTCCCCATCTGTCTCTCTCTCTGACTCTCTGTCCCTGAAAGAAAAAAAATTAAACTAGAGAGGCTCAGTTTCAAGGACACCCTAAACAAGATTTGAAAACAGTAGCAATAAGCTTAACTGGAACCCCAACCCTAACCCTCCCCATCTGGCTTTCAGAACACTTGCAATTAGGTAAAAAAACTGTTGGGTTATTTTCTGGAGAAAATGATGGTCTCACAGAAAAGACCCAATGACACTGACATATTTGCTTCCCCTGGAAAAAAGTCAACAAACAACCAATCTCCCTAAAGGAAACCCTCCATCAACAAGCCCTAACCAATGTAAATAAGGCTCCCAATTAGTATTTTTTCAGTCTGAACAGTCAGCCAAGATAGCTCAAAGAAAGAGAAAGCAAAAATAAACGGAGGGAAAAGAGTGCATGTGTATGCACTTGTAGCAAATATTCGCTTATAAGCCAAACACCTTCCCACCTCATTTACTCACTAGTGTTTATTATTTGCACATGCTGTTTCCTTTGCTTAAAACACATGCCTCCTCCTCCAATATGGCTGAGTGTTCATCTTTCAGAGCTTTTAAATAAAGTTAACTTATCAGAGAGAATTTTCTACCACCTTTTATGTCTTATTCATTGTTATGTGATGCCAACAACGCACACATAGTAAGCACTCAATAAATACTGAATGTCTCGATGAATGAATATGAATGCAACTATATAAATGGTATTTCTTGAAGGAGATAATTTTTACATGACTCAAAATTATTTTTAATAGTTTTCCTATTCCTTTTTCCAATCTTTACACCGTAGCCTATAATCCCTATATAAATCTTTTAGTCTTTGCTTTTGCTTTTTCTTTTTTATTAAGTGAGAAGTGGGGAGGCAGAGAGACAGACTCCTGCATGTGCCCCAACTGGGATCAACCCACCAAGCCCTCTACCAGGGGCTATGCCCTCTGGGGCTGCTGCTCTGTTGCTTGGCAACCAAGCTATTTAAGTGCCTGACGCAAGTTCATAGAGCCATCTTCAGCGCCTGGGGCCAACTTTTGCTTCCACCATTCGAGCCATGGCTGGGAGGGTGGGAAGAAAGAGAAAGGGTAGGGGTGGAGAAGCCGATGGGTTCTCCTCCTGTGAGCCCTGACTGGGAATCCACATGCTGGGCAAATGCTGAGCCAACCGTCCTAGTTCAGTCTTTGCTTTTTCAATGTCCTTTATTATCAATAAAATGGAGAAACAATTTATTTTTTGAAGAAACTTCTGAAGTTACTGTACCATTTTAAGTGAGTCTTTCAGGCCCCCAAATCTATTAGGAAAATTAAAACCCAGAACTCCTGAGAAATAGACTGAAAGACAAGATCTCATAAATACTTCATATAACTGCAAGATATATAATTCATCTTCTTCTCACTTAATATTGTTTTTAATGATTCATGGTTTGCCAATTTAGTTCATGAGATATGTAAACTAACTATCAGGAGATAGGACCAAAGACATGGGAGATTATCAAACAAAAATATATCAATGTAACGCAAAGAAACAAAGCAAATGCTAAAAATCTCTGTAGAGCTGAACCTAGCACACATTAACTTCCCAATGATAAGTTCTTAATTTCTGGATATTAATTTTCTTAATTCCTTCTTTTGTATTTTTGTATAACAGGCAAAAATTTTGTAATAGCCATGAAAAACCTGAAAAGAGAAAAGCTATAGAAAGTACAAATTTAAAAGAGAGATTGGGAATTTGTTTTTGGACATGTTGGGTTTAAGATGAAAGGAGATGTCAATTAGACAACTCAATATACAAATACAGAGTTTAGGAGAGGGGCAGGGCTACAGAAGGATATTTGGGTATAAAAGGTGCTTAAAACTATATAGATATTCTTAATGGATAGATGGTACTTACAGTCATCAGAATGAATGAGATCACTAAAAGTAAATGTAACTTGAGAAGAGATTGTGAGAGAAGTGGGTAAAACATGCAAACATTGCTTTTTCTTATTTTAGAAATATTTTTTAGAATTATTTCCTTAACATTCGGCTATTATTAGGGTGCTGAGAATTTACAAAATGAAAAAGATATATGTAGGGTTGCTAGTGTTTATAAGTTTTGGGGGGTTGGGGTAGGAAGGATATAGCCAATTTAGTAAATATTGTCCCAAGATAATACAGTGTGAAAATTTTACAAAAAAAAGAGTAATAACTTCTAATAAATGTCTCTAATTGGAGCTTCTTTTTTTTATTCCCTAAATATTTTTTCTTTCTTTTTTACCCTTTCACCTCACTCATCAAGAAATTTTCATCTTCCAACATCAGAACTCAAAGATTTTTGCCTGATATCCAATTCTTTGGAATAAGTATAAAAGGAAAGTGAAATGCTAATTCAAATGGTTCTACAAAGCCTTTCTGAACTGTAGAAAAGAGGCATTGAATTTTTTCTACCCATTTTTCACTGCTTTGCATCTATTAGCACTTAATCACACATACATACACACACACACACACACACACACACACACAATATTTATCTTCCACACCCTGCCAGGGAAATTTTTGAATTTGACCATGTCACTATTTTGCTTAAATTTTTCCAATGCCATCTCTCATATCAGAAAAACAAAGGTTAACATTTTTTTACTAGTTTTGTTTATTTTTTAATAAAAAAATGCTTTATGGAGTTATGCTTGGACTCTTCCCCATGTAACTTTGTTTGCTTGCTTTACTTCATTTCTTTAAAAATTTTCCATGTTCATATATTCCTGATTAGCATTGCATAATATGAACATATTTGCACCTGTGTACAAAGGGAAGTTCATGTTTTTAATCATTAAAAACCCAACTAAAAAAATCAATTTAAATACTCATAAATAGGGAAAATGGTTATTTCTATACTAGTGTGCTAAACTTATCAACATGCACAGAAAATCTTTCAGGTTGTGGCCCCTGCAACTTCTGACATGACTGCGTATAATTTTCCCCTTTGTCCACTACATTTCACTTCTTTTCCTCAAACTCGGCAAACTTATTTTTTTTACTTGAATTCAGCACTGAATAACTAGCAGCCAACAGTACCATAGCACTTCGTCAATGAATTTCCACCTGTCCAACTTCATCTCCTATAGTTCTTCACCTACACTTTCCACCTTAAAAATACTGTTTTTAGTTGCTGAAAGGAGGCCACTTTCTCTCTCATTTTCCATGTCATTGAAATGCAGTGCTTCCTTGTTGAGCAAGTATCTATCATTTATCCAAATCCTACTGAACTTCCAAGTCCCTGATCAAATATTATACACTGAATAAAATTATACTTGGATTTTCCTTCATGTAAAATTATATGCTGTGTCCATGATCCCACTACACCTTGTCTTCTCAAAATTTGATTTGTTTCTAAAGTGTAATTATTAATACCTCCAAATTATTACTATGACTCTCTACCAGGTGCCTAGCACCCTACCAAGAGTACCAAATACACATATCATAACACCATACCATTCTACAAACTCAAAGAGCTTTGATATTCAGCTCCAGGTCACCAAATAACAGATGTTAGCAATAGAAAAAGGTTTAGATGACTCCAAAGTCCATTTTCCACTATGCAACAATGTCTATTGAATAAATACTATAATTACTATACTTCTCAGAATGACTATTTGATTTATATAAAGTTAAAAGTTAATCTTAAACTTCTTATACAGATGCTATAAACAATTTGAATTGGTAGTTTAAAATCATCCCACAAAGAAAATCCCAGGTCCAGATGTCTTCACTTGTGAATTCTATAAAACATTTGTGAAAGGAATGATACCAATTCTACACGAACCTCTGCAGAAAATTGGAAAGGAGGAAATATTTTCTAATTCATTCTGTGAGGTCAACATTATTCTAATGCCAAAACCAGACAAATACATTATTAGAAAACTACAGAACAATATCCCTCATAATTACATATGCAAAAAGATATAAATAAAATTTTGGCAAATTATATCTAACAATATATTAAAAAGATAATACATCACGACCAAACTGGGTTTAACCCAAGAATACAAGGTTGGTATAACATTTTAAATCAATCAGTGCAATTCACTGTATTAATAAACTAACAAAAGAAAAAGCATATGATCATCTCAATAAATGCAAAATAACCACCTGACAAAATTGCAAAGCCATTCCTCATAAAAAACTTAGCAAACTACAAATAGCAGAGAATTTTATCAGCCTGATAAAGAGCCTCTACAAAAACCTTACAGGAAACATCACACTTAATGTTGAAAGATGAAATGCTTTCCCACAAAGATAAAGAACAAGACAAGGATGTCTGCTATCACCATCTTTATTTCACATTGTATTAGACATTCTACCTAGTAAAATAAAGGAATAAAAATAAGTGAAAGTTATTTATAATGAAAAAAGTAAAACTATCTTTAATATTAAAAATATGGTCATGTTTGTAGAAAATCCATTGAAATCTTTTAAAAGCTACTAAAATAAGATTAGCAAGGTTGCAGGATATAAAATCAATTGTATTTTAACTACCATGATAAACAATTAGAAAATGAAAATTTAAAAACAAAATTATTTATAACATCAAAAAAATAACTAAAGGTCTGAAAACCACAAAATATTTCTGAGAAAATTTAAAGAAGACCTAAATAGAGAGATATAGTTTGTCTGCAGGTGGGAATAATCTGCATTGTTAAGAGGTCAATACACTAGGTCCAGCCCAAATTCAACAGAAGGGGATTACACAAAGTAACAAACACCAGGGAGCAGAGAACATTGCCTTGACCAGGCAAGCCCAGGCCTTCTTAGAAGTCTGCCTACCAAGGTCACCAACATTATGAATGTATCTGCACATTATTTTTGTTGAACAACCTTATAATTTTGCCAATCATTTAACTTCCCCATACCTCAGTTTCCTCATCTATTAAATGGAGATAGTAACAGAACCTATCTCATAAAATTATTGTGAAGTAATAATGATTAAATATCTGTACAGCACTTATGTACTTGACACATAATAAGCAACTGCATAAATACATCCATAAAACATTATAAATAATAAACTTATTATTCCTCAAAGTGTTTATTACAGCACATCCTTCTTCGTTTGAACTATGTAATGATATCTATTACAAACAATGCATAATTTTAATCAAGGTATACACAAAGATATTTACTACGTTGCATGTATTTAGTTAGCCTTAGGCACTGAGAGAAAAGCATCTTCTTATTCCCGTTTGTAATGAAAGTTTAACAAGCAAATACTGGTAATGCCTGGGATGATCATATCCTGTTTTACCTGGTTATTTTCCGATGGCTTTAGGCGACCCCTGTTTTGGTCTTTCGACCCCCGCCGGGGTCGCGACCCACAGGTTGAGAACCGCTGGTCTAGATGTAACCATCAATGGTACTCACTGTCACTCTTAAAAGTATCCTAGGCCCTGGCCGGTTTGCTCAGTGGTAGAGCGTCGGCCTGGCGTGCGGAAGTCCCGGGTTCGATTCCCGGCCAGGGCACACAGGAGAAGTGCCCATCTGCTTCTCCACCCCTCCCCCTCTCCTTCCTCTCTGTCTCTCTCTTCCCCTCCCGCAGCCGAGGCTCCATTGGAGCAAAGATGGCCCGGGCGCTGAGGATGGCTCTGTGGCCTCTGCCTCGGGTGCTAGAATGGCTCTGGTCGCAACAGAGCTACGCCCTGGATGGGCAGAACATCGCCCCCTGGTGGGCATGCCTGGTGGATCCCAGTCGGGTGCATGCGGGAGTCTGTCTGACTGCCTCCCCGTTTCCAGCTTCAGAAAAATTAAAAAAAAAAAAAAAAAGTATCCTAGATTACACAAGAAATTAAGGATGCCCAAATTTGTCATATTTATGGATTGAGATAGAAACATCTATCAGGCGTCCCCAAACTATGGCCCGCGGACCGCATGCGGCACCCTGAGGCCGTTTATCCGGCCCCTGCGGCACTTCAAGAAGGGGCACCTCTTTCATTGGTGGTCAGTGAGAGGAGCACTGTATGTGGCGGCCCTCCAACGGTCTGAAGGACAGTGAACTGGCCCCTGTGTAAAAAGTTTCGGAACTCCTGAAACACATCTAAGGAAGAAATCAATGAGCTAGTGACCAAGCAAAAAGAAACTTAAAAAAGGAAGAAAAAGTGGTGATGGGAATGGGTAAGAAAGACAGAGCCAGGGTGGTAAAAGAGTAATAAATGCTTCAAAATGTCCAAATACCAAAATCAATTCATCCACACCCTGAATTCAAGATTCCTCTGTGGCCTGTAAATCTAGCATATTCTTAAAAGCTTAGTAATAGTTCATAAAAAATTTAACTGGCATTTCCTTAAGGATTAAAAAACCCATAAATGAATACCAAATAAATGTTAATGTACCACATTTAATTTCTCTTTCCTCTGCTTTAATATATAATCATGAAGCCAATATGTAATTCTGATAGATACATTCTTTTAAAAATAGGAAAACTTGTTTAAATCTACACATTACAGGCCAAGTTTTAGCAAGAAACCATTTTTATAGCTATTTTTAATCTCCCACCTGAAAATATTAGTTGACTTTGGAAATTCTAATCCCTTTAAAATCCAGCAGCATCAAAGCAAATAGTCATGATCTCTTAAGAGGATAAATATGCTCATTTTAATTAAATTACTAAATTATGTGACTTGCTGTGCAATTTTTGCTTCTGTATATTTTGAGATGGAGTTATAGATCCTATATATTTCATTAATAAAAAACTGAAAGGGAAATATAATTATAGCAGAGTGTCCTATTAACAGAGGAATTCTTAAAGATCATAATCTTCAATTTTCAAGAATTTAGGTTAATGAAGTTCTGGTACATGCCACAACCTGGATGCACCTTGAAAATACTAGGAAAAGTAAAAGGAGCCAGTCACAAAAACCTGCATATTGTATAATTCCATTCATACAAAAAGTCAAGATTAGGCAAAGCCGTAGAGACAAAAAGCAGATTAGTGATTGCCTAACACTGGAGCTGGGATGGGGAAGACAAAGAGAATGGGGACGACTTCCTTTAGGAATGATGAAATGGTTCTAAAATTAATTATTGTGATGGCTACACAACTTTATGAATACACTAAACACCACTGAATTGTACACTTTGATGAATTATATCTCAATAAAGATACTAAAAAGAACTTAGGTTATAATTCTTGTCTGAAATAGATATTGTTATATGTTAATATAGTAAAGATAGAAAATATGATTCTAATGCTGGATAGTAGACAACACCTGGAAATGTATGCATTTGTGTGTCCACGGTAAGTGCTCAAAATTCACACAAGCACACTTTATATCACTAAATTCCTACTGATTTTCACACTATACATAGATTTCTATTTTTTTTGCACAGAATAAATTTAGAATTTGGCTTGACTTTAAATTTGTGGTGTATGCTTCCTGAATTCATGTGGAAATATATATAATTTTAAAATAATCTGTCAAATTGTAAATTGTTATTCCCAAATAGCTATTAATTTAGTTTCTTAATACAAAAGAAAATCTGAGGGGTTTTTTTGTTTTGTTTTGTTTTTAATTTTTTTAAAATTCATTTTAGAGAAGAGAGAGAGAGAGAGAGAATGAGGGAAAGAAGGGGGGAGGAGCAGGCAGGATCAACTCCCACATGTGCCTTGACCAGGCAAGCCCAGGGCTTCGAAACAGTGACCTCAGCATTCCAGGTTGACACTTTATCCACTGCACTACCACAGGTTAGGCTAGAATCTGAAAGTTGTGTAGCAAGTGTAACTCTTTAAATGTGCACATACTGTTCTTTCTTCTTAAATTCTGTATCCAGAGTTTCAAATACAAAAATATTAACCATTTCTTGACCTAGTTATCTAGTGTCACATTCCATTATTTTTTTTAAAAATGTTATCAAGCTAATTTAAGTAAACACTAACAACCAGCAAATAATTCTAAGAAATCTAATCTATATGAACAATCAGTATGTAACTACTACTGATATTTTCACTAAAAGCAGATCACAAAAATGAAAGATCAGTTTCATTATCCCACCACTAATCTTTATTTCATATGACCTTATTTCCACAAATTTATGTATTATAGAACTAACTCTGGTATTCAGAGCTGTCAGTTAGTTGATGCACCATAGAAAAGATGACCCAGACATCACTTTAGAATGTGACAGGAAACTGCTCTTTGATATGGCAAAATGTTTAGATCCAATTAAGCTAGGAAAGTGACATCTGCAAGATGATAAGTAGAAGATACCATTCTTCATTCCCTGACCCCCTCAAAAAAAAATCAGACTGCTATCCACAAATAAAGAGTCCTAGGAGGGCTCAAGAGAGCAATTAAGCACTTACAGCAACATAATGGAGCAAAAGTGGAGAACTACACAGAAAGGATCACTGAGGAGATTGGCTTAATGGAGATGTGGAGACAAGAAGGAACAAAGAAAAAAGGTGGGAACCAGAAGAAGGTACCACAATGGTCCTCAGGGCCTGCTCTGCAGAGATCCCCAGCATCCTCTCCGGGTGCAGCCCTCACGGGGGACTCGATGGGGTTGGCAGGCATGGGCCCCCGCAGCCTGCTCCACAGCGGACACTGGCTGCTTCCACACCCAGATAACCATAGCCATCACTGCCGCAGGCCTGGAAAGGCAATACTGTTGTGCTTCCCTGTGACTAGGGCCGCCAGCACCTTCCAACCCTGAGCGCACCTGACTGCAGAGCCACAGTAGCTCCGCCAGTCCCAGCACTCCAAATCCCAGTTCCAGGGCCGCTCTGCATTCAGCCGTGCTCCAGACTCCAGCCCTGTGGCTACTC
This sequence comes from Saccopteryx bilineata, assembly GCF_036850765.1. NCBI lineage: Eukaryota > Metazoa > Chordata > Mammalia > Chiroptera > Emballonuridae > Saccopteryx > Saccopteryx bilineata. The sequence continues at coordinate 264,091,441 of NC_089490.1, read as the reverse complement.
CACACAGGCCCACATCTCACAAACCAGGGCCAACACCATTGCAGAATAGCCAGCACCTTGTACCCAAGGGCCACTGTTGCTCTGTGCATGCCCATACTTCAGACGCTGTCTTCAAGGCCACTTTGCACATACCTGCCTTTCATACATCATCACTGCAGGGTGACCAGCACACCAGACCCTAGATCTGCTGTCACACTGTGAGCACTGGCACTCCAGTCCCTGGTTCCATCACTGCTCCACAGATGCCTGCAAGCTGGACCTGGCCCCAGGATGAATCTCTTCCACCACCACCACATCCCCGATGAGAAAAAAAGAGATCAGGTGGTCCCTGGCAGCCTTTGCTGTGCTGCAGACAACTGCAGCTGGGCCACTGAGAATCCCTGCGGTTTTCCAACACTAATCTCAGCTGATGAAGCTGCATGGAGTCTCCATTGCTGATAGTTCTGAGTTTCCTCAAAAATTTTGAAATATAGAACTACCATATGATTTAGCAATCCCACCTATGGGATTACCCATAAGTATATCCGAGGGAGTAAAATGAATAAATAAGTACCGCGAAGAGATGTCTGCACTTCCAAGTTCATTGCAACATTATTCACTATAGCCAAGATATGAAAACAACCTAAGTGTCTATCAACAAATGAGTGCATCAAGAAAATGTGGTCTACTTCTAACCCAGTGATTTTACTTCTGCATATATATACAAAAAAAACAAAACCGCTATTTTGAAACAATATATGTACCCTTATGTTCATTGCAGCATAATTTACAATAGCCAAGCTATGAAAGAAAACCAAGTGCTCATCAATAGACAAGCGGATAAAAATGTTGTGGTTCATATATACAATGGAATATTACTCAGCCATAAAAAAGAATGAAATCCTACCATTTGCTATTGTATGGACGAACCTAGAGGGTATTATGCTAAGTGAAATAAGTCAGTCAGAAAAAAACAAATACCATATGATTTCATTTGTATGTGGAATCTAAAAAACAAAACAAACAAACAAAATAGAAACAGACTCATAGACACAAAGAACAGGCTGATGATTGCCTGAGTCAAAGGGGTTTAGGGGCCAGTGGATTAAGAATTCCAAATTAGTAGTCACAAAATAGGCCTAGGGATGTAAAGTATAGCACAGGGAATATAGTCAATAATATTGTAATAACTATGTATGGTGCCAGGTGGGTACTTAAAATATCAGGGGACCACTTTGTAAAGTACATGATTGTACCACTATGCTGTACACCTGAAACTAATATAAAATAATATTGAATGTAAACTGTAATTGAATAATAAAATTCAAATAAAACTACATTTGTGGTAGGCTACCTCTAAAGAAAAAAAAATATGAAATATGTGTGTGTGTATTATAAACACTATATATACACAATAAAATATTCAGTCACAATAAGGAGAAAGTCTTGCATTTGTAACACCATGGATGAACTAAGTGGCCATTATGCTAAGTGAAATATGCCAGAAAGTCAAATACTATATACTCTCACTTGTATGTGGAATCTCTAAAAAAAAATTTTTTTTAAATGTTGAACTCAGAAACCAAGAATAGAATGGTAGTTGCCCAGGGTTGGGAGTCGGGGAAATGGGAAAATGACAGTCAAAGGGTATGAACTTTTAGTTATAGGATAAATAAATTCTGAGACTCTAATGTGCAGTATCACTATATAGTGACTATAGCTAATCATTTTGTATGTATACTTGAACATTGCTAGAATAGATGTTAAGTGTTCTTACCCCCACAAAAATTTAAGAAACAAATTTAACCTTAACTATGAGGTGAGAGATGTGTTAATTAACTTAATTATGGTATTCAGCAATGTACATCAGGGGTAGTCAACCTTTTTATACCTACCACCCACTTTTGTATCTCTGTTAGTAGTAAAATTTTCTAACCGCCCACCGGTTCCACAGTAATGGTGATTTATAAAGTAGGGAAGTAACTTTACTTTATAAAATTTGTAAAGCAGAGTTACAGCAAGTTAAAGCATATAATAATAATTATTTACCAAGTACTTTATGTCAAATTTTCACTAGGTTTGTCAGAATAAATCTTTATAAAACAACTTACTATAGTTAAATCTATCTTTTTATTTATACTTTGGTTGCTCCGCTACCACCTACAATGAAAGCTGGAACGCCCACTAGTGGGCGGTAGGGACCAGGTTGACTACCACTGATGTAGATGAATATCAAATCATGTTAAATACTTTAAATATAGCCTGACCAGGCTGTGGCACAGTGGATAGAGCGTCAAACTGGGACGCCGAGGGCCCAGGTTCAAAACCTTGAGGTCGCTAGCTTGAGCATGGCTCACCAGTTTGAGCCCAAGGTTGCTGGCTTGAGCAAGGGGACACTCACTCTGCTGTAGCCCCCCAGTCAAGGCACATATGAGAAAGTAATCAATGAACAACTAGGGTGCCGTAACAAAGAATTGATGCTTCTCATCTCTCTCCTTTCCTGTGTGTCTGACCCTATCTGTCCCTCTCTCTGTCACAAAAAAACTTTAAATATATAGTTTTATATGTCAATTATACCTCAATTACTTTAAAAAATTAAAATTAGCTGATATATAACACTATATTTTATATATATTCTTAATGTATAAAAATAAACATAAACATATATAAAAATTAAAATATATCCATATACAAATGTGTTAATTCAATATTTTTGATACCATGTATAACAAGAAATTTTATTTTACTCTATTTTTTTCCGTCTAGTCACAGTGATCTGATAGCGTTAGAGCACAGTTGGTTTTACATTTATATCAGTAAAATAAAACAATGATATGTCCTTTGCTAAGAGGAAATAACATTTTGAATTTTTATGCTTTTTTCCAAAAGTAACTATCAGTACCTAAGTAACTACAGTACCAAATGGTTTTCTGCTTAGCATTTAAACCCCTTAGACAAAATTAGTGGAAATTAGCTAGTGAAAATAAATATATCAATCAATTTTTCTCTGAATTTCTCAATAAACACATTATACATTCTCCCTAGTGAGCTGACATTTCAAGCAAACATAAATCATGATCTTATCTATAAATCAGAGTCATACCTGTGAACATGTTAATAAGTGAGTTACATGAAACAATTTCAACATTAATACAAAATCATCTGTGGAATTCTCATAATTATTCTTACTAAAAGTAGCTCTATGATTTAAACATATATTCAATTTCACAAAACAAAAATTTATAAGGGAGAGTCAAACAATGGATTGATAAACCTGCTAACAATAATAAAAAAAAACCCTAAATATTAGAGATGATTGTTATCTCCTTTGGGTAAGTCATTCTGTGGCCCTAATAATTCAAAATTATTTGTAGACTTTTAAATAAGTTAAAAGTTCTGAGACTACAATAGCAATTCAAAAAGGCATTCTATGCTGCCCTAAAGAGGAATTTTTCAAATCTCATTACATAACTAAAATAAAATGATTCAAGCTATGAACTCTTTAAAGCATTGTCATATTAAATCCTGAGAACCTTTCTAGTGCTAGTTTGACCATTAAGAGACAAGTTCACAAAGAAAATTTTATGTTCAAACCTCAGACATCAAAAAAGCACTGAAAGCTCTTATTGAAGCAAAGAGCTCTGCAGAAGATCAAAAAATATCTGGGCCAATTCGGAGTAACAAGTCAGACAGCCAAATGTTGTAGCCAATGCAAAGAAAGAATGGCTAACTGCCCAGATGGACTTCGTGACTTGAATACTTATAAGGGTGCACTCTTGACATAACTTCTGTCACTTGATGCAGAAGTTAGAAATCCAATGCAGATACAAAATAAAAATGTGAAGCATCGAGAGCCCACAGCATATTGCTTTTCTAGGGAGATACGGCTTTATAAGTATAAATACAGAAGCCAATGTAAATATCTGGGATCATTTTGTTAACCATGTGTGTGTGTATATATATCATATATATATGATATATATATATAATAGACACTTTCCTTTAGTAATTTCATTGACGTTAATGATATCCATATATATTTTTACACAAAGCTTTCTATAGTTGCATAATTTCTAGTATATATATATATATTTTTTTTTTGTATTTTTCTGAAGCTGGAAACGGGGAGAGACAGACAGACTCCTGCATGCGCCCTACCGGGATCCACCCGGCACGCCCACCAGGGGGCGATGCTCTGCCCACCAGGGGGCCATGCTCCGCCCCTCCCGGGCATGGCTCTGTTGCGACCAGAGCCACTCTAGCGCCTGGGGCAGAGGCCAAGGAGCCATCCCCAGCGCCCAGGTCATCTTTGCTCCAATGGAGCCTCGGCTGCGGGAGGGGAAGAGAGAGACAGAGAGGAAGGAGAGGAGGAGGGGCGGAGAAGCAGATGGGTGCTTCTCCTGTGTGCCCTGGCCGGGAATTGAACCCAGGACTTCTGCACGCCAGGCCGACGCTCTACCACTGAGCCAACCGGCCAGGGCCTCTAGTATATTTTTAACTCCTCAAATACATTTGGAAATCATTCCAGACCACAGGACTCTGAGGAATTCCAGAATTTATCAGATTGACGTGTCAACAGTTAAGAATATAAAACTATACAATTTTGTTTTTATTCTGCAAGCATGTCATAAACAAAATTTTCCGGTTCATGATGTCAGGTAAATGAAGGCAATGAAAGTAAGTCTAACTGTAATAAAAATAATAATAAACTCAGAAACTTTAACTCTACAACTCTGTTAAGAGAAGATATTTTTTTTAAGGTAAATTTACTCAAGATTCTGGGTCAAAGATTCTAATTGAACATAAGTCATGAACACAGCACAGATGAAACATATTCTACACGGCCTTGCAAATTAGAAGTAATCTACATAACAAAGGCTATTCCATTTAGTCAAGATAGAACAATGTTTCTATTTTGTTTATTGCTGTTTGTTATTAGTTACTGTTTTCTTAAAATGCTGATAAGAGGTCAAAAGACAAACTTATCTTAAAATGATTCAAGCACACTTCTAGCCACTTATAACTAGAGTATAATAAAGACAGTATAATACAATTGAAAAAGACAGAAACACCAAGGTTTGAGTCCTGTTTGTTCACTTATTAGCTGAGTGATCTTGAGCAACTTCAGTATTTTGAATCAGTTTCCTCATTTCCTACACGTGAAAAATAATCGTATTCCACAGAGTTGTTGGAGAGTAAGAAATAAAATGGATGTGAACACAGTTTTGTAAAAGTGGAAAGAAATACATGCATTCATGGGTTATCATCAAATAATGTTTGCCTGAGACTAGCAGTTCAACATACAGTAAAATAAAGCTACTTTTTCTTAATTAAAATATTTTAAAATAAAAATTCATCCAAGTAAACAGTGTAAATACTGATATCCTCCCTTTTAGCATTTGAAGGTAAGAATAGAACTATGAGTGGTGACATTTTTATTTTTTAAATATATTTTTCTCATACTTTTTAAAATCTTGTGTTTAGTGTTTCTTTTGTTCAATTAACAAAATATGCATGTGCTTCCAATTAAACCTTATGAACAGACTTTAGTAAAAGGTAAAATATTTATTAAATTTCTACTTCAATTAAATCTTTCTTTTTTCTTATTTGGTTCATTTGATAAAAAAACACATATATTCTTTCTCAGTGGTGAATAATAAATTACCATTTTGCTTACTCTATACTCATTACCTAAATGAGGCCTTAGCTAGAACCAAATATAGTCACAATATCAAACACAACAATCAAAGGTAAAATACTTGCAACAAACCATACCTAGTAATAAGAACCGCATTATCGTGGTGGGCAATCCCATTTTCTGGAATGATGTTTCCATCACTTTGGTGGGAGAGAATGGATTTCTGCCATTTACAGAAGCTATCGAGGGACTTGTCTGCATGGTGGTTTATCTCCAAGTTTGGCTGCAATACAACATGCATACCAGAAATGTTCCAAACAAATTACTAAGGTCAGTTGTTAAAACTTTTGAAGACTAAAGTGGGACTATAATTAGAAGCAGTGGTTTCTAGGAATAATCTCTTGCCAATTTTTATCTCTGTAATATCTGACCTAGAGCTAATTTAGCATATTATTGAACAAATAGACTTTCCAGTTCCAGCTTTAATCATAATGTGAATATATGTGATTATCAGCATACAAAATCAACCAAAACCACTATTAAAAGGTCTGTCATGCAAATGCTCACTTTTATACTGAAACATACAGCTAATACACATAAATAGCCTTAACATGACATAAGAGGTCTATTCTTAGAAACTTCTTAAAATTTGCTTAAAATATTAAATGTTCAGTGCTGAAAATCATATTCAACTAGAACTTCCTAAGAGGAACAGTAATAAAAATATTTTATAATATATAATTCTATAACCTGTCAAGATTTTAGATTTATGAACTAAGTCTTTCTTACCTGATCCTCTGTGAGAACAATTAACCGGGCCACTATAATATTCACAACGTTTCCTAGGCTGGAATCACGGTAAAGTTTGGCAACCTGACCTCCAGAAAATAAGAAAAGACACAAAGTCAGACAAAAATCATAGGGTGATTGATATTTTTTTATAGAGTAGTAAAATAATTTTTCATGAATTTAACTACTGTGTATACAAAAATATTTTCCTTCATCCCACATCACTTAAAACAATACCCTCAAGATGTCTCAGTAAAAGGACTGTTGTACAAGTCTACCTCAAGAAATATTTTCTCCTAAAGATGAACTACAACATAGTAATTGAGAGGATGAGCTGATGTTTCAAGTGAAAGAAAACCTCTTAAACAAGATTTGTTGTGACCTAATCAAAAAGTCCTATTATCTAAATTAAATAATAAGACCACCTTTAAATTTATTTTCTATGGAACTGAAATATTAGTAGACCAAGTCTTTCTCATCTTAGACAAATAAATTCTTAATCATTATTTCACAATACAAAAAGCCATGACCTTAGTCAAAAACTACAACAAACTTTTAAGTCAAAATATTATATAGAGGGATCAAACTTACAATATTCATCACACTCAAAATGTAATGTTCAATGTCTTTGCGGCCATGATAGCCCACCATCATTTTGTCTGCCACTACTAATGTCTCCACGAAGCGCTCAGTGCTTACTGATCTTTTCTGTCGGTGGTGACTAGGGGTGCCATTAATTGGTAGTGCAGAAGGAAAAGCAGATGTGTCATTCAGCCACCAAGGTTTGCCACTTATTATGAGGTCTACAACAAAAACAATTAAATAGTTCAGATAGGTTCATTAATTATATGTATTTATTCACAGGCTTTTCACTTAGACATACTTCTCAATTCTCTAACGTATTAAGATTTTTCAAAGTGAAGGGAGGGTGTGAGGAAATGCAATAGTGAGAAAACTCTTTAAAATTTTCAAAATAATTACATTATCTGAAAAACTTAAACATTCAACTGCTCATGAAAAAATAAAACTAATGAATTAATTAATAAGAACAATATCAGATGATGTATTATAGAATGGTATACCTGAAAACTACATAATTTTATTAACCAATGTCACCTCAATAAATTCAATGAAAAACATCTTTTATTATTAATATTCAATGGCTCATGAAAACAAAAACAATAAATCAAATGAATTAATAAAATTATTCAAATAATGATTTCATATTATCCCAGTAAATGATTACCTCATAATACTTTTAAATTTAGAATAAGTACTTTAAAAAATCATTTAAAGTTCTTTAAAAAGCAACTAAAGCATTAACTTTCTAAATAGCCTAAGACATTTCTGATGAAGAACATTTATTAGTGTTGCAAAAATTTACTCCAAAAGTGAACATTTATTTTTTAAAGAAAGATGCTTTATTTAATTATCTTAATTAAGGGAAATTTTATTGCTCTGGAAATCTCAATTCTAAAAAGCTGTAAATTATTTTATTCACTTAATTTTGTAGTCTATAACTATACTGACAGATTAGCCAAAGCATTCCTTCCCCAAAACCTGGAGGAAAAGGACATTGGAATGATTTCAGCATGCCTCACTTTAAACTACAATCCACTTTAAAATTTCTGTGTGGATTGTAGTTTATCTTTGATTTTCTAGACATTTGGTTCTTCAGTCCACAGGAAACTGTTAGAGGTATAGCATTTATAAATACTTGCCTTATTTATATTCACCTTCACTTACTAAACTTGAGTAGGTTCAGGTCTTCTGCATACCTCACTTACATTTCCTTACATTGAACAGAAAATCTCTCAAACTTCCACTTACTGAAAAATTTAGTGAGGAAAAATTAGATTAATCTATATACTTGACAGAAAAGTGGCACTTCCTCTATTTTTCTAACTTCTTTAGCCTTTCCTTTTACAAATTACTTCATGAAAAGTTATACATTTTAATAAAGAAGATAAATATGACCATAAGAAGTACCAAATACTTTTGAAACTTATATAAGTTAGTGTCTTTATTGCAAAATGTCCAGAGAGGGAGAGGCATACAGCTTCTTATTTCAATAGTATATCCCAAAGACAGTCAGAGAGTATTCCCCTATGTCCAGTTGTAGCAGACAAACTCTTAAGGTGGCCCCCAGGACCTCTGGTTCCTAATGTTCATATTTTTGTGTTATCTCCTTTCCCCCCTTTAGTATGAGTGAGACCTGGGACTTTCTTCTAACCACTAGAATACAGCAAAGATGATCAGATGTGCATGATTACATGTCTATGAGTACTGTACATAAATAATGTTGTAGAATATTTTAACATCTCCCTTTCTAGGGTCTTTCCATTTCTGGTTTAGAGGATGCAAGCAATGAAGTTGGTGAACCATATACACATGGTAAGAAACTGCCAGTCACCTCTCACAGACAATCAGTTAAAAAGCTAAAGCTTTCAGTCCGACACCAGCAAGGAACTGAATTCTACCAAGAACCACGGAAGTTGAGAAGTAGATTCTTCTCCAGTCAAGATTTCAGATGAGAACCCAGCCCAGATGGAGACTAAGTAGATAACCGATCCATGCACAGACTCCAGGTCCACAAAAATGATGATGCAGTAAAAGTTATTGCTTAAGCTTTTGGGTTTGTGGTAATATTGTTTTGAAATAGCCAAATCTTTTCTACATTATATAACTCCAATTTCTCCTGTGATCATAAAACCACTCATATATTCAAATTATGTTTAGTCTTCCTTTGATTGGACAGCTTAAATGTCTAAATATAAGATTTAATTTCCTTTACTTTCATCATTGACACTTTTCTGATTGATTCAATTTCTCTTCATTTTTATTAAGAGTATAGTGAAAAGAATACACACCACTGGGCAAAATAAACACTTGGTAATGGTGTTTTTCATATGATAGTATTCATTATAAAGTAGCTACTGTTATTATCAATATTTTCATAATTTTAAAACTTTTAGCTTTTTAATTGTTGGTTTGCTTGGCTATCACTCCATCAGACATTATGTATGCTATATGTCTAACAGACATTCATACATGAAAATACCGTATTTTTCACTCCATAAGACGCACAAGCATTTTCCCCTCCACTTTAGGGGGGAAAAGGTGCGTCTTATGGAGCGAATGTTCATTTCTTTTTTTTTTTTTTTTTTTTTAGCTGCTGCGGGTTCCCAGACAACTAGAACAGAATTTGAACATTAAAGTCATCTCTTCTTTCTCTCTCTCTCTCTCTTTTTTTTTTTTTTTTGGTATTTTTCCAAAATAAGAAGCAGGGTGGGGAGGAGGCAGCAGACAGACAGACTCCCACATGCCACATGCGCCCTACCAGGATCCACCTGGCATGCCCACCAGGGAGCAATGCTCTGCCCATCTGGGGCATTGCTGCACTGCAACCAGAGCCATTCTAGCGCCTGAGGAGGTGGCCATGGAGCCATCCTCAGTGTCCGGCCCAATTTTGCTCCCATGGAGCTTTGGCTGCGGGAGGGAAAGAGAGAGATAGAAAGGAAGGAGAAGGGGAAGAGTGGAGAAGCAGATGGGCGCTTCTCCTGTGTGCCCTGGCTGGGAATCAAACCCGTGACTTCCACATGCCAGGCCAATGCTCTACCACTGAGCCAACCGGCCAGGGCCTCTCTTCTCATTTTTTAATAACAGTGCTAATGGTTGTTAATACTGCTGTTGTGTTTACATTGTTGAAATATTATTGTGGTATATTTTATTAAATATTTTAACACACCATTTGGTTCAGAATATTTTTTTTCTTATTTTCCTCCTTAAAACCCTAAGTGCATCTTATGGAGCGAAAAATACAGTACTCCTTAATACTCAGAGAATTTGTAGTCTGATATATATATATACACATACACATATATATAATATAAATCCACAAACACAGTATATGCATAAAATCAAAACAGATGTCATCTTCAGTTTTAGTTTAAAAATTACTAAACTAAATTATGTTTACATGATTAGATCATTGAAACAATATCTACATTCTATAATTGTCAATTGACTGCTTAATGTTAAGCTTAATATCTGTAGTTAATATATTTTTAGTCTAAAAATACAATTAACTTGTTTTGTTATAAAATAAAGATTAGTAGTTCTTCAATTGATAATAATTACATATGCTTTGTTCAGTTTGATTTCTGATACAGATCAGAATGCTTTTTTTAAAGATTTTATTTAGATTTTTAGAGATAGGAGGGAGAGAGAAAGGGGGCTGTGGCAGAGCAGATAGCATCAACTTATAGTTGTTGCTTCCCACATGTGCCTTGACTAGGCAAGCCCAGGGTTTTGAACCTGCAACCTCAGCATTCCAGGTTGAATCTTTACACACTGTATTATCACAGGTCAGGTTGTGTGTAGAATATTAAAGAAAACATTGCTCCATTAACATATACAACAAAGGACTTGTCCTGAAAACCAAGTACAAGGATCTTTGTGCCATCTCAAACAATATTAAAAGTGTGTGATCAATTTCAAAACATTTTTTTAAATATAAACAACCATTCAAGATGACTTCATTAACCTTCTTTATTTTCCATATCTAGCACATATTACTTCTTGACAGTTGGTCATGTATTTATTCATTTGTTTATTTGATTGCTTATTTAGTTAACTGTCTCTCCTCATTAGAATATAAGCGTCATGGGCGCAAGGACTTTTCCTGCTTTGTTGATTGCTGCATCCCAATCATCCAGAATAGCCTAGCACGTACATGGTAAGTTCATATTTACTTAATAAATACATAAGTAGATAATGCAGGTATATAAATATAATATCTATACCAATGGACTATAAGAACATTCTTATCTCTGGTTAGTAGCATAAGAGCAATGTAATTTTTCTTTTTATCCTATATATCCTAAATTTTCTACATGGAACAGATTATTACTTTCATAAAAATTTTTAAATTGATAGCTTAAATCTAATTAAAATTAAAAACTTCATATCTGAATGACAGATGTATACCCACTGCCAAAATTGTTTTTTATATCTTATATTGTGACATACACTTGAATTCTTGCTAACAGGTTAACTGGCAATGTATGCCTATAAATTTATACCTCACTTGAACTAAGCTGTTAAAATTCGCATCACAATTAAGATCAATAGTTACTAACCAGATATTTCCCAAACTTACTGAACACAAACTGCTTTTTTTTCTAATAAAAGCTAGTGACATTCCCATTCTTAGGAAGCCAGTGAACTGTTTGAAGGTGTGTAATACACCCAGATCTAGGAGACTTGACTAAAGACAAAAGGACAAAGTTGGAAACAGGAAGACCAGTTAGAAAGTCATTATAGCCCTGGCCATACAGCTTGGTTGGTTAAGGGCATCGTCCCAAAGCAAAGAGTTTGCCAGTTCGATCCCCGATTGGGCATATACAGAAATAGATTGATGTTCCTCTCTCTCTCTCTTTCTCTCTCTGTTTCTCTTTCTAAAATCAATAAATTAAAAACACTTCTTTAGAAAAAAGAAAGTCATTACAGTCAGGCAAGAAATAATAAGGATCTGAACTAAATCAACTGGTATTATGGATAGTAGAAATGCCTAGTGAATGGAATAGATTAAAAGCAAGGACCATTTTCCTTCTATTCTCTGCCCATCTTATGCTTCCCCTTTCTTGAACTACACTACGCATGAGTGTTGCATTTTATTTTTCTTCTTCATCCTCACCCTCCTTTAAGGTTATACTCCAAAACACTTAACTCTCACTCTCTCCTCTTTTGTTTTTTTTCTTTTTTTTGTCTTGCTTTATTTTGTTTTTTTCTCTTCCTATTTTATTTCTTCCTTCATTTTTCTCTTTTTCTTATTTTTTCCTTTCTATTCGTTTTTTCTTTTCTCATTTTACTTTCCTCCCATATAATCCTCAATCACGAACAAATTAGTTAATTTGGGACTCAAGGCTTTTTTTTGGCTTTATTTCTCTTTTTTGCTTTTGTTTATATTTTTTTTTCTTGTTTGTTTATTTTTGTGGCATTTTGGGTCCTCCCAACCCAAGGTCTCCATTGTATTTAGTCTTCGCTCCACTTAATACAACAGATTTTTACTTATTATTTTTATTTTTTCTTCTTTATTATTCTTTTTTGGTCCTTTTTTCTGGTTCCCTCTTATCACTCTCATTATATCTCTTAGTTGACCATCACATACAAGCAAATCATCTTATGCTTCTCTAAGATTTTCTTCCTTTTTTTTTTTTTTTTTTTTTTTTTTTTTGCATTTAGTAGGTCCCTACTCCCTTTTTTTTGCCCCTTGAACTCTTCACCCCAAATCAGGCCCTCCATTATAGGCACGATATTTCCCTGAGGAGGGGAGAGGAGGGAAAGAGAAGAGAGAAAAAAAGGGGGAAATAATAAATTATTACTGTTTTTTTTTGTGGGGTGTTTTATCTTTTTTTTTTTTTTTTTTTTTTTTACTTTTTACTCTTTATTAATTCTAATTAGTGCTATCAATAAGACCACCCTCAGATGCCGATAAGAAAGAGGAAATCCAATACTATGGATACAAAAGAAAGAGAGGTAACACAAATAGATGTGGAAAAATCTATGGAGAAAAGACTTAACATATTGGAAGCCTTGGAGCTAAATGACAGAGAATTTAAAATAGAAATCTTAAAAATACTCAGAGATATACAAGAAAACACAGAAAGGCAATTTAGGGAGATCAGAAAACAACTCAATGAACACAAAGAATATATTACCAAGGAAATTGAAACTATAAAAACAAATCAAACAGAAATGAAAAACTCAATTCACGAGCTGAAAAACGAGGTAACAAGCTTAGCTAACAGAACAGCCCAGATTGAAGATAGGATTAGTGAAATAGAAGACAAACAACTTGAGGCACAACAGAGAGAAGAAGAAAGAGACTCAAAAATAATAAAAAACGAGAAAGCCCTACAGGAATTGTCTGACTCCATCAGAAAGAATAACATAAGAATAATAGGTATATCAGAGGGAGAAGAGAAAGAAAATGGAATGGAGAATATACTCAAACAAATAATAGACGAGAACGTCCCAAGCCTGTGGAAGGAACTAAAGCTTCAAATTCAAGAAGCAAACAGAACACCAAGTTTTCTTAACCCCAACAAACCCACTCCAAGGCACATCATAATAAAGATGACACAAACCAATGACAAAGAAAAAATTCTCAAGGCAGCCAGGGAAAAGAAGAGTACAACATATAAAGGAAGGCCTATTAGATTATCATCACATTTCTCAGCAGAAACTCTACAAGCTAGAAGAGAGTGGACCCCAATATTTAAAGCCCTGAAAGAGAGGAACTTTCAGCCAAGAATACTATACCCATCAAAGCTATCCTTCAAGTATGAAGGAGATATAAAAACATTCACAAATACAGAAAAGATGAGAGAATTTATCAACAGAAAGCCCCCACTCCAGGAAATACTAAAGGGGGTTTTCCAACCAGATTCAAAGAACAAAAGAAAACAACACCACAAGTAACAGCTCCACCAAGAACACAATAAAACCAAACTTAAACTGTGACAACAAAGGAAAAAAAGGGGGGAGAGGATGGAGATTAACAGTAGCAAAGGATGATGAAGTGCAGAAATACTTATAAGATAGGGTACTACAATGAATATGGTAGGTACCCTTTTCATTACTTAATGGTAACCACCCTTAAAAAAACCACCACAAAAACACTTGACTTAAAAAAGGTAGCAACAGAGGAAAGAAGTATGGAACACAAACAAACAAAAACAAATGATAGAAAAACAAAAAAGAAGAATCAAACTAGATACAAAACTAACAGAAAGCAATTTATAAAATGGCAGTAGGGAACCCACAAGTGTCAATAATTACACTAAATGTAAATGGATTAAACTTACCAATAAAAAGACACAGAGTAGCAGAATGGATTAAAAAAGAAAATCCAACTATATGCTGCCTACAAGAAACACATCTAAGCAACAAGGATAAAAACAAATTCAAAGTGAAAGACTGGAAAACAATACTCCAAGCAAACAACACCCAAAAAAAAGCAGGCGTAGCAATACTCATATCTAATAATGCTGACTACAAGACAGAAAAAGTACTCAGAGACAAAAATGGTCATTTCATAATGATTAAGGGGAAGTTGAATCAAGAAGACATAACAATCCTTAATATATATGCACCAAACCAAGGAGCACCAAAATATATAAGACAGCTACTTATTGACCTTAAAACAAAAACTAACAAAAATACAATCATACTTGGAGACCTCAATACACCGCTGACGGCTCTAGATCGGTCATCCAAACAGAGAATCAATAAAGATATAGTGACCTTAAACGAAATACTAGAACACCTGGATATGATAGATATCTACAGGACACTTCATCCCAAAGCGACAGAGTATACATTTTTCTCTAGTGTACATGGAACATTCTCAAGAATTGACCATATGTTGGGCCACAAAGACAATATCAGCAAATTTAGAAAAATTGAAATTGTACCAAGCATATTTTCTGATCATAAAGCCTTGAAACTAGAATTCAACTGCAAAAAAGAGGCGGAAAAACCCACAAAAATGTGGAAACTAAACAACATACTTCTAAAAAATGAATGGGTCAAAGAAGAAATAAGCACAGAAATCAAAAGATATATACAGACAAATGAAAATGAAAATACGACATATCAGAATCTCTGGGATGCAGCAAAAGCAGTAATAAGAGGAAAGTTCATATCACTTCAGGCCTATATGAACAAACAAGAGAGAGCCGAAGTAAACCACTTAACTTCACACCTTAAGGAACTAGAAAAAGAAGAACAAAGACAACCCAAAACCAGCCGAAGAAAGGAGATAATAAAAATCAGAGCAGAAATAAATGAAATAGAGAACAGAAAAACTATAGAAAAAATCAATAAAACAAGGAGCTGGTTCTTTGAAAAGATCAACAAAATTGACAAACCCTTGGCAAGACTCATCAAGGAAAAAAGACACAGGACTCAAATAAATAAAATCCAAAATGAAAGAGGAGAGATCACCACAGACATCATAGATATACAAAGAATTATTGTAGAATACTATGAAAAATTATATGCCACCAAATACAACAATCTAGAAGAAATGGATAAATTCCTAGAACAATACAACCTTCCTAGACTGAGTCATGAAGAAGCAGAAAGCCTAAACAGACCAATCAGCAGGGAGGAAATAGAAAAAACTATTAAAAATCTCCCCAAAAATAAAAGTCCAGGCCCAGACGGTTATACTAGTGAATTCTATCAAACATTCAAAGAAGACTTGGTTCCTATTCTACTCAAAGTCTTCCAAAAAATTGAAGAAGAAGCAATACTTCCAAACACATTTTATGAGGCCAACATAACCCTCATACCAAAACCTGGAAAGGATGGCACAAAGAAAGAAAACTACAGACCAATATCTCTAATGAATACAGATGCTAAAATACTAAACAAAATACTGGCAAACCGAATACAACAACATATTAAAAAAATAATACATCATGATCAAGTGGGATTCATCCCAGAATCTCAAGGATGGTTCAACATACGCAAAATGGTTAACGTAATACACCATATCAACAAAACAAAGAACAAAAACCACATGATCTTATCAATAGATGCAGAAAAGGCTTTTGATAAAATACAACACAATTTTATGTTTAAGACTCTCAACAAAATGGGTATAGAAGGAAAATATCTCAACATGATAAAGGCCATATATGATAAACCATCAGCCAACATCCTATTAAACGGCATAAAACTGAGGACTTTCTACCTTAAATCAGGAACAAGACAGGGTTGTCCACTCTCTCCACTCTTATTCAACGTGGTGCTAGAAGTTCTGGCCAGAACAATCAGACAAGACAAAGAAATAAAAGGCATCCATATCGGAAAAGAAGAAGTAAAGCTATCACTTTTTGCTGATGATATGATCCTATACATCAAAAACCCGAAGGACTCCACAAAAAGATTATTAGAAACAATAAACCAATACAGTAAGGTCGCAGGATACAAAATTAACATACAAAAGTCCATAGCCTTTCTATATGCCAACAATGAAACAACTGAGAAGGAACTCAAAAAAATAATCCCCTTCACGATTGCAACAAAAAAAATAAAATACCTAGGAATAAACATAACAAAGAACGTAAAGGACCTATATAATGAAAATTACAAAGCATTGTTAAGGGAAATCGAAAAAGATACAATGAGATGGAAAAATATTCCTTGTTCTTGGATAGGAAGAATAAATATAATCAAAATGGCCATATTACCCAAAGCAATATACAAATTTAATGCAATTCCCATCAAAATCCCTATGAGATTTTTTAAAGAAATGGAACAAAAAATCATCAGATTTATATGGAACTATAAAAAACCCCGAATAGCCAAAACAATCCTAAGGAAAAAGAATGAAGCTGGGGGCATTACAATACCTGACTTTAAACTATATTATAGGGCCACGATAATCAAAACAGCATGGTATTGGCAAAAAAATAGACACTCAGACCAATGGAACAGAATAGAAAGCCCAGAAATAAAACCACATATATATGGTCAAATAATCTTTGATAAAGGGGCCAACAACATACAATGGAGAAAAGAAAGCCTCTTCAACAAATGGTGTTGGGAAAACTGGAAAGCCACATGCAAAAGAATGAAACTCGACTACAGCCTGTCCCCGTGTACTAAAATTAATTCAAAATGGATCAAAGACCTAAATATAAGACCTGAAACAATAAAGTACATAGAAGAAGACATAGGTACTAAAATCATGGACCTGGGTTTTAAAGAACATTTTATGAACTTGACTCCAATGGCAAGAGAAGTGAAGGCAAAGATAAATAAATGGGACTACATCAGAATTAAAAGTTTTTGCTCAGCAAGAGAAACTGATATCAAAATAAACAGACAGCCAACTATATGGGAACTGATATTTTCAAACAATAGCTCAGATAAGGGCCTAATATCCAAAATTTACAAAGAACTCATAAAACTCAACAACAAACAAACAAGCAATCCAATAAAAAAATGGGAAGAGGACATGAACAGACACTTCTCCCAGGAAGAGATACAAATGGCCAACAGATATATGAAAAGATGCTCAGCTTCATTAGTTATTAGAGAAATGCAAATCAAAACTACAATGAGATACCACCTCACTCCTGTTAGATTAGCTATTATCAACAAGACGGGTAATAGCAAATGTTGGAGAGGCTGTGGAGAAAAAGGAACCCTCATTCACTGTTGGTGGGACTGTAAAGTAGTACAACCATTATGGAGGAAAGTATGGTGGTTCCTCAAAAAACTGCAAATAGAACTACCTTATGACCCAGCAATCCCTCTACTGGGTATATACCCCAAAAACTCAGAAACATTGATACGTGAAGACACATGTAGCCCCATGTTCATTGCAGCACTGTTCACAGTGGCCAAGACATGGAAACAACCAAAAAGCCCTGCAATAGAAGACTGGATAAAGAAGATGTGGCACATATACACTATGGAATACTACTCAGCCATAAGAAATGATGACATCAGATCATTTACAGCAAAATGGTGGGATCTTGATAACATTATAAGGAGTGAAATAAGTAAATCAGAAAAAAACAAGAACTACATGATTCCATACATTGGTGGAACATAAAAATGAGACTAAGAGACATGGACAAGAGTGTGGTGGTTACCAAGGGTGGGGGGGGAGGGAGGACATGGGAGGGAGGGAGGGAGAGAGTTAGGGGAAGGGGGAGGGGCACAGAGAACTAGATGGAGGGTGACGGAGGACAATCTGACTTTGGGCGAGGGGTTTGCAACATAATTTGATGACAAAATAACCTAGACATGTTTTCTTTGAATATATGTACCCTGATTTATTAATGTCATCCCATTACCATTAATAAAAATTTATTAAAAAAATAAATAAATAAAATAAAATAAAGAACAAGTAAATTAAAAAAAAAAAAAAAAAAAAAAGCAAGGACCATTTAGGAAATAGTCTCAGTAATCCAAGGGTAGAGATTGTAGAAGAAAACCTTCTCCAAAAAGGGCAGAATATTATGATGACAATAAGAGTGGAGTTGGCAAGATTTGACTCATGCCTAGACCATTAAAAAAAAGGACCTGCCTAAGTAAGACCAGTTAATGAGAAAGGCCCTTCAAAAGAGGATAATTTGAATGTAAAAAAAAAAAAAAATTATATCACGGCCCTGGCCGGTTGGCTCAGCGGTAGAGCGTCGGCCTAGCGTGCGGAGGACCCGGGTTCGATTTCCGGCCAGGGCACACAGGAGAGGCGTCCATTTGCTTCTCCACCCCTCCGCCGCGCTTTCCTCTCTGTCTCTCTCTTCCCCTCCCGCAGCCAAGGCTCCATTGGAGCAAAAGATGGCCCGGGCGCTGGGGATGGCTCTGTGGCCTCTGCCCCAGGCGCTAGAGTGGCTCTGGTCGCAAGATGGCGACGCCCAGGATGGGCAGAGCATCGCCCCCTTGTGGGCAGAGCGTAGCCCCTGGTGGGCGTACCGGGTGGATCCCGGTCGGGCGCATGCGGGAGTCTGTCTGACTGTCTCTCCCTGTTTCCAGCTTCAGAAAAATGAAAAAAAAAAAAAATGAAAAAAAAAAAAAAAAATTATATCACAATAAACAACTAAATATTTAAATCTTCATTTTTAAAGAATTTATATATAGTTGTACTTACAGCCTAACTTTGGTTCAATATAAGATAAACTAATTCCATATTTAGATCCATTATTCAATACAAAAAGCAATCAAACCTTTTATTATTATTATTATTATTACTATTTACTATGAAATTTTATTTTATGTCCTAAATGGAGTCACTTTAAGCAGCCTTTTTCTAGTACCAATTATTCTTGACCAACAAGGACCTCCCATAATTAAAACCTCAAAGATTACCCATGAAGAGAGAATGCAGAATAAGAACAGACTGTTGAGGAAAGAACTTTAAAGAACACATATTTGAAGCAGAAGATAAGGAGCCCATGAAGGATACTGAGAAGAAACAAAAAGGTGATATACTCACTAACCACAAGGCAATCCACTCCATTTTTTACAACTCTACTCGTTAAACCCATCCCATTTTTTACTAAATTTAAATTTACTTGTTGGTGAACTCTTTGTATAAAGCTGAAACCTGCCTCTGAAATATTCTGTCCCTAGTTTGAGCTACTATAACTACACAGAACAAAATATAACTACATAGAACAAATTTAATCTTTAAAATATATGTATATATATGGCCTGACCAGGCGGTGGTGCAGTGGATAGAGCGTCGGACTGAGATGCGGAGGACCCAGGTTTGAGACCCCAAGGTCACTAGCTTGAGCGCGGGCTCATCTGGTTTGAGCAAGGCTCACCAGCTTGAGCCCAAGGTCGCTGGCTCGAGCAAGGGGTCACTCAGTCTGCTGTAGCCCCACAGTCAAGGCACATATGAGAAATCAATCAATTAACAACTAAGGAGCAGCAACAAAGAACTGATGTTTCTCATCTCTCTCCCTTCCTGTCTGTCTGTCCCTCTCGGTCCCTCTCTCTGACTCTCTCTTGTCTCTGCCACAAAAAAAAGTCTTAAAATTATATGTATATGTATATGTATATGTATATGTATATGTATATGTATATGTATATGTATATGTATATGTATATGTGAGAGATGCCTGACCTGTGGTGTTGCAGTGGATAAAGCGTCAACCTGGAATGCTGAGTTCGCTGTTTTGAAACCCAGGGCTTGCCTGGTCAAGGCACACACAGCAAGCAACTACAAGTTGATGCTTCCTGCTCTTTTCCCCCATCTCCGGCTTTCTCTCTTTGCTTTATATAAAATAAATAAATAAAATCTTAAATATATCTATATCTATCTATATATCTATCTATAGATATATAGATAGATATATAGATATAGATGCTGTTTAAATGCTAGAAACAGTCATCCCAATAATGAGCACTACAATTTTTTTTTTTTTTACAGAGAGAGAGAGAGAGAGAGAGAGAGAGGGACAGACAGGGACAGAGGGATGAGAAGCATCAATCAGTTTTTCATTGCGCGTTGCAACATCTTAGTTGTTCACTGATTGCTTTCTCATATATGCCTTGACCGAGGGCCCTCAGCAGACTGAGTAACCCCTTGCTTGAGCCAGCGACCTTGGGTCCAAGCTGGTGAGCTTTTGCTCAAGCCAGGTGAACCCCTGCTCAAGCTGGCAACTGTGGGGTCTTGAACCTGGGTCTTCCGCATCCCAGTCCAACGCTCTATCCACTGCGCCACCGCCTGGTCAGGCATGAGTGCTACAATTTAACTGAGTAACTAATGTGTGCTGAGAGGAGTACTCAGAGAATTTGGGTAATTTGTCCAAAGCTACACCAAAGCCCATGTTCTTTCTACGATGTTGTTCTATGTCCTCTACTTCTCGAAATTTTCTAATCTATAAACTGAACAGCCTCCTAATTCCCTACCTCTAGTCTTGCTCTTCTTTAATTCAGTCTCCAGATGGCTGCCAGAGTAAACTTTCTTTTTTCTTTCCTTTTCTTTCTTTATTTTTAGTGAAAGGAAGGGAGGCAGTCCTGTATGCGTCCTGACCAGGATCCACCCTGAAAGCCGGCTAGGGGGTGATGCTCTGCCCATCTGGGGCCCTTGCTCTGTTACAACTAGAGTCCTTTTTTATAGCACCTGAGGCAGGGGCCATGGAGCCATCCTCAGCGCCAGGGGGCCAACTCACTCTAATTAAACCTTGGCTGCAGGAGAGGAAGTGAGAGAGAGAGGGAGAGAGAAGCGAGAGGGGGAGGAATGGAGAAGCAGATGGTGGCTTCTCCTGGGTGCCCTGACCAGGAATGGAACATCTACACGTGGGCCAACGCTCTACCACTGAGCCAACTGGCCAGGGCCCAGACTAAACTTTCTAAAACCCAAATCTGATCATGTAATTCCTACTGCATAGAACATTTCAATGAGAATCCAGCACATTTAGGATAAACAAACTCCTTAACATGGTTTATAAACCCTTTGTGATTTGGCTCCTTCTTGTATCTCTAGTTTCAGCTCTCACAGCTACTCCCCCAACCACTATGAATGTCACTCTTATTTCTCCAACCCACATTCTACTATCCAGTTATACAAACCGTCAGTTTCTGGAATGTAACATTCTGTCTTTAGGTTCAGAACCCTTGTTATTGCTGTTTCCCCTCTATGGAACACTTCCCACTGCTCCCTCTACCTTTGCTCAGCTACTCTGTCTTATCCCTTCAACCGGCTTAGTTGTCACTTCCTTCATGAAGCCTTTCATTGACCACAGAAGTTTAGGTTTGTTGCCCCTTCTGTGTGTTTTCTATAGTACCCTAACTATTACTATCTTTGAATACTACCTTAAAATTCCTCAAGTCTTATGCAAGGGTCTAGACTCCTCTCACTAGCATGAAAACGTCAGGCTAAGCAAACAGCACCCTTCAAAGAAAAAGAAATCTAATTTATTAAACTTACATTTCAGAGCTTCCAAAATTGACTTAAACCCATTGATAGGTGACATTTTTAAAGAAGATTCTGGACAGTATCACTCTAATTACTCAAATTCTTACTTACTTTTATTGTTAACCTTCCCATACATGCCAGAAGAAAGAGAGAAGCAATACAGTATAATATAATATGCTTTCTAAAAACGGCATGCTCACTCACCCGAAACCCCACAGTGAGAGTGATCATACAGGTGCCGTTGCTGAAGGGTTGACTTTTTGTAAATAACATGGGGGTGGCCATTTTCATAACTAAAATGTTTGGAGTCCTCTGTGGTATTCTTTAATGGTTCAATAAAATATTCTTCATCTTCTGTAGCAATAACACCATGCTAAAAGAAAAAGAAACAAGGAATTGGTCAAGAAGAATCATTTGACAATTATCATCACCAAAAGTCAAAAAGAAATTGATGCCTCTCCAAAAAGATGAAAACACATGTTAACAACAATTTAATAAATTGTCTGTATTCAGCAACACATTATATAAATTTTCCTTTTCTTTAAAAAGGATGTTTAAATATCTCTACATACTATGCCCTGTACTAATCATGACACATATATTATTTCCTCAAATCTTCCTACCTTCTCTGTGAGGTAACAGAAACCTCTATATATTCGCTAAAATGTGTTTTCATTCCTAATTCTGCACACCTAACTACTTCCTCAGTGTTTAGGTTTAGCTTTATAATTGAGATTGGCCAGTAGAAAATGGGCAGAGCGCTATCACCCTTAGGCCCAATCCCTGGAAACCTTCCCAGTGGAATTCTCCACTCTCTCTGAAAAAAGACGTAAGGAAGATGAAAAAACCAAAAGATGAAGGACCCTGGGTCCCTGAATGACCTCAGGAAAACTGTTCAACATAGATGCTGATATAAGGGAGAAATAAACATTTATTGTGATAACTGACATTTTGAAGTTTATGTTATACCAATTAATATGTCCTTAATTAATATACCAGCCATATATCCCTATTTTACCAATGAAGTAACAGGCTCAGAGGGTAGGAACTTGCCCAATATCACAGAGAGGTAAATGAAGGCGCTGGAATTCACACAAAACTCTTCTTTTACTCACACTATTAAATTCCTTACACCTATTTATTTAGTCAAGTCCTACTCAGCCCAGTCATAGCTCCTCTTTAAAACTTTCTCTAGCCCAAGTGGAATAGCTTCACCCGTCCCTGAGCTCCAACAGAGCTTATTATTTATTTTTAATAAATTCTACACTGCTTTGCTACATCTCAACTCGAAGTTTTATTTAAATTTGGTGTAACTTTTCAACTGCGTGTTTTATCTTCCCAAGTATACTGGTTACTTTCTTAAGGCAAAGGGTTATGTTTTATATTTCTCTATATCAGTTACAGCCACAGAAAGGGTCCCATAAGTACTATGTACCCCAAATAAAAATTTGCTGATTAAAAGAAATGAGATAGCAAAAGTTATATGTATCAGAAATAAGAGCTTCCATCCTGGTCTAATAGTATTTTCCTAAGTGTGGCACATGCGAGGACTGCTCTTAATCTGACTAATTTACCCTGTAACACTGGATAAAATGCAAACTCTCTGGGTGTATTTCCTCAGCTGGAAAAATGAAAGGGTTGGTGTAAATTAGTGGTTTTAAACAGCACTCCAGGGAGCCCTCGGGGTTCCATGGAAGTGCCCTCAGGGAATTGCCCCAGACAACAAAAACAGACCTACGAGGTTTGGTTGGATTTCTGGGTTTAGGCATCAGTTGTGCTTTTATTAATCTATATATTAAGTTTCCACATAACATGTCATTTGCAAAAAGGGTTTTGCTGCTTTAAAAAGAAAAAAATATATCCTGAAAGCCTGTGGTCCAGATAATCTCTAAAGTTCCTTTGAATCTAAGCCTCCCTAATTCTGTTTAGGGAAATTCATGTTGTGTATCATATGCTTGGAAAGAAAGATAAGACATAACCAGAACTGCTCTGGCTTACAGATGAAGTTGGCAGCCACCTATATGAAATGAGCTAAGGAATGCAAACAACAAACACACAAAAAGCCTTCCTTAGTGACTTCATATTATTTTCACCCATTGTTTGCTTTACTTTAAAGTAATTAGTCTCTGCCTGACCTGTGGTGGTGCTGTGGATAAAGCGTCAACCTGGAAACACTGAGGTTGCCGGTTCAAAACCCTGGCTTGCCTGGTCAAGGCACATATGGGAGTTGATGCTTCCTGCTCCTCCCCCTTCTCTCTCTCTCTCTCTCTCTCTCTCCCCCATCCTCTCTAAAATAAATAAATAAAATTTTTTTTTTAAAAAAGTAATTAGTCTCTAAATTAAATGCAAATGCTGACAGGAATAGCATACTCTGTCATTAACAAACTGTAATACCTAAACATAATTTACTTTACCAGGAAGATAAACAACATGATAGTAAACTGAACACGGTTCCTGCAGGAAAGAGGGTATGCATAAATTCCAGTAAGAGGGAAAAGTAGGAAGTGAGGTCTAGAGTACTGCTCCGAAAGGTAAGTAAGGGCACTATTATGCCATGTCATGCTGGGCTGAGGGCAAGTCACTAGAAACAAAAAACCTCAGGTTGCTGGGGAAAATAGAGTTACAAACCTTGTAAGTAAACACAATCCTTAATTTCAATAGAAAGATTCTAGAATAAAATTTTGAGATTTTATGTTAGGTACTTTGTAAGATGTTCACACATATTATCTCATTTAATCTTAATAGCTCTTTGAATTAAGTACTACTATCAGCTCCTCTGTGCAGATGAGACAGCGAGACTTAGCAAAGTTAAGTAACAAACTCATTTGACTGACTTTGTAGCCTGGATTTTTAGCCACTGCCCTATAATCCCCTTATCCTCTGAGGGTTGTTTCTGACTTTATTTATTCATCCACCAACTATGTTTTGAATGCTTATCACATGGCAGGTACTGTTCTAGATGGCAGGGTTACAATAATGAGCAAAACAAAGTTCTGGCTCTGTCATGGAGCATACATTATGGTGGGAGGAGTTAGAAAAAAAAGTAATTCATTCATTAGATAAATAAATGATCAGTCAGGCAGTGATAAATGTTAAGATAAAAAATAAATCAGCATGGCCCTGGCTGGTTGGTTCAATGGTAGAGCCTCAGCCTGGCCTGTGGATGTCTTGAGTTTGATTCCTGTTCAGGGTGAATAGAAGCAATCATCTGCTTCTCCACCCCTCCCTTCCCCATTCTTTCTTTTTTTTTTTTTTTTTTCCATTTTTCTGAAGCTGGAAACGGGGAGAGACAGTCAGACAGACTCCCGCATGCGCCCGACCGGGATACACCCGGCACGCCCACCAGGGGCGAAGCTCTGCCCACCAGGGGGCGATGCTCTGCCCATCCTGGGCGTCGCCATGTTGCGACCAGAGCCACTCTAGCGCCTGAGGCAGAGGCCACAGAGCCATCCCCAGCGCCCGGGCCATCCTTGCTCCAATGGAGCCTTGGCTGCGGGAGGGGAAGAGAGAGACAGAGAGGAAAGCGCGGCGGAGGGGTGGAGAAGCAAATGGGCGCTTCTCCTGTGTGCCCTGGCCGGGAATCGAACCCAGGTCCTCCGCACGCTAGGCCGACGCTCTACCGCTGAGCCAACCGGCCAGGGCGCCCCATTCTTTCTTTCTTTCTCTTTCTCTCTCTCTCTCTCTCTCTCTCTCTCTCTTTCTCTCTCTCTCTCCTCCTTCTCTTCCTCCTCCTCCTCCTGCAGCCATGGTTCAATTGATTTGAGCACATTGGCCCCGGGTGCTGAGGATGGCTCTATGGAGGCTCCTCCTCAGTCACTAAAATAGTTCGGTTGTGAGCATGGCCCAGATAGAGCATCAGCCCCAGACAGGGTTGATGGGTGGATCCAGGCCAGGGCACATGCGAAATCTGTCTCTCTATCTCCCCTCCTCTCACTTGGATAAAGAAGGGAAAAAATTTCTGAAGCAGTGTAAGAGAATGGAGAGAAATTAGAAGTGAGGGAATCATACAAATTATTTAGGATGGTCAGGGATACTATCTGACCAAGACTCATCCCCTGGATTCTAGGCCCCATATGGTTATACATATCATGTTTTCTGATCTCATCTGCTATTGCCCCTCTTCACCATGATAAGGTGACATTTGAATAGAAATGTAAGAAAAAAGTGATTGAGGTTATAACTTAACCAAATAAATTCCATGAAGGGAGAAAAGAGCAAGAGAATTCATGATGGAATTGAACCTGTTAGGAGGGAAGTGAGGACATGAACTGGGTGGACAGTAAAAAGAATCAGTGGTCTTGTTGGCACAAAAGAACTGTCTTTTAGAGTTGAGATACTAGAGAGACAGTACTGGAAAGATAGAAGAATGAAATACTTGAAATGGAAACTATAGAAAGGAGCAAGTCAAACAGGCATCTTGGGAAAATGCAGACAGTGTGAATGGCATTGCCTTTGCATGGCAGTAGGGTAGGAGTATGCATGCAGTATTTGAGAAACAACAAGAAACTACTATGGCTAAAGAGAGGAAAGGGGAAAATGACTATGAGATTAGAAATGTGCTGGAGGCCAGCAATGGAGGAGCTGAGCTAAGTGGGACCCCTAGAAATCTGTGCCTGCCTAGCAAGAGCCCTGCTCTCACTTCCCTCAGCATCCCCATCTTTACATTGTCTGCATCAGGACCATCGGGATTAATCCTACCATGCCCTCTTTCCCTGCCATACCAGTCCTTACAAGAAAACCAAGACCCATGCCCTGGATTCTAGCCCCCATATGGTTATACATATCGTTTCCTGATCTCATCTCTTCACCATTTATAACACTTCCACCACGCCCTCTTAAACTCAAGGGCAGTTACTGACAAAATTTCCTATACCCTCAGCCTCATCTGTAAATGTTCACTTCATCTGGCTCAAACAAAAACCTGAATTTCCCTAAATGACACTTCCCTGTAATTCTCTAGAACCTGCTTTCTCTCCTACATGCCTCCTAATGAACTTGCAAGTAGGGTATATGTCCTTGTGACTCATTGCCATTTCCAACCAGTTCTCCCTCCCTCCCTCCTCCAAAAAAACCCAAACAAACAAACAAAACCCACCAGCTTTGGACTTCAAGCCATGACCTTCTCCCTCTGCTTGTTGCATTATCTACTGATCCAGAGTCGCTTTCATCATTCCTTAAACACTTTAGCTTCTGGATCACTGTCACTCTCTGCAATTATATCCCTGAAATCATAGTTGATTCCAATATCTTCTTGTGTCACTAGTTCTTAAAATTCTTTTTTTAACTTTCTTTTTTTTAATTTATTCATTTTAGAGAGGAGAGTAAGAGTGAGAGAGAGAGAGAAAAAGAGAGAAGAAGGAGGGAGGACTAGGAAGCATCAACTCCCATATGTGCCTTGACCAGACAAGTACAGGGATTTGAACTGGCGACCTCAGCATTCCAGGTCAACGCTTTATCCACTGTGCCACCACAGGTCAGGCCTCAGAATATTTTAATTGCAGGAAAAATATATAGAATTATAAATAAGCCAGTTGTAGTGAAATACAGGTATCAAAATATTTTTTAATGTAACAGTAATACATACAACTTATTTTATAACTCTTCAAATGAGAAAATTTTTAGTGGATATAATAATTAACATAATTTCACAATAGTGAGTAACATAAATAATATTTTGAAGAACACACAAAACTTAAATGGTATGAAAATATTTATAATTTCTACTGGGGACAAAGTCACAATAATGACTTACTTTATTGGTTTGTTAGCTATATACATGATAAAAAGAAATGTTAGATTCAGTTAAGAATTAATAAAAATAAAGATGTAATTTTTCCCCATTTCAGTTCACAAACCCCTTAAATTCTATCCAGGGACCCCAGGATAAGTACTACTCACATAGGTTGTCTCTTCAATACTTTTCCTCCTCAATTCCTTGACCTATTCTTTTCAAAGATCTTGTCCTTCACTTTACCTTAGATACTCATACCCACAGTCAAAACTGAAACTATAGCATTATCAATGTTGGCAACCTTGCCATAGTTTCAATTTCAAGTATTGCATTCTTCTATCTTTCTAGTACTGTCTTCTCCGCTAGAGTGCAAGCTGTCTGATGATAGGGATTTTTGTTTTGTTCACTATTATACTACTAGTACCTAGAACAATGCCTATTAAATGATAAGTATGTATAAGTATTATAAGTATTTGGTGAATACATAAATGAATAATGAAGAAAATAGAAAGGCAACTGTGGATAAAACAAAATGAACAGATAGTCTAATGGGGTCACTGGTCTTTTTTAACTAGCTATGTAGTCTCCAGAGAGAGTAAAAAATATCACTTTTCATGAAACAAGAATAATACATAAAGAAAGGAACAATCAAAAAAGAAGATTTCTTGAAAATTGGAAATGACTGCTGTAATTTTTTAAATCAATTGGAGGACAAGAAGGCAAAATTGGGGAAATCTCACAGAACAAAAGAAAAAGATGGAAAAAAGAGAAAAAACAGAAGCAGAGAACCAGTTACAGAAAGACAAGGAGAGAAATAAGAAGAGAAAATTATTAAGAAAACAGTTTTTAAATTTCTCAAAGCTAACGGAGGGCCCTCAAAATGAAAGCACCAATCAAAGACCAAGTAGGGGATAAGAAAAGAAGACCCACAGCTTACAATATGATTATAAAATTCTTGAAACAGGAAGGATAAAAACTTTTAAGAAAAAAAAAAAAAGAAGACTTCTGCTATCCCAAATGAATCAATGTTATTTTTTTAGATCTTTAAGTTTTTTCCTAAGATATAAAACCATGTAGATAAATTTGATGCCCTAAATTTCCTTTTCTCGATTCTATTATCCATAATTCTAAAGAAAATTATTTCAAACCAAGAATTTTATATCCAGCTAATTATTAGCCAAACAAGAGGCAACATAAAGTCACTTTCAAATAGGCAAGGACTCAAAAACATCACTTCCTAAGCACCTTTTTGGAACTAACTACTTGAAGGTATTCTCTAACACAGGGGTCCCCAAATTTTTTACACAGGGGGCCAGTTCACTGTCCCTCAGGCCATTGGAGGGCTGGACTATAAAAAAAAAAACTATGAACAAATCCCTATGCACACTGCACATATCTTATTTTAAAGTAAAAAACAAAACGGGAACAAATACAATATTTAAAATAAAGAACAAGTAAATTTAAATCAACGAACTGACCAGTATTTCAATGGGAACTATGCTCCTCTCACTGACCACCAATGAAAGAGGTGCCCCTTCCGGAAGTGCTGCGAGGGCCAGATAAATGGCCTCAGGGGGCCGCATGTGGCCCGCGGGCTGTAGTTTGGGGGGCCCCTGCTCTAACAAAATCAGAATGTAAACACAGAAAGAGGAAGATGTGTTACTAACCTAGAAAAAAAGAAATCTCAAAGTCAGAGATGTGCAGTAACTCAAGAAATTAATTAACCAGCTGACTCTAAGAATAATGCCTTCAAAGAAGGATGGAATATACAGGATGGGGCAAAAGTAGGTTTCTAGTTGTTCATATGGAAAATAATACAATAATTAATGAATAATGATACAAGAATAAACTCTGGCCTTGATCAGGTACATCAGTTGGTTAGAGTGACATCCTGATATGCCAAATTTGTGGGTTCAATCTCCGGTCAGGGCACATACAAGAATCAACCAACGAATGCATAAATAACCAACATGCAATAAATTGATGTTTATTTCTCTCTCCTTCTTTCTCTCTCTTTGTCTTCCTCTCTCTCTAAAGTCAATAATAAAAATTTTAAAAAGAAACTGTGTTTTACATACTTATAACTTTAAATGTACATTTACCCACGTTATATTTCATGGTTATTGATCACTTGGTAAAAAAAAAAAAAAAGTGATATATATTTTTTCCTCAATAGGAAAAAATAAAATTAGAAAACTCCAGAAAAACAAGATCTGGATAAGAAAGCCATGGTCCTAAAATGTGACATTATTTTGAAGAGCTGATAGACTATAATGTTAGAAATATTTTTTGAATTTTACAAGCACTGTAATACTGAAACTATAGAAAAGGAAATATGATTAGAAAACATTGATGATCTCTACATTGAAAACTTATTTTATAGAACAATTAAAGACAGAATTGGTAACAAGATTTCTTTGAAAAAAGAGGATTTTTAAAAAAAAATTGTTTACATATTCATTTGATTAGCATAATACACTGAGGGTTACTAAGACTGGTGGGTAATGATGTGCTGAGGAATAGGATATTTACATAGTCTCAAATTATCTGTTCACAAATTAGTCTTCAGTTGCCAAGGGGAAAATAGTAAGTTCAGTGGACAAACATGGCAGACCTCACCTTAATCAAGTAATCAGTCAACATGGACCATGCAGTTTCAACAGGAAGCAAAGTAAAACAGAAAGGTGTTAATAAATAGAGAAAAGAGAACAAGAGACAGAAAGTCTCAAAGAGGATTAATAAATAGTCAGGTGATACTCTGCTATCCCCTTAAGTGTAGAGAAGTTTCCACTTTCAACCTTATTCTCACTTTTGCCTCAAGATCTTGTTTGCAAGATCTTCCAAAATTTCATAAATACCACATTTCCCCCATGTATAAGAGACACCTTCCTCCCCCCCAAAATTTGGGGTCTAAAAACTGGGTGCGTCATATACAGTGGTTGTAAGTTTTTTTACTTGCACTTCCCGCTTTTTCATGCTTGTTTTTGCACTCATGGTTGAAGGCAGTGACTCATTGTCAGATACAGATGAGGACTGCGGACAAGCTAATGGACGGGAGTTTTGACAGTAATGAGGAGTTGTATGAATTTTTTGATGAATAAAACTCCAGTTCAATAACTTTATGTAATACATTTTTTTCAAATTTCGGACCCCAAAATTAATGTGCATCTTTACATGGGAGCATCTTATACATGGGGAAATATGGTAATCCACTATGTTAATGACTCTGAAATTACTTGTTCCCTGAATTAAATTCTTTTTTAAATTTCTGAGCTATTTTTCTAAACTCCAACTACACATTATTAACCTTTATTTCTTTGGATTCCTCACATTTACTATATATCAAGTTGACTCTCTTCACCTTCCTCTTCACTCCAGCATCCCACTGCCATTTTCCTTCTCAACTAGTAAACCTCATAAACTACTCTCATCCAAAAGAGAAACCTCGGCTATCTTCAATTACGGTCTCTCCTTCATTCCACACCCAATTTAATTCCATTTTAACTTCTTTAAGTATTATTAAATATTGACTATGGTGTTATTAGATTCCAGGAAAGAAAAATATTAATAAAATACAGATTCTTTAATTTTTCTCAGCAAAATGTGAGTCAAATTCATCTCATCTTCTCCATTCCCAGTGCCAACTCATCTTCATCTCTCCAATTACTGCTGTTCCCCTAAATCTCATGGTGGAATTAGTTTTCTTTTTCTTTCTAAATTTCAAATTTGTTCATTACACCACCCTCTTAAAACAAACAATGGCATAATTAATGTTAATGCCAAACCTAAAGGGCTTGATCAATGACTAGGAATGGTATTTTTAATCACATTTAATACCAAGTGTCACTTTCACATATGAAAAGCTCTTAATACATATTTACTTTGGATAATTTATTTTTATTCAGAAAAGATAACTATGTTTTGCATATAAAGCATAACACTGCTTACAGAGAAACTAGTGATAAGTGTACTCAATGTACTTGCTTTTAGGAATTAAACTCAAATCTTAAAATCATTTTGGCCCACAAACAGTTATAGAAAATGGACAATCTGAACAAATTCTTACAGTGAAAATTTTCCTAAATTGTGTGGGTTTTGATACTCCTTTGGAATTTAGCACTTATTTAATTCCAACTCTAATTATATATTTTTAATAATGACATAGGAATAAATGAATGTGATAAAGGAAGGAAGAAAAACAGTTTCTGAAAATACAACTTGAACATCAAAACATTTATGCTCTTTTACTCAGACAGAGTTCTAAGGGAACATCTCCATTAGCCTGAATAGGTAAAAGCAGTAGACAAGCGTGGGGATATGCTTTGTTCTGCAACTTTGAATTATGTGTTTCCCATTAGACTAGAATGGACTCAAATGTCCAGGACAGACCCTACATCCTTGAAATCCATTTTCTAAGTAAAATAAGACTTATAATCAATCTTCAGATAAATGCAGAAAAATATTATTTATAGAGATATTGCTATAAAATATTTTGCTTTAAAAATTTATAACTGGGGGGGGAGGAGAGGGGCACAAAGAAAACCAGATAGAAGGTGAAGGAAGACAATTTGACTTTGGGTGATGGGCATGTAACACAATCAAATGTCAAAATAACCTGGAGATGTTGTTACTAAACATATGTACCCTGATTTATCAATGTCACCCCATTAAAATTAATAATAATAATAAAAAGAAGAATTTACAACTATAAATAGGTCATACATAATTAAGCTATGGTTCCTACCAGGGAAAGATATTATAGAAAGAAACCTAAAGAGGCAATCAGTGTTGTGGAGTGTCCTCAAATAATACACATATATA
Source organism: Saccopteryx bilineata (assembly GCF_036850765.1). Taxonomy (NCBI): domain Eukaryota; kingdom Metazoa; phylum Chordata; class Mammalia; order Chiroptera; family Emballonuridae; genus Saccopteryx; species Saccopteryx bilineata. The sequence continues at coordinate 264,059,026 of NC_089490.1, read as the reverse complement.
CATACACATATAACCTTAAACTCTTTACCAATGAATGAACTTAGTTTATGCGTAAAAGATATCTTACTTGAAAAGAAAAACTTAAACCTAAAATTAAACCTGAGGTTTCATTCATTCTTCTACTAATATTTATATGGTTTTCAATATTGCTCTTACTTTAAAAAATCAATGCAAATATTAACAAAAAGACTATCAACTTGACCAGGCAGTAGCGCAGTGGATAGAGCATCAGACTGGGACACAGAGGAACAAGGTTCGAAACCTCAAGGTCGCCAGCTTGAGTGAGGGCTTACCAGCTTAAGCGTGGAATTGCTGGCTTGAGCATGGGATCATAGACATGATCCCATGGTCACTGGCTTGAACCCAAAAGTTGCTGGCTTGAAGCCCAAGGTCGCCAGCTTAAGCAAGGGGTTACTCACTCTGCTGTAGACGCGGGGTCAAGGCACATATGAGAAAGCAGTCAATGAATAACTAAGGTGCCACAATGAAGAATTTATGGTTCTCATCTCTCTCCCTTCTGTCTGTCTGTCCCTATCTGTCTCTCTCTCTGCCTCTCTCTGTGTCTCTGTCACACACACACACACAAAAAAAAAAATAGGGAAAAAGAAAACTATCAAAAATGAAGGAAGCCTGACCAGCAGTTGCCCAAAGGTTAGTGTCAACCTGGGACAGTGAATTCCCAGGTTCGAAACCCCAAGGTCACTGGCTTGAGCGAAGGATCATCAAAATGATCCTAAGGTCACTGGCTTGAGCTCAAAGGTCACTGTCTTAAACCCTAAGCTTGAGCCCAAGGTCTCTGGCTTGAGCAAGGAGTCACTGGCTTGGCTTGAGCCCCTGGCCAAGGCACATAGAAGAAGCAATCAATGAACAACTAAAGTGATACAACTACGAGTTGATGCTTCTCATCCCTCTCCCTTCCTCCCTCTTTCTCTCTCTCTTTCTCTCTCTCTCTTGCGCGCACGCGCGCACACACACACGCACACAAGCAAAGGCAGCAGAAACAAAAAAATTTAGACTGTTACTCTCTCTACTTAAACCATATATATAAATGTCTTTTTCAAAGCATATCTTTGAAAAGACATTTACTTTGCAAATTTATTTCCCCATAAAAAATTTAAAGTTATAACATGTACTTACCAACCCAATACAGTTGCTTAGAGCCACTTTAGTTGTACTATGTTGATCTTGCAAGTATCCTGTATAGTGACAGTTGTCTAAAAAATCATGTTTCCACTGGGGGCCATCTTTCCCCCAATATTCTACGGTAAAATGTTTGGACACAAAATCTGTGTTGAGAGTCAAGTTTAGGTGAAAGTGCTTGCCATAGGCTGAAAGTTTAAAAAATAACTTAGATGCTGCCTGCTGTGGATCAATAGGGTCCATACTCCGTCTTCTCCTGGAGTGCTTATCATTTTTCACAGTAAAGCTGAGGAAAGCTCCATTTTGGTCAACTCTTATTGGAATAGTTAGCTGGTAGTGTTCTAGATAAGTCAGGAATTCCTCTTTGTAATCATAAGGCAGAGAATCCAGGAAAAAACACATGAAAAAGAAAATTTAACAGAACAACAAAGTAGCAGTTTAAACAAAAACTATATCAGTTAAAACTATGCACCATTATGTGTGAGTTATGGACAAAAATGTTATAGTAAACAAAAATGAAAGAATAAAAGTTTAAAACCTAAAGATCAATTAAGTTTCAATGATTTCATTCCTCAAAATAACATTTAAATTTTAAAAGACTTTATTCCTTTTTATATTCAATTTTAAAAACATTAAGTCTAAGGTAAAATTCTACGGGAAATATGAGTATCTTTGAAATTTAAAACAGTGAAAAACACACATATGTGAAAGAATAGAATTTAGTTCACATAAAAAGTTTGTGAAAGTTACCCAAAAGAATTTATATAGAATCTCTACAGCCTTGAAGAAATTTTAAAAAAATAAATTACCAGTTAGCCACTTTGTGAGATAATCTGGTAATTTCTCCAAAGATTAAACATGGAAATACCATTATTTAACCCAACAATTCCACTGCTAGATGTATACCTCAGAAAATAAAAACTTATATTAGCCAGAAGGAGGAAATAACCCAAATGTCCCTCAGGAATAAACAAATGATTAAAATGTGGAATATTGGAATATTCCATGTATGGAATATTACTCTGCAATAAAAAGGAATATAGTACTTATACATGCTATGATATGAATGGACCTTCATAATAACTGTCTTCATAATCAAAGTTCATTATCTAACATTATAAAAACATGCTAAGTGAAAGAAAACTATCCACAAAAGACCACATATTATATGATTCCATTTATATAGAAATACCCAGAATTAGGCAAATCTGTAGACACAGAAGTAGAGTAGAGGTTGCCTAGGGCTGACGGTGTAGAATGGTTTAGATGGAATTTATGAGTGACTGCTAATGGGTACAGGTTTCTTTTTAGGATGATGAAAATATTATAAAATGGATTATGGTCATAGTTGTACAACTCTGTGAATATACTAGAAACCATTTTAAATGTACACTTTTTTTTTTTAATTGAGAGGAAGGGAGAGGCAGAGACAGACTTTCATATATGTGCCTCGACCGGGATCTACCCGGCTAGCCCACTAGGGGGCGATGCTCTGCCCATCTGGGATGTTGTTCCATTGTTCAGCAACCAAGCTCTTCCAGCACCTTGGTGGAGGCCATGGAGCCATCCTCAGAGCCTGGGGCCAACTCATTCCAATCGAGCCATGACTGCAGGAGAGGAAGAGAGAGAGAGAGAAGGGGAAGGGAAAGAGGTGGAGAAGTAGGTGGGCACTTCTCCTATGTGCCCTGACCAGGAATCGAACCTGAGACATCACATGCTATCCAATACTTTACCACTGAGCCAACCAGCCAGGGCTTGAATGTATACTTTAAATAGATAAATTGTATAGTATATTTATTATATCTCAGTAAAGATATTAAATCATCCAGGTGATAAAAAATTCAGACAACTAGTAAATATAATTCCTTCACTTAGGTTTACTAAATATTACCAATGTACTGTCTTAATCACATCTTTCTTCAGCTAGTAAAACCAAATGTCTGCCTGATGCCTCACTGTCTACACATGGAGTTCACCTGTGCATATAAACTCCCATGAAACTATGACCAAATGGAAATAATCTTAAAGATAGCATTTACTTTACTTCTCATGAATAAGCGTTCATACCAAACGCTATGACTTTGTTGATCTCCTTTAAGAGCCACATTTTGTTCATATGGATTTCTAGACATCAGTCACAATAGCCCTGAAAATCTGGTTCATCGGCACCAAAAAACAAGTTGTTAATATACGTTAATGCGAAGGGAAGCCAAAAGGTATGTTTTCAATAATTCAAGAAGGATTGGACTGGGCCATGGGGAAAAAAAATGACATTTGCTGCTGGGACCTTTCTGTTAAGATCTTTTCTATAATATAAAGTTCAATTCTATGAATGAAAATCATAGGGACCTACGATTAGAATTTGAAAAGTTGAACTTCTTACAACTCTTCTTTTTTTACCCAGGTCCTAGACCTTACATAAAAAATTTTAAGTTAGGAAACACATTTTTTCATGAAGATCCATATTTTTAAAATCTTCTATCAGAAGGTGTCAGGTTTCTGGCTCTTTCATAGTATAAACGTTTGGATTCCTTTTGAACGTGACATTATCTGTAATCCCAAGCAATGAATGAGCCCATTCCAGTTTAGGATTCAGAAGAAGAGAGCTGAGTCTATCATCTTCTGAAAAAGACCATAAAACTCTAAAATCTAATGGATATTAAATACTGGTAGAACAAGTTAAACAGACTTTTAGAGCCCTTAACATTTATGAAATGAGCACTGAACTGACACAGTAGGCCTCTGCTCCTATCGCTACATATCCCAAAGAAAATGTTCACCCAAACAAAATATTCAGAATCTTTTCTTGTCAGATTAACAGTAATATTTTTTTGCCAGTTTCAAAAGTAGGAATCCTACCTTGTGAACTGTATGAGAGCCTGTGGTCACTATGAAATTCCGATGAAGCCATGATGAGGCTCAAAATCCAGGTCAGCGTCTTCCACAAAATTTCCATAATTTAGCAAACTGGATGATTTTTTGGAGGGCTACCTATGTGCTAGAGAGTCAATATCATACCAAATTAGTTATTAGATGGTCCACAGTTTAACATGTACTTTTATTTCCAATATCCCAAACTGTCTTCTATATCTGGATTCATTTTCTCAATCCAAAATGAAAAAAATTAATGATGGTAAAATTTTCATAAGCAAAGCATTAGGCTGATTAATTACTAAAGTATGGCCATTTTTTAACCTAGAAAAACAAAAAAAAAATTTAAGTTAACTGGAAAAGATCTTGAACGGTCAGATCTATACTGCTGAATGCTTGCCAAAGGACATATACTACGAAATAACCTCATATAGTTAAATTAGACCATTGTTGTTCTTCATAGTCTAAATAAAATTCACAAGACTAAACACAGAGTTAGAAACCTAAATGTTTAGCAAGATAATGGCAGAGCTATTTAATAATCAAAGAATGAATCTGAAGAGAAATAAAAATTCTTCTAAAAAAAAAACTTTGAAGATCACAATGTTTGGGCAGTGACTAACCTTCTGATAAAAATAAAAAGTAGGCTGACTTTACAAAGTTCATTTTATAAAAGTGTTCAACAGGATGTGACCCCATTCCTTTAAATGCTTTTTAGAACACTCAAATCCACAGATTGATTTGTTGTTTTATGAGGCACCTACCATTTTTTCTTACAGACTAGATTTACAAACACACAGTGACATTTAGCCACTGTCTGAATGCTCAGACAGTAACACAAACTAAACTTCTAAAAAGTTGAACCATATTTACTGTACCCCTTGACTTTATCTGGAAGTCGTATATGACTTATAAGGCAACACACTTAGGACAACTTCAACTACCTAGAATCTAAGTGAAAGGAAAAGAAATTCATTTTCTGAAAAGAACATTTTAAAAAATTCATAGCAGGTATCACAAGAGCTTTATATCCTAGTTCATGTACTTTCCTTTTAATCTACAAATTCACTCAGAGTCCACGAATTCACATTTTATACAGAAAACTAGCATACTTGGCTACTTGATTTCCCAGAACACAGTACTTTAGACTATAATAGCAAAGGAACTAGAAACTATCTCACTAAGAGCATAAAAATGACCAAAAAAAGGAGAAAAAACTAAAATGTAGTTTTACAACACCAAATCAATACAGTTTGGGGTAGAGACAAACAGTCCTCACTTAGATGGTTTAACAGTTCCAACTGTGCATGACTGTGTTATTGCTCCGTATCTGATGCTAAAAGTACTATTCCTGGTTGGGAGTAAAAGGTTAAATTACTTCTATATACTAAAATAGTTCACAATAAAGATAAAAAAGTACACAAAAGATGTCAGAGGTTTTCATCCTATGTCTCTAATATATGGGATTATCATAATAAATGCTTACATATTTGCTGGTTGAAAAAATAAATGAGTAAATGAATGAATAAATCATTAAAATAGGCCTGACCTGTGGTGGCGCAGTGGATAAAACGTCGACCTCAAAATGCTGAGGTCGCCGGTTCGAAACCCTGGGCTTGCCTGGTCAAGGCACATATGGGAGTTGATGCTTCCAGCTCCTCCCCCCTTCTCTCTCTCTCTGTCTCTCTCTCTCCCTCTCTCTGTCCTCTCTAAAAAAATGAATAAATCATTAAAATAAAATCACTTTAGGTATATAAAAGGATATTTGTAGTTGGTTGGAAAATTACGTGGAATACTTTATTCCCAATGGTGCTAGAAATATTGATTATTATAACATATAAAACAAGCACAAAAATTTAAAATTATGTCTGTCTCTACACGTTGTTAAATTGTTCAACCTTAGAAAATCGATACATTAATCAGCAACTAATGTCTTACTGTATTTTCAAATGATGTTATAACAACATGGGATACAGAAAAGATTAAGACAATCATTATTCATAATCTAAGTAACAAAGAAAATTTTCAAGGCAGATTGATATATGCCATAATGAGGTTATGAAAAGGTGTTACAGAACAGATGAGGGAGGTGACTTCTAAATCAGAAAGATGAGTCAAGGAAAGTTTATCAAAAAAGTAGCATTTGAGATAAGCCCTAGAATATGAACAGAATTTCACAAGTCAAATTGCAGGGGGCAATCATTAAAGAAACAGATTCCACAGAGGTGGAAAGAAATGGTAAGAAAAAAATGGAAAATAGTATTAGTAGTAACAGTAAGTTTGGTTCCTATGCAGAAAACTAACAGGTAATATCTAGAAAGGTAGTTTAAAGTCATACCAAAAATGAAGAGAATTTTAAATATATGTCACTTCTTTGAATATTCACAACAATCTTATCAAGTAGGTATTAGTGCCCTGTGTCAGGCAGACAGATATCGACACCCCTTGTATAATCCCTTTCCCTTGAGTAATTCGCTCCTAACCAATGGAAGAACTCAATGTGGAGGAGATGTCACTTCCCTGATTCTAACTTCCATCTTACTGATAGACTCTCTCTGCCTTGTTGACTTTGATGAGCAAGCTGCCATATGGAGAGGCTCCCATGGCAAGGGACTGAGAGCAGCTTTCTGACAACCACTGGCAAGGAAACAAGGCCTTTGATGCAATAGTCTGCAAGAAACTGAATACTGCTCACTAATATTGAAGCTTGGAAGAAGATCCCTTTCAGGTTGAGCCTTCTGTGGTAGCCCCAGTCCTTGTAAACACCTTGTGAGAGACCTGGAAGTACAGGACACAGCACAGCCATGCCCAGACTCCTGAACCAAAGAAATGCTGAAATAATAAATATGTATAATTTTAAGCCATGAAGTTTATGGAGTTTGTTTGTTTGTTGGTAACTAAAACAGCTGCCAATTTACAGATAAAAAAGTTTATAGTTGTCATAGCTCATAGCTAGAAAAATCAGAGCCCTGGGTCATACACAAGGCTACTTGGATCTAAGGTCTAATTTTCTTTTTATTACATCACACTTCCACTTTAAGGCACACTCATTTAAATATTCAATGGCAGTTGCATATAACCAGTTCAAATATGATTTTCATAAATGGTATAGGTTAATTAATATAAATAACTTTAAGCAACTTTATACACAATAATGGTTTCATTTCAAAATTACTTCTACAATGATTAGGCAAGACAGCAGGCACACCATTATTCAAAACAATAATGAAAGTAATACAGTTATCTTGATTCTCAACCTACTTACATACAATCACCATAATTGTTATTTTATGAACAACTTTCATTCTTCATTGTTTTATTTTTTTTTTCAGAACAGTTGAGTGTTTCCCTAATAATTCTGATATTAAATGAGTCCTTCCTATACTTTAATCTTCTTTTAAAGAGGAATATATAATTAACACATTGCAGTTAATTTTCTAGTAGTGGTGGTAGATTTGTACTGACTCATTCATCCTTTTTTCCTATTTTCCTGGGCTCTGAAACTCATAACAAACTAATGACATTTTAATTAGCTGATCTTATTTCTTCTAGTTAACTCTTTTTCCCCTTGAGAAATTTCCTGCTCTTCACAGTTTTGTAAACTCCACTCTTACCATTACTAACACTGACCTGAAAACACCCAAGTTAAGGAAGCCAGTAGCATTGACAGAAAAGGTAGTACAGTATGTAACTACTTGGCCAGAAGTAGACTAACATTTGATTTAAGGACTTGTAGTAAAAAGGGCATTGGTGCATGGCAGAAGGAGCAGGAAGTTTGAGGTTAAACAAACCAGAGCTACAGTCTTGGTTCTACCATTAGTTACAGTATCTGGCACATGGGTACTCAATAAACTTGGCTTTCTTTTTCCTTTGTCACTCCTGCCTTCACTCCCCATTTTTTTCCAAGCCTGCCGTACCAGTGAAGAAATTCAACAGTAAGTATCAATAAATGAGTTGGTTCAAGCTCAACTGATATCAACAACCAATCTCTAACCAGTCTTGGTCATCTCATAATAAAAGTGAATGGGCCTAACTCGTGGTGGCACAGTGGATAAAGTGTGACCTGGAACACTAAGGTTGCCAGTTCAGGGCCCTGAGTTTGCCTGGTGAAGGCACATATGGGAGTTGATGCTTCCTGCTTCTCCCTTGTTCTCTCTCTCTCTCTCCGCCCCCCTCTTTAAAATGAATAAATAAAATCTTTAAAATAACTAAATGGGTTGGAGGACTGGAAGGGGAAACTCACAAATCCCTAAGGGCTCTTGGGAGCAGGAAAGGAGCTACAAACTGGGGTGCTTTCTTAGCCTAGACTCCTCCCAGGTACTCCTCTGATTCAGGTATTCCACCTGCGGATAATATCCAGCCCTAGCTGGTGCTCCAACAGCACTCTGTGCCCAGGGTTGCCGGGCATCTGGAGATCTCCTTGGAGCCAGGGCTCTTCCAGCCAAGGCTAAGGATCACAGGTGACTTCCAGCCACTGCATGAGACAAACCAAACCGTCGTAGGCTCTCGGAGCTCCCTGAGCATCAGCCATGTCCCCTTGACTGGGCACTGGGCCCAGCATGGCCTGTATTGGCGGGCGCTGTGCTGGGGACTGTGGTCCTTTCTCTCCTCATTGCACTTACTCCCAGGTGCCACCTCTGTCACAAATACTGCACCAGCTACCAGCACTGCCTGTTGCCTAAGACAAGAAAGGGGCTCTGTCCAGAGGTGGGTGAAGATGAGGACAATGATGGCTTCAACAGGACAATTACATTCAGCATGGGGTTGGCAGGTGGGGGATGGAGGGTAGCAGGAACCACTTCAACAATTAAGCTCTGATGTTTGGACACCCCCTGCCCCTTCATGCCTGACAACTTAAGGCTTGTGAAAACTACATGAGATCCACTAACCTCAGGGATAGAGGTGGATAGGGTTTAAAGGCTGACCAAAGGTTGAGCAACCTTCCTTCCCTGACATTAGCTACCAAAGTGACAGTGAACCTCTTTTTCTCAGGAACCTTCAAGGGTTTCCTGCTATCCTCAGAATAAAGCCTACCAAGGGCCTAATTGTGGAAATAAAGCCTTTGTCAGCTTCTTGGTTGCCTTTCTTGTTTTTCCTTACTATTTTCCCTACTTAACTAATTATAGTATTATTATATACCAGATGACAACATTTTAACAGATGAAATTCAGCGTGCCAAGTTTCTTACTGAAAATATTTCTTAGCAATAGAATGGGTAGCCCGACCAAGCAGTGGCACAGTGCATAGAGCACCAGACTGGGACCCAGAGGACCCAGATACAAAACCCCAAGCTCGCCTGCTTGAGCGTAGGCTCATCTGGCTTGAGCGCAGGCTCACCAGCTTGAGCACAGGGTCACTGGCTTGAGCATGGGATCAAGACATGACCCCATGGTCATTGGCTTGAGCCCAAAGGTTGCTGGCTTGAGCAAGGGGTCACTCACTCTGCTGTAGCCCCCAGTCAAGGCACATATGAGAAAGCAATCAATGAACACCTAAGGAGCTGCAACAAAGAATTGATGGTTCTCATCTCTCTCCCTTCCTGTCTGTCTGTCCCTATCTGTCCTTCTCTCTGTCTGTCACAATAAACAAACAAACAAACAAATAAATAAATAAAGTGGGTAATCTAAATGATTAAAAAATTTTAATGCGTTAACTTACTTTCTGAAACCTGCTGGAGAGCTTAATCAGCATATCATCAAAAACTAGGCAGACACACTGAATTTTCCAGATATAGTTTCCAAAATTCAGACTAATATTAAAATATTACATAATTGTCCAGAAATCATAATGCATGAACTCTTTACATTGTATAACAGAAGCATTCTTATGGAAAAACACATCAGCTTGAGTCCTGGCTTGACTCCAAGTTATTTAAACTCTCTAGGTCTGTTTCCTCATCTATAAAACTGTGATAATGATATCTACCTTACAAAGACTTGTTGAGAGATTAAATTAGATTACACATGATGTGAAGTGTCCGCACACTTCATACTTTAATGGCTAAACAAATATTAGCAACCCCTCTCCTTGTTATCTGACTCATCACTTTTTAAAAGCCTTTCTTCAAAAATAGTTTTATGTTCCTCCTTCCCTCAAAAATGTGGAATAGTTGGAACTGATGATGGAATCAATCAACTACATTGAACTGTCTTTTAGAGCAAACAGTAAAGAATTTAGGTCATGATAACTGGGTTTATAATACTTCAAATTTGAAAACAAGACTCAAAACTTTCATTTTGCTTTGACTTCATAATATGTTGTTTTCCTATTTCAAATGCACCAGCCAGTAAAGTTAAGGGATCATTTACCTGCTTCCACGGATCAAAGTTTTACGAGCTAAACAGAAATAAGATCAGACAGCTTGCACTACAGTAATTCCCTCAGTAGTCTGCCTCGGTTGAAGGGTACTTGTCTTTTTCCTCTATCATCTTTACTTCCCACTCAAGTGATCTGGGGGTAGCCAAGGTAATAATTTTCTCTTCTGAACTATTATTATGGAGCTAAAAGAACATGTGTAACATCTTTCTCAACTTCTTTCAACCATCTTAACCCTGGTCATTTACTTTTAAGGCTGATCTAGTCTGCACAGAGGAAGAGCAACAATACTATGCTCCCTTCAGGTGTTTAACTTTCATTTGTGAAAAGTAACCTTTTGTTTTATTTTCCATTTATTCTCTAGACAAACATTTATTGTTGTATACTATATGCCAAGGACACCACTAGGCTGTAAGTACAAAGGTTTCCAGATCATTTAAAATTTTGTAAGATTGGTTTCCAAGGAAAGGTATAATTAAACATACTCAAAGTTATCTATCAAGAAAAGCAAATGAGCCAAAAGCAAAAATAGAAAACATCATTCTAAGAAATTACATCTTGTCCCTGTTTTGCTCCAGATGGCAAGTTAGATAGATATACATTATCTGTATTATAACTTCTCTCCTGAAAAACAAACACCTTTATACTCTTGAGCTTAGCTCGAACTGTTGATAATCAACTCTGCCCTTTGGTATAACCAAGAGAGCTATCAAGCTCTTCCACCTTTTCTTCTTCCTCCCAGAAATGTTCCATAGAATGTGCTATTTAACTCTCTTAATATGTTAACTCTCTTTATTTTCTCACAAAAGTCACACACAGGATGAAATTTGGCATAGAGACCCATCCTAAACCATTAGTAGCTACTAGCGGTTGCTAAGGAAATGAAGAGGAAATGGTAACAGTAGACAGGAGTAGGAATTACTCTCACACATATTGGCTCAGACATGAAAAGTATTAAAATACTTCAGGTCTTGAGGTTAGAGATTTTTCTCCTTGAGAATCACAAAAATATTAATACCACAACATAGATTTCATTTGCTGCCATTTATAGCAAATGAATGAATTTGATTTGTTTGAAATCAACTATTTGCTTCTATAAACTATTCTTCAAAAATCCAAGACATCAATGATCACATCTAAGCACTAAATTAATATAAACCAGAATGCAGTTGCCATTTGGGTGAAACACAGGAAAACAATTACCTCCAAAATTAATTTTCTCAATTTTCATCAACTATACCAGTTTTATTTTACAATTCTTTCCCTGCAATGAATTTTGAGAACTGTCATTCCCACATCTAAGATTCAGTCTAATCAACATAGGCTAAAAAGAGAAAGAAAAACAAAAGAAAGAAAATAGTCCAAGATATTTAAACATAAAAGAATATCTTGAAAATTACACTTCAGTGTCTTTTTAAAGGTTCAGTCTCCCCTCCCCCCCCCCCACAGTTCTGTACACCCTCATGCCCCCCCATCCTACTCCGCCCAGACAGAGGGTAACAGTCTGAGCTGCCCTGGTTGAGTTGATCCTAAAGTTAACATTCAGCAGCCCATTTCCAGACAGCAGCGCTAAATCTATTTGGATAAAACGCGTGTGACCCAGACAGTTGGCATTTGGCCCAAACGCGTTGCACCGGCAGCTCAAATAAAAACAAGAGTAAGAAACTCACTCTCTTGTTCCCTCTCAGTGCGCTTTCTCACTCTCTTGCTCTCTTTTCTTCTAGTACAACAAGGAAAGAAATTACCAAAGACAGAAATTGTAGTACACATTATCAGAAGGCAGCTTTCCAATAACCCCTCCAGCACTCACCCCCTCCAAATCCCTGAACTTTGATCCCATGTACCATATATACAGACATACCCCGATATTCAAGGCTCCAGAGGGTTATGAGTCTAGCACGTCCCAAGTGGCCAAAAGTAAATCAAAAACACACGCTTCCATCTCTTTGATTAGCCTATTAAGAGCTTAACATATCCTAGAGCATCGCGGCTACAGCTAGCACATTAATTCTGCCCTCTGAGCCCAGGCATAAACTATGCACTTGTCTGACTACTTTATACACTGACATAAAACCATAAAATGCAGAAAGGTTTTCTTTAAGAAAACTGGAAATCAGTTTAAAATACACATCATTATTACTTTCCCGATTACTATTTGGTGATGAGTTAGAAGACCACAATAATCATAATCAAGTCATATTTTACAAAACATATCTATTCGTATAATAAACGTATATATATATTTTTGCATCATAAAATACTTGCAAGACCCAGAATTCTCCAACCCCCGACTAGTCTGGAGTTAAAAAGATTTCTATCTGTAAAATGAGTTCAGTCAAGCTCACTCATTGCCATTAGAAAAAAAAAAAAAAAAAAAAAACAGACAGAAAAAAGTTTTCTACGCGTTATTCGGAAGACAAGCAAAGCATAAGATTTAATTTTTTTAAAAAAAGTTTCATTGAATATTGTGAAGTCTTCCTTACCGTTTTCATCTTCAAATTCTGATAAAAAGTAAGTTTCAAACAATAGAGATTGCACTGGACGACTCACGTACTCCCTCTCCTCTCTTAACTTTTTTTTCTGCCCCCCTTTGCAAAGCCACAGCAGTCAGTTATTCTGCAGCCAGAATAAAACCCTATAGTCTGGCTAGCCCGGGCTTTAGAGAACGGACTTTTTTCGATTTGGCAGAAAAAGAGATGCCTTCAATACAACCAGGCTATCATCCTGAGATGCTGCCTTTGCAAACCCACTTTTTCTCCCGCCCCCACCTCAAAAAAATAAAAAAATAAAAAAGGAAAGGAAAGGAAAAAAAGAAAGGAAGGGGAAAAAAAGACTTATTGGGGGGTGGAAGTGGTTCCCTTTCTTCCTGGACAGCTTAGTGCCTTTGCTATGCAAATAACATGTGAAGAGCATCAAAAGGTATCAGGAGAAAAGAAGACAAGAGGAGCAGGAAGGGCAGCAAAGTTTTGTTGAAGTAGCCCTAGATCTCACTACCGGCCCCCAGCCAACTTGAATTGCAGCAGAAAATTTGGCAGCTTTTCCTCGGAGGCAGAGCACTGACGTCAGTGTGCAGATGTGCCGGGCTTCGGGTGCGCATGTGTCCTGGGTCGTCACGTGGAGGGGGAGGGGAGGTAGAGGTACAATCGGGGTTACCAACTACCAGCCTTTCAGAAGGGTTTAGACAATGTCAACTTTTCCACCCTGTGAATGAGAGAAATCCTGTCCCTTCTAACCTCAGTCCCCTACCCCACTCCGCCTCTTTTCCTCCTCCTCCTCCCTAACCTCTTTTAGAAATTCTAGCCTGGTTTGTGATTAGTTGTTTCTTGGAAAAAGGAAGGGGGAGGGAGAGGATGAATGACTTTAGATGAACTAATGTCACTGTTAAGATCTCTGGTGTCCTTTTCCTTGTACATTTTTTCTAAGTCCAAACAACAAAAATATTAAAAGTTGACCATAAACAGTGTCTTTGAGGAAACTTACAACGAGTTTACATCGGTGACAGATTTCAAGACTCAGTAGCTACATGTGCACAAATGCCTGTTTTTAAAATACACCTCCACAAGTAAAATTGCCACCAAAAGGGAGAGCAGACTAAAGTAAACTAAGACCAGCACATTTTCCATCTGATTATCGACTACAGGTTATGTGGGGCTTTAAAAGAAAAAAAAAAAAAAAGTGGGGGAGGAGGGAGCGGGGGAAGAGAGAGAAGCTTGCATTATTTCCAGATGAGGGTGAGACTGGACGGTGTTTTAAAGTGCAACCGGGGAAAAGCTACAAGTGGAGTGTATTTTTTTAATTCAGTACATTGAATGAAACCTCAATGACTGCCCAAAAGAAAATAAATCCAAAGTCAGACCCCCAAGGGGGGGGGGGGGGAAGAGGACAGGAACCCTGCTGTGATCTCAAGATAAACAAACAAAACCTCAAAACTGGTTCTTCAAGCTTTCCAGTCCCACCCTCCCGTCCCCCCCCACCCCACCCCACCCCCCTTACACACCAGAAGCCAGTCCATACTTTAAGGATAAAACACCACTACAACGTAGCACTTTCACTTTCATTTGCTGGTAAAAAGCCACTGGCATAAACTGTAAGGGGAAATGCCCAAATATGTTTTCCATGTCCTAAGCAAGCAAACAAAGTCTGGCACACCAATCGGAAATAGAAATAAAAAATAAATAAAACCCGTGAAAATAGCTCAAGACAAATGTTGTCTTTCAGTGGTGGAATCTGCTGCATCATTTATCTGTCTCTACCGTTGAGTGTAGGATAGGAAGAGGTTTAAGAGTTTCCAAGGTTGGGGGGTGGGGGTGGAGGAATTGACGCCTTGAAATTCCAGTCGGTAGTTAACGCCAAGTCAATTTCCGATGGCCAGAACCAGAAAAGGGAATTGGACCGGAGGGAAGGGGGTGGGGAGGAGGACCTTTCTGAAAACGGGCTCTTAAGTTTCAAGCTTCTGCTAACATTATTGCTCATTTGACTTTTTTTTTTTCTTCCTACACCGGAGGTAGTAGGTGTAATTCTTCTGCTGAATACATGAATCGTTGGCTAAAAGAAGGCATGAATCAGACTGAGAACGTCCAAGAATACAGTTATTTCCATTCTTTTTTGAAGGTTGAAAGGGGAAAGCATCTGTCCACAGTCAATAGTCCTCATCTTGACCTTAAATCAGTAGTATCTGGCTCAGTGCCATTTAAAACGTAGAAATACTTCCTGTGGTTGGCAGTCGGTTTTAAATGAAGATGATTCATATGGAAATATAGATATTTACATTAACATACATGAGGTGGCTGATCTAGCAATAATTGTAAACATCAAAATTAAAAGGGGGGACACAGAACTGTTTTTGCATCAAACCTCCTTTAAATTGTTGTGAATCTTTTCCATAATTTTTAAAAAATTGGTGGTAGATAAACCCAACCAGCACACAAAACTAAGTTAAGGTGTGAGTAGTAATCGTCTGTTTAACCTATCTGAAAAAACTTTTACTCTCAACTAAGACAAACTGCCCTAGGAAGTGGCAACATTGTAAAAGGAAAGGAGTTTATTCAGTGAGAAGTGGACTTTGGCTAATTACTTATTCAAAGAGTGCCATCCTGCGTCTAAATAGAGTAATGAAAATTTTCCAAAAGATTCCCTTTCTCCTTCAAATGATTGTGAGTTAAGAAAAGCAGTAAGGGTGAAAAATTATTAGAGTGAGAAATGAATATGTGTGTGTTTGCATTTTAATTGCATTACAGAGAATTCAAACATACAGAAGGAGAGAATTCCAATGCATCCATTTTCAACAAGTGCCAACACAAGACCAATTTTTTCCCATTACTTCCCCCACTGAACTAGATTATTATATTTTTCATTTTAAAATCTTTATTTATTGTTTGATCTTTAGAGAGAGAGGAAGGAAAGAAAGAGACATTGATTTATTGTTCCACTTGTTTATGCATTCATTGCTTGATTCTTACATGAGCCCTGACTGAGGATCACACTGGCAACTTTGGTATATTTGGACAATGCTCTAACAAATTGAGCAATCCAGTCCTGGCTGGATTATTTTGAAACCAATCCCAGATAACAGTTTATTCCGTCCATTAAATATTTACCTGTGTTTTCAAAATATAAGGACTAAAAGCCTGACCTGTGGTTGCACAGTGGTTAGAGCATTGACCTGGAATGCTGAGCTTGCCAGTTCAAAATCCTGAGTTTCCTGGTCAAGACACATTCCAGAAGCGACTACTAAGAATTCATGCTTCCTGCCTGACCTGCGGTGGTGCAGTGGATAAAGCTTCAACCTGAATGCTGAGGTCACCAGTTTGAAACCCTGGGCTTGCCTGGTCATGGCATATAAGGAAGTTGATGCTTCCTGTTCTCTCTCTCTCTGACTCTGCTCTCTAAAAAAAAAATTTAATAAGTAAAGAATTGATGCTTCCTGCTCCTCCCCCCGGCATTCTTCTCTCTCTCTTAACTCTCTCTAAAATCAATTAATAAAATCTTTAAAATATATATATGGGGCCCTGGCCGGTTGGCTCAGCGGTAGAGCGTCGGCCTAGCGTGCGGGGGGACCCGGGTTCGATTCCCGGCCAGGGCACACAGGAGAAGCGCACATTTGCTTCTCCACCCCTCCGCCGCGCTTTCCTCTCTGTCTCTCTCTTCCCCTCCCGCAGCCAAGGCTCCATTGGAGCAAAGATGGCCCGGGCGCTGGGGATGGCTCTGTGGCCTCTGCCTCAGGCGCTAGAGTGGCTCTGGTCGCAACATGGCGACGCCCAGGATGGGCAGAGCATCGCTCCCTGGTGGGCAGAGCGTCCCCCCATGGTGGGCGTGCCGGGTGGATCCCAGTCGGGCGCATGCGGGAGTCTGTCTGTCTCTCCCTGTTTCCAGCTTCAGAAAAATGGAAAAAAAAAATATATATATATATATATGGACTAAAAGTAAATAAATAACCATTACTACACCACTATTACTCTTAAAACAATAGTTCCTTAATTTTATAAGATGTCAGATTTCCTCAATTGCAAATAAAGGCTTAAAAAAAACCCTCTTTTATTGAAATCAGGATCCATATGTTGCATTAGGTTGATCTCTTGTCTCTTTTAAAATCTTTTTATTGAAATAGAATATGCATACAGAAAAGTATATAAATATAAAACTTGACAAAAGTGTTCAATCTAATAAATTTTCATAAAGTGAACTTGCTAATGTAACCTCATAACTATTAACCTATTTAATTCTATCAGTTACCCCTCATTTCTTTATCTTGCAATATAAATGCGATATTAATATTTTGCCATCTTAATACTACATATAGCACTTCCATTAGCATGGAAATGTTTTAGTTTAATACCCATGCATTATTTCTGAATTTTTTTTGAGAGGGGGAAGATAGAAAGGGAGAGAGATGAGAAGCATCAACTCGTAGTTGCAGCATTTTGGTTGTTCATTGATTGCCTTCTCATGCGTACCCTGGCTGAGGGGCTCCAGCTGAGCCAGTGACGCCTTGCTCAAGCCAGCGATCTTGGGCTCAAGCCAATGACCTTGGGTTTCAAGCCAGAGATCTCTGGACTCAAGCCAGTGACCATAGGATCACGTCTATGATCCACACTCAAGCTGGCAACTCCGCTCTCAAACTGGTGAGCCTGCGCTCAAGCAGGATGAGCCTATGCTCAAGGCGGTGACCTCAGGGTTTCAAACCTGGGTCCTCAGCGTCCCAACACAACACTCTATCTGCTGTACCTGGTCAGGTTGTATGAAACAAATTTAAATTAAACCAACTCTGAACAAATTTCAGGTGCAGTAAAAATTCTTTTAAATTGTTTTAACAACCAACGCTTTGCTCTTTGAAAACCTTTCCCTACAGCTTTCCTTTTCTCTGTTTAATTAAGAAATGAAGATTATAGGCAGAGTAGAGTTGATAACAAAGCCCTTATTTAAATATTTTTTAAAAAGTTATGTG
Source organism: Saccopteryx bilineata (assembly GCF_036850765.1). Lineage (NCBI taxonomy): Eukaryota > Metazoa > Chordata > Mammalia > Chiroptera > Emballonuridae > Saccopteryx > Saccopteryx bilineata. Next base: position 264,041,256 of record NC_089490.1, on the reverse strand, counting down.
AGCAATCTTTAGAAGCCTAATAAATTTAAGCGAGTGAATAGGGCCCATTCAAGAAATCAAAACTGTAATCAATAAAAATTTGGGAGAGAAAGGCATTTGTATGTTATATGTATGCACATATGTATTATATTTCAGAGACTGAAAATCAGAAGCAATGTCAGGAAGTTTGAGAGCCAATGATTAGGACTGAGATTTTTTTGTTTTGTTTTGTTTTGTTTTGTTTTGTATTTTTCTGAAGCTGGAATCGGGGAGAGACAATCAGACAGACTCCCGCATGCGCCCGACCGGGAACCACCCGGCACGCTCTGCCCACCAGGGGGCGATGCTCTGCCCCTCCGGGGCATCGCTCTGCCACGACCAGAGCCACTCTAGCGCCTGGGGCAGAGGCCAAGGAGCCATCCCCAGCGCCCGGGCCATCTTTGCTCCAATGGAGCCTTGGCTGCGGGAGGGGAAGAGAGAGACAGAGAGGAAGGGGGGGGGGGGGGGGTAGAGAAGCAAATGGGCGCTTCTCCTATGTGCCCTGGCCGGGAATCAAACCCAGGTCCCCCGCACGCCAGGCCGACGCTCTACTGCTGAGCCAACTGGCCAGGGCCAGGACTGAGAAATTTTTAAAAGTAAAAAATGAACTTTAACTTACTAATACATCAGCATGTAAATTTAGTTTAATTTTTAAGATAAAAACCAAAGCAATTCTTAAAAATTAGATTATTTGCTTCTACCTTCAGAAAAGAAGAGAGAACATATTCTGATTCTATGCTTGCTTGGAATTCTTAAATTGGAGTGGGTAACTGTCTCTAAAGATGATAAATTTTGAATTCTACATCCCAGACATTAAAACCAGATTGAACACATTAAAACCAAGTTCCTCCTGCCCTGGCCAGGTAGCTTAGAGAATAATCCTGATGCACAGAGATTGCCAATTTGATCCTCAGTCCAGGGCACATATAGGAACAGATGTTCCTGTCTCTCTCTACCCCCCCCCTTCCTCTCTCTCTAAAATCAATAAATAAAAATTTAAAAATTAAATTAAAAAATAAAACCAAATTTCTCCTTTTATGTGCTGGTACAGTGGATGGAGCATCAACCTGGGAAGCTGAGGTCACCTGTTCAAAACCCTGGTCTTACCCTGTCAAGGCACATAAGAGAAGCAACTACTACCAGCTGATGCTTCCCAATCATCCCCTTGCCTTTCTCTCTCTCTTTCTCCTCTCTCTAAAATCAATAAAAAGAAATCTTCTTTTAAAACCTAACCAAACAAATTCCATATACTTTCTGCACATACAATTTTCAATGAGACTGGATTTGAATTTGATAAGAGTGAAAAGAAATATTTTTTAATCTTCTGAAGAATTACTATAGGATTTCTTATATAAGATGAAAAAAGCTTAAAGCATAGAGAAAAACATAGATAAATTTAACTTATATAAAATATTTTTTTACTAAAAAGTAAAATATAAGCCACAATTAAAAGATTTTGCAGTACCTGTTAATGAAACATAATAAATATCTAGAATCCAGAATATTGAAAGAACTTTCACAAATCTATAAGAGCATCAACATAAGAAACATACAAACCTACCTCTAGAGAATATTTATGAATTTGTTTGACCCAAACTGATGACCATTGCCAGGTAGCAAAATCTCAATGGATTGAGAAAATGCTCCAGAGAATGGGAGTTTTGCACCTTATTTTATACATTATAATAAAAGGAGGAGACATTAGGAGGGTTACATTCACTCCATTGGTGGTAGATTAGAAAGGTGGGAGAAAGTAAAGCGGAGAAATCTCTGCGATTGGATGAAAAGCAAAATAGAGAGCCATGTACTTCTTTTACATTGGTAGGAACAGGATAGAATTGACCTTTACAGGATCTAGAGATGGTATGCTTGGACTGAAATAACAATACGAGATTTTGTGGTATTGTGCTCTAGAGGGGGCTGCAAAAGAAGATTGACCTTTCAAAGATATGTTATCTTAGATGCAAAAAGACAACAGACAGGCACCCTTAGGTAAAAACTGACCTTTCAAGGAAGCTCCAGGCATAGGACGTGACTACTCACCAGGGTTGGCTTTTAGTTAGAAATTTGTATGTTCAGACCATCCTATGTGGCTATTTTTGGTCTCTGAGATTGCAGGCTATGTAGGCTTCCCCTCAGTTTGTCAGGTTTAGTATGTGACCCCCATTTTACCCACCAGAGAGAGACCAAAAAATAGGTAAATGGCATAAATTCAGAAATCACAGGAGAAAGGAAAGCTAATGACCAATAAATGAATAAGGAAATATGTAATCTTGCTAGCAATCATGGAAATGACTGAATATCCATGATTTCCATGATTGAATAAAAATCATAGAATTTTAAAAAAATATTTTTATTTATTGATTTCAGAAAGAGAGAAAAACATCAATCTGTTTCTGTATGCACCGTGAACAGGAATCAAACTGACAACCTTTGTGTATTGGACAATGCACAACCATGCTATCCAACCAGGACTGAAAATATTAACTTTCATTAGTGTAGTAAGACTGAAAATTTGATAATATCTGTTGGAATCCATGGGAGTCCAAACGACCAGAGTAACAGGCTTTATTGAAAGGAAGAAAGGAACCCTGCCGGGCACTTCTCCTAGGGGAGAAGAGCACCAGTTACAGACTAGGGGCGAGTTATGTAGTGCTTGGGAGAGCCTGAGGGGATACTGAGGCAAAAGTCCTGGTATGTCCAGAATGCTTCTCCTTGGGAGGCTTCGAGCATGTGGGTGTTGAATCAAAAGTCCTAGTGTGTCCGGAACCCCTCCTTGGGGCGGCTTCTCAGCTTTTTTGGAATTCCTCTGTCTCAGGGTCAATAGTCCAGTAAGGGTGAGGTCTGACAGATAAGCGGAACATCAAGAGGGCAGTTTGGAATTTACATATCTATCAATATCAAGTATTTGGAAGGACAAGGTGAACTGGATATCTGAAAGACTGTTAGATGGAAGTACAAATTAAGTGCAGTTCTGACCAGGTGGTGTCGCAGTGGATAGAGCGTTGACCTGGGATACTGAGTACCCAGGTTCGAAACCCTGAGGTTGCCAGTTTAAGCATGGGCTCATCTGGCTTGAGTGCACACCTCACCAGCTTGAGCAGGGTTGCTGGCTTTAGTATGGTATCATAGACATAACCCCATGGTCACTGGCTTGAGCCCAAACCCAAGGTCACCAGCTTGAGCACAAGTTTGTTGGCTTGAGCAAGGGGTCACTGGCTTAGCTGGAACTCGCTAGTCAAGGCACATATGAGAAAGCAAGCAATGAACAACTAAAGTGCTGCAACTATGAGTTGATGCTTCTCATCTCTCTCCCTTCCTATCTGTCCCTGTCTGTTTCTCCCTGTTGCTCCCTTTCTTGCTCGCTCACTCAAAAAAAAAAAAAAAAAAAAGTGCAAACACCATGGAGAACAATTTGGCAATATCTAATAAAGAGGAAGATGTGCATAATCTGTTATCTGGCTATTTTATTTTTAAGTATATAACCTTAAGAAATTCTTACACATGAGAATTCCCATTAATAATTATAGCAACACAATTTGTAGTAGTGAATAATTGGAAATACCTAAATGACTATCAACAGGAAAATAAATGAATTGTAATCTATTCCTACAATGGAATTTCATATGACAGTTAAATGATGAAGTATATCTACAGATGTCAATGTGAATAAAGTATGTACCATTGAGTTGAAATGCTACAATAGGATACATTATGATTCATATTAGGGTAGAATATATATAATATACCAGTTATATAAATTTTTAATAGTACACCAAACATATATCTCAAACTTATAAAAGTATGCAAAGGAAGAACATAGACTCTTTTTTTTTTTTTTTTCTGGAACTTGACCTCTAATAGTCTGCTTTTTTAAAAAAAATTTATTTATTATTTTTCTTAATTTTTTTTTAAGAGAGAGGAGAGGGAGAGACAGAGAGAGAGAGAGAGATAGAGAGGAGAGACAGAGAGAGAGAAGGGGGGAGGAGTTGGAAGCATCAACTCCCATATGTGCCTTGACCAGGCAAGCCCAGGGTTTTGAACCGGCGACCTCAGCATTTCCAGGTCGACGCTTTATCCACTGCTCCACCACAGGTCATGCAAGAACATAGACTCTTGAAGATCATAGTTACCTGAAAGAGAGAGAGAGAGAGAAAAAACTGAATGGGGCCCTGGCCACATAGTTCAGTTGTTTAGAGAATCGCCCTTATACACCAAGGTTTGAAGGTTGCAGGCTTGATCCTCAGTCAGGACACATACCAGAATCAAGCAATGCATGCTTGAATAAGTGGAGCAACAAATCAATGTTTCTCTCCTTTTTTCTCTCTCTCCCTTCTTCTCTCTTTGAAATCAATTGATAATTTTTTAATTAAAAAAAAGAGAAAGAAATGAATGAGATTAGGAGGAGCCCAAAGTTGGCATCAACTAAATCTGTAAAATTTTGTTTGAAAAACAAAACAACCTGAATTTTTATTTTAAAATGTTTAACATATGCTAATTCAGGGTATTGCGTGTACATGGTGTCAACATAGGAAAAGTACAAGCCTAACTCCTGACCTGTGGTGGAGCAGTGGATAAAGCATTGACCTGGAAAACTAAGATTGCTGGTTTGAAACCCTGGGCTTGCCTGGTCAAGGCACATATGAATGTTGATGCTTCCTGCTCCCCCCCCCCCTTCATTCTCTCTTTCTCTCTCTCTCTCTTTCCTCTCTAAAAATGAATAATTATGAAAAAAATTTTTTTAAAGAAAAGTACAAACATGTAGAGAATTTTTATAGAAGTTTCTTTGAGCCAAAACTGATGGCAATTGCTGGGAAGCAAGATCTCCAAGTTCCAAAGAATAACAGTTTTATGTTTCTTTTATGCCTTTGAAATTAAGGAGGAGATAAGAAAGGTTACAGGAAAGTGGTAGAAAGCAAGGAGTGGATTACAGACTGATTAACAAGATTGCGTGTTTGTTTGTTTTCTTTTTGTTTGGTTTTTGTATTTTACTTAAGTGAGAAGCAGGGAGGCAGAGAGACAGACTCCCACATGCTCCCAACCGTGATCCACACAGCAAGCCCACTAGGGGGTGATGCTCTGCCCATCTAGGGCATTGCTCCATTGCAACCAGAGCCATTCTAGCACCTGAGGCAGAGGCCATGGAGTCTTCCTCAGTGCCCAGGCCAACTTTGCTCCAATGGAGCTTTGGAAGCTGGAGGGGAAGAGAGAGATAGAGAGAAAAGAGAGGAGGAAGGGTGGAGAAGCAGATGGGTGCTTCTCCTGTCTCTCCTGGCCAGGAATCAAACCTGAGACTTCCACATGCAGGGCTGATGCTCTACCACTGAGGCAACCGGCCAGTATCGGGTTTTGTTTTTTTTTACATGCTCTTTTGAGGGTGGTTTCTGAAGGGTCTGAAAAGAGGCATTTCAAAAATAGGTCAACCAGAAGTACAGAAACAATGGACAGGGCTTGCTTAAGTCAAAGATAAAATTTCTCCTAAGGAACATATAGGCCTGGGACATAACTACCCACCATGACCTGCCCAGTTAGGAATTTATGATCAGGTCACCCTGTGAGTTTACTTTCCACAGAACCCTTTATTTTGGTCCACAGTGGGTATTCATTACTTTAATCTCTGTATAGTTGGAATGACTTACAATTTTCCAAAAAAAAAAAAGTAAAGATTACTGTTGTTATTACAATTTATCTGAAAATTTCAGAAAGACTTTCATACTTCAAATTTGTAATTAGCAGTATAATGATATATTATGGATGAGCAAAGCTAACTGAAATTCAGATATTAGATTTATCTTATTTCAGTCTTTATACCCAAAATTTTTACACAGAGTATGAGACCAATAGCAGGAAGTAAAAAAAATTTAGAAGAAAAAGAATGGGGATAATCAATGATTTATAACTACACTATGAAAATATCAAACATTCAAAAAGAAAGAAGAAAAACTGAAGTCAAAGCTAACAGCAAAGATCTTGATCTAACAGCAAAGACTCTGACATGTTAATAACAATGACCTATTCTTGAGTATTGTGCAAAGGGCTAAGAAATATAAATATATAAGGCAAGTTTCCTTTTCTCAATAAATTTACAAACTGAAAACAAGATTAAAGTATGATAAGGGAAAATACAATATGTTATATAATTTAGTGACATACATTATAAGTGGTATAGGCTTCAAATAATAGAGAACTCAGAGAATTCCAAGTGATTTTTTTTAAATCACTTTAGAGAGGAGAGAGTGAGAGAGAAAGAGAGAAAAGGGGGGAGGAGCAGGAAGCACCATCCCCCACATGCGCCCCAAGCAGAGAAGTGCAGGGCCCTGAACCGGCAACCCCAGCGCTACAGGTCGACACCCTATCCCCTGCATGACCACAGGTCATGCCCAGGTGATTTTTTTTTTAAAGATTTTATTTACTAATTTGAGAGAGAGAGAAATGGGGCGGGGGGGGGGGGGAGGAGCGGGAAGCGTCCACTCATAGTTGTTGCTTCGCCTATCTGCCTTGACTGACCGGGCAAGCCTGGGGTTTCAAACCAATGACCTCAGCATTCCAGGTCCAGGCTTTATTCATTGTGCCACCACAGTTCAGGTGTGATTTTCCTGACATCCATGTTGCCAGTCTCTCTTGGTCAATTTTGTGGGTTTTGTATTTTATTTTAAATGTTTATTGTATTGATTTTAGAGAGAGAAGAAGGGAGAGAGGGAGAAAGAGAGACAGGAACATCGATCTGCTCCTGTATGTGTCTTAACTGGGGATCAAATTGGCAATCTCTGTGCTTCAGGACAATGTTCTTACCAACAGAGCTATCTGGCCAGGGCTTGCGTTTCTTATTTAAACTTCCAGCAACATTCAGTTGAGTTGACCACTCTTAACTTCTAGAGATGCTTTATTTTCTTCCTTCAGGTTTCGTGACACTATAGTTGTCTAGTTCCTTCTCCTATTTCAGCGTTCCTTCTTTCTTCTCTGCTCAATCACTAAGTGTTAAAATGCCCAGGGGTCATCTGACCTGTGGTGATACAGTGGATAAAGCATTGACCTGGAACACTGATGTTTCTGGTTTGAAATCCGGTGCTTGCCTGGTCAAGGCACATACGGAAGTTGATGCTTCCTGCTCCTTCTCCCCTTCTCTCTCTCTCTTTCTCTCTCTCAATCTCTCTAAAAATGAATAAATAACATCTATAAAATAAAATGCCCAGGGTTCAGTCCTGATATCTGTTCTATTCTCTATCAACTGATTTTTTCTTTGAGTAATGAATCCTTTCCATGGCTTTGAAGACCATCTATATGTCAGTGACTCCTGTGTCTAAATGTTTGACTGAGTGGGTCTGATAGGCAACACAAAATTCATGTGACCTAAACAGAATTCAGCCTTTTCCTGTCTAGTAAAGGCAGTCACAATTCACCAAGTCCCTAGCTACTGCACCTTCTTCAATTCACTTTTCAGTTTTCTTAACATGTATTTTAAGTATAATGTGCAAACTTTTTAGCTGTATGTAGTAGGGAGAAGTGTGTCTATTTCATTTTACTATAGTTGGAAACTAGAATTCATCTCTGCCATGGCCTGAATGTTTCCCCCTCCCTCTAAATTCATGGATTGAATTCCTAATGAGGAATGTAATGGGTATTAGGAAGTGGGGCTTCTGAAAGGTGTTTAGGGCTCATGTCTATAATCCCATGCTTAATCTGGTGAGCCTGTGCCCAAGCTGGCGACCTCTGGGTTTTGAACCTGGGTCCTCTACATCCCAGTCCAATACTCATCTACTGCGCCACCACCTGGTCAGGCTCTCTTTGGTATCTTGAGAGCTTATTTGAAGGTTCTAGCAAGGGAGTGCAGCTACTCATATACCCTTGACCAAAGAATGGTCCTCTCCTCTATCAGGGAAGGTTGTCCTTTTCAACCCAGGAGGGATGCACATGGAGTGGTGAGGAAGGAAGGGGCACCCACCTAGCCAACCAGATCAGCTGAATCAACCCTGGCGATAAGTGGGGTGACATGTCACAGCCAGATTGCCCTCACACCTTCTTTTTGGTATCTTCAAAAATTCCTTTTTCTTAATGTTTTGCAGTTTCACTCAACTTTTTCAGGGTGTGGTTTTAGCTTTATTTGTCTTGCAGTGTTCAATATGTACATGATTTTCTAAGAATTTCTGTTCTCCATACTGGAAAATTTTCAGGTATCGTTTATTCAAATATTATTTATCTACCATTCCTTCTATTCTTTTCATCAGGGATTTCTATTTGTGGAATTCCTCAATTTGTCCTCTATATTTTCCCTACATAATTTTTGTCTTCATATTTCTGGGTGAATTATTCAGTTTTTAAAAATTTATTTTAGAGAAAAGAGAGAGAGAGAGAGAGAAAAGGAGAGGAGGAGCAGTAAGCATCAACTCTCACATGTGCCTTGACCAGGCAAACCCAGAGTTTCTAACCAGTGACTTCAGCGTTCAGGTCAACGCTTTATCCATTGTGCCACCACAGGTCAGGCATTTCAATTCATTAATTCAAACTCTTACTCTATTTAGTCAAGAGTTTATCCCACTTGGAGAATTTCTATTTAAATTATTATACTTATTATACTTAGCCCTGGCCAGTTGGCTCAGTGGTAGAGCATCAGCCAGCATGTGGATGTCCTGGGTTTGATTCCCGGCCAGGGCACACAGGAGAAGTTACCATCTGCGTCTCCACCCTTCCCCCTCTCCTTCCTCTCTGTCTTTCTCTTCCCCTCCCACAGCCAAAGCTCCATTGGAACAAGTTGGCCCAGGTGCTGAGGATGGCTCCATGGCCTCATCTCAGGCACTAAAATGGCTCAGGTTGCAACAAAGCAACAGCCCTAGATGGACAGAGCATCACCCACTAGTGGGCATGCTGGGTGGATCCCAGTCAGGCACATGCAGGAGTCTATCTCTCTCTGCCTCCTCACTTCTCACTTAAGAAAAATACCAAAAAAAAAAAAAAATTATTATATTTAATCAGATATGGAATTTATAATTAATTCCTTTTCATAACCAAATGTCATTTTATTTGTTTTTATTTCATGCTATTCCTAGCCATTTTTATTTTTTAATTTTTAAAATTTGTTTATTAAATTTAGAGAGGGGGGGAGAGAGAGAGAGAGAGGAATATCAATTTGTTATGTCACTTATTTGTGCAATCATCGTTTGATTCTTGTTTGTGCCCTGACCAAACCTGCTACATTGGCATATGGGGACAATGCTCTAATCAACTGAGCTACCCGGCCAAGGCCCTAGCTCTTTTAATTTAATTTTAACGTTTGGTTTGTTCATTCTTCCCACAAGAAGCTATAACTTTATTAATTATAGAAACAGTAAAAATTTCAAACCAAGCTGCAGTAACGCTTTTGAAACACCAAAAAAAAAAAAAAAAAGGTTCCTCGCTTTTAGATGGTTACAATGTTATTTCCATAATAGCATTTACAATATGATTACTGTTGTTCTTCAGGGCTTGAACTGCCTTTGCTCTTGACACGTTTGCTCCTGACATGACCAATTCTATGTCCTTAACTTCCGTACCTATGTCATCAACCTCTTCCTCTACACTCGCCTCTTATAAAGTTGGGTTCTCTTGAATGTTTGAGAAAGCTTCACCTGGAACTTCTCAGCAGCTCCTAGTTGTGTTTGCCAAGATAATCCTCAATTTCGGCTTCCCCCAAAACTATGTAGATATCTGAAGCTGAGCTCCTCTAGACATCTGGTTTTAAGATGTCAAAGAGGGGATTCTTAGATTTCAGATAGTGACCCTAGTAACTCCTGTAACCTGTGAAGTCCCGGTTTGGACATAGTCTTTTTCATTCCAGCTCTGCTTTGCTTTACTGATTGGTTTCTTCATCGATTTCAGTTGCTGCTGGGCTTGTTACGTGGTTGCCTGTGTGGCATCTTGTTCCTCGAGCTCTGGTGCTGATTCACTGTCAGGTTGTTCCAGACCCTGTCTCAGCCTGGGGCTGTGGCAACTCCTGCTCTGTAGCAGGGACGGTTTCTGTGGCTTCACCAGGCATCTTGTGTGGGAACGTGGAACGAAGAAGGTGACAGAATAAAAGCCAGTGAGAGCATGACTGTTCCAGCCCTAGCCCTTTTTACAAGTTTTATTTATTTATTTTCAGATGTTATTTATTCATTTTACAGAGAGGAGAGCAAGAGAGAGAAGGAGGAGGAGCAGGAAGCATCCACTCCCATATGTGCCTTGACCAAGAAAGCTCAGGGTTTAGAATCTGCAACCTCAGTGTTCAATCAAGGTCAACGCTTTATCCACTCTGCCACCACAGGTCAGGCACTAGCCCGTTTTAAATAAAAGAAATTTATTTCTTCAAACGAACTCAAAATATACTTTTTTTTTTTTTAATTTTTTTAATTTATTCATTTTAGAGAGGAGAGGGAGAGACAGAGAGAGGAGACACAGAGAGAGAGAAGTGGGGGAGGAGCTGGAAGCATCAACTCCCATATGTGCCTTGACCAGGCAAGCCCAGGGTTTCGAACCGGCGACCTCAGCATTTCCAGGTCAACGCTTTATCCACTGCGCCACCACAGATCAGGCTCAAAATATACATTTTAAAGTCTTCATCAAATTGATCCATAAAATTAATTTCATCGAGTGAATGTTCCATTTGATGACTGGATGTTGTAACCAGGTAGGATGCTTTCAGTATCAAGTAATACTTTAAAAATCTGTATCATTGACTTAAATCGGAAGGAAAATTTGTTCCCTAGCAGAGCAGCTCTGGAGACACTTAATCCAGTAGCACACAATAACATTATCAGAATTTGGTCTTCTCTTTTATGGCTCTGCCATACTAAATATGCCATATTTTTTTTTAAAAATGCCATATTTGCCATGGCAGCTCTTCTTATAGTTACAAAATGGCTAACAGTTCCAGATGTTTCATGAACAATGCATCATATGCATCCTAAATAAGTCCTTAAGAAGGGGGTCCAGACAATCATGTTTGGGTGAGCTAAATGCATGCTGTGTAGACAAGAATGGATTACTCAAGCAAAATTTAGTTTTGTTAGAAAGCAGGAAGAGCAGAGGCAAACAACATTATTTACTGTCCTGGCTATCTTTGCATTTAGTTTACACATTTAACATACTGATTTGTGTGGTCATTTTACTAGGAAAGGTATTATGTTAATGGCTTGTCACTTTAATTCTCCTCCTGTTCCTCTGTTTTGACCCTTCCTCACCTAGGTGTTTTAAAATTGCTTTATTCTGTTCCACCCCCAAGTCCATAACAAATTGTTATAGTGTCATAACAATCACATGATAAAATTATCTATTACTATATAATAAGTAATCCAAGTTACTCACTTAAAACTACAAGCATTTAGGCCCTGGCCGGTTGGCTCAGTGGTAGAGCATCGGCCTGGCATGCAGGAATCCCGGGTTCGATTCCCAGCCAGGGCACACAGGAGAAGCACCCATCTGCTTCTCCACCCCTGCTCCTCTCCCTCCTCTCTGTCTCTCTCTTCCTCTCTCGCAGCCAAGGCTCCATTGGAGCAAAGATGGCCCGGGCGCTGAGGATGGCTCTGTGGCCTCTGCCTCAGTCACTAGAATGGCTCTGGATGCAACAGAGCGACGCCCCAGATGGGCAGAGCATTGCCCCCTGGTGGGCATGCCGGGTGGATCCCGGTTGGGCACATGCGGGAGTCTGTCTGACTGCCTCCCTGTTTCCAGCTTCGGAAAAATGCAAAAAAAACCCCACAAAAAAACAAAACAAAACACTACAAACATTTATATTTTCACAGTTTCACTGTTTTCTCAGAGGTTTTTCCCAGAGTATTCCTTATCATTAACACTTTATAAAATTTAGTAATTTTTTTAAGAGAGAGAGAGGAAGGGAGAGAGAGACAGAAACATCGATCTGCTCCTCATTCCCGTTTAATAGATTCTCACAACAGCAGATGAGCAAACAGGCAGAGGGAACCGCTTCTCATTGCAGCAGGCAAATGAACAGCAACATGGCTCCTCACAGTGGTGGGCAATTAATCCGCAAAGCACCCTGAGTGAAAGCACTGGTAACCTTGCATAGGCTATGCACACATGGCTTTGCCACGTGCTCACGCACTAATCATGTAAAGTGCAAGCGAAAAAGCCTAACATAGCTGTTTCCCATTCAGTGCCCTAACCAGTGAGCTAACTGAAAACCTTTGCACATAGTGACAATGCTGCAACCAACTGAGCCATTGGGCCAGAGCCCTTACCATTAGCATTTTGTTTGTGTGTTACACTTGTTATAATTAATGAATTAATATTGATTAGTTCTATAATTTACATTAGGATTTATCCTTTGTATTGTCCACTTCAATGAGTTTTGACAAATGCATTTTACGTATCCACCATTATAGTATCATAAGAGTTTCATTCCCCTAAGAATCCCACGTACTCCACCTATTTATTCCCCCCTCCTTACCCTCCCCCCAGGCTAGACACAACCCCTTGCCACCACTGATCTTTTATCCGTGTCTATAGTTTTGCCTTTTCTATTGTAGAATGTCCTATACCTGGAATCAGTCTTTCAGATTGGCTTCTTTCACTTAGCAAGGTGCATTTAAGGTCCTGCTATGTCTTTCTGTGGCTTGATAGCTCATTTCTTCCCATGGCTGAATAATATTCCATTGTATAGATGTACCACAGCTTATCCATTCACTTTTTTTAAAATTTATTTATTGATTTTAGAGAGAAAAGAAGAGAGGTAGACAGAAACATGAATCTGTTCCTCCTGTATGTGCCCTGACCAGGGATGAAACCCAAAATGTCTACGTATCAGGACGATGCTCTAACCAGCCGAGCTATCTGGCCAGGGCACCCATTCACTTATTTAAAAACATCAGGTTCTGGTCAGTTAGCTCAGTTGGTTAGAGCATCAACCTGATACACCAAGGTTGTGGGTTCAATCCTGGGTCAGGGCACATACAAGAATCAACCATTGAATGCATAAATAAATGAAACAACAAATCAATGTTTTTCTTATGTTCTCTCTCACCCCTTTGTCTCTCTCTCTCTCTCTCTCTCTCTCTCTCTCTCTCTCTCTCTAATATCAATAAATACAATTTTTTTTGACAGAGAGAGAGTCAGAAAGAGGAACCAATAGGGACAGACAGACAAGAAGGGAGACAGATGAGAAGCATCAATTCTTAGTTGTGGCATCTTAGTTGTTCGTTGATTGCTTATTCATTGATTGCTTTCTCATATGTGCCTTAACCAGGGGCTACAGCAGAGTGAGTGACCCCTTGCTCAAGCCAGCGACCTTGCACTTAAGCCAGTGACCTTGGGCTTCAAGCCAGTGACCTTTGGGCTCAAGCCAGCAACCATAGGGTCATGTCTATGATTCCATACTTAAGCCAGCGACCCCACACACAAGCTGGTGAGCCCGCACTCAAGCCAGATGAGCCCACGCTCAAGCCAGCAACCTCAGGGTTTTGAACCTGGAACATCTGCATCCAACACCCTATCCATTGTGCCACAGCCTGGTGAGGCAATAAATACAATTTTTTAAAACTTCTGAATTATTTTCAGTTTTGACACTTATGAAAAAGGCTGCTATACACATCTGTATGCAGGATTTTGTGTGGACATTAAATTTTCAACTCATTTCAGCAAACAACAAGGATCATAATCTCTGGGTTCTATTGTAAGAGAATGCTTAGGCCTGACCTGTGGTGGCGCAGTGGATAAAGTGTCGACCTGGAAATGCTGAGGTCGCCGGTTCAAAATCCTTGGTTTGCCTGGTCAAGGCACATATGGGAGTTGATGCTTCTGGCTCCTCCCCCCTTCTCTCTCTCTCTCTGTCTCTCTCTCCTCACTCTCCCTCTCTGTCTCTCCTCTTAAAAAAAATGAATAGCCTGACCTGTGGTGGCACAGTGGATAAAGCATCGACCTGGAAATGCTGAGGTCGCCGGTTCGAAACCCTGGGCTTGCCTGGTCAAGGCACATATGGGAGTTGATGCTTCCAGCTCCTCCCCCCTGTCTCTCTCCCCCCACCTCTCTGTCTCTCTCTCTCTCTCTCTCTCTCCCTATCTCTCTCCTGTCTAAAATGAATAAATAAAATTAAAAAAAAAAAAAAGCAAAAAAAAAAAAAAAATGAATAAATAAAATAAAAATTAAAAAACAAAAAAACCAAATTACCACTCATTTAGTGGCTTAACAAAAATTTCTTAAAAAAGAGAATGCTTAGTATTTTAATAAACTGCGAAAATGTTTTCCAAAGAGGCCGTATCATTTTGCATTCCCACCAGCAATGAATGAGAGTTCCTATTGCTCCACATCCTGGGCAGCATTTGACGTTGTCAATGTTTTGGATTTTGGCCATTATTAGGTATGTGGTGGTATCTCATGTTTTTTAATTCACATTTCCTAATGACATAGAATGTGGAGATATTTTTTAATTTGCTTATTTTCCATTTGTAAATCTTCTTTAGTGAAGTGCCCATTCAGATATTTTGCTAACTGGAATGTTTGTTGTCTTATTGTTGAGTTTTAAGAGTTTTATAAATATTTTGATTAGTATTGTGATTTCTCAGATGTGTTTTACAGATATTGTCTGTGGCTTACTTTTTCATTCTGACACTGTCTTAAACATAGAAGTTTTTTTTTAAGAAATTCATAGTTTTTATTTTTTTAAAGATTTTATTTATTCATTTTAGAGAGAGAAAGAGAGAAAGTGGGGAGCAGGAAAGATCAACTTCTATATGTGCCTTGAACTGGCAAGCCTAAGGTTTCGAACCAGCAACCTCAGCATTCTAGGTCGATGCTTTATCCACTGCGCCACCACAGGCCTGTTTTCTTTTTTTATTTATTGATTTTAGAGAGAGAGAAAGAGAGAGACAGGAACATTGATCTGTTCCTGAATGTGCTGTGACCAGGGATCAAACCAGCAACCTCTGTGCTTTGGGATGATGCTGTAATCAATGGACCTATTCGGCGAGGGCAGATTTTAATTTTAATAAAATTCAACTTATCAATTTTTGCTTTCATGAATTGTGCTTTTGGTGTTGTAGCTGAAGTCTTCACCAAATCCAAGTTCAAATTAGATTTCCTCTTGTTATCTTCTAGAAGTTTTATAGCTGTGCATTTTACATATATGCGAATGATCTACTTGAGTTTATTGTTGTTAAAGATGTAATGTCAGTGTCTAGTTTCTTTTTTCTTTCATATGCATGTACTGTTGTTCTAGCACATTTGTTGAAAAAGACTGAGCTCTCTATTCTGTTCCATTGATCTATTTGTCTGTTCTTTCATCAGTATCACATTTTCTTGTATACTACAGCTTTATAGTAAGTCTTAAAGTTGGTGTCAGTCCTCCAATTTGTTATTCTTTTTCAGTATTCCAGCAGCTATTCTGGGTCTTTTGCTTTTGCATATAAGCTTCCGAATAAACGTGTTGATTTCCACAAAGTAACTTGCTGAGATTTTGATAGGATTGCATTCAATCTGTAAATCAATTTGGGAAGAACTGAGATTTTAACAGGGAGATCTACTATTTTGATAGGATTGCATTCAATCTGTAAATCAATTTGGGAAGAACTGAGATTTTAACAGGGAGATCTACTATCCATAAACATGAGCTATCCATTCATTAAGATTTACTTTGATTTCTTTTGTAACTTTTATGTTTCTTCATATAAATCTTGTCCATATTGTTTCATTTAAGCTAAGTCACTCTCTCTAGATTTATTCTCTCTGTGTGTGTCTCTCTGGTGTAATACAAATGTCTTGAATGTCAAATATATAGGTAACAACTGACTTTTGTATATTAACCTTTTATCCTGCAACCTTGCTGTAATTGGGCCATTAGCTCCAAGGATTTTTCTGTTGATTCTTGTTCTTTTTTTCCCTCTTATTCCAGTACAATGTGGAATAAAAGTGGTAAAAGGAGACATTCTTACCTGTTTCTGATCTTAGAGGGAAATCACCTAGTTACCCACCATTAAGTAAATATGATAGTTGTAAGTATTTTTATAGATTTTTTTATGTCAAGTTAAGGAAATTTTCTATTTTTATCTGACTGAGAGTTTTTAATAGTGAATGAATGTTTAATTTTATTAAATGGATTTTTTGTAATCTATTGGCATGATCATATATATATATATATATATATTTCCATTTTTCTGAAGCTGGAAACAGGGAGAGACAGTCAGACAGACTCCCGCATGCGCCTGACCGGGATCCACCCGGCACGCCCACCATGGGGCTACGCTCTTCCCACCAGGGGGCGATGCTCTGCCCATCCTGGGCGTCGCCATGTTGCAACCAGAGCCACTCTAGCGCCTGAGGCAGAGGCCACAGAGCCATCCCCAGTGCCCGGGCCATCTTTGCTCCAATGGAACCTTGGCTGCGGGAGGGGAAGAGAGAGACAGAGAGGAAAGTGCGGCGGAGGGGTGGAGAAGCAAATGGGCGCTTCTCCTGTGTGCCCTGGCCGGGAATCGAACCTGGGTCCTCCGCATGCTAGGCCAACGCTCTACCGCTGAGCCAACCGGCCAGGGCCTTTTCTCTTGTTTTAATCTGATATAATAGTTTACATTAATTGATTTTTTTTTTTTGGTGTCAGAGACAGAGAGAGACAGACAGGGACAGACAGGAAGGGAGAGAGATGAGAAGCATCAACTCTTAGCTGTGGCACTTAGTTGTTCAGTGATTGCTTTCTCATATGTGCTCAACTAGGGGGCCACAGCAGACCAAGCAACCCCTTGCTCAAGCCAGCGACGCTGGGCTCAAATGGTGAGCCTTGCTCAAACCAGATGAACCCGTGCTCAAGCTGGCGATCTCAGGATTTTGAACCTGGGTCCATTGCATCCCAGTCCGACGCTCCATCCACTGCACCACTGCACCACTGCCTGGCCAGGCCATTAATTGATTCTTGATTGTTGTTTTTAATTTATTTATTCATTTTAGAGAAGAGAGACAGATGGAGAGATAGAGAGAAGGGGGGAGGAGCAGGAAGCATCAACTCCCATATGTGCCTTGACCAGGCAAACCCAGGGTTCTGAACCAGCAACCTCAACATTCCAGGTCAAGGCCTGATCCATTGCGCCACCACAGGTCAGGAGATTCTTGAATGTTGAACCAGTCTTGCACAGCCAGAATAAATGCTACTTGGCTGTAGTGTATAATTTTTTGTTACACATTGTTATATTTGATTATTTTGTTCAATATTTTTGCACCTATGTTCATGAGAGACATTTGCCTATCTTTCCTTTCTGGTAATGTCCTTGCCTAGTTTTGGTATTAGTGTAATGTTGGCCACATAGAATGAGTTAGGAACTATTCTTTTAGGTTCTATTTTTCTGAAATAGATTGTACAGAATTGGCATACTTTCTTTCTAGAATGTGTGGTAGAATTCACCAATAAAACTGACTGGGCTTGATGGTTTCTGTTTTAGAAACTTATTAATTATTAATTCAATTTTAAAAATAGATATAGGCTTATACACAGCAGCTGCTTTTCCTTGTGAATTTTGGTAGATTGTGTCATTGATAGAATTGGTTTATTTCATCTAAGTTATAAAATTTGAGGCCATAGACTTTTTTTCATAATATTCTTTTATTATCTCTTTAATGTTTGTGGGATTAGTAGTGGTTGCCCTTCTTTTTGTTTCTCATATTAGTATATTTGTCTTTCTTGGTTAGTCTGGCTGGAGATTTATCAATTTTATTGATGCTTTCAAATAACCAGTTTTTTGGTTTATTTTCACTTTGATTTTGTTTTCATTTTCATGAATTTCTACTCGTTTATACTTTCTTTTCTTTTGCTTACTTTGGACTTAATTTGCTCTTCTTTTTCTAGTTTTCTAAGGTGATTATCTTTGATTATTTATTGTAGGACTTTCATTTTTTTTTTTTTTCATTTTTCTGAAGCTGGAAACAGGGAGAGACAGTCAGACAGACTCCCGCATGCGCCCGACCGGGATCCACCCGGCCCGCCCACCAGGGGCGGTGCTCTGCCCCCCAGGGGGCGATGCTCTGCCCATCCTGGGCGTCGCCATATTGCGACCAGAGCCACTCTAGCGCCTGAGGCAGAGGCCACAGAGCCATGCCCAGCGCCCGGGCCATCTCTGCTCCAATGGAGCCTTGGCTGCGGGAGGGGAAGAGAGAGACAGAGAGGAAAGCGCGGCGGAGGGGTGGAGAAGCAAATGAGCGCTTCTCCTGTGTGCCCTGGCCGGGAATCGAACCCGGGTCCTCCGCACGCTAGGCCGACGCTCTACCGCTGAGCCAACCGGCCAGGGCAGGACTTTCATTTTTTCTAATAAGTATGTTTAATAAATTTTCCTCTCAACACTTTTGCTGCATCTCACAAATTTTGATGAGTTGTATTTTCATTTAATTCAAAATATAAAAATCTTCTCTTAGAATTGTGCTGTTTAATCTCCAAAGATTTTGGGATTTTTCCAGGTATCTTTCTCTTATTGACTCCTAGTTTAATTGCATTGTAATCTGATAGCACAGTTTTAGTTTATTTTTTAAAATTTAATTATGATCCAAAGTGTGGCCTTCGTAAATATTCCACGTAAACTTGAAAAGAATGTGTATTCTGCTGTTGCTGGATAGTATTCCATAACTGTCGATTAGATCCAGTTGATTGATGATGATGTTCATTTAAACTATATGCTGCCTGCTGTATCTGTCCATTACTAATAGAGGAAGGTCAAAGTCTCCAACTATAATAGTGAATTCATCTATTCTTGCAGGTCTATCAGTTTTTGCCTCATGTATTGTGATAATATTATTAGATGCATACAAATTAAGGATTATTATGCCTTCTTGGAGAACTGACCACTTTATGAATATTTAATAATCCTCATAATCCGTGGCCATTTTTCTCACTTTAAAGTTTGCTTTGTCTGTAATTAATGTAAGTCCAGGATTTTTAAAAATGTTAAAATGGTATATCTTTCTCTGTCTCTTGACCTTTTCCTTTTTAAGATTTTATTTATTCATTTTAGAGAAGTGAGAGAGAAAGAGAGAGAAGAGGGAGGAACAGGAAGCATCAACTCCAATATATGTCTTGACCTGGCAAGCCCAGGGTTTTGAACCAGCAACCTCAGCGTTCCAGGTTGACTTTTTTTTTTATTATTCATTTTAGAGAGGAGAGGGAGAGACAGAGAGAGAGAGAGAGAGAGAGAGAGAGAGAGAGAGAGAGAGAGGAGAGACAGAGAGAGAGAAGGGGGGAGGAGCTGGAAGCATCAACTCCCATATGTGCCTTGACCAGGCAAGCCCAGGGTTTCGAACAGGTGACCTCAGCGTTTCCAGGTCGATGCTTTATCCACTGCACCACCACAGGTCAGGCTCCAGGTTGACTCTTTATCCACTGCACCACCACGGGCCAGGCTCCATCTCTTTACTTTTAATCCATGAGTCTTTATATTTCAAATTGGTTTCTTATAGAAAACATACAATTGAGTTCTATCTTTTCATTCACGCCGATAGCCCTGTCTTAGTTGATGTATTCAGTACATTTACACTTAGTCATTTTATATGCTTGGATTAATAGCTACCATTTTTTTGTCTTCTTTTTCTTGAACTTCTTTTATGTCTTTTATTTTTCTGCCTTCTCCAGATATTGATTGATATTTAGAGAAAGGGAGAAAGAGAAAGAGAGATTGACTTGTAGTTACACTTATTTATGCATTCCTTGGTTGTTTCTTGTATGTGCCTTGACTGTGGATTGAACCTACAACCTTCGAGTAAGAGGATAAAACTGTAACAAACTGAACTACCGGTCCAGGTCTGCCTTATCTAGCTTTAATCAAGCATTTTATTCAACTCTATTTTTATTTTTGTTTCAGCACATTAATTAGACTTTATAAAAAACTTTTATTGATTGATTTTCTTTTTAGAGAGAGGAGAGAAAGAGATAGAAAGGGGGAGAAGGAGGAGCGGGAAGCATCAACTCATAGTAGTTGCTTCTTATATGTGTCCTGACTGGGCAAAGCCAGGGCTTAAACTGGCAACCTCATCATTCCAGGTCAATGCTTTATCCACTGCACCACCACTGGTCAGGCACATTAATTATACTAAAAAATTATTTTTAATATTGTACTCAAGTTTGCAGTATACACTTACAACTAATCCAACTTTACTTTTAAATAACATTATACCACATAATAGGTAATGCATGTACTTTATACTCGTATTTCCAATTCCTCCTCCTAATTCCTTACAACACTGCTGTCAGGTTTCTTGCTTCTAGTGCCACAGGTTAAATCGCACCTATCTTAACAATAAGAAGAAACACAGAACAAACTAAAAATCAATGACTATTCAGATCTATCTGAGAACTGATGTTCTAGGGCAATTCACTGCGATTTTCACAGCCAGATATTATGTGGGCACTTCTCCTGGCTCTGGTGCTCCAGGGTTGGGGTTTAGACCTCATGCTTCTCAGGCAGAACCCCCCCACCTCCACAGCTGAGATATCTTTGTGAAATCTCAGTCAGCACCCGTGGGAGTGGGGCCAGCCATTTTTGTGTTTCTGCCTTTCCTACCCTCCTGGATGTGGGTTCTTCTGTAAACTATTTGTTATAAGGCTTCTCTGCAGTTAGTCTGTTGGTTATTCAGGATGATTGTTCTATAATTTAGATGTATTTCAAGTTTGGTCCTGGGAAGAGGTGAAACTATTGTACCACATTTGTTTTTGTTTTTTTTTCCCGAAGTTGGAAATGGGGAGGCAGTCAGACAAGACTCCCGCATGTGCCCGACCGGGATCCACCCGGCATGCCCACCAGGGGGCGATGCTCTGCCTATCTTGGGGCTTCGCTCTGCCGCAATCAGAGCCATTCTAGCGCCTGAGGCAGAGGCCACAGAGCCATCCTCAGCGCCCGGCAAACTTTGCTCCAGTGGAGCCTTGGCTGCAGGAGGGGAAGAGAGAGACAGATAGGAAGGAGAGGGGGAGGGGTGGAGAAGCAAATAGGCGCTTCTCCTGTTTGCCCTGGCTGGGAATCAAACGCGGGACTCCTGCACGCCAGGCCGACGCTCTACCACTGAGCCAACCGGCCAGGGCTTCATTTTTTATGTAATTGAAAATCAGTTAAAAATTAAAATCTGTAAATGCTACAGAAAGGGAAATTCAACCTGCACGAGGCTGGAAGATGAAAACAAACTAAGGAAAATATTAAAGACAAGCTAATAGATGTTTTTGAGTCCACATGTCATGAAATGTAACAACAGCCAAAGTATTTGGTATGCTGCACTTAACTAGTAGCATATTAACAGGCCCATAAAAACTTTTTGAAAAATATAATCTATCAATAAATATTGCCAGCATAAAGATTATATTTTTAATGTTTTAAAATATATTTTTATTTATTTTAAAGAGAGAAAGGGGAGAGAGAGATTGATTTGTTGTCTCATACATTTATGCATTCATTGCTTGATTTTTTATGTGCCCGGACCAGGGATGAACCCACAGCCTTCATATATCAAAATGACACTCTAACCAACTGAGCAATCCAGCGAGGGCTATATTTTTTTAATGTTTTGATTAGAAAACGTCAAAAGGGCAATAGGCCACCTGATCAGTGGATAGAGTGTCAACCTGGGGCACTGTGGTCCCAGGGTCAAAACCCTGAGGTTGCCAGCTTGAGCGTGGGCTTATCAGCTTGAGCACAAGGTCATTGGCTTGAGCGTTGGATAAATGATGTGAACTCATGGTCACCGGCTTGAGCAAGGGGTCACTGGTTTGGCTGCAACCCCTGACCTCCCAGTCAAGGCATATATGAACAACTAAATGCTGCAATCAATGAACAACCAAAGTGCTGCAACTATGAGTTAATGCTTATCTCTCTTTCTAGCTTAACAAAAGGGGGAGGGGCAATAGGTCATTTCACTTACCCTTCTTATTTCAGATACTATTATTAATCATTTATTAGTAATTATCAGAAAATAAGTTGGGGTCACATGTTGCATAGAATTTAAAAATATAATTCTTTGTAAAAGCAAAAGAGAAGTAAAAGTTAACTAAGTAAGCAAAAAGCAAACTAAGGAAAATAGGGGAATCAGAAATGTTAATACAGATGTACAGCCATATAAAAACACAGGAGAAGACTAAACAAGGTCCTATTCAACTGGGTTAAATTTCTCCCAAATCAATCCATGCATACACATTAACCAATAACAAAATTAAATATATTTTGTGGCAGGCTAAAACAAACTTGTTTTTAGGTTAGGCTAACATCATCATCCACTGTGGGAAAGCTAGAATATGGTATTATTTTCAGATATTTGGCATTATCATATGTAAGAGCTGGTAAAATAAAAATAAATCCTAAGTCTTAGTAGATTTCAGTGATGTCCTTAGATCTGTGTAAAATGAAAATACATATAGGCCTTCAGAACTTGAAACATTTTCCCCAATGTACTCAAAACCACAAAATCTTCAAGGGCTGTAAGCTTAGATGAAGTACAAATCAAGAATAATGCTATTATAATTTACTTTGTTTATGACTGAGCTCAAAAGTAGGCAAATAAACTTGATATCTAAGAAGCCTGGGTTAATGAATTAAAGTAGGATGAAATCATAGTTTTCTTTAAAGACTTGCACAAGATACTGAAGCAAAATGATCCCCATCAAGAGATTTATCTGTAAAATGTGAAATGAAGACTTGCCAAATAAATAATTCTTTATTGCCTTTATCTTTTTCTGTAATTTGCAGCACAGAGAGGTTCACAGACAACAGCATTACCTGCTCAGTGGAATTATCAAGCTTCAACTGCCAGAACCATTTCTTCTTTCTGTAGTTACTTCAAGGAATAAAAAATTGGTCATACCTTTGACACCCAACTGGAGTATTATAGGAAGATACATGTTATCTTCCTGTAAAATAACTTTCATTCACTATAAAATATAACGGCATTTATATTTTCTATAGAAGACACATTGTATACTTGGAATATTACCTGCTTAGTTTTAATAAGATGAAGTATTTAAGGTAATCAAAAAATTTGGATGATAAATAGAAAACATTTTTAAATATAAAATTACATACTAAGTTTTCTTAGAAAACTGATTGTGTAACCATGTAGAAACCTCATCTCTTTAATATGACCTTTCCTCCTTTATTTAAAAAAGACTTTACTCATTTTAAGGAAGAGAGAGAGAAGGGGGGATGAGCAGGAAGCATCACTTTTCATACGTGCCTGGACTGAGCAAGCCCAGAATTGTAAACCGGCCTCAGCATTCCAGGTCGATGCTTTATCCACGGCACCATCACAGGTCAGGTATACCTTTCCTCCTTTCTTTCCTTTTTCATTTAAACTGGTCTTATTCAGCACCCTGACTCACCTGTCTCCTTCCCCTTTGCATGTCCATTCCTTTAATCATTAAGCCTTCAGGACAATGAGGTTCTGATTGGTATCAGATAATCTTAATAGGTTCTGTTGGCACAGAAACAATTTCTGTCAAACTAGAGACAATATCTAGGCCTCACTTGTGTCACAGCTCCAGACCCAGAGGTAGCAAAAACAGATGAAGTGATGTCAGGGCTGACATCAGGACCAGATGCAATGATCACCTACTCTATACCCTAGCACCAACCAATCAGTAGTGACCATGACCTTAACTGTGACCCTAACTCCCTTAGTCACAATGACTAATGATTATATACCTTATATAACCCATCCTCTAGAAGGCACCTATTCGCCAGGTCTTTGAGCACTAGCTCACCTATGACTCCATGCTTGGGCCACTTCCCTTCTTTTTTTTTTTTTTTTTTGCTATAAGTTCCTATTGGGCTTATTGGGCTTTGATGCATACAGGCAAACGAACACCTTCAGTCTTATAACAATTTTGGTGCCCAATGTGGGACTCCCTTTTGCCTATGGATTCATTGACCCAGGGCTTGCGACCAGGCCCCCACCTAGCAGCTGCCCAGACCTGTTATGTTGGAGGCAGAGGCTGGACGGTAGTCCATGACCAGGTGCCCCCAACCTACAATGCTTTTGTTTGTAGCATAAGAAACAAGGGATTGAAAAAGCCTAGATTTGAAATTTGCTCTCATTTGTAAATTGAAGATGTCTTATGGTAAGGTTTTGCAGTGACAACCTCAGGAAAATCACCCTCTCCTAGGCTCAGAAAACCCAAATGGGAACAGGGAGGGGAGTAGTTCCTGAGAAACCTTAGATTGTCTGATCTAGTCTTCTTCTCCTGGACTCTGGGAAACACGGCGGGAACCAAGAGGGAGAAATCTTGCCTGTCCATCTGCTCAAGGCCGTCTTCTTTACCTGTCGAGCCTGTTCTCATTTTGTGGAAGGGGGCCACCTTTGACGGGGTTTTAGCAAACGCCAGAATGAGCAGCAGCAGCTCATCCAGCCTAATTTGGGGCAGCTGTTCATCTCATGTTGACCAACCTGAGCAGACCTCATGTCCATTCCCTCTGAGGGAGTAATATGCAGGGTTCCAGACACAACAGGAAGGTTGGCCACTCACTCTGTCTTACTGTCTTGTCTGACTTGTTCCAACCAAACTGAATTGTTACAGTTTATAACTGTTTGTTCCCCCTTTGTTCTGTTGTATGTACTGTCCAATCCTAGGACTTATTTCCTAGGATTGCTCGAGCTGAAAATAGGTAATTACTTTGAGAAAGACCTTGGTAACATGGGTAATCTCATCTCTGTACCCCAGTGTACCTCTCTGGGCTGTGTATCACAGAACAGGTGTACATTTAGCTATGAACCTATAAAAGAAATAATTGAGCTAAATAAAACAGACATTAATAGGGTTAATTAAGACACAAGCTTTAGTATAGCACTACCAAAGGCCGTATGGGGGCAAGTTGACCGCACGATGGCCCCCTAAGATTAAAGAACCCCAAACAAGTCTGCTCTATTTACCTCAGTGTAGAGAAATTTAAGACTGGAAGGAAGAGATTACAATGAGAAACTTGACCAGCAATTGCTTGGGGGCAATAGTCAGGCTCATTAAATCAAGTGAAAGATTGAAAACAGGGCCAGGGTACTTTGGCTTAACCCCTTGTTAGGGATCCCAAGCCTCTTTACTCAAGAATGGGTTCGGCTCTGGCTGGTTGGCTCAGTGGTAGAGCGTCGACCTGGCATGCAGGAGACCCGGGTTCGATTCCCGGCTAGGGCACACAGAAGCGCCCATCTGCTTCTCCATCCCTCCCCCTCTCCTTCGTCTCTGTCTCTCTCTTCCCCTCCCACAGCCAAGGCTCCATTGGAGCAAAGTTGGCCCGGGCACTGAGGATGGCTCCCTGGCCTCCACCTCAGGTGCTAGAATGGCTCTGGTTGCAACAGAGCAAGGCCCCAGATGGGCAGAGCATCACCCCCTGGTGGGCATGCCGGGTGGATCCCGGTTGGGCGCATGCGGGAATCTGACTGCTTCCCTGTTTCCAACTTCAGAAAAATACAAAAAAAAAAAAAAAAAAAAAAAGAATGGGTGAAACTGGCAGAAGATAAAAGAAAGAAATTTCCAGGATTCCTTGAGGTGAAAAGTCCTGAACTTTGGTACAAAAACCCAATGGTGAAGCTTAGACAAGTAGATTAAAGAAGTAATTTTTTAGGAAAATTGTAATATTTAAACCGGATTTATATTGAAGTTAGGTCAACTTCAACAGATTTCATCTCTTTTACCTGATTGTGTTGTAGAAAAAGAGACTGTCTCATTGTGGAGCTGGGCTGGCAGTTCTTTCATTTTGGCTATCAGAGGAAAAGACTCCAGAGCAGTATTTTTCAACTGTCGCTTGAAACTTAAGAAGTAAGTTCCTGTTATCTCTGTTGTAAAATGTCAGCAAGAAACTTGGTATGATAAAATTTTCATATGTAATCTAAATTTGTTAAATGCAAGTGAATTAAATGTAAACAGAATAAAGTTTCTCATGGTTTACTCTTTAGCAATAATTATATTGTACTTAGTTTTATAAATCTGTGATAATTTGAAACTTTAGTTTTGCTAGCCATATTAAATAATGAATAGTCATTGAATGTGAGGATCATTTTTCCAAGTAAGACAAAATAATGAAACATTAATTACTGAACATAGATTTACCTTTTTGCTTATTATAAAGAAACTTAAAATGTTTGAGTCCACTAGTCAACAGGGCTTATGCCACATTAAAAACACATACACACACAAAACAACTGTTATGAAGAAATATATTTGGATGTGTTCATAAGTATGTTAATCTAAAGAATACTAATTGGTTATTTTTTTTAGTAGAAATTGAGGTTCCAAAGTTAAATTTTATAATTAAGATGGAAATAAAGTGTATGTTTTTAGTAATAAAGGGCGTAAGGTATGAAAATACATTTTTTCCAAATAAATTATTAATGGTAATGGGATGATATTAATAAATCAGGGTATATATATTCAAAGAAAACATGTCTAGGTTATTTTGTCATTAAATTATGTTGCATACCCCTCGCCCAAAGTCAGATTGTCCTCCGCCACTCTCTATCTAGTTCTCTGTGCCCCTCCCCCTCCCCCTCTCCCCCTCCCTCCCTCCCATGTCCTCCCTCCCCCCACCTCTGGTAACCACCACACTCTTGTCCATGTCTCTTAGTCTCGTTTTTATGTTCCACCAATGTACGGAATCATGTAGTTCTTGTTTTTGAAAATACATTTTTTAAAGGAATTAAAAGAGCAAGATTTGTCCTAAAATTTAGTTGATTATTTCTGAATGAATAAGAGACAAACTAAGAGGGACTAAAAAAGTTATTAGGTCAAAATCTTGAGATTTTATAGACAGGTAAGTGAAATAAAATGAAAATTTAATTATGTAAATAAATTTAAATATCAGATGTAAGCTAACATAGAAAAAGAGTTTAGTTCTTTATCACTGTTAAAAAAAGTTTTTTTTCAGTTATTATACTCCAGATATTATAGTTTTTCTAGCTAGAAAAGCAGAGATTGTTTTATTAAAATAGTTTTGTTTTCTTGATCAGACACTTGATTCCTTAAGAAAACAATTTTCTGAACCTGAAAAACTCAAGTTTTGCTAATCTCCATTTTCACTTGATACCTGTTGATTGTCACTTTGGGTAAATCAATAATCTAGTTTCATGATGTATGATCTTTCTGATCAAGTGTGTTTGACAAACTTTTCAGGGTTCAAAAATAATTTTTTCTATTTAGTGATTTTTAGAGAGAGAGAGGGAGAGAGAGAGAGAGAGAGAAAGTGGAGGGGGGCGGCGGTAGGAGAAGGAAGCATCAACTTATAGTAGTTGCTTCTCATATGTGCCTTGACTGGGCCAGCCCAGGGCTTCAAACCGGCGACCTTAGCATTCCAGGTTGATACTCCACCTACTGTACTATCACAGGTCAGGCAGGGTTCAAATTTTAACAGGAGACTTCTTTCTTAACCTAGAAATGGCTCTGGGTTATTCCAATGGACCCCTGGAACACCTCAAAGAATTTTTTTTCTCTCCCTGCAAGGGAGAAATTTTTAACTGATTAGGCCCATTTGATACGTTTGAAATGTACTTTGACAACTAAGAAAATAGTTGTGTTATCTTTGTGTGAAAATTCTTATTAAGCGATATTATAGCCATGGCCAGTTGTCTCGGTTGTAGAGTGTCAGTCAGCCTGGCATGTGGATGTCCCAGGTTTGATTCCCAGTCAGTGCAAACAGGAGTAGCTACCATATGCTTCTCCCCCCCCCCCCCCTCCTTTCTCTCTCTTTCTCTTCTCCTCCCACAGTCATGGCTTGACTGGAGTGCACTGACCCTGGGCACTGAGGAGGGCTCTGTGGAGCCTCTGCTTCAGGCACTAAAAATAGCTCATTTGCAAGCATGGGCACAGATGGGCAGAGCATCAGCTCCAAGGGGGGAGGGCATGCCAGGTGGATCCTGGTCAGAGCACATGTGGGAGTCTGTCTCATCTCCCCTCCTCTCACTTGGAAAAGAAAATAAGATATTGTATTTTGGGTTTATATAAAAATTTCCAGGAGGCCTGAACTGTGGTGGCACAGCGGATAGGGAGGGCATAAACTAGAATGCTGAGGTCGCCGGTGCAAAGCCCTGGCGTTGCCCAATCAGGGCACATACAAGAAGCAACTACAAGCTGATGTTTCCCGCTCCTCTCCCCACCCCACCCCCACCCCCCTCTTTCTCTCTTCTAAAATCAATAAAAATCATTTTAAAAAAATCTCTGGGAGTCTACATAGTCTAGATTATCTTCAAATGTTGTGTTATAGAAAAGGAGAATCATTTTGCAATTACATTATAATCAGATCTATAACCATGACATTGTCATTTAGAGATAGTCACCTTTTTACTCTGATGCTTTTACAAGTATGTTTCATCTTCAGAAAGATCCATGAAAAGAACTTTGACATATTCTAAAAGATTTCTGAGAATAAATTTTCAGATCATACCTTTAAACTAATGAAGTTTAATAAAGCTGTAAGAAATAGATGGATTCATAAACTGCTGGCAAAAAAAAATCAAGACAGACAAGAATTAATTACCTGGAACTGAATGAGTTGAGGATTATAACTTTTCCAACTTTTTGTTGGAAATATTGCTAATTTTGAATTTTTTTGTTTCTCAGATGAGGAAACTTGCTTACTCTTAAACTACCTATGACTTGGAGCAACATTTGTTATACCTTTGTAAATAACATTGAAACATTTTACTCCCTACCTGATCCTTCCAGATATTTGAAGACTGAACAAGTATTAGGATTTTCATGGCACTATGCTTTGCATAAATTTGAAAGGAATATGTTCTTTTTATAACAGGATAAAACTGGAAATAGGTTTATTACCAATCCTGACTGGAATGTCATGTTTGTTGTTTTTTTTTTAAATTAGATTTTATCCATTTTTCGAGAGAGAAGAGAGAGAAGGAGGGAGGAGCAGGAAGCATCAATTCCCATATGTGCCCTGACCAGGCACACCAGGGGTTTTGAACTGGCAACCTCAGCATTCCATGTCCACGCTTTATCCACTGCGCCACCACAGGTCAGGCTGGACTGTCATGTTTGAGAGAGACACACAGATTTCAGATATCAGAAAGCTTTAAGGAATTAAGATGGACTTTGAAAGCCGGTAACAGCCCCTTGGAAAAACAGCCTGGTACTTCACTTGCATGGTTCACAGCAGTCCTTCCAGGTAAGGAAGAAAGGTTGCTTTCCTGGGAGATGGCAAGGAAGAACCTCAAGACATTTGGGGAAAACTCAAGAACCTGTGTTCGCCCAAATTGATAGGTACTACAGGCAGTCTAATGGCAACTGTGTGACCTGACTTCTTAGTCCTGACAGGCTCAAGTTCCATCTGGAGATTCCTTATGAAATTGCAGCAAAGCAGATTTAAAAGCCTATAGATCAATTACTGTTCTTCTCATACTTACGCAAATAACAGGCCAAATTTATTGAAACTAGACTTAAACAATAAGTTAAGTCTTAACTTGGCTATCTTTGATAAAATGAAGGTGATTTTAAAGAGGAAAAAAACGGATAGAAATCATAATATCCAATTGTGTCTATTAGGTTTTAGTTCAGTTGTCTTTAAAACTCATTTTTCACCTGTAGACTGGCTAGATCCTGAATTTTTCTAATGAAAGTATTTGGCTACAGCCCACTGAACTAGTGTTTTTATTTTTCTGCCATCCATTGCCTTGTAAGTTTTGAGAAAACTTTTTCCTGAGCCTTGCAATTGCTCACCCCAGCTAGACAACATAATGTAAACTATGAAGAAATCATCAAAACGGCTCATGCATGGTTTCAATGACTGACACTGTGTAAGCCAGAGAGCTTGCTTGAGCTGTTCTTACGATGTTCATCAGGGATGTTTGAACTGCAGACTAGGGGAATCTGATTGTCATGGCTTCCCTTCAGTCCAACAAAAATGAAGCTCTGAGCCTTTCATTTATTAGTCTTCTCAACTGGCAGTCTTAAAGACTCAGAGACAAGCTGTGGTGTGCTGATTATTACTTAGGGTACAGGTATTCTCGCCTATCCCATCTACCATTGCTGTGCTTTCTGCTTGTAAACAGCACCCAAAATGCCCCCTCTGAGACACAGGGACCATCACTGAAGAGGTGGGTATGTGAGATTGTAAGAGCCAGCTAAGAGGGACACATTAGGCAGATAAATCCAACTCCATTTTATGAGCCAATGCCTCCTCTTGATTGAACCTGGACCCAGCTGCGCTACATTCCTTAAGACTGAGGAATCATCAATAGAAAGGGGGGACCTGTAACTGCATAGAAACTTCATTTCTTCAATATGACCTTTTCTCCTCTTTTTTGATTCACACGGGCCTCATCCAGCACTGTGACTCACCTGCCTCCTTCTCCCTTGCACGTACACTTCCTTAATCATTCAGCCCTGGGGACAATGAAGTTCTCAGTATCTAACAATTATAGGAACAAAGCCTCTGGTCTGTTGACCACAGAGACAGTTTCCTCAAACTAGAGATAATATCTAAGTCTCAGCTGTTTCCGCTCCAGACCCAGAGAAGTGGCAAAATCAGATGAAGCAATGTCATTTCTGACATCGTGACCAGATGCACCCATCAACTAACCTAACCGCTACCCTAGCACTGACTCATCAGTAAAGACCATGACCCTAACTCCCGTAGTCACGATGATGAATGATTTTCCCCCTCCTCTGGAAGGCACCTATTAGCCAGGTCTTTTGAGCACTAGCTCACCTGTGAACAAGCTTCTGTTCATACCTTATTGGGCTTTGATGCGCACAAGCAAATGAACCCCGTTTAGTCCAATAACAATACCAAATATGTTTGGTTTGCTAGTAGTTTAGTTTATATATAATCCTGAATGAGCCCTATATTATCTTCATTTATCTACCTAGCAAAAAGTCTATTTAGTTAAAAAAAAAGGCATACCACATCACCAAAAAAAAGCTAGATATTTTTAGATAAGAGAATTTTATTTACAGAAAAGTCACAAACATTAGCAAAATTTTACAAACACAATTTTGTTAGTAATACTTAACAGAATAAAGAGTGGTTTAATATATATCACTTGATATAGGATACACATTTTTAATATGTTTTCTACTACTTTTATCAATTTGTTTTAATATATTTCAATTTTTACCAAATCTAGAAATAAGGCAGTATAGATGAAACAGATTTACTAAATACTTTTAAATTATGCTTCCCTCTATATCAGATACTAAGTCAATTCAAAATCCATCTGCATATTAAATGGCCTTTCCATTATAATTCCTAAATTTAAAGAAGGTAAGTAGCTAATAGAACTCAAAATGCATTAAAAAGCTGTCATAAATGGAAAAAACGTGACATTAGCAATATCATAAATTAACAAAAGCAAAAAATACTAAATGTTTTATAATAGTAAGTCTAGAATATTTTTACTTGCATCCTTGTCCATCCAGTTTAAACCACCAAAAGCACTGACATGAGTGTGAAAGGACCATTTTTAAACAAATAACAGAAGGCAGCATATGTCATTTTAAGGATAAAAGGAATATAAACTATGTGTTTTGCTTTGTAAATAATGTTCTTTTTCCAAGTAATACTAAGTGTTTCTATTATCCTTGAATGACAAGAGTCTTTAAGTACGGTGTGACAAAGAGACCATCCTTTTACTGATGGAAAGCCTCTAATCTTATTTGGGTTGGATCTTCTGGATGTCTCAAGGCAATTCCATTACGCAGGAGCAGCTCAATATAAGGCGGCCAAAAAGAATCACTAATTTTCACATAAGGATCATGTGGAACATCAAATAATCTATTTATAAGAATCTAGGGGGAAAAAAAATCATTTAAAATATATCCTACTTGGTAAAAATTGATACAACTTTAAAAATTATTTAAATATACTTTTTACCAAAAAAATGAATGTTTTTTTCTTTGAATAATTATATCATAATTTCTATGTATTAACTTAAGTGATTTTCTTTATTAAAAGACTACAGATATAAATGAATAGAAAAAGCTTTAAAATGAATCTCTACATATTAACATTAGAAATATTTCCTAAAAACTAATTAAAAGGAATTTAAAATTCTCCCACTTCTCTTGGTGTTAACAATTTCTTTAGCTTTTAGAAGTTTGGTTACAATCATTTCTTAAAAAGTTTTTATTTTTGAATTGAAACCAGTAATACTCAACAAAATAGGCATAAAGCTCAAAACCATGCATGTCTTAATATTTGAAGGAAATAGAAATCACCAACCCTGGGCCCCCCATCCCAAAACACCTATTCTTCCGATAAATCTTCAAAACAATTCTATCATCATCACTTCCTTCAACTTCATCTTGAATATCTTTGATTTATTCACTAAGGATGTTAAGGGGTTACAAGCAAAAACAGAAGTTTTGAGTTTTTGTAATAAATAATATAGGTTAACATTTCCCAAGTTGCATTCCATCAAATTGCAAATTGGTCCTCCTAAGTATGTTCTCAGCCTTGAAAGATGGGGCTGTATGGTTGAACAGGCTCGGGAAAGACTGCTAATGTACACTGAGAACCATCGTCTTTCCCAGGCACGTTGGCTTTAGGAAAGTTTTTCAAAAATTGGATAGCTGAAATTCTTTGAACACTGTTGTATGAAACATACGGAAAAATGCTAAATGTATATTAAATTTTACTCTGCATCCTCAGCTAACAGTATCTTCATAAATTATAAAACCAGAATTCAGAAAGGTTAATAGATTCAAGAAGAACAGGATTATTACAGACTCTGTATCTCTGAATCACCAGGCCAAAGCTTTAATGAAAAGATATTATTTTAAAGGAATGTGGAAAAGGCATAATTTATACAAATATTAAGTGTCATAGTAACAAAGCAAAACAATGAAGCTCTCATCTCAGTCACATTTCATATCAGTTACCACAATTACTGAAACAAAATTGTCATCTATATTGGGGTGATGAACACACAACATAATATACAGATAATGTATTATAGAATTGTATAAATGAAACATGTATAATTTTATTAACCAATGTCACCCCAATAAATTCAATCAAAAAAATTTTTAAGTTTAATATTTTTTTTTTTACAGAGACAAGAGAGACGGTCAGAGAGAGGGATAGACAGACAGGAACAGAGAGAGATGAGAAGCATCAATCATTAGTTTTTCCTTACGACACCTTAGTTGTTCATTGATTGCTTTCACGTATGTGCCTTGACCAGGGGGCTACAGCAAACCGAGTGACCCCTTGCTCAACCCAGCGACCTTGGGTCCAAGCTGGTGAGCTTTGCTCAAACCAGATGAGCCCGTGCTCAAGCTGGCGACCTCGGGTCAAGAACCTGGATCGTCCACATCCCAGTCCAATGCTCCATCTACTGCGCCACTACCTGGTCAGGCTTAAGTTTAAATTTTTACATTCACATTTATATTTGTTCAGAATAAACCCTTAGAATTGTCAAAATGCAAGGTATAACTAAAATTTTTTTACCATTTTCGATCTGATAAAGACTTCATTAAAAAAACCACACAACTTTTTTTCATCTATCATTAACTTTAGTTATTTCAAGTACATATCCTGAGGAAAAAGATGTTTTGGTTTCACTTTTTTTAGGTATGATGCTAAAGGAATTTAATGATTCCTACTATAAAACAATTGCTTATTTTAAAATATAATTTAAAATCTTTCTTACTTTTCATTTCTAATTCTAGTAGACCCAGAAGTAATTAAAGGCTAAAATTTCAACTTAAAATAAACACGTATATTAATTTTTCACTAAATTGCAGTTTGTATACTGGTTACTTTTATCATTGATTATATTAGCTAGAGATAAAAAAAATGATTCGTAATTCTAAATTTTAAATGGGATCTCACAGTATACTACTGAAAAATTACATATGTATTTCCCTATTAAACATTGTCAATATTTGCCATGCATATGACAACTTCTGTTTGGAAAAAAAAAAGGTTAAGTCATCCATGAGAAACAGTGATTTCTTAATTTCGGTATAAACTGGAATAATTAAAAATATTAAAATAAAAGATTCTAATTACAAACGTAAATCACAAACGTAATCAATGTTTGTATTTTGCTTTCAAAGGAATAATAGTCTATGTTAAGATACATTGAGGCACCAAAACTACTTAGCTGGATAAAAGTAGAGACTTCAGCATCCACTTCATAAAATTATAATAAAACAAGTTTAATAGTATCGCTTTTTCTCATAAGCTTGCCAATGAATTTAAAAACACATGCCGCCTGACCAGGCAGTGGCACAGTGGATAGAACATTAGACTGGGATGCGGAGGACCCAGGTTCGAAACCCTAAGGTCGCCAGCTTGAGCACGGCCTTATCTAGTTTGAGCAAAAAGCTCACCAGCTTGGACCCAAGGTCGCTGGCTTGATCAAGGGGTTACTCGGTCTGCTGAAGGCCCATGGTCAAGGCACATATGAGAAAGCAACCAATGAACAACTGAGGTGTCAAAATGAAAAACTGATGATTGATGCTTCTCCTCTCTCCCCCTTCCTGTCTGTCTGTCCCTATCTATCCCTCTCTCTGACTCTCTCTGACCTTGTAAAAAAAAAACAAAAAACCCCTCCATACTAATTATTAAACATTTTCCTTTTCAAATACTATTTAACCTCTCTTTGCCTGATTTGCAATGATTGAAATACCCAGATTGATCATTGGCTAAAGTTCAAAATCATTTGTGTATATAATTGTTTGGAAATACTCAGTCCTCACATTAAGAAAAAAAGAGGCTAATGTTATTTTTAAAAAAATATGCGTGGATTCTGCCACTTTGTTGAAAGAATCCTTAAACTCACTAATGTACTTTCCATAGAAGGCACTTGCCAAGTAAAGATACCATCAATGTAGCAGCATATATGGGTTGTCACTGTGTAAACACAAAATAACATCATAAAAATTTTCTGAAAGTAAGAATCTTGGGCATATGATTAAGAGTTAGATTCTAATTTCATGTTCTTTTTAAAAAAATGACAATATTCTTTCTAGTACTATATAGAAAAAAACTAATTTTATACTAAAGATAAATTAAGATATTTCTAATTACATCTAATAAGATATTTCTAATATATATCTAATTATATAAAATTAAGATATTTCATAAAACACTTACCTCTAACATTTCATGCAGTGTTATCAGCTGTGTAGTTGATTGTTGAGTATTTTTCTTTGAGAGAAATATAAATAATAAAGAATTAACATTTCCATTCTATCAGTGACATTAACCTAATGTTAATGATCTGATAAAGGGATTTTGGTTGCTTCTTTCTTCTCTGTAAACATTTTTGAATTATAAAGTCTGGTGTTATGGACCCTCCAAAACTGAAGTCCTCACCATTGCAACTACACATTCAAAGACAGAGCCTTTGAAAAGTTAAGGTTGCCCTGGCCGGTTGGCTCAGTGGTAGAGCGTCGGCCTGGCGTGCGGAAGTCCCGGGTTCGATTCCCTGCCAAAGCACACAGGAGAGGCGCCCATCTGCTTCTCCACCCCTCCCCCTCTCCTTCCTCTCTGTCTCTCTCTTCCCCTCCCACAGCCAAGGCTCCATTGGAGCAAAGATGGCCCGGGCGCTGGGGATGGCTCCATGGCCTGTGCCTCGGTCGCTAGACTGGCTCTGGTCACAATGGAGCGACGCCCTGGATGGGCAGAGCATTGCTCCCTGGTGGGCGTGCCGGGTGGATCCCGGTCGGGCGCATGCGGGAGTCTGTCTGACTGCCTCCCCGTTTCCAGCTTCAGGGGAAAAAAAAAAAAAAAAAAAAAAGGTTAAATGTAGTCATCAAAGGGGGGTCCTAATCCAATTGGACTGGTGTCCTTATAATAAGAACAGGGGGAGGCACCAGAGTTCTCTCTCTCCACGCTCACACAGTGAAAAGGCCCTCATTTCTGAGGGCTCAACACAAAGACAGCTAGTCCACAGCCAGAAGAAAGGCCTCAACAGAAACCAGCCCCAATAGCACTGATCTTGGACTTCTAGACTCCAGAACTGTGAGAAAATAAATTTCTTTTGTTTAGGCCCACCTAGACTGCAGAATTCTGTAATGGTTTGAGCTCACAATAGATCCTGTATTACATCTAGTATTGCTGGACAGAGAGAGAAAGTAACCTATCACTTTGTGACATGTATCAACAGTTTACATATTTTATTAAAAAAAGTAAGCTTATCAAACATGACTTAATAAACCCATGATGACTTATGGTAATCAATGCTTCATTTTCAGAATGCCTTAAGCCTCTGGTTCTGTTAGAGAGAAATAACAGGTTTCTTAGAAGTTGAAAAAAGGAAGCCTGGGATCAGAAAATAAGTGAGTTACTGTAGCATTATTATCACTTAATAGGTAAAGAATCATGAATGTAATGAAATGGTTAACAGAAGGCTGTCAACAATTTAGAAATAAACTAGGAGTTGAAAAAACAATGGAGTAGAATGGGAGACATAGTCCATAACAAATGTAAAGTCTACTGACAGTAACAAAAAGGAAGGGGAAGAATTTGATTCTAATTTTTGAACAAAGTATTTAATGCGATGAGGTATTATTTCTCTACATGTAACTAGGTGTGTGTATCTTTGTAATGTATAATAAACATACAAAAATTAATCATAAAATTGATACTTGATCCTATCTGAAACAGTTCCATATATGTACATGAAGGTCTTCTTTAAAACTTACCTTTTTCTTTTTAACCTCTCCATCAGGCAGAGGAAAGTGGTTTTTTAGAAACTCAGTGAAGCTAGTCAATATTTTCTCCTTATATTCTTTTGTATCCTGTAGTTTAGTTTTCAGCTCATTAATGATTCTAAGAGATTTCAAAAAAGAAATATTTCAGTGATAAAATACATAAGTGTATATAACTGGTTACTCAAGGTTAATTGAGAACTGTTCAAATTTCATTTGCTCAAACCAAATACAACTAGTTTTATGAAATATTCTCTATTTAACACATAAGAAGTCATTCACAAAAAATCATGTAACAGATGGTAAAAGTTAGAACAAAACTCACAATTTTCAAGGAAAATTTTCCTTTTTTAATATATATCATTAAAAAATGAAAAGATGCCTGACCAGGTGGTAGTGCAGTAGATAGAGCGTCACACTGGGACTCAGAGGACCCAGGTTTAAAACCCCGAGGTCGCTGGCTTGAGTGCAGGCTCATCGGCTTGAGCAAGGACTCACCAGCTTGAGTACAGGGTCGCTGGCTTGAGCATGGGGTCATAGACATAACCCCATGGTCTCTAGCTTGAGCCCAAAGGGCTTGGAGCCCATGGTTGCTGGCTTGAGCAAGGGGTCACTCACTTTGCTGTAGCCCCCAGATCAACGTACATATGAGAAAGCAATCAATGAACAACTAAGGAGACTAAGAAGCTGCAATGAAGAATTGATGCTTGATATCTCTCCCTTCCTGTCTGCCTGTCCCTATCTGTCCCTCTCTCTGTGTCTGTCAAAAAGAAAAAAAAAAACTTTCTCCTAGTTTAGAAACCTAAAACAAAAAATAATACCTTGATTCAGAAACTGTCACAGTCTGATGTTTCAATTTATTGTGTAGTACAGTAAGAGACTTGAATAGCTGTTGCTGTTCATCCAACCACCGTTGCTCCCTTTCAACATAGAAAAATAAAACAAACAGTAGCCAAATAAAATATTAATGCCAATTAAACATATCAATCACTAATAGTAATTATAATATAAATATACCTTTCCAAATCTTCCTTTAATTTTTCATTCCTCGACTGAATAGTAGATAGTACCAATTCCAGATCATGTCTCAATTTTCGGAACTAAAGCAAAATAATTCATATTGTTTAGTCTTTTATCCTATAAATAGTTACATTTCTAAATGATAGTAAAATTTATGTATAATTCTAACATTTATATTCAGAAATCAATAGTAAAATAACTGAGCAGAAAGTTTTGAAACAGAAATATATAGCAAGTGCACAGTCCTCTACAACATTCTATTGTTAAATTTAAAAACATAAGATGGGGTTTTGAACAGTACATTTTTTTTTTTTTAGATACAGAGACAGAGAGAGTCAGAGAGAGGAACAGACAGGGACAGACAGGAACAGAGAGATGAGAAGCATCAATCATTAGTTTTTCATTGCACATTGCGACACCTTAATTGTTCATTGATTGCTTTCTCATATGTGCCTTGACCACAGGCCTTCAGCAGACCGAGTAACCCCTTGCTGGAGCCAGCAACCTTGGGTCCAAGCTGGTGAGCTTTTTGCTCAAACCAGATGAGCCCGTGCTCAAGCTGGCAACCTAGGGGTCTTGAACATAGGTCCTTGGCATCCCAGTCCAACGTTCTATCCACTGCGCAACCGCCTGGTCAGGCTGAACAGTACATTTTAGTTTTATATTGAAAGGCAATTTAATGGTGAGTTTTTAGCAATCAGGTAAATTAAGTCTCTTTCCTAAGGAGACTATGCATAAACAGACACAAATGAATATCACTTATTCAACACATTTTAAAAAATATTTATTTATTTTAGAGAGGGAGAGGGACCAAGAAGCATCAGATCATAGTTGTTCCACTTTAATTGTTCATTGATTGCTTCTCATGTGTCCTTACGGGGCAAGCCCCATGTTTCGAACCCGAAACCTCAGTATTCCAGGTTAATGCTCTATCCACTGTGCCAACTCAGTTCAGGCCTCAACACATATTTTAGATCAGTTATTGACTGATGGAGCCAGGGATGGAAAGTTGAACAGAACAAAGGGGAATCCAGACAAAAAAATAAATAAATCATTCCAGTGAGTGGTAAATTCCATGAAAAACAAGCAAGTCAGACTAAGAACACAGAAAGGAGAAACAGGTATGCTAGGTTATACGATATGGAAAGACCTCTCTGATCATGTTAACAGCAGATGAAGAAGATGAGAGGTAAGCCACATCACTATGCAGCAAAAGAATGTTCCAGAGACAGAGAATTTTAAGAACAAAGGCCCTGAGGCAGGATATGCTTGAGGTACCTCAGAAATTCAAACAGGACAGTGTGGCAACAGGAAAGTACACCAAATTCTGGACCTTTTCTAATATCCCTTTGTTTCTAAAACACACTAGCTAGTGTTTAATTCTCCTGATGTCAAGGGTTACCATTAGTTTTTCTAAACCTAACTCAGTGACAATATAGAAATGTATATAGAAACCTAGAGCAATCAAACACAAAAAGTGAAGAAATGTAACTAATAAGCCAATAGTATAAATAAAATGGGTTTATTTTTTAATATACACAATTAATCCAAGAAAGTAGGAAGGAAAGCAAAGGTAGGACGAATAGGAAAGAAAACTCAAGCACGTACATTTCAAAACTACCATACTGTGGTGGTTCCTCAAAAAACTGAAAATAGAACTACCTTATGACCCAGCAATCCCTCTACTGGGTATATATCCCCAAAACTCAGAAACATTGATACGTAAAGACACATGCAGCCCCATGATTATTGCAGCATTGTTCACAGTGGCCAGGACATGGAAACAACCAAAAAGCCCATCAATAGATGACTAGATAAAGAAGATGTGGCACATATACACTATGGAATACTACTCAGCCATAAGAAATGATGACATTGGAACATTTACAGCAAAATGGTGGGATCTTGATAACATGATACGAAGCGAAATAAGTAAATCAGAAAAAAACAGGAACTGTATTATTCCATACGTAGGTGGGACATAATAGTGAAACTAAGAGACATTGATAAGAGTGTGGTGGTTACGGGGGGGAGGGGGGAATGGGAGAGGGATAGGGGGTGGGGAGGGGCACAAAGAAAACAAGATAGAAGGTGACAGAGGACAATCTGACTTTGGGTGGTGGGTATGCAACATAATTGAACGACAAGATAATCTGGATTTGTTATCTTTGAATATATGTATCCTGATTTATTGATGTCACCCCATTAAAAAAATAAAATTATAATAAAAAAAGAAAATATTACATTAATGCAATAAAAAATTTAAAATATTGAAAAAAAAAAACTACCATACTGATATTACATTAAATATGATCTAACAATGGAATTAAAAATCAGTATTAGAAAGGAACCTGAAAAAACCTGAAAGTATTTAGATACTAAAAACAGACTTCTATATAATCTATGGGTCAAGAAGTAATCAACAGAAAAATTATTATAAACTGAAAATAAAAAAATAAGTTTCTAGGATAAAGCCAAAGCAGTTCTCAGATGAGAATTTACATCTTCAAAATCACGTATTAGAAAAAGATAGCTCTCGTATTAATGACCTCAACTTCTACCATAACTAGAAAAAAGGGGAAATAAAACCAAAATTAAGCAAAATTTTAAAATAGTGATAAAAACTTATATCAATGCAATAGAAAAACAAAAATAGAGAAAAAGCATTAAAAACCAAAGCTGATTTTGACAAAGTCAAGAGAAAAAAGACACAAATTACCAACCTTATGAATGAAAAAGGTGACATTACTACAAACATTAACAAGTCTTTTTTTTTTTTTAATTTTTATTTATTTATTCATTTTAGAGAGGAGGGGGGGGAGAGAGAGAGAGAGAGAGAGAGAGAGGAGAGACAGAGAGAGAGAAGGGGGGAGGAGCTGGAAGCATCAACTCCCATATGTGCCTTGACCAGGCAAGCCCAGGACTTCGAACCGGCGACCTCAGCATTTCCAGGTCGACACTTTATCCACTGCGCCACCACAGGTCAGGCACCTACAAACATTAAAATGGCAATGGGGGAATGCTATGAACAGTATCTGTTGATAAATCTGACAAATGTGAGATGGACAAACTCTTAAAGATACAAACTACCAAAGCTCATTCAGAGAAAACAGGAAATCTGACTAGCAGTAAAGTAACTGAATTTGTATTTAAAAATTTCCCACAGCCTGACCTGTGTTGGCGCAGTGGATAAAGCGTTGACCTGGAAATGATGAGGTCGCCGGTTCAAAACCCTGGGCTTGCCTGGTCAAGGCACATATGGGAGTTGATGCTTCCTGCTCCTCCCCCCTTCTGTTTGTCTGTCTGTCTGTCTGTCTCTCTCCTCTAAAATGAATAAATAAATAAAATTAAAAAAAAAATTCCCACAAAGAACAATCCAGCCCAGATGGCTTCACCTAAAAATTCTAACAAACACTCGAGGAACAATGCTGATTTTACATAAACTCTTTGGAAGAGAGGTATTCTCAATTTCTGTGAAGTTGGTATTGCCCTGATAACTAAGCCTGACAAAGATGTCAAGAAAAAAGAAAACCACAGACCAGTAACTGTCATAAACATGGATGCAAAAATCTTAGTAAAATTTTAGCAAATGATTTATACATTATAGCAAAGTGGGATTTATCCTAGGAATGTACAGCATACAATCAAAATAATTTTAAAAAAATCAATGTAATTTACTATTAACCAACCAAAAAAGAAAAAAAAAATCAATCTTCTAAATGAATTCAGAAAAAATAAGTGGAGTTCATAAATTTTAACAGAAGATAATTTCTTCAACTTAATAAGTAAGGGCATCAGTGAAAAACTTACTGCTAATATCACACTTAATGGGAAAGAGTGAATGCTAGCTAATCAGATCAGGACAAAGCAAAAATGTTTACTCTCACCACTGTTATTCAATATATATTATATATATTACTGAATGTATCAGGGCAGCACAATAAGCCAATAAAAAGATATAAAAAGCATCCAGATGGAAAGGAATAAGTAAAACTGTCTCTGATCTCAGATGACATAACTAGCTATAAAAAAAAAATCATACAGAATCTAGAAAAAAGCTACCAGAGTAAGGGGGTTATCATGCTTCCTAGGTGCAAGACCAATAGATGAATATTGCTTGCATGTACCAGGAATAAATCATGGCAAACTGAAATTTTAAAAAAGAATCCTATTTTAACAGGATCAAAAATATGAAGAACAAAAGTAATGAATTTGACACACATGTAGATGACTTGCACACTTATTACAATTTATGAAGTCTTTAAAAAAATTGTGAATTAAATTTTGTCACTTATTTTTTCTGAATTCATTGAAATAATCAATATTTTGTTTGTTTTTCAGTGTGATGGTACAGTGTGATGATACAGTGAAGTACAAAACATTAGTGATATAAATTTTTAAAATACCAAATAAATGAAGACATAAATCAATGTAGAGATCATATAATGCTCATAAATCTGAATTGAGACTTAAATATGTTAAAGATGCCAATTCTCCTCATATTCAACTATAGATTCAGGGTAATCTCAATCAAAATTCCAGTAAGCTTTTTTATGGGATAGAATGACAAGTTAACTTTAATTTATGTGAAAATACAAAACAATTTTGATAAAGAACAACAAAGTTAGATAACTCAAATTATTTCAAGACTTATTATAAAACTTCAGTAAATAAAACAATGTAAGGTCCTGGCCGGTTGGCTCAGTGGTAGAGCGTCGGCCTGGTGTGCAGGAGTCCTGGGTTAGATTCCCAGCCAGGGCACACAGGAGAAGCACCCATCTGCTTCTCCACCCCTCCCCCTCTCCTTCCTCTCTGTCTCTCTCTTCCCCTCCTGCAGTCAAGGCTCCATTGGAGCAAAGTTGGCCCGGGCGCTGAGGATGGCTCTGTGGCCTCTGCCTCAGGCGCTAGAATGGCTCTGGTTGCAACAGAGCAATGCCCCAGATGGGCAGAGCATCGCCCCCTGGTGGGCGTGCCGGGTGAATCCCGGTCGGGCACATGCGGGAGTCTAACTACCTTCCCGTTTCCAACTTCAGAAAAATACAAAAAAACCCCAAACAAACAAACAAAAAAATAATGCAGTATTTATTGGACTAAGGCAGAAATATCAAACCAAAAGGAGAAACATCCAAAACACAGAATGGAGAACAAATGTAGAATCTAGAATTAGATCCAACCATATACTGTATGGTCAACTAATTTTCAGTAAACATGCAAAGGAAATACAAAACAGAAAGATTTCAACAGTTTGTGTTGGAATAATTAGTAACTATATGCAAAAAATAAACTTTTATCAATAACTCCATTGATATATAAAAATTACTTCAAAATGGGTCATAGCTCTAAATGAAAAACCTTTTCGTTTTACTTTAAAATTTCCAAAAGAAAACATGCAAGAAAATCTTTGTAACCTTAAATTAGACAAACATTTCCTATATTGGAGTACAAACTTTAAAAGAAAACTTGATAAAGTAGAATTAATCAAATTAGGAGCATATGTTCTTTAAAAGACAGTTACAAGAGGCCCTGACCGGTTGGCTCAGCGGTAGAGCGTCAGCCTGGCATGCGGGGGACCCGGGTTCAATTCCCGGCCAGGGCACGTAGGAGAAGCGCCCTTTTGCTTCTCCACCCCCCCTTCTCCTTCCCCTTCCGCAGCCGGGGCTCCATTGGAGCAAAGATGGCCCGGGCACTGGGGATGGCTCCTTGGCCTCTGCCCCAGGCGCTAGAGTGGCTCTGGTCGCGGCAGAGCAAAGCCCCGGAGGGGCAGAGCATTGCCCCCTGGTGGGCAGAGCTTCGCCCCTGGTGGGCGTGCCGGGTGGATCCCGGTCGGGCGCATGCGGGAGTCTGTCTGACTGTCTCTCCCCATTTCCAGCTTCAGAAAAATGCAAAAAAAAAAAAAAAAAAGTTACAAGAATAAAAAGAAGTTAAGTGTTCAGGAAATGGTTATTAACTCAGCAGGCCAAGATTGTACAAACTCTGCACATTACTTAGAAAGGCCTATCTTCATGATGGGTCCCTGGTGGACTCCTGGAAAAGAAGCTATGAGACCTTGGAATAGTTTGCAAATAAAGAGTGTTTGCATGTGCCTGGAGCCTTGGGGTGGTTGGTACAAGTGTGATTAGAGAGTTTATTCTAACTACGTCAT
Organism: Saccopteryx bilineata; assembly: GCF_036850765.1. NCBI lineage: Eukaryota > Metazoa > Chordata > Mammalia > Chiroptera > Emballonuridae > Saccopteryx > Saccopteryx bilineata. The sequence continues at coordinate 263,997,514 of NC_089490.1, read as the reverse complement.
TCTTGGTGAATGTATTTTTGCTCCAGAGCCTCACATCTCAGTAGCTGAAGTCAAAGAGGCCCTGAATGCAGTGACTGACTCCTGATAAAACCATGGACAACAGTCTCAAATAAACTTCCCTGTTTGAGCACATTTTGCCCATGTTGTCACACACAGTTGTTGGGAGAATTAAACACATCCACTGAAAAAGAACTTCTATAAACTTAGCCCATGTGCCTTTTCTCTGTGCTCATTTTAATTTGTGTTCCCTCACCATAATAAAAGATAACCATCCATATAATAGCTGTTCTAAATCCTGTTAGCCTATCTAGTGAATCACAGAACCTGAGAGTAGTCTTGGGGAAAACTCTGACACACTTGGCATCAGAAGTGGGATTTGTGGACAGAGGAATAGTGGCATAAGAGGTCTCCTTGGTCTCTCTCCGTGAGGTTTCAACAATCTGAACAGCTATAATTCAATAAAGGATTCCCTGCTCAATGTACAAACATATCTAAGATATCCATGCATTAAAACTGAAGGTGGCCCTGGCTGGTTGGCTCAGTGCATAGAGCATTGGCCTGGTGTACGGACATCCCCCAGGTTCAATCCCCAGTCAGGGCACACATGAGAAGTAACCATCTGCTTCTATCCTTCTCCCTCTCCCCCTCTCTTTCTTTTCCCCTCTCACAGCCAGTGGCTCAACCGGTTTGAATTCTGGCCCCAGGCACTGAGAATAGCTTGGTTGATTCAAGCATCAGCCCCAGATGGGGGCTGCCAGGTAAATTCTGGGAGCACATGTGAGAGTCTGTCTCCCCTCCTCTCACTTAAAAAAACAACAACTGAGGGTGGGTAAGTAGAAACAAACCAGGGAGGTAGAAAGGGTGAAGAGCATAGATGATGCCAGGAATGCAGCCTGGTTCACACAGTCCAGAGTTCACTGAGGGTCTCAACCTAGAGAGGGGGAGGAATCAGGTTGCCATTGGCACTCCCTTCATCTGGGAGGAATAGAGAGACACAGTGAGCATTCCTGAAGGAGTGGTCACTATGCACTGCAGCTGAACCCAGTGACTTGGGCAGTGACACAGGACAGAAATACAGACACAGTCACCTGGCAATTGGCATTCTAGACAGAGAAACAAAGAGACAGACCCCTGGCTGCCTCCCCTCACCCTTTCAGAGCTAGCCCTGGGCCCCAGAAGAAGCTGTACCAGTGAGTGCTGGGTTGCAGAACACATTATCTGCAAACCTGAGAACCAGTACTATAGAAACATTTTCCCCTCAGAGACAGGCACACTCTGCAACTAATCCATGGTCAAAGGAGACACAAAGGGGAGGCTGCTAAAGTCTTCCAGTCACCATTACTGGGAAAGCAAGCAACAAAGACAATGGCCAAACCCCCCCCCACCCCCGCTCAGCCCACCTCCACCCATCCTGGCTATATCTGCTGCAGAGACAGCACTAGGATGTCATGGAATTTGAACCCCATCACCCACCACATTCCCCCATGGTGTTGGGCTCCTGAGAGTGAGGCAACCTGAACACAGAGGAGATCCCCACCTTCCCAGAGTACATAGGACATTGCCACCACCCTGCAGAGACCTGAAGTCAGAGCAGTGCAAAAGACTAAAAAGCTTGTGCTTCAGTGCCACCTACTAGAAATAACAGAACAACTTCTTCTCAATCTACTAGAAAAATGCTACTCATATACAGACACCTAGACAGAGAAGGAATCCATCGACTACCGTTAATAATCAAGATAAAAAGGCATCACAAAAATAAAATGAAAAATCTCTAGAAAATAAACTTAAGGACATATGTAATTGAAATGAGAAAGAATTTAAGACTGCAATTCTGAAAAAGCTCAACAAGTTACAAGAAAACACAGATATGCAGTTTAATAATCCCAGAAATTATATCAATGAACAAAATTAGTACTTTACCAAAGAGATTAACTTTAATAATAAAGAATCAAAGAGAAATTCTACACATGAAGAACTCAGTAAAAGAATGAACTAGCTGACCAGATAAAGGAAACAATTAGTAATATTGAAAACAGAAATCTAGAAATGACACAGAGAAGAGAAACTTGAGTATAAAAAACAAACAACTCTATGAATACTGACTCCATCAAAAACACCAATATAAGAGTAACAGGCATAACAGAAAAGAGAGGGGAAAGAAAACAGAAAGCCTATTCAAATAGTTGACAAGAGGGATGTAAATACGGCAGAGGGAATAGTCAATAATATTGCAGTAAGTAATATATGGCACCACTTCTATTCATTGGTGTGATCACTTTGTAAATTATATATATGTCTCATCACCAAGTCGTTTACCTGAAACCAGTATTTTATATGTCAACTATAATGAAAAACTAAAAATTAAAAAAAAAAAATAAGAGTTTCAAAAAATAAAATATTCTGGTCAAGAAAACATGACTAAAATCAAAAAGGCCCTGGCCACTTGGTTAGAGCACTCTGAAGTGCAGAGGTTGCCAGTTTGATCCCCGGTCAGGGCATACAGAGCAACAAATTGATGTTCTTATTTCTCTTTCCCTTCCTCTCTCTAAAATCAATAAAACAAACATTTTAAAAACATAGATTTTAAAGTGGTTTCATCCTGCTTCCTATGCCACACACACTTATCTAAAATATTTATAGTTATAAATTATTTAGGGTTACTACAAATTCACTAAAGTGACTTACCTCTTCTTCTCCTAATGTTACCAGAACTTCTTCACTCAGTGGAAGAACTACAGAACAAACAAACAAACAACCACCAAAGTTATACATATGCTTAGTGAACTCTCAAAACTCAAGAATTTGACTGGTTTCTCAGACACCCCTTTCCCTTTCCATTTAATGTTACAGAATTTTTTTACTAAATATGTGCAGTTTATAAAATTATTTTTATTTAATACCTTTTTATAGATATCTAAAACCAACTTACATATTATTTTAGACACATGTGATATTATGCATTTTGTTTTTAGTACCTTCTTTTGTTTTCCCAATCCTTCAAAATCAAAATTAATTTAATCTCTAGCATGTTCCTTCTGTAGTCATATGATCCTACTTATACACACATATACACTTATAGATATACAGGCAAGGGTTATTTTGTCATTGTGGTTATACAAGAATGGGAACACATCATATACATTATTCTTATCTTATTTTCATTCAACAAAATACTCATGGAAGACCTTTCTATTCATGTAGTATAAATCTAGTTCATAATTTTAAATTGCTGTTCACTATTCCACAGGGCGAATATAACAATATATTTAGTGATTTTGCTATGAACTGAGCATTAATTTTGTGTCGAATTTTTATCTGGAAAAAAAAAAACTGATGTAGTAAGCACTCTTTTATTTATGTCTTTCTGTATTGATGTTTTCATTTCTTTGGGATAGATTTCTGGAAACCTAATTTCACACACACAAAATATGTATTTTGAATTTTAAAATAGGATACCAGATTCTTTTCTACAAATTTCTATGAGTAATGAATAAAAAACAGCAATGTTTTTTATATATATGTCTAAAATTTTTACCAGTCTGATGATTATAAACTAATATTTCATTTTAATTTTGTATAGCAAAATTAAATCCTAATACTTAGAAAAGTTCAACACTTCTACCTAGAAAAATTATTATTATTTTTTGGTGTCAGAGAGAGAGAGAGAGAGAGAGACACACACACACACACACACACACACAGATACAGACAGACAGGAAGGGAGAGAGACGAGAAGCATCAATTCTTTGTTGTGGCACCTTAGTTTCCTTAGTTGTTCACTGATTGCTTTCTCATATGTGCCTGGACTGAGGGGCTGCAGTAGAGTGAGCAACCCCTTGCTCAAGCCAGCGACCTTGGGCTCAAGCTGGTGAGCTGTGCTCAAACCAGATGAACCCATGCTCAAGCTGGCGACCTCAGGGTTTTAAACCTGGGTCCTCTGTGTCCCTGTTCAATGCTCTATCCATTGTGCAATCTCCTGGTCAGGTAAAAAATTACTTTTCTTAATAAAGGGCTTTTAAAAATTTCTCAAATGTTATGTTACTGAAAACCTTCTAAGCTCTCTGCTATTTTAGAGGATCTTCTAATAGGCAAGAGTTTCCTACATGTATTTCAAGGGCCCTGTATCATAATTGATCATAGGCACCACAAGATGTGCTAAACCATTGCAACAAATGCAATAAGGATTCTAGGAGCATCAAGTTTTAAAATCTCCCTCTTACCACGATGTAATAACACAAGAAAATTTTTGGACAGTTCTTAAAAGCAAAGGAAACATCCTTCTGATTGCATTGCATGCTCACCAGACTGAAAAAAGGCACTGAAAACCGTTACTGAAACAATCAACAGCTAATGTTCTTTATCATCTGCCATTACTCAAGGACTTTGGAACTAAAATGTTCCCCCGGTATGAATACTGATTTTCAGTATGCAAATGGACTGAATCACATAGATTTTTCAGCAAGTAACTGTACAGTTATGCAAATCATATCTTCCAAAGTATAGGATGCTCCAGTCATAAAAAGATTATCATTGGTTGTTGAGCCTTAGGAAGAACTTAATTATATACTGTGTAAACAGTACCTTACATTTCTAAAACCCCAAATGTAGGAAAAATATGTAGACATAAAGATATATAGGTCAACTCTTAATATGAAGTATACTTAAAGAGCTTTTAAAACTGTATTTCTGTACAAAATATTTGCCTTTGTACAATTTTTTCCCTTCTTTTTTTCCTTTTTGGTCATTTTATCAATTTAAGACATAGAGCCAAAGAAAACAATATGGTACTAATAAAAACTCATAGTGTTTCTTGTCAGATTTAATTTTACCCAGTGGCGAAGAATTTTTTTTAAGTTGTGGCTTTAAAGAAGTAATTAAATATGTGTGTGTACATATATATTTTTAATGTATTATTTCCTCAGAGGAGTCAATCATGTGAAATGTCTAGAAATACCCTTAACAGATTTTGCCAGTGTAAGTCAGGCCTGAGCACATATGTGGCTCGGTCAAGTGGGCTGTGCACTGAGCCCATCACCAACCAACACCCTTGCTGTGCACCTGGCCAGGCCGAGTTTAACTCAGGACGTGCGGCTCCTTCATTTTGGTGGAGCCGGGGCGTGGTGGAGAGGCATCTGTTGGGGAGAGCGGAGCACCTGACTCTGGCTGTCTAGAAGTCCCTGTTTTACAGTTGAGGTATGAACATGTGTTAGACCCATACCAGAGCTGAGACTGGCTGTCAGAAAAGTCTAGCACCATATCAGCCAAAGATAGAGATGCTAGAAAGATGGGGACAGCTATGTCCTACCTGGAAAGTTTGTTTACTTAAGTCAGTTTTAAAGGAAAAAAGATTCCAAGACACATGCATGATGCAATGCAAGAATAAGCTTTTGGCCACTTTGTTGAACTCTTGTAAAGAACCTTTCCTCTGAGCCCATCTTCCTTCTTCTCCTTGACTTGCCACTGGAAAGTCTAACATGAACTGTGCTGAAAATAAGCACTAGATATAACCAATGCTCAAAGGTAAGATTTCCATCCGACAGATCCCCTCTCCTCCCCTCCCAAACTCCCCAGGCAGTGCTGCTACCCATACCAGATACAACAGCAAAAGAATAAAGACAGTTTGACTTTCAAAAATAAACAAACAAGCAAACAAACAAATAAATAAAATCTCCCTCTTAGTGTGGCCAAGAACAGCATTTCAATATTCACTTAAGCATCATTTCAACTGATACAATATGGCAGATTCTAAGAATACAAAGACTTTTAAAATCCTTCCCATGCAGCAGCCTGTGGGACTGGCAACCCTAAGCAAGGTGGGTATTTGAGAAACAGGGCAGCCTGTGTGTTCAGCATTATCAGTACCAAGTGTATATGTCAGGGATGATGATAGTAAGAAAAATAAAAATTAAGAATTCCCTAATATATAGCATCAAAAAGGAATGAAATACTTAGGAATAAATTTACCTAGGAGGGTAAAGACTTGTACACTGAAAAGTACAAAATGTTGCTAAAAGAAATTAAAGACACCAAGAAATAGAAACACATTCTGTGTTCAAGGAATGGAAGACTTAATATTGTCAGGATGTCAATACTACCCAAAGCAAACTATAGGTTCAAAGTAATCCCTATCAAAATCCCAGTGATTTATTTTTTACAGAAATACAGAAATCCATCCTAAAGTTCCAACAGAACAGAGCAGACTAGAGTGCTCAGAAATGAATCCTCACTATATGGTCAAATGATTTTTGATAAAGTTCCCAAGATAATTGAATGAGGAAAAGGGCAGTTTCCTGAACAAATGCTATTGGGAAAACTAGGTAATATGCTTACAAAAGAATAAAGCCAGATCTTTAACTGTCCTTTACATTTGAAAATGTTTACAACTAAAACAAATTTTTGATTGAGAAGTAAAAAGTCTATTACAATAAACTAATGGATTATGAATGAAGGCTGAAAGTAATCTGTGACAATAAGGTTCAATATTTTATGACTGGTGTATGTAATATATAAAAAGGGAAGAATCTAGAAGTACTCAAATTTATGGCAAATCAAATAGATTCCAATCAATGGTCAGAGAAAAATGAAAATCAGTTCATGAATCTGCAGTACCTACAGAATATCACGAAAAAGATGTCTAGAAGCTAGAGAGATATATAAGTGTGACATTACAAAGAAGTCTAGTTTGGGTATATAGTTTTGGAAATTGTGTCACCGCACCCCTCCCTATCCAGTTTAAATGTTGAAGTCCTAACTCCCAATACCTCAAAAGTTGACTATATTTGGAACTGGGTCTTTAAAAGTTAAAATGAGGTCATATACAGAGATTAGGATTCAGATGAGTGACCATGTGAAGACATAGGGCGAAGATGGTAACCCAAAAAGAGAGACCTCTGAAGAAAACAACATCTTGATCTTGGACTTCTAGTCTCCAGAACTGTGAGAATATAAAGTTCTCTTATATATACTTAAAAGACCCTGTTGATGGTACTTTGAGATGGCAGCCCTCGCAACGAATATAGAAGCCACTAATACAGATATAACACTTAAAAACAAGAGCAGAAAATATAATGCTGGCATATAGAATTTAGAAGAATAAATGGTAAGAGCTGAGCATGGTCCTCTGGAGAACGTCAACATTTTAACAGCAGAGTGTGAGCAGCTTTTGAGATGCTCAATATAATGCTCAGAAAGCAATAAGATATGTGTTGGATGAAAATAAAAATCACAATTGTATGTATATGCCTTTCAGAAGTGCTAAAATAGGCCCTGGTCAGTGCCTCAGTGGACAGAGAGTTGGCCTGGTATATGGATGTCATGGGTTCAATTCCTAGTCAGGGCACACTGGAGAAGCAAATACCTGCTTCTTTCCCCTCTCTACCTCTTCGCCTCCTGCCAGTGGCTAGATTGGTTCAAGCAAGGCTCCAGGTGCTGAGGATAGCTCTGTTGTTCTGAGCATGTGAGCCTCAGGTGCTAAAAATAGCTTGGTACTCAAGCATTGGCCCACGATGGAGTTGCTGGGTGGATTCCAGTTGGGGTGCATGTGGAAGACTGCTTCAGTATCTCCCCTCCTCTCACCTAAAAAAACAGAAGGAGGAGGAGGAGGAGGAGGAGGAGGAAGAGGAGGTGGAGGAAGAAGAAGAAAGAAGAAAGAAGGAAGAAGAAGAAAGAAGAGAAGAAGAGAAGAAAAAGAGGAAGAGAAGAAGAAGAAAAGAAGAGAAGGAAGAGGAAGAAGAAGAAGAAAGAAGAAAGAAGAAGAAACACTAAAATTAAAAGTCTACTATGTGGGTGGGCCCTGGCTGGATAGCTAGATTGATTTAGAGCATTGCCTCAAAGCTCTAACCACCCTGAAATAAAGGTTGATCCTCAGTCAGGACACATACAGAAATAGATCACTGTTCCTAACACACCCTCTCTCTGTCCCTTTCTCACTAAAATCAATAATAATAATAAAAAAGACTATGTGGTAGTGAGGGTATAGAACAATAGTAGACACTAGCATGATAGTACTTATGACCAAGAATGCAGATGAAATTGTCTAGAAAGAGAATGAAGACAACAAACTCCCAACAACTGTAATACAGAATGATAATCTTACAAAGGAGACTAAGAAGGTAAATGGGGGACTTAAAGAAAGGAGACAGAGAGTCAGCAGAAAAAAGAAGGGAGACAGCCTGGCCTGTGGTGGTCCAGTGGAAAAGCACTGACCTGGAATGCTGAGGTCAGCAATTTGAAAAGCCATCAAGGCACATACAAGAAGCAACTACTACAACTTGATGCTTCTGCTCCTTGCCCGCCTTTCTCTCTCTCTCCTCTCTCTAAAATTAATAAATAAAATCTTTAAAAAAGAGAGAAGTATATATAGAAAAAGAGAGTAAAATCCATACAGAATACCATATACAGACTTACATGCATAGAAAAAATCAGGCTTTCATAATAAAAATGTATTCCCCAGTTGGTTGTTTTAACTACAGATTTTTAAGCCATTTTCTATTTCCCAATTAAAGTCTTCGTCTGACAAGTCAAAAGGCGACATATAATCTATGTAGCCCATACATAAATAAGCATCTAAAATAACTTTTCCAATAGGTAAGTTTTACTAATTAAGAAACAATCTACAGTTTCTAGTGAAGTGACCATAAAAGAGAATGAAATGTGCTGATAATGTCCCCATAATCAAGATTGCAATAATGTGAGAGATATGTCCCTCTATATTAGTAAAATAAGCACAAAAAAATACATAAAGAAAGAAAAATAGAGTGAATTCCTAATATCAATGCAATTTAGGCAACTTCACGAAGGCTCTTATAAATCTTCTTGTGACCATTAAATTAATATTCTATTACTTTGTTTATAAAAATATAAACCTAAAAGTAAGAATCTTACTTTCAGGAGTTTCTTTCTGCCATTGACTGAGTTCAGCAGTTAAACACTTCACTTGCATAATCAGTAATGACAGCTAGGAAAAAAAGAACAAGAGAATAAAGCAAAACCATTTCTTGGAGAATATTCATAGCTACTCATAGATGAACATGCAGATATTATTCATAGTTTAATATAAGGTCTTCATATAAATGGCTTACATACTAGTCATCTAGGCTATAAAAAATTATCACTCCAAACAGAATTTTGCTTTAAACCACACTAATTAAAGCTCATAAATTACTGGTTATACCAGTGATATAGTATTAAAAAATGATCAATTCTATTTCACCAGTCAACCTAAAATAAAAGAACCTAAGAACAGTACATTAAGTTTATACTCTAAATTAACATTTCTTTTAAAAACCAGGATGTTATTTCTTGCCAACATTTTTAGACAAATTTGCATAAAAGATGCTTTTTTTCCTCCCTGTACATTTTCAGAAAAACTGCAACTGTTTTAACTGAGTAGTGAAAAACAAACTTTAAATATATGTAGACACAATCATAAAATGAGACTGGTTCCACAAGCCACACTTAAAAAAATCAGTTTTATTACACAATAGTTTGTAAATTATATACTCCGTTAGCCAAAGATAAATTAGGATGAATATGCTTATGATATTAGGTGGCTCCAATCACTATAATTTTGATAATTAGGAATTCATGTGATAAATTGGTTGCCTGTTAGACCACAAATTAAAGTCTATGTATGCTTAAAGTTAAATTTCAGAACATTTTTTATCTCCTCCATATAATTCTTATTAGTTGTCAAACATAAAAAATTCACATTTTAGCTTGACCTGTGGTGGCATAGTTAATAAAGCATTGATCTGGAATGCTGAGGTTGTTGGTTCGGTCCAGTCAAGGCACATATGAGAAGCAATACTACAAGTTGATGCTTCCCGCTCCCCCCCCCCTCCTCTCTCTTTCCTCTCTCTAAAATCAAAGAAGCATCAACCCATAGTTGCTTCTCATATGTGCCTTGACTGGGCAAGCCCAGGGCTTCGAACCGGCAATCTCAGCATTCCAGGTTGACACTTTATCCACCGTGCCACCACAGGTCAGGCAAATATAAAATCTTAAAAAATAAATTCACAGCCCTGGCCAGCTGGCTCACTGGTAGTGTCAGCCCAGTGTATGGAAGTCTCAGGATCAATTTTCAGCAGGGCACATAGGAGAAGTGCTCATCTGCTTCTCCACCCTTCACCCTCTCCTTTCTCTCTATAGCTCTCTTCCCCTCCCACAGCCAAGGCTCCATTGGAGCAAAGGTGCTGAGGATGGCTCCATGGCCTCCACCTCAGGTGCTAGAATGGCTCTGGCTGTAACGGAGCAACGCCCCAGATGGGCAGAGCATCACCCCCTAGTGGACTTGCCAGGTAGATCACAGTCAGGCGTATGTGGGAGTCTCTCTGTCTCCCTGCTTCTCACTTCAGAAAAATACAAAACATAAAATAATAAATTCACATTTCAAAAAATGTAGTGGATATTACTGTAATGTTTACACTAAAAAACCTTTATTATATGATTTTTAGGATACTGAGCAAGTAGCTCAAAGACCCTGCACTCCATATTATAACATTACCTATTGAACAGTCAGAGGTAAAAACCCCAGATTCCTTGAAAACTTTACATAATTATATTAAAATGCATTTCAGGTATTTAAATTATTTACCAAAGGAGAGTTCAACATTATTTTCTTATAATAAGAACCTGAAAACGTTTTTTGTTCAGATTATTTCTGATCTTGCCATAAAATTAAACAAACCTTTCTAAAAATATATATATAACACTAATATTTCTAAAGTTATTTAAACATAAAAATTTGAGAAAACCTGTAATTTTCTCATTTAAAATATCTAACTTTTTGCTTTAAAAAATAAATAGTTTTAATAATGAAGTTCTGAAGTTGAACAGGTGTCCAGGGAAGAGTGAACAAAGTAAGCCCTGAGATTACCCTTAAAGGCGTGCGCACTGCAAGACTGGCATCTGTGAATTTGTACAGTGGCCACTGTGCCTAAACTGTGCAAAGGAGATGACTTACCTCCTTCCCGTCTGGGAATCAGGTATTTGGATAACTGTTAGGCAGAGGAGCCCTATGTGACTAGCCCCCACAAACAACCTTAGGCACTGAGTCTCTAATGAGGTTCTTGGTGTATAACATCTCATACTTGTCACACAACACTGCAGGGACTAAGCATGTCTTGTGTGACTCCACTCAGAGAGGACTCCTGAAAGCTGGTGCCTGGTTTCGTCTGGACATCTTCCCATGGTCCTTTTCCCTTTACTGATTTTATTCAATGTAATAAATCTCAGTCCTAACTGGGAGACCCTCAACACAATAAGACATTTTGTGGATTCATTAGATGTTATTATTGATTATCTAAAGGTAATTTACACCTGCATAAATAACACCCTCAAACCTACTGTTTGGCTCACTGCATGATTATCATTTGGAAACTTACAGGCCCAATCCCTACTGATTCTGATTCAGTAGGTCTCAATTTCTAAACTGTAAGAAACATTTCCCAAGAAAAACAGATGATACTTTGTAAACTAATACTCTCCTAAATACAGTATGCTGTTTTACCCAGTACAACATAGTTCTATATTTATTGAGATACAATTTTTTTTTTTTACAAATAATGACTTAATTCTTTATCACCAATTTTTTTTTTTTTTTTTACAGAGGCAGAGATAGACAGGGACAGACAGACAGGAATGGAGAGAGATGAGAAGCATCAATCATCAGTTTCTCTTTGCGCGTTGCGACTTCTTAGTTGTTCATTGACTGCTTTCTCACATGTGCCTTGACCGTGGGCCTTCAGCAGACCAAGTAACCCCCTGCTGGAGCCAGCGACCTTGGGTCCAAGCTGGTGAGCTCTTTGCTCATGCCAGATGAGCCCGCACTCAAGCTGGCGACCTCGGGGTCTCAAACCTGGGTCCTTCCGCATCCCAGTCCGATGCTCTATCCACTGCGCCACCACCTGGTCAGGCATTATCACCAATTTTTAGATTAAAGATCTGGTGTGGCATGCTCTCCCTCCCAAAAGTACGCCCGCACCTTTTTCTGCCCCGCTGGCGTGCATCTCTTAAACTTTAAGGGTCTCCATGAGACATGCAAAGGAGGGAGTAATGGGCAGGGAGCCAAACCAGCCCTTGCCTAGACTTTCTCCAGGTGCTTCTCCTATCCTAAGCCCTTCCTTGTTTCACTGTTCCCAGCATTAATAAGTGTACTCTCTCAAGAAAAAAAAAAATAATAAAAAAATCGTGTTAAAAAAAAAAATCTAGGCCCTGGCCGGTTGGCTCAGCGGTAGAGCGTCGGCCTAGCGTGCAGAGGACCCGGGTTCGATTCCCGGCCAGGGCACATAGGAGAAGCGCCCATTTGCTTCTCCACCCCTCCGCCGCGCCTTCCTCTCTGTCTCTCTCTTCCCCTCCCGCAGCCAAGGCTCCATTGGAGCAAAAGATGGCCCGGGTGCTGGGGATGGCTCTGTGGCCTCTGCCCCAGGCGCTAGAGTGGCTCTGGTCGCAATATGGCGACACCCAGGAGGGTCACAACATGGCGACGCCCAGGATGGGCAGAGCATCGCCCCCTGGTGGGCAGAGCGTCGCCCCCTGGTGGGCGTGCCGGGTGGATCCCGGTGGGGCGCATGCGGGAGTCTGTCTGACTGTCTCTCCCTGTTTCCAGCTTCAGAAAAATGAAAAAAAAAAAAAAAAAAAAAAAAAAAAAAAAAAATCAAGTGTAATATTCACTTCCAAAAATGACAAATTAGATCCCCCTTTCTTTCTCTTTCATTTTCACATTTTATTGAGGATTATGTGCTCACAGATTACAGTTTCTCATGTTGTCATAATGAATTCAAGCCATTACTCTTTTTCATGCTCAGCTGGAGTGCCTTCAATTATCTTTTGACATGCTCCCACCAGTTTTGGGGAACTTTCACTGGAATTATTCGTATGTTTGACTTTGTTATTACAATTTTTATTACTAAAACATTTAAAATTTTTTATATGGTCAAATACATCTAAGTATTATTTTATAGCATCTAGATTTTTATTAATAGCTAAAAAGTTCTCCAGTCTCCATGCTTTTCTTAAAAGACTGATGGCAATCCATCTAGAATGTTTTTATAATGAAATATGGAAGTTGGATATCTAGCTGTACCAGTACCATACCATTTACTAAAAACTAACTCATTTCTTTCCCATACATTAGAACTACTATGTTTGTCATATTTTAAATTTTTAATCAGTTCAACTGGTTTTCTGGTGTATTCTTAAATAAATTCCATGGGTCTCCGATTGTTAAAATAGATATCTTGCCTGACCAGGCAGTGGCACATTGGTAGAGCGTCTGACTGGGATGCGGAGGACCCAGGTTCGAGACCCCAAGATCGCCAGCTTGAGGGCAGGCTCATCTGGCTTGAGCAAAAAGCTCACCAGCTTAGACCCAAGGTCGCTGGCTCAGGAAGGGGTCACTCGGTCTGCTGAAGGCCCGCGGTCAAGGCACATGAGAAAGCAATCAATGAACAACTAAGGTGTCACAACGAGAAACTGATGATTGATGCTTCTCATCTCTCTTTGTTCCTGTCTGTCTGTCCCTATCTGTCCCTGTTAAAAAAAAAAAAGATATCTTAATTCCTTTTTAAGCCTAGCATAAAATCAGTTAAGATTCCACACAGTAAAATAACTGTGGTTACTGTATCTAATAAAAAGTAGAAAAGTCTCTGTTCTAACTTTCCATAAGGAATAACATTAATAGTAGCCAAGGGGCAATTTATTCAACAGTTAAATGTATGTGTAGCTGTGAAAAGATAAATAAAAAAGAAAATATTCTTACTTATTTATAATAGTTTATGCAAGAAGTTTTTAAAATACTTCTCTCAAATAAGAGTAGAGAATTTTCCAAATGATTAAGCATACAGTTATTTAAGAACTATTATACTTGTGATAAATATCTACAGATAAACTTCTTATCCAAAACACAATGAATTCCACTTACCTATTTGGAAAGAAAAAGGATTCATACCTGTGCATTTGAATCAGTCAGTGTCTCTGTTTCAATAAGCGACAATTTATTCTGACACTTGATTGAAAAAGGAAAGAAAAACAAGTCACACACTATAACCCAAAATTTCTTCCCCCTCCCCTTTTATACCAGTCACTGTGATATTCCGTTAAAACAATATACAATTCTAATGTAAGAGAACAGTTGTTTTTTTTAAATTCCTCACTTTCTAAGCAAAAGGTTAAGAAAGTCAGCCCTGGCCTGACCTGTGGTGGCGCAGTGGATAAAGCGTCGACCTGGAAATGCTGAGGTCGCTGGTTCAAAACCCTGGGCTTGCCTGGTTAAGGCACATATGGGAGTTGATGCTTCCAGCTCCTCCCCCCCTTCTCTCTCTCTGTCTCTCTCTCTGTGTCTGTCTCTCCCTCTCCTCTCTAAAATGAATAAATAAAAAAAAAAAAAAAAAAAAAAAAGTCAGCCCAATAGGTCCCAAAGTAAATACAATAAAAATAAAAGGGTGTACTAGATTCTAAACAGAATTTAAGAAATGAGTATGAGAAATAAGGAAAAAAGAACAAAAACTTATAGGTAGGGTCAATTAGGAAATAGATAAAATGAGGAATAAGACAGAAAGCACTATAAAAAAATAACAAAAGAGGTAAGAAGACAATATCATAATAAAGCCTTTTTTTTTTTTTTTTCCTGAAGCTGGAAACAGGGAGGCAGACAGACTCCCACATGCGCCCGACAGGGATCCACCGGGCACGCCCACCAGGGGGCGATGCTCTGCCCATCTGGGGCATATCTCTGTTGTGACCAGAGCCATTCTAGCACCTGAGACAGAGGCCATGGAGCCATCCCCAGAGCCCAGGCAAACTTTGCTCCAATAGAGCCTTGGCTGCGGGAGAAGAGAGAGACAGAGGAAGGAGAGGGGGAGGGGTGGAGAAGCAGATGTTTCTGTGTCATTAAAAAAACACACACCATCAACAGTAATTATATCTGAATAAAATTACAGGTAATTTAAATTATATTTCTGGTTATTTGTATTTACAGTATCTTTATTCCAGAATTTTAAAGTGTTTATTTGATACAAATTGATGACATAGGCCATGAAATGGAGCAAGATCTCAAATGCTCTAGAGAATAACCATTTTGCAGCTTCTTTTATGCATTTAAAATTAAGAAGGGAGTATGTCCAGAGGTGGGAGAAAGCAAGGTGGGTATTGTATTATAGGATAGTTAACTAACATAATTATGTGCTTTCCTTTTTATTTTTCAGTAACAATTGACATTCAATATTACTTTATATTAGCTTCAGGTATACAGCACAATGGTTAGATAATCATATAATGTACAAAGTGATCCTCCTGATATTTCAAGTACCCAAATGACACCATAAGTTATTACATTATTATTAGCCATATTTCCTATGCTGTACTTGACATCCCATGACTATTCTGTAACTACCAATTTGTACTTCTCAATTCCTTCACCCTTTTTACCCAATTGTCCAACCCTCAGCAATTCCACTTCTGGGTATATATATCCAGAGGCACTCAAAACATTAATTTGAAAAGAGACGAGTATTCTCGTGTTCACTGAATCATTATTTACAATAATCAAGATATGTAAACAGCCAAAGTGTTCATCAATAGATGAATGGAGCCTGACCTGTGGTGGCGCAGTGGATAAAGCGTCAACCTGGAAATGCTGAGGTTGCCGGTTCGAAACCCTGGGCTTGCCTAGTCAAGGCACATATGGGAGTTGATGCTTCCAGCTCCTCCCCCTGTCTCTCTCTCCTCTCTCTCTCTCTGTCTCTCTCTCTCCCCTCTAAAAAAAAAATGAATAAATAAAAAAAAAATTAAAAAAAAATGAGGAAGCTGACACTCCAAAAAAAAAAAAAATAGATGAAAGTTTGGTATACAATGGAATGTAAAAAAAAATAATAACATACTGTATACAATAGTACTTGACCATAAAAATAATGAAATTTTACCATTTTTGACATTATAGATAGGCCTAGAGGAGTATTATGCTAAGTGAAACAAGTCACACAAAGAAAGACAAATATGATTTTTCACTTATTTGTGATCTCTTGAGGGTACTTATTTCAAAAGTGAGTCAACCTAGATGCAATGAAATAATCGATGGTGCTTGCTCAAGGCAAAGATAAACCTTTAAGTTAAAGGTTATGTGCCCCGAGCATGACCATCTCATTACCTGCCCATTTAGGATCAGATGTAGTATTGTTGTTTTTTATTTTAAGGTTGTTGTTGTTGGTTTTTTTTGACAAAGACAGAGAGAGTCAGAGAGACGGACAGATAGGGACAGACAGACAGGAACAGACAGAGATAAGAAGCATCAATTCTCTGTTGTAGCTCCTTAATGTTCAGTGATTACTTTCTTATATGTGCCTTGACTAGGGCTACAGCAAAGTGAGTGACCCCTTGCTCAAGCCAGTGACCTGGGGCTCCAGCCAGCAACCATAGTCATATCTACGATCCCACGCTCAAGCTGGTGAGCCTGCGCTCAAATCAAATGACCTTTGGGGATTTGAACCTGGGTCCTCCGCATCCAGTCCAACGCTCTATCCACTAAGCCAGTGGTCCCCAACCTTTTTTGGGCCACGAACTGGTTTAATGTCAGAAAATATTTTCACAGACCAGTCTTTAGGGTGGGACAGATAAATGCACAAAATAAAATTCAACCGGCGTAAAAACTGTGGTATTTTAAAATATAATTGTCGAACTTGCGAGACAAGCGTCAAGAGTGAGTCTTAGACGGATGTAACAGAGGGAATCTGGTCATTTTTTAAAAATAAAACATCGTTCAGACTTAAATATAAATAAAACGGAAATAATGTAAGTTATTTACTCTTCCTCTGCGGACTGGTACCAAATGGCCCACGGACCGGTACCAGACCACGGCCTGGGGGGTTGGGGACCACTACACTAAGCCACTGCCTGGTCAGGCACGATCAGATGTAGTACCGTTTTATAAAATAACATTTTAAGTTATTTTAAAAATCAAATTTCAGCCTGACCTGTGGTGGCACAGTGGATAAGGCGTCAACCTGGAAATGCTGAGGTCACTGGTTCGAAACCCTGGGCTTGCCTGGTCAAGGCACATATGGGAGTTGATGCTTCCAGTTCCTCCCCCCTTCTCTCTCTCTGTCTCTCCTCTCTCTCTCTCTCTCTTCTCCAAAATGAATAAATAAAAATTGAAAGAAAAAAAAAGTTAAAAAACAAAACAAAACCTTGGGCTTGCCTGGTCAAGGCACATATGGGAGTTGATGCTCCCTGCACCTCCCCCCTTCTCTCTCTTTCTCCTCTAAAATAAATAAATAAATAAAAATTTAAAAAAAATCAAATTTCAAAAAAAGAAATAAAAATTCTATACTGAAAAGTATCAAAAGCAAAAAAAAAATACCCCAAAACGATTGTATCAATTATCTTGAAAATACATTAATAATAAGGAATACCAAAATTTATGGTAAAAAATAATTTGAAAATTAAGGAAAAAGGGGGGGAAAGTGCTAATCTGCCCTAATGTGAAATGTTACTGGGAAAAATAGAATGCGAAAAATGTCTGTGGCTTACATCATATATTATACTACCTCCAGTAGCATAAATTCTTACCAAAGTACTGTAGTGTACCAGAGGTGATTCTAGTTCAAGTCAAAAATGTAAATACATTTCAAAAACAACATTTTTCTAAGACAATTAAAATTTTCACTTAAACTCCATACTTGTGTGTCCTCTCCACTTCTATAGTCTCCATTTCAGGAAGTAACTGCACTAACTACACACTGGCCCAAACCAGGAACCTGAAACATTTCACAGCAATTAATCTTCAAGTCTTTCTGGTCCTATCCTGATAGTATCACTTGAATCCCTTTTTCTTTCTATTTGCAACGACAGGATTTAGTCCTAAAGTACTTCCTATGAGGGCTACTGCTCCAACATCCTAATTGCTCTTTCTACTTGTAGTCTCACTCTTCTGCATTCCATTTTCTTCAAAACCACCAGAGTAATTTTCCCAAACTACACTGCTCACAAAAACTAGGGGACCCAGGAATGTGCAGATACTCCAGTACTTTCAGCCTTTTGTAGAGCACATTTCGCCAATGAAATAGAAGTTGGTTTTGCATCTCATTTGCATAATTGAACACATTTCTTTGACTCATTTGCTTTTCTGATGTTCTTGTTTAATTAAAAAAAAAGTAAATCCTTTTTTTAATTGCTTCATATTTTGAAATATCCTCTAATTTTTGTGAGCAGGATATATATCTCATCATATCACTTCATGTTTATAGTCCTTTAAAGGCTCCCCAACAAAATCCATCATGTTCTTGCCACTAATTATCTTTCCAGTGTCACTCCACAAGTCCTTCTTTTCCTAATTTATGTTGTCATAATATTCTATAAGGAGTTCTCTAAACTCCCCCAACCTTTGTAGATTTCCTTCCTTCTATTTTGTATATCTGCGGGTCAAATAATTTTGCAAATACGATGTATATGTTTGCTCGCTTATAGTTTGCATTGGGTGTGGGGGACAGGTGTAAGCAGGCAGGGTCGTTACAGCCTAAGGCTTAGTTTCAAAACTAAGCTTTTCCCCAAACCCTTAACTGTTGCATGATGGGGGGTGGTGCTCTCTCATGAGGAACCCCATTATGCCTCAGATAAGTGACTTTGTATCAGAGACTTCCTTGTTTGTATATTGGATTAAAGGTTTTGATTTCTACACTATTAAATGAGGCAGAGGACCTCATGCTGGGGGAGAGCAGAGAAAGGCCACGAGGAGGAGAGAAGCAGTCAAGATGGCGGAGTGTTGAAGGAGAAGCCAGTTAGTGCAGAGTTTGTGCAGAGAGAAAAAGATGGGGAACAGAAGTGAATAAGGCTGGTGAAGTAGACACCTTTGATTCTAGGAAACTCGGATAAGTCAGTGGCTTTGGGAGCCCTGAATGGAAAGGGAAGTGTTTTCCCACTATGTGTATTTCTTGCCTGCTGGGTGCAAGCTAGGATTAAAGCTAATGGCCCACCAGTTCTTGGCTCCGTTGTTTCCTTACCCTCTGTCAGAATCAAATGCGAACCTGCATGGGCCAGGTGGCTGTGATGGTGGCCGCAGCTACTAGCTTTACAATATCTCTCCCATTTTCACAGGCTAAATAACTCCTATTTATCCTTTAGAAATGAATTCAGTCATTACTTCTTTTGGATGCTACCCTTGACCCCGTAAGTCTGGGTTTAGGACTCCTCCGAAGTATAATCTTTGCACTTTTATCACAATACTTCTAACATAATCATTATTGCCTCCATTAGATGATAATCTCCTTGAGGGTAGGGACTGTCATAACTTTTTCATTCACTACAAAGTTCATTGAATAAATGCTTATAGGTCTAAAAACTATAAATATTTATTATATAATATTTTGACTTTCAGGAATCAGCAGAATTATTCTTTATTAACTCTTATTGAAATGGAATTAAATCTTACAGAAATTAATTGATATATCACCTTAGTCTCTTGATACTTACTTCTTCCATATTTTTCCATATTTCTTCACATTTTTTAATAAGCTCCTCTTTAGCATCTGTAACATCTTCTACATCTGTAGTACTATCTGGATCTAGATCTTGATTACTCGTTGACATGTGCCTTGTGATTTTCTTAGCCTTAGAAGGAAAACTAAAATAAAAATATTTATTCATTTAACAGTATTTGTTGAACACCTATTACCTGCCAGGTACTCACCAAGGAGCTAAAGATGCAACAGTGAACAAAAGAGGTAAAAATTCCTCTTTCGACTGTGCCCATATTCTAGTTCAGGAAAACAAAAAAATAAGCCAAAAGAATTTTAAATACATACTGTAGTGGATGAAATAAAGTATAAATGCTATGAAGAAAAGCAAAGCAGAGAAGAAACATAGCAAGTGCTGAGGAAGGGACAATGTAAGGTCATATAAAGTTGCTGAGAAGTTCAGAACAGAGTGAAAACATAAAGGAAATAAGGAAGCGAAACATGGTGATATTTAGGGAAAGAGGCTCCAGGTAGAAAAAACTGCAAGTACAAAGGCCTTGGGGCAGGAACAGGGCTGTTGTGTTCCTGGAACAGTAGAACAGCCACTGTGACTAGAATGGAGATGTAAGAGAGGACACAAGAAAAGGTCAGAGAGGTAACAGAGATGAGATCAAACAGGCTTTAGGCTACTTTAAGAACTTAGGCTGAAATAATAAGTGATTAAAGGGTTTTGAACAGAGGAATAATATAATTTAAATTACATTTTAACAGTATAACTATGATTAAATTAGCCAAGTAAGGACAGAGCAGGGAAGCCAGGTTGAAAGCTATTGCAATAACCCAAGCAAGATGTGGACCAGGATAATACTGAGGCAGTACCAAATGTCCAACTCTGAATATATTTTCAAGATAGAGGCAACAGGATTTCCTAACACCCTGCAAAAGAAAGAAAGAAGTCAATTATTACTGAAAAAGTTTGGATGTAGGCAGCTGGAAAGACGAAGTTGCCAGTTTCTGAGATGGGGAGGATGGTGGAAGAAACAAACTCAGCAAGATGTGGGGGAGTGCTAATTAAGAATTCAGTTTTGCAAACAAAAACAAACTCATGACAACAGATCAGTGGTTACCAAATGGGAAGGGGGTTGGGGAGAGGGTGAATTAGGTAAAGGGTGGAGGGGTCAAATTTATAACAGAAGGAAACTAGACCCTGGGTGGTGAACATGCATTAGTCTACAGATATGAAGTAACAGTGATGTACACCTAAAATTTACATAATGTTATTAGCAATGTTACCTCAATTAGTTTAATTTTAAAAAAAGAATTCAGTTTAGAATTAACTAGATTGAAGGTGTCTATTAGTGGAGCTACTAATTAGGCAATTGGATATATCTGTAGGGAGTTCAAGAAAAGTTTAAAGCTAGAATTTGAGTCACCATTATACTTATTTAAAGACATGAGGCTTGGTGAGATCAGAAAAGGAGGAGTGTACAGACAGACATGAGGAAAATTATAGACCTGGAGAAACTGAGATAAGGAAAAACCACTTAAACAGTGTGAGGAGTGCCCAATAAGAGGAAAATCAAGACTATGCTATCCAAAAATCCAAGATAAGAAAGTATACAAGGAAGAAGTGATGAACTGTCAAATATTAGAGACAGGGTCAAGTAAAATAAAATCAGAAAATTGACTACTTAGCAATATGGATAGGGCACTGTATTTTTCAGAAATAGTCACAGAAATATTTCAGGTTGTCACTGTTCATGCAAAGGCAGAGCCTCTTTACCCTCCCTTTGAACCTGAGTATAACTTTCTGACTGCCTTTATGAATAGAATACAATGGAAGTGATGCTAACATGACTTTAGGATTAAATCATAAAAGGCAAAATTGCTTAAATCTGTCTCTTTTGGAACACTTGCTTTTGCAACCCAATCACGTTATGAGAAAGCCCAAACAAAGTCAAGAGAGCACACGGAGAAGCACACATAGAATGGAACTGAGGTTCCCAGCTAAGAGCTAGCATCAACCACCAGCTGTGCGCATAAAAGGTTTCCTGATGATTGTGAGTCCTACCTGAATTCTTGATGCACAGAATCACTGAGCATAATAAATGCTTGCATTAAACCTCTAAGTTCTGGGGTGATTGGTTACATTTTCACTGAAGTAAATATGCAAAAATGAGGCCATTGTTAACCTTCATAAGTGTAGTTTCGGTAGAATGGTGGAAGTGAAAGCCTGAATGGATTCAATAAAAAATAGACGGCAGGGATTGGACATGTCCAGTATATGAGACATTTTCAAGTATTTTTCTCTAAAAGAGAAATAAGAAAGCAGTTGGAGGGACATGGGGCTCAAAAGATTATTATTTTTTAAGATGGGTGATAATAAACCCTCTTTTTTGATACAGTAAGAGAAGGAAGAATAATGAGATCTAGTGTACAAATAGAGAGGTTGGCATAAGATAGATGTACATATAGTTCATTTATTTTAATGGGAAGGTGGGCAAAATATTAGGAGCACAGACACAGGTAGGCAAGTAGATATAAGTAGGAGCTTGGTAGAAATTGGAAGTTCTATTTAGGTTACCTCTCTTTTCTCAGTAAAATGGTAACTAAGGTTATCAACTGTGAAAGAGGGTAGAGAAAAAGCACTGGAGGTTTAAGTGCAAAAGGGGCCTGACCTATGGTGGTATAGTGGATAAAGTGTTGACCTGGAATGCTGAGGTCGCTGGTTTGAAACCCTGGGATTGCCTGGTCAAGGCACATACAGGAAGCATACTATGAGTTGATGCTTCCTGCTTCTCTACCATTTCCCTCTCTTTCTTCCTCTCCTCTAAAAATCAATAAATAAAATTAAAAAAAAAAAAAAGAAAATTTTTAAAAAAGGGAAGAAAGGTATATCATAGCTGTCAGGGACCGAAAAATGAACAGGGTTTTTAGAGTTTGGATTTCTGGGGGACAGAGGTGTGGGGAACTGGCTTAAGCTGACAGTCTGCCCAATCTCCCATCTTGCTGGCCTGATTAAAGTTGAAAAAGGCTAAGCCCTTCCCCACACCTCCATGTATTTGCTCATCCTACCCCGTATGTTCCCAGAAAAGACTAAAGGCAAGTTTCTTCTTTGTGTAAAGTTAGGATGTTAATGTATGGTGGCGGTTTTCTGCACTTGGTAGAATTCTTGGGTTGCCTTGGAAATTGTAATTAGAAAAGCCATTAATTTGCTAATGTCCCACTTAGCCCTGTAAGTAAAGGAAGATGTGGTTTTCAGATGGCCATTTCTTTCTGCTAGGGTGGTATGTTTCTGCTTGCAGTAATTGCAGAGCCCTCCCGACCCCATCTTTTAATTCTTTAAGTCTATTTTCTTAATTCCGCAACATTCTCACTTGGGACCTGAAAATACTAGTTGTGCTGGTTCACGACAGATATATATGAGATGAGAGAAGGTAAAATAGAAGGATTACTGGGTAGTATTAAAGGCCCACTTGAGATTAGTATTCATGTATTTAAAGTGAAACCAGAACATGGCTGTGTTTTCCTGGCTGTGTTTTCCTACACACAGAGACAAAGATAAAAAGAGTAACCAAGTCTCACAGATATGACCATAGGTGTCAACAGCTAAGGTAAGATGGAAAATACACTCACTGGAGGCAAAAAGGTAAAGAAAAAGAGAGGCCAGGTTATTGGAAGGATCATCTAGTTAGATAGTAACATCATGAAGAATTATGATAGCAGTGTTGCAGAGGATGACAGTGAGCTAGGAGATAAAAATCTTCAAGGAATGAAGGAATGTTGCTAGATTGCTACAAGGAGGAGTGGTGGATGATCAGGTTTGAAGGCATGAGATTCAAAGTTGGGCAATTTTAAGGAGCTACACAGAGCATTAAAGAACAATGAGGATGTTTACCCTATAATATCAAGTGCAAACCAGAATAACCCAACCCCCCATTTTTATTCATATGGAACTTGAGTTTTATATTGCTTAATCAATCTTTTTTTTTTTAGGCAACAGAGAGGTTTTAAAACTTTAAATAGATATACTATGTTTATAGATTGAAGGGCTCAATATTTTGCAAAAATGTTAATTCCCACCAAGTTGATCTACTGCCTCTTTTATCAAAATTCATTTTTTTTTTTTTTTTTTTCAAGAGCCACTCTAGCGCCTGGGGCAGAGGCCACAGAGCCATCCCCAGCGCCTGGGCCATCTTTGCTCCAATGGAGCCTTGGCTGCGGGAGGGGAAGAGAGAGACAGAGAGGAAAGCGCGGCGGAGGGGTGGAGAAGCAAATGGGCGCTTCTCCTGTGTGCCCTGGCCGGAAATCGAACCCGGGTCCTCCACACGCTAGGCCGACGCTCTACCGCTGAGCCAACCGGCCAGGGCCTCTTTTATCAAAATTCTTAAAAGTTTTTGTGACCCTTGTCAAGCTAATTCTAAACTTTATATGAAAGTGCAAAGGGCCAAAACAGCCAAGATCATCATGAAGATTAAGATGGGAAGACTTGCCTTACCAGATATCAAACTTATTATAAAACTAACTTTAATAGGTGGAATTAGCATAGATAGGCAAATTAAACAATGGAATAAATAAAAAGCCTTTCTAGACTCACACATTTATAGAGCTATGATAAATCACAGAGGTGACGATGCAAATTAAGGGGAAAGAAGAACAATCCAAATAGAAACATATTTATAAACTATTCTGCTTTTTTTCTTCATATATATGTATTTTGGCCCATATAGACCCCCTCTCATTCTTTTTTTAACAAATTACATAGTATTTTGAGGAAAGGTAAGCCTAGATATATACTTCAATCTTTACACCACTACTCCATTGTTAAAAAAAAATCAAAATAGAAATAGAAATAATAAAGGAACAGAAAGAAAATATAAAGATTTAAAAAAAAAAATCCTGGATTATAAAAGGCCTTTCTAAAAACTAAGCAAAATAGCTATACAAAAATTTTCAAAATTCTGAATGGATAAAGATATCATTAAAAAGTTAAAATTTAGCCCTGGCCGGTTGGCTCAGCGGTAGAGCGTCGGCCTGGCATGCGGGGGACCCGGGTTCGATTCCCGGCCAGGGCACATAGGAGAGGCGCCCATTTGCTTCTCCACCCCCAACCCCTCCTTCCTCTCTGTCTCTCTCTTCCCCTCCCGCAGCCAAGGCTCCATTGGAGCAAAGATGGCCCGGGCGCTGGGGATAGCTCCTTGGCCTCTGCCCCAGGTGCTAGAGTGGCTCTGGTCGCGGCAGAGCGACTCCCCGGAGGGGCAGAGCATCGCCCCCTGGTGGGCAGAGCTTCGCCCCTGGTGGGCGTGCCAGGTGGATCCCGGTCGGGCGCATGCGGGAGTCTGTCTGACTGTCTCTCCCCGTTTCCAGCTTCAGAAAAATACAAAAAAATAAAAAATTAAAAAATAAAATAAAAAAATAAAAAAGTTAAAATTGAAAACCCAAAAACCTAACAAAAATACTTATAATATATATGGTACCCAAATCTAATTTAATTAATGTATAATGAGTGCCTATAAATTACTAAGACCATACCAACAAAGCATCATTTAAAAAAAAACAACTAAAAAAGTGATTACTATAAAAGTCAGGATATCAATTACTTTCAGGAGAGCGGGAGGAGGTAGAAACAGAGGGAAGGCTGTGATTGGGATGGGCCAAATGAAGAAAATTTTGAGGTGATTATTAAAGTTTTCTTTCTTATCTGCATGGTGATCAAGGTGTTCACGTTATAACAACTTCTAAACTTTACATTTATTTGTGTGAGATGTTTTGTATCTGTATTTTACTTTATGATAAAAAGGTAAAAAACAAAATAACAATAGAAATGGGTAAAGGACAAAAATAAGGAATTCAAAGAAAAACCAAGAAATCCTCTTTAAATTAGAAAAAAAAGCATTCTTAACCTTCCTTATAACTTATAAACACAGAATTTATATAAAAGTTATTTTTCATTTAAAGTAGCAATAGTAATATATTTGCTAAGAAACAATATTGGCAAAAGTATAGATAAGATGAGAGGTATGCACTAGGCTCTGACTGAATAGCTCAGTTGGTTAGAGCATCATCCTGATATAGAGAGGTTGCCGGTTCGATCCCTGGTCAGGGCATATATAGGAAAAGACTGATGTCCCTGTCTCTCTCTCTCTCTTGCTCTCTCCCTTCCTCTTTTTAAAATCAATTAAAAATAAAAAAAAGAGGCACGTACTGTTGGTAGACAAATTGCTTGGTAGAATAATATACAATATCCATCAAAATTTTAAATGGATTTATCTTTTGATCCAAGAAATTCTATCCCTCAGAATAATCCTACAGACAAATATATCTGCATAAGCCTACACAGGTATGCTTATTACAGCATTATTTATATATATAAAAAAATTATAAGTGTGAATTCTACAATCAGATTGTCTAGGTTTAAAACCTGGCTTTGATACTTACAAGTTGTGTGACCTTGGGCAAGTCACTTAAACTGTCTGTGTCTCAGTTTCCTTATCTGTAAAATGAAGAAAATATTAATTATCTCCTTGGGTTGTCATGACAATTGAGTTAATTCCTTAGAACTGTACCTAGCATATAAAGAAGTATAACAGTATTAACTATCAACACTACTATTAAGAATCTGCATGTCAAAAAAAAAAGAAAAAGAATCTGAATGTCAACTAGTAGCAAATTGGTTAAATAACTTATGCAATATCCAAAAATGTTTACACTAAACATCTTCCTTGCTATACTCAAAAAGATACAGTTAACTTCACAAAATCATAGTCATTAACAATCTTAGAATTTAAAGCAAAAAATATTTTTAAAGTAAAAGCTTATATGTATTTGTTTTAAATACCTTAACTTAGACATTAAGTACAAAGCAATCCTTCCCCATTTTGTAGACTACTAACCAATAAAATACATTATCAGTAAACAAAATTAATATGTGAAACTGTGTATGACCATGTGGACAGATACTCAACAAATTAGATCGATTAGCAGCTCAATGTAGCATTAAAATACAAATAAATAAAAACATTTCAGGGTTTAACTTGGCCCTTTTCCCACATTCTATATCTTTAAATCTACCTTTCTGGAAATAGAACATGTAAATCTTTTGAGGTCCTCAATACTCTATCCAATTCCCAATTATTTAATGAAGAACAATATTGCTATATTTGGGGATACAATCCCAAAAAAAAAGTTTTTTTTTAAGTGAGAGGAGGGGAGATAGACAGACACACATCCTGATTGAGATCCACCCGGAAACCCCCATCTGGGGTCCATGCTCGAATCAACCAAGCTATTCTCAGCGCCTGAGGCCAACACTCGGACCAACTGAGTGACTAGCTGCAAGATAGGGAGAGAGAAGGAGGAAAGGGAGAGGAAGAGAGAGAAAGGGAGGAGGGGAAGAGAAGCAGATGGTCACTTCTCATGTGTGCCCTGACCGGTGATTGAACCTGGGATGTGTGCACCCAGGCTGACATTCTATCCACTGAGCCAACCAGCCAGGGCCCTCAAATTTAAAACATCTAACACGAAATTAAAAATATTCATACTACTGCTTTTCTGCCAGTGCCAAGCCATGGGTATTTCTAGGGGCAACTGGCACAAGTGCCACAAGACCGGAGGCAAGAGAAAACCCTACAAGAAGCAAAAGTATGAGCTGGGATGCCCTGTTGCCAACACTAAGATTAACCCCCACATAAAAGTGAAACTAAGAGACATTGATAAGAGTGTGGTGGTTGAGGGGGGGGGATGGGAGAGGGAGAGGGGGAGGGGCACAAAGAAAACAAGATAGAAGGTGACAGAGGACAATCTGACTTTGGGTGATGGGTATGCAACATAATTGAACGACAAGATAACCTGGACTTGTTATCTTTGAATATATGTATCCTGATTTATTGATGTCACCCCATTAAAAAAATAAAATTATTATAAAAAAAAAGAAAATCATAAGGAAAAAGATTTAAAAAATCATAAGGAAGAAAAAAAAGATATAGAAAAAAAACCCAAAAATAAAAAGAAAAAAAGAAAAAAGGATGTATTCATAAAGATGGGCTATAAACAAAAAAAATCAATGATGTTCAACAATGAACTGTAAATAAAGAAATTTCTTAAAAAAAAAAGAAAAAGATTAGCCCCCATCTAATACACACAGTCCATGTGTGGGGAGGCAGCAAGAAGTACTGAGTCTTGAGGCTGGACATGGGCAAGTTCTCCTGGGGCTTGGAGTGTTGTATGCGCAAGACAAAGATTATTGATGTTGTCTACAATGCATCTAACAACAAACTGGTCCGCACCAAGACCCTAGTAAAGAACTGCATCGTGCTCATTGACAGCACACGGTACTGACAGTGGTACGAATCCCACTATGCACTGCCCCTGAGCCACACGGGGGCCAAGCTGACTCCTGAGAAAGAAGAGATTTTAAACAAAAAACGACCAAAGAAAATTCAGAAGAAATATGATGAAAGGAAAAAAGCAAAAATCAGCAGTCTTCTAGAAAAGCAGTTCCAGCAGGGCAAGCTTCTTGCATGCATCGCTTCAAGACCAGGCCAGTGTGGCTGAGGGCAAGGAGCTGGAGTTCTGAGGAAAGTCAAGGCCTGGAAAGTAAAGCCTCCTCCTCCTGTCTTAGTTCATGTAATAAAGATGTTTATTCTAAAATTTAAAAAAAATTAAAAAGAAATTCATACTATTATCGGAAATAGCCTAATACACATGAAATACAGTAATAGAAAGTACGTACTCATGTAATACTAAGGAGTATTCACTTATTTTCTGTTGCAGCACCTTAGCTGTTTACTGATTGCTTTCTCATATGTGCCTTGGGGGGGGGGGGTACTCCAGCAGAGTGAGCGATCCCTTGCTCAAGCTAGTGACCCTGCACTCAAGCAGGTGAGCCCATGCTCAAGCTGTATGAGATCAGCTCAAGCCAGCGACTCAGGGTTTGGAATCTGGGACATCTACATCCCAGTCCAGTGCCCTACCCACTGTGCCACAGCCTGGTCAGGCAACAAACACATCCTTAATATATGCCATTTGTCAGTGTAGCAATAGCTGTGTAGGTGGGAAAATCTGTCTTCATGGAGCTTACATTTTCACTGAGGAGAGACAATATAGACAAATGGACGAGGAAACCCCTGATATGACTTCAGGTAGTGAAAAGTGCTATGATGTGCTGACTTATATAATACAGACAACTAATGCTTTCAGAATTTGGGATAGAGATCAAAGAAATCTATGTGAAATCATAAAGGGCTTAGTACAGTGCCTGGTGCACACTACTAGCTCCCTACAATTGTCATTTTCAGCCTTATCCTCATTATTTTGCCATGGAGTCTAACAAATGAGAAGCTGTAGAAGTGAAAGCTAGATTTACTGTGGAGATGCTTTCAAGGTATAAAAACGTAAGACTAGAGGGCAAGGATGAGCATGGCAAATTTGTGAGATACACAAAAAAAGTGATCCTATTAGAGCAGAAGGCAGAGACGAAATGAGACTTTTCAGGTAGAATGGGGCAAATAATGGGAATCTTTCAATTTAAAAATAAACAAAAGCCTTTAGAAAGTATTTATTATGGGCAGTTGCTTCCCTGTAACCGGGGTCCACCTCACAGCAAAAGTAAAGAAGAGATTTATCTGGTTTGAAATAGCAACCAGGAGGCTATTAAGTGGGTTTTTGAAAGCAGTGTGTTAGGGAGGTCATTTTGCTAAGTTGTATTTAAGGGGTTAAAAAAAAAGACATTAAGATGGTAAATTTTATGTTAGGGGCTTTGTTTTAACCACAGTATGTTTACTTTTCTCCCTTTTTTTAAAGATGAGAGGTGAAGGCTGGAAAGCCGCTAAGCGATGGAAGCACAGAACTGGGCGAAGGAAGAAGGGCGTATGGTCCTACTATGGGCCACTCAGGTTACTTGGTGTATATGGCCAGCCATCACAGCCATCACAGCTGCCAGTCAGGTACATGTTGCCATTAGATTCTAACAGACAGTAATGAAACTGCGGAGCCAAAAACTGGTGGGCCATTCCTCTATTCTAGTTTCGTACCCAGCAGGCAAATAAAAACGAACACACAAGGCTCCAAAACCCACTCATTCAGTGCTCACAAAGCTATTGACACATTCAGGTTTTCCTAGAATCAAAGGTCCCTCACCAGCCTCAGGCCCCTCTGGTTCCCCATCTCCTCTCTGCACAAACTGGCTTCTCCTTCAGCATCCTGCATCTAGGGTGCCTCTTCTTCCTCACTTTGCAAAAACATGGCCTCCTGCTTTCTCCTGCTTCTTCACAAACTTTTCCTGGCACGAAATCCCCTCCTCCAGTATACATTAGCATAACAATGGCCCTCCTCAACCATGAAGGTAATTATCCCTTTCACCTGGCAGCATCATTCACGTGGGCAGCGACATTTTTAACAAAGCGGGCATAAGAACCATATAATACAAACTTATTTGCCCAACACTTGGCATGGCAGGGTCTCTCCCCATAAAACAGTAACAAGCGCTCACCACCCTCTTTAAATAATGTGTGAAAGAATCGAGAAGCTCGGAGAAGACGTGAGAGAGCCGCAGATAAGCAGCAGATCCTTCCACTCCCCCCACCGCTCCCTCTTTCTCTCCGAACCCGCGGGGTTCTAGAGCCGAAGAGCGGGACTGAGGGCCGCCGGCTTTCTGGTTTCCCGGAAGTAAGGGTCCCACCATCGGCGCTGCAGTTCCACATCCCGGGAGCCGCCAGCTCCGGCGGCAAGTGCAAACCGCTGCGGCGCTCTCTCCAGCCCATTTCTTACCCCGACGGAGTCCCTGACTTCCAGTCGCCACCGCCAAGCGTAAACAAACCATCGGGACCCAAGACTGGTGCGCGCGCTGCTTGCTGATTGGACGTACCGAAGCCAATCCTGAAGCTCGCTGGGTTGATGACGAAAGGGCTACGCCGCTGCCTTGGGATTGGTTGTCCAGCTGTGTGTGTCGCGCCTTTCCAGACGATTCGGACAACATGGCGGCGGAAAGTGGAAGTGATTCCCAGTTAAGGAGAAGAAGGCGCCGGGATTCGGAGGGACCGGAAAAAGCGGAACTCAAGGAAAGAGAGCTGGCATTGGCACTGGCCCAAGAGAACGAAGGGGATAATGAAGAGCGCTGGGTTGGGCCGTTACCGGTAGAGGCAACATTGGCCAAGAAGAGGAAAGGTAGTTACAGAGATAGGCACAGGGAGAGTCGGAATACTGCGAGCCCCGAGTGGGAGAGTCAAAGCCGAACCGAAAAAAGATGGTGTGTTTGTGGCCTTTTGCGCCCTCAGGACAGAGGCTCATCTTCTAACTCCTAGCCACTGGGTCCTTGTATGTGCTCGAAGTAGTGATTTGGGCGAAGTACAGAGTCTTTTTGATAATATCAAACACTATTAATGACTGACTTGTTATAATAGATGCTAATACTTATTTATACCAATCCGTACTGTGTTCTTGGCACGACTCATTTAACCCCAGAGCAGCCATATGTGGGAATTTGTAACTTCATTTAATAGATGTGGAAGGGTTCTCTTTGAGGCTGTTAGTTCAGGAGTGGTGTTAGTGTGTTGGAACGCGGGGCGGGGGTGAGGGGACAGCGGCACTTATTTAGAATCGTGAAGTGTATATAAAGGTAGTGTCACCCCTGACACTTCCACTAGTGCGTTTCTGACCAGGAAATGTAAGTTTACTGGGTCACCCATTTTCATCTAAAACACAAGGTCTGTGGTTTTCAAACCGTCCTCCTTACATAACCATGCTGTGAAGCATTTTGCCACTAACTTCGAATAGTGATAAAATTTTATCCAATGTAGTAAATAAAGGGATACATTGAATTTTTTTCAAGTCCTATGAAATGTTTTTCTTAAACGTGTAAAACTATTAAAATGTGATCTTTTAACAATTCAAATCTTACTTTGTCACTCTCCCCATATAACTCTTCAGTGATTTTTCTCATTATTTTCAAAACAAAGCCCAAACTCCCAATGATGGCATAAAAGGCTTTTCATAATATGATCTCTCCTTGTCTAATTGACATGTTGCTGTACTTTCCTAACCCCTTGTCGTTTCTCCTCTGTGATCTGGCCATACTAAAACACTTGAGAAAGGGCCATACTCTTTCTCCACTGTATGACTGTTGGGGTATCTTGGTGTCTCGCTACCTGGAATATTTACCTCTAGTCCTTTCACTTCGCTTTTTTGTTGTTCAACCTTTAGCTCAGCCATCACCACCTCTGGGAAGCCTGTGACTTCTCCAATCTGGGTTGGGTTTCTAAAGTGCATTGCTAATAACTGAGATAATGTTTATCATGCTGAATTTACAGGTAGCCTTCAATTTTTTTTTTTCCCTGAAGCTGGAAACAGGGAGAGACAGTCAGACAGACTCCTGCATGCGCCCTACCGGGATCCACCAGGCACGCCCACCAGGGGGCGACGCTCTGCCCACCAGGGGGCGATGCTCTGCCCATCCTGGGCGTCGCCATGTTGCGACCAGAGCCACTCTAGCGCCTGAGGCAGAGGCCACAGAGCCATCCCCAGCGCCCGGGCCATTTTTGCTCCAATGGAGCCTTAGCTGCGGCAGGGGAAGAGAGACAGAGAGGAAGGAGAGGAGGAGAGGTGGAGAAGCAGATGGGCGCTTCTCCTGTGTGCCCTGGCCGGGAATCGAACCTGGGTCCTCTGCACGCTAGGCCAACGCTCTACCGCTGAGCCAACCGGCCAGGGCTGCCTTCAAATTTTATGTATCTGAATTTTGAAAAAGCTACCTTTTATAACCTTGTATATTGACACCCTTAAAATGCATTACCTTTTGTACTGCAAAGTCTTCCTGATAAATGTTTTCATAACTTTTTCTTTTTTTGTACTTGCTTCATTTTGAAATTTATATTCATGTAATTGATTGTTTCTCTCTACTGCTAAGACGTAAACATGTAAGAGCAAGTTTTGCTTCATTGCTTTGCGTATAGCAAGTACTCAATAAGTATTTATTGAATGAATGAATATGCTCTTATTTATCTATTAAATTAAAATATTCTTTAAAAAAATATTCTTTTTTATGGAAATAAGTGGGGGGGATGGTAAAATCCAAAAATATCAAAGTGCTGATGTTAGTGGAAGAAGACAAAGATCCTGGAAACATAATACAATTGAGACAGATATGGAAATTATTAGGTGTGAAAAATCTTCACCCTTAATTAGATGCATGTTGTATTTAAGGTAGTCAATAGTGTATTCAGTTTGGAAAAAAACTTGAAATTTTGAAACATGTATGAAATGTTTAAAAAAAGATTTTTGTCTAAAAGGATAGGGGTTTAGTAATATATGTACCTTTCTAGAAACGGAACAGTTTCCTTTAACATATTCTTTGGATGCTGGACTTTTGAATACATTTTTAGAAAGACATAAGTGATTATATGATACTACATTTAATTAAACCGGTATATTCTCAAGGAGAGAAACTATGTTACTCTTCTTTATGCCCATGTGCCTTGGAACCTATTTTGTTTTCAATATTTGTTCAACAAGTGAATTAACCAACCGTAAAAGGAATGTATCTCATATAGGATTAAATTTAACTGTGTATTCAGAAAAAACAAAATAACAATAACATTAAAAACATAGAGCTAGACTTCTCGCGTGTGTAAAAGAAATACCAAAGTAGACAGTCTAGGATTGGTACAGAGGCTCCAAAGGTACTTAGGCTGTTTCCAGCTTTGTGCCCTAGCATCACTAGGTGATGGCCCTCATCTTTGTCTTTAGTGGTTATTGGAATTACAAAACTCATATTCTAGTTCTAAGACTGTAGGACTGAGGAGGGGAAGAAAGGCACACCTTTTTAAAAAGACTTTTTGACTGTCACACATTTCCACTTTTAACTCTTTGGTGCAAGGTTACACCTGACTGCAGGAGGTGAGAAAAGTCATCTTATAGCAGGATATCATTGTGTTCATATAAAAATGGGGATTCTGTTACTAAAAAATGATGGGGAAAGTAGTTCATCAGGCAGAGCTTTGAGTCTGCTATACAATAGCTATAAAAAAATTCAAAGAGAGAGAGAGACAGTGTGTGTGTGGTTGTGTGTGTGAGATCTGTGCACAGAGTCCATGTTAATCTTCTCTGAATTGTTCCCATTTTAGTATATGTTCTGCCAAAGCAGCAATGAAATAGCTCATTTGATTTAGCAACATTTTTCCCTGGCCAGGTAGCTCATTTGGAGCATCATCCCTATTCACCAAGGTTGGGGGTTCCATCCCCGGCCAGGGCACATACAGGAATCAATCAATGAATGCATCAGGTGGTGGAACAAATCGATGTTTCTCTCTTTCTCTCCCTTTCTCTCCAAAAATTAATCATTAAAAAAATTAATTTAGCAACTTTTTATGGGAGTGTTTGGATAAATAAAATGATTGTTGGATTATTTTATTTGGTACATGTATAATGTCGTTTTTTACTAGTAAAATTGTCTATAACTCATATAATGAAATCAGTATTTCCTCACATTACCACTCCTACAAATGTTTTGCCCTTGAAAAGTGCTTCAGAAGCACTCAACTGGATATTCTCTAGATTTTTCTCAACTCTAAAAAACCCAATGTCAATGACTTCAAAGAGGATTAGTGCCTTAAAGATAAACTGAGATATCTTATTGATGGCTACTGGCTTCTTACTACTTATTTAAAGTGCACTAATTATTGGATCTATATGGTTAGAAAGATGGTTGTGATATTTTCGTGAAGCTTTTTAAGGTTTTTGGTTTGGTTTTGAATGGAACCTTCATATTATGCCAGCCATTCAGTTCCTAAGTTATGAGGACTGTTAAGCATCTATACAACACATGAGAGCTTGTCGTGACTGACTAAATAATAGTGCTATTCAGTACTGTGCAATAATTAAAATTACAACTGATATAAGACACTATTTATTTTTATACATAGGATAGACAAATCAAAGAAAATCTAGCTGAAAATACAAAATAGAATTTAGAAAACTTTAAATACAGGTAATACAAAATAATATTTAATTCTAGTTTTTAAAAGTAATTTTTTTCTCTTTTTCCCTCAGTTCTAGAATTTGAAAGAGTCTATCTCGATAACCTCCCCAGTGCATCCATGTACGAGCGCAGCTACATGCATCGAGATGTTATCACCCATGTGGTGTGCACCACGTAAGCCTATCAATCTCTTAGAATTCTTTACCAAGAAGATTTTTTTTAATGCTTCAATTCTAACATGAACTTATAGAAGTCACTTTAGGATATTATGGATTTCTATTTAATTCCATAGGTTCTGTGATTAAGTTAAAGACCTACTTGTATTTTCCTATAATGCATTGAACTTTTTAGTTTGTGTGTATGTCTTTTGGAAATAAATGCAAAAGGGGGATGAAGCCCAGGTAGTGTCTGAGCTTTCCAGAAAAAGAGCATATTAGTTAATATGGGAGTAATTGGTAGCTGACCTCTCAGTACTAATGGGGAAATGATGAGAGCTCAGATACCTGAAAATGTCACAGGAACTCCAAAATAAATGAGTGGGGATTTGGGGAGGGATAATCGTAACAATGATATTCTATTGAACGTTACGGGAATACGGGGAGGGGGGATGCAATCAGGGCAACACTAGAATCTATGTAAATACAAATTAAATAAAAATAATATTCTACTGAACGTTAAGCTCATATTATGTCTAGTATTGTTCTAAAAGTTTTTCATAAAGTATATCATTTTACTTAACAATCTGATGAAGTAGTAATGTAATCTACATTTTATATGTAGGGAAACAGGTTTAGAGAAGCTAAATGACACATGAGATTGGTGAAATAAAGTGCAAGGGCTAAGTCCCAGAGAGTTTTTATTCCTTATATGTATTTTGAACTTGTAATCTGGAAAGTAACATCAGATTTATTTATGTATTTAAAGACCACTTTGTTGTGAGATTAGTGGATTTAAAAAGGGTCAGAATGGACACAGTGAGAGCTTTTAGGAGACTAGCATAGAAATGTTGCTGAGATACGATAGTGGCTTGGATGATATTGGCGGTGAGAATGAAAAGAAGCATATGGAGGCCCTGGCCACTTGGCCCAGTGATTGAGCGTCAACCAGGCGTGTGGATGTCCCAGGTTCAATTTCTGATCAGGGAACATAGGAGAAGCAACCATCTGCTTCTTCACCCTTCCTTCTTCCTATCTCTCTCTTTCCCTCGGGCAGCCAAGGCTCCACTGGAGCAAGTTGGCCCAGGTGCTGAGGCTCCATTTCCTCACCTCAGGTGCTGAAATGGCTCTGGTTTGATGGGCAGAGCATCGCCCCCTAGTGGGCTTACCAGGTGGATTCTAGTCAGGCATATACAGGAGTCTGTCTCTGTCTCCCCACTTCTCACTTAAGAAAATAATACAAAAAAAAAAAAAAAAAAAGAAGTAGATGAATTACCTTCCTCTTGGATCTCTTAGAAACAATTTAAGATATATGTCAATTTAATTAGTTAAAATATCTTAATATATTTAATTTATAGGATAATTCTGACCAAACATTAGCACTTTTATTAGTCCTAAGTTGTCAGTGTATAAAGCAGCATATTGGACTAGAATTTCTATCACTCTGCCCTCAACTTTTTTTTTTTAACAGGCAGCAGGGTGTAATAGAAAAATTATAGGCTTTGAAGTTAAGCAGATATGATACTGAATGCTGCTTTCCAGTTATGGACTTAGGGAAAATACACTTAACATTTAAAAATTATTTCTTAATTTTTTTTTTTAACTATTTCTTAATTTGTAAAATAATGATTAAAAAAGATAAATAAGGTAATGTATGTTTCAATAAATGGTTTTTTTACTTTTTCTGAAGTGAGAAGCAGAGAGCCAGGCAGACAGACTCCTGCATGTGCCTGACTGGGACCCACCCGGCATGCCCACCAGGGGGCGATGCTCTGCCCATCTGAGCTGTTGCTCCATTGCAACTAGAGCCATTCTAGCACCTGAGGTGGAGGCCATGGAGCCATCCTCAGTGCCCGGGCCAACTTTGCTCCATTGGAGCCTTGGCTGTGGGAGGGGAAGAGAGAGACAGAGAGGAAGGAGAGGGGGAAGGGTGGAGAAGCAGATGGGCGCTTCTCCTGTGTGCCCTGGCCAGAAATAGAACCCGGGACTTGCACACGCTGGGCTGATGCTCTACCGCTATGGTTTCTATTTTTATATACCTACAGGCAAGATAAATCTATAAAATCTTTGTGATTATTTAAACAACCAAAATACCTTGGATAGGATACAAAACAAATATGTTGAATTTTGCTGTATAGGAAGGTAATATGCTAAGATTTAATTATCTATGAACTTCTGAAAAATTGAACACTTTCCCTGTAAAAAGACTGCCTATAGGGTAATTTTAACATTTAAAGACCCTAAGGTCTAATGATTCCTGGTGAGATTTCTTTTCTTTTTTGTTTTTGTATTTTTATTTTTTTAGAGGGTATTCAGTGAACTTTATTGATGGTACATGACAAGGTAGGGCTGCTTCGGCCCCTCCCCTTCTTCAGGGAATCTGGGATGAAAACTGAAGGTCAGGAGATTCTCAGTGTGTTGGGGGGATCGCTTTGGGGCAAGGACTCCCCAGCAGCTGAGGGCCTTTTCCTTTTGCTGGGGCTGGTAGTCCTGGGGGCTCTTACTCCTTAGAAGCTATGTGTACCCATAAGGTCCACCACTCTGTTGCTATAGCCAAATTCATTGTCATTCTAGGAAATGAGCTTGACAAAGTGGTCGTTGAGGGCAATGCCAGCCCCAGCATCAAAGGTGGAGGAGTGGGTGTCACTGTTCAAGTTGTAGAAGACACTTCAGTATAGCTCAGGATGCCTTTGAGGGGTCCCTCTGATACCTGTTCCAATACCTTCCTGGTGTCATTGTATTTGGTAGCTTTCTTCAGGTGACAGGTCATTTCTACCACCAACACATTGGGGGTGAGGACACAGAAGGCTATACCTGTGAGCCTCCCATTCCACACCAGTAGAAGCAGGGATGATGTTCTGGGCAGCCCCTTGGCCAGCTTCACAGAGGGGTCATCTTTGGTTTTCTGGGTGGCAGTGATGGTGTGGACTTTGGTCAAGAGTCCCTCCACGATGCCAAATTTGTCATGGATGACGTTGGCTAGGAGGACCAAGCAGTTGGTGGTTGGTACAGGAGGCATTACTGACAATCTTGAGGGAGTTATCATACTTGTCATGGTTCATACCCAAACCTGGGGGCATCTGCAGAAGGAGCAGAGATGATGACCCTCTTGGCTCTGCCCTTCAAGGGAGTCCCAGCCTTTTCTAAGGCAGTGAAGACACCAATGGACTCCACAGCACGTTCAGCACCAGCATCACCCCATTTCATGTTGGCGGGATCTTGCTCCTGGAAGATGG
Organism: Saccopteryx bilineata; assembly: GCF_036850765.1. Taxonomy (NCBI): domain Eukaryota; kingdom Metazoa; phylum Chordata; class Mammalia; order Chiroptera; family Emballonuridae; genus Saccopteryx; species Saccopteryx bilineata. The sequence goes on along the minus strand of NC_089490.1, from coordinate 263,959,710 downwards.
AGATGGACTTTCCATTGATGACAACCTTCCTGTTTTTAGCCTTGACTGTGTTTTTGAGCTTGCCATAGTAGAATCATACTGGAATATGTAGACCATATAGATGAGATCAATGAAGTGGTCATTTATGGCTGCAATATTCATTTTGCCAGAGTTTGAAGCCGCACTGGTGACCAGTTGCCCAGTACGGCCAAATCCATTCACTCTGACCTTCACCTTTGTGTGTCTCAGGGTTGCAGCTAGCACTTAGCAGGAAGTGCAGCTGTTGAACAGGAGCAGAGAGCTTCTTGACAGTCTTAATGTCAAGTCCTTGCTCAATTCTGAGCCTATGTCTTAAGGTTAAAATTAGTGCAACAGTGACTGTTAAGGTATCCAGAAAAGAACTTCAAGATTTGTAATGTTTTGTCTACCCTAAAATAGTGGCCTGCATAAAGGAAGATTTTTTTTGAAAACCTATTATGAAACAGAGATTCTCAATGAATGATTGCTTTGAGAGTATTGAGTGATTCATAGATTTGTTTTACAAAATAACTTTCATAATTTTATATGTGCAGGACAGACTTTATTATTACTGCTAGTCACGATGGACATGTTAAATTCTGGAAAAAAGTAGAAGAGGGAATTGAATTTGTTAAACATTTTCGCAGTCACCTGGGTAAGAATTTTACTTTTGTTTGGTTCTCTTTTAAACTGTACTAAAGTTTCTTTTAAAGGGTTTGTTTGTTTTTTTAATCATGTGCATTTATTTCATTGCCATTTGATGTTTTCATTTCATTTACTGAAATGTAGGTGTTATTGAGAGTATTGCCATTAGCTCTGAGGGAGCACTCTTCTGTTCGGTGGGTGATGATAAAGCAATGAAGGTGTTTGATGTAGTGAACTTTGACATGATCAATATGCTGAAGCTTGGGTGAGTCTTTTTAAAATTAAATATTTTTAACATAGTCTTTTAAGATACTTTTAACAAGTCACTATTTCATAGGTATTTCTAAACAATATGTTATTCCAGTAAAAATATACCTTTGGATTTCAGTTGGGAAATAGTGAATCCTTGTTATGATGCTATTTAGAGGCTTCTGCTGTGGTTTTTGTCATTAATCAGCATAGAAATTTCCCAACAGCATCATAGCAAGAATTCATTATATCCATTTAATACTGCTTAATAACAAGGATCTATCATGTCTAGTTTCCTTGTACTGAGAATTAACTTCCTTGTTGTGCTTATTTGAGTAATGTAGTATTGTATATAAAACTAATGCACATTTTTGGAATTGAAGTTCTTTGTTGGTGATTTTAAACTTTGAAGAATCAATATATATTGGTACCCCAACTTTGTGGTTAAACTTCACAATAATGAGACTAATACTTTGTTTTAATCAGGTCTTTTAAGGTAACATACTGAATTTATATTCACCTAAATGAATGTCAGTTTGAAAGTCGTAGCATTGTCAGAAACAGTTTTGAGACTTTTCTTGGTCTACTCAGACTGTCATGCAAAAGACCATAGACTGGGTGGATTAAACAACAGAAATTTATTTTCTCCCACTCCTAGTGGCTGGAAAGTCGAAGATCAAGGTTCCAGCAGGGTTTGGTTTCTGGTGTGTATTCTCCTCTGTTTCATATTGTCTCCTTATCGGGAAAAGGGGATGGAAGGAGGAGTGATATCTCCCTCTTCTTCTTAGAAGGCCACAGGGATATGGCGATAGGGTCCCACCTATCCCCATCTCATCTTAGTTACCTCCTAAAGACCCGATGGCCAGATACGATCACATTGGGGGTAGTGCTTCCTCATACAAATTGGGATGTGGGGATAGAGAAGAACTGCAGTTCAGTACAGGGCAGGACTTCTTTTGGAATTTCTTACAAAACCAGTCAGGAGCTACTAAAGGAAATCAGTCTCGTTATTTATGATGAGAACTAACTTTTTGACTACAAATAGAAATACCTGTTGATCATCTGTCTTATTCCTCGGCTGTGTTTTCCCACACATTAGCTTTTTTTTTTTTTAATTTTTTTAAATTTATTCATTTTTTTTTTTTTTTTTTAGAGAGGAGAGGGAGAGACAGAGAGAGAGAGAGGAGAGACAGAGAGAGAGAGAAAGTGGGTAGGAGCTGGAAGCATCAACTTCCATATGTGCCTTGACCAGGCAGCCCAGGGTTTTGAACCGGCGACCTCAGCATTTCCAGGTCGACGCTTTATCCACTGCGCCACCACAGGTCAGGCCCATTAGCTATTTTTAATAATCAAATCTGGGCCCTGGCCAGTTGGCTCAGTGGTAGAGCATCGGCCTGGCGTGTGGGGGACCCGGGTTTGATTCCCGGCCAGGGCACATAGGAGAAGCGCCCATTTGCTTCTCCACGCCCCCCTCCTTCCTCTCTGTCTCTCTCTTCCCCTCCCGCAGCCGAGGCTCCATTGGAGCAAGGATGGCCCGGGTGCTGGGGATGGCTCCTTGGCCTCTGCCCCAGGCGCTAGAGTGGCTCTGGTCGCAGCAGAGCGACGCCCCGGAGGGGCAGAGCATCGCCCCCTGGTGGGCAGAGCATAGCCCCTGGTGGGCGTGCCGGGTGGATCCCGGTCGGGCGCATGCGAGAGTCTGTCTGACTGTCTCTCCCCGTTTCTAGCTGCAGAAAAAAAAAAAAATACAAAAAAAAAAATTAAAAAAAAATCAAATCTGTTCATAAATGTTCAACATTTGCTATTTTAGAAGATATTAAAAGAATTTTTTTTAGGCTTTAATAGAAATTCTAAAAAAAAGAGTCCCAAAAATGTTTTGAGCCTCAGCACTATCATTGGAATAACTAACTTCTCAGACTGATTACTTGGAAGGAAACAGCACTTATTTGAGTGTATAAGTGTAGTATATTGATTAAATCTGTCCCAGTTTTTTTATACTCTGGTCAAAGCTTAGAGTTTTAAGATCAAGTTATCAATAATGAGAGTGTGATAAAAACATGATTTTCTTTTGAGCATAGTCATAACTAAAACATTTTGATCTTTATTGTTTCAAGAATGGATTTAGAGCATATACTATTTAGGAGTAACCTATTTAAGAGTAAGTTATACATAGACTGAGACATAGAAATCCAAAAAGGATGCCCCAGAACATTGTAAGTCCCAGGTCTAATTAGGTTTTCTTATCTACCCAAGAGAAGTAAATGGTCTGCTATATGCAATTCTCTTCTTGTAGATAGATAGATCTTTAGAAGTTATTATCAATGCACGGATGAGGTCAGAAAGAGAAAAATTAGTAACTGTTCTTAGTATTCCTCCCCATTCTGTATCTCTCTGCCTCGTTTGAGCAAGGAATCTGAAACTAGCTAAATCACTAGCCTGAAAATTTTTTGGTGGTGATGGTAGGAAGGGATACTACTGTGTTGACCTATTGTTCCTCTCAATTCTTTATTACTTCAGCTATTTTCCTGGACAATGTGAGTGGATCTATTGCCCAGGGGATGCCATATCTTCAGTTGCTGCTTCTGAGAAGAGCACAGGAAAAATTTTTATTTATGATGGTCGAGGAGATAACCAACCACTTCATGTTTTTGACAAACTCCATACGTCACCTCTTACCCAGATACGGCTAAACCCAGTCTACAAAGCAGTCGTGTCTTCTGACAAATCTGGAATGATTGAATACTGGACTGGGCCTCCTCATGAATATAAATTCCCCAAAAATGTGAACTGGGAATATAAAACCGACACAGATTTATATGAATTTGCCAAATGCAAAACTTATCCAACCAGCATATGTTTTTCACCTGATGGGAAGAAAATAGCTACAATTGGTTCTGATCGAAAAGTTAGAATTTTCAGGTTTTTAACTGGAAAACTTATGAGAATCTTTGATGAATCACTAAGTGTAAGTGCAATTTAAATTTAGTATTTTACTGTTCTGAAAATGTCTTTGTTCTAATCTATTTCTTTAAAAGGTATTTTTTCTGGATATAGACTTTTAGATTGATAGTTATTTTCTCTTAGCACATTTTAGATAATATTCAATGTCTGCTGTCTTACATTGTTCTTCAAAACTCTCTTCCTCTTCCCTGAGCCAGTGATCCTTCTATTATGTATCTGTTTTGTTTGTTTACAAGCTCATTCTCTTTAAGATTCTCAAAACTCAGTCTAGGCCCTCTCTTCCCACTCTGTTCACTTCTTTTTGTCTCTGAATATTTCCAAATTTATTTCCCCAGCTTTCTATTATGAACAGACCTGGTACTCTCCTTTTCCCCCCATTTTCATAAATGGTACCAATATTTATTACTTGCACAAGCCAGAAATTTAAGTCATCCTTAACCCTATTTTCTTTTTTCTTTCTTTCTTTTTTTTAAAGTGAGAGGAGGGGAGATAGTGAGACAGACTCCTTCAGGCACCCTGACCGGGATCCACTGGCAACCCATCTGGGGCTGATGCTCAAATCAACCAAGCTGTCCTCAGCTCCTGAGGCCAATGCTTAAACCAGTCAAGCCACTGGCTGCAGGAGGGGAAGGAGAGAAGGGGAGAAGTAGGGGAAGAGAAGCAGATGGTCACTTTTCTTGTGTGCCTTGACCAGGAATTGAACCTGCAATGTCCATACACTGGTCTGACACTCTAGCCACTGAGCCAACCAGCCAGGGCCAACTCTATTTTTATATCCCTCTATTTATCATGAGTCCTGACGATTTTACTTTCTAAATATACTTTAGATTCAATTTTTTCCTTTAGCATACCTGTCACTACCCTAGTTCATGATCTTTTGCCTGGCTTATTACATGGCCTACTGCTTGTATCTATTCTGGCTTCCTCCTAATCTGTTATTCATGCTACATACAGAGTAATATTTTAAAAGCACGTATCTGATCATGTCATCCCTTGAATCATTCAGTGGCTTCCTGTTCTTAGGATCAAGACCAAAATAATGTCCTGCCATGTTGCGGTACCTGCCTACCATTATAGCCTAGTGTAAATCACCTTTCTCTCTGCCCCCCCCCCTTTTTTTTGACAGACCAGAAGGGAGAGAGATGAGAAGTATCAGTTCTTTGTTGTAGCACCTTAGTTGTTCATTGATTGCTTTCTCATATGTGCCTTGACTGGGGGCTACAGCAGACTGAGTAACCCCTTGCACAAGCCAGCGACCCCGGGCTCAAGCCAGTGACCTTTGGGCTCAGGCTAGCAACCATGAGGTCATGACTGCGATCCCATGCTCAAGCCAGCAACCCTGTGCTTAAGCTGGTAAGCCCGTGCTCAAGCCAATGAGCCTACACTCAGGCTGGTGACCTCAGGGTTTCGAACCTGGGTCTTCCACATCTCAGTCCGATGCTCTGTCCACTGTGCCACCACCTGGTCAGGCCTCTGTGCCTCTTATTCTAGCCAGTCAGGTCTTGCTTCAGTTTCTTGAACATTCTGTTCCTTCTACCTGGAGTGACCCCTCCATTTCTTCCATTGCTAGTTGAACTTAATTTTAAATCTTAATTAAAGGGTCACTTGCTCTAGGGGTTTTTCAATCTAGGATAACTTTTTTTTTTTTTTTACATAGGCAGAGATAGACAGGGACAGACAGACAGGAACGGAGAGAGAGATGAGAAGAATCAATCATTAGTTTACTTCTTAGTTGTTCATTGATTGCTTTCTCATATGTGCCTTGACCACGGGCCTTCAGCAGACCGAGTAACCCCTTGCTGGAGCCAGAGACCTTGGGTCCAAGCTGGTGAGCTTTTTTGCTCAAGCCAGATGAGCCCGTGCTCAAGCTAGCGACCTTGGGTTCTCGAACCTGGGTCCTTCCGCATCCCAGTCCGACGCTCTATCCACTGCGCCACCACCTGGTCAGACAGGATAACTTTTTTAACGTGACTGTATACCACTCTATTTTCTTCCAAAGAATTTGGTCTGGTCTTATTTGATTAATGTGTATCAACCCTCCAGTAGACTAAACTCTATGCAGTCTATGGTCCTGTCTCCGTTTTGGCTCATGGTTGTATCTCCAGCACTAAAAATAGTACCTGACACATAATTACTACTAACAAGAATGTGTTTGAGCATATTGTTGCAGAATAAGAGTTTATCCATGGAAAATTAACTAGTTTTTGTGGAAACTTGGGTCTCATCAACTTTTCATCAAGTGGTTCCCTAATGTTAATGAATGTTGAATCTTTTAAGAGTCTGGGTTGAACCTTTGTAGCAATATTATTTATTATATGTGTTAATTCCACAGTCTTGGTAGTGACCAATTTATATTATCCTTGCATTAAATGCTCTTCAAAAATTCTATGGCTCTAATTAGTGACACTTTTGTTTGGTGGTGGATTATCTGCCTGAAGTAATATGAATTCAGGCAAATGTGAAGTTCTGTTTGCTAATCAAATCATCCTTATGACTCATAGCTTTCCACCATGCTTTGTGGTCTTTTTCTTAAATGCTGGCTGGTAACTAGATATTAGTTACAAAATTCAGTGTAATTTAAAAACTCTGCCAATTTACAGCTCTTCTAAGATTCCTTAGGACAAGAAATATTCAAATCCTAATCTCTGGATATAAATCTCTTAATGTACATATTTTGAGCTGTTCAGTCCACTCTGTTTCTTCATTGTTGCCTTCGACATTTGTTGAAGTGATAGAGCTAAATTGTTAAGAGCTAATGAGAAAGTTTGGGGGGGAAAAAGAAAAAAAAGGCAAATATCCATTAAAGTAGTGAAAATGCTAGTGACTATTAAATGACTGGAATTTCACAGTTCCATGTTATAGGGCGAAGTTTCTAATGAGTTAAGAGCCCTAGTTTAACGGACAAAAATTTTCCTTGGATGGTGTGAAGTATCACTGCATATGGCCATATAGTTGTGTATCATGGAGGCCCTGCTATTAAGGCTAAAATTCTGTAGAAAGATTCTGACGTGCTTAACAGGTTGGATTAACATTTATAAAATACTTACATGTAGGCAGATGGCCAGCTACAAACTTTTAGCCTTGAAACTGAATCCTGTCTCTAGCAAAAATAATCAGGGCCCTTGCTATAAAAATGTAGTCCAGCGTCCAGGCTTTTTCTGACACATGAATATAAACCAAAAACATATCAGTCTCAGAGACTGGAGAAAAGAAACCAATGATCAGGCGTTTTAGAGAGTTCCCTAGCACACATACCTCCTTTTGGTTTTTGGAGTATTTTGTTCTTTCTGCGTCCCAGTCCGATGCTCTATCCACTGTGCCACCGCCAGGTCAGGCTGTTGTTCTTTCTATATATATAAAAATGGGAGATTTCCAGTTAACACAGATTAAAAAAAAATAGATGGAACATATCTGCCTTATTTCATCTGCAATGGAGAACTACTTCTGAATTGTTTGATGCCTTCAGTGTCTGGAAAACAAAGTAAAGGACAATCATATCTTTTTGGAGGCTTATAGTACAATAATAATAATTGGGTATAACCCTTTTTTATTTTTTTAAGAGTTTATTTATTGATTTTTAGAGAGGGAGGGAGAGAGAAAAGGGGGAAGAGCAGGAAGCATCAACTCATAGAAGTTGCTTCTCATACGCCCTTTAACTGGGCTAGCCTGGGGTTTCAAATCAGTGACCTCAGCATTCCAGGTTGACACTTTATCCACTGTGCCACCACAGGCCAGGCAGAACCCTTGTTTTTTTAAAATTGTGTATTAACTATCTAAAAAAAAGTAAACCAAATTTCCAAACTAAAGTGCACCATGAAAATATTCATCTATCCTATATCATATTTACTTAATGATAATCTAACTGTAATTGTACTCTATGTTAAACAACTTGAAACATTTTCTGAAATATCATGAAATAGTTATACATTAGTGAAATAGTAAGTTTATTCATTCAACAAAAATTCAGTGCTTATTACTTCAGGCCCTGTGATCCTTATATAAGGCCCTCATAGTCTATATAGCTATATCGTCCAATATAGTAGACACTAGCCACATGTAGCTCTTGAGCACTTGAATATAGCCAGTTCAAATTGAGATCAACTGAAAGTATAAAATACAAAGACTTAATATGTATAAGAAAAAAAATGTAATTTTATCTCAATTTTATTAAACTGCTTAATGTTTAAATATTAATGTTAGATATATTGGGTTGAATAAAACATTATTAATCTCACCTTTTTTTTTACTTTGTTTAATGTAGCTACTTGAAAATTTTAAATTATGTAATTTGCCTTATATTTCTACTAGAAAGTGCTAGTCTATAGCTTATAAAAGGCAGCAGAAATATTGTAGTTTCTATAGAGAAAACAGTAATTATATTGACTAACTGGTCTTTTGTTTTTGTTTAATTAGGAGACTAAGCTAAATATTTTTTATGATTGAATATACTTTTTATTTCAGGCTTAGTGTTTAAAATCTTCCTTAAGAGATATAGAAGCATGCAAACTGTTAGTTGCTCTTAATGTGTACTCTGCTTCTATTTAAATTCTCACTCCTTTTATTATATAACTTTTTTTGTTAATAAATGGTTTGTTTCCTAGATGTTTACTGAACTACAGCAGATGAGGCAACAGCTACCAGACATGGAATTTGGCCGACGAATGGCTGTAGAACGTGAGTTGGACAAGGTGGATGCAGTGAGATTAATTAATATAGTTTTTGATGAAACAGGACACTTTGTGCTATATGGAACAATGCTGGGCATTAAAGTTATAAACGTGGAAACAAACCGGTAAGCTTAATCTGATGTATGTTTTTTTAAAAACACATTTATTGGGGGCCATTTCCTCCTTCAGGGAAACAGTGGGAGTTTTGTTTGTTCCAAGACAAGTGGAATGGTCCCAAACGTCTAAACTTAACCAAATGTTTTGACTGGATTTTTCTGTGGTCTTTCTGTTGTTTATACTCTTATGTAAAAAGTTTCCACTCATGTTTGTAAAAGAAATGGAAAGAAGATATGCATAGTTTCAAGTTTTCTGTTTTTTTTTAACAAGTTATAGTCTGTCTTTTGCTTATTGATTTAAATTAGGCTGGTTCATGGTAAATGTTGCCAAATATTTTAACCACAGAATTCGGCATTACATCCTGCTAGACATAAAATCAGAAGTTAAAATGCATGAAACCACAATAAGCCTTTTGTGCAAACAGTTCATTTGGTCTTAGTACATGAAAGCTACAATCAGATACTATCTCTGAAGGTAAATAAAAAGAACTTAAAATATATTTTATGGAGAAAAAAATCTTGTGCTGTACATTCTCACATTTTAACAAATTTATATTTAGTTCTTGACAATATAAAATCTTTGAAGGTTTGCAGATAAATTAAAATAATAGGGATAGATTAAAACTGTACGAATGATTATTTTTTTAACCTCAATATTATAGGCACCTACTAATTTTAAGTAACTTTTGGGGGGGTAAAGAAACACTTTTGAAAAACCTTTTACTAGTTATTTTGTTCAACAATAAAGGATAGCTGATTCCCAGTTTTTATCTGTTAGTTGTTATAATTGGGAGTTAATTCCAATAATTTTTTTTTATATAAAACGTTGTATTTTCCAGGTGTGTGCGGATCCTAGGCAAGCAAGAAAATATTAGGGTGATGCAATTGGCTTTGTTCCAGGGAATTGCTAAAAAACATCGTGCTGCAGCTACTATAGAAATGAAAGCTTCTGAAAACCCTGTTCTTCAGAATATTCAAGCTGACCCAACAATAGTCTGTACGTCTTTCAAAAAGAATAGATTTTATATGGTACGTGGAAGTACTAAGAGATGGGCCTTAATGTTTCTTCCAATTTGGTAGGAGTTCTATTTTCTTAGCTTGTGCTTTCAACTGAAGAGAATGTTGGCAATAATAGCAGACTTCTGAACACCAGAATACCATCTTATAACATTAATATTGTAGAATTTTTAACTAGGACTTAAGTATTTCTGTGCTGTTTTATATTCTGTTTTGAAAATTTTTAACCTGGCTTCTACAACTATTTGTGTTGTCTAAGACAGTAGGAAGTGGTTTATGGTAATAATTGAATCCAAAATAGTCTTCACTATGGAGTTTTAAAAATTCTTCTGTGTTCCCCAGCATCTCCACCAAAAAAAAAAAAATTCTTGTTTTTACTATTTACAGTTTTTACTCTTGAACATAATTTATCTCCTCTGAACTTGCATTTTCTTCTCTAAACACATTTTTTAACCATTTCCACTGAAATGTTGCTCCCTTAGAGTTGTATATTCCTGAGGAATTTTTTTTTCCCTAAAGATTCAAAGTACTTTGTATGTTAATTAAAACTAGGCTTGCTCAACCTGTGAGCACAGTGGTTAAAGCGTCGACCTGGGACGCTGAGGTTGCCGGTTCAAAACCCTGGGCTTCCCTGGTCAAGGCACATATAGGGAGTTGATGCTTTCTGCTCCTCCCCCTTTCTCTTTCTCTCTCTCTGTCCCCTCTCTCTAATGAATAAATAAAATAATTAATTAAAAAAATAAAAAAACTGGGCTCAAAATCAAACTACTAAACTATCTAGTAGAGTTGTCCAGAAAATTCTAAAGTATAGAGACCTCTGCCCTTTCATTCTGTGCTTCCCATTGCAGTCAGAGACTTTGTGAGACCCAAATGTGATTACAGCATGTCTTCTAATATTGTCATTTTGTTATAATGTCGATGAGAACAAAAAGTCGATTCCTGGCCTGGCTGGAACTGCTGTCAGTGGAGTTTGCATATTCTCCCCCATGTCTGTGTGAGTTTTCTTTGTGTACTCCTGCTTCCTCCCACATCCCAATGTGCATGTTAGATTAACTGCATATCTGAATGGCCCCAGTCTGAGTGTGGGTGTGAGGGCGCCTGCAATGGAACAGTGTCCTGTGCAGGGTGGATTCCTGCACTGAGCTACGAGAATAGGCTTCCGCCATCCGTAATGCTGAACTGGAATAGGGGGTTGGAAAATGATTATCTTACTGACTCTTATTAATCTTTCTTTAACATATGTATAGCTCATATTTACTTCAGTATTTTTTTTTTTCTTTCATTTTTTCATTTTTCTGAAGCTGGAAACGGGGAGAGACAGTCAGACAGACTCCCGCATGCGCCCGACCGGGATCCACCCGGCACGCCCACCAGGGGCGACGCTCTGCCCACCAGGGGGCGATGCTCTGCCCATCCTGGGCGTCGCCATGTTGTGACCAGAGCCACTCTAGCGCCTGAGACAGAGGCCACAGAGCCATCCCCAGCGCCCGGGCCATCTCTGCTCCAATGGAGCCTTGGCTGCGGGAGGGGAAGAGAGAGACAGAGAGGAAAGCGCGGCGGAGGGGTGGAGAAGCAAATGGGCGCTTCTCCTGTGTGCCCTGGCCGGGAATCGAACCCGGGTCCTCCGCACGCTAGGCCGACGCTCTACCGCTGAGCCAACTGGCCAGGGCTACTTCAGTATTTTAATTTCAGTGTTTAATATTAGAAGCGTTTTGGGTTTTTATTTAGAAGTTTGGTGATGTTTTTGTGATCATAAATAATGGCATAGGAACTTACCTCATTTATATCAATTAGCCTGTGGTAAAATTGGTTTTGCTATATATTGTTTCGATTAAAGTTGCAGTTTCCAATAACCTATAGATAGATGACCTTCAGTGAGGACTTACTGCATTTCTCTTCCTAACTCTCCAGCTATCTACATTGGCTGGCCCTCCTACCTTATTCTTCATTTTTAGTTAATTTGCTATTGCTACACTGACCATACTGAACTTGATCTCATTTGTAATAAGTTGAGTATTATTTTTTTGCATCGAAGCATTTGTACAGGCTATTTCTTTTGCCAGCTACACATACCTTCCCCAACTCCTACACATACTTCAGAGCTCAGCCTGGAAGACTTCTTTGACACCAAGTCTGGATTAGGTATGAATTGTTAGTGTCACACTTTTTAGAATAATTTGCAGGCATTTTTTTGGTTGCTGACACTGTCACCTTCTCCTCCTGGTAATATAAAGCCTGTAAATATAGGCATTATGTTTTCTTCACTGTTGAATCCACAAAATTTGGAAAAGCATCTGGCCCATTATAGTATACTCATTTATTTGTCTGGCATATTTATTATAAGCAGCTGTGATGCTGTTAAGTTACTAGTATTTGATAAATGTAGGAGATAGCAGCTTCCCTACCCCAACCAAGCTTTTAACCTAGAACGGGTACATTCTTTTTAGTGTATGTGCCGCTGAAGCGAGCACATGGGTACATTTCTTTTAAGGTGACCATTTTTCTTGTATCTTTTAAAGTCATTGCTAAAAATTTATTGATATATGTTAAAGGAAAAAGATTGTTTGTTTTTACCTGTAATTTAAAGGTAAAAATTAATTACAAGAGAGAATTGATATACACTATAAACACAATTTTTTTTTTTTTTTTTTTTTTAGTGAGAGAGAGGGAGAGGGATGAGAGGCATCAACTCGTAGTTGTATCACTTTAGTTGTTAATTGATTGCATCTCATACGTGCCTTGACCAGGGGGCTCTAGCAGAGCCAGTGACCCCTTGCTCAAGCCAGTGGCCTTTGAGTTCAAGCTAAGGACCAGGAGTCATGTCTGTGATCACACACTCAAGCCAGCAACCCTACGTTCAAGCTAGTGAGCCTGCGCTCAAGGCAGCAGCCTCAAAGTTTTAAATCTGGGTCCTCATTGTCCCAGTTCAATGCTCTATCCACTATGCCACCACCAGTCAAGGCTCATTCAGGTTTATTAGATGTAAATTAAAAGGAGATAGGTACACTTCTATTCCTTTTTTCAAATCAAATTTGAAATAAAAGTAAAATTTTACAAAACTAGAACTTAGTAGTTTCGTATGTGAGCTAAATTAACATAATTATTTAAAAATTCATATAAATAGTACAATAGACATGCTGTTCCTCTGAAAACTGGAGAATAAGATGTGAAGGCAATCACAGGCTAGCTTAGTTTGTTATCTGGAACCTATCTAAGTGGACCAAGGTATGCTGTTAGGCAAGACAGGGTCTGGGGCACTGGCTCTACCTTCCAGGAAGTTGTTGGCATCAGATGGAACTTAATTGGGAGGAAAAGATTTCTACTTCCTGAGAGTTAAATAAAAGAAACAGGCCCTGAGAAATTCAGTTTTAACAACTGAACGGTTTTTCTCAATTCTCCTTATACCCAGATTCTGAGATTTCTACTTCACTCAAAATTTGCATTGTTCTCACAAGGCTTCAGCATTTAGGTATTTCAGATGGCGTTCTGCAAAAAAAAAAATCAAGGTTCATCTTTGAATCCTCATCCTACTCATAGTAATAACAACCAGTATTAATATGTATATAGTACCCTCTGTACAGTAAGCACTATTCTAAGCAGTTTACATCCCTCCATTTAATCTTCATGACAGATACCATTTTGAGGTAGTTCTTATTATCTCCATTAATGAATTAGGAAATGTAAGAAATGAATTTACATCCCCAAAGACACATAACAAGTAAATGACAGAGCTGAAATTCAAACCCAGGTATTCTAAATAGTGAAAAGCAAGCCACAGGTGGCAGGTTAGGACATGTTAGAGGTAAAAGTAGAGCCCTACCTCAGAAAATCTCTGTCTTTTCAAATGTGTACTCAAAAAATTTCCACCCAAAAGGATATGCAATTCCACTTACAATCATACATCTTCATTATATGGATTATTTTCATAACTGCTTTTTACATCCTTTGATAGGAAGTGATTCCTGGAATAAGGATTTCTTTTTCTGATGTGAATTTATAACTTTCCTCAATTATTTCATTAGAAATGAAATTTTCTTGTTAAATGAAAAATTTAATTCATTCACTCACTTTTTATTTTCCTCCTTTAGTTTACCAAACGAGAACCTGAAGATACGAAAAGTGCAGATTCTGACCGAGATGTTTTTAATGAGAAACCTTCTAAAGAAGAAGTCATGGCAGCTACTCAGGCTGAAGGACCCAAGCGAGTTTCAGATAGTGCTATCATCCACACAAGCATGGGAGACATTCATATCAAACTTTTTCCTGTCGAGTATGTACTGTATTTGTCTTAAAACACCAATGCAAATGTGTGTATTTGAAGAAACTGTGTAACTTAAAATTTTTGTTATTTTGGCTTAAGGAATTTTGAAGAATTGAAATTTTTGCTAGAGCATCAACCCTGAGACGCCTATTAACTGTTCCACTATAATATGGGGAATTTATATACATATGTACCCATACTTAACAAGTTTATAAACTAGGAGGACAAACTATCTTGGCTATAAATGTGCTGTGCTGAATGTAAACTAAACAGTGATATACAAACATGTATTACTGTTATAACTGCACACCCCAATTATAAGATTTGTGGCTTGCTTATTATACTGGCTTTCCTCTTAAAGCAGATCCTTAACGAGTGGACAGTTATTTTTCCTTCCTGACATTTGCTAGACATCTACTTCTTCTTTCTTAGACCCAGTAGATGGATTTTAAAAATGAATTCCAATAAAACATATAACCTTCCATTGAAAAAAGCAGAGGTGTATTCTGGATAGTTCAAAAGTTTACAAAATGAGTATATCGTACCATATAGTAGAGTATCTCTGGCTAGCCTTGATGCAAAACGTGACATCTTTTAAATCACCTATACTTAAAAGTACTTGTGCCATATGTTGGTACTGAACAGAGAACTAGGCAGTTCTAGACTCCTGGACCATATCATTTTAAGTGCTCAGATCCCACTCACCCATTACATCTGTTGCTCCCTGATGTACTTTGGGTTAAGATTCTCTTGATTTTCCCTTCCATTCCCAGGTCTAAGAGCTATTATAGGATCAAATACCACATCAAATCAGCCTGTGGAATTAGTTAATATTCTTTTGAATGCTTCATGCTGGATTATGTCTGATTATCACTTACAGTTGATTAAATTTATGAGCTCTCATTTCAATGAATAAATCCTTAGTCAGGAATTTGTCACTGTACCATAACATTGTTTTTATGAGAAAATTACCTTTCTCATGAACTTAACCCCCCATATACAGTGAACAGTATATATTTTAAAGTTCTTTGGTTGTTTTTTAAAACTGCTAAATAACCTTGAAATCTAAATTCTGTCAGACTTAACTATAAGAAACAATCAATCTAAAGATACTACATTAAGCAGTAACAATAGACTACTGTTTATATGCTCTTTTAACTCTTGTCTAGCAAATGTCAGGAAGGAAAAAGAGTTGTCCTCAAATTAGGTTATAAAAAAAGGACTGTCCTTCTGACACATTCATATTAAAAATAACAGAACTTCAAAGAAACTGTCTTAAGATGCTCTGAATAGATTTTATATTTTTAATATCTCTTACTAGGTGCCCAAAGACAGTGGAAAACTTCTGTGTTCACAGCAGAAATGGTTATTATAATGGGCATACATTTCACCGTATAATTAAGGTAAGTTATGCAAATTTTGACTATAGGAATTGTATGTTATTGCATAACAAGAGGTTTAAACCTAAGGCGTATCATTCTCTCACACTTAGTTTATTAGAAAGGAATAGAGAAAATGGACTATGGAAGCCAAAAGAATCACATCTAGAATCAAGATAGGAATAATAGCATAATTACCTTTTTAGAAACACTGCAGCAATATTTTATCAGCAGCTGAAAACAGGATCATGTAATAAGTAAAGGGTCATGCTGAGAAAAAACCAACAGCCATGGTAACCTGATCCTTCTGTCTAGATAAGGTCTAGGTCTAGAAAATAAGATTTTAAATAATACAAGAACCAGATGCTACTTAATCTGAGAAAACTACCACCTGAAGAGCACCTGTGAGAACCACCACTAGTACCTGAAGAGCAGCCGGGAGAACCACCACTGGTACCTGAAGAGCACCCGGGAGAACCACCACTGGTACCTGAAGAGCACCCGGGAGAACCACCACTGGTACCTGAAGAGCAGCCGGGAGAACCACCACTGGTACCTGAAGAGCACCCGGGAGAACCACCACTGGTACCTGAAGAGCACCCGGGAGAACCACCACTGGTACCTGAAGAGCACCCGGGAGAACCACCACTGGTACCTGAAGAGCACCCGGGAGAACCACCACTGGTACCTGAAGAGCAGCCGGGAGAACCACCACTGGTACCTGAAGAGCACCCAGGAGAACCACCACTGGTACCTGAAGAGCAGACTGAATTCTTCCCAGGATTTTGTTGAGCAGCACTCCATAAAACAGATGTAGTTCTGGTTATTGACAGGTCCTGTCAGAAATGGCAGGAGGAAAAGTCAAATCTCAGGGTTCTGGAGGAATCAGTGAAATGTCAGGTCACAGTTGAGCAGTGAAAATATATCATTTAAATTAAAGTATAACTTACTAAGAGTTTAATAAAATGACTCACAGGGTGACTTCACAGAGCTGAAATTTTACTGAATATAAAGCACTCCTGACAAACATAACTCCAAAGCATACATACAGAGAAAAGTGTAATATGTTTTTTGTATGCTTTCTGTTAAGGGCTTCATGATTCAGACGGGAGATCCAACAGGTACTGGTATGGGAGGAGAAAGCATATGGGGAGGAGAATTTGAAGATGAATTTCATTCAACATTACGACACGACAGACCATATACCCTCAGTATGGCTAATGCTGGATCAAATACTAATGGATCTCAGTTTTTCATAACAGTAGTACCAACAGTGAGTATAACAGCATTATCTGTAAGCCAAAGGTTCATATGTTATGACCTAAGAGTAAATTCAGTGGAAAAGAAAGCTGCATGGTTCTCTACCATTATTTATATCTGCCAGGATTTAAAAATGAAAACAATTTAGATAAGAAAATTTAAAATTATCTAACAAATCAGATTTACTTTACAAAGCAATACTTCTGTAATTTAGGACTCTAATTTTAGTCAACTTTACCACTGTTATTGTTTTGTGCAGTTAAAAACAAATTGTTTCACCTCTGGTCCTGTTATTTCTCTTTAGAATGGAGGGTTAGAAGATATGAATTCCTGATTTTAAGACAGTTTTTCCCACTTTTTTTTTTTTTTTTTTACAGAGGGCAGAGATAGACAGGGACAGACAGGAACGGAGAGAGATGAGAAGCATCAATCATTAGTTTTTTGTTGCGCGTTGCGACTTCTTAGTTGTTCATTGGTTGCTTTCTCATATGTGCCTTGACCGTGGGCCTTCAGCAGACCGAGTAACCCCTTGCTAGAGCCAGTGACCTTGGGTCCAAGCTGGTGAGCTTTTTGCTCAAGCCAGATGAGCCCGCGCTCAAGCTGGCGGCCTTGGGATCTCGAACCTGGGTCCTTCTGCATCCCAGTCCAATGCTCTATCCACTGTGCCACCACCTGGTCAGGCTCCTGTTTTTATGTCTGTGAAATTAAAATGCAACCGACAATAGCATTGTAGGTTTGCCATAGAGTATACGACTATCTACAATAGCTCTACTGCTCTGCAGGTCCATGTAATAAAAATTACACGCTTTGTTTTTTGGAATTAAACACTAAGCAGTAGATGGAAAATATTTAGAACTACTATCTGACAGGCATAGTTTTTTATAATACAATACTTATAATATCTTTATAATCTAGTTTTAAATAATAGATGATGACGGCCCTGGCCAGTTGGCTCAGTGGTAGAGCGTCGGCCTGGCGTGCAGGAGTCCCGGGTTCGATTCCTGGCCAGGGCACACAGAAGCGCCCATCTGCTTCTCTACCCCTCCCCCTCTCCTTCCTCTCTGTCTCTCTCTTCCCCTCCCGCAGCCGAGGCTCCATTGAAGCAAAGATGGCCCCGGCGCTGGGGATGGCTCTATGGCCTCTGCCTCAGGCGCTAGAGTGGCTCTGGTCGCAGCAGAGCGTCGCCCCCTGGTGGGCGTGCCGGGTGGATCCTGGTCGGGCGCATGCGGGAGTCTGTCTCCCTGTTTCCAGCTTCAGAAAAATAAATACAAAAAAAAAAAAAATAGATGATGAAACAAACATGACTAACTTGCCAAAGGTCAGGTAAGTAGTAGATTGAGGAGTGCCTATGTCTCTAATGCCAAAGCACATATGCTCAAACTATTCCAAATTGCTTCTTAATTGAGCAGGTAGGAATCCTTAAGAGAACTTTGAAAGCCATAGCCATAGTTATTTAAACTCTACAAAGAAGCTGGCCTTTAGCAAACACATCCCAGCTCCCTTTGGTCTGCAGATATTTAAACATGATATGTACTATGCTTTTAAATTTTTTCTTAGAAACATGGAAATCATTTTTAAAATCTGCTAAGTGAAATTATTGTAAATCTCTTTAATTACATAGAAAAGTAAAGCATACATTTAAATTGTTTAATTTGCTGACCCAGAGGGTGTGAATTAAGAAACCTTGTTTACCAAGATTTTCCATTTGTCCTCCAACACAGCCTTGGCTTGATAATAAGCACACGGTATTTGGAAGAGTGACTAAAGGAATGGAAGTTGTACAAAGGATCTCCAATGTCAAAGTCAATCCCAAAACAGATAAGCCTTATGAGGATGTCAGCATCATAAATATTACTGTCAAGTAAAGCAAGATGTCTCATTGTATGTGTAAATAAAAATATAAACAGGATTATTTTACATTGAAAATCTTCTAAGACTTGAATATACAAATGATGTTTTAAGCACTGCAGTATTCTATTTTTATATTTTTCATTAAAGGGCATCTTTTTAAAACTGACTTTTTCTTCTCATCTGGGAGGTGAAAATTGAAATGGACTAAACTCAGGAAGTAGCACTCCTTATATAGAATTTCTCATGAGACTCAAAACCATAGTAAATGAGTGGTATGCATTTGACTCTTAGCTTTTTAAAACATGCCAGCTAATCTGCTATCCTGTTTCTTTTGATCCATGGAGATAGGATCTGGTTGTGTATACTATTCCCCCCCCTTTTTTTTATAAGTGAGAGGAGGGGAGATAGATTCCCACATGTGCCCTGACTGGGTTCCACCCAGAAACCCCAGTCTGGGGCTGATGCTTGAATCAACTGAGCTACCCTCAGTGCCCAGGGCCAGTGCTCGAACTAATCAAGCCACTGGCTGTGGGAAGGAAAGAGAAAAAGAGGAAGAGGGAGCAGAAGAGAAGATGGTCATTTCTCACATGTGCCCTAAGGATTGAACCCAGGATGTCTGCGCACAGGGCCAATGCTCTATCCACCGATCCAAATGGCCACACCTACTATTTCCTTTCTAAACATTTGTGTTCCATGTCAACTAGTTTTGTCCTTTGATCATTAAGTCATAAATAATGGTGAGTAAAACTTCAGTAAATAGGAAGTTCTTTTGATCAAAAGTGTTAAATACTTTAATAATCATTGAATATAAGAATAAATTAATACCTGAGTCCTTGGTTATAGACAGATTCATTTACTATTTTTCTCTTTAAACATTTTTTTAATGTATTTATTGATTTGAAAGAGATACATTGATTGGTGTTCCACTGATTCATGCATTCATTGGTTGAGTCTTATATGTGTCCAGACCAGGGATCGATCTGTAACCCTGGCATTTTGGGACAATGCCCTTACCAACCGAGCTACCCAGCCAGGGCTTCGTTCCTTTTCTAATGTATCTAAATAATTTTTCTATCCTCAAGTTTATAGTATTTCTTTTTATCCTTACTAAATATACCATAAAAATATATAAAAATTTTAGTATCTAATAATGAGATTAGTAGAAATGGGAGCAGTAAAACAAGTCAAAGTCGCATATTGAGTCCCCTTCTTCACTTACCCTGATACCTTACTTCGTAACTATTAAGAATTACTGCTTCTGATTTCCAGTCACACTCTTTGAGAACTTAAGAGGAACATGTTCAACAGACCTGAGATTTCTTTCTTAAACTTTAAATATTAGCTTACACTTAGCCTTCTATTGATGCAGGATTATTTCATTACTCATTTTGTATCACAAACTTTTATGATTTGCCAACTTATGCTACTTTAAAATTGTGTCCTCCTTTTAAAAAAGAGAACATGAATTTGGATATAAAATTACTTTTCACAGTGACATTTACCTTTTCTGCTTAACCTAGCAATTTATTCATTCCTAAAAGCATAAACCTAAATTTTTGGTAATACTGCCACCAAGTGGTGGTGATGTCTCATTTCCCTCAAAATGCTATTATTTTGCTTTAAGTGAAAATCCTATTTGATTAATGTATTTTTCCATGTCACAAATATTTAATTTTTTTTTAGAGACAGAGTCGGAGAGAAAGACAGATAGGAACAGACAGGAAGAGAGAGAGATGAGAAGCATCAATTCTTCATTGCAACTCCTTAGTTGTTCATTGATTACTTTCTCATATGTGCCTTCACCGGGCGGGGGGAGGGGCTCCAGCAGAGCAAGTGACCTCTTGCTCATACGAGCAACCTTGGGGTCATGTATATGATCCCATGCTCAAGCCAGCAACCCCACGCTTAAACTGGTGAGCCCGTTCCCAAGCCAGATGAGCCTATGCTGAAGCCAGCGACCTGGGTTTCAAACCTGGGTCCTCGCATCCCAGTCTGACATTCTATCCACTGCATAACTCCCTGGTCAGGTTTTTAATTTTTTTTTAATTGATTTATTTTAGTGAGAGAGGAAGGAAGAGAGAAAAGACAGGAACATCAATCTGTTCCCTGTATGTGTCCTCACTGGGGATCAAACCGGCAACTTCTATGCTTCAGGATGGCACTCTAACCAAACAAGCCATCTGGCCAGGGCCCCATGTCAGAAATTTAATATAATCAGTAGACCTAAACACATAAATTGCCAGATGTCTTTTCCAAAGCATATCTTAAATTATTAGCATGAAACTATCTGACATTTTATTAGTCCTCTTTACTCATTCTTTTAGGAGAAAAGTACAGCTATCTTCCTTGTTACTACTTTGCAAATTGAGAAGTATGTCAATGTTACAGAAAAAGCCTTTCTTTTATATACTAATTTATAGGCTATAGCTAAGTTTTTCAAGCAGGTTTTTAAAGTGTTTTTCTTTTTTTACTGATTGATTTGAGAGAGACAGGAAAGGAGAGAGAGACAGGAACATAGATCTGTTCCTGTATATGCCTTGACTGGGGATCGAACCGGCAATGTCTGCACTTTGGGATGAAGCTATCAGGCCAGGACTCTAAGCTGTTTTTTAAAATGGTTATTTAAATGCTCTGTTGTCAAATGAAACAAGTTAAACTTAAAATTTAAAAAGCATTAGACTTTGTTCAATGCAAAATTTTAGTTTTCAAAACTACCATTATAATGATCACTTGAATGTGACTTACACTGCAAATACAGAATAAATTATTTCTAAATCTTTAATGAACTACATCTCAAATTTGACATGTGAGTTCATACCCTATTTTGTTTTATTGTTTTCTCTTAATTACAACACAAATATGACTTTTTTAAATTGGTTACTAGCACTACTACTAGATAGATGGTTCAAGAAACAGAACTTGTAGAATAAGGATAGAACTTCTTTAAAAAAGGTTTTAATATTTTATTGCTGTCTATACTGATCATACATATAATGGAAATAATGGCTTCTGGTGATTGTAAAGCATTCCAGAATCACAGACCAGGGTTACACACTTGAAAAATTTGCTTTACATAAACCATACAATAATATGTAGGCTTAATACAGAAATCCAGAGCTAGGAATCAACTCCTAATAGATTGTATTTAAAATGTGTCTCGTTCTTAAATTTGACATTTCCCAAAGGGTACTTGCATAATTTTAACTAATTATTAGTAAAAGAATACAACCACAAATAGTAATAACAGCCTAAGAAAAATATTTCTTAAAAAGAAATCACACAGTTATTATGTACATTATTATTAAGTCTAAACACAATTTAAAAATTGTAATAAGCTAAGATTGTGCATTACAAAGTATAACAAAACTTGTGAAATAATAATTTACAAGGAAAGCAAGTTTACATATTAGTGTTAGACATTTTTCTTTCAGTTACCTAGTAGAACAATTCAAGGGCTCACAGGCAAATGTAACACCTTTTTTTATTTTTCACAGTTATCACAATCAGTCCAATATTAAATAATTTCATTCAGAATATTAATTATATGCACAAACTACACTTGTAACAGCATGAACTTTTACTTGAAAAATAAAGGACAATATAATTATATTTACTTATTTACACATTGCCCATAACACTGATGAGCTTTTTAATGCTTTGTTTTCTAAGTTTTGTTGTTTTTAAACAAAAATACATTTGAAGCGACTAAACCAAAACAGTACCACCAAGTCACATCTTGTCATCAGACATCAATGTCCTGATAGTAATTCAAATAAGACTTATGATTCAACTTCATCCTAAAATATAAAATGTACTTGAAAAAACAAACATGAAATTCAATCTAGCTGTGTTTAAATACTATAAACTGTACTGCCATAATAAGGGAATAGCCTTAAAAGCTGAGAAACAGTAAAGAGCACAATTTTTAAACTTAGAACACTGCATAAACCATAAATGTGATGTAAACTTTTCAACGTAACTTCATTTCCTACATTCTTTTTCTCCTAAATAACTTCTCAAAGCCTTGTCATAAGCCTTGATCACACATTATTGTCAAGACAATTGCACTTATTTTGGGAAAACATTTTAAAGTAATCATGTAATAAGCATTCCCCACTGTTTAAATAACTTCTCTTAAGGTAAAGGTAGTTTTCGACTTAGATCTCTCTTTTATGTAAAGCCAACCCTGGTTCTTTGTGTAACTTACTACCTTTTACATATAATCATTCTAAGGATACAATATTATTAAAAACAAAAAACAAATAAAACTAAGTATTTTAAATAAGTTGAATACATAGAAGGACCAATTTAGAGCTCTGACCTAGGAAATAATACGTCCAGGTTCAACCCTGGAAATCGGTCTTTCATAAGTGAAGATCAACTAGAACATAACTGACTTTCACAGTTTTACTATTCTTGTTCTTCAGGTTGGTGTGCTAATTTGACAATCAGGCCTAGTTAAAGGAGCCTTTCATTCTGACTGACTGGGTTTTAAAATGCTTTAGGAGAAAGTTTTAATAAAACACTGTATAAAATACTAATTTTATATAGCTTACAGTCTTAGCATTAAAGATACTGTTATACTAAAGATAAAAGTAATCCTATTACCCAAAGATGCAGTTTGTGGATTCTATGTCATTAAGTCATTGCGGTTTTACTACTAAATACGGCCAAAATCCAGTGAAAAGGCAAGTTAAAGAAGCTCTGCTTCACTTGCTTCACACATAGGTTCCAGTAGGCACTCAGTTGGCTATAAGAATAACCTTCACTTACCCTTTCTCTGTAACTATTTCTTTCCCAATATATGGGTCAAATATAACCTGAAAAACTCAAATAACATATATACATTAAAAAATGTACACTCAAAAATCCCTATTTTATCTACTCAATCAGATATTTAGATTTTGCTACAGAATAATTTTTTAAAAGCAACACTGTACTGAATTCCCAATCCAAGATTCCTTTTATATACATATCCTAAATTAACTGTCTTTGAGATGTATAATTTCTTACAACACATTAAGTGCAAAATAACTCTTAATCACAAAACTTAAAAAAAACTGCTGCATTTAAAATCAAGCAACATCCAGTACTCCAGCAGCCACGAGTTGCCGTGAGAGCCAGTCCAACCCTTCATATAGTCCCATCCCACTTCGAGCATCACAGCCCTGGATATACCAGCTACGGCCACAGCACAGTTTATGAAGACTGAGAAGTTCAGTGATTTCTTCTACTGAAAGAGCTCCAGCAACATCCTGAAAGATAGAGATACACATCAGAATTTTTTTAATCAGTCCATCAGTATTATCATTTTCCTAATTATTACCATTTATAAATAATTCTATTGGTACCATTCTACACAAAGCCTAATATAAAAACCTAGATTCACCTTTCAGTAATTACTGAGGTGAAGAAGATTAGAAAAAAATAGCATTCTGGTTAAAATCATTTATTTATATTATATATTTTTATAATAGCCTTACAATAAAACTAATCAAAGCCATTTAGCCTGAATGAAAAATACTGTCTGCATCATTAAAGGGCATTAATTTAAAGGAAAAATTACATATATATAACTTTAAACAGCTTCTTTAGAGGGTTTATCAAATGAAAAGTTTAGTAAACTATTCTGAACACTCTTGAACACCCCTACTTCCCAGAAACAATCACCAGTAATAATCTCATATTTTTCCAGAAAATTTCCATGCACATTTGTTCAAATAAACAAATAGGGACATGGCCTAGTTGTTCTTTTTTTATTTTTATTTTTTACTTAACACACATGTTAAATGTAGATATCTTTCCATTATCAGAACAGATTTTCCACATTTTTAACATCTGAACTGCATTCTACTGAGTAGTAGCAATTCAGTTTTCTTAACTGTCCTATACTGAATGTTCAGATTGAAGTTGTATGTTTATATGCTATTACAAACATATATTTTTACAAACATATTTGCAAAAGTATCTGTGGGATAACCGAAGGATATCTGTCTGCAAGATAGAGGCAGAATTGCAGAGTAGAAGGGTTTACACATCTAAAGCTTTGACGGGAATTATTATATTGCCCTCGAAGAAAATGTCTAAATACCGCAGGGTAAGTCTGAGGATAATCAAAGATTTTTGTCTTTCACAATGTGATAGTTGGAAAATGGTATTTCAACTATTTCACTTTGTCTTACTTGTATGTCTTTAATCATAAGTATGACACAGTGTATCAGCTTTTTTTTTAAGGGGGAAATCCTATATTCCTCATCCTACTCCTTATGACAAACTACTGCAAACGAAACCATTTTCATTCTCCTAGAAACTTAGACTCATGGTCCAGGAATCTTCTCCTTTCTGTCTTTCATCCTACCCATTCGGTCACCAAATCCTAACAGTTCTGCTGTCATAAAATATCTTCAATCTGCTTCCACCTATCTAGACCCCTGTACAAGACCTTGTTAACTCTCACTTGAATTACTGCAGCAATTTACTGCATCTTCCTGTCTCTAGTCCCTTGCCCCTGATTAATTCTACATCCTGCTCCTGGGTGATATTCTTAAAACACAGATGTGACCTTATAACCAACTAGTCCAAAAACCTTTTGATGGTACTCCTTTACTCACAGAATAGAAACCTATCAATAAATTTCTCAGTCTGGTCCTGTCAGGCCTTCACACCATGGCCTCATCTGTTATTTTGGATTTTCTTCATCCTCTGCCTGCTCCTCACAGGTTCACTTGATATCCCTAAAAATACTAATGCTTTTATTTTCTCTGCCTACAATGTTCTTTCCTTCACATACTCAAAAGTCTTATCCATAATTTCAACCTTTTTTACAAATGTTAACAAGGTGTCACCTTTAGAAATACTCTAATTTGCCGTAACACTTTGTTAATATTATGAAGTTACTATCTATTTTTTTATATTAGAATCTCATATATTAACACTTACATGTTTACTTACATACATTGGAGTTTCCGGAGAGCACTGATTACCTTATTTCTTTTTGAATACTTCAAGGTACAAAGAATAGTACTTTCCACATAGATTGCATTTAGAATATATAGCAGAAACTTCAATATCTACTAATTATTTCATTTGAAATCTTTCCAGCAACTTTATGATGTGAAATTCGTGAAACTACTAAAATAAGTTTTCTGAAATACAAATGTATTACCTGTTTGTTAGCAAAAATCAGAAGCAAAGCATCTCGGAGTTCTTTTTCTGTTAACAACTTGGCAAGTTCACTGTGTGCTTCATTAACTCTGTCTCTATGACTGCTGTCAACAACAAATACAACAGCTACCAACAAAACGATGACAATATCCAGTTAGTTACCTGTTAAGTTTCAGTAAATGGACCAAATATTTATTTATTTATTTATTATTTATTTTTTTTTTGCATTTTTCTGAAGCTGGAAACAGGGAAAGACAGTCAGACAGACTCCCGCATGCGCCCGACAGGGATCCACCCGGCACGCCCACCAGGGGCGATGCTCTGCCCACCAGGGGGCGATGTTCTGCCCATCCTAGGCGTCGCCATGTTGTGACCAGAGCCACTCTAGCGCCTGAGGCAGAGGCCACAGAGCCATCCCCAGCGCCCGGGCCATCTTTGCTCCAATGGAGCCTTGGCTGCGGGAGGGGAAGAGAGAGACAGAGAGGAAGGCACGGCGGAGGGGTGGAGAAGCAAATGGGCGCTTCTCCTGTGTGCCCTGGCCGGGAATTGAACCCGGGTCCTCCGCACGCTAGGCCGACGCTCTACCGCTGAGCCAACCGGCCAGGGCCTGGACCAAATATTTTAATGCTCTCATTATTATATTATGGGTGGTTAGGCTACCATAACTATTTTTACGGAAAGGCTGCCAATTTACAGGAACAATTATTAATGGTGTGATCTCAAGGCCACACAACTTTTCAGTATTCATTTCCCTATTTTGCTCTGCCAAACACGAATTGCTGTGTATATCAAGTAATATTTTCTCTTCATGAAAATGTACTTCTCATGATCTACATACTGATGGTACTTGTTCTTTGATTACTACCGTATTTACCCTTGTATAAGTCGCACCTTTTCCTGGAAAATTTGGGGTCTAAAACTGGGTGCGTCTTATATAGTGGTTGTAGATTTAAAATAATTACAATTTTACTTACATTTACCACTTTTTGCGCTTGTTGACGAGTAGTATGAATTTTATGATGAATAAGACTTGAGTTTAGTAACTTTATGTAATACATTTTTTTCCCCCAAATTAAGGTGTGTCTTATACATGGGAGCGTCTTTTACATGGGGAAATATGGTACTTCTTTTACCAAAAGATAGTCCTTTAAAAATAAATAAATCACCATCTTTCTCTCTCCAATGTACTCTTTATAGATGCCTAGAAGAGTAATTTCCACATAGATTGTGCTGAAAATGCACAGCAGAAGCTTCATAAATATCTATTGAATGGATACTCTTTGAGATCTTTCCAGCTACTTTATGGCGGCTAAACATTCCCAGACTTTTAACCATTCCTCATAACCAAAATTACATTCTTCCCATTAATAGCAGGCTCATACTAAACTATCAAAAATCCCAAAGTAAAAATATACTGCTTACAAAAATTAGGGGATATTTTATTGCTTCATATTCATTTTGAAATACCCCCTAATTTATATTTCAATTGTGATAAAAATATTTAGGAATGTTGGAACTGTCTTAAATTCTTTTTTAATTAGATATAATTTAGATGAGTCTTGGGGGCTTATGGTGCGTATTAGTAAACACCTAGATGATTTTAAAGTATAGTTATTATCAAGTCTCTCTTCTGGGTGGAAAGCAGGATGATATATGGAACAGGTGGCATAAACATAAGCTACATGTTGGGGTATAGGAGGCAAAAGCGTAGAATGGAGCCCAAATGTGAATAAATGCTAGGTGGAATATATGGATGTAACACAACTTGGTCAAAAGCAAACCACTGTGAATATAAATGGAGCTATTAAGATACTATAATGTGACTAATGTTTAATTGAACAGCACTATACACCACAAATTCTACTATACTCCACAATACTACCAGTGATCATACTCACATGACACTAAGAATATATATAATTTAACTATTAAGAGCTGTAAGAGGTAAATACCTACTTTTAACTGCCCATATATCTAAGCTAAGTATTGTTTTTATGTTCCAATTATTGTTTTTCATGAAATATACCAAATACATATCCCAGTCTTTCCACCTTTAATTAAAAAATTTTTTTTCTTTTATTTAGTGAGAGGAGGGGAAGCAGAGACAGATCCCACAAGCACCCCAACCAGGATCCACCCAGCACACCCACTCAGGGGCGATGTCCTGCCCATTTGGGGCCCTTGCTCCAGTGTAACCAGAGCCATTTTTTAGCGCTTGAGGTGGAGGCCATGGAGCCATCCTCAGCGCCAGGGGCCAACTCACTCTAATCAAGCCATGGCTACAGGAAAGGAGGAGGAGGAGGGAGGGAGAGAGAGAGAGAGAGAGAGAGAGAGAATGAGAATGGGGAGGGAGGGGAGTAGAGAAGTAGATGGGCACTTCTGTGTGCCCTGGCAGGGAATCAAACCCGAAACATCCACATGCTAGACTGACACTCTACCACTGAACCAACCGGCCAGGGCCTCCACCTTCATTTTTTCAATAATGTGGGTCTGGCCACCAATATTTAAAGGTATAGTCAGTATTTAACCAATGCTTAAATATCAGCTTTACTAGTTAAATCAAAATACTGAAAACTGGAATCAATATACTGAAAGCTGGCATTTCTTTCTTACCTTGGGTATTGAGGTAATAATGTTTCCACAGTGGTCTTAATTTGTGTTTTCCACCTACATCCCAAATAGTGAACTTTAGATTTTTATATTCTACAGTTTCCACATTAAAACCTGTTGTAAAAAAAAAAAAAAAAGCTATTTTAATATAGAGATTGTATTTTCAGTGAGTGACACACCAAACAAAAGGCAACCCTTGTTTATAATAGTGACTTAACAAATTATTTTCATACAATAATATCTACTGCTGCCCAACCAACTCCACTCCTAATACAACTGTGAGGAATAGATACCGTTACCAGTTGTTAACCCTCTAAAACTTTACCTGGGTCCTTAAGACCTTGGAATTAAAGTACCTGCCAACTCTGCACCACTGCTGCCTCCTCAACCTTAACCCGTAGCCAGGGACCCCAATCCTTTATTCCTTCCAACTATCCCACTCTGTTCCTTATTATCCCAGCATCCACATCTCAATCCCATAGCCACTAAATCTTGTGTTTTTTTCACCAAAATGTAGTGTCTTAGAACCAGAAATAAAGCCCATCTCCATGCCAGACTGGCATAAAACAAGATTTCCCAAACTGAGCTGTATGTTAGGGTTTGTTAATAAAACGTCCACTAAGTGAACAACTAAAGTGCTGCAACTATGAGTTGATGCTTCTCACCTCTCTCTGTCTGACTCTCTCCTCTATCTTTTGCTAATAAATGAATAAATAAAATATCCATTAAGGTAAAAAGCAATACTCATACTTACCAATTGTTGGAATAGGCTGCATAAACTCATCCTGTTTTAACTTAAACAAAATAGTAGTTTTTCCAGCACCATCTAATCCTAATGTAACAACACGAATTTCCATTTTTGGTCCGATGTGAACTCTATTGTCCTGTAATTTTAAAAAGATTTAAATCTTTTCATTTTGATACAGAGTTAGAATTGAGATTTATACTTTTATTTATAAAATGTTTCCTACCTCATTCCTTAACCCACTGAAATCTGAGTTATAGTCCCTAAAATAACTGAATCTGAATCTTCTGAGAAAAAAAACTCACTCCTTATTGCTAAATTCCTTAGTAAGACTGACTACTTTGTTTTCATATAAATAAATAAAAATACATCCAATCCACTTAATTTCTCCAGATTTTTTTAGCTCAATTAAATTTTAAGAATTTTTATGCTGTGATAAATATATTAATTAAAAATGGAAATCGCTGCTGTTACTCAGAAATATCCAGTTAACAATTTCATGTATATTCCATTTTTTAAAAAAATCATATACACTGCAACTAACATTTACACTCAACAGATTTTGGAATCCTTTCATTTCAAAACATAAAGATTACCTTTGTCTTTCAATTGCTTCATTATATTCCATAAACCATAATTTAACCAATCCCTACTTCATCTCTGAATTTTTTACATTGCAAATAATGAACAATGAATGTACTTGTATATATTACTAGCTCCATTACCTCTCTGCCTCACAACCCTCATCTATAAATCGCAGGTTAAAATCATACCAAATTTATACAGGTTTTGTAAGGATTACTTATTTATTTATCATTAGTAACAGAGACGGAGAAAGGGACAGGTAGAGACAGACAGGAAGGGAGAGAAATGAGAAGCATCAATTCTTCGTTGCAGCACCTTAGTTGTTCATTGTTTGATTTCTCATATGTGCCTTAACCAGGACGCTGCAGCAGACCGAGTGAAACCTTGGGCTTCAAGCCAGCGCCCATGGGGCCATGTCTATAATCTCACGCTCAAGTCAGCGACCTGCGCTCAAACTGGTGAGCCCAAGCTCAAGCCAGATGAGCCCGCATTCAAGCCAGGGACCTCAGGGATTCGAACCTGGGTCCTCTGCATCCTAGTCTGACACACTATCCACTGTGCCACCACCTAGTCAGACAGGATTATTTTTTGAAATACGTGTAAAAGTCCTTACAACAGCTCCTGGCATATAATGTACTATATAAATGTAGTTAATTATTATTTTGCTTCCTTAATAAGTACTATATAAATGTAGTTAATTACTATTTTGCCTTCCTGTTTAACACTTTTCCCTTACAATACACAATTTCCTGGTTTTTAATCAATCCTACCTTTTACTTGCTCTCAGTTTCCTTTAATTCAGCTTTTAAATGCTAGTATACTTGACAGTCTATATGAGACCTGTTTCTCATCTATATATTCTCATTCATTCCATATGCTTCAATTACCATCTATATAATAACAGCCCCCAAATATATACTTCATTACAGTCCTAAGCCTCAGAAATAAAAAATATATGGACCAGAATATCTTTATAAGAACTCTAGTTCTACTTACTGATGGTAAAAACTTTGTGTTGTGAAGCTAAAACATCCAGGTCAAAATAAAAACAAGAATTCCAACAAAAGGGATAGAAGACTTCACAGAATTCTGCAAACCCTTTTATGCCCCTGCCCAAGCTGGTATATAGCACAATGCAACGAGAATGAAAACTCCCAAACCAGACTCCCATACCAGGATAGAAAAATAAGAATTTAGTGAGCAGCCAATATTCTGACTTATCTGGGGGCTGCCTTAGATAGCAAATGGTTACTATCTCACCCAACGTGAACCTCTCAGGGATGACCAGCAGGAGAATTTAAAAACCACAGGAAAGCAAGCCAAGGACATTGGAGCTGCTGTTGTACAGGGAGAATAAGTACTGGTTTCTGAGAAAATGTAGGGGGAAGCAGCTTAGGGAATTTGATAAATGTAAATGCACACACATAAACCAGATAAGACACACCCCAGAAAAGGTTTAAGAAGTCTAGACTCTCAAGCTGGGCTAATTGGTAAAGGTCTTCCTAGGCTGAAAGCCAATTCATAAACATTGGGAGAGGTGGCTATTTATTCAAATGCCAAATCTCAACAAAATATGACCAGAATATAAAAGAAACAGGAAAATATGACCCAATCAAAGGAACAAAATAAAATTCCAAAAACTGACCTTGAAAAAATTCATATCTAAAATTTGCCAAAGATTTTTAAATACCTGTAATAGAGATTGCTCAATAAGTTGAAAGAGAGATTTCAAGATGCCAGTGGAATAGGCAGACGCACAGACTGCCACCTTCTGTGACCAAACTGGATTACAAATTAATTTAAGAAAAATCATGAAAAACCAACTTCGGACTAAAAGAACAGGACTCGAAAACCAAGGAGCACGAAGAATCCACACTGAGCCTGGGAGTACAGGGGTGCAGTGGGGCTCCCCTGCTTCCAGGAGCGAGGGAAGGCTAAGGTTGAGGGTACAGAAGGTATCTCATTGCGAGAGAGACCCTGAGAGGCGGGGGTGCTCAGTCCCAGGACCGGAGCCCCAGCCTAGAAACCCAGAAACTGGAACAGACAACCTGACAGCACTGAGTGGGGAGAAGAGTGAGAGTTTTGTCTGTGGAAAGCGGCTAGCGAAAGAAGTTGCAGTCTTAAAGGGGAAGTGCAGAAAATATTGCTCACAGCCACTTGCCTGGGGCTCCAGGAGCGATGAGGGCTGAGAGGACTGGTGTCATATGAGGAGAGCGAGGAGATTGAGGCACGGGGACACAAATGGTGATGGGGAGAATAATACCTGAGCTGAGTCATTTTCCAGTGCCAAGGAGGCCAAAGCTAGGGGAGGGGTCACTCCCTCCGTCCTGCACAAGCCTAGCATGGAACCAGTTGACCCACCTCCAGAAAGCTCTCCGGTTCCAATCAGCATGAAAGGTTGTCTGGAAAGGAAGAAGTAAAGGGGAGGGGCAGTGACTCAGGTTTCCAGAGATACCTGAGCTACACCTCCCCCTTCTGGTAAGGAAAACCTGCTCTACCCCTGGAGAGGCACTTGGCAGACCATACCTTCAGGTTCGCAGAGGTCACACCCACTGCATTCCTGGATGGAGTTTCAACTGGGATCAAAAAACAAGATATGCCCACTTCCCCCCTCCTAAACACAGAAGCTCCCTGCTGGGCTAGCAAACCAACAGCGAAATTAAGACTTTTAAGTGGCTCTACTAGTTAAGGAGAATTAAAATCTGAGCAACCAGCAGAAGCTGAGGAATAAAGTCCTGGAGGAGAAGCCGCTTTCCATAAATCAACCTCAGACCCACAACTCTAACAAGCTTGCAAACTGCACACAGAAAGAATGTGAGACAAAGGAATGTAAACCATATGAATGAACAAGAGAAATCCCCAGAAAAAGAACTGAATGAGATGGAAGTAACCAAATTACCAGATGCAGAGTTTAAAATAATGATTGTAGGTTGCTTAAGGATCTCAGAGCTACAATGGATGGACTTTATGAGCACCTAAGTAAAGAAATTGCAAGCATCAAAAAGGACACTGAAACCATAAAATAAATCAATCAGAAATGGCAATAACAAGATCAGAAATGAAAACTGCACTAGAAGAAATCAAGAACAGGCTGGATGAAGCACAGGATTGAATCAGCAAATTAGAGGACAAGATAAATAAAAACACAGAAACAAAACAGCAAAAAGTCTGAGAAAACTGTAAGAGAACTCTGTGACAATACAAAGAGAAATAACATCCACATCATAGGGGTTCCTGAAAGAGAAGAGAAAAACAAGGGATAGAGAACCTGTTTGAAGAAATCATAGCTAAAAACATTCCTAAATTGATGAAGGAAAAAGTCATACAAGTTCAAGAAGCAGAGATTCCGATAAAGAGAAATCCAATGAGGCCCACACAAGACACATCATAATTAATATATAAGGTCTACCAGAAAGTTCTGCCCATTTTTAGAGTAAAACAAAACACAAATTTTTCTTACCGTCAATAAACTTTATTAAATAATATAATTGCCATTATTATTAATGATTTCTTGCCAGCATGAGGGCAATTTGTATATCCCATTTTTGAAAAATGTTTTATCTTTTGATGCGAAAAATTGAACCAGTGCTTGTTTAAGATCTTCTTCATTTTTGAATTTTTGCCATTCAAAAAATTTTGTAAGGATGAAAACAAGTGATAGTCGGAGGATGCTAAGTCTGGAGAATATGGTGGATGCAACAGACATGCTTCTGTAGCATTTCTTCCTTGTTGAAATTCGTAAAAATTACAATGGCGTAAATGAACTTTATCAGTAGCCATGGGTACACTATCGCTTCACACATAAGACTAACATGAATCAACTTTTAGTTAATTTACGTCAGTATGTATACATTAAGTGATAAAAATAGAGAGGAACACATGCGCCAAATAAACGTGCTTACATGTCGAAACTTGTGATAGAAACGAACAGAACTTTACGGTAGACCTTATACCAAAGTTAAGTGATAAAGTAAAAAAAAAAGCTGGGGTAGCAATACTAATATCTGACAAAATTAACTTTAAAACAAACATAGTAAGAGATAAACAGGCTCACTACATAATGATAAAAGTAGCATTAAAACAGGAAGATATAACTATTATAAATATATATGCACCTAATATAAAAGCACCTAAATATATAAAACAGATTCTGATGGACAAAAAGGGCAAGATCAACAGCAATACTATAATAGTAGGAAGTTTAATACCCCACTAATATCAATGGATAGAGCCTCCAGACAGAAAATTAACAAAGAAACAGTGGCCTTAAATGACACACTAGATCAGCGGTTCTCAACCTGTGGGTCGTGACCCTGGCTGGGTCGCCTAAAGCCATCAGAAAATACATAATGCATATCAGGTATTTACATTCTGAATCATAACTGTAGCAAAATTACAGTTATGAAGTAGCCACCAAAATTATATTTTGGTATGGGCTCACTGCAACATGAGGAACTGTATTGCGGGGTTATGGCATTAGAAAGGTTGAGAACCACTGCACTAGATCAACTGGATTTAACAGATATCTTCAGAACCTTTCACCCCAAAGCAGCAGAATATACATTCATTTCAGTGCTCATGGTACATTCTCTAGGATAGACCACATGTTAGGACAGAAAACAAGGTCTTAATAAATTTAAGAAGATTGAAATCATATCAAGCACCTTCTCTGACCACAACGGCATGAAACTGGAAATCAATGACAATAGAAAAAGTGAAAAACATTCTAACACTTGGAGACTAAATAGCATGCTATTAAATAATGAATGAGTTAGCAATGAAATCAAAGAAGAAATAAAAAAAAATCCTTGAAACAAATGAAAATGAACATACCACTCAAAATTTATGGGACACAGCAACTTCCCTGAGGGGGAAGTTCACAGCATTACAGGCATACCTTAAGAAGCTAGAAAAAGCCCAAATAAACAACCTAACCCTACATCTAAAGAACTAAAAATAGAACAACAACCAAAGCCCAGAGGAAGTAGAAGGAAAAAAATAATAAAGATCACAGCAGAAATAAATGACATAGAGACTAATAAAACAACACAGAAGATCAATGAAAACGAGGCTGGTTGTTTGAAAAGGTAAGCAAGATTGATAAACCTTTAACGAGATTCACCAAGAAAAAAGAGACAGGACTTAAATAAATAAAATTAGAAATGAGAGTGGAGAAGTAACAACTGACACAGTAGAAATACAAAGGATTGTAAGAAAATACTATGAAGAACTGTCTGCCAAAAAATTAGACAACCTAGGTGAGATGGACCAATTCCTCGAAACTTATACTCTTTCAAAAATCAATCTGGAACAATCAGTAAACCTAAATAGACTGATTACATCAAAAGAGATAGAAACAGTTATGAAAAAACTACCAACAACCTGACCAGGCAGTGGCGCAGTGGATAGAGCGTCAGACTGGGATGCCGAGGACCCAGGTTCGAGACCCCAAGGTCGCCATCTTGAGCGTGGGCTCATCTGGCTTGTGCAAAAAGCTCACTAGCTTGGATCCAAGGTCGCAGGCTCAAGCAAGGGGTTACTTGGTCTGCTGAAGGCCCGCAGTCAAGGCACATATGAGAAAGCAATCAATGAACAACTAAGATGTCGCAACGAAAAACTGATGATTGATGCTTCTCATCTCTCTCCATTCCTGACTGTCTGTCCCTGTCTATCCCTCTCTCTGTCCCTGTAAAAAAAAAAAACCACAAAAAAATTCCCAACAAACAAAAGTCCAGGGCCAGATGACTTCACAGGCGAATTTTAAAAAATATTCAAAGAAGAACTAACTCCTATCCTTCTGAAGCTATTTCAAAAAATTCAAGAGGAGGAAAAACTTCCAAACTCCTTTTATGAGGTGAACATAATCCTCATTCTAAAACCAGACAAAGGCACTACACAAAGAGAGAAAACTATAGGCCAATATCCCTGATGAACTTAGATTTTAAAATTCTCAACAAAATATTACCAAATCAGATCCAGCAATACATGAAAAAAGTTATACATCATGATCAAGTGGGATTTACTCTGGGGAGGCAAGGCTGGTACAATATTCGCAAATTAATCAACGTGATTCATCACATAAACAAAAGGAAGAATAAAAACCGCACGATAATATCAATAGATGCAGAAAAAGCACTTGATAAAATCCAGGACCCATTTATGATCAAAACTCAGCAAAGCCTGACCAGGCGGTGGCACAGTGGATGGAGCATCGGACTGGGATGCGGGAGGACCCAGGTTCGAGACCCCCGAGGACACCAACTTGAGCGCGGGTTCATCTGGTTTGAGCAAAAGCTTGCCAGCTTGAACCCAGGGTTGCTGGCTCCAGCGGGGGGGTTGCTCGGTCTGCTGAAGGCCCATGGTC
Organism: Saccopteryx bilineata; assembly: GCF_036850765.1. Classification (NCBI taxonomy): domain Eukaryota; kingdom Metazoa; phylum Chordata; class Mammalia; order Chiroptera; family Emballonuridae; genus Saccopteryx; species Saccopteryx bilineata. The sequence goes on along the minus strand of NC_089490.1, from coordinate 263,923,842 downwards.
AAGGCACCTATGAGAAAGCAATCAATGAACAACTAGGGTGTTGCAACGCTCAATGAAAAGCTAATGATTGATGCTTCTCATCTCTCTTTTTTCCTGTCTGTCTGTCCCTGTCTATCCCTCTCTCTTACTCTGTCTCTGTAAAAAATAAATAAAATTAAAAAAAAAAATAAAACTCAGCAAAGTGGGAATACAGGAAACATACCTCAATATGATAAAGGCTATCTATGACAAACCCACAGCCAATATTATACATACTCAATGGGCAAAAATTAGAAGCAATCCCCTTAAGAACAGGAACATGGCAGGGGTGTCCCCTTTCGCCACTCTTATTCAACATAGTTATGGAAGTCCTAGCTACAGCAATCAGATAAGAAGAAGAAATAAAAGGCACCCTGGCCAGTTGGCTCAGTGGTAGAGTGTCGGCCTGGCGTGCAGGAGTCCCGAGTTCGATTCCCGGCCAGGGCACACAGGAGAAGCGCCCATGTGCTTCTCCACCCCTCCCCTTCTCCTTCCTCTCTGTCTCTCTCTTCCCCTCCCGCAGCCAAGGCTCCACTGGAGCAAAGTTAGCCCGGGCGCTTAGGATGGCTCTGGTTGCAACAGAGCGACGCCCCAGATGGGCAGAGCATCACCCCCTGGTGGGTGTGCCTGGTGGATCCCGGTCCGGCGCATGCGGGAGTCTGTCTGACTGCCTCCCTGTTTCCAACTTTGGAAAAATACGAAAATACAAAAAAGAAAAGAAAAGAAATAAAAGGCATCCAAATTGGAAAAGAAGTAAAACTTTCATTATTTGCTGATGACTTGATACTGTACATAGAAAACCCTAATGTCTCGGTCAAAAAACTACTGAAACTGATAAATGAATTCAGCAAGGTGGCAGGATATAAAATCAATATTCAGAAATCAGTGGCATTTATATACACCAACAATGAATGGTCAGAAAGAGAAATTAAGAAAAAAATCCCCTTGACCATTACAACCAAAAATATAGAGTACCGAGGAATAAATTTAACCACGGAGGTTAAAGACCTGTTCTTGGAAAACTTTAACATTGATAAAAGAAATCAAGGAAGATACAAACAAGTGGAAACACATACAGTATTCATGGATAGGAAGAATAAATATCATTAAAATGTCTATACTACACAAAGTAATATATAAATTCAATGAAATTCCTATTAAATTACCAATGTCATACTTCAAAGATATAGAATATTTCAAAAATTATATGGAACCAAAAAAGAACACAAATAGCCTCAGCAATCATGAAAAAGAAAAATAAAGCAGGGGGTATCACACTTCCTGATATCAAGTTATACTATAAGGCTATTGTACTCAAAACAGCTTAGTACTGGCATAAGAACAGGCATACACTATGGAACAGAACAGAGAACCCAGAAATAAACTCACACCTTTATGGTCAATTGATATTTGACAAAGGAGGTAAGAGCATACAATGGAGTAAAGATAGTCTCTTTAACAAATGGTGTTGGGAAAACTGGATAAATACACGCAAAAAAAATGAAACTAGACCACCAACTTACACCATTCACAAAAATAAAAGTCAAAATGGATAAAAAGTTTGAATGTAAGTTGTGAAACCATGATCATCTTGGAAGAAAACATAGGTAGTAAGCTCTCTGACATCTCTCACAGAAATATATTTGCTGATTTAACTCCATGGGCAAGTGAAATAAAGGATAGGATGAACAAATAGGACTATATCAAACTAAAAAGCTTTTGCACAGCAAAAGACAACATGAACAAAATAAAAAGACAACCCACACAGTGGGAGAAGATATTTGCCAATACGTCTGATAATGCGTTAATAACCAAAATCTAGAAAGAACTTGTAAAACTCAACAACAGGAAAATAAACAATCCAAAATTGGGCAAAAGAACTGAATAAACACTTCTCCAAAGAGAACATACAGATGGCCAATAGGCATATGAAAAAATGTTCAACATCACTAATTATTAGAGAAATGCAAATTAAAGCCATAATGAGATACCACCTCACACCTGTCAGAATGGCACTCATTAACAAAACAACACATAACAAGTGCTGACGAGGGTGTGGAGAAAAGGGAAACTTCCTGCACTGCTGGTGGGAATGCAGACTGGTGCAGCCAATGTGGAAAACAATATGGAGATTCCTCACAAAATCAAAAATCAAACTGCCTTCTGACCCAGCTATCCCACTTCTAGGAATATATCCTAAGAATAACAAATCACTGATTCAAAAGAAGTAATGCACTCCCATGTTTACTGCAGCATTGTTTACAATAGTCAAGATCTGGAAACAGCCCAAGTGTCCATCAGCAGACGAGTGGATTAAAAAGCAGTGGTACATATACATAATGGAATACTATTCGGCCATGAAAAAAGAAGGAAATCGTACCCTTTGTAACACCATGGATGGATTTGGAGTCAATTATGCTAAGTGAAATAAGCCAGACAGAGAAAGAAAAATATCATGACTTCACTCATATGAAGAATCCAATGAACAATGTTAACTGAGGAAGGGAAGAGAGGCAAAGAAGGGGTCAAAGAGTCCAGAGGGAAAGTGGTCAGAGGGAAAGGGGATGAGAGGAGGGGACCAAAGAAAGGAAAGACATTAGTGAAAGTATATAAACATAACAGAGAGATAGAGGGCAGGATAGTAAATCATGGAAGAAAGGGGGGAAGGTGTTCGGGGTGGAGTAAAGGGGGTATCAAGGAGAATAAGGGAAACAAAAAAAATGGAGCATAATAAAAAAGGAGGCCCAGGCCGGTTGGCTCAGTGGTAGAGCGTCGGCCTGGCGTACAGAAGTCCCGGGTTCAATTCCCAGCCAGGGCACACAGGAGAAGCGCCCATCTGCTTCTCCACCCCTCTCCCTCTCCTTCCTCTCTGTCTCTCTCTTCCCCTCCCGCAGCCGAGGCTCCATTGGAGCAAAGATGGCCCGGGCACTGGGGATGGCTCCATGGCCTCTGCCCCAGGCGCTACAGTGGCTTTGGTCGCGACAGAGCGGCGCCCCTTGGTGGGCGTGCCGGGTGGATCCCGGTCAGGTGCATGCGAGAGTCTGTCTGACTGTCTCTCCCTGTTTCCAGCTTCAGAAAAATACAAAAAAAAAAAAAAAAAAGGAGAATAAGGGGGGAAGGGAGGGAGATATATTCGAGGGTACACTTGTAACTATGTAAACACAACAAATTAAAATCAATAAAATAAATTATGATAGAGTGAAAAAAAAGTTGAAAGAATCAAACAAGTAAATAAAATCAGGAAAACAAAGGATGGACAAAATGAGAATATCAACAAAGCAAAAGAAATTTTAAGAAATCTAAAATGCTGGAGCTGAAAATACAGTAACTGTACTGAAAAAGTTCACTAGAGTGTTTCAATAGTATACTTCATCAGGCAGGAAAACTTGAAGATAAGTCATTTGAAATCATCATGTTAGAGGACAAAAAAGAAAAGTGAAGAAAGCCTAAGGGACTTATGGGACACTAACAAGGATACCAATATATACATTATGAGAGTCCCAGAAAGAGAAGAGAGAAAGAAAAGGGGCAGAGAGAGCTTACCTGAAGAAATAATGGCTGAAAACTTTCCAATCTAAGGAAAGAAATGAACATAAAAATTCTAACAATGTATTCCAACTAGGATAAACCCAAAGAGACCCACACTGAGACACATTATAATCAAACTCAAAAGTCAAAGACAAAGAGAGAATCTCAAAAGCAGCAAGAGAAAGTGACTAATTATATACAAGGGAGCTTCCATAAGATTTTGAGCTGATTTCTCCACGGAACATTTGCAGTCAGAAAGGAATGGATGGATATATTCAAAGTACTGAAAAAAATAAAAGCTGTCAGAATAGACTGACAGCTGTCAGAGGGGTGGGGGGTTGAGGTGCCAGATAAAAAGGTGAAGGGATTAAGCAGTACAAATTGTTAGTTGCAGATTATTCGCACAGATATAGATTTAAAGCTTAGGAAATATAGGAAATAATATTATAATATCTATGTATGGGGTCAGGTGGGTATCTGAAGTACCAGGGGGACCACTCTATCAAGCTTAAAAACATGAATTGGCCGTGGCCGGTTGGCTCAGTGGTAGAGCGTCAGCCTGGCATGCAGGAGTCCCGGGTTCGATTCCCAGCCAGGGTACACAGGAGAAGCACCCATCTGCTTCTCCACCCCTCCCCCACTCCTTCCTCTCTGTCTCTCTCTTCCCCTCCCGCAGCCAAGGCTCCATTGGAGCAAAGTTGGCCCAGGCGCTGAGGATGGCTCTGTGGCCTCTGCCTCAGGCACTAGAATGGCTCTGGTCGCGACAGAGCAACGTCCCAGATGGGCAGAGTATTGCCCCCTGGTGGGCGTGCCTGCGACAGAGCAACACCCCAGATGGGCAGAGCATCAACCCCTGGTCGGCATGCCAGGTAGATCCCGGTCTGTCTGACTGCCTCCCTGTTTCCAACTTCAGAAAAATACAAAAACAAAACAAAACAAAAAAACCAGGAATCAAAGGACAGTCAACAGAGTGAAGAAGCAACGTAGGTATTCGAAGGAAATATTTGTAAATCATATACCTGATAATGGATTCAAATCTAGAACATATAAAGAACTATAACCCAATAACAAAAAATAAGATTACTCAATTAGAAAACCAAAGGACTTACACAAAATTCCTCCAAAGAAGATATAAGATAGCCAAAAAGCATATAAGACACTCAACATCACTAATCATCAAGGAAATGCATATCAAAACCACAATGAGCTATCACCTCATACCCGTTAGGATGGCTACTATCAAAAAAAACAAAAAAAACAAAAAAACCCCATACCAAACCAAAACCCCAAAAATAACAAATGTTGGTAAAAATGCAGAAAAATTAGAATCATGTGTACTGCTGGTGGGATTATAAAATGATGCAACTACTTTAGACAATAGCACAGCATTTTCTCAGAAAATTAAAAACTGAACTACTCTATGATCCAGCAATCTCTGGATATATATCCAAAAGAACTGAAAGTAAGGTCTCAAAAAGATATTTGCACACCTATGTTCATAGCACCACTATTCACAATAGCTAAGAGGTAGAAGTAACTATAAATTTGAGGACATTGTGCTAAATGAAATAAGCCAGTCACAAAAAGATAAATACTGTTATGATTCCACTTACATGAGGTATTTAGATAGTCAAATTCAAGGAAACAGAAAGTTACCAGAAGCTGACAAGGTGGGGAGAAAGGGGAGTTACTGTTTATAAGGCAGAGTTTCGGTTTTGTAAGATGAAAAATTTCTGGAGAGCTGCTCTACACAATGGAAATATACTTAACAGTACTAAAACTGTACACTTTAAAAATGGTTAAGTTGGTAAATTTTATATTATGTGCTTTTACCACAAAAAAAATGTGGTACATCCTCACAATAAAGTATCTTGAAGCTATGTACCGGAACAGGAAACGTCACTGTGTACTGCTATGGAGCGTTCTCCAGAACAGACACTACGTGAAAAGGGCAAGGTGGAGAAATATATAAAGTTTCTACCTTTAAATGGAGGAAGTGTGCGTAGATATATAAAAATATTTCTATATTGGCCCTGGCCGGTTGGCTCAGCGGTAGAGCCTTGGCCTGGCGTGCGGGGGACCTGGGTTCGATTCCCGGCCAGGGCACATAGGAGAAGCGCCCATTTGCTTCTCCACCCCCACCCCCTCCTTCCTCTCTGTCTCTCTCTTCCCCTCCCGCAGCCAAGGCTCCATTGGAGCAAAGATAGCCCGGGCGGTGGGGATGGCTCCTTGGCCTCTGCCCCAGGCGCTAGAGTGGCTCTGGTTGTGGCAGAACAATGCCCCGGAGGGGCAGAGCGTCGCCCCCTGGTGGGCGTGCCGGGTGGATCCCGGTCGGGCGCATGCGGGAGTCTGTCTGACTGTCTCTCCCTGTTTCCAGCTTCAGAAAAATACAAAAAAAAAAAAAAAAAAAAATTCTATATTTTTAAATCATAAATAAAACTAAGAAAAAATTCTTAATGCTGTTCTATGGGGAAGGGAGGAGAATAGAGGAGTCAGTGGTAGAAGCTAGACTGCTCCGAATGAAGCTTGCTTTGTCGATTTGACTCTGGACCATGTAAATGTCTCATATAATTATAAGACAGCATTAAAATTTAAAGAACAGCCTGACCAGGTGGTGGCGCAGTGGATAGAGCGTTGGACTGGGATGCGGAAGGACCCAGGTTCAAGACCCCGAGGTCGCCAGCTTGAGCGCGGGCTCATCTGGCTTGAGCAAAGAGCTCACCAGCTTAGACCCAAGGTCGCTGGCTCCAGCAGGGGGTTACTCGGTCTGCTGAAGGCCAGCGGTCAAGGCACATGTGAGAAAGCAGTCAATGAACAACTAAGAAGTCGCAACGCGCAACGAGAAACTAATGATTGATGCTTCTCATCTCTCTCCGTTCCTGTCTGTCTGTCCCTGTCTATCTCTGCCTCTGTAAAAAAAAAAAAAAAAAAAAAAATTTAAAGAACAGCCCCTAAAAATAGAAAACAAGATAGAACACAAAAACTATTTTAAATTAGGGGAATCCACTTTAAAAGAGATTACAGGCCTTGTTTGGATTATGTCTCAAAAAAAAAAAAAAAGCAACCTAAAAAATTATTTTTAACAACCTGGGAAATTTGAATACTAACTGGATAATGGATAATGTAGAGTTACTATTAAATTTTTAGGTGTGATAACAGTATTTTGTTATGTTTTTAAAAAAGAGTCCTTACCTTTTAGAAATATACATAAAAATATTTCACAGATGAAATGATATGTTGGAATTTATTTGAAAATAACCTGGGAGACCGCAGATAGAAAAGGGAGTGAGGACAGGAGAGATGAAGTTTAAGTTCTTACTTGTTCAAGTGAGTGATGGTACAGGGAAATTCCTTATATCCCTTTCTATTTTTCACTAATAAGGTTTTTTAAGTCCTATGATTCATGAATTTCTTAGTTGTCTTTTCAAGCTGATTATCATGGAATGTAAACAATCATGATCGGTCAGTACAGTACATTACCTTTGTAAAAGTGACAGGGATGCTGGCATCCAATTGAATATGATCTGCAACCTCTGTAAACTGCTGCTGCTGTTTCTGCAAAGTTTCCAACAACCTTGTAATTTCCTGTTTTGCCAGGACAACTCTACAGTCATCCTAGGAAAGAGAAGACAGTATTTATTGTAAACATGTTAAAGAAATAAGGAAAAAAGAAATATCATCAAAACTCAAGAAAAGATCATTTAACATTACAGTATTCAAAGTTAACTTAAATGTAAATTTGACTAGGATAAAAATAATTAGGCATTAATAGATAAAGACCCTATCAACAAAAAAATGAATCAACTGTGGTATATTCACAAATACAACACTACAGACCACTATGAGAAAGAGCCACAATTACATTGACGATATATGTTTTACAAGTACAGAGAAAAAGAAGAAATGACATAGAAAGCTCATACTATATGATTCCATTTCTATTAATTACCAAAACAGGCAAAAATAAGGCATGCATCAGAAGTCAGTATAGTAGTTTATCCTTGGGGGAAGGGCAGGTAATTACTAGAAGGAAGTCTGAGGGGTTTCTGGGGTTCTGGTAATGTTCTGGTACTTGATTTGAATGCTGGCTATTCAGTAATGTCCTCTCAGCCAGCTGGACACTTATGACACATTTCTGTCTGTATGTTGTACTTCTATAAAACATTTTAAAAATAATTTAAGATATGCATGTTAAAAAGAAGGAAAGAAAGAAAAGAGAAGAGGAAAAGAAAAGGGAAAAAAAAAAGAGAAGAAAAAAGGACTCCAGGTCAGATAGTGAAAAGCCTCCCCTCTCACTCTAGATCCCCAGGCTCCCTCCTGAAAGTCAAAACTTTCCAGTTTCCCAAATGTTATTCCAGATATTCTATACATTTGCCAATACTGTTCAAAAGACAAAGATCTCCCAGCAATATGTTAGTTCCGCGAGAGCAGTGGTGTTGTCAGTTTTCACTCACTGTTGCATATTCATATTAGTTGAAGTCACTCTTGCCTTCTCCTAATACCCCATATATAATCTGTCAACAAATCCTACTGGATATCTAGAACCTGGGCATTTCTTTTTTTAGAGACAGAGAGAGAGATGAGAAGCATCAACTTGTAGTTGTGGCACTTTGGTTGTTTATTGATTGTTTCTCATATGTGTCTTGACAGGGGGTTCCTGGTGAGCCAGTGATCCCTTGCTCAAGCCAGCAACTTTGGGCTCAAGCTGGCGACTATGGGGTCACGTCTATGATCCCATGCTCAAGCCGGCGACTCTGTGTTCAAGCTGGTGAGCCCATGCTCAAGCCAGATGAACCTGCGCTCAAACCAGGGACCTTGAGGTTTCGAATCTGGCTTCTCAGTATCCACAACACCACCACCTAGTGAGGTCAGAACCTGGGCATTTCTAACTGCCATTAATATAGCCACTATTCTCTTTCACTAAGAATTCCATAACAGCTTCCTCCCTCCTATCTTTGCCCTCCTTTGATCTATTTTTCACACATCAGCCATAGTGATACTTTATTTTTTAAAAATTTATTTACTGATTTGAGAGAGAGACAGACAGACAGACAGAAACATCTATCTGTTCCTGTATGTGCCCTGACCAGGCATCAAACCCAAAGTCTCTGCACCCCTCAGGATGATACTCTAACCAACTGAGCTTTCTGGCCAGGGCGAGAGTGATCCTTCTAACAAGTAAGATCAAGTCATTGTTGTGCTCAAAACTCCACAATGGTTTCTTCATTTCAATCAACAAAAGCTAAAGTCCTTTCAATGGTTCAAAAGCCTTCCTTACATATTCCTATTACCTCTGATTTCAGCTTCATTTACTCTATTCCAGCCACAGTGGCCTCTTTTGCTGTTCCTCACACACACCAGGCACACTGCCCTAGGGTTTTTGCCATTTTCTCAGCTGGAATTTTCTTCTTAATTCCTTCATCTTCTTTGAACTAATTCCTTCATCTTCTTCCTCTTTCAGTCTTTGCTCAAATCTCATCTCTCAATAATTTTTAATGCAATCTGCTATACCTCCACATTTTTTCTTTTTTTCCTTAGCTGTAATCACTTTTTTCATAATTATATAATTTACTTACTTAGAGATGGTTATAGTTTATTGCCTGTCTTCTTGCCAGAATGCTAATTCCACAAGATTATGGCTTTTTGCTTATTTTGTTTACTGATATATTCCATGCATACATGGCACATAGTAGGCACTCAATACATATTTGCTAAATGAATAGATAAATCCTCACCATTTAGCATCATGCCCTAAACTTACTAGGTGATGGATGATTCAATTTTGTTCTCAAAATTGGTAACAAATGTGTGATGTTCCATCCATTCCTCTGTTCAATTATCTCTATGGCAAGAACTTTTAAGAATACTGGTAGGGGTTAGGGTTCTGTGGCCAAAAATTAGAACAAACCTAACAGGTCTGAATGAAGACTGAATCAAAGACCTCAATTTCATTAGCATTAGCATAGTGAGATAATACCACATCATTAACAACTACCAGCCACTTTGACATTATGCTTCTAAAAACTTCTAAATAACTGATATTTTTTTAATACAGTAAACATAAAAATCTTTGAAATTTTCAAGAAAACAGGACTTAGTACATGATCCATTTTGATTTTGCTGTGTGGCTTGATGTTGGGCAGATAAAATGTATTATGCTCACTTTGTTAAAAATGGCGCTGCCCACGTGAGGCTGTCGCCCAGGTGATATTAATGTGTGTGTTGAGAATCCTTGTAGCCTGGGGCTTGGTTTTGGGATTAAGCCTTTCCCACCCTTTTTGCTGTGGGGCGGTACAATCCAATCATGCCTCAGAGAAGTGACTTTGTAGTAGAGACTTCCCTATTTTGTATATTGGATTAGAGGTTGTGAAGCTACACTATAAAATGGGGGCAGAATGAGAGCTTGCGCTCTTGGTTCCTGGGATGATTAGCATGAGAGAGCAGAGGGAGCAGAGCAGAGAGCAGAAAGAGGCCATGTGGCCAGGAGAAGCAGCCAAGATGGCAGAGTGCTGAGTGAGATGCCAGTTTGTACAGAGTTTGTATCTGGGATAAGGAAGGAGATGGGAAACTGAGGAGAATAAGGCTGGTGTAAAGCCAGAAGCCAGGGCCAGGGCCACCATCACAGCAGCAGCCCAGCCCTTGCAGGTTCGCAGTGGATTCGGACAGTCGGTAAAGAAACAACAGAGCCACAAACTGATGGGCCATAGTCTTTAATTCTAGCTTGCACCCGGCGGGCAAGTAAAAATACACACTGGGCTCCAAAACCCAGTCACATTCAGTGCTCACAAAGCCACTGACTTATCCGAGTTTCCTAGAATCAAAGGTTTCTAGCTCACCAGACTTATTCACCTCTGTTCCCCATCTCCTTCCTTCTCCAGCGTCAAACTGCACAAACTGGCATCTCACTCAGCACTCCATCATCTTGGCTGCTTCTCCTGGCCTCCTCCACGTGGCGTTTCTCTGCTCTTCTCTGTTCTCTCCTCTAATGATAATCTCAGGAACCAAGAGCGCAAACTCCTGTTCCGCCCCCACTTTATACTGTAGCTTCACAACCTCTAATCCAATATACAAAGTAGGGAAGTCTCTAATACAAAGTCACTTCTCTGAGGCATGATTGGATTGTACCACCCCACATCAAAATGGGGTGGGAAAGGCTTAATCCCAAAACCAAGCCCCAGGCTATAAGGATTCTCAACACACATTAATATCACCTGGGCAACGGCCTCTTCGTGGGCAGCGTCATATTTAACAAAGTGAGCATAATATACTCTATCTGCCCAACAGCTGGTGAGCTAGAAACCTTTAATTCTAGGAAACTCAGATAAGTCAGTAGCTTTGTGAGCACTGAATGTGAGTGGGTTTTGGAGCCCAGTGTGTGTTTTTGCTTGCCCACCGGGTGCAAGCTAGGATTAAAGACTATGGCCCATCAGTTTTTGGCTCCATTGTTTCTTTACCGACTGTCTGAATCCAATACGAACCTGCATGGGCTGGGCTGCTGTGATAGTGGCCCTGACCCTGGCTCCTGGCTTTACACTTGATTACCCATCAGAACAAGTATTTACTAAGGTCTTTCTGTCCAGATACAAAGAATTTAGAGACAAAGATAAATAAGATGCATCACGTCAATATCCTGGGCAAATACGCTTCCTGTATCATTTAGGTTCAAATCACACCAATTATGTGAACAGAAAGAATTTACTACAAAAAACTGTTAATTTAGGTGAGTGTTGGGCAGATAAAATGTATTATGCTCACTTTGTTAAAGTGGCGCTGCCCATGTGGAGGCCGCTGCCCAGATGATATTAATGTGTGTCTCTGTAGGCAGGCAGAATCCTTGTAGCCTGGGGCTTGGTTTTGGGATTAAGCCTTTCCCACCCTTTTTGCTGTGGGGTGGTACAATCCAATCATGCCTCAGAGAAGTGACTTTGTAGTAGAGACTTCCCTATTTTGTATATTGGATTAAAGGTTTGGATTTCTACACTATAAAATAGGAGCAGAACAGGAGCTTGCTCTCTTGGTTCCTGGGATGATTTAGCATGAGAGAGCAGAGGGAGCAGAGCAGAGAGCAGAAAGAGGCCACGTGGCCAGGAGAAGCAGCCAAGATGGCGGAGTGCTGAGTAAGATGCCAGTTTGTGCAGAGTTTGTATCTGGGATAAGGAAGGAGATGGGGAACTGAGGAGAATAAGGCTGATGAGCTAGAAACCTTTGATTTTAGGAAACTCGGATAAGTCAGTAGCTTTGTGAGCACTGAATGTGAGTGGGTTTTGGAGCCCAGTGAGTGTTTTTTGCTTGCCCGCCGAGTGCAAGCTAGAATTAAAGACTATGGCCCATCAGCTTTTGGCTCCGTTGTTTCTTTACCGACTGTCCGAATCCAATGCGAACCTGCATGGGCCAGGTGGCGGCTGTGATGGTGGCCGTGGCCATGCCTCTGGCTTTACAGTGAGTTATTAACTAGGTAGTTGAAAAGGTAAAACTAACTCTGAGGTATCACAGAAAAAGCAACTGTAAGAAGTAGCTATCACCACGCCTAGGGCTGGGGGAATACAGGAGAGATGCCAGAAGCTTAGAGGAGGGTCTTACAGAGCTAAAATTTAGATCTCTGAGGAAAGTGGTCTCTTTATATGAGGAATGACATTCACGGGGACCACAAGCGAATGGGAACTCACAGAAAACTATCTCCATCTTCCATTCTCTCTTATGTCTTTACTGGCAGGGGCTAAACTGACATGGAGTCAGCGGGCAGAGAAGGTAAGTGGTTTGTAGCGTTCCAGTCCCAGCATCACAAAGCAGAAGACAGAGAATAGCATGGAAGCTCAAAGGCAACTTAATAAATGGCATACACATCAATTACTACAATTCAATGTGATAAGGACTAATCAAGAGCTCCAGACTGATGTGGTTATAGCCTAGCCACATTCATGTAAGTCTAATTACACGTTTAAGAGAAAAAGCTCTACAACAGTAAAAAGTTTAGCTCTACAATGATTTGAAATCAACACAATTATTAGCAATATATCAGTAAATGTAAAGTAGACTGCAACTTATGGGGAATTCCTAATTATTATTAGCCTTATATTGCTCACTCATGAATGCAAATCCAAAAGAGAAATGAGTAACACTGACATTTTTGTTACAATAACCTTAAATATAATTGCTTTAAAAAGTACATCATCTGCAAACTGGGTAACAAATGGTTTTTGGTACCTCAACCATCAAAAAACATAGCTTTTCTGTAACACCCAAGTTAAGAATCACTGAATTAGAACAGAAATAGGTAGTACATACTAAAGACACACACACACACACAAAAAGAGCAAGAAAGAGAGCATTTCAAAGAGTAGCAAACTTTTGAGCTAAACTTTAAACAAGGATTTCCACTAGCAGAGAAGGGAGATATAAGCCTGCCAAGCAGAAAGAACAGTGCATGCTTGGCAAAGAGTCAAGGGCTTCACATGACTGAAGAATGTCAGCAGTTAGAGAGGTTCTAGAACCCCTGGTTTCATGGTGGGGAGGCACCTGAAGGAGAGGACACTGATTTGCTGGTGGAGCAATTCAAGATTAAAGACCATGTCCTAAGCACAATGTTAAATGCAGTAACATATAATAATATAAAAATATTTTCTGAAGTAATAGACTAGTTTGTACCTCTGGTAATTATCTACTTAACTTTACAAATCTTCTTTCTTAAACTATGTCTTTCCCATGTTTAAACTACCTACTTGTTGCAAAGTCTTTTCACAATGGAGACAGGCTGTTGAAACCTGGGACAACAAAATAGTCATATCTTCTTGTTGTTGCCTGAGCCAAATCAGTTTTTCTCTAACATGAGCATCAACAACACTTAGTGCCATTTCTTCTTGACGACACAGAGTTTCATGTAGATCAGAAAAATAAGCTCGAACACATGACCGGGCATTCTCCGCAGTACCTGGTACCTAAGAAAATAAAATTAAGTTTTAATAACCATAATACAGATTATAATGTGAAATAATGAAAATGTAAATGCCATCCACATTCTTTAGAATTCTAATATTTGCATCTCCATACTAGATCTTTCCCCTAGACCCTTGGTCAGCAAACTGCGGCTTGCGAGCCGCATGTGGCTCTTTGGCCCCTTGAGTGTGGCTCAAAGGCCAGCGTAGGAGTACCCTAATTAAGTTAATAACAATGTACCTACCTATATAGTTTAAGTTTAAAACTTTTGGCTCTCAAAAGAAATTTCAATCGTTGTACTGTTGATATTTGACTCTGTTGACTAATGAGTTTGCCGACCACTGCCCTAGACAAAAGCCTTTCGATATTCAACTATTTGAATGACATCTCAAGCAAAAGGAAATACCTAATCTCCAGTTTCTCTCACCCAAAACCAGTTTCCTTTATCTCAATGAATGGAAACTCCACTCCTGAATCTGACATCTCTAGATGTCACCACTGCACTGACCGCCTATAATTACGAGTTTTCTGGAGGCCGTTGGCTCCATCCTCATCCTCGTGATTGTTTTGATTTCCTGAAAATTAATGCAGACAGAGCCAGTCATATTACAATTCCCGCTTCACACATTACAGAGACTTCTACAAGCTCAGGGATCTAAATATTCTCGGGGAAAAAAACAGGATTTTCTAAGAGGAACACTGCAGGAGGCCTCAAGTTGGGCTTTGTGAAAGTGGCTGGACTTGCTATGCTGACTGTCCAGCAGATTGATCCCAGACATGGTAGATCATCACCACAATGTCCTATGCCCTCATTCAAGCAAACATTTAAACATATGCTTCCCTAGAGATCAAAGGGAACATGTCTTATAGCCTTCAAGAGGTATTGTTGTATGACTCAAATTTGCCCCAACAGATACCCTAGTTCTTGTTGATATGAGATTATACACTAACACTAGACTGATAGGTGGAAATCTATACATCTCCAAGTAGAAAAAAAAAACACACACACACAAAATAAATGGCAACTCCATACTCTAGGTTGTTCAAGACAAAGAAACCCCCCCAAAAGACTGGAGTCGTGTTTTAATACTTCTTTCATAGCCCACAACTAGCCCTTCAGCAAATTCTGTGGCCTTCAGAATATACACAGAATCTAATCATGCCTCATCACCTCCACCTCTATCAACCTGACCCAACTGATTGTCATTTCTCACCTGATTATTGTAAGTCTCCTAAATGGTCTCACTAGATCTGATCCTGCCCACGCAGCAGCCAGAATAATCCTTTTAAAATGGTAAGTTAGACAGATAATTATTCTTTTGCTCAAAACTTTTCATTCTACTTAGAGTGAATTCCAGAGTCTTTTACATAAGGTGTTTGAGGACTCCCCGAAAAAAGGACATCTGAGCAAAGACCTGAAGGAAGTAAGAGGTGGAACCACATGGATATCTTGAGAAAGAGCAGTTGTGGCAGAAAAACGAGCAAGTGCCCATAAGGCTCTTTCTGACCTCAACTCTCGCTCCGCTCCCCTCAATCATTCTACTCTAGCTACATTTAGCCTCTTCAGTTTCACACATCTCATCTTCAGGGTCCTTTCCACTTGGTTTTCTCTCTGTCTGGAACAGTCTTCCCCCAAGTATTTTCTTTTTCTTTACAGAAAGAGAGTCAGAGAGAGGGACAGATAAGGACAGACAGACAGGAACGGAGAGAGATGAGAAGCATCAATTATCAGTTTTTCGTTGCGATACCTTAGTTGTTCATTGATTGCTTTCTCATATGTGCCTTGACCACAGGCCTTCAGCAGACCAAGTAACCCCTTGCTCAAGCCAGCGACCTTGGGTCCAAGCTGGTGAGCTTTTTGCTCAAGCCAGATGAGCCCGCGCTCAAGCTAGCGACCTCGGGGTCTCGAACCTGGGTCCTTCCGCATCCGAGTCTGATGCTCTATCCACTGCGCCACTGCCTGGTCAGGCCCCCCAAGTATTTTCATGGCTCTCTTTCTCATCTCCTATAGGTCTTTGCTCAATGTCACCTTCTCAAAGAATGACCCTGAATTCCCCATATAAAAGTGCACTCCCCCTTTCACTTGTTTTTCTCCAAAGCATCTAATATACTTTGCCATAGCATTTTACTTATTTTCTTTCTCCTCATATTAGAATGTAAACTCTGCAAAAGCAGAGCTTTTGACTTGTACAATGAATGGTGTCTCCTCGGCTAGTACAGTGTTTAGTACCTGGTATGTGTTCAATAAATATTTGCTAAAGGGCCTGACCAGGCGGTGGCGCAGTGGATAGAGCGTCGGACTGGGATGCGGAAATACCCAGGTTCGAGACCCCAGAGGTCGCGCGCGGGCTCATCTGGCTTGAGCAAAGAGCTTGCCAGCTTGGACCCAAGGTCGCTGGTTCCAGCAGGGGGTTACTCGGTCTGCTGACGGCCCGCGGTCAAGGCACGTGTGAGAAAGCAATCAATGAACAACTAAGAAGTCGCAACGCGCAACGAGAAACTGATGATTGATGCTTCTCATCTCTCTCTGTTCCTGTCTGTCTGTCCCTGTCTATCTCTGCCTCTGTAAAAAAAAAAAAAAAAAAAAATATTTGCTAAAGGAATAAAGTATTTCTACTTTAGCACAGCAATGTCCAATAGACTTTCTATGATGATGGGCATGTTCTATATCTGTGCTGTCCAATATGGTAGCCACTAAATCCATGTACTTAAAGTGTACTTGAAATATAATTAGTGAAATTGAGGAACTAAATTTTAGATTTTGTCTTTAATTTTTAAATAACTTAAACTAAACAGCCACATGTGACTAATGGCTACTATATTTGACAGAGCAGTTCTAGAATTATTCCCTAATAACTGAGCTTTAAATTTGTTTGGTTACCAAATGAAAATATTACATTTTGCCTGTTCTTGTAGTTTACATTCCCATCTGAAAAGATTCCTTTCTCTACAATTCAATGTTGGAGTGACGTCAGAGAAATGGCGCCGTAAGGAGCGATACCGATAAATCTCCCCAAAAATTCAACAAGATCTTCAACAAGAGACAGAAAAATCTATCCTTGGAGCCTCCAGCAGTTCCACACTAAACGCAAAGTACTATCAACAAAACCACCCTCAGATGCCATTAAGGAAAAGGAAATCGAATATCATGGATACAAAAGACAGAGAGGTAGCACAGACAGGTGAGTAAAAATCTATAGAGAAAAAAATTAATATATTGGAAACCTTGGAGCTAAATGACAGAGAATTTAAAATAGAAATCCTAAAAATACTCAGAGATATACAAGAAAACACAGAAAGGCAATTTAGGGAGCTCAGAATACAATTCAATGTTAAAAAGCAACTACAACTACCACCTTATTGCCTCCCTTCTCTTCACAGCCAAACTTAAAAATCAGACCTACTACCCAATACCCACTAACTCTTCAATTCACTGGAAGGTATCTTCCCTTGATTACCTCACAAAAATAATAATTTCAAAATCCAAATTACACTTACCATCTTGCTCCCATTACCCCCTCCAAAAACTCCTCCTCCTCCCCCATTAGTGCATAATATCACCATCCACCCAGCTGGACAAAGTAGAACTCTAAGGCATTGTGCGTGACCCTCCAAGTTTGCTAGCCAAACAATATTACTAATCAATCTCTAAGACCTACCTATTCCACGTCTTCAAAATCTCAAATCTATCTATTCTCTACATTTTCACTACTCTAGTGTTACTGGCCATAAACATCTCAACTGGATAATTTTGGCAACTGTTATAGGTATCCCTGCTTCCAGTCTTGTTGCTACTCCAATTCATATTCTACATTGAAGTGAGAACTTTCTTAAGGAAAACCTGATTAATGTTATTCCTAAGCCAATTCTTCCATGGCTCATCACTGCTCTTAAAATGGCTAACAAAAAAAAAAAAAATGGCTAACAAGATTTAGCATGATTTGTCCTTTACCTCTCCAACCTCTTTTCTTGCCACACCCTAGCCAATACTCCAACCTTCAACCACAGTGAACTTAGTTAAGTTTCTACAATACATGCAATTCCCACTCTCAAGCATTTTAACGTATGCTTCCTTCTTTGGGACAACTCACTCTCCACCTCACTCTCCACCTCACTCTTCTCCCTGAAGGGAGACTAAATCCCTTCCATCTCAGTTTAGATATCACGTCTTCTGGAAGTCTTCCCTGATTCACCGAAATTGCTGCCCCTCTTGTGCACTGCCAAAGCATCCTGTACATTCCCGCACAAAAGTTACCACATTTGGAACTACCTTTCTTCTATGACAGATTATAAGTTCCATGAGGACAGAGACTTTGTATGAAAATTACTATGAGGAGTGCAGAATAATTGCTCAATAAATACTAGAAAGTGAAAAGAACATAGGGTAAAAAAATAAAGAAAAAATTTAAAAATCCATACATGTTCTGTATGGGCCATTCCAATTACATCTTCCACTATTTGTTCTCCTCCTTCAATGTGCTGAACGATTCCAACTAATTTTCTGGAGTAATCTGAGATTTCCTCAGTGAAGGTCCGTATGCAGTGAGCCATATCTAAAATTGATGCTCGGATCTGGTTGGCTTCTGGTTCCAGTATTGAATGCTATAAAATGCAATATAATTAAAGAACTCACAGTATTTGACTTATGATATAAAAACTATTTAAATCACTCTTAATAAAAAAGAAACATCAGCTAAAAGTGGCTTTTATAACACATTTACAAAAAGCACAGCACATAAAATACTAATTTGCCTTCACCCAATAATTATTTAGCCAGCAAAGAAATAAAAATTTACAAGTCTATTTATTGCTAAACAAGAACCCACAAGACTAAAATTTTATCTGAAGCAGTTCATCATTAGACAGAAGTATTATCAAAATAATCTAGTGCATTATGAAAACACTCATACAAAAAAGAGAAATTTTGTTTTCTGCTGGTAAGCTATTTTTTATTAAAGATTTCTATGAATGAGAAGCTATTCCCCAAGTTGATTATCAATATATGCTGTGATTTTGAGGCCAAAAATATAACTATTATCATGAGGTCTCTCTGCTAAAATTTTTGTTATTCAAAAATTAAATGTTTCTTTTCAGTCTACAAATGGTAGACTGGTAAACTAGGTAAGGTCACCCAGTTTAATTTTAATCATACCTTGTGACCTTGGTGTTTTCCATATTCTTTGCAGACACAGCACATAAGCGGGCTTGTCTGACAGCCTTCTTCCAAGCAAACAAACTCAATGGCATGCACCTGATGCTGACAGCACATGGTTTTCTCATGAGGTTTATCAGCAAGAGGCACTCGCCTGTGCTTTGCTAATGTCTTTGTGGAATGAGTAACTTGGGAACACTCTGAGCACAAGTGAGTTGCACATACAGTGCAATATACAGATGCAACGTGAGCTTCATCTTCATCGCAACGAATGATGCTCTGATAAACAAAAAAAATTAATGTCTTAAAACTGAACTCCAATCACAGTAACATGACAAATTTTGAAACATAAAAGTCTATAATCATTTTATTTATTTATTTTTTTAAATTTACTTTTTTAGATTTTATTTATTCATTCTTATTAGAGAGAGAGGGGAGAGAGAGAGGGGGAGAGATAGAGAGAGAACAGGGGGAGGAGCAGGAAGCATCAACTCCCATATGTGCCTTGACCAGGCAAGCCCAGGGTTTTGAACCAGTGACCTCAGCATTCCAGGTCGACGCTTTATCTACTGCGCCACCACAGGTCAGGTAAAAGTCTATAATCGTTTTAAAATTTTTTATTTATTGATTTTAGAGAGAGAGGAAGGAAGAGAGACAGACAGACAGAAACATTCATCTATTTCTATATGTGCCCTGACCCGGGAATGAGCTGGCAACCACTGTGTACTGGGACGGTGCTCCAACCAACCAGAGCTATCTGTCCAGGACAAGCCTATAATCTGTTTTCAATTAACCAGCCTTTATATGTGAAAATACACTGCTAATTAAGTACAAAGGTCACTCACTACTCACCTAAGAAAGTATTCATTTCTATGGGTGAGAAGCTAGTTCCAAAATTATCAACATATACTACTGAATTTGAGGCAAAAAAGTATTACTATTATCATAGATTCACAGTCTGAGCAAAGTTAGTTTCCACAGAATCCCCTTACTTTACACATAAGAAACTGAATAGAGGTTAGAATTCTTTTTTTAAGACTAAAAAACCTGATATTAAATACATATGCACTGCTTTAAATATTTTTTGTCATGATGTACAGGAAGAAAAGCACAAATGTTATTTAGATAGCAAAGGGGGAGGTGCATCAGAATCAGCTATGAAGCTTTTAAAACCCTGGATGTCAAGAATCCTACCTGAAAAATACTTATTTTAATAGGTTATAGATGAAGCCTGAGCTTGTGTACTTCTTTCTAAAGCTCCACAGGTGAGTCCATTGCCTAATGCTGGTTGAAAGCCACTGATTTAAGCAAATAAACAAATAAAATTTGCTTAATTTTATAGGCATGCTAATTTTCAAGAATTACTAAAAAGTTTCAAGTTAAAAATTTTTATGTCAGATCATCAAGAATGTTTTGGAATTTTTTTGTTGAATATAAAAGGTCATAATTGGAAAGGGAAAGATTTGGTATAAAATTTTTCCAAAAATAAATATTAGGAAATACATCAATGGCGTCACTCAATGTCACATTAAATAAAAAACAAACATAAAGTTAACAGTTTTGTTTGCAATTATGGGAAATGTGTGCGTGTAAAATAAATTTATGCCTTGTTTTCCAAATCTAACAAATAATTAAAAAGGTTAACATTAGATAATATTTGAATGTCTTTTGAAATAGAAAAGATAGAGCATATGGAGGAACTGCAAAAATTTCAGGAAAGATTGCTTCAATTTGAAATTCATTTCAAGTATTTACGTTACACAAAGAAATCATGACTTAATAAAAGAAAACTAAAAATCAATCTGAGATTATTTTCACTTCACAAGAAACAGGGTTTTAAAATCGATCACTTAAATCATTAACTGTTATTTACTACAACTATTTTTATATCCAGAACAGCCTATGAGCTATGCAGGCAATTCCTTAAGTATTAAAAAATGTTATTTTAATCTGTGTTCTAGGACTTCTAATATCTATGGATAGATGCCTGTCTAGATAAAGAGAATACACCTACACATAATTTAATCTTCTCATAAAAATATTTAACAGTAGTGATTCCCTCAGGAGCTAGTGCTGTCTTTAAGGTATTTTGCTTCTGTACTAAAGAGCCTCTTTCATATAGTTCCTCTTTCTTTCTTTGTGCTTTACTGTTGACTGCTTCACTTCCACATTCTCTGCTTTAATGTAGCTTACATGGCCTTACTCTTTCACTTTTGGGGACAGAAAGGAATCATAAGACAAGTTTATGACCTGACCTGTGGTGGCACAGTGGATAAAGCATCAACCTGGAATGCTGAGGTCGCTGGTTCAAAACCCTGGGCTTGTCTGGTCAAGGCACAAACGGGAGTTGATGCTTCCTGCTCCTCCCCCCTTCTCTCTCTCTCTCTCTCTCTCTCTCCTCTCTAAATTAAAGTCTTAAATTTTTTTTAAATTAAAAAAACAAGGCCCTGGCCGGTTGGCTCAGTGGTAGAGCGTCGGCCTGGCGTGCAGAGGTCCCAGGTTCGATTCCCGGCCAGGGCACACAGGAGAAGCGCCCATCTGCTTCTCCACCCCTCCCCCTCTCCTTCCTCTCTGTCTCTCTCTTCCCCTCCCACAGCCGCTGGGGCTTCACTGGAGCAAAGATTGCCCGGGCGCTGGGGATGGCTCTGTGGCCTCTGCCTCAGGCGCTAGAGTGGCTCCGGTCACAACAGAGCGTTGCCCCCTGGTGGGCGTGCCGGGTGGATCCCGGTCGGGCGCATGCAGGAGTCTGTCTGTCTCCCCGTTTCCAGCTTCAGAAAAATACAAAAAAAACCCCAAAAAACCAAAAGACAAGTTTACATACAAAACACAGTTTGGGTATAATATTATTAGAGAATTTAGGTTTCAGTTTTACTTTTGTTCCATTAGGAGTATTGCTGCCTTAAAAATTACAATATGCCTGACCAGGCGGTGGCACAGTGAATAGAGCGTTGGACTGGGACATGGAGGACCCAGGTTCAAAATCCCGAGGTTGCCAGCTTGAGTGAGGGCTCATCGGCTTGAGCGCTGGGTCACTGGCTTGAGCGTGGGATCATAGACATGACCCCATGGTCACTGGCTTGAGCGCAAAGGTCGCTGGATTGAAGCCCAAGGTCACTGGCTTGAGCAAGGGGTTTCCCACTCTGCTGGAGCTCCTGAGTCAAGGCACATATAAGAAAGCAATCAATGAACAACTAAGGTGCTGAGATAAAGAATTGATGCTTCTCATCTCTCTCCCTCCTGTGTGTCTGTCTCTGACACACACACACACACAAGAATTGTAACGTAATGAAAATTGTGGTTCTGGGATCCTACCTGCTGGAGTAAGGTAATACTGTGCTTTTATTGGGAAATATTTTAAATTACAAGAAAATACTCATGCTCATAACAAATATTTCACCAAGCTCAATCAATACCTCTCCAGATATCCCAATGGCTTCTTCTGTAGCACCATACTGACCAATATGTCCATTCTGTAGTCGTTCCAAAAGTTCCAACAAAGCAAAATTTTTTTTCAATCCCCAGATACCTGAATCTCCTAAAATATAAAGAAACGAAATCTAACAGAATGCAATCTCAATAATTTTACCTCATACCTCAATAGCAATTTCTATCATATAGTTTAGCCATTAATAATGTCTAAAACTTAAAATAAAAAATATTCCTCATTTTCATGATAAAACAATTGTCTTAATATTCTCTTAAAAGAAAAAGAATCAGCATTCTAAGTAGAAACATACTTTAAAGTTCTATTATTTTTCTATCATTTAACTTTACAATCATACCTATATTTTTTTCATTGACTCTTACTAAATACAGTGGTCCTTCGTCTATCACAGGGGTTAGGTTCCAGAACCCCCTGCGATAGGCAAAAATCCATGAAGTAGCAACCTTATATTTACTTTATTACTTATATATATATTAAGGCTTTATAAACCCCCACACAAACTCTTATAAACCTTTCCCACACTCTTATAAATACTTCCTATGCTCTTGTTGGGCAAATGAGTTTGTAAAATCTGCATTTTTGGGGTTTGCTCACTTTTATTGTTAAAAATGGCCACTGCCCACGTGAATGGCGCTGCCCAGGTGAAACTGCTAATTACCTTCCTGCTTGGGAAGAGGTTTTGTTATGCTAATGTGTGCTGGAGGAGGGGTTTTCACACCAAGAAAAGTTTGTGAAGAAGCAGAAGCAGAAAGAAGGAGAAGGAGGCCATGTTTTTGCAGAGTAAGAAGCTGTGTTGGCAAATGGGAACCAGAAGGGTGAGGGGCTTTGTGAGCTCCACTGAGACTGGTGGAGGCCTTTGATTCTAAGGAAAACTGGAAAGATCCTCCTGGTTGTGGAACCAGAGAAAGTGTGAGTGGGTTTTGAAGCCCTCTGTGTTTATGTTTTTACTCGTTGGTCAGTGCGAGGCTAGAATAAAGGTATGGCCCACCAGTTTTGGGCTCAGCTGTTTCTTTACCGTCTGTCCGAATCTAATGGGAACATGTACCTGCATGGCCATGATGGCAGAGGCTACTGGCCATACAGCTCTTAAACACTTTCTACACTCTTAAACTTATGTAACTTTAACAACATATAAAATTCTATATGGATACTCACCAGTGAATATACAGTAATATTCTTTTAATATGTTTTAATTAATATTGTTTATATTTTTTATACTCTTTTCAAGTTTTTTGGCCTGAAAATGCTTATTTTACCATAAAATTAAAAGAATATATAAAAATACCTATAAACCACAAAAATCCCATGATACAGCAAAAGGTCCGTGATACAAAATTAGATATATACAATTTAAAAATCTGTGATACAGCGAGACCATGAAAAGTGAACTGCAATATGGTGAGGGATGACTGTATTCCAAACTAAGTGCTCTGAAATATCTCTATAGTAACCTACAGTAAGAAATACAATCTACATTGCAAACCAGTACCAAATATCATATATATAACTGAAACAAGTTTCACACACCAATATTTATCCTTACAGTGTGCCACACACTGATGTTTTTAGGTCTGTTTCAAAAATTTGTCACAACCAATTACATTGATTTCATGACCACAAATAAGCTATGATTCACATTTGAAAACCTCTGTACAAAGAAACACTTAACCTAAAAATAACTCCATCTCTCTAACTAAACTGAAATTAGAATAGATAACCTAGAACCCTATAGCAATCAATGAGTATATAAACTATTTATACTGACACATCAAAGCAAGACAAGAATCCCTTTGAGGTAGATAAGACTAGGCACATTTGAATAAGGAACACTGATTCTTTTCCCCAGAAATGACCATAAAAGGCCAGATGAGAATGCATATATGCATGCATGCATACATGTACATATTCTTATTCATTTTCTCTCTCTCTCTCTTGCTCTCCCTCTCTCCCTCCCTCTTTCTTCCTGAGACTAGAAATAAAAGTCAGATCCTTCAACAGTTAGAAGGAATATGTCTGTTACGTTAAGGTGAGCTTTTATGCAACAGATACCACCTGACACATAGCTGCCACCTGATACATACTCACTGAAGGAATGCAGAAATGAAAGGATGAAGAGTGGTAGTCAACCTGGTCCCTACCGCCCACTAGTGGGCATTCCAGCTTTCATGGTGGGCGGTAGCGGAGCAATCAAGGTATAAATAAAAAGATAGATTTAACTACAGTAAGTTGTTTTATAAAGATTTATTCTGCCAAACAGCGAAAATCCGACATAAAGTACTTGGTAAATAATTATTATTATATGCTTTAACTTGCTGTAACTCTGCTTTATAAATTTTATAAAGTAAAGTTACTTCCCTACTTTATAAATCACCATTACTGTGGAACCGGTAGGCGGTTAGAAAATTTTACTCCTAATAGAGATACAAAAGTGGGCGGTAGGTGTAAAAAGGTTGACTACCCCTGGATGAAAGGATGATGGAGTCACTGGCTATAGGGCTCCCCTTCCTTGGTCTAACAGGAAAGTAAAGGAAAGGAAGGGACAGAGAAAGGGAAAGGGAAAGAAACTATTTTTTGTGTGATTCTTCAAAAAAATTCAAATTAAGCTAAGTATCTTTAGCTTCCTCTGACTTTTGTGACCTCTTTCCCAAAGTACCTTCAGGCAATCAATCCAACATTTCTCCCACAACCTTGTTATCCAACAAGACTTTCTCCTTGTTTTAATCCACATGTGCTCTATAAACTGAATTTTATCTCCTCTATTTACATAAGGGCTAAGAAGTATACTAGGTGAATCCGTTATTTAAAAATATTATCTATTATCCTGCCTAACCAGGTGGTGGCACGGTAGATAGAACGTTTGCCCAGGATGCTGAGGACCCAAGTTCAAAGCCCCAAGGTCTCCAGCTTGAGTGCGGGCTCCTCTAGCTTGAGCATGGGCTCACTAGCTTAAATGCAGGGTCGCTGGTTTGAACGTGGGATCATAGACATGACCCCATGGTTGCTGGCTTGAGCCCAAAGGTCACTGACTTGAGCCCAAGGTCACTGGCTTGAGCCTAAGGTCACTGGCTTGAGCAAGTAATCTCTAGCTCTGCTGTAGCGCCCGCCCACCCCTGTTCAAGGCACATATGAGAAAGCAATTAATGAAGAAGGTGCCAAAACAAAGAATTGATGCTTCTCATCTCTCTCCCTTCCTGTCTGTCCCTATCTGTGCCCCTCTCTGTCTCTCTTGCTAAAAAAATAAAATACAAATATTATCCTGACAATCTTCCAAATATTGTCATTATATAATGAACATAAACTACTAGCAGTATCTATCTACTGCCTAGTGTATCACTAATATTTCTGTAACTCTAAAATCTCAATGGTTTAAAACAACAAAGACTTTTTTTGCTCATGCAACATATCAGGGGTTGTGGAAGACAAGAAAAGTTGTGTTTGCTACTATCCCTGATAAGGGACACAGGCCACTGAACCTCCAACCAGCTGGACCACCTCACTTTAGTAGGGAGAAGAATTTATTGCAAACAATAATAAATCCCTCCTTAACAGCTTCTATCTGGAAGTTAACACTTTAGTCTATTCATATTTCACTGGTTAAAAGGAAATCACACAGCCATACCTAACTATAACAGAGTAAAGAAGTATAATTTTACCACGTGGACAGAAAAGAACTAGAAATATCGCTGAACCATACTAAAAACTACCACAAATAACTACTAATACTTCTAGGACTAGAGAATAATTCTGATTCTGATCCTCTCAACAGTAGTTTTCTTCTGTAGAAAGAGAAATTACAAATAATTTTTTCTTCTAAATTCTTTTCTAGATTTTTAAATTTTTTTGCAATGTACATATATTATTTTTATAGTACAATTACAAATAGATTTTTAAAAAAATAATGACATCAGTCTGGCCTATGGTGGCACAGTGAATAGAGAGCTGGCTTGGACCGTTGAGGTCACTGGTTTGAAATTCTGGGCTTGCCCGATCAAGGCACATAATGACAAGTAACCAATGAACAGCTAGAGTGAAGCAACTACTTCTTGTCCCCTGCCCCCATAAAAATCAATAAATAAAATCTTAAAAATAATAGTAAATAAAAACAATGACATCAAACTATATCGAGTCACTGACACATAGTCCACACGCTAAAATCACAGTAAAAATCAAACCTATAAGCTATATCCAAGGCAGAGTTATTGGTTTTTTTCTAGTGTTGATATGATAGCAATCATGTTTCACTTCAACTTAGGATATAACTATTCATTCTCTGTCATAAATTTCTACTTTAGTTTAAACATTGAGGGTGGTAACCTGCACTGTGACATTTATGTAAAGAAGTTACAGTGTCCTTCAAAAAGATAGAAGGGTCTATCTTCCATATCTAAAACATTATTTCTAAAACATATATTTCTAGATAGTTTTCTATCAAGATGGTATAATACCTATCAGAATAAAAGGCCAAGTAAAGGACTGTTGAAATACAAGTATCTCACCTTTTGTCCCTATTATTTCTTGGCTAATAGTAATTTAATGTCATCTGTAATAAAGCTGACACTTTCCTATATTACATACTACATAGTTACTATTTAAATCAAAGACTGCCAAAACCTAAGCAACTTCCCCTTTCCCTACAAGAAAACATTTTATAGTCATGTTTCTTAGCATTTTAAAGCTTTCTAACCTAAAATCTGGGTATTCTTGCTTTCTTTCTTTTTTTTGGTAGATAAATTATTTTGAGTGTGTTCCACTTGACATATAGTATAAACACACTAGAAGAGCCTTAAAACAAACAGTGCGACTGACCTGTAAAAATGACTTTAAACTATTTTGAAGAAAATTCTGCTTTCCAAAAGAGTAAACTTATAGAACTTATGTTTGTAAAATAGCTGTTAAAATGTTAATGTTATTTCCAAATCTAGTATCCCACAGTAATAACTCATTTTGAAATATATAGTTTTAAAAGTATGCAGGAAACTAAAAAAAAAAAAAATTCAACAAGATCTTTAAACTTATTTAAACATAAAACAAGTAACTATCACAAGCTACAAACACTTCTGTTTCTGATACCAGTAAATAAAAACATGCTGACACTCAAATTACATAACTGTATTTTTATTATTGGTCTATTTATTAAGGAAACAATGTTTTATTGTATCAATGGCTTCAGGCAAATAAATCTTCATATTTCTTTGAATAGGTTAGCATGTTTTTCTCAGGTGATTTAAAGTTCTTTATATATTAGTAGGTATTGAATACAAACATCTCAGAAAATGAAATAATCTTTTTTTCCAAACATTTTATTTATTGATTTTAGAAGAGAGGGAGAGGAAGAGAGAAAAAGAAGGGGGTGTGGGGAATAGTGGGAAGCATCAACTGGTTGTAGTTGCTTCTCA
Source organism: Saccopteryx bilineata (assembly GCF_036850765.1). Classification (NCBI taxonomy): domain Eukaryota; kingdom Metazoa; phylum Chordata; class Mammalia; order Chiroptera; family Emballonuridae; genus Saccopteryx; species Saccopteryx bilineata. Next base: position 263,896,370 of record NC_089490.1, on the reverse strand, counting down.
TATGTGCCTTGACCGGGGAAGGCTGAGGTTTCGAACCAGCAACCTCAGTAGTCCACTGCAGCACCACAGTCAGGTGAAATAAAATTAGTACTTAAGAGTAAGCTAGCCTGACCAGGCGGTGGTGCAGTGGATAGAGCGTCGGACTGGGATGCGGAAGTACCCAGGTTCGAGACTCCGAGGTCCCGCGCGGGCTCATCTGGCTTGAGCAAAGAGCTCGCCAGCTTGGACCCAAGGTCGCTGGCTCCAGCAAGGGGTTACTCGGTCTGCTGAAGGCCCACGGTCAAGGCACATGTGAGAAAGCAATCAATGAACAACTAAGAAGTCGCAACGCACAACGAGAAACTGATGATTGATGCTTCTCATCTCTCTCTGTTCCTGTCTGTCTGTCCCTGTCTATCTCTGCCTCTGTAAAAAAAAAAAAAAAAAAAAAAAAAAAAAGAGTAAGCTAGTTTATACTTATAAGACTACTGGCCTTAACAGAAATTGAATCCTCCTTGGAATTATATAATTTTAAAAATCAAGTAGAAAGAAGTTTTTTTTCTATGATATTTGTATTCCATGAACAATTGTAAATCTTAAAAAAACCCAAAAAAACATATATATTCCTACCCAGGTCTGTTACTTGTCGATCAAAAGGGCAACGGACTGCTCTTCCATGAAGAGGCAGGCGGGTGAGACAGTCATGACAGACTGTGTGGCCACAGAGCAGAAGGCGGGGAACTTTGTCTCCTTGCAAAGAAAAGACATCTTCACACACTCCACACTCCAGCACCTAGCATTTGCAAAGGAAACATGTGGTCTTTAAACGGTTTTAAAAGCATACATATTTTAGTTTTCTTAAAAAGCTGATCTAACATATTGAATAAATCTTAGTAAATTACTTTATTCCTCCATGGGGGGGGCTGTCTAGGTTGTAAAACTTTAAATCATCTTTTAAATATTCATCTGATAGACCCTACCAAAATTAAATCAGGGTAGATTATCCTTGAAATGTGAAGTGTTATGGACTACACAATATTGTAATTTAATATCATCTTTATCTTTTGAAAATTATGAATTGATTCATTATATCTGAATCTGTATCATTTTTCCAAACATGGGTTATTAAGTTAAACAATTTCTCTGCAATTACCTACCCCCTAAGACATCCTCATTAATTTAAACAAAATAATTTCAAATATGTGCTAGGATGATAATTTACTCTTCTAAATGATAAAAGATGTGTTATGAAAAGACTAAGTAAATTTGAAGTATCTTCCAGTATCCATTTACATCATATAATATAAAGGCAAGAAAGCAACTACCTTGGATTTAAAATTTCAATTCCTTGTTTCAATTAATAAATATGCTCCTGGGTTAGAAAATATTTTGTCTATCCAGTTCCAATTACAGGTACTAATTTGTCCAAGGTTATGTATCAATAATTAAATGAAAAGAGATAAGAATCAGCAAAATCTGATTCCCAGGCCCATGAGTGTTTTATAGTCAACAAACTGTATTTATGTCAATGAAAGATTTTTGGTACTTTATTTCTTAATATATTTAAAGTGTTTCACAATGTTAGTTAAATGAAAATAATACCCACACTGAACTGGTTAATGGTACCACAAACTCCTGTGCATGTCCTCTATAACCTGTTATAATCTGGTCTCTGTCCGAATGCTTCACTCCAACCCCCTTGCAGACTGTGTTCTCACACTACAGACAGCTTGTAGTTCTAAGATAATGACAAGCGGTTTTTGCTGCTTTCTTCTGCTAATGCTGATGAAATAGCTAAATGGCACTTTTCTAGAGGATTCTTGTTTTACTTTAATAAACCAACAAGTCTCTAAATATTGTATGTCTGAGGACCACACACAGCTCAGTCTAACTGAAATGAACACACTATCCCTAGGGCCCTCATGTACCATGTATCTTAATATCCAAAATACTTTAGTACCTTTTTTAAATTAATTAATTTATTTATTTTTGTATTTTTCTGAAGCTGGAAACGGGGAGAGACAGTCAGACAGACTCCCGCATGCGCCCGACCGGGATCCACCCGGCATGCCCACCAGGGGCGATGCTCTGCCCACCAGGGGGCGATGCTCTGCCCCTCCGGGGCGTCGCTCTGCCAGGACCAGAGCCACTCTAGCGCCTGGGGCAGAGGCCAAGGAGCCATCCCCAGCGCCCGGGCCATCTTTGCTCCAATGGAGCCTTGGCTGCGGGAGGGGAAGAGAGACACAGAGAGGAAGGAGGGGGGAAGTGGAGAAGCAAATGGGCGCTTCTCCTATGTGCCCTGGCCGGGAATCGAACCCAGGTCCCCCGCACGCCAGGCCGACGCTCTACCGCTAAGCCAACCGGCCAGGGCCTAATACCTTTCTTTATTGGCTTTCCAGCCTCTCTTTCCTATTGGACCAAAAACCCTTCAGGTACAGGGTATTCTAAATACTAACACCTATGGACTTATATAAAGCCCAACAAAATAAAAATCTAAAAACGTTTGGCCAACCACCATACCCAACAAATACACAATACAAAGTAAAAAACAGAAAACCCCGAGTGGAAATCAGACTTAATGCATTCAAGTTTTAATCTTAACTCTGCCATTATTTTGGACCTACTACTTGAAATGCAAACACATTGGCTTGCATCCCAGTATGGTTCAAAAAGTTTAAATATAACACATAGCTCACACACTTAAAAAAAATTAAAAACTTAGGCCCTGGCCAGTTGGCTCAGTGGTAGAGCATCGACCTGGCGTGCAGGAGTCCTGGGTTTGATTCCCGGCCAGGGCACACAGGAGAAGCGCCCATCTGCTTCTCCACCCCTTTCCCTCTCCTTCCTCTGTCTCTCTCTTCCCCTCCCACAGCCAAGGCTCCATTGGAGCAAAGTTGGCCTGGGTGCTGAGGATGGCTCCATGGCCTCTGCCTCAGGCGCTAGAATGGCCCTGGTTGCAACAGAGCAACACCCCAGATGGGCAGAGCATCACCCCCGGTGGGCATGCCAGGTGGATCCCAGTCGGAAGCATGCAGGAGTCTGTCTGACTGCCTCCCCGTTTCCACTTTAGAGAAATACAAAAAAAAAAAATTAAAAACTTATAGTCTTTACCTTAAATATACAAAAATACATTCAGTCTCTTTCAAAATACTTTGCAACTAAAATGCAACTGAAGCTACACCAGTATACTTTTATTCAGATTTGATCAATTGATTGATAACACTTTGCACTGGTAAAAGTGTGAGAGCATTACTGATTGCTGTGAAATGTTTTACTGACTGATATAGTCTCTCTAGAAGGCAATTTGGCAATGACTATCAAAAGTCAGAATAGCTCAACAATTCTGGAATTTATGCTACAAGTATGTCACATATATGTTAATCCTTACAGTACACTATTTATATTCACAAAAGATTGGAAACAAAATACACACCAACACAAGACTGGAAAAGATTACTGTACATTCATAAACTGAAAAATTATGTAGTCTAGTGAAGACGAGTCAGAGTACAGCTCTGCACATAAATTATATATATTATACACACAAACACTTCAATTTATCCTGTATTTTTTTTAATGCATGAAAAAAGTTTCACTTAAAGTATCAAATTTGGATACAGAAAAGATATTGAAATAGAATTAGATATTATAAAATAAATGCAACATTTCTTACAAATGTTCTCACTAATGCGACATATTTTTACTTTTTTATGACAATAAACTTCAAAGAACCAAACTAAAATTTTACTTAGATCATTCATATCATATATCTCTGACCTTATTATAACACAAAATAATAGAATTTATTGTTGCTAATGTAGGTGTTTTCAAGAAGCACTAGTAAAAGTCCACTGATCTGGTAAACCAAACACAGGTCCAAAAATAAAGGTACTAGACTATTTTGCATCAACTCAGTATATAGTAGAATAAGAAATTATTTTCTCAGTAGTCATGAATAGGAATTCTGATTAACAATATAAGATAAACTAAGTCCTAGATAGGAGACTAGCTCTTAAATTTATAAACTTCACATATATGCCAAAGAGGACATGTATTCCTTACATGTAAACCAAATTTTAATTAACCAGTCCATATATTAAAAGGGCTAAGAAGGTTCACTATTCAAAATAAACTTTCCTGTTTCTTTTCTGAATATAATTAATTTCAAGTTTCCAGATTTTCATTTGTTTTTCTAATGATAAAAACCATGCTATTATCAACTTTTTCACTAAACAAGAGGCCAGGTTAGATAATATTGTATTAGCACCACTGAACTTCACCTCTTATTTCCAATTAGTATTTCTAGCTTTCATCTATGAAATTGACAATGATTTGTTTTAAAATTTATTGACTGGCGGCAGAGAGAAAGGGAGAGAGAGCAAGACAGAAACATTGATCTGTTCTTGCATGTGTCGTGACTGGGGATCGAACCCACGACCTTTGCTCATTAGTAGTATGCTACAACCAACCCAACTATCTAGCCAGGGCAACAATGATATTTTAAGTATATGCCACCATACACCTCTTACAAATTCTGGCATGAGGTTCTTGCCAAAAGACTGTCCTACTGCACTGCTCAGACACATTTTACATGTATTAAGATTAAAATGTACAAAGCGAGCCTCTAATATATCAAACTGTGTGCTAAAATAAACTGGAGTTGCATCAGGTTTTGGTATATTTTTTGAGATTTTAAAGCAAACAGGGTAACAAAAGTAGATACAGCAATAATATCCATCCCAAATACAACTTCTTAATTCAAGTTAATTCACAAAATAATCTTCAGCTATTCTCGATTTAGAAAAAACACAATTCAATAAATAAAATCTCAACCATATAATATACCCAATAATAAAAGGGTTCCTCTGCATCTTGGAAATGCTGTGTATTTTCAGAATAACTTCATTAACATATAAAGGTCAGCTGTATCATCCACCAATATTGACTGATAACACAGTTGTGAGCAGAAATGTATCATTTGCTGTCATATAAAACCAACATTAGGTGAAAAATCATAAAGGGCTATTATTAAAGACTAAAAACATTTCAGGTATTATCTGATCCAGAGGTTCTCAAACATAGTTGCACATTAAAACCACTCCTGGGGATGTAAAAAAATATATACTGGTGTCAACTTAATCAGAACTGGGAAAGAAGGACTGCATCAGTAGTTTAAAAAGTCCTCAGTGATTCTAATATGTGGTCAGAAATGAGAATATCAGTTATCTCAGGTTGCAAATAATCCTGAAGGTATTCCACAAACCATTTCGATCTGTTCTCCCTTCCAAATTGTTTCCATATATAGAGTGAAGGGGAAAAATGAATTCCATATATTTCAGTCGATTTTTTAGTGAAGTCATCTTAGAGCATTTACACAGGGTAGAATTTCAAATTTCAAACACAGACAATACCTAGCGTTAATATCCAGCTATGCTACTGTTGGTTACTTCTAAAGAGCTGACAAAACTACACTACCAAGAGGTGAGGGAGCCGATTACCCAATAATTGATGTCTGGTCACAGAATTAATGTAATAATGAAAAGCAAACTTTAGAGTCGGTCAACCCTGGCTCTGCCACAAACTGTGTTAATCTAAACCTGAGTTTCCTCACCTGTAAAACAGAAATTAACATTTACCTCTATTAGATGTTAACGAGTGACACCTAACATAGTCCCTGGCGGTAATAATGGCTTGATTTAATAACAATAAGCTAATTAATGCCTGTTGAATTTAACTAAAAGCAGAAGAACGGGGGAAGCGCAGCCCAGGTCACTCTCACAGGCCCGTAAGCTTCTTTTCGCAAGTGTCCCCACTGGCAATAGAAGACCAGGCCACTGCAGACCTGCGGATTAAAAGTCGCGGAGGGGAGGGCTAGTAAAGCCGAGGAGGGCCCAGTGGCCGCGCATCCGCCAAAGAAACCAGGGCCGCGGCGCCGAGCCAGATCTCCGGATGAACCGAAGGGAGCCCAATGGTGGAGAACAGAGCATGCACGGTCGCTCACCTTCACCACGGCCGTACCACGGCTGCCCTGACGGCCATTGTCTAGTCCGGTTCCAGGCTTGTTTACAACCAGGGCAGCCATCGTAGGAGGACCGGCGTAGCAGGAACAGCGGTGAGGGCTTTCAACTAGGAGGCGGGGTAGAGCCACCTACCCAGAAGCCTCGGCGCCCGCCACTGGCGCGCAGGCGCAATATGACGCGAAAGGAGCTGTTCCTTCCCACTGTTCCTCATCCCGCCCGCGAGTGATAATAGCTGTTTAGCTGCACTACTTGAGCATGAACGTTTATTTTTATTGTTGTTAAAGAATATGCAACTGATGGAAGGAATAAAGTTAAGGAAAAAAGTAAAGCTAAAACAGAAGGAAAGTTTTTGGATAAAACTCTGGCTCCAGTAATATTCAGAGATACTCTTCCTAGTTGCGAAACGGACGGGGTACGAGGAGGGACTACATCTCCCTGCATGCAATGCGGTGTCTATATAAACTACAAATCCCAGCGTGCTACATCTGCATCTTTTACTCCTTACGGTCGCAAGTCCGGAGGTCCTATTGTTTCCGGCGACTGGTTTCTTGCTGTCGCGCTGTGTGACTGCGGCTGGGAAACACAGTATTTTATGTATAGGTGTCTAAAAGGCCAGAGGTGGCCTTGATAAAAAGAAGCGGTTAGGTCTGTCACGGACGTGGGAAGAGGAAATAAATCTAAGATACCACCGGAAAGGAGTAACTATCGGGACTGTGACGTCCCGTCTTCCCGAAAGTGCGCTTTTCCGTTCTCTTCCTTGTTGGATTGAACGTCTTCAGCCCCCATAGGCACGGGGTCAAAAGTGCCGGTCAAAATGGAAGTGAATCCCCCCAAACAGGAGCACCTGCTGGCCCTGAAAGGTAAACTTTTGCGAACCTGATTCCCTTTCATCTGTTTTCTCCCTTCTCTCTCTAGTCCCCCAAGCCTTTGCCACGTGGACCTCGTCCTTGTACACTGTCAGTGCTCGCCCGGCTGCTTCTGTCCCTTGGATCCGAGCGGCAGGAAGCAATTTCAGCTTGTGGTTTTTTAGGTTTGAGAGCCTCTAGCATAGAATAGATAGATACCTGGTACGTCACTTAGTTATGTGCTGCTGCCGTCACAGACAGATTTTAGCTGCAGAAGCTGACGTCCCCGCTCTACCCGGGGAGAGCCCTGTTTAAATGAGGACCGCCGACATCTGAAGTGGTTTTCTGTTATCTCTTGTCTCTTCCTGTGGCACTGACAAAGTGACCAGGCCTTAGCTTCTGCTATAAAATTAGTCCTGAATTGCACAACAGCAGGCCAAAGACTTAGAGATACATAGTACTAAAATTTACATAACTTAGGTTTGTTAAATCCTACTGTAGTGTACTTCAGAATATTTATATACGGAGAAATTCATGTCAATTTTCATTTCTGTACACAGTAATCAATTTGAGTATGTTTGATAATTAGATCATTATTTAGAGAAAAGCAGGGTAGAGTTTTTCTGAAATTCCTGTTTTCTGAAACACTTTATTTCAAATGCTTTCAACTTTATTTCACTTGTTTTCTATACCAAAATGCACTTTTTATTTCTTGGAAGCTCTACTGTGTCGTTACCAATACCTTCCTGGACTGAGCTGAGAAAATGAACATTTGAATTCAGTTACATTGCATTTATTTCCTTGTGGTTTCCATTTTGAGGGACCTTCCTTCCCCTCTCCTGAGCTGCTATTATGTAGGCGACAAGCATTACAGAAGCTGACCAGTCCCATTTGTAACATAAAATCATATACTGTTGCCTGGGGTTAACAGGACTGTCTCTGACTGTAGAATTAAGGAAGTGCAATATTAAGTAATATTAAACGACCAGTAAGCTTAGCTTGAGCAAATGAGCTGGACTGAAATGGGTTATTCCTGAAGAAAAAGAAGAAAAGGGACTGTCATGGTCTTTATCTCCTGATATCACATCAAGTATGTGGAATAGAGGTTACCCAACTCTCAGAAGTTAAGAAACTTTTCCAAGATCACAAGGCTAATAAGTGGTTGAGGCAATATTTCAACACAAGGCCTTCCTCCATTTTTCCAAGACTCCATGTTGTATGCTAATGAATGAAATAGAGATCATCCCCTTACTGACTACTTTGGTAGGAATTTAGATCAATTCTATTTAGTGAGAATTTGGAACAGTTCTGTTAGTTGCTAGGTGTGATTTTTATACAAATTGAAAGCTGTTAAACAGTAAAGTTTACTGTTTAACTGCTGTTGAGAATTTTTAGTTTTTTATTCTCTATTTTCCAAAGCAGAAGATAACTTGAGAAAAAGTATTTTAACAGCCTAAAAGGACAAGTGCTTGTAAATTCACTAATAGTGTCAGCTTTGTTAAAACTTTTAGATATTATCTCTCCCCATTGTCTCAGTTAATCAAGATTTCACAAATTTTAATTTTACTGATGTTGGATGCCAAGTATATCAATTTATAAAGGGTCATTTAAGTTCACTTTCTTAGATTTGTAAAATGTTAAGGAGATCTCACAACTTCAGTTTCAATATTGGCCAAACTTACTCAATTCAGCCAGTATTGAAAGACTTCTCAATGCCAACTCTTACAATGTGAAAGTATAAGGGAAAAAAAAGAAAAACATTAATCTTTGAAAGACTATGCTATCTATATTTATATGCATATTAGTAATTACAGATATATAGGATCACAATCATTGATGAATTTAAGAATTGTCAAATTGGTTAGTGATAGTGAACATTAACAGTAGGTGAAAATAATCATGAGATTACTTCTTTTATTTTTTTTACAGAGACAGAGAAAGAGTCAGAGAGAGGGGGATAGACAGGGACAGACAGGAACAGAGATGAGAAGCATCAATCATTAGTTTCTCGTTGCGCATTGCAACACCTTAGTTGTTCATTGATTGCTTTCTCATATGTGCCTTGACCGCGGGCCTTCAGCAGACCGAGTGACCCCTTGCTTAAGCCAGCGACCTTGGGTCTAAGCTGGTGAGCTTTGCTCAAACCAAATGAGCCCGCACTCAAGTTGGCGACCTCGGGGTCTCGAACCTGGGCCCTTGGCATCCCAGTCCAATGCCCCATCCTCTGTGCCACCTCCTGGTCAGGCAAGATTACTTCTTTGACTCTTCAAAATCAGTTGTCAAATAAGTATTGTGATATGCCACGAGTCCCCACCTGTAGTTGTCTAATGATTTTGGGGAGAAGGGATTCAACCTCTTTTTTTCAAGAGTAAGGATATGAAAGAACCTATATCATGGCTTTTGCAGCTTTGGACCTGGTTAGGAAACCTAACTGGCAGATGTTGAAAGGCTCCATTCTTGAGCTTATGTACTGTATGCTGGAACTTGTCAGTGCTTAATTTGGGGCAACTTCAGGACTTCTGTGTCCTAAAAAGAGAAAATAAAGGTCAAGCCTTCCTGTTTCTCTTCCAAATTAGAATTCAGGAGCCATAATACTAAGGTCTTGATACTGTTGTAAGTGCCTCAGTTGTATAGAGGAGACTGTCACAAAACCAGTTCCTAGCCTGGTCAAAATGCAGAGTTAAACCATTTTTATGTTTTTAATGTTTACTACTGAGATGTCTCAAAATTTTTAAGTATTATTTAAGACAGATAACATTTTTGTTATCTGTCTATGAATCTAGTATTTTAAGAGTCACTAATTTTTCTTTGTTTCTTATATAATCTTAAGATTATTATTACCTAATATGTTAATATCATCACTTCCATATTGTTTGTTCTCTGTTGAATTTAATTCAACATATTGACTATTAGCATTTTTAGGCTAGAAGTGATTTTATAGGTCATCTAATCCAGATTGCTTATTTGGTGAGAGAAAGGATTTCCAATGTGGATTACATTCTCATTCACATTAGCACTTTGGTAAAATACTATATTGGGATTGGGTTTTGTTTTCCTTTTCTCCCTGCCTATTTGTATGTAGGCTCTCCCTACTATATCTTATTCTTTGCAATACTTCCACTTTAGGTCCTGTTTTCTTCTGATTTGGAAAGAGACAGTCTTGTAATTATAAATTACACTGTAGCTCTGAGGAGCTCAGCTAAGAAATTTTATCTTCGTTAAGAGTAACTGGATTACTGCAGAATGACCACAGAAGTAATATTACATTATCGACCATATGAGAGTGATCCAACACAACTACTAAAAATTGCAGAGAAAGCAATTCAAGATTTTCCTACCCGTCCACTATCCAGATTTATTCCTTGGTTTCCACATGATGGGACCAAACTGCCACTCAAACCTAAAAGATTACCACCTGTGATTTCTGAGGAGGCAGCTGAATATGTGAAACAATACTTAACCATCTCAGAACATGATGTAAAATCACAGAGTTATGATTGCACAGTAGCTCTGTTGGAGTTTCGACCTAATTTGAAAGAAAAGCACTTAATCCGATCACACACCCTGAATGAGCAGACTACTTCTGGAAATCTGGATAAAGAATCAGGAGGAGGAAAATGGCACAAGAAGAGGTCTTGGAGTGTTTCAGTTCCCAGCAGAAATTGTACTGAAAATATTTTTCCTTTGTCTAAAAAATTACAAGATAGATTAAAGGCACTTAATTTACACTCATTTTATAGAGCAAGATGGACAATAGAAAACATTAATTGTAACAACCAAACTCTTGAAGACATTTGGGCACAACTCAATCGAATTATTAGGCACAATGAACTTCCATCTTGTAATGCTACAATTCAGAGACATTTGGGCCAAATATGGGTGTTCTGTGATATTATGTACTGTGAATATGTTGGAAATCTCCTTAAAGGAAAATTAACTCTTACTGGGAAAATACATTTATTTGTACACAAATATGGTGTTATTTTTAGTATATAATGAATTCCACTGATTGTCAAAAAGAATATTCTAAATGAACAGTATATACTGAAATAATGAGATGAATAATATTTTGCTGGTTTTAAAATTTTTAATGACTTAATTTTTTTAATTGAACCTTTGCTAATATAGCCTATTTATTCTTAACATTTTGCAAAATAATTGTGTAGTATTATGTTTTCAGTTTGTATCCCAGGAATAAAAAACTATCAGGTGAATTCAAAGGCTTGTCATTTAAGTCAAGAACTTTCTATGTTCTACTTTTAAAAGCCATCTTTTAAATGAGTTGTGATAAATTATTTATACTGAATTTAGAGGTAAAATATTCTATTCCTTTTCCTCTGTTACTTTTCCCATGATTGATTTAGATATTTCTGTGAATTACAGTGAATAGTTTGGATTTGGATGAATCCTTAAAAATCTAACTTTATAGTTTGTTTTTTTACTTATCTAAAGTGTAATAATTTTTATTTAAAAAATTTTTTAAGTTTCTGTTATTTTATTTTATTTACTTATTTTAGCAAGAGGGTATGGTGAAGGGGACAGACAGTGGTAGACAGACAGACAGGAAGGGAGAGAGATGAGAAGCATGAACTCATATTTGTAGCACCTTAACTGTTCACTGATGGCTTTCTTTTTTTGTTTGTTTGTTTGTTTGTTTTTTGTATTTTTCTGAAGCTGGAAACAGGGAGAGACAGACAGACTCCCGCATGCGCCCGACCGGGATCCACCCGGCACGCCCACCAGGGGCAACGCTCTGCCCACCAGGGGGTGATGCTCTGCCCCTCCGGGGCGTCGCTCCGCCACGACCAGAGCCACTCTAGTGCCTGGGGCAGAGGCCAAGGAGCCATCCCCAGCGCCCGGGCCATCTTTGCTCCAATGGAGCCCTGGCTGCGGGAGGGGAAGAGAGAGACAGAGAGGAAGAAGGAGGGGGGGTGGAGAAGCAAATGGGCGCTTCTCCTATGTGCCCTGGCCGGGAATCGAACCCGGGTCCCCCGCACGCCAGGCCGACGCTCTACCGCTGAGCCAACCGGCCAGGGCCACTGATGGCTTTCTTATATGTGCCTGGACTCGGGTGGTCATCAGCATGGCAGGCCGATGCTCTGTCCACTGTGCCACCGCCTGATCAGGCAAGTGTAATAATAATTTTTAAAAAATAAAACTGAAACCAATTTTATTGGGAATGCTCTTCAAATGGTATAAATAGAGTTCAAATTGGGAGACCAGCCAAATTCTGCTGATATTTCCAAAGATAGGTAATGAACATTAATAGTTGATGTTTTGTTTTGAAACAAAGATTAAAAAAAAAAAAGTATAATTTGCCTAAGATCATAATGTATCTTTAAGACTGTGTAACCTCTTTTGAAAGAAAGTATTAAATGTGATAAGAAGTCAAGTTATTCTTTATTCTGATATAAGTAATTCAGTCTTAGTGAATTACTGGTTACTATTTGAATGGTTCTTAGAGTCCTTGTTGGTTTCCCATCACCAAAATATTTTAAATTGGGTTTACACATCACTTCATAAAAATAATCAAAGTGGTTATAGGATAAAAGCTCTATAAAAGCATGTATTTAACAAATTTAAGTGCCTTCTATTGGTTATGTACTTTCATAGGAGAGGAGACAACCGTGAACACTGTCCTCACAGAGCCTACTATATATTATTAGGTAGTAAAACTAAATCACTGAGAAGAACTAGTAAATCTATACTCATTAGCAAAGCAGAACTACATTTGCTTTGTGGCTTAGCGCCTAGCATGGTAGAGGCTCCAAACTACATGGTAAATGTGTCATTTGGAAGGATTCTTCACAGGCTGAGTTGCTTAAAATCTGAGGAGTCTACTAATTTTTGACTGAAGAGATCAACTTTTCCAATTAGGTTTTACTCTATCCAAGCATTGTTTTGTTTTTAACTGTTTTTAATGCCATTTCTTTGTCACAAATGAGATTACTGTCTGGAAAATAATCGTCGTGAATGCGTCCAAAAGTCTAAATGAAAAATCATCTGGTGTAGAGGGACTTTCCAAGGTAACTTCTTCGGTAATAACTTCCTCTTTCATTCATTAATCTTACTTTTCAATACAAGGCTGCTGGAGAAGCAGAAGTTATTCATTATCACCAGCAAGCTTGCAAATAAAAGTTGTTTGATATGATTAGTCAATAATAAATGATGAATTTGATTTTTACTCTTCAGGTCTTATTTACTTAAGATTTAATCAAGGGTTAAAAGTTAGATACTCATAAGACAGTCACACACAACACTAATTTTCTTTGATAGTTTTTTTTTGAAATGATAGTACACAGAGCTGCAAATATGAGAGGTACAGTTAGAGGTCATGGGATTCTTGTGAAGAGTAGCTTTTTAATCCAAGAATCACACAGGAAAAGGAGCTGTTTTTTCTTAATATGTGGCTGATTTAAATTTTTTTAATCTATTCTATATAAATTGCTTTCTAACCCTTTCAAAACCAATGAAAAGGTAATTCAATTCAGAACTGGGAAACTGAAGGTTGTTTTAATGCACATACTGCCCTCATCTTAAAAGGAAGAGGGAGTCATTTCTCTTCTACCTAGACAGTAAGTACTTCAGAAGTAATCAAGGCCTAAGGACTTAGAATCCATGGCTACCTCTTTGAACCCTTTTAGAGTGTTTTAGAACCTTAGGACTCATGATTCTATCACAAGCTAATAGTAGGGCTCAGCAGTATTTCTGGGTTCCACTGTTAACATACTTGGAAATAATTTGGGGAAACAAATGTGTACAGCAAGGTGTATCTGAGAGAGTATTTGGTAAGTTCCATCAGCCTTTACTCTCCAGGGATGTGGCAGCAGTACCATAATTTTATTTTTTTCTAATGACCCATCTACTTTCAAACAAATGCTAAGTCAAATTTAAAGGAAAAAGATGAGAAGCATCATATGATTTTAACTTCATTTATCAACTTATCAGATACCTTAAAAGACCACTTCTTGAAGATTTTCAAGATGAGCACCGGCAGACTGATTCACTTGGATTTAATCAGTCAGGGTGCCCACATTCAAAATTCACCAACTTGACTATCTTCAGAGACTAGATAGGTAAGACTGTAGATTGTAGTAAGGACTCTGAACCTGGAGAAGATTCTACTTGTTTTTTAAATGTTCTGACCAAGCAAAATTTATGTGCAAGTTGAGCTACGCCTAGTTTATCACTTTGTAACTAACCTCAGGCTAATTATCTGAAGACTTATAAAAGTTTTTAATATAATATTTTAGATGGAATCTGAATTTCATAAGTAAAATGTGTGTTTTGTGAGTTCTACTGAAAGAGTCTGAACACATGGCACTCAACTAATATGTGAATATTTGGCACTTAGCTAAAAATTACATTGTTTTTTGCCTCTAATTTTTTAGATAAGAACCTACTTTAACATTCAAGGCTGGATACAGAATTACTGTTTAACAATCAGTGGTTTATTATAGTTCCTAAACCTTGCTTTAGTTAGTGTTTGCTCTTTTCCAACTAATGTAATGTACAGTTTTTGCTGTTCACTAACTCTATAGGACAGTAAATAATGAGTTTTAAATGTGTATTTGATATGGGCATACTGTTTGGATTCTCTTTTATGGAGTAAGATATTTAAATGTTAATAACTTGGCTTTTTGGTTTGTATTTAAGAATCTGAAAATATGACATTGTGTTTTATTGTAATTTGAGTTCACCAAATATTAGTTTTTTGTTTTTTTTTTGTTTTTGTTTTTGTTTTTTTACAGAGACAGAGAGTCAGTGAGAGGGATAGATAGGGACAGACAGGAACGGAGAGAGATGAGAAGCATCAGTCATCAGTTTTTCTATGCGACACTTTAGTTGTGAATTGATTGCCTTCTCATATGTGCCTTGACTATGGGCCTTCAGCAGACTGAGTAACCCCTTGCTCAAACCAGCGGACATTGGATCCAAGCTGGTGAGCTTGGCTCAAACCAGATGAGCCTGCGCTCAAGCTGGCGACCTTGGGGTCTTGAACCTGGGTCCTCTGCATCCCAGTCCAACGCTCTTTACTGCGCCACCGCCTGGTCAGACCAAGTATTGTTTTTTACCAACTGCTAACCCCTCTGCTAATTTATATCCTCTTTTGAAAATAAGAAGAAAACAATTACTTTTAATGCCAGTTTGGAATCTTTTAATTTTTTAAATAATTTAAAAGTTTTTTCTTTTTTTTTTTTTTTCTTTTTTTTTTTTTTCATTTTTCTGAAGCTGGAAACAGGGAGAGACAGTCAGACAGACTCCCGCTTGCGCCTGACCAGGATCCATCCGGCACGCCCACCAGGGGCGATGCTCTGCCCACCAGGGGGCGATGCTCTGCCCATCCTGGGCGTCGCCATGTTGCGACCAGAGCCACTCTAGCGCCTGAGGCAGAGGCCACAGAGCCATCCCCAGCGCCTGGGCCATCTTTGCTCCAATGGAGCCTTGGCTGTGGGAGGGGAAGGGAGAGACAGAGAGGAAAGCGCGGCGGAGGGGTGGAGAAGCAAATGAGCGCTTCTCCTGTGTGCCCTGGCCGGGAATCGAAAAAGTTTTTTCAGTTATAGTTGACATACAATATTATACTAGTTTAGGAGTACAGCATAGTGATTGGACATTTCTATAACTTAGGAAGTGGGGTTCTTTTTATCTTTAGTGGAGGGTTGTTCTTTACCTACTTCCAACTGTTTCTTCCCCCTAGAAAAACAATGGTGTCCAAAAAATAACTTCACAGGACTTTGGTACATAATGGAATTTGAGCATATAATCAAGAAATAAATTGGCTTCACATCTGGGGTGAACTTAAGGACACTTTTAAAAAGTTCTAAGATTCCATTGAGGGTGTGTTTCTTCTTTTTTGTTAAGATTTGGTTTCTTCGGCCCTGGCTGGTTGGCTCAGTGGTAGAGCGTTGGCCTGGTGTGCAGGAGTCCCGGGTTCGATTTCTGGCCAGGGCACACAGGACAAGCACCCATCTGCTTCTCCACCCCTCCCTCTCTCCTTCCTCTCTGTCTCTCTTGCCCTCCCGCTGTCAAGGCTCCATTGGAGCAAAGATAGCCTGGGCACTGAGGATGGCTCTGTGGCCTCTGCCTCAGACGCTAGAATGGCTCTGGTTGCAACAGAGCAACGCCTCAGATGGGCAGAGCATTGCCCCCTGGTGGGCATGCCTGGTGGATTCCTGTCAGGCACATGCAGGAGGCTGTCTGACTGCCTCCCCGTTTCCAACTTCAGAAAAATACAAAAAAATAAAAAAGATTTGGTTTCTTCTCCCTGACCTGTGGTGGCGCGGTGGATAAAGCATTGATCTGGAATGCTGAGGTTGCTGGTTCAAAACCCTAGGCTTGCCTGGTCAAGGCACATGCAGGAGTTGATGCTTCCTTCTCCCCCATTCTCTCTCTCTCTGTCTAAATGAATAAATAAAAAAATATTTTTAATTAAAATTAAAAAGATTTGGTTTCTTCTGAAATGAAAAAAAAATGGGGAAGAAACAGAAAATATCAATTGGTGTAGTCTTAGATTGTGAG
Organism: Saccopteryx bilineata; assembly: GCF_036850765.1. NCBI lineage: Eukaryota > Metazoa > Chordata > Mammalia > Chiroptera > Emballonuridae > Saccopteryx > Saccopteryx bilineata. The sequence continues at coordinate 263,880,007 of NC_089490.1, read as the reverse complement.
AAAAACTATCTTCTGCATACTATTTTCAGAGCACCTTTTTACCCCCTTCAGATTGTACTTAATATATTTTTTTAATTTATTGATTTCAGTAAGAGAGGAAGGGGGGGAGAGAGAAAGAGACAGTAACATCAGGTTGTTCCTGTATGTGCCCTGATTGGGGATTGAACCAGCAAATTTAGCGCTTCTGGGTGATGCTTTAACCAACCAAGCTCTTTGGCCAGGGCTAATGTTTTCCTAGTTAAAAATAAGGGTGAAGTAGGTCAGAAACACCTCCCCAACCACCTACTTCCTCCTCCTCTCCCCTGTACGTGTGTCATTGATCTCTAGCTGGTTAATGCTCCATTTAAGGTGGAATCGTATTTTGAATTCTCATGGGATGTTTTCTAATAAGGCACAACATTCCAGGTTCATGCTCAGATTTATAATTAATATAGAGAATTATTTTTTTTTAATTTTTTTATTTTTTTACAGAGACAGAGAGAGAGAGAAAGGGATAGACAGGGACAGACAGACAGGAATGGAGAGATGAGAAGCATCAATCATTAGTTTTTCATTGCGCATTGCGACACCTTAGTTGTTCATTGATTGCTCTCTCACATGTGCCTCGACCACGGGCCTTCAGCAGACCGAGCAACCCCTTGCTTGAGCCAGTGACCTTGGGTCCAAGCTGGTGAATTTTTGCTCAAACCAGATGAGCCCACGCTTAAGCTGGCGAACTCGCGGTCTCGAACCTGGGTCTTCCGCATCCCAGTCCATTTCTCTATCCACTGCGCCACCGCCTGGTCAGGCTAGAGAATTATTTTTGAACTGAGTGAAATCACCTGGGTTCAAATCTAGTTATGCCATCTATATATAACCTTTTATAAGCAAATTAGCTTCCCCAAACTTCGTCAAATCTGTAAAAAGGGGATAATGATAATACCAACCTTGTAGAGTAATCATGAGAATTAAATGTGTTAATACTTGTTAGATATTTTGCATAAAGTCTGGCACTGGTAATGCTTAGCATATATTAACTATTACAAGTGACTTAGGAATTTTTTTATGTTTTTTAGAGAGAGAGACAGGAAGGGAAAGAGATGAGAAGCATCAACTCGTAATTGTAGCATTTTAGTTATTCATTGATTGCTTTCTCATACATGCCTTGATGGGGGTGGGATGTGATGGTTGGGTTTCCAGCTGAGCCAGTGTCCCCTTGCTCGAGCCAGCAACCTTGGGCTCAAGCCAGCAGCCATGGAGTCATGTCTGTGATCTCACGCTCAAGCCAGTGGCCCCACAAACTGGTGAGCCTGCACTCAAGCCAGTGACTTCGGGGTTTACTACTGGGACCTCAGCGTTTCAGGTTGATGCTCTATCCACTGCACCACGACTGGTCAGGCAACAAATGACTTCTTAAATTTTAAGGTTAACATTTGTTCACTATTTTAGAAGCCATCTATTTAATAAAACATTGTTTAGGCCCTGGCCGGTTGGCTCAGCGGTAGAGCGTCAGCCTGGCGTGCAGGGGACCCAGGTTCGATTCCTGTCCAGGGCACATAGGAGAAGCGCCCATTTGCTTCTCCACCCCCCCCCTTCCTCTCTGTCTCTCTCTTCCCCTCCCGCAGCCAAGGCTCCATTGGAGCAAAGATGGCCCGGGCGCTGGGGATGGCTCCTTGGCCTCTGCCCCAGGCGCTAGAGTGGCTCTGGTCTCGGCAGAGCGACGCCCCGGAGGGGCAGAGCATCGCCCCCTGGTGGGCAGAGCGTCGCCCCTGGTGGGTGTGCCGGGTGGATCCCGGTCGTGCGCATGCGGGAGTCTGTCTGACTGTCTCTCCCCATTTCCAGCTTCAGAAAAATACAAAAATAAAATAAAATAAAATAAAACATTGTTTAATGGTGTCAGTTCAAATTTACCGTACATCTTCAAAATAATGTCAGTTACTTGAGAACTTTGATGAGATGCTAATTCTTTCATTCAGCAAAAATATACTACATATATATATATGTGAGAGCCTGTGTCAAATGAAGAGGCCACAGAACTGAACATGATATATATAAGAGCCTAATTCTCATGGAGTTTGTAAATATCTAAAAACACTTCATGATAAATATAAGGTGCTATGGGGAGAGCTGTTACTACTTTTCTGAAAACAATGACATTTAAACTGAGACCAAGATGAGAAGAGAAACACTAAATTTGATATGAATGCTGTAGCTAGCTAATTTGTGATTAGGTGGTAGATTTTTATATATGTGAATGATAAGGTGACCAACTTTTTTACAGTGAAAAGGAAGACAAAAATAAACTGAAGAAAACAATTATAAATAAAAGAAACATTTTATTCATTGCAACAATAATACACTATAATATGATAAATGCATAATAAAAACATTTGTAATATTTTATAATTATGCTTACATGCCTATTAATTTTTAATAATAATTGTAAGAAAAAGTACCCACTTAGATACAAATATGTTACATCATATAGAATATGGACATTTACTGATTAGTCCTATAATATCAAAAAGAACATGCAGGAGGATACTTTTTGAGGGAGGACAGAACTTACGAAAGAAGAACTGTCCTCCCTAAAGGAGGATGATTGGTCACCTTAGTGAATGAACACCACTTATATTGTGAATTGACCACTTAGGTCTCTAGTCTTTTATACATTTTGATTTGAACATTTTTAAGACAGGATAATTAAGGAGTCTTCTGTGATTCATTTTCTAAAATATTTTGTATGATTTTTAATATTATATTTTGTTTTACAGTGATACCTTGAGATACAAATTTAATTTGTTCTGTAACCAAGCTCGTAAGTCAGTCAACTCGTATATCAAACAAATTTCTCCCATTTAAAATAACTGAAATAAATTTAATCAGTTCCCGCCCTGTAAAATATCCCCAAACCATCCTAAATTATGAAAAAAGACATTTTTAATTAAGAAACACACATGTATACTTTACCAATGCATAACAAAATATATGAAACAAAAGAAAAAAAGTTTTATTTAGTACTGTATCTTACCTTGGAGACAGACGAGTGCGGCTAATGGAGGTGAATGGCAGAGGAGGAGGGAGGGAGGGAGGAAGGGATGCAGACACTGTAGACACGTAAACTAAAGCTGCACTTTCTTAACACTAAATGTAAACTAAAACTGCATTTCCTTTAAACAAAACTAAAACTGCACTTTCTTTACTTAAAATGAAACCACAAAAACTTAATCACGACTCGTATCTCGGAATTTCGCTCAGATCTCGAACAAAAATACGGACCGAGTTCCAGCTCATATCTTAAAAAATTCATATGTTGGTCTGTTCGTATCTCATGATACCACTGTAATTTTAATGTCAAATGTCAATCTTCAGAAATAATTGTTAAAATATTTTTTTAAAAATTAGACTGTCTCAGTAATAACAAGTGTTGAAGAGGTTGTGGATAAAAAGGAATCCTCATTCACTGTTGTTGAGAATGTAAAGTAGTACAACCACTATGGAAGAAAGTATGGTGGTTCCTCAAAAAATTAGGAATAGAACTACCTTATGACCCAGCAATCCCTCTACTGAATATATACCCACATAACTCAAAAACGTTGGTACATAAAGACACATGCAGCCGTATGTTCATTGCAGCACTGTTCACAGTGGCCAAGACATGGAAACAACCAAAAGCCCTTCAATAGAAGATTAGATAAAGGAAATGTGGTATATATACACTAAGGAATACTACTCACCATAAGAAATGATAACATAGGATCATTCAAGACAACATGGATGGACCTTGATAACATTATACTGAGTGAAATAAGTAAATCAGAAAAAACTAAGAACTGTATGATTCCATACAAAGGTGGGACACAAAATTGAGACTCATAAACATGGACAAGAGTGTGGTGGTTACCAGGGCAGAAGGGAGGAGGTGGAGGGAGGGGAGGGGCACAAAGAAAACCAAATAAAAGGTGACAGAAGACAATTTGACTTTTGGTGATGTGTACGCAACATAATCAAATGTCAAAATGACCTGGAGATGTTTTCTCTGAATCTCTACTCTGATTGATCAATGTCACCCTGTTAAAATCGTCTAAATAAAACAAAAACAAAACCAAAAAAATTAGACTGTCTTATCGTTGCTAGACTAGATTCAATAAATACTTCCCTTTTCTTATTTTTGGTGTCTTAATTTTTGCTCCATAAACAATTTATTTGATATTTGAAATGAATTTGTAAATTAAATTTTATTTTTCCAGATAACTAACCAGTTCCAGTATCTTATAATATTGATTTTTTTCTTTTCTGTATTCTGATAATTTTTAGAACTTATATATATATCTGTATGATCTTCAATTAATAAACCATGTAGTTGATTGTGGATTTAAATGTTTTAATACATGGTAATCCCTGTTTATTTCTCATTTTTCCTATTTATTTTATGTTTATTTATTTGTTTTTCTAGATAAACTTTAGACACATTCTGTTATGTTCTGGAACAAATCTTAGTTTTGGTTGGAATTATATAAACCTATTCACTAACTGATGTTTTTGTAATTTCTACACAGAATTAATATTACTTAAAGGATCACTTACTGAGCTTCCAGTGGCCAGTAATTATAATAGAAAAATAAAGCTAACAAAAGACTCCTTTTGGCATAAAATTATTGTTTCATATTCAAAATGGTGCACTAAACATTTTTCCCTATCAGACTAATTTTGCTTAATAGTTTTTTATATCATTTACGCTGAAGTTACTCAGGACTTTTTTAAAGCTTTGTTCTCTTAATATACCTTAAGCTTTAAAATTCCTTTCTAATTTTTCTATAATGAGATATATTTACATTTAATTTTTATAATTTATTATGGCTGTAAAAATGCAAAATTATTTTTCATATCTAAAATTCTTTTATATGTTAGCATTTTTAGTAAATCATTGCTGTATAATAATCTTAGGAAGTATTTAATATCTTTAGGAAGTATTTAGTTATATTTTATATTAATATAAAATTGATGAATATCTTACACTTGACTTGGGAGTAGTTGCCCAAAGCAATAGTAATATTTTCTTTTTTTTTTCTTCCTTCCTTTTTTTTTTCTATCAATTCACAGTGATGCGGTTGACTAAGCCTACCTTATTCACCAATATTCCAGTAACCTGTGAAGAGAAAGACTTACCTGGTATGGCACACACTTTATTCTACTTGTACCTACTGCAGTGGTCGGTAAACTCACTAGTCAACAGAGCCAGATATCAACAGTACAACAATTGAAATTTCTTTTGAGAGCCAAAATTTTAAAACTTAAACTATATAGGTAGGTACATTCCTTATCGAGGTAACGCCCGCAAATGGTATTTTGTGGAAGAGCCACACTCAAGGGGCCAAAGAGCTGCATGTGGCTTGCGAGCCTCAGTTTGCCGACCACTGAAGGAAAAAGGTGAAACTTGATTGCCTCTCTTACCTTGGAATAAGCCTACCCTTATCAATCTTATGCTAATTCTTTGCTGCATTCTTTTCTTTTTTTTAACTCAGACGAGGGGAGGCAGAGACAGACTCCTGCATACTTCCAGACTGGGATCTCCCGGCAAGCCCACTAGGAGACGATGCTTTGCCATCTGGGGCATTGCTCTGTTGCACCTGAGGTGAAGGCCATGGAGCCATCCTCAGTGGTGCCTGGGGCCAACACACTGCAATCGAGCCATGGCTGCAGAACATAAGAGAGAGATAGAGAGAGAGAAACAAGAAGGGGAGGGGTGGAGAAGCAGATGGGCGCTTCTCCTGTGTGCCCTGACAGGGATTTGAACCCGGGACATCCACACACCGGGCCGACACTACCGCTGAGCCAACTGGCCAGGGCCTGCTGCATTCTCTTTTCTCTGTTTTTGTACCATGCCAGTGGTGGCCATCTGAGTAAGAGGTCTCACTCATAATCTATAAGTTGACATATTATTAATATCCCATGGCAACAAGAAACTTTTTAGTTTTAGTAATAATGCATTCAGAGTCATGATACTATTAAAATTACATTTATCTTCAGATGTTCCATTATTGCATGTATTAGCATTCCCTTTTTAAAATTATTGGAGATTTCTATAATATATTTTATATCATGTGACCTATATTTTTCTTTATTTCTAAAGTTCATTCTCTGTGAAAACATAAATATTTGGCATGCGTTAATTGCATTGAAGATTAGAAATAAGATTTTTTTTTTTGTGGGAGATAGAGTCAGAAAGAGGGACAGATAAGGACAGACAGACAGGAAGAGAGAGAGATGAGAAACATCAATTTTTCGTTGTGGTTCCTTAGTTGTTCATTGATTGATTTCTTATATGTGCCTTGACTGTGGGGCTACAGCAGATCGAGTGACCCCTTGCTCCAGCCAGTGACCTTGGGCTCAAGCTGGTGAGCTTTGCTCAAACCAGATGAGCCCGCGCTCAAGATGGTGACCTCAGGGTCTCAAACCTGGGTTCTTCACATCCCAGTCTGACGCCCTGTCCACTGCACCACCACCTGATCAGGCTAGAAATAAGATTTTTAAAATACATATATAACTTTTATGAAGAGGTTATGTTTTTAAATAATCTTTTTCCCAGATACTTCTTTATGTAAGTATTTACAAGGAAGAGGTTAAATTTTTTGTTTTTCTTTTTCTATAGGAGACCTCTTTAACCAGCTTATGAGAGATGATCCTTCAACTGTAAATGGCGCAGAAATTTTAATGTTGGGAGAAATGTTGACTTTACCACAGAATTTTGGGTAAGAATGATATAGTCACATAAGAAATGCAGCAAAACTATAAAGCCATTATAAATCTAGTGTCCTTTTGGTGGGGGAAGGTTGGGTTTTTTTGTGTGTGTGTGTGTTTTGTTATTTTTTAGAACAGCAGAGAGGTTGAGTTACTTTAGTTGTGCTTAAACTGGATGAGCCCATGCTAAAGCTGTGACCTTGGGGTTTTAAACTTGGAACCTCAGCATATCAGCTCGACATTATCCACTGCACCACCACCAGTCAGGCTAAACCTAGTTTTTAAAACATAACTATGGGCTGGAAAAATGTTCATGATACATTAAGTGGTAAAAATACATTTTATCACATTTATATTTGATTATGGTTTTTAAAAACCATAAGATAAAAAGGTGAAAGGATTATAAAAAAATTATCTCATAGACACAGACAACAAAAAAAGATGGAAAGGGAGCAAATATTATTTTAAGTATTTTAAAATATTTATAATATATATATTTTGACAGATAAAGTCAGAGATAGGGACAGACAGACAGGAAGGGGGAGAGATGAGAAGCATCAATTCTTTATTTTTGTTCATTAATTGCTTGTTCATCAATTGCTTTCTTATATGTGCCTTAACGGGGGCTACAGAAGAGTGAGTGACCCCTTGCTCAAGCCAGCAACCTTGGGCTTCAAGCCAACGACCTTTGGGCCCAAGCCAGTGACCATGGGGTCATATCTATGATCCCATGCTCAAGCCAGTGACCCTGCGCTCAAGCCTGAGACCTCAGGGTTTGGAACCTGGGTCCTCTATGTCCCAGTCTGACACTATCCACTGTGCCATGGCCTAATCAAGCTATAATATATTTTTTATAAAAAATTTTATAAATTTCAGAGTATATTTTTTACTAATTTATTTGATTTCCTGAAGTTGTTTTAATAAAAATGACTAGTGGCTTAATTTTAAATTTTTATAAAATATTTTATTTAGCTTGACCAAGCGGTAGTTCAGTGGATAGTGTCAGAACTAAGATGTTGCAATGAAAAACTGATGACTGATGCTTCTCATCTCTCTCCGTTCCTGTCTGTCTGTCCCTATCTATCCCTCTCTCTGACTCTCTTTCTGTCTCTGTAAAAAAATAAAAAATTTTATTTATTTATATGTTATTTATTTTAGTGCAAGAGATACAGAGAGAGAAAGGAAGAGACAGGGACAGACATACAGGAAGGGAGAGAGATAAGTATCAACTCATAGTTGTAGCACCTTAGTTGTTCATTGATTGCTTCCTCATATGTGCCTTAACTAGGAGGCTCCAGCCAGGCCATTGACCCCTTGCTCAAGACAGCAACCTTGGGTTCAAGCGAGCAACCTTGGGCTTCAAGCCAGCAGCCTTTGGGCTCAACCCAGCAACTGTGGAGTCATATCTATAATCCCACACTCAAGCCGGCAACCTAGCGCTCAAGCTGGATGAGCCCGCGCTCAAGCTGGTGACCGTGGTTTTCAACCTGGGTCCTCTGTGTCCCAGTCCAATGCTTTATCCACTGTGCCACTGCCTGGTTAGGCCTGATCTATATTCTTTAATAAATTTTTTTTCATTTGAAGTTCTCAGTGGTGTTCAAAAAGGATGTTTGTGATAAAACTTGAATGGATTTCTACCTAAAAATTTACTTTATTTCACAGGAACATATTTTTGGGAGAGACCTTTTCCAGTTATATCAGCGTTCATAATGATAGCAATCAAGTTGTAAAAGATATATTGGTAAAAGTAAGTAGCATTCTTGTTTGGAGTATATTTTTTTAAAACAACTTTTCAATTGTTACTATGTTTTTGAAACTTAATTAAAATGCATGTTTGATACAGGATTTTTTGTCATTAATGACAAGCAATAATTGAACACCTAAAGATACAGAATAGTAAGCTAAGCACAGAATCATTTTTTGTTATCTTCAAAGTGTTTGATAGGTTGGGTCAGAAAATATACCAGTCAGAGGTAAATAACAGAATGTTTCTGTTAATAATTTCTGATTAACATAGTAAAATTTGAAAGAGGAGAAAAAATCACTTGGGTGAGGGGATTGCCTCAATCAGAAAGGCTATTGGAGAAGAGGGAACACAAGAGGATCTTGAAAGAATGGTAAGATTTAGAGAAAAAGACAAGAGGAACAAGGTGATTGGAAGCAGAACCATATTGTAGCAGTGGACAGAATTTACTTGATAAGAGTAGATAAGATTGTAGAGATGTATAGTAGCCATACAGTGGAACATCTTGGAGATGAGGCTAAGGCTAAGATTTTAGCTTTTTTTTTTAAAGTGGTCAATGGAGACTTTTTAGCAGAGGAATCACACTGTTAGAAGACTGATGCAAGTATTATATGGGATGGTTTGTAAGGAATCAACCAGTTAGAAGATTTTTGCAGTCGTTTAGAAATTAACAAATAGAACATACTAATTTAAACAACCTGAAAATTATTTACAAAGTGAAAAGATATAAGGGTAGTAATACTGTATACAAGGGAGAAGTATTTGTAAAAGCTGTCTTCAAGTGGTGTGTTTAGGTCAGTAGAGCATTACCAAAATGGAAGTACAGTGAGAATGAATTTGAAAATGATTTATGATTAGAGTTAGAATTGAAAAGGACCCCAGAGAGCAAATATTCCAAATTTCATAAATGACCCAACTTCCAGAACATGAATGCAATTGTTTGCATACATGTACATATGTTTGTCATACTACTGATGGGCTTCTGACCTTCATTAGATCAGGGGTTGGCAAACTACAGTCTGTGGGCTAAGTTTGGTTCATTGCCAGTTTTTGTTTTTTTTGTTTTGTTTTGTTTTTTATTTGTATTTCTCCGAAGCTGGAAACAGGGAGGCAGTCAGGCCGACTCCCGCATGCGCCCGCCAGGGGGCGATGCTCTGCCCATCTTGGGGCATCACTCTGCCACAATCAGAGCCATTCTAGCATCCGAGGCAGAGGCCACAGAGCCATCCTCAGCGCCTGGGCAAACCCCGCTCCAATGGAGCCCTGGCTGCGGGAGGGGAAGAGAGAGACAGAGAGGAAGGAGAGAGGGAGAAGCAGATGGGCACCCCTCCCGTGTGCCCTGGCCGGGAATCAAACCTGGGACTCCCGCACGCCAGGCCGACGCTCCACCACTGAGCCAGCAGGCCAGGGCCCATTGCCAGTTTTTATAAGAATTTGTGCTGAGACTGGTTTTTACATTTTTAAAGAATTGTCAAGAAACATGAGCTTAAGCCCTGGCTGATTGGCTCAGTGGTAGAGTGTCAGCCCAGTGTGTGGATGTCCCGGGTTTATTACCAGTCAGGGCACGCAGGAGAAGTGACCATGTGCTTCTCCACCCTTCCCCCCTCCTTTCTCTCTATCTCTCTCCCCTCCCGCAGCCAAGGCTCCACTGGAGCAAGTTGGCCTGGGCGCTGAGGATGGCACCATGTCCTCGCCTCAGGTGCTAAAATGGTTCCGGTTGTAACGGAGCAACAGCCCCAGATGGGCAGAGCATCACCCCCTCATGGACTTGTTGAGTGGATCCCAGTTGGGCACATGCAGGAGTCTGTCTCTCTGCTCCCCACTTCTTACTTATGAAAAATACAATACAAAAAAGAGAAAAAGAAACATGAGCTTATTTTGTGATGTGAATATTAGATGAAATTCAAGTTTCAGTGTCCATAAATAAAGTTTTATTGACACACAGCCACACTCATTCATTTCTGACCTTTTAAAATTTCCCAACATATGCATTCAATTATGAAAAGATCTGCCTTTTAGAACTTTGAGAAAGTATACCTTTATTCCTAGCATAACAGTTCTCATTTAGTAAAAGTTCAGTTTCTGAGATGAACAAATCAACCAAGGCATATAATTTAAGTCAATATTAAAAAGAGCAAATAGTATAATAGAATACTTATTATAAAATACAAATGCATATTTTTGCCTTTGTTTTAATTTCTATAAAGGCAGTAATACTTGAAATAATGGTAGCCCGGCTTTGATTCCTGGTCAGGGCACACAGGAGAAGCAACCATCTGCTTCTTCTCCTCCTCCTTCTCTCCCTCTTCCCCTCCCACAGCCAGTGGCTTAATTGGTTCAAGCATCAGCCCTGGGAGTTGAGGATGGCTTGGTTGGTCGAGGACATCAGCCTCAGGTGCTAAAAGTAGCTTAGTCGATTCAAGCATCAGCCTTAAACAGGGATTGCCGGGAGGATTTTGGTCGGGGCACATGCAGGAGGAGTTTGTCTCACTGTGTTCCCTCCTCTCACTTAAAAAAAAGAGAGAAATTAACTGTAGCTAGTGTTTACTGAACAGTGCAATGCCCACCAAGAATCTTCCTTATCTCAAATAGATATTTAAATTTATACTGTACACATAAGCCATTTTTTTATATCAGAATTTCTTACCACAATACAGGTAGTACAGCATTGTTTTGGCCTGTATATTTATTTTTTCCTGTATTACCAAGTTTTAGATACCAGTATTTCCCTTCATTTTCAACGCTTTGGAGCAACATGTAGGACATTTGGACTATCTGGTCCTTAAAGGGCCTGTAGAATTCTCCTATGAAATCATATGGGCTGGTGCTATTTTGTGGGTGAAGTTACTAGATAGCATTTTTACTTTTGTCCTGTGGATAATAGTCTGTGTATCCTTTCTATCTCTAATGGTGTTAATTTTGTGAAACTTTTATTCTAGGAAATGATCCATTTTATGTAAATTTTCCCATTTATTTGTATATGGGTCTGCAAAGTAGTCTCTGAAAACTTATGTTTCTGTGTTACTATTCCCTGGTCATTTCTTATTTTGCATATTTTGCTTTCCTTTTTTTAAATTTAGTTTAGCTAGTTTTTGGTTTGAATATCAATTTTTAAAAACAGTATTTTATTTCTTTATAGCTAATGCTTTTTCATTCTTTACCTCATATTTGCTTTTAACCATCTCCTTGTGCTTCTGATTATTTATTCTTTTTCTACCTCTTTTAGCTGGAGATTTAATTTATTTATTTTCATTTTTCATTGATAAAAGTGAATTTTCTTCTGAATTACTGCTTTAGATATGTCCTACAGATTCTGATATGTATCATTTTCATTATGATTGTTTTTTTAAAAATTCCGTTATTTCCTTTGTATTTCCCATTCTACCCAAGAGTTGTTTAATAGGTTTTTTCAGATAGAAAAGCTTTTTTTAAATTTAGTAATTTGTAATTTTATTGTGTCAACCCATACAATATTGTTCTTGTGATATTTTAATTGATAAGAACTTGACAATATTTTTTGTGACCTAATACTAATTTTTAATGAATACTCCATGTGTATTTGAGAAGCAGGTGTATCTTTATCAACTGTAAAGCTGGATATGTAGGTCCATAATATTTACCTTATTAGTTGTTTAGTTAGCTTTTTTGTAGCTTTCCTTTTTTTTTTATTTTTGTCAACTTGATGTGTCTTATACTGAGTGTGCCATGTTAATGGTATATTAGCAGTATATTTCTTTTAGTAGCTCCTTGTATCTTTTATAGTTTTTGCATTATAAGCCTGTGCTTTTTGCTATATACATGTTTATACTTGTTATTCTCCGTTGTGAATTGTGGCTTTCAGCATAGTATCCTCTCTTGCTACATTTAATGCTTTTTTACTTAAATCGTAGCTTTGATATCTGTATTACAACTACTATTTTAAAAAATGTTTATTGCATTGATTTTAGAGAGAGGAAGGCAGAGAGGGAGAGATAGACAGAAACATCGATCTTCCTGTATGTGCCCTGACTGGGTATCGATCCAGCAACCTCTGCACTTCGGGACAATGCTCTAACCAACTGAGCTATCCAACGAGGGCACAACTACCACTTTCTTACTATTTCCATTTTCCTGCTATGCCTTTGTCCATCTCTTTATTTTTAACCTTTTTGAACCATTTTGTTTTTATTTATGGCTCTTTTATATGACATATAATTAGGTCTTATTTGGGGCACCAGATTGAATTGTTTTAACAAATGAAGTAAGCCTGACCAGGCAGTGGTGCAGTGGATAGAGTGTTGGACTGGGATGCGGAGGACCTATGTTTGAAACCCCGAGGCCTCCAGCTTGAGCACAGTCACATCTGGTTTGAGCAAAGCTCACCAGCTTGAGCCCAAAGTCTCTGGCTTGAGCAAAGGGTCACTCAGTCTGCTGTAGCCCACCCCCCATCAAGGCACATATGAGAAAGCAATTAATGAGAAACTAAGGTGCCGCAACAAAGAATTGATGTTTCTCATCTCCTTTCTGGTCTGTCTGTCTCTGTCACCAAAAAAAAAAAAGTAGATGAAGTCCATTCACATATATTGGTAAGTTTGATGTGCTTGGTTTTAACTGTATCACCTTATTTTATATTTAAATGTTAAGTATTCAATATATTATGTTAAATATGCTATGTTTTTATTTCCACACAATGTGTTTTCATTGCTTGTTTTTATAATTTTTTTTTCTTTTGGTATTTAGGAAGATTTTTATTTTTGTTCTACTTTCTACCTTTGTATTTATGCCTTTTATACTCTCCCTTCCATTTTATTTTGTAGCTGCTTACCATAGAGTTTTTAGTCTTTAATACCATGCTTTAACTCACACCTACTGCTTACACCACTTGACTTTTTTCCTGTCTTCTATCTTCCCATTTTTTATTTGCATATTGATTGGATATTTCTCAAGTAGATGGTCAGGGGAGGCATGTGGGTGTAATATTCTTTAAGTTCAAAGTGTTTTTCTAAGCATGAAGGACAGTTTGGCTAACTATAAAATCCTTTGTTTATATTTCCTTTCCTTTTGTTTTCTGAAAATGCCAAAATCCTTGGTTTACATTTTAATTGTTTGCTGAAAATGCTACTACTTTGTTACCTAGCTATATATGTTTTTGGGTTTTTTTTGTTTTTTTTAACAGAGGCAGAGATAGACAGGGACAGACAGACAGGAACAGAGAGAGATGAGAAGCATCAACCATCAGTTTCTCGTTGCGCATTGCGACTTCTTAGTTGTTCATTGATTGCTTTCTCACATGTGCCTTGACCGTGGCCTTCAGCAGACCGAGTAACCCCCTGCTGGAGCCAGCGACCTTGGGTTCAAGCTGGTGAGCTCTTTGCTCAAGCCAGATGAGCCTGAGCTCAAGCTGGAGACCTCGGGGTCTCCAACCTGGGTCCTTCCACATCCCAGTCTGACGCTCTATCCTGCACCACCACCTGGTCAGGCTATATATGTTGTTTTTGAGAGGACTAATGCCAGTCTAATTCTCTTGCTTGTAAGTTATTTGGTATTTTTTTTTGGAGGCCCTGGGGATATTTTTCTATAGGTTTAAGAGTTGGTTCGGATGTGATTTTCCTGATACCGAGTAGACTCTTTCAATTAATAGATTCAGATCTTTTATTTTCAGAAAGTTTTCATTGTTTATCACTTTATAAACTCTGTATGTAAACTAGTTTCTCTTTTTCTCCTTTTCCTTAGGGCTCCTTAAATTTTCATTCAAATCTAGTTTGCCGTGGATGCTTTGTAATTTAGTCTTCATTTCTAATATGGTCTTTATCTTTTTAAGTTCAATCACCATGTTTTTTTTTTAATCTTTGCCTTAGTTTTGAAATTTCTGATTCAGGGTGTTTTTTCATAGGTCCAATTGTTGTTTTGAGGGTATCTTACTCAATTTGAGTATATTGCTTTATAGTTTTTTTCTGTTTCACACTTCGTTTAGGGTGGCAATTTGTACCAGTGAATTGTTTTAAGTCTCAGTATCTCTTTTCTTTTTTTATAGTTTTTGTTGTTGTAGAGCTGAACACTATTGGTGGCTTTGCATTCTGTGACATGCAATTTGGGGTTATTTGATATAACTAGGTCAGAAACACCCACTGTAACAATGTGAGCCTTTTGTATTTAATTCTGAATTTCCCCTACTTCCTGGTTTTATTTATTTATTTATTTATTTTTAAAGTGCATGTGTGTGTGAACCATGTGTGAACCATTGCCATGGTTCTAAGCACCAGCTATACAGAAAGATTTAAACAGAGAAAGTATTGCTCCTTCTCTCTCCGACTTTTGTTCCTGTTGCCCTAGTCTTTGCACCATACCCATTCACACTGTGAAGATAACCAGTCTCATCTGCATTTTTCTCCCCACTTTCTTTCAAGGCTGATCTTCAGACAAGCTCTCAGCGTTTAAATCTTTCAGCCTCCAATGCTGCAGTGGCTGAACTTAAACCTGATTGTTGTATTGATGATGTTATACACCATGAAGTAAAGGAAATTGGAACACACATGTAAGGATTCTTTTTACTAGTTTTAGAAGGCTTTTCTTTATATGTGCCTTTATTTGAAACTTTTGCTTATTTCCAGTTATCATTACACCTTAGTCATACTTCAGAAGGAATTTTGTTTACATGTTTACCAGAAACAAACTTTAAACAACATTTTGCATTTATTTGAATGTCATAGTGTATTTTTCTTTTAGTCTAAGAAGCAAATATGAACATTTCAGCCATCTAAAGTAATTTTAGACTTATCCACTGCCTTACCACCCAGTCACTTCACAAATTCTACTAGTTCTTATAACCTATCTTTCATTATCATCTCTTCTTCATCTCCACATAGATCACCATTTTTGTTTCTCTTCTTAGCCTTAAAGAATTACATGATATTAAAGTATATAATATAACTATTATTTAATCAATGAATTTTGACAACAAGCTCTTTTATAGGCATTTAAAATATTTATTCTATGATTGGTTTGAGTATTAGAGTCAAATTTTCTGGGGAGTTCAAACTTCAGCTTTATTATTTATTAACTACATGATCTGGGATAAGTCACTTAGCTCTTTAGTGACCTCTCACTGCCCTTAGGAAATCTGAGTTTGCATAGGTTTTACAAAGCTCTCCACGACCTAATTTTTATCAGCTACTCTATTTTTTCCTTTTGACACCCTTCTCTCCCTCTCAGTCTGGTTTTTTACCTCTGAATCTGTAACTTGAAGTGTCTTCTTTCCTTAGAGCAGTGCCTGTGTCATTTTGTTTAGTATACTTCTACTTTTTCATATCGCAGATTCAGTATGACTTTCTCAAAGAGGCTTTCCTAGCCCCCTATTAAGTCATGCTTCTTGTATAATCTATAGCACCTACAACTTGTCATTTTTAAAACCTTTTGTACTTAAATTACTTAATGAGTGCCTACTGTCTCTTTAAAGTTTGAGTTTCTTGAAGTCTGCTCTGTCACCAGTATTTAGCAGAGAACAGAAGTCAACATTAGTTGAAATTGAATTTATTGAAATATTAAACATGCAAAACCCCCATTTTAAAGAAAATAAGACTTTTGTAGAATTAACTAACTAATAAATAATGGCATATAACTCAAATCTAAATCTACCTTCAAGACTTGTACCTTGAGTTGCAAGGGAAAATGGCAACATAGTAGGCAGACATTACAACTCCCACCTCCCAGAACCAAAGTGGATTACAACTTAACTTAGGAACAGTCATCTTGAAAAACCAACTTTGGACTAAACTAAGAGGAATCTATAACCAAGCATCACCAAAGGAACCACCTGACCAGGGACTGAACCCACAACCTGGGCATATTGGGATGACATTCTAACTACTTAGATACCCAGCCAGGGCCCCCATTCTAGAATTTTTAAAAATTTGTATTTTTTTCTAAGGTATATGAACTTTTTACATTTAACTGGTTATAATGGAATTTAGTTTGGGATATATCCCACCTTTTGAAGGAAAAGGTACAGACTTCCTGTTCTAAAAATCTCTCGTTTTACTAATCAGAACTTTCTCGTTCATGTAATTATATTCATATCTATTGAAACTCATTTTTTTCCTGCTCTAGGCTCAGTTGACTATTTTTATATCATTGGTGTAAATATTTTTCAGATTTGTAGGTAGAATTGAGGTGTAGTATATTTAGTGTTAAGACACAGAATTGAAAATGATTCAGAATCATTAAGACATTTTTCTGTTTCAGCTTGGTGTGTGCAGTGAGTTATACAACTCAGGGTGGAGAAAAAATGTATTTTAGAAAATTCTTCAAATTCCAGGTATTGAATATGACAGTGGCAAATGGCTTTTTTAAAACGTGACTTTTCTTTTTCCTGGAAGAGTAGTTATTTCTGTTTACAGTGAAAATAGGCTCCAAAGAAAGCAAATAGCTTACTATTTTTGGACTTGTCATATTGCTAGCAATCTAAAGTTAGATGTAATTAATTTAAATAAAAGCAGAGAAATTATCATTACCAATGTAATATGAAACAAGATTTTTACCAAATTTTTTTAGTATTTTCTTGGCTTGACAAAGCACACAAGACTCTAGAAGAGGAAAAAATGTAAAGTTCAGATAAAATAGTGTAAACTGTATCAAATTTCTAAGGAAGTATTTGAGAGATGATTGACTTGAGCTGAGTGCCTCAATCTCCATCAGACTCCCTGAGTCACTGAAATTGTAGGTAGAATCTAGTATTTGTACACAATTTTCAAAGTCAGTGATCAAAAATAGTTTAAAAACCACTAGTTTAACATATCTGTGTGCGCAGACTGAGAGACAAGACTACCATATATGCTATACTATATATGTTATAGATCTAGATATGATGCTATATATATTTTTTTATTCCTGAAAGTGAAAGAAAAAATACTATCAATAGGAAACATTTTGCTATTGCTTTCTTATATTGCTCATTTGTTTAATGTTTTGCTGCCTTTTGAAAAAGAAAAGAGCTTCAATTGCTTATTTTGGTAAATGTAGTTTGGTAAAATATACATATAGAAAAATACTGAAATACATGTGTTCAGTTTAGTCAAATGAATGAAGTAAAACCCAAGTAACTATCACCTATTCAAGAAATGACGGTTGCCTTTTAAAAAATAGTTAGGATTGTTTGGGGGGTTTTCTGTTTTGTTTTGTTTTATTTTATTTTTGCAAGAGTGTTATATACCTATTAGAAAAGTCTTTTACAATTAGAATTGGAAAATGACTTTGACAAATTTAAGCCTTGCTATTTAAAGAAAGCAACAAAAATAAATGGTCAAATGAGAAGAATCTCCTGATTGATATACTTTATTCAACCAGGTTCTCAAACCACTGGATGTGAAAACCAAATTTTACAATGCAGAGGTAAGTGATGGGCGCTTAATGGGATTTCAATACAACGTTAAGATCTTATTTGACTAAAATAATGATGTATTACATTTCATATTGAAGTAAGTTGCAAATTACTTGTTAAAATCAGCATCAAGTTCAATCAAAAGTGAATAATTACCTTGTAAACCTCTTTAATCTGCTGTTTTCAACTTTCATGGAATCAGTATGTCTTAATTTTTATTCTCCTTGTTAATTTTGTGAGGTTTTAACCCCTTTCATTAAATGATTGCCCTATAATTTCATTTAATGGTTCTTGTTACTGTCTAAAAACATCAGTCTGAATATTTACAATGCGATTCTGATACTACAAAAATTGAAGCAGTAGATCTAACCCTGCAAAGAAGATTTTTTATGTGGAAAAATATTGATAAAGTAGAGCTCTGCATATTAACAGCCTTTGTCCTGGAAGTCAGTGTGCCCGGCATAGTTAGGTTGCTGAGTTTAGTGAATGGTTTGAACCACTCGTTAGGACAAACAAGTTTGGCAAAAATATAGAAAGAAGTAACTTTTAGAATAGGAGGTAATCTGTATTCTAGTCTAACAAAAGAGATAAAATAGAATTTTCCATTGGAGAAAGGTTTTATTGCTTGAATTTCTTTTACAAAATTCTATCTTAATCCTGGCTTCTAGAGCTCCAGGACAAGCAGATTTCCTAAAGGGCCCCTTCCCCCCTGAAATAGCATGGGTGTCTATGGCCATACCACCCTGAACGCGCCCGATCTTGTCTGATCTCGGATGAAATAGCATGGGTTTCATACCCCAGTGATGAGTTCAGATAGTCACCTATATACAGTATTTTGGAATGAAAACTGCATCTTTGTTATTCTAAAACCATATGATAATCATAAATTTTCAAATTTGGTAGATATTTTTACTATTGTCTGAGTTTTGTTTTTGTTTTTTCATCATCTGAGTTTATATTCAGTATAAAGTTAGTTCTACAGCTGGTCATACTAAGATGTCTCAGATAAGGAACCTGACCTATGGTAAAGACCTATAAGGGAAAATAAGATAAAAAGGCATAAAATAGTAAAACTGCCTGCTGTGGTATAAAGTGAGTCCAAAGAGGATGATATAAAAGGACGAGACTTTGGAGTGGTCTGAAGAAGCTTCAGGAAGGAGGGGAGGGGAACTGCAGGCTCTCTGGAAGGACTGTGTGTTGGAAACATCACAACGTCAGAGCCGTGAAGGCATTCCCAGCAGAGTGCAGATGCACATGGAATACTATAGTGTAAAGCATACATATTTGAAAGGAGTGTAAGGTATCATCAAGGAGATTACTAGATGTTTAAAGAGTTGATATTTCTTATTGAGGAGTAGGGGAGTTGGGATATTACATATTTGTTCCACCCTTGTTGTTATTAATCATGGCTTTTGATTAATCACAGTATAATTGTGCAGTTGGGTAAATTTTAAATAGTCTTATTAATTTATTACTTTGCTGGGAAAGATTTCATTATAGGCTGAGGGGAAATAGGTAATCATTCTGTTTGACTAGATATGTTAGAAAATTAAAAATAAATATGGCTGCTGGTGGGTCTTTTTTCTGTAAGTGGCTCCTAGGAAAGCATGTGTGAACATATTTTAGGTTTTCTTTGTTGAAAATGTGTTCATACATTCAGACACTTGACAGGTAGTTTTAAAACACTAATATTCAGTGATTTGTGAATAGTTTTTTTAAATGCTAGTTATTCCATGAATAATATTATAAAAATGACATACTCTTCAAAAAAAGAACAAAAAAGCCCACAATTTCACCACATCAGAAAGTAACTGAATTTTCATTAATCAGTATTGTCATTCATTCTTTACTCACTTACTTATAATATTCTGTTCTTATAACATAGTAACAATTTTATTTGCTGTCTTTTTCAGCTAACATTATATATAGGCGTAAACTTTAAACTTTGCCAACACACTTCAGCAAAAAATGTTTTAATAAAATGTTGAACTTTTGCAAGTAGACATCTTTAAAACCAGGAGTAAACAAATAGGATGAGGCAGATTCTATTGACCCCAACTAGGAAGCTCAGGGAAATTATAGGAGCTAGTAACCCACTCTAACTGTAGGTGATATTTATTATTCTGTGCCATAGTCCTTATAAAACAACTAAAATTAGCCCTACATTTGTCGCAAACATTTTTATGCTGTTTCTGAGAACTCTAATAATATGTGTGTCGTGTAAAGAAAAACAAGGTTTTTTTGTTGTTTTTTTTTATTTTATTTTTCTGAAGCTGGGAACGGGGAGAGACAGACTCCCGCATGCGCCCGACCAGGATCGACCCGGCACGCCCACCAAGGGTGATGCTCTGCCCACCAGGGGGCGATGCTCTTGTTGCGACCAGAGCCACTCCAGCGCCTGGGGCAGAGGCCAAGGAGTCATCCCAGCGCCCGGGCCATCTTTGCTCCAATGGAGCCTCGGCTGCGGGAGAGGAAGAGAGAGACAGAGAGGAAGGAAAGGGGGAGGGGTGGAGAAGCAGATGGGCGCTTCTCCTGTGTGCCCTGGCCGGGAATCGAACCCAGGACTTCTGCACGCCAGGCCGACGCTCTACCACTGAGCCAACTGGCCAGGGCCAAGAAAAACAAGTTTTTATGAGAAACTTCGTTGTAGTCTTCTAAAACAGGAAAGCCTTGCAAGATTAGTGATGTAAGAGCTAGGATTCAAATATTTGGTTACCTGCTGGGTACAGAGCTCCATGTGAGGTAATGAAGACAAATATGTATAAACTGACCATCTTCCTAATCTAAAGGAGGAGACAGCCATGACATAACTACAGTATAAGCACCCTCCCGTGCAAGACCATGCAGTATACTAATAGTCTGGGATCATAGAGCAGTGAAATATATATAATTTCCAGCTATGTGTTTGACAAAAAAGGACATTTGAGATGGCCCTTAATAAATAGGTAGCTTAAGAAATATATCTTAAGAAGAAAGACTAACTATGAAATCTGTTAACCAGGGCAGACTAAATTTCACTTGTCTGTCGTCTAGCCCAGCTTTCTTTAAAAGTATGATCCGTAGACTCCTAATCACGCAAGATGTTCCTTGAAAAAGGATCCCATTATTAGATAAATTTAGGAGAAGTTCTACAGTGGGTGTATTCTCAGGGTAGGGGACAGTGTATATCCATTTTAAGTAACCTATGAAGACTTACAATATAGGAAAGAATTTATAGAACTAGAAAGGCGTGGAGTGCACTTCTCTCCTCCAAGATGTGCCCTTGAATATTTGCTTCTATCTAAGTATTCACCTAAGTGTTCATCTCCATTCATTTAACCTTAGCAATTTCACCTTTTTAGAAAAGTGATTTGTCATATTTCTTTATGTAGCTTCTGTTTACTTTCTTGTTTTACTAATGCTATCTTGTTTAGTAAATTTAAAAAATGCAGAAATGCATTTTATTTTAAAGTTAGTTATTCTTTTTCTTTAACATTTAATTCTAATTTTTCTAATTTTTCTTTTTTATTTTTTCCATTAGAGTGACCTCAGTTCTGTGGTAATTTGATTTTTTATTATAAATTTATATGCTTACCTTACCACTTTTTGACTCTCTGCCTAATTAATCTCTCTTTATAAAACATAGTGGAAAAACAAGTTAGTGTGAATATGACCTATTTGACTTCCAAAAGATACATATAATTTTTTGTACATTATATAATTATATATTTGTATTGATTGTCTTAATCTGTGAGAGAAAATAGATCAGAGGTTAAATTGTCATATTGAAACAAATATATTCTCATTTTTAGTGTTTTTCCTTTAGGTGGTTTTTTTAAGAGACATGTTAACCTTGTTCAAAATAGCCTTGGGATTTTCAACATCTTACTATGTAATCTACCCTCCAAATACTTCAATTCTTTGGATAAAATATCTACTTGAAATTTATCTTCAAATGAATAGTGGTTTTAAGTCTGAGTCAGGTAAAGATGGCCCTTTGACAACAGTTAACAGAAGAAAATCAAATTTTCCCAAGTTGGCTAAATCATGTTTTCAAATTTCTATTTACTATAAGCGGTGTTTGCTTATGCAGTATATTACATACATAGTAATGACATCAACTACCTTAGCACTGAATTCTTAATTTTTCAAATGTAAAACTATTTTATACTTAACTATTCAGACTAACTTAATTTTCCATTATGCTGCTTGCTTTTCCTTCATTTTATCTAAACTCTCCCTAATTTATGCAGAAAATTTCATTTTAATTGAAATGTGGGTCTATGGTTATTTTTAAAGCAATGGATTGATGGGATATATTTAGCATTCTTTTGAGAAAAAGTACCAGAATAATGCCTTTAAATGGTATATTCTTTTAAACTGGTACATCATTATATTTTTATTTTCATTTGAGCACATGTACCAAGCACTAAAGAAGGTTTTAGTTTAGATAATATATTATTAGAATGTAACCTTTTCATTATATTTACAAATTATTTCCATTTTCTGGATTTAGTGTTTAAAAAACTTCTTAGTGCCAAATTATTTTAGTCATAGTTTATTTTGTTATATAAATATAAAACATAACTATGAAATTTTGAACAAATTAATTCTTGAATATCTTTAGTGCATTATATACATTTTATAAACTGTATATAGGTTAGTTTATGCAATAAACCAAATAATAACCAAACAGCATAAAAGAAAGATGTTTATTATAAATAATCAGGGAATAAAATTTTTTTTTATAAAAGTACTTATTTAAATTACCTATTGATTAAAAAAACTGCTGAATAGCATCACATTTCAAGTGACTAAGGCTACAGAATACCTGTTGTTTTATGTAGAAGTTCTAAAATTGTCAGGTATAGTTCACATATTTTTTAGCCCTAAATATATTTCACTAATGACCACTAACAAATTGCTAAAATAAATCCTGTAAGATTATATAAAATACATTATTCATTGTACTAGTAGTGGTCTCTATATTGTTTAAATTGAAGTAATGTGACAATTGAAGTTATGTTCAAATGTTATAATGAAGACCTAATTGTATTAACATATCAGTGAAATGATAGGTGCCACAGGTATGTTAATCCTACTAAATTTTAACATTTTAATGACTTATACTAGAAGATTTAGGATATTGTGAATGAAATTCCAGTTAAAGAAAATTTTTAAATCTAAATACAAAAATATTAGTTATCCCCCATCCATTGTTTGATAAGTTATTGGTTGACTAACACCTGACTTAACTGTTAATTATGTTAGGATGAAGGTTTCTTTTCTTGCATTAATTATGATAATTTGATTTGCAGGCATGAACTAATCACATTTGTGGTTAATATTTTTTCTTCATATAGATCAGATATTTGTGCTGTTAATATTTTAAATGTCATCTTTCTTTGGTGCATATTTTTTTCATATCCTCAGACTGATGAAGTATTTCTTGAAGCCCAGATTCAGAATATTACAACCTCACCCATGTTTATGGAGAAAGTTTCATTGGAGCCATCTATAATGTACAATGTAGCAGAATTAAATTCAGTCAAGGAGGCTGGAGAATGGTAACTATGAATTATAAAGTGTTTGTTCTTATTTTGAAAGATACTCTTGTTTTTAGAGAGAGAGAGTGGGACAGACAGGGTCAGACAGACAGTAAGGGAGAGAGATGAGAAGCATCAACTTATATATAGTTGCAGCACCTTAGTTGTTCATTGATTGCTTTCTCATATGTGCCTTGATGGGGGTGGGGAGGGCTCTAACCAAGCCAGTGGCCCCTTGCTCAAGCCAGAGACTTTGGGCTCAAGCCAGTGACCTTGGGCTTCAAGCCTGTGACCCTGGGGTCATGTCTGTGGTCCCACGCTCAAGCTAGCCACCCTGTGCTCAAGCTGGATGATCCTGCACTCAAGCCAGTGACCTCAGGGTTTCAAATCTGGGTCTTCAACGTCCCAGATTGGTGCTCTGTCCACTACACCATTGCCTTGTCAGGCGAAAGATATAATCTAATATCCATTAGACTTGGACGGTTTTTCATTTTTTTAATTGTCCTTTTTTTGGAGATGTTTTATTTTCATAGAGAAATTGATCCAAAAGTACAATTTCTCCTCCCTATTCACAGTGTCCTATTATTTACATGTTGTCTTAACATGGTACATTTGTTACAATTGATGAACCAATATCAATACTTATAATTAACTAAAATCCATAATTTATATTAGGGTTCATTTTTTGTGTTGTACATTCTATGGGTTTTTTAACAAATGTAATGACAAGTTCCACCATTATTATATTATTCAAAATAGTTTCACTGTCCTAAAGGTGTTGTTTGGTTTTTATATTTTACTGTTTGAAGCACTTGTTCATTTTAATTTTCAAAATAACTCAGGTAAATATGAAACGTTTCATCTTATCCTACAAATGATAAAACTGAGACGATGGAAGGAATAATGGAGAAGTTAGAAAGGGTAAGGATGAGGGTGAGTTTTAAGAAGAAATATTCCATCATCATCAAAAGGAGTAGGCTTAGGAATAAGTGGTTTAATTTTTTTGTGAAGAAGAAATACATATATTTTTCAATAGGTAATTTAGACGAATAAATAAATGTAGGGTTGGCATTAATATGGATAAGAAGGTAATAGCTGGAAAAAGTATCTGACTTTCTTAAGAATGAAAAGTTTGCGGTGATCTTATTAAGGTGATTAGATACAGAAAAGTTCTTAGCTTCCCATACCCCCACTTGGGAAATCTATATATTTTTCATTCTTTTACTGATACTTTAGCAATTTTGAAAATGACTACTTAGTTTATAATGTTATGCTTCTTTGTATTCCTAAATATTTTCTTTGATAATTATAGAGAAAAGGGAAAGGATACTTAAAGTTTTTACTTCCATTGCATTTTTTTTTAGTTAATTGATACCTATTCAATATTTTAGGTAATATATCGCATTATATTACAAAGAACCTCAAATTTTCCATATTTCAGCTAAAAAAATTTAAAGAAAAATCCTTACAGCACAAGATTTTTATTTTTTGTTTTCATTTTTGTTGAAACTGACCTGTTCTGTTCCAGATCTTTGGATGGTAAATTATTCCGTTCCTGTCAAAAGGAACAATCATATGGTTTTTCTTTTAAAAGATGCTAGAGAATTCTCTCCATCTCTGTCTTCACCTCACAGTGTAACTACATTTGGGTCAAGAACATATTTGCAGCCAATGGATACACGGCAGTACTTGTACTGCCTAAAGCCCAAGAAGGAGTTTGCAGAAAAAGCAGGCATCATTAAGGGAGTAACAGTAATCGGAAAATTGGATATAGTGTGGAAAACAAATCTAGGTGAAAGGGGAAGATTACAGACCAGCCAACTTCAAAGAGTGGTGAGTCTGGAAAAAACTTCAGTGGGGGTTTTGGTGTGGGGAGGCAGGTAGAGAGAACATTTTTCTAGGTCTGTCACTAAAAAATGGAGCACTATAAAAAGGCATTAACATTACTAGAGAATAAAAGATAAAATATTAATAGTTTTCCCTGGCCGGTTGGCTCAGTGGTAGAGCGTCAGCCTGGCGTGCAGGAGTCCCAGGTTCAATTCCCGGCCAGAGCACACAGGAGAAGCGCCCATCTGCTTCTCCACCCCTCCCCCTCTCCTTCCTCTCTGTCTCTCTCTTCCCCTCCCGCAGCCAAGGCTCCACTGGAGCAAAGTTTGCCCGGGCGTTGAGGATGGCTCTGTGGCCTCTGCCTCAGGCGCTAGAATGTCTCTGATTGCGGCAGAGCGACGCCCCAAGATGGGCAGAGCGACGCCCCAAGATGGGCAGAGCATCGCCCCCTGGTGGGCATGCCGGGTGGATCCCTGTCGGGCGCATGCGGGAGTCTGTCTGACTGCCTCCCCGTTTCCAGCTTCAGAAAAATACAAAAAAAAATAAAAATAAAATAAAATTTTAATAGTTTTACTGATCTCTAGCTAGGTGGTATTGAGATGAATGAAAAATGTTCAGATGTTCATTTTTCTTAGTACATGGTTTTCTACTTTACCAAACAAAATAACTGCTTATCAATTGTCCCCTCCTATGATAATTTATACTTAACTGTTCATCTGACTTCCACTATATTAAAATTTTCTTTTTTGCAATGTCCTGAAATTCTTACTATAGTCACCTACTCAGTTCATACCTTTTTTAAAGATATTTAGAATCAGTCATATGAAATGCAGAAGATGAGTCCCACTAAAATTATCTTGTAAGTACTGGTTGGATATTTTACCTAATTTCTCCTCTGAGAGTGGAGATAGCTACCAGTCTTCTTTTTCTTATGCTAGAATATGCTACAGAATCCTCCCTTTATGCTTATTAGTACCTGTTCTGATATAGTCTAAAATTTTCTTTCACTATTTGAGGTAATAATTAGAAAACAAATTTCTGGTCCTATTTTTCATATAGCATTAGCTATCATCCTGCCATAGGATGTTTCAAGCTTTGATGTTTCTAAAGCCCAATCCTGCCCATGTCTCTGATGAAAACACAAATTTCTTTTTAGATCATTTCAGAGTGATCATCTTCTTTCTGCTTAGGAGTTACCTTACTTATTTGGAGTTATGTATGATAAGCTAGAGAGTATCTTTGGAAAGCATGCCTTGAAGATCAGACCTCCTGAAATTTCTTTACTATTTACCTATGAGATTTATAGACCTAGTGTTATAATGAATCTTTTTATAACTACTGAACATGGAGTATTATAGCAAAAACAGACTATATAGTGCTCTTCTGCAGGTAGTAACAGCAAAAGAAGTTAGGATGAAGAACAGAGTGACTGAAAAATATTTTCTCAGAACATCTGCTTGGAGACCCAGTAACTGTTGAGTAAACATCCTGCTGTGGTTCTTCATTACAATTGGAAGGTTTTGTAATACATGTATGTTAACTATTTTGCTTTTGCTTTTAGGCTCCAGGTTACGGAGATGTTAGGTTGTCTTTGGAGGCAATCCCAGATACTGTAAACCTAGAAGAACCTTTTCATATTACCTGTAAAATAACAAACTGCAGGTAATGCCAATGTTTGTGGATAGATTCCTTTTCTCCTTACCTACCTAAAAGGAAATGTTTATTGAGTTTTTGAAGTTTTATTTTTTTTTCAATTACATACACTTGCAGTATTATTTTGTGTTGGTTTCAGGTGTACAGCATAGTGGTCAGACACTCATATACGTTTCAAAGTGCTCCCCCTGATATTTCCGGTACCCACCCGGCATCATACATAGTTATTACAAAATTATTGACTATATTCACTATGCTATACTTTACATCCCTGTGACTGTTTTGTAACTACCAGTTTGTACTTCTTTTTTTTTTATCTTATTTTTATTAATTTTAATGCAATGACATTGATAAATCCAGGGTACATATGTTCCGAGAAAACATCTCCAGATTATTTTGACCTTTGATTATGCTGCATACCCCTCACTCCAGTTTGTACTTCTTAATCCTAAAAGAGAATCTTTAAAGTTCTTCATCAGGTAGCTGTATATTACATATTTTAGAGTTCCTACTGCATTAGGCAGTGTGTGCATTTGATTACATTCATGCAGTATACCCTGTGAGGTAGGTACTATTCACATTCCATTCAAGAGAAAGCCAAGTCAGAGGTTAAGTGACGTATTTAACTCAGAGAGGTAGAAAAGATGGAGCCAGAATTTGAAACTAGTTGTTTTTTACTTTAAAGTCCATATTCTTTCATTGTTTTTATTTCCCTCACACTTTAGATTACTAAAGCATGAGATAGTAGGTTCTTACGGAATAATACATTATAGATTTAATGTAGTAAGGTAAAATTTTTGAGCCATACTTATACCTGGGGCTATATCTTTAGTATTAAGTAAAAATAGGTTATGAATTTAATATAAGGAAAATAGGACTTTGATAATAAAGGGAGAGTATAATCTAGTTATTAAGAAGCAGGCATCATAAAGCTTTGAAGCCAGAAAAAACTAGGATTAAATCCCAGTTCTATCACTTTTGTTACTCTTCCTGTTACTACTTGGTAGTAATTATTATTCGGGCAGTTTTATATTACAGTGATGAATTCCAAACCTCACCGTCTGAATGTATAATTCTTTTTAATTCCATACCCATTTCAACCTTACAGTGCTAGAGGGAAATAGGAAATAGTCATCCTTCAAATTAGAAAAATTTCTACTTCTCCTGTAGAGCTACGTAGACCCTCCCATGCACATTCATCCCTTCTTTTGTTGTAACATTTTAATGTAGTTTTTTTTAGTGACACTCACATATTGCTACAATTACTAGTCTCTTTCTCACTAGATTGTGTATTATTCAAGGGAACGGACATCTCCCCCTGTGCTGTAAATGCAGTGCCTGCCACATCAGGGAGCTCTGCAAACATTACACACACGCTGGGGAAACACCCTGCACTTTGATGCTGTGCTTTTGGATTTTTTTTTTTCTTTTGATTTTTTTGAGGTATAATAAACCCATTATTGACCAGATGGCAAAGTGCTGTCAAAAATTTAAAAATTTGGCCCTGGCCAGTTGCCCTGCGTGTAGAAGTCCCAGGTTCAATTCTTAGCCAGGGCACACAGGAGAAGCACCCATCTGCTTCTCCATCCCTCCCCCTTCCCTTCCTCTCTGTCTCTCTCTTCCCCTCCCGCAGCCAAGGCTTCACTGGAGCAAAGTTGGCCTAGGCACTGAAGATGGCTCTGTGGCCTCTGCCTCAGGTGCTAGAATGGCTCTGGTTGCAATGGAGCAACGACCCAGATGGGCAGAGCATCGCCCTGTAGGGGGCTTGCTGGGTGGATCCCAGTTGGGCACATGTGGGAGTCTGTCTCTCTGCTACCTGGCTTCTCACTTCAGAAAAATACACACACACACACACACAAAATTTTTAAATTCAGTTTCTTTTAGTGTTCACTTTAACTTTGGGTGATTCAAATAAGTTTTTTTTCTAAAAAGCACTTGTTTCTTATATCTTTAGTTTTATCATCTATAAAAGTTGGATTTACCCCTTTCATTCCACACCACACCACACCACACCACACCACACACACACACCATACTTAATGGATTTTTGTGAAATTTAATGAGAAAATTCATGTAGTGAGTGCATCTTACCTGGTCTGTGGCACTTAGTAGACATTTCAAATGTTTAGGAGACAAAGATATATCAAAGCTAAATATCATTAAATCATTATGTTTAAAAATGAATAAATTAAATATTGAAATTTAAATTAGTATTTTAAAACAATGGAAGAAAAAAGATAAAAGTTGCAAGAGTTGAAACAATATTGTTTTAACTTAGTTGTTTTAACATGTTTAAGCTGAACTGGTGATATCAATTATAAGCAGACACAGGCTTTTTATGGTAACAGTGAACAAACCTGAATAGTATTTACTTCTTAGAATCTTGTCAGTCATTTTTTGTGTTATCTGCATGATAAAGAAATAGATCAAATAGGAAAAGCACTGGCCTAGACTCAGTGCCTAACAGAAATAGGAAGGATGCATAGCAACAAGATTAGACACACATGTTTGGGAGTCTCCCAGAAAAATGGCAAAGCTGCTAACAGATTAGTAGCAGGGAGCCAAGAGTTTAGTAATAGAACTAGAAAGCCAACATTAAGACAGGCAAATTAGTCTCAGTGCCACTTTAAACCCTACAAGATGCCATCTTCTTTCATTTTCCTGATTCAGTCTTTAATGTGAAATAAAAATTATGTATTTTAATTTGCTTCTGACTTTTAATTCTTCTGGACACCCAGAAAAATAATTCACTGGCAGTGATGTAAGAATATTGCATACCTCTTGTGAAAAGAACAAGATTTATTCCTGTTTATTTGATTTCCCCAGCAGTGAAAGGACTATGGACCTGGTGTTGGAAATGTGTAATACCAGTTCCATCCACTGGTGCGGCATTTCAGGAAGACAGCTTGGAAAGCTACATCCCAGCTCCTCTCTCTGCCTTGCTCTTACTCTACTGTCTTCAGTACAGGGACTGCAAGTATGTTCTCTTTTCAATAATTTCAGTACTTGGGAGCTGTTAACCCCTGGTCATGTACTATATCCTTATTTTCTCTAGTAATTACCATTGAATGAAAACTTAGAACTTTGGCCTGTATCTTTCTCTCAATAGAGTGTCTCCGGCTTAAGACTAACAGACACATTTTTAAAGAGAACATATGAATATGATGACATCGCACAAGTCTGTGTGGTATCTTCGGCCGTTAAAGTGGGAAGCTGAAGAAAATTTCCAGTGCTGTGCTTCAATTGAGTTTCACAGAACTTTCTGTATTTTTGTCACCTTTGTAAAATGATCAAGTCAACAGTAAAAATAAGTATATATTATTTAAATTTCTTTCCTGTAAATTTAAAATATTAAATATTTGTTTTGAAAAGACCATCTACTGATTATCTGTGACTTATATTCTAAAGGAACTTTTGTACATTTTCTACACAATATCTTGTTTCATTTGGATGACTATTGGACTTGGTTCTCTAAAGTTCTATATTTGAGGCCACTTTTCCCTATCAAGTATCTAGAACAGGAGCTAGCAAAATTTTTATGTAAAGGGCCAGATACTAAATATTTTAGGCTCTGCAAGCCATGTGGTTTCTATTAAAAAGACTCCACCCTGCTGTTGCAGTGCGAGAGCAGCCAGTAGGCAAAAAGAACAGTGCTGTTTACGAACACAGGCAGCTGGCCTGCAGGCTGTAGTTTGCTGACCTCCATCTAAAAGATAAAGTTGTTTCTTTAAAAATTCAGAATTCTTGTAATACTTTATTTTAGAAATATTTTAGTTTTTTTTCAACTCCTCAGTCAACAGAAAAAGTTGTTTAAACCAACAGGGATAGTCCTCATGTAACCTTATGTTTGCTAACACACGAATTTTCTAGTTGCTTTCAAAAGTATTGTATTGTTGGGTATCTGTGTTTGTGTATACATACGAACCTGTACATGTCCAAGTTTCAGGCACTAATAGCAGATCAGAATTGGTTTTATTCTTAGATTGCATTCCTCTGTTAACTTTTAACTAAGAAGCTTTTCTAAGTCCAAAAGTCCTGTTTTTTTCCCATTGAAAAAATAAGCCACTTATTTGCATAGTCATATTTAAGGGATTTCTAGCTTTTGATTTTTGATTTTGAACTCAAAATTGTATATTAAAATTATAAAACACTATCTCAGTATGTAATCACATACATTTACTTATGTCACAGACAAAACAGTGAAAAAGTTAAGGAAAACTTAAACAACTCTGCAACATGAATGTAATAAAAGTGTCAATATTTTGTCAGGAAAACAAAAAGTTATGCTCTTAAGCCCTGGCCTGGTCGCCCAGCTGGTTAGACTGTGTCCCAATATACCAAGGTTGCATGCAGTTTGATCTTCCTTCAGGAAACAGACAAGAGCCATCCAATGAATGCATAAATAAGTGGAACAACAAATCGATGTTTTTCTCATTCTTTCCTTCTTCCTCTCTCTCTAAAATCAATCAATCAATAAATTTTTATGAAAGGTTATGCTGTTAAATAAAAACTTATTTTTTAAATTTAAGAGTATGCTAAGTCAAATACAAAAATTGGTTCTTTTAAGTGCATAACTATTTATTGCCATGACAATTGGTTTAAAATGAGAGCTATATTCAGAGTGAGATCTGTCCCTTAAATTGTAATAATGAAATGTCTGTGCAGAATAAAGTGCAAGCAGTGTAAAAACGTGTCTCCCAAAAAGAATAAGACAAAAGGACAAATAAGACTTTATAGCCACTGCACTGGGTACTCCATTGTTTTTCAAGCATTTTCTCATGACTGAACCTTCTTTTTCACTCTGTTTCAAATTTAAAAAGTAACATAATGGTCACTTGGAATCTGCTATATAAATTGGTTTAATTATAAAGTTTCTTTTTATAAGCAATAACCTAGACCCGTGTTGTTCTTTCTTTAAATAAAGTTTAGATAATCTCATTTTAGAAACAATCTTAGTTTAGATAATCTCATTTAGAAACAATTTTAAACCATATTATAAAAATTAGGTAAACAGGTTGGTACATAAATTAAAATGTCATTTGCATAAAAAAGACATTGTAAGTTTTATACAGTATCATAATAGCTACAGCTACTACAATGAAATGTGGTTAATGGAAGTCAGTCATCTCCAAGTAGAATGTATATAAAGATTTATTTTAATGCCCTGTTTCAGACAAGCAAGAATATTTGGGGCATTTCTTGTAATTTTACAAGTAGCTAGCACAATCCAACTACACAAAACTTTCTTGAAATGCAGTGATTCCAAAGTGATGAAGGTACATGAGCAAAAATAGCTTGAATTGAATGGAAATCCAAGTGAATGGCATATCACTCAGACTGAATTTGTTATGGGTAGTATATTAGCAAAGAAACAATCTAGAGAGATAAAAAGGAAGAAATACACCAATTCCTACTGTAAAAAGTGGCTACCTTCACGATAGATTAGCAAAATCAAGACATTGCTTTAAAGGCTTTTGCTTATAATGTCTGATTTTGGTATCAGAATAATGGGTATAAAAATGACTATTTCCTCCTCTTGTTTTCTGGAAGATTGTATAGATTGATATTACTACATTTCTCCCTTAGTTTTTTGGTAGAATTCCCCTTTGAAATCATTTGGGACTGGAACTTTCTTTTCTGGAGGATATTTGTTTCCTCAGTGAGCTTTAATATTTCGTATCTTATAAGGAATTTGTCTTGTTTTTTTTAAGTTAATATTGTTGAGTATAATGACCTAGAATGTTCCTTTATAATGTCCATAGGGTCTGCATTGGCATTCCCTTCTTCACTTTTGATACTGTTGATTTGTAATCTCTCTTTTCAGTGAGCTCTCTCTAGGGGTTTACCAATTTATCATTCTGAAAGCATTTTTAATGCACTCATGATATTTATGCTAGAAACTTATTGAACATTGGATAAGAGTAACTAATTTTTAATTAAGGATCAAATTTGCTTATTCATGTAATTAGTACTTCATTCTGTATAACACTTGAACACTAGGAGCTGAATGTATGAAAAGTTGGTTTAGATAGAATATAGGAAATTTAATTCAGAGGCTTAAGACTTAAGTCTTGCTTTTTTCTGGACACTAATATGTCTTTGTTGTAGCCTAAACCCGGGGGGTTAGGTATTTGCTGGTGTCATTGAGGGGAAATCTCTAATCTAGTAGTGCTGTAAATTAGTGTCTTTGGATCTATATGAGAATCACCTGGTGTACTGTTTAAAATGGTGCTTCCTGGGCCTTACTGCAGGACCTACTAAGTAAAAATTGAGAGTGTGGTCTTGAATCTGCATTTTCAATAAATATACCAGGTGACTCTTACAGTGAAATTTTAGAAACTGCTGGTCTAATCTCACAAAGGGAAAGAAAGGAAAAGTTGATGTTTAAACTTCAAGATAACAAGTAATCTTTTGAGGAGAATAGTTATAATAAGGCCTAGATCATTATCAGTATTACTAATTTAATATTACACTCTTTCTCAGTTTTCTCTCACAACACTTGTGAAACCATTACATGTCTGCCCAGCTACCTATTTCATAATTCGCAAATAGAAGAAATTCCAGTTTGAACAGTCTCATCCATTACTATGGAGCTGTGCCATTAACACCTAACAATGCCACTTCTATTAATATGTATTCTAATTTAAATGCAATATTTTAAGTTCCCTATTATGTTTAAGTTGCATCAAATTAAGGTTACGCATAAAAGCAGCATGCCAAACCAAATCATAGCAGAGGATTACATGAACAAGCATTGTTAATGATAGATGCTTTTTATAATCCATCAAATAATTACTGAGTTGTATTTTTTTTAAATCAGTGTTTATGGACCCATAATTAAATGCTAGTTAGAAAATCCTTAAGAGCCAAGTCATTGGTTTATTTAAATGTGTAGGAATATTTGAGTTTCCATGGAATGGTCATTACTGGGGAAGTTGTGCTAGTTATATTGAATAGATATACAACTGACCTAACTGTACCATTAAGGATTTCTAAATGCATTTTATTATGTACTTACATAATTGGCCATGCTAATGTTATAAATACCAAAGTGCAGGCAAGGTTAATTAAGAACTTTGCAAAAACCTACCTACTTTCACTCTGTACATTCACAGCACCTATTCTTTTTGTATAAGTACTGTTCGCTAACTGATTGCGCCACTGGAGCCCCATTCTTTCTTTTCAAAACAACAACCCTTTCACCAAATTCTGCTTTTCACCAGCTCTTAAGATTCCCTGCCCTCCATTAGAACAAGCAGCATTAAAGATAGTATTGGCCCCTATGATGTATATCCCTTATTGATAGCATTATCAAGGCTAAACCTACATGACATCTCTCCAGACATGCTTTTCAGTGGCAAGCCCCTTTCTCCCAACCTGGCACGAGAAACGTTTCCTCTTGGACATCTTCGCTTTCAAAAAATTTGCTGAAGGGAAGTTGGAGCTAGAGAACTCACCGAGGAATAGCTTAAGTCTAATATACAAATATGATGATGATTTGAAAATGGAACGCTGTTATAAGTGCTATATGGGCACTTAACAAGGCTACTGACCATTTGTTTACAAAGGAGTCATGTTATGTTTAAGTCTGTTTGTGATATACCTATTATCTAGACAGATTTATTCCTTAGATTTGTTTTTGTTTTTTTGGCCATTATCTAGAGCCAACACTTCAGAGCCATAACCATTCGCATTATAGGATCTCTGGTCAAGTCAGGAGTGGTCTTCAGTGCTGCTGCTGAATGATCTGCTCCGGACGTGATTTCTCAGTTGCTCTATAAGTTCAGGATTCTGCTGCTGGATCTGCTGAGCAAACTGCTGTCCCCTGTGAGTCAAGAGGCAAAGTGGTGTGAATTAGGGGTTCCTAGTCACCTGGTCCCCATAAAAAAGGACTGCAAAAGATGTGAGTACCACCCAAAGGGAGCTTCTAGAAAAACAAGTTTTAGAAGCACAACTTGAGTATCTGCAAGTTTTCCAATGTCTCCATACAGCATTATTCTAAAGCATTGTTCTTTATAAGAAATGAAATGCCCATCTAAAAATTTCCTGAATTGGGTAAAATCCACCCCTCTAGTGCCTGACTATAAATAAACAAAAGGCCCAAAAGTATATGCTTTTATTGCATATGCTCAAACCTAATGCAAGGAATTGTGGTCAAGTCTTAACATGTCTCCCATATGACAAACATCAAACCCATTTTGGGATGTGTGTAGAAGTCACTGAACAGAACTCATTTTTTAAAAAAGCTAAGAAATTGAATACAAATTCCTGATGTGCGACCCTGAATTGTGAGTGTTAGACACCACTGTAATCATGCCACTTAAAGATCACTCTAAAAATGCAATATTGCAAATGGGGTTATGTGGTCATGACTGCAAACAGCAAATGATAATTGTGGCTTCAGATAAAATTTTCAGTGACAGCATCACATAGAAAAGAGTATCTTAAGCAACTTGATTGGAAGTGAAGGTAATTAGTGCACGGAGTTCCTTTAGTGATGACAGAAAACTTTGAATAAGATAGTTTCCTAAATTGTCTGAATATTGGTGTATGTAACATGATTTTAAATATATATGTGTACCTAAATGAATGCATACTTTAGCTACTTGACTGTAATCTCCGTCCTCGAGTAGCTACTCAGATCTGCTGAAAAACTTTTTCTTGAATCCAGATCTTCTGGATTCCTGCCCTTCAGTCTGAAAATTCCAACTTATGAACTCCTTTTAAAGTTAATAACTAGTGAGACCACTGATACTAACAGTAAATGATAAAGATTAAGAAAGGAAAGCCCTGGTCCCCTCACTTTAGAGACAAACTGTAAAGCATAAAGTACTCTTTTTTAAAAAACTATTTCTATTTTAGAGATAAACTATAAAACACTTTTTTACTATTTCTATTTCAAGTAACACTTACGCTTGGATGAGGCTAGACAGGTCAGTTAGGCCCCCAACTCCAGCAGCGGGTCCCCCAATGGCATTTGTCATCATTCCTGACATTCTAGAGTAGGCAAGAGGTATATTACAGGATTGGCACAGAGTCGTAATAAAAAGGAGGGTACTGGGCAAGGAAGAGTCAGCTGAATTACCTACATCATGTAGAAGGTTAGGCTAAATGTGTGACTAAGTGCCAACTGGCTGCCAGTCGGGGCAGTTTTATCATTTTGGAGCTGATGTGCTCAACTTAGGAGTGGCAAGTAGAAAGGGAAAATGTAATATGCTCTTTCTATATACTTACAACTGTTGAACTTGAGGATTCTGCATTAAACTTGCTGCCTGGAATTGAAAAATGGCATCTTCCATTAAAGGTAGTTAATCTTCAGGGATCTTTAGCAAATATTTATTTAAAAAAAATAGGAATTCAAGCTAAACAATGTGCATACTAACATTCTCTAGAGTTTTAGTGTGCTGTACAAAGTGAATGGGGATGTAAAAAGGAGGTACTAGAGAAAAAGCTCAGTTGGTTAGAGTGATGTCCTCATAATGCCAAGGTTGTGGGTTCAATCCCCAGTCAGGGCATATGTAAGAATCAACCAACGAATGCATAAATAAGTAGAACAACAAATCTATGTTTCTCTTTCCCGTCTCTCTCTCTCTCAAATCAATAAATTAAAAATAATAGCAAAAGAGTTTAAAAAATAAAATACTTGGCAAAGATAAGACTATAAACAACATGATCAACTAAGGATATTGACAGCAGTATACTTATTTCTACTTATCAGATCAATAAAGCCAAATGGAGAAATAGAAACTTTATAAAGAATCTCCAACACATGAGCGGGTCCACTTCTAACAAGTACTCTAAGAGCTGTGACCAGGATCCATGGGGCTAAGTAGTTTCAATCTTTGCCATACTTAAGTGGGAGGGGAACTGTATTTATATACATACACACGAGAAACTTCATTTTGAAACCTTTTTTTTTTTTTACAGAGACAGAGTCAGAGATAGGGACAGACAGACAGGAGCGGAGGGAGATGAGAAGCATCAATCATCAGTTTTTTGTTGCAACACCTTAGTTGTTCATTGATTGCTTTCTCATATGTGCCTTGACCGTGAGCCTACAGCAGACCGAGTAACCCCTTGCTCAAGCCAGCGGTCTTGGGTCCATGCTGGTGAGCTTTTGCTCAAACCAGATGAGCCCACACTCAAAATGGTGACCTCGGGGTCTCGAACCTGGGTCTTTCCGCATCCCAGTCCGACGCTCTATCCACTGCGCCACTGCCTGGTCAGGCTTGAAACCATTTTTTTGCCTCTGATTGATAGTAAAAAATATTCATGTAAAATGCAGATTCTCTTAAATCTTTGTAGACAGTAGTAACTCCAATAGCTGTCTCCAAAAATCCTCTTTAATCTCTATCAACCTGACCCTTTCTAAGAGTGTCTCACAGTGTGTTTTTAACCCCCACCTTCTGCATCTTCTCTACATGGTAATCTCACACCTCACTTAAGCATTTTAAGGACTAAGCTAAATTGGAAACTAAAATCCATTTTCACATCCTGCTACAGTAGCATAACCTGAGGCTTGAAAATGGTTACCCATGTTCAAAATGTCACAAAATCTCCAGAGAACTTGTCATTCATTTGCTGGTATTTAGGTAGCAGGACCAACTTAAATTTGGCCTCAATCCTGAGACTCAAGAGTTATTCAAGTCTCAATCCTGAGACTTAAATTACTTGCAGGTCAGTCAAACAATTACTTCTCTGGTAATAAAAGCAAGTGGTGGCTTTCCCAACACCTTGTGTAAGGTCAGTGATTAAAAAATTACTGTCTACAAAGACTTCAACTAACAATTTTAAACTGCCAATTGCTACGAACCTACCAATTGTTCAAAAGGACCCCTTTAACTAGGAACAAGCCATCTGTACATTTCAATTTAGCTAAAGATTTAGTGGATACAAGACTTTTTTTTTAATAGTTTTTTTGTTGTTTGTTTTTTTAAATTTTTATTTTATTTATTCATTTTAGAGAGGGAGAGAGAAAGACAGAGAGAGAGAGAGAGACAGGGGGGAGGAGCTGGAAGCATCAACTCCCATATGTGCCTTGACCAGGCAAGCCCAGGTTTCGAACCGGCGACCTCAGCATTTCCAGGTCGACGCTTTATCCACTGCGCCACCACAGGTCAGGCCTACAAGACATTTTTTGAAGGAAACAAAGATGAATAAGAAGCACTGCTTTCCAAGGGCATCGCATCTGGTAGAATAGTTCTCAGCCAGAGGAATATATACAGTCACCCAGGGAGCTTTACATGCCCAGGTAACACCCTTGACCACTAAATCAGTTTTCACAGCATGTGTGTTTTCAAAAAGATCTGTAATTTTGTTGGTTTGAAGGATGGAGTGGATATGTATGAGTTATACTAAATGGATTATACTAAAAAGTCAAATTAACTCTTAAGATAAAAAAGCAGCACACAATGCTGACAGGAGAGATTAGGAAACCACAATAACCAAAATCCTCAGACCTCAGTCATTAGATACTTTCCTAGGGCCATTTTCATGTCAGAGAGTGGTTTTTAACCTCTTGTAGATTTATAGACTTCTTTGCCAATCTGATGAAAAATACAGTTCTCTCATATCCACATGTACACACATTTTTATATAAATATGTAATTTCTGGGAATCCATCTGTTTCCTGAAGTCTAGCCATGGCTCTCACAAACAGGTACACAGGCAGGTGAAAAATCTCAGCCATAGCATTACATCAACACTCTATTTCCACCACCACCACAAAAGCTCCCTCATTTGTTTCTGTAATGTTTTAAAACTATATTGCTTTATGGGAAACAGAGCCAGCAGAACAGAAAAGGAAATATACTCACCATACTAATGAAGGCTGGATTATTTATTAAGCTAGCCATGTCAAAGCTCAATCCAGTTCCTGTCTGTAAAACAATTATATTATATATGGTTAGAATTATTCTAACCACTACAATCTGATTACAATAAATTGTGAATGACAAAATAGCTCACTTTTTCAGCATTAATAACTTACAGGACTGGATACCTCTCTTAACTTCTGTTCTGCTATTTTCAGATTCGACTTGTAGGAATCATTTTCAGGGTCAAGATCTAATGCCTTTTGATAACTTGTAACTGCTTCTTCAAATTTATTCATGGCAGTGAGAGCCAGCCTGAAAAGAGTAAAATATAAGATATATGATTAAAGAATACGAGGATATCACAAATGTAGTCAAACATCTGTGTTGGCATTCAATTAGAATCTAGATTGCACCTTATTTATTATACTATGGCTCACAGGAGAATCAATAAAATTCCTACTAAGAACCAAAATTCTGTAAGTCTGTATTCTCTCCATTCTGCTTGCTGACAACCGTGGCTGTCCTATACTAACTATGAACTTAATGGTTAGAAATAAACCTTACCTACGCTTCCATTTTTAAGCCTAATATGTGAAGTAATTTGCTTTATGAATGATTTAGCAATCCTGCGGTCATGTATCTACCATTTTAAGGATCTGAACTAGATGTGCGCTTCAGAATGTCACACTTTCCTCCTACTTCCAGGCAGAGACATTGAGTCATGATAAATTCGCCATAAAAAATCAAACAGGCTATGGGGTACTTCTCAATAAGACATGTTAATTATTAAATAGATAAAATTAGCATCCTTTACAACTTAAGACATTATTATCCCAATCATATAGTTATTAAATTTGTGTTTTCCTCCACCTAAGTTAGAATTTATGTATTGGAAAATTACTTCAGAACTAAACAAGTATGGTATATATGGAGAGATAATATCGAGGTTTTTATTTGATCTAGTGTTGTTTTAAAATTACTGTAAATCTTGGCTGACTTACCTCACAGACTTCTGCCCTAGATAAAATACAGTGCCTAATCACAGGAAAATTCTCAGACCCTAATTAGTTTTCTAACAGTCAACCATAAAAGATGCTTTATCAAAGTCCTCAATTAATCAACAGTCAATAAATATTTACTGAGACCCTACTGTGCACCAAGTACTACCCACAATGAGAAAAGATAAAGTTCTTGAGTTTAAGGAAATTTCATTCTAACTGAGGAAAACAAGCAACAGACAGGCAGCCACACTGAAAAGACCTGAACGATGAGAAGCAGCAGTCGCATGATGATCAGGGGAGCAGCGTGCTGAATAGCAGCGGCAGGACCCCCGGCCATGCCTGGGATGCTTAAGGACAGGACCAGGGCTGATGAGGAGGGAGCACAGAAAATGGTGTGGAAAGAGATGAGGTCAGGGATAATCAGATGCCAGATAATACAGAACCATGGGTTTGGAGTCTGGATTTTATTCTTGTTGTAGTGGAGTGACATGATCTGATCTATGCTTTGGAAAGCTCTCTCTGGCTTCTCTGCAGAGGGGCTTCATGAAGGAAGGTAGAGGCAGAGAGAGAAGTTAGGAAGCTACTGCAGTAGCTCAGGTAACAAATGGTAATTTGAACAAGGGTTATAAACAAGATGGAAATCAATGCTTGAATTCAAGAGATATGTATGTGGAAATTAGAATGAACAGGACTTCCTGATAGATTCGATGTGTCAGGTGTAATGGTAGGTAACGTTTACTGAGATGGAAACACTTAAGAAGGCAACAAGAAGCCTTGGCTGGCTAGCTCAGCAGTAGAGCTTTGGCCAGGCGTATAGAAGTCCCCGTTCAATTTCTGGCCAGGGTATCCAGGAGAAGCGCCCATTTGCTTCTCCACCCTTCTTTCCCTACTTTCTATCTCTCTCTTCCCCTCCCACAGCCAAGGCTCCATTGGAGCAAAGTAGGCCTGGACACTGAGGATGGCCCCATGGTCCCTGTCTCAGGTGCTAGAATGGCTCCGGTTGCAATGGAGCAACGCCCCAGATAGGCAGAGCATTGCCCCATGGTGGGCATGCTGGGTGGATCCCAGTTGAGCACATGCGGGAGTCGGACTGCCTCCCCGCTTCTCACTTCAGAAAAAGACCAAAAAAACAACAACAACAAAAAGAAGGTAACAAGAGTTCTGACTGGGACATGTTAAATTTAAAATGCCTGTTAAACATAAAAATGGAGATGAAAATAATTTGAATATGATATGAAATTCAGACATATAATAATGAGATCCATCAACATAGAGTTGGTTTTCATTATTCAAAGTAGTTATGTTCTATAAAGTCACCACGAACACTAATTTAGCAAATACTGAACAACTGTTTGTAGGGTAAATACAGGGTTAGGTTCCTGTGAGGCTCTGGTCACAACATTCTTGTCAACTGATCAATACATAATCTCATTTTATGTATGTTCCTATTTAAACAAACCTTACTATATATGTATTATTGATTCATTAGCATTGAACTCACAGCCAGTAGCACTAACTTATGCCTGAACAAACTTATCAACTGTGTATTTTTTTGTAAGTCACATTACAGCCTTCTTGCACTTAGGGACACTAGAATGCACTTTAGCCTATGTTTGGGTCCACTCTAAACAGGGAAATGAACAACAAAAGACATAAAAATGCAAAATATAACATTAAATGAACTGCAAAAAAGACACTCATTTACAGCATGACAGCTGAAACAAAAAGGCAGAGCATTGCCTTATCCACCCTCAGCTGAGATCTTGCACAGTAGGTGACTCAAATTTTTCACCATGCTGTGAATAAACACAAAAGCACAGTGACTACTGATTTGGGGGTTACCAAAAAAAATTTTAGCAAGTAAGTGAATTCATAAATACAGAACTCATGAGTAATGAGTATTGACTATAAATGGAATTTAAAAGTATAGGCCAGGATGAAATCAGAAGAGAGACTAGACAGACGGCAGCAGCAAAGATAGAGTCCCAAAGGGCACCAGTATGTACACATGGTAGAGAAGGAAGAACGTCCAGTGAAATAGAAGAAAAACCAGGAAGTGTGGTGTCATAGAAGTCTAGAATTTTTAATACTTCAAAAATAAGTTAATCATGCCAAATACTAAAAAATGGCAGGTGAAGATAACAGAACTGAACTTTGGCCTTAGCAAAAAAAATACAGACAACTGGTGGCCTTGAATAGAGCTATAGGGCGCTCTGTTGAGTGATATAGGCAAATGCTCTATCAGAATGAGCTGAAGAGAGACTGAGAGATGAAGAAGACAAGACAGGAAGTACAGACTGCTATTGGGCTTTGTAGAGAGAGAGGAACCGAGAAGTGATGTAGCTGAGTGCAAGGATGGTTCCGATGAGGATTCCGTGGCCTTTTCAGCTGCAGTCATCACTGTTAGAGACAGGATGCAGAAGAGAAAGCAGATGATTTTAAGTGTGAAGACCTGAAGGTACAAAGGGATGATATCTGAAGCATAAATGAAGGCAAGCATCTGAGATAAGACTGCTTCTATTTAATAGGATAAAAGGCAGTCTGTGTAGACACAAATGA
The DNA here is from genome assembly GCF_036850765.1 of Saccopteryx bilineata. Lineage (NCBI taxonomy): Eukaryota > Metazoa > Chordata > Mammalia > Chiroptera > Emballonuridae > Saccopteryx > Saccopteryx bilineata. The sequence continues at coordinate 263,837,807 of NC_089490.1, read as the reverse complement.
GGTAGATCGGGGGATTTGGCAGTAGGAAAATGAGCTACTTTTCTTCTCGATCCACCTATTTTATCATGTAAGTATAAGGCAATATCATCAGCTATGAGTCACCACAGAAGGTGCAGAGGAAATTTGAAGAGAGAAGAGTAGATGTGAAGCAATTAACTCAGACAGTGGTAAGATGAACTTATTGATAGAAGGAAATACGTAATAGGACTGTCTGCCAAAATACTGAGTACTCATGAGATTTGTGGTCTTGAATATGAAGTGAGGCTACTCAATGGCTGTATGACTTTCTCCAACAACCAACCATTCATTATACAACTAATCTCCCAAGTCACAGAAACTGCAGTCATGTCCTTCTTAAAGGTTATATTTATTTTCTTATTAGCTGAGAGGATGCAGTATTAAGCAGAAAATTCAATTTTTTTGTTTTTTTGTGGTGGTGTTTTTCTACAGAGACAGAGAGAGTCTGAGAGAGGGATATAGATAGGGACCGTTGAGACACCTTAGTTGTTCATTGATTGCTTTCTCATATGTGCCTTGACTGTGGGGCTACAGCAGACTGAGTGACCCCTTGCTCAAGCCAGCGACCTTGGGTCCAAGCTGGTGAGCTCCACTCAAACCAGATGAGCCCACACTCAAGCTGGCGACCTTGGGGTCTCAAACCTGGGTCCTCTGCATCCCAGTCCTATGCTCTATCCACTGTGCCACCGCCTGGTCAGGCAGGCAGGAAATTCAAAACCTAGCCATTAAGAGCAGCATACCTGATACAACTTGGTACTACTTTGAACATTATCCCAGAACTTACCCCATTCTCCCATAAGCCTTGCTGTACTTTGAATCAATTGCTATTGCTTTTTCACAATCCTTTATTGCATCTGTGTAGTGACCTAATTTACTCTGAGCAGCAGCCCTAAAAGAAAGAGAAGAGAGTTATTATTATAAGCATCCTTCAAGGCATTAATTTAGATTTTCAGGTTCTAATACTACATTTTCCTTGTCCCAATTTGTATATCACTTCCAGTAAATATCTAAATCAGCCTGTATTAAGATAATTCTATAATCAAATGAAAACTCAGAAACAAAATTCAGAAAAAATATGAAAGCTGCCTTTCACTGTTTGCTTTGCTATGGACAAGACAAAATATGCAAGCCATACAACTGATTTATCTACTTACTGTCTTTTTAATTTGCCCAAACTGAAAACTGAAAACACTAGGACATTTGGGATTACTAGGGAGGCAAACAGAGTGGGTAATTGCTGTGAATGACTACTCAAGAGTGTTGTGCTGTTAAATGATCACTTTACTGTAGCAGTAAGATCACTGGACAAGTCTAAATGGAAAAAACCTAATTTAACCATGTACCTGAATCTGGCTATAAATTAAGGATGGCAGTGTAATCTATCTACCTAGCATAGAATCTCAGAGCAACTAAGGACTACTTAATCCTTTCCAGATAATCTCTAACAAACTCTCTGCAAAAATGGGACCTGACAATTTAATGAGGGTGCTTCCTACCTCTACACGCAATCCTGATGGTATATACCTCTCTGTTTTCCTACTGTAGTGCTGACTTTAGCCCTCAGGGCCGTAATAAACAAGTAGAATTTCTTCTCAACTTGCAGGTCCTTCAAACTGAAAAGTTCCAAGATGTCCCCTGTCCTGTGTCCTATGACCACCACTTCCATTCTTCTCCAGACTAAACATTTCTACTTTATTCACAGACAATTTTCTGGGCATAATAGAGCAGTAAAATAATATTCAAATATTATTTTCTAATATTTATCATTTGAAATATTCAAATATTATTTCAAATTTTCAAAATAAATATTACTTCAAATATTCAAAATAATATTCCTGGCCTCAGTAGTGCTTAGATTCCTAGGAGGGGAGCTGTCAACCTTTCTTCTTACAGCATGACTGACTCTACTCCTCAAACTAAGATTAAAATTTGAAAGGAAAAAAGAAACAATCTTCTTTGCTGCAGTTAAAAAACATTACATGTGAAAATACAGAATTCAACAAACCTATTTTGGTAGTTCATGTAAATAAAAGGTATGGGTTTACCTGAATACTCACAGTAACAGCATGACAAGGATGACCATTAAAAGAAGAGAAATAAAATGTATCATTTCCAAATAATTAGAAAGAAAATGAAGTAAAAATAACTTAGTCAACACAATAAAAGAAAAAACTAAAAAGGAGAGGAGGGAGCAAAGAAAGCCAAAAGATAAGATAGTGGAACGCAATTCAAATATGTAAGTAATCACAAAGTTGCCTGGATGAAATCCAGATTCTCAGATTCTCCAGTTGTATACATAGGATTATCACTTAAAACATAGTCACATAAAGGTTGAAATTTAAAGGGGATGGAAAAAGACAATCAGGCAAACTGAAAACCAAGCAAAAGAAAGCTGGTGTAGAAACAGACGTGAGGCAAAAAGCGTTATTAAGGATACAGTCATTATCTATTGATCATCCTTTTTAGTTTAAGGAAAACATTTACATGGCTCAGAAGTCAAACCTTTATTAAAAGTCTCGAGGATTAGTGGGAATGGGGTAGATGGGATAGAAATGGGAATGAGACTTCAGAAAGGATGAAAGAGCAAACCTTCAAACTGAATAAAACAGAAACTAACTATATATATATTAAAAGATCCTAACTGTATATATATTTACAAAGAAATTCAAGCCAGTGTTCTGAGTATTTCTCCTTGGTGAGATATATTCTAAGGACAAAATAATTACAAAGAAATTCTGAAGTTTACGTAGACTTACTAGTGTTGTAGTATTGGTGTGATACCAGCTGGGGGACACTGAAGAATAGAACTAGTGAGTAAAAATAGTGATGTCAGAAAGCAGGGTTTGTGTTCCAGGAGAAGGGAGATACAAATGTAAAAAGGGGGAACGTAAAGGAAATCTCTGTGACGCTGGAATGTGAACTGAAGGCATCTGCATAAATGGATGACTTTTCAAAAATAACGTGTTCCCTAGCTCTGCCCACTGAAAGGACCTGGAAGCAATAACATTTCGGTAGCAATGATCACCTCTTGCAACCTGGGCTTGGTTTCTAATGCCATTCTCTATTAAAAGGAAAAGGGGTTACTTGTGGAGCCCAGATCTCAGCCCAGAGCTGAGAAAATACAAGGCAGATCTGGAATACCTTGTCTCAGGAAACAAGAAAGTGTTAGAAAACAAATAAAGTTATATATATATAAAAGGACACAGCCAGTTTATAGGAGCTCCTACTAGAAAAATATGGGATAAGTATGGAAATAATAATTATGGTAATTTATTTTAACATATTGAATAGTGAAATTAAAAAACTCATACATCTGTAATTATACACAAAAAGCCGGGGAGGGGAAGGAGGAGGAAGGCGGAAAAGGGAGAAAGGGTTAGGAACTTTACAGACATATATGAGGAAATACAGGCGTGGCCAAAAGGAGGTTTATATTTGTCAGTATATGAAACAGTTTAGTCTTGTATTATTTATTTTTATTAATCTACTTTTGCTCACCTCTGTATATATAAAGGAAATGATCAAATTAGGAAATCATTACTTTGTAGCTATCAATGTATTAATGATTCAGGGAAAGATCTTGAAAGGTTGATAAAACATTAAATAAAAGATTGTTGGGCCAGGTGCGATTCCGTCCTGCGTGTCTGTTCTGAGGAACAGGCAGTCATTCGTCTCCGGCTGCCTTCTCTGCCCCCTAAGTGCATGCTACCACTCCCTGGAAGATTCGATGGACATGGACATGAGCCCTCTGAGGCTCCAGAACCATCTTTTCGGTTGTAAACTCAAGGCCGACAAAGATTATCACTTCAAGGTGGAGAATGATGAAAATGAGCACCAATTATCCTTATGAACGGTCAGTTTAGGGGCTGGTGCAAAGGATGACCTGCATATTGTTGAAGCACAGGCAATGAATTATGAAGGCAGTCCAATTAAAGTAACACTGGCAACTTTGAAAATGTCTGTATGGCCAACGATTTCCCTTGGTGGCTTTGAAATAACACCACCTGTGGTCTTACGGTTGAAGTGTGGTTCAGGGCCTGTGCATATTAGAGGACAACACGTAGTAGCTGTGGAGGAAGATGCGGAGTCAGAAGATGAAGACGAGGAGGACGTGAAACTCTTAAGTATATCTGGGAAGCGATCTGCCCCTGGAAGTGGTAGCAAGGTCCCACATAAAAAAGTAAAACTTGCTGCTGAGGATGATGATGAGGATAACGATGAGGATGATAATAATGATGAAGATGATGAAGATGATGATGATGATGATGATGATGATTTGGAGGATGAGGAAGCTGAAGAAAAAGCTCCAGTAAAGAAATCTATATGAGATACTCCAGCCAAAATTACACAAAAATCAAACCATAATGGAAAAGACTCAAAACCAACACCAAGATCAAAAGGTCAGGAATCCTTCAAAAAACAGGAAAGAACTCCTAAAACACCAAAAGGACCTAGTTCTGTAGAAGACATTAAAGAAAAAAATGCAAGCAAGTATAAAAAAAAGGTGGTTCTCTTCCTAAAGTGGAAGCCAAGTTCATCAATTACGTGAAGAATTGCTTCCAGATGACTGACCAGGACAGTATTCAAGATCTCTGGCAGTGGAGGAAGTCTCTTTAAGAAAATAGTTTAAACAGTTTGTTAAAATTTTCCATCTTATTTCATTTCTATAACAGTTGATATCTGGCTGTCCTTTTTATAATGCAGAGTGAGAACTTTCCCTACCATGTCTGATAAACGTTGTCCAGGTTCCATTGCCAAGAATGTGTTGTCCAAAATTCCTGTTTAGTTTTTAAAGATGGAACTCCACCCTTTGCTTGGTGTTAGTATGTGTGGAACATTATGATAGGACATAATAGTAGTGGTGGTCAGACAGGTGAAAATGGTGGGGAGACAGAAATATACATGTGAAATAAACTCAGTATTTTAATAAAGTAAAAAAAATAAAAATAAAAGATTGTTGGGAAACAGGATATTCACATGATCTGACCCACAGATTATTATTAATTATAATAGAAATAACAGAAACAGTGGTCGTCACCATAACATGTCAAGCTCAGAAACATCATTAAGGGGACAGTTTGAAATTACGGGCCTCCTAGCATAGTACAGTAAAGGGTACATAGCACATAATCATTTATGAAAGCTTCATACCAAAAAATGTAACCTAAATTTAATCATGAGGAAGCAATCACACAAATTTAGAATATGGCACATTCTATAAAATCATTATCCTTAACTCTTCAAAAAAAGTCTATGTCATTAAAAACAATAAAAAAGGTCAGGGGTATTTTCTAGATTAAAAGAGACTAAATTAATATAAAATGTAACTGATGACCCTTGAATGGATTCTAGATCAAAGGCATAAAAGGTATTTGGGGGACAGTTGGAGAACTTCCAGCATTAGTGCAAAGTTTCTTAAATGTGGATGGCATGATAGTTATATGGAGTATATCCTTATTCTTAGAAGATATAACTTAAGTATTTAGGATTAGCAAAAAAATTTTATACACATATATATTCAAACATCTCCACAGAGGGAGAGAGAGAGAAATAAGAGAAAAAAGAGGAAATAAATGTGCCAGAAAGTTACTATTGACCCTGGGATACATATGTATTGGTCCTCGTTGTGTTACTCTTTCAGTAAGTTTAAATAGGTTTTGAGTAAGTTTAAATTTGCTTTCTTGTAGCCCTGGCCAGTCGGCTCAGCGGTAGAGCGTTGGCCTGGCGTGCGGGGGACCCGGGTTCGATTCCCGGCCAGGGCACATAGGAGAAGTGCCCATTTGCTTCTCCACCCCCCACCCCCCTCCTTCCTCTCTGTCTCTCTCTTCCCCTCCCGCAGCCAAGGCTCCATTGGAGCAAAAGATGGCCCGGGCGCTGGGGATGGCTCCTTGGCCTCTGCCCCAGGTGCTAGAGTGGCTCTGGTCACGGCAGAGCGACTCCCCGGAGGGGCAGAGCATCGCCCCCTGGTGGGCAGAGCGTCGCCCTTGGTGGGCGTGCCGGGTGGATCCCGGTCGGGCACATGCGGGAGTCTGTCTGACTGTCTCTCCCCATTTCCAGCTTCAGAAAAATACAAAAAAAAAAAAAAATTGCTTTCTTGTATATCTATCTATCTATCTATCTATCTATCTATCTATCTATCTATATATATATATCTATATCTATATATATATAAACACACACAGCTATTTATATATACATATACAGGGTTTGGCAAAAATAGGTTTACAGTTATTTGTATAGAAAATAATACAGTAATAAATAAATAATAAAAGAATAAACTGTTTTGTGTACTCACAACTATAAACCTTTTGCCCCACCCAATATATACACATATACACTGCTCACAAAAATTAGGGGATATTTTATCACTTCATATTAATTTTAAAATATCCCCTAATTTTTGTGAGCAGTATACAAAACACTGCCATGTGACTGCGTCACTGTTAGAAGTCTTCAAGGTGAGGCAATTCTCTCTTCTAAAATTCAGTGAATCAATTCAACTAAACTTTTGTTGAATATTTATAATGTCTTAAAACCTGAACTCAAAATCAGATACACAGAGATAAAGAAAATATATCTTTGCCCTCCAATCATTCACTGTCTAACATGGAAATAGCCATGTAAAAAAAATAAATAGTATAAGTACAACAATGGAAGTATCAAAGAAAGAGACAATCTATTAGACATAGAGCCACCCAATAGAACTTATGTATGGAACGATAAAAAACCCTGAATAGCCAAAGCAATCCCGAGGAAAAAGAATGAAATTGGAGGCATTACAATACCTGACTTCAAATTATACTATAGAGCCACAATAATCAAAACAACATGACATTGTCAGAAAAACAAACATACAGACCATTGGAACATAATCGAGAGCCCAGAAATAAAAGCAAATATATAGGAACAAATCATCTTTGACAAAGGAGCCAAAAACACACAATGGAGAAAAGAAAGCCTCTTCAATAAATAATGCTGGGAAAATTGGAAAGCCACATGCAAAAGAATGAAATGACTACAGTTTGTCCCCCCGCACAAAAATTAATTCAAAATGGATCAAAGATCTAGATATAAGATCTGAAACAATAAGTTACATAGAAGAAATCATAGGTACTAAGCTCATGGACTTGGGCTTTAGAGACCAATTTATGAATTTGACCCCAGAGGCAAGGGAAGTAAAGGCAAAAATAAATAAATGGAATTATATCAAACTAAAAAGTTTCTTCTGCACAGCAAAAGAAACTGACAACAAAACAAATAAGCAACCAACTAAATGGGAGATGATATTTGCAACAACAGCTCAGATAAGGGGTTAATATCCAAATACATAAAGAACTCACAAAGCTCAGCAACAAACAAGCAAATAATCCAATTAAAAAATGGGGAGAGGACCTGAACAGACACTTCTCCCAAGAGGACAAATGGCCAACAGGTATACGAAGAAAAGATGCTCATCTTCACTAGCTATTCAAAAAATGCAAATCAAAACTACAGTGAGGTGCTACCTCACACCTGTTAGATTGGCCATTATCAACAAGACAGGTAATAGCAAATGTTGGAGAGGCTGTGGAGAAAAAGGAACCCTCATTCACTGTTGGTGGGAATGCAAATTAATATAACTGTTATGGAAGAAAGTATGGTGGTTCCTCAAAAAATTAAGAATAGAATTGCCATATGACCCAGTAATCTCTCTACTGTGTATGTACCCCAAAAACTTGAAAGCATTGGTATGTGAAGACACGTGCAGCCCCATGTTCATCGCAGCATTGTTTGCAAGACATGGCAACAACCAAAGTGTCCCTCGATAGAGAACTGGATAAAGAAGATGTGGTACATATATACAATAAAATAACTCAGCCATAAGAAATGATGACATAGTGACATTTATGACAACATGGATGGACCTTGAGGACATTATACTGAGTGAAATAAGTAAATCAGTAAAAGCTAAGAACTGTATGATTTCACACATAGGTGGGATATAAAGCTGAGACGCATGGACACAGATAAAAGTGAAGAGGTTACCAGGGGGGAGGGGATGTGGGGGGAGAGGCACAGGAAGAGGGTGAGGGGAAGAGTATAAAGAGGGACAAATGTAAGGTGGCGGAAAATAATTTGACTTTGGGTGATGGGTATACAATATAAACAACAGTTCAAATGCCATAGAAATGTTTACCTGAAACCTATGTACTCTAATTGATCAATGTCACCCTGTTAATTTCCTAAATAAAATTTAAAAATTAAATAAAATGAACTTCTGTGATAGGTTTTTATCTGTGCTTTCCAGTATAGTAACCCAGAGCCACATGTGATTAAAGAGTATTTGAAAGGAGCTAGTGCATTTTTATTTTGTTAATTTTTAAATGTTATTATTTTTAATTTTATTAATTTAAATTAATTTATATTTAAACAGCCACATGTAGCTACAAGCTACCATGTTGGACAGCACCGCTCCATAGGCTATGATGGGGAAAGGTATAGGGGCATGGTTCAGCAGGTTGGACACAGAAGAAATTAAGAAATTCTTCCCAAGAGAAGACACATCTACCAGAGTCTTGAAGGATGACTAGCACTTGACCCAGCAGATAAAGTAGGAAATACTCTAGGCAGAGGAAGGAGTACACAAAAGCATGGAGAGATGTCCCAACATGGTATTTTTTTAAAGTTAGTAAATTTCATATTATATGTGCATAGAGAGTAGCAAGAAGAGGAACGGGGTAGAAAGAAAATTAAAAATAATAATAAAAAAAAACCCTAGATTATAAAGATCTTATATATCATGCTGAGGAGCTTAAATTCAATCATGAAGGTATTTAGAACTAGTGAATAGAAAGCAAGAATTAAATGACTAATTTCATATTTTAGAAAGATCCTTTTGGCAGAAGGCTGGAGTGAGGAGTGCAAGTAGAAACCGGAGGCCACTAGTTCAGCAAAAGTAAAGAAACTGGACTAAGGCAATAGTGATGCAAAAGGTGGAGGGAACAAATGAGCTATTTGGAAGGTAAAAGGGAAACAGAGAAAGATGCCCTATTCGCTGGCTTCAACACTGACAATAAAGTCAGCAATAAAACTGTGAGGATCAGACCCAGAAAGAAGAGTGGGTAGAAGGGAAGAGGATGACTCTTTCAATCTTGATATCTTTAGCTTTCAACCACCAACTGCAAGCTCAGATAAAAGCAGATTGCTGCGGCTCACAAAAGAAAGAGGAGAGGGTCTGAACCTCTGAGGCTGGATGAGGGAAGAAAAGTCAGGCTACATTTGAATCTCTTGTGAGATGAAACCAAACATGCCAGTGTCTGAACTGAATAACAATGTGGTCTTCTCTCCCTGCCCCTGCCCGCTGGTTATCAGGGCATAACTAATGAAATTCCAGTGGAACAATATAGTTAAAGTCACCATGTTTCCAGACAACCTTGCTTTCTTTAGCTTATTAGAGCAAGAGCATGAATATCACTTGTGCTCTTTTTATAGAAAATAAGACAGGAAAAAAATCACAGGTTCCTCACATTTCCCATACTATACATATATCATGCATAAATAAATTATAGCAAAAAACAGTTCCTACAATTAGGAATTACATACATTGTTTCTGAAAGAAACAGATATTGAAAGCCAAGGACTATGCTAGGGACTTTATGTATATTATTACTCTTCATGACTACTATTATCTCTATTTTACAAGTCAGGAAATTGAGGTTCAAAAAGGGTAAGTGGCTGTCCAAGGTCACAAAGCTAGTAAGTGGCCAAACTGAGTTTCAACTCCAAATTCAACAAACCAACTACAAATTCCCATGGAACTAATGACTGCATGGTACTTACAGAGAAGTAAAAGAAAACAAAATACACAACAACATGATCTCTGTTCCCACCTCTCTCCAGAACTCATGCTGTCACGAGCATTCCTTGGTACAAGCCCTGATGATTCCTAATTCTGCCTTTAAAACCAGTGGTCCCCAACCCCCAGGCCGCTGACCGGTATCGGTCCGTGGGCCATTTGGTACCGGTCCGCAGAGAAAGAATAAATAACTTACATTATTTCCATTTATTTATATTTAAGTCTGAATGATGTTTTCTTTTTTAAAAATGACCAGATTCCTTCTGTTACATCCGTCTAAGATTCACTCTTGATGCTTGTCTCGGTCACGTGATACATTTATCCGTCCCACCCTAAAGGCCGATCTGTGAAAATATTTTCTGACATTAAACCGGTCCGTGGCCCAAAAAAGGTTGAGGACCACTGTTTAAAACTATACTCTCCAACCTAAAATGCTTTCCCTTCTTTTCTCTCTATCCAAGTTTTCTACCTGTCCATCAAATCCAGCTCCAACTCAAGTTCCCTATCACCTAAGAGGCCTTCCAGACAAATATTTTCCATCACACTCTCTCTCTTTCCTAGGCATCTTTAATTCCACTTATTGCCTCAGTCACTCAACCATCCATCCATCCCAGAAACATGAGACTACTATGGGTAAAATAAAGTACTCAGCAATGAGGTTGCACAAAAGAAGTAAGAATATTAGAGACAGAAGAGATAGAAACTAGCTAGTTTAACATAAAATATAATTTCATACCAAAAAGTACTTAGTAGTGTTTCAGACTGTTTCAGACCTATAATCAATCATTTGTTGTTTTATGCATGCAAGTGTTAATGTGAGTGCCTCGTCACTTCAGCATGACTACAGATTTCTTGCATTTCTTTGACAGTCCTCCATGAATTCAACAAAAATTGGCTGAACTCCTGAGGCACAATGCTAGGTACTATGGGAGATACAAATAGATACAAGATCCAATATCTGCCCTTCACCTGAAGATAAAACAAGTATGCACATAACTATAAGATAAGGAAGAACACATGATAAATTAATATAAATGTTACAGATCATGGTAAGTGCTAAAAGTATATGAAAAAAAAGCAAAAATAAACAAAAGGTTTTTAAGGAAGGACTCAGGTTTTCCTGGTACCCAAACTGAACCTAAAGCATCATTAGGATTCTAAAGGTCAAAATAGGGATAAATGCTAGAAAGAAATGACTTGTGCCTTACAAATGTGCCAACTGGCACGCTCTCCACCGGGGGCATGTGGCGCCTTTCCCTTCCCCCCTTCTTCTGTCTTCTTCCCCCACATGTGTGTAACTCCTAAACTCAAAAGGTCTTCAGAAAACGTGCAACCAGGGGAGAAATGGGCAGCAGCAGCTCATCCCCAGCTAACCCCTTGGACCTGTCTCCAACGCCCCCTCTTCTCTGACTTAGGCTCATTTCTTTTCCACAGGGTTTCTAGAGAGCCAAGTTGCTCCTGCTGTTCTAGGCCCTCCCTTGTTTCACTGACCCCAGCTTTAATAAAAGTATTCTCAAAATCACAAAAAAGAAAATAAAGAAGAAAGGGGGAAAAATGGGCCAACTGATTGTTTTCTAACACAAAAGTCACTTCTACAAAATTAAACTTTGGCCTGACCTGTGGTGGCGCAGAGGATAAGGCGTCAACCTGGAATGCTGAGGTTGCCAGTTTGGAACCCTGGGCTTGCTCAGTCAAGGCACATATGAGAAGCAACTACTGGGAGTTGATGCTTCCTGCCTTCTCTTTCTCTTTCTCTCTCTCTCTCCTCTCTTTCTAAAATCAATAAATAAAACCTTTACAAAATAAATAAAGTAAATTTTGGTTCATTTTATTGAGGTTAACATCTAAACAATATTTTGATTAGTAATAAAACTTTTAAATTTTATAACAAAAGAAAAACTTAGATCTTCTGTTCTAAGTTTTCAACTCCTGACAGCTAACTGGCTTAAACAAAAAAATAGCAACGGATAGTTGACAAGTCTACAGGCTAATGAAATATTTATGGCTGCTAGAGTCTAAAAAAATCCTAAAGCTTTATTCACTATTTGTTTTAAATATAAAATTATGTCTTCTAATTATTTAATATTAAATTGCATGCTCTATTACGGAACTCCTCAGGGAAAAAGATACTATTTAAATACAAAGGAGAAGTATAATTATTGATTTCAAAGATAACAATAATTAAATAAAAAGCAAACATAACTACTGCCAAAAAATCTCATTTAATACAAGAATGTAGGACTATTAATGTCCCCTAATCTCGATAAAAGTGATTTACTTAGGCTCATATTTGCCATATTCATAGTTGAAAATGTATGCTTACTGTGCTCTATAAATAAGCAATTTCCTTGTAACATTTATATTTCATCATAACATTTTGTGGCACTGTTAAATGTATTTATTTCAGGATTTCATGCACTAAATTAAAACATGTTATATTCATCTGATTACAGAGAATAAAATTCAAACATAAAACCACAGCTTGGGGAATTGATTCTCCACAAATTATTTGGATGTTCTAGTTTTCTGGGCTAGATTATTAGAACTGATTAATAAAGGAATTGCTCGCGTGTGTGTGAGTATGTGTGTGTGTGTGTGAGAGAAAGAGAGAAGAGAAGAGAAGAGAAGAGAAGAGAAGAGAAGAGAAGAGAATGAAGGGTTCCAATGTGGCCAACCAAATTCCATGTGGATCCAACTCTTCCACAAATAACAACTATAAATTCTGGACAAAATTAAAAAAAAGAAAAAAGAAAAACAAAACAAAAACCCACCTGACCAGGTGGTGGCACAGTGGATAGAGCATCGGACTGGGATGCAGAGGACCCAGGTTCGAGACCCTGAGGTCGCCAGCTTGAGCGCGGGCTCAACTGGTTTGAGCAAAGCTCACCAGCTTGGACCCAAGGTCACTGGCTTGAGCAAGGGGTTATGCGGTCTGCTGTAGCCCCACGGTCAAGGCACATATGAGAAAGCAATCAATGAACAACTAAAGTACCACAATGAAAAACTGATGATCGATGCTTCTCATCTCTCTGTGTTCCTGTCTGTCTGTCCCTACCTATCCCTCCCTCTGACTCTCGCTCTGTCTCTGTAAAATAAATAAATAAATAAATAAAATCTTAAAAAAAGAAAACAAAACCCATAACAAAAAGAATACTAAAAGCAGTCCCGGTGACAATGAATAGAAAAATGCCTAAGCAAACTGTGGTACTAACAATGGAATACTGCTGAGCAATTAAGAAATGAACCACTGATACATGTAACAATATGGCTGAATCTCAAAACCATTATGCTGAGCAAAAAATGTCTCACACAAAAGAGTACATATGGTATGATTCCTATTATATGAAATTCTAAAAGAGAAATCTATGGTGAAAAAATAAACAATGGTTTCCTCTGGTGAGTATTTTAGGCAACTGATGCTGAAGACACGTGGAACTTTCTGAGTTGGTGGTAATTTTCAATATTTTCATAGGGGTTTTGAGTTAAGCATATATAGGTATAGGCATTTGTCAAAATGAAGTAAAAGTAGTTAAGATTTATGTTTTTCCCATGTAAATTTTATCTCAAAAGAAAAAATGTAAAGTATTGAACTCTATCTAGTTAATGATATGCACGCTCAAGTATTTAGGGAGAGTGTGTACCAATGGCTGGAATTTACCTTTGAAATGCATCAAAAATGAGATGGAATAATGAATGGAGAGGCACAGATAGAATAAATATGTGATATAGCAAATATACTAAAATAGCAATGGCAAAATCTAGCTGTGGATATGAGAATTCATTGTAAACTTCTTTCGACTTTAAAAATTTTCAAAAAATGTTAGAGACAAAAAAAGAGAAAATAACATAGTTTAATTCACAAGTCCTATCAGACTAACATCATTTCCTATGTAGCAGGGTTGCCACTAGACTAGTACATCAGAGAAAGACAACTGACAACACATTTGGACCGCAATAAATTTGGACCTCTCTTCATATTCTGATTGAAGCCAAAAAAATACCACACCCAACAGACTGCACAAATAAAAATGGTAATTACTACTGTGGACAGCACTCTTCATTAGATACTTTCCTCGTACTTTATATGTATTAATGGATTTGATCTCTAAAACAAACCTATCGGGTAAATATTATTATGCACATTTCCACATTTTATCAATGGGGAGACTAGGTTAGGTGATTTGCTCCAGGTCACAGAGGTAGCAGGTAAGTAAGTGGTACAGCCAGAGATTAGAATGCAGAGTCTGGGCTGGAGCCCCTGCTCTTCACCACTTCCCTAGGATGGCTCCCTTGGGTGACTTTGTATGGACATAATGTGATCTGTGGCACTCTTCTCAAGTTTCTGGATGACATGAAACTAGGAGAAAAAGCAAATACTTTACTAATTATCCAAAAAGATTACGGGACATGTAGATGAGAGGCTGTATGTAACAAGATGAAATTCTGCAGCGATAAACTACAAGATCCGGTAACCATTTTACCTGCAGGGACAGCGCCCGTGCATCACAGGCGTTTGGCAAGAACCTGTCAAATGGATATGTGACTGAACGATGGGATAGAGAGAACGTGAGAAAAACAAAGAAAGGCTTTATTTTTATTTTTTATTTATTCTTTTTTTTTTTTTTTTAGAGAGGAGAGAGAGAGAGAGACAGAGGAGAGAGAAAGAGAAGGGGGGAGGAGCTGGAAGCATCAACTCCCATATGTGCCTTGACCAGGCAAGCCCAGGGTTTCGAACCGGCAACCTCAGCATTTCCAGGTTAACACTTTATCCACTGCGCCACCACAGGTCAGGCCAACAAAGAAAGGCTTTAGTAACACAAAAGCAAAAACTGCGAACATTTCATGTGAAGGGAGGAACAAGTGAACATGGGAGCAAACTTAAAATGTCTGGTACAGTGATGAAAAAGAATCAGACATAGTCTGTAACTGCCCCTAAGAATAAAAATAGAGCTAAGAGAGCGAAGCTAGAGCAGGGAGCTACATGAAAACAAATTCTGTGTCAGGATAAGAAAGACTTTTTTAACAGACGTAACCACAAAGAAAAAGGCCGGGAGAGAAAGGACTTTTCTCAGAATGGCATGAATAACCTAAATTTAGTAAGGGTAGCGCAATGGAACATTCGACCAAATTAACTTAAAGATCTCTTTCAAATCTAAGAACTTACTATGTAATAAAAGGCCATGTTTATAAGTTATAAAAAGCTTCAGATTGGTTAAAATGGTCATACTAGTCACCAAAATATGTAGACTTAAAATGGTCATACCAGTCACCAAAATAGACTTGAGATAAAATTTAAATGTAAAGGAAAAAGAAGAAAATAGAAATTATTTATTAAGTCTATAAATGGGGAGAGCTTTAAGTCTAAAAAACATTAGAGTTAAATTAAAAAAATATTTATGTACATGTTTAAAACTTTCCTATATGAAAAACATTAAAAGGAAAACAATAATAAGCTGTGCAGTTAGGACGAAGGGATTGTATCTTTTTTTTTTTAATTTTTAAAATTTTTTATTTATTTATTTTTAGAGAGGAGAGAAAGAAACAGAGAGGGATAGAGAGGAGAGACAGAGAGAGAGAGAAGGGAGGAGGAGCTGGAAGCATCAACTCCCATATGTGCCTTGACCAGGCAAGCCCGCGGTTTTGAACCAGCGACCTCAGCATTCTAGGTCGACACTTTATCACTGTGCCACCAAAGGGCAGGCAAATCATTTTCCATCACCATATATTTGTCCCTCTTTACCCCCCTCTCCCCACTCCCCATTTTCCTCAGGCTCTTCCTCCTGGTAACCACTTCATTTTTATCTATGTCCATGAGTCTCATCTTATATCCCACCTATGTGTGAAATCATATAGTTCTTAGCTTTTTCTGATTTACAATTTAGTTTTTCAATTGCACTAGCCACATTGCAAGTACTCAATAGCCACTTTTGCTAGTGGCTACTGTACTGGACAGTGCAAACATAGAACATTTTCATCATTGCAGAAAGTTTTATTGGAAAGTCATTATTTAAAACAGAATAATTTAGTGCAGGGAATTCATTGCATAGATGAAAGAAGAGCTGCTGAACAGGAGGCTATGCAGCAAGCCCGAGATCAGCAACAGAAGGGAACCATTACTCCCCAAAACAGAGGACAAAGTGCAGAATCCAAACACCCACCATCACCTGGCAGAAGCTGAGATAGTAGGTATCTTGAGTGGGAGCTAGAGACAAGGATGAGAAGCAGTCCTTGCTGGATAAACAACCTGATATAAAAAGAGAGGAAAAAATACCACTTCTCCCTTCCTTTTGCCCTCCAGTCATCTGCCAGCACCTCCCCTGGCTGAACCCAGACAAAACTCTGGGGACAAAGGAGCCTAATTGCTACTTATAGGGGTCAGACCCCATTAAAAAGGGCAAAACAGGGAAAGAAAGAAATGTAAGGTCAAAGGTAAGTTGTGGCACAAATAAAAAAGATAATTCAGAGAAAATAAAGCAAATGGCCAACATTTGAAAAATGTCCAACCTCAGTAGTAACTAAATATAAATTAGAACGGTTACTATTAAAATAACAATAAAAAATAATAATAAACAATAATTCAAATATTTAGTGTTGATAAAAGTGTAGTAAAAAGAGATATTCTCATATAATCCTAGGGGAGAATATTTTCAAAGAAATTTGAACAATTTTGCAATTTGCATCAACATTTTTTAAAATGTTTATATTGTTAGACCTCCTGGGTGACTTTTTAAGGATAAATCCAAAGTCTAAAAGTAAAAAATAATTATAGAAATAAAAGATGTTCACTGCAGCCTTATAATACTGAAAAAAAAAAAGGACAACCTTAGTAGGTCAGCAGTTAATTAAATTAAGGTATATCTTATATCTATCCATTTAGTGAAAAAAACACTGAGCGCTTTTTTGCCAACCACGATGCTAGGTGCTGGAAATATAAAAAAAGATTAAGAGGTAATAATAGACTAATTTATATCAATTTAAACAATGTTTATGAAGGATTTCAATACAAGCACAGGTATGATATGCCCAGTGAATAAAGCTGAATGTAAAAGTGATTAAACTTTTATCAAAGCATGACAAAAGGTTAGTAACAGAGGTTGCCACTAATGGCAAGTTTATAAGTTTGTTTTCCTTCTTTACTTTTAAATTTTATAGTCCTTCAGAACTATTAATGCAAATCTTTTTAAACTGTTAACCTGCCACGATGATGGCAGTTTACCTGTTGCAATAATAAACCGCATTATTTGGATCCAGTTCTATTGCCTGTGTGTAACAATCCACTGCAGCAGCAAAATTTTCTTCTTTCATGTGGTTGTTGCCTAAAGTAATGAGTAAATACAGTAAGAATAACATACAGGGAAAATATAAAGTCTGTAAGACATATTTTAATCACAGAGACTCTAATAATAATAAAGGTCAACAACATGATTTTTCTGTCACATAGAAGATAAATTTCGTATTGTACAATAGATTTGATATTCCTTAGCCTTCAGTGTGTTTGAATAATTTTGACAATATAGAGTCTTAAAAAATTAATGTATCTATCTCTTACAAACTTCAGACTTCAATAAATGAGTAAATGCAACAATTATGATTATCTCATGGCAAAATTTACCTCTTTTCACCTTCTTTATCTTCATCTCTCTTCTTCCTTTTAGAGTAGCCCCACCCTGTCTTTTTTTTTTTTTTTTTTTTTTTTTTTTTTTTGTATTTTTCTGAAGCTGGAAACGGGGAGAGACAGTCAGACAGACTCCCGCATGCGCCCGACCGGGATCCACCCGGCACGCCCACCAGGAGCAACGCTCTGCCCACCAGGGGGCGATGCTCTGCCCCTCCGGGGCGTCGCTCTGCCGCGGCCAGAGCCACTCTAGCGCCTGGGGCAGAGGCCAAGGAACCATCCCCAGCGCCCGGGCCATCTTTGCTCCAATGGAGCCTTGGCTGCGGGAGGGGAAGAGAGAGACAGGGAGGAAGGAGAGGGGGAGGGGTGGAGAAGCAAATGGGCGCTTCTCCTATGTGCCCTGGCCAGGAATCAAACCCGGGTCCCCCGTACGCCAGGCCGACGCTCTACCGCTGAGCCAACCGGCCAGGACCCCCACCCTGTCTTAATACAACACTCTCCTCAATTATCACCTCAATCTAGACCTGGTCTTCCACTCCTTCCCTGTCAAAACATATACCTCTGAGCAGCCAGACCCTCACAACTGCTGTGTGGGTAAGCTGGTAAAGCTAATCATGTTAATACATTATTGGTAGATAATATGTTCGTGTGCTATCTCTTCCAGACATAGATTCTTTTGAAAAGGAGATTATTAGATATTAATTTCTAGAAAGACAGGATTTCAGATACCATAGGTAGCCCACAGGGTACTGATTTTCAGGAAGAACAACAGCAGATACATCTGGCAACAATTTAGGTAGGTTAACAACTGGTCAAGAAAAGAAGAGATTTCTTGTGGCTATCTTTCGTACTCTATTAAAGAGAAGAAAATTCAATTTGGTTCTTTTTCTTTCTTTCTTTTTTTTTTCTTCATTTTTCCAAAGCTAGAAACGGGGAGGCAGTCAGACTCCCGCATGTGCCCGACCCGGGATCCACCTGGCATGCCCACCAGGGGGCGATGCTCTGCCCATCTGGGGCGTCACTCTGTTGTATCCAGAGCCATTCCAGCGCTTGAGGCAGAGGCCACAAAGCCATCCCCAGCGCCCGGGCCATCTCTGCTCCAATGGAGCCCCGCTGCAGGAGGGGAAGAGAGACAGAGAGGAAGGAGAGGGGGAGGGGTGGAGAAGCAAATGGGCGCCTCTCCTGTGTGCCCTGGCCGGGAATCGAACCCGGGACTCCTGCATGCCAGGCCGACGCTCTACCGCTGAGCCAACTGGCCAAGGCCTCTTTTTCTTTTTTTCTTTGTTTTTTTGTTAAGTAAGAGGAGGGAAGGCAGAGAGACAGACTCCTGTATGCACCAGAATTTACCTGGCAAGCCTCCTGTGCGGTAATGCTCTGCCCATCTAGGGCCGCTGCTCTATTGCTGTGCAGCCAAGCTATTTTTAGCATCTGAGGTGGAGGCCACAAAGCCATCCTCAGTGCCTAGGGCAAACTCACTAAAACCAATTGAGCCATGGCTGCGGGAGGAGGAGAGAGAGTGAGAAAGAAAGAAAGAGAGAGAAATGAGAGGGAGGAGTGGAGGAGCAGATGGTTGCTTCAGTGTGTCCTGACCGGGAATTGAACCCAGGACATCAACACACCAGGCCAAAGCTCTGCCACTGAGCCAACCCACTAGGCCCTTAATTTGGTTTTTAAAAATAACTTTTGGCCCTGGCTGGTTGGTTCAGTGGTAGAGCGTCGGCCTGGTGTGCGGAAGTCCCGGGTTTGATTCCCGGCCAGGGCACACAGGAGAAGTGCCCATCTGCTTTTCCATCCCTCCCCCTCTCCTTCCTCTCTGTCTCTCTCTTCCCCTCCCGCAGCCGAGGCTCCATTGGAGCAAAAGATGGCCCGGGCACTGGGGATGGCTCCTTGGCCTCTGCCCCAGGTGCTAGAGTGGCTCTGGTTGTGACAGAGCGACGCCCTGGATGGGAACAGCATCACCCCCTGGTGGGCGTGCTGGGTGGATCCCAGTTGGGCGCATGTGGGAGTCTGTCTGACTGCCTCCCCGTTTCCAGCTTCAGAAAAAAAAAAAAATAATAATAATAATAATAACTTTTGAGAACCATTGTTCAAAATAAAAAATTTTTAAACTCTAGAATTAGAAGAAAAACTTATATCCTAAAGGGTTCTGTTATTCCTCCCAGCTGCCTCTAAACCAGAAGCTCTATTAGGCTTGTTTTTTAATATATCATTAGCTAATTAATGGAAGAAGGGGGGTGTACATTTGCAGGAACAGAAATAGGAATATTAAATGCAGGTAGATAAAAGCACCTAAAATCATAAAGCATTACTGCAAATTAAGAATCAGAAGTGAATACAAAGAATGACTGCTAATGGGTACATGGTTGTTTGGAGGGGTAATAAAATGTTCTATAATTATGATGATAGCTGCACAGATCTGTGACTATACTAAAAAGCAATGAATTTGTAAAGTTTAAAGGAGTAAATTGCATGGTATGTGAATTATAGCTCAATAAGGCTGTTTTTTAAAACTTATAAAAGTTCATTTTCTCCCACTCCCAACAAAGAAATGAATATGAAACTTTTAAGAAGCTAAGAGGATTCCACAGCTTCTATAATTAAGCAAGAAGTTAACTACATTAGCCTATGTACTTAAATAGATTTGCGTCCTTCATGGGAAAGATTAAAATTTTCTGTGTTACTGAGATTTCCTTGTTGCCATTGGACCTTTTTTGTTTGGGATGGCATTTTATTATTACTGTTATTAGTAGTAGTAGTATTAAAACCTACTGTATATCTTGTCCTATAAACTGCCTCAAAGATATAGATATGATAATGTGTCTATATATATATGTAAAAATATATACACATATATACACATACTACAATTATAAATACATTTACATATATTGATAAAAAAAGCTTCAAGCCCCTGGCCAGTTGGCTCAGTGGTAGAGCGTTGGCCTGGCATGCAGGAGTCCCAGGTTCAATTGCCGGCCAGGGCACACAGGAGAAGCGCCCATCTGCTCCTCCACCCCTCCCCCTCTCCTTCCTCTCTGTCTCTCTCTTCCCCTCCCACTGACAAGGCTCCATCAGAGCAAAGTTGGCCCGGGCGCTAGGGATGGCTCTATGGCCTCTGCCTCAGGCGCTAGAATGGCTCTGGTCGCAACAGAGCAACGCCCCAGATGGGCAGAGCACCGCCCCCTGGTAGGCATGCCGGGTGGATCCTGGTTGGGCACATGCAGGAGTCTGTCTGACTGCCTCCTCGTTTCCAACTTCAGAAAAATACCAAAAAAAAAAAAAAAAAGCTTCAAGTTACAAAATATTTAATATTCAAAAATTCAGGACACAAATGATCAATTTTGTGAAGATAAATATAACTAAGCATTGTACAGCACTTTATAGTTACATGACATCCTTCTCTAAAATTGTCTCCTTTATTATCAAAACAACCCTATTAGATATGCCCATGCTTCTGTGATGTGTCCCAGAGTATCAACAATAAACCCTTGTTTTCATCTGATCTTACTGTCACTCTTCAGAAGCAAAGCACACAAAAATATTTGAAAGCAACCTTTCAGGAAGGTACTAGTTGGCTAGAAGCCATAATTAACACAGATAAGAGTAACTGGCAACCTAGAGTAACCTTATGCTTAACAATCAACTACAGCCATTTGTTTTCACACAGTTGTGACTCATTCATTAAAACCAAGAATGCTTTAATATTCACTATTAGAAAATTTAATAATGTAGTAATCAAATGTGCTAATAAACACTTAAGTCAAGTGCTTATGTGCATGTATTAACAAACTTTGGAGAACTCAAAAACTAAATATACAAGAGTTAAAATAATATTAAAAATTATTTTCATCTTTGAGTAAGCATAAAGAAGAATTTGGGATCCCAGTGTATACAAAGCAAATACAGTTATAAAGTACTGACCCTAAAGTTACTTGTTTTGCAAGTTTCATGCGCAACAGATCTGGCTGTCTTGAAGCCAAGCACGCCAGCAAGCCACACTGATATTGCCCACAACCCATTATGTATTTTTTGGCTTCTCTATCACACTCATTTCTGTTTCACAGGGTAAACCAGAATATTATTGATTGATAGTCACTTTGTCCAGAGTTTCAGGAAGTTTTACCAAATAAGTAATTTTTCTACAAACTATTTACCTTCATCTTTTAATTGGTCTGCTTTTCCCACATCTTCAGGTACTGAGTTTGAGAGAGGCAGAATGTCATTCTGAAAAAAAATATACAGTACTTCCATTTAGCTTCATTGGGAGTCATCCCAAAGAATTGCAAGTAATGTAATAATGGATTAGCCATGTCATAGTAAATCATCTGTAATTCCACATCATGAGACCTAACACCTAAATAACAGTGTTAGCAAGAAGAGGAGAAAGTCCTCACACACTTTTATTAGAAAAGCTACAATGTGGAGTTTTCCAGAAGATAATGGGCAACTGTGAATCAAAATAATTTTTACTTGCTTTTCCCCTACCCAGAAATCCTACATCATGAACAAAAAATGGAATTAGTATACAAAAAATAGAAATAGAAATATATTCAAGGGATTGTTTATATTACTGAAATTTCTAAAATATGTTTAATCTCCTAAGAGATATATTAGTAAGTCAAATTTGCAGTTTACCAACAAAAGCATTTATTATATGATTCTATTACTAAAATATGTATACATACCCACACACACAGACTAAAAAACAAAGACTGGAGAAGTATACACAAAAGATGGACAGTAGTAATATCTGGAAATAAAATTTTCAGTCTCTTCTTCATATCTTTTCATATTGTCCAACTTTCTTAAAACAATGGGTATATATTAATTTTATCATAAGATAAAAGTATAAAATTCTTGTTTTTGGTACTTACTATCAACCTCAAACTGCTTTTGCATTAATAAGGTTTCAACTAAAGGTGATTATGAACTAAATGAAAATTTAGAAATATCTTGAGAGACACTGAGAATACATGCATTTTTCAATTTTTAAAAATCTTTTTAAAATTGGATTGCTTTAAACCTGACTCTGAAGTTCATAAATAATCCTACCATTTTCAAGAAAGCATAATTTGTAGCCAATGTACCCATGTAGTCTATTTAAAATCTATTAGTCAGCCTGACCAAGTGGTGGCACAGTGGATAGTGCGTCAGACTGGGATGCAGAGGACCCAGGTTCGAGACCCCGAGGTCGCCAGCTTGAGTGCGGGCTCATCTGGTTTGAGCAAAGCTCACTAGCTTGGGCCCAAGGTCGCTGGCTCGAGCAAGGGGTTACTCGGTCTGCTGTAGCCCCACGGTCAAGGCACATATGAGAAAGCAATCAATGAACAACTAAGGTGTCCCAGTGAAAAGCTAATGATTGATGCTTCTCATCTCTCTCTGTTCCTGTCTGTCCCTCTCTCTGACTCTCTCTGTCACTGTAAAAAAAAAAAAAAAAAAAAAAGATCTATTAATCAAACTGACCAGGCAGTGGCACAGTGACAGAGCGTTGGCCTGGGATGCTGAGGACCCAGGTCCGAAGCACTGAGGTCCTCAGCTTGAGCATGGGATCATAGACATGATCCCAAGGTCACTGGCTTGAGGTCAAGGTCGCTGGCTTGAGCAAGGGGTCACTGGCTTGACTGTAGCCCCCTCCCACTCCATTCAAGGCACACACGAGAAAGCAATCAATGAGCAACTAAGCTGCTGCAACAAAGAATTGATGCTTTTAATGTTTCTCATTTCCTGTCTGTCCCTCTCCCTGTCCCTCAAAAAAAAAAAGAAAGAAAGATCTATTCTTCATTACCTTTGTCTTGACTAAAGTATTGATAAACTTGATGGCTCTAATGTCAGAAATATACTTTGCTAATTACATAAAAATAGTCACAATTATAAAACCACACATAAAGTATATGAGACGTTCTTCTTTAAAAAGAATCTTTCTCTACTAATCAGTTTTTGTAACATAAAATATTGGGATAAAAAAGTATAAAATCAAGATCAAAACCTTTATAAATAGAGGTCACTACTTAAAACTGACTATAGTCATTCAGGATGTAAGTGTAGTTCAAAGACACATTTACTGCCCAGAAGTACTTGCTTTTAGCGTTCCTTCTATTTCAAATATTCTAACAAGTTCAGGCATGAAAAAAAGTGATTTTTAGGGTCATAAAAATGTCATACTGAAAAATGGATTATAACCCAATCTGTATTCTCAATTCTTCTGAATTATTTTAATAAAATTGCCAAAGTTTTACAACTTTGAAAACAAGTTCATATATTAAGTGAATACATTTGAGCAGCTCATGATGTAGGGAGAAGTATTATTTACTTTATATGAAAGGAATGAATCAGTCCTGACCAAGTGGTGTCACAGTGGATAGAGCATCAGACTGGGACATAGAGGACCCAGGTTTGAAACCCCGAGGTTGCTGGCTTGAGTGCGGGGTCACTGGCTTGAGTGTGGGATCACAGACATGACCCCATGGTCGCTGGCTTGAAGCCCAAGGTTGATGGCTTGAGCCCAAAGGTTGCTGGTTTGAAGCCCAAGGTTGCTGGCTTGAGCCCAAGGTTGCTGGCTTGAGCAAGGGGTCACTTACTCTTCTGTAGCCACCCCCCCCCAATCAGGGCACATAAGAGAAGGCAATCACTGAACAACTAAGGAGCTGCAACAAAGAATTGATGCTTCTCATCTCTCTCCCTTCCTGTCTGTCTGTCCCTGATTGTCCCTCTCTCTCTGTCTCTGTCAAAAAAAGAAAAAGGAATAAATCCTTATAGCACATAAGCTCAATTAAGGGGATAAACAGAAAAACAGTATCCTAAAAATAAAAATGACCAATATAACAACCAAGAACACTTGGTGAGAAAACTTCTGTAATTATAACAGTTCTTATGCTGCTACCGACAAGTTTTATAATTTCTCTGTCATACTCTGCTAACAAATAGACACGTAATGAAGCCACAGCTATTAAATAGGTTTGACACCACACATAACACTATACAGATATATTATGGAGCCAGTTTCAAAAGCCTATAATTTAAAAATTGTAAGCAACGGCTTGACCAGGTGGCTCATTGGATAAAGCTGAGGCTGCAGGTTTAACTCCCAGTCAGGGCATATAGAAAAAGCCATCAGTGACTACACAGCTATATGGAACAAGTAAGTGCAACAATGAGTTGATACTTCTCTCTCTCTCTTCATTTCCCCTCTCTTCCTCTCTTTCTCTCTCTCTCTCAAATCAGTGGAATAATTTAAAAAATATTAAGCAACAAATTTTTACAATTAAAAACAAGGACAAATAGCAAAAGAAAAAAAAGAGTCTCTTATACAGAGCGTAAAAATCAATTTGAGCATCCTGGGAGATAAGAAAAACAGTTCTGGCCTGATCAGGCGGTGGGCAGTGGATAGAATGTCGGACGGGGATGCAGAGTACCCAGGTTCAAGACCCCGAGGTCACCAGCTTGAGCGCGGCTCATCTGGTTTGAGCAAAGCTCACCAGCTTGGACCTAATGTCACTGCCTCGAGCAAGGGGTTACTTGGTCTGCTGAAGGCCTGCGGTCAAGGCACATATGAGAAAGCAATCAATGAACAACTAAGGTGTCGCAATGAAAAACTGATGATTGATGCTTCTCATCTCTCTGTGTTCCTGTCTGTCCCTGTCTATCCCTCTCTCTCTGTCTCTGTAAAAAAATTTAAAAAAAATAAAAAATAAAAGAGAGAGAGAGAGAGAAACAGTTCTGATCTCTCCAGTACTAGGTGCAACAGTGGAAGTATAGAAGAGTGAGTGAATCCAAGTGCTGTCTCAAGCACGGGCCTCTCGGGGACCTAGGCATAAAGGTCAGTTTCAGCCATAGCCCTATCTAGCCACTAAAAGTGGGGTTTCTAAGGAGGCCACAAGCCCCAACAAAGAAAGAACCCAGCAACCAAAAGAGAGAGAGAGAGAGACAGAAATTCCTAATGAAAAATAGAGACATGCCATTGTCCACTTACATCTTGTCATATAATTACAATTCATCCGTTTGCAGAATTAAAGTACAGCTATATTATTCTTTTTCCAAGAATAAAAAGAGAGAGCAGTGTACTGCAAAATTACACTCTTCACTGCAACCTTAAGAGCCCCTTCCCGGCAAGTCCTAGAAACTCAGTGTGGTATTCTCAGCAGTGTCCCTGCAAGGCTGAGCACACACTGTGCTTCAGCTTCCCTCCTGCGTTCTTCACTCTGTACTGAAGCTTGAGCTCAGAGCTAGAGAAAGAAAAGTTGTTCATGAGGTACCAAAATGTAATGAAAAAGAAGATGTCACCATGGCCCCAACCTCACCAACCTTAAACTTTTCCAATCTTATGGTCCATGTTTCCCACAAAGGCTAGAAACCAGAGACCATGTAAACAGTCCTCAGGATGATCAGAAAACTTTGGTTTCAATCATAGTTTTGCACATTGACCCTGAACTTTCCCCTGTTTTAAAGAGTCCACCAATGGCCAAATTTGATGAAATTGGCTTCAGAATGATGATTCAATTTCTGATGGATCTATTTCTACGATTGCTTCCTAAACATTAAGCCTTTTGTTTTTAACTTGTAGTCCATGTTTCAGAGGAACGTCAATTCAGATGTCAGAAATCTAAAAATGCTCTGATATTGTAAAGGACTTAAAAAGTCAACCTGGACAAGCCCTGGCTGGATGGCTCAGTTTGTTAGAGCATCATCTGGAATGCAGAGTTTGCTGGTTCAACACCTGGTCAGGGTACATAGAGAACCAGATTATTTCTATCTGTCTGTCTCTTCTCTCTCCCTTCCTCTCTCTCTAGAATCAATCAGTAATTTTTTTTTTTTTTTGTATTTTTCTGAAGCTGGAAACAGGGAGAGACAGACAGACTCCCGCATGCGTCTGACCGGGATCCACCCGGCACGCCCACCAGGGGGCGACGCTCTGCCCACCAGGGGGCAATGCTCTGCCCCTCCAGGGCGTCACTCTGTTGCAACCAGAGCCACTCTAGCTCCTGGGGCAGAGGCCAAGGAGCCATCCCCAGTGCCCGGGCCATCTTTGCTCCAATGGAGCCTCGCTGCAGGAGGGAAAGAGAGAGACAGAGAGGAAGGAGAGGAGGAGGGGTGGAGAAGCAGATGGGCGCTTCTCCTGTGTGCCCTGGCCGGGAATCCAACCGGGACTTCTGCACGCCAGGCCGACGCTCTACCACTGAGCCAACTGGCCAGGGCAATCAGTAATTTTTTTTTTTATTTTTTTTTTTAGCAAGAAAGAGAGAAGGACAGATAGGGACAGACAGGAAGGGAGAGAGATGAGAAGCATCAATTCTTTGTTGCAGTTCCTTACTTGTTCATTGGTTGCTTTCTCATATGTGCCTTGACCAGAGGGCTCCAGCAGAGCGAGTGATTCTTTGCTCAAGCCAGTGACCTCGGACTCAAGCCAGTGACCTTGGGCTTCTAGCCAGTAAACTTTGGGCTCAAGCCAGAGATCATGGGGTCATGTCTAGTATGATTCCATGCTCAAGCTGGTGAGCCCGCGCTCAAGCCAGCGACGTAGGGGTTTCAAACCTGGGTCCTCAGCATCCCAGGCCAACACTCTGTCCACTGTGCCACCACCTGGTCAGGTAGTAAATTTTTTTAAAAAGTCAATTATGACATATTAAATACAAAAGAAGATAAGAGGATGAGAATAGCTACTAAAGCACATTAAAATTTTAGATCACAAATCATATCCATATGGATTGTCTTACCCAGAAAGAAGTTAGTTACATATGGGGCTGGGCCCTCAAATATTGACAATCCAACGTAATATGGTAGTCATACTTAAATTAGATACTAATAAGAAAACAATGACAGCTTACCTTACAGAAGGAATTTGTGAACAATTCTGTAAGAGGCTGTGAAACTGCTAGATGTGTATCTTCTGGGCTGATTTTAAAAACTGTCTCCAGGCACTGAATTGCAACTTGAAAGAAATTTTAATAGTGAAAAAAAAATTAGCAACCTAAAAAAAGAAACAATCTTGTTTTTTTCTGGTAGAAATCTGCACTCTGTTGCCATCTGTGGTAATTCAGCATTTATGATCACAGAACATAAGGAAAAGGGCTCAGCTGCACAGAGATTTCTGTTTATAGGCCAGCTATTGAGGGAAGATGACTTGTTTTATTCCTCAGTTAAAGAAAAATGTTACTTAGAATATAATTCTCAATATAATTATTACATCATATTCTTGTTGAAGCAAGTCATTATCTAGTTTTGGTGTATAACTAGGATACAGACTGGATGGAGCAACATGGCGGGTGATTATGCTAGAAAGGAAGTCTATTATTGGATGACAAGACACCTTAAATAGCAGTTTTTAAGCATATGGACTTAATGCTATGGGAAAATGGAGAGCTATACATAATAGAGAATTTCATTAGGAGAATAACATAATGGGATTTGTGTTCAGGACTAAAAAGTCTGGTGGGAATGTTGAGAATGGAGTAGAGAGATAAGGAAGCTGAGGGAGAAAATGGAAGCAGAAAACCAGTGGTTTCCTACTTAAATGGTTTAAACCAATGATTGTCAACTTTTTTCATCTATGGCACACATAAACTAATTCCTCAAATTCTGCAGCACACCCAAAAATATATTTTTGCTGATCTGACAAAAAAACAATTGGTATAATTTTGATTCATTCACACTGGACAGCTATCATTGTATTATCTGACATCATTTTTTTTTAATTTGACAATCTAAGGGAAGAGGTCTGTGCCCCTGACTAAATAGTCAGGTATTGCATGTTTAAAAGTTCTTGTGGCACACCAGTTGAATATCAATGCACTAAAGAAACAAGGAGTCTGAACTAGGGCAACAGTGAAGAAAGCATGTTCTGTCCTCTCTGTGAGTTCCTACTAAAGACAATGGAGGCAAAGTCTCATCCTTCTAGTGCTCATGTTTGAAAAGGAATTCTCTCCTGGGTCAACAAGATAAGACTGTAACCAAAATGTCCAGTGTATGTCCAGACAGTATGGAATTGACTCACTTATATCTGTTTGTGACTTAAACGATCCATTGGGTATTAATTGTGGTCCTGAGAATATTATCCATCAAGAAAAAAACATTATTGCTTTTACAATCCACAGAAACAACTCTCCTTAGAAATAGGACTGAATAAGCAACTAAGTTACCTACTACAAAAAGTCAGTGTCTTTTAGAAAGAAGAGAATCTATAATATTTACCTATCTTTCATCCTCTCCCTTTCTATTTCTGCCAAGAAGTTGTCCTTATACTTCAGTTGTACTTGTACTATAAACATTGGGCCACAAGAAAATAGTGACTATTGCCATTAGGACAGTTAATTTCAATATAATAATAATAATAATAATAATAATAAATGTATGTGTATATATACAGAAATATTTTTATTCTTGATTCTCTCAACAAATCTCTTAGATAAAAAGAGCAGATAGCTAATAAACTAAGAAACAAATATAGGTCAAAGAAGTGAAATATCCAGGGTCACTTGATTCAATTCATCAATTCAATACAGTAAATTTTTAGTGGGCACCTACACAGTGTCAGACACTTTTCTGGCTGCTTTGGATAAAGCAGTGAATGAACAAAAAAGATCCCTGACTTCTTGGGGCTAGTGGTCAACAGAGAGGTAGATATAAATAATAAACAAGTAGAACAGGACAAGGAGGGCACAGGCTGCAGATTTAATATTAGGGTAGGCCTCATTCAGAAAAGAGATCTGACAAAAACTTGAAGAAGGGAGAATTACCATAATCTGGGGGAAGAACATTCTAGGCAGAGAGAACTACAGCAAAAGCCCTTAGGAAAGAAGATTTGGTGCATTCTTAGTGAAGAAGCTAATTTGGCTCAAGCCAAATGAGAAAAGGGAAAAGGGTGTGAACAGAACATCACACAAGTCCAAGTTTTACAGACCTTTTAGAAAATGAATAAGTAACATGAAGAGACACTACAAGATTTTGAGTGGAGAAATGATAGACTCTGACATCCTGTTTTAGATCACTGGCGACTGTGTTGAAAATAGTCAACAAAGCATCAGGACAGAAACAGAGACCAGTTAGAGGCTATCACAGCCAAAGAGATGAGAAATATTTAGTTCTATCCAGGGGTAATATCTATGGAGGTGGGAAGAAGTGGTCAGACTTTTTAGACATATTTTGGAAGTACAGCCAACAGGATTTATTGAATGATTACATGTAAAGGGTGAGGGAAGAGAAGAGTCCAGGTTGATGCCAAAGTTTTTGACTTGAACAACTGAAAAGATAAGGTTGGCATCAACTGCGATAGAAAAGTTGTGAATAGAACAGGTTTTGGGTGGAAGGATCAGAATTTTGTTTTGGGAAATATTCACTCTGATATGCTTGTTAGACATACAAATGCAGATACGTACTAGGCAATTATATATAGAAGTCTGGAGTTCAGAAGAAAGGTCTGGGCTGAGGGTATATATCTGAGATATATCATCACAAAAATAAAGGATATTTAAGGCCAAGAAGCTGAATGATAACACCAAAAAAAGTTCGTGTAGAGAATGAAGAGAAGTTCAAGCATTGGACCCAGGATACTCCAGCGCAGGGAAAAGAAGATGAACCAGCAAAGGAGACAGAGAAGTAGCAAACAGTGAGATAAGAAAAAAACCAAGAGAGGAGTACATATCCTGGAAGCCAAGTGAGTCAAGTTTATGAGGAGAAGGGGGATGAGGGAGTGATCAGCAACTTTATCAATGCGGCTAATTGGTCAGATAAAGACTGAGAACTGATCATTGAACTAAATAACCCAGAAATCATTGATGACCTTGATGAGAAAAGTATGGAGTGGGTTTAAGAATGACTAAGAGCCCTGGCCAGTTGGCTCAGTGGTAGAGCGTCAGCCTGGAGTGCAGGAGTCCCGGGTTCGATTCCCGGCCAGGGCACACAGGAGAAGCACCCATCTGCTTCTCCACCCCTCCCCCTCTCCTTCCTCTTTGTCTCTCTCTTCCCCTCCTGCAGCCAAGGCTCCATTGGAGCAAAATTGTTCGGGCGCTGAGGATGGCTCCATGGCCTCTGCCTCAAGCACTGGAATGGCCCTGGTTGCAATAGAGCAACGTCCCAGATGGGCAGAGAATCGCCCCCTGGTGGGCATGCCGAGTGGATCCTGGTCGGGCGCATGTGGGAGTCTGTCTGACTGCCTCCCTGTTTCCAACTTCAGAAAAATACAAACAAACAAACAAAAAACAAAAAGAAAGAATGACTAAGAGATGAACTGGAGAAAGCAAGTATGTACAACTTGTTTAGAGTTTTCCTGCAAAGGGAGATAAATAAATAAATAAATAAATAAATAAGGCAGTAGTTCGGGGGCTGCAGGGGTAGTATGGAAAGAGTAATTATTTGTTGTTAATGCTTTAAGAAGAAAGAAATAATGGAAAGTGTATTCTGATGGAAATGATCCAGTAGAGAGTGAAAATGTGCTGATGTAAGACATGGACGGTAGAATAACTAGAGAGAAATCCTGCAGTAGGTGAGACAGGCTGGGGTCCAGTGTGCCAGTAAAGGGGTCCCACTTAGAAAGGACAATGGATAGGTTCATCTGTGGTGTCTTAGTCCATTCAGGCTGTTATCACATAATGCCATAGACTGGGTGGCTTATAAGCAACAGAAATTCTCATAGTTCTGGAGGTTGGGAAGTCCAAGATCAAGGCACCAGCAGATTTGATGTCTGGTAAGGAGCTACTTTCTGGTTCATAGATGGCACCTTCGCACTGTGTCATCATATGGTGGAAGGAGCAAGGGAGCTCTCTGATGTTTCTTTTCCTTTTTTAAAAAATTATTTCTATTTATTCATTTTAGAGAAGAGAGAGAGGGTGGGGTAGGAGCAGGAAGCATCAACTCCCACATGTGCCCTGACTGGGCAAGCCCAGGGTTTTGAACCAGTGACCTCAGTGTTCCAGGTCAACGCTTGATCCAGTGCGCCACCACAGGTCAGGTTGATATTTCTTTTTTTTTTCTTTTTTTTTTTTATAGGGACAGAGAGAGAGAGTCAGAGAGAGGTTTAGATAGGGACAGATAGGAACAGAGAGAGATGAGAAGCATCAATCATCATTTTTTTGTTGTGACACCTTAGTTGTTCATTGATTGCTTTCTCATATGTGCCTTGACCACAGGCCTTCAGCAGACCGGGCAACCCCCTGCTCGAGCCAGCAACCTTGGGTCCAAGCTGGTGAGCTTTTGCTCAAACCAGATGAGCCCGTGCTCAAGCTGGCGACCTTGGGATCTCGAACCTGGGTCTTCCGCATCCCAGTCCGACGCTCTATCCACTGTGCCACCACCTGGTCAGGCTGATGTTTCTTTTTTAAGGGCACTAATCCCAATCATGAGAGTCCCAACTTGGAATACTATTTTATTGGGCATTAGGTTTCAACATACAAATTTTGAGAGATCACAAATGTTTAGTCCATAGCATATAGTAATAGTTAGGCAGGCAGGCAGAGTGTGTGGGTGCAGATGCTGGGTAGATGGGGCAGAGAGTCTTCTTATTACTTCAATATTCTTAGTGCAATAGGCAGCATGGTCACCGGCTGAAACTGAGTACAGGGAAGGAGGTTTAAGGGTTTGAGAAAATACCAGGAGGTGTTAAAGTGGTCATGTAGGAGTGCAGAAGTGTGAATGAACTTGGAACAGATAGTATGACTGCTGGACAGCATTAAAGGTCCACTTGAGGCTTGTGTTCATGAATTTAGAGTGGGACCAGTCAGCAAAGCTGTGTTTTGCTCCCCTTAAATATATGTTGACATAAATATGGGTAGAGAGTAGATGAAGATCTAGACTTAAACAAGGCTGGGTTTTGCAAACAAGGGAGGGATTGACAAGGGTGTGATTATCACGATCAACCATGCAATTTAAACTGGGTAAGAAGAGGGGTGCAAAAACATAAGGGGTCAAGAGATTGGAGGTATGGGTAAGGTGCAAGAATTGTTTGGGGAGGGATTGTAGAGGGAGTAAGCTGGAAAGATAGGTAGTAGTGGTCAAGAAGTGAAATGTCTAAGATAGAGATTATGGAAGGAATGTAGTTGGGTAATGACAAGGTTTAGGGAAGAGTTTCTCAACCTTGGCGCTACTGACATTTTGAACTAGATAATTCTTTGTAGTTGGAGGCATCCCATGCATTGTATATAGTATGTTTAGCAGCATCTACTAGATTCCAATAATACCAGCTCCTCAGTTGTGACAATCAAAACTATCTTCAGCCTGACCAGTGGTGGCACAGTGGGTAAAGCATTAACCAAGATACTGAGGTCCCAGGTTTGAAACCCTCAGGTCGCTGGCTTGAGCACAGGTTCACCAGCTTGAGCCCCAGGTTGCAAGCTTGTACAAGGAGTCACTGGCTTGGCTGGAGCCTCCTGGGTCAAGGCACATATGAAAAACAATCAATGCACAACTAAAGTGATGCAACTATGAGCTGATACTTCTCATGTCTCTCCGCCCCACACACACACATATACATAAATAAATCTCCAAACACTGCAAAATCACCCTGAGTTGAGAACCACTAGTCTAGGGCTTGACCAAGGGAGTAAATGGTTGAGATCACTGGGAGGAAAGAAGGTCAAGGAATTGAGAGCCAAGGAAACTGGAAGAATCATTTGTGAGTATACTGCAATTGCCAAGAATTAAGACAGGAGTAGTGCTTCGAGAGACTGACAGTGAGCAGGAGCCACAACAGTGAGAACATGAAATAGTTGTCAGTAGATGACAACAATTAGGAGTGGATGACATCAACTAATGAGAAGGCTCAAAGTCAATAATACATCAGCTCATCATAGTGGTAAAGCCATTACTAGAACTTAAGCTCCTTTACTAAGGCTTTTTAAAGTATCTAGAAGGTGGGCAGACATCTCCACATGCTTTTATAGTTAATAAAATTAGACTCACAGAGTCAAAAATAAAGATTGGTCAAAACCAATTGGCACCATTTCTGGACACCATAGATAACAAACAGCTGAAGACACATATTTTTGGCTGAATACCATTCTAAAAATAGGACATAACATCTTGGTTTAAAAAAAAAACACTAAA
Organism: Saccopteryx bilineata; assembly: GCF_036850765.1. Taxonomy (NCBI): domain Eukaryota; kingdom Metazoa; phylum Chordata; class Mammalia; order Chiroptera; family Emballonuridae; genus Saccopteryx; species Saccopteryx bilineata. The sequence goes on along the minus strand of NC_089490.1, from coordinate 263,804,310 downwards.
ATTTTCTTCTAGTTTTTAAAAGTACTATACTGCCTTTGATTAAAAAAGAAACATCTTTTACTAAATGACTGCATTTATCTTTTTGCTACAGAGCAGCCACAACCAAAATCCTCCTTACATAACCAGTCACCTTTACTTTCACATACTCTAACCATCCTTAATATTAAATGGACTGATTGCAATGTTCCCCAACTGTATGTCACTTGCTTCTTCCACTGCCACCTACAAAGACATCATCTCATCAGACTGCAAGACCAATTTTCATCCCTACCATCTAAAAGCATATTCACAAGGGAAGGCTTGTTAAAATTAATAGATATGCTCCCTTTATAGGAGAAACAGCTTCAACAGAGGAAATTCAAGTTGTACTGTTATTTAAGTTCTCCCAAATTCATTGTCTCATTGCAATAATTAAGTCCTCAGTCCACAACAAAGTTAGGATCTTTGAACCTCCACAAGCCCATGTGCAGAATTCTGTCTTGTTATGGTTATACTAAATATAAATTTTACAATGCAGAAATACGAACCGGAAAAGATGGTGTCGAGGAAACGTGATGATATCATGCAAGTCCTGCTCAACTTTACAGATTATGAAATCTAACATTTTAAGCTCACATATAATAGGGTGCAAATCTTTCATTTCAAGTCCCCAAACAGAAAGTTGTTAGAGCATGATAGTGATAAAATTATTAGACTTTTACATAGTGCTTTCATAATGACTAAGGTATTTTCATGTATTGCTTCTCAACTGGATGCTTTCCTATTAGGAAGAAGAGACAACAAGACCTTCAAAGAAAGATCCAGGATTTAAACCTCAGCTTTGCTACACATTAGCTGTGTTATGTTACTTAATCTGGTTTCATTTATTTATTTGTTAAATCGGAATAATACTAACTTAGCAGTCACTGTGAAGAAAAATTCCTTATAATAGGAAGAACATAGTTCTGACACATAACAACTGGTCAGTAAATGAATAATAATCCTCTTATCTTATTAATTAAAACAAAATAAGCCTCAGAGAATGGAAATTCATGAAATCCTTATAGTTATGTCTCTCTTCCTGAAAGACAACAAAATAGTCTGACTTTGTTATAACAGATCATAAAGTCAGTCTTATAGCTATTTTAGTCCTTATTTATAATTATAACGCAAATGAACATAAAAACAGGTGCCTACCTTCCAAACTTTCTTGTTCATCTGAAGTATAAGCATCCATCTGACTTTGTTCTCGTAAGAAACGGATAACTGCATAAACTAGGTGCTTGATAGATGACATTTTAAAAGTTTTTTTTCCTTGATAAGAAAAAGGAAAACACTGAACGAAGATATTTTAAAGAATTAGTCAGAAAGGTTATAAATAACAAGGATTATAAATTACACTAAGAGGAAAAAGCAAAAACTGAAACCTGTGTTACCTCCACTCTTTTTTCTATTTTTAAAGCATCAGGAGAGCACAAAGTGTTCTTATGGTAATGCATTATATATGTTCATGTAGACCTTACAGAAGTATAAAACTTGCAAAAGTGAAAATTTTCTCAAAACATGTATAGCATAAGCTTAGACTCTCACTATCTCACTCTATCTTAACATTATGTGTGATCAGTTAGAGATAAGGATAGAGGTATAGTTGCAGATGTAGAAATCCCGAAAAGGCCTCACTACTAAGTTGAGAGAGATTTCATACTGCTGACTCAGAAGCTGATCTACGCTGAGTATCTTCCTCTATTCCATGAGATTTTTAAAAACGTATATAATTTACACTCCCCTTACTTTTGTAGGCTGAAACAGTTATTTGATGAAGCATATTAACGAAAGGTTGTTCAATCATTCAGTGTCATTCTTAATAAAAATGGCATTTCTATTTAATTACCAGTCATGCCAGAAAATCATTGCCTAAGTCGATGGCTACTATGAACCAGCCAGTGCTCTCTGCAGTAGCTGTGCTCTCGTGGCCAAGCTGGAAGCTCGCGGTCCTGTTCATTCACATAGAATACTATCGCATCCAAACAGTGGCGCAGGGCCAGCCGGCATAATGGCTTATTTCCACTAAATCGCACCATCCATCTGCTCCCCAGGTCCCTAATTCAAAGCCAGGGTGTGGTAGCCACCGCTGGGATGTTTATTATTTGTGTGCTTATTTTATAAGCAAGCCCAGCTTCTAGGTCATGAGGTTGCAAGACCTAAACAGGCTCCAGAGCAGAAGGTAAATACAGAATGGGGGACAGAATGGGGGAAAAGGGAGGTGCAGAGGGGAAATGGAGGTGTCCAACCTTCTCCAGGTTTCTCCTTATTCTCCCCAAAGCACCAGGGACCTCCTTCTCCCTCCCTTTGGTACGCGGGCTTCGCCTCCGCCCTGACGGGTATTGCCGCAGGTGCGCGGTGCAGGCCACGTCTGGGGCTGCGGGATATGCACCCTTCCCAGACAGGAGCCCCTTACCAGAATGAGGAGGCGAGACGGTGGCAGCGGGCCCGCGGTCGTCCGTCAGCGGGTCCGCCCGCCCTCTGGTCCTCAAGGCTTGAGCGTGGCTCCCGATCGCAGCACTGCCAGCGGTCGCCCAAACTTCCCGGCTCCCAGGCCACCGCCGCCCCCCGAGCCCACCCAGCAGAGCGCTTCGCCCGGAGCTGCTGGTCCTTCCAGAACCGCCCCCGGGGCGGGGCAGAGCGCGCGGGGCGGGGCGAGGGGTGGGGCTGAAGTGGGCGCCGGCGTGGGGCTGGCGCACGTGGGAGGGCTCGGGCAGAACGGCAGCTGCCTCCACCGCCCCGCCGCCGCCGCTGTCGCCTCCTCAGCTAGGCCGCCTCGCGACTCCCCGGCGCCCCGCCTCTCCCACCCCCAAACCGGAGGACACCGCGTCCGCCGCCGCCGCCTCTCGGCGCTCCCATGATCGCCCAGTACCTTTCGGCTGTGCGAGGCCTCCACAGGTACCTCCCGTGCGCGTGTTAACCTTGACCGCGGGTAGGGCAGGGTCTTCTGCCCGGGCCGTGCCCTGCGCCCCGGCCCGGCGTTGCCCTACCACACCCCTACAACGCTCCTGGGACCCTCCCTCCCCGCGACCGGCGCAGTCTACCCCGGGGGACACCTGGCACGGGCACGTGAGGGCCACCTTTCCCTCCTCCGCCCCCTCGGGAGGCCATCCATTCTCCTTTGTTTGGAACTGTCTCAGCTGCTGTCAGACTGGTCACAGGCCCGGCCCAAAATTAATGCAGCAAGACGGTCCGGGCAAGAAAAGCATTTGACTTTCGCCCCCATCCAGAACTGCGGACCCGTCATTAAAAGTGCCGCAGCTGTAGGCTCAGGAATAATAGTTCTCGTTTGCTCCTCACACACTTAGCATACAAATCGTTTAACGTCCACACAAGATGAAATCGCTGTGGTTTTTGCTGCTTTCTGTCCATGCTTTCTAATATCCTTTTTATTTACCTCCTCCCCATAAAATATTCGGCCTCTTGCCGGGGCAAATTGACTTGGCCCCAAATGGAGGAAATGAGTGCTTGGACACGGTATTGGGCAGCTTCAGCTGCTGTTTTGGATTGCTTCCTAGCTCCCTAACCACACCCCACTGCAACAGACCAGTAGCAAGATGGTGAGGGAATTAAATTCTTTGCACGGATATGCTGGATGGAATGGTTTTCAGGAACAATGTCCCTACCACCTCCATTGCCACATTCTAGCCTTCTCTTGAACTGTTAAGTCTGAATGAAGGTCCAGTAGAAAAAAGGAAATGTGTGTTTCTTGCTTGATACTTATAAAATTCCTTAGGAACCTATCAGCAGTTAACCTTTTTAACAGTTTTCTGTTGTACATTTTCACTAATGTGTGTGGAGTTCTGTGTTGCCCAGTCCCTATGGTAATGGTGCATCTAGGGGACAATAGTAATTTTAAAAAGATGATTTTGACCATATTTCAGGCTGTCCTTTCAGTCTGGCAGGCTGCAGGTGTTACAGCTGTCAAATAAAGCTATACCAACAGATGAAGATCTTCACAAAATGTAGGTGTGAAAAGAGAATAAATTTCATATAAGACAGTGATTTTTAAACTTTTTACTCTCAAAACCCCCTTACCTCTCAAAAATTACTCAGGACCTAAAAGTTTCTGTTTATGTGAGTAATGTCTCTCCATATTTACCATACTAGGAATGAAAACTGGGAGATTTTTCAAGTATTTATTAGTTAAAAAAAACTAATAAATTCATTACATAAATAACATTTTAAATGAAAGTGTTTTCCAAAGCTCCAAAAAATCAGTGAGAAGAGTGGCATTGTCGGTTGTTATTTCTCAGGGTTTTTCTTTAGCTTTTTAAAATTGTGGTAAAATATGCATAACATAAAAATTACTATTTTATTCATTTTCAAGTGCACAATTTAGTGGTATTAAGTACATACACATTGTTGTGCAACCATTAGCACTATTTCCTGATCTTTTTCACTATCCTAAACTGAAACTCTATCCATTACCAGTGGTCCCCAACCCCTGGGCCGCGGACCGGTAGCGGTCTGCAGAGAAAGAATAAACAACTTACATTATTTCCGTTTTATTTATATTTAAGTCTGAACGATGTTTTATTTTTAAAAAATGACCAGATTCCCTCTGTTACATCCATCTAAGACTCACTCTTGACGCTTGTCTCGTAAGTTCAACAATTGTATTTTAAAATACCACAGTTTTTACGCCAGTCGCATAATTTTATTTTGTGCATTTATCCGTCCCACCCTAAAGGCTGGTCCGTGAAAATATTTTCTGACGTTAAACCGGTCCGTGGCCCAGAAAAGGTTGGGGACCACTGCATTAAACAGTAACTTCTCATTATCTCCTTTCCCAGTCCCTTCTTTCTATCCGTCTATGAATTTGACTATTTTAAGTACCTCATACAATATTTGTTCATTTGTTACTGACTTATTTCACTTAGCATAATGTTTTTACAGTTCATCTGTATTGTAGTATGCATCAGAATATCCTTCCTTTTTAACACTGAATAATATTCCATTTTATGAATATACCACATTTTGTTTTCCCATCTGTCTGTCCATGGACACTTGGGTTGCTTCTGCCTTTTGGCAATTATGAACAGTGCTGCTATGATTATTTGTATGAACATGCCTGATTGAGTCTTTTTTCAATCCCTGTGTCTAGAAATAGAATTACTGGATTATATGATAATTCTGTGTTTAATTTTTTTTTTTGTATTTTTCTGAAGCTGGAAACGAGGAGAGACAGTCAGACAGACTCCCACATGCGCCCGACCGGGATCCACCCGGCACGCCCACCAGGGGGCGATGCTCTGCCCCTCCAGGGCATTGCTCTGTTGCGACCAGAGCCACTCCAGTGCCTGGGGCAGAGGCCAAGGAGCCATCCCCAGCACCCGGGCCATCTTTGCTCCAATGGAGCCTCAGCTGCGGGAGGGGAAGAGAGAGACAGAGAGGAAGGAGAGGGGGAGGGGTGGAGAAGCAGATGGGCGCTTCTCTTGTGTGCCCCGGCCGGGAATTGAACCCGGGACTTCTGCACACCAGGCCGACGCTCTACCACTGAGCCAACCGGCCAGGGCCTTTGTGTTTAATTTTTCAAGGAACCACAATACTGTTTTCTGTAGCATCTGTACCATTTTTCATTCCTATTGGCAACGCACAAAGATTCCAGTACCTTTACCTCTTCACCAACACTTGTTTCCTGGGTTTGTTTGTTTTTTGTTTGTTTGTTTGTTTTTTAATAAGAGCCAGCCTAAGAGTGACATTATTTTGCACTTTGACAAAACAAATCTGTGACTTAATAGAAGATAGCTGGATTTTTACATCTGCTTCTGTGTTTAATCTGTTACACTATTTTGTTTTGGCTTCAGAAGATTAAAAAAAAACCATTCATATGTAGGAGGAAAAAAATATTTTGACAGTTCTTTTTAGATAGTCATAGATATTTTTTGATATTCCATCAGAGTTTGACAAGTGGTAGCTTTTTTAAAGGTTAGTTGCAATGTAGAATATGAAACTGTCAGTACTTTTCTTACCGTGTTACATTAAAATCCATGGGTCTATCTTATATTTTGAATAGATCTCTTACTCATGCCTGATTTTGTAATATCAAACTTGGTCATTTGGAAAATAGTGGTTCATTGTGTTAAGCAGATCTTCCTAATTTGGGCACATTTCATTTATATAGTATTAATCATATTCCTTTAATATCATTATCCATTTCATCATAAAAATCTTCAAGTATTAGGAAGCTGGCAAGCTCACAGTAACAGATACAATTTTTCAAAATTGTAATTTTCATTTGAAAGCTAAAATTGTATCAGTGGTAACATACTGTCAGTTGTCCTTTAAGTGACAGGTTCACTTTTTTACATTTTTGAAAGAATTTCTCCCATCCAAGTACTAACCAGGCCCGACCCTGCTTAGCTTCCGAGATCAGACGAGATCGGGAGCGTTCAGGGTGGTATGGCCGTAGACAAGAATTTCTGCCAAATACTTAAGTCTGAATAACCATAGTTTGTCCATCAGCCATGCTTTTCAAGGACTAATGGTGTTCTATGAAGAAAGCAGCTATTTAGGCTTACAGTTCAATTAATTGCACAAGTGCTTTTGCTTTGGACAACCAATTCCTTTGAACACCATTATTACCCTCAACAATGCAGCAGAAGTGCTTGACCTGTGGTGGAGTGGATGGAGCACCGACCTGGAACGCTGAAGTCGCCGGTTCAAAACCCTGGGCTTGCCTGGTTAAGGCACATATGGCAACCAGCAGTGAACAGTGAATAGCTAGAGTGAAACAACTACTCCTTGTCCCCCAGTCCCCATAAAAATCAATAAATAAAAAATCTTAAAAAAAAAAAGAAAAAGTGCAGAAGTGTTTTATGCATGCTTTGCCATACATATATATTCAATGCTTGAGGTTTAGTAAAATTAATAATTTTTACTGTTTTATCAAGGACATTCTAAAGTGAAATTGACAGTATTTTTGGCCTAAGGGCATGTCAGTGAAGAATATAATGACTCTTAGGGCAGTTTGGTACCACTGCCTTGATTTGTTCTAAGGTGCTGGCAGTTTTATCTACCATTGCTTTTTATCATCAGTACAAATGTCAACCAAGTAAAAAAGGTAAATACTGTCTTCGTATTTTTATGGAATACCTCACAGTCTCCTTGAAATGGTCTCAAGGACCCCTGTCCTTACTCCTACCTGCAAGGATTGCAGACCACAATTTTTTTTATCAAGACAGAGAGAGAGACAGGAAGGGAGAGAGATGAGAAGCATCAACTTGTAGTTGCAGCACTTCAGTTGTTCATTGATTGTTTCTCGTATGTGTCTTAACGGGGGGCTTCAGCAGAGCCAGTTATCCCAGGCTCAAGCCAGCAGCCTTGGGCTCAAGCCAGTGACTATTGGATTATGTTGATGATCCCATGCTTAGCTGGTGACCCCTCACTCCAGCTGATGAGCCCACACTCAAGATGGCGATCTCGAGGTTTCAAACCTGGGAACTCAGCGTCCCAGGTTGACACTATCCACTGTGCCACTCCCCTGTCAGGTGATTGCAGACCACAATTTGAGAACCATTGATATGTGTTCTTCAGATTCTTTGTTTATACATGGAAGAAAATAAATATGTGTAAAGCCATACAATTATTACCTTGTTAGAAGTTGCCAATCTACCATAAATATATCAACTATTTTGTTACTTAAGGGTGTATATTGCAATTAATTTACACGTACTGTAGTAGTAGTCATTAACCTAGGGTACTTGTGAGTGACTGAGTCACAGAATCTCTTTATTTCCAAATGTGTCCTCCAAATCAGAACTTAAACACATCGAAGGCCTTCTGTGTTCTGATACATTTTTCCTGTTTCCTTTAACACTTGGCAGTTTACTCTAGTGTTAAGAGTAGTAGGTTTTGCTTAACTGACTCATGATTTCTCTTAAGTTTTGCCATTGGCGGGTCTGCTCTATCCCCTTCCCAAAGCCAGCTTGCAGTCAGGATCACGGATGGGAGTATTAAGCCAGTTTCTTGGGAGAGGGAACCAGGAATCTGGAGATCAGATAGGTCACTGTGCAACTAACCTTGTGACCTTAAGTAAATCTCTCTCTTGGATCTCTCTCAAGTTCCTTGTTTTGTAAAATGAAAAAGATTAAACTAAATGATATCTAAGATTTATTTCAACTCTTGTTAACATAGCGATTAAACCAGGAGAATTTCCCCTCCTATCTCAGCCAGCTTGCACAACATGTGAGCCAAAGAAAATCTAATTTATATTATAGAGTGAGGGATTGATGGAATGGGAAAGAAAGAAAGAAAGAAAGAAAGAAAGAAAGAAAAGAAAAGAAAGGGGGGAGGGAGGAAGGAAGGAAGGAGAAAGGAAGGAAGGAAAGAAAGAAAAGAAAAAGAAAGAAAAAGAAAAAAAAAAGGAAATAAGGAGGATGGTTGAACAGTATTTAAGCCAAATTATAGCTATAATAGCCCTGGTTTCCTCTTTCAATTAAAAAAAGAAAATTTGGTTTTCAAAGTGACAGCAACGTATGTTCACTTATAGAAAAGTTATAAAATACTGACAAACAGAAGAAAATACACACAATTCATCCATCTAGATGAACCAATTTTTTTTTTTTTTTTTTTTTTTTTACAGAGACAGAGAGTCAGAGAGAGGGATAGATAGGGACAGACAGATGGGAACGGAGAGAGATGAGAAACATCAATCATCAGTTTATCATTGTGACACCCTAGTTGTTCATTGCTTTCTCATATGTGCCTTGAGCATGGGCCTTCAGCAGACCAAGTAACCCCTTGCTCAAGCCAGCGACCTTGGGTCCAAGCTGGTGAGCTTTGCTCAAACCAGATGAGCCCACGCTCAAGCTGGCGACCTCAGGGTCTCGAATCTAGGTCTTCCACATCCCAGTCTGACACTCTATCCACTGCGCTACCGCCTGGTCAGGCATGAACCAATTATTAATAGCTTCCAAAGTCTTTTCTACATATAGACATATTTTTTTACAAATATGAGATTATACCATGCTTATATATTTTTTATGTAATAGAAACAGCCACAGTGAGGGCCATTTCAGGATGTATGATAATTAACCCTTACTATTGGACACATCAGCTATTTCCAACTTCATACTATGAGTAACAGGCTTATATTTACATAAACAGTCTTGCTATTAAGTCTTTTTCCAAATCCTTAATCATTTCTTTAGTGTAAGTTATTAGTGATGGAATTTGTACACCATGAGATGTGCGTATCTTTCAGGCCTTTGGTGCTTACCATCATATTCTCCAAAAAGTTTCTATCAAATTATACTTTCACCAGCGGAGTATGTAAAGGTTAGTTTCTTATACTTTTGCCAGAACTGAGCATTCTAATATTTTTTATCTTTACCAATTTGATAAATGGAAACTGCTTTTATAATTTGTATTTACTTATATTTTTGGATTTTGTGTGTGTGTGTGTGTGTGAGTATAATTTCTTCTCAAAAAACTAGGGTTTGGATCTACAGACCAAAATAAGTTGTTTGTTTTCTGGTGTGAGAATTTATTCATATGAAAACTCTTATAAAGTCAGACAAGCCTGACCTGTGGTGGTGCAGTGGATAAAGTGTCGACCTGGAACACTGGGATAGCTAGTTTGAGACCCTGGGCTTGCCCGGTCAAGGCACATATGAAGGTTGGTGCTTCCTGCTCTTACTCCCCTTCTCTCTCTCTCTCTCTCTCTCTGCCTCTCTCTTCCTCTTCTCTCTAAAATGAATAAATAAAAAATCTTTAAAAAAGACAAATTACTGTTGTTTACAAGTTTACAATATTTATGTATCTGACTGTAATGAAATAAGAGATTGTCCCTACTAATCTAATATAAATCCCCAATTTTAAAGACAGTGGTGCTAGAAAAAGATAAAACTAATAAAGGAAAGGTTTTAAATTATAGGTATCAAAAACTAGACTGAGATTACTTATAAAAATGGACTTTATAAGTTGTAAAGGGGAAATTTCTTTTTTAATTATTATTATTAGTAGTAGTATTTACCCCTGATTTTGGACAGAAATACCTTGGTACTTTCTTAAACTTAAATATTACTACATGCTTGGTTAAGACAAAGCACAGAACTTCCACAGGGTGAAGCACCTAGATTAAAATAAGAAGAACCAAGGAAATTAATGTTTATTGGGTACATATGTAAATGCCAAGCTGTGCATTAGAAAGGCACAGTGGACTAGACTAGGCCACAGTAATTTGAAGCCAGCTTGCCTAAATTTGAATACTGGCTCTGCCACCTACTAGCCCTGTGATCTCAGGCAAAGTTACTTAACTTTCTCTCAACAGTAAAATGAGAATTGATTGGTTGATTTCTTCACTCACCAAATATTTGTTGAGTGTCTATTATGTGCCAAACAACATTCTAGGTCTAGGGCTGCCATCATGAACAAAACAGCCCCAAATCTCAGTCTTCACAGTGCTTTCATTCTAGTGGGAGAGACAAGTAAGAAAAGTAGAGTATGTCAGATGGGGAAATAGGCTAAGGAGCAAAAGTGCAGGAAAGGGGGTACTGTATGTTCACGAGAGTGAAATTCTAACTAGGAGAGCAGGCTCGCTGAGAAGGTGATGAGTAATGTGCCTGGTGTGTCTGAGAACGTGAGCGGGCCACTGTGACTCGAATGGCATACATGTCAGACAGGTGAGTGGGCGATGAGACAAGAAAGGGAAAAACTGTACTCACCTATATTAGAAAAACCTAGTTCTCCCTTGCCCCAGACTCTTCTTTATTGCTCACACAGAGCGCTTCACTTCTGACACTTCTGGACACCAAATGGGGGGGAAGGATTTCCCACAACAAGCACTTCTCTGTGACACCAGCTGGGTGTCCTACTATTTAACTCAATTCTGACGCTAATGACTGGCAGATAGCATCAGGTCCCCGGGTTAAGCAAGGGCTCAGGCCACAAGCCTGCTCCTGCTTCAGATGCCTGCTGCAAGACCGTGTCGAAGTCCTTGTCCTCACCTCTGCTTCTGACTGATCAGCTCCTAATCTAAGGTTCCTACAGCCCCCTCCTTGCACTCAGTTAATTTATGGAGCAGCTCACAGAATTCAGGGAAACACATTAACCAGTGTATTGAAGGATACTATAAGGATACAGGTGAACAGCCAGAACAAGAGACAAATAGGGCCAGCCCAGGAGGATCCTGAGCACAGGGGCTTCTGTCCTCATAGAGTTGGCTTGTAGTACCCTGTAGGATGTGGATGTGTTCATCAGCTTGGAAGCTCTCCAAATTCCATACTGTGGAGATTTTTATGGAGGCCTTGTCATGTAGGTATGAGTGATCATGAACTCTATTTTCAGCCCTTCTCTCTTCTCAAGAGAATGGGGGGGGGGGTCCAGCTGAAAATTCCAAATTCCTAATCATGGCTTGGTTTTTCCAGTGACCTGTCTCCCTCCAGCAGCTATCTAGGGGCTCACCCAGAGTCACCTCTTTTAGAACAAAAGCCAGTCTTATTATCCAGACAGTTACAGGGGTTTCAGGAGCCCTCTGTCGGGACAGGGTCAGAGACCAAATATTAGAACAAAAGATGGACCTGTGGTGGTGCAGTGGATAAAGCGTCAACCTGGAATGCTGAGGTCATTAGTTCGAAACCCCAGGCTTTCCTGGCCAAGGCACATATGAGAAGCAACTACCACGCGTTGATGCTTCCCGCCCCCCCCACCCGCATTCTCTCTCTCTCTCTCTCCTCTCTCTAAAATAAATAAATCTTTAAAAATAATGAAAATTTAAAAATAGAATAAAAGGTGCTCTGACTGTACTTATCACTTAAGAAATTACAAAGGTTTTAGAACTCTGTGCCAGGAAACACCTTTTTAAGCACTTTAAAAATTGCTTGACTATATTTATTACTGTTGCTACAACAATACTGTGTAACAAACTAAATCTCAGTGGAGTACAATGATAAATGTTTATTTTTTGCTGACAAATTTACATGTTTATATTACGATTTCTCTGGACTTGACTGGGCTCATTCTGCACCTGCAGTCACTATGAGTTGTGCAGACAGCTCTGTTGATCTTCACTGGGGAACTGACATGTTTGGGGATCTAGGATAGTCAATGCCAGGCTACTTGGGTCTCTTTCACAGTTTCTCTCATCCTTCAGGAGGCTAACTCTGGCTTCTCCTCCTCGGGGCGCCAGGTTCCATGAAGCATAGAAGGTCCTCTGCGCCCTAGGCTTAGAACCAATGCCATCAACTATGCCACATTCTACTGGACAAAGGAAGTCACAAGGCCAGCCCAGATTCAAGAAATGAGGAAATAGACTCTGTCTCTTGATGGAAGGAGCAGCAAACTCAGATGGAAGATGGTATAGACACATAGAGGGGTGAAGAATGGAGGCCATTTTAGCAATCAGTATACCACATTGGCACATAAAATATCAATAAATATTAGCTATTATTCTGTTTATATTTTGTAAATCGTGTAGTGCGTTCTGGGGGTTTTCAAATTGAGATTAATTTGTAAGAGCCCTTCATATATGTTGCCTTTTCATTTTTTTTGTCTTTGAATTTTAGGATAAATTAATGACTCTGCCTTTGGTCTCATGCCTAGAAACCATTCCCCACCCCAAGACTATAATTTTTTTAAACACCTACATTTTCTTCTAGTACTTTTTTTATGTGTCATTTTTCACACTTAAACCCTTTATCTAGTCCACCTATTCTGGGGTTTTCTGTATCTCCTGTTGGGTGTTTGAAAGGACACCTTCTTGCCTGACCCGGTGGTGGCACAGTGGATAGAGAGTTGGACTGGGATGCGGAGGACTCAGGTTCGAGACAGAAATAATTACAGCTTTCAGATGAAACTCTGCTCGCTATAACACATGACATCCATGCTCTATACCTTAAGTACCTTTGTAGCACACACATTATTAGTAGTAGTGTTTGTCTTCCCCACTAGTTAACAACTTTTCTTAGATCAGAAGCCAGTTTTATGTTGTTCATTTCTGTATCTTTAGCACTTAGCATGGAGGTATTCACATAAATACTTTTAAAGACATTTATTGAATGGATGGATGAAAAGATGCCATCAGTGATAATAACTGAAAATTCAGCATTCGTTGCAGATATCTAAGGAGGATAGGCATAGATTTGTCATTTTGATATTGACAGTGAGAGGAATAACATTCAGTAGAAAGTATTTCAAACCCTATTCCAAATAGCTTGTTATAAATTTTTTTATGTAAAAATAAAATTTGCCACCTGACCAGGTGTTGGCGCAGTGGATAGGGCGTTGGGCTGGGATGTGGAGGTTCCAGGTTCGAGACCCCGAGGTCACCAGCTTGAGTGCGGGCTCATCTGGTTTGAGCAAGGCTCACCAGCTTGAGCGCAAGGTCGCTGGCTTGAGCAAGGGGTCACTTGGTCTGCTGTAGCCTCCCGGTCAAGGCACATATGAGAAAGCAATCAACTAAAGTGCCACAATGAAGATTGATGCTTCCCATCTCTCTCCCTGTCTGTCCCTCCCTCTGTCTTTCTCTGTCTCTGTCATACATACACAGACACAAAAAAGGACTTAATCCTTTAAAAAAGTAAAAAATAAGTAAATAAAATTTGCCAGGAGAAATTACTGTATTTAAGTATTATTTTTGACCTCACTATATAATAAAAAAATTACAGAGAAGAATAGTATGCAGTACAAAGCTTCCTTAACCAACAGGTATATGGAATTTTAAGTATAACTGGTGGGAACGAGGCAGAAGAAAAGCCCTCTGTTAAAGACATGACCTCTGTCATGTTCCCTTGTCATCACTGGGGGCGGAGCATTCAAATTGTGGTTTGTTGCCATACACACCTAGTTTGTGGATCTGTAGAGTAATAGTCTAATTAATGAATAGTCTAGGAGCAAAGCTTATTCTAAATATGTCAAACTGAATATGTAAGAAATTGAAGGAGTGCCAGTCTCACATGTACTGGTTCAGAAGCAACCAGGTTAAAGAACAGAAGGCAAACCTCATAGGTGGGCCTGGGGTAAGCCCAATGCAGGGAAGCCAGCCTCTCTGGTCTTGTGTGACTTGGGAGTTACCTGGGACTGGGGAAATACATGACGCTGCGCAGAGCATAGTCCTGAGAAAAGCAGAAATCCTTGTTGGTCAGACCAAGAAGATAATGACATGCAGCTTACCCTACCTGGTGGAAAAAGTACCCAGGAGAACCCAAAGAAAGTCATGATGGTGGGTTCCTATCCTGGAATACATCTCATGCACTCGCTTTTAACTCTAGACCCTGTGCTGTAAGTACGTATTGTACTCCCATTACTGTACAGAAGCAGCTTAAGGGAAAACAGCCTCCTTGGAATAGCAAAAAGGACCCAAGGCTACTCAGGAAGGTGTACAACAGCTCATCAGAGATGTTTTTAAGGGCATTGAAATATTGTAAGGTTATAAAAATTATGAGTAGTAGAATGTGGCTGGTTGAAATTAACATATAATTTCCAAATCACCCTTCACTAATGCCACAAATACTTCCTGAATGCAGTTACCATATGCCAGATGCTGTGCTAAATACCATGAGGACAGATGTTTAAAGCAAACCCAGATCCTATTTGGCCATTTAGGTTGGTATTATTTTCTTGTTGCAATTTATTTTATGCTCCTTCCTTTATCAAAACAATTTTGTGATTGCTTACCTAAAAAAAAACACATCAAGATTAATAAAATAGGCCCTGGCCGGTGGGCTCAGTAGTAGAGCATTGGCGTGCAGGAGTCCTGGGTTCAATTCCCGACCAGGGCATACAGGAGAGAAGTGCCCATCTGCTTCTCCACCCCTCACCCTCTCCTTCCTCTCTGTCTCTTCCCCTCCTGCAGCCAAGGCTCCATTGGAGCAAAGTTGGCCCGGGCGCTGAGGATGGCTCTGTGGCCTCTGCCTCAGGCGCTAGAATGGCTCTGGTTGCAACAGAGCAATGCCCCAGATGGGCAGAGCATCGCCCCCTGGTGGGCATGCCGGTTGGATCCTGGTTGGGCACATGCGGGAGTCTGACTGCCTCCCTGTTTCCAACTTCAGAAAAATACAAAAAAAAAAAAGATTAATAAAATAAATAGAAAAAAATATCAGCTATAAATGAAAATGAACGTTAGCGTCAGCCTAGTTCTTTTAATTGGTCCATAATTTCACTGTAAATTTTCTGGCAATAAGGGCAAAGGGAAACTGTTAAGAATGATCAAGAACAAAGTTTTTTTCCTGGTACTGGTTGTGAAAGAAGTTTATTGTGTGGATGCATCAAACAGGGAGAATTGAGTAAATGTAATGAATAATAGTCTCAAGAATACTTACATAATGGACCATGGCTGGTTTGCTCAGTGAATAGAGCATCTGCCTGGTGTGCTGACATCCTGGGTTTGATCCCCAGTCAAGGCACACATGGAGAAGCAGCCATCTGTTTCTCTTCTCTTCACTCTCCGCCTTCTCTCTCTCTCTTCTCCCACAGCCAGTGTCTCCATTGGTTTGAGCGTCAGCCCAAACAGCTCAGTTGATTCGAACATAAGCCCTAGATGGGGATTGCTGGGTGGATCCCAGTGGCAGCACATCTGGAGTTCTGTTTCTCTTGTCTCCCCTCCTAAAAAAATACTTAATAAATGCACAAGTAAACTTTATAAAGGCTATTTGTTATTTTGACCTTTCTTATAAGGCCATACCCAGTAAGGGTGATAAGGCACATATATAAATAATTAGTATACAAGGTAGAAGGTAATAAGTACCACAGAGAGTAATAGAGAAATTGATATGGGAGTTCAAGGAGGGAGAGATAACCAGATTAAAAGCAGGGACAGGTAATAATTGGTCTTTGAAGGGTAGAAGGATTTGGACGCGTGAAGATCAGGGTGGGATGTTCTCCCCCCCCACCCCCACCCCCACCCCCGACATCCCAAACTACTTACCAGAATTTATAAGTAGCCGCCAGAGGTGGATTAAGGTCAGTTGAGGCCCCGGGCGCAGAAGAAAATATTGGGCCCCTTAAAAAAAAAGAGACAGCCTGACCAGGTAGTGGTGCAGTACAGTGTCGGACTGGGACACAGAGGACCCATGTTCAAAATCCCAAGGTGCCAACTTGAGTGCGGGCTCATCTGATTTGAGCAAGGCTCACCAGCTTGAGCCCAAGGTCACTGGCTTGAGCAAGGGGTCACTTGCTCTGCTGTAGCCGCCTTGTCAAGGCACATATGATAAAGTAATCAATGAACAACTAAGGTGCCACAATGAAGCATTGATGCTTCTCATCTCTCTTCCTGTCTGTCTGTCCCTATGTGTCCCTCTCTCTGTCTCTCAAAAAAAGGAGGGGAAATCAAAATACATGTTAACCATATTTTTAAATAAATAAAAAATATTATATACTATTAATGTTAAAATTGTACATATATATAAAGCCAAACTTGTCATTAGAAAAAAAAGTGTAAAGTTGGGGTTTTGCAGGGCCCTTCAGAAGTTGGGGCCCAGGGTGCATGCCCAGTGCACTCATCATTAAATTCGCTTCTGGTAGCTGCACTGAGTTAAATTGACTATCTGAGGCAAACATGCTAAAAACTAATGAAATGACTTCAAGAAGTAGAATGTGCTACATCTTAAATGCATATAATGTTGTATGTGAACTATACTGTATCTCAGTAAAGCTGGAAAAATACAAATCTTGGAATATGAAGATTTACACACACACACCAAAAGAGAGAAAGAGAAAAGAGAAAGAGAATGTGTAAACCACATGGCATTGGTTTGGAGGTAGACTTAATTTTAGATGCTTCTGGAATCTCACTAAGCTTCACTTTCTTCAACCCTAAAACAGAGATAACATCAGAAACTAATATATGTGAAAAAATCTATTAGTACAATGCTTGCTATCAAGTAGGTAAATAGTAACTTAAAATTTCCTAGCTTCCATTCAAGATTAAAAAAAAAAAGTAGTCCTGGGGACTGGATAATGAAGAACTGACTATCTGCGGATATTGAAAGTCGTAAATGTTTTTTCAGTGACTTGGGTGGAGGGAGGGAACATAAATGACCTACTGATGAAATATTCAGGTGACTTTGAGCAAAGGTGAAAAATTAGGATCTCAACTCACTAGAACAGCATTCTAATAAGGGGATTCTTTATGGTGTTAAATCTGAAGTTCTGTGTTGAAGTTGAACAGATCACTTATATAAAAGCAGGGTGACGTAAAAACAGCACTTAAGTTTTTATTCTTCCACTGTAAATTTCTTTTCTGTCTCCTTTCCTTGAACCTGTATATGTGGTGAAGTCTCCTGCATTCATCCCCTTCTGTCTGAAACCATCTCTCAATCCAGGTAGTGGCAGACTTTTCCTTTCCCTGCTTTTCCAGACCCTCCACTGCCCTATCTACATATCTCCTTAGATGTCCACAGTCCAGTCCAAGTTACACATATGAAGACATCTGTCTCTGTCCTTCACTAGTCTTCAGGTTCATACATCCAATTGCCAAGTCACCACATTTCCCACATCCTGGCATGTTTCATAGGCACTCAGAAATCAATGTCTGAAATTTACCTAGCAATATTTGCCCAAGCCTGGTCTTATTCTTGCATTTTCTATTGACCAGTGGTAAATTTGCTGTGTTTCATCAGTAGTACTACCATCTACCACATTCTTCCAGTTTTACCTCCTGAACATTTCTTGACTCCATTGTTTTCTCTCCTACTCTCATTGTGCCTCCGGATTACTTTGTCTCCTTTGCCTTCTAAAATCAATCTTCCACACTTGCCACAGCTAAAATACAGATCACAGCCTCTCTTTCAGAGCCTCCCATTGCCTACAGTACCAACTTTAAGCTCTCCAGCATGGTAAAAAAGCCATGGAATCTTGCTTATCAACCTGTCCAGCCTCATCTCTCTCTGATTCCAGTCTCTTAACTTCCAAGTTGGTTTTAGTTCCTGGAATGACATTGATTGAAAATGGGCCTTTGTGGCCCTGGCCGCATGACTCAGTGGATAGAGTGTTAGCCCAGTGTATGAATATCCGGGTTTGATCCCCAGCCAGGGCACACAAGAGAAACAACCATCTGCTTCTCTCCCGCCCTCTCTTCCTTTTCTTTCTTTTCCCCTCCCACAGTGAGTGGCTCATTTGGTCCGAGTGTCAGCCCCAGGCGCTGAGGATAGCTCAATTGGTCTGAGCATCAGTCCCGGACAGGGGTTGCCTAGTGGATCCCTAGTGGTTGATGTGCTTGTGGGAGTCTATCTCACTATCTCCCCTTCTCTCACTTTAAAAAAAAAAGGAAAGAAGAAAAGAAAATGGGTCTTTGCTAGTCTGATCTTCTATTCCAGGCTTGCTATTATGCTTCTCCACATACCCCACCCTATCCTGTCCTCAACAGGGAGAAAATAAAGTAGCAGGCACTAGTGCAGGCTTAGGTCAATAGCTGTGGGCAACTGAAAGAAAAAGGAAGAATTGCCAAAGTGATTGATGTGACTGGTGATGTAGAATGGAGCCTTGACTCTGGAGCAAGACTGCCTGGGTTACTGGGCATTTCTAACTGTGTGACCTGGGGTAGGTTATTTCATCTCTCTGCCTCAGCTTCATCCTCCCTAAAAATGGGGAGTCAATGTCACTGTGTTGTCAGAAGGATTAAATGAGTATATTCAAAGCACTTAGAACAGTGCCTGTTCTAGAAATGTTTGACATTGTTATTATTGATGATGATTGGCAGTGTGCAAGCAGCAGCTACTTGTAACTAGATGAAGTAGCATGGCAGCCATGGGATAACTAGGCTCAAAGTCCGCCTCAAGTTATAGATACACTAGACATCAGTATCACTTCAATCTTCTCTCATAACCCATTTGTAATGTAACATTCACTATATCCTCAATAAAGTAAAATGCTTAAGCATAGGCTTATAGTTACTTGTGACTTAACATCAAGGAGTTCAGCTAGCTGATTTCTAAGGTCCCTTCCAACTTTGAATTTATGAATCTTCAATTACTGGTCAAATATACCATATTTCCCCATATATAAGATGCTCCTATGTATAAGACACACCTTAATTTGGGGGCCCGAAATTTGAAAAAAAAATTACATAAAGTTATTGAACTCAAGTTTTACTCATGAAATTCATATAACTCCTCATCACTGTCAAAACTCCCATCCATTAGCTTGTCCTCATCTGTGTCTGATGACGAATCATTCTTCAATGAGTGCAAAAACAAGTGAAAAAAGCAGGAAATAAAATTTAAAAAATTTACAACCACTGTATAAGATGCACCCAGTTTCTAGACCCCATGTTTTTTGAGAAAGGTGTGTCTTATCCATGGGGTTTATTCTTACCTGTGCTCTTGTTTCCCCCTTGGTCTTGCTCTATTTATTACCCCTTTAATATGCTTGTCACCATGAGTGTTGTTTTATTTTTATAACTTACTGATTTATTTGAGAGAGAGAAACATCAGCTTGTTTCCCACTTATTTATGCAGTCGTTGGTTGCTTCTTGTATGTTTCCTGACCATAGATCAAACCCACAACCTTGACATGTGAGGACAACACTCTAAACACTCTAACTAACTGAGCTACCAGGCCAGGGCAGCATGAACATTGCTTAATATTGACTTTATATGATTTTCAGACCAAATGTTTGAGTTTAGCAACTAGAGCTAAGCACATAAAGAGTTACGAATTTTTTTTTTACTTTTCATTATGTAAATTTTCAATGATAAGCAAAAATCAAGAATTTTTTTTTTTTTTTTACAGAGACAGAGAGACAGAGAGTCAGAGAGAGGAATAGACAGGGACAGACAGACAGGAACAGAGAGATGAGAAGCATCAATCATTAGTTTTTCATTGCACATTGCAACCCTTTAGTTGTTCATTGATTGCCTTCTCATATGTGCCTTGACTGTAGGCCTTCAGCAGACTGAGTAACCCCTTGCTCGAGCCAGTGACCTTGGGTCCAAGCTGGTGAGCTTTTTGCTCAAACCAGATGAGCCCACGCTCAAGCTGGCGACCTCAGGGTCTCGAACCCAGGTCCTTGGCATCCCAGTGCAACGCTCTATCCACTGCGCCACCGCCTGGTCAGGCCAGAAGTCAAGAAATTAGTATAATGAACTTCCCCATCACCAACCTTCAAAATTGTCAGCTCATGGCCAGTCTTTTTGCATATACCTCTTCTTCCTCCAATTGTTTTCGAAACATTTTCCCAGCATTGTATCACTTTAACTATAAATATTTCAGTATATAGCACTGAATTAACTATTTTTTTCAAAAGTACATAATCACAATACCATTGTCACATGTAAATCAATAAATACTTATTTGTGATTGAGCCAGACTTTCAAAAAAAGCAAATTGGTAATTAGCCTGGCCTAAGATGAGGATTTAGGCATCATCATTCACTTAACAAAATATCCAAGTTTGGGTTGACACCCCCCTCAAAGAAAAGCCTACGTATTAAATAATGTACTGAAGAGAGATGTCTCTCTTATGACTAATAAGGATTTCAGTTCTGGAAAGTATACTCCAAACACTCATTAAATGTGCCAGAAGCAATTTACTCAGCATTATAAAGAACAGTAAAAGTAGAGTGTCTTTTTTGAGTTGTGGTTTTCCATGTATGTGGGTAGGCCCTTTACTAATGAATTATTAAGGAAATCTAGATTACCTTTGTGACATAGCGCTTGACTTTAGATGTTCTGTGGTCGCAGGTGGGTTTACTTAAGCCAGCTAAAGGATTTAGGGAGAGAAGTGTTTTCATGTTTATTTATAATACATTTATTTAAAACCTGTAATGATTAGACCACTTGTCCTATATACAAAATTAGGTGGAAATCAATTAGACTGTTATCTTCTATTTTTTATTTTTCAGAACCTGGGTCTTTTTTTATTTCATTCTTTAGAACTTTGTAATATGAACTTTTTCTAAAAGTTCTATTTATTGAGTAGAAATATTACAAATATTTCTAATATTCAGTTTTTCATATTACTTTTAGTAGTTTCTTTTTATTATTTTTTGTTTTATGGAAAAGGTAACTTTGAAGAGTCCCTTTTCATTTATTTACAATGAAATTTGGAAACAATAACTTATTTCCATTATTCTCCAAAATCTAAAATAAAATTTTCTCTCTTTTTTTTTTTCCCAAAAGGATCAGTAACATTTTAAGAAAGTTGATAGTAAATCATCATCAGTCAGCCCAAGGGAATGCATCATATAATTGGTTCTAGTTTTAAACCTTACAGATAGAGGGATTTGTACACAATTGAGGTTATATATGGTGCTGTTTTCAAAACAAGTAGTGTTTTATTCAATACTATATAAGAGTAAGATTAGACCATTATAGTGCCATGGTCATTTAGTCACCAAATTTTAATGCTACTTCTGTGAGGACAAATAAAAAAGGGGGGGGCTGTACTATGAAAGAAAATGGAGAATGCCTTTGGCTTTCTCAGACACTGGAGGCTCCTCGGAATAAAGCCACTGAAATGCCTCTGTGTTTATAGCTATTCTGTTCTGTCCTCCAAATATTTATAGCTGAGCTCATGGTGCACATTTTTGGTGAGGGGTTGTTTATGGGAGTGTACTATGTTGCCTCAGCAAGAGCACTTTGAAAATTCCGTGTTTTCATAAAGATTTTTTTTCTCTATCAGCTCAACATTTCCTGCCCAATCTAAAAAATTACGTTCCTATACCAGCAGGTGGAAGCAAGAGCAGTTGAATTGTAGTACTTTGCTCTCCAAGTGTGCTGGAGAGTTCTGTAGATAATTTAGCCATGACTCAAAGTGTTTTTATGACATGCCATTCACTCAGTTACTTTTCTTCAACCACTTTATTATCTTAGCACCTTTTCTTGATTACTTTATCACCTTATTTACTTGGTGCCTTGGGCTGAATGTAATTGTCATTCTAGGACAGAGTAATTCAGATTTTTCCTACTCATTGGTTCAGCAGTTATAACATATATGCTATGCACTGACTATTTTTCCACGTGTGCCCAGAAGTACAAAGATGACTAAGACATGGACTGTGTTCTCCAAGAGCTTACAGTCCAGTAGAATTAGAAGAATGTCTTCCTCACTTTCCCCTGGCCTGGGGGAGCAGATCACTCAGCCCTCCTAGTACCTCTCCAACTAGTCTGTGGCTAACATTCAGTATTCACCCAGATTTTAATTCATTCAACAAATATTTATTGAGTACGAGGCACAATGGGGCTTAATTAATCAATTGATGTTTTCCTTACAGATTAAAATAAAACAGACCTAACAGTCTTCAGAAGTATCAGTTATTTAAAAAAATTAATACGGAGTGTATAGAGCAATCAGCAATTGACATATAGAACCTAAATCAGGGGTCCCCAAACTACGGCCCGCGGGCCACATGTGGCCCCCTGAGGCCATTTATCTGGTCCCCGCCGCACTTCTGGAAGGGGCACCTCTTTCATTGGTGGTCAGTGAGAGGAGCATAGTTCCCATTGAAATACTGGTCAGTTTGTTGATTTAAATTTACTTGTTTGTTATTTTAAATATTGTATTTCTTCCCGTTTTGTTTTTTTACTTTAAAATAAGATATGTGCAGTGTGCATAGGGATTTGTTCATAGTTTTTTTTGTAGTCCGGCCCTCCAACAGTCTGAGGGACGGTGAACTGGCCCCCTGTGTAAAAAGTTTGGGGACCCCTGCCCTAAAACGTTGAACTGAAGGAATTTAGAAGTAGCTAATGTGAGGAAGCTTTCCAGGAATGCACTTAGACGACCTTCCATTCATGCTAGTTGAAATAAAAGTGCGGTGCTCTGCATCAATTCTTCTATTAGCTGTTTACTAACAGGTAATAATAATGAAATATTTTATACAAAGGATAGAAAAGAGGACAACCAAGTTCTAAGGTTGTGTGTACGTGAGCTCAAGTGTGCAGGCATAGACTGGGAAATGGAGAAGACCCTCCCCAAGTCTGACTTACTTCCTCTGTCCCCTAAATTCCGTATTACTTTACTCATGTACAGTTTGTTGCGTGGTATTCTAATCTGTCACTATGTCTCCTCTTATAAATAGCTCCTGAGGGCAATAACTATGTCTTACTCATCTCTGTAACCTCAGTAAATATTTACTGAAGGAATGACTGAATCAACTCATGTGTTTCATGGGAAATCCCTTTATAAGACCTTTTTTCTTTTGGTAATATAATCTGCAGTGTAGGCATAATCACACATGATGGTAACAACTCAATAGCTCTTATCTGAGAAATCACCAGGGAATAAAGAACTAACATTTGTTTGCACCTACAGTGTTCAGCTGAATCTTATCTATAGGAAGCATAGGTTATTTGTTTGCCTGAGTACTTTAAGAAAGACTTTGCAACTTCCTAGAAGTGCACCTTTTCACATTGTTTACTGCTTACCAGAGGACAGTTCATTAAAGGGCTTCTGGAAAGAATGAGACCTGGGTACAAAGTGTAGCCATCAGGTTGTCCCAGTTTGAGTTGCTTTATTCTCTGGAAATGGTGACTAAAAGCAACCCTGGCTCACACAGCCTGTTTTTTCAGAGAGCTGGACGAAAGTTGACACGGGCTCTCCTTCACAGCCCTCCTGCAGGGAGTAGTGGAGATAACACACCAGGCAAGCCATGCCAGTGTGTTGTCTTTCACTACCGTAGTCACCTCAGTTTCTCCCACTGCATGCGGGGTGAACAGTCAGGGATGTGCACTGGTGAGAAATCTGATGTTTTCCTTTCTTAATATACAACTGTGACTTGAGTATAGTTAAGTGGTTAGGAATATGGGCTCTGTTGTCAGGCCTGAGTTTAAATCCCTGTCCCATATCTCCTGTGTGACTGTGAGCAAGCTTCTTTACTTCTCTGTGCCTAGTAAAATTGGGTTAATAATACTTGCATCCTGGCTTGTTAAATAAGAAACAAATTAAGTGAGAAAACTTGTGAACTTTTTATATAGTGCCTGGCACAGTAACAGGCTCACTAAATATATATTAGGGATAATAGTGATACTCACCACTCATCTGTATGACAAGAATCTAGCTTAGTAATCACCCAGGTCTTGGCAGAGCTACAGAAGAAGCCCATTAGAGTGAGAAAAAAGAGGGAGCAGAGGACTGGAGGCCTGAGGGAGCTGGACAAGTAAGAATCACGGAGTAGAGAGGTGGAAGCTGAGAAGATGGAAGGTTATGGTCAGAGTGGAATATCAGAATGCGTCGTCTCTGAGGACATCACACGGTGATAAGAAGAATAAACATGAAGGTTCTTGGAATGAAGTAGGTCAAGAAACTGACGTTAAGGGAGAGGAGTATCTTATCCATCTGCCCTTATAGAGTCTCCCTGAGATGATTTTGGAGCTTAAGATGGAAAGGACTGTAGAGCCAAGTCTTTGATAAATGTGAGGAACTGGCAGAGAGGTCAGCTGATAATTGCAAGTGAAACAGCAAGAGGCAGCAGCCTCAGGATTAGAGTTGCGGTGTAGTAATGGTTTGGACACTGCACTGGGGATCGAGGAGAAAGTTCATCCTGTCACAAGGCCCAGTACAGTATGAGGAGCTTGAGAGAATAGGTATACTTCATGGGGTAGCAGATGGTTCTACAGGTTCTAAGTGTTAGTTAAGACAAAGTGGAAGAGGTTGAGGAGGTCAGGAGTTTGATTATCAGGAGAGAAACTAGGAGTCTGGGAGGTCTACAAGTTGGAAATGCTTTAAGGTTTGGGACAGTAGCAGGAATGTGAAATATGAGGGATACTCACAGCACAGAGAAAACAGTGTTTACAAATGTTTGATATGTTGTGGGTCTAAAACCAGTAACCTTTAGGTAAAATTTTATAACTTGGTTAGCACAGCTAATAAATAAGGTGAACTCTCCATTGTACCTTTAGCCCTGTTCCTGGTAGACAGAAAAGTCTCTTCTACTCCAGTGTGGCTCTGGAAAGCAGTGCTTATCGAACATGTCTCGCAGTGTCCTTAGGATTAAATGTGTGCTCTTACACTGCCCAGCCCATAGTAACTACTCAGTAAATTCTCCCTTCCTCACTTTTTGTCCTTTCTTCCCTCCAAAGAAGACCCCAGGGAACTGCTTTAAGAGTGGAAAGGAGAAAGGGCACCCGAAGGAGGGTACAGGCATATATCTCATTCTTGAAATGAGATTGTCTGTTAGAAATTTTTGCAGGGATAGAAGTTCTCTTTGTGCTGTCCAAAGAGGGTAGCCACTTCCCATGGTGGCTACTGATCATTTGAAATATGACTGATGCAGCTGAGGAACCGAATTTAAATTTTTTTATTTACTCTTAATTAAATTTAAGCAACCACATGTGGCTACTATAGTGAACAGCACATATGTGGTGGATAAAGAGCTGCTTGGCTGAAGGCAGAAGTGGGCTAAGTGCCTCAAGAAACAGACTAGCCTTGGGGAGATAGGTGCATGGCTGGGTCTTGGCATTGGTGAAAGACAATTAAGGAGCCCTGTACTCTCTGATGGAAGGAGACTGGACTTGAGCTATGGCCTGATCAGTTGTCAGGTGAGGGATGACTTAGTTAAATCAGCGACTGTAAAAAACAACTTTATAAACGGTAAGAATCAAGATTTAAAGGAGTGGTTCTGATAAAATGGAACAAAAGAAATAATTAAAATAAACATAAAGGAATCACTATCTGGGGATTGATGAAATGCAGCCCTCAATGGGAGCTTGTAGAGAAATATTAGTTCCAAAGTAAATACTAGGACTATCTGCACAGTGTTTTGAAGAATTGGGGCAAACATCAGGAAATGCCAAGCAAACACAGTAACATTTTAGGGAAATGATGAGTATGGATAAAATGTAAATTGTGGGGAAATAGACGTTATGATGTTTTACATAGTGGAGTCTCATCCAAGTCCTGGCTCTTTTAATAAAACACATTTCCCTGCATGGTTGTTAATTTGCGATGATGAGGGAGGATGGTATTGCTGTGATGTTTGAGGCCTATTATCCCACCTCGTCCCAAGTATGTAATGAGCATCTACCAGGTGCTGAGCAATATGCAGTGAGTTCAGGATAGGGGTTTGACAAGGGAAATGTCCAATGGTTATTATGCTTGAGAAAGTCCTAATCTAATGTAGAATACAAGACAAGCCAATTGAACAGGTGAATGACAGTGCTTGAAATGTCTCAAATGGACGGATGGCACAGATGAAAGGTGATAGAAGCTCAGCTCTGGATGAACTGGAATGGTCAAAGAAGCCTTAATGGGAGAAGTGGAGACCTTTAAACTATGCTTTGAAAGGAAATTAATCTAGTAAATCAAAACATTTCTGAAAGGATAGTCCATAAAATGTTTTGCAAAAATTTTAAGACAACAATTGACACAAAATAGTTGTGAGATGCTATTTTGTCCGAATGAAATTCTGCAACCTGGTGATCTCTGTCAAAATTTATGCCACTTGATTTTTTTGCCCAAGTACTTTGTTTGTTGGGCACAGGAAACTACAGCCTAATAAATGTATCTTCCTGTCTATTGCTGTCTAGTATCTTATTTTTTAGTTAGAAATGTCATAGAGTTGTGTGTTGAAAGCACTTTGAAAACAGAAGGAAAATGAAGAATGTGTTGTTGGGACAGAAATAATAAAGAGCCTGGAAGTTTGTAGGAAAAAGAAAACAACCCTAATGTTTAATTAGACAGTAGAAATCTTGGATTTGATCTAGATTTTAACTTTCAAATGTACATAATAACTCCTGTGGAGAAAGACAGGATCATGCTCTATTGCCTGCTTTCAACTTTTGTAGCTCTCAGTTGCAAAAAGTAAAAAAAAAAAAAAAAAAAAAAAAATCCTCTCCAGATTCTCAAGGGTACAAACACAGTTGCTAGAATGACTGCAGGTGTGCTCACTAGCTTTCCCACCCAGGTACTGAGGCACTGAAAAGGAAGGACAGGCCTGACCTGTGGTGGCGTAGTGGATAAAGCGTCAACTTGGAAACATTGAGGTTGCCGGTTCAAAACCCTGGCTTGCCTAGTCAAGGCACATATGGGAGTTGATGCTTCCAGCTCCTCCCCCTTCTCTCTCTCTCTCTCTCTCTCCCCACCCCTCCTCTCTAAAAAAAGAAAGAAAGAAAGAAAGAAAGAAAGAAAGAAAGAAAGAAAGAAAGAAAGAAAGGAAAGAAAGAAAGAAAGAAAGAAAAGAAATGTACCGACACTGGAAGCATTGAATGGGCTTGAAATTGCACCGAAGGGGGAGGAGGAGGGATGCTCAGCACAATGACGAAGGGAGAGGAAAAGCATAGACAATGCAAATAGCAAAATTCTCAGTTTATCAAAATATTTTCATTAGACGTATAAGTGGATCCTCTATCTTCATTCCTTTTCTTTGGTAACAAGAATTATAAATCCTGAAGGGAATTAAGACAAAAATCCCAGAAAGTAAGGAAAGAAGTTACAACATAAAAGATGTAATGTGTTCTGTTGACCCCTGAATTCATAATTTCTGACTTCTGGGTTTTTTTTTACCCCTTCCACATTCAGGGAATATTATTACTTTAAGGAAGGGGTAGCTTTTTATTCGTGGCAATAGAAGCTATACGAGAGTGATCGTGATCGTGGGTATATCTGTTGAGCCAGGGTGGAGCTGCTGACATCTTCAGCTTAACTGAGTTAAAATCAGGTTATGCTGTGACCAAACATACAGCCTTTTAATAAATGTTAGGAAATAAATGAAAACCAGTGAAGGTCATCTACTCAGTGAAGTGTTTGGAGTAATTTTATTTTAAAGCTGTTTAATAGTAATGAAAACATGTCCATAATAATTGGTCTTTAGTAAGACAAGTGGTGAAAGAGCAGGGTGTTAAGATGCAGACGTCCTGTTTTGGTCATTAGTTGTCCTCTTGCTGTTCATTGCCCCATGGCCAGCCTTGAACTTCCTTGGAAACCCATTCAGTCATGGTTATGGTTGACTTCTTTGAGGCCTTAGTTCTGTGCATCTATGAGGCATTGTGGGAATAATTATGTTGGAAATTTTTAGCCAACTCCACACATTGAACTTCACATCTCAGTTATTTTAGGCCACCACCAAGCTTGGAAGACCCTCCAGTCACTTGTCATTTCTTGTATTCTGACCTTTAGACTTCTTTTTCCTGTGCTCAGTCCTTTATCAGTTTTCAGTCCTTTATCAGTCAGGGTCCTGTGGAAGGCAAATAACAAAACCACATTCAAACGGCCTTAAACAATAGACTCACATAACTGGAAAGTCTAGCTGTGAGTCAGGCTTCAGAATTAGTTGATCTGTGGGCTCATCCATGTCAGTAAATATCTGGTTTCCTTCCTTTATTTTCCATGCACAGTGTTTATTTCATCATAAATCAGGCCCACTGTTTCTCATTAGATGTGTGCCAGCTGCAGTCAAGGACTCTAGCTTGCTCAGTCACACTCAGTAGGAATAAGACCCTTTGTCTCACAGCAGTTCTGAAGTCAGGGCAGCCATCTTTCATGACAGTGGATGATGTGGGGGATGTATGGGTTCGGGATAGAAAATGTGTCTAGGATTAGATAGCGGGAGGAGGTGAGTGGCTGGACAACTGATACAGATTGAGCTATCTGCTCTACTCTTAGACTCCCCCTTGTTATTTCTGGAACCCTTGTCCCACAGTAAAGAAACTCCTCTACGTTCTCATACTCTGGATTGTTTCCTTTTAACCATTACTGAAATCTACACAGCCCCCAGGAAAATACTTCCCCTACACCACTCTTTCTTCTGCACCCCGTACCAAAAGGGAAGAAGGAAAGATACACATGTTCTGGGTGCCACAGCTCCTCCCGTGCCCCCGGCTGTCCTCCCAGGCCAGCACTTCTTCACCTTGCGTAAAACACCATTGAGGCTCACAGTCTGGTTTTGCTGTTCTGTACCCTGCCCACGATGTCCTCTCCCAACCACCTGGTCAGGCCCTCCCGTTCTTTACAGACTTAGGTTTCTGTTTCAGTCTTTCTACTCCCAGGTCCAGCTGTCAAGCTGTCAACTCCAGTGTTCACATAGACAGTTTATTCAGTGCTAAGTTGTTGGCTCTTTGCATTCTTCAGCTCGTTTATATCAACCATCCACTACCAAGAAAATATCCTACATTTTTTCAGACTGTTTAGCCTTTGAATTTTTAAATCCAGACATCTCACATTTTTGCTATAACTTAACTATTTGCATTTTACCTGTTCCATGGATGTTACTGAGGCTGTAGCCTTTCCTCCTGTCTAAACCAGCCGCTCGGCCCTTGCTTTGTCTGCCGTCTCTTCTCGCCTCCTTCAGGGCCTTTATCCACGTATCATGTAATAATAAACTGAAAAACTTAGTTTCAAGTGGAATCATGAAAAATGATAAATTGCTTGAACTATATTTTCAAACAAAGCATAAATATATATTTATTTCCAAATATTTTGATGTAAAATGAAGGCCTTTTGCAAGTATGAGTCACTTGATTGGACTTCCTCACAAACCTTGCATAAACTACACTGAAAATGTACCATTTTTTATTTCTAATTTTGGTGGTGGCGGTTTTTTTTTTTAAGTGGAATAAGAACACACCTAAAGACACATAATTAATCTGAATCAGAGTCTTCTGATTCTTTTCTGAAACTTCTATTGCAGTCTTTTTGGTTGGCTTTTTAGTTGTTACCTATTAAAAAACTATTTCCAAAACAGCTTAGGCTAAACAACATCATTTTTGGGGGGTATACATTTAATTGGTTAAATATTTAAGTTGGATGGAAACAAGTATAATAGTCATAAAGAGGTCTTGGAACTTGACCCTCGGTGAATGTATAACTTGACTGGTTGAAGGAGAAATGTGAAATTATATTAGAAAATAGTCTGCCAGCCTTGGGTCCAAGAACAGGTATGTTTCACATCAGAGATACCAGTTAATGTGGACAGATTGCTAAGGCCATCAGTATTTAGGTCTCTCCTGTCTTAGAAACTACCCCTTCTCTTGACTCAACCCCTTCTAGCTACACACTGAGTTAGCTGTCCTGGTTTCCACTGCCAACTCTTTAAATAATTGCTCAGGTGTAGTCTCTCCAGTTCTTCACTTCTTCGTACCCATTAATCATAGTCATCTGCCTTCCACCATTACCACCCCACTGACACTGCTCTTGCCAAAGTCATCAATGACATCCCTGTTGCTGAATTCAACAGAGACTCTTAACGTCTTTCTTTATTTGTACATTTGGTACTATTTTTCACTCCCTCCCTTTTTCAATGCTTACTTTTCACAACTTCTAGACCCAGCCTGGCTTGGTTTTCCTTCCACCTCAGTGATTAAACTAGAGTTAGAACTCAACTTAGTTGTTATTCTGTTCTTATTCTACAAATCCCCTTGGGCCAGCGCAACCACCCCTTTAACTTTAGTTAGCATTTAATATTAATGAGTTTCATTTACAGGTGCCACAACCACATGGCATGTCCAAAGTTGAATTCTTTACCTCCCCCACCAAAAAAAGCCTTCTCTTCCTCCAAGTTCCCTATTTTAGTGATGACATCGACTGATCCATTTCCAAGACAAACCTGGATATCCTCCTTGACTCTCTCACCTCCCCCACACATCCATTCAGTACCAACCCATAGTGATTCTGCATGTTCAGTATCTTTTAAATCACTCCAGTTTCCTCTGTTTTCTAGTTCAGTATACAATAATCTTATGCCACAAATACAGCAATAGCTTCCCACTAGAATGATTTCTTTTTTCTAACCTTTCAACCCACTATAATTTAAGTGATTTCTCTAAAATGCATATTTTATTTCATCTCTCACCTGATTAAAACAATTCAGTGGCTCTTGCCACCTTCAGAATAAGGTTGAATTCTTAAATGATTTCCAAGGCTCTGCATTCAGTACTTCCACTTACCTTTTCAGACTTCTCTCTTCTTACAGTCTTTGACCTTTAGATATAGCACATTGTCCAGATCTTGCTTTGCTCATTGCTCTTTCTAGAAAATTTTCCTTAAAAAGCTCCTTTTGTGGTCTTTCAGAGTTCCCTTGCTGACCCTATCATAGCATTCATCTCAATAGAGTATAATTGTCTGTTTATCAATTTGTCTTCTCTACTATATTATAATAGCAGGGACAGCCTGACCAGGTGGTGGCGCAGTGGATAGAGCGTTGGACTGGGATGTGGAGGACCCAAGTTCAAAACCCCGAGGTCGCCAGCTTGAGCACGGGCTCATCTGGTTTGAGCAAGGCTCACCAGCTTGAACCCAAGGTCACTAGCTTGAGCAAAGGGTTACTTGGTCTGCTATAACCCCCTGGTCAATGCAATATGAGAAAGCAATCAATGAACAACAAAGGTACCGCAACGAAGAACTGACGCTTCTCATCTTTCTCTCCTCTTCTCTCTTCTTCTCTCTGTCTCTGTCACACACACACACACACACACACACACACACACACACAAAGGCAGGGACACAGTCAATTTTCTTTTTGTTCTTGGTACGTACCACAGTGACCAGACACAGTACATGCACATAAATATTTGCTGAGCGAGTGACCTTAAGTCACTTAGCTTCTCTGAACCTCAACTGCATCATCTACCAAAAGGGAATAATGTCTTACCTTATAAAGTTGTTTTGGGGTCATATAAGATAAGAATGAATTTTGGCATGGTGATTAATAGTGTGGGATCTGAACTTTATTACGTGATTTTTAACCCTTTGAGTAGTGAGGTTTTTTTTATACGAGCTGACCCCCGGGACTGAGATTTTTTTAACAAAATAAAATTAGTTCCAGTTACCGTTTCATTAACTTAAAATCATGTTCGGTTTTTTTTGTTTCTTTTTACAAATATTTTATTATTATTTTTTCTTTAAAAAAAATTTTTTTTTAATACAGGGACAGATATAGAGTCAGAGAGAGGGATAGATAGGGACAGACAGACAGAAACACAGAGATGAGAAGCATCAATCATCAGTTTTTTGTTTTGGCACCTTAGTTGTTCATTGATTGCTTTCTCATATGTGCTTTGACTGTGGGCCCTCAGCAGACTGAGTAACCCCTTGCTCAAGCCAGCGACCTTCGGTCCAAGCTGGTGAGCTTTTTTTTTTGCTCAAGCCAGATGAGCCCGCGCTCAAGCTGTTGACTTTGGGGTCTCGAACCTGGGTCCTTTGCATGCCAATCCAATGCTCTATCCACTGCGCCACCGCCTGGTCAGGCTAATATTTTATTTAATTTATTGTGTTTTACATAGATTCTACTGTTGCCACGATTGCATCCCCCTCCCCCGTATTCCCCTCAATTCATAACCTTTGCCCACCTCCCAACAGCTCCCTCCCCCCTTCCCTTCAGGTTTAATTCGGTTCCTCAGTTCACATTGTTACTTGGATTCTTCAAATGAGTGAGGTCATATGATATTTTTTTTTTTTTTGTATTTTTCTGAAGTTGGAAATGGGGAGGTAGTCAGACAGACTCCCGCATGCGCCCAACTGGGATCCACCCAGCATGCCCACCAGGGGGCAATGCTCTGCCCATCTGGGGCATTGCTCTGTTGCGACCAGAGCCATTCTAGCACCTGAGGCAGAGGCCTGGCTTATTTCACTTAACATAATAGTTTCCAGGTCCATCCATGTTGTTGCAAAAGGTAATATTTCCTTCTTTTTCGTAGCCTGATAGTATTCCATTGTGTATATGAACCACAGCTTTTTAATCCACTCATCCACTGACAGACACTTGGGCTGTTTCCAGATCTTCACTGTTGTGAACAATGCTGCCATAAACATGGGGATGCATTACTTTTTTTTTTTTTTTTTTTTGTATTTTTCCGAAGCTGGAAACGGGGAGAGACAGTCAGACAGACTCCCGCATGCGCCCGACCGGGATCCACCCAGCACGCCCACCAGGGGGCGACGCTCTGCCCACCAGGGGGCGATGCTCTGCCTCTCCGGGGCGTCGCTCTGTTGCGACCAGAGCCACTCTAGTGCCTGGGGCAGAGGCCAAGGAGCCATCCCCAGCGCCCGGGCCATCTTTGCTCCAATGGAGCCTCGGCTGCGGGAAGGGAAGAGAGAGACAGAGAGGAAGGAGAGGGGGCGGGGTGGAGAAGCAGGTGGGCGCTTCTCCTGTGTGCCC
Organism: Saccopteryx bilineata; assembly: GCF_036850765.1. Taxonomy (NCBI): domain Eukaryota; kingdom Metazoa; phylum Chordata; class Mammalia; order Chiroptera; family Emballonuridae; genus Saccopteryx; species Saccopteryx bilineata. The sequence goes on along the minus strand of NC_089490.1, from coordinate 263,771,324 downwards.
TGGCCGGGAATCGAACCCGGGACCCCTTGCACACCAGGCCGATGCTCTACCACTGAGCCAACTGGCCAGGGCCACGTTACTTTTTTTGAATCAGTGCTACGGTGTTCTTGGGATATTTTTCTAAAAGTGGGATGGCTGGGTCAAAAGGCAGTTTCACTTTTAATTTTTTTTTTTTTTTGTATTTTTCTGAAGTTGGAAATGGGGAGGTAGTCAGACAGACTCCCGCATGCGCCCAACTGGGATCCACCCAGCATGCCCACCAGGGGGCAATGCTCTGCCCATCTGGGGCATTGCTCTGTTGCGACCAGAGCCATTCTAGCACCTGAGGCAGAGGCCATAGAGCCATCCTCAGCACCCGGGCCAACTTTGCTCCAATGGAGCCTTGGCTGCAGGAGGGGAAAAGAGAGACAGAGAGGAAGGAGAGGGGGAGGGGTGGAGAAGCAGATGGGCACTTCTCCTGTGTGCCCTGGCTGGGAATCGAACCCGGGACTCCTGCACGCCAGGCCGACGCTCTACCACTGAGCCAACTGGCCAGGGCCATTTTTAATTTTTTGAGGAATCTCCATACTGTTTTCCACAGTGGCTACACCAGTCTGCATTCCCACCAGCAGTGCAGGAGGGTTCCCTTTTCTCCACATCCTCACCAGCACTTATTCTGTGTTGTTTTGTTGATGAGTGCCATTCTGACTGGTGTGAGGTGATACCTCATTGTGGTTTTAATTTGCATTTCTCTAATGATTAGAGATGTTGTACATTTTTTCATCTATTGGCCGTCTGTATGTCCTCTTTAATAACATATTATTTAGTTTCCAAGTGTTTGAGTATTTTTCAGTTTTTCTGTTGTGGTTGATTTTTAGTTTCATGCCAGTGTGATCAGACAAAATGCTTGATATGGTTTCAGTGTACTTAAATTTGTTGAGACTGCTTTTTGCTCAAACATGTAGTCAATCCTAGAGAATATACCATGAGCACTTGAAAGGAATGTATATTCTTCTGCTTTAGGGTGAAAGGTTCTGAAGATATCTATTAACTCTAGTTGATCTAGTGGGTCTTTTAAGTCTGCTGTTGTTTTTTGTTGTTGTTAATTTTCTTTCTTCAGGATCTATCTAATGATGTTAGTGGGGTATTGAAATCCCCTACTATTATAGTGTTGCTGTTGATCTCGCCCTTTATATCCATCAAAGTCTGCTTTATATATTCAAGTGCTCCTATATTAAGTGCATAGATATTTATGATGGATTGCTCTCTTTATCATTATGTAGTGACCTTCTTTATCTCTTACTATAGCCTTTGTTTTAAAGTCCATTTTGTCTGATATAAGTATTGCTACCCCAGCTTTTTTCTCATTTCCATTTGCATGAAATATTTTTTCATCCTTTTACCTTTAGTCTGTGTCTCTTGTAGACAACATATATGTGGTTCCTGTTTTCTTATCCACACAGCTACCGTATGTCTTTTGATTGGATCATTTAATCCATTTACATTTAAGGTTATTGTTGATACATAGTTGTTTATTGCATTTTATTCTTTAAAGCTATCTTCCTCTTTTACTATATTCTTTTTACATCAGGCCCCTTAACATTTCCAACAGCATTGGTTTGGTTGTAATGAATACCTTGAGTTCTTTTTTTGGTCTGGGAAGCTTTTTATTTCTCCTTCAATTTTAAATGATAGCCTTGCTGGATAAAGTAGTCTTGGTTGTAGGCTCTTGTTCTGCATTACTTTGAATATTTCTTGCCATTCCCTTCTGGCCTCAAGTGTTTCTGTTGAGAAGTTGGATGTCATCCTTATGGGGGCTCCTTTGTAGGTGATAGCCTTTTTTTCTCTAGCATCTTTTAATATTTTCTCTTTATCTCTTAGCTTTGGTATTTTAATTATGATATGTCTTGGTGTAGATTTCTTTGGGTTTCTCTTTAATGGCACTCTCTGTGCTTCTTGATTTTGTGTGACTTTTTCCTGCATCAGTTTAGGGAAGTTTTCAGCTATGATATGCTTGAACAAAGTTTCTATCCCTTGTTCTTTCTCTTCTTCTTCAGGATCCCTATGATGTGGATATTATTTCTCTTCATGTTGTCACAGAGCTCTTTTAGAGTTTCCTCAGACCTTTTGAGCCTCTTTTATTTTTGCTGCTCTGCTTCCATGCCTTCATTTATCTTGTCCTCTAACTTGCTGATTCAATCCTCAGCTTCATCCATCCTACTTTTAATTCCTCCCATTGTGGTCTTCATTTCTGATATTGTATTTTCATTTCTGATTGATTCTTTTTTATTATTTCACCTTCCTTTTTTTATATTTGCTATCTTTTTATATAGGTGCTCGTTATGTCTATCTATTGCTGTTCTAAAATCTTTGAGCATCCTAACAATCATTATTTTAAACTCTGCATCCAGTAATTTGTTTATATCTGACTTATTCAAGTCCTTTTCTGGGGATTTCTCTTGAGTCATTTGGGTTGAATTTCTCTGCCTTCCCATTCTGTCTGTGTATAAGAAGATCGTGGCCACAGGAGTCAAAATCATGTTCGTTTGATAAATAGTTTATGGAAACAAGAACACACATTTGCCTTTTTATAATGTTGCCTTACACATTTTAAAAATAAATCAATCGTACTCCTGATGGTTGGGTGGCACAAGGACTTACATGAACATTTGTACTACTCAAAGGGTTAATCCTCCTCCCCACCATATGTGACTCTGGGCAAGTTCTTAACTTCTCTGTTTGAGTTTCCTCTTGGGTAATACAGTAATAACCACAGTGTCTGCCTCATGGGTTTTTGAGAACTGAATTAATAAATGGAAAACACTTCATACAGTGCCTAAATGCACAATACATGTTAGCTATTAATTATAATATTTTTATTTATAAGCTCTTAAATCATCTAAACACACAAGCACATACATCTGTGGGTAGATATACACATGGCATCAATTATTAATTTGAGTGGTTAGGGGATTGAAGCACAGGTACCATTCTTAATTTTTTTTTTGTTTTAGAATAATGGCATAGCTATACCAGAGTTTATTTTCAAAGTCTTGAATTTATATTTCCATTCTTGATTTATGTGAAATATTGCTTAAATATTTTTTGATTGGTGTTCAACAAAGAAAGAAAAAATTTTAAATACTTACTTGCTAAATCCCAAAAGTTCCTGAGTCTGCATACATAGTAGATGGACATTAGCACAGAAAAACACATTTAAATAAGAAAAACTACTGCTTTAATTCATAATATGCAATACAATTATGTCTTTAATACCTAACTTTATTTTTCTATGATATAATTACTTAAACAATTTAATGTTTGAAAATATAAATTTCATTAAATCTGTAACTACTCAAAAACAAATAAATAAATACAGGAGCAGTGAGGATTTTTTCTTCTATATATTTACTTTTTATTTAGGATGTGGTTTTCTTTTTTCTTTTTTTAAAAATTTTATTTAGACAATTTTAACGGGGTGACATTGTTCAATTAGAGTACATAGATTCAGAGAAAACATCTCCAGATCATTTTGACATTTGATTATGTTGTATACTCATCACCCAAAGTCAAATTGTCCTCCGTCACCTTTTATTTGGTTTTCTTTATGCCCCTCCTCTCCCCCAACCCCACCCCTCTCATCCCTTCCCTCCCCCTGGTAACCACTGCACTTTTGTCCATGTCCATGAATCTCAATTTTGTGTCTCACCTATGTATGGAATCATACAGGTCTTAGTTTTTTCTGATTTACTTACTTCACTCAGTATAATGTTATCAAGGTCCATCCACGTTTTGGTAAATGATCCTATGTCATCATTTCTTATGGCTGAGTAGTATTCCATAGAATATATGTACCACATTTTCTTTATCTAATCTTCTATAGAATGGCTTTTTGGTTGTTTCCATGTCTTGGCCACCATAATCAATGCTGTGATGAACATGGGGCTGCATGTGTCTCTACGTACCAATGTTTTTGAGTTTTAGGGATATATACTCAGTAGAGGGATTGCTGGGTCATAAGGTAGTTCTATTTTCAGTTTTTTGAGGAACCACCATACTTTCTTCCATAATGGTTGTACTACTTTACATTCCCACCAATAGTGAATGAGGGTTCCTTTTTCTCCACAGCTTCTCCAACACTTGTTATTACTTGTCTTGTTGATAATAACTAATCTAACAGGTGTGAGGTGGTATCTCATTGTAGTTTTGATTTGCATTTCTCTAATAGCTAGTGAAGATGAGCATCTTTTCATATATCTTTTGGCCATTTGTATTTCTTCCTGGGAGAAGTGACTGTTCATATCCTCTTGCCATTTTTTTAATGGATTGTTTGTTGTTGAGTTTTGTGAGTTCTTTGTATATTTTGGTTATTCGGCCCTTATTTGAGCTGTATTTGAAAATATCATCTCCCATTTAGTTGGCTGTCTGTCTGTTTTGTTGTCAGTTTCTTTTGCCATGCAAAACCTCTTAGTCTGATGTAGTCCCATTCATTTATCGTTGCCTTCACTTCCCTTGCCTTTGGAGTCAAATTCATAAAATGTTCTTTATGGCCAAGGTCCATGAGTTTAGCACCTATATTTTCTTCTATGTAACTTATTGTTTCAGGTCTTATAATTAGGTCTTTGATCCATTTTGAATTAATTTTGGTACAAGGGGACAAACTGTAGTCAAGTTTCATTCTTTTGCACATGGCTTTCCAGTTTTCCAGCACCATTTATGAAAGAGGCTTTCTTTTCCCCATTGTGTGTTTTTGGCTCCTTTATCAAAGATGATTTGACCATATACATGTGATTTTATTTCTGGGCTCTCTATTCTGTTCTGGTCTGAGTGTCTATTTTTCTGCCAATACCTTGCTGTTTTGAAGTCAGGTATTGTAATGCCCCCAGCTTCGTTCTTTTTCCTTAGGATTAGTTTGGTTATTCAGGGTTTTATATGGTTCCATATAAACCTGATGATTTTTGTTCCATTTCTTTAAAAAATGACATTGGAATTTTGATGGGAATTGCATTAAATTTGTATATTGCTTTGGTCATTTTGACTATATTTATTCTTCCTATCCAAGAAAAAGGAATATACTTCCATTTCATTGTATCTTTTTTTACTTCCCTTAACAATGCTTTGTAGTTTGCATTATATAGGTCCTTTACATTCTTTGTTATGTTTATTCCTAGGTATTTTATTTGTTTTGTTGCAACCATAAAAGGGATTATTTTTTCAAATTCATTTTCTGATGTTTCATTGTTGGCATATAGGAAGGCAGTAGACTTCTGTATATTAATTTTGTATACTGCAACCTCACTGTATTGGTTGTTTCTAATAGTGTTTTTTGGAGTCTTTCAAGTTTTCGATGTACAGGATCATATCATCTGCAGAAGTGAAACCTTTACTTCTTCTTTCCCAATATGAATGCCTTTTATTTCTTTCTCTTGTCTGATTGTTCTGGCTAGAACTTCAGCACTATGTTGAATGAGAGTGGAAAAAGTGGGCAGTCTTGTCTTATTCCTGATTTTAGAGGAAAAGTCTTCAGTTTTTTTGCCATTTAATATGATGTTAGCCGATGGTTTGTCATAAGTGGCCTTTATTATGTTGAGATATTTTCCTTCTATTCTCATTTTGTTGAGTGTTTTAAACATAAAATGATGTTGTATTTTATCAAATGCCTTTTCTGCATCTATTGATAGGATCATGTGGTTTTTCTTTGTTTTTTGTATTTTATCAAATGCCTTTTCTGCATCTATTGATAGGATCATGTGGTTTTTATTCTTTGTTTTGTTGATATGGTGTATTACGTTAACTGTTTCACATATGTTGAGCCATCCTTGTGATTCCAGGATGAATCCCACTTGATCATGATGAATTATTTTTTTAATATGTTGCATTCGATTTGCTAGTATTTTGTTTAGGAGTTTAGCATCTATATTCATTAGAAATACTGGTCTGTAGTGTTTTTTTTGTGTGTGTTGTCTTTGCCAGGTTTTGGTATGAAGGTTATCTTGGCCTCTTTATTTTTTTATTTTATTTTATTTTTTTTTTCTGAAGCTGGAAACAGGGAGAGACAGACAGACTCCCGCATGCGCCTGACCGGGATCCACCCAGCATGCCCACCAGGGGCCACGCTCTGCCCACCAGTGGGCGATGCTCTGCCCATCCTGGGCGTCGCCATGTTGCGACCAGAGCCACTCTAGCGCCTGAGGCAGAGGCCACAGAGCCATCCCCAGCGCCCGGGCCATCTTTGCTCCAGTGGAGCCTTGGCTGCGGGAGGGGAAGAGAGAGACAGAGAGGAAAGCGCGGCGGAGGGGTGGAGAAGCAAATGGGCGCCTCTCCTGTGTGCCCTGGCCGGGAATCGAACCTGGGTCCTCCGCACACTAGGCCGACGCTCTACCGCTGAGCCAACCGGCCAGGGCATCTTGGCCTCTTTAAATGTGTTTGGAAATATTGCTTCTTCTTCAACTTTTTGGAAGACTGAGCAGAATAGGAACCAAATCTTTGAATGTTTGATAGAATTCACTAGTATAGCCATCTGGCCCTGGACTTTTATTTTTTGGGAGGTTTTTGATAGTTGTTTCTGTTTCCTCCCTGCCTTGTGGGTCTGTTTAGGCTATTTACTTCTTCATGACTCAGTCTAGGAAGATTGTATTGTTCTAAGAATTTATCCATTTCCTCTAGATTGTTAAATTTGGTGGCATATAGTTTTTCATAGTATTTTACGATAATTCTTTGTATATCTACAATATGATAGCTGTGGTGATTTCTTTTTCATTTTGGATTTTGTTTATACGAGTCCTTTCTCTTTTTTCCTTAGTGAGTCTTGCCAAGGGTTTGTCAATTTTGTTGATCTTTTCAAAGAACCAACTCCTTGTTTTATTGATTTTTTTCTATAGTTTTTTTGTTCTCTATTGTATTTATTTCTGCTCTTTTTATTATTTTCTTTCTTCTGCTGGTTTTGGGTTGCCTTTGTTGTTCTTTTTCTAGTTCCTTAAGATTTGATGTTAAGTTGTTTACTTGGGCTCTCTCTTGTTTGTTCATATAAGCCTGTAGTGATATGAACTTCTCTCTTATTACTGCTTTTGCTGCATACCAGAGATTCTGATATGTTGTGTTGTCATTTTCGTTTGTCTATATATATCTTTTAATCTCTGCTTTTATTTCTTTTTTGACCCACTCATTTTTTAGAAGTATGTTGTTTAATTTCCACATTTTTGTGAGTTTACTTCTCTTTGCAATTGAATTCTACTTTCAAAGCCCTATGGTCAGAGAATATGCATGGTATAATTTCAGTCTTTCTGAATTTTTTAATGTTAGTTTTGTGGCCCAACATATGGTCAGTTCTTGAGAATGTTCCACTGGAGAAAAATGTATACTCTGGAGTTTTGGGATGAAATGTTCTGTAGATGTCTATCATATCCAATTGTTCTAGTGTTTCATTTAAGGCCAATATTTCTTTATTGATTTTCTGTTTAGATGACTGATCTAGAGCTGTCAGTGGTGTATTGAGGTCTCCAAGTATGATTGTATTTTTGTCGGTTTTTATTTTTCGATCAGTTAGTAGATGTCTTATATATTTTGGTGCTCCTTGGTTTGGTGCATATATATGAAGAAGTGTTATGTCTTCTTGACTCAGTGTCCCTTTTATCATTATGAAATGACCATCTTTGTCTCTGATTACCTTTGCTGTCTTGTAGTCAGCATTGTTAGATATAAGTATGGCTACACCTGCTTTTCTTTGGGTGTTATTTGCTTGGAGAATCGTTTTCCAACTTTTCACTTTGAATTTGTTTTTATCCTTGTAGCTTAGATGTGTTTCTTGAAGGCAGCATATACAGTTGGATTTTATTTTTTGATCCTCTCTGCTACTCTGTATCTTTTTAATGGTGAGTTCAATACATTTACATTTAATTTTTTTTTTTTAAAGAGACAGAGAGTCAGAGAGAGGGATAGATAGGGACAGACAGACAGGAACAGAGAGAGATGAGAAGCATCAATAATCAGTTTTTCATTGCGACACCTTAGTTGTTCACTGATTGCTTTCTCATATGTGCCTTGACCGCGGGCCTTCAGCAGACCGAGTAACCCCTTGCTTGAGCCAGTGACCTTGGGCTCAAGTTGGTGAGCTTTTTGCTCAAGCCCGATGAGCCCGCACTAAAGCTGGCGACCTTGGGGTCTCGAACCTGGGTCTTCCGCATCCCAGTCCGACGCTCTATCCACTGTGCCACCGCCTGGTCAGGCCATTTACATTTAATATAATTATTGACACTTGTGGGTTTCTTATTGCCATTTTATATATTGCTCTCTGATAGCTCTATATCTTGTTTGGTTCTTCTCTTTTGTTTTTCTGTCATTTACTTTTGTTTGTTTGTATTCCATACTTCTTTCCTCTGTTTCTTTGTTTTTTTAGCCATGTGTTTCTGTCGTGGTGTTTTCAGGGGTGGTTACCATTAGGTAATAAAATGGATATATATCATATTCATTGTAGAACATTATCTCATGAGTGCTTCTGCACTCCATCCTCCTTTGCTACTATTAATCTTTGTCCTCTCCCCTTTTTGTTTTTGTTGTCAGAGATTAATCTTGTTTTTATTGTGATCTTATTGGAGCTTTTACTTGTAATTTTTTTTGTTTTGTTCTTTGTATCTGGTCAGATAACCCCTTTTAGTATTTCCTGAGGTGGAGGTTTTCTGGTGATAAATTCCCTCATCTTTTCTATATCTGTGAATGTTTTTATTTCCCCTTTGTATTTGAGGATAGCTTTGATGGATATAATATTCTTGGCTGGAAGTTCTTCTGTTTCAGTACTTTAAATAGTAGGATCCATTCTCTTTTGGCTTGTAGAGTTTCTGCTGAGAAATCTGGTGGTAGCCTAATAGGCCTTCCTTTATATGTTATATTCTTTTCCCTGGCTGCCTTGAGGATTTTTTCTTTGTCATTGGTTTGTTATAATTTCATTACGATGTGTCTTGGAGTGGGTCTGTTTGGGTTAAGGTAACTCAGTGTTCTGTTTACTTCTTGGATTCGAGGCTCTAATTCTTTCCACAAGCTTGGGAAGTTCTCATTGATTGAATATGTTCTCCATTCCATTTTCTCTTTCTTTTCCTTCTGATATACCCATTATTCTTATATTGCTCTCTCTGATGGAGTCAGACAATTCCTGTAGGGCTTTCTCATTTTCTTTAAATTTGTGATTCCTCTCCCCTTCTCTTTGTAGTATCTCTAGTTGTCTGTCTTCTATGTCACTAATTCTCTCCTGTTCTATTAGCTAAGCTTGTTACCTCATTTTTCAGTTCATTTATTGAATTTTTCATCTCTGTTTGGTACCATTTTTTTGTAGATTTTTTTGGTACCTTTTTTGTAGTTTCAATTTCCTTGGTGAAATATTCTTTTTGTTCATTGAATTGTTTTTTGTTTTGGGTTTTTTTGTATTTTTTTTTCTGAAGTTGGAAACGGGGAGGCAGTCAGACAGACTCCTGCATGCGCCGAACCGGGATCCACCCAGCATGCTCACCAGGGGGTGATGCTCCGCCCATCTGGGCCATTGCTCTGTTGCAACCAGCACCATTCTAGCTCCTGAGGCAGAGGCCACAGAGCCATCCTCAGAACCTGGGCCAACTTTGCTCCAATGGAGCCTTGGCTGCAGGAGGGGAAGAGAGAGACAGAGAGGAAAGAGAGGGGAAGGGGTGGAGAAGCAGATGGGTACTTCTCCTGTGTGCCCTGGCTGGGAATCAAACCCGGGACTCCTGCACGCCAGGCCGACGCTCTACCGCTGAGCCAGCCGGCCAGGGCCAAGAAATAATTTTAAAAAGTAAAATAAAAATGGGAAAGATACAGTGAAAAAAATGAAAATTCTATAATAATTGGAACAAAAACTACAGAGAACAGGGAGCAAGAACTGAGGAAAAATGACAAAAGAGATTAAAAAATGAAGTAAAAAACATGCAAAATGCCACAAAGTAAAATATGAATCCAAAATAAAATAATTTGTTGATAAATGATGATCAAATGAGAGAAAAAAAGAAAAAGAAAGAAAGGTAAAGGTTTTGAAATGAAACCCTCATAAAAAATTAAGAATGAAAAATGTAACAAGTATGGATAATGAAGTTCAAAAAGAAAAGGAAAGAGTAAAAGGAAAGAAGATAAAATTACCAAAATGGAAAAAAAGAAGTTATAAAAAATGTCATTTTTTCCCCCTGGTTTTGAGAGGTAGCTTCTTCCTTTTTTTTTTTGACAGGTGGCGCTATACTACAGGTTTTGCCCCTGTGGGGCTCTTGAGCAGAGATTTGCTGTTGTGTCGCTATGGCAATGATGTAGGCTGGGCCTCAGTTTTATTAGTAGGCAGAGCTTGTTAGGGCTCAGAGGCTCTGACAATGGGAGTCTCAGCTAGTTTTCCAGGTGCCTCTTGCCACATCTCCCTCACCTGAGCTAGCAACCTGGGGACTTAGCTGTGAGGTCCGCCCCAGCCACTGCTTGCAGAACAAGAGGCTCTAAGAGCAGCCAGGTCCTTCCTCCAGTAGTGTTCAAAACACAGTTCTGGGTAAGGCTGTGCCAACCAGAGCTGCCAGCAAGAGTAGGCAGGGCTGGGAGCCGGTTGCAGATCAAGCGCCTTTCTAAGGGCCTCCGGGCATGTCTCATGTGCCTCAGCATTTGGCAGGTCTAATCTCCACAGGCTTCTCCCTTGTGCACTGTTTGGTAGCCCTCAACAAGCCACATGTGTGCCCAGCCCCCACAACTTCAGCAATGCACACAGAGGTTTGCTCCTGCCCACTTAGGCGGAGAGCACCTGTGATCTCAGTCAGAGCTGAAATGCAGGAATGCACTTTGAAACCTGTATAGGCCCTGCAGAGGAACCCTGCCCAGACAGGTCCAGGCCTAGGTATCCCGGCCCTTGTGCACTTCCCGTGCTGTTGGTCGCAGAGCCGGTACTACACAAAGACACTGGCAACAGCCCATGCAGATGTCCACCACTGATAATCTCGGGCTATTACCTCCAGCCAGCAAGCACACGTGCCCACTCCAGAGGTACCAGGTGGAGCCACTCGCACACCGCCAGGAGCACACAAAACTGCCAGTGCTGGCACTGGCTCCCGCGGGCACCCCATACCAGTAACCTTTGTTGGAGTCTGCCACCCGTTCTCGCCCAGAGTTCGCAATCTCAGGCCAAGCCACTGTGCTTTCTCCTCTGCTTGATCATCCACCCTATCCCAGCCTCTTCCCTCTGCCCCAGACCCTCCGTTTCTCTCGGTTCCAGGAGAAAGCAGCCCTTCCTAGATCAGTGAGGAAAGTGGAATACTCCGTTCTCCGTCTTATTTCCTTCAGAGTGAATTATATATTCAGCCACCTTTTCGCCCAATCATACCTTTGTCTGGTGTGTGTATATTTCAGGTGCTCCTGAGATATTTTCTCTGTCTTTAGTTGTTGAATTTGTTGAAATTTCAAGGGGAGAGATCGGGAGCACCTCTCATGGCGCCATTTCTCTGACGTCACTCCAGATAGTTATTTTTTATTGAATTTTTTATTGTTACAGAGTTCTTGCACTACCAAATCATGCCTGAGAATTCAAAGAAATAAGTGGTACAATGGACAGCCTGTCTACCCATTGTACAGTATATTAAAACATGACTCATGTGCATTTGATAATTTCCCAATCTATTAAAAAGTTCTAACGAGCTGGTTTTAAATCTCCTGCAGGTCTTCAGATTTCTAGTATATTATGCCAACTCAACTCATTCCTCAATAATGTAACCTTCAACAAAATTTTGCTAGAAAAAAAATGCATACTTTCCAGGGAAAATAGTGGCTCAAGGTCCAAGAGATTTGTTAAAGTTTTTGGTTCCCAAATGAAGTCGTCAGTTTAACCAAGAATCCCTTGTTTCTCACTTAATCATCCAGCCTCTCCTTGGCTTACTCACCCAAACACATCAGGCCTCCTGCCTGCCATCTCACATAATACCAAAGTTATTGCCCAGAAATGGTTAGCAGGTCCTGTCAGGATATCCCGTAAAACCCCCCTCCCCAAGAGTCTGATTCCTGCATTGACACTTTTACACGAACATTGAGTTTTGTGCATATGAGTTCACCTGAAAGAAACTTGCTCAGTTTATTAAAAAGTTATTTTTAATTTAAACTTAATTAGATAGTATCCCTTTGTATGTTACTTTAAACCAACAGAAATGCCTAATTTTTATTCTTTTTTCTGATTCTTCTTAGGATTGGTGGTTGCAGGGTTTTATTCAGAATGACTTTAGGAAGAGAAGTGATGTCTCCTCTTCAGTCAATGTCTTCCTATACTGCGGCTGGCAGAAATATTTTAAGATGGGACCTTTCACCAGAGCAAATTAAAACAAGAACTGAGGAGCTCATTGTACAGACCAAACAGGTGTACGATGCCATTGGAATGCTTGACCTTGAGGAAGTAACTTACAAGAACTGTTTGCAGGCACTAGCAGATGTAGAGGTGAAGTATATAGGTGAGTAGGATGCAATAGCACATCACTGTTTCATTTTGTGGGCGTTGGAAACCGGTTCATGTATTCTGTCTTGGCAATTTGTTTTCCAATTTTACAAGACATTGATTTTTACATAATGATTAATAAATTGCTTGGAATTAAATTAAGATTTACAATTTTTATTATGTTGGCAAAGGTGCTATAAAATGTACACTCTCATTACAGCTTCTTTCTGGAGAGCATTGGCAGTATATATGAAAATATTCAAGAAGTTTAAATCCTGGCCTAGTAATTCCATTTCTGTGCATTTGCTCTAAGGATATAATCAGATACAGTAAAGAATCTGTATAAATTCATGTATAAACAGGTACTCTATCATAATAAAAGCTTGGAAACAACCCCTGAGTATCAACTAATAGAATGACTAAATAAATTATGATACATTCACCCTCTGGAACACTGTGCAGCCATTAAAATTATGTTTAGAAGCAGTATTTAATGACATAGAAAAAAAGACATAGAAGGAAAACCAGTATACATTTTTAATAATTTAATAACACAGATTTTAATAATGGTTAATATCTTGGGTGAAGAGTTTACAGTTGATTTTTTACTTTTCTCTATTTTTAATTTTTCCTACACTTAAAATATATTACTTTTATTATGTGTGTTAGATGCTTTGAGTTATAAGAAATTAAAATTCACAGTAGTTACCTTTCTGGGTTGGATGTATTCTGTAGGATAATTATGACTGAACAACCATGGCTGTGTATCCAGGCTTCATAAGAACATAGTACTATATCTGTCAAACTGGTTATCATAAACATTAGTATGTCTTCTGGAATTAGGTAGGTTGTTCAGTATCCTCCACAGCACTAGTGACCTGGTTATTGCTTTATCCTCTCCAACCCCTCAACACCAAGAGTTCCCTACCATATGTCTTACCATAATGGGGACTTGGCTACATTCTCTGACCTCTGCTCTTTCAGTTTCTGCCTCAACTACTAACTGCCTCACTCACAATGGCCACTGAACCTTGCTACAAGTCTTATGTTTAAGCTTAATAAAAAAGATCTGATTGGTCTCTGTAGTTCAAGTCAAAAGGGATGGGTTGGTTCCCATTCAGCAGAGCTTTCCCAATAGGCAATTCCATATGCACTTCCCACCCTGTTTGTGGCTTGTCCTTGCTTCAGATACTCACTTCTTCAGTCACTTATGGCCAAGATGGTGTGTCAGCCTGGTAACTTAGACACAACAAATATAAAAACTGGTGGGGAAATAACAAATGAAATATTTTTTAAAGAATTATCTTTTTCCCCAATACTTTCTTTTTTTCTTCTTCTTCTTTTTTTTAATTTTCTGAAGCTGGAAACGGGGAGAGACAGACAAACTCCGGCATGCGCCCGACCGGGATCCACCTGGCACGCCCACCAGGGGGCGATGCTCTGCCCCTCCGGGACGTCGCTCTGCCGCAACCAGAGCCACTCTAGCACCTGGGGCAGAGGTCAAGGAGCCATCTCCAGCACCTGGGCCGTCTTTTGCTCCAATGGAGCCTTGGCTGTGGGAGGGGAAGAGAGGGACAGAGAGGAAGGAGGGGGGGGGTGTGGAGAAGCAAATGGGCGCTTCTCCTATGTGCCCTGGCCGGGAATCGAACCCAGGTCCCCCGCACGCCAGGCCGACGCTCTACCTCTGAGCCAACCGGCCAGGGCCCAATACTTTCTTTTTTTTTTTTTTAGCAAGATTCAGAGAGACAGAGAGAGAGAAAGAGACAGGAAGGGAATAAGAGAAGCATCAGCTCGTAGTTGTGGCACTTTAGTTCATTGATTGCTTCTCATATGTGCCTTGACTGGGGGACTCTAGCGGAGGCAGTGACCCCTTGCTCAAGTCAGTGACCATGGGCTTAAGCCAGCAACCTTGGGCTTCAAGTCAGCAACCTTTGGGCTCAAGACAGTGACCATAGCGTCATATCTGTGATCCCACACTCAAGCCAGTGACTCTGCACTTAAGCTGGATGAGCTTGCACTCAAGCCCATGACCTCGAGGTTTTGAACCTGCGTCCTTAGAGTCCCAAGTCGATGCTCTATCCACTGTGCCACCACTTGGTCAGAAATCCCCAATAATACATCTTTTAGATATACTTTTAGTTTTATTATGTTTCTTCTTACTCCCCCATAAATTTATCTTTGTGGATTAATCATCCTTAGAATAGGCTAACTTCCCCTTATCTGTGTATGTTCTCAGAGTTCGTTCTGCCTCCAGCAAGAGCTATTAAAACCCCACTTGTCTAGTGTCAGGTACTGGACATCAGCATTGTTTATAGTTTGGCAGCCTGAGTGTAAGTGTGGTTTCAGGTCTTTGTGGCAAAGTAAGGAAGGAAATGGTATCCAGTATTATTGTTTGTTTAAGAATATGTTTCTGATTTTAGATTTCTGTATTTTATGCTGCCCATTTAAGTTCCTGAGCAATTTTATCCCTCTTAATATCTTTTTGCGCTCATTTTAAAAAGTTAACAGAAATTATAAGTATACAGTCAATTATATCACTTAAGTGCTGTATTAAAATGTAAATGTTTCGGCCCTGGCCGGTTGGCTCAGCGGTAGAGCATCGGCCTGGCGTGCGGGGGACCCGGGTTCGATTCCCGGCCAGGGCACATAGGAGAAGCACCCATTGCTTCTCCACCCCCACCCCCTCCTTCCTCTCTGTCTCTCTCTTCCCCTCCTGCAGCCAAGGCTCCATTGGAGCAAAGATGGCCCGGGCGCTGGGGATGGCCACTTGGCCTCTGCCCCAGGCGCTAGAGTGGCTCTGGTCACCGCAGAGCAACGCCCCAGAGGGGCAGAGCATCGCCCCTGGTGGGCGTGCCGGGTGGATCCCGGTCGGGCGCATGCGGGAGTCTGTCTGACTGTCTCTCCCCGTTTCCAGCTTCAGAAAAATACAAAAAAAAAAAGAGAAAAAAAAAAAGTAAATGTTTATTCTTTAATTAAGGTACATAAAATTATATACTAAATCAACTCCTAAAAAATAATTATCTAGTTTGATTTTTTAAAACACATTATGAATTTCCCTGGCCAGTTTGCTCAGTGGATGGAGCATTGACCCAGCATATTGCTGTCCCTGGTTCAATTCCTGGTCAGGGCACACAAGAGAAGTGGCCATCTGCTTCTCTCCCTGTCTCACTCTTCTTTTTCTCCCTCTTCCCCTCCTGCAGCCAGTGGCTTGATTGGTTTAAGCATCAGCTGGGCACTGAGGATAGCTCAGTTGGTCTAAGCATCAACCTCAGGTGCTAAAAATAGCTTGGTTGATTCCAGCATCAGCCCCGGATAGGGGTTGCTATGTGGATCCCAGTCAAGGTGTATGTGGGAGTCTATGTCACTGTCTCCCCTGCTTTCACTTAAAAAAAACACGCATACATTATCAACTTATTTAGAATTTTTGGCTATTTCTTTATACCTTTATTTTTAACGACGATTTAAGAGAACTGATAAGAATAAGGTAGTTTGTCTAACTATACAGTTTCTTGGTATATATAGGATAGGTTTACTGTTTACCATATATTGCATGTGTAAACTTGACCTATTTACAATACCTTGATAAAGTACTATAGATAAAGTAAAAATGTGTTTATTGTCACAGCATAACCATACCCATCACTATAAACCATACTCATTTGGTTCTATAGTATGGGTTATTGACATATAGTATGAGTTATTTAATTGCCCAGTTAAAGTCAAAGTACAAGTACATGAAAAACTCAAGAACAAACTTTAAAATGTGAAAATTAGAGTAGACTACATTAGCACCTTCATTTAACAGGAATATTATTATTCTCCCAATATTCAGCTCTTACTGGATGTGTCTGCTGAGTTTCCTGGGAATCTTCTGAACTTATATGGGACTCTTTATTTTTTTATGAATGTTTGCATTGGGGGAAGGTTTGTAATTTAGATTTAATTCTTTAATAAGTCTGTTGTAAAGGTTAAGAACTTCTCTTCTAAATAAAAGTAATCCTTCTAAATTGGTGTGCTTATTTTTAAACATCTTCGGTCTCTGCCCTCCCCCCAGCTTGCACTCTCTACTTCTGCAGGCCTCCACTGAGCTCTTCCCCTTGCCCCACCATCCTCAAAGGTCCAGCCTTCTCCATGAGCTGCTGCATAGTGCCCAGCCCTTGGCATTGCTGCCTTTGAGTTACTCTCCCATTTATTTGACAACTAAACCACTCTGTCCTGTATTGTTTTTTATCCTTTATGTGCTGTTCCCCACCCCCATCCCCAGATTATAAAATGCCTCAGTGTGAGAACTATGTCTATCTTTCTATACTCCCAGCTAGAAAATTACACCCAGAGCATACTTAATAAGTGCTCAGTGCACACCCTTATTGTTCCGAATAATGCCACTGGGACTGCAAAGCCCTGCATTAAGTGCTGCTTTTGATAGGCTTAGGAACTTTTACAGAAAGTATAAAATGAAAAACTTTTATTAGGATAATCATTCATCTAGATAGGAGGTATTTTTCTTAATATTGACTGACGAGTCCTTACAGTTTTCTCCTCTATTAACAGTGGAACGAACCATGCTAGACTTTCCTCAGCATGTCTCCTCTGACAAAGAAGTGCGGGCAGCAAGTACAGAAGCGGACAAAAGACTTTCTCGTTTTGATATCGAGATGAGCATGAGAGAAGACATATTTCTGAGAATTGTTTATTTACAGGTAAATGATGTTATGAATTCTTTTAAAAGGAAAATAATCTACAATAAAAAGTAAAAACCTTTGACCCGCAATAAAAAGTTACTTCCCTTTTCTCCTCCCCCAACCCCTAGCAACTGCCAATCTGCTTTCTGTCTCTGTGGATTTGCCTACTCTGATTATATCATGCAAATAGACAGATGGTCACTAGCCTTAGTGTGGTGATCACATCATAAATGTTGTATCACTATGTTGTATACCAGAAACTAATATATTATATGCTAACTATACTTCAATTAAAAACATTTTTATGGTATTTCAATCTTAATGTTATTAATTGAGTCTAATGTCTTTGTTACGATTCTACCTTCTCTGAGTCATATGAATGTTATCAGGATATGGGAGGTTTGTCACTTTAGATTTTTTTTGTTATACCTTTAAATTTTGTATATATTGTGGACTGACCCCGCTAAGTCCGGGCACAAATTGTTGCCTGTATAGTGACTAGACAGTAGACTAGCTCCACATAGTGACCTGTTGAACTCCAGCACAGTTTTCAGATTTGTATATCCACTAGGTCTGGTTCACTTCAGGATTTTACTGTAGTCATTTATAGTGGTTTCAGATTTGGTCCCATGTTTCCCCCTCTAATGGAGTCGTTACTCTCATCCATATGGGTTACTGTGGGACATTGTTAGGAGCTTTCACAATGTCTGTTAAGGCTACATCAGAATAATAATAATAATAAAAAAACTGCGGTGTTTGTTTATGCACTGGAGCTTATTTGGTAAATTTAGTTACCTTTAAATACCTTCTTTGACAAATAATTATGTTTATTTGGGCAGTGTTTTTGTAAAATTTAGAACTATCAGTATCAGTTTTCTGCTAGAATTGGACACTTTAATAAATGGTGAATCTCCTGTTCCAGTTCTGATAAAGATTTCTCAATTGTTGGCTAATAAGCCAGCAAAGATAAAAAAGGTTTAACAGATACTCTTTCCAGCCAGACTGGTGAGAAAACAAGTCCAGTGTCTCCATTTTAAAATGATGCAGACATATAATACGTTCTTCCCGTGGCCTGCTCGGTAGTAAGTACAGAAGAGGGGTTCTTTAGTGAGATAGAGTCTGGATTATGTGAGCTACATTGGGAAATACAGGTATCTGTTGTAATATTAGTTATATGTTTTTAGAGCTGTGGGCTTTGGTCCTGCCAGTTCATCTTAGCCAGTTAGTGATTTAAACAGGAGAGTCTTACCGTTACAGTGTAAATGAATAGATCCTGGGATTTAGTATTGTAATGTACTCTTAACAGTCATGGAGACCTAGTGCCAAAATAAAATACAAGAACCTGTTTCTTAAAACCATGGCAGAAAAAAGAGAGAGAGAGGAGGAGGAGGAAGGAGAAAGGGAAACAAGGAAAGAGGAAAGGGGGAAGAAAGGGGGGAAAGGGGGATGGAAGAAAACTATGTCCCAAATTCAGCATGGTAGTGGTGATTCCCATTGCTTACCAAGCCTTCTGCCATTTTGAACTGTATTGAGTCCAATCATTGGTCAAAATAAATACTTCTGACTCTTGCACCTTTGTCAAGCTCTTAAAAGCCTAAGGGCACCGTACAAAGCATCGACTACCTTGCATTAGTTTCCTCTTTAGACAGGTACCCCTCTTTTGTGCTTCCCAGGTACTTACCTTTCTTTTTATTTACCACATGGTAGACATTATTTGCTAACATATCTTTTCTTTTCCATGTGAGTTAGAGCACCTCAATGATATTCATCTTTGTTTTCTTGGTACCTGGTGTAAATAGGCTCAGTAAATGTATGTCAGATGGATCTGAACTAGCCCCAATTAAAATGTGTCTTCAGGCCTGTTGGTTCCCCACTCCCAGTGCCTTCTTTCTGCCTGTGAACCTGGTGATGGTATATTGAGCTAACAGTCAGCAGGCACACATTTCGGCAGCCCTTCTATCCGAAATTTAGACAGTTGCCTAAGCATGTCCTCTTCATAATAATAGGATAAAAACCTAACAGTAAATGTACTGACTGAAAAATAGGACCAGAAAAAACTGCAAATGTGGCACATTTAATTAAACAAGTTATACCTTTGTGTAAGCTTTTGCAATAATACGATCTGAATTACCATACTCTTGTCTTATATTTCTCTAGCATATTTGAAGTTTATGAATCAGTTTCTCTAAGTGATATTCAGAGGAGTATACTAGGTTAATCCTCTGAGTTCTTTTAATAATATTGTAATTTCTACTTTGTATACACAATACAAAAATCCCACTTAAATAAATTTTTATTTACATATTTTACTAATTAGAAATGTGAAGGTCTTGTGAAGTAAAGGACAAAATGTCATGGGACAGAACAGGAGGATTTCAGGAAAATTAAGAAAATTTTTCACCTTTTTATTATGAAATACCAAAGAATTGTGATTTAAAAATGGTAATGTAGTTGTATGTCATATTGGCCAAAGTACTAAACTAAGAATTTGAAGAATTTATTTCTACCCCTATTTTTACCATTAAATAGTTGTGTGACCTTTGGAAACTCATTTACCTCCAGTCTGTAAAATGAGTGTGCATGATACAAACATATGTATAAGAGTGTGTGCATGTGTATGTGCGTGCGTGTTCACACTTAAACAAAAACTCTTTGTTACAGGAGGAAGTTAAGGAGGAACTAACTCTTGTCACCGCAGAGATTTAAAAAGAGCTCTGTTGTCAGGTTATATATATATTTGAAAATTACTTTAGAGAACTTTATCCCCCTTGCACCCCCCTACTCCTAAAGAGGAGAAACTTCACCCCAGACGGTCTGAGACAGGGTTCCGATTCAGGTGCATTAAGGTCTTGCTCAGGAAGGAAAGTGCAGCTGCAGCAGGGCGGTCTAGAAGTGTTGACCAGTTTCCTTTTAGAAAATCCTTGGGCTGTAATTCTGACCTTGCCTGGCAGGTATAAGGGAGAATATTATGATCTTCTCATAATGTCAGGAATGTGCTTCAGAAGCACATTTTAGAAGTGCCTTACTCCTACCAGAGAACTCCGGAGATTTCCCAAGACCTCTGAGTCTGACTGGCAAAAGGGGTCAGGTTACAACTGAGTCAGATTTTTGTTGTGTCATTTTTTGTGGCAAGGTACATATTTCAGTAACAGTCATATTTTCTAGGCCTAATTCAGGAATGGTTTTTCTCAAAACATCCTTCCACCTGATTACACTTGTATCACCCATTTGGAGGTTAAGTAGTTTTACCAAACCTAGACCGTGAATTTGGAGTTTAGTATGCTGAATATATTGCCAAGCTTTCTGAAGTAGCAGCCCAGACTTAGCAAGTACAGGCACACCTGATGTGAAAGTCCATCCTGAGTGTGGAGTAATTCTGTTTACATCAGTTGGTGAGACTGGCGATGGGCCTCTGTCCTACCCCAGGAATAAATGTGACCGGGTGAACCCCCAGCACCCAAGTACCCACACTGCTGTCCCTGTGTGCCTGGCTCCTCTCCTGGCTTACTGCCCTGCCGGGGAAGGCCCTCACTCTCCACCTCCACCTGCTCACTTGGGTCCTTCACAACGTATCCAGCTCTTGCAGGTCCTTCTCTTGAGTGATTTTTTTCCTCTTCCCCCACTGCACAGCTCCTGCCTACGATCTCCCTAACCTTATAACTTCCAGGATTGCCATGCCCCACACCTCAGGACAGACTTCCTGGCACTGGTCAATCCAGCTGTGATCAGCTTGGTTAATCATCACATCCGCGAAAACGCTGCAATTTGAACTGCTAGCCATCCCTGAGGGAACCAGCTCATGGCCGTTATCTCCCAGCCATGCTGAGTTTCCTCCCATTGCGGACACCTGCTGCTGAGATCCCAGGGTGTGCCAAACCAGCCAGAGAGGGTTCCAACTCCAGTCATGCCAGCAGGCTCAGAAATGCTCCACAGACGTAAAAGGAGATTATAATGGAAAAAATGACTCTAATTATTCTCTGCCTCCCCTGAGAATAAAGTCAGAGGAAACTGTGAGTAATGTATGCACAAGTGCTTTACTACTGTGACATAACATTTTTTTACTGGTAGGCAAGGTGAGATACAGATTGTTGTACCCTCAGTTAGAGTACAACTGTATTTATCTGCTTCATGTAAAAAGTTCCTGGCCAGGTAGCCCAGTTGGTTGGAGCGTTGTCACAATATGTCAAGTTGTAGGTTTGATCTCTGGTCAGGGCACATATAAGAATCAACCAATGGCCTGACCTTTGGTGGCACAGTGGATAAAGTGTTGACCTGGAACACTGAGGTTGCCAGTTCAAAACCCTGGGCTTGCTTGGTCAAGGCACATATGAGAATTGATGCTTCCTGCTCCTCCTCCCCTTTTCTCTCTCTCTCTCCTCTCTAAAATGAATAAATAAAATCTTTAAAAAATAAAAAAGAATCAGCCAACAAATACATAGATAAGTGGACCAACAAATTGATGTTTTTTTCTCTCTCTAAGGTTCAATCAATAAAAGAAATTTTTAAATGAAAAAATTACAGAATTATTGCAGGAAGAGCCTTGTGCCAACAATCTAAAAGGCTGACTCTAAAGCTAAGATCTAGCCTGACCAGGCAGTGGCGCAGTGGATAGAGCGTCGGACTGGGATACAGAAGACCCAGGTTCGAGACCCCAAGGTCACCAGCTTGAGCACGGGCTCATCTGGTTTGAGCAAAAGCCCACCAGCTTGAACCCAAGGTTGCTGGCTCCAGCAAGGGGTTACTTGGTCTGCTGAAGGCCCGCGGTCAAGGCACATATGAGAAAGCAATCAATGAACAACTAAGGTGTTGCAACACGCAATGAAAAACTAATGATTGATGCTTCTCATCTCTCTCCGTTCCTGCCTGTCCCTGTCTATTTCTCTCTCTGACTCACTCTCTGTCTCTGTAAAAAAAAAAAAAAAAAATTAATAAAAGTATAAAAAAAAATTTAAAAAAAATTTAAAGCTAAGATCTAATTAGTTCTTTTAAAGATCTAATTAGTTGGGCTGGACCAGGTGGCAGCACAGTGGTTAGAGCATTGACCTGGGACACTGAGGACCCAGGTTCAAAACCCCGAGGTCACCAGCTAGAGCGTGGGATCATAGACATGACCCCATGGTCACTGGCTTGAGCCCAAAGGTTGCTGGCTTGAAGCCCAAAGTTGCTGGCTTGAGCAAGGGGTCACTGGCTCAGCTGGAGCCCCCTGTTCAATGCACATATGAGAAAGGAACCAGTGAGCTACTAAAGTGCCATAACTAGGAGTTGCTGCTTCTCATCTCTCTCCCTTCCTGTTTGTCTCTCGCTAAAAAAAAAAAAAAAAAGAAGGAAAGAAAAAAGAAAAAAATCTAATTAGTTGGGAAAATATAAAGTTCAGACCTGGGTCTTTCATGGAGAGAGTGCAACCAGAGGTCTCTAAGGCTCTTGAGACAGAGGTCCCTCATTGACTTTCAACCAAATTGAATCTGTTACTCCTCTGTCTAGAGTTCATTTCCTCCCAGGGACCACAAACTGACCAGCCTTCCTGATGTGCTATTTATATTCAGCCACCTGTTTTGAAGAAACGTCTGGTATTTCTCTACCTAGCGATGGCCAGGGAAATGTTTTCTTTTCCTTCAGGGCCCTTTGTTCTCTTGAGCAAGGTTAAAACATACCATCCAGCGTCCTTCCTCTGTGCGCCATGCTGACTCATTTTCCCCAGATACTTGTTCAGACCCAGCTTGCTGTTGTCCCCTGATCTTGCTTGCCAAATGACAGTAGGCATTTTTAAAGTGTTGGAAGCCGCCTGACCAGGTGGTGGTGCAGTGGATAGAGCGTCAGACTGGGATGCGGAAGGACCCAGGTTCGAGACCCCGAGGTCGCCAGCTTGAGCGCGGGCTCATCTGGCTTGAGCAAAGAGCTCACCAGCTTGGACCCAAGGTCGCTGGCTCCAGCAGGGGGTTACTCGGTCTGCTGAAGGCCACGGTCAAGGCACATGTGAGAAAGCAATCAATGAACAACTAAGAAGTCGCAACGCAACGAGAAACTGATGGTTGATGCTTCTCATCTCTCTCCGTTCCTGTCTGTCTGTCCCTGTCTATCTCTGCCTCTGTTAAAAAAATAAATAAATAAAGTGTTGGAAGCCTTTGGCTGAGGTTTTTATACAAATGTCCATTTTTGGTATGTTGGCAAAAGAGTCCCACTCTCCATTTGTGTGGAATTGGCCCTTTATTTTTATGCCTGCCTCTCAAGTGGAACTAGGTTAGCAAATGATAGAAAATTAAATCCAGATGATATGTGATAAGGACTATATTTTATGAAAGAGATCAGTCAGTCATGAAGAATGCTCAGAATGAGATTATGCAAATGTTTCTATTATCACACTTTCAAATGGTACAGGCACTCTTTTTTGTTTTGGGGGGGGCGGTTACTGGCACTCTTGATTCTGATGCAGGGAAAGGCACTTCTGGTTAACTTTTTATTTATTTAATTTTTCTGTTTTAAATGAGCAGAGGCTCACTAAAGCGTAAAAGAAATTAGGTCCTCAGGAGGGGCTGCCTCATAATAGTCTATGTGCTTCATAGCCCAACAGAGAAGAAGAATAAATTTGCTTTGGCCTGTAGTTTACAATTTACCCAGACACTGTTGTAACCGAATGGTTATCTGACTCTTTAATTTAAGGAAACCTGTGATCTGGGAAAGATAAAGCCTGAAGCCCGACGATACTTGGAAAAGTCAGTTAAAATGGGGAAAAGGAACGGGCTCCATCTTCCAGAACAAGTACAAAATGTGAGTTTATGTTTGCTTTTCTTAGTGGGAGAAAAGAAGAATAAATAAAATGAAATGCAACAACAAAAACAGGAAATAGGGAAACACATTTTAAATATGGAAAATAATGCATAATAGTCCATTTACAATGTATTTGATGGTTTTAAATTCTGTAACTCCTATTCCCCTCATGGTGACTGAGGAACAACTGATAGTTTAATTTGTCTGTAACCCTGTCCAAATTTTATTTGTTTCATATGTGCTGGGCTTGTTTTCTCTGCTCTATCTTCATTCCCTGATACCTAGTCACAGGCCTTAAGAGTTGATTTGTATTTTCATTCCTTGGTCTTACAGAGGTAGGGCACTGGTATTAAAATCCTTCCAATGGAGAGGTTTAAAATCAGCACTTTGAAATGGAATACCCTGTGATTAATACATGTCTCTTAAATGTGGAGAGATTAGCTGCTGAAAACTGCTTCTAAAACTTTTTCTTTTGTCTAATGCCAGTCAGATCTTCCAATTTCAGAAATAAACTCAGCTATAGAATTAACTCATTCCTTGGAAAAGAAAAAATACTCATGATTTATTTCTAGGTGGTTCCTCTAGGCAGCACAACTAGAAACAAGTTTGAAAGAAATCCAGACCATGAACAACTAAGGTGCCACAACTATGAGTTGATGCTTCTCATCTCTCTCCCTTCCTGTCTGTCCCTGTCTGTGCCTCTCTCTCCCTCACAAAAACAAACAAAAACACCAGACCAAGTGATGTCAGCTTGGTAGACATACCTGAAGGCACCACTGAGATATGGGCACCTTTCTCCTACCTAAATGCCCTGTGAACGCCTTGTATTCTCCTCATCCTAGTTACAGGAGAAATGTGGCTGATCTCACTTGTCTGACTTGCCTTCCAATCATCAATTCTGTTCGATGCATAAACACTGTGTTAGTTAGAATGTGTTTGGTTCCATCTAACGACAACAGAGGAGATTTACTTGCTTGTATAACTGGAAGGTCCAGAGGTAGTTAGGCTTCATGGGCTAGCTAGTTTGATCCAGATGCTCAGTGTTATCACTGGCCACCTGATTTTTCTATTCCTCTACTTTGTTTTCTTCATGGTTACTGCTCTCCAAAGGTGGCTCATGTTATTTCTTTCTTTTTTTAAGTGAAGGAGAGAAAGAGAGAGGGACAAGCAGAGTCAGAGAGGAAAGGAGAGAGATAAGAAGCATCAACTCATAGTTGCAGCAATTTAATAGTTCATTGATTGCTTTCTCATAAATGCCTTGACCCCAGGGGCTTCAGCTGAGCCAGTGACCCCTTGCTCAATCCAGAGACCTTGGACTCAAGCTTGTGACCTTTGGGCTCAAGCCAATGACCATGGGTCCATTTCTGTGATCCCACGCTTAAGCTGGTCAGTCCGCGCTCAAGGTGGTGAGCCTGTGATCAAGCTGGATGAGCCCGCACTTAAACTGGTGACTGCAGGGTTTCAAACCTGGGTCCTTAGCGTCCCAGGCCGATTCTCTATGCACTGAACCACTGCCTGGTTAGGCTGGCTCCTGTTATTTCTAAAATGGCTGCAAATTTAAAGACCCCATGAAATGCCAGTGGCCAAGGCCAGGCAGATCCACATTGGATTCGGGCAGACGGTACAGAAACTACGGAGCCAGAAAGCATTGGGCCATTTCATTTAATAAAGTCACACAATGGTGGACAAGCACACAGCCAGGGGAAGACCGCCTCTCAGGCAAACAAACAGCAAGAATGGCCCCTCACAATGGCAGGCAGTCAATCTGCCCAACAATCCCCCATCTCTCTCTTGCGCAAGCACCCATACCCTTACATAGGCTATACACACGTGGTGTAGTCATACACTCATGTACTCACGTACCATCAGGCAAAGGGCTTGCAGCCGGTAAACCAATGAGCAAGCCTAACACAGCTGCCCCACACCCCACCATCTAAAAAGACACGGAGATGCCTCCATCAAACCTCCCTTTATGTCTTCGTGGCCCAGATCAGATCATATGAATCATTCTGAGTCCCCCTTGAATTGGGGAATGCCAGGCCAGGTTATCTGAACCATTCACTACTGTGGTGCAGATGGGATTACCTAACTGGTGCAGAGGTCACACCCCTGGAACTTCAGATAAAATCAGGTCCCACTCAAACTGCATGATTGCTGTAGAGTATGGAGAAAGTGAATGGGAACTTGGGGAGACACCAGAATGTCCAAAAATGACACTGTATGTATCAAATTTAAGTTAATCAGAATTACCTGGACAGCTTGTTAAAACTCTGATTATGGGAACCCATCTCTGAGAGTTTGTGTTTCAGTAGACCTGGTGTGAGTCTCAAGAATTTGCATTTCTAACAGATTCCCAGGTGATGTTGATACTCATTGAGAACCAGTGTGGTTTAAGTAAATTTCATTATATTGCATTTTCAGAAAAGTGGAATAAATTAATAAAAATTAGTCCATGTTTTTCCTTGTGGTTCCATTCATATTGCTTCCTTTGATCTCCCTCCTAATTCTTTTTAGAGAAACTTTGGGGCTCATAAATCACATATGTTTGCAAATGCTCTATAAAACTAAGACATAACCTTTTTTTCTAAAGCAACCATAGAATTAATTATTCAGTTCTTATCCCTTAGCTTACTTCAGCACTAAGTACTCACTTACTAAATTAAAATTTTGAATTAGAAGAGATTCAGAATGTGATTATTATTAATAGACTAACAGATTCATTCATGCACTCAGCAACTGGTTGTGTACTATGTGCTAGATTCTGCTTTGACTGCTCCCCCCTAAACTTACTTAGTTCTTGCAAATTTATGAAAATTTCTAACCCATCACCAAGATTGCCATTTTGTTCATGTTCCATATAGATACTCGGGGAGACAACACAGAAGAGTGCAGAAAGCTCTTTAATAGAGCACATCTCTAAGAAAGTACTTCCTCAGGGTACAGAAGTCAGTCTTCTTATAAAAGTGAAACTTTCTTGACTGATAGCAATGAAAATAAAAGATTCATTTAAGTCTGACCTGTGGTAACATAGTAGATAAAGCATCGACCTGGAATGCTGAGGTCATTGGTTTGAAACCCTGGGCTTGCCTGGTCAAGGCACAAACGAGAAGCAACTGCTATAAGTTGATGCTTCTGTCTCCTCACCCCTCTTTCTCTCTCTCCCTTTTTTCTAAAATGAGTAATTTTTTAAAAAAAAAAATTCATTAATTGTTAATGTCCTGTATTTGTATCTTTGTTTCAGGAAATTAAAGCAATGAAGAAAAGAATGAGTGAGCTGTGCATTGACTTTAACAAAAACCTCAACGAGGATGATACCTTCCTTGTATTTTCTAAGGCTGACCTTGGTAAAGTTTTGTTATTTTTCTAGATTAAATCGTATAATTTAGGCAGATAATGTCATCTCACAGTTTGCCAAATCAGAGTTTAAAAAGTTTTTTAAAAAAGATCCATTCCCTTCTATAAGAACCCACTGGCTCTTCTGCAGAAAAGACGACCAAACCATGCCTAGATTATAGGCTAATAAGACTGTATCCTGTTTCTAGAGACAGTCCTGAGAGGATTAAATAATCTTTCTTAGTTAACTTATGCTGTTGTTTAACAGCCTTTAGCGCCTTGAACATTTTTTTGCCTTACAATGTCCCCTACATTGTAACTTAAACTAGTCTCTTCTTTTTCTGCTCTGGATCTTGCTTGGCTCATTTCGCCTGTTCTTCATCAAAACACCATCTGTACAAGTGCACTGAAGCCTATTCATATTTTGAATTAGCATCTTCTAAGACACCTGTTTTCAAACTACCACTCCCATGATATTAAAAGAATTGTTATTATTTCACTTGAATTTTAATTACTCCACAAAATTCCTAGAGTTCTTAATGGCACCATGCCAATGTTAAATTAACCAATAATGAGTGGAAAAAAATGATATATGAGAGAATTTTTTGCAGGTGGTCTTCCTGATGATTTCATTGATAGTTTAGAAAAGACAGATGATGACAAGTATAAAGTGACCTTAAAATATCCACACTATTTTCCTGTCATGAAGAAATGTTGTATCCCAGAAACCAGAAGAAAGATGGAAATGGCTTTTAATACAAGATGCAAAGAGGTACTTATAAATGTTTGTCTTTTTGTTCGTTTGTTTTTAAGGAAGACTTTAATGAAAGGGTTTGCTTTGTTAACCAGTGTTGAACTCAACTTATAGACTAATATTCCAATTTGTGTGACCATTCTGCCTCCCTGATTCCTCAGACCTAGAATATTTAGCCTTTTCCTTGCCCGTGACAACCTGCCTGGTATGGCCATAGGCTAGGCTATTTGAATAAAAATAGAATGGATTAAATAAGCTAAAAGTTGTATTCTTCTTTCAAGTTGATAGATAGTCTAGGGCTGGTGGGGCACCTGTCTCCTCAACAAGTGATTTTCAAGGGCATTTCAAGTGTCATCATTTCCCAGTCTGTTGGGAAATAGAGCAAATAAAGTGCAGAGCAAGTATCTTTAAGAAGAAGACTTGTAAATGACATCTATCTCAACTACATGAGCATTACATTCACCCAAATTCCGTTATATAGTCATATCTACCTGCAGGCGAGGCTGAGAAATGGTTTTTAGTTGATAGCCATTTGCTCAACTGAGTGAGTTCTGTTACTAAAAGGAAGAATTAGAAATGTATTTTAAGAGTCAACTAGCCAGCTGCACACACTACCTAGCCAGGTGACCATGGGCACCTTTTCCCCCATTCACCATGCGCAAGATCCCAACCAGTTACTGCCTTGAGCTCAAAGATTAGGCTCTTTGGGTGGTACACAGTCCTCCCAGTAGTTGTGTCTCATGATCTAGCAACCTACTGAAGGGAAGACAAGTTGTTTGGCCCACTAACCCCCAACACACACACCCAATGGTAGAATAGGAACAGAACAACCATAATAATAACTCCCATTTGGAAAAGGAAAGAATGAGAATCATAGCAAGCCCATGCCAACTTTCAGAAACAGTTTGGTAGGAATATGAGGATTCTGCGTCTGGGCAGTTCCTGGGATAGCCCACTGGTCTTACTTGGGTCTCCTTTCAGGCAGGAATTCCTTTAATAATTTTACTCTTTGGCCTCTGCTTTTGCCTGCAGGGAATTCTTTGTTATCCATTACCCTCTATGACCATATTCTTGGTGGCTGCTCGCATAGATTCCTGCTGATGCCAGTTGGAAGCCTGAGAGTTGCTTTAGGATTTAAATAATCATAAGCTTTTGTAGGTCAGACTTATGATTATCTTTGGTAATAAAATCCAATAAAAACCTTAGTAAATTTTCTGTTTACTTTCAGTCACATTCATGTTAAAATAACTATACCCAAATATCACTTTTGGTCATAGATCTTATTTTTTTTTAATTAAGAAAATAGTTTATTTATTGATTTTAGAGAGAGAAGAGAGAGAGAAAGACAGGAGAGAGGGAGAAGCAGGAAGTATCAACTCATAGCAGTTGCTCCTCGTATGTGCCTTGACTGGGCAAGTCTGGGATCTCAAATGGCGACCTCAGCATTCCAGGTTAACATTTTATCTACTGCGCCACCACAAGTCAGGCTTGGTCATAGTTCTTAAATCTATCAAGTGTTTTCTTATATATATGAATTTCTATATCAGGTCCCTCCTGCTCTTTCTCAGTTTACTGGTGTCTGAAACAGTAGGCTTGAGGAAGAAGACAACATTCTCAAACAAATCTCCTCAGTTCAGTGACTCTGAGTGATAGTCTTTGCTGCTGACACTAGGACACAGTGGAATTGGCTTTTCTAGCCAACTGAAGCCCAAACTGTGGGCCAGTTAGCAAAACTTATTTCATTCTGTCTTTACAAATTGACCAAATTTTATTTAAGCTCATTTTTCTCGTCATTTTACAAAAGCAACAAATACACATTATTAGTTTTCTCAGACAATTCCTCTACAGCTAAGATTCAAAAGGTACGACAAGCAACAGTTTTTACAAATGTGATCCTGGTGTAATGAGGATGACCAGCTTCCCACCCTGCAGTATCTGTGTCCTCACCCTCCATCTTGTGCACTCCTCATTTTTGTTACAGGAGCACCCCATGCCTAATGTCAGTCCGTGGGGATTAGTATTTGCTTCGGCAACTATACAAAAGTCAACCAAAAGCACAAAGATTCAAATAAATAAAAGTTATTTCTCTTCAGAAAGCATTAATGGTTACCAGGGGCTGAGGAAACTGTGAAGATTTATTCCTTTTTTAAAAAAATTTATTGTGTTACATGGTTTCAAGTATCCAACTAATATAGCACCCTCTAGACACTGCATTGTATCCCCCCATGCCCCATGCAAAGTCTCTTTCCACCTCTGTTTCACCCCCTTTGCCCTCCTTGGGGAGTAATTCCTTAATGCTTGCCAAGTTTCTGTGTGCAGTGTTGGAAAAGTTTTGGAAACAGATAGTGTTAATGGTTGTACAACAGTTTGAATGTAATTTTCTTAATGTAATTAGTGCCATGAAATTGTACACTTAAAAATAGTTAAGGCCCTGGCCAGTTGGCTCAGTGGAAGAGCGTTGGCCTGGCATGCAGGAGTCCCGGGTTCGATTTCCGGCCGGGACACACAGGAGAAGCGCCCATCTGCTTCTCCACCCCTCCCTCTGTCCTTCCTTTCTGTCTCTCTCTTCCTCTCCTGCAGCCAAGGCTCCATTGGAGCAAAGTTGGCCCGGGCGCTGAGGATGGCTCTATGGCCTCTGCCTCAGGCGCTAGAATGGCTCTGGTTGCAACAGAGCAACGCCCCAGATGGGCAGAGCATCGCCCCCTGGTGGGCATGCCAGGTAGATCGTGGTTGGGCGCATGCGGGAGTCTGACTGCCTCCCCGTTGTCAACTTCAGAAAAAATACAAAAAATAATTAAATAAATAAAAATAGTTAAAATGGCATAGTTTATGTTAGATATTTGACCACAATTTAGAAAAAAAAAATTTCTCTTGCAACTAACAGTACAGAGGCAAGTGGTGCAGAGCTGAAAGACAGCTCTGCCATCCTCAGTATGTGGCTTCCTGAGTCATTGTTGTCATCTTTGGTCCACAGCATAAGTCAAGCATCTGTAGAGAAATGAGACAGAAATCTCACTCATCACCTCATTCATATTCCCCTGTCCCATTGTGGACATGTGGCCACAGCTAGTTTTAAGGCAGTCTGGGATAGGTAGTCAGGTGATGATATGTCCAGCGACATATCAGGGAATTCTAGTGCTAGGAGGAAGAATGGGGGAAGAGATATTGGGAGAGAATTGTCAGTCTGGAGAGAGGTCTAGGGGAAACTGAAAAAGGTGAAAGAAAAACTCAAGCCACTTTATTTTATTTTATTTTATTATTATTATTATTTTTTTTTTTTTTCCCTGAAGCTGGAAACAGGAAGAGACAGTCAGAGAGACTCCCGCATGCGCCCGACCGGGATCCACCCGGCACGCCCACCAGGGGCGATGCTCTGCCCCTCCGGGGCGTCGCTCTGCCGTGACTAGAGCCACTCTAGCGCCTGGGGCACAGACCAAGGAGCCATCCCCAGCGCCCGGGCCATCTTTTGCTCCAATGGAGCCTTGGCTGCCGGAGGGGAAGAGAGAGACAGAGAGAAAGGAGGGGGTGGGGGTGGAGAAGCAAATGAGCGCTTCTCCCATGTGCCCTGGCCGGGAATCGAACCCGGGTCCCCCGCACGCCAGGCCGAGGCTCTACCGCTGAGCCAACCAGCTAGGGCCTTTTTTTTTATTTTATTTTATTTTATTTATTATTATTATTATTATTATTTTAACAGAGACAGAGAGAGGGATAGATAGGGACAGACAGACAGGAATGGAGAGACATGAGAAGCATCAATTATTAGTTTTTTGTTGTAACACCTTAGCTGTTCATTGATTGCCTTCTCATATGTGCTTTGACCGTGGGCCTTCAGCAGACCAAATAACCCCTTGCTCGAGCCAGTGACTTTGGGTCCAAGCTGGCGAGCTTTCGAGCTTTGCTCAAACCAGATGAGCCCGCGCTCAAGCTGACAACCTGGGGGTCTCGAACCTGGGTCCTCCACATCCCAATCCAACACTCTATCCACTGTGCCACCACCTGGTCAGACTCAAGCCACTTAATTTTACAACCTGGAGTAGTATTATGCTATGTGTTCCTCTTACCCATATTTTCATTCTAATTTTAAAATAATAGTATTATAACATAATTAGTGTTTCTCTTGTACCAGCCACTTTCCAATGTACTTTACATATATTTTCATTTGAATCTTCATCGTCGCCCTGTGATTTAGCTCCTTTCATTATCTATATCTTACAGTTAAGAAAACTGAGGCTTAGAAAGATTAAAGGACTTGTCAACAATCAGACAACTAGTGAATGGTAGAGTGAAATTTGGAACTCAGTCTGAACTTGGTGTGTGCTCTTCCTTAGAAACATGTCTGTAAATAATTTGCTGATTTAATCATGGGAGTAGTTTTTCTCTGACCTCAACATTTACTTTTATTGTTTAAAAACAATGTTATGCTAAGTGAAATAAGCCAGACACAAAAGAACAAATATTGTATGATTCCACGTACATGAGGTTCCTAGAGTAGTCGGATTCACAGAGACAGAGAGCAGGATGGAGGGTGCCAGGGGCTGGGGGAGGGGAATGGGATTTTGTGTTTAACAGGTACAGATTTTCATCTGGGGACGATGAGAAAGTCTGGAGATAAGGCAATATCATTACTGGTATTTTAATACAATAAAATATAGAAAATATTTGTAATAGTTTGAGAAAAGATCTTGAAACATTTTTCAGTGTAGAGTTCCGTGGCACTAAATATATTCACATTATTGTCCAACCATCGCCACCATATATCTCCAAGGTTTATCCATGTTTTAGCATGTGTCAAAATTTCTTTCCTTTTTAAGATGGAATAATATTCCTTAGTGTGTATATTACCACATTTTATTTATCCATTTCCATTGATGGACATTTGAGTTGCTTTCACTACTTGGCTGTTATTAACATAATGCTGCAGGGCACATGGTTGTACAGCTATCTGTTTGAGTCCTTGCTTCTACTTTTTTGGTATCAATAACCAGAAGTGGAATTGCCGGATCATGTGGTGATTCTCTGTTTAATTTCTGTATTGAGGAATCCCGGTACTGTTTCCCACAGCAGCTGCACCATTTTACATTCCCACCAGTGATGTACAAAGATTCCAAATTTCACATCCTTATCAGTGCTTATAATTTTCTGGATTTTTTAAATAGCCATACTAAAAGGTATGAAGTTAAAGTGGCAAATTTAGTGTTATGCATATGTTACCACAATGGGAAAACAATTTAGGTACCAGTATTTGGTGCAGTTCTATCCATGAGACTAAATGTGGATTCACTATGGTCATTAAGAATATGTTTCACTCTAAGTTTACAATACCTCAGTTTACTAAGACTTCCTAACTATCTCCTGAGGTTTAAAAAGTCAATTATTTCAGAAATACAATTGGATGGTGAATCAAAAAACAAAGACTGTAACACTGAAATGAAATAATTTATTAGAAGTTGAGATGGTTGGCTGGTCCAAAGGTAGTGAGTTATGTCAACTGATTGTTCACAGTCAGTTACAGAAGTTGAGATGGTCTAAAAATGTTTGAAAGCTTTACCAGCCTAAAAATATATGTAATAACTCTTTTAGTGCTTTGGCTCTAATTAATTACTAATGTTTGTTTTTGTTGTTATTGTTTATTACTAGGAAAACACCAAAATTCTACAGCAGCTGTTCCCACTGAGGGCCAAAGTAGCAAAACTACTCGGCTACAGCACACATGCTGATTTTGTCCTTGAAATGAACACTGCGAAATGTACAAGCCGTGTAACTGCCTTCCTAGGTTAAGTCTTTTTTTTTTAATCAGTTGTATATTTCCATTTTTATGACTGTTTTGCTACATGATACCAACTCAACAGAGGGCCTTAGACTCTAATATGCTTTTGACGATATCCTATTTTTTATTTATTTGAGAGAAATTTATTGCTAAGCTACTACATATTAAATACTGTGCTTGATTCTAAGGGCTGCTTATAAGATAATATAAAATTATGTGCATCAAAACTATTATCTAATAGCTATATTCACATTTATCTAAAATCACATTCACTAATCTTATTAAAACTATGGTTCTTATGTCCAAGACATTTAGTCATTGCTTTTCTTTTTTTTTTTTTCTTTTTTTTTTTTTTTACAGAGACAGAGAGTGAATCAGAGAGAGGGATAGACAGGGACAGACAGACAGGAAGGGAGAGAGATGAGAAGCATCAATCATCAGTTCTTCATTGCACATTGCGACACCTTAGTTGTTCATTGATTGCTTTCTCATATGTGCCTTGACTGTGGGCCTTCAGCAGACCAAGTAACCCCTTGCTGGAGCCAGCGACCTTGGGTTCAAGCTGGTGAGCTTTTGCTCAAACCAGATGAGCCCATGCTCTATCCACTGGGCCACCGCCTGGTCAGGCTAGTCATTGCTTTTCTGTGTGTGTGTATTTTTTTTTTTTCCTGAAGCTGGAAACGGGGAGAGATAGTCAGATAGACTCCCGCATGCGCCCGACCGGGATCCACCCGGCACGCCCACCAGGGGCTACGCTCTGCCCACCAGGGGGCGATGCTATGCCCCTCTGGGGCGTCACTCTGCCGAGACCAGAGCCACTCTAGCGCCTGGGGCAGAGGCCAAGGAGCCATCCCCAGCGCCTGGGCCATCTTTGCTCCAATGGAGCCTTGGCTGCGGGAGGGGAAGAGAGAGACAGAGAGGAAGGAGGGGGAGGTGGAGAAGCAAATGGGCGCTTCTCCTATGTGCCCTGGCCGGGAATCGAACCCAGGTCCCCCGCACGCCAGGCCGACGCTGTACCGCTGAGCCAACCGGCCAGGGCTAGTCATTGCTTTTCTATCACTCTTCCCACCCCCATCTCAATCAAGGTGTCACTGTCCCAACAACAGTCACTCTGTTTTTCTCTTTTAGCTTAGTGAAAATAGTTGAATGGCAACCATGGTGTAGATACTGATTTTTATTGTAATCTTCTCTAATCAGAGTTTACCAAAGTATGATTGCTTTTTAACTTTCCTCATTGACCCCTTTCAGACTTTATTCAGCTTTAACAACTGGTCAAGTATGTAGTCTGTTACTTTGGTATTTTTTTATTAGCTTAATTAATTTGGAGATAATATTAGTAATGGGTTAAAATCAGCCTTCAGCCCCAGATTTACCCTACTATGTCCTCAATGGTTATACCTTGCATTATTAATATATATGCTGGCATCAAATATGACAAGTGGTAGGTGCTCCATGAATGGTAGTTATTTGTTATTATATAATTTATTCATTCATGAGATATTTGTGAAATAACTATTCTGCATTAGGCTGTATGCCTAACGGTAAAACCATAGAAAGGAATGCAATGAGGTCCTTTCCCTGAGTAGAAACAACAGAGATGTGAACAGGTAATTGCCATATAGGCTGATGCACGTTATATAAAAAATGGCTCAGGGAGTTAACAGGCTTAATGAAAATATTTTCTTTAGTTGTAACTGCGTACACTGAAATTTTTCCTTAAGAACTACCTGATTAGCTTAATTCCTTTTAAGTAGTGACCTTCTCATTTGAAATTGGCATATTCCCATCTGAATTGTGCTCTTGCTACTTGTACTCTCATATTTTTGACAGACCCACTCGGAATTTTCTCTCTTTTATCTTCTATGTGTTTCCTTTCTCTTCCCAGCACTTCCCAGACCTTTCTCTTCACCTTGCACTATGGGACTGCTTCCCTGACTGCAGTGCCCCTTACAGAGCCAAACATATATGCAACAAATGGTGAAGAATAAATACATAATAAGAGCATATTCATGCAGCCAAATATAGTAAAATAGCCAAAAATTGACCACAGGGTATAAATTGTGATATCCATCTAAAAAGTGAAATTACTATGTCCAGAGACCTTCCGTCTTCATAGGAATAGGGTAGTGATAACCAAACCATGGCCATCAAAGACATTGAATAATTTTTAATAATACTATTCACAGGTCACAGTTGATATATTTTTCTGTCTTTCTGAGGAGGCTAGTCTTGAATAATCATGTATATGAGTTTAGTTTCACTCTTGCCTTTTTCCCTAAATTATAATATTCTTGAGTCAGAGTTGTCTGAGACCAACTGCAGCTTTGTTGATGCTGGGAGGAAGCTGTGGTCTAGCTAGGGTGGGGCTGAAAGATAAAAGGGTGAGGAGCCATCAAATCAATTACCTTGAAGAGAGCAACAGTGCTATCATGGTAGAGCTGCTCTTCTTTCCTGCCTCCCACCCTCCCCTTCCTCTTCTCTTCCTCTCTCCCAAGTCATCTGTTTCAAGTACTATAGGAAGTGTCATGCTGAAACTTGGGTGGTATATATGAACATGCTTGCTCCTAAGAGCAATAGATGGTTGACTTTTCCCACTTCCCTCACAGATGATTTAAGCCAGAAATTAA
Source organism: Saccopteryx bilineata (assembly GCF_036850765.1). NCBI lineage: Eukaryota > Metazoa > Chordata > Mammalia > Chiroptera > Emballonuridae > Saccopteryx > Saccopteryx bilineata. The sequence goes on along the minus strand of NC_089490.1, from coordinate 263,734,975 downwards.
AACCCTTGGGTGTGGCAGAACGAGAGTTTATTTTAAATTTGAAGAAAAAGGAATGTGAAGAGAGAGGTTTTGAATATGATGGGAAAATCAATGCCTGGGATCTGCATTACTACATGACTCAGACTGAAGAACTCAAGTACTCCATAGACCAAGAGATCCTCAAGGAATACTTCCCAATTGAAGTGGTCACTGAAGGCTTGCTGAACATCTACCAGGAGTTGTTGGGACTTTCATTTGAGCAAGTGGCAGATGCTCATGTGTGGAATAAAAGTGTTACACTTTACACTGTAAAGGATAAAGCTACAGAAGAAGTACTGGGACAGTTCTACTTGGACCTCTATCCAAGGTACTGATGACGATGTTGTTGGAAGGGACCTTAGGGATTCAACTCCTATCCAGATTAACACTTTGTCTTCCATAGACCTCTTGTGTGGCTCTTAGTAAAGGGATTAAAGGTATGGGCTCTGAAGCCAGAATATCTGACTTCATTACCTACTAGACAGGTTCTTAATGTTTCTGTGCCTTTACGAATATTACAGGTCCTATAAAATAGGAATGCTAATCCTACCAGCTTTGTAGGGATATTGTAAGGATAAAATGTTTAATTACATGCAAAGTATTAATCAGAGACTACTCGTCATATAGTATGTGCTTAATAAATTTTAGCAGCTAGAATCATCATCATCATCATCATCATCATCATCATCTAGTTTGTGTACTGTATTTACTTAATTTAAAATTGAGCCCACACTGTTTATTATTCTGGTAATCTGTCTGCCAATACTTTTATTTTTTAAAGATTTTCTTTATTGATTTTACAGAGAGAGGAGGGGTGGTGAATGAGAAGTATCAACTCATAGTTGCTTCACTTTAGTTGTTCATTGATTGCTTTTCATATGTGCCTTGACCAGGCAAGCCTAGGGTTTCAAAATGTTGACCTCAGCATTCCAGGTTGATGCTCTCTATTCACTGTGCAACCACAGGCCAGGTTGTCTGCCAATACTCTTAAATCTATGGTCACTTCCTTAGCCTGGCTGAGAGGCACACAGTATAGTAGGAATAGCAAAATCTTTGCAGTTAGTCAAACATGAGTTGGAATGTTTGAGTGACATAACCTCTTTGAGAATCTGTTTTCTCCTCTGTGATATGGAACTGATGATCCCTTTATAGCACTATTTTGTTCATTAAACTGTATATGCAAATCACCCAGACTAGGTATTTGATCAGTGGTAAGAATTCAAAATATTATTGTCTCTGAATCATGTGGTGGTAACTGTGGACTCCACAGTGTTTCATTAGACAGGAAAGGGTGTGGATGTTCAGTTTTCAGTTTCTCTAAAGACTGCTTTCTAAAACAAAGCCAGCCTGTTATAATTACCTGTCCATTTTACTAAATTGGCCAGAGGAATGAATGTACAGTGTCCCCCTAGTTTGATGCCAGTAACGAGTCTGTAATCCATAGACTTTGGGTAACTTCAGGTAGTTGCTGGGAAGAAGGCCAGAAAACTGCCATTCATACAGTGGGCAGAGGTGTCTATCCCCAAGGTGTATGGACTTACTTTCACTTCTGAGATCAGCTAAAAATAAACCCATGTCAAATGTGGTTGGGTCTATTTTTAATTGAAAAGTGTCAGCATATAGTTTTAAGCCAAGAATTCTTCAGGGGAAATCCTTCCACATTGGAGCTTTCTATAAATGTCCCCATGTTCTCTTTCCTGGGTCGAAGATAGCTCCTGCCACCTCATCCTGCTCTCTCTGCCAAGGTATAACTGATTTCTTTGAGATCTGGCCATTGCTGCCAGAACTCGGGTATGGAACCAGAGGATGATCTTCTCTGAAAATAGTAACCAATGATCTACTTAATACTCATTTCCTGTTACCTTAGCTGCTCACTTTATAAAGATGAGATGGATTAACCTGTTTTCTTTGTCTGATTAACTCAAAAAAGGATATTTGGAGTAGGTTTAGATAAGACCAGGTTTTTTTTTAAATCACATTTCAATTTTCACTCATCAAACATTGAGATTCACAAACAAAACAAAACAAAAAAGTTCTGATGGAAAGGACATTTAAAAAATTATTTTATTTATTTATTTAGCAAGAGAAGAAGGGAGAGAAAGAGATAGGAACATCAGTCTATTCCTGCATGTGCCTTTACTGGGGATCGAAATGGCAACCTTTGTGCTTCAGGACGATGTTCTACCCAACCAAGCCATCCAGCCAGGGCACTAAGGACATTTTTTTAAATCACCACCATTTTCTAAACAAACATTAAAAAAAAATCTCAGAATAAGGAATCCTTTTAAATTAAATAAATTGTTTTCTTTTTAAAGGAAAGGTAAAAACCCCTCCATGTCACTGATTTTAAAATTGGTAGAAAGTCTTAGATTTTAAACTATTCTTAGATTTTTTTAAAAATCCCCAAATATTTTTAAGAAAACTCAGCTATTGTTTCTCCAATGCATTAGCAATTGTGTTATGTTCAAGTCAAAAATACTTTTATTACCTTTTATAATATACCAAGAGGTATAAAATATAACAAGATAAACACTCCCCAGATTACTTGACTTTTCCCCTTTTACAGGGACAGAGAGAGAGTCAGAGAGGGATAGATAGGGACAGACAGACAGGAACGGAGAGAGATGAGAAGCATCAATCATCAGTTTTTCGTTGCGACACCTTAGTTGTTCATTGATTGCTTTCTCATATGTGCCTTGACCATTGGCCTTCAGCAGATCGAGTAACCCCTTGCTCGAGCCAGCGACCTTGGGTCCAAGCTGGTGAGCTTTTTGCTCAAGCCAGATGAGCCTGCACTCAAGCTGGTGACCTCGGGGTCTCGAACCTGGGTCCTTCCGCATCCCAGTCCGACGCTCTATCCACTGCGCCACCTCCTGGTCAGGCTTGACTTTTCCCCTTTTAAAAATAAGAGTAGTAGCCTGACCAGGCAGTCGCACAGCAGACAGAACATTGGCCTGGGACGCTGAGGATCCAAGTACAAAACCCCAAGGTTGCCGGCTTGAGTGCAGGGTTGCCCACTTGGGTGCAGGATCACCAGCTTGACCGAAGGGTCGCCAGCTTGAGCAGGGCATCATAGACATGACCCATGGTTGCTGGCTTGAAGCTCAAGGTCACTGGCTCATCTGGAGCCCCTTGGTCAAGGCACATAGGAAAAAGCAACCAGTGAGCAACTAATGCCACAGCTATAAGTTGATGCTTCTCATCTTCTCCCTTCCTATCTGTCTGTCCCTGCCTGTCCTTCTCTCTCTCTTTCTCTCACTAAAAAAAAAAAAATAATAAGATTCGTAGATCTGTTTACTTGTTTACACATTCCCAACTAATTACATGAAATCATTCCAGAAACTCTGAAGGACCTGTTGAAGAAACAGAGCTGGGCTGGCTAAAAATTTTATCAGATGAGTGCATGGTGTGGTGTACATGTCCTCTCCTCGGCCTTCCCCTCCTCCCTTGGCCTGCCTTTTCCACGCCTTGCTTGCTTCTAGCTCAGTCTTTTTTTTTTTTTTTTTAAGCTTTTTTTTTTTTTCCAGAGACAGATTGAGAGTCAGAGAAAGGGATAGATAGGGACAGACAGACAGGAAAGGAGAGAGATGAGAAGCATCAATCATCAGTTTTTCGTTGTGGCACTTTAGTTGTTCATTGATTGCTTTCTCATATGTGCCTTGACCGGGGGGCTACAGCAGACCGAGGAACCCCTTGCTCAAGCCAGTGACCTTGGGTCCAAGCTGGTGAGCTTTGCTCAAACCAGATGAACCCGCGCTCAAGCTGGCGACCTCGGGGTCTTGAACCTGGTTCCTCCGCATTCCAGTGTGATGCTCTATCCACTGCGCCACCTGGTCAGGCACTTCTAGCTCAGTCTTGGCACGGCTCTAATGTGTATATATTTATATAATTTTTTATTTTTTATTTTAAATAGACTTTATTTCTTAGGTTTTAGGTTCACAGCAAAATTGAGCATAAGGGACAGAGATTTCCCTTATACCTGCTGGACCCACACATGCATAGCCTCCCCTGTTCTCAACATACCTGCCACAGTAATACACTTGTTACAGTTGAAGAACCTGCACTGACATCATTCTCCCCCAGAGTTCATAGTTTACATTCGGGTTCACTCTTGATGTTGTACATCCTATGGATTTGGACAAATTACATGACATATATCCACCATTATAGTGTTATTCCGAGAAGTTTCACTGCTGTAAAAGTCTCTCCCTACCTATTCGTCTCTCCCCAATCCCTGACAACTGTTGATCTTTTTACTTTGTCCCTAGTTTTATATTTTTTGGAATGTCATATCATACAGTATGTAGCCTTTTCAGATTGGCTTCTTTCACTTAGTACCGTACTTCCCCATGTATAAGCTGCTCACATGTATAAGACGCACCTTATTTTGGGGGCCCAAAATTTGAAAAGAATGTATTACATAAAGTTATTGAACTCATATTTTATTCATCACAAAATTCATACAAGTGCAAAAAAAGCAGGAAATGCAAGTAAAAAAACTTACAATCATTGTATAAGACGCACCCAGTTTTTAGACCCCAAATTTGGGGGGAAACAGTGCGTCTTATACATGGGAAAATATGGTAATATGTGTATAAGGTTTCTCTATGTCTTTTTATGTCTCGATAGCTCATTTCTTACTAGTGCTGAATAATATTCCATATTCTGGATGCATCAGTTTGTTTATCCATTCATCTACTAAAGGAAATCTTGGTTGTTTCCAAGTTTTGATAATTATGAATAAAACTGTTGTTAACATCCCTATGCTAATTTTTGTACAGAAATAAATTTCCAGCTGCTTTGGGTAACAATCAAGGAGCACAACTGCCTACTTAATTTTATAAGTAACCAGCAAACTGTCTTCTATAGAGGCAATACCATTTTGCATTCCAACCAGCAATGAATGAGAGTTCCTATTGCTCCTCAGCCTCATCTGCATTTAGGATTGTCAGTGTTGTGGATTTTGGCCATCCTAATAGGTATGGAGTGATATCACATTGTGTTTTAATTTTCATATACTTATTTTTTAACTGGTTTCTTTTTATTACTGAGTTAAAAGTTCAGTGCTCCATTGTATTGCCTTTGTTCTTTTGTCAAAGAGCAGTTGACTGTATTTATGTGGATCTATTTCTGGGATCTCTATTCTGTTCCACTGATCTATTGTCTATTCTTTCACCAATATCAGACTGTCTTGGTTATTGTAGCTTTATAATAAGTCTCAAAATTGGGTAGTGTCTGTCTTCTGACTTTGTTCTTTTTCGGTATTAAATTTTTGCTTCTCTGTCTTTTGCCTCTTCTTAAAAGCTTTAGAATAAAATTTTCTATATCTACAAAATAATTTGTTGGGATTTTGATTGGGTTTTCACTGACCCTATAGATGAAGTTGGGAAGAAGTGACATCTTGATACTATTGAGTCTTCCTATATTCATGAATGGTGAATGTCTCTATTTAGCTCTTCTTTGACGTCATTCATCAGAGTTTTGTAGTTTTTCTCACATAGATCTTGTACATATTTTGTTAGATTTATATTTAAGTATTTCATTTGTGGGGTGTTAATTAAATGTTAATGTGTTTCTAATTTCCAACTCCACTTGTTCATTGCTAGTATATAGAAAAGTGGTTGACTTTTGTATATGAACCCTGTATCCTGCAACCTTGTTATAATTATTAGTTTCAGGAATTTTTTTGTTGATTCTGGATTTTCAACAGTCATGTCATCTGCAGGCAAAGTTTTGTTTCCTACTTCCCAATCTGTATACCTTCTCAATGCCTCTTCCTGTCTTATTAGCTAGGACTTCCAGTATGATTTTTTAAAGGAGTGGCAAGAGGTGACATCCTCTAGAACTGTTAACGTGAAATGATTTTAATTATTTTAAATCCTCTGTCTGATAACTCTAACATCTTTGCCATATCTGAATCTGTTTTCTTTGCCTCTTGACAGTCTTTTCTCTTCTTGCTTCTTTTTATGCCTCACATTTTTTTGAAAGCCAGACATCTTAAATAGGACAGAAGGACTGAAATAAATAGCTTTAATGCCTGAAAATAGGCACACACTTATTTCTGGTAGGCCTTTAATGAGTGTTTGATTCAGTCCACTTACGAGTTGAGTTGGGGGTGAGATCTGTTGTTGCTGTGGTTGACCTGGATGCACCAGAAGCTTTAGATTACTATATCATGTGTTTAGGGTTAGAACTGGTTGCCCGAGTTTTTCTTGGTGTCTGTTCAATCCTCCAGTTTAGTTCTTTCCTTTGTGCTGTGCTCCAGAGCAGGTCTCTTGTTACAGTCTTGCTCCTCTCCCAGTAGTAGACTGATATTATTTGTTCCTGGATGCTAATAATCCTGGTTAGGAAGTGGGAATTCCCTGTGGCTTTGATTAAGCGTGACTCTTAGATAAGCTCTGTGTCCTGGGGTCTTAACGAGTGTGGCCTCTTAGCGTTCCTGCCCCACCGTCAGATGTAGGTCTGGGTTCACAGTGTATTTGAGCTCCTGATTCAGGTGTAGAGGGTCTTTTCTGTTTCCTTCCCCCAGGGGCAGTGGGTTTTCACCAGTGCTCTTAGGGCAACAGGGTTCATTGCATTTCCCCAGAAGTTTAAGGCTTTTGTTCTGTAGGGAAGAGGGTAAAAGGACCTAGGCAATGCTTTTGGCCTTTTGACAGCAGCTGCTCTCTTCCCGATAGACTTTCAGATGCTTTGTTAGGGCTCTCACCCTCCCTAGTCTCTTTGTGTACCCCCGGTGAGGTCTGCGGAGAAGACCCTGTAGTTGGATGCATAATTTTCCTTATCTACTGCTCCTAGGGGCTCCTGATTTTTGGTGGCCCACCATCAGCCTTTAGCAAGTTGTTAAAATGTTTTTCTTGTGTATGTGCTCCATGCTTTCAAAATAAAAAAGGCTCTGGCCAGTTGGCTCAGTGGTAGTGTGTTGGCCCAGCCTTTGGAAGTCCTGGGTTCAATTACCGGTCAGGGCACACAGGAGAAGCCACCATCTGTTTCGTCCCCACACCTCTCCCCTCTTCCTCTCCCACAGCCATGGCTTGAATGAGCAAGCTGGCCTGGGCACTGAGGATGGCTCCATGGCCTTGCCTCAGGTGCTAAAATAACTCAGTTGCTGAGCAATGAAGCAACAGCCCCAGATGGGCAGAACATCAACCCCAGACAGTGGTTGCTGGGTGGATCCCAGCCAGAGCACATGCGAGAGTCTGTCTCTCTGCCTCCCTGCCTCTCACTTGATTAAAAAAAAAAAAGAATTCCTTCCTTCCTTCTCTCTCCTTGGGGGCACCTGTCTTAGATTGTAGGTTAGTCGATTGCTAGTCAACCTCTGCTTTCTGATAGGTTCAGGAAAAGTTGTGATTTGCAGATTGTCTAGCATGTTACTGTTGTAAGGACAGGAGTAATGAATACTCTTTCCATGCTTATACATCATACTAGGTAGCTGGAAAAGACCAGTTTTTGTTGTTGTTGTTTAACTTCAATAGCATCAGCAGGAAAAACCCAAAAGTAATGAGGCAACAAGGAAAGATAATATAGACAGCCTGACCAAGCGGTGGCACAGTGGATAGAACATCGGACTGGGATGCGGAAGGACCAAGGTTCGAGACCCCGAGGTCGCCAGCTTGAGCGCGGGCTCATCTGATTTGAGCAAAAAGCTCACCAGCTTGGACCCAAGATCACTGGCTCGAGCAAGGGGTTACTTGGTCTGCTGAGGGCCCGCGGTCAAGGCAGATGTGAGAAAGCAATCAATGAACAACTAAGGTGTCGCAATGCGCAATGAAAAACTAATGATTGATGCTTCTCATCTCTCCGTTCCTGTTATCCCTCTCTCTGACTCTCTCTCTGTCTCTGTAAAAAAAAAAAAAAAAAAAAGATAATATAGACAACTACATTCAAATCAAACTGAAAGTCCTGTTAGTCTCTTAGCAAAAAAAAAAAAGAAGAAGATGACAGCCTGACCTGTGGTGATGCAGTGGATAAAGCGTCGACCTGGAACACTGAGGTTGCCGGTTCGAAACCCTGGGCTTGCCTGGTCAAGGCACATATGGGAGTTGATGCTTCCTGCTCCTCCCCCTTCTCTCTCTTGCTCTCTATTCTTCTTTCCCCCCCCCCTCTCTCCTCTCTGAAAAATTAATAATAAAGTCCTTAAAAAAAAGAAGAAGAAGACGAGGAAGGAACCCTAGTCTTAGAGTAAAGTATAATGACCCTTAGCTTTTGAAGAGACCTCATTGATACCATATTGTCTATGAATACACAGCCTTAAACTATAATTTATGCTTTTTCCCAGGCTAACTAAAAGTATTGTGTTTCAAAAAGGCTTGTGTAGTTTATCAAAGGAGCCCATTTAATTGTGAACACTGATTCTTTCCTCCTTGAATATTATTATTTTTATTGATTTTTTTTAGAGAAGGGGAGAGAGATGGACAGTTATTCTACTTATTTATGCATTCATTGGTTGCTTCTTTTTTTTAAATTTTTTTAATTTTCATTTTTAGAGAGGAGAGAGAGACAGAGAGGGAGAGAGAGGAGAGAGAGACAGAGAGAGAGCAGGGGGGAGGAGCAGGAAGCATCAACTCCCATATGTGCCTTGACCAGGCAAGCCCAGAGTTTCGAACCAGCAACCTCAGCATTTCCAGGTCGACGCTTTATCCACTGCGCCACCACAGGTCAGGCCATTGGTTCTTCTTGTATGTGCCCTGACTAGGGATCAAACCTGCAACCTTGGCATATTAGGACAATGCTCTAAGTCTAACCAGCTGAGCTACTTGGCCAGGGCCTTCCCTCCTTGAATAAAAAGAACAACCTTATTGCCTAACCTGTGGTGGCACAGTGGATAAGGAGTCAGCTTTGAACACTGAGGTCGCCAGTTCAAAAGCCCGGGCTTCTCCGGTCAAGGCACAGACAAGAAGCAACTATGAGTTGATACTTCTCGCTCCTCACACCCACCTTTCTCTCTCTCTCTCTCTCCCTTCTCTATAACACCAATAAGTAAAAATCTTAAAAAAAAGAACAACCTTATTGTATGGAATTTGGTTTTTATCAATTCTATTTTTAAGGGAAAACTACCTAGTGAATCAAACTGTATACTTTATCTCAGACTTGCTTCAAGTGTTTAGTGACTTCATTTTTTTTTTTTAACAGAGAGAGAGAGTCAGAGAGAATGATAGATAGGGACAGACAGACAGAAATGGAAAGAGATGAGAAGCATCAATCATTCGTTCTTCGTTGCGCATTGCGACGCCTTAGTTGTTCATTGATTGCTTTCTCATATGTGCCTTGGCCGTGGGCCTTCAGCAGACCAAGTAACCCTTTGCTCAAGCCAGCGACCTTGGGTCCAAGGTGATGAGCTTTGCTCAAACCAGATGAGCTCACGCTCAAACCAGATGAACTCGCGCTCAAGATGGCGACCTCGGGGTCTCGAACCTGGGTCCTCCGCATTCCAGTCCGATGCTCTATCCACTGCGCCACCGCCCGGTCAGGCACTTCAATTTTTATTATAAATTTTATTTAATGTATTGGAGTGACATTGGTCAATAAATTGTGATTCTATCTTTGAAGAAGAAAAGCAGCAGTTAATTAAAATAAGTTGAACATGCAGTTAAGTGTAGTACATATTCTTCTTTTTCTTTTTTAAAAGATTGTATTTATTGATTTTACAGAGAGAGCAGAGAGGGGGGAGCATAAAGTATCACCTCATTATTGACTCACTTGAGTTGTTCATCAACTGCTTGTCATATATGTCTTGACCCAGCAAGCCCAGGGTTTCAAACCAGGCACCTCCACATTCCAGGCCGACACTGACCCACTGTGCCACCCCTGGTAGTACAGTGTGGTACACATTCTTAATACTGATCTTTCTAACCAGTGTCACCCCCAATACAATCAATAAAAATAATTTTTAAAAAGGGAGGTATCTCAGCAAAATGTTTTAAAATTAAGGGGAAAAAAGTCTATAGATCCTTTCAAAAGCAAACAAACCAAAAGTCCCCAGATTTTTCAACAAAAAAAATCTTGGCAATACAACTGGTGAAGAGATAGTCAGATTTCTGTATGTTTCTGTATGTTTAGTTTTAGTTTTTTCATTTTAGCATAAGTGTTAAGCTACTTTCTAAAAGGTGAATTCAACATAAAGCATCTTTATGTGTCAAATACGACGTAATGATGGAGAGAGGTCAGGAGAGTGTTGCTGCTGGAGAAGGTGTTCAAGGTGTTCGTATCTCACAGACTGTGCTTCTGGTCCGTAGGGAAGGGAAATACAACCATGCCGCCTGCTTCGGCCTTCAGCCCGGCTGCCTCCTCCCCGATGGCAGCCGCATGCTGTCTGTGGCCGCCCTCGTGGTGAACTTCTCCCAGCCCCTCGCGGGCCGTCCCTCACTCCTGAGGCATGATGAGGTGAGGACTTACTTCCATGAATTTGGTCATGTCATGCATCAGATTTGTGCACAGGTGAGTGATTTTGAATGGTATCCCTGCCAATTGCTTTTCCAGATTTTGTTTTTTCTCACTGCAGTGAGGTTTCTTCACTTGGCGTGTATTTGTTGATGCTGAACATGTTCAGGAATTTCATAGGCCTTCTGCAAAAACAAAACAGAATTTTCATGATTGGGTTCTGTTTCACAGCATGTTTTTACTTGGAGGTGAAATCAGTGATGAAAGCTCTTCATGAATACCACCCTAGGGAGAGAGGAAGAACACTGTCATTAAGGAAGGGTTGCAAGTGCTCTGCTCTTAATTCTTTTCTTTTCCATAGGAATTTAGTGTAAGCTTCACAGATAAACAACTGCTGTAATCTATCTCTTCTGCTTATGAATGCTTTGGGTAATTAAATGGTCTTCAACTCTCTCAGACCATTTACTCCTTTTTAATAGTAAATAGTTTATAACACCTTTCTTTACTAGCCTCAAGTTAAAATTATAGATCATGTAGGATAACCTTAGGGAGAATTTGCCAGAGAGGCGGTGTGTGTATGTGCAATGGATTGCACCTGATTTTTCTGTATTTCTGAAAGTGAAAAGCACGTTTATTCTCAACTTTATAATGCATTCCAATAAAAAAGGCCCCAACTATTTAGGATAAACCATATGAAATTGCTAACACTTAATGGTTATTGACATATGAAAACATCTAGTTGAGTAGTTCAGTCTAACAGTTTAAAACACTGATGTTGCCCTGGCCGGTTGGCTCAGTGGCAGAGCATCCACATGCAAGGCCAATGCTCTGTCACTGAGCCAACCGGCCTGGCGTGTGGAAGTCCTGGGTTTGATTCCTGGTCAGGGCACATAGGAGAAGCACCCATCTGCTTCTCCACCATTCCCCTTCTCCTTTCTCACTATCTCTCTCTTTCCCTCCAGCAGCCAAGGCTCCATGGGAGCAAAGTTGGCCCAGGAACTGAGGATGGCTCCACAGCCTCCACCTCAGGCACTAGAATGGCTCCAGTTACAACTGAGCAACACCGTGGATCTGCCCCCTGGTGGGCATGCCGGGTGGATCCTGGTAGGGCGCATGCGGGAGTCTGTCTGTCTGCCTCCCTGCTTCTAACTTCAGAAAAATACAAAAAAAAAAAATTAAAAACTAATGTTAACAGAAATGGAGAGCCATGTTTCCAAATTTAAAATCTCTATCTCTAAAGGTAAACTTTAAAAAGTAACCATTTTGTTTGCATAGTTTTAGATCTACAGAAAAGTTTCAAAGATATTATAAAAATCATCCAAGTACCTTTTACCCTGATTCCCCTACTGTTAAAATCTTACCTTGTTATAGTACATGTGTCACAACCAAGAAGCCAATATTGGTGCAGTACTCTTAATTAAACTTTGCACTTTATTTGGATTTTACTGGGTTTTTTTCCTAACAGCATTTCTCCATACAGAGAATTTTTTAAATTGATGTAATGCCCTCACTGAACATAAAAGAAAGATTTTTTTTTAATGGTTTCAAATGGTAATGCCTGGACATGGCTATGTACTAATTAAGACATAATGAATCCACGAATTTGCTCTATAAGGGAATAACCCTGAATCCAGCAGCAAAAACTGCAGACTGATATAAGTGGTTTGTGTTGTCATCTCAAGTCTAAGAGTGGTATTGCCACATTGTCTTAGTTCATGTTGCTATAAACAACAAGTAGCTTATAAACAACATAAATTCCTCATAGTTCTGGAGGCTAAAAGACCAAGATCAAAGTCTTGGCAAATTTGGTGTTTGGGAGGACCTGCCTTCACACTGTGTCCTTACATGGTGGAAAGGGTGAAGGATCTCCGTGGGCTCTTTTATAAAGACACGGTAAACCTGTTCAAAAGGGCTCCACCTTCATGACCTACTCACCTCCCAAAAGCTCCACCTAGTACTATCACACTGAGGATTAGATTACAACATATTGATTTGGTGAAGGAACTCAAACATTCAGTCCATGGCACCAGTGGTGACATGATTTCCTAAAATGATGAACATCTCTTAGGAAACTTCCAAATGAAAAGATAATCTTACTTCGATTTACACAGTTGAGGCCCTGGCCGGTTGGCTCAGTGGTAGAGCATCGGCCTGGCGTGCAGGAGTCCTGGGTTCGATTCCCAGCCAGGGCACACAGGAGAAGCGCCCATCTGCTTCTCTCTGCCCCCTGGTAGGCGTGCCGGGTAGATCCTGGTCGGGCGCATGTGGGAGTCTGTATTTCCAACTTCAGAAAATACACAGTTGATTGATTCCAGTAGTGCCTTGCATATTAAAAGTATGTAAAAAGAACTTTGCAAAAATATGGGCAATGGAATTAGTTTCTAGGCTAACTTAATGATAGAGTTGTTATCTATTAGAATGTCCAGCAGGAAAAAGGAGACATGCAGAATATAGGATGATTTTTGTTGTCCTGACATGCACAGTTCAGGACTCTGGACATTCAATATCTCTAAACCCCAGAGTATCCCGTAATTATTTCAATAACCAAAAATGCATCCACTCGTTTTCAAAATATTATCACAGGCCCTGGCCGGTTGGCTCAGCGGTAGAGCGTCGGCCTGGCGTGCGGGGGACCCGCGTTCGATTCCCGGCCAAGGCACATAGGAGAAGCGCCCATTTGCTTCTCCACCCCCCCCCCTTCCTCTCTGTCTCTCTCTTCTCCTCCTGCAGCCAAGGCTCCATTGGAGTAAAGATGGCCCGGGCGCTGGGGATGGCTCCTTGGCCTCTGCCCCAGGCGCTAGAGTGGCTCTGGTAGCAACAGAGCGACGCCCCGGAGGGGCAGAGCATCGCCCCCTGGTGGGCAGAGCATCACCCCTGGTGGGCAGAGCATCGCCCCTGGTGGGCGTGCCGGGTGGATCCCGGTCGGGCGCAAGCGGGAGTCTGTCTCTCCCCGTTTCCAGCTTCAGAAAAATACAAAAAAAAAAAAAAAAAAAAACCCCAAAAAATATATTATCGCATTTGTTTTTTAAAAAATGCATGTTTCTTTCAACATTTTTATCTTGACATCCTTGTGCTTATATGTTTTATTTAAAAAATCAGAGGAATATGATATGAATCTGTTTAGATAAATTAGTTTTGACATACTGATATAATCTTCTCTACCTTCTGTTTAATCCAAGGAAAAGAAATCTTTTAGAATTACCTAAATTGTTTTTCTTGTATACTTTTAAAGTCTATTTTCACTGTAGAGGAACCCTGAAATACTTATTTTCTATTAGTGTTCATTCTATGGTTGGTGGTTTCTTTAATTAGGATAAATATAGTTTCCCTTTTCAAAAATTATTTTTATGAGTAATTTAGAAAAGTGAAGTAATTCCTGACCAGTGGTGGCACAGTGGGTAGAGTGTCAGCCTGAGATGCTGAGGTCCCAGGTTTGAAACCCCAAGGTCGCTGGATTGAACATGGGATCATCAACATGATCCCATGGTCGCTGGCTTGGGCCCAAAGGTGGCTGGCTGGAGCCCCCTGGTCAAGGCACATATGAGAAGCCACGAATGAACAACTAAAGTGCTGCAATGAAGAATTGATGCCTCTCCTCTCTCTCCCTTCCTGTCTCTCTCTCTCTCTCAAAAAAAAAAGAAAAAAGTGAAATAATTTTATTAATTTTAGGCTTATGGATTATTACTTAGATTATCCAAGATCTAGTTTTGTACTTATACATAGATAAACAATGGCCTGTATTTGGAAGAGTGAATCTTAACTTTGGAGGATCTAAGGACTCTATAAAAATCTGATTTAAGCTCTGGATGCCTCTTCCAGAAAAAGACTCATACACTCACATTTTTACATGGAATTCACAGAGCCCTTGAAGCCCAAACCATAATAGATTCCAAGTAAAGAACTACTGGGCTTATATCAGTTTCCTCCTTATTTGTATACTGATTATCAGCTAATGATTTCATAAGGAAGTAATTTGGTGTCTTAATCACATTTACTAAAATAATATTGATCCTCAAGTAGGGTTTCAACACTGCTGATGCATGTCCTTGTTTTCAGACACAGCCCACTTATAACCTGAATATCATATGCTTACCACATATTTATAGTGCAGTTCTCCACAGCTCTGTTTTCATTATTTATATTATTTTTTATCTTTGACATGGCCACTTTGGTACTAGAAAATGTTATCTTGGCACCATCTCATGTTAAATCTGTTTGACTTGTGACTGAAATATTTTATTTATTAGTTTATTTATTTTTTCAATCAATCAGTTTGATGTCTCTTGAAACAGTAGACTATATTCAGGTCTTCAAGGTTTCCTAACCTCGTTCATGAACACAAAATGTGCCACACAGATGAGGAGTGTGTTAGTGCATTCCCTTAGTTGGTCATCTCCTTACAAGATTATCTTTGACAAATCTCTTATTTGTGTATGTATCCTTTTAAATGTCCTGTAACGTTTTAAGAACTTTAAAGGTAATCATATTTGGAACCAGTGATCACTACTTTTGTCTTAAAATTATAGGCAATCAGATTTGTGCAGCTTTATAATTTCAAAGCCTTTTGTAGTGACCTATAACCTGGATGGTATTGAATAAGGAGTTTATTAGCTTTCATGTTCAGTTAAAGCACTGCTGGCTCATCTGAGAAATATATAGTGAATTAAAATTTTTTATTTATTTATTTATTTTTACAGAGACAGAGAGTGAGTCAGAGAGAGGGATAGACAGGAATGGAGAGAGATGAGAAGCATCAATCATTAGTTTTTCATTGCGCTTTGCAACACCTTAGTTGTTCATTGATTGCTTTCTCATACATGCCTTGACCGCGGGCCTTCAGCAGACTGAGTAACCCCTTGCTGGCACCAGCGATCTTGGGTTCAAGCTGGTGGGCTTTTGCTCAAACCAGATGAGCCTGCACTCAAGCTGGCGACCTCGGGGTCTCGAACCCGGGTCCTCTGCATCCCAGTCCAATGCTCTATCCACTGCGCCACTGCCTGGTCAGGCAAAAAATTTGCCATATGTATTTAGTAGATTGGTTTTAAGCCATGACAGTTCATTGTTTGAATTCTCCACTGTGGCCGTTTGCAAGTTTGATGATCAGAAAAGCTCACTGAAGGCTTGTCATAGAGATATTTAAATGTGTCAGCAGGAGCATCCAGTTTCTAATATATAGATGCACTAGTTCAATCTGTCTGCCATCTCATCATTCAGGGGATGAGTTTCACTCATATTTTCTTGTGTTTGCACTGAAGGGTAGGTCATTTTGAAGATAGCAATCAAGAGGTGGTATCTCTAGTGTCTATTCCTGTTTCATGGCTTTATTGTGGTTTGGGCTCTCAGCTGGCCTTTTGAACTTATGAAGAAAAGAACAGTAATGCTTCTTAACAGCCTCCATTATGATGCCTGTGATGGTTTGTGAATTCAGAGCATTCATCAGTTTTAGACTGTTTATTTTAAAGCAACACCTCAGAATCACAAAGCCTTATTGATTAAAAATTAGAAGGAGGGAAAGGTAGAAAAACTTCAAATTATGAGATTTTTAAATAAACTGGTTGAAATATACTGTTGTAAATAAATATATTCTATAGTCATAACATTAGTGTTATGACAAGAGCAGTAGGTTAAAAATCATCCATGTATTTGTGGGTCTGGCTTAGTGACTTTGGCGAGTTATTTGACCTCCTTGAGCCATCTTATTTTTTCTTATTCATAAAATAAGGACAATAACAATTCTCATAACCTACTTTCCCGGGTTGCTCTTGAGAGATTTAATGATGTGCGAGAAGGTACTTGGGAAAGCATAAAAGTGCCATACATGTCTGAAGTATTCTTGTAACTGTGCTTATATATAAGATTTTTTTTAGATCAATTAGTGGCACACAAGTCATAATATAAGTGGAGAAGGGGAAAGGGTTGCCGTGAAAAAACGTACATTCACTTAGGGTTTAAGAGAATTCACAAATGCTCACCCTCAATAGATTTTGGGAGAGATTCTGTGGAAGTTGATTGGAAGCTATTAGGTTTCTGGGGTGTTTTTTGTTTTTTGTTTTTGTTTTTTAATGATTACTGCCTACTTAAAAGTTTGATTCCTGAAGCTAGAGTAGTAGAATGGGCAGGTTGGAGTATTGGGAGTGGTAAGAGATTTGCGGAGGGGAAATGTGGGTATTTTATTTTCAGCATTGACACCAAGGCATAGATACTTGAAGGAAGTCTTGGATAAGCCTGTTCAGACCAGCCATGATCATAGTGGTCAGGCAAACCAGGCAGGCTGAGAATAATAGCAGCCAGGAGGTACTTAGCACTTTCCATGTGCCAAACAGTATATATAATCAGTGCCTTACACCCATTTTGTCCATATGGTATTCCTTGAAGTAGATTGACTAACCTACTTCTGTTGTACTGTTATTTTTCCCATTTCCATGTGGAAAAAACTGAAACTCAGAAAGGTTAAATGACTCACCCAGGATCTGACTGCCATGCTCTTTTCACCACTCTGTTGCCTGTAACCAATCCTTCCCTGCGTTCTCAATCCATGCCCCGGAGATGCTATATATAGTATATCTGAATTTGGTCTCCCAAGTATTAATTCCTGTTGGGATATTTTTCTCCTACATTTCTTAAATGACACTCCTTCTAAATCAATCTCATGTGAGCTTGTGTGGAATAAATGAGTTTATCTAATTCCATGCAACCCTTTGTGTAAGTTAACCTCTTAGGTTTTAGTCCTGATAATGCAGTGAACACCTATCAACAACCTGTAACCTTTGCTCCTTACCTCCAACCTTGTACACTGTTATAGTTGCCAATGTCAGTGTTAGAACTGATTTCTTTCAGGATCTCATTTATTTTATTTTATTTATTTGTGTTGATTTATTTATATAAAGTACACATGGGTGTATATAGAATACATGCTAAAGTCATAAATCAAATGCAATGATCTTTGCATTATTTATTTCTGCTTGGGACAAGCTATTACTTTCATTTACTTACTATATTTTTCTGTGTTTCTTTTTGAATAATTAGAAAATGTTTTTATTTTTTATTTATTATTATTATTTTTTTTGTATTTTTCTGAAGCTGGAAACGAGGAGAGACAGTCAGACAGACTCCTACATGCGCCGGACCGGGATCCACCTGGCACGCCCACCAGGGGCAACGCTCTGTCCACCAGGGGGCGATGCTCTGCCCCTCCGGGGCGTCGCTCTGCCGTGACCAGAGCCACTCTAGCGCCTGGGGCAGAGGCCAAGGAGCCATCCCCAGCGCCCGGGCCATCTTTGCTCCTATGAAGCCTTGGCTGCGGGAGGGGAAAAGAGAGACAGAGAGGAAGGGGGAGGTGGAGAAGCAAATGGGCACTTCTCCTATGTGCCCTGGCCGGGAATGGAACCCTGGTCCCCCGCACGCCAGGCCGACGCTCTACTGCTGAGCCAACCGGCCAGGGACTAGAAAATGTTTTTAAAAGAAATGCATATTTAGTAACTTTAAAGACAGAGTTATTGATTATTGTGTCTGACATACCAGCTATGGTAGGATGAAGTTGAAAAGAAAATAAAAGATAGTATCTCAAATGTTTAGAATTTAGTTTGAGAACATGAAATGTTAATTTAAAAAATATATTATTGCCTGACCAGGCGATGGCGCAGTGGATAGAGCGTCGGACTGGGATGCGGAAGACCCAGGTTCAAGACCCCAAGGTCGCCAGCTTGAGCACAGGCTCATCTGATTTGAGCAAAAGCTCACCAGCTTGGACCCAAGGTCGCTGGCTTGAGTAAGGAGGTTACTAAGTCTGCTGAAGGCCCACGGTCAAGGCACATATGAGAAAGCAATCAATGAACAATTAAGGTGTTGCAATGCACAACGAAAAACTAATGATTGATGCTTCTCATCTCTCTCCATTCCTGTTTGTCCCTGTCTATCCCTCTCTCTGACTCTCTCTGTCTCTGTAAAAATAAAAATTAAAAAATATATATATATTATTAACTGATACAAATATTTTATTTTAATTTACTAATTTTTTAGAGAGAGAGAGGAAAGGGAATAGAGAGAGAGAAATATACATTTGTTGTTCCACTTACTTATTCACTCATTGATTGATTCTTGTCTGTGCCCAGACTGGGGATCAAACCCACAACCTTGGTGTGCTGGGGTAAATTCTAACTAACCGAGCTATGCAGACAGGGCCTACAGATATTTATTAAGTATTGAAAGAAGACAGAGGCCCTGGCTGGTTGACTCAATGGTAGAGCATCATGCTGGCATGTGGATGTTTCAGATTGAATTCCCAGTCAGGGTACACAGGAGAGTGATCATTTGCTTCTTCTCCCCTCTCTCTTACCGCCCCCCCCCCTCTTACTCTTCCCTTCTCACAGCCATGGTTCAATTGATTCAAGCACATTGGCCATGGGCACTAAGAATAGCTCGTGGAGCCTCCACCTCAGGCACTAAAAATAGTTTGGTTATAAGCATAGCCCCAGATCAGAAGAGCATCAGCCCCAGACGGGGATCACCAGGTGGATCCCAGTCGAGGTGCATGCAGGAGTCCATCTCTCTATCTCCCCTCCTCTCACTTAAATAAAAAAAGAAAGAAGATAGAGTAATGAGGTAATGTTAGGTCAGAAGCTAAGAGGTCAACTCAAGCATAATAATAAGAGAAAATCTCTTCGAGTTGTTCAAGGTTGGATCTTCATACAGAAACATTCTCCTCATAGCTTTATATATTTCACAAATATTTAATGACCATCAACAACTTTCTGAGTATGTGCTGGATTTTGGAGGTACAGTGGTAAAAAAGGTATGCATACTCCCCAACCTTCTTATCATTTGAGTTTGAATAATTCTTTTATTTGTTTGTATATAAAAAGAACCAATTTCAGTATAAGAAGTAGTAGTCAAGAAGGTATAGCCTGACCTGTGGTGGCGCAGTGGATAAAGCGTCGACCTGGAAATGCTGAGGTCGCCGGTTCAAAACCCTGGGCTTGCCTGGTCAAGGCACATATGGGAGTTGATGCTTCCTGCTCCTCCCCCTTCTCTCTCTCTGTTTCTCTCTCTCTCCCTTCTAAAATGAATAAAATAAAAATAAATATTTTAAAAAGATTCACTTAGATATAAACTTATTTAATCACCTTTTAAAAAATATTCCGTATTTTGAGGCTATATTCTCTACTTAAGGATCAGAAATAACCACAAAAAAAGAAGGTATAGCCAGTTTGGGAGTAAGCCTGAAAAAACTTAAGATGCAGTACTGTATTCAAGACTCCTGCAGATATGTGTTGTTTCACATATCTTTAAATGATGGTGGTGATACTAAGCAGTTGAACTGTGGGCTGTTGTGAAGATTAATAAGAAAGTTAGTGTTATTCAGGTTCTCTCTATTACTATTATTCCAGTGATTTCTAGATATATGGGAAGTTTAAAGTATGACCTTTAACTCTCTATTTATGGCAAAGTCTAGGAGACAGTAGCACTCTTCTTTTTTTAATGCTTAGTTATATAAATGCCTCCATCATCCGTGGATTTAGGACAGGTCCGGATATGGAATGACTGCTAAGAAATCACTGGAGATCACTTCAAACAGCCAAGGTTAGTTCTCTTGAGAACTGTTCATTTTCCTAA
The DNA here is from genome assembly GCF_036850765.1 of Saccopteryx bilineata. Lineage (NCBI taxonomy): Eukaryota > Metazoa > Chordata > Mammalia > Chiroptera > Emballonuridae > Saccopteryx > Saccopteryx bilineata. The sequence continues at coordinate 263,714,968 of NC_089490.1, read as the reverse complement.
ACACATTACACTTACTGATTTCAGAAAATGCCTTTTCTTTGAGTTGGGATTTGCTATCATGAAAATTACACATTAGTTTTAACCACTAAAGGCAACACGCATCTTGATTAGAAAAAACACATAAAACTTTGGTCTTTAAATACAACAAAAGCTCTCATGAGCTTTGGAGTTTTAGTTTATATAATTTTGCTCCAGCTCCCACTGTATTGTATGAATGGAGAAGTTATGCTCTGCAGCACCAAGTCACCTCTTATAAAAACCTATAACGGAGTATATTTTATGCATGCTATCTGTTTAAAAAGATGATTTTTTAAAAAGTCATAGTTTTAGACAACTGTTTTTTTCTCAAGAACTTCTAACCAAACAGGAATCTAAGTTTATTAATACATGGTTTTTTCCTGGGTTCTTATTGTCAAAATATTTCCTGCAGCAATAATGCCCTAAACTTTTAAAGTGTCACCTGCAAAAATCATTTGTTAATATAATTATTTTGTGTTTATTTTACAATATTCGGCTTTATTTGGGAAGTATATTAGCATCAGTAGTTACTATGGCTCAAAAGTGACTGTATTCAACACTTTCAAATTGTTCATATAAAAAACTATAAAAAGTACTTTTTAGAGTTTAAAACTGGGGGGTGGTATCTGCTGGCTCCTCAGCAGTGAGTGGGGCCTCAGCAGCCATGCTGTTCTGCGTGCGAGGCCAGCTGCTAGATCCTAAGACTTGCCTGTGGTTTCTGTGTGGACATAGACAACGGCTGACTGTGGATTCCTTTCTCTTTACTGTTTAGTTGTTTGCTAGAAATTGAGCTTTTGAATTTTATAGGTTCTTTGTATTCCTCATTTGAAAAATATTTAAATGAAGTTGCCCAAAGGGCATACAGAGAAACAGCATGACTAACTTACGGGAAATTAGTAAGCAGCAGAGTTATTTTTAGCTTTTACGCCTTGCAAACATTTCCTTTTGTTCTTTAGAAGACATTGTTGATCTGTTCATTCTTTTGCTGTGTTCTCTCCCCCACTACAGGGTGGCTTTAGATAGAATAAACCCTCTCTTCTCTACTCTGCATGACATAACTGTTAATTCTTATTTTATTCAACTTTAACTCATGACTTATTCATTTGTTCATGTTTTTCTAGGTTCTGAAACACTATCAAACACCACCAACACACACATGCATTTTGTTGGTATTTGGGGTTGATTTTTTCCCTTTTCTGCAAATACTGACTGAAAAATATTCACACAAGCAGGATATACAAAATTTGTATTTTTGTCAAAATATTGTATAGTGATAGCTGATGGTGTGATTTTGCGTTATTTACTGTTAGTACTTATTTAAAAACTATAATATTTAGAAAATTATCTGGTTAGGACCAGAATAGATGGTGCTTGCATGTCAGCCTCATATTTGGTCTTTGAAAAATCTTCCAGTACATAGAGGAAGTCAGATTTTAACGGAAGCACACTGAAACCACACTTACTCTTCACATAAAGACAAATTTGTTATTATTTTTCTACTTTAGATACCTTCTGAGAAGACTGAGTCATTTTGTAATGTTATAATTGAAACTTTTTTTTTTTTCCATTTTTTTTCTATAAGATAGGAAAGCATTATAGGTTTTGTGGTTAAAATTGTGGGTCCTGGAGTCAGACCACATGGTTTCAAATCCTAGTCCTCCTGTTAATCGTGGTATGCCTCAATTTCCTTATCTCAAAAATGGAGATTACAGGCCCCGGCCGGTTGGCTCAGCAGTAGAGCATCGGCCTGGCATGCGGGGGACCCGGGTTCGATTCCCGGCCAGGGCACATAGGAGAAGCGCTCATTTGCTTCTCCACCCCCTCCCCTCCTTCCTCTCTGTCTCTCTCTTCCCCTCCTGCAGCCAAGGCTCCATTGGATCAAAGATGGCCCGGGCGCTGGGGATGGCTCCTTGGCCTCTGTCCCAGGCGCTAGACTGGCTCTGGTCGCAGCAGAGCGACGCCCCAGAGGGGCAGAGCATCCCCCCTGGTGGGCGTGCCGGGTGGATCCCGGTCGGGCGCATGCGGGAGTCTGTCTGACTGTCTCTCCCCGTTTCCAGCTTCAGAAAAATACAAAAAAAAAAAAAAAAAATGGAGATTACAGTATTTCATACAGTTGTTTTAGAATTTAAATCAGATAATCTATGTAAAGGAGCTAGCATAATGCCATAGCAAAGTCTCCATAGTGGCTTATAATCTTGGCTATTATAATGGTTGTATAAGTTTTCTTTTCTTTTTTTTATCTAAATCTAGGATCAGTTATTTTAGAAGGTTATATATGAGAAAGAGGCAAAATACTTAGTTTTCTGAAACTCTTTCCCTATCAGAATTTTTTACTGGGATGTCCTCAAACACAGGTGGCCCATTCCAGCAACCCAGTGATTTTAGTTCCCCATGACCCTTCAGGATTTGCAGCTCTTCCAATCTAGAATCAGCACAATTATAATGAGAAGTCAAGCAGAACATTTTTTTGCATAAAGAGAGGAAGGCAGGATGGAAGATGGCATTGACATCTGTGCTTCTCTGCCCTGGGCCAAGAGCAGAATGGTTATTTGCTGTTGATTCCGCACCCCATCTGCTCCCTTCTCTGGGGGCTAAGTCCCTCTTCCTTTCACTTCCCTTCCCTTCAGAGCCCCATGGTGATGAAGTCAGGGAGGGAAATCTGGGATCTCAAGTTTCTGAGGAGGGAAACAAGATAGAGGGTTAGGGACAGACAACAGAATGACAGCCCCCAGATGACCCTGCTAGCTGGTGAACATTAAATCTTCTCTGCCAGTGGCAGTTTTACAAAACTTCTTTGGATGATGTGAGAGTTAAAAAACAGCAGCCTGTTCTAGTGAAGTTCCATCTCTCTGCTCCAGAGCTTTCCTGACATCTGATTCAACAATTTACTAAACTTTCCTTTAAAAACAACAACAACAACAACTTTATTTTTAACTCTTAGCCCAGACATTTGGGAGTACTTTATTTTTACGAGGTGTCAATGTAAGAAGTGTCCAAACTTGTAGAGAATTTTTATAAGACTTTATTTAAGCCAAATTGAAGACATGCCAGGAAGCAAGATCTCAGATGCTTCCTTGGATTGACAGTTCTGAAGTTCTTTTTACATGTTTAGAACTAAGGAGGGAAGTAAGGAAGATTCTGTGAAGGTGGGAAAAAGCATGGTGGGAAATGTCTGTGATTAGATTGCATGATGGTGAACAAGATTATGTGCTCTCTTAATGGTGGTCTTCAGAGGGGTCTATAAAAGAGGCATTTCAAAGGTGTGTTAACCTAGATACACAAAAAACAAGGGCTTGCTTAAGGCAAAGATAACCCTTTATTAGAGAAGTTGTAGGCCTGGGGCGAGACTACCTATCATGATCTACCCAGTTAGGAATGTATGATCAGATTACCCTGTGAGGTTACTTTTGCTCATTGATTTATTATAGCTCCCTGTTTTCATTCACAGAGGGGTACTTTATTTATTTTTTTTACATATTTTATTATTATTATTTTTAATAATTTTATTTTTTTAATGGGGCGACATCAATAAATCAGGATACATATATTCAAAGATAACATGTCCAGGTTATCTTGTCGTTCAATTATGTTGCATACCCATCACCCAAAGTCAGATTGTCCTCCGTCACCTTCTATCTAGTTTTCTTTGTGCCCCTCCCCCTCCCCCTTTCCCTCTCCCTCTCTCCCCTCCCCCCGTAACCACCACACTCTTATCAATGTCTCTTAGTCTCACTTTTATGTCCCACCTACATATGGAATAATGCAGTTCCTGTTTTTTTCTGATATACTTATTTCACTTCATATAATGTTATCAAGATCCCACCATTTTGCTGTAAATGATCCAATGTCATCATTTCTTATGGCTGAGTAGTATTCCATAGTGTATATGTGCCACATCTTCTTTATCCAGTCATCTATTGACGGGCTTTTTGGTTGTTTCCATGTCCTGGCCACTGTGAACAATGCTGCAATAAATATGGGGCTGCATGTATCTTTACATATCAATGTTTCTGAGTTTTTGGGATATATACCCAGTAGAGGGATTGCTGGGTCATAAGGTAGTTCTATTTTCAGTTTTTTGAGGAACCACCATACTTTCTTCCATAATGGTTGTACTACTTTACATTCCCACCAACAGTGTATGAGGGTTTCTTTTTCTCCACAGCCTCTCCAACATTTGCTATTACCTGTCTTGTTAATAATAGCTTATCTAACAGGTGTGAGGTGGTATCTCATTGCAGTTTTGATTTGCATTTCTCTAATAACTAAAGAAGATGAGCATCTTTTCATATATCTGTTGGCCATTTGTATTTCTTCCTGGGAGAAGTGTCTGTTCATGTCAGAGGGGTACTTTAACTTCTAGATATATTCTTCTTTTCTTTTTTCCTTTAGCTACACCTTTCTTGCCAACTAATATACAGCCCTAACTCCCAATGAAGTGACTTCTCATTTTAAGGTAACATCTCTCCAATCTGAGAGGGTCAACTCAGACTTTCTATAAACATGATTATGATAAGTCTAAGACTTAGACCTATACTCATTTAAAGTTTAAAACACAAAACAACACATATACACAGAGGGTATCTGTTTGTAGTGTTATAATTTGACTCTTTAATTGAATTTGATTAAAACTTGAATAAAGTAGTAGAGAAAAACCAGTTTAGAAATCAGTAGAAAAATCATGATTTTTAAATTGATCTTCTTTATTTTTTGGAGAGAGAGAAACATTGATTTGTTATTCTACTTATTTGTACATTTATTGGTTGATTCTTGTATGTGCCCTACGGATTGAACCCACAACCTTGGCATATCAGGACAACGCTCTAACCAACTGAGCTACCCAACCAGGCCCATGATTTTTCTAGATAATTGCGCTATGTTTGGGTGTGATTCAAAAGAATAAAATATTACTGTAATATAGAGTATTTGCTGCTTGGCTACTGTGTTTTATTTTCATTTAAATTTAAAGTTTTCTAACCCTTCATTTAAAAGGGTGATTGACTCTGATTCTATCTTAAGTTTTAGAGAATCATATTTTTATAATTCATCACCTGTTTATTTTTCATTCAGTGTTTTAATCAAAGACCTCTATGTCTGCTTTCTAGACTGATTTTGCACGATTTAGTGGAACAAACGTGGAAACTGACTTTGTAGAAGTTCCATCACAAATGCTAGAAAACTGGGTGTGGGATGTGGATTCCCTCCGGAGACTGTCAAAACATTATAAGGATGGAAGACCTATTATGGATGATCTGCTTGAGAAACTTGTTGCTTCTAGACTGGTCAACACAGGTATGACTTGTAATTTTAAAAAGAAAAATGAATCAGAGTTGCTTAACAGAGATTTACTGGCATCTTGTTCTATAGAACAGTTTCCCCTTTAATAATGATAGTACCCCAAGAGTGCTAACATGGAAAGACCACTAAATATATTGGAATACTGAACCCTGGGATAGTATCCAAGAAAAAAATTGCATCTACTTTTCAATCTTGAATGAAATGTTTTGCTTCCATTTTGTAATGAGTACTACAGGAATCCGTTTTTGAAATCTATGATCATACGGTACTAGTAGTACACACAGTTCTCTCCTACAAAACATGCCCAAACATTCTTATGTTATTAGGTCTTCTGACCTTACGCCAGATTGTTTTGAGCAAAGTTGATCAGTCTCTCCATACCAATACATCGCTGGATGCTGCAAGTGAATATGCCAAATACTGCACAGAAATCTTAGGTGTTGCAGCTACTCCAGGTATGTAAATACCGTTATGACTTGAGTTCATTTCTCCTGTGCAGCACAGGGAATACTCACTTCCAGGGAAGGTAAAGTTTGTCAGGCAGATTACCTAATGTAATTTGTTTCTGATCTCTGTAATCAGGCTGTGACTTTTGGATAAATATATCTTTTGTCCATATTATGAGTTATCCTGTCAAAAAGTGCTTGAAGGGAAGGTGGCTCCAGCTTTTGCCGCATTTTAGTGTAATCAGGCATGAGCAATTGTCCCCGCCCCAGAGCACAGAAGCATTTGGCAGCACCCATCTGGCTCCTCCCTCGCTGTACGCACCACAACCTCCCAATGACTTCAGTAAGAAACTGGCAGAAGGGGTGGTTTTAGAGAAAAGCACAGCTTCTACCTTGTTTCCTTCTCTGACTCTGAGATCAGTTTGACCTAACAGTCTCTAACCTGATACTTATGAGATTCATGTGGGTAGGTGGATCGTTGCACACACATGTGTGCTTACATTTAATTTTTTTATCTTTTAGAAAAAAGGGAGAGAGAGGGAACCTTTGATTTGCTGTTCTACTTGTTTATGCACTTATTGGTTCATTTTTGTATGTGCCCTGACCTTCAACCTTGGGATCAAACCTGCAACCTTGGAGTATTGGGATGACGCTCTAACCAATTGAGCTACCCAGCCAGGGCATATTTACATTTATATTTATATATTTGAAGCCAACATGTAATTGTACTTATATATAGTGGTAAGGAGACTTTTTTCACCAATAAGTTGTAATTTAAATGAATCAGTCATAGTTATAGATATAATAAAGGCCAGAAGAGTCAGTGGAGTCTAGCTAGGCTCATCACTTTCTTTGTAATATATTAATATTTATAGGAGACCCTACTGCAACTTTGTGGCCTCAGGCCACTTTAACAAAATCCTCTTTAAAGTAGTCCTAGAGGTAGATGGCATTGGTAAAACCTTGTTTTTCAAGTTAAGAGTTTGTTTTCCATAATTATGAACCTAAAATAAGTACCATTCTGATACATTTTAGATATGAAGATGCATGACAAAATATAGACATATCAGAGTATTTGTAAAACACGTATGTATCTAAGGGATAAGAACAGACTGAGGGGCGCTGAAACACTGAGCTATCTGCAGGGTGTGGACAAGCCTCTGAAACTATTGTTGGCATTCCAGAGCTGAGGGCCGAAACCAGCTCTGAGGTTGAGCCATCAGGAGAGAAGTGTGTAAACATTTTGGCCAAGGGCACATGGAAACCCAGAGTGTCCTGGAAGTGAAACCCTATCACTCTCTCCTCCCTCAGAGGGAGTTCCTGCAGGGAAACCTTAGCTAGTTGACAACCTGGTAATTAACATTTGCCATCACATTGATTGAAATGTATCTTTCTTTAAAGGCACAAATATGCCAGCTACTTTTGGACATTTGGCAGGGGGATATGATGGCCAATATTATGGATATCTTTGGAGTGAAGTATTTTCCATGGACATGTTTTACAGCTGTTTTAAAAAGGAAGGAATAATGAATCCAGAGGTATTATATCTTTTTTCTCTTTTTGTTAATTTTATGGTTGCTTTCTCCCCTTTAACTCCTAGTATAAAATATTTATTACACCTAGATATTAGAGTAAGAGATTTGGTAACAGCTTTTAACTTTAAAGTCTTGCATCTTCTTAAATCATCATACATCAAGTTGCAGCATACAAGTGATTAACTCTAATTCTGTAAGTTAAAAAAAAGCCTACTGCATTTTCTTGCTTATTAACATTCCAATATATTTCATAATTAAAATTCAAAGCTTTGTTTATGCGTTTGCTCATTTATAGCTGCTAGTTTTGACATGTACCATAGAACGTTTTAGCTTTATAGGTGATTGGGAAAGAAAACTAAACTCCTTCCTGACATAAGTGGTCTGTTTATGTTTCGATATTCTCTATACACTTTCCTTATATTTTTCTGTGGGAGACACCCTTTTTCTGTGGCCAGCATACTCCACCTACTGCATAGCTTGTAACCTAAATGCCTTGAAATAATTTAAGCTGCTTCATTAACCTGAGCCATTCCTGTCTGTGCACAGCGACCTGACGGCCAGGTGGCGGCCGGCCACATCCTCCTGAGTTACAGTCCCCTAGTCTCCACTTGTGTAGAAGACTCAGCTGTCAGATTTTTTCCTAGGGCTGATGCATTTTCCACTGTGTTTTCATTGTGTTTTTCATTCTGTTTGATTCAGAAATTAGAAGAATAAATTATCAAAATCAGGCTCTCAGCACGGACATACATTGATGTAATTTAGAATACTGTCCCTGCTGCCCTGCCACCGCAAAAAAAGATAAAACCCACCTCCAGGGTACCTACAGTCTGTATACTAACCTTTCCAATCACTTTGTCTTCCATCTCACCCTACCCAAGCTGTTAGGTCCCTTTAAGTCTCCCTCCAGTCCCCGGCCAACTCATTACAATAGCAATGGTCAACCACTGACTACTGTTCTCATAAATACCTGACTGCCACATGACCTTCAGCCAGTGCCCAGCCCCAGATTCCTCCCTCATGTCATTTAGATGGTGCCCTTGGGATTCAGAGTGTCCTGGGGAAGAGTGAATGACTCCATTAACATGCCTAACATGTTGTCCCAACCAAACTGGAAACCCAGTGTTACTCTGCAGTCCTGCTCCACTTCCCTGCTGAGTTCCCAAGTCCCCACCACCTCACTCTTCTCTGGGGATCTCTCTCCTCTCTACTAAGAAAATTAAGATCATTGATCTTTCCTTTTCTTTTTATAAATCAGTGTTTCTTTTCTTCTGTCTCAGAGGTGATTTCTCTAATACTAAGCCTCTCTAGTTTGCCATCTTGAAAAAAATAACTGGGGTTATTGCTGTTGGCTTTGATAACCTCAGTGCTACTACTTTTCAGGTGTTCTTCCTTTCACAGTCTAATTTCTTTTTTTTTATTTTTTTTTTTGTATTTTTCTGAAGCTGGAAACGGGTAGAGACAGTCAGACAGACTCCCGCATGCGCCCGACCAGGATCCACCTGGCACGCCCACCAGGGGGCGATGCTCTGCCCACCAGGGGGCGATGCTCTGCCCATCCGGGGCGTCGCTCTGCCGCGACCAGAGCCACTCCAGCGCCTGGGGCAGAGGCCAAGGAGCCATCCCCAGCGCCCGGGCCATCCTTGCTCCAATGGAGCCTCAGCTGTGGAAGGGGAAGAGAGAGACAGAGAGGAAGGAGAGGGGGAGGGGTGGAGAAGCAGATGGGCGCCTCTCCTGTGTGCCCTGGCCAGGAATCGAACCCGGGACTTCTGCACGCCAGGCCGACGCTCTACCACTGAGCCAACTGGCCAGGGCACAGTCTAATTTCTTAGTGTAAGAAACAGCGTTTGCAAACCTCTGTTTCCTGGCTTTTACCTCCATCCACTGAACTGGAAAATAATCCTCTCTACCAAGTAACCACTGATGACTCGATTGCCAACTTTGCCTTTTTTTTTTTGTATTTTTATGAAGTTGGAAACCAGGAGGCAGTCAGACAGACTCCCACATGCTCCCAACCAGGATCCACCCGGCATGCCCACCAGGGGGCGATGCTCTGCCCATCCAGGGCGTTGCTTTGTTGCGACCAGAGCCACTCTAGAGCCTGAGGTAGAGGCCACAGAGCCATCCTCAGCACCTGGGCCAACTTTGCTCCAATGGAGCCTCAGCTGCGGGAGGGGAAGAGAGAGACAGAGAGGAAGGAGAGGGGGAGGGGTGGAGAAGCAGATGGGCGCTTCTCCTGTGTGCCCTGGCCGGGAATCGAACCTGGGACTTCTGCACGCCAGGCTGACGCTCTTCCACTGAGCCAACCTGCCAGGGCCTGCCAGCTTTTCTTTTTAATTTTTAAAATTTGTTGATTTTAGAGAGAGACGAAGGGGGAGAGAGAGAGAGTGAAATGTCGATTTGTTGTTCCACTTATTTATGCATTCATTGGTTGATTCTTATATGCTCCCTGACAGGGGATCAAACTCACAACCTTGACATATTGGGACAATGCTCAAACCCCTGAGCAACCTGGCCAGGGCCCAATTGTCAACTTTTAAAGGCCCTAGTATTTTTTTATTTTGTAACTTCTTGCTTGTTATTCCTCTCTTTGTTCACAGCCCTGAGGTTAGCTATCAAATTCCTTCCTTCCTTCCCAGAACTCCCGTATGTCAGCCGTATTTCTGTGTTCCTGTAGGTCTTTCTACTTTCACAAATATATTCATTTTATTTTTTCCACCTAAAATGTTTACCTTTCTTGTCTGTGCCTCTCATAGAGCTTATCATTCTTAAAGGCCCTAATCAAGTGGCCACTCATTTATGAAATCTTCCAGATCTTTCCATCCTCCACACAGAAGAGTAGACTTGGGCATGGGGAAAAAAGGCTTCAGTGAGCCTTTTCTTCTGTCTGGAATGTTTACTATAACTGTTATGCAAAGTAGAAAAATTGGATTATAAATATTTTAAACCCTAGGACACAAATTTTTATTTTAAAATGTATGTTTAGGGGGAAAGTACCTAAAAATGTTGTCAATTGTTGTCTTTGGGTGATAAATTTCTGAGTGATTATTAAATATTTTCCTGTACTTTTATGGAGCCTTTTCTTATTTTTACATAGAATATGGACTATTTACAGAAATCGGAGAACAATGTTTGCAGAGACACAAGTCTAGATATATAAAGGCACAATTCTATCCTCTTACTGGCTCCTAGTAGTTACTGAGGTTTCCTAGCGTAAGTGCTTAGGTACACTTTCAATTAAGTATCCTCATTTATCTCCTCTGTGCTCCCACTCACAGGAGCGCAGCCCAGCCCCCTCCACTGTTACCTGTTCTCTGCCAGCTGTCAGGGCTATTGCCAAAGTACAAAGCACTGATTCCAGTGAATCCCAAGGAACTTGCAAGTCCAGCAGAAGCAATCCTGCCATTATGTTTCTGAACTTCCTCCTATTCTCAAGCTTCACAGCTTGGCAGGCAGCCAGACTATGCTTAATTTAAACAAAGGGGTTGGGTTGAACTTGGAGAAAGCAAGATGCCCGACAACTTGGACTTAGTTTCCTTGTGATATTAAAAACAGTGTTCAGTTTTACTAAAATTTTGGATCCAACAGTGCTATCTATTATTATTTGCCTTATGCTATGAAGCTGGCTGTAATCCCTTCTTTTTTCTTTCCTATCAAATACTCTGGAATATCATGTCATTTATTACCCCTCTGCTGTCACAACAGTGCTAAATGTGGCTCCATTGTCTAAGATGAATCTCCGTGCATCCCTGTCTCCCAGCGTTCTCTTATGGTAGATACTGGAACAGCTTCTTATTTTATTTTATTATTTTTTTATTGATTGGTTTTTAGAGAGAGAAAGAGGAAGGGAGATAGACAGAAATGTCAATTTTTTTTTAATTTTTATTTTATTTATTCATTTTAGAGAGGAAAGAGAGGGAGACAGAGAGAGACAGAGAGAGAAAGGACAGAGAGACAGGGGGGGGGAGCTGGAAGCATCAACTCCCATATGTGCCTGACCAGGCAAGCCCAGGGTTTCAAACCGGCAACCTCAGCATTTCCAGGTCGACGCATTATCCACTGCGCCACCCCAGGCCAGAAATGTCAATTTGTTGTTTCACTTATTTATGCATTTATCAGTTGATTCTTTTATGTGCAATGACCAGGTATTGAACTCGCAACCTTGGGGTATCGAGACGATGCTCTAACCAACTGAGCTACATAGCTAAGGCTGGAATAGCTTTTTAAAAAGCCATTTTATTCCCTCTAAGAGTGTACTGTTTGTTGTTGTTTTGTGTTTATTTGTTTTGACTTTACAAATGTTTGCTCTAAAATAACACCTGATTAAAAATGCAAATAGCCCCTATTAAAAATTAGTATTTTGGAACAACATTCCTGTTTTACAAAAACCTTAGGTCATTGTTACAACTATTTTGTGATGAAGAGTAAGAATTTTTATGGTATAAATTTTTATAGTAAAAAGAATTATGTTGTGATGAAGAGACAGAATTTTTATGGCTTCAGATCAAATACAATATCACAGAATGAGTGGAATCACAATATATTATGCACAGTTTGTTTTCTGGAGGCCCTCACGCTCCTAATATGTATATATGTATTTTGATCATTTTGAGAAGATAGCAGGTCGGCTTTTCAAGGAGTCAGTACATCCTATTCTTAGAAAGATCATGAATTGTTGGCTTTATTGGTCATGATTGTTGGTATCAACAAAAGAGTATCTCCAGGCCTTATCTCTGTAATCTCTAGCCGTCCTGCAAAGCCCAGAGTTGGCTCTGAGAACCATTACAGTTCTCAGTAAGCAGAACTGTAGCACATGTCCTACTCACTGGGAAAACAGAAGTAGAAAGGATCAACTGTAAACCTGCAGTCTTTTGAATACCATATGGTAACTATAGCATAATTTCTGGTACAGTGGTCTCCATTCTATCCCTAAGAGATAATAGACATTGTGGATTCAAAGGCAATTACATTGTTAGCTAGACTTATCTTCCTCCTCTTTTGCATTTAGCGAAATTACTAAGCTTTGTTTCTTTTCCATCATTGAACAAAAAATACAACCAGTTCTACAGTTAGAACTGGCCACTTGCCTGACCAGGCGGTGGCACAGTGGATAGAATGTCAGACTGGGACGCAGAGGACCCAGGTTCGAAACCCCGAGGTCGCCAGCTTGAGCACAGATTCATCTGGTTTGAGCAAGGCTCACCAGCTTGAGCCCAATATCTCTGGCTTGAGCAAGAGGTCACTCGCTCTGTTGGAGCCCCCTGGTCAAGGCACATATGAGAAAGCAATCAATGAACAACTAAGGTGTCACAATGCGCAACGAAAAACTAATGATTGATGCTTGTCATCTCTCCATTCCTGTCTGTCCCAGTTTGTTACCTCTGGGTTTTTTTTTCAGTGTTTTACATTCTTCATAGTAAATAGAGATATTACTTAACTATTTAATTAGTTTGTTAAATGTTATCTAAAGTCTTTGTTTCTAGTAGGAAATGGAGAAGTCTCATCAGACATATCTTTTACTTCTCCAACTGATCTCTTAAATTCTATGGAAAGGAACTGCTAGATATTAACTTTTCTAGTAAGCTTAAGAGCTCTCTAAGGATATCTTCAAGGTCACCAGATACAGTTTCAAAATCCAGCAGCTAATCATAGGGTTGAAAAAATGGGGCTTTTAACTAGGGCCATTTCTTTTTATAGGGCAACTTCATTGTGGGAAACTTTCCTAAGAGGTAATAGACATTGTGGATTCAAAGGCAATTTTATTATTAAAGTAGAATTATCTTCCTCCTCTTCTGCATGTAGAGAAATTGCTAAGCTTTGTTTTTTTCATCAATGAAGAACTACAAACAACTATTGCTGCTGAAAAGAATACCAAGAAAAATCAAGATAAAGTGTAGCTATTATATTTTAATGCATAATGTCATAAAGAAGCAGCTAGGGCTTACTTACATTCAATAACAGACCAGACACAGAAACATGAAAAATCTTGATGCAGAGAACAGACTGACAGCGGTCAAAGGGGAAGGGGGTTGGGAAACGTGAAGGGATTGAGCAAAGAAAAAAGAAACAACTCACTGACATACACAACAGTGTGAAGACTATGAGTGGAAAAGGAGTGTAGGGGGAGGCATAAAAGGGGAAAGGGGGATAGATAGATGGTGATAGAAGGAGACTTGACTTGGGGTGGTGAACACAGTGCAATATACAGATGATGTAGTATAGAACTGTGCACCTGAAACCTTTATAATTTTATTAACCAATTCATCCCAATAAATTAATTTTTTTAAAAAGAAAAAGGAGACATGAAGAATCTTGGTTACACATGAAGAATTACGTGGCAGAGAATGTATATATAATATATAGCTAAGTATGTATTTCAGTGCCTCCTAAACCCAATTCCTGCTATAATGTGTTGCTGAGGGAGAATATGAAATTTCCTCTCCTGACAGGCCCTACAAACGGATTACCTTCTGCTTTAGCTCTCCAGATCTGTCACCTAAAAGCTGATTTTTCTTACACTTCAACCTTTTCTAACGGAGTTAGATTTTGCCTGATTTAAAGGACAAAGGAAGGAAGTAGGATTGATTTCCAACCTGCTTCTTGAATATTTACAAGGCCAGACCTTCAAAGTCTTGAATCCCAACCAGCTGGAAAGTTTTTCTTCCTTTGTGTTCTTACAGCCCTTCTTTGTGTTTGTCTTAAAGTCCTAATAATCTGCCCTGTTAATTGTGTATTTCTTTATCTTACCTCCTAAATCATAAGGCCCAAAGGCCCTTGTAATAGGAACTGTTTTCATCTTTGTGTGTGTCTTCTGCTTCAGACCTGTTCTTTTTAATTACTGCTGTTACAAGTGGGTACCTTTCATTCCTTTACCCACTAATAGAACTACTACCCACGGTACCTTTTTCCTCCTGATCTACTCCCTCCCCTTAAAGATTTATCCTTATATCCTCACAAATTGAAACTTTGCTTGAGGTTTCTAGAAGGCCACTTCCAATCAAGCAAAGATTCCTACTACTGTTCTTGTTTTGTTTTTGTTTGTTTTTTAATTTGACTGATTTTAGAAAGGGAGAGAGAGAAACATCAATTTGTTGTTCCACTAATTTATACATTCATTGATTGACTCCCATAAGTGCTGTGACTGGGAATTGAGCCTGCAACCTTGGTTTATTGGGATAATGCTCTAACCCAGTGGTCCCCAACCCCCGGGCCGCGGACCGGTACCGGTCCGTGGGCCATTTGGTACCGGTCCGCAGAGAAAGAATAAATAACTTACATTATTTCCGTTTTATTTATATTTAAGGCTGAACGATGTTTTATTTTTAAAAAATGACCAGATTCCCTCTGTTATATCCGTCTAAGACTCACTCTTGATGCTTGTCTCAGTCCTGTGATACATTTATCCGTCCCACCCTAAAGGCCGGTCCGTGAAAATATTTTCTGACATTAAACCGGTCCGTGGCCCAAAAAAGGTTGGGGACCACTGCTCTAACCAACCGAGCTACCCAGGCAGAGCCCACTGTTCTTGCTTTTATCTTCGTGACTACCAGTACCAATCTTTTGCTTTCTCCCTCCTTCTTTGTTTTTGTCAAAGGTAATCATTTTCCACCCACAGTCTTCCCACTGTCATAGAAAAGAAAGGGCATACTGTCGGGAAGGAGTTTGCAGATGGGCTGTGGAAGGAAAGATTTCAAAATCCACTTTGAAAGCAGGCTGGTGAGCCTGGTAGTTGCCTGATCTACCCTGATGCTTGTTCCTCCGTGTAGGAAGGAGCCAACTCTGGCTCCACTCCCCAGAGCCAGATCGTATTGAGAAGGAGAAAGTGGAAGGTAGGTTTGGAAGGCAGTGGGAGCTTGGACGTACTGCTTCAGAGGTGCCAGAGATAGCAGGAGACCCCGTCTGTTTCCCATCTATGAGTGTTCTCATTACTGATAGATGGGCATCCTTCATTCACATAGTTATGATTGCTCTTTAAGTACTACCCCAAATAAAGGGTGCAGATTCTTAGATAAAGTGAGTGCCCTTTCTCTCCTACTTAATATTCCTAGTGAATTATGTATTCTAGTTCATACTAAAAGTGAACATGAAGTCTCTTGTTTCTATTTTTCTTTTCTTTTTCTTCTTCTTTTTTTTTTTTTTTTTTTTTTGAGAGGTAGAGGAAGGGATGGAGATGAGAAGCATCAACTTGTAGTTACAGCACCTTAGTTGTTCATTGATTGCTTTTTTTATGTGTGTTTTGACTAGGGGGCTCTAGCCAAGCCAGTGACCCCTTGCTCAAGCCAACAACCTTTGTGCTTAAGCCAGCCACCATGGGATCATGACAGTGATCCCACGCTCAAGCTGGTAACCACATGCTCAAGCTGGTGAGCCTGCGTTCAAGCTGAAGACCTTGGGTTTTGAACCTGGGCCCTTAGCATCCCAGGTTGATGCTTTATCCACTGCATTATCACTATCAGGCAGTGCTTTTATTATTATTATCTTTAGTAGGACACAACTAATTTTAAGGAAATACCAAAACAGGATTGCATTTGTTTCCCTGAGCTCTTCCTAAGAAACTAAACTTAGGAGCAATGTGAGAGGGAAGGAAATGAAAGGAGGGGTAGATGACTACTAAGTTTTACTGACTACTTTGTGCCAGGTACTATAGTAGAGAGTAGGCAATACACTTAAATCATCTCCTCTGATTCTCCATAAACTGTGTGAGGTGGGCATATTCCCATTCTACAGGTAAGGAAACCAAGACACAAGTCCAGCCAAGAGCCAAATCTGGGCCTGACTCCACAGCTCCTGCCCTGGCTTTAGAAAACATCCCTGTGGGAGAGGATTTACACAGGATGAAAAACCTGAGGTGACTGTCACTCATAGAACTGGTGAGGCACTTACTATATGCTGATCCTCCTGAAAGATTTTTTTTTAATGTTTTTTTTTATTTATTCATTTTAGAGAGGAGGGGGAGAGATAGAGAGAAGGGGGAGGAGCAAGAAGCATCAACTCCCATATGTGCCTTGACCAGGCAAGCCAGGGTTTTGAACCGGCAACCTCAGTGTTTCCAGGTTGACGCTTTATCCGCTGCGCCACCACAGGTCAGGCCCTGAAAGATTTTTTTAGCATGAAAAATGTTAGTGATTTTCTTAGAACTTCTCTTCCTACTTTCCTCATAGTAGAAATTTTTTTACTGTATAAACAAAGAGCAACTTAAGGCAAAGACTCTTTCCACTTTTGGCATATGTCTCCCAGACCATGTTCTCTCCCCCAGAGGGGCTGGTACCTTCCTAAAAATGCAAAAGTTCAATTGTTTCTTTCTTTTATTTTTATTTTTTTTAAAAAAGCAAGATACTGTTACCAAAATGACTCCTAAACCCTTCTCCAAACTTCATTGTAAGGGAAATGAAACCATTAAAAGGCCATTGCTCCGTAATTCAGGAAATTGAATCAACTTGTTTGGAGCTCTGAGCAGGAGAGGACTAGAGCTGTGCTGACCACATACTGTTTGACTACAAGTGCCCTGCTCTGCAGTGACTTTACCATTCACAGGAGGCGTGAGCTGGCTCTTCATGGCACCGTGCAGCTAGCTCAAAACTTGCTTTTTATTTTCTTTTACCACTTAAACTACCATTCATTGTACAATATAATATGTTGCAAGATATCAGCATTTTGGATAATTTATTTTTTACTTTATTTAGATTTTTCACAAATGTTCCTATAATGTTTGTGCAATGAAGTGTCTTTTTTAAAAAAAATAAAGGATTCTTAGATCATGAGCATTAAGAATTTCTGCAGATAAATATTAAAATTATTGAGGCTGGATGATAGGTACATGAGGGTTCATTATACTGTTTTCTTGGCTATTAGTATATAAAATTTTTCCATAATAAAAGGATTAAAATGTTTTTATTAGTCTGCAGATAAATTTAACTCACATTTTTTTCTAACTTCTTCCTATACTGCTAACCCCAAGAGAACAGTCTTTTGTTGCCACTCCTTCCTCCTTAACTTACCCCTGGTCAAATTTAGACACATTAGTCAATGAATGGAAGGGATGGGTAAGGGTAAATTGTGGTCAGGCTCGAGAGCTCTGATCTGCTACTAAAAGAATAGTCTATGACAATCACTCACATTTAGGTCCTAGCTTGATAGCGACATGTAGCTATGGAGTACTTGAAATGTGGCTAGTGCAGCTGAAGAATTGAGATGTGCTATAAGTATAAAAAACACTAGATTTTGAAGATTTACAACAACAAAAAATCTCAATAATATTTTTATTGATACATGTGAAATAATATTGTAGATATACTGGTTTAAATAAAATATTTTGGCCCTGGCCAGTTGGTTCAGTGGTAGAGCATCAGCCCAGTGTGTGGATGCCCTGTGTTCAATTCCTGGTCAGGGCACACAGGAGAAGCACCCATCTGCTTCTCCACCCTTCCCTCTCTCACTTTCTCTCTCTCTCTCTCTGTCTCTCTCTCGTCCCCTCCTGCAGTCAGGGCTCATTTGGAGCGAGTTGGCCCAGGCATGCTGAGGATGGCTCCATGGCCTCCATTTCAGGCACTAAGAAAAGCTCAGTTGCTGAGCAGCGGAGCATGACCCCAGACGGGCAGAGCATCACCCCCTAGTGGGTTTGCCAGGTGGATCTCAGTCGGGGCACATGTGGGAGTCTGTCTCTCTGCCTCCCCACCTTTCATTGAATAATAAATAAAATATCAAAATATATTTTTTACTTTTTAAAATGTGATTTTTAGAAAATTTAAAGTTATATATGTGGCTCACATTGTAGTTCTATTGGATAGTGTTGCCTAGAGTTTATGAGAAGGTAACTGTGTTTGATTATTTATTCCTGATTAGGGCCTAGACTATAAAGTTAGATATTAGCCTTCATATGATTAATAAGTTGATGGTCTCTGTTTAAAACCAAAAGCTAACCCGGAAGTTTTAATTTGATGACCCTCTGGGACATTAAGTAGTTTTGCATCTAAATTGGTAGATTTCATTCACCCATGTTTTATTTTCCCTAAGAGTTTGACTAGACTTAGAATCATTGTTGTAAGTCAAAAATTACATTACTTTTGTCTCTGAAAATTGTCTAGCTATTCTGGTTCTCAAAAAAATTCTTGGTTCTATTGATCAAATGGTATAATGGCTATAAAATTCAGAGTGTTACTCTGTGATCTATTGTTTTATGTGTACATTTAGAATAATGCTTCATTGAATTGTCTTGCCTTGCTTCCCTAAAAGATGGTGAGAAAGAAGTAAAAATATTGAATAACACAAATATTGAGTAACAGTTCTTTTCTTTCACTGCTCATGTGTTTATGTAAATAAAAACAAAGGAACAGTGATATATTTTAAAATTACAGATCTGGTCCCCAAAAACACTTAACGAAGGTCCTCATTCCTAGTGCGGCACCTGCCGAGATGTCCAACTATCCGCTGTGGGCCATGTGCTGTTCCTGCCACCCCCTTGTCCACAAGGAATAGGGATTTTTTTTTTATGAACCCTTTATAAAAACAGAGCAAAAGCCATTTGGCAGGAGCTGTGTCACTGTTTCAAGGTATGCAGAACCCCTGCTTGTGGCCTACTTGAACATTTGCTTTGCTAACCCTTTTGAAATCGCATTTGAGAGGGGATAACAAATAGGAAACTGTTATGCATTCCACCTGGCTACTTTTTGTTGGTCTGTTTGTTCACATTGTCAATTCACTGCTGAGAATCAAAGGAGACAAGACAGTAATAAAGGGAAGTAGAAAGGCCGGAGGTCTAAGCTCCAGATCTCTTGGCTACCAAAATAAATAAATACCACAGAGTTGCAGCCCAGCAAAAGGGAACATCCAGACAGAGTGGAGCTCAACGTCCTCTTTTTTTTTCACCCCTACCCCTTTCTCTTTTGCATCTAGAGATTTGGAAAATTGCTATGACCGTGAATTGTTAGGCATGATGTTTTATTTTATTAGGTTGGAATGAAATACAGAAACCTAATCCTGAAACCTGGGGGATCTCTGGACGGCATGGACATGCTCCAGAATTTCTTGAAACGTGAGCCAAACCAAAAAGCGTTCCTAATGAGCAGAGGCCTGCATGCTCTGTAAACTGGGCTCTGGTAGCAGTCCATGTCTGGAGGACAAGTCGACATCGCCATGTGTTATTGGCCTGGAAACTGAAAGGAGTTTTGCAAATGAAAATGTAGATTTCTATTGACTGACTTTTGTTTTGTGACTTGAAAAATTATACAGATGTAAATGGAATTATAAATACGGTAACCTAAGAAAAGACCGATTTGAAAATAATTGTACTATAAAATTTCATAAAAATAGATTTGATTTCTTTCTATAAAAATTTCATGTGAATGTAATTTGATTTTTTACTCTTATAATCTAGATAATATAATGTGAGAGGGCTCAGATTTTTTACATCGAATCATATACGTTACATAATTTGATCCTTCTTGCATCTTGCAGTTTTTTACTTGGGATTTCTGGACGTAAATGAATCACCACATTCCTCTGGTGAACGTTTTCTTGGAGCCCTGTGTTGACTTTGAGTCTTTGTCTCCAGAGGAGTGTGACCTCTTTGCCTACATACCTCAGGACCAGGGGAATATGCCTCCATGATGAAATTATCTTTGTGTCTCAGGCCTTGTGATTCCAACTTTCTGCCACACTTAAATGATGTTTCTCCGTTTGGGTTTGTCTTTTCTGTCCAAAGTCCAGTCAGAGAATACCAGACAATTATGGAGTCTAACTAGCCTTATGTATATTACCAGTCTTTGTGTCTTGTATTCGAGGGTCCGGGATCCTGTATTGGGGGTTTGTTTTCACGTCAGCATACAGGATCGTCAGTGTTGGCATATTTGCCAATAAGAACACTAATGCAGAGGTTTCTCTCGTGTTTCTAAAAGGTGGTGAGAACTTTGCTTCCTTTACGGCCCACCTCACCCAAAGTGGCTGGTCACAGGTCACCAATGGCTGTTCAGAGAGTTGAAGCAGACTCAGAGTAAGGGCTCAAACTCCAAAGAGTGGGCTCTGGGCAGATGAGTTTTAGGACAGCTGCCCCGTACTTTACATGTGTGCCTAAACTTGGACCTGGCGGGGGGCTCTTTGGTAGTCGATTTTGTCTGGTGATTTTTATTTTCAGTGACCCTTGGGATCTCCCTTCTACTAAATATGAGCCTAAATTCCAATTCTGTAGCAGACCGGTAAACTCACAATACTTGCTTTTCCTCTAGGAGCCTACTCAGTAAGAAAACCACAACAGGATAAAAAAAACATTTTAAATGAAAAAAACAAATTTTGAATGTACCCTACATAAGTCTTCCAGTTGCTTCCCATTCTGTACCTGAGGTATGACCAGGGACAAACTTCAAACTTTTCTATTGTGTAGTTCAAATGAATTTGTGCTAAATGAAAAATATTATGCTGCATAATAAAATGATGGCCAGCATGAAAAATTGAGAGCTTTAGATTCACAGAAGAAAATTCCAGGGTTATTACTGCCAAGCAAATACCTTAAACATGCACATGAAATCCTATCCTCCCTTTGGAAACAAATGCCTGGCCCTTTTCACTGCTGCACTCAGTCAATGTCACTGCCTCTGGTCCCCAAAGCTGTTTTTTATGGTCTTAACAACCTGTGGTACTTTTCTATCATTTTTTTCCCCAGACTGTTCTGTTTTACAGTTTCAAACAAAAACTCTCTTCAGTTTTCTCTATTGCCTAATGTGTCTCCTTAACAATAAGTTTATCATTTTAAATCTTAACTTATTTCACATGGAAAAACTAATACTTGATGTGAAAAAGGCTGCACACAATAAAGTTGCATTTTATCCATGGAATGAACTCCCATTTCTTTCATACATTAATGTTAAAACTGAAATATATAAAAGAAATAAAATACTGTGGTGTTGTTCTATTTACGTATTTATTTATTTTAGAGAGAGAGAGAAAGGAAGAGGGAGAGAGAGACATCTATTTGTTGTTCCACTTATTTATGCATTCATTAGTTGATTCTTGGATATGTCCTGACCAGAAATTGAACCCACAACCTGGGTGTGTTGGGACAAGGCTCTAAACATCTGAGCTACCCAATCAGTGTGCTCATCTAATATTTGAATATACCAACATCAACAAAAGTAAATACTCACCAAAAAACAAATTTCTTAGCATAACTTAAAACTATAGCATATTTTTAAAGCCTCTTTTTAATGTGACCATCCATCTGCTTGTTCTTTCTTTCCAGATCAGAGCACCCTCTGAATGGTGGGTAACTATAGAAATTGTCTTTGGACAGTCTACATTTCAGATTTATGGACTGAGTCACACATAAAAAGAGTCTTTCTTTGTTATCGATTCATGAGATTTAAGCCTGTTTCAGGTTTTGGAGGCATCATGGTGTTGCTGAGGGCAAGTTCTTAAATAGTTTATGTTAATTGATAGTAGGCATGATTTCTAAAGGTTTAATTTTAAGATGCCACAATGAAGGGATAGAAAAGTCTTGATGTTATGCCATCTAATACCGAGGTTTTTCCTTCTATACCAACGTTTGTAATTAAAAACTATCTTGAAGAGTTATCACTTAAGGTGTTCACACTAGAATCTTGCCTTCCTTAAAATAACATAAGGAAAGGTAGATATCTGTAGTTCTCTAAACTTGGCAACCTGCGTTGTGTAAGAGGCTAAAATAGAGATAGTTCTTTTGAAAATTGATATGATTTTCTACTTTGTACTTGCCTCAACTAGGAGAGAATGACTTAACTTTGTGCTATACCATTTTGCCTTTAGCCTTTGTGAATGAATTAAGGTACATAGCAGTCCTGCCTCCTCACTGGATCAACTGCTTTGTTTATGACCATTTTATTTTTATTTTCATTTCATCATTCACAGCAATTTTTGTTGCTCTGAAGAAACTATATTAAAATACCAATCCCCCAAATTGGGTTTAGAGGTAGGGACCAAGTCTTTTCTCCCCTCGGCACAGTATTATGTGTCTCCCGTCTAAAACTGGCTCACCCCTCAAACAGATATTTCTTCTCTTATGACTATTTGGTGAGGATAATGAAAGCAAAAACAAACACACATGCTTCCATTTTCTTTGAAAGGGTCAACATCTGGTTTATTCTTTTAAGTCATCTTTAATGGCCTCACCAGGCAGTGGCACAGTGGATAGAGCATTGGACTGGGATGCAGAGGACCCACGTTCAAAACCCTGAGGTCACCACTTGAGCATGGGCTCATCCTACTTGAGCATAGGGTCACCAGCTTGAGCACGGGGTCACTGGCTTGAGCTTAGTATCATAGACATGGCCTCATGGTCATTGGCTTGAAGCCCAAGGTCACTGGCTTGAGCAAGGGGTCACTCACCCTGCTGGAGCCCCTGGTCAAGGCACATATGAGAAAGCAATCAATGAGCAACTAAGGTGCCACAACAAAGAATTGATGCTTCTCATCTCTCTCCCTTTCTGTCTGTCCCTATCTGTCCCTCTCTCTGACTCTCTCTCTGTCTCTGTCCCCCCCCCCCCAAAAAAAAAATCATCTTTAATGAAGAAATTTCCACTGGAAACAATGCTTATCTAGTACCAACTGTATCAAGACAAAGAGTTAAAGTCATCAAACCTGAGTACTAGATCAATATACTCTTTTCCAACATACAATAATCCTATAAATGGAAACTTTGTAAAATTTTTTTGAAAAATTGGAGTAATGATCACAACCGCTCACACACCTCTCTCAATGAGTAATTCTTGAGCTTTTATTTGGTTGCATTTACCTCAGTTTCCTTTTCTAATAACATACAGAACCAGTGTATCTGGTCCTCTATGTATGTGTAAGAAAAGGGAAGGGGTAAATATTACACAGTGTGTCTGTGTCTGCTCACAGGCTGCTGCCCAGTCTAGGTGCTAATTTCATTGTGCCTGGAGGCTCCTAAAAATTCATGGCCATGATAAAATGTCTCTAGCATTTGTCCTCATAGAAGCTGTATGGCTTAGGCCATTTTTTTGTTTGTTTTGTTCTTTTAATTATTGATTTTTAGAGAGAGTGAGGAAGAAGGATAGAAATATCAAGTTGTTGTTCCACTTCTTTACACATTTATTGGCTGATTCTTGTATGTTCTGACCAGGAATCAAACCTACAGCCTTGGCATATCGGGTCAACACTGCAATCAACTGGGCTACTCAGCCAAGGCCTGGCTTGGATTGGTTTAAAGGAACAATGTTCACCAAACCCAAAAAGACACTTGATGTCTCTATTGACATCTTTGTGGCTAAGATGAGGTCATGACTGGATAATCATTAGCTAGGTCAGGGTTAGTCAACCTTTTTATACCTACCGCCCACTTTTGTATCTCTGTTAGTAGTAAAATTTTTTACCCGCCCACCGGTTCCACAGTAATGGTGATTTATAAAGTAGGGAAGTAACTTTACTTTATAAAATTTATAAAGCAGAGTTATAACAAGTTAAAGCATATAATAATAATTACTTACCAAGTACTTTATGTTGAATTTTTGCTAAGTTTGGCAGAATAAATCTTTTTTTTTCTTTTCTTTTTTTTACAGGGACAGAGAGAGAGAGGGATAGACAGGGAGAGACAGAAACGGAGAGAGATGAGAAGCATCAATCAGTTTTTTGTTGCAAGACCTTAGTTGTTCATTGATTGCTTTCTCATATGTGCTTTGACCACGGGCCTTCAGCAGACTGAATAACCTCTTGCTTGAGCCAGCGACCTTGGGTCCAAGCTGGTGAGCTTTTGCTCAAGCTGGCAACCTCGGGGTCTCGAACCTGGGTCTTCTTCATCCCAGTCTGATGCTTTATCCACTGCACCACCACCTGGTCAGGCAGAATAAATCTTTTATAAAACAACTTACTATAGTTAAATATTTTTGTTTTTTAGAAGACTTTTATTTACTTTTTTACAGATTCAGAGTCAGAGAGAGGGATAGACAGGGACAGATAGGAATGGAGAGAGAAGCATCAATCATCAGTTTTTCGTTGCAACACCTCAGCCGTTCATTGATTGCTTTCTCACGTGTGCCTTGACTATGGGGCTACAGCAGACCAAGTAACCCCTTGCTCAAGCCAGCGACCCTGGGTCCAAGCTGGTGAGTCCTGCTCAAACCAGATAAGCCTGCACTCAAGCTGGCGACCTCGGGGTCTCAAACCTGGGTCCTCCGTATCCCAGTCTGACGCTCTATCCACTGTGCCACCGCCTGGTCAGGCTATAGTTAAATCTTTTTATTTATACTTTAGTTGCTCTGCTACCACCCACCATGAAAGCTAGAACGCCAACTAGTGGGTGGTAGGAACCAGGTTGACTACCACTGAGCTAGGTGGATTCCTAGCTGTTGAAACAATCTAAGAGAGTTGAATAATGATTCACATTAAAATGAGGGAAATTTCTAGTCCTTTGGGTGAAGACACAAGAAATTTCATAGAAGATATATTATCAAATTTACAGATAACAGATTAGGAATGGTTAAATATGAAGACATTATTAAGATTTAAAATCATTTCAGTGCTGAGACCAATTTAAGAAGTTGGGCACATTCTATTGCCAAGGTTAAAGGAAGGGAAACTGACTTATAATGGTACTCAGAAAAAAGACTGGCAGTTTTGTTTGACCCAATTCCAACTTAAGTGCACAGTACAGCACACAAGCAATAACGAAAACCTTGTAAGAGTGTACTGATTGAAGGATGTATCCAGATCAGAAGAACAATCCCATTGGACTCCAATGAGGTAAGATCAACTACAGCTAGAATATCATGTTCTATTCTAGGTGTCACATTTTAAGTAGCCTAAGGCCAAGTATTACAGTGTTTGGCAGAGTAAGAACAGGAGGGTGATGACCTTGAGCTTCTCAAGAAAATACGTGAAAAAATTAGGGAAGTTCCATCTGCAGATGAATTCAGAAATATAAATGATAGCTGTTTTCAAATCCTTAGATGATGTGGTAGAAAGAATAGGATGATTGATTCTGCATTTCTGCAGAAACTAAGCTGAGAGAAATGGTTGCAGAATACAGGGAGGCTTTAGTTCAGTAAGAGAAAGTATTTTTTAAATATTGTAGTTACCATCATTACAATTACAGTCTGAGTCTGCTACTGCTAATGAATATCCAAACAAAACCTGTGGCTGTTGGCGTGTTAACAAAGGGATTGTTCATTTGAGTAGACATTCATACCAGATCAGCTTTGAGGACTCCGAAGTTTAAGATGCAACAAATATATAATAATCAGAAAAGCATCACTCAGGAGAAATAAACATTTACATGCTAGATCTTAGAAATGGCATTTATTTTTTTAAGTTGATTTTAGAGAGAAAGGAAAGGAGAGAGAGAAACATTGATTTCTTATTCATTTATTAATGCATTCATGGGTTGATTCTTGTATGTGCCCTGACCAGGGATTGAACCCACAACCTTGGTGTATTGGCACAACATTCTACCCAACTAGGTAATATGGCCAGCCAGGGCTAGAAATGGCATTTAGATGGGTGCAGCTCCCTCACACTGCAGGGATATAGTTCAAGAATTTATACTTTAAGCATAGCTTTATTCCTCATCTGTAATCAGTGACTGCTTATCTAGAGGTTCTTATTAGTTTTTTTTTATTTATTCATTTTTTAGAGAGGAGAGGGAGAGACAGAGAGGAGAGACAGAGAGAAGGGGGGGAGGAGCTGGAAGCATCAACTCTCATATGTGCCTTGACCAGGCAAGCCCAGGGTTTTGAACTGGCGACCTCAGCATTTCCAGGTCGACACTTTATCCACTGCGCCACCACAGGTCAGGCCTTATTAGTTTTCTTATGAGGAATCTGATAACAGGATGGGAGGTTGACAGTGGTATAACCAAAGTTTCTTATAGAATGAACAAAGGTTTGTTTATTCCATTTCCAGAATTACAGTTGTGCTCTGCCCATTCCACCCACCGCTATCCTCATTATACCTGCAGAGGTAAAAACATAGCTGAAATATTCAGTTCAGTACGTGTGCACTATACCATATCGTGATCTCTTGAATCATTGTTTCTATCCCACAGTCCCTGACTCATAGTGAATAGTCCATAAGTATTTTAAAATAAGCATACTTCTTTAAAACAACCTTTTGCTGTAAGGATGCATTTTTCTACAATAATTGCAAAATATCTCATTTATAAGTGAATCTAACACTGTATGGACAAATTATTTTTTACATCTTCCACAAGAAGGGACTCTTTCCTTAGTGTACTGGAAGAGTTTGTATGAGGAAAATGAAACATTCTTTTGTAAAATTTAAAAAAAAGTGATTATGTGTTGTAAATTTAGGACTTTCTTAATCTAGAATCTGTGGCTCCTAGAAGATCTATGAAAAGGGGAGAGAGTAGATGCCATGATTGCCCTGAAATTATATTGAAAATTTTTTTGTTCGTAGATACATGCATTTATTCTAGGCAAAAAATCCCTAGCATTCATCAGGAAATTTTAAGAATTATCTTTTTATTTTATTTATTTATTTTTGTGTAAGAGAGAGAGAGTGACAGATAGGGACAGACAGACAGGAAGGGAGAAAGATAAGAAGCATCAATTCTTCATTGCAGCACCTTAGTTCAGTGATTGCCTTCTCATATGTGCTTTGACCGGGGGGCTACAGCAGACCAAGTGACCCCTTGCTCAAGCCAGCAACCTTGGGCTCAAGATGGTGAGCCTTGCTCAAACCACATGAGCCCACGCTCAAGCTGGCAACCTCGAGGTTTCAAACCTGGGTCCTCTGTATCCCAGTTTGATGCTCTACCCACTGCGCCACCACCTGGTCAGGCAAAAAATGTCTTCTTATTTTTTTAATTATTTTTTTAAATTTATTCATTTTAGAGGAGACAGAGAGAGAGAGGAGGGGGGAGGAGCAGGAAGTATCAACTCCCATATGTGCCTTGACCAAGCAAGCCCAGGGTTTTGAACCGGCGACCTCAGCGTTCCAGGTTGACACTTTATCCACTGCACCACCACAGGTCAGGCGTCTTCTTATTTTTTTAAGATGATGATTGATCTTAGAGGAAAGGAGAAAAAGAGGGGAAAACCGATTTGTTGTTCCACTTATTTATACATTCATTGGTTGATTCTTATAAGTGCCCTGACCAGGGGTCAAACTCACAACCTTGGTGTTATCAGAATGACACTCTAATCAACTAAGCCCCTGGCCAAGGCAAGAACTACAGCTTTAAACAATTTGTTTTCTTGTTTTCAAACTTTTCGTTTTGAATTCTATAGTTTTAAAGACTATAAAGTGCCCATTATCTTCAGACACTGTGCTTGGTACTGAAGATACAAAAATGGCAACCCTGAACCCAGGTTACTCACAATGCAGTGATGAAGGCTGGTAAGTTCATAATGTGTTGAGATAGAGATAAAAGAAAGGTAGGTAGGAAGAGCTTTTATGTTTTTCTTCCACACTGGGGTGACCATTATATAATCTAACCCTTGTACCCCAATGTTTTATGGTCACCATGGCACCTGCCACAACAGACTTATTCCTAACCAAATGGTTGATTTTCCCTTTTCAGTAGGTCTGCCGTAGGAGTAAATAGTGTTCTTCCATCTTTGTTATATCTAGAAGTTCCTTAAACCCTGTAGTTAAAAGACTCACAAAACAAAGATGAAAATACTGATTTAACCATTTCTTTTTTAAAGAAACCTTTTTTTTTTTTTAATTGATTTTATTGATTTTTTTTTTAATTTATTTTTTACAGAGACAGAGAGTGAATCAGAGAGAGGGATAGACAGGGACAGACAGACAGGAACGGAGAAAGATGAGAAGCATCAATCATCAGTTTTTCATTGCGCGTTGCAACACCTTAGCTGTTCATTGACTGCCCTCTCATATGTGCCTTGACCGTGGGCCTTCAGCAGACCGAGTCACCCCTTGCTGGAGCCAGTGACCTTGGGTCCAAGCTGGTGGAATTTTGCTCAAACCAAATGAGCCCGTGCTCAAGCTGGCGACCTCGGGGTCTCGAACCTGGGTCCTCTGCATCCCAGTCCGACGCTCTATCCACTGCACCACCTCCTGGTCAGGCTAAAAAAATTGATTTTAGAGACAGCTGAGAGAAACAGAAAGGGGAGTGGGGAGGAGCAGGAGCATCAACTCTTAATAGTTGCTTCTCGTATGTGCCTTGACCGGGCAAACCCAGGGTTTTGAACCAGTGACCTCAGCGCTCCAGATCGACACTATCCACTGCGCTGCCACAGGTCAGTGTGGCAATACTGTTAAACATTCTCTCTCTTTTTTTTTTTTTACAGAGACTGAAAGTCAAAGAGAGGGAAGAGATAGATAGGGACAGACAGGAACGGAGAGAGATGAGAAGCATCAATCATTAGTTTTTCGTTGCAACACTTTAGTTGTTCATTGATTGCTTTCTCATATGTGCCTTGACCATGGGGCTACAGCAGACCGAGTAACCCCTTGCTCAAGCCAGTGACCTTGGGTCCAAGCTGGTGAGCTGTGCTCAACCCAGATGAGCCTGCACTCAAGCTGGCGACCTCGGGGTCTTGAACTTGGGTCCTCCGCATCCCAGTCTGACGTTCTATCCACTGCGCCACTGCCTGGTCAGGCTTGTTAAACATTCTTATGCATTGTGATCAAATAGTTGTAAATTTCTAGTCATTAGAAGAATGATGTGGGACTCCTTTTGACCTGGTAAGTTGAATATACCCAAGAGGCATTGGTATATCCTGTAAGTCTAGAAAACTGGCTGTTAGGATGACCACTGAACTATTTAGAGATGGTCCAGAATTAGTCAGGATTCCTTATTTCTTTCTTCCATCATGTAAATAATTTTTATTACTACTAATAAGAACTGAAGGAAAAGCACCCGATCTTCAATCTCTTGACAGCCTATTTGTAACTTCTTTATATAGCAACTACTTAAGCAGATTAAAGAAAGACTAACAAACTTTAGAGTTCATAACAAGAACTGGAACTGGACTTTAAACTTACCTCCCATTTGCTTGTGCAAATGTACAGTCATTTATTTCATCAATCTTCTGCTGAACTTTTGTTTTTACTCTTTGAGCAGCACAAGGCTGCCAAGATTATCTCTATAAATTCGTTATTTTCCACATCTGTCAGTTCATCTGTTAAATAATTCTTGAAAATGTATTTCCTGGTTCAACGAATAGAAACATTTTATGTATTGACAGATACTGTCAAAGCCATGTTTTTTAATACTATTTACTACAATTGTTTAACAATGAGGCGGTCACTGAAGATAAATACGGAAAAGTGAGATTAGCAAACAAAGCAAAAACATAGTGTGATATCAATTATATTGTTTTATTTCCCCATTGGGTGATGAGGACTAAAGGTTACTTCTTTCAGAAGGTAGTAGGAGTAATTCCAGACAGGAATTTTCTTTCTCTGTTAATGATTGGGTAGGTCCTAAAAGGAATGTAAGACTTTATCCCAGAACAAAGCAGTCATCAGTCCCTTTGTATTCAGAGCAAAGGGGGGAAATCCAAAAGATCCATTTTGTCATCCCTGTCCCAAATCAGATGCCTTTCTGTGGTCTTACCCATTTGTGTAACAAGTGGGACTTGTGTTGTAATTCACAATGCAGTCACTGTTCTAAACATGCACATGGTCCCCTTGGTCTCAGCTTCAATTATAAAATCTTCAGCCAGAGGCTATTATCCTCTGTTTTGTTCAGTCAGCAACACAGCCAGTGAATTTCCAGCTGGAATCAGGTGGCAAGAAAGAAATTTCTCACACTTCATCTATCAAGTCCTTCTATACCCCTGTATGTTGTCTCCTTCAGTGGGTCCTCGGTTAGGAACACTTTTCTGAAGCTGCTTGGGAAGGTGACCCAACTTTACATTTCCTTTCCTGATTCTACTTTAGTTAAGGTTAGGGAAATAGGAGTTACTTCATGGTGGCTATCTGAATGAAGACTGAACCTCTCAATTCACAGCTCAATGTTTCTGTTTTATTATGTTTATGCCATTAATACGTTAGTAGATAAGCTACATCCTGTGGTCTAACCAGCCATAGGAAGCCTCTCTATCTCTCCTGCCCTCCCTTCCTTTCATCTTTCCTTCTTCCAAAAGACTAGGTGAAGGAAGATTCTGAGCAAATCTCTCCAAATACCAGTAGGAGCATGACAGAGGTCTGAGTCAGTGAGGCCATAGATAAAAGTTCTAGGTGCTTTTTAATTTGGGAGTGGGGCCTATATATAAGGCTTTTCTCACAACACCTCATTTTAAATTACAGTTAATATTCTAATGCCTGCAAGCTAAATAAGAGGTTTGGAAGGATTAGAATAAAGGTAAATTATATATAATCACTCCTAAAAGGAAATACATTTTTAAAAATGCTGCAGGATACATAAAAAGTTTAGCTTATTTCATAACTCAACCAATTTTAAGTAAGATTAGGAACTTGTTCCAGGAAAACCAGACTGCTGCTTAGTTGACCTATCTCTACTGAAATTCAGGTTAAGGTGGAAAAAAGAAAAAAACTGATTAAGCCCTGCTTAAACTTTTCAAGCCCTAGTTTAACTTTCCCTAATTAAAACCAGTTTGTTTTGTAAGTATTGTGGGCATTTGTGTTGAAGTCTACAAAGATGTGATAAGTTTCTCTGTCTACCTAATGAGTTTCTCAGGACCCTGTTGGAATTTAACTAGGGCATGTTCATACTGCAACGTACTGTTTTCCATGGTGCTGGTAGAGAAATGTCAATCTGCCTGCTGCATTCCTCTGGAATGATGGAAATGAAGTCATTACATTAGAAAATGAATCATGTGCCCAGGATACACTTCTGTCACCCTGAATACACTGACTCTCCCAGGGTAAGATCACTCATCTGGCAGCTGGAAGGGTTCCAGGAGCCAGGAAAGGGTGAGGCAGAAGTACTGGGTAAGGAACTTTGAGGTTTGTAATATTTGAAGTGGTAATGACTTAGGTTGGTTGGAGACTTGAAGTTCACATTTGCCTATTGGAAGGGCAATGCTGCGAGATCAGCATTAGAATGAAGGGCCAAGAATTTGACAGCAGGAAGTGCTGGCTGTGAACCAGGGTAATTTTAGGAGCTCAAGGTGACGAGGCACTAATACTAAAGAGAAGAAAGTGTTTTTACCTCAAGGATATGCTTGATTAACAAAGTACAGTATTATTTTCATTCAAGGTAAGTAGGGCAAATTTTACTTTTCAGAAGTAATAGAAGAGAATACCTAATCACTTCCAAAACATATTTAGGTCTTAGTAATCTTCAGTAATAAAATGTATGAGTTAGAAGAAAACTCCTAAAAACCTCCTTATTATCTCTTATATTCAAAATTTTTTATAGTCATGTTTTAATAGAACATTACCAAAAGATGACCTTTATACTGTGCATGCCAGAAAATTCTGTCATCTAGTCAAGAAGCAATAAAAGGAGCTGTCTGAAAACTACAACATTTTGTTAAATTTCAAATCAGTAAACAAAAGGACAAATTGTGTGGCTCAACTCTCTGGGAACCTATAACCAACCTAAATAACTCCCCTATCAGAGGCGTATGTCTTAAGTCTTGGAAATTATATTTTTATCATAATTTTTATTTTGAATATTTTTTTGTGGCCACAAAGCTCACCCTGCACCTTCACCCTCTCATTACACATTCTCACACCACAATCTTTGAGTAGAGAAAATAGTTTCAGACTGGGTGTTTCTTTTGATACTAAGAAACTTAAAAGCTAAGTATAGAAAAGTGAGAGAAATACATGTTTATTCCTTCCCCGTCTGGACTTTGCAAGGCAAACTGCAAGAGGAAACAGTACACCCTCAATCAGCGTGCAGCCTTTCCTCGTGTCTCTCTCTCACCTTGCTCGGGATTAAATGTCGCCCTTGTCCTCAACCAAAATGGAAATATGATCTCATGTTTGTTTATTGTGTTAACTTTGTATTTCTTGGGTCAATAGGGTGTAAACTTCAATTTACTGATGTGATTTCTTTCCATAAACACCCAGAAACTCTTTGGGGAGATTGCTGTGAGTGTCCCAGTATAGCTGAATCTGGGAGGCAGACACACTGAAAATAGGGTGGTCTTCGAGATGCTGAAGTGGCATCATTCAGCAATGGCATCTCTAAACTCCAGGTGCAGGTCCAAGGACTCTGTGGACAGGGTTGCCAAATACTAGTTAAACTAATTGTTTATCAGTGCTGTTCTTAACTCTTCTCATCCTGGGACTCTTTTTTCCCAGTAAGAAGAAAGGGGGTTATATTTAATTCATCATACAAATTACAAAAATTCAGATCACATTATGTACTTAGTCAAGTGAGCAAGAAATTATCAAGATAAAAATTACTGTATCTCAACAAGTGTCTGTGTGTGTGTTTATTCTTTCCTTTTATTGTCCTTTCTCTATGTCTAATAAATAATGACATATATTTCAAAGGACAAAATAGGCTACTTAAATAAGATATATCAAGATGGAGAGACTCATAATAGGCACTACAATTTTCCATAATACAGAAAAGTTTTCAATATAGAAAATAGGATATGCCTGACCAGGCGGTGGCGCAGTGGATAGAGCGTCAGACTGGGATGTAGAGGACCCGGGTTCGAGACCCCGAGGTCGCCAGCTTGAGTGCTCATCTGGTATGAGGAAAAGCCCACCAGCTTGAACCCAAGGTCCCTGGCTCCAGCAAGGGGTTACTCGGTCTGCTGAAGGCCCGCGGTCAAGGCACATATGAGAAAGCAATCAATGAACAACTAAGGTGTTGCAATGCGCAACGAGAAACTAATGATTGATGCTTCTCATCTCTCTCAGTTCCTGTCTGTCTGTCCCTGTCTATCCCTCTCTCTGATTCACTCTCTGTCTCTGTAAAAAATTAAAAATAAATAAATAAATAAAAATAAAATAGGATAAATTTGTGAAACTGGACAGTTTCAAATACATAAGAAATACAAGAGAAAAAGGAGATTGTTGTGATTCTGAAACCAACAATACAATTTCATCTCCCAGCCATCAGATTGGCAGCAACCTGACTACCTATTAAGGTTGAAGATGAACACAGCCAGTAATTCCACACCAAGGTAGGTACCACCCGACAAACTCTTCTTCATGTGTGCCATGAAATAGCTACTAGAATGTTCACAAAAGCTCTTTGGGATAGTAAAACAGTGAAGAAAACGAAAGTGGATAATGCATTGGGTTATATTTGAATAATGTACTGTATTCCGATTAAGATCCATGAACTAAAGCTACATATATCAATATAGATATTACTCAAGAACAATGTTGATCAAAAAGATATATTCAGATTACCATTTTATGTAAAGTATATATATATATGTGTGTATATATATACACATATACTTTTATATATCTATATATACATATATGTTGTATAAGTATATTCAAATATATTGAAAACAATACTATAGGCCCTGGCTGTGTAGCTGAATTGGTTAGAGTGTCATCCCAACATACCAAGGTTGCGGGTTAAATCCCCGGTCAGGGCACAAATGAGAATCAACCACTGAATGCATAAATAAGTGGAAAAACAAATCAGTGCTTTTCTCTCTCTCGCTCTCTCCCTGACTGTCTCTCTACTTTCCTCTTTCTCTAAAAATCAATTTTAAAAACTTAAAAACAATACTATATATATTTGGTTCTGTTCATAGTATTAAAGTATAAATTATCCACATGAAAATGGACACCATATTCAGGACTCTGGTGAGGGAGAACGGGACCCAGGAGAGATACTCAGGGGCCTTCAATTATTACTGCAATCTTTTTTTTTTCTCTTTGACAATTCAGGGCAAAATATTAAGATTTTTTCTTTTTCTTTTTTTTTGGTTGTCAAATGATCTTTAATTGAAATATTTTTGTCTGTAGGCCTTAACTAGCTTGGCATTCCACTGCACAACTGCTGATGTCACGATGGTGTCAGCCATCAACATTGCAGCCCACAGGCTGGGCCGTCCCCGGGATCTCTTTGATGGGTCCAGAGAGTTCTCTAGCTAAAAGATCAGTGTGGTCTCTGTGGGGCAATGCTGACAATCCCACCAAAAGTGGTATTCCACTGTGCTTACAGTCTTTTGCTTCTTTCTGTCCCTTGGTGGTTCTTTGAGGGCTTTGATGATCAGGGCAGAGGCAGAAGGTACTACCTCAATCTGGACCTGTCTATTCCGAACGGTCAGTTTCATAGCAATCCTCAGACCCTTCTAGTCACCAGTTGCTTTCGTGATGTCATCACCAACCTTTTTTGAAGACAGACCCTGGGGGCCGACCTTGGGGAACAGGGCAGATTTGGACTGACTTCCCCACCAGTGCACTTCAAGTATCCGACTCTGACCTCACTGGGGTCAAACTGCGGCAGCACGGTTGGAGGCAGCCGGTGTCGGGTGAACCAGGGTTCCAGACCACCAGAGAAAGTTGCACCTAAGCCTCTTCCAAGCCGAAAGCCTAAAGCCTAAAGCTAAGTGTTAAGACTTTCTAAAGCTTTTTTCTTGTTGTTGCTTCAAATATTTTATAATTTAAAAAAAGGATAATGGACTTCTGAGGAATTTGCCAGAATATGGCTTTCAAAGCAAAGTTTTATCAGCTCATCTAATTTCAGTCTTGCAAAACCCAGTCACAGGGAATTCCCACATTCAAGCTTTTTGTTTAAGATTGCCTCTTGGGTGTCCCATAAAAGCCAAAAATAAGCATCCTAACCAAATGAAAATCTGAGTTAGCTGAGATTGTTTTATGAAAAGTTTGAGATGCAGGGGCCTGAGTCCTGCTATGTTGGCCTTAGTGATCATCTTGGCCCAGGGCTTAACCTGGAAGAGGTGAGTTAGACGCTACCAGCCCCTTTCCAGGTGGTAATGTTCAGTGAATTTTCATTTTTGTCTCCCTTTTCACTTCTTCCTAACAGAGCTCAGGTTTTCATCAAGAATCTTGATTCATCTAAGGCTAATTCCCTGCCCTTGCCAGTAATTGAATTAAGAAGGGACATATGAATTAATCTTGAATTAAAATAAGTCTGTGATAAGTGAGAAGTTTGCTAAGGACTTCTGAGGACAGTTTTCTTTTTCCTCAAGATAAAGCTACAGAGGGAAACGGTCTCTTTCTCTGGCCTTCTCGTGTATTGCTTCAAGGCCCAGAACTGCAGCAGACTGAAGATGAATCCAACACTCAGTGGGGGACAGAACCAAGAGAGCAACAGAGAAATGAGTCAGAGCAGCTAGATAATGTCACCCTGAGGACCGCTGGGCATCAAGTAATTCAGCCAATGTATTTCTATATTGTTGAAAGCAGTTATTGTCAGGCCTTTGTCCCTCGTGACCAAAGACAGTCTCATGGAAGCACATGTGATTCAGCTTCTTCGATTGTAAGCAGGGAGGGATGTTAATGTCTGCCCTGCCTTATGGCTTCACTTTGGTTTTGGAGATCAGGATGAACCAATGGAGGTGAATGTGCTTTGTAAACTGAATTGTTATTTAAGGACGAACTGGCTCTACTATTAACAATCTTGCTATGGAGTTTGAGGTACAAATTTTAGTTCACTATATGAATTATGTATGTATTCGAATGTATAGTTATTTAAACCCATTTAATTTGGTGTGATACTTCCAGAAGCCTTGTGAGAATGTATAAGTATTCTTTAAATCATATGGAGCAGTTACATATTTATAGGATCATTTGAGAATATCCTCAGCAATGCTTTTTTGTATACAAGTACAGGACCAGGCCGTGTATGTGTGTGTGTGTGTGTGTGTGTGTGTGTGTGTGTGTGTATGTGTGTGTGTGTGTGTGACAGAGACAGAGAGACTGAGAAAGGGACAGACAGG
Organism: Saccopteryx bilineata; assembly: GCF_036850765.1. Classification (NCBI taxonomy): domain Eukaryota; kingdom Metazoa; phylum Chordata; class Mammalia; order Chiroptera; family Emballonuridae; genus Saccopteryx; species Saccopteryx bilineata. The sequence continues at coordinate 263,678,905 of NC_089490.1, read as the reverse complement.
AAGGGAGAGAGATGAGAAGCATCAATTCTTCGTTGCAGCTCCTTAGTTGTTCAGTGATTGCTTTCCCATATGTGCCTTAACCAGGGGGCTTCAGCAGAGTGAGTGACCCCTTGCTCAAGCCAGTGACCTTTGGGCTCAAGCTAGCAACCATGGGGTCATGTCTATGATCCACGCTTAAGCCAGTGACCCTGTGCTCAAGACAGGTGAGTCCACACTCAAGCCAGCGACCTCGGGGTTTCAAACCTGGGTCCTTTGTGTCCCAAACTGATGCTCTAACCACTGTACATTCATCTGGCATCATCAAGGGCAGATGTGAGAGGCGTGCTGTAGCAGTGGAGGCTCACCTTCCCTCCTGCATGCATCTGTGGAAACCAGAACCAGGAGATCACTCAGCAGGTGCCAAGGTTCCACATGCCGCCATGGCAGGTATGATTACACTCCCGCTGGCACTCATTCTACATGTTTACCCATGCAGCGCCCTGCAGCAGCTAAAAAAAAGTGAGTATTTGCTCCATAAGACACATGGGCATTTTCCCCTCCACTTTTTTGGGGAAGAAAGTGTGTCTTATGGAGCGAAAAATATGGTATGGTGATCTTTAGCATAAACTGTGTCTCAGTATCTGCAGTACCTGTAAGGATTAAGGGAGAAAATAACATGTAAAATACTTAGAGCAGACCTACCACATAGTCACAAGCAAAATAATAGCAGCAAAGACTTATTTAGCGCTGTGTTCTAGACATGTTCTAAGCACTTCCCATTTATCAAATCATACAGCAGAACTGTATTGTTGAAGCAGAATTAAAATTTTTTAAATAGCTTTATTCTTTTAGAGACAGTATTATATTCTTATTCTTTAAATAATCCAAAAGATATAGAAAAATATGAAAATGAAAGCCACCCCAAATACAATATATTACCTGGATGCTGGATAAGCAACCAGACATTTGTTCATTTAATGTGGTATGTACACATACAACACATACATGTATATAAATACAGATGTATGTGAATACATATATATACATATATATAAACATCTATTTTTTTTAATTTTTTTTTATTTATTCATTTTTAGAGAGGAGAGAGAGAGGGAGAGAGAGGAGAGAGAGACAGAGAGAGAAGGGGGAAGGAGCTGGAAGCATCAACTCCCATATATGCCTTGACCAGGCAAGCCCAGGGTTTTGAACCGGCAACCTCAGCATTTCCAGGTCGATGCTTTATCCACTGCGCCACCACAGGTCAGGCATAAACATCTATTTTTAGTAGGGCAAAAAAATGGCATTTTATAAACTATATAGTTGATTGCACATCGTAGGGGATAAAAGATGTAAGACTTTTTTGTATTATTTGGGATTTGCTTGTGAGTAGGGTCCAATCAGGCAACAGACAGCTAAATACATCTTTCTATAAATAGGATCATAGATTTTTATTAGTCTTAATTTTTAAGTTAAACTAGCCCTTCAATTATAGCATTGTCATTTTTTCATCATATGTACTTATTTCTACCTAATATTTCTCTTGTGAGTTTAATTTCCCTAACAAAGTTGTATTTTTTATTTTTGTTATTAAATATGTTTTTAGTTGTGGTAAAAAAATCTAGCATAAAATTTACTATCTTAACCATTTTTTTCCCTTCTTTTCCAAGTGAGAGGAGGGGAGATAGAGAGATAGACAGATTCCCACATGTGCCCCAACTGGGATTCACCTGGCAACCCCTGTCTGGGGCCAATACTCTGCCCATCTGGGGCCATGCTTGCACCTGAGCTATTTTCAGCACCTGAGGCACAAGCTACATGGAGCCATCCTCAGTGCCCAAGGTCAATGCCATGGCTGTGGGAGTGAGAGGGGGAGGGAGAAGGGGGAGAAGGAGGTATGGAGAAGCAGATGGTTGTTTTTCCTGTGTGCCCTGACTGGGAATTGAACCCTGAACATTCACATGCTGGGCCAATGCTCTACTACTGAGCCAACCAGGCAGAGACTCTCTTAACCATTTTTTAAGTGTCTAGTTCAGTAAAGTGTATTTACATTGTTGTGTGATAGCTTTACAGCACTTTTTTTTGCATCAGTCTTATGGGTTTTTTTTTGTTTTTGTTTTTGTATTTTTCTGAAGCTGGAAAGGGGAAGAGACAGTCAGACAGACTCCCGCATGCGCCTGACCGGGATCCACCCGGCACGCCCACCAGGGGCGACGCTCTGCCCCTCCGGGGCATCGCTCTGCTGCGACCAGAGCCACTCCAGCGCCTGGGGCAGAGGCCAAGGAGCCATCCCCAGCGCCCGGGCCATCTTTGCTCCAATGGAGCCCTGGCTGCGGGAGGGGAAGAGAGAGACAGAAAGGAAGGAGGGGGTGGGGGTGGAGAAGCAAATGGGCGTTTCTCCTATGTGCCCTGGCCGGGAATCAAACCCGGGTCCCCTGCACGCCAGGCCGACGCTCTACCGCTGAGCCAACCAGCCAGGGCCCAGTCTTACTTTTTTTAACTCAACTTTTACTCCCCAGCATCTATACAGTATTGCCATACCCCACAAATATTTAAGTAAATGAGTAAATCTTGTATTTGCACAATACAGGAACAAATGAACTCTTTGTTTCTTTAAGGTCTTAACCTTATTTGTACTAAGAAATCAATAACCTCCAAATGGCTAAGATGTATTGAACATGTACTATGTAGACACTTTGCATTCATTTTGAACTTGACCCCTGCCGTCAATCCTTTTAAGCATGTCAAGTGATGTCACACCTCTATTAAAACCCTGGAATAGCTCCCTATTATTCCAAGATTAAAAGTTAAGGTTTCACAGTGGCTATAGGCCTTATTCTACCCGGACTTGTTTAGCTATCTGTTTTCATCTCATCTGTTTACTACAACCACACTGGATTCCTTGCAGTTTTTCAACATTCCAACAACACTATTCACCAGGTCATTGACTTGCTGTTCTTTCTACCTGGAACATTCCTATTCTACTGTCCATATTGCTCATGCCCTCACTTCCATCAGATCTTGCTTAAACATCACCTTACTGGGGACGTGATCCCCCACTCCCCCACTCTGGTTCTCTCCATCACTTCTCATTTTTGTTTGTTTATCACCCTGCGACCCACCGCACATTTCTCCATATATTTAGTTTGCTTTCTATTTCCTGCTACGTCATGGTAGCTATTTTTGTCTATTTTATTCACTACTATATCCCAGCACCCAAAACTATGCCTGGCACATAGCTACTAAATAAGTATTCATTAAAAATGAATAATTAATGAACAGTGACAGAAAACAAGTCTGTGGTTGCCGTGGTCTGGTGAGTTGAGGAAATTAACTGGGAAGGGGTACAAGGAACTTGTTCTATATCTTGATTATGTGTATTATTACAGATGTATAAATTATTTTTTTTGTATTTTTCTGAAGTTGGAAACAGGGAGGCAGTCAGACAGACTCCCACATGTGCCCAACAGGGATCCACTCGGCATGCCCACCAGGGGGCGATGCTCTGCCCATCTGGGGCATCGCTTTGTTGCAACCAGAGCCATTCTAGCGCCTGAGGCAGAGGCCATAGAGCCATCCTCAGCACCCCAGCCAACTTTGCTCCAATGGAGCCTTGGCTGCGGGAGAGGAACAGAGAGACAGAGAGGAATGAGGAGGGAGGGGTGGAGAAGCAGATGGGCGCTTCTCCTGTGTGCCCTGGCCGGGAATCGAACCCGGGACTCCTGCATGCCAGGCCGACACTCTACCACTGAGCCAACCGGCCAGGGCCCAGATGTATAAATTTATTAAAACTCATTGACATGTAACCCTGCCCAGTTAGCTTAGTCTCTTAAAGCATAGTTACGATTCAGGTTCAACCCCTGATCAGGACACACAGGAAGCAACCAATGAACGCACAACTAAGTGAAACAGCAAATGAATGCTCCCACTCCCCAACTATCTCTCTTAAAAAAGCAATCAATAAAAATATTTTTAAAATACTCATTGACATATACATTTATTTAACTAGGTTCATTATACTATATATACCTCAATAAAAGGAACTTTTTAAACTAACGATTTGCTTAAGATCTCAGCATTTGAAAAGTAGTACAGGTATAATTCAAACACAGGTGTGTCTGTTTCCAAAGTCTCTCTCTTTTTAAAAAAAATTTAATTTATTGGCCCTGGCCAGTTGGCTCAGTGGTAGAGTGTCGGCCTGGCATGTAGAAGTCCCGGGTTTGATTCCCGGCCAGGGCACACAGAGAAGCGCCCATCTGCTTCTCCACCCCTCCCCCTCTCCTTCCTCTCTGTATCTCTCTTCCCCTCCTGCAGCCAAGGCTCCATTGGAGCAAAGATGGCCCGGGTGCTGGGATGGCTCCTTGGCCTCTGCCCCAGGTGCTAGAGTGGCTCTGGTCGTGGCAGAGTGACGCCCCGGAGGGGCAGAGCATCGCCCCCTGGTGAGCGTGCCGGGTGGATCCCGGTGGGGTGCATGCGGGAGTCTGACTGTCTCTCCTTCAGAAAAATACAAAAAAAAAAAATTAATTTATTGACTTTAGAGAGAGAAAAGAGAGAGAAAGGGAGGAGTGTAGAAGCGGGAAGCATCAACTTGTAATAGTTGTTTCTCATATGTGCCTTGACTGGCAAGCCCATGATTCTAAACCAGCGACCTCACCATTCTAGGTCAACACTGGATCCACTGCACCACCGCAGGTCAGGCTCAAAGTCTCCCACCTTGTTATGAGGTATGCCACCTCCCCTAACCTCTGCCCTACCTAGGTTCCACAACGGCACCCTGAGCTTTTCACCTGAAGGTTCAGTCTCACTTGTTTTCAGATTTGTATGTCTCTGAGACAAACAATACCATTTTGGCCTGCCTTTCCCACATCTTTAAGATCTTGGGAACAGAAATCATAGAGATGGTGGGACTGCCTGTGTCTCCCTCTGCGAGACAGCCTGTTTTCTAGGACAAGAGTCATTGCTCAGAGGCCCAGATTCCAAACCTAAAATCAGATCCTCAGTGATACGTAACCGCTGTGCAGATCAGTATTCATTGTCAACCTGGCTCGGTTAGGCTCTACAGCGGGGGTCAGGAACCTCTTTGGCTGAGAGAGCCATGGATACCACATATTTTAAAATATAATTCAGTGAGAGCCATACAATATGTTTAACACTAAATACAAGTAAATGTGTGCATTTTATGTAAGACCAACACTTTTTTTTTTTAATTTTTATTTATTTATTCATTTTAGAGAGGAGAGGGGAGATAGATAGATAGAGAGAGAGATTGAGAGAGAGAGAGAGAGAGAGAGAGAGAAGGGGGAGGAGCAGGAAGCATCAACTCCCATATGTGCCTTGACCAGGCAAGCCCAGGGTTTTGAACCGGCAACCTCAGTGTTTCTAGGTTGACGCTTTATCCACTGCGCCACCACAGGTCAGGCAAGACCAACACTTTTAATTTTTTTTTTTTGTATTTTTTCTGAAGCTGGAAATGGGGAGAGGCAGTCAGACAGACTCCCGCATGCGCCCCCCACCAGGATCCACCCGGTACACCCACCAGGGGGCGATGCTCTGCCCCTCCAGGGCGTCGCTCTGCCATGACCAGAGCCACTCTAGCGCCTGGGGCAGAGGCCAAGGAGCCATCCCCAGCACCCGGGCCATCTTTGCTCCAATGGAGCCTTGGCTGCGGGAGGGGAAGAGAGAGACAGAGAGGAAGGAGGGGGTTGTGGAGAAGCAAATGGGCGCTTCTCCTATGTGCCCTGGCCAGGAATCAAACCCGGGTCCCCCACACGCCAGGCCGACGCTCTACCACTGAGCCAACCAGACAGGGCCAAGACCAACACTTTTAAAGTACAATAAGTCTCTGAATTCTTTTTAATAATGTTATGCTGTTGCTAACCAATGATGAATAAAGTACTTCTTACCATTAATGTGACTTCTGGTGCTGCATGGTTTTGCTGATGGCTTTGTAGTCTGGTTGATACGTTGTGAGGTTAAGCTTCATGCAAGCATTGAGACTTCCATCCATTAAATGTGATTGTAGGTTGGTCTCAATGTTCTATAGATGTGAGAAAGACTGCTCACATGCATATGTAGAGCCAAACATTGTCAGTACAGCAATACTCACACGCTGCAGTGTTTGGTATGTGACAGGAAGTGCATTCCAAGTTTTGACAATCAGCTGGTTCGCAGGTTGAAGTTTTTTCATTTCTCCCCACTTCTGTTTGCTCGCCAACTCTGCTTGCTGTCGTGCAAGTCTTTGCAAATTTTCACTTAGTGACTTGAACTTATTCACCCACATGTCTGAGGCCTTTGGGTCAGCAGCTTGTAGCTCAAAATCTCTGATGGAGACACCAGGGATATAACTCAGGTCTGTGCTGTCCACTGAACACTCGTGTGGATGGGTGATGAACTTAAAAAGATGAGTGCACTCACAGAATTCTCCAAAGTGCACTTTGAATGACTGCAGATTAGATGTGAAGCCCGCTAGCTGCTGGAGATCAAGATGTTGAGCAGGGTCACTTGCTGTGCATGCATCTTTAAACTCTCCCAGTTTTTCAAAGTGTAGTGAACGACCTATTGCAATGTCTATGATGAAGAGTTCCAGCTTGTTTTCAAATGCAAACACTGCTTGTTGAAGGAATAAGACTGTATTTCCAATGCCTTGCATTTTCACATTGAGCTGATCCTGATGTTCAGTCATGTCCATGAGATAGTAGAACTTCAGGAGCTACTCGGTATTAGCTAACTCTGGATGCTCTCTCTATGTTTTTCATTTCAAGAAAAGTCTGGATTTCTCTCAGACAAGCCGCGAAATGGCTGAGCACCTTCCCTCTTGACAACCAACGCACATTGCTGTGCAGAAGCAGACCAGGATAATTATTCCCAACTTCATCCAGCAGTGTTTTAAACTGGCGATCATTTAAAGCTCAGGCAACAATAAAGTTGACCACCCGAATGACCAGGGACATTACCTCACCAAGCTGCTCACCACACATCTGAGCACAAAGTGCCTCCTGATGTAGGATGCAATGAAAACTAAGGATGGGTCTCTTTTCATGTTCACGAAGAAGTGCTACGAATCCTCTGTTTTTCCCCACCATGCACAGAGCACCATCAGTACACACCAAAATAAGTTTATCCATCGGTAGATTTTTTTTCTTTAGCGAACTCAGTGAAAGACTTGAATAAGTCCTCCCCTCTTGTTGTCTCTTTCATAAGCAAAATAGTAAGACTTTCCTCACGTAGTATGTAACTGACAGCATACCTTGCAATCATGCTGAACTCGGATAAATGGCTTACGTCTGTTGACTCATCCAAAGCGAGAGAAAAGAACGGTGCTGCATTTATGTCCTTCACTAGTGTTGCTTCAATTTGATTTGCTATCATTATGGTTCGATTGTGAACAGTTCTTGCCGACAGAGGCATGTCTTTTATTCATTTGATTATCTTGTCTTTATCCAAAAAGTCGTCAAAAAATTCATTGGCAACATCAGCATGAATGTTTTGGCATACTCCCCATCTGTGAATGGCTTTCCGTTTCTCACAATTGCTAAAGCACCAGCAAAGCTAGCTGAATTCCAGTCACCTTGTTGGGTCCAATTGCGGAGTTGCTGCTGACTAGCTTGCACTCTGCACAGTAGACCTGGACGTGCTTTCTTCCTGCTGTCCGCCACTGGATATTTCGATGCAAATGTAGTATGGCGTGTGTCGAAGTGCTGCTTTATATTTGACTGTTTCGTCGATGCAATTTTATCATTGCATATTAGACACACTAAAACCTGCTCTCTCCACAAAGGCTAATTCCTCTGTTCATTCCTGCTGAAAAGTACGATACTCCTCATCTTTTTTTCTTTTAGCCATCTTCTTCGTCAAAAGGGTTTCTGCAATTAGCTAGCTGACTATTTAATTAAAAGGAGGGAAGTTTACTTCCTGACCTCACAACGACCCGTGTACATTACACATTATCCAACAAAAATTTGGTAGTGTTCCGGAGGACAGCTGTGATTGGCTCCAGCCACCCGCAACCATGAACATGAGTGGTAGGAAATGAATGGATTGTAATACATGAGCATGTTTTATATTTTTTAATGTTATTATTATTTTTAATTAAAGATTTGTCTGCGAGCCAGATGCAGCCATCTAAAGAGCCACATCTGGCTTGAGAGCCATAGGTTCCCGACCCCTGCTCTACAGTAGCTAGCTATTCAATCAGCTCTAGGAGTTCTTGTGAAGGTAGGTTATAGGAAACACCTACAATCAGTTGACTTTAAGGAAAGGACATTATCCTTTATAATCTGGGTGAGCTTGATCCACTCAGTTGAAAGTTCTAACAGAATTGAGGTTTCCCCAAAGAAAAAGAAATTCTGCCTGTGAACTGAAGTTTCCTTCCCTTTCTGAGAGTTTCCAGCCTGCCTTTCAGACTCTGTCATGGCCTGGCCTGCCCTGTGGGTTCAGGACCTGGCTCCCAGCCCCCAAATTCCTTGCAATAAATCTCTCTCTCTTTGTGTGTGTGTGTGTGTGTGTGTGTGTGTGTGTGTGTGTGTGTGTGTTTTATAAAAAGTATGCAGAAGTGCTGAAAGAATGTAAATTCTTTCAACTCTTTGTGTCCTAATGGTAACCCCTGGGGCTAATTAGTTCCCAGGTACTCCTGTTGTTAACCGTATTTAGGCAGCTTGCAAGGAGGAGTCCTGAGTGATTATGGATGTTACCAACTCTTCCCTCCCCTGCCTGTGATGGAGTGTGCTTTGTATTGATCCCTATATCTGAACCCTCCCAAACTTAAGCTCTTCCTTATCCCTCTAACCCCTGCCCTTGTTTCACCCTTGAGTCTGAGTTCTGAGTGGTAAGTATCATCTGAATTTCCTACCACTGTGCCCAGCCCACTTTGCTGGAAACCTAGTGGTCGCGTGTCTGAATTGTCTTTGGACACTGCATGAATAGCTCTGCAGCCAAGTCCATCTTGCCATGCAACCTTGATGGGCAGATCTTCAGCCTTGCCCACCTCACTCCATGCAGCCCCAGCAGAGCATCAGGCTTTCAAGCCCTGTGGCATAAACTATACGAGATGGTTAGAAAGACCAATTCCAGTTAACTGAGCTCAGCCACAGAGAATAAGGGCTTTTTCAAAAGCAAGTAGGATCTGATTTTCCAAAACTGAGACTGGAAATATTCTGTGTTTGTGCTTGTGTATATGCCTAATTTTGTGACTTTATTTTCAGAAGTTAAATTATTTTTTTAACAAGCTGCTTTGCTGTATTTTCCATAGTTCTTAACCATTCTGTCCATGCAGCTAATGGCAGTATATGCTAAGTTCTGTAAACACCTATATCCATGAGAATAGGAACATGCATGGCAAATACTGGGTTTTAAAAAATTATTCATTTTAGTCATGAATTTCAATCTCCATCACCACAAAAGTCTTACATCCAAGTTGTGAACAAGAATGACTAATATGAGATTCCTTTTCTTTCTTCACTTCTCTCCTGATGATACTTAAAGCAATGACTGAAGACAAACAGACAACAAAAAGGGAGAGGTCTTAATTATTTCTAGACTTAATGGTGGATATTTTTACTCCCAATGACTGTGTTCTTGACTAGATCACTTAATATCCATGAACTTTATTGAAAAGTGAAGGCAACTAGCCTGACTGTTTTTCAAGGTTCCTTTCAGCTCTAAAGTCCCATGAGCCTATGTGCTCTGGCCTTAAAATCAAAGTAGTGCTTGATACTCCCATTCACCTAAGGAAGAAGGAGGTACAGGCCATGAGTCAGAAGTCCTGTTTGCATGTGGTTCTCCTAAGCGGCAGTGGGTAGTAGGTTAATCAGTAAAAATGTGGCCATTGCAAAGTGTGACACCCCCCACACACACCACCGCATGTAGCAACAAAAATAATGCCCCTCCTTTCTCTTTCTAGAGCAAAGGGGGATTTTAACTAAACAAGAATGGAGTGCTGGCTAGTGAAATGGAGGCGATGGGACAGTATTTTATTTTTCTCTTGGTGGTGGGAGGGAAATTGCCAAAGACTGGAAGACGCTAAGGTAGATTTCTTCTCTGGGTGCTGTCAGAGGGTCTTAGAAAGAGAATTGACAAGTGTGAATTGCCTGGGTCTGACTGAGCGGAGGCTGCAGCTCACCCTGCCCTCCTAGCACCAGCCCGGGTCTGTAGTAATTGGGACGTCCCCGATGTCTGCGCACTCCACCCTCACCCCAGTCCTAACCCAGGCCTCTCTGTCCACCTCATTTCCTCCATGGCACTGAGACACAGCACAGGAGATGGTTTGATGAAGAGCTCCCCACCAGGATCAAGTCCACCCATCAGGAGAGCTGAAAGCTGCTCCCACCCCTGAGAAGAAGGTCTTTGAAAAGGACAGAAACCTCCCATCATACTGAAGAGAGGGACACATGTTCCTTTTGAGGCCATTAGCCCAAGTTCTTGAAAATGTCTGAGTAGCACAGCCCTGGCCAGATAGCTCGATTGCTTAGTTAGCATCATCCCAAAGCACAGAGGCTGCTGATTCTATCCCCAGTCAGGGCACATACAGGAACAGATCAATGTTCCTGTCTCTCTCTCTCTCTCTCTCTCAATTTCTCTCCCTTGCTCTCTCTCTAAAGTCAATAAAAATAAACATTAAAAAAAAGAGAGAGACTGGCACAGACTGTGGTCACAGCAGTCGTGTCCCCCTCTAGCTCAGTCCCTGATGAAGATCAAGAATGGATAAGAGCCAGCCTATTCCTGCAAACCTGAAGAGCTGTAATCACTTACCCAGCCTGACTATTTCAGGAGGGCTGAGACAGCCGACAGGCCTGGAGTCCACATCTGCTTGGCAGCACCCCCTAACCTCTCCATGTCTTTCACGTAGCTGTGCAATCTGGAAAAATAAGGGTCATATATAAATAACCTAATTGGATTGAGGGAAATGAAGAGGATTATCTCCATTCCTATTATTTGGATTAATGTCACTTAGACCTTCCAATGTAGGCCAGGCTATGGGTAAGATAAATGAATTGAGATATATATGAGGTTTCTGTTTCCTAAAGACAAGTTAGGTCTGTCTTTCTTAGTCATGATAGAAATAGATACTTCTATCTAGAAAACAATTGGTTCTTTTTACTGTGGTAAAATAAAACACAACATAAACTTTATATCATTTTAACCATTTTTTTTTCTAGTCTCCATTCAGACCGTCAAAAATCGCCGATGCCGACTATATTTCAAGTTGTCACGGCGGGGTATTGGGAAAAGTCATTCTATTCTCTGTCTCTATGAAGTTAACCTCTCTATTTATATAGCTCATATAAATGGAATCATACAGTATCAGTCTTTTCATGTCTGCCTTATTTTATTTTATTTTTACAGGGACAGAGAGAGAGTCAGAAAGAGGGATAGATAGGGACAGACAGACAGGAACAGAGAGAGATGAGAAGCATCAATCATCAGTTTTTCGTTGGGACTCCTTAATTGTTCATTGATTGCTTTCTCATATGTGCCCTGACTGCGGGCCTTCAGCAGACCGAGAAACCCCTTGCTCGAGCCAGGGACCTTGGGTCCAAACTGGTGAGCTATTTTTGGCTCAAGCCAGATGAACCCGTGCTCAAGCTGGCAACCTCAGGGTCTCGAACCTGGGTCCTTACGCATCCCAGTCCAACGTTCTAGTCACTGTGCCACCACCTGGTCAGGTACATGTCTGCCTTATTTTGCTTAGCGTAATATCCTTAAAGTTCATCTGTATTGTAGCATGTGTCACATGTTGTTTACACATTAATTTTGTCAATGGACATTTGGGTTGTTTCTACCTTTTGGCCATTGTGATTAATACTACTATAAATGTGCAAGTATCGGCTCAAGTCCCTGTTTTCAGTTCTTTTGAATACATATCCAGAAATGGAATTGTTAGATCATCTAGTAATTCTATGTCTAATTTTTTAAAGAATCACCACACTGTTTTCTACAGTGGCATTCCCACAATCAATGCAGAAGGGTTCCAATTTCTCCATATTCTCACCAACATTTTTCTTTTATTTAATTTTAATATTATAACCATCCTAAGGGGTGTGCAGTGGAATCTCATTGTAGGTTTAATTTGCATATTTCTAATTATTAGTGATGTTGAGTATCTTTATGTGTTTATTGTGTATTTACATATCTTCTTTGGAGAAATGTTTATTCAAGTTCTTTGTGTTTTTTTGTTTTTTGTTTTTTTTGTCCGAGAGACAGAAGGGAGAGAGATGAGAAGAGATGAGAAGCATCAACTGGTAGTTGGAGCACTTTGGTTGTTCATTCGTTGCTTTCTCATATGTGACTTGACTAGGGTACTTCAGCTGAGCCAGTTACTCCTTGCTCAAGTCAACGACTATGGGGTCATATCTAGTACCCCACACTCAAGCCGGCAACCTTGGGGTTTCAAACCGCAGCATCATGCTGACGCTCTATCCACTGCACCACCAGTCATGCTCTATTTTTTAATTGGGTTGTTTGTGGTTTTGTTGTTGAGTTGTAGAAGTTCTTCACATGTTCTGGATATTAATCACTTATTACATATATGATTTACAAATATTTTCTCCTAAAACAATTGTTTTTAAGTTGGCATGTTTTAATTCTTTTAAGCCAGAACACATATATTTTATGACTTGTGATAACATGCTTATGGTATAGTTTCAAAAAAATAAAAAACTAAAAATCACTTGAAACTACACAACCCAGGAGTAACATCATTACTTTGCAATACACCTTTCCAGGCTTTTTCCTATGCATATAGAAAATTTATTTATTTATTTATTTTTTAGAAAAAAATTTTTAAACCCAAATTATACATCTAATAATTATATATGTAGTAGAATTTTGGAAATAATAATGAGAAAAAATATCTGGACATGTTTAGTACAGATGCAATCATCACAGGTCTAACTATATCATAGTACAGGTCTGAAACACATACTTAGTTTTTTAAAATTATTTTTCATTGTATAATTCTAGCCTGACATGTGGAAGTTCCAGGTTTGACTCTTGGTCAGGGCACATAGGAGAAGTGTCCATCTGCTTCACACACCCCTCTTTCTCTCTCTCTCCCTCTCTTGCAGCCATGGCTCGATAGGAGCGAGTGGGCCCTGGGTGCTGAGGATGGCTCTGTGGCCTCCACCTCAGGCTCTAAGAAGAGCTCAGTTGCTGAGCAATGGAGCAACAATGCATATGGACAGAGCATTCCCCCCTAATGGGCTTGCCAAGTATATCCTTGTTGGGGTGCATGCAGGATTCTGTTGCTGCCTCCCCTCCTCTCACTGAATAATAAAAAAATAAATAAATAATGAAAATTACATACATATTTCAGATCTGTACTGTGTAGTTAGGTCTATGATGGTTGCATCTGTATTGAACATATACAGACTTTCTTTTGTCATTATTTCCAAAACACAGTATAATAGCTAATTATATGACATTTACACTATGTTAGGCAGTACAAGTAATCTGGAGATGACAAAATATGTGGGAGAATATGTGTAGGTTATCTGCAAATACTACGTCATTTTATACATAGGGGACTTGAGCAGCCAAGGATTTTGGATCCACAGCGGGTCCTGAAAACCAATCCCCTGTGGATACCAAGGGACGACTGTACACACGGTTGTTCTAATTCACCACAAAGTACTCCACTGAATAGATGCGTCATATTGCCAGAGGAGAGAAGGGCTGGGTGGAAAAGGTGAATGGAATAAGAAGTACAAATTGGTAATTACAAAATAGTCACAGGGATGTAAATTACGGCATAGGGAATACAGTCAATAATATTGTAATAACTCTGTATGGTGCCAGGTGGGTACTCGAAATATCAGGGGATCACTTTGTAAAGTATATGATTGTCTAACCACTATGCGGTATCCCTGAAACTAATATAAAATAATATTGAATGTCAACTGTAATTGAAAGATAAATTTTAAAAGAAAGTAAATAGGGGAGCTGAGGACTAGGGCGGGGTGTTTGGGGGAAGATCACTTAGAAGTTCCACAAGAATAAACTGAGCTAACTCTAGTTCTTTTCCTTGTTAGAACTCAGGCTCTGAATAACTTCCAGGGCAATAACCCAGTTTGAAAATTTGAAGCTGACTGATTAAATTGTACAAAAGTATACATAGGTATACAGATATAGATACATAGATATAGATATAGACAGATATAGATATATAGGTATAGAAAGATACAGATACACTATAATATATTTAATCAGTCCACTAGTGATAAAAGATTTAGGTGATTTTTAACTCATCCTATGGTAAACAATGCTTCATGGAGGCCTTTTTTTGTATATCTTTACATATTATACAACTCATTTACTGGGATAAATCCCCAGAAGTTGAATTTCTGGGCCAATGGTCATGCATATTTAAATTTTTGATATCCTGTGTATTGCCAAATTACCTTCCGGAAAGGCCAGACCAATTTGTACCCTAACTGTTTATGAGAGTGTGCACTGTCCCACCCCTTTGCCAAACTGGCATGCTTTCAACAACTGTAAAAATAGGTTCTTGTCAGCTTTTCTGCCATGGATCCTGCCAAAGTGCATGATGTGAAACTAAATGAGAGGCATGTAAAGTTGACAGATGGGAGGTATTTTGGTCACTGTAATATTTTATCTAAAGCACACCATTTTCCCCTTAGAGCAAATGTGATAGATAAGGCCACTTCATTTTTTAGTACAAGTTCTAGGAAGTAATTTCCTAAATGGATTAATTCCTTAGAGAGAGAGTGTCTCTGAAGATGTAGAAATTATTCAAACCAAATGTGCATTGGGTTGATAACAGATAGACTTTTTTTTAATATAACAGTATAACAGTATCCATCTTTTTTTAAAAGATGCAAAGTGTTTATGCTATCCAAACTGTCAAAGCGTAGCATAGCACTTATTTGTCTGAAGTTCTCACAGAGGAATTTTTTTCTCCAACCTTGTTTTATGTTCTTTACATTTTTAAGTTGAGGTATAATTTGCATTCAGTGTAAATAAGTTTTTGTCTTTAAAATATGATTGCAATTAAGTACAAATTTTTAAGATATTCCTTTTACTACAAATCAAATAATGAGAGAGAAGTAGTTTTAAACATGCTCTCTTTGGAAAGCAGAAACAGAAAAGAATGAAGTTTTAAATTCAGCTATTTCATTCCCTGGATGTATGTTCCCAAACATATAATTTAACATAATGTGTTTCTATTTTCTCATCTGATAACCTAGAAAAATGAAATCTGCTCTACCTTTTCCATAGAGATGTTAGAAAAATAAGGCTGTCCCAGTATTATAGTGAATTGAATTATACTTTTTTTAAAAAATGTGTATCCAAATAAAAAAGTATATACAATCCAATGTCTAATCTACTTTTATCTGACCTTGAATTTTTATGCCCAAGAAGATGCCTTTTTTTTTAATGTGAGAGGAGGGAATATAGTGATGCATACTCTGGCATATGCCCAGATTGGGATCCACCCGGCAACCCCATCTGGGGTCCATGCTCCAGTACCGAGCTATTTTTAGCACCAAGGGAGCTATCCTCAGTGCCCAGGGCCACGCTCAAACCAACCCAGCCATTGTGTGCAGGAGGGGAAGAGGGAGAGTAAGGGAGCAGGAGGTGGAGGGGAAGCAGATGGTTGCTTCTCCTGTGTGTCCTGACCGGGAATTGAACCCAGGACGTCTACACGCTGGGCCGATGTTCTATCCACTGAGCCACCAGCCAGGGCTGAAGATGTCTGGGGTTTTTTTTTTAAGATGTCTGTTTTTAAATATATATATATTTTTTTATTTATTCATTTTAGAGAGGACTGAGAGAGACACAGAGAGAGAGAGAGAAGAGACAGAGAGAAGGGGGGAGGAGCTGGAAGCATCAACTCCCATATGTGCCTTGACCAGGCAAGCCCAGGGTTTTGAACCGGCGACCTCGGCATTTCCAGGTCAATGCTTCATCCACTGCGCCACTACAGGTCAGGCTAAGATATCTGTTTTTAATGAAAATATTAAGTCAGATGTTTGCTTTACAATGCAAAATTATCCTCTTGTTTTAGTTTTAATATCATTTAAAAGCATTTTAAAACTGTTTAGCTTCAAAGATAGTATTAATGAACCTTTACATGACAAAAAGCCAGAAAATAGTTAACATAATTATAAAATGTAAACTGTACATTTATAACTCCCTTAATTTCCTCCCTTTAAGCCACTTAATAACTTGAGTGTATCAAATTATTATAAATGTGGTACTTCTTATGTTAGCAAAATTATATTTTTAAAAAGGCACACCAATAAAATTGTCCTGAGAAAAGAGGACTCCAAATCCTGTTATCCCAACAACAAAACCATTGAAAACGTCTTAGAGTTTCATATTCCTTCCCAGTCTGTATTCTAATGTGTTTTCCTTTTAACAGAATGGTTAGAAGTCAATGCTTATCCCTTCAATTTATTCACTCCCCAGAAGGAACAGCATGGGAGGCTCAGCTCTCTCTTCCTTGTTCATTCTCTTCTTGGGAGAAGCCCCTTCTTCGGTGAGACTGAAGGAAGGACTTGCTAACGGGTCACTCAGCCCTTCTTTCCTTCAGAGCGGCCTGGCCGTAAGGACTTACCTTGTGATAAGCTTATGAGTAGACCTGCAAGACGGTTTGAAGTTTGAAAAAATTTCTTTTAATTCAGTGAAGTGATTATTAGTAAGCCGTTTTGACCAGTGATCTGTCACATTCTTCAACCAACTTTATTAATAATAAAACTGACTTTTTTAAATTTAAAAATTGTTTGCATTGATTTTTTGAAAGAAAGGGAGAAACATCAATTTGTTGTCCTACTTATTTATGCATTCATTGGTTGATTCTTGAAAGTGCCCTGATGGGGGATCAAACCTACACCCTTGGTGTACTGGGATGGCACTCTAACTGAGCTACCTGGCCACGGTGAAAAAATTATTTTTATTGTGATAAAAGAGCATATATCTACTATCTTACGCATTTCTAAGTATATGATTCAGTAGTATTCATTATATTCACATTGTGCAAACAATCTCCAGAACATTTTCATCTTGCAAAACAGAAACTCTCTTATTAATCAACAACTTATTTCCTCTTTCCTTCAACCCCTGGCAACTACCATTCTACTTTATGTTTCTGTGAATTTGAATACTCTAAATAGTTCCATATAAGTGCAATCATACAATACTTGTCTTTTTGTGATTGGCTTCACTTAGCAAATATCCTTAAGTTTTATCTATATTGTAGCATGTGGCAAAATTTTCTTTTTTAAGGATGAATAGTATTCCCATGTATGTATATCCTTTCTTTCTTTCTTTCTTTCTTTCTTTCTTTCTTTCTTTCTTTCTTTCTTTCTTTCTTTCTTTCTTTCTTTCTCTCTCTTTCTTTCTTTCTTTTCTTTTCTTTTTCTTCTGTTTTTTTTTTGTTTCTTTTGGGGTTTTTTTGAGAGAGAGAGAGACAGGAAGGGGGAGAGATGAGAAGCATCAACTTGTAGTTGCGTCACTTTAGTTGTTCATTGATTGCTTTTCATTGTGCCATGACCGGGGGTGAGGGGCACCAGCTAAGTCAGTGACCCCTTGCTCAAGCCAGCAACCTTAGGCTCACACATTTTCTTTATTCGTTCATCCATCAATAAAGCTAACATTTTGAGCTCTTGTCTAATTTCAGTTTCTATTTCTACTTCTCATTTGACTCAAAACTGAGAGTGGGAAGAAGGGATATAATTAATTTTCATCTTCTTAGGACCCATTAAACTGGATAATAGTGTATTGTGGTAGACATCTATTGTTTTCTCAGGCCAATGTCAAATATAAAACAAATCTAGACTGAAGTAAGGGGGATTTTATTATAAAGGATTATTGCAATGGGGACTGGGGACTTTTGCAATAAGGAGATTGCTCTTATCATGGACCATAAGGTTCGTAAGCACCTCAAAGGTCAGGCAGATAAGGAAAAGTAAATAAGGATGGGAAGAACCAGGTGTGGTAGATTGGGATGGTTAGGTAGAGTTATCAGGAAGTTAAGCAAGGAATGTTTGCTTCTGAGATCAGCTGATTTGAAGAAGGGGAGGTTAAGGAGGCATTATTCCCTGCTCTAAAACAGGCATACCTAGTTTTAGTGCAACTTGCTTTATTGCACTTTACAGCTGTTGCTTTTTTTTTTAATTTACAAATTGAAGGCAACAACCTCCACCAGCAAAAAGATTATGGCTCACATTATTGACTTTATTACTATGGTCTGGAACCAAACCTGCAATGTCTCCTAGGTATGGCTGAACTCAAAGGTAGACCAAGTTCCAGGACCAACTTTGCAGTGGGGGGAGAAGAAAAGCCTGACTAAAGTTTAATCAAGCTAAGTTAGTGGGCATTTTGTTCTGCCTAATCAGTGGAGCAAACAATTCAATTAGTTATCTATGAATAAAGAATGGAAATTTAGAGTTTGTTTCTGGTCGTCATAAGTATACAAGGGGTCACAGTGAGTCTTTTTTTTTTTTTTTTTCAGAGACAGAGAGAGAGTCAGAGAGAGGGATAGACAGGGATAGACAGACAGGAAACAGAGAGATGAGAAGCATCAATTATTAGTTTTTCTTTGTGCGTTGCAACACCTTAATTGTTCATTGATTGCTTTCTCATACATGCCTTGACCGCGGGCCTTCAGCAGACTGAGTAACCCCTTGCTCAAGCCAGCGACCTTGGGCTCAAGCTGGTGAGCTTTTGCTCAAACCAGATGAGCCCTCGCTCAAGCTGGTGACCTCGGGGTTCTTTTGAAACTGGTTCTTTTGCATCCCAGTCCAATGCTCTATCCACTGCATCACTACCTGGTCAGGGCGCAATGAGTCTTTTCTAAGACACATGGGTAACGTTCTTTGCAGTGAGCCACTTCCTGAAACAGAAAAGGTGAGGGGATGTGTGTATGGGGGGTTGGGGGAGGTAATCCAGAAGCACAGGTCTCAGGTAAATTTCAACATTGTCACCAATACCCTTTGTCACGTCATATGGTGACAGAATGCCCCTTGTGGAGAATCTACTTCACTTGATTTGGGTGAGGTTGATCTTCCTTCCTTTCTTCTATGGATGGGTATGTGGCCTGGGCCTTACCCATGCCCTCCCAGTTCAAATATCTTATTCTCTGTTTACTATTAATGATCCAGCGAAGCATACACGATCCAAGCAGGACCAGTTGGTCTGTTGAGATTTGATCACATGGGTGCTGGAAGAGAGAACCATGACACTGTTTAAGTCCCTGGACCCAACCATACCCAGCTTTGTTTCACGTCTAGACTTCTCGGTTATATGAGCCAATAAACTCCCTTTTATTAATTAAGTTTTGTTTTTGGTTAATTTTTTCCTGAAAATAACTGTGTTGTAGCCCCCAGGGGTTTGGTTGCTTTGGGATGGTTGAAGGGCCCTGACTAACTACCTCTGATTATGAAAGATCCCAGTGTCTTATTTTAATTCCAAGAGTGGGAATGCCAGGCTGTATTTCAGGCTTGGATAACTCCATCCGTGCTCCCTGAAAATTATTACTGCAAGACTATACAAGCCCTGGCAGGGTTGTTCAGTTGGTTAGAGTGTCATCCTGATACACCAAGGTTGCAAGTTCAATCCCCTGGTCAGGGTACATACAGGAATCAACCAATGAATGCATAAATATGTGGAGCAACAAATTGATCTTTCTTTCTTTATCTCTTTCTCTAAAATCAATCAATTATAAATATGAATATTCAATAATCTCAACTTCCTTCACTAGACTTCTAAGCATCATCAAATCTCTTTGATTAGTTTTTGCTATTCAAAGGCCTGTCCTGAATGTGGGGGGGAAAATCCTTTTTGTTTCCCAATTCCAATTAAAAAAAAAATTCTAGTTTGTTTGTTAAATGAGCTGCAGTGCCATAGATATTAAATTGGTTTTCAAGGTCTGTTTGTTAAGTTATATGGGCAATAGATTAACATAAGAAATGGAAAGAATTGTTATTGTAACTATTCAGGGGGAGTGTACAAGGCATCACAAAAGAAATACAATGTGATATTAATACGAATTATGAAGCTTTTGTTTACAATAGACATTTTTAACTGAGTAAACAGATTGTTGGGATAAATAAAAGTCATAAAAATGGAACATGAAAAGGATTTTTAATGTTTTAATTATGAAGGAAAAAACAAGTAGTAGTAGCTAATCTTCATAAGTAAATATGAAAAAAATAGTTAATTGAACAAATATTTCTGGAGCATCTCTTAAGTGCCAGGCATTGGGACGCAGCAGTGAACAACAGAGTCAAAAATCTCCGCCCTCTTGGAGCTTCTAGAGGGAAAATGTACCGATAAAATAAAGATGACAAATCTCTAAAAAGGACCTGGTCTGGGTCCCTGGGCCCAGGAGAGCCTCTGGCCTGCTCTTGCTCAGTTGTCCTCTGCCTGTCAGATGTTGTCCTATACTGAAATGCTACAGTCGTCATCTCTTGAGTGACTTTTGGTTTCTTCCTTCTTAAAATGTTATTTCCCATATCTTCCACAATGAGGCTTTATTGTTTTTTTAATTTAAAGGAGAAAAAACTTGAATACACCTGACAAATTACGGCAGATGGGCAGTAGTTAAATCTCGGGAGTAGGGAGGGCTGACCTGAACACTTCCTGCTGGCGCTGGCTGCCTCTCCTGAACTGAGTCCTTTTGAAAAGCAGCACATGTTGCTTTCACTGTGGGTGCTTCTCTCCCCTCCCTTCCTTTGTTCTTGAGCTCATTTGGTATATTCTAAAGCAGCCTATTTTACAGCTTCACATGCCTTTTCAGATTTGCTTGTAAATATTCAGGATGCCCAGAACCTTGTCTCTTTGCCTCTTTCTCTGGACTCCCTGGATTTTCTGTTCTTTTACCTACAAAGATCACCATTGTTCAGCCGCTGTGGACCAGATCAACCTTATTTACTCAATATTGCCCTTGTCACTTCCATGTCTAGCTGCCACTTTTCCACAAACTGAACTTTCTCTCCCTGTTACCATGGTGTCCCCTGATAAAATGGCAGTCTGAGTTCCATCTTATTCACTTTCATTTCTAAAAGTTGTTTATTAAATTTGCAAAAGAACCATTTGGTCCCTGGGCTGAAGTATATTGCATTACAGTTTTGAAGCCTTTGGGTCATGATAACAAATTCTGTTTTTATTTTATAATTGGTTTACTCAGAATTTTTATTTTTACAATCAATACCTGCTTCAAACTTTTCTTTCTTTAAAGAAATTTTTAGTATTTTTTCCTATTGCTCTTTTTAAAAAATATTGACTCAATATAGAAATTTCATTGACTCTCTTATGTAAAGGGAGAAATCACTTGACATTTGAGGGAAATCTTTAAAAATTATTTAGTTTTTAAAAATTGGTAATATATACTTGTCATGCTTTTTAAAAACTTTAAAAAATGTATTACCACACATACAGTAAAATATACTAATCTCCAATGTAAAGCTCAACTATTTTTTACATATGTATATATCTAGAGCATATGTATATTTTACATAGGTATATACTCATTTAGCTATCACCCATCTCAAGATATAGAACATTCCTAACCAAAAAGTGTTCCTTCCCAGTCAATATTTTCCCACACCAACCTTATCCTCCACATCCTCATCCTTGTCTGACATAATCACTATTATGACTTCTATCACCTTTTTTTTTTTTTTTTTTTTTTTTTGGATTTCTCCAAAGTGAGAAGCAGGAGAGGGGGGCAGGTGGGTGAAAAAGAGACAGACTCCTGCATGTGCCTGCCTGGAATCCACCCAGCGAGCCCACCAGGGGGCGATGCTCTGCCATCTGGGGCATAGCTCTATTGCAACCAGAGCCATTCCAGTGCCTGAGGCGGAGGCCATGGAGCCATCCTCAGGCCCGGGCCAACTTTGCTTCAATGGAGCCTTGGCTGCAGGAGGGGAAGAGAGAGTCAGAGAGAAAGGAGAGGGGGGAAAGGTGGAGAAGCAGATGGGCGCTTTTCCTGTGTGCCCTAGCTGGGAACCATCCCGTGACTTCCACATACCGGGCCACACTCTACCACTGAGCCAACCGACCAGGGCCCTTCTATCACCATTGAATCATTTTGCCTGTTTTTAAGCTTGAAATAAATAGAATCATCCAGTATTTACTCTTTTGTGTTGGATTCTTAAGCTCAACACTGTGTCCCTAATGACATATCAGGGTTGTTGTTGTTTTGTTTTTGTTTTTGTTTTTTTACAGAGGCAGAGATAGACAGGGACAGACAGGAATGGAGAGAGATGAGAAGCATCAATCATCAGTTTCTCGTTGCGCGTTGCGACTTCTTAGTTGTTCATTGATTGCTTTCTCACATGTGCCTTGACCGCGGGCCTTCAGCAGACCGAGTAACCCCCTGCTGGAGCCAGCGACCTTGGGTCTAAGCTGGTGAGCTCTTTGCTCAAGCCAGATGAGCCTGCACTCAAGCTGGTGACCTCGGGGTCTCGAACCTGGGTCCTTCCGCATCCCAGTCCAACGCTCTATCCACTGCGCCACCACCTGGTCAGGCAGGGTTGTTGTTTTTTAATGCTATGTGGTATTTCATTAAATAAATATACTTTCTATAGTCATTCTCTTGTTGATGGACATTTGGGTTGTTTTCAGTTTTCGTTTATTTTGAGAAAATCTACTACCAACATTCTTGTACATGTTTTTTGTGGGACATATGCATTTATTTCTCTTGGATCTATGCCAAGAAGTGGAATTGCTGAGTTATAGAGTAGACATAGCTTTAACTTTAGACAAATTATTAATGTGTTTACAAAGCTCAGGATTCCAAAGATACAAAAATGTATGGAGTGAAAAGTCTCTCTCCCACTCTTATATCTCAGTTCCACAGTTCTCTTTTCTTAAGGCAACAGTTATCACCAGTTTCTTGTGTATTCCTCTAGAAAAGCTGTATATAAAAAGCATATATATGACCTGACTGGTGGTGGCACAGTGGATAGAGCATCGGCCTTCGACTCTAAGGTCCCAGGTTTGAAACCCCAAGGTTGCTGGCTTGAGTGGAGGCTCATCCGGCTTGAGCGTGGGGTCACCAGCTTGAGCACAAGGTGACCAGCTTGAGAGTGGGCTCATCAGCATGATCTCATGGTCACTGGCTCATCAGCATGATCCCATGGTCGCTGACTTGAGCCCAAAGGTTGCTGGCTTGAGCAAGGTGTCACTGGCTCGGCTATAGCCTCTCAGTTGGGACATGTTTGAGAAAGTAATCAATGAACAACTAAAGTGCCACAAATACAAGTTGAT
Source organism: Saccopteryx bilineata (assembly GCF_036850765.1). NCBI lineage: Eukaryota > Metazoa > Chordata > Mammalia > Chiroptera > Emballonuridae > Saccopteryx > Saccopteryx bilineata. The sequence goes on along the minus strand of NC_089490.1, from coordinate 263,655,700 downwards.
GTTTCTCATCTCTCCCCTCCTGTCTCTCTCTCTAAAACAAACAAACAAACAAACAAACAAACAAATAAATAAGGCATATATGTGAATAGTCTCATGGTTTATACCAAAGCTATAACACAATGCAAACTCTTTTGTCAACAACTATGAATTAATGCACCCTGGATAGAAGGGTCAAGGTATTCCAGAGAGAGGCAATAATTTTTGCCAAGTGGTCTGTAGAACTGCAGTTAGGTAATGCAGATAGTTTGATGTGATGGAAATGAAGCCAGTACGAGCACAGGAGCTGGTGAGAGATGGTGCAGAAATGATGCCCGGAGGCCAGATCTGGCAAGGCTTTGTGTGCCGTCCTGAGAAGTCTGGGTGGGATCCTGCAGGAAAGAAGGAACCAGTGAATGGTTTTGGGTAGGGGTGAGGTGCGGAGTGACAGGATTGGATTTGTGAGTTTAAAGATCACCATGGGAAAAAAAATCACCATGGAAGATGAAAAATATAAAATAAAATGAACCAAAATACTAGAAAAAAGAAATAGAAAAAATAAAAACAATGACAACAACAACCCTACACACACACACACACACAAAATAAATGAATAAAGACCACCATGGAGGATTAAAGAGAGGAAGAGAGGCCGGTGGCTGAGAAACTATTAGTCCAAACAGCAATTGATGATATAACAATATGAAACCGGTAAAGAATACATTAGGACTTGACTGTTAAATGCAGAGTGAGGAAGAGTTGAGAGGTATGGGTGTATAGAGTATATAACTGTTTTTTTAAGGAGAGGATAAGGAATTCAGCTTAGACATTTTGTGTCTGAGGCTTTATGTGACACTGAAATATAATTTTAATTAATGCCAACTCCAAGTTTCCTAAGATATGAAAGTCTATATTGATATAGGTAATTGATAGAGTATTGATCTGGGTAATTCCTAAACCTGAAAGTACCTAAACCTTCCTAAATGCTGAGCCTTCCTGTTGACTGATTTTCTGGGAGTTAGTTGCTTTCCTAGAGATGCTGGCCCTGCCCCAGCCACACTTTCACAGGCACTTGAGGAAAATCAGGCCCCAGGAGAGGCAGCATATTGTCTAGTTTGAGGCTCACATCTCTTTCTCTTCACAGAATAAAGAAGGAGAGTATGGGCAAAATGGAAACAGCAGGGTAGAACTGTAAGAGAGTGAAAAAGGGTTTGAATCATTTGAAGCAGAGATAGCTGATCTTTGGATAATTAGACTTTTTAGAAAATTGGAAGCTTATTTATTTCTGAAATTTAATATTGCCCCAAAAGTGGGGAAATTATTTATAATCTAGTCACTTCGATGCAACCACTATGAGCATTATGGAATACTATACTCCCTCCCATTTCTTTCCTAGGCCCCTTTATACATGGTTATAAATCATAATGTGATCATTACTAGAACAAAATACATCATGGTATCCTAGTGGCATAAGATAATTTTTTAAGTGACCATAGAAAAATATTGACTATAAAGTAAATTATCATGTCCTCTTTATGTGTGTTATATTCCATTGAGCAGCTCTAACTCCTGGCACCCCTGTGAGGGGTGATGTCCACCATGTCCTGTCCTCAATAGCCCTGCTCAGCGACCGTAGCCTAATGCCTGTGATTTCTTTTATGGATCAATCCATCTCACATTGGGTCTTCCCTTTCCTTTTGCCTCCTATTTTTCTCAGCATTATGGTCTTTTCCAAAGAACTCCTTTCTCACAATGAGCTCAAAATAGGACAGCTTCTGTTTTGTTATTTTTGCCTCCAATGATGTTCCAGGTTTAATTTGCTCTAGGACCTACTTGTTCACCTTTCTGGAAGTCCCAGGTACCTGTACAGTTCTCCTTCAACACCATACTCCAAATGAATCCACTTTCCTATCAGCCTTCTTCACTGTCCAACTTTGACCTTCCTGCATAGTAATTGGGAATACAAGGGTATGGATAGTCTCAGCCTGGATCTCCAAAGAGACCAAGATATCATTACTTTCAGTGTTCCTTCCTAATTCTTCTTTTTTTTTTTTAAGTGAGAAGAGGAGAGATAGTGAGACAGACTCTTGCATGTGCCCTGACTGACACCCACCTGCATCCCCCTTCTGGGGCTGATGCTTGAATCAGCCGAGCTATCCTCAACTCTCAGGGCCAACACTTGGACCAGCCACACTATCCTCAGTGCCTGGAACCCATGTTTGAACCAGTCAAGCCACTGGCTATGAGAACAGAAGAGAGAGAGAAGGGTGAGGGAGGAAAGAGAAGCAGATAGTAACTTCTCATGTGTGCCCTGACCAGGGATTGAACCCAGGACATCTGTTAATTCTTTCACTGCTTAGAAGTATAAGCCTTCTCTTGATTTTTTGGCTGCAATCTCCGTTTGAATCAGTGACTGAACTGACAAAGCAAACTGGTAAGTAAAATCTTTTACAATTTCCATGTCTTCACTTTCTCTGTTAAAGTTATGTATTTCTTCTATAGTCATGATTTTTTGTCTTCTTGATGTTCAAATGCAGTTCTTTTTTTAAATATTTTAATGTTTATTTATTGATTTTAGTGAGAGAGGAAGGGGGAGAGAGAGAGGGAGAGAGAGACAGAAACATTGATCTGTTCCTGTATGTGCCCTGACCAAGGATCAAACCGGCAACCTCTGTGCTTTGGGATGATGCTCTAACCAACTGAGCATCCAGCCAGGGCAATTCTGATTTAGCACTTTCTTCTTTCACTTTCATCAGAAGCTGTTTCAAATTATTGCTACTTTCTGCCAGTAAGATAGTATCATCAGCATGTCTTAAATTATTGATATTTCTTCCCTAATATTGACTCTTCCTTTCTTTTTCATATATGTTCTGTGATAGAATGCACCCTTGTCTGACAGCTTAGCCTATAGGAAACCACTGTCTTTCCATATTCTGTCTGTCCATGGCTTTCTGTCTACAATACCAGTGACACATCAAGACAATAGAATGTTGAGGCCCATGCATTTCTCTCAGAGCAACCCATAGGTTTTCATTATGCACACAAAGGCTTTACTGTAGCCTATAAAACATAGTCAAGCCTTCTGGAATTCTTTGGAGCACTGCAGTATCCAATGAGTGTTTGCAATTAAATCTTGAGTGCCTCTTCCTTTTCTGAATCCAGCTTGAACATCTGGCATTTCTTGCTCTATTTAAGGTAGAAGGCTTTGTTGCATCATCTTGAACATTACTACTTCCATGGGAAATTAGGGCAATTGTCTTATAGTTACTGCACTTCTTGGTATGTCCTTTCTTAAAGACTGGAATGTGTAGTGAGTGTTTCTAGTCTGTAGTTTATTGTTTTGTTTTCCATATTTGTTGACACATGCTTGTTAGTATTTTGACAGATTCAGTCTCTGTGGCTTGAAGTATTTTATTAGTATCCCATCTACCCCTGGTGACTTATTTCTTCCCAATATTTTCAGGACAGTTTTCGATTTGCTTTCTAGAATTACAGGTTCTTCCTCATAGGAATCTTCTTCAAAGTATCTGTCATTCTTTTGTCTTTTCTGTATATATTTCTGATATGCTGTTTCCACCTTCCTTTTATTTTCTCCTGGCCTAATATTGTACTTCCTTGTTGGTCAATTTGCATTTTTAGTCTAGTTTTGGATTTCCCTTTTATTTCTGGAATATTCTGGTAGACATCTTTTGTTTTTTGTTTTTTTGTTGTTCTCTTTTTATCTCCTTACACTGATATTGTAATAGTTCCTTTATTTCTATGTGATGGATGTTGGAAACTGTGTTCAGGATTCTTTTTTTTTTTTTTTTTTTTTTTTTTTTTTACAGAGACAGAGAGAGGGATAGACAGGGACAGACACACAGGAATGGAGAGATGAGAAGCATCAAGCAGTAGTTTTTCGTTGCACATTGAGACACCTTAGTTGTTCATTGATGGCTTTCTCATATGTGCCTTGACCGCGGGCCTTCAGCAGGCCGAGTAACCCCTTGCTCAAGCCAGCGACCTTGGGTCCAAGCTGGTGAGCTTTTGCTCAAACCAGATGAGCCCGCGCTCAAGTGGTGACCTCAGGGTCTCAAACCTGGGTCCTTCCGCATCCCAGTCCTACGCTCTATCTACTGCACCACCGCCTGGTCAGGCTCTTTAATGGTTTTTAAGTGTTTCTTTTGTCATCCATGTCAATCTTTCTTTTGCTTTTTTACTTCTGGCATCGTCTTTTCACATTCTTCCCTAAATTGAGCAGTGCAAATCTGTTTCTTATGTAGACTTTAAATCCATCAGGAATGTTATTTACATTATATTTGCGCACCGTGATTCTGCTAGTGGTCTCCTTCAAGTCTTAATTACTGTTCGATATTAGCAGTCTGCTTCTACTCTTTTTTTTTTAATTTATTCTTTTTTTTTTTAGAGAGGAGAGAGAGAGAGCAAGGAGTGAGAGACAGAGAGAGAGAAGGGGGAGGAGCTGGAAGCATTAACTCCCATATGTGCCTTGACCAGGCAAGCCCAGGGTTTCGAACTGGCAACCTCAGCATTTCCAGGTTGACGCTTTATCCCACTGCGCCACCACAGGTCAAGCGGTCTTGGATTTATTTAGCCGCTATATTAAATTAATTCAGATTCTTCCTTGTGCTTGTCAGTGAACACTTTAATGTGACCTCGTTTGTCCACACCTGATCTACGCCCACCCCTGGAACTAGGGGTGAGATTAGCCCTCTCCAAATTGAAAGATCATGATTCAGAGAGGAGCACCAAAGAAAATTCCATGTGAATGGCTCGTTACTGGAAGGTAATATAGATTCTGGGCAGGCAAAAACATTAAACGTCCATTATATCCAACTGTGATCTTAGTTTCTTTATCTGTAAAATGACAGTGTTGGTATCAAAATTTCTGTTCTATAGTCTGTTTAGGGCAGTCTTCACAAGACAGAAAAGACAGTGCTGCCAGAGTTAAGGTGGGAGAAAGACTGCGTTCTTCTCTTTGAGTTCTTGTGGCTTTAGGGCAGTCTCATGAGTTCAGACCAAGAGTTTTAAAGCAGGTTCCTGAGTGACTTTCCTGTTTTTGTGAGTTGTCTGTGTATACTTCCTGCAGAGAGACTGTTATATTAATAGCGACATACACCCTGAAACAACATACTTCTTTAACCCCATCACTGTTTTTATCTTTGGAAAGGCTATGATGTGTTACTGGGTGTTAAGAATAGTTACTCTTCAGTGGGCAGTTGCCAAACAATTTATTTTTACACAAACTGGATAATGTCTGACTAACACAATGACTTCCCAAAATTCAAGCTTTTCACAGCATGTCTCCTTATTCTGCAATGCTGTGGGCAGGCTAGTATCAAAGGAATGTATAAACACACTTCAATATAATTTTGTCCCAACAACTGTTTTTTCTCCAATCTCTACTTCGATGATTATTTTTAATGGACCTGGCTTTAGCAAGATAATCCTGGCATTATGTTCAAATTATATAGTTACACAGAAATAATGTCTAATAAAATGTATCCTGTCTATATATTATCTTCATTAGCAAACTGGAATAATAATAACTCCTTATCTCAGAAGGTTGTTGGACTTATGAAAAGGAGATAATGCATGCAAATTACTTGGCACAATGGAACAGACAAGATGGTTATAAATGTTAGCAATCATGATTATTTGTAAAAATAATATAATACCTACACATAGAGGGTTGTTCTGAGGATCAAAAGGAATGAACATATAAAGTGTTAAACTTAGTGACTGGCGTGTCGGAAACATTTAGAAATAGTTTCTGCTGCTGCTAATAGGAGAAACCTGTGGTTGTTTTCAAGGAATAGTAATATTTCCAAAATCAGTAGCTAGAAATATTTACCTTAGTCATGCATGAAAAATTTCTTCTCATTGGAATACCAGTTTTACTGCTATTTATTAGTTTAAGCTGATGTTGAGTCAGCAGAGTAGTATTATCTAAAACACGTTATGTGAAAAGCACATCCCAGTTCTGCCATTTACCCGCTATCGCATCCTGGACAAATTCCTGGTTTTTGTCTAAGCACTCACTTCCTTATCTTTAAAAGGGCTATAATAATGCTTATCTTACATACTTCATATGACTATAATAAAAGATCATATGAGATTGGGTTAATTAAATAACTTTGCAAAAGATCATAGGAATAACAAAGTAAAAATAATTGCTTGATTTATTGTGAATCTACTAAGTGCCAAGACTATGCTAACTGCTTTACTGCTAGTATTTTATATAATCCTCACAATAACCCCACAAAGTAGGTATTATTTTTATGTCAGTTTTTATAAGTGAGGATACTAACTTACAAATTTGGGATAGAAGGGAGGATTCGAACTAACATCTGTTCAGACTCCAGGTTACTCTTAACCTCTCTACAAGTGCCAGGTGTTAATATTATTTTTGTATGGTAATATAATAAGCACTTTTTATGACATGGTCAAAAGCACATCCAGGTGACAGTTTCAAAGAGTAATTTACTGACACGTTTTATACACACATTTCTGATTGGCTTAAAGGAACAGCACTAAATAAAAATAATGACTATCTCCTACAGACGTGTGTAAAAAAATTATCCTTTCCTAAGAAGACATAGACTAGTTCCTTTTCCAAATAGGATCCAGGCCAACCAGAGCCTCCTTCTATTCTAGAAGCCATCCATTTGATAGACATTGGACTTCACAGGAAAACAGAGAAATTCTTTCTTCCAAAGAAATTATGACTCATATTTGGGTCAAATATAATAAAATGGGATCTGGAACAGCTAGCGGCTGCTCACTCCTAAAGGAGCATTTGAACTTTAAGAGAAGAGAATAGAGGAGTGTGTCACGCATGCAACTATTACTGCTGATGAACTGATTTAGTTCTTGGATTAAAATCTTTTTTTTTTTTTTTGTATTTTTCTGAAGCTGGAAACCGGGAGAGACAGTCAGACTCCCACATGCGCCCGACTGGGATCCACCCAGCACGCCCACCAGGGGCGATGCTCTGCCCACCAGGGGGCGATGCTCTGCCCATCCTGGGCGTCGCTATGTTGCGACCAGAGCCACTCTAGAGCCTGAAGCAGAGGCCACAGAGCCATCCCCAGCGCCCGGGCCATCTTTGCTCCAATGGAGCCTTAGCTGCGGGAGGGGAAGAGAGAGACAGAGAGGAAGGAGAGGGGGAGGGGTGGAGAAGCAGATGGGCGCCTCTCCTGTGTGCCCTGGCCGGGAATCGAACCGGGGACTTTTGCACGCCAGGCCGACGCTCTACCACTGAGCCAACCGGCCAGGGCCGATTAAAATCTTTTAAGTTTCATTACACTCCATGGTCTTAGCCCAAAGCAGTTATTTTTCTTTAGACTATAAATCTTGTAAATATTTGTATAAATAAACCTTTCAAAAGTGCAATTAGCTCGGCTTTCACATAGTTGAACCTTTCGAGTCTTTAAAAGTAGATGCTGAGAAACTTATGATGTAGGTATGAGTTGGGCTTTGCTGCTCATTAGGCTGAATTTTGAATAATAAAATGACCTCAGTTCTAATAATTACACTGTTATATTAGCTGTCAACCTACAGTTACCCACCAGAAAACCAGCACTATTGATTCTTTTTTTATTTTTTTATTTTTATTTTTTTAAGTCAGAGAGAGGGATAGACAGGGACAGACAGACAGGAACAGAGAGAGATGAGAAGCATTAATCATCAGTTTTTCCTTGCACGCTGCGCCATCTTAGTTGTTCATTGATTGCTTTCTCATATGTGCCTTGACCATGGGCCTTCAGCAGACTGAGAAACCCCTTGCTCGAGCCAGCGACCTTGGGTCCAAGCTGGTGAGCTTTTTGCTCAAACCAGATGAGCCCGTGCTCAAGCTGGCGACCTCGGGGTCTCGAACCTGGGTCCTCCGCATCCCAGTTTGACGCTCTATCCACTGCGCCGCCTGGTCAGGCACACTATTGATTCTTAGCAAAGTATAGCCAGTAGTATGCTGGAGCCAGCTGGAGAGAGCTGGATTTTGAGTACTGGTTATTAAACCTGGATAGGCTACAATCAGCCATGATGGGAGTATTTACATCACAGAAATGGACACATGCTGCAAATCGGACCTTTTATACTTGGCTCCTGCCCTAAAGAGTTGATTTAGCATCACACCACTGGGTAGAGCCGTTCTGTTTACAGTGATGTGTCAGGGTATCAATCCCAGGCCCAATGCTGTTTCCAGAGATCAGCAACCCACTTCTTATAATACCTAGGAACTTACCAACACAGACAAATGTGAAACTCAGAATACCAATTGTGAGAGCTCAATTTCTGTCCCTGAAGGGCAGAAGTAGAAGCGTCAGCTGCTGCTTGGCAATGATAGGTAGACATGCAACACCAAAATATCCTAAGCTTGGTGGAAAGAAGATGACTCATTCCCCCAGTCAGCAAGCATGAGAGGCCAGTGATCCCTCAAAACATGATGGGGTTTTCCTTGTATTATCACGAATCACAATGACTAATTTTGAAGAATATGTAGCAACAAGATGAGATTAATTAGACCTCACACTGTTTAAATACCCAAAGAACAATTCTCCACTGGACTAGGTCATTCATTATTCTACTGACATTGCCTTGTGTAAATCCTGCCTTTTCTGTACATCAGCCAGACCAGAGCTGTTCTGACTTGTATATTTCATCTTCCAGGAAATGTTGGAAGAACTAGGTTTGTTTCTTTTGTTTGTTTTGTGCAGATTTACCAGGCCTCTATTTAATTCACCTGAGGCCTAACACATAATGTCTGACCAAAACCCATGAATATTTATGTTTCTTAGTCTTGTGACTCAAGGTATAAAAATGAAAGTAAGCCCTGGAATACAATCCAGTGTCTTTGCCAAGAGAAGAAATATAATTTTTTTCATACTCTTACTATGTAGTGCCTGGTTTAAATTTAGCAAAATCTCCCCCAAACATAAAACCCGAAACATATTTCCAGGAAAGCCTAAGAAAAAGGAAGCTCTATCAGGCATCTTTATGACATGATTGGGCATAGAGTTCAGAAGCTTTCAAAATTAACATTTAAATCAGAAACTCTCCATTGTAACTCACATTGGAATCACCTTAAGGGCTTTAAAAAAATCTCAATGCTCAAGCTCAGATTGATTAGATGAGAATCTGAGGTGTGAGGTGCAGACACTGATAGTTTTTAAAGTTCCTCAGATGATCTCAGGTGTCAACATCTGAGAACTATGGACTTAAAGCATTGGATTAATTTTCTGCTAAGCAAGGTTTATTCTGTTTATTTGTCGTCCTAGTATGTTAGAAGTCTTCATTTTCTTCGTGTCTGATTATACGCAGTTGTTGGCTGTACAACTTTGAATAGACAATGAATCATGCATTGAAAACAATGATCTGGAAAAGGCCTGCTACCTAACATACCACAGCTGTGATCATGTCACATCCTTGCTCAGAAAGCTTCTTTGTTGATAAGATCTGGTACTGCTGGAGGTGCAGAGGAAAGAACATTCAAACACCATTTTTTTTAAAAGAATTTTTATTTTTTTAGATTTTATTTATTCATTTTTATTAGAGAGAGAGAGAGAGCGGGAGAGATAGAGATAGAATAGGGGGAGGAGCAGGAAGCATCAACTCCCATATGTGCTTTGACCAGGCAAGCCCAGGGTTTTGAACCGGCGACCTCAGCATTTCTAGGTCGACGCTTTATCCACTGCGCCACCACAGGTCAGGCCCAAACACCATTTTAACAGCAGAAATTTATAATTTTTTTAGAGGATAACTTGAAAATACATGTTACATTTTAATATGCCTATATCCAGCAATTCCACTTTTAGGATTTTTTTTTTTTTTTTAGTAATAAACTTTCTTTTTTATTTATTTATTTATTTATTTTTATTCCTTTTAGAGAGGAGAGGGAGAGACAGAGAGAGAGAGGGGAAACAGAGAGAGAGAAGGGGGGGGGGAGGAGCTGGAAGCATCAACTCCCATATATGCCTTGACCAGGCAAGCCCAGGGTTTTGAACCGGCGACCTCAGCATTTCTAGGTCGACGCTTTATCCACTGCGCCACCACAGGTCAGGCCCACTTTTAGGAATTTAGCCTAAAGAAATAATTAAGGCCCTGGCCGGTTGATCAGTGGTAAAGCATCGGCCTGGTGTGCAGGAGTCCTGGGTTTGATTCCTGGCCAGGGCACACAGGAGAAGCGCCCATCTGCTTCTCCACCCCTCCCCCTCTCCTTCCTCTCTGTCTCTCTCTTCCCCTCCCGCAGCTAAGGCTCCATTGGAGCAAAGTTGGCCCGGGCACTGAGGATGGCTCTGTAGCCTCTGCCTCAGGTGCTAGAATGGCTCTGGTTGCAACAGAGCAACGCTCCAGATGGGCAGAGCATCACCCCCTGGTGAGCATGCCGGGTGGATCCCAGTTGGGCTCATGCGGGAGTCTGACTGCCTCCCCGTTTCCAACTTCCAACTTCAGAAAAAAAAAAAAAAAAAAAAAAAAAAAAAAAAAAGAAAGAAAGAAATAATTGAACAAGTACAGTATAATAAGATATTCATACAAAGAAATTTATTGCAACATTGGTTATGTTAATATATATTTTCCAGAGCTTTCTTTTCATTTTAGTACATACAAGCTTTGAAATGCTTAAGTGCTTGAAGCTGCTCAAAAGTCTTCAGAGCATGTATTAACATGCAGAGGTGTTTGTGATATGTTATGGAAAGAAAAAAACACCAGGTGGCCAGAAAGCACGCATGGTATAATTCCACTTATGTTAAAATGATCTATATTTTTATGAATTTTAAAAACTTGGAAAGTGGTAACCAAACTATTAACACTGATTATTTTTTGGAAGTAAAAACTATGGTATGGTGGGAGAGGAAAGCTTTGGCTGTCTTTCTATACTTCTGTATTGTTTGAAAATTTTAAAATGTATATATGTTACTGTTATAATTTAAACATGTCAAATCATTTTTGACTTACCACTTTCTGTGAAATGAAGTCTAAATTTCTTAGCTTTATCCTTAAAGCATTCAACAATTTGTCTCCAAGCGACTTTGCCAGTCTTTTAGAAACATTGGTTTATAGAATTGACTTTTACCTTCACTCTCTTTTGCTTATGCTCATTTGAGCCCTACTATTCTCACCAAATTTGCTTTCTTGTTTCTGACCTATTGAAGTGCCCTTTCCTATGCTTGAATGCTCTCCTTCCTTCCCATTAGCTAAAATCCACCCAAACTATGACACTCAGATCAAATACTACCCACTATAGCTTTCTTTCTCTTGAATTCTTATATGATATCTGATTCTCTAAAAGTGATCATTATTGAATGAAGAAATAAATCTTCACAATTAAGTTCAAGTTCCTGTTTAGCTTTCTCATTTGTGAAATAGAAATATGCCACCTATCATATAGGGTTATTGTGAGGATTATGATAATTATGAAAAACAGCACAATACCAGGACATAGTAATTCATAGTTCAAAGAGAATTGATGTCATGATTACTTTTTTTTATCTATTGACGTCTTAGCTTTGTTTCTGTCAACTTCTAGACAGCAGAAACTGCATGCCATATATTCCAGTTTTCTTCTCTAAACTCTGTGTATCTATATGATACACATTTAATGTGTGTTGTTAATGATAACAAAATACTAACTTCCAAAAAAATAACAAATCACTGAGTTTGGAAAACACTGTATCTTCATGGCACCCAGAATAAACTATTAACATGGAATTATAATAGTAAAGCATTGCTGACATGAAATAAACATAACAATATGCTTTTATTTTAGTAAAATCACAGAGAATATGGTAGGCCATTTTTAGAATTCTATTTTCACAAACGCAGTCCACACTTATAAGATGCTAGACAATGATAGAGAATTATTTACAAAAAAACACCAGATGATTTTAGTTTGTTTAATATATTTTGGCACATAACACATGATGCTTTTGCAGATGACTCCACGTGTCATAGAGCTTTGACATGATGGGATTTTATCTGCTGTCATAGAAATAGAACGCTCTACAGCAGAGACATAGCAAGAACTACCAAGTTTTATTATGTTTAGTTTCTCATATTGTTCCAGTTTAAAAGTACTACTAGAGTACAGCTTTAAAATCTCAGTCGAGTTATTGGCAGCTTGATTGGAACATTTTCTGTTCTCACCTAATCCCACCGGACAGACACGATCTCTGTGGTACACAGACGTGAGCTCTGTGGGACGGCGCTATGCCACTGAAACAGCTGGCGTCACCTGATACAGTGCATTACCCCAGGACAAATTAAGTCAGATTTTTATTTTATCTTTGGAGGCCTAACAAGTATTTTGATGAGCATAATTTTATTAATTTATTGATCTTGGGAGAGAAAGAGAGGAAGGGAGAGAGACAGGGAAGTGAGAGAGTGAGAAGCAGCAACTCATAGTTGCAACAGTTTAGTTATTTGTTGATTGTTTCTCATATGTGCCTTGAGTGGGGGGCTCAAACCAAGCCAGTGACCCCTTGCTCAAGCCAGCGACCTTGGGATCATGTTAATAATTCTGCCTTCAAGCCCCCACACTCAAGCTGGCATGCCTGCCCTGAAGCTGACGACCTTGGGGTATTGAACCGGGGACCTCAGTGTTCCCAGATGATGTTCAATCCACTGTGCCACCATCAGTTAGGTGCTGAGCATAACTTCTTATTTGTTTTTGTATCTGCTCACTACTTTATAGTTTAACTGACTTTGTTACTTAGCAGTGTGTGTCCAGTTCTAATTGTGCCCAATAACTCATAGTTAATCAAAAAAGTCAAAGTGTGAATCATTACAAAAGGACACATTAACATAGAGGGACTGGTGGTTAAGGAGTGAAAGCTCGACATTAAGAAGTGAAGGTAGAGCCTGACCTGTGGTGGCACAGTGAATAAAGCATCAACCTGGAAATGCTGAGGTCGCCGGTTTGAAACCCTGGGCTTGCCTGGTCAAGGCACATATGGGAGTTGATGCTTCCAGCTCCTCCCTCCTTCTCTCTCTCTGTCTCTCCTCTCTCTTTCTCTCTCTCTCTCTCTCTCTCTCTGTCTGTCTCTCTCTCTCTCTGTCTCTCCCTCTCCTCTCTAAAAAAATGAATAAATAAATTAAAAAAAAAAAAAAAGAAGTGAAGATAGAAAGTCCATGCCATGCACAGGCCTACTAAAAATGTTTGGCAGCTTTTAACAACTGGCTAAATAGAAATTAGTTAGAGGTCTCAGGAGACTGAGATTGGTCTCAAATGAGACAATAATTCAGAGCAAATTTCTTAAGCCATAATAGAAGAAACAGATAGATTAAGCAATTTTGTTAAAAATGAAGATCAGCCTGACCTATGGTGGCGAAGTGGATAAAGCGTTGACCTGGAACACTGAGGTCGCTGGTTTGAAACCTTGGGCTTGCCTGGTCAAGGCACATATGGGAGTTGATGCTTCCTGCTCCTCCCCCTTCTCTCTCTCTCTCCTCTTTAAAATGAATAAATAAAATCTTTTTAAAAATTAAAAAATAAAATAAATAAATAAAAATGAAGATCAGTGAGAAGGTTCTTGATTGTGCATAGCTGTCTGCATTTCTTTAAGTCATACTCTAGAGAGCATTATTATTTCTTAAGAATTATGACAAGCCTGACCTGTGGTGGCGCAGTGGGATAAAGCGTCAATCTGGAACACTGAGGTCACCGGTTTGAAACCTTGGGCTTGCCCAGTCAAGGCACATATGGGAGTCGAAGCTTCCTGCTCCTCCCCCTTCTCTCTCTCTCTCTGTCTCTCTCACTCCTCTCTCTCTAAAAATTCAATAAATAAAATATTTAAAAAAAAAAAAAAAAAGAATTATGACAACATGTATTATTTAATATGGATACTGGTAAAGTTTTAATAAAATTTGGTTGGTAGAAAAAAAAAAAGACACATTGAGCCTGACCAGGCGGTGGCTCAGTGGATAGAGCGTTGGCCTGGGACGCTGAGGACCCAGGTTGAAACCCTAGGTTGAAGGCTTGAGCCCAAAGGTCACTGGCTGGAACAAGGGGTCACTGGTGCCACTGGAAACCTCCCTGCCATCAGGGCCCATGGGAGAAAGCAGTCAATGAACAACTGAAGTGCCTCAACAATAAATTGATGCTTCTCATTTCTCTCCCTTCCTGCCTGTCTGACCCTGTCTGTCTCTCTCTGTCTTTCTCTCTCTAAAAAAGAAGAAAAAAAGGGGGGGGGCACATTGATACCTTAAATATTTGATTTAATCTTATAACTTATATGTGTAACTAGTTCAGCAATCTTTTGATGAAAGATCAGGACCTTCACATTTGGTCTGTTGGTTATCCATAATCAATTTTGTTTTGTTTTTTTCATTTTATTTATTTTTATTTTTTAGTTGAATTTATTGGAGTGACATTGATTAATAAAATTATAGGTTTCAGGTGTACAATTCTATAACACATCATCTGTATTGTATTGTGTGTTCACCACCCCAAGTCAAGTCTCCTTCCATCACCAGTTATCCCCCCAGACCTTCCCCCCTTTCCCTCTGGTAATCACCACACTGTTGTCTGTGAGTTGTTGTTGTTGTTTTTCACTTAATCCCTTTACATTTTTCACCCAGCCCCACAATAACCCCCCTCTGACAGCTGTCAGTCTGTTCTCTATCTATGAGTCTGTTTCCATGTTGTTAGTTTATTTTGTTCATTGTAATCCACATATGAGTGAAATCATATGATACTTGTTTTTCTCTGACTGGCTTATTTCACTTAGCATAATTCTTTTCAGGTCCATCCATGCTATTAGAAAGGGTAAGATTTCCTTATTTTTTATGGCCAAGTAGTATTCTACTGTGTAAATTGTACCATAGCTTTTTTATCCACTCATCCACTGATAGGTACTTGGGTTACTTCCAAATGTTAGCTATTATAAATAAAGCTGCAGTTAATATTGGTGTACAGCCTGACCTGTGGTGGCGCAGTGGATAAAGCGTCGACCTGGAACGCTGAGGTCGCCTGTTCGATACCCCGGGCTTGCCTGGTCAAGGCACATATAAGAGTTGATGCTTCCTGCTCCTCCCCTTTCTCTCTCTCTCTCTCTCTCTCTCTCTCTCTCTCTCTCTCTCCTCTCTGAAAATTGAATAAATAAAATCTTTTTAAAAAATTAAAAAAAATATTGGTGTACATATATTCTTTCAAATTAGTGTTTTGGATTTCTTCAGATGTAATCCCAGAAGTGGAATTGCTGGGTCATAAGGCAGTTCTTTTTTAATTTTTTGAGGTAACTCCGTACTGTTTTCCACAGTGGCTTCACCACTCACCATCAGTTTTAGTGAGGCACTTAAACCAACCAAACAAAAAACCAACCAGCACATATAATCTGAGCTCATTTATGTAAAATTGATAAACATATTAGATAAAAAGATGGAATTAGGGAACTTCATGATAATAGGCAAATAAAAAATCAGGTTGCAGAATAATATTTAATATAGTCCTATTCTAGTACAATTAATAATAACAACAATGAAATTCCTGCATGTTGGTATATATCGTGAATGAATAAGTATAAAAGTGTAGAAGGCTGTTAACACTGGTAAACTGAGGAAGATGACAGAGAATGTGAAATGTGGCAGGGAAGAGGGGAATAATTAGCTTTGTTTAGACATCTTTGTATTATAATGAATTGTTACAGAAACACATTATCAACTTGATAATATGAAATAGGTATGATTGTTGGAACATGAAAAAGAATCTACAGAAAAAGTAGTTAGAATTGATATAAGAATTTAGTAAGACCTACTAAATAAAAATCAAAATTCATTGTACTTCTAAGCACAAGCAACAAGCTGTTGGAAAATACCATTTACAATAGCAACAAAGTATAAAGTATCTGGGAATAAATCTGTTTCCAGCCATACCACCCTGAACACACCTGATCTCTTCTGATCTCACAAGCTTAGCAGGGTTAGGTCTGGTTAATACTACTTGGATGGGAATAAATCTAACAGAACTTGTGCAAGACCTATACAGAGGTGATCATAGACATTTTTGAATGACATTGAAGAAGACTTCAATATCTGGAGAGATAAACTGCCTTTGTAAATAGGAAGACTCGCCTGACCAGGCAGTGGCATAGTGGATAGAGCATCGGACTGGGATGTGGAGGACCCAGGTTCAAGACCCCAAGGTCGCCAGTTTGAGCGTGGGCTCATCTGGATTGAGTGAAAAAGCTCACCAGCTTGGACTCAAGGTCGCTGGCTTGAGCAAGGGGTTACTTGGTCTGCTGTAGCCCCCCGGTCAAGGCACATATGAGAAAGCAATCAATGAACAACTAAGGTGTTGCCAGGAAAAACTAATGATTGATGCTTCTCATTTCTCTCCGTTCCTGTCTGTCCCTATCTGTCCCTCTCTCTGACTCTCTCTCTGTCTCTGTAAAAAAAAAAAAAAAGGAAGACTCAGTATTTTAAGACTGTTTTCACAAAATTTATCTATAGCTTCAATGCAGGAAAACTGATTATGACAGTGTGGTTTGGGTAGAATAGACACTAGACCCGTGGAACAGTGTAGAGAGATCAGAAACAAAACTACAAATAACATTATGGAAACTTGCTTTATGGCAAAGTGTCATAATTAGCTAAAAATAATTGTCTTCCCGAAGTTATGAACTCTCCATGTGGGAAGTCTGCACCCAATGGCTGGGCACAATGGATTAAGGCCAGCAAGCTAGCCTTGGAGAGGACAACCCTGAAGTGTATCAGTTTCAGGGCTCCCTGTGGGGTGAGCAGACGCTTTCCTTGAGATTACGTCACTGCTCAGTTATCCCTCCGTCCAGTCCTGCTTCGTTCCCTTTGCCTCCACAGCTGTTGATCCCAGGAGTACTTCCTAAGAAACTTTCTGCAGAAAATCTCTGGCTCACAGTCTACTCCCCTTGTGGGAATGTAAATTGACATGAGCATTATAAAACAGTTAGGATTACTTGGTTAAGTTGAAGATGCACATACCGTCCAACTTGCAATTCCACTCCTAGGTGTATACTCTAGAAAAACTCTCACACAAAATACACAGTAGGGTTCTTCTTGAGGAGGAAAGATGGACATGTCATCAGAAAGGTGCTACACGGGGGCTTTGAAGGCACTGGGAAAGGCTAAATTGTCTCAAGTAAGAACAAAAACCAAAGGAGTTTCTATACAATGAGGGGCTCACTTGTCTGGCGAGGCTTAGTGCCGAGGGACCTGAGGATGAGTTTCTGAAGGTTGCTGGAATGGAGATCAGTGGCATATCTGGAGAAGGGGAATCTCCACGTGGATTCTAAAGGCTTTCCGGGTTGGACCACATGGAAAGGAAGCCTAGAGAGCAGGCCAGGTAAGGGGAACCACACCACCAAAGGCTTTTTAACCTGGCCAAAGCAGGAGTCAGGCAAGAAGTTAGAAATGAGTGTTGCCACACAGAATAAGACCAGATACTAGCGTGCGGAGGACCCGGGTTCGATTCCCGGCCAGGGCACATAGGAGAAGTGCCCATTTGCTTCTCCACCCCTCCGCCGCGCTTTCCTCTCTGTCTCTCTCTTCCCCTCCCGCAGCCAAGGCTCCAATGGAGCAAAGATGACCCGGGCGCTGAGCATGGCTCTGTGGCCTCTGCCTCAGGCGCTAGAGTGGCTCTGGTCGCAATATGGCGACGCCCAGGATGGGCAGAGCATCGCCCCCTGGGGGGCAGAGCACCGCCCCTGGTGGGCGTGCCGGGTGGATCCCGGTCGGGCGCATGCGGGGGTCTGTCTGACTGTCTCTCCCTGTTTCCAGCTTCAGAAAAAAGAAAAAAAAAAAAAAAAAAAAAAAAAAAAAAAAAGAATAAGACCAGATAATGAACTACCTTGAAAGCCAATTCAAAGGATGCATATTTGGTACAATGGAAAGGAAAGTCGTAAACAGCTGGGAGCAGAGGTGGAGCATTCTGGAAGAGATGTTTCAGGAAGGGGACTCGAACTGTGGTTTCTGTGCCTGGTCATAGTATTTTTGCCTTTACAAACATGAACTCTTCTCTTGACTGGAAAAAAAATATTTCTGGTAAACGGCATTGGTGTCTGAGATCGGGAGCTTGCTGGCAATGATCTCTAAAGTGAATTAATTACTGAATTTCTATTTGGTTGCTGAGTTTGGTGCTGCTCTCTGACTAGCAGTGTGCTCTCCGTCCCACGCAGCTGTTGTTCTCACAATGTTGTTGTCTTTGCAGGCTCAAATGGTTAACGTTGTCCTCAAATGACCGCACAGAGAACCGCCCTGTCCTGATTACAATAGCATCTATGTCTGATTTTGGACAAGCCCTTGTATATTCATAAATCTGCTAATTGCAATGAGGGATTCTATCCTGCCGTTTGATATGTGCACTATCCCAGTGACACATATTTTTCTTAAAGCTCTCCATGCGGTAATAGACAAGATCTCATTTCCTGAAAAGGTTCAAAATTGCTTTTGTTTTCTATGCCTATTACCTCTTTGGAAGACACTTGATTAAAATACAATGCTAATGGGTCTAAAGTTTCAGGTGAATCCCTTGGTGAGAGCTAGTTTCCTCTGGTTTCTGTGGCCTCAGATGGTATTTCTAATGACTGTTCCAGCCCCTTTCACAAAAATGGGGCCACACAACAATCCTTACCTGTAGTTTAATACCACTGCAGATACTGGACCTAATCTTGTTCTCTGACCAGGGGAATCACAGAACCTGAATGATTAACTCCATGGTATTTGGCAAAACCACTGCTGTTTCTGGTTCTCTTCTGTTTTTGTACCTTCCAGGCACAAAAGGACTCTGGTCTTAATTTATGTGGCCATGTTTTTTTAGTCCCTGTAAATTCCTAGTCTCATCTCTGTAGAGCCCCTTTCCTTATGGGCTCTAGAATTTATCAATCTCACTCCCAGATTTCAGAAAATGAAGGTCTGCCCCTACCTAGACTTTTGTCTGCATGCATCCCTGGCACCCTCTCACCCTTGGGGGAAATGCCAGGTTATCCCTCCCTACACTGTTTCCTGAGGAAGAGGAGCTCAGTGAGTTAGCCAAAGTACTTGTATGGGGTGTGTGTGTGTGTGTGTGTGTGTGTGTGTGTGTGTTAGAAGGAAGGAAAAGACATGGGGTTAAAAGTGTTTTTTTCTCTACTTCTTTTTGAGGTGTAATGTACATAAAATATATTAAAATAAAGTATACCTATTTTAAATGTATAATTTAGTAAATTTTAATGTATTGGATACACCCAGGAAATCCCTACCCAGAACAAGTATATAAAACATTTCCCACACCCCAGGAAGATGTCCTCAATCTCTTCCCCGGCAGTTTCTGACAGCCCCCAGCAGCCAGGACCCTGAGATAACTACTGTTGTGACTTTTATTGCCATGTTAATTTTGCTGTTCTTGAACTTGATAAATTGAATCATATAGTATGTTCTTTTTGTGTCTGACCTCTTTTGCTCATTGTTATGTCTGTGAGGTTAATTCATGTTGTTAGTCCATGTTCCTTTCATTGATTAATTTTCCTTGAGTATCTCTCCCCTTGGCTCATTTCACTGTTGCAGTGGTGAAACCAAGATTCAGTCTTGGGCCTAAAGGAGAGGGTCTGCTTTCAGGGTAGACCTTAGGGCAGAGTCGAGAAGCAGTCTCATATATATGATCAACCCAGCTGTACAACTTAAGGTTCCATATAGGTTTAACACTAAAACTTAATAGTGACTTTCCTGGCCCTGACCCTGTAGCTCAGTTGGTTATAGCATCATTCCAATATGCAACGAGGTTGTGAGTTCAATCCCCATTCGGGGCATAGACAAGAATCAACCAATGAATGCATAAATAAAGGAAACAATAAATCAATGTTTCTCTCTGTCTCTCTCCCTCCCCCTTCCTCTCTCTCAAAAATCAATTTAAAAATTAGTGACTTTCCTGGAGTGTTGCAGCGGGGGCTGGGATGATAGCCATGCACTCATTTTGCCTCGATTAGTGCTGTGTTCCATTTGACATCTGACGTCTTTCTATATTATATTCTTTTGAACATGACATTTGCCTAGACAGAGTTTTCCCCTAATCATGAGATCTTCTGTGAATGTCTAACTATAGATTCTGCTAATTCTTAATATGTTCACTGCTCTCACTCCTGGCCAAGGAGTAAAAGAGTAGAGCTGGTTTAGAACAGATCCACTAGGGTTCTTCTAAGAGCAAGTCCTACTGGTGGGGATGTTGTGGCTTTTTTATTGTGGACAAAAAGCAGTGTATTAGTTAAGTGTAAAATTTATTAACGCCTGATGTCAGTTCTCATGCTAGTCTTCCAGAGACTCATTAGCTTTCTGACAATTTGTTCTCTTTCTAGGTGTAAGTAATTAATTGATATCCTGGTACAAAGTTCCTTATCTCTCTTATCCTATGCATTTAAACACTTGTGGATAATACTATTTTGATACTCATTTTATGAGAAAGGGTTACGAGTCACTCTTTCTCTGGTCTACTTCCTGAATCCACATCTCCCTTAAAGTGAAGAGAAGAAAAAAGAAGGTGCCCTGGCTGGATAGCTTGGCTCCTTGAGCATTGCTGTGAAGTGCAGAGGTTGCAGGTTCAATCCCCAGTCAGGACACATACCGAAACAGATCGATATTTCTCTCTCCCCCTTCCTTGCTCTCTAAATCAATAAATTTAAAAATGCAAGTTTTCTGGTATCCCCTGTTGATACCCAAGTTTATCCTGATAAAATCTTTTTGGGTTTCTACTAC
Organism: Saccopteryx bilineata; assembly: GCF_036850765.1. NCBI lineage: Eukaryota > Metazoa > Chordata > Mammalia > Chiroptera > Emballonuridae > Saccopteryx > Saccopteryx bilineata. Next base: position 263,635,033 of record NC_089490.1, on the reverse strand, counting down.
ACAAACCATTCATTCTCACCTACTCACTTCATTTCTTTTCCCAATAAATAACCTGCCCTTTCTACAACAATCCTCTGCGAGATAGTATGATTTCTGATTTCTTAGCTACTTACCTACGGAGAAAATGTGTGTATAAATATCTCATCAAACTGTGCTTATCATTAACTTGTATTATTTCTTTTTTTATTTTTTTTTTATTTTTTATTTTTACAGAGACGGGGGGGGGGATAAATAGGGACAGACAGATAGGAACAAAGAGAGATGAGAAGCATCAATCATCAGTTTTTCGTTGCGACACTGTAGTTGTTCATTGACTGCTTTCTCATATGTGCCATGACCGTGGGCCTTCAGCAGACTGAGTAACCCCCCCCCCGCCCCGCTCAAGCCAGTGACCTTGGGTCCAAGCTGGTGAGCTTTTTGCTCAAGCCAGGTGAACCCACGCTCAAGCTGGCAACCCCGGGGTCTCAAACCTGGGTCCTTCCGTATCCCAGTCTGATGCTCTATCCACTGTGCCACCACCTGGTCAGGCAAACTTGTATTATTTCATTCCAAAGATTTCTTCACATTTTACTCTCATTCTGGTATTGATGCTGTATAGATGTTTTAGAAATAACATGGCTTATCTGTCTCCAACTTTTTTATTTACTCATCTGTCTTCCTTATTAGGATAGGCTTCTTAGGATAGAACTGTCTTTCTTCTGTCTGACCCCTGGATATAGCCCTGTGCCTGGTGTATAGCAGCTTCTCAGTAAATGATGACTTCTTGTGTCAGCAGAGAGGAACTGACTTCTAGAATATTGGTCAGAGAAGTTATAAGTCTCATTCACCCTTCACCCCTATTGGAAAATCTATTGCTGCTCCACTACTGGTAGCTATTTAGCATTTGACTCACACTCAACACAAAATGAAAATAAATTTTGATGTGATCAGCATGACTTTCTTTGAAACAGAGTCAAATATAGAAGATAGTCCAATAAATATCTCTTGTTTATTTCATAAAGGGCTTAGAACTTCAAGAAAGAGTGAAATAAAAGCCTTGTTTATTACTATTCAACCACATAGTTTAAGTCCTGATTATGCACCAGGCATCCCCAAACTACGGCCATTTATCCGGCCCCCACCGCACTTCCAGAAGGGGCACCTCTTTCTTTGGTGGTCAGTAAGAGGAGCACTGTATGTGGCGGCCCTCCAACGGTCTGAGGGACAGTGAACTGGCCCCCTGTGTAAAAAGTTTGGGGACCCCCGCTAGACACTGGGAACACAAAGGTTGTTGTGGAAAGGATCCCTGATTTCAACGGTAAGACTAACGATCCAGAGAGGCAGTTGGACATGTTGACATAATGTGCTATCATGAAGGAATGCATTCAGTCCTACGGTGGCACGAGGAGACTGGGAGCCAGCGCAGCCTAGCAGACCTGTAGAAGCCACATGGATATGACTAGCAAAAGAATTTGGCAAACTGAGGGAAATTCACGAAAACAAGGTTCTCTGTAACCAATACTCACAGTTTGTGTACTCTGGGAAGTGGATTGTGAGATAGAGCTGGATGTTTAGGATATTTATTAGGGAAGGAGAGACAGAAGGATTAGGCAGAGGGCGAAGTCAAGGTGTTAGGCAAACTTGGCAGACTCAGCCAATGCTTCAGGGAGCTCTGGAGCTGAAATTATCTAAGAGTTGTCCCACATTGGTCAAGATTTGCCGGGTTCTGTCCTCACCTCAACCATTCATTGGATATGGGCTAGCCCTGGAAGGATGTGACCTTGGGTAATGTGGATCTCTGCAGCTGAGGCAATCCCTATAAGATCTAAGGCTGTTGACGGCTGTGTCAGTTGCACCCCCAAACTACCCCTTGTGCTACTCGGGTTCACTGCTTCCTTTATTTCCAGTGGGCTTCTCGTCCTTAGAAGGGGAAGGTTTACTGGAACACATTCCATTCCCTGCTGCTGAGACTGGTCTTGGACCTGAAACTGAGACTTAATTTATCTCTCCTCCACTAACCACTCTAGAATCCCCTCACTCTCAGCCTGTATATCTGCTGGTTTGGGTGGCTCAGCTGGTGGCATGATCCAGAATCTCATTCCTGAGTGGCATGAGCCCCTCGTCTCCATGCCCTTCGCAGGCTGAGGACACCACAGTCATCCATTCTCATCACAATTTGGAAAGGGTGTAACAAGAGGTGCCTAGGTAGATTGCCTGCCTGAGTTTCACAGCCTGTTCCTCCTTGCCTCCACTGTGTAATAGTGGCCCTGCCTCCTCTTGATGATCAGAGTCAATTATCCCTGCCTAGATAATGACTCCCCTTCTTGTTTGTTGGTTCTTCAACAAAAGGACCTTGAAATGGCCAGGGACCTGCCTGCTTATGGTTCAATGGGCTACATGTTTTGTTCCCTGAAGGAAGTGTTCTCCCTTTGGGGATTGGAATCCCTAACCTAGTGTGACAGGAATGAGCAGCACAAATTCCCTGGGTGGGTTATTGGGAGTGATGGTAAGTAGGAGCATTACTGCTTTGATTCCTTGGTTCCCAGTCCCATGAATTTTTCCCTACCAGGCACATTGCAGCCTGGAGGATGGTGCCCATCCTGGCAAAGTATTGGCGCTGAACTGGCACTTTAGCATGTCTTCATATAGAGATGTTTACCTAAAGCCTATGTACTCTTATTGATCAATGTCACCTCATTAAATTTAATTTTTTAAATAAAATATTTTAAAAAAAAATAAGCATGTCTTCAGCAAGCAGTTCCAAATCTCTAACTGGGCAGCAGCTTGGTGTGGGATGTGACAAAGCCAGGCGAATCCCATGGTCATGGGCACAATCTCAGATTTTCTTTGCTGTAAAGTCGGTCCCTGGTCTAACGGCTCTAATGTGGAATCCCATGTTAGTGGATCAAATACTCCAAAAGCTCTAAGATAATGGTCCTAGCAGAAGCTACATAGGCAGGAAAAGCTAACTTATAACCAGAATATTTGTCTATTACTGTCAGAAAAAAAATGAGTAGAAAGGCTCCAATGTGTTTAATTTCTTACCAAGGGTTGTTTGGTCTCTTTCAGGGATAGTGTTACAGTGGTGACTCAACACTGGTTTCTGTTGCTGACATGTTTCCAGTCAGGCAGTGACACTAGTTAGATCAGATTTAGGTAGTGATAGCCAATGCAACTGGGCTCATGTATAACTTCCACCTTTCTCCATGGCTCTGTTCATGTGCCCATCATGCCATCATGCCAGCGCTGGGGTGACTGATGACATTGGCCATCAACCAACCAAGCTGCTTTGTCTATTTGGTTGTGTAGTACCTCCTTTATGGTAAATTATTCCTGGTGGGCATTAATGTGTGATAAAAAGATCTTCATGCTTCAGGCCCACTCTCATATCTATCTCAAATATATATACAACTTAATGAGAGACACTGTCAAGACATTCCAAATCAATTATTTGCACTTCAACCTCCAGGAACTCATTATTCAGACTTTCCCAATCTAACCTTTGGATAACTTCCCCAGGATGACATTAAATATACAGCAAAATTGACTGTCAAGATTCTTTTTAACTTTTTTTAGAAAAAGACACCATTTAAACTTGTTCTCTATAGAAGGTGAGTAATTTATTACTTCAACCTTGTCTTCAAACATTCCAAGACCCGAATGAATGTTTATCTTTAAGGAGTGTCAGGCTGTATTCCAAGATTTTATTTTTAGAATGTATAAATTGTCAGTTTTACAACTTAAGGAATTAATGAAAAACAAAGCATTCTTATTCTGAAGGATTACTTTTGACACAAATTTTTGGACCATTCAAAACTATTGTGAATTAACCTTACCTTTTATATTTTGTAAATATCTCTAATACTATATAAATAGCTCTAATATTAAAAGTTATTGAAATGTCAGTATACATTTTATTGCTGAAAGCTAGTCTCCCAACCTCATTTTATGTGAGTAAAGAGTGAACTTATTTCTGACACCTACAATAAAAAAGATATTGTTCTTGAATAAAGGCTTGTCATTAGAAAGAACTTATCCAACCAGTTAGTCCGGTAGTAGTTGTGTAAACAGGCCATGTTTCCTGTTAATGCTAGTATCCCACAAATCCTGTGAGCTCACAGGTAAACCAAAGTACAATCCACCTTGGTTTATGGGTTCATAAGGTTATTTCTCCTAGTGATCTTGTTCTAATGTACAACATGAAAGATTTGAGCATTGCAAGGAGTCCTGGTCAACAGTATCTCCCCATTTTAGCTACTTCCACCAATTAATTATACAAATATTATGGCAAAAGACTGATAAAACTCAATGCATATGTCTTGAACAGAGGTATAAAGAACTTTCTGTAGTTGGTTCATTTCCTTCAAGACTGGTGATGGTTAGAAATATTTTCTGGTTCATTTGAAATGTTTTTGTATTTCTTTTTTCCGGGATGCTTGGCTTCAAACCATGAATCACAATTTTCTCCCTGTTTGTACCTGGCCTTTTTTCTTCTTTTTCCTTCTCTTTGTTTTCTACAGCCCATTCATGCCTATGAGGGAGGGGAGGAAAGCCAAAGGAAACAAAAGAACAGTTTGGTTGAGGGGGGGTGGGAAGTGCCTTGTACTAGAGGGAGGGGTCTGTGTTAGTCCATTGCTTTTCCCCAAAGCCAATATGTAGTGAGTACTCCACCTGTATTATATTCTTCTCCTATTTACTCTTTATTTTTTCTTTATTTTTTTTCCCGAAGTCAGAAACGGAGAGGCAGTCAGACAGACTCCCACATGTGCCCGACCAGGATCCACCCGGCATGACCACCAGGGGGCGATGCTCTGCCCATCCGGGGCGTTGCTCCGCTGCGACCAGAAGCACTCTAGCGCCCAAGGCAGAGGCCACAGAGCCATCCTCAGTGCCCGGGCCAACCCGGCTCCAATGGAGCCCTGGCTTCAGGAGGGGAAGAGAGAGACAGAGACAGAGAGGAGAGGGGGAGGGGTGGAGAAGCAGATGGGCGCCTCTCCCGTGTGCCCTGGCCGGGAATCAAACCCGGGACTCCTGAACGCCAGGCCGAAGCTTCACCACTGAGCCAACCGGCTAGGGCCCTATTTACTCTGGTTAGATATAAAAACTCAGTGCCAAAATTTGAGTATCAAGAATCATAAATGCAGACCCTGGCCGGTTGGCTCAGCGGTAGAGCTTCAGCCTAGCGTGCGGAGGACCCGGGTTCGATTCCCGGCCAGGGCACATAGGAGAAGCGCCCATTTGCTTCTCCACCCCTCCGCCGCGCCTTCCTCTCTGTCTCTCTCTTCCCCTCCCGCAGCCAAGGCTCCATTGGAGCAAAGATGGCCCCGGGCGCTGGGGATGGCTCTGTGGCCTCTGCCCCAGGCGCTAGAGTGGCTCTGGTCGCAACATGGCGACACCCAGGAGGGTCGCAACATGGCGACGCCCAGGATGGGCAGAGCATCACCCCCTGGTGGGCAGAGCGTCGCCCCTGGTGGGCGTGCCGGGTGGATCCCGGTCGGGCGCATGCGGGAGTCTGTCTGACTGTCTCTCCCTGTTTCCAGCTTCAGAGAAAAAAAAAAAAAAAAAAAAAAGAATCATAAATGCAATTCATTGAAACTCATCTCACTGGAGACTGATGAATGTAATTAGGATACTATCCCTTGTCAAATTAAGGGAAAGAATTAAGCAGCAATTCTCTCTTTAACCTAATAAGCTTAGTTGAGTAGGAAAAGTTCTTTTTTACAGGAGAATTTCAGCTCCTGTAGCTGAATAATGATAGGATTAAAAATGGTTTAAAATCCCTGCAAAAATCATCAAGGGTTGATACCATTAGTTGAGAGGCTGATGGAGCTTACAAGGGATCAGGCTGACACCATACACACCCTCTGGTAATCTCAGTGTCACAGTAGTGGAATAACCAAACATTGTGGGCCATAAAATGTAATAGGAAGCTCACAGTGTCTCCTATGAAGTGCTCTTGTGGCCATCATTTAAAAACAATTGAACTTGATTATAATCAAGCCTCTAAAGTTAACTTCCATTCATATTCACTCAAGGAGATAGAGAAATAAGTTAAACCCTATAAAAAGGAAGTGTATGTAATTTTAGAATGTGGGACATTCTTCGGGGCAGTTTTCTGATTTCAGCCAAGAGTCCACAGCAATGGGCTGAGGGAAAGAGAGAGAGCAGCACTGCAGTGAGTGCCAGCGGCTGGCACAGCCACCAGGTGCCACGTGTGGGGGGCCTGATTTGAACAAATCAACTTAAAAAAGATTTTTTTTTAACAACCTGAGATATTTTATTAAGGAATATACTTGAGATTGTTCAATTTTTGGTGTGATAATAGCGTTATGACCATGGCTTAAAAGTTCTTATTTTTAGAGATGTATATAGGTCAAGTACACAGGGCCGAAAGAACTTGCCTGAGATTTACTTTCTGATGGCAAAGGCGAAAAAGACAAATGAAATAAATGTTTGCACAATCTTTATAATTATGTGAGTATAATTATATGGAATTACAATCAGCATGAGGGGTGGGCACGGGGAGGTTTACTGTGCTGTCCTTGCAATGCTTATGTATGTATGGAAGTTTTTACAATAAAGATTTAGGCAAAGGAGAGAGAAAAAGGCAAAAAAGCAACACCATACTAATATAAAAGGACATGTAAACACTTTAAAACAAAAGCTAAGGACCAAAGCTTAAATGACTAGCTTTTTATAGGAGCTCACAGGTTTCAAATATCCTGTAATGGAGTAAAAACATTCTGTGGGAAAATGATATAATGAAGTGTGTGTGTGTGTGTGTGTGTGTATTTAGGTTTATAATTGCTTAAATAGCAGGCAACAAATCTATCATGGTCAACATTGACACCAAACATAGAAATATACCACAGAATAGATGTCTTACTAGTTCACGGTAATTGTATACATAGGGACCCAAATGTACCAAACCAAACTAGAACTGGTTTGGTACCTTGCCCTACATTACAAAATGCCAGGTCTTTGGGAATTAGAAGACCTGAGATTCATCCTTCCCCTGCCACTGACGTATTATATGACCTTGGGCATGCTCATTCATTTTTCTTGGCCTTGTTCCACGACCTATTGAATGTGCATAACATTTTCCATCTACTTACCTTGGGAAAATGGTGAGGACAAATGAGAAAACATCAGTGAAGAGATTTGAGCTCCTCAGGAAAAAAAATATTTTTTCAGTACTATAGTATTAATATTTTTATTTTGACAAAGAACCCCACAAAGTTTCTGAATTATAGATAACAAACCAAGTTTTATGATCATCTACAAACACTACATGAATATCATTTTCTAGCAAGGAATGCTGTCCAGATAACTTTTTAATTGCATTCAGATTCAGTTCCCCCTTCAACCTCACAGTTTCCCTAGAAAGGCTATGTAAATTGCAATTAAACAAGATTTGTGCGATTTCAGCTATATGTCTTAAAGGTCTAAACTGAAAGGTTTTAAAACCCTGAAATTCTAGTTGGCTGTGACTGTAATAGACGTTGATTTTAATTGCAATAACCACGCAGGAGAAGAAGAGGAGGTTAAAGTTAGTAATTACTTACTTTAGTTCTTAAACAAAATTACTTTCTAATCCTCCATTGTGTAGAAACGGTAAAAAAATTTTAGATATGCAGAGAATATTGGTTCTCCAACTGGAATTATTAGTGGTAAGGATATTTCTAAGTCCTCCTTCAATTAAGAATATTAAATGTATAATAAATGCATTTTAATACATCCACAATTTATTCTGAGTACTGAAACGTGGAAAAAGCACAAACACATGGTTTTAATTTAAGTAGAAGAGGTCAAAAAAATAATTCTTTTTCCACTTTTAACTCCTTTTTCCTCAGTCTATAAATTCAGGATGTTTAGGTAAAGTCAATCACTTGCTTAGAACTCTCCAGTGGCTTCCCAGTGTGCTGATTTTTCAACCCAGACTCCCCAGCGCAGGCTCAAGGCCTTGCCCAACCAACCAGCCCCTGCCCACCTCCTTGCTTTAATCTTCACTTTCTCTGTCCCCCACCCCCTCTTCACATTGCTCTTTCTTCTGTTCCTTGAACTTGCAAATTATTCTTTGCACTTGGTATTTCTTCCAACAGGATTATTCTTCCTTCACTTATTCTTTTTTTTTTAAATTTTATTTTAGTTTTTATATTTTTCTGAAGCTGGAAATGGGGAGAGACAGTCAGACAGACTCCCGCATGCGCCCGACCGGGATCCACCTGGTACGCCCACCAGGGGGTGATGCTCTGCCCACCAGGGGGTGATGCTCTGCCCCTCTGGGGCATCGCTCTGTTGCGACCAGAGCCACTCCAGTGCCTGGGGCAGAGGCCAAGGAGCCATCCCCAGCGCCCAGGCCATCTTTGCTCCAATGGACCCTCGCTGTGGGAGGGGAAGAGAGAGACAGAGAGGAAGGAGAGGGGGAGGGGTGGAGAAGCAGATGGGCGCTTCTCCTGTGTGCCCTGGCCAGGAATCGAACCCAGGACTTCTGCACGCCAGGCCGACGCTCTACCACTGAGCCAATCGGCCAGGGCTCTTCCTTCACTTATTTACATGCCTGCCTCCTTGTCACCTTTCAGGTCTCAGCTTAAATGTCACCTCTTCCAAGAGGCCTTTCCTGGACCCCTATTCTAAGCCACCATCCCCTGCCCCCTCCCTCTTTCACATCACTCTGTTTTGACATCATAGCATTGACCACTTTCTGATTTTTTCAGGTTGATTTACTTGTGGCTTGTTGTCTGACTCTTCCCTTACAGTAGTAAGGAGCAGGGGCATTGTCTCTTGTTCGCCTCTGTTTCTGGCATACTCCCATAAAAGTATTCCAACTATTCAATCCATTCATTCAAAAACGCTGTCTCTGCATTGTTCTCCAGCACTACCCTTCATCTTCTCTTGCCTATCTGTTTTTCTGGACTCTAAGGGTGAAACCATCTGATCCTTAAAACAAGTTTCAGCAAAGACAAGTATAGGAAATTCATTTTTGCCTAGTTTATGACCCATTTTGAGGATGACATTACTTCTATCAGAATCAAGGATTGGGGTCTTTTCACAAGTCCCATGCCTCAGACTGGTAAGGGAACAGCTGGTTCTAGAGTCATTTAAAACTAGGCCCAGCCCTCCATCCAAGTCAGAGTCCTGATTTTTCTCAGACTGGCCTAAATCTGAGGGTTTACTTGCTAATCGAAGCAGTCAGAATGACTTAAGTGTTATTTGCAAATGTTCTAATAGCCTGGAAACTTGTTGCTTCTGTAACTTCATTTGTTAGTTCAACTGAGGAGCCACTGAGCCACTTCACCCGCAGGTGTTGTAAGGTACCAAAAGCTACAGGATTAATATTGATATTTTAAGAGGCTTGGAGAGCATTTTATTGATTTGGGTTAGGGTGTGCAGAGAAATTGTGAGAGTGGTCTCTGTACTGTGTGATTGGCATTGTATTGTAAATGCAAAGGGGAGGAAAACATGGATCCCCAGATATTCCACCACACCTGTGGGGAAAGCAGTGAATGGCTAGCCAGGTGCAGGGAGAGAAAAGCCAAAATAAACCTTTTCTTATAACTATGAGCCATTTGCCGGCATTTGTCCCCACAGAAACTACCTCTCCTATGTAAATGCATGTAGTTAACACGTGTGACTCTGGACAGAGAGATAGCAGATGAACACTAGATAATATGGGAATGCCTTTTAATATGTAAAAGATACCTTTCTGCCATTGTGTTGACTTGTAAATTTTGTTTTCTCCAAAAGGGTGTATGGCTTGCAAATTGAACATGGTCGTATCATGGTAAAGGACATATGACTATAACCAATAGTGTTAAAGGGCTCCTAATTACAATTTTTGCTTCTGTACTTCCCACTTACAAAACTATAAAAACCAAGTAGAACAAAGGGCCGGCGCACTCTCCTTCAGATTCCTGTTGGAGTTCCCGCCGCTTGGCCAAGCTAGACAATAAAGCTTTGGTGTGTAATCGACGGACCTTGTTCGTGTCTTCAATGTTTTGGGTCCCTCCGGATTAGGCTTAACACAACAAATATTAATTGAGAGCTTACTAGTTTCCACAGCTTTGCTAGGTTCCTTACAAGACCTTTACAAGATCACTTTACAAGAAATATAAAAGTAAATAAAATATTATATTTGTTCGTAGGGAGCTAACAACTAGTAGAGGGACACAGGTGAACAAAAAGTTAAAATACAGGAGTAAGTGTGGGGTATTATGGGAGTACTGAGGGGCACCATACTCGATCTGGGGCAAGAGTGATGCTCGGAAGCCTTCCCAGACAATACGACACTTACACTGAGACCTGAGACCCAGTGTGGTTGATAACCAGTCTCAAGTGATACAGAGAAACCAGTGTTCCGGGTGGTGAGTATAGTACATGCAAAGATCAGGAACTAATAGGGCACACAAAAAGAATCTCATTGTAACTACTGCAAGGTTAAAGGGAAGACGAAGTTGAAGCAGGTGAAGGTATAGAAACAAGAAGAGACAGAAATTATGAAAACCTTATAAAGCCAGGTTGAGAACTTTGAACTTAATTCCGAGGGCAGTGGACAGACATCTAGTATATCATTTATAGCAGGAGAGTGTCATGATTAGGTTTTTTGTCTTAGAATGTCCACTCTGGCCACAATGTGTAAATTGGATCTTTGAGGACAGAGACCTAAGGCAAGGAAGTGATTCAGAAGCCTTTTGCAGTAGTGGAGGTGAGAAATGTTAGTGGCCTAGACTGTTAGTGGCCGTGATGATGGAAAAAAGTGATTTGAGATCTATGTTTAACAAGTAGAAGCAACAAGGCTTGGCATTTGAATGTGGGGAATTATGGATGGGAATGGGTCAAAAAGGACAGTTTGCTGGCTTGGGAAACTAAGTTGACAATGAGGTCATGCACATAGGTAGGAAATTAAAGATGAGAAAAGGGTATGGCAAGAAGATGATACGTTTGGAATCCATAGCACATGTGGTGCTTCTGTTCTCTCCAAATCGAGTTTATCTAGCTGGTAGTTGGTCAGAAGAGGGATCTGGGCAGAAGCAAGAGCACCAAGAGGCACTGACACAGCGATGGTGACTGGAGCCATGGGAGTGGGTAAGGTCTGTTGTTCTTCACCGTGCATGTTGGGGAAAAGAGCAGTTATCTTTTAAGAAGCAATTGATTCTTTCTATGAGAATGGCTAAAATAGAATAGAAATACACTATCAAAAAAAGACAAAAGCGCTTCCAAAAAATAGAAGAAGAAGCAATACTCCCTAACACATTTTATGAGGCCAACATAACCCTGATACCAAATCCTGGAAAGACAACACAAAAAAAGAAAACTACAGACCAATATCTCTAATAAGTACAGATGCAAAAATCCTAAACAAAATACTAGCAAACTGAATACAACAATACATTAAAAAGATAATACACCATGATTAAGTAGGATTCATTTCAGGAGCACAAGGATGGTTCAACATACATAAATCAATCAACATAATACACCATATCAACAAAACAAGGAACAAAAATCATATGACCCTATTAATAGGTGCAGAAAAGGCATTCAATAAGATACAACATCACTTTATGTTTCAAACACTCAATAAAATGGGTATAGAAGGAATGTACCTCAACATAATAAAGGTCATATATGACAAACCATCAGCTAATACACTAAATGGTGAAAAAATGAAGGTTTTTCCTCTAAAATCAGGAATAAGAGAAGGCTGCCCACTCTCTCCCCTGTTATTCAACATAATTCTGGATGTTTTAGGCAGAGCAATAAGGCAAGAGAAAGAAATAAAAGGCAAAAAGACAAAAGAGCTTGGGTGGTGAACACAGAATACAATATACAAATGATATATTATAAAATTGTATGCCTGAAACCTATATAATTTTATTAGCCAACATCACCCCAATAAATTCAGTAAAAAAGTAAAAAGAATGGGAAAAAGACAAAAAAACTTGGAGTACTGAACACATAGTATGATACAGAAGATATATTATAGAACTGTACATCTGAAATGTATATGATTTTATTAACCAATGTCACCCCAATAAATTCAATAAAAAAGTTTTTTTAAAAAAGGGACAAAAGACACACTTACACAATGTATCATTATTGCTATCAGATTTTGGAGGCTTTTAACATGGCTCAAAAGTTTGAATGACCATCTAGTGAAAAGGGTAGAAAATTTTTGTTTTGGAGTCCTCTTTCCTTTTAGTAGGTGAGGGTGAGGGAGCCCATGCTTCTCCCCATGTCTCTTCTACCTAACGAGCTTTTGGAAAAGTACTTTCAGATGTGCAGATGTCAATTTTACTGGCTATTCCTCCCATGGTAATACCTCTGTCCTGCTCCTTCCAGGAATTCAGTGCCCCTGTGAACAAAACAGTATAACAGTTCTCCAGCGAACTGTCAGACACTGCAGTTAACTTTGTTTTACTGGAGGTGCCATCTTCCCAAAGTGTTTGAATACATTTTTATGAGAAAAGGGATGCATATAATCTGGAGACTTTTTGTTTGGGTAAAAAACATTATGGCAAAAGAAGCGAAGGAACAAAGGGTGCTTGAGCAGCTCTATTCTCAGGCATCGTGAGAAGGAGTGAGGAGTGTGTACAGAACAGCTTCTTTCTTCATCATGAACTCATCCAGTCAAGTAGTCACAACACCTGGTATCACCTGATTTCTATAATGTCCCATTTGCTTTGTGTGTGTGTGTCAGAGGCCCTGATTTATTCTCTGAATGCCCTGAAACACACAATTTCAGTTGAAGAGAAAAATTGGCAGCCATACAAGGAATAATGAGTTGAGGACTATGGAAAAGATGTCTATGGAATTACATCCAGAAGGAAGAATTCCTGTACAAAATATAAAAACAGAGCCATGATATTATTTTTTATTATTATTTTAAAGATTTTACTTGTTGATTTTAGAAGAGAAAGAGAGAGAGAGAAAGGCATGGAGGAGGAGCGGGAATCAACAACTCCTAGTTGCTTCTCGTAAGTGCCTTGATGAGGCAAGCCTACGGTTTCGAACTAGCAACCCCAGCATTCTAGGTGGACACTTTATCCACTGCGCCACCACAGGTCAAGCTACAGAGCCATAATATTAGACTCAAATGGATAAAGTATGTAGCCCAAAATTAAGGCAAAAGTGTATTGATTCATTTCATAAATTGAGAGCTTAAAGATATAAGCTTCTGAAAGAGTACAAAAGACATGTTAAAATATTATACCTATTTTTAATATATTTTTAAAATTGAATCCATTGAGTAACATTGGTTTACAAAACCATAAAGGTTTCAAGTGATCAATTCAATAAAACATCATGTGCACTGCATCTTGTGCCCACCACCCAAAGCAAAATCTCTTTCCATCACCATTTACTTCCCTTTGCCCACCTCCACCTACCTCACCACCACCACCACCACCACCCCCACTCCCCACCCCCATTCCCTCTGGCTATCCCTGCACTGTTGTTGCCTGTGTCTTTGTGTTGTATATATATTTTTTGCTTAATCCCTTCGCCTTCTTTCAACCAGCCTCCCAATCCCCCTTCCCTCTGACAGTTGTCAGTCTCTACCATGTATCCATGCCTCTGTTTCTTTTTGTAAAATTGAATTTATCGGAATGACACTGGTTAACAAAATTATACAGGTTTCAGGTGCTCAGTTCTACAACCATCATCTGTACACTGTACTACTGTGTGTTCACCACCTGAAGTCAAGTCTCTATCCATCACCATTTATCCCTACTATCGCTAACTTCCTCCACCTCTCCCACTACCCCGAAGTCACCACACTATTGTCTGTGTCCAAGAGTTTTCCCTTTTTACTTTTTTACTCAATTTCTCTAAATCTCTTCTGAGCCCCTACTCCCAACAGTCATCAGCCTACTCTCTGTCTATGAATTTGTCTCAATTTTGCTTGTTAGTTCATTTGCTCATTTCCATATATAAGTGAGATCACATGGTATTTTTTTTTCTCTGACAGGCTTATTTCACTTAGCATAATCATCTCCAAGTTTATCCATGCTGTTAAAAAAGGTAAGATCTCACGGAAATGGCGCCGTGAGAAGCGCGTCCGACAGCTCTCCCCTAAATCACAACAAATTTATCAACTAGAAACAGAAAAATTTATCCTCGGAGCATTCCGGAGTTCCACACAAACTGAAAGCAAAAGGACAGTTATCACTTGAATCTGAGAGACGAGGGTGTGGAGGAAGCTACCGCAGCGACCCTCATTCAAGCCGCCAGGGAGTGCGCCCGCGGTGAGTCAGCCCATATACTTGGGAACCGCCACCGCGAGCTGCCGCGAGCCCCCGCGAACCGCCACCGCGAGCGGCCGCCACGAGCCTCCGCGCGCGCGCCCGGTCCGGTTGAGCACTGCTGACGTTCCCAGCGGCCCACACACTGCGAGTGGGGGTCGCCGGCCACCGGTTCCCGGAGCGCCCCATTCGCGCGCGTGCCTTGGGCATTCCACGCGCCCAGGGCGCCCTACTGGCCCGCACACCCAGGGGGCTCCATTATCCTGCGCCTGGGGCGGTCCAGCCGCCAGCGGCGGGGTGAGCGGGAGAGGCTTGGGAGATTCTCTCTGTGGGCGGGGCACCTCACCCAGCCATTCAAGCTAACAATCAAGCGTTGGGGGAGGGGTGCGCGCAGGCAGCCTAAAATACCTTCGGAAACACAGCTGCGACCCAATCACTGAAATTAGCTTAACCCATAAAATCTGTGCACCCTTGGTTCTAATTGATAAGATCTCTCTCAGTTCAGCGATCCAAGACAAGAGGCGTGATATTTTTTAGTGCCTCTCGCTAAAGGGGCGGGGGCAACTTCTGATTGATAGAGCCTCCATATTCAGGGATAAACGCAAACAAGAAGGACTTGGCAGATAATAAGGTCTATACTACACTAGTCGTAAGCAGAGACTAGTGCCTCTTCTTCCCTGCAAAAACAGGCTACAAAGTGTGGAAAGCCTGGGTTGAGAGGTCCAACTAAATGCTAGGCGCTGAACAGTCACCTTGACAACAATTGACTCCCACCCCCACCTGATTACACTGGAGGCCCTGACTCTCAGAGCCTTTCCCAAAGCCTTGCACTGAGTGGGGATAGAGTGGGGATTTCCCAGCTCTTTGAGCCTCTTACTCCCCAGGCAGAAGCAGTTGCAGCCTTATAGCTGGATCACCAGGCTGCTAATTCAGAAAGGGGGGACTAGGAGAGAGAATCCAGGAAAGCAAACTCTCTCATCGTTGGACCCTGCAAACGCCAACAAGCCTTTACTTCCAGCAAGACTAAAGCCAATTATATGACATTGCCATAGAATCCCATCAACTGCAAATCCCTAAGAGTGACACAGGGGCAGAGCCTGGGGTACAGAGTCACCGACCAGGAAGAGGGAGAGAAAAGAAAAAGGAAGAAGTTAACCTCTCAAAATCAAGAAAAACCCACAGACTTTACAACTTGATCCACTAATTTTTTTGTTGTTGTTGTTGCTTGTTTCTTCTATCTTTTTGCCTTTATTTCCTCCACCTCGGTCCTTCTATTCTCTGCCCATCTTATGCTTCCCCTTTCTTGAACTACACTACCCATGAGTGTTGCATTTTATTTTTCTTCTTCATCCTCACCCTCCTTTAAGGTTATACTCCAAAACACTTAACTCTCACTCTCTCCTCTTTTGTTTTGTTTTTTTTTTGTCTTGCTTTATTTTGTTTTTTTCTCCTCCTATTTTATTTCTTCCTTCGTTTTTCTCTTTTTCTTATTTTTTCCTTTCTATTCGTTTTTTCTTTTCTCATTTTACTTTCCTCCCATATAATCCTCAATCACGAACAAATTAGTTAATTTGGGACTCAAGGCTTTTTTTTGGTTTTATTTCTCTTTTTTGCTTTTGTTTTTATTTTTTTTTCTCTTGTTTGTTTATTTTTGTGGCATTTTGGGTCCTCCCAACCCAAGGTCTCCATTGTATTTAGTCTTCGCTCCACTTAATACAACAGATTTTTACTTATTATTTTTATTTTTTCTTCTTTATTATTCTTTTTTGGTCCTTTTTTCTGATTCCCTCTTATCCCTCTCATTATATCTCTTAGTTGACCATCACTTACAAGCAAATCATCTTATGCTTGTCTAAGATTTTCTTCCTTTTTTTTTTTTTTTTTTTTTTTTTTTTGCATTTAGTAGGTCCCTACTCCCTTTTTTTGCCCCTTGAACTCTTCACCCCAAATCAGGCCCTCCATTATAGGCACGATATTTCCCTGAGGAGGGGAGAGGAGGGAAAGAGAAGAGAGAAAAAAGGGGGAAATAATAAATTATTACTGTTTTTTTTTGTGGGGTGTTTTACCCTTTTTTTTTTTTCTTTTTACTCTTTATTAATTCTAATTAGTGCTATCAATAAGACCACCCTCACATGCCGATAAGAAAGAGGAAATCGAATATTATGGATACAAAAGAAAGAGAGGTAACACAAATAGATGTGGAAAAATCTATGGAGAAAAGACTTAACATATTGGAAGCCTTGGAGCTAAATGACAGAGAATTTAAACTAGAAATCTTAAAAATACTCAGAGATATACAAGAAAACACAGAAAGGCAATATAGGGAGATCAGAAAACAACTCAATGAACACAAAGAATATATTACCAAGGAAATTGAAACTATAAAAACAAATCAAACAGAAATGAAAAACTCAATTCACGAGCTGAAAAACGAGGTAACAAGCTTAGCTAACAGAACAGCCCAGATTGAAGATAGGATTAGTGAAATAGAAGACAAACAACTTGAGGCACAACAGAGAGAAGAAGAAAGAGACTCAAAAATAATAAAAAACGAGAAAGCCCTACAGGAATTGTCTGACTCCATCAGAAAGAATAACATAAGAATAATAGGTATATCAGAGGGAGAAGAGAAAGAAAATGGAATGGAGAATATACTCAAACAAATAATAGATGAGAACTTCCCAAGCCTGTGGAAGGAACTAAAGCCTCAAATTCAAGAAGCAAACAGAACACCAAGTTTTCTTAACCCCAACAAACCCACTCCAAGGCACATCATAATAAAGATGACACAAACCAATGACAAAGAAAAAATTCTCAAGGCAGCCAGGGAAAAGAAGAGTACAACATATAAAGGAAGGCCTATTAGATTATCATCAGATTTCTCAGCAGAAACTCTATAAGCTAGAAGAGAGTGGACCCCAATATTTAAAGCCCTGAAAGAGAGGAACTTTCAGCCAAGAATACTATACCCATCAAAGCTATCCTTCAAGTATGAAGGAGATATAAAAACATTCACAAATACAGAAAAGATGAGAGAATTTATCAACAGAAAGCCCCCACTCCAGGAAATACTAAGGGGGGTTTTCCAACCAGATTCAAAGAACAAAAGAAAACAACACCACAAGTAACAGCTCCACCAAGAACACAATAAAACCAAATTTAAACTGTGACAACAAAGGAAAAAAAGGGGGGAGAGGATGGAGATTAACAGTAGCAAAGGATGATGAAGTGCAGAAATACTTATAAGATAGGGTACTACAATGAATATGGTAGGTACCCTTTTCATTACTTAATGGTAACCACCCTTAAAAAAACCACCACAAAAACACTTGACTTAAAAAAGGTAGCAACAGAGGAAAGAAGTATGGAACACAAACAAACAAAAACAAATGATAGAAAAACAAAAGAGAAGAATCAAACTAGATACAAAACTAACAGAAAGCAATTTATAAAATGGCAGTAGGGAACCCACAAGTGTCAATAATTACACTAAATGTAAATGGATTAAACTTACCAATAAAAAGACACAGAGTAGCAGAATGGATTAAAAAAGAAAATCCAACTATATGCTGCCTACAAGAAACACATCTAAGCAACAAGGATAAAAACAAATTCAAAGTGAAAGGCTGGAAAACAATACTCCAAGCAAACAACACCCAAAAAAAAGCAGGTGTAGCAATACTCATATCTAATAATGCTGACTACAAGACAGAAAAAGTACTCAGAGACAAAAATGGTCATTTCATAATGATTAAGGGGAAGTTGAATCAAGAAGACATAACAATCCTTAATATATATGCACCAAACCAAGGAGCACCAAAATATATAAGACAGCTACTTATTGACCTTAAAACAAAAACTAACAAAAATACAATCATACTTGGAGACCTCAATACACCACTGACGGCTCTAGATCGGTCATCCAAACAGAGAATCAATAAAGATATAGTGGCCTTAAACGAAATACTAGAACACCTGGATATGATAGACATCTACAGGACATTTCATCCCAAAGCGACAGAGTATACATTTTTCTCTAGTGTACATGGAACATTCTCAAGAATTGACCATATGTTGGGCCACAAAGACAATATCAGCAAATTTAGAAAAATTGAAATTGTACCAAGCATATTTTCTGATCATAAAGCCTTGAAACTAGAATTCAACTGCAAAAAAGAGGGGGAAAAACCCACAAAAATGTGGAAACTAAACAACATACTTCTAAAAAATGAATGGGTCAAAGAAGAAATAAGCGCAGAGATCAAAAGATATATACAGACAAATGAAAATGAAAATACGACATATCAGAATCTCTGGGATGCAGCAAAAGCAGTAATAAGAGGAAAGTTCATATCACTTCAGACCTATATGAACAAACAAGAGAGAGCCGAAGTAAACCACTTAACTTCACACCTTAAGGAACTAGAAAAAGAAGAACAAAGACAACCCAAAACCAGCCGAAGAAAGGAGATAATAAAAATCAGAGCAGAAATAAATGAAATAGAGAACAGAAAAACTATAGAAAAAATCAATAAAACAAGGAGCTGGTTCTTTGAAAAGATCAACAAAATTGACAAACCCTTGGCAAGACTCACCAAGGAAAAAAGACACAGGACTCAAATAAATAAAATCCAAAATGAAAGAGGAGAGATCACCACAGACATCATAGAAATACAAAGAATTATTGTAGAATACTATGAAAAATTATATGCCACCAAATACAACAACCTAGAAGAAATGGATAAATTCCTAGAACAATACAACCTTCCTAGACTGAGTCATGAAGAAGCAGAAAGCCTAAACAGACCAATCAGCAGGGAGGAAATAGAAAAAACTATTAAAAACCTCCCCAAAAATAAAAGTCCAGGCCCAGACGGTTATACGAGTGAATTCTATCAAACATTCAAAGAAGACTTGGTTCCTATTCTACTCAAAGTCTTCCAAAAAATTGAAGAAGAAGCAATACTTCCAAACACATTTTATGAGGCCAACATAACCCTCATACCAAAACCTGGCAAGGATGGCACAAAGAAAGAAAACTACAGACCAATATCTCTAATGAATACAGATGCTAAAATACTAAACAAAATACTGGCAAACCGAATACAACAACATATTAAAAAAATAATACATCATGATCAAGTGGGATTCATCCCAGAATCTCAAGGATGGTTCAACATACGCAAAACGGTTAACGTAATACACCATATCAACAAAACAAAGAACAAAAACCACATGATCTTATCAATAGATGCAGAAAAGGCTTTTGATAAAATACAACACAACTTTATGTTTAAGACTCTCAACAAAATGGGTATAGAAGGAAAATATCTCAACATGATAAAGGCCATATATGATAAACCATCAGCCAACATCCTATTAAACGGCATAAAACTGAGGACTTTCTACCTTAAATCAGGAACAAGACAGGGTTGTCCACTCTCTCCACTCTTATTCAACGTGGTGCTAGAAGTTCTGGCCAGAGCAATCAGACAAGACAAAGAAATAAAAGGCATCCATATCGGAAAAGAAGAAGTAAAGCTATCACTTTTTGCTGATGATATGATCCTATACATCGAAAACCCGAAGGACTCCACAAAAAGATTATTAGAAACAATAAACCAATACAGTAAGGTCGCAGGATACAAAATTAACATACAGAAGTCCATAGCCTTTCTATATGCCAACAATGAAATATTAGAAAACGAACTCAAAAAAATAATCCCCTTCACGATTGCAACAAAAAAAATAAAATACCTAGGAATAAACATAACAAAGAACGTAAAGGACCTATATAATGAAAATTACAAAGCATTGTTAAGGGAAATCGAAAAAGATACAATGAGATGGAAAAATATTCCTTGTTCTTGGATAGGAAGAATAAATATAATCAAAATGGCCATATTACCCAAAGCAATATACAAATTTAATGCAATTCCCATCAAAATCCCTATGAGATTTTTTAAAGAAATGGAACAAAAAATCATCAGATTTATATGGAACTATAAAAAACCCGAATAGCCAAAACAATCCTAAGGAAAAAGAATGAAGCTGGGGGCATTACAATACCTGACTTTAAACTATATTATAGGGCCACGATAATCAAAACAGCATGGTATTGGCAGAAAAATAGACACTCAGACCAATGGAACAGAATAGAAAGCCCAGAAATAAAACCACATATATATGGTCAAATAATCTTTGATAAAGGGGCCAACAACACACAATGGAGAAAAGAAAGCCTCTTCAACAAATGGTGTTGGGAAAACTGGAAAGCCACATGCAAAAGAATGAAACTCGACTACAGCCTGTCCCCGTGTACTAAAATTAATTCAAAATGGATCAAAGACCTAAATATAAGACCTGAAACAATAAAGTACATAGAAGAAGACATAGGTACTAAAATCATGGACCTGGGTTTTAAAGAACATTTTATGAACTTGACTCCAATGGCAAGAGAAGTGAAGGCAAAGATAAATGAATGGGACTACATCAGAATTAAAAGTTTTTGCTCAGCAAGAGAAACTGATATCAAAATAAACAGACAGCCAACTATATGGGAACTGATATTTTCAAACGACAGCTCAGATAAGGGCCTAATATCCAAAATTTACAAAGAACTCATAAAACTCAACAACAAACAAACAAGCAATCCAATAAAAAAATGGGAAGAGGACATGAACAGACACTTCTCCCAGGAAGAGATACAAATGGCCAACAGATATATGAAAAGATGCTCAGCTTCATTAGTTATTAGAGAAATGCAAATCAAAACTACAATGAGATACCACCTCACCCCTGTTAGATTAGCTATTATCAACAAGACGGGTAATAGCAAATATTGGAGAGGCTGTGGAGAAAAAGGAACCCTCATTCACTGTTGGTGGGACTGTAAAGTAGTACAACCATTATGGAGGAAAGTATGGTGGTTCCTCAAAAAACTGCAAATAGAACTACCTTATGACCCAGCAATCCCTCTACTGGGTATATACCCCAAAACCTCAGAAACATTGATACGTGAAGACACATGTAGCCCCATGTTCATTGCAGCACTGTTCACAGTGGCCAAGACATGGAAACAACCAAAAAGCCCTTCAATAGAAGACTGGATAAAGAAGATGTGGCACATATACACTATGGAATACTACTCAGCCATAAGAAATGATGACATCAGATCATTTACAGCAAAATGGTGGGATCTTGATAACATTATAAGGAGTGAAATAAGCAAATCAGAAAAAAACAAGAACTACATGATTCCATACATTGGTGGAACATAAAAATGAGACTAAGAGACATGGACAAGAGTGTGGTGGTTACCAAGGGTGGGGGGGGGAGGGAGGACATGGGAGGGAGGGAGGGAGAGAGTTAGGGGGAGGGGGAGGGGCACAGAGAACTAGATAGAGGGTGACGGAGGACAATCTGACTTTGGGCGAGGGGTTTGCAACATAATTTGATGACAAAATAACCTAGACATGTTTTCTTTGAATATATGTACCCTGATTTATTAATGTCATCCCATTACCATTAATAAAAATTTATTAAAAAAAAAAAAAAAAAGGTAAGATCTCCTTCTTTCTTACAACTAAGTAATATTCCAGTGTGTAAATCTACCACAGCTTTTTTATCTATTCATCTATTGATGGGCACTTGGGCTGTTTCCAGATCTTGGCTATTGTAAATAATGCTTATATTCATCTTTTGAATTAGTGTTTCAGGTTTCTTAAAATATCTTTCCAGAAGTGGGATTGACTGGTCAAAAGGCAGTTCCATTTTTAATTTTTTGAGGAAACTCCATACTGTTTTCCACAGTGGCTGCACCAGTCTGCATTCCCACAAGCAGTGAAAGAGTATTAATTTTTGTTGATTATGCAAAAAATATAGCTGTCCTCCTTGTGAAATATAGAGGAAAATATGAAAGAAAAAAACAAAACTTAATCATAATCTTATATATCCCCAAATTAATATTTTGCTGTATTTTATACCATTTTTTCCAAATATATGTATGTTTATATGTATATATGTTTATTTAAGACACAAATTCTTTCATATTATAACATCTCTGAAATTATAGTGAGTCATAAATTGTCGCATTTAATTGGTTACATTTAATTTTCTATTTCTTTTCCTAAAAGAAAGAAAAAATCTTTGGCATCTTAAAATTGAGAAACTACAATATATAATTTTATAAAAATTGAAGTTTATACCACTTTATTCAGAGGTAAAAGCAGTGTGCTCATATTTGTACAAAATATATGCTATAAACTGAAAGAGATTATTTGGAAGTATTTTTTGCAGAGAAAGGAAGATAGAGAAAGAGTGATGGCAAGCAAAATGTGACTTTCAGAAAATTTTAATAGAGTTCCAATCAAATAAAGTAGATGTCCAGGTATTCTTACACTACTGAACTCTCAAACAGAGCCAGCCTTAGTTAATATGTGTCCTTAATATAAATATTCCCTCAACCCAAAGGAAACATTCTAATGTCTTCCTTCCAGGAATTCAGTAAAGACAATATTCATAGACAAAACTATACTAACACAATTTAATAAATTAAACTGATAAGGTACCTCTTTTCTGTGGTTCCTGTCAGACTAATTTCCGTTACCAAATAAGACAATCTTATTTTCAACATATAACAAAGAATAGTTTGTTCTTCTGCATACACCTCTGACTTAAGTGCTTATTTATTCCAGAACCTGTGCTAAGGTCTGGGATGTAGCTGTGAGCACAGGCATATGGTCCCTGTCTTCATAGGCCTGAGAGTCTTGTGCAGGAAGCAGGGGAAGTCAAGTAAGAGCAGTGCAGTGCAATACTGGACAAGGAGAGGAAGCACAGGGTACTCTGGAAGCACATGGGAGGATTTCATAACCCAGGTTTGCGGGGCAAGAGGCTCCTGGGATGTAATACCTAAGTGAACTCAAGAATAGGAGCTAGCCAAGAAAAAACAATGCTGCAAGCATTCCGGGAGTAAGAGAGGCCATGGTGAGCTCCAGGAATGGAAAGGCTGGACCACAGAAGGGAGGAAGGTGACAGGAGATGAGGATGAAAGGCAGAGGCTACACTCTGAAAGGTCTTACCTACATTGTATTTTTGCCACATTCCCCCCTCAAGTCTGAAGTCAACCTTCCCTTTGACTTTTTCAGTTTCAAAAGACAATGTATTTTTATTTTATTCATATTGTCTTCAGCTGTGCAAAAGCTTTTTAGTTTGATATAGTCCCATTTGTTCATCCTGTCCTTTATTTCACTTGCCTGTGGAGATAAATCAGCAAATATATTGCTGCAAGAGATGTCGGAGAGCTTACTGCCTATGTTTTCTTCTAAAATGCTTATGGTTTCCCGACTTACATTTAAGTCTTTTATCCATTTTGAGTTTATTTTTGTGAATGGTGTAAGTTGGTGGTCTAGTTTCATTTTTTTGTAGGTAGCTGTCCAATTTTCCCAACACCATTTGTTAAAGAGACTGTCTTTACTCCATTGTATGCTCTTACCTCCTTTATCAAATATCAAAAGACAGTATGAACAAAATAAAAGGACAAACCACACAATGGGAAAACATATTCGACAATACGTCTGATAAGGGGTTAATAACCAAAATATATAAAGAACTTGTAAAACTCAACACCAGGAAGATAAATAATCCAATCAGAAAATGGGCAAAAGAAATGAATAGATACTTCTACAAAGAGGACATACAGATGGCCAATAGGCATGAAAAAATGCTCAACATCGCTAATCATTAGAGAAATGCAAATTAAAACCACAATGAGATACCACCTCACACCAGTCAGAATGGTGCTCATTAACAAAACAACATGCAATAGGTGTTGGCGAGGATGTGGAGAAAAGGGAACCCTCCTGCACTGCTGGTGGGAACGCAGACTGGTACAGCCACTGTGGAAAACAGTATGGAGATTCCTCAAAAAATTAAAAATGAAACTGCCTTTTGACCCAGCCATCCCACTTTTAGGAATATATCCCAAGAACACTAAATCACCAAATCAAAAGAAGAAATACACCCCCATGTTTATGGCAGCATTGTTCACAATAGCCAAGATCTGGAAACAGCTCAAGTGTCCGTCAGTGGACGAATGGATTAAAAAGCTGTGATACATATACACAATGGAATACTATACAACCATGAAAAAGAAGAAAATCTTACCTTTTTGACAACATGATTCATACCTGGAACTATTATGTTGAGTGAAATAAGCTAGGCAGAGAAAGAATAATATCATTTGAGGAATCCAATGAACAGTGTGAACTGAGGAACAGAATAGAGGCAGAGGCGGGATCAAAGGGACCAGAGGGAAAGTGGTCAGAGGGAAAGGGGATGATAGGATGAGATCAGTAAAGGGAAAGAGATTGGTGAAATTATATATATAGTACATAACACAGTGTTATAGAGAGCAGAAAAGCAAATTCTGGAGGGAAGGGGGGAGGGCATTGGGGGGAGGAAGCAAGGGAGATGTTGAGGGGAACACGGGGGTGGGGGGATTTATTCGGTGGGACACTTGAATCTATGTAAACACAATAAATTAAAATCAATAAAAAAGCATTTAAAGTCACAAGTTACATTTTAAAAAAAGACAATGTAGTCTCCTCAGTGTATAAACATGACTAATATATGATAGATACCTCTTCATAGTTAAGTTTTTCCTCTGATCAGACCCAAATCCCCCCCTTAAAGCTTCCATCCATTTGCAATTCCTACTTAGAAAATCAGATTAAGACTTTTCCCTTTTCTGCATGACAGCTACTCACAATGCAGAACACAATCATGCCTACCGCTCACTGTGACTTTTTCTTGTCAGGATTAAACACCTCCAGTTTCTTCAGCTTTTCCTTGTGTAACATATGCTTTTGCAGTCTTTGGCTAAGATCAAATGTGTACATGTGATATGGTCTCTAGATATTTCATCATTTTAGTCACCCTTAGCTTATCAATATTTGTTTTAACAAGACTCCCATAACCAAATGCCGTGTTCTATTGAGTAAACTGAGATTTACTTAACCTCCCTTTCCCAATTGAGTAGGTCCCAGGGCTTGACCCAGCCAGATTTCTTAGTTTTGGAGTGGACCACTGGTCAGAGAGAGAAAAGTAAAAAGTACTGGTTTGAATAGTAGCTTAATTGCTTTCAATGGAATATTCTTTTTTTTTTTTTTTGTGACAGAGACAGAAAGAGGAACAGACAGACAGAAAGGGAGAGAGATGAGAAGCATCAATTCTTCATTGCAGCACCTTAGTTTATTGATTGCTTTCTCATATGCCTTGACCAGGGAGCTTCAGCAGACCGAGTGACCCCTTGCTCAAGCCAGAGACCTTGGGCTCCAGCTGGTGAGCCTTCCTTAAACCAGATGAGCTCTCGCTCAAGCCGGCAACCTTGGGGTTTTGAACCTAGGTCCTCTGTGTCCCAGTCTGACGCTCTGTCCACTGCACTACCGCCTGGTCAGCCTTCAATGGGATATTCTATGTTGATTAATGAAGCCGCAGAAGGCACTAGCTTTGTTAGTAGTCCATCATACTGTGGGCTCAGCTGACATTGTGGTCGATCAAAGCCATCAGGTCTCTTCTGTGAACTGTGGCCATTTGCAGTACACAATGCATGTATGCAATTTATTTTTTTCCCTTAAGTTCAGTAATTTACGTTCACCTCTATTAGCATTTCTTTTCTGAGCATTCTACTTGGTTTAGAGGTTAAGTGCTCTTAAGTTACACAGCTGGGCATGGAACCCAGCTCATCCATTTTTTGGCCATCTAATCTTGGGCAAACTGCTTTACCTTAGAAATACTATTATATTCTTAGATAGGATTTTTTTTAAGTGAGAGGAGGGGAGATAGACAAACTCTCACATGTGCCCTGACTGGGCTTCACCCAGCAACCCCTGTCTGGGGCTGATGCTCAGGCCAATCAAGCCATTGGCTACAGAGGGGAAGAGAAAGAGAAGGGGGAGAGAAGCAGCTGGTCACTTCTCATATGTGCCCTGACCAAGAATCAAACTTGGGACTTGCACATGCAGGGCTGACACTCTATCCACTGAGCCAACTGGCCAGGGCAGCATTCTTTATTTTTTTCACAAACTATATTTACTTTTTTTTTTTTTTTTGTATTTTTCTGAAGCTGGAAACGGGGAGAGACAGTCAGACAAACTCCCGCATGAGCCCGACCGGGATCCACCCGGCACGCCCACCAGGGGCGACGCTCTGCCCACCAGGGGGTGATGCTCTGCCCCTCCGGGGCGTCGCTCTGCCACAACCAGAGCCACTCTAGCGCCTGGGGCAGAGGCCAAGGAGCCATCCCCAGGGCCCGGGCCATCTTTGCTCCAATGGAGCCTCGGCTGCGGGAGGGGAAGAGAGAGACAGAGAGGAAGGAGGGGGGGGTGGAGAAACAAATGGGCGCTTCTCCTATGTACCCTGGCCGGGAATCGAACCCGGGTCCCCCGCACGCCAGGCTGACGCTCTACCGCTGAGCCAACCGGCCAGGGCCAAACTATATTTACTTTATCTCTAATTTAGTTATATGACATCCTTCTTGCCATCCATTCATTCTTTTTACTCAGTTGTGTGCCTTTCTTGTGTCAGGTACTGTGTCAGATAGATATACAGTAAATGCCTCATCTGAGGGCCTTCATTAAATCCACTAATAAAATTGTTGTGCACACTAGATCTGAGACTCAATCCCTGAACACATCTCTTACCTCTTTTTCTCTAAGTGGCTAAGTTGATAGAAATCTATTAATGAATATGCAAAGAGTGTGATTGTTGAATCTGACAGAAATATGAGTTAACTTTTTCTTAGTCCACAGGCACATCTGTACCACTTTTTTGTTAAATGCTTCACACTGGGCAGACAACTCAGTTTAGGACTCAGTCAGTATGACCAATGGAAAAACTTGAAGAAATATAGTCCATATATATGTATATATTCTAAAAATATACCTTTTTCAGCCTGTATTTTGTTCAGAGAATCACTATTTTTAAAAATTCCAAAATGAAAGCAACCAAACAGTACACAAGTTAACTGTGGTATATTAACTCATTGAAATAATACAGAAATGATGAAAAAAATAAATTATAGTTAAACACAACCACCTAGATGAATCTCACAAAATATAGTGTCCAGTGAGAGAAGCCCAACACAAAATAATACACATTATACTTTTCCACTTAACAGGCCGAAGTTATCTGTGCTGTTAGAAGTCAGTCCAGTGGTTATCCTTGGGCTGGGTCGTGCCCAGAAGGGAGCATGAGGAGGTTTGGCCTGTATTTTGTAGTGCTTGTCTTCAGAGTACTGTACTGATTATGTATCATGCTGCCCAAGACTTTCTAATAGAAGTAAGATTTTCATCCATTAAATATATACAAACCACATAAAGAAGGTTAAAATATACTTTGCCTAAATGTGTCAGAAACATCATCAAATTTATGTGTAAGTTAGAAGTAATTACTTCTCTTTTAAAAAATCCGTGATGATCACTTCTATATCCTCTTGGGCTCAATATGCTTTTTGAGATTCAACTGCATGGCCCCAGCTTCCGGCAGCCTGTCTGCAGAACAGCTGTCAATGAATGAAAAATAAGCAAGGTCTCAATTGCACAATGTGTATCAATACATGCAGTTCTATAAGAGGAATGCTTGATTTGATCTTCGCTGGCTAGAAGGTGATTATAACTATGTCTGGTTTTCATGTCAACCTCAATCACTCACTGTCTACCAGTAGAGAACCTTGGTTCTGATAAGATGTTCAAAGTCCTATGTTGAATTTACATAAGTTAAATTTTTGTCATCTTAGGCCAGCTTCTTCTTGTACTCTCTTAGGCCACTTTCCCTACCATCCAGCTGATGTGCACCAGCAAAAGTAACAAACTAATTTTGATTTTGGTGTAAATTAGTGTTTTTCAACTGGGACTGATTTTGCCTCCTTAGGAGACATTTTTGATTTTCGCAACTGGCGTCTAATGATAGAAGTCAGGGATGCTGGTAACATCCTCCAATGCACAGGGTACCCACAACAAAGAATTATCAGGTCCAAAATGTCAGTAGTCTTGAAGATGAGAAATTCTGGCCTAAATAAGGATAAAATACAGAAGCAAATCACAATTAACAAATATATTTCAACTTGAAGTATGAGTGATTCGGGAGTTAGCCCGTTTCAGATTCTCTATTCCATCGCTTCCCTCCATAAGCAAGGATAGCAGATATTGAATATGCACGTCTTATTCCTTGTACATGTGTTTCAGTGGTAGACACTCCCCGTTGTCAAATAGGAATGTCTAATGCTGGTTACTTATACAATGGCTGAGGCATCTATATGGGCAGTAGAAATTCAAGTGAAGAACTTTTCATGGAGTTTTAGAGTGTGGAATATATTCTCAATGTCAATTTTTTAAATAGATTTTAGCGAGAGAGAAGGAGAGGGAGAAAGAGAGAGAGAGAGAGAAACATCAGTTTGTTGTTCCACATATTTATGCACTCATCGGTTGATTCTTGTATGTGCCTTGACCGGGGATTGAAACTGCAACTTTGGTGTGTCAGGATGATGCTGTAAAAAACTGAGCTACCCATCCAGGGCAATGTCAAATCTTTTGGACTCCAAGAGACTCGAGCCTCTGAATTTTTCACTTTCTGCATGTTCAACCGATATATATATATATATATATATATATATATATATATATATATATATATATATATATATGATAGCTCAAAGACCTATTTCATTATCCTCTTTTGACCCCGATTAACTGAATTACTTGCTTGCTCTGCCTTCAGTTTTGCATGACTGGACAAATTCTTGGCATGAACCTTACTATTTCGTCCTCATACTAAAAGTATTGTTAATATTGATCATTTTAAATTGCTTTTGACATTTCTTTCGGGAATGAGCTTATAATGTCCTTAAATTTACATTTGTCTTGACAGCTCTTGAAACAGCATTGCTTCTTTTAAATGAATAAATTAAATTTTATTTGGGAAAATTAAGTCAATGCAATGCAAAGTTGTAAGCAGGCTCTCTGTAGAGCCTTTCATTGTATGGTTACTCGTATACATTTCAAACGGTAGGTCATTTATTGATTGCATCCCAAACGTGAATCCTCAGTGTCTGAAAGGTCAATTGAAAAGGCCCAAAGAAATGTGCTCTTATTAATAGTCCATCTAGAGTGCATCCACATGTCTGGTTCAGAATTGAAATTCATAATGGCACCTAAGAGAATGGATTAGTTCCAAGGTCCTTGCAGGAGCTCTAAGCCATGCCAAGAGATCTTAGTGGGCCCCCAGTTCTACCAAACCTTACTCGGAACTCACTCCCAAGAGCTTTGGCAGATGAGGAAGAAGTAAGGAGTAGGTTAGAAGACCCAAGTGCTGCCATGGGAGTATATGAACAAAGTGTATGTTAAGCTTCCAAACTGAAGGAAAAATGTGTGAGGTGACTATGTTTCTCAAACTCAGGCCTAACCCAAACCTTGGTCCTCTCTGGAGACTCTGAAGTTGCCAGGTTTAGAAAGATAATTGCATGATTGTTTTTTTCCAGTAATTCTAGAATGATGCTGACCTCATCTTGGAAAAATGTGTTTAAAATATATTCTAAATTATATCTTCATGTTCACTCTGCTTCTAGCTGAAACAGAGTAAATGTACCATGATTATCATTATTTGATATGAAATAATAAGAATAATTATGGGAATGATTTTCAAGAAAGTTCAATTAACCAATTTTTAAGCAGCAGAAACACAAAAGTTTAAAACTTTTTTAAATCTTAACAGAAACATGGCAGACTTTTTAACTACTATAAACTCGCAGCTGGAAAGTTATGGAAAGATGTTTATAACCACTAGCATGCTGTATGATAGATCCCTCCATGACCACCTTTGTTTTTATGTATTTTTAAAAAAGAAACCAGTACTTCCTTTTTCCCTTTTTCTCTCTTTTCAAAATTTATTTGATTTTAGAGAGAGAGGAAAGGAGAAAGAGCGAGAGAGATGGGAACACCGATCTGTACCTGTATGTGCCCTAACCAGGATGGAACCAGCAACTTCTGCCTATCAGGACAATGCTCTAACCAACCAAGCTATCCAGCTAGGGCTATTTTTATTTTTTTTATTGTGGCATAATATAGTAACATTTTAACCACTTTAAGAGTACAATTCATTAGCATTAAGTACATTCACAGTGTTGTGCAATCATTACCATTATCCATTTCTAAAACTTTTTTATCATCCCAAACAAAAATTCTGTACCCATAACAATAATTCACCATTCATGTAGTCATTTTTATTTATTTATTTATTTATTTGTTTGCTTGTTTGTTTGTTTTTGGCAACCACGGCAGGGCATGAAGAGTAATTTTTAAATGACTATTTTATCTTTTTACATAATGAAAAGCATTTAATATTGTATTATGTAAGTATACCATCACTGTAGAAAATTACAAAATATAGATGCAAATGCACGTTAAAATAAATCATTTGAAATTTTTTCTTCACAAATAAGTAACATAATTAACATTAATATTTGGGTATATTGTGTCATTATTTTTCCTCTTGCAAACATAAATGTAAAATGGTTTCCTATTTTTTGTTTGTCTTTAGCAAGGGTAAGAGACAGAGACAGGCAGAAACAGAGACAGACAGGAAGGGAGAGAGAGAGATGAGAAGTATCAACTCATAGTTGCGACACTTTAATTGTTTATTGATTATTTTTCATACATGCCTTGACCAGAGGGCTTCAGCCAAGCAAGTGAACCCTTGCTCAAGCCAGCAATCTTGGACTCAAGCCAGCGACCATGGGGACATGTCTATAGTCCCAAACCTAAGCTGGATGAACCCGCACTCAAGCTGGCAACCTCAGGGTTTCAAACCTGGGTCCTCAGTGTCCCAGATTGATGCTCTAGCCACTGTGCTACAGCCTGGACAGGCAAGTGGAATCCTATTTTGAATTCTATTTTTAATCACTTAAAACAATCTTTTAACTAAGTAAGCTCATTTAAATAGAGGTGGTAAATAACCATGAGAAAGAGAGGCAGAGAACTGCTTCTCCTGTTTAAAATGGCTTTGATGAGGCAGCAGGACCAAAGTAACTTGTTTTTATAGAAACCATTTAATCTGAGGATTAATTCTTCTTAATGTACAACTGTCATGATCCTAAGAATTACTATAGCAACTCACCTAACAGCTAATCGTCATCCCTCATAGTCTCTCAAAATAACTTAAATGAAAATCTTTTAAAAACATAAGACTAGGCCCTGGCCGGTTGGCTCAGCGGTAGAGCGTCGGCCTAGCGTGCGGAGGACCCGGGTTCGATTCCCGGCCAGGGCACATAGGAGAAGCGCCCATTTGCTTCTCCACCCCTCCGCCGCGCCTTCCTCTCTGTCTCTCTCTTCCCCTCCCGCAGCCAAGGCTCCATTGGAGCAGAGATGGCCCGGGCGCTGGGGATGGCTCTGTGGCCTCTGCCCCAGGCGCTAGAGTGGCTCTGGTCGCAACATGGCGACGCCCAGGATGGGCAGAGCATCGCCCTCTGGTGGGCAGAGCGTCGCCCCTGGTGGGCGTGCCGGGTGGATCCCGGTCGGGCGCATGCGGGAGTCTGTCTGACTGTCTCTCCCTGTTTCCAGCTTCAGAAAAATGCAAAAATAAAAAATAAAAAAAATAAAAATAAAAACATAAGACTAAACCACAATGAATAAAAATGACTAACAGAAGAGAGAATAGTGCAGTGGGAAAAGGAAGGAGTAGTTTATCCATGTGAAGCATATAAATGTTTCACATATTCAAAAAATAAAAACAAATCTTAAGCAATCTATAAAAATTAAAAACTGACCATAATAATTAAACCTAACTTGAACTGAAATGAATGAATTGAAACTAATGAACTTAATTTTATGTCAGGAACAGAAAAAGACACTACTAAAAAGATCAAAAGAAAATAATTCTATCAAGGGTACACTTTAACAGAACATATTCTAAGAACAGATAGAGGTGCAAAGAAATCATAAACAGTATTATGTATCTAATTGTTAGAGGCAATATTGCTATTATATTGAAACTATTTAAATATGCTATAGATTATTACAAATACATGTAGTAATTGTGTTGACGTTAGGAACAAAGATTTTCAGTATAAGAAAAAGAAGTAGAAAATCAAAGAATGTAAGTAAAAAAATCACACAGTATTACATTGTTACAATGTTAAATTTGAATTAAAAATATAATTTCAATCAGCATTTTTTCCTTTTTAAGTATACATATTTCCTAGTATTATATACTGAAAAGGCCTAGACACAATAACAATCCAGCAGCAATGATGAAATCAGGCAACAGTTATCATTGAATGAAACCTTTGGTTGAAAGGCAGATGGGAACTTTACCATGAGGAATAATAAGGCTGTGATCACATGACTGATCAATCTCAGCATCTCTAAAAGTGGAGAAAGCCGATAGTGTGTGTCTGCTGATGCGATGCTTATGAAGAAAACAACGCTGAGCGGGTACCACCTCATGGGGGTGAGGGTGGGGGGAGTTGGCCCTGAATCTAATCAATTCTTTTGATCCAACTTTCATTTACAGGAACCACAGGGGATAAAGGAGCAAGTTAAATGACACCACAGAAAGAAAATATCCCTCAGACAACTGATGTGGTTTCTGCCACTGGTTAATGGCAGGGAGGAAAGAGTACGAGAGAGAGTAACTGTTTCAGATGAAAAGAAGCAGCTAAGAGGCACAATAACCAGCTGTTGTGTGCAGGTGTTGTTTGGATCCTTATTCCAACAGCTATAAAAACATATTTGGGGGGGACAATCAAGAAATTTGATTATGGTTTAGATATTAGAGGATGCTGAAGAATTATTGTTAATTTTGTTAAGTGTGATAATGGCATTTTGGTTACATAAGAAAATGTTCATACTTCTTAGCTATTCATACTGAAGTATCCTATGATACTTGACATGATACAATGTCTGGAATTCACTTAAAAATATTTCTGCAAAGAAATAAAAGGAAACAGATGCAGAAAACTTGGGAAATTTTTAATGTGTTGAATCTGAATAGTATCTGTTTTGGTTACCATTGCTGTGTAACACGTCACCTCATAATGTACTGACTTAGATACAATCATCATTGTATCTCATATTTTCTCTGGGTCAGAAATATGGAAAGGGCTTGACTGGGCAGTTCTGGCTCTTGAAATTCCTCATATGATGAAGTAGCTGTAACGGGTGCTGGGAATGGGGGTGCAGGCAGAGTGGGGAAAGGGGGCTTGAACAGCTAGAGAATGGCCAAGCAGCTCTCTCTCTCTCTCTCTCTCTCAATTCCTGTATGTAGTCACAGGGCCTCTCCTCCTGAGGTCTCTTTAAGGGTTAATTTGACCTTTCTCACACACGATGGCCTCAGGGCAGACTGAATGCTTGCTTGGTAGCTGATGTCTTCAAAAGCTGGTATTCCTGTGAACAGTGTGGAAGGAAGCACATCGCCTTTTATGCCTTTATCTGGGAAGTCACATAGTGCTATTTCCTCTGTAGTATACTGGTTGAAGCAGAAGCAGAAGCAGAAGCCAGCCCCTTTTCAAGGAGAAAGTTCATAGATTCCACTTTTGGTGAAAAGATTGTCAGAAAATTTGTGAACATACTTTAAAACTGCCACATCATCCCACACATCTGTTGAATGGTCCACAGTTCAAAAGACCACAAAAGAATTGACAGCCTATTTATCATGGTTACTCATAAGTGGGGGCTTTTCTCATTCCTTGGACCATGAAACAACTGGTTCTTCCTGAAATTCCCATATACTTCACAGATTTATCTAAAACTCCACAACTGGGGGTTTCTTTAATTACCTAATGAGTTATCACTTGTGAGATGCCTGGCCCAGTGCTGGGTCCATACCAGATACTCTGTAAATGTTGGTGATATCTGATGGTTTTTTGAATCCTCAAAATTTTTTTACTGTTTGAGCACACCATTAATAAATTGTAGTTGTTGTGACCTCATGCATTTCTGAAAGGCCTGGCACAGTTGCAGTTTGAAGGAGGAATGGAACCTCTTGTAGAAACTAAAATTCATTCCAGAATGTTGCAATTGGGGAATGGTTGGAGATAACAGCTGTAATATAGACCCAGAGTCCCCATTCTGTTTTCCATTTTGTTTTTACTTTCTGTCAGCTTTCTTCTTTCCCAGACGGCCTTTTTAAAAACTTTCCTGAGCAACAGAAAAATAGGAGCATCTCCTTTATGTGGAGTATGAATATATCATGCCAAAGCTTTTTGTGGAATACTAATGATATTTCGAGTCCAGCCTGTTTTAAAATATTTCTGAAGATTAAGCAAAACTATACCAGATGTGAACATATAAGAAACCTCGGATTTTCTTTTTAAATCTAGCAACTCAAAGATGACCTTCAATTATGATGTTAAACACTGAAATTAATTTGTAATTTAAGTTAATGTCTAATTTCCCAAACTGATAAAAAATTTAATTAGATAATTACTATCGCTATTCAAAGAAAGGAAGTCTAGTATTTTCTTTCTCTTAAAAGAAATATAATATTTTAATACCCTAATATTTTGTTTTCCCTTAAAAGTTCTCTTAAAATTATGTCACATAGGCCCTGGCAGGTTGGCTCAGTGGTAGAGCGTCGGCCTGGTGTGCAGAAGTCCCGGGTTTGATTCCTGGCCAGGGCACACAGGAGAAGCGCCCATCTGCTTCTCTACCCCTCCCCCTCTCCTTCCTCTCTGTCTCTCTCTTCCCCTCCCGCAGCCAAGGCTCCATTGGAGCAAAGA
Source organism: Saccopteryx bilineata (assembly GCF_036850765.1). Classification (NCBI taxonomy): domain Eukaryota; kingdom Metazoa; phylum Chordata; class Mammalia; order Chiroptera; family Emballonuridae; genus Saccopteryx; species Saccopteryx bilineata. The sequence goes on along the minus strand of NC_089490.1, from coordinate 263,600,041 downwards.
TGGCCCGGGCGCTGGGGATGGCTCCTTGGCCTCTGCCCCAGGCGCTAGAGTGGCTCTGGCCCCTACAGAGCGATGCCCCGGAGGGGCAGAGCCCCCCCCCTGATGGGCGTGCCGGGTGGATCCCGGTCGGGTGCACGTGGAGTCTGTCTGACTGTTGTCTATCCCCGTTTCCAGCTTCAGAAAAATACAAAACATTTTTTAAAAAAGAAAAAAAAATTATGTCACATAAACAATAGGTTAATTGTAAATTACAGCTATTCATTTGTTAAAATACTTTATTAATTTCCATTGGAGTTATTGTATTATTTAACAATAAAATTACATTGTAGTGTTCTATCCTTCCAACAATTATATAAAATTCAGTGCTTTGACTTTTTCTCTTTAGCAGCCTTTATTTATCCAGGGATATTTGTGGAGTTGATACTTATCTCTACATACCTTGGCCTAATAACTTTAAGAACTCTGTGTTCCCAATCAATCCATTATGATATATCATAGAGCATAAAATTTCCACAGTTCAAAGCCTACTGACTGAATTCAATTGTGATCTTTATATCACAATCCAAAAAAAAAAAAATCTCAAAAATTGCAAACAGATGAGTCTAGAACGAATCTTTATATTTTCAGCAAAATGACTTATTTACCTTCTAAATAATATTCTGTAAGAAAAATGCTTTTTTTGTAGGTGACATTTCATTGAAATCAAGTGTAGGCCTGGAAAAAAAAGGGTACTACATATATTTTCTTTATTACATTCTTTGTATGATATTTGCTGGCAAAATGGAAGGCATTACAGAAATCATTTAACTGAGAAAGAAATTCTACTCTGCACACAACTTCCCTTGATGTCAGTGGGAGTTCTGTCAATGGAACAAATGTTGAACTTGACCCTGTAATGTTTAAACTGCAATCCTCCCTGCTCTTGGCAGAGCCTGGCTTCCCACTGAAAGGCATTGTAGTCTGTAGAGATTACACAGCAGGTTAATAGTCTAGCTTTTTGCTTCTTTTGGAGCAACAGATGAAACACATATTACTTTCTTTTAGGGTTGTTACATACTTTTCATCACAAAAGACTTTAAATGAGGTGGTTGGTGTGAGAAAGTAAAAGGTAGAGTCTGTGGATGGAAATTTATGTTGGTAACGGTTTTTAACCTATCTTCTGTACTGGTCCCTCAGAAGCATCGATGAGTCATACAGATTAAAGGAAAAGAGAAGAGAACCCAAATATTACACACCACGTAGCGCATCGGCATGGAAGCCATGCTCACTCTATTGTTGTTACATTCCATTAGACATGTGCAAAGAATGATTGTCAGCAAGATTCCAACACAGGTAGTTTTTGGTAAAATGAGATTAAGAGAAAACAGTATCGTTATTTCAAGGTAAACTTCTGCAGTACCAAATTTTATTGGCTTATTTTTTTTATAGTAAAGCCCATGACTAAAGAAGATGTGACACTGGTTATGGATCTAGCACTACCATTGATTGCTGTACCACCGAAGTCGGAAGCATTATGGTCTGGAGCCAAAAGGTCTTGAAACCACCTCATCTCCATAGTTATGCTCAGGCTCTTGAATAACACCATTATCAGGTCCCTATTTTTAGTTGTTTTTACTTGGTAGAATATTTTGCTCTTATTTTGAATACTTTGAAAGTTCTTTTATTTTCTACAATGTATATACATTCTTTATAATCGAGAGAAAAAAAAGAGAAGAAAAGAAAGGGACCAACTTTTGTTTTAAAGGAGCAGAGAGAGGAAGAGGAAGACAAAGAAACAGGAAGTATTTCAAGATGAAATCAAAACTGCTTTTAAAAAGAAATGGCTTTAGTTTTTATTCTATACAAGATTGTGAATTATAAAGATAAAAACCCCAATGATTAAAAGTGAAAATGTTAGCATGTATATGATGTGGAAAGTCTACTGGTACAGGCATTAAAAGTAGTTACAGTGCAACACAGAATTTAATGGTTGGCGTTTACACTCTGTTGCAGGCTGCGGGGTTCATATTCCAGTTCTACAACTTCTTAGCAAGGTGATCTTGTGCAGGCAGGTTATCTATTAACTGGCATCATAATTTGTTATTCTGATAAGGTTGTACTGAGGAAGAGGAATGAGTCAAAGGCTTGGGAGAAGTTTGCAGAGTCCAGGCTGTGCTGCTTGGGTGAGTTGCAGAAGTCAGATACTTGCTCCCAAAGGTGGCTGAGAGGAACACGTGGGAGCCATGAGCCTTAGAGTGTCCCCAGTCAGAGTAGCCCTCTGTTCCACTAATCTCCCTCAGAGGCTCTTGGCACTGCAGGAGCCTGTGTCCTGGAATAGTGAACTCACTCAGAAATGGAATGGCCTTTAGCAGTTTTCTTTCTTTTTAACTAATTCTTAACTGTCATTTTATCATTCTTTTTATATTATGGATTTTTTTTTAGTTTATCCATACTTAATGTCAATGCTATTTCTTTTATTTTTACTTTTTTCCTTAAATATCTAATACAATATATTGAAATCAATCTCATTCTTGGCTTTTAGGAAAGTTTAACCTTAAATTTTTCTCTTGTTCCTTTGGTGATTTTTTAACTCTCATTTTCTGTCTTTTTTCATTTGTTGTGTCTTCTACGAATTTACTTTAATCTTTTAAAAATATTTTACTGGTGTGGTCGCAACCATCAGGTAAGCCAAGACGGGCGCTTACTGGAGCACCCAGGAGCTGAGGAGGAAGAAGGGGTCGCTGTGCTGTGCAGTGCGGTGCCTCCTTCTCAGGGTGCGCTGGGGCAGTGCCCCCAGCTCTCTGCGCTCCTGGGGCCCCGGCCCCATCCACCTGATAAAGTGTGCAGGCTGGGATATGAGGCCACGAAAGGTTGTGTTATATATTGAAATTATGTGTACCATGGTGGCCTCAAACGCCCTGTTCCTAAGGGCGTGATCTACACAGCAAGCCTGTCTTCACAGTGTTAACCAGATAAAGGTTGCTCAAAGCCTTCAGTGTGTTGCTGAGGAGTGAGCTGGGTGCCACTGTGGGGCTCTGAGAGCCCTGAGTTATTACTGGGTGGGTGAAGATTCCACATACAATTTCTTTGAGGTTATCCTCATTCCATATGCTATCAGACAGAATACTGACACTCAATGGAGATGTGAGGGCTGACACATGCAGGTTGCAAAAGCTGTGGCCTGGGAGAGAGTCACGAGTTCCACCACACTATCAGTGGTTCTCGCCCTGAAGCTTGGATAAGGCGCGATGCTCTCCAGCTCCACTGTTGCTGCTAATATAAGTAATGTTGGTAAATTGCTTACCTTAATAAACAATTTTGGACAATCAAAATAATTTTGCTGAGTGGTCTTAACCTGCATCTTAGTCTCTCACCTTTCCTCCCTTAACAACATGAGCTTCAGCACCTGATCCAGCTTATTTACCAACTACCAGCCCCGGTCTCCACGCAGTCCCCCAGACAATGGGCTTGCTGGTCAGTAGTGCTGGCCGTGTGTAGGCAGGTATCAGGGGATCGGGCTCCCAGATATCCATGCCCCACTCCACAGCATCTGGTGGGGCTGAGGGTCCAGGGGCCTGACTGCAGGGATGACTGGGGTATGGCAAGCATGGGGCAACCAGAGCAGGAAGGAGGCTATGCAATGCCTGAATGACCATCTAGCCTCCTACGTGAAGAGGGTAAGAAGCCTGGAGGCTGATAATCAGAGACTGGAAAGCAAAATCCGGAAACACCTGGAGAAGAAGGGACCTCAGATCAAAGGTTGGAGGCATTACTTCAGAACCATCCAGGACCTGAGAGCTCAGATCTTTGCAAGTTCAGTGGACAATGCTTCCATTGTGCTGCAGACTGACAAAGCCTGTCTTGCTGCTGTTGACTTCAGAGTCAAGTATGAGACAGAGGTGGCCATGTGCCAGTCTGTGGAGAATGACATCAGTGGGTTCTGAAAGGTCATTGATGATATCAATATCACTAGTCTGTAGTTGGAGAGAGAGATCGGGGCTCTCAAGGAGAGCTGGTCTTCATGAAGAAGAACCACAAGCAGGAAATAAATGATCACAAAACTAGATTGCCAACTCTGGATTGACCATGGAGTTGGATGCTCCCAAATCTCAGGACTTCAGCAAGATCATGGTGGACATCTGGGCCCAGAAGAGCTGAGAGGAGCTAGATTAGTTCTGGTCCCAGCAGGTTGAGGAGAGTACCACAGTGGTCACCTCATATACCACTGAGATAGGAGCTGCTGAGATGACACTCACTGAGACTTATAGTCCAGTCCTTGAAGATCAACTTGAAGTTCAGCTTAAAGAACAGCGTCAGGCAGGGGGAAGTACACTATGCCATGCAGATGAAACAGCTCAACAGGATCCTGCTGCAATTGGAGTCAGAGCTGGCCCAGATTTAGGCAGAGGGGCAGCACCAGGCCCAAGAGTATAAGGCCTGCTAAATATCAAGGTCAAGCTGGATCACCACTCACCATGACCTACTGGAAGAAGGGGAGGACTTAGATCTTGGTGAAGCCTTAGACCAGGCGTCCCCAAACTTTTTACACAGGGGGCCAGTTCACTGTCCCTCAGACTGTTGGAGGGCTGAACTATAAAAAAAAACTATGAACAAATCCCTATGCACACTGCACATATCTTATTTTAAAGTAAAAAAAAACAAAACAGGAACAAATACAATATTTAAAATAAAGAACAAGTATATTTAAACCAACAAACTGACTAGTATTTCAGTGGGAACTATGCTCCTCTCACTGATCACCAATGAAAGAGGTGCCCCTTCCAGAAGTGTGGCGGGGGCTGGATAAATGGCTTCAGGGGGCTGCATGTGGCCTGCGGGCTGTAGTTTGGGGACCCTGCCCTAGACCATAGTGACTCTATGCAATCCATCTGAAAGACCACCACCCACAAAATTTGTACAACAAAGAGGTGTCTGAGGTCAAGACACCAAAGTTCTGAGGCATGAAGACAGCAGAGCAGAGCACCCCTTGGGGTTCAGGAGGCCAACAAAAAGCTCAAAGATCATTGAACATAAAAATAAATTTCTTTGCTTCATTTCCTAGTTTTGTCTTACATTAGTTTTTTAAAAGAAAGTATTTGAAGCTTACTTTTCTCTCTTTCTCTTCTTCTACCTGAGCCATATTTTTTCTCCATTGCTTGTCTTTATAATAGTTGGCAGGAGGCAAGTCCAAGTAAGTGAGAAGAATAGAGAGGCTTTACCTTACAAATAGAGGCAGGAGAGGGATGTTCTTCTGTTCCCTCTCTCGCTCCTGTGGCTACTCCTGCATTTGCCTGCTCAGATCCCTCACGGGATTCTCCAGCCCCAACAGAACCAGGGGGAATTTGGGAGTTAACTCTTTTTAGAGCCTTCAACTCATTACAGCGCTTTTGATTTGCTAGAACAATTTGCTGCTACCTCGCCCTGTTCAGCCCCTATTTGAGGAAACTAAAAATTTTAAATCTATCGTTTCCAAAGTATGTAATCATTGGAAATTGAGAAAACTGTGGCAAATACATCCCCAGAAACCTAGCGGTCTGGCCTAGGGAAGTATGTCTGAAAAGGGGTTCACTAGTGTGTGCCCAGACCCCACCCTTTTGAGGTGGTGCTGTTGAGCTTACCTGCAAACATTCATGGACAGTGACACCAGAAAGACTGTGTCTAGTTTCTGGGGCCATGTGTCGGCCAGTTTAATTCTAATTTATTTGTCATCAAATTGGTTCACTTCCCTTTCTGTCAAGGTCATAGGAGCACCCTGCGTTTCGTTCACTCACGGAGAGAGCTGAAAAAGGAACTAGCACCCCATCTACAATAAAACAGAAAAAGCTTGCTAGAGTTTCAGTTATCCTGGTTTTTAAATAGTGTTGCTTCCCACCTGATTTTTATTGCCTCTTTGTATTTCTTTTTTGTGAACTGCTGGTTTGTCTTTTGTGAATACTTCTGTTGGAAAACAAAACTGATGTTTGCTAGAGGAAAGAAGGTAGGGGGACTGGATGAAAAGATGAAAGAATTAAAATGTGAAAATTGGTAGTTACAAAATAGTCAGGGGAAGTAAAGTACAGCTAGGGAATTTAGTCGGTAATATTATAATAACTGTACAGTGCCAGGTAGGTACTTGAAATATCAAGGGATCACTTTGTAAATTATGATTAATCTAATCACTATGCCGAACATCTGAAACTAATATAAAATAATATTGAATGCCAAATAATATTTCTATTGGGGTTTCTTCTGGATTTATGAGAGCTCTTTATATATTATGGACATTAGCTATTATTTCTTATATATTTTCTCTCAAACTGTCATTTGTCTTTTACCTTTATGGTGTTTTTTCCCAACAGAAGTTTTAAAAATTTAAGTAGTTCTGTTAAATATTTCTTTGGTGGTTTCTGGTTGTTTATTGTTTGGAGTGTTATGTGGCGGCAATGTGGAATAGTTGAACACATGCTGAACTTGGGGGAAAACTGGGTACTAATTATGCTTCTGCCACTAACCAGTAGTGTGCTTTTGGGCAAGTCTTCAAACCTGAGTTCCCTCACTTGTAAAATGTAGTTGGATTAAAAACCAGATGACCTCTAAGGCCTCTTCCTGATTATTCAACCACAACTGAAAATTCTGATTCTAGAGTTTTAAAAGCTTGTTTTTTTTAAATAGGCCAGACATTCTCCCTGAAATTAACAAATTGCTAATTTTCCCAGCAATGTTTTCATAGTGTAAAATATAGCCAGTGTCTCAATTATCAAAACATCTGAAGTTTTGAAATCTGAATTAATGACCTGAATTTTTATAAAAAATGTGATGAGTTTATATCTATTTCTTCTTTTATAGGTCATAGCCTTTATAGAGGATAGACTCTAAATTTAATATGTAATCTAAAGTACACATATTGTATATCCACTATATCAATGGACATTGAATTTTATGAATGATAATAAAAAGTATTACTGATGTAAGAGAAAAAGAGATCTTTTATTTATTTGGCGTTTATTGTGTGTTTTTATGCACATCATCTCATTTGGTGCTTGTGATAACCCTATGAGGTAGATAAAATTTATCATTCCATTTTATAGATCATGAACTATTGCCCAGAGAAATTAAATGATTTGTCCAAGGTTACCAGTTAGTAAACGGTAATGCCAGTGCCACTTTTCTGAAAGATAATATTGGTGAGAAAAAATTTATTAGCTAAATTTCATTACTTCAGAAGACAAAATAGAAATGTCAGTTTCCTATGAGGTAGGATGGCCAGAAATCAGGTATATGAAATAAAAATCAAGACTGAAAAAGAAAAATTATGTTGAAAATTATAAAATAAATAATTGAAAACTATTTCTTCTCCACATATTCATTTTTACATAAAGAAGTACAAAACCTTTAGAAGGAAAGGGACACTTCTATTAATAGTTTGGTATGCTGTATATCAGGAGATACAAAAAAATACTGTATGTTTGTATAAGAAAACAAGAACCCTCAGAGGGACTTTTCAGAGGTAGAAGGAAGAGAAATTTAGTATCCATTTTATAGAGAAACTGAAAGAACAAGAAAATGAAAAGTGAAAAAAACTAAAATACTGTATGATTGATCTGATGATTGACATTAATTTAATGACATAAAAACAAAGCAGTTAGAATAAAGAAAACAGAAGAGAGAGGAAACATTAAAACTCTGTTATTATTGGCTCAGTTTGGGTAGCTCTAGCTCAGGTAGTTAGAGCATCATTTTAATGCACCAAGGTTGCTGGTTCAATCTCCAGTCAGGGCACATACAAGAATCAATCAATGAATGCATAAATAAGTGGAACAACAAGTTGATGTTCCCCACCCTCCTCTCTCTCTCAAATCAATAAATAAATTTAAAAATATATTATTAGCCCTGGCCGGTTGGCACAGCATTAGAGCACTGGCCTGGCATGTGGAAGTCCTGGGTCTGATTCCTGGCCAGAGTACACAGGAGAAGCACCCATCTGCTTCTCCACCCCTCCCCCTCTCCTTCCTCTCTGTCTCTCTCTTCCTCTCCTGCAGCCAAGGCTCTATTGGAGCAAAGTTGGCCTGGGTGCTGAGGACAGCTCCATGGCCTCTGTCTCAGGCAGTAGAATGGATCTGGTTGCAACAGAGCAATGCCCCAGGTGGGCAGAGCATCACCCCCTGGTGGGCATGCCGGGTGGATCCTGGTTGGGCACAAGCAGTAGTCTGTCTGCCTGCCTCCCTGCTTCTCACTTCGGAAAAATACAAAAGAAAAAAAAAAGTTATTATTCAGATCAGCATTTTTTAAAATCTTTTTTTATTTATTTATTCATTTTAGAGAGGACAGAGAGAGAGAAAGAAATGGGGGAGGAGCAGGAAGCATCAACTCCCATATGTGCCTTGACCAGACAAGTGCAGGTTTCGAACTGGCGACCTCAGCATTCCAGGTTGAAGCTTTATCCACTGCGCCACCACAGGTCAGGCCAGATCAGCATTTTTGAAGGAAATACGCAGTCACTTTCTGGCAAATAAATTTCTTTCCAATGGAGGAAAGTATGAATGTGAAAAGTACATCCAGAATTATTTTAGAAAATCCAGTCGAGAACTATAATTTTCTAAATACTGAGTAAACCAGATTTACCCAGTATTCTGATTATGACATGGTCAGCATCAACAATGATTTATTCTTACTTTGAAATCAGAATGACATGCTGCTTAACTAAAAGTTTTTATGTAACAGTTGGTGTTTTAGAGCAGAGTATTTAGCCTCTTACTATTCCTCAAGTTATGTTCAATACCTATGTATTGGCTATTTTTTATGGCATATTTGATGCTGAACAGTTTTTAAAGACAAAATACTGTAGAAAAAAGTAATTAATTATAAGCTTAAGTAAGTAGGAAAAAGCAGTTTTTTACTCAAAGAAAAGTAATATTCTTAAGTGAAAGTCTGCATTGAAGGGAATTAAGCAGCAGTATTTTAACTTTTCTTTTGTTATTATGATTTAGAAAAAAGTGTACATATTGAAATATGAATGAAATAGATTATGATTCATAACAGGAAAGATTTGAGATCGGAGATAGATCAGAAGAAGGTAATAAAGTTGGAAATTATTAGGGTGACTATTTGCTGCAGTTGACCCAGGACATCTGGTTTTGCATTTGTTGTCCCTATGTAATTATTATTAATATATACTAAGTAGATATCAAGTGTTCTAGCTTGGATGATACATTATACGATGAAAGTATGGTATATATTGTCAGTGCATTTTACTTAAATATTTATTATTTTTAAGTAGATTTATAGTTGTGAATATGCAAAACAGTTTAATCTTGTATTATTATTTATTAATTTATGTATTATTTTTCATACGAACAATTATAAACCTACTTTTGCCCCACCCTGTACCTAGTGAGTGATGGAGCCACTATTTATCTCTTTATTTAAGAGAGAAAAGGAGGGGGAGAGAGAGAAAAACATTGATTTATTCTACTTATTTAGGTATTCATTGGTTGATTCTTTTTTAAAAAATAATTTCTTTTACTGATTCAGAGAGAGAGAGGGGAGAGGATAATTCATTTGTTGTTGTGTGTTCATCGGTCCCTTCCCATATGTGCCTTGACCAGGACCCAACCCACAACCTTGCGGTTTTGAGACTGCGCTCTAACCAGTTGAGCTAACTGGCTGGAGCCCTCATTGGTTAATTCTGGTATATGCCCTGACCCAGGATTGTACCTGTAACCTTGGTGTATAGTGAAACACTCTAACCAACTGAGCTATGTGGCCAGGGCTGTCAATGCATTTTATTTTATTTTAATTTATTTTATTATTTTATTTTATTATATATATATTTTTATTTTTTTAAGTGAGAGTAGGGGAGATACAGAGACAGACTCCTGCATGTGCCCTGACCAGGATCCATCCTGCAACCCCCATCTGGGGCGCTGCTCTGTCCATGTGTGGCCCCTGGCAACTGAGCTATTTTTAGCACCTGAGGTAGAGGAGGTTCAGGAGCACCAGACGGGTCATGGTGTTGGAGCCATAGCTATGAGAGGGGAAGAGAAAGTTAGAGAAAGGAGAGGGGGAAGGGCAAAGAAGCAGATGGTCACCCCTCTTGTGTGCCCTGATCGGGAATCGAACCCAGGACTTCCACACGTTAGGTCAATGCTCTACCACTGAGCCATGGTCAGTGCATTTTAAAGTGCACTATTAATAATAGCTATTACTTTAGAGACTGCCAAGCACTGTGCTAAGCAGTTTATGAGCATTGTCCGATATAGTTCTCCCAATAATCTATGAGGCTGTTATTATAGTCCTCATTCTAGAGAAGAAGAAGCCCAAGTTTATGTTTATAGAAGTTCAGAAACTTATCCAAGATCACTCAGTAGCCAGGTTTCAAAGTCAAGCTTGTCTTGTTTTAGAGGTCACATAAATAATCACCATGCATTATTTATTTTCTCTGCACTTAGAAAAATTGTAAGATATCTGGAAAAAAAATTAACATGATAGGCTACAAAATGTATACATTAGGAAAAAAGATTATTGAGCATCTAGTAGGGAGAAAATAATTTCAAAACTTTTTCATAAATCTTTTTACAAATAGAGGCAGACTTTCCTGTCATTCATAAAATATTACTGAAAATATGTCTGAAAGGCAGAAACATGCTATGGGAAGCATGATTCCACCCCTAAAGTATTATCAAATACTTAATTCTAATTCTTGCATGAATTGCCTCTTTTGAGCTGAAGCATCCCCATCCCACACACTTGTTACCCCAACCTCCTGCCCTTTCTATCCAGGCACTAAGATGAAAGTGAAAATAAAGAAGTCAATCCCTATTAAAAAAAATGTTATAATTTGTTTTGATCTAATCCAATGCTTCTAGACTTTTAAAAAATTTTAATCTAGCCAGAATATTAACTTCTCCTGAACCCTACTGTAATAAAAACTTTGGTTTTGCCCTGGCCAGATAGCTCAGTTGGTTAGAGCATCGCCCAATGCACAGAAGTTCTCAGTTCCATTCCTGATCAGGGCACAGACAGAAACACATCAATGTTTCTGTCTGTTTTCCTTTCTCTCTAAAAAAAAAAAAATAATGATAATAATAATAATTAAAAACCAAAACAGAACAAAAAACTTTGGTTTTAGGTAACGAGTTCTTTGCTAGGTATTAGGAAAGGAAGAAAAGAAGAACGATCATTCTAAACCCTCTGCTAACTTGGTCCTCACGTTGCTTTTGCGCAGCTGCTTGGCTGGCAGAGGGAAATGACAGGAGGACCCTTTTTAAAGCAGTGGATAGGCTCTCCGCTGAGAAGCTTTTTTTCCCCCCTGATGGATGCTGTGTGCATTCATTCCCTGAAATGAGTAAGGCCTTGAGGCTTTCTTTCAGATATGTGGCTTATCTATAGTGGACAGTAATTCCTCTCCTGAACCCAGTTGTTTGGAAGGGGAATACCAAAGAAAGAATTCCCTGCCTTCCACAGAGAACTATTTAGAGCAGTGGTCCCCAACCATTTTTGGGCCACGGACCCATTAATGTCAGAAGATATTTTCATGGACCGGCCTTTAGGGTGGGACAAATAAATGCACAAAATAAAATTATGCAACTGGCGTAAAAACTGTGGTATTTTTTTTTTAATTTTTTATTTTTTATTTTTATTTATTTTTTTTAATAAATTTTTATTAATGGTAATGGGATGACATTAATAAATCAGGGTACATATATTCAAAGAAAACATGTCTAGGTTATTTTGTCATCAAATTATGTTGCAAACCCCTCGCCCAAAGTCAGTTGTCCTCCGTCACCCTCTATCTAGTTCTCTGTGCCCCTCCCCCTCCCCCTAACTCTCTCCCTCCCTCCCTCCCATGTCCTCCCTCCCCCCCCACCCTTGGTAACCAACTGTGGTACTTTTAAATATAATTGTCGAACTTACGAGACAAGTGTCAAGAGTGAGTCTTAGATGGATGTAACAGAGGGAATCTGGTCATTTAAAAAAAATAAAACATTGTTCAGACTTAAATATAAATAAAACGGAAATAATGTAAGTTATTTATTCTTTCTCTGCAGACCGGTACCAAATGGCCCACAGACCGGTACCGGTTCGCAGTCCAGGGGTTGGGGACCACTGATTTAGAGAATTCCAATGGGACAGATCTAGCTATACTATCAACAAATATTTATTATCTTACTCTCTAAGGTGGTCCTGGGGTTCAGTTTATTATTATAGCAGTACAGTTAGCCAGCCCTGTTTAAGGTAGAGTTTTAGTTCTCCTTTTAATAACTGAAACCGTTAAGTCCATCTTAGTTCAGCTGTGTGAGGATTTTCAAAGAAAATAATCTGTAAAGCACAGAACAGAAAAGAAATGCCTTGTAAAAAAAAAGAACAAGTGGGCCCTGGCTGAGTTGCTCAGTTGATAAAGCATCATTCTAGCACACGGAGATTACAGGTTAGATCCTCAGTCAGGGCAAGTAGAAGAAGCAATCAATGAGTGCACAATTAAATGGAACAACTAAGTGGAATGACGAATTGATGCTCTCTCTCTCTTTCCTTCTCAAGTCAATGGAAAAATTAAGAAGAACAAGTGGAAGATTTGGCTATACAGTATCTGTATGTGCTATTCGTGTGAATTAGAACTAAGTACTCAGTGATGAATAACAAAAATGAATCATTACTTCTGATTATTGAATACCCTGATCATGTGGCTATGTCACCATTTTGTATGAGCACAGATGCAGAATTCCTGCTGAAGATACTAGTTAAAGCACATTTTTCTGTCCCACCTACTTAGCATCAACATATGCTATCTCTGTATTCCCTTCCATCAAAAGCTGCTTTGGGGAAACAATCTGATGAATTAGGTATAAATAACTAATAAGGCTTAAAATATTACCTTTCCCAGGATTATGGCTTTGTGCTAGAGAAATATACTGAAAGAGATTAAACTCTAGTGGTAAATTATCACATCAGTTGGAGGGGAGGTTTTTGGTTATAGGACTTTTCTAGCCTAACTAATAATCAGCTGGATTGGTCCTCCATTCGGGTTTAACTTTAAAAACAGGTCCTAGTCTAGGGGCTGGTCTGGTCCTATTTATTTAGGTTGTGTGTGTGTGTGTGTGTGCGTGTGTGGGGGGTTGTTTTACTTGAATCTGTGATGCCACATTTAAAGGGGTCTTGAATCAACTTGAGGCTAAATACAGCACCAGAACTTCCGAATCCTGCCGGAGCTAGTACGGGATGGTTCAGGACAGTGATCTTTCAATTTAGATCTCCATCACTGAGTCTGGTCAGACTCAAACCAGTTGATGAAAGTGGAGTAGGAAATCTTTCTTGTGCCGACTAAAAACACATTATTTTTATCTAATTTTTGAATTTATACAATGCCTGAGATTCATGGTCACATAAAATGGATAACTAGCTTGGTGTTAACTGGCATAATTGGTTCGTTTTATTGCCTAGCTTCTAGTTTAAAGCTCTTACGTCAGTTCAGCATTGAATAAGCCTGAACACTGGTACTATCTGTGAACCTTTAACCTGTGCTCTATGAGAAGGAACTACCTGTGTTTTATTTAACTCCGGCAGTTCTGGAAGTGGTTAAAATGCTTCCATCCCTAACAATGTCTCGAGTTATTTCAAGTGTTTGTACCGTACAACTCACTTTAGTAAATAAGTCTGATGGACTTGATGAATTCCTTCCTTTGGATGCAAGCCAAAAATCATCTGTAGAGCATACAGCTCTTTATTCAAACTTGGTAATAAATAATTATCTCTGGAACAGAGACGGAAGAACTGAAGCAGTGACTTCAGGGACACAGAGAGTAATTACCATCACGATACACGGTTAAGTACAGCAGAGACTGGGGGCGGGGAATGGTTCCGTATCTACTACGTCCTTCCTCCGGGTAAAGCAAGGCCGTCTCGTCTGTTAGCATATTTAAAGCAGTGACTGCAAAAACTGTGCAATGTTATGGTGGAGGCGTTTTCTGCCATATGTGTTGACAGAAAGCGTCAGAGTCTGTCTCTGCAATAAACGCAAGCCCCGCCAGGCGGAATGATGAGGACCACCGAGACTGCTGGCGGTGGAAGCCCGCGTCGCGTTTGGAGTGTACCTTACGTTTCCTCTAACAAAGGCTCTATCTCCAGGCTGTTTCGCGGCCCGTTTCCCCCTCCCATCGACAGCTTTGTCTCCCCGCAGAGGCGAGGCTGAGACCCGAGGACCCCAGTGAGGTCGCTGCGCGAGGCAGCTCGGAGCGGGGCGGGCGTGGGAAGCCGCCGGAGCTGCCGCTGTGGTTTCCTGCCGCCCGAGCGTGCCAGTGGAGGAAGTCGGGGTGCTGCAGCTGAGATACTTGCAGCCTCAAAATCCGGGCGAGACTTGAACCCTGAGCCCCGATTACTGTCGTACAAAGAAACTCAAGCGGTGGGGCGAGCGGAGGCCTGCGGGCTCTCTGTCTCCCGGGCTGGGCGCGGGGCAGCGGGGGGTCCAGGGCAATCCCCACCTTAGGCGGCTGGGGCGCAACGGGAAGGCCTCCCCCGGCCCGGGGAAAAAGGGCTCACATGCCGCCCCTCTCCCGCGAGGCCTCGGCCCCTGCCGGCTCTCTCCCCCCACTCCGGCCCGGTCCCGGTTCCCCAGCAGCTGGCCCGCGACCGTCGGCCCGCACCGCCCCCAGGCGAGGTGACTGGCTCGCGCCGGCCTCCAGCCGGGCTGCTAGCGGCTGGGGCGCAGCCAGCGGGAGGCCGCCCCGCCCCCGCCCCCGCCCCCGCCGCGGAGCCGCCGCGCGCAGCCCCCGCCCCCGCCCCCGCCCCCCGGCGCCGCGGCGGCCTGTGAGGCAGTGACTCCGGTCCGCCCCAGCCCCTTCCTCCTTTCTCTCCCTCCCTCCCTCCCTCCCTCTCCTCTCCTCTCCCCTCCCCTCGCAGTCTCGCGCTCGAGTGAATGTGGCGCGGCGGCGCGGAACGCAGCCTCGGCCCCTGTCGCGGCCCCGCGAGCTCGTGAGGAGACGCAGCCGCCGCCCGCCCCCACCCGCTGCGCCTCCCCGGGGAGCCACCGCAGCCGGGGAAGGAGGACGAGGAGGGAGCGAGGGGACGGCGGCGGGAAAACGGGAGCGGGCGGAGAGGGTTCGAGGGCAAGTAGGAACGGCGGGGAGGGACGGACAGAAGGACGGACGGCCGACGGACGGCCCGGGGAGGGGCCCACCGTCAGCCTGCTCGGCCCCTCGGCTCCGGCCCCGGCCGGCGGCGCGGGCGGAGGGCGCGGCAGGCGCTATCGAGACAATAACCCCGCCGCCCGGCTCTGGGGACGGCGAGGAGACAGAGGCGGCGGCCTAGGCGGCCGAGTCCGCCCAGCGCCCGCCGGTCCCGCCGCGTCGGGAGTGCGGAGCGCGCCGGGGGCCAGGCCCGCGGCTCCCCGCCGCCGCCCCCTCCCGCCGCGCGCGGAGCTGGTTTTCCGGGTTCCCCTGGACGGAGCTGGATCCTGCTTCTCGCCAAGGCCGGAAGTGAGTTTCACACGGTAATTTCGGGCGGTGTCACAAGTGAAAAGTTTTTTTTCTCTCGGCGGAGATCCTAGTTGGGGCTGGGAAACTCCTGCAAAACTCGAGACTGGGATACCAGCCCCTTCCCAGCCCCCACCGAGGCCGCCTGCCCTTCCGACTGCGGGAGGCCACTCCACATCCGCCCTCACCGGAGAGAAACGCGCTGCAGCCCTGTGCTAACGAAGGGGAGGAAGTCATGTCTGGCGAAGCCTTGAGAGAGCTGCCCTGAGACGCTGTCCTACCGAAAGGTAATTGTCACGGAAGTGTCTACAAGTCACAGAGCTCCTGGGCCAGGACAGACAGGATACTTGCATGTTTCTCGCGTTCCCCCAAGTTGTCCTAAATTCTCCTTTGCCAATGTCGAACTGGATAGTGTTTCAGGTGCTACATAGTAGACCTGGTTATTTTAGAAGAGGTCCTAAGAATGCGGTGGGACGAAAACTTGTAAGCGATCCGAAGAAAGAGTGCCTTTGTTCGGCGCCAGGTCCAGAAGTTTTAGTTTCCCGGAATACATACAATGTATATATATTTTCTATTTATTAAGTTGCTGAACTTTTGCTTTAGGAGAAAGTTAGGTGACTGCAGCCAGTGATTTGCTGTTGGTGAGATGGCTGCCACATTTGTTTATTCTGTTACCGATTATTTGGCTTTTGCGTTTAATCGCACATAGCGATGTTTTAGTGCCAGCCCTTATAAATGGACTTCGTTGGATTTTATGAACAAAAAAAAAGTTGCCATTCTTAGTCGATTTTTTTTTTTATCATGGGTAATATGTTTCTTCAGTAACTTGTTCCTTTCAAGCATTCAAACCTCATATTCGGTTAATTAATTGCAAGCAGAGTCTGCTAGATTTTTCTTGTAACTGATTTAGGAGGATGAAAAAAGGAGTAAGTGTTATGGATAAAGAGAGTCATAATTAAAAACGGACACTATAAATGGTTTGATATGTTACGACTTCTCCGCAATTGAAAACAGAACGTATGGGAAGGGAAGTAAAACGGTTGAAAGGATTTTCATAGGAATCACGTTGTGATAAAGGGCTGTGCTTTTTGGAATAGTCCACTATTTACATTTTTGTGTTGGTCCTAATGTTGTGACCCGCTCAGCCTAAATAAGTGATAGGTATCTATTGTGGGGCAGTGAAGCGTGGGAGACATTCCACCAGTTATAAACACTTCTGAACCAATCGGCAGTCTTTCTATAAAGATCAAACTAGTTTGGTCACAGCAAACACAAAATGTTTCTACAGTGGTATCCTTTAAAGTTTGGTTTCCTCCCCATACCTTTGTGGTAAAAGGAGGTGAAAGATAATACTGTGCTTTTGAATGATTACTAAGTAAATGTGGGATTCTATCGGTAGCTGTATCTTAAGTATGAATTGTTTAGTTTGTCCATGCTACCCCAAGAAAAAATGTAAAAATGTTGGCTTAAGTTCAAAGAAAAGAAAAGGTTGGTTTTAAAGAGCAGGATCAAATTATTTCACAACTTCTCTTTGTTACTTTATTAAGTACATTTCAAAAAATTTAAACTATTTTTTTAGTATACATGGTTCTGGTTTTTCCCCCCAAAGCTTAGTCTCTGGAGATCTTTTTTTTTTTTTTTTTAATTGTTGGTAAGGTTTGTGAACCGTCCAGAAATTCCTGTTAAGTTAGAGTAGCTTTATCAAGGAATTTAAATGCATAACTGATCCACTTTATGATTTTGGAACGTATCGTTAAGCAGTGAAGGAGGTTATTCTTGGGCATCTGAAAGAGCGGAACAAAATAAATGGCATTGGACCTCTGTTTCCTTATATGGCTTATACTTGGCCTCAGAGCAACAAAGCCTTAATAGAGCAAGTCTTTTATAGAGAATTATCACTATTTATAAAAATGTTTCTTTGCATTAGTAAATTTTACTTATAAAAAGTATAGTAACACCCCAAAATAACTACTTAAATCCCAGTTCTTGATTTTGTTTTTGATTTTTTTCTTGAGGGAGCAATGTGTTTAGAGGCAGAAACACACTTCTTTTTGAAGGGTGGTAGTCACCTTTGTAGTTGCCAGTTAATTCCTCCCCACTCCCAAAATGGCAAAATTTACTTTGTGGATTACTTAGACATTTGTTAGTTTAGCACTGAATTAACTTAATGAATATTAGGCCTGATGCTATTGTCACATTAAATACTTTCAAAGCACTGTTTCAATGTGGCAATAGTTTGAAAAGAGGTTTAAAGAGGGTGATAATCAGTTAAAATATTTTAAATTTTTAGATATTCTGAGTATTGTGTGGGTTTTCTTAGATTAAATTGGCAAATCTAGAGTATTTCCAAAATGTTTGCCTTTATTGCATAAGATGCATGTTTAATAGAACTGTTTATTGAAAGTACTTAGGAGTTTTCAACAGTGATAAACTTAATCCTTCAACTAATTGATTCAAATATTACATTATGAAGTCAGCCAGTTGTTTGAGAACAAGCTGTTGCAAATTCTTCATGTATTTCTAGCTTAAGAGGTTCAAAAATGGAAACCATGTTTGTATTGCATGTTGTTTTCCTAGTGAAATAACTGTAGACATTTTACAAATAAAATTGTGAATCTCTTAAATTCACTTACTTTAGAGATATTGATACTGAGCTCTTGGTGATAAACAATACCATACTTTAATAAACACACTTGAACTTTAAGAAAATTAGGTGCATATTAAGGCATTATTGCTTATATATAACATGATTTAGAGTAAGTTGTTTTTGGTTTAGAAATAGATTACAGCAGTGTTTTAAAAGTATTTGGGATAATGCAGTATGTTAGTGGTGTTTGGTAGCAAAGTGCTGTTTTTTTGTTAATTGCTATTTTTCTAGATTTTCTTTAAAAAGTGTGTTTAATTTTGACTTTCCCATCCATTTCTGTTAACATGCTTTATTTTTTCTGGGAACACAAGAAAAAGCCCTAAAGATATCTTTCTCTTTTCCTTTTCTGACAACATATGTTGTATCTGTGTTTAGTTGTTCATAATAGGTTATTCTGTTTTTGAATGCTATTAGCTTTTGCATAGAAAATGTACACATGAATTATGCTGTTTGGTATCTACTTTTGAATTTTTTAAGGAAATAAGCTCAGTACCTCTGCCTTTCCTGTGTCTTTGATTTACTGCATGTGGTTTTTTGTTTTTGTTTTTTTGGTTTGTTTGCTTTTTGTGTTTTGTTTTTTTCTTGGTGCCTATCATAACTAACTCTTGAACCATACTATATCCACGTTTCAGGTACACCTTTTAGCCTTCTCCCCATCTTGTTTCCTAATTTTAAAGAAGAAATCTAGCTATTATTCAATAGCTTTCTTTTCTAATTCCTTTAGCTTCCTATTTTTAGTTAGCTTTATTTACTTCCCCTATTTTCTCTAATGTTCTGCTGATGTTTCTTTATTTTGCCCTTCTCCTCTTTCCAAACATTTTTAGTCCATATTTATCACCTTTAAAAAGCTGTTCAAAATATGAGGAGATAAAATTTATTTGATTATTCCTATGTAATTTTGAATATTCCTTTTGCAGTCCAGTGCAGTTTACATGCCAATGTTTTAATCTGATATTTATTAATATGCTTTGTTTTTATTTGTGCTTTGTTTCCTCAATTCTTTTTTAATATCCTCTGAATTACCTTTGTTAAGATCGGGTTAAGATTATGTATATTGTATTAAGACTCTACAATGCCCTATACCTTATTGTTTTATTATGCTTTTGGCGTCTTAAAACACAAAGGCTTTTATCTCTGTCCTTCCATCTCCATTTTGTTCCTTTACTTTCTGCTGTACCTCTCAAAGTTACATGCCTTTTCTGTCAATGTTTCTAAAATTTTTTTTTTTTTTTTTTTTGCATTTTTCTGAAGCTGGAAACAGGGAGAGACAGTCAGACAGACTCCCGCATGCGCCCGACTGGGATCCACCCGGCACGCCCACCAGGGGGCGATGCTCTGCCCATCCTGGGCGTCGCCATGTTGCGACCAGAGCCACTCTAGCGCCTGGGGCAGAGGCCACAGAGCCATCCCCAGCGCCCGGGCCATCTTTGCTCCAATGGAGCCTTGGCTGCGGGAGGGGAAGAGAGAGACAGAGAGGAAGGCGCGGCGGAGGGGTGGAGAAGCAAATGGGCGCTTCTCCTATGTGCCCTGGCCGGGAATCGAACCCGGGTCCTCCACACGCTAGGCCGACGCTCTACCGCTGAGCCAACCGGCCAGGGCAATGTTTCTAAAATTTTGAAGTTGCCTTTCTTTGTCTGTTTTTATGAAATAAACATAGTGGAATTCTGTCAATCACTTTATTCTTGTCACTTCAGATTTTGTTCCAGGTACCATTGGATGAAGAAGGCCTTGCCAGGCTTTATAAATGATAGTATGTAAGACAATAGAAAAGAGTATCTAAAAATTTAGTCAGTAAAAGAAGAACCTACTTATCTGTAGGTTATTTATCTATATGACTTTAGATGTATAGAATGTAGTAGAAAAACTAGAAAATAAAGACATCTAAATAAGCAAAATGGGCATAATTAGAGTCTGAGGACTTCATTCACAGGGCCATCCTTATTCAGTGCCCATTTCATTTTGTACATAGTAAGCTGCTTCCTGTCTTTTGGGTGTGCTAGAAGGGGTGAGGGAGGCACTTGGATAGCATCATAAAGTTATGATCTGTGGTGTTACAGTGAGGAAATAGAAAAAAGAAAAGATGACTGAAAATTTGGAAAATAGAGGAGTCTTGGACAGCTTGCTTTGGGTAGACAACTTGCGTTTGGGACTGCCTTAAATACAGGCAGTGAGTCCTCAGGTTATGAACAAGATTGGTTCTGTAGGTTTGTTCTTAAGTTGGATTTGTATGTAAATTGGAACGGGTACACATCCCTATCAAATGCAGCTTAGACAGATGTTTGTCTTAATATGGTATTTATTTTTACCGTTCTATGCATACTGATACTTAAACATTTTCAAACCTATAAAACCTATCTTGTTCCTAACCCAGGGACTGCCTGTATTTCATTTGTCCTTAGGAGACACTATCCTAAAAAGCCCTATGGCAACTGTTCTCAAACTTTTTTGTCTTAGGACCTCTTTATGCTCTTGCAAATTTTTGAGAACCCTAAAGCTTGGGTTTATGTGGGTTTTATTTATTATATTTTCCATATTAGAAATTAAAATTTTTTTTAATTCAATGAGAGGAAGGAAGGCAGAGAGACACCCACATGTGCCCTGACTGGGATCCACCCAGCAAGCCCACTAGAGGGAGATGCTCTCTCCACCTGGGGTGTTGCTCCATTGCTGAGCAACAGAGCTCCTCATAGTGCCTGAGGCTGAGGCCATCAGCCATCCTCAGCGCACCTGGGGCCAACTCACTCCAATCAAGCCATGGCTGCAAGAGAGGAAGAGAAAGAGAGAAGCAAGAGGGGAAGGGGTAGAGAAGCCAATGGGTGCTGCTTCTGTGTGCCCTGACCAGGAATTGAACCTGGGACATTCACATGCCAGGCTGATATTCTACCACTGAGCAAACTGGCCAGGGCCAGAAATTTTAAAATACTAATTGTTTTAAAAGATTTTATTGATTTTACAGCGAGAGGAGAGAGAGGGATAGGGATTGAGAAGTATCAACTGATAGTTGGCTTCACTTTAGTTATTCATTGATTGATTGCTTGTCATATGTGCCTTGAACCAGGTAAGCCCAGGGTGTTGGACCAGCAGCCTCAGCATTCCAGGTCCACAGGCCAAGCATAAAAATTAATTTTAAAATAATAGTAAACGATTGCATGTTGACATAACACTGTTTTAATAAAAATAACTATTTTCCAAAATAAATTTTTAGCAAGAAGTGTGGCGTTAGATATTTTTGAAAGACCCTTATGTGTGATTGAATAGAAAACAGCTTGGTTGTCATATCCACTTCTACAGTAAATCTTGTAGTGTGTTGTTTTGGTTGAAATATATGAAGAAAATCCAACATTATACAAGTATTGGTTGGCAAAGGCAGGAGTATTTTTATAGCCTTTTAAGCTATTTATGGGTATTCTTTGATACCACCTGAAATTTGACAAGTAGTATTTTAGAGGCAGACTTGACTCAAAAGGAACTGCTGAGCTAAAGCCAGCCGGACAAGTAGTATTATAAAGGGTGGCCATAATGTCACATCTGAAACCATATCAATGAATTTTTTATTTCTTTTATCTGGAAACTCGTTTTTCTTGTACTTTGAATCTTTTACCTGTTTATGGTTTTGTAGCACCATATATTGGTTGGTTGAGAAATACATACTAGTTTATTGAATTACATGGTTTTTCCCCAAATGTTAACACATTTCATTATGCAGTAACAAAAACAGAATTGTTAATATCACTACTAATCTCATTACGAGAGTCTTTAATATTGTGAAGCTGTCAAACTCAAATTTTTCACAATTCTAAATTTTCACTTGGCAGTTGAAATATTAACATGTTAACAAACATGTTAGTGTCTTTACCTTGAATTTACAGGCTGTTTATTTCTGAGAAAGTCTGCCACATTCCTAAGTCTGTATAACCATAGCTTGATCAAAATAGTATTCATGAAAAAAAGGTGAGTTTAATTCATAACTCCAAGTAATTACACAAGAGCTTTTATTTATTTATTTATTTATTTATTTATTTATTTATTTATTTTGTATTTTTCTGAAGTTGGAAACCGGGAGATAGACTCCCACATGTGCCCGACCAGGATCCACCCAGCATGCCCACCAGGGGGCGATGCTTTGCCCATCTGGGGTGTTGCTCTGTTGCAACCAGAGCCATTCTAGCACCTGAGGCAGAGACCATGGAGCCATCCTCAGCGCCTGGGCCAACTTTGCTCCAATGGAGCCTTGGCTGCGGGAGGGGAAAAGAGAGACAGAGAGGAAGGAGAGGGGGAAGGGTGGAGAAGCAGATGGGCGCTTCTCCTGTGTGCCCTGGCTGGGAATTGAACCGGGAATCCTGCACACCAGGCCGACGCTCTACCACTGAGCCAACTGGCCAGGGCTATTTTATTTTTTAAGAGAGACAGAGGGAGAGGGACAAACAGGGACAGACAGACAGGAAGGAGGAGAGATAAACATCAACTCCTAGTTATGGCAGTTAAGTTGTTCATTGATTGCTTTTCATAAGTGCCTGGGTGGAGGGTAGAAGGTGCAGGGTGGAGGTCCTGCACCTGAACCAGTGACCCCTTGCTCAATGTCTGTGATCCCACACTCTAGTTGGCAACTCCACTCTCAAGCTGGTGAGCCCACACACAAGCCAGTAACCTCCGTGTTTTGAACCTTGGTCCTCAGTGTCCCAGGTTGATACTCTGTCCACTGACCACCACCTGGTCAGGTTACACAAGAGCTTTTAAAAAAGACATATTAAAATGTTGAGATTTAATAAAATTATTTTTCACTGCTTCATTAGAGATATTCTTAAAGTGTGACATTCAAAAAGAAATCTGGGAGTAGTTAGTGGTGTTACTGTGACTCAATGCTGCAGCTTTCACATACACTAAGGAGCTAGCATTTTAACTCACCATTTATTTTGCACCATGACCTGAAGAGACCTTGAAAGTGCCTCAGACTTCCAGGGCTCAAAGGCCACACTTTGGGAAAGAGGTGGATATTGGGATTTATGGAGCTTTCACGACTTCATTTTATTTTTTTTATTGTTTGTTTATTTATTTATTTTGGTCTTCTGTTATATTCAGGGAGAGACTCGATGCTTAATCTTTTAGCTCACTAATTTGGTCTTCAGTTCCTTTTAATTATCTTTTTGGGGGGTAGGTGGATAAGAGTTTCTAAAAACTCTTGATTTTTGATAGGAGTTGAATTTATTATTTTTTACATTGTCTTTTTCTTTTATGAACAGTATAGGCAATTTGACCTTATTATACTTAGTATATCCATCATACTTTTGGTTTTTTTTCAAATACTAGAATTTTTTTGTTGTGGTGGTTAGTTTTATGTTATAGTTCAGACTATGCCATATTAGTCATTTAAGTGTATTTCCCCAACCCAAGCAAGTCCCTGTTTTTCTGGCTTTGGTATATTTAGCTAATGGGTTTCTCTCTCGGGGTATGTGGGTTGCTTGTCCTCTTACACGTGTTTCCTGTCCATCAGGACATAATATTCTCACATTTTCACAGTTACACGACTGCCCAAGTGTCAGATCTCCTAAATGTGTTGATGACCTTAACGGGGCAGCTGTTCTGTTTTATTACCTGACTGACTGCGCAGGACACACTTTTCCCAGTCCTTCTTGTGAAGAAAACTTATCCTCCTTTTGGAGATTCCACTTTATTCTTTTTTTTGTATATCTGGTTCCTCAGCTGTGTTTTGTTGTCATTTTCCCGAATCCACTTGTATTAAAAATTCCTTTCTGTTCTGATCTGTAGATATACACATCCAAGGTATTTATACTGCTATGAATTCTTTTGAATTTTTTTTTTCATATTTTAAAGTTTGGAGAAATGACAAATGGAAAATTGGTAAACAGTACAAAGAATGTTTTTGTTCCTCAACCATTTGACAGTAGGTTGCCCACCTGATGCCCTGTTTCCCCCAAAACTTAAGTCATTTCCTACAAACAAGGACATTCTTCTACTTAATGACCTTAACCATCAAAATTAGGAAGTTAGAAGAATATATTGCTAACATTTAATTTCACCAATTGTCCCAGTCTTTTATAACAGAGGGATCCAGTTTAGAATTATGCATTACATTTAGTTGTCATGTATCTTTAATCTTAAATATGGAACAGTTTCTGTCTTTACTTTCAGGGTCTTGACACTTTGGAAGATTATGGATCAAGTTTATTTTGTAGCATATCCCTTCATTTGCATATTTCTGATATTATAATTAGATCTTGGATTAGATTTTTATATGGATTTGTGTGATTAGATCTTTACCAGGGTTATCATGGAAGTGATACTGCGTTCTTCTCTTTGCATCTTATTAGGTTCCAGGTAGTTTCAGTTGTCCCATTGCTGGTAGTTATTGATTATCATTAAGGTTTATAACTGCTAGGCATCTCCTGTGTAAAGGTAATCTTTCCTCATTTGTAATTAAATATGTTTAGGGTAGGTTCTTTGAAACTGCAAATATTTTGTTGCTCATTAGATTTTTAATTTATTCATTTATTTACATTTCTACACTTATTTACCTATTGTAGTCACTGGATTATACATTGTTATCATTTATTCTGATGAAATTGTTCTTGATTTGGCTAGTGGGAACTCCTTCTAGTTGGCTTATTTTCTTTTTAATAGAGCTGTTAGTTTTTTGAGCATTTCGTTGTATCTAGCACAGTATGATGGCCTAGATTTACCTTCTACTTGTTCCAGTCATTTTTAATGGAAAATGGTATTTTGAAGACAAGATCTGGGTACTTCTTGTGTTTGTTGGTATTGGGGTATCACTGCTCCCAGGCCTTCTCAGTGTATAGAGGTAGGGATATTTTTATGTGCACACATGTATGCATTCACATTTACATCTTTATATATATCTATAAATACAGAGTGATTTCACAGTAATACTTCCAATTCTAATCTAGTGCCACAGGGTTTATTCTAGTGTTTTTTCTTTTCATGTTTGTAAATTATCTCTGACAATGAGAACTAGTTTTTTTTGTACTAGTTTTTTCTGTTCTATTGTTGTGGAAGATAAGATAAACATTTGTTCAGACAGGCATTTTCAGCCAGAAGTCCCTTTAGCTAATTTTCTAAGTATTTCTAAAGGGATAAAATTATAAAATGTAAATATATAGTAAAACACACTTGAGTGAAACATATCATTCCTCAATAATCCCAGGTTACAATATGAAAAGTAAATGGGAAGAATCAGTATATTTTTGGTCCGCATTGGATTCTTTTTGAAGATAGTGCTGGAGCTCCATTTTAGTAACAGTGCAGTGATTTTGATGCAACTGTGTTTTTCCATATTGAGGTTATATATATTGTTTGCATGATCACAAAGTTTGGAGCGTGTTTCTCTCTTACTGATAATGATGTCCTTGGAATTTCAAACCTTAGGGCAGTGGTTCTCAAACTTTTTGAAGTTGGGGTACATTTAAAATCCTACAAATAATTGTAGGTGCACTATATACAAATTTCTGAGAAATATGTTATAATAATAAAGTCAAATATTAAAGAAAAAAATAAAGTCCCAGCGTGCTTTTATGGTAATTAAATGAAATAAATATGACAAAATTAAATTATTCTGGCATTAAAAGACATTTTTATGTTATAGTTTTTGAGTTATGCTATTTAGAATTTGTAAAAGAGGGGTTAAAAAAAAAGACAAAAATGTTATTTTCTTTTACAGAGACAGAGAGTCAGAGAAAGGGATAGATAGGGACAGACAGACAGGAATGGAGAGAGATGAGAAGCATCAATCATTAGTTTTTCGCTTGCGACACCTTAGTTCATTGATTGCTTTCTCATATGTGCCTTGACCGTGGGGCTACAGCAGACCAAGTAACCCCTTGCTTGAGCCAGCGACCTTGGGTCTAAGCTGGTTAGCTTTGCTCAAATCAGATGAGCCTGCACTCAAGCTGGCGACCTCGGGGTCTCGAACCTGGGTCCTCCACATCCCAGTCCGACACTCTACTCCAGGGTCCCCAAACTTTTTACACAGGGGGCCAGTTCACTGTCCCTCAGACTGTTGGAGGGCCGGACTATAAAAAAAACTATAAACAAATCCCTATGCACACTGCACATATCTTATTTTAAAGTAAAAAAAAACAAAACGGGAACAAATACAATATTTAAAATAAAGGACAAGTAAATTTAAATAAACAAACTGACCAGTATTTCGATGGGAACTACGGACCTGCTTTTGGCTAATGAGATGGTCAATGTCCGGTTCCGTATTTGTCACTGCTAGCCGTAACAAGTGATATGATGTGCTTCTGGAGCCGTGAGGCGTGCATTCCACGTCACCGGAAGTAGTACTGTATGTGAGCGATGCTGCGGTTTGCAGCGCCGCCACATACAGTACCCCAGGAGCACAGGATGCATCTGCTGACCACCAATGAAATAGGTGCCCCTTCTGGCAGTGTGGCGGGGGCCAGATAAATGACCTCAGGGGGTCGCAGTTTGGGGACCCCTGCTCTACTCTATCCACTGTGCCACTGCGTGGTCAGGCAGAAGTCATCTTTTTATATATGTAGCTACATTCTTAGTAAGATTTAGTAAATTTGGTAGGTCCCGGTCTTGTGTTTATGAGAAACATGAGCCTGATGTGTCCTAGTTATTTGTTCAGTGTTTGGGCATATATCTGAAAAGCAAACCCATTTCCTCATCAATACATTGAAGAATCGCTCTCTTTTTACTCTTAATTGTGTTGAGGGTAGAAAATCCTAATTCACAAATAAGATGTTGAAAATTGTAGTAAAATGTTCAAAGCTTTTTAAGATATTGCTACATATTCTTTTATAGAAATCCAAAGGACTTCAAGAGACAATTCCTTATGTTTAATCATCAATCCAAAACTCCAACCATACATATCACCTTAACTTTACACCAAACAAAGGATAGAAGAAACTTGTCTCCAGTCTTTCCAGTGACACGGAGTGGGGGGTATTGTAAACAATCCAGCACCACAATTTAACAGCCTTTTGCAACCTAATCAGGCAAGTGAGGTGGGGGTTGGGCAGACTGTCAACTTACAGCGAATTCCCCACACCTCTGTCCCCCAAAACTCTAAACTCCAAAAACCCTGTTGGTTTTTTGGTCCCCAACAGGCACATATTTCTTTGGAATACCATTGAGCGCACCTGGAAATCTTCTAGGGCATACCAGTGCGCCCTGGCGCACACTTTGAGAACCACTGCCTTAGGGTGATTGTAGAACTTGCGGTGGTGGGCTGGGGAGGAGGTTGTTTTGTTTGTATCAGAGCCAGTGCAAGAAACCTATTGTAATCTGTAAAAATGAATCTTTTTGACAAGGCTATCACCCAGCCTAGAAAAAGTTAGTTTGACTTCCCCATCTCTGGAGATTTTGGAGTGATTTAGGAGGCATACTAGGATATCTTTTTGTGACTAGAGTAGATTTACTCTCAGTTTTCTAGGAAAAGATAAGGATCCTGGCAGCAGCAAATAGAGTCTTTGGGTGCCTTGTTAATCTCTAGGGACTTCAAAAGATTTAGTTAATTGTTCTGGGTCTAACTGCAGAATAGCAGAGACTGTGTGTAGTAGATACAGTTTGATTTGTTAGATACTTGATATCAACATAGTGTCCTGTCTACTCTTTCTTTTGAAAGCAATTCTCAAGCCAGAAACTCAGAGAGTCATTTCCTTATCTCCCTGACCCTAGCTATTGAAATCAATACTATTTCCAGCAAGTCTGTCTTTTAAGGTATCTATAGAGTGGGATACTTTAGAGTAGGCAAGGAAGGTTGGATAGGGTACTAGCAGTGAGAGGCTTTTGATAGGCAAAAGGCTAAATAGTTACCTTAATTTTTTTTTCTGGTTATAAAAATTCAAATACAGAAATTTATAGATGATGAAAAGTCTCCATAATCCCTTCTCCCAGATACTCTTCTTAGTGTGTTGTGTATTTTTGAACATTTACATGTATTGTACAATGTTTCAGTGTGCATGTACAGTATATGTATGTTTGTGTGTGTGTCTGTTAATTAAGATTAGGGTTGTTCTGCACCCCAACCCTAATCCCAACCCCAGTCAGGGCATGTATTGAGAAACAATCTCTTTCTCTCTTTTTCTAAAAAAATTGCTAATAGATTTTTAGATGATATGCATGGCTCTTTTGTGTTATATAAGTTTAGATGCACTAGTAATGGTACTTTTTGTTTTCTAATTGAATCATAAAAATATTAATTGTATATTCTGATATTATAATTTAATATACATACTAACAAGTACATAATTACATATCTTTTTAGCTATAAAGTTCTTCCTTTAGTATCCTTTCTTTTTTTTTTTTAGTGAGAGAGAGAGAGAGACAGACAGACAGGAAGGGAGAGATGGGAAATATCAACTTGTAGTTGCTTCACTTTAGTTGTTCATTGATTGCTACCAAGCTGTGACCCCTTGCTCAAGCCAGTGACCTTGGGATCATGTCAGTGAGCCCATGCTCAAGCTGGATGAGCCTGTGGCCTTGGGATTTTGAACCTGGGGCCTCAACATCCCAGGTCTATCTACTCTAGATACTCTATCTACTGTGCCACCATTGATCAGGCCCTTCAGTGTCCTTTCATTGCTTGAGCTCATCCTCCAACATTAAGATAGCAGTCTGATTAATTTAATCTTCAGTAAGGAGATAGGGCCTTTTTTTTTTTTACAGAGACAGAGTCAGAGAGGGATAGATAGGGACAGACAGACTGAAACAGAGAGAGATGAGAAGCATCAATTACCAGTTTTTCGTTGTGACACCTTAGTTGTTCATTGATTGCTTTCTCATATGTGCCTTGACCGTGGCCCTTCAGCAGACTTGAGTAACCCCTTGCTCAAGCTGGCGACTTCAGGGTCTCAAACCTGTGTCCTCGGCATCCCAGTTCGACGCTCTATCCACTGCGCCACTGCCTGGTCAGGCGAGATAGGGACTTTTTATTGCCACTGGAGCTTTATTTAATCATACTGCACTTGCTTTCTTTAGCATATTCTGGCTGTGAGAATGAGGAAGAGATATATAAAATTTGCTAAACTGAGTATCTTTTGTTAGAGAAGTAAAAATCCTTCAGTTGTTTAAGTAGAACTTGGCCACTTGAAGGGATCAATGGCTTCTTGAACTTTGTTGTTCCTTAACTACTTTTTGGTTTATCTCTGGAAAAAAAATAATAATTGTAAAAAAAAATACAAATTGTAAACCTTTTCTTGAACTGTTTAGTGTGTTGTACAGTAATAATTATGTATATCATTAACAGTTATTTTGGTCTTTTACTTGATTATAAGAGTAAACTCTCTACTAACCTGGTTTATACACTTAATAAATGTTTCCCAAGAGATTTTTGCCACTGCTTACACCCTTGGGTTTATTTTTGTCAATTTATGTTTTTCACTGACCTTATATCATCTTTCCTTGTAATATATTTAATAGATAATTTGGTGTAAGTAAAAAATATATTCTCTAGAATACTGATATTTTCCTCCTTTTCAGTGAATTTTCCCACTAAAAATGACTTAGAAATAGTCCATGTAACTACCTTTCCCTTTCTTTTTGATTATCAGAAGAGCAAACTATTGGCCTAGTGGGGGAAGTGAAATCCTAGAGGTCATTTAATTAATGACATGAGTGAGGTTAGAAAAATAAATTGAGACTTCCCAGGCAGTGGCGCAGTGGATAGAGCGTCGGACTGGGATGCAGAGAACCCAGGTTTGAAACACTGAGATCACTAGCTTGAGTGCGTGCTCATCTGGCTTGAGCACAGGCTCACCAGCTTGAGTGCGGGGTTGCTAGTTTGAGTGTGGGATCATAGACATGACCCCATAGTTGCTGGCTTGAAGCTCAAGGTTGCTAGCTTGAGCCCAAGGTTGCTTGCTTGAGCAAGGGGTTCCTCGCTCTGCTGTAGCGCCCCCCCCCAAGACACATGAGAAAGCAATCAATGTACGACTGACTAAGGTGCTGCAATGAAGAATTGATGCTTCTCATCTCTTTTCCTTCCTGTCTGTCTGTCCCTATCTGTCCCTCTCTCTGTCTCTGTCACAAAATCAGATTTCCTGACTATTGGTTTTTCCCTTATACCAGTATTTTTCAAGGTATATTCTGAAATATACACCCTCTTTAGAATAGCACTATATTTTATGTGCCAAATGTTTATTTTGTACCTCCTTTCATTTTTTATCACCTGCTGCCCCCCTGAGTTTTATTGAGATATAATTGATATATAACATCGTGTAAGTTTAATGTGTACAATGTATTAATTTGGTATACTTATTTTGTAATATGATTACCGTCGTTGAATTAGGTAACACCTCCATTATTCCATCATGTCACATAATTACCTTTTCTTTTTTGTGTGTGGTGAGAATCTTTAAGATCTGTTAGCTACTGTGAAGTATATAATACAGTATTGTTAGCTATAATCAATCATAGTGCTGTGCATTAGATCCCCAGAATTAGTTTTTTTTTGTTTTTTTTCACAATTATACTTTTTTTTGGTATTTTTCTGAAGTTAGAAGTGAGGAGGCAGTCAGACTCCCACATTCGCTCTACCAGGATCCACCTGGCATGCCCACTAGGGGGCAATGCTCTGCCCATCTGGGGCGTTGCTCCGTTGTGGCCGGAGCCAATCTAGTACCTGAGGCGGAGGTCATGGAGCTGTACTCAGTGCTCGGGACAACTTTGCTCCAGTGGAGCCTTGGCTGTGGGAGGGGATGAGAGAGACAGAGAGGAAGGAGAGAGGGAAGGGTGGAGAAGCAGATGGGCGCTTCTCCTTTGTGTTCTGACCAGAAATCAAACCCAGGACTTCCACACGCTGGCCAATGCTCTACTGCTGAGCCACCCGGCCAGGGCTCACAACTATACTTCTGACTGGAAGCTAGAATAGCACTGTTTTTCAAATATTTTCAATAGGTGTTATAGTAAAAAGTTTTGGGTTAACACGAGTTAAGGAAACATTGCGTTAATATGCCTTTTTGCCCCCTCTTTGGCACATGTGAGTTTATCATAGATGCTTGTTTTTTATTTTTATTTTTTTATTTTTATTTTATTTTTTTTACAGAGAGAGAGTCAGAGAGAGGGATAGATAGGGACAGATAGGAACTGAGAGAGATGAGAAGCGTCAATCATCAGTTTTTCGTTGGGACTCCTTAGTTGTTCATCGATTGCTTTCTCATATGTGCCTTGACCACGGGCCTTCAGCAGACCAAGTAACCCCTTGCTCGAGCCAGTGACCTTGGGTCCAAGCTGGTGAGCTTTTTTTCTTTCTTTTTTTCTTTTTGGCTCAAGCTAGATGAGCCCGCGCTCAAGCTGGCAACCTCAGGGTCTCGAACCTGGGTCCTTCCGCATCCCAGTTCAACGCTCTATTCAATGCGCCACCACCTGGTCAGGCACTTGTTTTAAATTTGAGAAATAACTAGCATACATTTCAATTTATAAAAAAATGTTAACAGCAGTATTTGAGCAAAATAGTTCCCTGGTAAGAATTATCCAAGAGCAGCATGTAATTTATAATTTCAGATTTTTAAAAATGTACTTTATTTTTTGAGTACCCTTTACAGAAAAATTGAGGAAGTATGGAGTTTCCGTACACCTCACTCCTTTCTCTCCCATTTTTCCTATTGTTAACTGTTGTGAATTTGTTACAGTTAATAAACTAATATGGATACATTATTAACTCTCACTGCATTACATTGTTACCTCACATTATATTACATTTATATTAGGGTTTACTCTTTGTGATGTACATTCTATTGATTCTGACAAATGTATAATGTCATGTATCCACCATTGTTGCTAGAAATAGCAACAGTGTATTTAGTGGCAATTTATAGATGAGTGAAATTAACGACAGTGATATTATAAAGGATGAGAGGGAGGAATTGGTAATACTCTGTTATAGGTACATGTATTATGTATTTGAGAAGATCAGATGGCTTTTTACTGGCACATATGCAGGAATAATATATCTATGTTCAAATTACGTATATTAATGTTTGGAAATTCATTTTAAAGATTGATCAACTTTTGGTAATTCATGTTCAGAGTTCCTGAAAAATTAAAATTTAGGCCTGACCTGTGGTGGTGTAGTGGATAAAGCGTCGACCTGGAAATGCTGAGGTCGCTGGTTCGAAACCCTGGGCTTGCCTGGTCAAGGCACATATGGGAGTTGATACTTCCTGCTCCTCCCTCCCTTCTCTCTCTGTCTCTCTCCTCTCTCTCTTTCCCACTCTCTCTCCTTTCTAAAATGAATAAATTAAAAAAATTTTTTTAATTAAAATTTAAATGTCCTGTTTCATTTCTGAGAAATAGTCAAATGATTATAGATCAAAGTGGAAGCATTCTCATCACTAATTTATTTACTTATTTATATTTTATTTATTTATTTTTTAGAGAGAGAGAGAGAGAAAGGCAGGCAAGCAAACAGGCAGGCAGAAAGAGAGATGAGAAGCCATCAGCTTGTAGTTGCATCCTTTTTTTAGTTTTTTATCGTTTGCTTCTCAAACCTGCCTTGATCAGAGGGTTCAAATGAAGCACTGACCCCTTGCACAAGCCGATGACCTTGGGTTTCAAGCCAGTGACCTTTGGGCTCAAGCCAGCGACCACAAGGTCACAGTGATGATCCTGATGATCCCACACTCCAACTGGCAACCCTGTGCTCAAGCTGGGGAGCCTGTGCTCAAGCCAGATGAGCCCATGCTCAAGCCAACAACCTCAGGGTTTTGAACCTGGGACCTCAGCATAACAGCTTAATGCTCTACCCACTGTGTGACTACTGGTAAGCCACTAATTTTATAGTTATTCTACAAACTCCTACTTGGTCTTTTTATACAAAATATGCTCATCTATCAAGCTCAGTTCAACTACCATGGTTTCCACTGAAACTTCCCCAAATATTTAAGACGTTTTCTTTTCTTTGGATTTATAACTTTAAAAAAAATCATTTTAATTCATCATTTACCTAAAAAACCCCACAAAATTCCACTTTACTTTTTATCCACTTTTTAACCTACTATCTCTGCCAGGCTGTGAAGTATGTGTTAGTATTGGGCACTTTCTTCAGAGTAGAGAACTTCGAATCATATAAGGTTAAGAGGTTTCAATGTGTCAGTTTACAGAGCGGTTTCTTTTACACTACAGATGCCTCACCTGTCTAGTCTTATTTCCTATGTAGGAGCAAGGATTTGAGGCAGATTCTGGAAAAGAAATAGAACCCTAGATTCTATTTTCCTAGTAGCTTAAGAAGTTATATATAAGAACAGTATTTATGCATCTACCTTGTTCTAAGAACTGTTCTAGGTTCAGGGGAGAGAACAAGAAACAAGTGTATGAAGTCCTGCTTAATTCTGTTCCTGGTCTATAAGCAGCCCTACTATTCTGGTAAAGGAAGAAACTGCAGCATTCTTTTGTCAGGAGCTGGTGTATAGTTCAGCCTCTTTTTAATGTAATTAGTTTGCTGTGTAACTGTAGGGTTTTTTTTGTTTTTGTTTGTTTGTAGAGCTTTTGAAATGATAGTTAAAGGGTAAACTGCTTTTTTTTTTTACTTTTTAATTCTTTCATTATATGATAGAATTATGTAAGATTCCTGTGTGTTCATTTTGACTATTATTTTGATGTTTCTTAAAAATAAAATTTGAGGTGACTTTTAATAGGATGTATATGCTATAGTTAATAGAATTAGAACATCAGTTCCAAAGAAGGGAATGAGGAACTATGTAATTTTTAAGTTTTAGCATCATTGCTGTGATAAAATATCAAATTTAGCTAAGCATTTGATGAGCCCAGATTCTCATTTCTGTATGGAGGGGACAACAGATTTTTCTTTTTCTTTCTTTCTTATTTATTTTTAATTAAATGAGAGGCAGGGAGGCAAATACAGATTTCCTCATGTGCCCTGACTGGGAACCACCCAGCAAGCCCACTACCAGGTGATGCTCTTCCTGTCTGGGCTGATGCTCAGCAACTGAGCTATTTTAGTTCCTGAGGCGAGGCTATGGAATCATCTTCAGCATCTGGGGCCAACTTTGCTTGAACCATTTAAACCAGGGCTACAGGAGGAGAAAGGAAGGGGAAGGGTGGAGAAACAGATGGTGGCATTTCCTTTGTGCCTTGACGGGGAATCGAACCTGGGACTTCCACACCCTGGATTGATGCTCTACCACTGAGCAAACTGGCCAGGGCCAAGATTTTTCTAGCATTTAGATTCAAACTGATTTTCTAGGGTGGGTCTGGGGGAGAGCAGGTAGAGAGAGACAGGAACATCGAACTATTCCTATATGTGCCCTCACTGGCAAATTGAACTGGCAGTCTTCATGCTCCAGGACTACACACTAACCAACTGAGCTGTCCAGCCAGGGATTAATTAATTTTTTCTAGAGATAGAGAGGAAGGGAGAGAGAGGAGAAGGGTAAGGGAAGCATTCATTTGTTGTTCCACTTAATTGTGCATTCAGTGGTTGCTTCCCGTGTGTTCCCTGACCAGGGATCGAACCTACAACATTGTTGTTTTGGGACAATGTTGGCCAGGGCCTCAAGATGATTTTCAAAATGTGAATTCCCTTATGTGGGAGCTACTGAGTAATGAATGGACAGTGTTGTTGACAGCAGTTTAACAGCACATACTCTATGGCTCTCAGGCTCTTTTCCATAATGATTTTTTTGAGGGGTAATAGAGAAGGGTACAATATACAAAAACTCAGCAAAGGCGGATTATATGTGATAGTAGGCTAATACATTTCCAAACAGTACATTTTTGTGTGTGTGTGTGTGCTACTCTAACTTCTTGATCTAAGGGTAAAATAGACACGGATGGATCTAGTATTTTTCTTTTTTTGAAAAGAAAAGGGGGGGAGACAAAAAGAGAACAATATCAACTTGTTCCACTTAGTTGTACACATTGATTGCTTCTCATATGTGCCCTGACAGGGGCTTAAACTGGCGACCTCAGGATCGAGCTGGCACCACCTCAGGGTCAAGCCCTAAACTAAGCTTGAGCCTATTTGACCCTTGGAACGAGCTGGTGATTCTGGGTTCTAGCCAGTGACCCTGAGATTGACCTGGCGGCCAGCAACCTCTGCACTCTGGGAAGATGCTCCATCCACTGCACCCACGAGCCAGGGCTGGATATAGTATTTTCAGTACCCTTTAAGCATCATTGTTCTAGTTTGGACTTTTCTAGTTGTGTAGAAAGAAGACAGTTTCAAGATTTTGTTTTCTAATGAATGAAAGAATGGCATTTCAGAAATTTGCTTATTGATGCTCTGGAAATCATTTGAGGAAATGGTATGTTTTTTATTGTATTAAGAAAGTTGAGGCCCTAGTCAGTTGGCTCAGCGGTAGAGCGTCGGCCTGTCGTGCGGGGGACCCGGGTTCGATTCCCAGCCAGGGCACATAGGAGAAGCGCCAATTTGCTTCTCCACCCCCCCCTCCTTCCTCTCTGTCTCTCTCTTCCCCTCCCGCAGCCAAGGCTCCATTGGAGCAAAGATGGCCCGGGCGCTGGGGATGGCTCCTTGGCCTCTGCCCCAGGTGCTAGAGTGGCTCTGGTCGTGGCAGAGCAACGCCCCTGGTGGGCGTGCCGGGTGGATCCCGGTCGGGCACATGCGGGAGTCTGTCTGACTGTCTCCCCGTTCCAGCTTCAGAAAAAAAAAATAAATAAATAAAAATAAAAAATAAAAGAAAGTTGAGAAGTATTTACATCTAAAAGACTGTTTCTTCTCTGCAAGTATACTTTTTATTATAAAGCTTGTGGTTTCCCCAGGAGGTAAGTTTAGATCTCTAGGCACCTAAGTGCAAAAACTTGACTGAGATCACTAAAAAAATATCAAGGAATATGATACAGAGGATTTTAACTTAATGAGAGTTTCAAGATTTCCATTTTTTTCTCTTTCTTTTTTTAGTGAGAGAGACTGTCAGACAGAGACAGACAGGGATAGGAATGGAGAGATGAGAAGCATCGACTTTAGGTGTGGCACCTCAGTTGTTCATTGATTACTTTCTTATATGTGCCTTGACAGGTGGGGTGGGGGCCTCCAGTTGAGCCAGTGACCCCTTGCTCAAGCCAGTGACCTTGTGCTTCAAGCCAGTGACCTTTGGACTTAAACCAGTGACCACGTGATCAAGTCTTTGATCCCATGCTCAAGCTGGCGACCCTGGGGTTTCGAACCTGGGCCCTCAGCATTCCAGGCCACTGCACCACTGCCTGTTCAGGCTTATTTGCCTTTTTTTTTTTTTGATGACATGATGTAGAGAACCTTTTCATAGCTTATTTGCCATCTCTATATTGTCTTTGGTGATGTGAGTGTTAAGATCTTTCACCAATTTTTTAACTGGATTGTTTGCTTATTGTTGAGGTTTCCTAATTGTTTTTGTACTGTATTTTAGATAATAGTTATTTATCAGATGTGTCCTTTGAAAATATTTCTGCCAGTCTGTAGCTTGTTATTCTCTTGACATTGTCTTTTGCTGAACAAATGCTTATGGTTTTAGTGAATTCTTAGCTTTTCTTTCTTGGATTGTGCCTTTGGTGGAGTATCTAAAAAATCATCATCACTAAGGGCATCTAGGTCTTCTCCTACATTATCTTCTAGGATTTTTATAGTTTTATGCTTTACATTTAGTCCTTTGATCAATTTTGAGTTAATTTTTGTGACAAGTGTAAGGTTTGTATCTAGAGGCGTTTTTTTTTCCTTTTGTATGTGGAAGGCCAGTTATTTTGGTACCATTTGTTGAAAAGACTATCTTATAGCTTTTAGGGATGTATTTTTAAAATTACACAGAAGTGTTTTATTAGTGGTCATCTTTTCTCAGAGAAAGGAAGGGTCATAGTGGTTTTGGAAGTTATTCTAAAAGTGTTTGCTGTCACATTTTTCTGTCATTTAATTTTGTATAGACAATATCTGCATTGAAATTTTAGAATGGTTCTGGGGTTTTATTGCAAAAGACTCAAAAATCCATGTGTGTGTGTGTGTGTGTGTGTATATGTATGTTCTCAACAGGAATATTGAAAGTGTAATATCATGTTGGTTCTTGACATGTTTGAACTATAGCTGTCCTTATATTCATTAAGATTGATGGTATTACAGAACACTGTTATACTTGGAGTCTTAAGACTTGCCTCTCTTTTGTCCTTGTTTGATCTTTGTTCATATTTAAATGTATGTAAACTATCTAGTGTACATAAGATATCTAATTTAGAGGGATGTCAGAGTTCATTGTGAATGAATGAACTTGGCACAGAGTACTCCCTTTCTCTACAAAGAATTTTAAAGAAATTTGTTACTTAACAAAAGTACTTTCAGAAGTAATATTTGAAAAAATTAAATCTAATTTCACCCACTATGAATTAAATAAGCCTAAGAGGATATAAATATAGGTAGGATGTTTCTACAGTTAGCATTTGCAGTGATTAAGATCTGAGACTCTGGCCTGACTAGGCGGTGGCACAGTAGGTAGAGCGTCGGACTGGGATGCAGAGGACCCAGGTTCGAGACCCCGAGGTTGCCAGCTTGAGCACAGGCTCATCTGGTTTGAGCAAAGCTCACCGGCTTGAGCCCAAGGTTGCTGGCTTGAGCAAGCGGTTACTCGGTCTGCTGTAGCCCTACGGTCAAAGCACATATGAGAAAGCAATCAATGAACAACTAAGGTGTCAAAACGAAAAACTGATAATTGATGCTTTTCATCTCTCTCTGTTTCTGTCTGTCCCTATCTATCCCTCTCTCTGACTCTCTCTCTCTGTCTCTGAAAAAGAAAAAGATCTGAAGATCTGAGACTCTGGAGCCAATAGGTATGATCTCAGGAACTCGTCTGGACCATCTTCCAATACAGATTTCCCCACTATCTAAAGCTGAGTATTCTATGAAACATTTTATAAGCCCAAATGGCATCACATGAAGAAGCAATTACCATTGATTTATATGGGAGAAAAACTTTATTATTTTCTGACCCCCCCAATTAACCTACCAAATCATACCAAATAATACATTAAACCTTTATTTCATTTACCATGACTGAACTGTTTAGTTATGTCCAGTTTTATGTTACGCTTAATGCCCTTTCAAGCTCATTTAGGCTTTTCTGATACCTTAGAACAGATGCACAGAGCAAATCAAGGTAAAGTACATATGCTTACACTATGGCAGCTTGATTCTGAGATGCTGAGCGTATGTCTCAGGAAAGGAGCTTTGTGGTGCCACTCATGCTGCTTGGGTATGCACTGCTTCTACAATGGCTCAGTGTAAAACAAATGCTGAACACTATTTTTTCATAAAAGCAAAAATCCTCT
Organism: Saccopteryx bilineata; assembly: GCF_036850765.1. Taxonomy (NCBI): domain Eukaryota; kingdom Metazoa; phylum Chordata; class Mammalia; order Chiroptera; family Emballonuridae; genus Saccopteryx; species Saccopteryx bilineata. The sequence goes on along the minus strand of NC_089490.1, from coordinate 263,561,704 downwards.
TCAGATTTCTTTTGGTTAACAAAAACAGTACTAATGTAGGTCTTTCCTAAAAGCATAAAAGCAAAGTGGCGTAAAGGAAAACTTTTGGATTGGGGGTGGTGGTGAACCTGTATAAGCTGGTTAAGCAACACACTTCCCTCAACAGTGGAGTAGCTATAAGACTAGAACCTACTTTACAGGATTATTCTGAGTAGTAATAAGTGAGATTATTTATGTAAGCATTTAGCAGAGTAACTAGCACGGAGTAACAATCAGTAAATGTCCTTTTTTTTTTTACCTTGTATGTATTATCAACTAATGAGACAAATACTAAACCTCAATTTAAATTCTGACTTTAAGACAGCAACTTCTTATAACTACAAATGTCAACAGGAATTTCTCATTCCACTTTAGTTAAATGGGATAGTTTATGAAAGTTTGCACTACAGCGGTGATTTTCAGCCATTTTCACCTTGTGGAACACATACACTAATTACTAAAATTCTGTGCACACCAAAAAATACATTATAATTTTAGTCAATCTGACAAAAAAATAGGTAAAACTTTGATTCACAACAGACAGCTACTATGTTGGCTGTTACCATTTTTTAATTTTAAGTCTAAGGGAAAAGAGGTCAATGTCCCTGACTAAATAGTCAAGTATTGCATGTTTTAAAAATTCTTGGGCCCTATCCTGTTGGCTCAGTGGTAGAGCTTCAGCCTGGTGTGTGGAAGTCCCAGGTTTGATTACCAGTCAGGGCACACAGGAGAAGTGACCATCTGCTTCTACACCCCTTCCCCTCTTCCTTCTCTCTCTCTCTCTCTCTCTCTCTCTCTCTCTCTCTCTCTTCCTCTCCCACAGCTATGGCTCACACTATTTGAGCAAGTTGGCCCCTGGCGCTGAGGTTGTTCCATGGCCTCATTTCAGGCACTAAAATAGCTTGGTTGCTAAGCAACAGAGCAACACGCCAGATGGGCAGAGCATCGCTAGGTATGGGACATGCGGAGTGGATCCTGATCTGGGCGCATGCAGGAGTCTGTCTTTCTGCCTCCCCGCTTCTCAATAAGAGGAAAAAAAATTCTTATAGAACACTGGTTGAAAATCACTGCACTACAGCAAGATCATTAATGTTTTAAACTGTACATTCTCTACAATAGTGATTTCTTACTAAGACTTGGGATTTCTTCAAAGCGCAAACATTATTGCCATCCATAATAACAGTGGTGGTAATAGTTTTATTTCTGGTGTTCAGACATCTTACCAGAATGTGTATTTCTTGCTTTTTAGCAGATTCATAACCATGTGTCATTTTAACTATTGCCTTTTAGTCTGACTTTTTAAAATGAATTTTAAAAAGAGAGAGCTCTATCCCCTATTATATTTATAAGCATTTTGAGATCAGAGAACCACATATTATACTTTATGTCCCATAGCATCCTTAATAGTGAGGCAGTCAGTAAATAGGTGACTAAATGATGTGGTTAAGTATAAGAGCCTGACCTGTGGTGGCGCAGTGGATAAAGCGTCGACCTGGAATGCTGAGGTCGCCAGTTCAAAACCCTGGGCTTGCCTGGTCAAGGCACATATGGGAGTTGATGCTTCCTGCTCCTCCCCCTGTTTTCTCTCTCTCTCTCTCTCTCTCCTTTCTAATAAAAATGAATAAATAAAATCTAAAAAAGTAAATAAGAAAAAGTAATGTTTGATTATTGTAGTAGGAGAAAATTAAATTTATGCTTTTCTTGTTTTCTCTACATATATGATGCTATTTTACTTAATAAGTAAATGAATCTTCAGCCCTAAGGCTTAATAGAATTATAAATACATTATGCTTAAAATATTAATTTGAATTCTATTAAAAGGGGATCTTTTAAGATAAGACTTTCATCATATGGTAGTATTTTTAAGCTTTACTTTTCAAATCTTTCTGTAACAAAGTGCTGAGAGTGATCTAGTTTTCTTTGGAAGGTTTGTAATGTTTATAATCATACTCAGGCTAAGTTAACCCTAGGACAAACACTTCAGCTTTACAGAAAGATGGAAGATTTCAAACTATCCTCTCCTGTGTTTTGTTTTGTTTTGTTTTGTTTTGCTGATTCCTACTACAGTGTGTCCGTAAAGTCATGGTGCACTTTTGACTGGTCACAGGAAAGCAACAAAAGACGATAGAAATGTGAAATCACCAAATAAAAGGAAAACTCTCCCAGTTTCATACCTATTCAGTGCAGTTCGATGTGGGCTCACGCACAGATTTTTTTAGGGCTCCTTAGGTAGCTATCTTGTATAGCCTCTACAGACTCGTCACTGACTGATGGCCTACCAGAATGGGGTTTCTCCACCAAACTGCCGGTTTCCTTCAACTGCTTATCCCACCCAGTAATGTTATTCCTATGTGGTGGTGCTTCGTTATAATTGCGCCGATATTCACGTTGCAGCTTGGTCACGGATTCGAATTTAGCGAGCCACAGAACACACTGAACTTTCCTCTGTACCGTCCACATCTCGACTGGCATGGCCGTAGACTGCTCCGCTGTATATATGGTGTTACGTCATCATCTGCACATGCGCACATGCTGCCACATCATCCTACAGAAACTGGGAGGGTTTTCCTTTTATTTGGTGCAAATTTTACATTTCTATCGTCTTTTGTTGCTTTCCTGTGACTGGTCAAAAGTGTACCATGACTTTACAGACACACTGTATTTTTCTGTTCTTTGCTCATGGTTCCTTCTCTATAGCTTTTCTTTTCTTAAACTTAGGAAAAAGGGACAAAGAAATTTGTCTTAAGAAATCAGAGCCTGTCTTCACAAGGCAAATTTGCATTTTAATAGAGGTTTTTGGAGAGGGTCCAAAATAAATAAATAATGGTGGAATTTGAAGTGCTATGGCACAGTGTCCAGGATTCTCAAATCAGGTCATGCTTTTCAACAGGTTTGGCTTGGTTTCTAGGGTAGTATACACACTGCATTAAAAAAAAAATAGTGGTATTAACTGGTGTCCTGGTATGTTTCTTTTTTTAAAAAGCTATTTTTCTTCTTTTTTTTTTTACAGCGAAGTCATATAGAGGGATAGATAGAGACAGACGGGAATGAAGAGAGATGAGAAGCATCAATCATCAGTTTTTTGTTGCGACACCTTAGTTCATATTTCCCTAATGACTAATGATGTTGAGCATATTTTCATGTGTTTATTAGCCATTATTGTATCTTTGGAAAGCCTATTCACATCTTGTGTTCATTTTTAAGTTTTGTTATTTCTCTTTTTATTTTTGAGTTGTAAGAGTTCTTGATATATTCTAGATTCAAGTCTCATCAGATAAATGATTTAAAAATATTTTTTCTCATTCTATGCGTTTTTTTTTATTTGCTAGATAAGGCTGATATGTGAACATCTCCAGTGTTTCTTCTGTTTTCTTTTTTTTTTTTTTTTTTTGTTGTTGTTGTTAAGTTATTTTTCATTTTTCCCTTTGTTAAAAGTTTTTTCAACAGAGTATACCCTTACTAGATAGAGAATTAAATGCAATTTTCAGTTGTAGTGTATCTTTAAAGTATATATTTTGTTTAAGGACCTATTAATATTGTACTTATTCTTAACAATAATTAAATGGTTTTTTTTTTTGTTGTTGTTTTTTTTTTTTTAATTTTATAATTTTATTTTTTTAATGGGGTGACATCAATAAATCAGGATACATATATTCAAAGATAACAAGTCCAGGTTATCTTGTCGTTCAATTATGTTGCATACCCACCACCCAAAGTCAGATTGTCCTCTGTCACCTTCTATCTTGTTTTCTTTGTGCCCCTCCCCACCCCCTATCCCTCTCCCATTCCCCCCTCCCCCCCGTAACCACCACACTCTTATCAATGTCTCTTAGTTTCACTATTATGTCCCACCTACGTATGGAATAATACAGTTCCTGTTTTTTTCTGATTTACTTATTTCGCTTCGTATCATGTTATCAAGATCCCACCATTTTGCTGTAAATGTTCCGATGTCATCATTTCTTATGGCTGAGTAGTATTCCATAGTGTATATGTGCCACATCTTCTTTATCCAGTCATCTATTGATGGGCTTTTTGGTTGTTTCCATGTCCTGGCCACTGTGAACAATGCTGCAATAAACATGGGGCTGCATGTGTCTTTACGTATCAATGTTTCTGAGTTTTGGGGATATATACCCAGTAGAGGGATTGCTGGGTCATAAGGTAGTTCTATTTTCAGTTTTTTGAGGAACCACCATACTTTCTTCCATAATGGTTGTACTACTTTACATTCCCACCAACAGTGTATGAGGGTTCCTTTTTCTCCACAGCCTCTCCAACATTTGCTATTACCTGACTTGCTAATAACAGCTAATCGAACAGGTGTGAGGTGGTATCTCATTGCCGTTTTGATTTGCATTTCTCTAATAGCTAAAGAAGATGAGCATCTTTTCATATATCTGTTGGCCATTTGTATTTCTTCCTGGGAGAAGTGTCTATTCATATCCTCTTCCCATTTTTTTATTGGATTGTTTGTTTGTTTGTTGTTGAGTTTTATGAGTTCTTTGTATATTTTGGATATTAGGCCCTTATCTGAGCTGTTGTTTGAAAATATCATTTCCCATTTAGTTGGCTTTCTGTTTATTTTGTTATCAGTTTCCCTTGCTGAGCAAAAACTTCTTAGTCTTATGTAGTCCCATTCATTAATTTTTGCCTTCACTTCTCTTGCCATTGGAGTCAAATTCATAAAATGCTCTTTAAAACCCAGGTCCATGAGTTGAGTACCTATGTCTTCTTCTATGTACTTAATTGTTTCAGGTCTTATGTTTAGATCTTTGATCCATTTTGAGTTAATTTTTGTACAGGGGGAGAGACTGTAGTCCAGTTTCATTCTTTTGCATGTGGCTTTCCAGTTTTCCCAGCACCATTTATTGAAGAGGCTTTCTTTTCTCCATTGTGTGTTGTTGGCCCCTTTATCGAAAATTATTTGACTATATATATGTGGTTTTATTTCTGGACTTTCTATTCTGTTCCATTGGTCTGAGTGTCTATTTTTCTGCCAATACCATGCTGTTTTGATTGTCGTGGCCCTATAATAGAGTTTGAAGTCAGGTATTGTTATGCCCCCAGCTTCATTCTTTTTCTTTAGGATTGCTTTGGCTATTCGGGGTTTTTTATAGTTCCATATAAATCTGATGATTTTTTGCTCTATTTCTTTAAAAAATGTCATTGGAATTTTGATGGGAATTGCATTAAATTTGTATATTGCTTTGGGTAATATAGCCATCTTGATTATATTTATTCTTCCTAGCCAAGAACAAGGTATATTCTTCCATCTCATTATATCTTTTTCGATTTCCCTTAACAATGGTTTATAGTTTTCATTATATAAGTCTTTTACATTCTTTGTTATGTTTATTCCTAAGTATTTTATTTTTTTTGTTGCAATCGTGAAGGGGATTATTCTTTTGAGTTCCTTCTCAGTTGTTTCATTGTTGGCATATAGAAAGGCTATTGACTTCTGTACGTTAATTTTGTATCCTGCGACCTTACTGTATTGGCTTATTGTTTCTAGTAGCCTTTTTGTGGATTCTTTGGGGTTTTCGATGTATAGGATCATATCATCTGCAAAAAGTGATACCTTTACTTCTTCTTTTCCGATATGGATGCCTTTTATTTCTTTGTCTTGTCTGATTGCTCTGGCTAGAACCTCTAGTACCACATTAAATAAGAGTGGAGAGAGTGGACAACCCTGTCTTGTTCCTGATTTAAGGGGGAAAGCCTTCAGTTTAGTGCCATTTAATATGATGTTAGCTGATGGTTTATCATATATGGCCTTTATCATGTTGAGATATTTTCCTTCTATACCCATTTTGTTGAGAGTCTTAAACATAAAATTGTGTTGTATTTTATCGAAAGCCTTTTCTGCGTCTATTGATAAGATCATGTGGTTTTTGTTCTTTGTTTTGTTGATATGGTGTATTACATTAACCGTTTTACGTATGTTGAACCATCCTTGAGATTCTGGGATGAATCCCACTTGATCATGATGTATTATTTTTTTAATATGTTGTTGTATTCGATTTGCTAGTATTTTGTTTAGTATTTTAGCATCTGTATTCATTAGAGATATTGGTCTGTAGTTTTCTTTTTTTGTGCCATCTTTGCCTGGTTTTGGTATGAGGGTTATGTTGGCCTCATAAAATGTGTTTGGAAGTATTGCTTCTTCTTCAATTTTTTGGAAGACTTTGAGTAGAATAGGAACCAAGTCTTCTTTGAATGTTTGATAAAATTCGCTGGTATAGCCGTCAGGGCCTGGACTTTTATTTTTGGGGAGGTTTTTAATGGTTTTTTCTATTTCTTCTCTACTGATTGGTCTGTTTAGGCTTTCTGCTTCTTCTTGACTCAGTCTAGGAAGGTTGTATTGTTCTAGGAATTTATCCATTTCTTCTAGGTTGTTGAATTTAGTGGCATAAAGTTTTTCATAGTATTCTACAATAATTCTTTGTATATCTACGGTGTCCGTGGTGATTTCTCCTCTTTCATTTTGTATTTTGTTTATATGAGTTCTTTCTCTTTTTTCCTTGGTAAGTCTTGCCAAGGGTTTGTCAATTTTGTTGATCTTTTCAAAGAACCAGCTCCTTGTTCTATTAATTTTTTCTATAGTTTTTCTGTTCTCTAATTCATTTATTTCTGCTCTGATTTTTATTATCTCCTTTCTTCGGCTGGTTTTGGGTTGTCTTTGTTCTTCTTTTTCTAGTTCCTTAAGGTGGGAAGTTAAGTGGTTCACTTGGGCTCTCTCTTGTTTGTTCATATATGCCTGAAGCGATATGAACTTCCCTCTTATCACTGCTTTTGCTGCATCCCATAGATTCTGATATGTCGTATTGTCATTTTCATTAGTCTGTATATATCTTTTGATCTCTGCACTTATTTCTTCTTTGACCCATTCATTTTTTAAAAGTATGTTGTTTAGTTTCCACATTTTTGTGGGATTTTTTTCCTCTTTTTTGCAGTTGAATTCTAGTTTCAAGGCTTTATGATCAGAAAATATGCTTGGTACAACTTCAATTTTTCTGAATTTGCTGATATTGTTTTTGTGGCCCAACATATGGTCAATTCTTGAGAATGATCCATGTATACTGGAGAAAAATGTATACTCAGTCACTTTGGGATGAAATGTCCTGTAGATGTCTATCATATCCAGGTGCTCTAGTGTTTTGTTTAAGGCCACTATGTCTTTGTTGATTCTCTGTTTGGATGACCGATCTAGAGCCGTCAGCGGTGTATTGAGGTCTCCAAGTATGATTGTATTTTTGTCAGTTTTTGTTTTAAGATCAATAAGTAGCTGTCTTATATATTTTGGTGCTCCTTGGTTTGGTACATATATATTAAGAATTGTTATGTCTTCTTGGTTCAGTGTCCCCTTAGCCATTATGAAATGGCCATTTTTGTCTCTAAGCACTTTTCCTGTCTTGTAGTCAGCATTATCCGATATGAGTATTGCTACACCTGCTTTTTTTTGGATGTTATTTGCTTGTAGTATTGTTTTCCAGCCTTTCACTTTGAATTTGTTTTTATCCTTGTTACTTAGATGAGTTTCCTGTAGGCAGCATACAGTTGGATTTTCTTTTTTAATCCATTCTGCTACTCTGTGCCTTTTTATTGGTGAGTTTAATCCATTTACATTTAGTGTAATTATTGATACTTGTGAGTTCCCTATTGCCATTTTATATCTTGCTTTCTGTTAGTTTTGTGTCTTGTTTGATCCTTCTCTTTCGTTTTTCTATCTTTTGTTTTTATTTGGTTGTATTCCATACATCTTTCCTCTGTTGCTATCTTTTTTATCTCATGTGCTTCTGTGGTGGTTTTTTCAATGGTGGTTACCTTTGAGTAATGAAAAGGGTCCCTACCCTGTTCATTGTAGCGAACTATTTTGTGAGTACTTTTGCACTCCATCGTCCTTTGCTACTGTTAATCTCCGTCTTCTCCCCCTCTTTCTTTTTGTTGTTGTCACAGTTTAAATTTGGTTTTATTGTGTTCTTCTTGGAGCTTTTACTTGTGGCTCTGTTTTTTTTTGTTCTTTGTATCTGATTGGAGAACCCCCTTTAGTAATTCCTGGAGTGGGGGTTTTCTGATGATAAATTCCCTCATCTTTTCTGTATCTGTGAATGTTTTTATTTCTCCTTCGTATTTGAAGGATAGCTTTGATGGGTATAGTATTCGTGGCTGAAAGTTCCTCTCTTTCAGGACTTTAAATATTGGGGTCCACTCTCTTCTAGCTTGTAGAGTTTCTGCTGAGAAATCTGATGATAATCTAATGGGCCTTCCTTTATATGTTGTATTCTTCTTTTCCCTGGCTGCCTTGAGAATTTTTTCTTTGCTGTTGGTTTGTGTCAATTTCATTATGATATGCCTTGGAGTAGGTTTGTTGGGGTTAAGAAAACTTGGAGTTCTGTTTGCTTCTTGAACTTGAGGCTTTAGTTCTTTCCACAGGCTTGGGAAGTTCTCATCAATTATTTGTTTAAGTATGTTCTCCATTCCATTTTCTCTCTCTTCTCCCTCTGATATACCTATTATTCTTATGTTATTCTTTTTGATGGAGTCAGATAATTCTTGTAGGGCTATCTCATTTTTTTTAATTTTTGAGTCTCTTTCTTCTTCTCTCTGTTGTGCCTCAAGTTGCTTGTCTTCTATTTCACTAATCCTCTCTTCTATCTGACCTGTTCTATTAGCTAAGCTTGTTACTTCGTTTTTCAGCTCGTGAATTGAGTTTTTCATCTCTGTTTGATTTGTTTTTATAGTTTCAATTTCCTTGGCCATATATTCTTTGTGTTCATGGAGTTGTTTTCTGAGCTCCCTATATTGCCTTTCTGTGTTTTCTTGTATATCTCGGAGGATTTTTAGGATTTCTATCTTGAATTCTCTGTCATTTAGCTCCAAGGTTTCCAATATATTAAATTTTTTCTCCATAGATTTTTCCTCATCTAGCTGTGTTACCTCTCTTTCTTTTGTATCCATGATATTCGATTTTCTCTTCCTTAATGGCATCTGAGGGTGGTTTTGTTGATAGTATTAATGAGATTTAATAAAGAATAAAAAGTTAAAAAAAATAAAAACATAAATCGAAAAGAGTTGTTTTTTTTAAAAAAAAAATTAATAATGAAATAAAGAAAAATAAAATAAAATAAAAATTTTTTGAAAAAGGAAATTATTCCCCCCCTCTTTTTTTCCTCTCCTCTCCTCTCCCCTCTTTCTTGAGAAAATCTTGTGGTGGACTGTGAGTTATAACAAACAATGCCTGTGATGGAGGGCCTGAATTGGGGAAAAGTAATAAAGGGGCAAAAAAGAGAGAAAGAAAAAAAAAAAAAAAAAAAAAAAGGAAAAAAAAAAAAAGAAAAAAGAAAAAAAAAAGAGCGTATGGACCCACAAAAAGCAAATAAGGAAAAAATTTGGGTCAAGAATAAAATGATTTGCTTTTAGGTGTTGGTTTTCTAAGAGTTATGATGAGAGGAATAAGAGGAAAATGGAAAAATGGGGGGACAAATTAAAAACTTACTATTGTATTTAGTGGAACAAGAACTAGATAATATGGAGAGCCAGGGATGGGAGCACTGCTAGTGAGTTAAAAAGGTGAAGTAAAAACCCCCCAAAATGCCACAAACATAGGTTTGAGTCCCAGATAAGATAATTTGTTTGTTATTGAGGTTTGAATGAGAGGAGATGTAAAGGAGAAAGGAAGAAACTAATATAGAGGGAGAAAAGAAAGAGAGAGAAAAAAAGAGGGAACCACTAAAAGAAGAAAAAAGAATGGAGAGAGAGAGAGAGAGAGAGAGTTAAGGGTTTTGGAGTGCAACCCTCATAGAGAGAAAGGAAAAGAAGAGAAATGATAATGGGAGATGTAACACTTATGGGTAGTGTAGTTCAGGGAGAGGAGAGAGTAAGACCGGTAGAGAGTTAATCGGCCAAATTGGAGGAGGAAAAAAAAGTCTCAAGAATGAAGATAAGAGAAACAAACGAACAAATATAGTAAAATGGGATAGGTTATAAAGTCTGCAGATTATTCTTGATTTTGAGAGGTTATCTTCTTGCTTTTTCTTTTCTCTCCCTCTTCCTGGTCGGTGACTCTGTACCCCGGGTTCTGCCCCTTTGGCACGCTCAGGTAGAGGTTTGCAGTTGATAAGTCTCTATGGCAATGTCATGTATTGTGCTTTATTCTCGTTGGGAGTCGAGGCTCATTAGCATTTATAGGCTCCGACAGTGAGAGAGTCCGTGTTCCTGGAGCCTTTCTCCTAGTCTTTCCTTCCTCAATTAGTAGCCTGATAGTCCAGGTATGGGGTTGCTGCTGCCTCTGCCTGGATAGTAAGAGGCTCAAATTGCTGGCAACTCCCCACTCTATTTCCACTCAGCACAGGGCTCTGGGTAAGGCTCAGTCAGTCAGAGCTGCTAGCATAATCAGGCGGGCTTTCCGCCCACTCGAAGACCTCTGGCTCTGCCACTCTATCCGGTAACACAAGCGGGCGCCCACTTCCGGGGGGCGCTTGGAGGAAACTCTCATTCACTATCTGCGCGCGCAGACCAGGATATCCGGCCAGCAGTCTCACGCTCTGAGTGAAACCCCCAACCGCAGGGAAAAGTTGCAGCGTTGGAATTGAGTCTCGCTCCGTCCCCGTGTGCGGCTTTTGCAAGGCGCTGGGGCGGCCCGAGATTCCGCTTTGGCCCACACAAAGGCCCCTGACTCTGCCCCTCTGTGCGATAACACGGGCGCGCACTGCCGAGGCACTCGGAGGAATCGCTCACTCCTTATCTGCGCGCGCAAACCAGGATATGAGGCCAGCCGCGGTTCCCTCTGAGTGAAACAGCCTCCAGCACGGAAAATCTCCACCGTTGGGATTAGTTCTCACTCCCTCCCGTGCGTGGCTTTCCCAGGGCGCTGGGGCTGCCCAGAGACTCTGCCCTCAGCCCACAGAAAGGCCTCTGACCCTGCCTCTCCGTGGGGCAACACGGGCACCCACTTCCGCGGCTTAGGAAGAAATCTCTCGCCCACTAACTGTGCACCGACCAGGAGACCGGGTAAAATGGCCGCTCCGCTTGTCTTTCTTTGTTTGGGTTTGGCGCGAGTGTTAGCTTGTATTGCCCGGGTTGCCACAGGATCAGATTTTCCTCGGCTTGGATCTCTGGGCCACAGCCTGGTTCGGCCGTTTTTGCTGCGGGGGCCTGGATCTATATTCACCCCCTTTGCCCGCCTCAGTTTCTATATTCACAGTTACCAGAGAAAGCCGCCCTGTTTAGGTTAGTGAGGAAGGCGGAGCATTTCTTACTCCCTATTTCCTTCGGGGTTTGGTTATATATTTAGCCAATTTTTCACTCAATCATACCTTTGGGTGTATTGCGAAGAATCTGGAAGCTCCAAGTATAGGTTTTTCTGTTTCTGGTTGAAGATCTTGTTGAGTTTTGGGGGAGATTTATCGGTATCGCTTCCTACTCCGCCATTACTCTGACGTCATCTCCAATAATTAAATCTCTTCTGTTTTCTTGATCATAATGCTGATGGTTGGTTTTTTTTTTTTTTTTTACTGAGATATTCTGTTTCTAGTTTAGTAAGATTTTTGTCAAGAATGTTAGATTCCCAGAGAGCCCAGGAATAAATACACACCTCTGTGGTCAATTAATATTTGACAAAGAAGGCAAGGCCATACAATGGAGTAAAAAGTCATTTCAATAAATGATGTTGGGAAAATTAGACAAGTACTTGCAAAAAACTGAAACTAGACCACCAACGTACACCGTGCACAACAATAAGTTTGAAATGTATAAAAGATTTAAATGTAAGTCACAAAACCATAGAAGTCCTAGAAGAAAACATAGGCAATAAAATCTCAGACATCTGTCATAGCGATATTTTTGCTGAAATGTCTTCTTAAGCAAGGGAAACAAAAGGAACAAATAAACAAATGGAACTACATCAAACTGAAAAGCTTTTGCACAGCAAACAGAACCATCAACAAACTGAAAGGGAAACCCACTGAATGGGAGAACATATTTACTGATACATCTAATAAGGAGCTGATATCCAAAGCTTATAAAGAACTTAAAACTCAACACCAAGAAGACATGCAATCCAATTAAAAAATGAATAAAGGCCCTGAGTAAACACTTTTCGAAAGAGGACATACAAAAGGCCAACAGACATGAAAAAATCCTCAATGTCACTAGTCATCAGAGAGATGCTAATTAAACGCAATGAGGTACCACCTCACACCTGCCAGAATAGTTATCATCAGTAAATCAACAAGTGCTGGGGAGGATGTAGAGAAAAGGGCAAGTATCTTTTTGCTCTGTTGGTGGGAGTTCAGACTGATGTAACCACTGAGGAAACAGTATAGTGTTTCCTCAAAAAATTAAAAATGGCACTGCTTTATGACCCAGCTATCCCACTTCTGGAAATGTATTCTGAAAATCCTGAAACACTAATTTAAAAGGCTATATGAACCCCAATATATGTTGATTGCAGCGTTATTTATAATATCCAAGATTTGGAAACAACTCAAGTACCCATCAGCAGATGAGTAGATAAAAAGGCTGTGGTGTAGTTACACAATGGAATACGTTGCAGCCATTAAAAGGAAGGAAATCTTACATTTTGTGACAGCACGGATAGACCTGGAAATTATTATGCTAAATGAAATAAGCCAGTCAGAGAAAGACCAATAACATATGACCTCATTTATATGTGGAATCTAAAAACAAAATAAACTGATGAACAATATTGAAACAAAGGCAATGATACATAGATCTGACGACAGCTGTCAGAGGGGAGATGGGTGAGGGGACTGGATGAAAGAAAGTGAAGGGATTAGCCAAAAAATATAACACATAGAAACAGGTAATAATAGTGTGGTGGTAGCCAAAGGGAAATGGAGGTAAGGGCTAGGTGGAGGTGGGCAAAGGGGAGGAAAATGGGGACAGAATGAGACTTTGTTTAGGGTAGAGGGTACACATGAAATGCAGTGTGCAGATGGTATTTTAATTTTTTTTAGAGAGACAGACATACAGGAAGAGAGAGATGAGAAGCATCAACTTATATTTGCATCACTTTAGTTGTTCATTGATTGCTTTCTTATATGCCTTGATGGGGGGTGGTGGGGGGGTGTGTGTGTGCTTACCTTGGGCTTCAAGCCAGAGACCTTTGTGGGCTCAAGCCGGATGAATCTGCGCTTAAGCCGGTAATTCATGGTTTTGAACCTGGGTCCTCAGCATCCTAGGTTGATACTTTATCCACTGTGCCACCACTGGTCAGACTCAAATGGTATTTTATTGACTTGTACACTTGAAACTTGTATGGTTTTTCAAACCAATATTATCCCAATAAATTCAATTAATTAAAAAAAATGTTAGATTCTTTTTTGACAGTTCTAAGAATGTTCATTTACCCTCATACTTTCATCTGTTTGTGTGATGAAGTACTGTTATTTTTCTCATGTTTATCTTGACATTCCTAGACTTTATTCTCCTTAGTCAAATATAGTATTACTATATAATTTAGGATTTTTGGAGTATTCTTGAATATGAATGGTATATTGATATTTATGTTAACTTTGATAGGTATTGGTATAAGAGTTATACTGAATTTGTATCATGAGTTGGGTACATAAATCAGTCCTGAACATTGTGATTAAAATCCATGCCTTGAAAGTTCTCAAGTGTTTAGTGTCTTTTAGATAAGTAATTTATTGACAAACCTTCAAATTTCATCCCATGATTTTCTATTTTTTTTTTTTTTTTTCATTTTTCTGAAGCTGGAAACAGGGAGAGACAGTCAGACAGACTCCCGCATGCGCCCGACCGGGATCCACCCGGCACGCCCACCAGGGGCGACGCTCTGCCCACCAGGGGGCGATGCTCTGCCCATCCTGGGCGTCGCCATGTTGCGACCAGAGCCACTCTAGCGCCTGGGGCAGAGGCCACAGAGCCATCCCCAGTGCCCGGGCCATCTTTGCTCCAATGGAGCCTTGGCTGCGGGAGGGGAAGAGAGAGACAGAGAGGAAGGCGCGGCGGAGGGGTGGAGAAGCAAATGGGCGCTTCTCCTGTGTGCCCTGGCCGGGAATCGAACCCGGGTCCTCCGCACGCTAGGCCGACGCTCTACCGCTGAGCCAACCGGCCAGGGCTGATTTTCTATTTTTTGAGATAGTTTTAAATAAAATTTATAATTTTTATGACAGTCATTAAAATTTTAAAAATATGCCTTTGGCCTTGGCCGGTTGGCTCAGCGGTAGAGCATCGGTCCAATGTGTGGAAGTCCTGGGTTCGGTTCCCGGTCAGGGCACACAGGAGAAGCACCCATCTACTTCTCCACCCTTCCCCCTCTCCCTCCTCTCTGTCTCTCTCTTCTCCTCCCACAGCCAAAGCTCTATTGGAGCAAAGTTGGCCCAGGTGCTGAGGACGGCTCCATGGCCTCCACCTCAGGCGCTAGAATGGCTCTGGTCATAACAGAGCAAAGCCCCGGATGGGCAGAGCATCGCCCTCTGGTGGGCATGCTGGGTGGATCCCGGTCAGGCACATGTGGAAGTTTGTATGACTGCTTCCCCACTTCTAACTTCAGAAAAATACATGTATTTTTCTGGTTTACAGTATATAATATATAAAGGTCTGTATTGAGTCCAAAATACAAAAGCTTTTTTTTGCTAGCGAGAGGGGGAGGGAAAGAGATGAAAAGCATCAACTCGTAGTTGTGGCAATTAGTTGTTCATTGATTGTTTCTCATGCGTTCCTTGACACGGGTGTGTGTGTGTGTGTGTGTGTGTGTGTGTGTGCTGTAGCTGAGCCAATGACCCCTTGCTCAAGCCAGTGACCTTGTGCTTCAAGCCAGTGACCCTGCACTGAAGCGGTGAGCCTGCAGTCAAGCCAGATAAGCCCATGCTCAAATCAGTGATCTAGGGGTTTTAAACCTGTGACCTCAGCATTCCAGGTCAGTTCTTTAATCTGCTGCGTCACCAGCAGTCATGCCAAATAATACCGTACTTTTTATTTGTGCTGTTAAAATCCCATTCTGATTTCTACTGGTGTGTTTTGTATCTTTAGACTTGCTGAGGAATTCTTTATTCTTAATGTTTATATTGCTACTTCCACCAAAACAGAACCAGCTCTTGGATTCATTCGTCATTTTTACTCTTTCTCTTTTCTAACTCATTACTTCCTGCTTTTTCCTTTAAATGCTTCCACTAAATGGAGCATTTTTAGTGTCTAGCATCATATTCTCTTGGCTTACCTCAGATTTTAACCCTAAGTACAAGAAACAGTGCCATGAGAGCACAGAGTCACTTCAAACTGGTCTTTCTATTGAAAGTGAGCCTCAGTGGTTTCTTTGCTATGGGAGGCTAACTAAACCCCTGGTCAGCAAACTGTGGCTCACAACCACATGCGGCTCTTTGGTCCCTTGAGTGTGGCTCTTCCACAAAATACCACGTGAGGGCTCTAGCTTGATAAGGAATGTACCTACCTATATATTTAAGTTTAAAAAATTTGCCTCTCTCTCAAAGGAAATTTCAATCATTGTACTGTTGATATTTGGCTCTGTTGACTAATGAGTTTGCCGACCACTGAACTAAACCAACAGGCACGGGCTAATAGTTTAGGAAAGTTAATGTCCATAGAAGCAATTTTTAATTAGTGAAAGACAGGAGCAGATGTATAACAACAGCTCACTTCTCATCCTGTAGGCACACAAGGTGAGAGACCACCTGTGTGCTTCTTTGGAGGTTTGAGTAGGATAAGTCCCAGTTATTCTGAGGAATGATTTCTTTTATTGACTTTCCCTCCATCTTTGTCATACTCTTTCTCCTCCCTTGGGTCATTTCCTAGACAGAATACCTGCACTTATATCCTTATCTTAGCGTTTGCTTTTGGGAGAGTGCAAACTGTGACAGGTGTTATTAGAGTACTTGGTATTTAAAGAGTTAATAATAGTCAAGACTTGAAACTGGATATCACCAAGGGCATGAGTATAGATAGAGAAGAGGGCCAATATCTGTCCTCATGTTGCTGTAATGTGTTAAAAGGTTGGCATAAAGTAGAGCAACTAGCAAAGAAGATTAAAGTTTGACCAGTGGTGTAGGAGCAAAATTAGGAGGATTTGTTGTCTTGGAAGTTAAGTAAAGAAAATGTGTAAAGTAGTAGGGAGCGATGCTGCTAATAAGTCAAATGAGATATAAATTTATTTTTTTAAAGGCTTTATTCATTTTAGAGAAGAGAGAGAGAAAGGGGAGAGGAACAGGAAGCATCAACTCCCATATGTGCTTTAACCAGGCAAGCCCAGGGTTTTGAACCGGCCACCTCAGTGTTCCAGGTTAATATTTTGTCCACTGCACCACCACAGGTCAGGCCCAAGTGAGATGTAAATTTAAAATTGTCTGTTGGATTTGGCAATATGTACACCATTGATGTACTAAGAAAAAGTTTCCATTGAGGTAATGGGGACAAAAGTGTGGTTGGAGTGGGTTTAAGAATAATTGATGGAATAATGAAGGCAGTATATAATGTATAGACAGCTCATTTTGAATTGTGCTGTAAAAGGGAGCAGAGAAATGGATTGGTAGCTAGAGAGATTTCTGGAGAGTTCCTTTTAAGATGGGAGGAAAAATACACCTGGTTGGTAGCATACTGCTGCATGTGTTCAAAATCAGTTGTTCCTTAGGGTAGTCTAAAGAACTAAGATTCTTCTTGGTTTATTTTATCCTCTTGTTCTGTTCCTGTCAAGTCTTGCCAGATCATTCTTGAAGAAAGAGTTCAAGGAGAAAAGGAAATTGTTATAAGTCATTAGCAGAAACTTTGGAGATTGGAAATTACTTTGGTATATAGATGAATATGAGGAAGTAAAGAGAAATATGGGAATACACACAAGGAAGTTAGTTAATCTTGCCATAGGAATGTGTGTTTTGGGAAAGAGTTAAGAATCCAGTTAAGGTTGTATAAGAAAGAGAGAGACTTGACTTGGGGTGGGTGAACACACAATGCGATATAGATGCAGATAATATATTATACAATTGTACTCCTGAAACCTGTATAATTTTTTAACCAATGTCACCCTAATAAATTCAATAAATTTTTTTAAAAAGACTATAGGAAAGGTATTTGTAGGTTTGAAATAATGTCAAGATTTAATTTTCCTATCACATTAAGTAACATCATTGTGAATGTACATTTGTCATACATATTGCCACAAATTTCACCTTGCGCATCTTTTATTGACCTATTGTTAAACAGAACAACTATGTGTTGGAAATTTGCACTCGGACCTCTGGTATTTTTTCTGCATTTTACCTTCCCAGAGTTTGATTATGAGCCATATTAAGCTGCTTTCTTTCCTCATTCTTTACTTCTTCCCTCTGGTTATAGAATGATATAGTGTTAGGCTTTCAGAGTTAAATAAACTAATGAATCCTATGTGAGATGTTGGTATTTGTAGTCGAATTACAATGAGGTGAGGGTTTGGGTATTTTTGAAGAGTAAGAGAAACAAAATGAATGAAGTACAGATTCTAGAACGGAAGAATTTAGTATCTTAACTGTTCAGATGAGATTAACAGCAAATCTTTAGTAAGGAATAAGATGCAAGAAATGGTAAATGTGTGAATAAAAATGAAAGTCTGCTTTCTGGATTTTAAACTTGTATAAGTGACAGTTTATAATGTAAAGCAAAAAATATTTTTGGATTTATAACATGTAGAAGTACATTATATGACAATAGCATGAAATATGGGAGAGAGTAAAAATATGGTACTCTTACATTTCTTAGATCATACGTGTAGTAGTATATTTGAAGGTGACTGTGATGAATTAAGAAAGCACACCATATATTTCTAGAGCAACCCCTCAAAAAGTATAGCTAAAAAGCCATAAAATAGGATATTAAAAAATAACTTTATTTGAAGTCAGGAATAAACAAGGAACAAACAAGTAGAAGAAAATAAAAAGTAATGTAATAGACAAATTAAGTGATACCAATAATTATATTAAATGTAAATGAACTAAGCAAAACATCAAAATTGTCAGACTGGGTGAAATAGCAAGACCCAATAACTGTATATGCTTCATACAAATGGGCACTTTAAATATAAAGACAAATTTGGTTAAAAGTAATACATGGAAAAATACCATATTAGCACTTCAAAGAAGCTCCTATAGCCTGACTTGTGGTGGCACAGTGGATAAAATACCAACTTGGGATGCTGAGGTTGCCTGTTTGAAACCTTGGCCTTGCCTAGTCAAGCAAGGCACATATGATAAGCAGATACTACAAATTGATGCTTCTTGCTCACCCTCCCCACCCCCCACCAAATAATTTTCTAAAATTTTTAAAAAGATGCTCCTGTTGCTGTAGTGCTATCAGGAAAGACAAAGATTATTATCAGAAAGAAAGAACACCTTATAATCATCAGAGATAGAAGAACCCTAAACGTGTATTCATTTCATAACAGAACTTCAAGATACATGAAATAAAAAAAAGAAATAGATCTATGTACACCTGTGGTTAGATATCTCAGTACTTTTTAGTAATTAATAGGAAAGGACTGTCATAATGGTAAGGATATATAAGATTTCAATATCACTATTAACCAATTTAACCTAATTGACATTTATTGAACACTATACCCAAGAGTTGCAGAATGTGACATTCAAGTGCACATTGAACACTCAACAAGATAGATGGTATATGAAGTTGTCAAAGAGCTTCAACATGCTGCAAAGGCTTAAAATCATATATTATGTTCTTAGGCAATAATAGAATTAAACTAGAAATCAGTAGCAAAATGAGGATTAGCAGATCTCCAAATATTTTGAAATTAAGATGATGCAGAATAATCATGGGTAAAAGTATAATTCAAATGGGAAATTACAAAGCATTTTCAAGAAATTCTACAAAAAGACAACATATCAAAATTTATGAAGTATAGCTGAATTTATAGTTTTAAATCTAAAGAATTAGAATCAATTAATTAAGCTTCACCCCATGAATCGGAAAAATAGAGGCAATTAAATTAGAAAATATAGAGAAAACTGAAATCATTGACATGGAAAACATCAGAAAATGAACAAGATGTAAAGCTTCCTTTTTGAAAAAAATCAATACAGTTGATAAACTTAGCAAGATTGATGGCTTAAACAATAGCAGTGTATATTTCTCTTAAATTTATGAAAGGACTTTCATCCCAGGCTTTATAGCTTCATGTTCTCAGAGCATCATTCAAAGAAGGTACAGTTGGAAGTTGTAAATCGTGATGCATAAACATTGTTATTTGCCCAGCAAACTTCTGCCACATTAAGTTGTTATATAAACAAGTCACAAGGTCAGCCCAAATTCAAGGAATGGAGCAATAGACTGGATATCACATCTTTGGTGTAAAACATTGTGACCATGTTCCTCCCCCCTCCCTTCCCCCATGTACCCCCGAATGGAATCTACCCTAGTAACTCCCTTCTGGGGCTGATGTTCTAATCAACAAAGCTATCCTTAGCGCCCTAGGCTGATGCTTGAACCAGTTGGGCCACTGGCTGTAGGAGGTGAGGAGAGGGAGAGAGGGGGAGAAAAGTTGATGATTGCTTCTCTTGTGTGTCATGACCAGGAATCGAACCTGGGATGTCCATACGCTGGGCTGATGCTCTATTCACTGAGACAACTGGCCAGGGTTGTGACCATGTTTCTTAATTTACAGTGGTTAAATCAGAAATAGTAAAGGGTCTAAGATTTTGCTCTCCTGACAAGCTAATATGTTAACGTGCCAGAGATGGTTAACATATATCAGAGACAAAGAATTTATTACCACAAAAGCAGCAACCTGGATAATAATACCTTGTCAATTACCTGAGCCTTAATCTTCACAAGATGACACAGTGAAGGTCAGATGGTACCTGCTCAAACACTAGTGTTCAGGAGAAGAACCCCAAATTAGGAAACTGATGTTACAGAGGAGCGCTTGTGACCTGTGTGTCCTCTCCTCTAGAGACTACAAGAGAGAAACCTTAATTTTACTTAGGAATTTAAGCTAATCCCTAGAGAGAGAAAGCATTATAGGTTGTTTCAATCAATAACATTATTATTTCGGAATGTCTCCCTATACAAAGACCTTAAATTGGCTGTAAATGACATTGCTCAGAGGACCCAGACCAAGCAGATATGTGAGATGTTCATGGAGGATTGTTTTCTAATACAGTGTATCCTCTTCCACAATAATTGGCATTCCTCGAATATACAAAATTTGATCACTCTTCCCTAAAAGTCTTATCCCATTAGAGTGTCAGGCTTAAAGTCCATTATCATTTAAATGAGGTCCAAGTACAGAAGAGGCTATGGCATTTGTAATTAAAATGCAAAACAAAAACATAAAGAGATACCACTATGCACCCACTACATAGGTTAAAATTAAGGAAGACTAAAAATACCAAGTATTGGTAAGGATATAACTGGAACTCTGGAAATTTTAGATGTTAAAATCTTCAAAACAAAATAAAACAGACTTACCCAGCAATTTCACTTCCACATATTTACTCATAAGAACTAATGCCTACTCTGACCTTGTTAGCTCAGTTGGTTAGAGCAGTGGTCCCCAACCCCCAGGCCACAGACCTGTAGCAGTCCGTGGGCCATTTGGTACCAGTCCACAGAGAAAGAATAAATAACTTATATTATTTCCGTTTTATGTATGTATGTATGTATTTATTTATTGGGGGGGTTGTATTTTTCTGAAGTTGGAAATGGGGAGGCAGTCAGACAGACTCCCACATGTGCCCAACCAGGATCCACCCGGCATGCCCACCAGGGGGCGATGCTCTGCCCATATGGGGCATCACTCTGTTGCGACCAGAGCCATTCTAGCGCCTGAGGCAGAGACCACAGAGCCATCCTCAGTGCCTGGGCCAACTTTGCTCCAATGGAGCCTTGGTTTCAGGAGGGGAAGAGAGACAGAGAGGAAGGAGAGGGGGAGGGGTGGAGAAGCAGATGGGCGCTTCTCCTGTGTGTCCTGGCCAGGAATCGAACCTGGGACTCCTGCACTCCAGGCCGATGCTCTACCACTGAGCCAACTGGCCAGGGCCTTATTTAATTTAAGTCTGAACAATGTTTTATTTTTAAAAAATGACCACCAGATTCCCTCTGTTACATCCGTCTAAGACTCACTCTTGATGCTTGTCTCGGTCATGGGATACATTTATCCGTCCCACCCTAAAGGCCAGTCCGTGAAAATATTTTCTGACATTAAACCTGTCTGTGGCCCCAAAAAGGTTGGGGACCACTGGATTAGAGCATTGTTCTGGAACATCAAGGTTGCAGGTTTAATCCTTGGTCAGGGCACATACAGGAATTAACCAATGAATGTATAAATAAATAGAACAACAAGTCCATGTTTCTCTCTTTCTCCCACTTCCTGCCTCTCCTTACAATCAATAAATAAAAATTAAAAGAACAAAACCAAAGCCTATATTCTCATAACACTTGTATGTAAATGTTAAAATACTTTTATTCAGGTCAGAATGTTGACTGGAAAGTTGTACCTGGGAAATTTCTGGGATGATGGAAATAATTTGAATCTTTTTGCTGTTGGTTACATGGATGTATGCATTTGCCAAGCTATATACTCCAAGGATCTGTCCATTTCATTATGTAAATTATATGTAAAAATGGGAAAATGGAAATTGCTACAAACATGGGAACTCCTTAGCAACTTCAGTAGGTAGGTCAACTACTTTATTTGACAGTGTTGGTCAAATAAGTTTGTAAACATGATATGTTTGCTCGCTTGTGACTTATATTGGGTGTGGGGGACAGGCTATAAGCAGGCCAGGTTGTTGTAGCCTGAGGTTTGGTTTTGGGACTAAGCTTTTCCCCACACCCTTGACTGATTGTATGATCTGGGTGGTGCACTCTCATGAGGAATCCAATTATGCCTTGGATAATTGACTTTGTATCGGAGACTTCCTTGTTTGTATATTGGATTAAGGGATTTTGGTTTTCTACACTATAAAGTGGGACAGACCAGGAGCTCAGACACACAGTTCCTGCTATCATAATTGCAGGGGCTCCCCTGATCCCTTGCCCTTCATGGGAAGAGCTGGTTTTCTGCTTTTCCCTTGTCTTCTTTTGTGGTTTGCCTGTCTTGGTGAGACACCAATAAATAGGATGGCCCCCCATCCTCTGACTCCGCCATTTCTTTATCGTCTGCCCGAATCCAATGGGAACCTGCATGTGAATGGTCACGATGGCGGCTCCTGGCCTTACAGACAGTAAGATTTTTTTTTATATATGTTTAAGCTAACCATAAAGTTTGATTAACAGGGCAGGTATTGAAGAGACTCAGCTTTTTATTGGATTAAAATCAGGCCAGAAGGGGTCAGACATTGATGTCCATTTTATAGCTATAAGTGTGAAACTTAGTTTTCTTTCACCAACTGCCTTTCCTTATTTCTTGCTGTATGTGCTATAGACATAGTACATTTTACACATTCAGGTACTGATTTATCCTTCAAAATCAAATGCTCTTATACAGCATTCATAATTTTTTCATTACATAAGTTTCTTACCTTTCTGTTCTTATGTTTTTTCATACCATAATTGTCATTGTTTACTATGTATGTACTTAAACCAGTAATGGGTTAATAATGTCTGTAAAATGCCTCAGAACTAAGTATAGGTATAGCAGATATAGATCACCAAACACTGTGAAGGCCATGATTAAATTAAAGTGATCTTATACAACCACTAAATACTATCTAATATTTGTGGGTATGCCTGAGGACCTTTGTTGTGCATTTTAGCTTCTGAACTCATTAGAAAGATTGCGCCAACCTAAAATTCTTTTAAACCTAGTCAAGTATAACTTGTTATCTCTTCAGTAGGGAAACATCTATATTTTAAAACCTTAATAACAGTAAATTTCAACCAGTGTACCACAAGAATTTTTAAAACATGCAGTATCTGCCCTGGCCAGATATCTGGGTTGGTTAGCATTGTCCTGAAGTATAGAGGTTGCCAGTTCCATCCTCTGTCAGGACAAATACAGGAACAGATTGATGTTCCTCTCTTTCTCTCTCTCTTTCATCAGTTAAAGAAAGAAAAAAAATACCTGACCCGGCAGTGGTGCAGTGAATACAGTGTCAGACTGGGATGCTGAGACCCAGGTTTGAAACCCCAAGGTCATGGCTTGAGTGTGGGCTCATCCGGCTTCATTGCGGGCTCACCAGCTTGTGTGCTGGGCTACTGGCTTCAGCGTGGGATCATAGACATGACCCCAAGGTCATTGGCTTGAGCAAGGGGTCACTCGCTCTGCTGTAGCACCCCCCCCCCCAAGGCACATAGGAGAAAGCCATCAATGAATAACTAAAGGAGCTGCAACAAAAAATTGATGCTTCTCATCTCTCCATTCCTGCCTGTCTGTTTCTCTCTGTCCCTCTGACTCACTCTCTGTCTCTGGCTCTGTCACAAAGGAAGGAAGGAAGGGAGGGAGGGAGGAAGGAAGGAAGGAAGGAGGGAAGGAGGGAGGGAAGGAAGGAAGGAAGAGGGAAAGAAAGAGAAAGAAAAACATGCAATATCTGACTAGTCAGGAGCACTGATCTCTTTTTCCTTAGATTATCAAATTAAAAAATGACAACAGCCAACAGAACAATTGCTATCTGGTGAGAATGAATCAAACTTACATCTATTTTTTGGTATGCCACAGAAATTTAGTGATCAAAATAATAGAGGATGGGAAGGGAGGAAAGATGGTGATTAGAGTATAGATAAGGTGACCAATCGTCCTCTTTTAGGGAGGACAGTCCTTCTTTTGTAAGTTCCGCCCTCCCTCGAAAAGTGTCTTCCTACATGTCCTCCTTTTTGATATTGGAAGAGTGTAAAGCCAGTAGTCACAGCCACCATCAGAGCTGCCTGGCCCGTGCAAGTTTGCATTTGATTTGGACAGACGGTAGTGAAACAACAGAGTCAAGAACTGGTGGGTCGTTACCTTTAATCCTAGCTCACACTTGGCAGACAAGAAATACACACAGTGGGAAAATACTTCCCTTTCCATTCAGGGCTCCCAAAGCCACTGACTCATTCAAGTTTCCTAGAATCAAAGGCTACACCAGCCTTATTCACCTCTGTTCCCATCTCCTTCTCTCTGCACAAACTCTGCACAAACTGGCTTCTCCTTCAGCACTCTGCCATCTTGGCTGCCTCTCCTCTGCAATGCTGATGGCAGGATCTGAGAGAGAGAACTCCTTATTTTATAGTGTAGAAATTAAAGTGTTTAAACCAATACACAAATTAGGAAGTCCGATACAGAGTCACTTATCTGAGGCATAAATGAGATTCCTCATAAGAGTGTACCGCTCCACATCATGCAACAGTCAAGGGTGGTAGGAAAAGCTTAGTTTTGAGAAGATCTTAGTATTAGAAGGATGATGAAAAGATCTTAGTATTAAAATAGTGGGAAAGGTTTAGTCTTAAAACTAAGGCTTAGGCTATAAGGACCCTGCCAGCTTACAGCCTGTCTCCCACACCCAATGCAAACAAGCCATAAGTGAGCAAACATATACATCATATTTGCAAACTTATTTGACTGACAAAGACTAATCTGTAAATGTCTGTATTCAATCGATGCAGAGTCGATCCATTGTGTGTAATGTGATGTATTTTTATTTGACATGACGATTCGTCAAGGATCAGTACAGTGCAGCAAGACGTGATTATGAGACGCATGTGCTCTGCACAGGAGACCTTGAGAGAGCACGTGATATACCAAGGGCACAAATGGCTTTGTGTACTTCTTACTGAAACATGACACAGCACATACGACATTGTAGATTCACAGTTATTTCTTTCTCAGTGAATATTCAGTCATAGGTAAGCACAATTCATGTAAAATTCAATATGAAGGATATTTCTTGTTCAGATACTTCCAATATATTGTTACAATATTATACATTGACAAAAAATATTCAATGAAAAAGTATTCATTTAGATAGTACTGTTGGTCATATAAGTTTGTAAATATGATATATATGTTTGCTCACTTACAGTTTGCTTTGTGTGTGGGAGACAGGCTGTAAGCTGGCAAAGTTATCATAGCCTAGGGCTTAGTTTTAAAACTAAACTTTTGCCCACACCCTTGACTGTTGCATGATGTGGGGTGGTGCACTCTCATAAGGAATCCCATTATGCCTCAGATAAGTGACTTTGGATCAGAAACTTCCTTGTTTGTATATTGGACTAAAGGTTTTGATTTCTATATTATAAAGTGGGGCAGGCCAGAAGCTTGCTCCTGAGATTAGCATTAGAAGAATGATTACATTCTAGAAGCCCATGCTGTAGGAGAGCAAAAAAAGGCCACATGGAGGAGGCCAGGAGAAGCAGCCAAGATGGTGGAGTGCTGAGGGAGAAGGCTGTTTGTACAGAGTTTGTGCAGAGAGAAGGAGATGGGGAACAGAAATGAATGGGGCTGGTGTGCTAGAAACTTTGATTCTAGGAAACTTGAATAAATCAGTGGCTTTGGGAGCCCTGAATGGAAAGGGAAGTGTTTTCCCACTGTGTGTATTTCTTGCCTGCCATGTGCAAGCTAGGATAAAGATGATGGCCCACCAGTTCTTGGCTCCGTTCTTTCATTACCGTCTGTCCGAATCTAATGCGAACCTGCATGGGCCAGGTGGCTGTGGCTACTAGCTTTACAAGTACTTTCTATTTAGATAGTATTATCTAAATGAGTACTTTTTTTTTTTTTACAAATATTATTAAAAATCAAGTCATGTAAGCATAATTACAATATACAATAAAATATTACAAATGTTTTTTTTGTGTGTGTGTGTGAGACAGAGACAGAGAGGGATAGATAGGGACAGGTAGGAACGATGAGAGTTGAGAAGCATCAATCATTAGTTTTTCGCTGTGACACCTTTGTTGTTCATTGATTACTTTCTCATATGTGCCTTGACTGTGGGCCTTTAGTAGACCGAGTAACCCCTTGCTCAAGCCAGTGACCTTGGGTCCAAGCTGGTGAGCTTTTTCTCAAACCAGATGAGCCCATGCTCAAGCTGGCAATCTCAGGGTCTCAAACCTGGGTCTTCTGCATCCCAGTCCGACGCTCTATCCCAGGCGTCCCCAAACTACGGCCCGCCGCATGCGACCCTTTCAGACCATTTATCCGGCCCCCACCGCACTTCTGGAAGGGGCCCCTCTTTCATTGGTGGTCAGTGAGAGGAGCACTGTATGTGGCGGCCCTCCAACGGTTGAGGGACAGTGAACTGGCCCCCTGTGTAAAAAGTTTGGGGACCCCTGCTCCACTGCGCCACCGCCTGGTCAGGCTACAAATGTTTTTATTATGCATTTATCATACTATAGGGTATTATTGTTGCAATGAATTAAATGTGTCTTTACGATATTGTTTTCTTCAATTTATTTTTGTCCTTTCTGTTGTAAAAAAGTTGGTCACTTCAGTATAGATGAAAGAAGATCGACCATGTATTGATTATTGGGAAACTTTTGGAACAGAATCACATCAGCATTTTGTTTTAGATAAAGAATCTTGAGTTTTGGGGATTGGGAAAGGTAGAAGAGGATATAGAGTGGGGGGAAAAAAGAATCTTGAGTTTTATATCTAATCTCCTAAATTAGAATCTCTAGAAGGTGTGGTAATCTACTCTTTTGCAAAATACCTAAGTGGATTTTACTCAGCTAGGTCTACCATTGCAACCCAGGTTTCTTTTGTTTTCCTCATCATGAGCAGCTTTTTTATTGGTGAGAAATTTTTCTAGGACAGTCTGTGATATGTTGCCTAGTTTCTTTATATACATTTATTAATGGGCTCTTCTCTTTCTTTAGCTAGATTATTTTCTTCTGCCTACAGATCCACTGTTATGACTCTTGATTCACATTCTATCTTCACTACTGCTCTATTTTCTAATCCCCTTTATAGCCAAATGACCTGAGTTATCTATATTTGTTATGTCAAATTATGCTGCTCTTTTTTTTTAAGATTTTATTTATTGATTTTAGAGAGGAGAAAGAGAGAGAAGGGAGAGCAAGTGGAGGAGGAGCAGGAAGCATCAACTCCCATACGTGCCTTCACCAGGCAAGCCTAGGGTTTCCAACCTGCCACTCCAGGTCCACATTTTATCCACTGTGCCACCACAGGCCAGGCTGTTCTTATTTCTTGAATCCCACTCCAAAGTGTGTTTTGTTTTCACCACTCTACAATAAGTGATCTTGTTAAGATAATCAGTAACCTTTGTGTTACTATGCAGTGGTAATTCTAAGTCCTCATTAACAGAGCTGATAACTTCTTCCTTCTTGAAACATTTTTTTTCAGTTGGCTTTTAAGAGATCATACATTGTTGTGTGAGTTTTCTCTTGACTCACTGCTTCTCTTCAGTATCCTTCAGTTTTCTCTTTTTGACCTGTTTTATGGTATCTTGGGGCTCTATCATTGAACTTGTCTTTTTTCCTGTCTACACTCATGTCCTTGATGCTCATCCCATTTCATTTAAAAATTTTCTCAAAACAGATGACTTCCAAATTTATATCTTCAGCGTGGGTCTCTTTCCTACACCTCTGAATACCCATGTCCAGCTGCCTACTCAGGATCCCACTAGGACATCTGTTAGGTATTTCACACTAGTTTCTAAACACAAACATCTCATCTCTTTTCTCTCCAGCATGTTCCTCTTGTAATCTTATTCCATCTCAGTTTTACTGGCAGTTCTATTCTACCAGACTACTACATATGTGGGAGTATGTTGAATGACAATTTTAGTGACCATCCTTTGCTTGCTACATGCAAAGGTATTGTTTGTGGCATATACTATTTGTAGAATTTGTGGAGAATATTAAACAACTCAGAACTCCTAAACCATTTAGCATGGACACAAATAGCCTGATATATTTAGTATGACTATAAAACTCTGAAACATATTTATTAATATCACTGAATTTTTTTTTATTTTTTTATTTTTTTTCATTTTTCTGAAGCTGGAAACAGGGAGAGACAGTCAGAGACTCCCGCATGCGCCCGACCGGGATCCACCCGGCACGCCCACCGTGGGACGAAGCTCTGCCCACCAGGGGGCGATGCTCTGCCCATCCTGGGCGTCGCCATGTTGCGACCAGAGCCACTCTAGTGCCTGAGGCAGAGGCCACAGAGCCATCCCCAGCGCCTGGGCCATCTTTGCTCCAATGGAGCCTTGGCTGCGGGAGGGGAAGAGAGAGACAGAGAGGAAGGCGCGGCAGAGGGGTGGAGAAGCAGATGGGCGCTTCTCCTATGTGCCCTGGCCGGGATCGAACCCGGGTCCTCCGCACGCTAGGCCGACGCTCTACCGCTGAGCCAACCGGCCAGGGCAATATCACTGAATTTTTAAGAAAAACTATTATGTATATACTTTTTATTAATATAATTTTGGGTTTCAGGTTATCTCTCGTTGGAGTATATTGGCTACAGGTATTGAAAACTTAACAATGGTTTAAGCAAACAGTTTAGTTTTCTTACAAACCATGAAATCTAGAATTAGTATTGTTTTAGCTAATTCTAACGGCAGTGGAATTAGAGAGTTAACAGCTGGTTTTGTGTTTCTACCATCAGCCTTATTGATGGGTTTTAATCCTCATGCCTGTTGACTTCAGGTTCTAGGGTGGTTGTTGCACAGTACACGTCACATTTACAACTAGTCCTGGGTTTGGAAAGCCCCTCCTTTTTTTTCCCTAGAACCAGTCCCTATTTCACCACCAATACTTCTGACTATATGTCATTGATTTTAAGTGTGTCGTTCATCCATCTTCTGTCCAGCCTTAGAAAGCTCAAAAGTAGGTATTTAGTGGAGTCTGTTACCAGCCTGAAGGAACATTCTGGAAAGGAGAAATAGAATCTGATAAGCAATTAAAAGTTTCTGCCACATAAAACTGTTAAAAACAACTAAATATTGTCGGCAGTTACAATTTATTTATTTGGAAAAACTTGATCATTCTCAGTAAGTTCAAAGAAATGGAATTTTAATGATAGGTATAGAGATATTTGTTATTTATATAAAGCAGAGCTCTCTATAGTTTACAAATGAATTAGCCTGACCTGTGGTGGTGCAGTGGATAAAGCGTGGACCCGGAATTCTGAAATTGCTGGTTCAAATTCCTGAGCTTGCCCAGTCAAGGCACATAAGAGAAGCAACTACTATGAGTTGATGCTTCTGATTTGTAAGGCCAGTAGCCACGGCCACCATCACAGCCGCCTGACCCGTGCAGGTTCGCATTTGATTCAGACAGACGGTAATGAAACAATGGAGCCAAGAACTGGTGGGCCATTAGCTTTAATGCTAGCTTGCACCTGGTGGGCAAGAAATACACACAGTGGGAAAACACTTCCCTTTCCATTCAGGGTTCCCAAAGCCACTGACTTATCCGAGTTTCCTAGAATCAAAGGTTTCTAGCTGACCAGCCCATTCACCTCTGTTTCCCATCTCCTTCTTTCTGCACAAAGTAGCTTCTCCTTCATCACTCTGCCATCTTGGCTGCTTTTCCTCTCCTCCACGTAGACTTTCTCTGCCCTCTTCCAGCATGGGTTCCTCTGCCCCATTTTATAGTGTAGAAATCAAAACTTTTAATCCAATATACAAATAAGGAGGTCTCTGATACAAAGTCACTTATCTGAAGCATAATGGGATTCCTCATGAGAATGCACCACCCCACATCATGCAACAGTCAGGGGTGTGGGGAAAAGCTTAGTTTTGAAAAGATCTTAGTATTAAAGGGGTAGGAAAGGCTTAGTCTTAAAACTAAGCCTTACGCTATAAGGACCCTGCCTGCTTACAGCCTGTCCCCCATACCCAATGCAAACTATAAGCGAGCAAACATATAGATCATATTTACAAACTTATTTGACCAACACCATTTCTCCCCACCTTTTTCTCTCTCTCCTCTCTCTCCTCTCTCTAAAATGAATAAAGAAAACCTTAAAAAAATAAATAATCTGATGACTGGTTAAGAAGCTAGCTAACAAGTCTGTGTGTGTCACTTTACACTGAATTTTTGAGAATTTTAATTTACATTTTGAGTAAATAAGAAATTAGAAGAGATTTTCCTTAAAGTCATAAAGATCTAATTGTGTTTTTTTTTTTTTGTTTGTTTGTTTGTTTGTTTTGCTTGTTTCCATAGAATGTTGGCTCAATTAAGAAACAGCAGGGAGATTAATTCAGCCAAGTGGTAAGTGGCTTTAAATTTTTCTTTTCTTTTTATTTTATTATTATTATTATTTGCTAGAAAGTGTTTTAGCTTATTATTAGTATGCCTTTTTTCTTGACTGGTTTTTCTTTCTCCATTTGATTAGAAAGTATTTATGTCTACCATATTGTCTGTTTTATAAAGTGGTTTTTATCACAACATTAAATTTTAATTAGTAGTCTATTGTTGGGCAGATAAAATATATTATGCTCACTTTGTTAAATATGGTCTGCCCATGTGGAAGCCCACTGCCCAGGTGATGGTATTGGTTGCCCTTCTCTCTTCAGATGGGTGTGATTATATTAATGTGTGTTGGGGTGGGCTATGGATAGGCAGGATCCTTGTAGCTTGGGGTGTGGTTTTAGGACTAAGCCTTTTCCACCCTTTTTATTTTTATATTATTTATTCATTTTAGAAAGGAGAGAGAGAGGGAGAGAGAGAGAGAGAGAGAGAGAGAGAGAGAAGAGAGAGAGAGAAGGGGAGAGGAGCAGGAAGCATCAACTCCCATATGTGCCTTGACCAGGCAAGCCCAGGGTTTCGAACCGGCGACCTCAGCATTTCCAGGTCGAGGCTTTATCCATTGCGCCACCACAGGTCAGGCTTCCACCCTTTTTGATGTGGGGTGGTACAATCCCATTATGCCTCAGATAAGTGACTTTGTATTAGAGACTTCCCTATTTTGTATATTGGATTAAAGGTTTTGATTTCTGCACTATAAAATGGGGGCAGACCGGGAGCTTGCTCTCTTGGTTCCTGAGATTAGCATTAGAGAGGAGAGCAGAGAAAGGCCACGTGGAGGAGGCCAGGAGAAGCAGCCAAGATGGCAGAGTGCTGAAGGAAAAGCCAGTTTGTGCAGAGTTTGTGCAGGGAGAAGGAAGGAGATGGGGAACAGAGGTGAATAAGGCTGGTGAGCTAGAAATCTTTGATTCTAGGAAACTCGGATAAGTCAGTAGCTTTGTGAGCACTGAATGAGTGGGTTTTGGAGCCCAGTGTGTGTTTTTACTTGCCCGCCGGGTGCAAGCTAGGATTAAAGCTAATGGCCCACCAGTTCTTGGCTCCATTGTTTCTTTACCGTCTGTCTGAATCCAACGTGAACCTGCATGGGCCAGGCGGCTGTGATTGTGGCCCTGGCTACTGGCTTTACATCTATGTTGATCAATTCCTGTTCAGATCAGGCGAGGCTTTTTCCCTTTGGTATACTTTCTTAAGAGTATTATGTAAGGGAAGATCTCTTTGGGTGTTGTTACCCATTTATTTCTCTTTTATATGGTACTTTTCAGGCTTTAATAATTAAGGTTCTCCTGTTTTATTTAGTCAGCAGTTTTCAGGCTCCTAAATTGGGGTCCATGTTTGTTTTGGCTTGAGGCCCACTATATTTAATCTGAGGTCTAAACTTCTCTCTTCATAACCTATGTCCACAGGAAGTTTTCATTTGAGATGTAACTCTTTTTAGCTTTCTAGAGCTAAACATCTATTTTCTTTTCTGAATTCATTGTCTCTGCAGTATCTGAACATCTATCTGCAACATGTGTTGTAAAGTACCCGTACCTCAAT
Organism: Saccopteryx bilineata; assembly: GCF_036850765.1. Lineage (NCBI taxonomy): Eukaryota > Metazoa > Chordata > Mammalia > Chiroptera > Emballonuridae > Saccopteryx > Saccopteryx bilineata. Next base: position 263,529,970 of record NC_089490.1, on the reverse strand, counting down.
TCTGTGGGCTTATGTAGGACACCAAGTCCAGATGAATTTTGAAGGATTTTATTAGAGGAGATTTATTAAATATGCCGGCCACATATGGTTGACATGGGGCATTTGCAAACCCAAATCATGTGCGCCAAATACATTTCAGAGGCTGAGGGGTAGCGTGACATCATGGCACAAGCTTATAACATTTGTTTAGGGAATCCATAGAGACAGGAAAACTTTCAAGGTAATATAATCAAAGATATTTATAAATCTTTTAGTATCTATTTCCCTTTTTGCCTAGAGCAGGGGTTTCCAAACTTTTTACACAGGGGGCCAGTTCACTGTCCCTCAGACCATTGGAGGGCTGCCAAATACAGTGGTCCTCTCACTGACCACCAATGAAAGAGGTGCCCCTTCCAGAAGTGCAGTGGGGGCTGGATAAATGGCCTCAGGGGGCCGAATTGCAGCTGTAGTTTGGGGATGCCTGGCCTAGAGGTATGTTACTCTCAGGATTCCAGGAAGGGAGGAGGAACCACAATCAATGTAGGGTGGTATGTAAATTCTGTCTCTTATTGAAAGGAAGAAGTTCCTCAATTAACTTTTATTTTATATTTAAAACTAAATGACCCATTGTCCTTACAAGCCAGAAACTTCTACATTCTTCTCCCTCCACTCCCCAAAGGAAAGACGGACAGGAAAGCCTGACCTTTCCTCCTAGAATATCAATATTAATTTTGCAGCTTTTTGGTACCTTACTATACATGATCTATTCATGATTTGCACTACAGAAAAATCTTGGAGGTTGTCTTATCTTTATTAACAGTTACTCTTTGCTATTAATTGCTTTATATCTTAGGTTCCCTATACAGATGATAACATTCAAAATAGGCTTTTTAAAAAAAATTACATATATTTGTTTTTTGGGTTTTTTTTTTTTTTTTTTTGTATTTTTCTGAAGCTGGAAATGGGGAGGCAGTCAGACAGACTCCCGCATGCGCCCGACCGGGATCCACCGGGCATGCCCACCAGGGGGCGATGCTCTGCCCATCTAGGGCGTAGCTCTGTTGCAACCAGAGCCATTCTTGCGCCTGAGACAGAGGCCATGGAACCATCCTCAGCGCACGGGCCAACTTTGCTCCAGTGGAGCCTTGGCTGCAGGGGGGGAAGAGAGAGACAGAGAGGAAGGAGAGGGGGAGGGGTGGAGAAGCAGATGGGCGCTTCTCCTGTGTTCCCTGGCCGGAAATCGAACCCAGGACTCCTGCATGCCAGGCCGATGCTCTACCACTGAGCCAACCGGCCAGGGCACATATATTTGTAATAAGATTTCATGTTCTTGGCCCTGGCCGGTTGGCGTTCCAGGTCTGGTTGCGTCAAAGCAACGCCCCAGAGGGGCAGAGCATCGTCCCCTGGTGGGCAGAGCGTCACCCCCTGGTGGGTGTGCTGGGTGGATCCCGGTTGGGCACATGCGAGAGTCTGTCTGACTGTCTCTCCCCGTTTCCAGCTTAAAGAAAAAAAAAAAAAGATTTCATGTTCTTTATTCTCAGAAATTATGTTTTCAAATTCATTATGGTTTTTGGAAAATGAATTTTTAGGCTGTGACTTTCTATTTCTTCGATACTGTCAAATTTTATAAGTGTATAATAAGCACAGTAGTTATAATATGATAAGCCAGAATAATATTTTGAGACATCCCCATAGTTGTCCTATAGAATAGAACTTCAGTAATTGAGCTGTTCTGTATCTTCTGTTATCCAATATAGTAGCCGTTGCCACATGTGGCTATTGAGTATTTAAAATGTGGTTAGTGCAACTAAGAAACTAGATTTTAAATTTTATTTGGTTTAACTTAAATTTTAGGGTTAAAATGCTCATGTGTGGTGATTACCATATTGGACAGAAAGATGAGACTGCTTTCCCATTGTTCTTAGATGTCCCCCTAATTCATTATCAATTGAAGTCTTAGAATCTCTTAAACAAAACATTTTATCTTTTCTTTTAATCTCGTCTATCTCATAAACATACAACTATAAGCTAAATTTCCCTTTGCAATTAAATTTTTACTAGATCAATAAAACTGCTTATTCTAATTAGTGATCCCTTCATATAAACACAGATTGTTAAGCATTCAGTAAACTTTTCTGGATATTTATTTATTGACAAGATTTTTATTGTTTTTATTTGGGTATAATTGACATTAGTTTCAGGTATGCAACATAATGATTTGATATTTGTATATATTATAAAATGATCACCACAATAAAGTTAACATTCATCACCACACAGTTACAAATTCTCTTTCCTGCAATGAGAACTTAAAGATCTATTCTCTTAGCAACTTTTAAATATGCAATACAGTTTTTTTTCTTTTTTTTTTTTTTTTTTAATAAATTTTTATTAATGGTAATGGGATGACATTAATAAATCAGGGTACATATATTCAAAGAAAACATGTCTAGGTTATTTTGTCATCAAATTATGTTGCAAACCCCTCGCCCAAAGTCAGATTGTCCTCCGTCACCCTCTATCTAGTTCTCTGTGCCCCTCCCCCTCCCCCTAACTCTCCCTCCCTCCCTCCCATGTCCTCCCTCCCCCCCCACCCTTGGTAACCACCACACTCTTGTCCATGTCTCTTAGTCTCATTTTTATGTTCCACCAATGTATGGAATCATGTAGTTCTTGTTTTTTTCTGATTTGCTTATTTCACTCCTTATAATGTTATCAAGATCCCACCATTTTGCTGTAAATGATCTGATGTCATCATTTCTTATGGCTGAGTAGTATTCCATAGTGTATATGTGCCACATCTTCTTTATCCAGTCTTCTATTGAAGGGCTTTTTGGTTGTTTCCATGTCTTGGCCACTGTGAACAGTGCTGCAATGAACATGGGGCTACATGTGTCTTCACGTATCAATGTTTCTGAGGTTTTGGGGTATATACCCAGTACAGGGATTGCTGGGTCATAAGGTAGTTCTATTTGCAGTTTTTTGAGGAACCACCATACTTTCCTCCATAATGGTTGTACTACTTTACAGTCCCACCAACAGTGAATGAGGGAATATGCAATACAGTTTTATTAACTGTAGTCACTATCCTGAATTTTACCTCCTGTAAGGCCAGTGGCCATTGCCATGGCCATGCAGGTTCTCATTGGATTCGGACAGACAGTTAAAGCAACTGTTGAACCGGAAAATGGTGGGCCATTCCATTCATTAGAGTCTTGCAACGGCAGACAAGCAAACAGACAAAGAAAACTGTTTCCCTCTCTTTCAGGGCTCCCAAGCCCCAACCTCTTCCCTAGACTCCTCAGACTCACTGGACTCACATGCACCTACCAGCCTCAGCACTCCCTAGCCAAACAGGCCTGGCTGAAATATCCCTTCTCAGGCAAACAATAGCAAACATTTCCTCCTTCCATAGTGGCAGCAGGCAGTCCACAATTTGCAATCTGCCGCCCTGAGGGCAAGCACCCACAGCCTTCAACAGACTATAGGCACAGGATGTTGCCCTGTACCAATGCAAAATACAAGTGAGCAAACCTAAACACACTACAAATTTGTTTGCCCAACACCTCTCCATAAGACAAAGATTTTAGAAAATCTGATGTTTGACAACATAATATATAGGAGAAGAAAAAATTTCTCTCAACCCTCTTTGGGTCCCTGGCTGTGTCTGAACATTAAATTAACAAAGACAGATTAACAGGAGAAAAGCATACATTTGTTGTTTATTTATTTTGTTTTAAGTGACATTTGAGCCTTTATATAGAAATGATGGCACAATGAGACTGTTAAAACCTGAGTATTTATGCTAGGTTTGATAAAGAGTGGACAGGCACGTATAAATACATGATATGTCAGAGAGTCCAGGTAAGTGTAGTAAATAGAGGATAGCAAGGCCTGGTTGTTTGGATTCGTCTTTGTTTTTGGAGAGAAGGCTGTTCCTTTCCTCTACATACAGGAGGGCACCTCTTTTTTTTTTTTTAATTCATTTTAGAGAGGAGAGTGAGAAAAAGAGAGAGAGAAAGGGGGAGGAGCAGGAAGCATTAACTCTCATATGTGCCTTGACCAGACAAGTACAAGGCTTTGAACCGGTGACCTCAGCGTTCCAGGTCAATGTTTTATCCACTGCGTCACCACAGGTCAGGCAGGAGGGCACCTCTTACCTACCTGAGGGTTTATGACCTATTTCAGGGGAGAAGGGAGGAACAAGGTCAGAGTGACCTTCCTGATTTTGCTTTTTTCTCTCCTTCCATTTAAAATATTCAGTATGCTAAGGTGCTATATTTGGGGGTGGTATATCCTGAAGCTCATCAGCATTTTTGTAAACCCTAAAGAAGTAGTTAAGACCTATTGGTATTTGAGCCTGACCAGGTGGTGTTGCAGTGGATAGAGCTTCAGCTTGATATGTAAAGGACCCAGGTTTGAAATCCCAAGGTCACTGGCTTGAGTGTGGGCTCACCAGCTTGAGCACAGGGTTGCTGGCTTAAGCATGGGATCATACAAATGACTCCATGGTCGCTGGCTTGAGCCCAAAGGTTGCTGGCTTGAAGCTCAAGCTTGAGCCCCAGGTCACTGGCTTGAGCAAGGGGTCACTGGCTCCACTGGAGGCCCCCATTAAGACACATATGAGAAATCAATGAGCAACTAAGGTGCTGTAACAAAAATTTGATGCTTCTCATTTCTCTCCCTTCCTATCTGTCTGTTCCTCTCTGTCACACTCTGTCTCTCTTGCTTTAAAAAAAAAAGACTATTTGTATTTGAATCATTTTGAGCGTGAGTGATTGATTCTGGTGGCTGGTTAGGAAGACTGGAAATATCTGGATTCTCAGTTCCTACTCAAAACTGCTTGTAGTCAAGTTCTTAATTAAGAAAGAGCTCTTAGTCACAAAGAAATTTCTGTTGTATTAGGATTTTCTTATTGAAGATGAGCAGACTCATAAAGCATGGTACTTGTAGAAGCATATAAATGGTTACTTAATGGATTATTTTGTAAAGTACAGAAATGCTTGAGTTTAAAGTTCAGTATATATGTATTCTATAATATAGTGACGTTAAATGCATTTTATTGATTGTAGAAGAGGGGGTATTTATCTGATAAATAAATTGTGATAAGTGAATCAGAATAATCTGTTTTGAAAACTTTTTATATATGTATGTTTTAACTAAATTTATTGGTATTTGAATTTGCAGTGTCTAAAAATGACTGCGAAACGAAGTTTGTTTGTGCGGTTGGTACCGTGTAGATGCCTGCGAGGAGAAGAGGAGACCATTACTACTCTTGATTATTCTCACTGCAGTTTGGAACAGGTTCCCAAAGAAATTTTTACTTTTGAAAAGACTTTGGAGGAGCTCTATTTAGATGCAAATCAGATTGAAGAGCTTCCAAAGGTATGTTAATAATACTGTCTTTGGTATTAGAATTGCTTTGGTTATTTTTATGCCTAGAAATATGATATTCCCAATGTTGCCGTAATGCTTCTGATATATGTGTGTGGCTGGTTTAATTTTATCTTAAGGTATGCAGCACAATTCAAATAATTTTAAAACAGAATTTTTAAGCTCGTCTCTTCATCTTAACTGCTCGAATACTTGGGTAAATAACTTAAAATTCTATACTTAATTCTAATTTTGTTACCGCCACTAAGGTAGATAATAAGACTACACAGTTTTTGCAGCCAATAAATTTTACTAGACAAAGAATTGGAATTAGTTTTTTTTCTTAGATTTTATAAAACATGAATCTGCATTAATGTAATTGAGAATAAATTTTTTTTGTCACATTATAATTTGGTTGTTAAAAAGCTTTTTAGCCCTGGCCGGTTGGCTCAGCGGTAGAGCGTCGGCCTAGCGTGCGGAGGACCCGGGTTCGATTCCCGGCCAGGGCACATAGGAGAAGCGCCCATTTGCTTCTCCACCCCTCCGCCGCGCCTTCCTCTCTGTCTCTCTCTTCCCCTCCCGCAGCCAGGGCTCCATTGGAGCAGAGATGGCCCGGGCGCTGGGGATGGCTCTGTGGCCTCTGCCCCAGGCGCTAGAGTGGCTCTGGTCGCAACATGGCGACACCCAGGAGGGTCGCAACATGGCGACGCCCAGGATGGGCAGAGCATCGCCCCCTGGTGGACAGAGCATCGCCCCTGGTGGGCGTGCCGGGTGGATCCCGGTCGGGCGCATGCGGGAGTCTGTCTGACTGTCTCTCCCTGTTTCTAGCTTCAGAAAAATGCAAAAAAAAAAAAAAAAAAAAAAAAAAAAAAGCTTTTTAGAGGCATTATCTGTTCCATTTCAGTTTGTTTGGAAAGGTTTCAAAGAACTTAATATTTCTGAAATATAGGAACACCTATAAAAAGAAAGTTGGTTTGTTACTGTGAAATATCTTTTTTTGTGTGTGACAGAGATAGAGAGAGGGACAGATAGGGGCAGACAGGAAAGGGAGAGAGATGAGAAGCATTAATTCTTCCTTGTGGCACCTCAGTTGTTCATCGATTGCTTTCTCATAATATGCCTTGACTGGAGGGTTCCAGCAGGGCAAAGTGACCCCTTGCTCAAGCCAGCAACCTTGGATTTAAGTCAGCGACCATGGGGTCATGTCTATGATCCCATGCTCATGCCAGTGACCCCGCTTTCAAGCCGGTGAGCCCGCGTTCAAGCTGGAGACCTTGGGGTTTTGAACCTGGGTACTCTTGAGTTCCAGTCCAATGCTCTATCCACTGTGCCACCGCCTGGCCACTTTGCAATATCTTATTTTCACAACTTCTTAGCTAAAATTTTTCAGTGACTACTTTTTCCCTTAAATTTTTATCCTTCAGTTTCTTTTTTTATAATGGAAAAGCTGCAATAGCTTTAATTTTTAGAACCATTTACGACCCAAACAGGAGTGTTTTTCAGACTGTGGGTAGATACATGGGCGGCTTAAAAATCAATTTAATATGTGTGTGTTTTCAAATGACAGCTATGATGGTTTTGACTGGCAAACTTAGAAAGTAAAAATATAGTTCACCCAGATAAACAGTAAATAATAGTTTAGTATAAGAGTGGCTTATGCAATATATAGGAGGACATACTTTTAGTAAAGAATTATTCATTGTTTATCTGAAATCCAAATCTAATCAAGCATCTTTTTTTTTTTTTTTTTTTTTTTGGTATTTTTCTGAAGCTGGGAACGGGGAGAGACAGTCAGACAGACTCCCGCGTGCGCCCGACCAGGATCCACCCGGCACGCCCACCAGGGAGCGATGCTCTGCCCCTCTGGGGCGTTGCTCTGTCGTGACCAGAGCCACTCCAGTGCCTGGGGCAGAGGCCAAGGAGCCATCCCCAGCGCCCGGGCCATCTTTGGTCCAATGGAGCCTCGCTGTGGGAGGGGAAGAGAGAGACAGAGAGGAAGGAGAGGGAGAGGGGTGGAGAAGCAGATGGGCGCTTCTCCTGTGTGCCCTGGCCGGGAATCGAACCCGGGACTTCTGCACGCCAGGCCGACGCTCTACCACTGAGCCAACCGGCCAGGGCTCTAAACAAGCATCTTGTATTTTATCTGGTAACCCTAATTTTAATGGAATAGAAAATAGTGTGCGTTGCATATATCCATTATTACATGAAATATTTATTTAGATTTGTGTGTGTACATGCCTACTGGATGGCAGTGTTTTGAAAAAGGCTTTTCTTGCAATGGCCAGTTGGAAAAAATATTTTAAATCTAGTTTAAATCCTAGGTTGTCTTACAAAGAAATCTGTATATGGCTATGGATAAAGTATTAAAGGTGTGGGTTGCATGTTTATGAATTACTTCCCTAGGTTATGATAGGTTGCTTTGTAATGTATTTTTAAATTATGTGTTGTTCTTAAGCAAATAATTTATCTTTGTTAGCTAGTTCTAGAGATTGTGGAAGATGAAGATTAGTCCCTTTCTCTAATCAACACCAGTAGGTTCTAAGTCTGGGGATTGTTGAAAGGGAGAGGCTTGCTACGGTAGTCAAATAACTGAATCACTAACGATTTACCATTTTTGGAGGAATGCTCTTCTTAAATAGGGCTTTCTCATAATGCCATTCTGATAACAGTTTTGTTTGTTTTTTAAAGACTTCACTTTTTATTATGGTTTTAGAGTCCCAACAATATTAATAGAAAGGTATAGATATTTCCCATATACCTATTCTGTCCCCACACAACCACAGCCTCCACCATTATCAACATCTCCCACCAAAATAGTACATCTATTGTATTTGAAGAACCTACACTGAAAAATCGTAATCACCCAAAGTCCACAGTTTACATTAGACTTCACTCTTGATGTACATTCTGTGGGTTTGGACAGATGTTTAATGAATGACACACATCCATCATTATGGTGTCATATAGAGTAAGTATATGTAGTGCCTTAAAAATCCTCTATGCTTTATACAGTTTTTTGGTATAGAATTTAGAAGTAGCCCATTTACCTACTGCTTTTGGTAAATATATTTTTAGGTAACACTTAATTATTGTTATTTTAGCATAGCAATATATTTGCTCCTGTATTTATTTTGTGCTCCCATACCAGAATTCTATATTTTAAGTAATTTTAAATCAGTTTTTTTTTTGAATTTATAATTTATGTAAACGTTCATTTTGGAATAAGGGTGCTTGAAAAATACAAGCTCCAAAATTTACATTAATTATCAGCCACTTATTTTTTACTACCTCAACAGAGAATACAGCCATATACTTACTCTAAGTGCCTTTTGCTCAGGGCAGAAGTGTGAGGATGTAAATCATTATGCATAGTTTGATTATGTGCACATTCATAAGAACATAAAACAGTCTTTCCTGGTATTTGTGTAGGTATAACTTAATTCACTTTTTTTTTTGTGTTTTTCTGAAGTGAGAATCGGGGAGGCAGAGAAACAGATTCCCGCATGCGCCCGACTGGGATCCACCTTGCATGAACGCTAGGGGGCAATGCTCTGCCCATCTGGGGCATTGCTCCGTTGCAACCGGAGCCATTCTATTGCCTGAGGTGGAGGCCATGGAGCCACTTTCAGCACCCAGACCAACTTTGCTCCAGTAGAGCCTTGGCTGCCAGAGGGGAAGAGAGAGATAGAGAGAAAGGAGAGGGGGGAGGGGGGAGAAGCAGATGGGTGCTTCTCCTGTGCCTTGGCCATGAATCGAACCCCAGATATCCACACTCCAGGCCAATGCTCTACCACTGAGCCAACCACCCAGGGCCTCATTCACTTTTTTTTTTTTTTTTTTTTTAAGTTGGGAATGGGGAGACAGACAGACTCCCGCATGCGCCTGACCGGGATCCACCTGGCACGCCCACCAGGGGGCGATGCTCTGCCCATCCGGGGCATCGCTCTGTTGTGACCAGAGCCATTCTGGCGCCTGAGGCAGAGGCCACAGGGCCATCCTCAGCGCCTGGACCAACTTTGCTCTAATGGAGCCTTGGCTGCAGGAGGGGAAGAGAGAGACAGAGAGGAGAGGGGGAGGGGTAGAGAAGCAGATGGGCGCCTCTCATGTGTGCCCCGGCCTGGAATCGAACCCAGGACTCCTGCATGCCAGGCCGGCGCTCTACCACTAGGCCAACTGGCCAGGGCCTTATTCACTTTTAATAATACTATTTATTTTTATAAAGGTTAATAAATGAAATATTTAGGGGAACCTAAGAAATAATCAACGTCCTTTCTTCTCTTGTTTCAATAGCAACTTTTTAACTGTCAATCTCTACACAAGCTGAGTTTGCCAGACAATGATTTAACAACATTACCAGCATCGATTGCAAATCTTATTAATCTCAGGGAGCTGGATGTCAGCAAGAATGGTAAGATTCCCCCTTCCAAATATTTTGTACTTGGGAATATGTTATATTATTAAGATTTCTACTGTGTTTTAACAAATAAAAATATAAAATTAGAAGTCAGAGAGTAATGTATTATATTAGCTGTCATATATAAATTTATATGTATATATAGATGATCTATGAGAGCTTAAGGCAAGGTAGAGAATAAGTGTAAAAATATTAAAAAGACCTTTTGATTAAAAGCTGTGATACATGCATGTGTATATATATTTATATATCCTTAAATTTGTTTAATAATGAGAATCTAATAATAACAGTGGTATCCATTGTTGACTACACAATTTCATATATCTATAAGAATGGTGGTAATATACTCCATCAATACTGACTTTAAATATTTACAGTACTACAAAGTGAAAATAATTGTGCGACATTATAAATAAGTTGAATATGAACAAATTAATTTATTGAGCGACCAGTCTTTACTGAGTACTTTATTGAAAGCTAGAAATAAATTAATGTAGAGACATAAAAAAAGACATGAAATATAGTTCAGCAATAAAAAAGAATGAACCTTACTTGTGGTGGCACAGTGGATAAAGTGTCGACCTGAAATACTGAGGTCACCAGTTCAAAACCCTGGGCTTGCCCGGTCAAGGCACATATGGGAGTTGATGCTTCTTGCTCCTCCCCACCGTCTCTCTCTCTCTCTCTCTCTCTCTCTCTCTCTCTCTCACTGTCTCTTCTCTCTCTATAAAAATGAATAAAATCTTAAAAAAAAAAAAAAGAATGAAATCTAGCCATTTGCAACCATATGGTTGGACCTAGAGGGCATTATGCTAAGTGAAATAAGTCAGAGAGAGAAAGACAAATATCGTATGATCTCACTTATATGTGGAATCTAAAAAAACAATACAAAACAAAACAAACAGACTCATAGTGTAAACAAAACAAACAGACTCATAAATATAGAAAAAAAGCTGATGATTGCTGAATGGGCGGGGTTGGCAGGATCAGAATATCAAAAAGAAGAGAGCTCGGAGGAGCCTGACAAAATTTGAACAAGGAGAGGGTCTTTTTCACTAGTTATTTGGGGCAGAGTGGCACTAGGTGAGAGACAAGCAGGAAAAAGATTTTTTGGAAAAGTTATTTGTGCTGAAATTGCCTTTATTTCCTGAAAAACAGAATTAGGAGACAGGTTCCTATAATAGCCCTCAATGGCAAAGGGAGATGGAGTACTAATAAACAATGGGATAAACTATAGTATGGACTCATTTTATTTTCATCCAAGAAGTATTCACTGAAGACTTCTGTATGTCTCCTCCATGGATTGAAGTGAATGATTGTCAGTCAGGAAATGTTAACATTCAGCATACACAAATTCATAATATGTCCTTACCCAGCTTTCAAGAAAACAACAGTATAATTATGGAGCCCATTATTAATAGCACTATAGCATGCTAAGTTGATAAGTGGAACAAGAAAATTGGAATAATATACAGTAGTTGGGGTGGTGAACACAATATAATACACATATTATATATTATAGAATTATACCTATATAATTTTATTCACCAATGTCACCCTAGTAAATTCAATTAAAAACAGTTTTCAAAGTAAAAATAAAGATATAGAAGAGATTTAAACTCCAATAAAAAAAGAGGAAGTTTAAATAAAATATAATAGGAAGTGGTAGCACAGAGTATTGTAGAACTAGCAATGTCAAGAAATGTCTAGAAGCCTAAGGAGGAATTATTGGACCACAATGTTCTGGTGCACCAATGATTTCCTGGCTTCTAGAATACTGGTACATAGTAGGTGGTCAAGAAATAAGTGCTAAATGAAAAATAAATGCTAAACACAAGGAGTGCTCTATTCAAAATTAGTCAGGAATGGAATAGGATAGCCCAATATATATAAATAATGAACTGTCACATAGCAAATGCTACTGCATACCAAATATTATTATAGTTAAAAAAAAGAAAGGTTATTAAATGCAAGTATTATTTTTAGATTTTGAAGTTATTAAAATTTTAGTATTCATATGACCACTAATTTAGAAATGGATGAGTTTTTCATCTTATGCTTTGAGTGAGAAAATTGAATTACTCCTAGTTTTTCTCTACTATATTAAATATATAGCTATATTTCATCTATCATATTAAGTCTTGAATAAGATGTTATAGTCATGTGTCTAAGTTCTTGTGTTTTCTCCTTTTAGATGTTCATATCTTTTCAATCTAATACTCTTCTAGTATATCTTAATATGCTGGATACTGTTTTCTTTTTAATTGAATTTATTAGGATGACATTGTTTCACAAAACCATATAGGTTTCAAATGTACAAATCAATAAAAAATCATCTGCACACTGCATTGTGTGCCCATCGCCCCAGGCAAAGCCTCTTTCCATGTCCATTCTACCCTCCCCATTTTGCTTATCACCACCTACCCCCCACCCCCTTCTTCCTCTGGCTATCACCATACTGTTGTCTATCTGTGTGTCAAGTATATTTTTTGGTTAATCCCTTCCCCTTCTTTCATCCAGTTCCCCAACACCCCACACCTCTGACATCTGTCAATCTCTTACACGTATTCGTGCCTCTGTTTCTATGTTGTTTGTCAGTTTATTTTGTTCATTAGATTCTACATATAACTGAGATCATATGGTATTTGTCTTTCTCTGACTGGTTTATTTCACTTAGACTAATAAACTCCAGGTCCAACCATGCCGTTGCAAAAGGTAAGATTTCATCTTTTTTTCCCTTTCCTTCCCCCACCACCATTTTCTCCCTCACTTGCTCCCCCTCCCCCTTCTTGTGTATGGTATAAGTTAGTGGTCTAGTGTCAGTTTTTTGCATATATCTGTCCAGTTTTCACTGCATCATTTATTGAAGAGACTGTCTTTACTCCATTGTATATTCTTGCCTCCTTTGTCTAATACGAGTTAACCATAAAGATGTGGTTTATTTTTGGGCTTTGTTCTGCTCCGTTGATCTTATTCAAGTACCAGGCTGTTTTGATTACAGTGGCCTTGTAGTATAGTTTGATACTAGTTAGCATGATACCTCCAACTTTTTCTTTTTCAAGATTGCTGAGGCTACTTGAGGTCTTTTTTGGTTCTGTATACATTCTTGAAATAGTTGTTCTATATCTGTGAAATATGCCATTGGTATTTTAATAGGAATTGTATTGAATCTATAGATTGCTTTGGGTGGTATGGATATTTTTATTATGTTAATTATTCTAATCCATGAACATAGTATATGCTTCCACTTATTTGTAGGTTCTTTAATTTCTTCAGTATCCTATAATTTTCTGAGAACAGATCTTTCTCCCCTTTGTTAAATTTATACCTAGGTACAAGTCATCCCTTGCCGTATTGCAGTTCACTTTTTGCTGTCTCACTGTATCACGTATATTTTAATTGTATATATCTAATTTTGTATTGCGGATTTTTCACTATATCGTGGGATTTTGTAGTATACAGGTATTTTTATATATTTAGTATCCTAATTATTTAGAAAGTGTTTAAGAGCATAGGAAGTTTTTATAAGAGTGTGGGGAAGGTTTATAAAGCCTTAAAATATATATAACTAATAAAATAAATATAAGGTTGCTACTTCATGGATTTTCATCTACTACAGGGGATTCTGGAACCTAACCCCTGCTATAGACAAGGGACCACTGTATCTTACTTTTTTTTGTTGCAATAAAAAATGGGATTATTTCCTTAATTTTGTTTTTCTGAGTGTTTATTTTGAATGTATAAAATTACAACCAATTTTTCCTGACCTGTGGTGGTGCAGTGGATAGAGCATCAACCTGTAATGCTGAGGTTGCCAGTTCAAAACCCCAGGCTTTCCCAGTCAAGGCACATACAAGATCCTGGCCATTTGGCTCAAGGGTAGAGGATCGGCCCAGCGTGTAGATGTCCGGGGTTCAATTCCTGGTTAAGGCATATAGGAGAGCCAACCATCTGCTGCTCTACTGCTCTCCCCTTCCCCCCCCCCCTCTGTTTCTCTCTTCCTCTCCTGCAGCCATGGCTTGGTTGAAGCAAGTTGTCCCTGGTTGCTGAGGATGGCTCCATGGTCTCGTCTCAGGCACTAAAATAGCTTCGTTGCCAAGTATCAAAGTAATGGCCCAGATGGGCAGAGCATTGCCTCATAGGAGGTTTGTTGAGTAGATTCCAGTTGGGGTGCTTGGGGGAGTCTGTCTCTCTGCTTTCCTGCATCTCACTTAAGGAAAAAAAAGGGCACATACGAGAAGCAACTACGAGTTGATGCTTCACACTCTTCCCCCTATTTTTTCTCTCTCTCCCTCCCCCCTTTTCTAAAATGAATAAATAAAAAATTTTTAAGTGCCACCAATATCTGAGTATTAATTCTGTATTCTGCTACTTTGCAAAATTCACTTATGTCTAGTACAGAGGGTCCTTGGGTTACTACACAGTTCCATTCCTATGACAGTGATGTAACCTGAATTTTGGTGTAAGTCGAAACACACCCTAGCCTAACACAAACAGAACACTTGTGCTTTTAACAGTCCAAAATGGTGTAGGTAAGTGTACTGGGGGACATCAACTTCCTCACTGATATGCCTTTGCGTACAACCAAACTAGTTTGCCTTGTATTCCGTAAGTACGATGCTAACAGCGTAAACCAAAACACGTCTCAATTTTTTAAAGTTTTTATGGGAGTGAGCTTTGTAAACTTGAAATGTATGTCAAGACTGCCATAACCCAAGGACCCCCTGTATTTTTTTGGTAGAGTCCTTAGGGTTCTCTGTGTTTAATATCATGTCATCTGTGAATAATGACAGTTTTACTTCTTCCTTTCCAATTTGGATGCCTTTTATTTCTTCTTATCTGATTGTAGCTGGGACTTCCAGAACTATGTTGAATAAGAGTGGTAAAAGCAGATAATCCTGATCTTAAAGAAATGCTTTTAGTTTTTGTACATTGTGTATTATGTTGGCTGTAGGTTTATCATATATGGCCTTTGTTATGTTGAGATATCCTCCTATTCTTATTTTGCTGAGAGTTTTTATCATAAATAGGTGCTGGATTTTATCAAATGCTTTTCCTGTACCAATTGATAATGATCATGTGATTTTTTTTATCCTCCATTTTATTTATATAATATGCATCATGTTTATTGATTTGCAACTGTAGTACCGACCTTGCATGCTGGAATAAACCCTACTTGTTCATGGTGTATAATCTTTTTAATGGATTACTGTGTCTGCTTTGCTAATATATATATTTTTTTACTGTCCATCATTGTTTTAATTTGTTTTTGTTTTTTTATAAATAAATTTTTATTTTAATGGGGTGACATCAATAAATCAGGGTACATACATTCAAAGAAAACATTTCCAGGTCATCCTGTCATTTAGTTCTGCTGCACACCCATCACCTGAAGAGAGATCGTCCTCCACCACCCTCCATCCAGTTCTCTCCGTACCCCTCCCCCTCCCCCTCTCCCTCCTTCCCTCCCCCCCCCCCCGTAACCACCACACTCCTGTCCATGCCTCTTAGCCTTGCCCCTATGTCCCACCAATGTATGGAATCCTGCAGTTCCTGTTTTTTTCTGATTCGCCTACTTCACCCCGCACAATGCTACCAAAACTCCACCATTCCGCTGTAAGTGATCTGATGTCATCATTTCTCCTAGCTGAATAGTGTACCATGGTGTATATGTGCCCCATCTTCTTCATCCAGTCCTCTATTTTTTTTTACAGTGATTAAAAGCCTTTAAGCAAACTCTTGGCCCATACAGCAAGAATCCATAAAAGAGTAGTGTCCTTAACATGTTCACCAAGTCCAAGTTGGCCCCATCACCCTGCGAAATCCCTGAAAAATACAACCTAACCACAGTTCAGTCTGTTAGGAGCTGTCACAGGGAGCAGGAGTCCAGGAAAGTTCCCCACAGGAAAAGTCCGCATGGCACTGGAATTGTTGTCACCATTCTATACTTTGCAGCTCATGTCCAAGTCCCAATGACTGCTGCTTCTAGCTGGTAATGATTCAGGTAGACTGGAAAAAGCCATTTGCAGCATGCGTGGATATGGAGCTTCTGTTCTCCTCTGCCTGGAGAGTTGAGACCAGGTTGCTTTTCCCTGGAGCTCTGTGACTGTGGCCTGGTAAAGAGAACCTTGGGATACACTAAGCTGGGTGGCAAAGGTAAATTCATAATACAAGTTGGCAAAAGGAGGAAAGAGAGCTCTAAATTAGGAGTAGGTCCCAGCCTGAATTATGAGTGGGGCATTGAGGTAGGAGGGATAAAGGAAACACTATATATTAAGCAAAGCAGCAGAAAATAGGACTATTAACACCCACAACAGAGATCTTTGAGGGAAGAATAAAAAACCTGACTATTCAGGCAAAACATAGTTAAGTGGCCCTTGTGCAAGTGAGATCAGTTTACCTGCTTCTTGGAAGAAATACCCTAGGCTCATCCACAGTGTCATAGATGGGGCCGACGGCCCTGGGCACCTTCAGCCTTCAGTGGCAAACCCCAGCTTTCTGGGCAAGGTTAGGTCATAGGTGGCTGGAGCAGGGCTGGAAGAGACTGAACTCTCCCCTAGAGGAGCGAGGGGGAAGCCCACCTTCCAGTGTCCCTGTTTCCTCACAGCAGAGGCATGTAAGCCTGGCAGGCTTTAGCTCAATGACCTTCCTTTCCACTATTGAAGCAGGACCCAGATGGCATCCTATGAGACCCCTTTGGGGCGTTGGAGCCTTTAAGGGTGTATCCTAAAAGCTGGTAGTTCCCTTGATCTCTATTGGGCTTTTTCTGCCTCTAGGTATCTTAAAAGCCATTCTCAGAAGATCTCGCTGAGGGGTTTGAGGATCCCCATCCACCTATTTAAATCTTTTCCATATATCTGGAGCTATTTGGAAAAAGACAAAACAGTGTTATTAGCTAGATCTAATAAAGAAGGTAGTAGTTTGCAGGTGAAAAAGATTTAGTGTCTCCTGTTAATCAGCATTCAAAAGAAATGTAAATTTTTTTTTAAGTAAAGAGCATGATATGGTAGACCCGTTGGAGTCATTTGCCTGGTGTGCAGGATTCCCGGGTTTGATTCCTGGCCAGGGCACACAGGAGAAGCGCCCATCTACCTCTCCACCCCTCCCCGTCTTCTTCCTCTTCGTCTCTTTCCTCCCGCCCGCAGCCAAGGCTCCACCGGAGCAAAGCCACCCCGGGCACTAAGGATGGCCCCATGGCCTCTGCCCCAGTCGCTAGAATGGCTCTGGTTGTAACAGAGCAACACCCCAGGCTAATATTTTTATTGTTGAGGATTTTAGCATCTATGTTCATCAGAGATATTGGCATATAATTTTCTTTCTTTGTGGTATCTTTATGTGGTTTTGGAGTTAGGATACTGCTAACCTTGTGAAATAAGCTTGGAAGTTTTTCCTCCTCTTGAATTTTTTGGAATAGTTTGAGAAGGATAGGTGTTAGTTCTTTGAGTGGTTGGTAAAATTTGCCTGTGAAGCCATCCTGTCTAGGATTTTTGTTTGCTGAGTTTTTTTTTTTATTACTACTTTGATTTCATTAGTTGTAATTGGTCTATTCAGGTTTTCTGCTTTCAGATTCAGTTTTGGAAGTTTGTATGTTTCTAGGAATTTATCCATTTCTTGCAGGTTGTCCAATTTGTTAGACTATATTTTTGTTCGTAGTATTTTCTTACAATCCTTTGTATTTCTGTGTTGTCATTTATTATTTTTTTTTCATTTCTGATTATATTTATTTGGGTCCTCTCTCTTTTTTTCTTGATGAGCCTGGTTAAAGGTTTGTCATTCTGCTTTATCTTCTCAAAGAACCTGCTCTTGGTTTTATTTATCATTGGATTTTTTTTTTAAGACTACAGGTATTTTGTTTACTTTGCTCTGATCTTTATTATTTCCTTCCTTCTCACTTTTGTGCTTTGTTTGTTGTTCTTTTTCTAGTTCTTTTAGGTGTAGGGTTAGATTATTTATTTGAGATTTTTCTTCTTGAGGTATGCCTATAATACTATGTACTTCACTCTCAGGTCTGTTTTTCCTGTGTCCCATAGATTTTAGTTTATTGTATGTTCATTTTATTTTGTATTCAGGTAATTTTTTACTTCTTTTTGATCTCATTGTTGACCCATTCATTGTTTAATAACATGTTGTTTAGCCTACATGTGTTTGAATGTTTTTCAGTTTTTTATTTTTGTACTTGATTTCTAGTTTCATTCCATAATGGTCGGAGAAGATGCTTGGTATGATTTCAGTCTTCTTAAAATTTTAAGACTTATTTTATGTCCTAACATGTGGTTTGTCTTTAAGAATGTTTCATGTGTACCTGAAAGAATGTACTATACTATATATATGACAATCAGTGGCTACACAACTGAGTTAAATGAGTTGATGCTTCTTTCTCTTTTTTTTGTGTGGCAGAGACAGAGAGAGGAACAGATAGGGACAGACAGACTGAAAGGGAGAGAGATGAGAAGCATCAATTCTTCATTGTGTCACCTTAGTTGTTCATTGATTGCTTTCTCATATGTACCTTGACTGTGGGGCTACAGCAGACCAAATAACCCCTTTCTCGAGCCAGTGACCTTGGGTCCAAGCTGGTGAGCTTTGCTCAAACCAGATGAGCCCACGCTCAAGCTGGAGACCTTGGGGTCTCGAACCTGGGTCCTCCGCATCCCAGTCTGACGTTCTACCCACTGCGCCACCGCCTGGTCAGGCCTGGATACTGTTTTTATATTCATTAGCTGTATGTCCTGTTTGGAAGGAGGCAGGAAACATGTGGTACATGTTATTTATGTTTCCACAGCTGTATTTATTTAAAAACTTACTTAAAATTTTTGCTTTTAGATTTTCTTAGTTTCTCATCTTTTGCATAGTTCTAGTGTTTTTTAGTTGTCCAGGTAGTATGGTTTAGTGATTTAAAACACTTTTAGGAATGAGAATTGGATCTAATCATTGCTTCTCTGTTTATTGTTTCTGTTATATGGGGAATTAATCTAATTCTCAGTCCATATATAGCATTATCAATATTCCCATTTCCCTGCCTTCAGGAGACTGCTAACCACATTTTGGACCAGTCCAAATAGGAAGTAAATGAATATAATGCATTAATTTTTATCTCTTTTCTCATGGAATTTATTTTTGTTATCATTTGCATTTTGTGATAAAACTGAAGTGTTAATTTTTTAATTTTTTTGTAGTTTTCTGAAGTGAGAAGTGGGGAGGCAGAGAGACTCCCACATGTGCCCAACCGGGATCCACCCAGCATGCCCACCAGGGGATGATGCTCTGCCCATCTGGGCTGTTGCTCTGTTGCAACTGAAGCCATTCCAGCGCCTGAGGTGGAGGCCATAGAGCCATCTTCAGTGCCTGGGCCAACTTTGGTCCAGTGGAGCCTTGTCTGCAGTAAGGGAAGAGAGAAAGAGAAAGGAGAGGGAGAAGGGTAGAGAAGCAGATGGGCACTTCGTCTGTGTACCCTGGTCAGGAATTAAACCCAGGACTTCCACATACCAGGCCGATGCTCTACCACTGAGCCAACTGGCCAGGGCTGAAGTGTTAATTTTTAAGTCTTTATTTACTCTTCCCCTTTGTCTCTAAAGTTTTGGTTTATTGTTAGCTTTTTAAAGCAATAACAAGTTTACCAAGCTGCTATTCCAAGCCATTGCAAATAGCAAGTGGTATTAAAGCAGTTATCTGCTGTGTTCAGATGGCCTATCTTTTTGAGAAGACTAATAAGGATGATGATTAAAACAACTGCCAAAGTGGTTGATAGGGAAAGCTGGTGGGGAGGAGAGATAACAGAAATGAAGACAGTATAGTTATTAATTCTCCTGTATGAGCACAGTTAATAAAAGCCAGGAATTATAAGGCAGAGAAACTAGAAAGAGTAGCTTAGATCAGCAATTTTTATTATAACTGGTGTGCCTCAAGAATTTTTAGAATTGTGATATTGGAGTATTTAGTTAGGGGCACTGATCTCTTTTCTCTTAAATTGTCAAACGAAAAATTGACAACAGCCAATACAACATTATCTGTTCAACATGAATGAATCAAAATCAAACATTTTTTTTGTCAGATTGGCAAAAAATATCTATATTTTTTGGAGTGCCACAGAATTTTAGTAATTAGTAGCTGTGCCATGAAATGAAAACGGTTGAATATCACTGGCTTACATCTTTCTGCTACAGGAATTGACCTGGAACTTAAAATTATTTAGACTGGTGATCACTGGTCACTGCCTAGTATGTTAATAATATGGAGTAACTGGGGTGTGCAATCATTTTGTCTTACCATAGCCCTTTCCACTCCTGTTGTACCTGATCCAAATCATTTCATCCCTTGACCAATATAATGATTTGAGTTTACATTTCTGGTTTAGATTGTTTTGACTAGAATTATGTACTATTTGTTACCGTAACCTTTAAAGTGAAGAAACAGTAAGTAACCACTGTTAGCTTACATTCTGCAATCTGGGTTGCATTATTGATGCCTTCCCAAGTAGAGAACATCAGGAATTTTCATGGGGTTGAAAGTTTGGGTTTATTACTGATGCATTGGGCAAAAACCCATACTGAGGGGTTTGAACAGCAGTCTCTGAGGGTATTTTAAAAAGAACTTATTGCTTGGCCTGTGGTGGCACAGTGGATAGAGCATCGACCTGGAACACTGAGGTTGGTGGTTTGAAATCCTGGGCTTGCCCAGTCAAGGCATGTATGACAAGCAATGAATAACTAAAGTGAAGCAGCTATGAATTGATACTTCTTGCTCCCTGTCCCTTTCTCTGCTCTCTCTATAAAATCTATAAATAAACTTTTTAAAAGATTGTTTAAAAATAACTTATAGGATTTGAGCTTTTATTTGGTGATTTTGGGAGGATTTAAGAATATGAGCGTTTGCTGTTGATGGGGTGTTGTCAAGAAATAGGGGTTATTGTATGATTGGGAATCATATATGTGTATGTGTATATATATAGTATATACATATATATGTATAGTATATGGAGAACAGATTATACTGAGGTTAAAGCTGTAATTGGTTAAGAAACAGCAGTCACTTAGTAGTTGGGAGAAGGGGTTGTTTGGTATATTGTGGCTTTGATAATGTTCCTATTTTGTCTTTGTTCAGACATGATTGCAGATTTGTTTTTGTCTTGATTTGTTGTGGTCAAAGAATAGCCTGGTCTGCTGTTAATATTCTGTGAAATTGTTTAGTTCAACAGGATACCAAGGCCACCCTTTGAATTCCAGGCAGCTAGTTCATAGTAAGACCAAGAATCGGATGATAGTACCAAGTCAGTTTCTAGATGTCAGGAAGTATTTTCTTTTTCCCAACAATAAAGAAAGTTTTTCTGTACCTAACAGTAATATGGATGGGATAATTGTGTTTTATAATGTCCAATCTAGTACATTTTATTGTTTGAATATCAGAGTCAAATTTTTATTAAAAGGAGTATATGACAGAGAAGGAACATTATTAAAGTCAAGTGAGACTGGAAAAGGAACAGATCATTGCATTCATTAGAAAATTAAAAGTAACCTAGGATAAAACTCAGATTCTACATACTTATGTATAAGAATAAAATGAGCCATCTTTCGGGACCAGCTAACACAAGCATTGAGTGTAGACCTCATTGCAAAAGTGGCTTGAGGCCCTGGCCGGTTGGCTAAGTGGATAGAGTGTGGGCCTGGCGAATGGACATCCTGGCTTTGATTCCCAGTCAAGGCACACAAGAAAAGTGACCATCTGCTTCTCTCCCCTTTCCTCTCCCCTTTCTCTCCCTCTTCCCTTCCCACAGACAGTGGCTCAGTTGGTTCAAGCATTGACCCTGGGCACTGAGTATGGCTTGGTTGGTCCGAGCATTAACCTCAGGAACTAATTTTTTTTTCCCCCAGAGACAGAGAGAGAGAGTCAGAGAGAGGGATAGACAGGGACAGACAGGAACAGAGAGATGAGAAGCATCAATTATTAGTTTTTCGTTGCGCATTGCGACACCTTAGTCATTCATTGATTGCTTTCACATATGTGCCTTGACCGAAGGCCTTCAGCAGACCGAGTAACCCTTTGCTCGAGCCAGAGACCTTGGGTCCAAGCTGGTGAGCTTTTGCTCAAACCAGATGAGCCCACGCTCAAGCTGGCGACCTTGGGGTCTTGAACCTGGGTCCTCTGCATCCCAGTCCGATGCTCTATCCACTGCGCCACCGCCTGGTCAGGCTAAAAATATCTTGATTTATTTGAGCATCAGCCCCAGCCAGGGATTGTTGAGTGGATTCCGGTTGGGGTACATGTTGGGTGCATTATCTCTTCTCATTTAAAAACAAAAACAAAAAACAGAAAAAAGAAAAAGTGACTTGAGCAAGCATTTGAGGAAGTGAGGAAGTTAGTCATGTAAATATTTGAAGTCAGAAAGAGGGAAGAGCCAATGTAAAGTTTGTAAAGTACAAGGGTCCACAGCATGTGTGAGTATCAGATGGCCAGAACATAGCAAGATGGGAGGGTGATAAGAATAGTGATGATAGGGATTTGGAGCAGTAAGTACTATAGAGCCTTGTAGGCATTATTTGTATGGACTTTGACATTCGTTTTTCATGAAATGAGTCGATTGGGAAGTTTTAAGCAGGTCATTCAGAGCATGACCTGACTTATTTTAAAGGTTTACTCCTGTTATATGTAGCTATACTTTGGATACAGGAGTGAAAAGTGACCAGTTAAGATGTTATTTCAGTCACCTTTGGTGATACTGATGGACGTAGTAAGATGTAGACAGATTGTAGATATATTTGTGACCTGTTAAAATGTTATTTCAGGCCCTGGCCGGTTGGCTCAGCGGTGGAGCGTCAGCCTGGCATGCGGGGGACCCGGGTTCAATTCCTGGCCAGGGCACATAGGAGAAGCTCTCATTTGCTTCTCCACCCCCCCCCCTCTCTGTCTCTCTCTTCCCCTCCCGCAGCCAAGGCTCCATTGGAGCAAAATTGGCCCAGGCTCTGGGGATGGCTCCTTGGCCTCTGCCCCAGGCGCTAGAGTGGCTCTGGTTGCGGCAGAGCGACGCCCCGGAGGGGCAGAGCATCGCCCCCTGGCGGGCAGAGCGTCGCCCCTGGTGGGCGTGCCGGGTGGATCCCGGTCGGGCGCATGCGGGAGTCTGTCTGACTGTCTCTCCCTGTTTCCAGCTTCAGAAAAATACCAAAAAAAAAAAATGTTATTTCAGTGACCTTAGGTGATAGTGATGGCAATAGTGAGATGTGAACAGACTGTAGATATATTTGAAAATTGAGTCAGAGAGTTCATGATGGATTTGATGTTGGGATGTGAGGAGAGAATCAAGGATGACCTCAACAGCATTGGTCTGTGCAAGTGGAAGGATAGAGATCCTGCCAGCTGAGATGGGGACATTTGGGGGAGTTGTAATATTTAATGAAAAAATCAGGAGCTAATTTTGCACATGTTACTTTGAGATAAGATATCCAGTTTTTCATCTGGGTGTGGAGTTCAGTCAAGAAGGAACTGTACTAGATGATTTGGGAGTTGCCAGCACATAGATGGTATGGAAAGCCTGAGATGAGATACAGCCATCAAGAGCATGAGTGTGAAAGAAAAGAGGCCCAAAGAATGAGCCCTTGTGGCACCCCAACATTAAGAGCTGGACGACGAGAAGAAAGGTATAAAAGATACTCAGAAAGAACACTACTGAGGAAGAAAGGAAACCAATAGACTTAAAATATGTGTAATCATTGCTATATTTTATCTTTTTTTTTTTTTGACAGGAAGGGAGAGAGAGGGAGGAGAAAGGTGAGAAGCATCAACTCATAGTTGCTTCACTTTAGTTGTTCATTGATTGGTTCTCATATGTGCCTAGTTGAGGTGCAGGGGAGGCACAGGAGAGCAAGTCTCAAGTCAAGCCATTGACTTTGGGATTATGTCAGTGATCCCGTGCCAAAGCTGGCATCCTCTGGGATTTAAACCCGGGACGTCAGCATCCCTGATTGACGCTCTGTTTACTGCACCACCACCAGTCAGGTTGTACCTTTTATCTTTCAAGAAAAGTAACCAGCCCTGGCCAGTTGTTTCAGCGGTAGAGCATTGGCCCAGCGTGTGGAAGTCCTGGGTTCAAATCTTGGTCAGGGCACAAGGGAGAAGTGCCCATCTGCTTTTCTACCCTTCCCCCTCTCTTTTCTCTCTATCTCTCTCTTCCTCTCCTGCATCCAAGGCTCCATTAGAGTAAAGTTGGCCTGGGCACTGAGGATGGCTCCATGGCCTCCGCCTCAGGCGCTAGAATGGCTCCAGCTGCAACGGAGCAACACCCCAGATGGGCAGAGCATCTCCCCCTGATGGGCATGCCGGGTAGATCTCAGTCAGGCGCATGTGGGAGTCTGTCTGACTGCCTTTCCACTTCTAACTTCAGAAAAATACAAAAAGAAAAAAAAAAGGAAAGAAAAGTAACCATGTCTTAGTATCCACAGTCCTTGGCATAGTGTCGGACACTCTGTGTAGTTGGTACATACTTACTGAATAATAAAGGATTGGTAATTTCAACTTGGTACCTGTTTTGTTTGAGTTACCTAAACAGTACTTAAAGGGCATCTGAAAATTTTCATTTGGGGCCCTTGCTGGTTTGCTCAGTGGGTAGAGCGTCGGCTGTGTGTGCAGACCTCCTGGGTTTGATTCCCAGTCAGGCCACACATGAGAAGCAACCACCTGCCCTCTCCCCCTTCTTTTTCTCTTCCCTTTTCACAGCCAGTGGCTTAATTGGTTCAATCATCAGCCCTGAGCCCTGATGATAGCTCAGTTGGTCTGAGCATTAGCCCAAGATAGGGGTTGCCAGGTGGATCCTGGTTGGAGCATATGTGGAAATCTGTCTACTTCCCCTCTCACTTAAAAATAAAGAAATTAAAATTTTTATTTGAAGTTAAGGAAAGGGGAGGGAACTGGAGGTACAGATTTGGACCATAGACCATATATGGTTGGAATTGAAGTCATAGTAAATATATACATATATATTGCTAGCCATTTATAAAAGCAGAAAACTGATGAGTATTTCAGAACTACTTACTTAGGGTACAATTATTACTATGTGTCCCTTATCACACAGAGAACACACTAATTTTCAGAAGAGCCAAGAGAAGGAGAGAAACATAAAACTAATTAGGATAATTAGCAGTTATAAAGAAGCAAATGAACAAAAGATGTAAGGAAAAAGAGAACTTGTTATGGAAGTAGTTGTTTGGTTGACATTGGTGTTGTCAATTTATCTAGATGCTAAGTTGATAAATTTCCAATCTGCAAAATGTACATTATTATTATTGTTATTATTCTGCCCTATATAATTGATTTTTAAGTTAATCATTCTTTATTTATTTTTTTAGGAATACAGGAGTTTCCAGAGAATATAAAAAATTGTAAAGTTTTAACAATTGTGGAAGCCAGTGTAAATCCTATTTCCAAGTAAGTTCTCTGTTGAATTGTAAGTTACTTTTGTGAGTAACCTATGAAAATATGAATAGTAGTAGAATACTAGTTATACTTTCTATATTTTAATGAATCATTAGTATTAATCTTAAATCTAAATAAAATGTTTTAGATTAAAATGAAATCTCTTAATCTTTCTAACCCTATATTTTGCAAAGATAAATTTGACATCCAAATAGATTATGCAAGTATTTTACTCCAGGTTTCACAGATAGTTATTGTCAGAAATAAGACTAGAATCCAGGTCTTCTTGCTCATTGTTACTGGCATAATATAAGAATGTGTTCACCTGCAAATCCATTGTGAGGCACACTCAGACTTTTGAAAATAGTAAGCTAAAAGGTCAAAATAAGGAGAAACAATGACAAAAGAAAAAGGAAAAAACCCTGTGATTGGTTATACCATATACTATAAGTCATCTATGTTCTTTCTTGATGGTAATTGGCTATAAAAAGAACACTTTTCCAGTGATAAAGCAGTTAAAATTTTCAAAAATGGAATGATGAAGCAAAAGATAGAGTGAAACATAGGTTAGTTAAAAGTTGAAACCAGCTTTCACATATTATAATACTGTATTTAATGAATTTTTCTGAACATAACATTTCTTCACTTTCTGTGGGGATATGGAGGAATGTGATGTAGGGGAGAAAGGAGATGAATCAAAGACTTGATGTGCCTTACTGCAAGAAAGTTTTAGCCTGACCAGGTGGTAGCACAGTGGATAGAGCGTCGGACTGGGATGCCAAGGACCCGGGTTTGAGACCCTGAGGTCGCCAGCTTGAGTGCGGGCTCATCTGGTTTGAGCAAAGTTCACCAGCTTGGACCCAAGGTCGCTGGCTTGAGCAAGGGGTTACTCAGTCTGCTGAAGGCCCGCGGTCAAGGCACATATGAGAAAGCAATCAATGAACAACTAAGGTGTCGCAATGAAAAACTAGTGATTGATGCTTCTCATTTCTCTCTGTTTCTGTCTGTCTATCCCTATCTATCCTTCTCCCTGACTTTCTCTCTGTCTCTGTAAAAAAAAAAAAAAAGTTTTATGCTTGATAAGTCCAGGACAAACATGTAATATGTTTTATCTTCATTTGAAAATATTGCTCTAGCATCAAGTTCTAGACCTGTAATTTCTTTTGTAAGTCAGAGGGAATAAAAGTAAAACTATATATGTAGATTCTTTTTTTTTTTTTTTTTTTTTTTTTTTTGTATTTTTCTGAAGCTGGAAACAGGGAGAGACAGTCAGACAGACTCCCGCATGCGCCCGACCGGGATCCACCCGCACGGCGACGCTCTGCCCACCAGGGGGCGATGCTCTACCCCTCCTGGGTATCACTTTTTCCGTGACCAGAGCCACTCTAGCGCCTGGGGCAAAGGCCAAGGAGCCATCCCCAGCGCCCGGGCCATCTTTGCTCCAATGGAGCCTTGGCTGCGGGAGGGGAAGAGAGAGACAGAGAGGAAGGAGAGGGTGGGGTGGAGAAGCAAATGGGCACTTCTCCTATGTGCCCTGGCCGGGAATCAAACCTGGGTCCCCCGCACGCCAGGCCGACGCTCTACCGCTGAGCCAACCGGCCAGGGCCTGTAGATTCTTTTTTTAAATTAAAAATGTATTTACTGATTTTATAGAGGAAGGGAGAGAGAGGAAAAAGAGAGACTTCTATTTGTTGTTTCACTTATTTATGCATTCATTGGTTGATTCTTGTATATGCCTGGACTGAGGATCGAACCTGCAAACTTGGCATATTCAGATTACACTAACCAACTGAGCTATCCATCCAGGGTCATATTGGTTCTTTTTTTCCCCCTTTTTTCTTCTTTTTCTTTTAGAAATTAAATTTATTGGGGTGACATTGAACAACAAAAGTACATAGGTTTCAGGAAAATATTTCTATAGCATTTGAACTGTTGATTGTGTGCCCATTACCTAATGTCAAATCATACAGGCTCTTATATGGCCTTCAAATGTCATTAAGCTTTTTATATTATTTCTCTCGGGCTTATTATAAAGTTTTACAATTTTTATTTATTTATGGGCTGGATGTTGAAACTGAAAGTAATCTAAACCAGTTGTTCTCAATGGGAATGATTTTGCCTTCAAGGTTTATTTGGTAAGTTCTGGAAACATTTTGGTTTTCACAGTCTGTAGTTGTGGGCAGTGACTCTGCACTGGCTTCTAGAGGGTAGAGGCCAGGGTTGCCACTAAGCATCCAACAATACAGAAGAAAACAACAAAGGATTATCCAGCTCCAAAAGTCAATACTATCAAGGTTTAAAATTCCTTATCTAGCCTGACCTGTGGTGGTGCAGTGGATAAAGCGTCGACCTGGAAATGCTGAGGTCGCTGGTTCGAAACCCTGGGCTTGCCTGGTCAAGGCACATATGGGAGTTGATGCTTCCAGCTCCTCCCCACCTTCTCTCTCTCTGTCTCTCCTCTCTCTCTCCCACCCCTCTCTAAAATGAATAAATAAATAAAAAAAAAACACACACACACACACAAAAAAAACCAAAAAAAAATAAACAAACAAAAAATTCCTTATCTATTTCTTTGGATCAGTGTTAGCTAAGGAGAATTTTAAGAGTGCCTGTAGCCTGATCAGGCGGTGACACAGGGGATAGAATGTGGGACTGGGATGCAGAAGACCCAGTTTTGAAACCCCAAGGTTGCTGGTGAGGTCACTAGCTTGATCGAGGCATCATAGACATGACCCCATGACCTCATGTTTGCTGGCTTGAGCTCAAAGGTGGCTGACTTGAAGCCCAAGTCCAAGGTCGCTGGCTTGAGCAAGGGGTCATTCACTTTGCTGTAGCCCCCGCCCCTTGCCCTCATCAAGGCACATATGAGAAAACAATCAGTGAACAACTAAGGTGCTGCAACGAAGAATTGATGCTTCTCATCTCTCTCCCTGCCTGCCTGTCCCTGTCTGTCCCTCTCTCTGACTCTGTCTCTAAAAAAAAAAAAAGTGCCTGTAAATGTCATAGGTTATGTCCTAAATACATTTCTGTGTATTGTGACCCATTCATAGTTGGCAATTTGGACAGATTTTATCCTTAGACAAACATTGCCTTATTAGTTTTTTACGAAGAGATAAAGATATAAACAGTAGAACAGGTAAGTTA
This sequence comes from Saccopteryx bilineata, assembly GCF_036850765.1. Classification (NCBI taxonomy): domain Eukaryota; kingdom Metazoa; phylum Chordata; class Mammalia; order Chiroptera; family Emballonuridae; genus Saccopteryx; species Saccopteryx bilineata. Next base: position 263,501,661 of record NC_089490.1, on the reverse strand, counting down.
TTATAAAAGGCAAATTTCAATTTGAGGATACTCATAAAAGTAAAGAGGTGGCTATTATTTGTTTAGAGTATGTTTGGGTTAAACAGATGCTTAGATTTTAATAAGAGACTGAAATTGTGTATGTGAATTTAAATTCTGGTATATTTTATATAGGCTTCCTGATGGATTTTCTCAGCTGTTAAACCTAACCCAGTTATATCTGAATGATGCTTTTCTTGAGTTCTTACCAGCTAATTTTGGCAGGTAAATTATAGTTTCTTTTAAAATATTTTCTTGTTAGCTCCTATAAAATTTATAAAACGGAAAGTTGCTTTATTAATACTATTAACTACAGTTTCATAGGCTCCTCTTTTGTAATTATTTCCAAGCATTGTGGTTTTTATAGTTTCTTCAGAACTTATTTTGACTTTGAATTTATTTTTCTATGTAAACAATAAATAGTGTAAATTTAAAAGGAAAGTATAATATAGGACTTGATTGGTTTTTAAAGTATACAAAAAATAGAGTTTAAATAGGGGTAATTTCTGTATATTTGAAGTAAGTAATGCTTTATTCTTAGCTTTGCATTTGAAAACGATTTAATTATCTACCTTCTCCACTAGAATAAAAATTTTAGAGAAAAGAAACATAACACATAGATACAAACAACAAGGGGGCAATAGACAGAAGGAAAGGGAGAGAAGAGCAAAGGTAGGGAGGGGAGTAGGGACAGAAAAAGACTGCATGAGGCAGAGGTGCTGATGCTGCGGTGTGTAAATGGTGTTATATTGACTTGTACACTTGAAACCTGTATGGTTTTGTGAACCATGTTATCTTAGTAAGTTTTAAAAAAAATGAAGTAAAAGGAAAATGTGTTTCTGGATTCTATAACATTGCTCTTCCCTCCCCCTATTATCTGAATGTTTCTGTTCTTATTAAAGTTTTCTGAGTGATTTTTTAAATGAAAAGATAGATCAATAAATGAATGAATACTAGGTATCAAATATTATAGTTTTAAGATTAATTGCTAGAGAATCTGCTATCCACCTGCATGTTAATTTTATAGTCATCTTTTTGTCTAAAAATAAAGACAAATAGTATATGATTTCACTTATATGTGGAATCTTTAAAAACTAACAAACAACAAAAAAAAACCCCAAAATCCCAAGCTCATAGATACAAAAAACAGATTGATTGGTGGCCGTTGTGGGTATGTGTGGGGTGTGCATGGGAGTGGGGAGTTAAAATGGGTGAAACTGATAAAAAAGCACAACTTTCCAGTTATAAAATAAGTCACAGGATGTAAAGTACAGCATGATAACTATATTTAATGTATTGCATATTTGAAAATTGTGAAGATAATAGATCTTAAAAGTTCTCATCAAAAGAAAAAAAATTTGTGACTGTGTGATGATGGATATTAACTAGACTGTGGTGACCATTTTGCAGTATATATAAGTATTGAATCATCATACTGTACACCTGAAACTGGTATAATGTCAATTATATTTCAGTAAAGAAGAAAAGAATTCTGGGCATTGTTTCAACCCAGTGACTATTTGTGAGAACTACATTGTCATGCTTTGAATATTTATATATCTATATACATATTTGTATATGTATATATTCATATACATACACATGTAAAGCTTATATACTAATGGGATTCCTGTTTTGTATCTGGCATTTGAACCAATTTTTGTTTTTACCTAACTGTATATACACATAACATTGTGTAAGTTAAAGATATACAACATTGTTGATTTGATAATTTGATATTTATATATTGTAACATCATTGCTCTTGTAGTATTAATTAGCATCTCTGTACCACTTAATCTGCTCATTTTTTCTCTAAATTTATTGGAAAGTACATCACTGAAGTGCCAGAGGATTTCTCCTTTTCCATGTCTCCTTATGTTCTCTCATGATTTCCTCTCAGAGCTGAACTCTAGAGGTGAAGGATTATTCTTAAATAGCTAATAATTTTGGTAGGTATTATCGCAGGTTTAAAGTGCTCTGCGTTTGTTTGTTATTTTAAAGACAGTCATTTTTTGCTTTGAATGTGTCTGGAAGTGTTCTCTCCCCGCACCCCAACAATTCTGAAAAGCAGAGATAGTCTCTTCTTCTTAATATTACTTTGTACTCCTGTGTAATTTTTAATACAGTATTCTACACATTGTAATTACACAATAAAGATTGACTGCTTTTAACTTTATAGTATGACATTAACATAATTGAATTCTTTGTCATAGATGCTTGATTTGTTTTTCTTGTTTTGCAGATTAACTAAACTCCAGATATTAGAACTTAGAGAAAACCAGTTGAAAATGTTGCCAAAGTAAGTAGAGGTGCTGTGCTTTGAAAATGTAGTTTAGAATTCTTAAATCTTTAGAGAAATGCTAACTTTTTTTTGAGAAATGTTAACTTTTTACTATTTGAAATAGTACAAATTATTTTGAAAGGCTGATATTTGTGGTCATCATATTTAAATAAGTGGTGTTCAATATAAAAATCTGTGCATCTTTGGTATTTAATAGTGATTTCACAGTCTCGGGAACTCAGTCTTTTGTGACAAATGTCAAAATAATAAATATATAAAATCCACTTGAGTCCCAAGGAAAGGCCCCAGTTTATATACTAGAAATCTGACAAAGTATTCATTAGACAGATCCAAAGGGGTCCTCGTGTGAAGTCTTAATAACTCTGAGAGTTTGTCTGGTTTTGTAGTCTGTTGTAAATTAGAAACAGAGTGGAGGGCCCCCTACTGGTAGGTAACGTCAAGTAGAGGTGTCAGTCCAAGAGCAAATAAGATAGTCTACAAACTCAAAATATACTGTGTAGTCTGTGTTCTTTTATTAAAGAAATATCTGAAAATACCCTGAATTCATTGCTACATTTTTACAGTTCAGGCATTGGCAGACTATAGTCTGTAATTAATTCTGGCCCACTGCCTTTTTTTGTAAATTAAATTTCATTGAAACCATATTAATTTATATACTGTCTATGGCTGCTTCTGCTTTACAGTGGTACAGTGGACTAGTTGTGACAGAAAGTATATGCCAAGACTAAAATATATATATATTTACTATCTGGCCCTTTACAGAAAAATTTGCTGACTCCTGTTACGATTTGTTTGTTAAGAGTTAACTATCACCTCTTCAGGGAAGTGTCTCCAGTTCTGCAAGAGTTAGTTGTTCTGTTACTCAATTTCTATGGCATCTTATTTATATCTGTTATGACATCTACTACACTAGTCCAATTTTTTAATTCAGTTCACTCCCTTCTTACCTGACCAGCTATACACCGTGCACACACACTTGTATCTCTTCCCTTTCCCTCCATGACTGTAATTTTTGATGGCAAAGAGCATATACAGTTTTGATTTCCAAAAGACATTGTGTATTAGCTAATTGTTCAATGCAGAAATGATTAGAGTTTATAGTGATAGTTGTGAGAATAAATTAGGGGGAGTTATCCCATATTAAAATTTAAGAAAGTTTAAATATTTTACATGTTTGGTATTGGCATTGATGACTCCTTAACTCAAAACCTGACTGTTTTCTAAGAGGTTTGACTAATCAAAATGTGAATTGTATAGCCTAGAATTAATATGATCTATCTGATCATAAGGAGTTCACTTATTTTAACTCATTATTTTAACTCCTTAACTTCAAATATGCAAATTTAATTCTTTCCTACTTTATTTTTAAGACTTATGGTTAAAGCTGTAGAGGCTTCACAGTCTATAGAGTCATGTGCATTCTGGCTATGTGAGTGAACCTTTTTGTGATCAAAGATAAGAGCAGTGGGAAAGCTGTTTTAGATACGTAGTTAAGTGAAATTTAATACTGTCTTAATACCAGAGGGCACAGTACCAAGAAGACAGAGAATGTGTATTTTCCCTCAGACAGGAGAAGAGAATATAAAAATGAGTTAAATACTAAAGAACTTTAGACATAAACAGGAGGAAATTTGAGGAATGTTGTTTCTGCTCTCTCCTTAAAGTGGGGAGCTTAATCTAAAGTGAAAAGGTTTGAAAATGAAATTAAAACGAAATTTTGTGTCTTAAGTAGATTTTCGAGGGTAGGAATAGGACCAAAGTTGCCACTTTTAGCTGGAACAAGTTAAGATAGAAATGCTTTTAGAACTTTACCACTGTATTTCTTTTTCATTGCATTGTGTGATTCACAATTTCCTAAATTAGCTTTAAAACAGTGTTCTAAGGATGTCATTTGTAATTGAAACTTTCTAATGCATTGCTTTTCTTTTTTGTACCCTTTTATAACTGCCTCTTGTTGATATAGTGTTTAATTGCTACAAATGAATTTTGTTACCTTGTTATTATAAGAATGTTGAATTTAAAAAAATAAGATTGTGTTTTCTTTTTTTCTTACCCACTCCTCCCAGACCTCTTTAATTTTATGGAATGCTCACCTGATACAGCATTGTGGACATAGGAGTTAAATATTGTAACATTTAATCTTTCTTCAGAAAGATCCTGCTAACACCTTTTGCTTTGTTATGAAGCAAACTAGAACTGACTTAAAGGTTTTCTGGACAAAGACAGATATGAGTAAGGGAAGTAGAATTACAGTACCTGAGAACAGACACTCATAAATCTAAGTTAAATCAGCTTTGAGAAGAATTGGTTTTGTGAGATGAATTAAATTAGCATTGATAGCATGGCATATTTAAGATGGAAGGTTTAGGGGCAATTAGCTTTCTCTAAAGTTAAGTCCATAACCTAATGACATTGCAGTTATGATATGTGTTTTATATTTTTTCCCACTAAAAAGCCAGAGAAACAGTTAAGCGGGTTTTATTTTACATACTGTTTCCAATAGGTTTAATTTCCAGAGATGATGGAATTACACATGCACATAGATATATTGCTTCTTATACAGTAACTTTTCTATGTTTAGATATACAGATACCATTGTGCTACAGTTACCTACACTATTCAGTGCAGTAACCTGCTCCACAGGCTGTATATCCTAGGAGCAGTAGGCTCTACTAAATAATCTGCATGTGTAGGTTTGTATAAGAATACTTTATGATGTTCACACAACAACATTCGCCTAAAAATGCATTTTTCAGAACGCCTGTTATTAAGCAAGGCATAACTATATAATGACTTCTTTTCTTAGAGAATTTTTATTTTATTAACATATTAAAGTCTATACATTTTTAGACATTACATAAGAATGTTTACACTATTAATTTGAAAGCTTTTATGTAATTGATATTTTTGTGTACTTAATTCTTTATTAACCCATTGTGCACAGAACCATGAATAGACTGACCCAGCTGGAAAGATTGGATTTGGGAAGTAATGAATTCACAGAAGTGGTAAGTTCTCACCAATCTCACTGTTCATAATCTTATATTTCATCAAAAACAAAATGTGAAAATTAATATATTCTCTACATATTTAAGTATAAAACTGGCTAAAGATATACACACATTTTTTAGAGAGAAGATATGAAAGTTCTTAACAGGGAAAATTCACCAGATAAAAACATCTAACAGAAGTGAGGGTAAAATATAAAATTAATGTGAAACCCATGGGAAAGGGTAACCAAAAATTTTTAGGCATAGGGAGTAGAAAGTTTGAGAGATTATAAAGGAAAAATAAAGTTTCATCAGACTAGAATGCATCAGAAAAGTACTACTTCTGGTCAAAAATAACTCCCAGGGGTATTACGAATTTATTCAGTGATAAAACACTTCTCTATAATAATAGCTAAAGGGAAAATATTAAGTGAAACAACTATTATTTTTGAGTTGGTAGTGAGATCTCTGGATTCTCCTTTTGCTTTGTATGCAAAGTGTACTATGATGCTGAATGATAAAAGAAAGGAGGCCCTGGCTGGTTGGCTCAGTGGCAGAGCATCAACCCGGCATGTGGAAAACCCAGGTTTGATTCCTGGTCAGGGCACACAGGAGAAGTGACTATCTGCTTCTCCATCCCCCTCTCCCCATTCTCTCTCTCTTTCTTTTTATTCTATTTCCCTACTTTAGTCATGGCTCAGTTGGTTCGAGTTTATTGGCCCCGGGTGCTGAGGATGGCTCCTTGGAGCCTCGCCTCAGGTGCTAAAAATAGCTTGGTTGTGAGCATGGCCTTATGTGGGAGTTGCCAGGTGGTGGTTGGGTGGATCCTGGTTGGGGCACATGTGAGGGTCTGTCTCACATCTCTCTTCCTCTCACTTGGAAAAGAAGATGAAAAAAAGGAGTATCTAAGTAGGTTTTTGGCTTTAGTTATTACTCTATGATATCAGAAAATATGCTAGATACATATTTTTTGAAGAAGATTTATTAATATGAATATCATCAAAATTTTTATATTGTCTGCAAGTTTTTTTTAAAATTGTGGTAGATTTCAATGATAATCTTGAGAACAAGACTTTTTCAACACTGTCAGCTGCGTGATCTCCCTGTTGATACTGTATTGTTATGTTTGCTCACTAAGTACAGTCGGCTTCTCAGCTGAAGTCAGTGAAGAATTATGGTGGTTTTGAGTACCTCATTTTTTATAAAATACTTTTTCATATTATTTATTATATTTTATTTAAAGATGGTTTGTGATTGGTTTTATTGTGTATTGTGGAAGGTTTTACTGCTTGTGAAAAAATATATTTTCTATACTTTTTATTTTATTTTTTTTCTGAAGTTGGAAACGGGGGAGGCAGTCAGACTCCCTCATGTGCCCGACTGGGATCCACCCGGCATGCCCACCAGGGGGCGATGCTCTGCACATTTGGGGCATCGCTTCATTGCAACCAGAGCCATTCTAGCACCTGAGGCAGAGGCCATAGAGCCATCCCCAGCGCCCGGGCCAACTTTGCTCCAGTGGAGCCCTGGCTGCGGGAGGGGAAAAGAGAGACCGAGAGGAAGGAGAGGGGGAGGGGTGGAGAAGCAGATGGGTGCTTCTCCTGTGTGCCCTGGCCAGGAGTCGAACCTGGGACTCCTGCACGCCAGGTCAACACTCTACCACTGAGCCAACCAGCCAGGGCCTCTATACTTTTTAAATTATCTAGCTATTGTACTCTCTTAGTATTTGTTTTACATGTATTTATTTTCAAATTAACTGTTTGAAAATTCATAATTGTTAATTTTATGAATCAGCAGCATTCAAAATCATTAATTTTTGTACCATTTTAGTCATCCAACATTATACATTATTAAAAATGTAGAATTTTAACAGGTAAAGCACAAAAGGAAATTTCTTTAATTCATGTTTCACCTAGAATTCTTACCTATAAAAAGTAAATCTGAATGATGTGCCTTTTATATATTATGTTATTATAGTGATTAGATACATTGGCACTGTATGCCATCACAATGTCATTGATTGGACACAGGTTTGTGGGGTGATAGAAATACCTTTGAAGGATGAATTCAGAAGAACTTCCAAGGGTGAATACCCAAGATCAAGTTTTGCCTAAATGCCAAGATCCCCTGCAACTCTTCAATTTTTTGGTCCTCAACATCATATTATAAACAATATTCCACTGTCTAATTCCTGGGAGTTTAAAGTAACAGAATATGCTTCTCGTGTGCTTATGCCTTGGTTTACTTCCTTTTCCTTTACTATTGGACATTTAAGATGTATGTTGCTTTTTCTTTTTCTTCTTCCTTATTTTTCTTAAAAGCCTTCATCTTTTTACAGGTAATGATTGAGAGTATCTTTTTATTGTACTCTTGAAAGCAGTGGCCCTTATTTTAATTTTTTAATTCATTGTGTAAATACTTGTACCTATTATGTAACCAAAAGTGTAAATAAATTTTATATACTCTACTGTTAGGAAATGTCTATCTTCTTTACTAATAATATAACCATAATGTAATGGATAGGCTTGACTTAGTTCTGCTTTTATTTTTTCCTCTTTATTTTTCTTTTGTTTTAAACTAAAAGTTACCTTTAGAAATTTCCAGGGGCTCTTTTGCCCAGTAAAGACATTCAAGTAAATAATTAGATTCCCCTTCTTCCTCCCAATACAAACAGCCTGAAGTACTTGAGCAACTAAGTGGATTGAAAGAATTTTGGATGGATGGTAATAGACTGACTTTTATTCCAGGGGTATGTATATCAAATTTTAAATGGCTTTATTTTGCAGTTTTATGAACTGTATGATTTCAAATTACTTTTACTTAGTGAAAAAATAGTGATTATTTAGTTCTTAATAGTATGAAATAGTTATAAACAAATTATTATTATTATTATTATTATTATTATTTGTATTTTTCTGAAGCTGGAAACGGGGAGAGACAGACTCCCGCATGCGCCCGACCAGGATTCACCCAGCACACCCACCAGAGGCGACGCTCTGCCCACCAGGGGGCGATGCTCTGCCCCTTTGGGGCGTCGCTCTGCCGCGACCAGAGCCACTCTAGCGCCTGGGGCAAAGGCCAAGGAGCCATCCCCAGCGCCCGGGCCATCTTTGCTCCAATGGAGCCTTGGCTGCGGGAGGGGAAGAGAGAGACAGAGAGGAAGGAGAGGGGTGGTGGAGAAGCAAATGAGCGCTTCTCCTATGTGCCCTGGCTGGGAATCGAACCCGGGTCCCCCGCACGCCAGGCCGATGCTCTACCGCTGAGCCAACTGGCCAGGGCCAAATTATTATTTTTTGCTATCAACATATGCTTGATTAAAATCAGAAAATTTTTATAATCTTGTAAAATAGTTTCTTTTTAATACCACAGAGTATGTTCTTTCCAGAGGTTGCTGTTGACTTTATAACCTAATTCAGTTTGCCCATGGAATTGTTAAAGTAGTATGTTTTTCATGTGGTTTCTGTCTTGCCATTCCATTGTATTGATTCTTACAAAAGTGTAAGAATCCCTATATGTGCCAACTCCCTAGCCAGTGATGGACAATTGAGTTCCCAGAGAAAAGTATATGTCCACTGTCATTTTGCTGGACTAAAATTAGTAGGAGGTCTTAGCTTTATCACTGAATATATTACTAATAGTATTTTTAAATTATAAGTTATACCTTGGCATTATGTCTATTACCTGAATGTTTTACAAATTACTGTTGATAGAGTCATTAGACTTTCTTTTCTTTATTTATAGTTTATGGGTAGTTTGAAACAGCTCACATATTTGGATGTTTCTAAAAATAATATTGAAATGGTTGAAGAGGGAATTTCAGCATGTGAAAACCTTCAAGACCTCATATTATCAAGCAATTCACTTCAACAACTGCCTGAGACTATTGGTTTGTATCTCTTTTTAATTCATGCAATTAATTTTTACTAATGTAATATCTGAGAAATTAAGTTTTTGCTGTTGCTTGATTTGTTGAGATAGTAAAACTGTACACAGATCTTGAATTTTTTCCTGATTTGATAAGTTATACAATTTACTCCTTTGTTGATGTTAATGTGTTTTTATTTAAGGTAATATCATTTTATCACTGTAATAAATATTTTTTAAAAGAGGTTTATTGATCCAAACTCTGTTTAATTCTTGATCTGAACTTTTTTCAGTCCTCCTTCATTATAGACTCACAGACAAGAAAGAGGAGTTTAGTAAATTCTTTAAGAGTCTGTATTTATTTGTCTAGTTGCTTGTCTGATAATCAAGGAAATTGAATTGTTTTAATTAAAGAACCATAAAGTTAAATATTGGCGTCTTCATGACGTTTAAATATAAAAACCGAAAAGTGTCTTTACATATTTTTTAATTGAACTAAATAGTTGTTTTAGCTCAGGTTACATTTTGCAGATTCTACTATAATTTATTCAGCACGTTAACTTTTAAATTAAGCTCCATTTTATTGTTTTAGTATTTAATATACATAAAATACACAGAATAGTTTTGTTACACACCTATGAAAACTACCTTTATACTACCATTTCTTTAACCCAATAATACCACACATTTGTATTATATGTTTTCACTGTGTCATGAAATTGTTTTAAGGAAGAAGACTATAACAGTAAACAAAGCAGACAAAAACTCCCTACTCTTGTGACATTTATGGGAATTAAATAGATAAATATACACTAATGTTAAGAGGTGATATGTATGTGAAAATGAAAAATATAGGTTAAGGGAGTAGAGAGTGATGGGGTTGGTGTGGTATCTGCAAGTTTATTAAGAAAGTACATTATGATTAATGTCAAATGTGTCCATGTTGTCTGTTGGTTGACTTGCTTGTAGTTCATGCTGGAAAACTGTGTATTATTTCTTCCCTCAATAGGTTCATTGAAGAATGTAACAACTCTTAAAATAGATGAAAATCAATTAATGTATCTACCAGACTCTATAGGAGGGTAAGACTTTTGTGAATTAACAGAACTAAAGCCTGAGCAGGCAGTGGCACAGTGGATAGAGTGTTGACCTGAGATGCTGAGAACCCAGGTTCTAAACTCTCAGGTCACTAGCTTGAGCACAGGGTCCCAACTTGAGCGTGGGATCATAGACATGACCCCATGGTTGCTGGCTTGAGGCCAAAGGTCACTGGCTCAGCTGGAGCCCCCTGTTCAAGGCACATATGAAAAGCAATCTGAAAACGAAAGAGCCTTACCTATTAAGTTGATGCTTGTCATCTCTTTCCATTCCTGTCTGTCCCTGTATGTCCCTTTCTCCTTCACTAAATATATATATAGAACTAGGAGACTTTACTTTCAGTACAGTATGCCATATGTATTTTCGCGTAATTGCATAAATAGCAGCTAAAGGGAGAATCCATAAACATTTAAATAAGCAATTGATTATGGGTTGGATACCTTTATAATAAAGATAGGCCAATTTTTTATTGGTTTATCCTAGTGGAAATAGAGTTGCTAGTCTTATTAAAGTCAAGTTTAAATGTTCCTATGTTCTTAAGGTTTGGATTATATATAAAAAATGTTTTTCAAATGTATATTATCTTTCTTAATTGAAGGTTAGTGTCAATAGAAGAACTGGATTGTAGCTTCAATGAAGTTGAAGCTCTGCCTTCATCTATTGGGCAGCTTACTAATATAAGAACTTTTGCTGCAGATCATAATTATTTACAACAGCTACCCCCAGAGGTACTGTATTTTAAATTTCTTTTGAATTTAATTTTTTCTAATTATTTACTATAGCTACCTAGTGTGGTTTTATTTTCATTCAGAAATACCATGTAACTAAGTTATTTTCTAAAGAATTAGCTTTATTGATTTACAAGAGATAACTAGATATTTTTATGCATGAAAACATAATTGAAAAGGGAAATACATAATTTTCTTCTATAAATGAACATTTTTCATAATTTTTTTTTTTTTGTATTTTCTGAAGCTGGAAACGGGGAGAGACAGTCAGATAGACTCCCGCATGCACCTGACCGGGATCCACCCGGCACGCCCACCAGGGGGCGACACTCTGCCCACCAGGGGGCGATGCTCTGCCCCTCTGTGGCGTCGCTCTGTTGCGAACAGGGCCACTCTAGCACCTGGGGCAGAGGCCAAGGAGCCAGCGCCTGGGCCATCTTTGCTCCAATGGAGCCTTGCTGCGGGAGGGGAAGAGAGAGAGAGAGAGGAAGGAGAGGGGGAGGTGTGGAGAAGCAGATGGGCGCCTCTCCTGTGTGCCCTGGCCGGGATTCGAACCCGAGACTTCTGCACGCCAGGCCAACGCTCTACCACGGAGCCAACCAGCCAAGGCCCATTTTTCATAATTTTTGAAAATATTTATATTTTACTTATGTCTGTTAGGCAGTAGACCAAATTTCTAACCTGCAGTTCCATGTTTCTCTTTCAGATTGGCAATTGGAAAAATATAACTGTGCTGTTTCTCCATTCCAATAAACTTGAGACACTTCCAGAAGAAATGGGTGATATGCAGAAATTAAAAGTCATTAATTTAAGTGACAATAGGTTTGTAATAATGTATTAGTTGGTTTATAGAAGACATTGATTGGATAAAATTAAAGTTTCAATACATGTGATAGAAAATCTAATGCATGTTCTTTTCATATATATTTTTATTTTTTAATAGAATTTTTATCTGAAATAATGATCTAATTTTCACTGATGTTAATAATCATGCTGTGGTTGTCACGGTTCATTTTGTGTTGACTAGCTGTGCAATCTTTATTCTCTCTTTCATAGCAACCTTTTTTATTCCTAAAGTCAGATCTTCACCTTAGATTGCTGTTGAACAAAGCAGCTTTTAATGTCATCTGCTCTTTGTATTTTTCTGAGCAGAAGTGTGATTAGGTACCCATCATATAGCTTGGACAGCATAGCCAAGATGTAGAGCAAATATATCACTAAGGTAGCAAAATTATAAAAATATTTTAAATTAGAACAGATTGTCCATAATTTTTTCCTGAGGTAAAGATAGAATATAGTAATCCCTCCCCTTATTTATGATTTCCCTTTTTGTTGTTTAATTACGTGCAATAAGTTGTGGCTCGAAAGTACTCGGAAAAACTTCCAGAAATAAACAATTCATAAGTTTTAAATTGCATACTGTTCTGAGTAGTGTAATGAAATCTCACTCCCTTTCACTGTAGGCATGAATCATTTGTTTATATAGTGTGTCCACGCTGTATATACCACCTGCCCTGTTTGTCACTTAGAAAGCCTCTTATTACTAGCTTCCTCCTTCCCTCCCTCCCTTCCTTTTTCCTTCTCTCCTTCTTTCTCTCCCTCCCTTTTTCCCTCTCTTCCTCCCTTTTCCTCTCTCTCCCTCCCTCTCTCCTTCTTCCCCTTTCCTCTCTCAAAGATCAATGGAAAAAATAATAATACATATTTTTTAATTAAATTATTTTTTTGCCCTTTTATTGTACCCTAAAACTAGAGCCCTAGGTTCCAACAAATTGCCCTGGAAAGATGGGTATAAAGGAGTAGATAAGAATAAGACAGAAGGTTTAAGTAGACATTCTATTTTAAATAGGCTTCTAGTCTCATTTAACATTCTAATGAGTATTTATATTACTTTAGTTTTTACTCATATGTTAAAGTGTAGATCACAATGAAATATAGGTCAGTGCAGTTTTTATAACAAACTGTCACTAAGAGTGCTTCATATAACAGTTTGTTCTGTCTAGATACAAGTAAAATATCCAAAGACATTTTATGAGACATTGCTTAATGTGTCCTTGTCTTTTCATTAAGGTAGGGGTAGTTAGCATTTTTTCTTTGTAGATAATTTTTTTAGGTTATTGGATTATCTATATTTTTTGCCCAAATTGATTCAGTTGAACAATTTTAATTATGTTTTAAAAACTAGATAACATTTTATATCCTATTCAAAGACCTATATTGGCTTTTTCCCCTGAATTAACTTTTTCTCCTATTTTCATGTGCAATAACATAACATAGTTTAGAAGACCATTAGCAACTCTCATTTTTACATTTCACATTTTAAAGTTTAATTTTTATTTGTGTATTTTCCAACAGACTGAAGAATTTGCCCTTTAGCTTTACAAAGCTACAGCAATTGACTGCGATGTGGCTCTCAGATAATCAGGTGGGCATTCTGATTTTGTAAATTACTGCATCCAATTGAGCTTTGCAATTATGTATTTTAATTTACGTAGGATCATTTAAGAGCAGTTATACTGGTGAACATATGTATAACATACTATATATAAGGAAGACCTTAAAAAATATTTTGGTACAGATAATTTTTGTGAAATAGGTATAGATTTATAAGTGGTAAATCCAGTTGAACTTGTCTAATTTCCCCAAAATCTGTTAAAAAGGGAAAAAAAGGTGTATTAATTAGGAAGTCAGACAGTATATCCCTAACTTGCTAGTTTTTGTAATGACTCTCTATGGCATATATTTGTAAAAATTTGATAATTAATTTTAATTTTACTTCTAATTAAGTACTTTCATACAACTTAAGGAAGTGTTTCTAAAAGATTAAGAGTTATAGCTTGGGCTTATTTTTGTCGGGAAAACATACATTGAAAGCTTACAAGAGAGCAGAGAAAGGCCACATGGAGGAGAGGAGAAGCAGCCAAGATGGCAGAATGCTGAAGTAGAAGCCAGTTTGTGCAGTTTTTGCAGAGAGAAGGAGATAGGGAACAGAGAGTGACCAGAAGATGGCAGCGGAGGAGGCAGATGCACAGACTCCCAGATCACACCACCAAACTGGATTACAAATTAATTTAGGAACAATCAGCATGAAAAACCAACTCTGGACTACAAGACCAGCTTTCAAAAACCAAGGAGCAAAGAAGAAGCCACACCGAGTCCGGTAGGGAGCACGGAGGAGCAACATCTCTCCAGCTCCAATCGGCAAAACAAGACACAGCTGAAAACAAGAAGTAGGGAGGAGGGGGTCTCCATGGAGATCTGAGATACACCTCTCCTTACTGAAGCGGAGAAAGCACCCTGCCTCCAGAGAGAGTAACTGGCAGATAAGGCCTTCAGAGTCTCAGGTTACACCCACGGCATTCCTTGATACAGTTTCAAATAAGCCCCCTGCTGAGATCAGTAAACAAGACTACAAGTGAGAAGAAACAAATCAAGACTTCAAAGCAGCCCAAATCCAAAGGTGGATTACAAATAATAGCTGATGCCAACCCAAGAAGACCTAGAAATAACACAACTGAAAACTGGAGGCAGACAACACCAAACCTAGACTCAACCAGCCCTGCAAACAACACACTCAAACACACAGACATAATGAGAAGACAGAGAAGTGCAATCCAAATGAAACCACAAGAAAAATCTCCAGAAAAGGAACTGAGTGATATGGAAATAACCAAACTGCTGGATGCAGAGTTTAGAATAATGATTGTTAGGATGCTTAGAGATGTTAGAACAACAATGGATGGTCATTACGAACACCTAAATAAAGAGATAGCAAGTATAAAAAAGGACATTGAAATATTAAAAAAGAATCAGTCAGAGGTGACAAATACAATATCAGAAATGAAGACCACAATGGAAAGAATTAAAAGCAGGATGGATGAAACTGAGGATCAAATCAGCGAGTTGAAGGACAAGATGAACAAAGGCATGAAAGCAGAGCAGAAAAAAGAGACTCAAAAAGTCTGAGGAAACTGTGAGAGGGCTCTGTGACAACATGAAGAGAAATAAATTCGCATCATATGGGTTCCAGAAGAAGAGAAAGAACAAGGAATAGAAACTTGATTCAATCAAATCATAGCTGAAAACTTTCCTAAATTGATGCAAGGAAGGGTCTCACAAGTTCAGGAAGCACAGAGAACTCCATTAAAGAGAAACCCAAAAAGACCTACACCAAGACACATCATAATTAAAATACCAAAACTAAGCGATAAAGAGAAAATATTAAAAGCTGCTAGAGAAAAAAAGGCTATCACCTACAAAGGAGCCCCCATAAGGATGACATCCGACTTCTCAACAGAAACACTTGAGACCAGAAGGGAATGGCAAGAAATATTCAAAGTAATGCAGAACAAGAGCCTACAACCAAGACTACTTTAACCAGCAAGGCTATCATTTAAAATTGAAGGAGAAGAGATACAAAGGTTGAGGGTTCGGGGGACCTGAGGATGGCAGCGGAGTAGGCAGATGCACAGACTCCCAACTCACACCACAGAACTGGATTATAAACTAATTTTTTAACAATCAGCATGAAAAACCAAATCTGGACTACAAGAACAGCTCTCAAAAACCAAGGAGCAAAGAAGAAACCACAACAAACCTGGTAAAATTGAAGAAGAAAAAAAAGCTTCCCAGACAAAAACAAAGCTCAAGAAATTCATTACAACCAAACCAATGCTGCAGGAAATGTTAACGGGCCTGTTGTAAACAGATCAAAGTGGGAAAAGAATATAGCAAAAGAGGAATATAGCTTTAAAGAATAAAATGGCAATAACTACATATCAATAATAATCTTAAATGTAAATGGATTAAATGATCCAATCAAAAGACATAGGGTGGCTACGTGGATAAGAAAACAGGACCCGTACATATGCTGTCTACAAGAGACACACCTTAGAACAAAAGATATACATAGATTGAAGGTAAAAGGATGGAAAAAGATATTTCATGCAAATGGAAATGAAAAAAAAGCTGGGGTAGCAATACTTATATCAGACAAATTGTACTTTAAACAAAGGATATAGTAAGAGGTAAAGAAGGCCACTACATAATGATAAAGGGAGTAATCCAACGGGAAGATATAACTATTATAAATATATATGCACCTAATATAGGAGCACCTAAATATATAAAGCAGACTTTGATGGATTTAAAGGGCGAGATCAACAGTAATACTATAATAATAGGGGATTTCAATACCTAAAACTAACATCACTAGATAGATCCTCAAGAAAGAAAATTAACAAAGAAACAGCCTTATTGGACACACTAGATGAACTCGATTTAATAGATATCTTCAGAACCTTTCACCCTAAATCAGCAGAATATACGTTCTTTTCAAGTGCTCATGGTACATTCTCTAGGAGAGACCACATGTTAGGGCACAAAAGTGGTCTCAACAAATTTAAGAAGATTGAAATCATATCAAGCACTTTCTCCGATCACAACGGCATGAAACTAGAAATGAACCACAACAGAAAAACTGAAAAATACTCACACATATGGAAACTAAATAGCATGTTATTAAATAACGAAATGGTTAACAATGAAATCAAAGAAGAAATAAAAAATTCCTAGAAACAAATGATAATGAGCAAACAACAACTCAAAAATTATGGGACACAGCAAAAGCAATCCTGAGAGGGAAGTTCATAGCATTACAGGCAATCCTTAAGAAGCTTGAAAAAGCTTAAATAAACAACCTAATCCTTCATGTAATAGAACTAGAAAAAGAACAGCAAGTAAGGCAGAGACTTAGTAGAAGGAAGGAAATAATAAAGATCAGAGCGGAAATAAATGACATAGAAGCTAAAGAAATTATACGGAGGATCAATGAAACCAAGTGCTGGTTCTTTGAAAGGGTAAACAAGATTGATGAACCTTTAACAAGACTCACCAAGAAAAGAAGAGAGAGGATTCAAATAAATAAAATTAGAAATGAGAGTGGAGAAATAACAACCAACACAACAGAAATACAAAATATTGTAAGAAAATACTATGAAGAACTGTATGCCAAAAAATTGAACAACCTAGGTGAAATGGACAAATTCCTTGAAACATATCGTCTTCCAAAAATCAATCTGGAAGAATCAGAAAACCTAAGCAGACCGATTACAACAAAAGAGATCAAAACAATTACCAAAAAACTCCCCAAAAACAGAACTCCTGGGCCCGATGGCTTCACTGCTGAATTCTACCAAACATTCAAAGAACTAACTCCTATCCTTCTCAAGCTATTTCAAAAAATTCAAGAGGAAGGAACACTTCCAAGTTCCTCTTATGAGGTGCGCATAATTCTGATTCCAAAACCAGGCAAAGGCAACACAAAGAAAGAAAATTATAGGCCGATATCCCTGATGAATTTAGATGCTAAAACCTCAACAAAATATTAGCAAACCGGATCCAGCAATACATGAAAAAAATCATACATTATGATCAAGTGGAATTTATTCTGGGGAGACAAGGATGGTACAGCATTCATAAATCAATTAATGTGATTCACCACATAAACAAAAGGAAGGAGAAAAACCACATGATAATTTCAATAGATGCAGAAAAAGCATTTGATAAAATCCAGCACCCACTTACGATCAAAACTCTTAGCAAAGTGGGAATACAGGGAACATACCTCAACATGATAAAGGCCATCTATGATAAACCCACAGCCAACATTATAATTAATGGACAAAAATTAAAAGCAATTCCCCTAAAATCAGGAACAAGGCAGGGGTGCCCCCTTTCACCATTCTTATTCAACAAGTACTGGAAGTCCTAGCTACAGCAATCAGACAAGAAGAAATAAGAAGGCATCCAAATGGAAGAGAAGAAGTAAAACTATCATTATTTGCAGATGATATGATATTGTATATAGAAAACCCTAAAGTCTCAGTCAAAAAACTATTAGACCTAACAAACGAATTCAGCAAAGTGGCAGGATATAAAATTAAGACACAGAAATCAGAGGCATTTTTATACACGAACAATGAACTGTCAGAGAAATTAAGGAAACAATCCCCTTCACTATTGCAACAAAAAAAATAAAGTACCTAGGAGTAAATTTAAACAAGGAGGTTAAAGACTTGTACTCAGAAAATTATAAAACATTGATAAAAGAAACCAAGGAAGACACAAACAAGTGGAAGCATATACCGTGCTCATGGTTAGGAAGAATAAACATTAAAATGTCTATATTAGCCAAAGCAATTTATAAATTCCATGCAATACCAATTAAAATACCAATGATATACTTCAAAAATATAGAACACATATTCCAAAAATTTATATGGAACCAAAAAAGAACACAAATAGCCTCAGCAATCTTGAAAAAGAAGAATAAAGTGGGAGGTATCACACTTCCTGATATCAAGTTATACTACAAGGCCATTGTACTCAAAACAGCTTGGTACTGGCATAAGAACAGACATATTGATCAATGGAACAGAACAGAGAACCAGAAATAAACCCACATCTTTATGGACAACTGATATTTGACAAATGAGGTAAGAGCATACAGTGAAGTAAGGACAGTTTCTTTAACAAATGGTGTTGGGAAAATTGGACAGCTACCTGCAAAAAAATGAAACTAGACCACCAACTTACACCATGCCCAAAAATAAACTCAAAATGGATAGAGGACTTAAATGTAAATCATGAAACCATAAGTATCCTAGAAGAAAACTTGGGCAGTAAGCTCACCGACATCTATTGCAGAAATATCTTTGCTGAATTATCTCCACAGGCAAATGAAATAAAAGACAGGATAATCAAATGGAACTATATCAAACTAAAAAGCTTTTGCACAGCTAAAGACAATAAGAACAGAATAAAAAGACAAACCACACAATGGAGAATATATTCGACAATTCATCTGATAAGGGATTAATAACCAAAATTTATAAAGAACTTGCAAAACTCAACACCAGGAAGACAATCTCCAATCAAAAAATGGGCACAAGAAATGAATAGACACTTCTCCAAAGTGGACATAAAGATGGCCAATAGACAAATGAAAAAATGTTCAACATCACTAATTATTAGAGAAATGCAAATTATTAATAAAACCACAATGAAATAACACCTAACACCAGTCAGAATGGCACTCATTGTCAAAACAACACACAATAGGTGCTGGTGAGGATGTGGAGGAAGGGAACCCTCCTGCACTGCTGGTGGGAATAAAGACTGGTGTAGCCACTGTGGAAAACAGTATGGAGATTCCTCAAAAAATTAGAAATGGAACTACCCTTTGACCCAGCCATCCACTTATAGGAATATATCCCAAGGACACCATATCACTGACTGAAATAAAGAAATGCACCTCCATGTTTATGGCAGCATTGTTCACAATAGCGAAGATCTGGAAACAGCCCAAGTGTCCGTCAGTAGACGAGTGGATTAAAAAGCTTTGGTACATATATACTATGGAGTACTATGGGGCCATGAAAAAGAAGGAAATACTACCTTTTTGCAACAACATGGAGGGACCTGGAAACTATTATGTTGAGTGAAATAAGCCAGGCAGAGAAAGAAAAATCTCATATGACCTCACTCATTTGAGGAATCCAAGGAATAATGAGAACTGAGGAACGGAATTGAGACAGAGGGAGGGATCAAAGGGACCAGAGGAAAAGAGGACAGAGGGAAAGGGGATGATAGGATGGGATCAACCTGAAGGGAAGTAGAAAGGGCACTGTAGCGAGGGAGTAAGGGAGATGTTGAAGGGAATAGAGGGGAGTGGGGAGGCATTCGGTTTGACCCTAGAATATATGTAAACACAATTAATTAAATTAAAAAAATTTATGTAAAAAAAATAAGAAAGCTTACAGTGCTGGAGATATATATTGGTAAAGCACATAGACTTCCTACATTCTTATTGAGTTTAGATTCTCATGGAAGACAGTTATCTAGGGAATGTTTCAGAGCTCTAGAGAAAAATAAAGCTTGATAGCCATTAGAGGAATAGCAGGGTTGAATATACAATTTGCTGATCTTTCTCATAAATTATTGCTGAGTTTTGACTTTAAGTAATGCCTTATAATAATTTATTTAAAGCTATATAATATTTTACCAAGTTTGGGTACATAATCTCATGAGATATTTATAAGATCCATTGTGACATTTGCTTGGGAACTGTTTTATGTTTCTATTCGGATTATATTAAAAACCCTGTTGTAAATACTGTAGTAAAGGAACCTACTTGTCTATATTTCAGGATTCTCCAAACTTCCTAATATAGGACCTCTTTCCACTTAACTCATTAAAACCCTAAAAGTTTTAATTTGATGTTGAATCAGACTGTAGTATTCACTTTTTCTGCACATTAAGAAAGTATTAGAATTATGATACCTTTGTTTTTATTAGAGGTTGATCACAAGTGATTGCTACATCTATTAAATATGTCAGTTCATATATTTGGAAGTGTTAACTATATGATCTCTCTTAATTGCATACCTTTGAAACAGATTTGTAATTTTGCATCTGGATTCACAAAACATTTGCTGGGCGCTGGCATATGCCAGCTAATTACGGTATGAATGAGACATAGCTTCCAATCTTGAGAACTCTGAGACTTTTAGTAAAATAGTGCTATGGTGGATGAATCAATACCAGCAAGTTATGACAGGTGACTCATTTTAGTGAAATTATCTAGTATCTAGTATCTCATACTATATTTACAGTGTTCTCTTCTTGTCCCCATTTGTTAATTACTTTAATACAAAAATTGGGGTGAAGACGGTTTTGTACTTTCCTGTTTGACAAAATAGTAAGGTAGTAAATAGTAAAACATACCCAACATAGCTATAAAACCTCCTTTACAGTACAAAGCAGACAACTTGCTATAAAAGAAAAAAATATAAGGGAAAAGGTATGTTACAGTGATTTGATTATAGATTATAAAAATAATTTTTTTAAGTGAGAAGAGGGGAGATAAGAAAGACAGATTCCATGAGAATCTGCACGTGCCCTGACCAGGATATATTATACCCTATCTGGGGCTGATGCTTGAATCAACTGAGCTATCCTCAGAGCCCAAGGCTTACGCTTGGACCAACCGAGCTATCCTCAGCACCTGGGGCTGACACTTGAACCAGTCGAACCACTGTCTGCGAGAGGAGAAGAGAGTGAATAGGAGGGATAAAGAGGGGAAGAAAAGCAGGTAGTCGCTTCTCATGTGTGCAAATCAATAAATATGATTCATCACATAAACCAGAAGTAAGGATAAAAATCACGAGATAATATCAATAGATGCAGAAAAAGCATTTGATAAAATCCAGCACCCATTTATGATCAAAACTCTCAGCAAAGTGGGAATACAGGGAACATACCTCAACATGATGAAGGCCATCTGTGACAAACCCACAGTCAATATCATACTCAATGGGCAAAAATTAAAAACAATCCCCTTAAGATAAGGAACAAGGCAGGGGTCCCCCCTTTCATCACTCTTCTTCAACTTAGTTCTGGAAGAAGTCCTAGCCACAGCATTCAGACAAGAAGAAGAAATAAAAGGCATCCAAATTGGAAAAGAGGAAATAAAACTATCATTATTTGCTGATGCCATGATACTGTACATAGTAAATCCTAAAGTCTCAGTATATACCAACAATAAACTATCTGAAAGAGAAATTAAGGAAACAATCTCCTTCACATTGCAACCAAAAAAATAAAGTAGCTAGCAGTAAATTTAACCAAATAGATAAAAGACTTGTACTCGGCAAATTTTAAAACATTGAAAAAAGAAATCAAGGAAGATACAAACAAGTAGAAGCATACACCGTGTTTATGGATAGGAAGAATAAACATCATTAAAATGTGTAGATTACCCAAAGCAACCTATAAATTCAGTGCAATGCCTATTAAAATACCAATGGCATACTTCAAAGAGGTAGAACAAATACTCCAAAAGTTTATATGAAACCAAAAAAGAACACAAATAGCCTCGGCAGTCTTGAAAATGAAGAATAAAGTGGGAGGTATCACACTTCCTGATATCAGGTTATACTACAAGGCCATTGTAATGGTACTGGCATAATAACCGGCATACGAAACAGCTAAGTACTGGCATAAGAACAGGCATATTGATCAATGGAACAGAACAGAGAACCCAGGAATAAACCCACGCCTTTATGGTCAATTGATATTTGACAAAGGAGGTAAGAGCATACAATGGAGTAAAGACAGTCTCTTTAATAAATGGTGTTGGGAAAATTGGACAGGTACATGCAAAAAAATGAAACTAGACCACCAACTTACACAATTCACAAAAATAAACTCAAAGTGGATAAAAGACTTAAATGTAAGTCATGAAACCATAAACATCTTGGAAGAAAACATAGACAGTAAACTCTGATATCTCTCATAGCAATATTTTTGCTGATTTATCTCCATGGGCAAGTGAAATAAAAGACAGGATGGGCCTGACCTGTGGTGGCGCAGTGGATAAAGCGTCGACCTGGAAATGCTGAGGTCGCCGGTTCAAAACCCTGGGCTTGCCTGGTCAAGGCACATATGGGAGTTGATGCTTCCACCTCCTCCCCCCTGTCTGTCTGTCTGTCTCTCTCTCTCTCTCTCTCTAAAATGAATAAATTAAAAAAAAAAGATAGGATGAACAAATCAGAGTATATCAAACTAAAAAGCTTTTTCACAGCAAAAGACACCATTAATGAAATAAAAAGACAACCCACACAATGGGAGGACATATTTGCCAATACGTCTGATAAGGGGTTAATAACCAAAATTTATAAAGAACTTCTAAAACTCAACAATTGGAAGGTAAACAGTCCAATTAAAATATAGGCAAAAGAACTGAATAGACACTTATCCATAGAGGACATACAGATGGCCAGTAGGCATATGAAAAAATGTTTGACATCACTAATCATCAGAGAAATGCAAATTAAAACCACCATGAGATACCACCTGGCACCTGTCAGAATGGCGCTCATTAACAAAACAGCACACAGTAAGTGTGTGTTGGCCAGGATGTGGAGAAAAGGGAACCCTCTTGAATTGCTGGTGGGAATGCTGACTTGTGCTGCCAGTGTGTAAAACAGTATGGAGTTTTCTCAAAAAATTAAAAATGGAACTGCCTTTTGACCCAGCTATCCCACTTTTTGGAATATATCCTAAGAATACCAAATCACTGATTCAAAAGAAGATATTCATTCCCATGTTTATGGCAGCAGTGTTTACAATAGCCAAGATCTGGAAACAGCCCAAGTGTCCGTCAGTGGACGAGTGGATTAAAAAGTTTTGGTATATATATATATATATATATATATATACAATGGAATACTACATGGCTGTGAAAAAGAAGGAAATCTTACGATAGTAAGATTTTTGCGATAGTATGGATGGACGTGGAGATTATTATGCTAAGTGAAATAAGCCAGGCAGAGAAAGACAAATATCATATGGTCTCGCTTATTGATATATATGGAATCTAATGAACAAAGTGAACTGAGGAATGGAATAGAGGCAGAGGTAGGGTCACAGGGACCAGAGGGACAGCAGTCAGAAGGAAGGGGGAATGGGGGATGGGATCAGAGAAGGTAAAGGGATTAGTGAAATTATATATACATAGAGATACAGATAACAGGACAGCAAATCCTAGAGGGAAAGAGGGAGGGAATTGGGGAAGGGGAACGAAAAGGGTATAAATAGAGACACGGCGGTGGGAGGGTTGAGGATGTTATATTGAGTGGGACACTTGATTCCATGTAAACACGATGAATTAAAATTAATTTTTAAAATGTGATGGAATATATCCGTTTCCAAACTCTTTAACAGTTCTTGAATCCTATTTTTTTTTTAAATCTTTTTAGAAGATAATATCTTCTTGAGAATACAATTTAAGAAATAAAGGATTTTCAGGCAACTTTGAGAGCTGCATTGAAGTTGGTTACCACAGTCTTGTAATTACATTAATTTGCTCAGTGTGTGAGACAGATAAATCACATAATTGTAATGATGCTGGGTTGCAGCTTTGCCTAGCCAGGTACAAGGGAAGGACAGCATAGCAAGTAGATCTTGGAAATTGGCAAGACAGTGGTTATAATGAAATACGGTGAGGTACAGAAAGAGAAGCAAAGATAGGAAAGAATGGTGGTGATAGAGTTGAATGTTTAGAGGGAGTGGCAGTCTTGTTGATTAGCAAGTATTGTAGGATCAGTAAAGCGGGAGAGCTTCATAGTGTCTATGTTACCATGCCCTGCTGGTTATCCTTTTGACTGGTCACTTGTCAGTTTCAATTTCAGGAATTTTTCTTCTGCCTTATATGTTGGTGCCTCTCATGGTGCCCTGGACCAGTGGTATTCAACCACTGGTCTGCAGACCAGTGCCGGTCCATGAAAGACTTAACCACCCTGATGTTGTATGGAGATTATAGAGTCTGTAAGCTTCATACATCAGGATAGTTAACTCTTTCGTGGATTGGCACAAAATTACTGGTGGTTTTCAACCAGCACGGCTTTAGGCTGTGCTTTAGTTTCTTTCCTGTACTTGCCCCTAAGGCACATTCATTTACTGGACTATAAGTATGACTATGTCATCTACATTTTATATCTGATGAAGGACCAGTGACTGGAAAAATTGGCATGAAAGAGTCAAGAATAGATGGATACTACTGGAGGTCACCAGATATTAGAAATGAAAATGGTAGAGGCAGGGTTTATGTTGCCTAAGAAGAACAGGTGTTTATACTTGAGAAGAGCAATGATCTCAGCATTTGTAAACACTAACTCAACTCCTGACCTAGGGTTTATGAGGTGTGTAAGAATAAGCAACCTATATTTGAGAAGGCTTCAGGGAAGTGCTCTCTTAGGAGGAGTAGATCTACGATTTCCATTATCTGAGGAGGTCAAAGAAAGTTTTCAGTGAAGAAGATATTTGGGATGCAGGGCAGTTTGTTTCCTGTGGAGGATGAAGGGGTTCACAGAGGAAAACTTTGCATGGGAGTAAAACTATAGCCAGCTGCAAGGTTTTCACAGGAGAAAGTCCAAAAAATTAATCGATAGGGTGGCAGGGGCAGGGAGGGTTTAGTAGTACCCTGCCTGTCTGGGGTCACCTGAAGCTTGGATTGACAGGATGTTAGGTCAGTAGGCTGGCACAAGTATTAGTATTAGAAAGTAAATTGAAAATGCTTGATAACTAGTTAAGAAAAAAACTTTAAGGAAAAATGAGGTCCAAAATAATGGGCTTCCAGTTTCACCACTGAGTAGTGGTGTCCTTAATAGAAACAAGAGACAAGGAGACACAGGGGAGAAGAGAGAGACAGGTTACAACTTATTGTTTAAGTACTTTGTTTTCAGGTAGAATAAACCTGCAGATAACTAGACTAAACCTTCCAAATAATTCCTACAAAAGCATCTTCTCAAAGGGTAATAGTAGAGGGGTAACATGTTGAATGGAAAGGCTTATTTTATAGCTTTATTAAATCACTATGATAAGTAATTATTGGAATGTAGATATACTTAGTATATGAGATGTTTTAAAACTTTATTGATAATCAGTGATGATTGCAATACAGTATGAGTTTGCTTTATACTAAAACTAATTTTTCACATTTTTATGAGGTTTTAAATTAATACTTAAAGTTTTGTATTATGTATATTTAAATTTGTTTTTGTAATCTACACATGGATACTTTACAGAAAAAATTGTGAGTACTCATTGAGAGGAACTGCTGGATATGTATTTGCTTTAGGGTTATTGAAAATTAAATATTTATTTTCTTTCCCTAGTCCAAACCCCTGATACCTCTTCAAAAAGAAACTGATTCAGAGACGCAGAAAATGGTGCTTACTAACTACATGTTCCCTCAGCAGCCAAGGACTGAGGATGGTAGGAATTTAAGAATCTCTTTTCTTTTAAAAAAAAAATAATATTGGTAAATCACAGCAAAATGTGAAGTAAATTTTAAGTCTCAAAAACTTTTAATAATTTGAAGGGAATTTGGAGAATTGTTAAAGTTCTCTGAAAATGGGATAATAAGGCAATAAATATTTCAGGCTTATAGATAGTGGAATATGGAGGTATATGCATATAAAATACTTCCTTAAATGATTCTTTGGCATTAAACAGTGAACATCTATTAGGGATCTCTCTACTCTAAATCACATTTAGCGAAGTGCTAGGAATGTGTGTTTAGTGATATGTGATTAGGATTATTAAACCAGGAAGTACTTTGTTCACGTCTGTTGGTTATAGAATTAATACTACTCTTGATTCTATACATGAGGTAAAGATAATCTGTAGCATTCTGAGTGTAAATGTTACTTCTGAGTTCTTAATTACATTTTGCCAAGAAAGGGGAATATACCTTTTACTATTTGCCACAAATGTTTTTCAACAATTATGATATTAAAACTTTAAACTAAGGAGCAGATTGTTTCTAATATATGTTGTATTGTGTGCATGTATGTTACATATACCATATGTAGCACTTAAAAATATAATTTTTAGCCTTGACCCAGTAGCTCAGAGCTTTGTCTCAAAGCGTAGAGGTTGCTGGTTTGATTCCTGGTCAGGGCACATACAGAAACAGATTGATGTTCCTGTCTCTCTCTCTTTACCTCTCTCTCTGAAATGAATAAATAAAAATTTTTCTGAAACCAGCAAAAATCTTTATGGCCACAAGTTATTTATAAATAAACTCAATATATATAAACACTGAAGAAAAATATCGTAGTTATTTTAATTTTTAAAATATACCATAGGCAAGTTAAGTAAACTCGAACTTCAGTTTTCTTATCTTGAAATGATAATAGCATCTCTTTTGCAAGATTTTTGTAAAAAAAATGAGAAGCACTGGTTTTAAAGTGCTTAGCACTGTGACAGAATCAAATTGCCTATTCTTATTCTTATACTGTAAACAATGAGAAACTTGTTACTTCTCTATGCTAATTTTTTTCTTTTGCTCTTTGCAAGAAAAAATAAAAGATAAGCTTTGATAAGTTATTTCATGGGTATATTTGATGAGATTTCTTTTGGTGAAGCAAAACTGTTTAACTTTTGAATTGAATTAGCAGTTATGACTTGTGAGGTACCAGGTATAAATGGCTTCATTCACTGGAGAGTCTGTAATTAAGGCTTAGAGAATAGGTTTATAAGCAAATTTTTTCCCTTGTATTTAAATCTGTTCCCAGTCCATACTTAGCAATATGATTTGGAAATATATAACAAAATACAGTATACTTAACTTTAGAGGTTCAGTGTATTGTTTTATCGAGGTATTCAAATGTGCATTTGAAATAAAGTTCAACATAGATATACCAACCTTGGCTTATGTTCCTACTCACGCAGTGTGGCGAATTATAGTAAACGTTCGGATACATCAATAGGTATTTTATGTGTTTGTTTGCCTTAGTTGCTGGGACACACTAATTTTCCACTTTTCTTTTGAGGGTGATTTCTGGTAATAGGAAATAGTGAGCATCTTGTAAATAATATTACTATCACCTACATACTATATTCATATAATTGTTTTTTTATGTGGGAAGATAGACTGTTAATACTTAAAATATTTGTGAGGAAAGAGAAGACATGAATTTTTGGTGTAGAGTGGAGACTTGAATGTCTTATTGCATGTTTTGGCAAACTGCTTTAGTAAATGGCCATTTGATAAATATTTTAGGCCTTATAGACCATAAGGTTTTTGTTGTCGATGCTGCCATGTTAGTGTGAAAGCAGTCACAGACAATTTGTAAACAGCTGAGCATAGGTGTGTTCTAATATAATTTTCTTTATTGACAAATACAGATTAATTGTTGTGTGTCATGAAATATTATTCTTTGGGTTTTTTCCCAGCAGTTTTAAAATTTTAAAACCATTCTTAGAACATAGACTATACAAAAACAGGAAGTGAGCCAGACTTAATAGTTTTCTATGTCCAATCTTTTTTTTTCTTTTTTTTTTTTAATACAGGGACAGAGATAGAGTCAGAGAGAGGGATAGATAGGGACAGACAGACAGATAGGAGAGAGATGAGAAGCATCAATCATCAGTTTTTCATTTTGACACCTTAGTTATTCATTGATTGCTTTCTCCTCTGTGCCTTGACTGTGGGCCTTCAGCCGACCGAGTAACCCCTTGCTCGAGCCAGCGACCTTGGGTTCAAGCTGGTGAGCTTTTGCTCAAGCCAGATGAGCCCATGCTCAAGCTGGCGACCTTGGGGGGGGTCTGGAACCTGGGTCCTCCGCATCCCAGTCCGACGCTCTATCCACTGCGCCACCGCCTGGTCAGGCTCTATGTCCTATCTTAAAGGATAGAAAAAGCAAACCCAGAAAATTCATTCTTATTCTCTATTTTGCTTTAATTATTTCAGAAAAATAGTAAAACTGAAAAATATTAGAAAGCAGCCAATATAGATATATTCCAAAGGAGGTTTCTCAAACAAAATTATTTTTTCTTTTGTCATTGAGCCAGTCTCCAAATAACATGTTTATCCTTTGATGTCATTGTATTAATAGTTAGTGCTTAGCCTGCCTGCTTTTGTTATTGGCATATAGACTTCAGATATTTTCATTCATTTTTACTAAAATAACCAAGCATAATTCAAACAACGAATAAAACTACTCAGAAGGTTATATATATTTTGTTTAATGAACTAAATTATAAAATGCACAGTTGTGAGATTGTTCCCTTCCAGGGAAAAACCAAATAAATATCCTCAGTCAAGCTACCTTTTGTTTCAATAAAAGTAGTTTACAGGTTATGACCCAATTCCTGTTTTTATGTAGCTCACAAAGTAAGAGTAGTTTTTACGGGTGAATATTTGCATCAGTTTGATGATAGTGAACACTGATATTCAACTCCAGTTAAGCAAAATGTTATTCCAACAATAAGAATTTCATTTCTCTCATTTAAGTGCCTGAATAATTTTCTTGATTTTTGTTTCTTGGCTCACAAAGCTTAACATACTTATTACCTGGCCATTTAGAGAAAAAGTTTGCTGACTCTCTCTTCTTACTGTTTTCATGATTCAAATTTCCTCTTTTCTTACTGTTCCTTCTTAAAAGATATAGTTCAGGTGAGTAGTTCATTTCTGATATGAAGAATAGAAGTAGCAAAATAAAATCTGGCCATTTCTAAATTTTGATTTTGGAGGTCTGTTTTAGAGTGGAAGAGTCTTCAATGGAAAGGTCCGAGATAGGTTTGTAATACTCAGAGTTCTCTTAGAGTTCACATATTTTAAAAAATACTTCACAAAAAAAAAACAACAAAAAAACAAAAAAACTTCACAATGGCTAGTATAAGGACAGCACTATAACATATTGCACTCACATACCAAGTTATGATCAAGCAGGTAAATTGCTTTTTAACTATAAGAAAAACTTTTTCCTTTATCACAGTGCCTCTGAGAAATAGGTAAGTCAGAAAATATTAAAAAATATATATATATATAATGTTTTTGTTTTGGAATTTTATGAATCTCAGAGAATTAGACACTTGGTTCACATTTAATTCATTCTGTTTTTATTGACCACCTATGTGCCAAGTAGTTTGTTAGATCTAAGTATTAAAAGATAAAAATTCTTGCTTTCAAAGAAAATCATGATCTAAGAGGGAATAATGACATACAGTATATAACTTTGAAAGAGAAGGCATGATATCTTGGGCCTACTTAGTGGAACCAGTCTTAAATAGGAAGATGGGGAAGTATACATCTCTATCATAGTAAATTTGTAGCTGGGGAGAAAACAGGGTGTTGAGCAGTATTAGGCGGAGGGTTTTTATTTCATTTCTCTTTGCTCGAAGAGAAATGGCCTCTGTAGGCTGGAGGAAGAACATATGAGGAACTTGGTAATGAGTGGGAGAAAAGACTGACTAGGAATAAGCAGACAGATTTCTGAGTAGCACTGAAAAGAGAGCAAAGAAGAAGGAACACCATAATTTTGTAATGGTTATGACAATAAGGTTATGACAATATGTCATTTTCTCTGGTAGAATTTAGCAGTGCATAGCAAAGAAGCAGGACAATTGAAGTACCTACCACGTTATAAGTTTTGTTGGAGAGGTGTGACTTAAGGAAAAAAGGCAAGAAAAGTGACTGTGGTTAAAATAATACATCATGGCCTGACCAGGCAGTGGCACAGT
This sequence comes from Saccopteryx bilineata, assembly GCF_036850765.1. NCBI lineage: Eukaryota > Metazoa > Chordata > Mammalia > Chiroptera > Emballonuridae > Saccopteryx > Saccopteryx bilineata. The sequence continues at coordinate 263,471,570 of NC_089490.1, read as the reverse complement.
GGCTAGAACATCGGACTGGGATGTGGAGGACCCAGGTTCAAAACCCCGAGGTCGCCAGCTTAAGCACGGGCTTATCTGGTTTGGGCAAGGCTCACCAACTTGAGCCCAAGGTCACTGGCTTGAGCAAGGGGTCATTGGTCTGCTGTAGCCCCTCCTTCTGTCCCACTCCCATCAAGGCACATTTGAGAAAGCAATCAGTGAACAACTAAGGTGCCCCAACAAAGAATTGATGCTTCTCATCTCTCTCCCTTCCTGTCTGTCCCTGTCTGTCCTTCTCTCTGTTTCTCTCTCTGTCTCACACACACACACACCCTAAAATAATACATCATGAAATCTATGCCTAATAGAGAAGGAAGTAAAACCGAGAGTGGTTTCCACAGGAAGAAAAAGAAATAAGGTTAAGGAACTCAAAGTTCATTGACAGTAAAAAGAAAGTGAGTGATTTTGAAGGACATGTTTAAGACCCTGGCCAGTTGGCTCAGTGGTAGAAACCTCGGCCTGGGTTCATTTCCTGTCAGGGCACATAGGAAAAGCAACCATCTGATTCCCTACCCTTTCCCCTTCTCTCTCTCTGTCTCTCTCTCTCTCTTTCTCTCTGCCCCCCAACCATAGCTCGATTGATTTGGGCAATATGGCTTTGGGCGCTGAGGATGGCTCTGTGGCCTTTATCTCAGGTGCTAAAAATAGCTCCATTGCCAAGCAATGGAGCAATACCTCAGATGGGCAGAGCATTGCCACATAAGGGGCTTGCAGGGTGGATCCCTGTCAGGGCGCATGCAGGAATCTGTCTCTCTGCCTCCCCTGCTCTCACTTAATTTTTTTTTAAAAAAGAACATGTTTGGTGGTTAAGAGATAGAGAGATTTTACAGGAGACAACATCTTAGATGTTATCATAGTTGGGAATCCCATGGAGGAAAATGCAAATAGACATTGGAATTGAGGGCATTGAGGAACTATGAAGTTTAGTGTTGAGGTGGGGTCTTCATACATTGTCATCATTTGGAATATTGGCCTGTTTTCAGTGTAGAGAAGGACTAGACAATACCAGTGTCCTCAGTGGATATAGCAAGGGTGATGAGGTCTAGTGACATCTAAAATGTTGAGAATGTAATATTCCCTGATGCCCTGACCTCAAAAGATGTGAGAGTTACACCAAAGGGTAGAAACTGTAGGTGACCAGAAGTTGACAAGCATGAGAGGCATGGTAAAAATTACTTAACTGAGGGTTCTGAAATAATTGTGGTGTGAAAGAGTTTTGACAGAATCTAAAACTCTTAAGACATTTCTGGGCTAGGTTGGTGATTGAAACTAATAACTAAGATGGGAGGAGAATCTTCTGAATCTTGGCATAGACTTTGTTGGAAACCACTTGGCTCTGTTTGCCTTTCCAAGTATACCAAAAAAGTAAGTCAATAGGGATTCCTAGCAGGTTGAACCACATTCCACAAACAAAAACAAATAGTTCACTATTAAGCAACTACATAAAGAAATCAAAGAAAAAATCCGTGATCAGAGTAATGAAAATAAAAAGCTGAGTCTAACAGCTTCATTAAACATTGTTTGTATTTGGTTTCATGTCACTTTTAGTTTGGGTATGAGATTAAGGAAAGGTAAGAAGCCCAAAATAAGGACTAAAGTGAAATCATAAGTATGCTACTTTGCATAAATATTCAATTTGACCATATTTGGGTATCCCAGAAATTTTAGTTGTCGGTTAGCTAATTTTTGGTGCTTTTAATCCCTTATGTTTTGATTAGATATAGTCATTTTCTCTCTCTCTCTGTCTTTCATGAGAGAGAGGGAGAGAGGGACAGACAGACAAGAAGGGAGAGAGATGAGAAACATCAACTCATAGTTATGGCACTTTAGTTGTTCATTGATTACCTTCTTATATGTGCCTTGACTGGGGGCCTCCAACTGAGCCAGTGACCCCTTGCTCAAGCCAGCGACCTTGAACTCAAGCCAGGGACTTTGGGCTTCAAGCCAGCGACCATAGGGTCATGTGTATGATCCCATGCTCAAGCTGGAGATCCTGTGCTCAAGCTCTTGTGCTCACACTCAAGCCAGCGACCTTGGGGTTTTGAACCTGGGTCTGTAGCATCCGAGGCTGATGCTCTATCCACTGCACCACCTCCTGGTCAGTCTAGTCATTCTCTTAATGGACAGAAAACAATTTATGATTTTTTTTAAAGCCTTAAATTTTTTTAGTTGCCCAGTAAGCAAAACACTAACAGTTGCTAAATTTTTACACTTTACCTTTAATGTTAAAATCAGATAGCAGAATATGTAAATGTTAAGTTTTTGTTAAATGTTTAGTTTTTCTTAATTTTGATATAAAAAATATCTTATAAGCACTTTACTTACATAATAAAGCTATATTGTATATAATGTTTAATGCAAAGATGTAATAACATTCCATCATGTTACATAACTCACTCTTTCTCTGTTTTTATCAAAATACTATACTTTTTCTGTCTTAACTCTTCCCCATCAATACATACTGAACAATATTGGAATTAGGAAGATTATTTCTTTTTTTTTGTTGTTTTTTTTGTTGTTTTTTTTTCATTTTTCTGAAGCTGGAAACGGGGAGAGACAGTCAGACAGACTCCCGCATGCGCCCGACCGGGATCCACCCGGCACGCCCACCAGGGGCGATGCTCTGCCCAGCAGGGGGCGATGCTCTGCCCATCCTGGGCGTCGCCATGTTGCGACCAGAGCCACTCTAGCGCCTGAGGTAGAGGCCACAGAGCCATGCCCAGCGCCCGGGCCATCTTTGCTCCAATGGAGCCTTGGCTGCGGGAGGGGAAGAGAGAGACAGAGAGGAAGGCGCAGCGGAGGGGTGGAGAAGCAAATGGGCGCTTCTCCTGTGTGCCCTGGCTGGGAATCGAACCCGGGTCCTCCGCACGCTAGGCCGACGCTCTACCGCTGAGCCAACCGGCCAGGGCAGGAAGATTATTTCTAAATGCAAAAACTTGGATGAAATGATTTATATATTGCCATGTTACTTTTTATAGGAAACTGCATGAAATTACATATGTATAGTGTTTTAATTGTTCAATTCTCTTCAAGAACATCTTGTAACAAAACAAGACAAATATGATTTAGGGAAGAAAAGATACGATTGATACTGTAAAAAAAAGAAAAGTTAGAATCAGCCTAGACATTAAGTGTAGACTTAACCTTTATGTTTGACCAGTCTTGACTTAACAAATAAATCGTATAAAGGAAATTATAAGCAAGTAATAGTTTTTTATTATTACAGTAAAATATACTGGATTTTTTTTCTAGTTATGTTTATATCAGACAATGAAAGTTTTAATCCTTCATTGTGGGAGGAGCAGAGGAAACAGCGGGCTCAAGTGGCATTTGAATGTGACGAAGACAAAGATGAAAGGGAGGCACCTCCCAGGGTGAGTCTGTTCTTTCTTCCTTCAGATTTAAAACGGGTCTGCTGATATTTATTGGGTACTATAGACCCATACTGTGGTGTTTTGGGGGGATACAGAGAAATATATGGTTTCATTTCTTGCTCTCCGGACACTTTAAGTTTTATTGATTATCATGTGAAATAATTTGAGAACAATATAAAGTCATATGATTAAAAGCCAGATTTGATGGTGTATATAAACATAAAAGAAAAACAGGTTATTGTTTTCACCCTTCCTTTTCTTCAGTGATTTATTTATATATTTTTTTAGGAATAAAGAACTTTGTTATGAACCTTTTGTTACTTGATTTGATTGAGAATATTTGCCACAGTGAAAGAAGTAAAAATACTCATTTCTAAGTTAGTTAAGGATGCAATTATTTTCCACTAATAAAAACTAGCTGAATTTCAAGAAATGACATTAGGTTGACCTTTGAAGTATTTGGTTCCCTGCACATAAGACATAGTACATACATGTAGTAGTTTCATATGTATCTGGATAAATATCTAGCTGGAACACATATCTGTTTCAAAGCCAAATGATGGTGTTGGCAGTATTCATACCATAGATCTCCAAGTATAATATATTTATGCCTGTTTAAAAAGTCTTTAAAACAGTGAAATCTGTAATTGTTAACATCTTTGACTATGGAAAGGACCATACGTTTATTGATTTTAAAGTGCTGTCAAAGCTCTATCATCTGTTTTCACAGTTACCCCTATGAGCCAAATACTCAGTGTAATTAAGATGGCTTATACCAGCGGTTCTCAACCCAGCGGGGGTCGAACGACCAAAACACAGGGGTCGCCTAAAGCCATCAGGTTGAGAACAGCTGGCTTAGACATTAAATATTGCGGTTGACATTAGAAATATTTATCTATATTTTAAATTTTGCTTATTTTGTTTTCTAGGAGGGAAATTTAAAGAGATATCCAACACCCTACCCAGATGAGCTTAAGAATATGGTCAAAACTGTTCAAACCATTGTACATCGATTAAAAGATGAAGAGACTAATGAAGACTCGGGGAAAGATTTGAAACTACACGAAGATCAGCAAGTTGTAAATAATGATGTGGGTGTGAAGGTTAGAAAACTTATTTGAAAATAACTGACCAAAACCTACTTCAAAATCTTTTTTTGAGGCCCTGGCTAATTGGCTCAGTGGTAGAGCGTCGGCCTGGTGTGCAGGAGTCCTGGGTTTGATTCCTGGCCAGGGCACACAGGAGAAGCGCCCATCTGCTTCTCTACCCCTCCCCCTCTCCTTCCTCTCTGTCTCTCTCTTCCCCTCCCGCAGCCAAGGCTCCATTGGAGCAAAATTGGCCCGGGCGCTGAGGATGGCTCCATGGCCTCTGCCTCAGGCGCTAGAATGGCTCTAGTCGCAACAGAGCGACCCCCCCAGATGGGCAGAGCATCACCCCCTGGTGGGCATGCCGGGTGGATCCCGGTGGGGTGCATGCGGGAGTCTGTCTGACTGCCTCCCCGTTTCCAACTTCAGGGGGAAAAAATAAATAAATAAATCTTTTTTTGTGTGTGTGTGAAAGTAGGGGATATAAAGAGACAGACTCCTGCATGCACTTTGTCTGGGGCCAATCGCAACTGAGCTATTTTAGCACCTGAGGTGGAAGCTCCATGTAACCATCCTCAGCACCTGGGGCTGACACACTCAAACCATGGCTGATGATTTCATCAGCTACTTGAACTAAAAGCTGTAACAATCAGTGAATTCCCTAATTGCTATTATTAACCACTTTAATGTGATTGCAGACTATTCAAATGGGCACGGAGGTGTCAACATAACCTTTAAAAAATCATTGCCTGAGCCTGACCAGGCGGTGGTGCAGTGGAGAGAGCATCGGCCTCAGATGTTAAGAACCCAGGTTCGAAACCCCGAGGTCACTGACTTGAGTGTAGACTCACCTGCTTGAGCATGAGGTTGCAGGCTTGAGTGTGGGATCATAGACATGACCCCATCATCGCTGGCTTGAGCCCAAGGTTACTGGCTTGAACAAGGGGTCACTTGCTCTGCTGTAGCCTCCTGTTCAGGGCACATATGAAAAAGTAATCATTGAACAACTAAGGTGCTGCAACGAAGAATTGAAGTTTCCCATCTCTCCCTTTCTGTCTCTTTGTCCCTATCTGTCCCTCTCTCTGACTCTCCCTGTCTTTGTCATAAAACAAAACAAAACAAAACAAAAAACCATTACCTGAGCAAAGAATAAATTAATATCAGAAAATTAACTAATGGAAATAAATTTTTACACCCTCCCCATGTTATTGATTCACTTGACCCAGTACTGAGTATAAAATTAATCACTAAGACAGACCATTGACATTTTCTTGGGATCTTTCAAAAACTTACAGAAATCCCTAAATTGTGTGTTTCTTTAATGGACTTTTGTCTATTTCACAATGAGTAGGAAAATTTGAATTTGAGCATGATGAGCTAAGTGACTCACTCATGAGCATCAACTTTGTGATTTCTAAGATGAAATGTATCCTCAGCTAAATTGTAACATTTAATTTGCTTCATGGACCTTGGGGACCTCCTGTCCCCAACATGTGCATTTTATCTGAGTGCTACACATTTTCATGTTTAAAGTTTCCTTGAATTATCTAGAATAGGAAAATGATAAATTGCTTTTAAATTTTTATGGCCCTGGCTGGTTGGCTCAGCGGTGGAGCGTCAGCCTGGCGTGCAGGGGACCCGGGTTCGATTCCCGGCCAGGACGCATAGGAGAAGCACCCATTTGCTTCTCCACACGCCCCCTTCCTCTGTCTCTCTCTTCCCCTCCCGCAGCCAAGATGACCATTGGAGCAAAGATGGCCCGGGCGCTGGGGATGGCTCCTTGGCCTCTGCCCCAGGCACTAGAGTGGCTCTGGTCACGGCAGAGCAACGCCCCGGAGGGGCAGAGCATCGCCCCTGGTGGTCGTGCCGGGTGGATCCCGGTCGGGCGCATGCGGGAGTCTGTCTGACCGTCTCTCCCTGTTTCCAGCTTCAGAAAAATACAAAAATTAATTAATTTTAAGCTGAATTTTAATACAAGAATAGACATGAAGCATAAGGAATATGAATTCTTTATCTTCTCTTTTACTTAGACTTCAGAAAGTACTACTCCAGTAAGAAGCAAAGCTGATGAAAGAGAAAAGTATATGATAGGAAACTCTATACAGAAGACCAATGAACTTGAAGCTGAGATCAGTCCTGGGAATCTGCCAGTGACAGCAACTATGAAAGCCTCTGAGAACTTGAAACATGTTAATCATGATGATGTTTTTGAGGTATGGTTTTATGATTGTTCTGGAAATGAAACCAGAAAAATCAGCTCATGCTGTCCGTCACATACACAGTCAAATAAGTAGAGACGGGTTGAATCTTTATGGTGCTTTATTCAGATGGCTGGAAATCTGAGAAGACATTGGGTTTGTACTCCAATAACTGTCTTAATATCTCATCTCAGCCAGCTTTTCTATAAGAAGGGATGAATGAGGGGCTTGAAGCACAGGGGGAAGGGTTTGTTTAGGCCTCCTGAGTCAGGGTTGCACCTCTCCTGACAAACAAATGGTTAATTGTTTGCGGGCCTCCTGAAACAGCAGCTATTTACATGCCTTTATCCCATCAGTTAAGACTTAAAATTTAAGCATTAAACACTAAACCTATTGACTACAACTAAAGCCAAACATTTTTTTTTAGATTTTTATTTTATTTTTATTGGGGGGGGAGAACAGAGAACAGGGAGGAGCAGGAAGCATCAACTCCCATATGTGCCTTGACCAGACAAGCCCGAGGTTTCCAACCGGTGACCTTAGCTTTCCAGGTCAACGCTTTATCCACTGTACCACCACAGGTCAGGCACAAAAGCCAAACATTTAAACTCAAGAGTTTTCTGTCAAAATGATCATAACAACCGATAAGAATTTGATATTTCATTGTTGCTAACTGAAGATAGTAGAGACTTGATAGCAGAAAATATGCTAATGAATTTATCATTGAGAAATTTCATAATATTTGCTGTAAGATCACTAGTTTACCATTTAAACATAAGTATTTTTACCCATTGTACTCAAATATTTACAATGTAAATTAGATTGTGGCAATTCTGTTCTAGTTCTGTAAAATACATAATAGCAATTGCATTATTTCTGTAACTTAAAAATGAGAAGGTTGGCCCTGACCAGATAGCTCAGTGGTAGAGTGTGTCAGCCCTGCATGTGGAAGTCCCAGGTTCGAGTTCAGGTCAGGGCACACAGGAGAAGTGCTCATCTGCTTCTCCATATCTCCCTCCCTCACTTCTCTTTCTCTCTCTTCTCCCCCTCCTGCAGCCATGGCTCAATTAGAGTGAGTTGGCCACGGGTGCTGAGGATGACTCCATGGCCTCCACCTTAGGCACTAAAAAATGGCTCCGGTTGTAATGGAGCAAGGGCCCCAGATGGGCAGAGCATCCCCCCCTAGTGGACTTGCCGGGTAGATCCTGGTCAGATTATGCAGGAGTCTGTCTCTGCCTTTCCTCTTCTCACTAAAAAATAAAATAATAAAATGAAAAGGTTGACAAAAGTATACTTCAATTATTTGGGTTTACTAAGCATTTATCACTGATTATGAAGTATTTTTTTTTCTTTTTCTGTTTGTTTGTTTTTTTTTTTATTAAATGAGAGGTTGAGAGGCGGGGAGGCAGAGTGACAGACTCTCGCATGTGCCCTGATCTGGATCTACCTGGCAAGTCCCCTGCCTACAGGGTGATGTTTTGCCCCTCTGGAGTTGCTGTTCTGTTGCTTGGCAACCAAGCTATTTTAGTTTCTTGTTTAGTTTCTTTTTATTGGGGGGGGGGGGGGGAGAACAGAGAACAGGGAGGAGCAGGAAGCATCAACTCTCATATGTGCCTTGACCAGACAAGCCCGAGGTTTCCAACCGGTGACCTTAGCTTTCCAGGTCAACGCTTTATCCACTGTACCACCACAGGTCAGGCATGGAGCTTCTTTGTGCCCCTCCCCTCTCCCCACCCTCTCCCTCTAGTATCTACTAGCTGCAAGTGGCTATTTAAATTTAGGTTAAATTAATTAAATAAAATTATAAATTGAACTTCTCAGTTACAATTGCCCTGTTTCAAATGCTTGGTTGCCATATTTGGCTAGTTAGTGACTACTATGTTAAACCATATAAGTCATTTCTATTATTACAGAAAGTTCTATGGGAAATCACTGGTGTATAGAAATACTGATATTGTGGGTTTAAAATAGCATCTTTATTTCTGAAATTTTAAATGTTTAAATCTCATCATCTTTTTATTTTAAGATTTTATTTATTGATTTGACAGAGAGGAGGGGCGGGGGGGTAAGGAACAAGAAGTATCAACTTATCAACTTCTCTTTAGTTGCTTCACTTGAGTTCATTGATTGCTTGTCGTATGTACCTTAACCTGGGCAAGCACAGGATTTCTAACTGGCAACCTCAGCATTCAGGTTGATGTTCCATCCACTGTGCCACCACAGGTCAAGTCAGCACATCATCTATCTTCATGGTTATTCTGTGCGTTAGTATTTACTACAGAAAAAACCTCATGGCTTTTGAATATACCAAATTACATCATTCAATATACAGTGTGTCCATAAAGTCATGGTGCACTTTTGACCAGTCACAGGAAAGCAACAAAAGACGATAGAAATGTGAAATCTGCACCAAATAAAAGGAAAACTCTCCCAGTTTCATACCTATTCAGTGCAGTTCGATGTGGGCTCACACACAGATTTTTTAGGGCTTCTTAGGTAGCTATTCCGTATAGCCTCTACAGACTCGTCACTGACTGATGGCCTACCAGAACAGGGTTTCTCCACCAAACTGTCGGTTTCCTTCATGCTTATCCCACCGAGTAATGTTATTCCTATGTGGTGGTGCTTCGTTATAAACGTGCCGATATTCACGTTGCACTTTGGTCACAGATTCTAATTCAGTGAGCCACAGAACACACTGAACTTTCCTCTGTACCGTCCACATCTCGACTGGCATGGCCGTGGGCTGCTCTGCTATATACATGGTCTTATGTCATCATCTGCACATGTGTACATGCTGCCACATCATCCTACAGAAACTGGGAGGGTTTTCCTTTTATTTGGTGCAGATTTCACATTTCTATCGTCTTTTGTTGCTTTCTTGTGAGCGGTCAAAAGTGCACCATGACTTTACGAACACACTGTATTATATTATATACATTGAACCTAATATAATAGTCTGTGAAAACATTATTAGGTTTGTCCTAGTGAACTTAGTACTCATTTAGTTTTATTTCTATGTGTAAGGACTGTGTTTGCAGCTCTGGTGGCATGATGGAAAAATGGATACATAAGTATATAATTAAGGTTAGACTGTATGAAATGAATAAGAAAAGTACTAATACAAGTATTAAGGGCTACAGAAATTTAGAAAAGAGATATTTTCCAGCTGCAAAGTTTCAAGGATGCTTTAAGATGAAGAAGGCATTTAACCTGTATTTTAAAATATTTCAGTTAGCAAAAATAGAACTGAATGAAGTGTGAAATAATTACAGCAAAAAAATGAAGTTTAGAAAATGAAGAAAAGAGCATGTTCCATCTGACTGTGTCAGGAGTGACAGTATGGAATAAAATTAATAGAATAGATTGGATTTTAATTACAAAGCCCTTGAAAGCCATTCTCAGAACTTTGGACTTAATGTTGTGTAGTCTTTGGGGAATCATAAAGGCTTTTTAGAACATTCCCTGTGACAGGGCTATGCATTAGAGTTATCTGGAAGGAGGTATTGAATTCTCTTAAGTTTGACGGCTATTGAGTCATGGCAGTAGAAAATGCAACTAACGTTGCAAGAACATTACAAATGTGATGTGTGAATGCCCCTGCCTATAAGGTGTGGAGAAGAGGGAACAGTCATATAACTGCCCAAATGTGATGGTGCTGTTAACAGAAATAGGGTATTAAAAGAACAGCCAGTCTTGGAAGGACAGGTTTGTTTTCAGATAGGTGGAATTGGAAGAAATGACAAGACCATCAGGTAAACATATTTAATAGGTACTTGGACATGTGGCTCTTTAGCTCAATTGTGAAATAAAATCTAGATTATAAATTGGAGAATTGCGTACATCAGTGCTTTTCAACCACCAGACCAGCCACCAGAAATATTGTGCTGGTCTGCAAGAGAGTTAATAATCACCCTAATGTTTGTGAAGATACAGATCCAGTGATCTTAGTCAAATTTGCTTATGCTCAGTGTGGTTTCTGCCTTAGCAGTTCCCGAAATAATTCTTATATTTTCACTGATCCTCAAGTGTAACAAGGTTGAAAAACACAGGTCTGCATTAAACATAATTATCAAAGAAAATGCATATTCATGGGAAAAGAGTAAGAAAGTAAAAAATACAAGCTAACTGCAGGAATATTAATGATGTGAACAAAAGAGAAAGGTGGGATGAGATGAGGAGACTGCCGTTCCCAGAAACCTGGGTATGATATAATTTCATGAAGGAGAAAGTCTGGTCAGCAGTTTAAATGCTGCAGATATCAAAGATTAGAATGGACCATTTGCCCCTCCTTGTCACTCTTCTTCTGTCATTAAGTCCTGTTATTTCCAAAATTTCTGTGAAGACCATTTTTTCTTTGCCAGCCATCACTGCCATTGCCTAAGGATAGATGCAGTCTTTCTTCTTCAGTGCTATTGTGATAGTTAGATTCCTTTCTGTTACCCTCATCCCTTGCATTCTTAATACCAGAGTTACTAGTTTGAAAGATAGCCTGATCTTGTGAGTTCCTAGCTTGGCAAACTCCGCTCCTGGCCAACACATACGTACTTAATTGAGCCCATACTCAGAGCATAGTCTTTTGCCATGCAACACAGGCTGCTTTTTCTGTCTCTCCTGTTACTTATCCTGAGCTCCAGAAGCTTGGAGCTGACTTGCCATACATACCTTTCTTTTCTTATTCCCACCATTCCTCTACTCAGAATATCATTTCTCTCTTAACTCACCCATCAAGACTAAACCAAATTTGTGTTCTTTTCCTATTCTACTAATTAGTAGTCTCTTTCCATTGTAGCAGGCTTGAACACGGTTATAAAGAAAACAAAACTATGGGCCTTATCAGATGGTGGCACAGTGGATAGAGCATCGACTGGGACGCAGAGGACCCAGGTTCAAAACGTTCAGCTCCAGCTTGAGCGCGGGCTCACTGGCTTGAGCGCAGGGTCACTGGTTTGAGTGTGGGGTCATAGACATGACCCATGGTCACTGGCTTGAGCCCAAAGGTTACTGGTTTGAAACCCAAGGTCGCTGGTTTGAACAAGGGGTTGCTGGCTCTGCTGTAGCCCCCCAGTCATAGCATGTAGAAAAAAGCAATCAATTAACAACTAAGGTACCATAATGAATAATTGATGCTTCTCATCTCTCTCCTTTCCTGTCTGTCCCTATCTGTCCCTCTCTCTGACTGTCTCTGTCAAAAAACAAAAAATACTATGGCCTATGGTCCAGATCCAGCCCACCACCTGTTTATTTATGGCTTGCAAACTAAGAACAGCTTTTACATTATTAAATGGTTGAATAAAAATAAAAAGAATAATATTTCATGACCTGAAAAATTAGATGAAATTTTGTTTTACTGGCACACAGCCATGATCATCTGTTTACATATTGTCTGTGAGTACTTTTGTGCATGCCGTAGAGTTGAGAAGTTGAAACAGAAGCTGTATGATTCTCAAAGTGTAACATTTACTCCCTGGCCTTTTCACAGAAAGTTTGCTAACTCAAGTCCATATTTTTACTGCACTTACAAATACCTAAAAGTCCTAGTACTTTTAACAGAACAGCTTTTAAAAACCTTTTGCTTATTTTTATATTAACTAGGAATAATTTAATACGATTTTATATGTAATATATACAGTATTAATTTTTTCCCATTAATAGGTCTTTTTCCTACGTAATACCTGTCAGTGGTAAATAACTTGGAACAATTGCCAAATATTAGAGAAAAATTAGTAGAGAATAATATAAAGTTTTGTCTTCAGATTAGGCAAAAATTGTCACTAATTCATGTTAGAAAAAAAACCACACCTCAGTTCTTCTGATTCTTGGAACCCACTGATCCTTGGAGCAATAAATTTGAGAATTTGGAAGACTTTTTGTTTTTTTTTACAGAGAGAGAGAGTCAGAGAGAGGGATAGGGACAGACAGACAGGAAGGGAGAGAGATGAGAAGCATCAATCATCAGTTTCTCATTGTGGCACTTTAGTTGTTCATTGATTGCTTTCTCATACGTTCCTTGACCATGGGGCTACAGCAGACCGACTAACCCCTTGCTCAAGCCAGCGACCTTTGGTCCAAGCTGGTGAGCCTTGCTCAAACCAGATGAGCTCGCACTCAAGCTGGAGACCTTGGGGTCTTGAACCTGGGTCCTCTGCATCCCAGTCCAACGCTCTATCCACTGTGCCACCACCTGGTCAAGCTGGAAGAAATTTTTGTTGAAAACTGAGTTTTTCAATGGCAGGAATTGTCTTTTATTTATTTCTCTAGAACCTGAGATAGTTCTAGGCACATAGTAATCATTAGTACACTTGAATTAAGCCCTGCCCCAGAAAATTATTCCTTAGGTGTTTTGGCATATTATTAATAACTACCATAGTTGTATTGCTGTACCTTAAAATTTTAAAATCATATATACTCCTTTTAGTCACTATGTGTTACTATAAAAAAGTTTTACACATATTCTAAATATTTTCTTTTTAAAGTTCTCATGACTTAATATTTATTCATTTAAAGAAACCAAAATCTATTTTCATAGATAGTTTTGTTCTTTTCTCTTTAAATTAGGAATCTGAAGAACTTTCTTCTGATGAAGAGATGAAAATGGCAGAGATGCGACCACCATTGATTGAAACTTCTATTAACCAGCCAAAAGTGGTAGCGCTTAGTAATAACAAAAAAGGTTAGCTGTTAAGAAAAGCACTAAGATTAGGAATAGTCTGAATAAAATTTATAATTTTGGGGGGAATAAATTTCATTGTTATTTAAAAGACTTTTAGTAACAATTTTTAAAACATGCCTTTTGAAAGATCTGTTTTTTCTCTCTCCTGTTTTTGAAGGAAAATCTTGGTAGACCTTTTCTCTTCCCTCATGCAGATTCCACATGCCTGTAAAGGACATTGACTTTGTAGGCAGAGAAGCCTAGATTATGTTGCATTTCTATCACTTATTTGCTATCTGATCCTTGAGCTACCTAATTTTATCCATATGTTCATACCTAATTTGACATAAAATGAGACTAATGAAGGATTTGGTAAATACCAAATGTACTAAATTATTCAATGTACTCAGATCTAGCGCAGTACCTACTGTGCTTGTTATTTGTATCTGTCCCAGAACTTATTTTGTAAACATCCCTCTTCCTGGCCATTTTTTTATGTAGCAGATTCTCAGACTCTTAGAAATGAAAGAGAACTTGGAGGATATATGTCTCTTCCTTTTATCCTTTCCTCACTCCTCCTTATCAAAGCCTGAACATCTCTATATTACCTCCACCAAATATTTATCCAACTTTGGCCTTTATGGCATTCGTGAAACTTGCTATCAAGGTGGTCCTCTTATAGCTTGTGTTTTGTAATAATAATGGTGGTGATATTTGTTGAGTACTTACTAGTTGCTATTTGCTATATACTAAATGTTTTACATGTTACCTAATAATCACAATTGTTCCATGATACGGAATTGGAAGAAGAGTATAAATCTAGGAAAGAATTTTAGCATTATTTAAAAAATTGATAACACTGGGGAACAAAATTTTTGTTGCAACACTTGTTCTTACCTAATTCGAGTGTGCTGATCTCAAATCTGACATTAGTTTTTTTTCTGTAAGCTACAGTTTTTTTGCAATTCAAGATTTTAGGCTTTCATCTTATTGTAAAATTTTCAACATTTAGTTTAACATAATGAAGTAGAATGTCTTCTTGGGCATCATCTTTGTGAAAATATAGTAATTTATATAATGCAGTAAATACACTAATACGCTAAAAGATATGGTTGCATTAGAATTTGTCTAATTTTGAAGTAGAACATATTAAAACACTTTAATCATAAAATTTGTGCAAAACTTATTTAAATTCTATTCAGGCAAAAATTTGTTTCTGTAGCTCTTGCGTTTGTGTACTTGTTGAGGACAATTTCATTTGATGCTCCAGCAGTAGTCTGCTCATCACTATCAGCTCTAAGATTTTCGGAAAACTTATCAAGGTGACTGTTCAGGAAGTGAATCTTAATGCTCATGTTACATCCAGTGTCGCGGAAAGCAAGCCAACAGCATCCTTTGAACCAGAAGGTCATAGTTTTCTGCCTTTTTGTTGCCAAGGAAGTTCTCTGTAACTGCCACAAAAGACTGCCATGCTGCTTTCTCCTCCTTATTCATCTTCCTGGCAAATTCTTTGTCACATATGAGGGTTTGAATTTGAGATCCATCGAAAACACCTGCTTTTATCTTTTCGAAAGACAAGGCAGGAAAAGCAGAAATAATATGTTGAAAGCATTCACATTCTCTATTCAAAGCCTGAACAAACTGCTTCATTAAGCCAAGTTTGATGTGAAGTGGGGGAAAAATGATCCTGTCTCAATTAACTACAAATTCATTAACTACAAATTCATTCACAATATTTTGCATTCCTA
Source organism: Saccopteryx bilineata (assembly GCF_036850765.1). Taxonomy (NCBI): domain Eukaryota; kingdom Metazoa; phylum Chordata; class Mammalia; order Chiroptera; family Emballonuridae; genus Saccopteryx; species Saccopteryx bilineata. Next base: position 263,456,474 of record NC_089490.1, on the reverse strand, counting down.
CTTCCAGAGCTTCACGTTTCGGCCACTCCTTCTGTGTCCAGTGTTTCTCCCGAGCTTGGCTGTCCCACAAACACAGAAAGCAAGGATACTTCGTGACACCTCTCTGTTGTCCTAGCAGGAAATTTGCCATTTTGAGATCCACACAAATGACCCATTTATGCTCCTCATACTTCAGAAAGTCAAGGACAATTTTTATGTCATTATAATCTTCTTGCAATGAGTTGAATAACCAATTGGAACTGCTACATAAACATTACTGTTGTGTAGGAGAACATTTTCAGACTCCATTTAGAGCTGTCAAGAAATAGCCGCCATTCTGTTGGACTGTAAGTGCTAACACCTAGCTGGCTGAGAAGACTACTGATATCATGACAGTAAACAAAGTCTTCGGAAAAAATGTCCACAAAAATTTTTTCACGCTTCCTGAAATGGGATACTTTAGCTGACCAATGAAGTACATTCTTTTCTTGAATCTTAGAGGCTAACTCAGCTGCTTTCTTTGATAGGCCCAAATCTCTTACTAAGTCATTCAATTTGGGTTGGCTAAACTGCTGAGCGGTTAATGACTGCTTGGCATCAGAAGAAGACCCTTCAGATTCTACAACCATTTCCTCATGCATCTTATCAAAATACACTTGATCACCATGTTCACTTTCTTTGTCTTTAGAAGAAATAAAACCATTGGAAATTGGAACCGGGAGTGTGTCAGAGTGTGGTATAGATCATATTGCTGAAGGAATATTAGGATATGTGATCAATATGCCTTTTTTTTTTTGCCGATGCTCTTTGTATGGATCAGACAGAAATAAGTCACTGCTGTGGTTCTTAGGTTCATGCCAAACCATGAGAATACCAAAAGGCATTCCTTTACGTTCTCCTTTTGTCCAGTCACGAAGCATTTCCTCACAATTATGACACACAATATGAGAAGCCCAATTCTTGTCTTGATCGCCAAGGGGAACTTGAAAATAGGCAATATATGCACATGTCACAAATGATGAAATATCACGCCTTTGACGTTGAAGTGTGTAACAGCCACATATAAAACAGAAGGTGCCAGACTATTCTTACATTTACGCCTCCTCAAAGAAGCCATGATTCAATCTTTTTTTTTTTTTGACTCCCGCATGCGCCCGACTGGGATCCACCCGGCATGCCCACCAGGGGGTGATGCTCTGCCCATCTGGGGTGTCGCTCTGTTGCATCCAGAGCCATTCTAGCGCCTGAGGCAGAGGCCACAGTGCCATCCTCGGCGCCCGGGCCAACTTTGCTCCAATGGAGCCTTGGCTGTGGGAGGGGAAGAGAGAGAAAGAGAGGAAGGAGAAGGGGAGGGGTGGAGAAGCAGATGGGCGCTTCTCCTGTGTTCCCTGTCCAGGAATCGAACCCGGGACTCCTGCACGCCAGGCCGATGCTCTACCACTGAGCCAACCAGCCAGGGCCATGATTCAATTATAAAACAAAATAAGAGGGTGTTTTATCAGATAATTGTTTACATTTAAAAACAACTACAATTATGTAAAAATGATGTTTGTAAAACAATTGCCTTGTGGTTATGTTCAATCCAAGAGTCATTGCCCTTTAACTCCAATTTAAAAACCAATGCATACCATTAACTGTAACAAAAAGAAATAAAAATTGCATAAAAACTAGAGCATGCACCAAAAAACGGATTTCAGATTTGGAATCAGTGATGCAGAATATATAGAAACTGTTCTAAAACCTCATGCAACAGAAAATGAAAAAAAAAATTGTTCCCCAGTGATCTGAGATCCTAATCCCTTAAAGTTGAAGTTAGAGACTTCCATATGTTACTGTTTTTAACTAAAAACAATTCAGACTACTTGAACTGAAATATTTGGAACAGCAAAAATATCCTTAATTCAGATTTATGTAACCTCCTATGACTGTGCCTGTATATACTAGTTCTGTGATTTGGCTAGAATTGAGTTAGTTTAAAACATCCTTTAGGATTGTAAAAGTACTATGTTACTATCTTTTTTATCACTACTTTTAAAAATACTACTTTTTTTTCTACCTGCCTATAATAGAATATAAATATTGTCTGTTTCTGTTTACATTTTTGTTACATACAAAACCATCTCACATATTAAGAGTTCACTATTCATATACAAGTTTTTGAAATGATTTATAAATGTGAAGAGGAAGCTGACCTTGTGAACATTCCTTGATTTATTTGGTGTTTGGTTTTTGATTGATGTATTGCTCATTTTTATTGTGAGACTAGATAAAAGCAATTCTATACATGGATGATAAAATTTCTTCCCCAGATAAGTTTGTTAAGGTTATGAACTGTACTTGATATTTTTTATTATTACAACTTTTTTAAATTGTAAATGAATGGAGAAGCATATTTACTAAAACTAATTGATAGCCTTAGAAAACATTGCATAGTATAATCTTATTAGTAGTTCAAACTAAATCAAATTCTTGGGTAACCCTAACTTTGGTTATATTTTTTGAAAAGTAAAGTATCTATAGTTATTTTTAAATTCTTTAACATTTGTGTGTATTAAGACTGAATTTTCATAGGTGCCTCTGCTATCCTCATTCACATAATTCTTTACCTTATATGTTGAACTAAGACAATATAAATGCTATTTGTCATAACTAGGAAGTATTTTACACAGATTCTTGGTGACTTTATCAATGGATTGAGTTTTTTTTCAGATGATCTAAAGGATACAGATTCGTTATCAGATGAAGTTACACACAATAGCAATCAGAATAACAGCAACTGTTCTTCTCCATCTCGGATGTCTGACTCAGTTTCTCTTAATACTGATAGTAGTCAAGATACCTCACTCTGTTCTCCAATGAAACAAACTCATATTGGTATTAATTCCAAAAACAGGTTTGTGAATAGTTTAACAAACTAATTTATTTGTACAATAAGTAGAGATAGAAATGCAAATAAATACATAAGACTAAAACATAAAGGATTTCACAAATTAATATTATAGAAGTGGTTCAGGCTGTATATGATTTTTTCCCCATTTTATTACTAATTATTTAACTTATATACATTTCCATTTTAGATTAGTATTTTAAGGGGAGGAAAAAAGGGATTTAAAATATTTTCTAATTCTCTTCATTAAAAGGTTGAACAATTTTACAATAGTTGTAGGTATCACAACACAAAAAGTTTATTTTGGGTAATTCAAGTTGAAAGTGATATTTTTAGGGTTAGAAATACAAAATTATTTTGGGGAGGATGCCATTAAAGGATTTATTTAAAATATTTTTGATGAGTTCTCTATGTTTGGCTTCGACTTAAATTTGTAGATCAAATTCTTTGATGCAAGACTTAATTCCTACAGGTTGGAATTTAGCTGAAGTTTAAAACAAATTTATTAATTGGGCTCTCAAGAAGTTTTATTAGAGTAAGACTATACCATTTTACCTTCATGTTTATTTGTCAGGTAGAGTGCTTTATAGAAAATTTGAGTTACTACTGAACCCAAAGCTTATTATATGGACATTGCTAAATACTTTTTAGACTTCAATTGTTCTTAAGCTCCAGGTGGCATATTTTAGTCAAATTTTTGTACATATTGAATTATATTATTGGAAAAGAAAAATTACTTGTGTATCTTAAAATGAGATTAGTTATGTAGTTGTAATTATGATTAATCATTTATATCTGTTCTCTGGATTTAAGACTAAGACTCAGTATGGTAATATATTCTTATAAACTTTTAGCTGTTAAGATAATGATTAATTTAACAATAAAATTTTACTGGCCTGGCCAGATAGCTTGTTGGGTTAGAGTATTCTCAGTGCCCCAAGGTTTTGGATTTCATCTCTGGTCAGGGCATACAAGAACAGATTGGTGTCTCTCTCTCTCTCTCTAAATCAAGTAAATTAAAAATAATAATAACATAAAACTTGACTGATGTTGGGAAGTAGTTTAGTATTTTCTAAGTTATGTGGGTTTTGTTTGTTTGTTTGTTTGTTTTGTATTTTTCTGAGGCTGGAAACAGGGAGGCAGTCAGACAGACTCCCGCATGTACCTGACCGGGATCCACCCGACATGCCCACCAGGGGGCAATGCTCTGCCTATCTGGGGCGTTGCTCTGTTGCAACCAGAGCCATTCTAGCGCCTGAGGCGGAGGCCATGGAGCCATCCTCAGCGCCCGGGCCAACTTTGCTCCAGTGGAGCCTTGGCTGCGGGAGGGGAAGAGAGAGAGAGGAAGGAGAGGGGGAGGTGTGGAGAAGCAGATGGGCGCCTCTCCTGTGTACCCTGGCCGGGAATTGAATCCGGGACTCCTGCAAGCCAGGCCGACACTCTACAACTGAGCCAACTGGCCAGGGCCCTAAGTTATGTCTTTTGTGTAATAAAATAAAGACTTAAGAAAGAGATACAACTATACCTTTTTGTGTTGTATTTCTAATCATGAATATTAAGTGTCACCTAATGGGAAAATTAATATTAAGGAATATTTATTGAAACATAACTTGACTGTTTATTGAAATACAACTTGAAGGCACAAATATGTTTCCGTATCACCAAGTAGAAATAAGATATTTTCTTTGATTTTGCAATATCACATTTATAAATATTTCCCAAAAACAATGTAGTCACTTAATGTTATTTAATTTTAACTTTGATCTTGGTATTTTGTATAGCTTTGAGCTATTGTTTTTTATGTAGTTTTATATAATTTATATTTTAATTAAATAAATTAGTTAATTTGATAATTATGGCTAATGATATATGGTTTCAGAAATATTTATAAAAATGTTCTGTGCTCTTATTCAACTGTTCAGCTTTTTGGCGCTTTATGCATCTGCCCATCTTTCAAGCATTTCACATTTTAGTATATTTCTGAAAAGATGCACCAAAAGAAGATACATAATAAGTCTTAGTTTTTATTTTTTAGCTCAAACTGTATTGTGACTGATTTATGATATTGATGAAAATTAACTTTGATTATAAATTTTAATATAGTTTTACCTGTTTTCATTTAATATGTTTCCTACTACTAAGAAAACTGGGCTTTATGATGTTTTTGATAAAATTACTTTTGTTTTAGGCAAGAAGATGAAAATTTTAACAGCCTTTTACAAAATGGAGATATTTTAAACCATTCAACAGAAGAAAAACTCAAGGTTCACGATAAAAAAGATTTCGACTTACCTGAGTATGATTTGAATATTGAAGAACCATTAGTTCTTATTGAGAAAGGTGTTGACTCAATAGCCACATCTGATGAATCTCACAAATTAGACCATATCAATATGAATCTTAATAAACTCATAACTAATGATACATTTCAACCAGAGAGAGTGGAAAGATCAAAACCACAGAATGTAGTGCTTGAAACGGGCTTTTTAAGCATTGATGCTAAAGGAGAAGCTGAGCACTTGGAAAATGGAAACACATGTCTGAATCTGGAATGTGTAAGTAAGGTCAATGGACATTCTGCAGACATGCCGCAGTCTCCTGGGAGGATTGAACCACATGACACTGATTCCTCTGTTGATTTGGGTATTTCCAAAAGCACTGAAGATCTCTCCCCTCAGAGAAGTGGGCCAATTGGGTCTGTTGTGAAATCTCATAGCATAACTAACATGGAGACTGGACAGCTAAAAATCTATGACATTCTTAGTGATAATGGACTTCAGCAGCCAAGTGCAACAGTGAAAGTCACATCTACTATTGATGGAAAAAATATAGTCAGAAGCAAGTCTGCTACACTTTTGTATGATCAACCATTGCAAGTATTTACTGGTTCTTCTTCATCCTCTGATTTAATATCAGGTACAAAGGCAGTTTTTAAGTTTGATTCAAATCATAATCCTGAAGAGCCAAATATAAGAGCCCCCACAACAAGTGGACCACAATTTGCACCTCAAATATATGGTCCTCCACAATATAATGTCCAGTACAGTAACAGCGCTGCAGTCAAGGACACTTTGTGGCACTCCGTACAAAATCCCCAAATAGATTATGTCAGTTTTCCTCCTCAGCGCCTTCCTAGATCAGAGAGCACAGAAAATCACAGTTATGCTAATAAACATTCTGCTAATATGAATTTCTCTAACCATAACAACGTTCGAGCTAATAGTGGATACCATTTACATTCAAGAGTTGGCCCAGGAAGACATGGGGAAATGTGGGCCATCTCACCAAATGACCGACTCATTCCTGGAGCAACTCGAAATACAATTCAGCGACAAAGTAGCGTGTCCTCTACAGCCTCTGTAAGTCTTGGTGAGCCAGGTCCCACAAGGCGGACCCAAATTCCTGAAGGAGATTATTTATCATATAGAGAGTTACATTCAGTGGGAAGAACTGCTCCCATGATGTCGGGATCACAGAGACCTCTTTCTGCACGAACATACAGCATTGATGGTCCAAATACATCTAGGCCTCAAAGTGCTCGACCCTCTGTTAGTGAGATACCAGAGAGAACTATGTCAGTTAGTGATTTCAATTATTCACGGACTAGTCCTTCAAAAAGACCAAATACAAGGGTTGGTTCTGAGCATTCTTTATTAGATCCTCCAGGAAAAAGTAAAGTTCCTCACGACTGGCGAGAACAAGTACTACGACATATTGAAGCCAAAAAGTTAGAAAAGGTAATTAAACATGACTTTTTCATTCTCCTCATCAATTTACTGATCTTCCTTTAAAAATATTTGGCATTCTTTGTTTTTCTAAAGGAGGTGAAACAAAACACTCTGAATTATTAAATATATACTTATTTTCTAGGAATTTTTCTTTGGTACTGACAGTAGAGTTCCAAGTTCAAACTTAGCCAGACTCAAAACGGTTGAGATGGTAGCACAAGCTTCTTTTCCTTTTCTTACTCTCCAGTGTTTTCTAATGGGCTTATATATTCATTTTATAAATTTATGTGGTATCTCTTTTAGATTGTGCCACACATAATATAAATAATATATATATATACCTCTGCATTTCCTGATTTCTTGTAATCTATTAATTGTTAATTATGTGAATATATATATACAAAAATAAGCAGTTTATTGTTAACAAAAACAAATGTATTGTAAATGTAAATATTTCATCTAAGATTTTTTTTCCCCAGTTATATGACTAACACTGTCACTGACACAGATGGCCTCTGGCATGGCATTTACTCTTTTCTGAACTGCATTTCTGACCTATTTGAACTCACTATCTGGCTCTACTGTAGTGTGTTGATGTTTGTTTTTTGAAAGGACTTAAAAATTTTTAAATGTCCTGTGAAACTCATAATATATTAGTGCCACAGTTCTGTAGCCCAAGTGTATAAAGCATATTCTTTCTTTAAGATTTAGCTTCATACCTCTTAGTGGATTTTACCCAAGAATTATCTTACTTCTGCTTATTAAATCTAAAATACGTTTTTAAAAATAGCTGAACATACACAACCTCAGCCATTATTTTAAAAAATTCTTTTAAGTCAAATTTTTTCAGAAATAAATACCTAAAATATAATTAATACCTTATTTCAATTCACATTGATCCTCTCCCTGCAATTTTTAGCTCTATGCAATGCTCTCCTCTCAACTTTAACTGAACTGTCTATAAGTGGTAGGCAATTTCATTCTCATCTGTTTATTTTGTTTCAGCTATAACTTTGTACATATAGTTGAGGGTCTTCAACTTGTGTACTTTTTCTAAGGAATTTGGAAATTTCTTAAGCAGAGAGTAATATAGCTGTTTTTTAAATAAACTTCTGGTGGTGATGTGAAACTGGATTTGAGAAGTTGATAACTATATAGTTAAGTTGATTGAGTTATGAGGCCATATAGTAGTAGTACAGAAAATAAGTGAGAATGTATCAGTGGAATTGAGACAAAGGAATGAATTTAAGAGGCATTTCTGAAATAGACTATAAGAATTTACACCTGACTGGAATATTCCTTTAATCAGACATTGCAGAAAAGAGATTAAGCTTGAGATTGATGCTTTGAGTAACTGGTGGTTTGGAATGCCTTAACTATTACTGAGCATAGAGGAGGAATAGCAGATTTGGAGGAGAGATGAGTTTATTTGTTGTTATACTAATATATATTGCATTGCATATTATATTAGTTGACATGTCAGGTCTTTTCTCATTACTTCCCTAATAGTGATGTGCCTGCACTTTAGTAAATAGGAAGCAGGTAGTAGCCATTTCATTGTTCATTGTGCCTCTCTACTTTTTATATTTAGACATTTGCCTTACAATTGCTTAGAGCAGGGGTCCTCAAACTTTTTACACAGGGGGCCAGTTTACTGTCCCTCAGACCGTTGGAGGGCCGGACTATAAAAAAACTATGAACAAATCCCTATGCACACTGCACATATCTTATTTTAAAGTAAAAAAAAAAAAAATGGAAGTAGTACTGTACGTGAGCAACGCTGCGCATTATGGCGCCGCCACATACAGTACTCCAGGAGCACAGGATGCAGATGTATCCTGTGCTCCTCTCACTGGCCACCAATGAAAGAGGTGCCCCTTCCGGAAGTGCAGCAGGGGCCGGATAAATGGCTTCAGGGGGCCGCATGCAGCCCGTGGGCCATAGTTTGAGGACCCCTGGCTTAGAGAGGATATGACAGCATTGTCTCAGTTGTGCCCATGGGTAATTTAGAGATGAGAATTTAGGTAAGTGAAACTAAAAAATGCACAGGGCCAACATGATTTAGACATCAAACTTGACAGCATTGATTGACAGTAGTGAAAGGTGATGGAAGGTCTCTGTTTGCTCCTCTGTAACTCCCCTTTCCTGCCCCAAACATAATTCTCATGGCATGGTGGACATTTGAAAATTTTCTTCAGAGGGGTTCACAATGCCTGTCCTAATCCTGTGGGTGAGTGCACAAATCAAAAGTTGCTACTCTGTCCAGCTGGGAGTTTAGTAATCATACAGAAATAGATAAGTTATTGACCCTTATTTGGTTTTGAAACCTTGTGGTAGTAACACCCCTTCTATACCAACAAACTACCCAGAATCCAAACATATTATAAAATAGATTTCACCTCAAAAATCTCAAGACTTATTTACAAATAAAACTTAACATTGAAGATGAATACAAATTTTTATTTTGAAGTTGAATTATTACTAATGTCAGTATTTGCTAATATTACTTATATGAAAACTCATATAAGAAGCACTCAATCAGATATGAGTAAAGATTAATACAACATAGTAATTTTCATGCTGTTGTACAACTATTTGCATGTAATGAGCAAAAGTGCTCAGGACATATACGGCAGCACTTAGTTGAGCTCTGCACGATATGTCGATGTGTTGTGTTGGAGTGCAGTTTTACATGGATGTCTGCACATGCCTGAATTGCAAACCAGACCTATTCTGAGCTTCTGCCTTCTTAGTCAGTGAAATATTTACTGTATGCTCCCATGTATAAGACGCACCTTAATTTGGGGGCCTGAATTTTGAAAAAAAATGTATCACATAAAGTTACTGAATTCAAGTTTTATTTATCATAAAATCCATACAACTCCTCATCACTGTCAAAAGTCCCATCCATTAGCTTGTCCTCATCTGTGTCTGACGATGAATCACTGTCTTCAACAAGGAGCATGAAAATAAGTGTAAAACAGCAAGAAGTGCAGTAAAAAAAATCTACAACCACTGTATAAGACACACCCAGTTTTTAGACCCCAAATTTTTCAGAAAATGGTGTGTCTTAAACATGGGGAAATACGGCATAAAATAAAACTTCATATATGGGCAAAGATGACAGAATAGGGTTTGTTTCAAATCTACAGATCCTTAAACAGGATCATTCAGTTCACTCAAGTTAACAACATGTTATACAGAATGTGTGTCTGTAACTGTGTGTATAATCAGATGTTTACAGAACCTCTGGATTGCCTCTGCCAAATTCTTATTCTTCATGGTTTCTTAGTAGTGGACATCAGCTTCATAATCTGGAGAAGGTATTTATTCCCTAAGAGTAACAGAAATCCTTGTTACGTCATTTCCATATTTCTTATTTACAAGCTATGCTCAAAATGTGGTTTATCTCGGTTTGACCATCAGACCCTCAATATTCAGGACATGACTAAAAGCATATACATGAAAGGACAGCAGTTAACAACTCTGGGAATAGACAAGCAGTAATAATGAGAATCAGGTTGTGCATTTATTGAGGTATATTTTTCAGGCATCTCTAGGATTGATTACAGGTTTATATAAACTCAATATTTGGAAGGATTCCATCAGTGGTTCTTCAAGTTTAAGCTGTAAAAAGTACTACTAGCACCTAAAATATAATAATTTTTAATACCTATATATTTGAGAGAAAGTTTTATATGTGTACCTTGCAGTTTCTTTCTTGGTAATTATAGAGCAGTGGGAGCCTTTTAAATGTTATGTCTTAAAACTCTTTATAATAAACTTTTCCCTAATGTAAGACATTTTTCAAAATGTGGAAGATAATTTTTAGAAATTACAATGGCCGCCTGGCCTGTGTTGGTGTCGTGGATAGAGTGTCAACCTGGAACGCTGAGGCTACTGGTTCAAAACCCTGTGCTTGCCCTGTCAAGGCACATAGGCAAGAAAGCGACAACTAAAGTGAAGCAACTATGAGTTGATACCTATTGCTCCCCTTCCCCTGTAAAATCATTAAATAAAATCTTTTTAAAAAATGGTTATTTTAGGCAAGCAAGGAACATCTGAAGTGAAATTGCAATGGCCAAGAGCCTGGTATGTTTTGCAGATATAGTTTGTGTTATATTATGTATGCTGCGTTTATTTAATAATAAGACAATTTTTATAAAATGAAGCAGATTCTCTAGAAACCCATTTTGATTTAGAAATACCTGGCCATCAGTAAAATTTGTAGAGGAATTAGTGTTCCATGTGTAACTATATGTACTGATATATCTGGGTATGACATCAATTCCTATTTCTGACAAATTTCTAATAAAGTATGTCAGAAGTCAAGGAAATAATAGCATAAAAGCATTTATATGTATGTACTTTCTTTAGTGTTTAAATTTGAATGGTTGGATTACATGTAATTTGTGTGTATATGTGTATGTTGTCTAAATATATGGTAAATAGTGCCAATTTCTTTCAGTGACACTGAAAATTCCATGTTGCATGACATTTCTGTGTGGTATTGGGCTTGCTTGTAAATGCATCTATGTACATAACATGTCTTGTGAATTTTGCATGCTACACTAATCTCTGTTAAATCTATCCCCTCTTTATTCAGAGCATGCTGTCAAGGTCCTTTAATTCCAATTTTACTGCTGTAAGCAACTGTCACTATGGCAGCTCTAGGGATCTGCATGGCAGCCAAGGCAGTCTTGCCTTGAGTGTTGCAAACGGAAGAGGTTCTGGTGGGCACATTTTTCGAGTGAGTACCTGTAGTAGACCAGTACTTTTAGTATATAGAAGAGAAATAAGCCCCACATTTTTGTTTTAATGTTTCCAGAAAATAAAATTTACTTTGGGTTAGTGCTAAAACTGTCTGCAAAGCTGATTTAGTTTTTATCTCCTAAGTTTCTGTGGTCATAACTAAGGATGAAGTCAACTCTTGTTTATGGGGAAAAAAGGCAAGCAATAGAAATAACTTTCTGAGAGGTTTTTTTAAAAATTATTCGTTGCATTGCTTTCTTTTTCTCTTAAAATTAGCTTACTCTCCCTAAACTCAAGGTTTTAAGGCTATGCCATAAATAATCCATAGAGGAGTTAAGGGAAGAGTAATTTTTACTTTTGTGATTATTAGCCAATAAAAAGCACTAAGAACTAAGTGAAACTAAGTTTAATCATCATTTGCTGAATATGATTCAGTGGGAGGCTGGAGAAGTTGTAATAAATACCAGGGAAATGGGAAAACCCAAATTCTTTATTACCCACATTTCAGTCCTAGTCCTTAGTGGTGAAGAAGAAAGGTTTATTCTTTTAGTGAAAATTAAGGATAAGGGTGGTGTAAGAATAACAGAAGGAGAAAGAAGAGAACAACTCTGGCATAGTTCTGTTTTTAAGATTTTCTTTTCGTAACAACTTGGTGTAGTTGCATAGCTTCCAAATAAATATTTCCTCTACCCTTCTCCTTTTCATCCTGAAAAGACCTTTCTCCTTTTATAACCCAATTTTATCCCCTCTCCAGTTTTATTTCCATATTGACTCTTCTGGCTTCTGGGTCCTTTGCTTTTTCCTGAGCATCCTTTCTCCCTCGCCCTTTAATGCATCCCTGGCTTTGCTCTTTTGTGTTCTAGGCTAGAGCAGCCTCCTGGATTCACTTTGCTCTAGCTTGCATCACCCAGCTTGTTCTGCCTTCTGTTGCCTATCACCACTCAGTTTCTATGTTATGTTATAGTGGCAGCAATCATTTGGTAACTTAACAGATTGAAACAGGGAGAGAGAAGGGTGATGACTATTATTATTAATTAAGTCCTACATTTCTGGCACTATTCCACCTAAAGCCACAGAGTAAAACCAGGGGCTTTTATTAACTCAGGGGTAATCTTATAGTCATCTGGAACAATTGTTTTTTTTTACAATTCTTCCACAGCAATATTTTTTGCTTGTTATTTTTAAATTCAGAGCCTTTGAGCCTGTTGCATTTTACTTTTTCATTTATAATATATTTGGTCTTTTGATGAGTAAACTAGTGCATTTAGGCTTGAGTTGAAACTTCAAGTATGAGCTAAATTGATCTTTATGCATTCTGAAACATATCAAAAACGGAGAAGGAAAATAAAGCTTTTACTTAGCCTTGGTTTGAACTAGCAACTAACTGTACATGATAGCTGTGTTGCAGACAGTTTCTAAGATTACATTGTAGATCATTGGGTTTATATGTATCCTGTGGCATATCATAAGGAAATAGATATCAGATTATTTTTCAACATGATGTCATTTGCATATCTGTTGCTAGCTTGTACTGTTTTGAAAATAATAATAGTGCTATTTAACACAGTCTCTCTAGTTTTCTAAAACATAGTTAAATGTGTTTAGAAATAAATTAAAATGAAAAATTTAGGTATTTTATGCCCCAGCATATTCTTAAGAAATATTCAGAGATAATGAGATTGAGTCTATTTTTTATGTAAAGCCATCAGTGAGGTAAACTATAATGTAAGAATATTATTTAACATAATCAAATAGGAATTCTAGTTATTTAATTTTAAAAGCATCTCACCAAACCAGTGCTTTTAAAAATACAAAGCTAATATCATTATGATAGAATCAAGCTTCAGTAAGTTTTATACAACTGTATGCTTATTGGTACTGCTCATCATTTAAGAGAAGGTCCTCAGTGGTACTGTGCTATTAAAGAACATCAGTTAAATTTTTTACCAAAAAACTTGTTGTGGTGCTCAACAGTATAGTTTAGTTGCTCTTAAAATTTGGGACTCTTAATTTAGATTAAGAGTGTTGCTCAAAGTGTTAAAAGCTAGGTAGTATTCTAAATAAACTATAAGTATAAAAATAGCTTAACAGTATATATTTGTATATACTTTTTACACAATAAAAGAACAAACATTTGCTATTAGCTTTTTTTTTAAGTACTAATTTTTTTCCAGTTTATTTAGCTATAATTGACGTAACATTGTATTAGTCCAAAGGATGTATCATCATGATCTATGTTTATATTGTGAAATGATTACCATAATAAGTTCAGTTAACATCTATCATGAAGGTACTAAGATTGATAGCAGTTGTGATGGTAATGTTTTATTTGGTTCTTCCTCTTTCTATTAATCTAGCACTACTTTTTTTCATTCTTTTCTCAAATGTCATCATTTTGGTTGCGCATCTTAAAGATCATTGTTTGTTTACTTTTAATTTTTCCCTAATTTGAAGCATCCCCAGACATCCTGTCCAGGAGATCCTTGTCAAGATGATATGTTCATTTCAGGACAGCACAACTACGCATCAGCTACACTTAGTCACAAAGATATTCCTCCAGTCAGCTTGAAAGTAGGTGCTCAGAAAATAAATGTAGTATCTGTGAGCTAACCATGTTTTGTGGCTTTTGAACTAGGGCCTGACCTGTGGTGGCGCAGTACTAAAATATCATAGATGATTTAACATTGAAAATACTTTCTTTGAGAACTTTCTCCCCATTGCTTAGTAAGGATTTATTTCTTTTAAATAATTGAAAAATAGCCTGACCTGTGGTGTCACATTGGATAAAGTATCGACCTGGAACACTGAGGTCACCAGTTCAAAACCCTGGGCTTGCCTGGGAGTTGATGCCTCCTGCTCTTCCCCTTCCTTCTCTCTCTCTCTCTCTCTCTCTCCCTCTCTAAAATGAATAAATTTTTTTTAAAAAAATTTAAGATAATTGAGAAATAGAATTACATTCTGCTATTTTTCAGTTTATTGCATGATTTTTTTTCCACACTGAAGAATTATAATTATTTTGTTGTACTTTTTAGATTTCTAAAGTATTACCTACTTATTTTATCCTTTGAATCAGGATTTTGGCATTCATAATAAACCTATTTGGAGAGTTAAAAATGAACCTATCTTAGTCTGACCTGTGGTGGCATAGTGGATAGGGCGTCAACCTGGAAACACTGAGGTTGCAGGTTCAAGGCCCTGGCTTGCCTGGTCAAGGCACATGTGGGAGTTGATGCTTCCTGCTCTTCTCCCTTCTCTCTCTCTCTCTTTCTCTCTCTCTCCCCCCCTAAAATGAATAAATAAATAAATAAATAAATAAATAAAATTAAAAAAACAAAAAAAAAATGAACCTATCTTAAATTCATTTGAGGATGTTTTACTATTACTCAACATTTTAAAATACTTTAAATGTAACTAGAAATCACTAATTAGAAATAGAAAGACGTGTTTATAGTAGAATAGATAATGGTTGTTTGTCTCTTACTTTTGAAACTAAAGCATCACTCATTTAGAGAGTTTACTTTTCTTTCACCAATGCCAGATAGATAATTCTTTTCTTTAGTATTCTCTTCCCTTGTTCTTTCTCTTAACTAATTCCATATCCTAGTATAACCAGATATAATTTTGAAGAATAGTTATATATTATATAAACCTTTACATTGTTCCCAATAGTAGGAACCCAGCCACATAACATTTAAGTTCATAAGTATCTATTTTATTTTTTTGTTTTGTTTTTCTTTTATTTGAGCTCTGTTATCCAGTTTCTTTTTCTTTTTAATGTCCATTTATGGTTTAGCTTACTGAGTGTGTTCTATGCTTTTTATTGTCCTGAGCCTTCTGTATATCATAGCTTAACATATTCCATGGGTGTGTTTAACATTGATATAAAGTGTCAGGCAGGAACAAGTACCTAGATGTCTGAGAGTCTTAAGAATGGGACAGAAGTAATTACTGTTTGGAGAATTCTCCCCAGGAGAAAAGTATTGAATCTGCACAGAGGAAAACAATGATGTAAACATGGAGAAAAGCAAGTGCTGCCTGCAGAGTTAAGCATAATAAAATAACAATACAACCACTTAACTCCTGGACAGATTAATTGCTTCAAATCTACAGTGATTGAGTGGTAAATACCCAGTAAAAGATCTCTCAGAGTAATAACATCTTTGTGCTAATAGCATACATCTTTGTCATAAAAACACCCATATATGTTTCCAGACTTTAGAATTAACTAGTTTCTCAAATATAACACAGTAAAAAATTTCCCTTACAATTTTTCCATGATTTCTTTATGGATGAGGTCACCTTTTATTAATAATCAATAGTGATGTTTTAAATCAGTGGTAGTCAACCTGGTCCCTACCCGCCCACTAGTGGGCGTTCCAGCTTTCATAGTGGGTGGTAGCGGAGCAACCAAAGTATAAATAAAAAGATAGATTTAACTATAGTAAGTTGTTTTATAAAGATTTATTCTGCCAAACTTAGCAAAAATACGACATAAAGTACTTGGTAAGTAATTATTATTATATGCTTTAACTTGCTGTAACTTTGCTTTATAAATTTTATAAAGTAAAGTTACTTCCCTACTTTATAAATCACCATTACTGTGGAACCGGTGGGTGGTTAGAAAATTTTACTACTAACAGAGATACAAAAGTGGGCGGTAGGTATAAAAAGGTTGACTACCCCTGTTTTAAATTATTGTATAGTTTAGATATATTTATTTCCTCTTCCAATAAAAAATTTTTTCATATGCCAATTTTATAGTACAAATATAACCTATTTATCAGATAGGTTCCTCACTAACAGAATAAGATATTAGCCACATTTCTACAAAGGTGATTTTAAGTTCAAATTCAGCCTCTAAAAAATGAGGTATTGCCCTGGCTGAATAGCTTGGTCAGAGTGTCATCCTGATGCACACAGCTTGTGGTTCAAACCCTGGTCAGGGCACATACAGGAACAAATTGATGTTCCTGTCTCTCTCTCTCAAAAATCAATAAATAAAATTTTTTAAAATTAAAATAAAAAATGAGAGGTGTTAAAACAAGGGTAATTCTTTAACAACAACAAAATAATCTCAAGAGTTTTGTTTAGCTTGTGAAAAATAAAATAGAATGTCAAACTTTAATTTTGTGGTTAATATTCTATGGAATAAAAATTTAAGAGAGTTAAAAAAAATTTAAGAGAGTTTAAAATTGCTAACTGATACACACATGAGTAATCAGTTTTCTACTATATAGCTGAATTGGCTTGTTAATTCTGGCAAGAAAGGAATAAAGATAGAAAAGATATAGTCAGATTAGAAAAAAGTTTACCAAAAAATTACTTTTGTATTATAAAAAACAAATTAGCAAATGCATCTTTTGTTTGAATGTGAGAGATTAAGAATAGTAAGTATAGTATAGAAAAAGATACCCTTTATATGGGCTTACTTAAATTTTTAATTTTTTGCATACTGTTGACCATTTTAAAATTGGTTATATTAGAACAGGTGCGTTTATATCAGACAGAAAAGCAAATAATTTTAAATGTAGATGTGATTTACTTTAATTTGAAACCTTGTAAGATTGAATCTATTATCAAGCACTCAGGCAAGTTTTGAATTAAAATATTAACAGCTTTTTTCTTCTAAAAGTGTAAAATTAGAAAACTTTAAGTGGCATGATACTGTGCGATTTAGAATGTTAAACTCTAGTGCTTCTGAAATGCTCCAAGAAGAAAAACTAAATATTTGTAATAAGACATTATTATTGGTCATTTTAAGACACTTCATGTTTTTCTTAGATGCCTTTGAGTAATGGACAGATGGGCCAACCTCTCAGGCCTCAGGCAAATTATAGTCAAATACATCACCCCCTTCCTCAGGCATCTGTGGCAAGGCATCCCTCTAGAGAACAACTAATTGATTACTTGATGCTGAAAGTGGCCCACCAACCTCCATATACACAGCCCCATTGTTCTCCTAGACAAGGCCATGAACTGGCAAGGCAAGAGGTAAGAAAATCAAGAATATTTAAAATATGAGATTAAACTTTTAATGTATTTTATAGGTTATTTATTAGCAATAAATCCAAATAGAATTTTAACATAGGTGGGTTTTTTTTAACCATTTGGTGTTTAACGTTTTGGTTTCCTGTTAAGTTTAATTTGACTTTATGATCCCCCCTACCCCCCCCCCCCATTCTCATGAACAGACATGGGATTGTTTTAGTCATGATTTGTTTCTTTCCTAAAATGGTTGTTTTTTCCAAACTAGTTGATGATACTTTGGTAATCAAACCTTCTCCAAGAATATAAATACTAGTAGACCATTAAACTTGAATTTGTATTAGTATGATTTGCTATTGTTGACACTCAGCTTTTGAAACTTGACTGTAGTCTTCAACTACTTTGAGAATTAAATCTTATAAAGTAACTTTTTTAAAAAGTTGCTAGTTATATAGTTATATATTTTGATAGTTTATTTATAAAATGATATTATTAGAAACTTAGGTAGAGAACATACACTTTGTTTTGGAGCTATGAAGTGCCCAATAGACAGAGATAGTATACAGTATAGATGTTTCACAAATAGAAACTAATAATAAAGTACATGCTTTATGTTTATGCTATATGTTTTCAAATCCCACAATATCTAAAAAATACAATAGGGTCAACATTAATTGGTTGTCTATCTTCATAAAACAGTAATAGATTTAAGTTAGGAGCTTTGCTTTATAATCCCAGCTATGCCTTTAACTCACTAACTCATTAACATAATATTCCATGACATAGTTTTACTTCATCTACCCACATATTATTTAGATGAATCCTTACATAGTTATGTTTATTTGAACTTAATTTACCAATATTTAACTATGGATGTTATTGTGTTGCAACTTTTTCTGTGATAGTAATGATTTGTTTTATTAATTGAGATTCGAGTGAGAGTTGAAAAGGATCCAGAACTTGGATTTAGCATATCAGGAGGTGTTGGTGGAAGAGGAAACCCATTCAGACCTGATGATGATGTGAGTTTTGTCTTTCTATCCATTGGGGAAAAAAGGTATTTTTTACTAATTTAATACCTCTTATACATAAGTAAATATCTGATATTTATATAATAAATATATTCTAGCCTGACCAGGCAGTGGTGCTGTGTATAGATTGTTGGCCTGGGACACTGAGGACCCAGGTTTGAAACCCCGAGGTTGCCAGCTTGAGCGCATGGTCTCACCAACTTGAGCCCAGGGTCATAGACATGACCAGCGGTTGCTGGCATGAAAAAGGGGTCTCAGCTGGAGTCCCCCGGTTAAGACACATATGAGAAGCGATTAGTGAATCACTAAAATGCCACAACTATAAGTTGATGTTTCTCATCTCTCCCTTTCTGTCTGTCTCAAATAAATAAATAATAAATGGATGACATCATCTTTTTTTTGTTTTGAAATGTGAGCAGTTCAAATTGTTTGAGGAATACAAATTTAACCAAAAATTTGAAATGTGCCTCGTATTATGAAGTGATTTTTAATTGTCATTTTTCTGTATATCTATGGAAGTACATATCACTTGAACAGAAATCACTATACTAATGTTCAAATTATCAGAGACAAAAATATAAGTAATAGGGTTGATTGTGACATTGTTTTTAGAGAAGACAAGGAGAAAACCTGTATCACAATCAAATATTTGCATACTGAGAAAGAAAGATTGCTCCTTGGTACTGTTATTTATATATGCTGCTTCCCATCAAATAATATGTTTGTTGTTACTATTAAAGGGTATATTTGTAACAAGGGTACAGCCTGAAGGACCAGCATCAAAATTGTTGCAGCCTGGTGATAAAATTATTCAGGTAACTATATACACCTTTTTATTATTTTTTTATTAGTTTTCATTTTATAACTAATCTGCCTCCTCATCAAAATATTATTAAATGCCATATTTGAAAATAAGCATTTTATGAAGTTTATCTTTAAATATTTGTGGATGAAAATAGTGATATTTCTTAGAGGCTACTCTCTAGTGATTTTATAGTTTAAAATATTTCTACCTTGTACTCTGGAAAATCAGGCTATTTTTGAATATATATTTGATATATTTTAGCATTTTATTTAAGTTCAGAAATGTTAATTAACTTCCCTAAAATAAGGTGATGAAAGAATTAAAGGTGTTAATTCATGGAAGCACTTAGACCTGTGTGTTGGGTATACAGTAAGATAAGACCTCAATAAATATTTTGCCTAAATTATAAGCGTGGTGTTCTTGATCTGGTGACTTCAGTTGCTCAATAGTGCATACATAAAATACCATGTCTGATGACACTGTGTCTTTGAAAAGTACTTCCTGGCATTGGTTGCTATGTAGAAGTCATCTGAAAATACAGGTTCCTGCATCCTACCTTCAGAGATTTTATTTTAGGGCCCAAGAGTCTAGGTGCTGTTTTAAATGGCCAAAATTATTCTTATTTTCTGCTAGGTTTTAACTTGGCAGAAATTTAAATGCAAATAAATTACTATGAAATGTTTTTCTTAAAGTATTTTTTTATTTATTCTAGGCTAATGGCTACAGTTTTATCAATATTGAACATGGACAAGCAGTGTCCTTGCTGAAAACTTTCCAGAACACAGTAGAACTCATCATTGTACGAGAGGTTTCTTCATAAGACTGTGGAGAAAAAGCGGGGGGAAGACAGCAAGATTTATCGGAAGATACTTGCAGGGGAAATTAATATTTTGACTATTTTTATATATAAAGAACTCAAAAATTATGTTCAAGTTTGTACATTAATGAAGTAATGGAACTTGTGGCTAGAGGGAAAGAACCACTGTACAGTATATAGGAAAGACTGGTGAATTCAGATCATAGAAAACTTCTTGTTAGGTTTTTAAAAACATAGCAGTCAAGGCAACAAAAACAAATGTATGTTGTTTTTGTATAGATTGTAGGTTTATTTTTGGATTTCATACACATGACTGAACTCTGTGCAAGGCTCTAGTTAGCCTTGATTGTAGTCCAGAGACAGATGGCGGAGCTATCTATCTCATAGCTTTTATGCCCTTATTTTTATTCAACTGATCTTAATGTTTTTCTGCTGAAACAACTTTGTTATTTTATGGGGGCAAGAGATTTGAATTGTTGGCTTTTGCTATGTGCATTTTGAATTGAAGAGGAGAAGGTGAAGGTGGTGCTGGTGGGTTCATTTTCCGAGGCCTGATTAAAACAGTTAACTCCTATAAAAATCTGGAAGCAAAGAATGAAAAAACAGCTATCTGTTCATATGTTTTTATTAATAGAATAATGCAATAAAAATGTAATGTCTTTTTAAAAAAATAAAAAAGACATTAATTGCATTTTATGAGCTCTACAGGATCTGTTCTTGTCATAGCCATTAACTATATATTTGCTACTGGTGATTCGATTTTTAATTTTTTAGTCACAGGAAATTTTTAACTCTACTGTAGATGTGTGTCCATGCTTTTTTGTGATATGGAAATACCTTGATTTTTTTTTCACCATTTGCATTTTGTTTTTATAATTAGTATTCCATTTTAATCTTAATTTATAATTTTTATTTTAAGCAGCAAATGAAACTAAAATGACCAGTTTTAAGATTGTGTTACTGTGACACAAAATGTAAGAAAATTTAGGAAAGCCTCTTGATTTTCTTTGGCCTCATATTGCCTTGGTAAAGTACATAAAAGGAAACAGTACGCATGGAGCTAGGAAACCAAAGCAAGTTTGTGAAACTGGCACAGTGATCGAGAATTGCTGTGGGGAGTTGTAGAGCAAAGGAATGGGTCCTCGGGGTCTACCAGTGTGTAAAGGTGTTCAAATAAAGGGCTGTTCCTACAGGTAACATTAAATGTGAACTCGACACTTCAGAGTCTTTAAAGGGTTTCTAAGTGTATCAGTGTAATAGTGTTTTTATCACCAACTGCCTTTGTTCTTGTTAGTGTAAAAAATATTTGGTAGAGGTTTATAAATTTTGTTCAAACAAAATTTTGTTTTTATTCTCTCCGTGTAATCAAATAAAATCTGAGTAACATGCAATGATAAGATAAATGCATGGTTATTTGGACCATAAAAAAGTGCCATAGAAGACCAATAACTGTTTTTAATCGAGGCTAGTGTAGTCTTTCATTAGAGCAATATTCAGTTATTGCAATTTATTTCTGATTACTAAGAAATATAATTTTGGAATTTTTAATCCTTTGTTCTTCAACCTTGTTTTAATTAAGACTTTTATAGCACTAGCAAAAACAGCAATTGACATTATTTTTGCAAAAGTGAATTAGACTTGTTCTTTTCTGACTAGTCAGTAAATAGTAAAAAGATGTGAACTCAGATATTGCACTTATTTCAAGATGTTATCAACTGGTTATACTGTATAGTTTTAATAATATTGATTGAAACCCTTTAACAACTCTTTGTAAATTTTAACTCATTTTAGTTGATTTTCAGTACATAGGAATTGATTTTTATGGATATAGTAGAAGAAATGTGCTGTATTTTGATAAAATTCATTTATTGTATGTGTGTTATAATCTCTAAAAAAAGAATGACAAACAGCTTCTTTAAGATAAGTCTCTGTGTTCCCTTTATTCATATTTTATTTTAAAATATTTTGGCATTGTAATTTTACAATGTAATTTCAATACATGTAATTTTCCATTGTAATTTCACATAATTTTTTATTGGTTTCAATTTTTCAGTCACATTCTGCTTTTAATAAGAATACATAAAATAGATATAATTACTACATTTTCAACTATTTTACCTTAAGCTAGATACACAGGCTATAATTTTGGAAAAGGAAATAAGCCACAAAGAACAATTGATACATCTGTGATCAAAACTTGTCTGCTTTTGTATTGAAATATTACAAGTGCAACAGGTATTATACACATGAGTATTTTTTCTACTCTAGTTAAATTTTTTTAATGTTCTTGCAACACAAAGTGGATTAAGAAAAGTTTGTACTGAGAGGAGTAACATGATATAATGCAAAAAACCAATAGCAAAAAAGTTTTATACTTAAATTAATAGCCAAAGATTTCTTCTAAAATACTGGAAAATTAAAATGAAGTAATAAGAACTCTAATTTGAATTTTTGTTTTGGTAATGATGAAATGTCAAAATTTTAAAGTAATAATTCAAATCTTGGAGGATATAGAAAGGACATTTTTAGTTTATATAAAGTTGAGTAATTTGCAGTCAAGGCCGAAACCCATAACAGACTTTATTTTTAATTATTATATAGCAATCCATCAAAACTTCCTTATTTTTAGTAACAGTTTAAAATTGACCACCTTAAAATTTTAAATCATTAAAAATTATCTGTTAAGGGTTAATTTATTTAATACAGAATTGTTTTCATAAACTAAAGTTTTTTTCTGATTTAGTAAGGAATCTGTAAATTTTTTTCTGACCTTTTTGGACTTAAATATGTTTATATACTTTAAAATAATATAAACATTATCACAAACATTGCCATAAATAGAACAAGCTTTTAAGCATTAATTTGCTGTGCTGAAAAGAAAACCCCTTTAGCAGCTATGTAATATTTTTATCAATCAGTATTCATAAAACAATCCAAATTTTTGTGTATATCTAGATTGTTGTAACACGGTGAATAGGTAATAAACTAATACTATTTAAAGTTGTGTGACTTTATGAAATTCAAAGTGAGAAGGATTGTCATAAAGACAAAATTATGCAACAGTTTTTTTTGACCACTGAGAAAATCTGTTTCTGGGTATAGAGGAAGTGTAGTTTTCCTTAAATTACTGTATTTTACTTCTGAAGGAAGCTATTGGAATGTGGAATATTTTTTTAGTTAGTCTGAAATTGATGATCAGTCCAGTCTATTTAAAAGGTTATTTAAAAATTTTTTTTAATTCTTATTAGTTTAATGTGGTTTCATGTTAAATAGATTTCTTATGAGACACTGAAATCAAAATAACTTTGTTTCATCAAAAGCATTAATACACCTAATTGATGGTATGCAGAGGTAAAAAATAACATTTTTCTTTTAAAAGTAATATAGGGCCTTGACCAGGTATCTCAGTTGGTTCAAGTGCCATCCTGATACATCAGGGTTGCTATTTGATCCCCAGTCACTGCACATATGAGGATCAACCAATGAATGCATAAATAAGGGGAGCAACAAATTATGTTTTTCTCTCTGTCTCTCAAATCGGTAAATTTTTTAAAAAGGAGTAATAAAAGGTAGATTTTATAGGCAGCCAGTTCAAACCTTTGGGTATTCTTGTTTCTAATAAGAAAGTTCAGAAAAGGTTTACAGGTATTTTTTACCCCTGTGGAATTTTTAAGTCCTGTGGTGATGAAGATAGTCATTCAGTTTTGGAAAACTCTTAAGATAATGCTACCTTCTTTTTAGGACTCTGCATTCTCTTTGTGAATTTACAAAAGAAAACTTATGGTCTCCACAAATGTACAGTCCTGCTAATATCCAAGCATCTGAGAAACCCATTCTACTGAGAAAGCTTATTTAGGGAAAACAACTCAGTAGAATCTTCTCAGATTTTATATTCAATAATTAAGCTACTCCTGATCCTTTCTATAGGATTGATAGGAAAGAGGTGAAGAAATGATCCTGCTATTACAATCACCTTTTCAAAGAAATACCTAGGGAAAGTTTTGATCTCCTGTTAGATTTCATGTGGCCCAGCTAAGCTTCTCATTTGGCCCTCAATTTAATTTCAGGATGAAGTTTGAGAAGCTCATGTATGACCGGTAAAGGAAGAAATCCAAGTTGCAAAATGCTGCCCTCTTCAGCCCCAGCCCCAGGATTCAATAAAGCTATTTTTGTTTTGCATGAAAATTATTAAGTCTATATTTTTTTGAACTGACCTTCCTTTAAATCTAATCAAAACAGTTTTGTTCCTCCAAAGCAAGGCTTTAGAAAGATTTTTTTAAATGTGTTTTCCTTCCGCCTGACAGGGCGGTGGCGCAGTGGATAGAGCGTCTGACTGGGATGCAAAGGACCCAAGTTTGAAACCTGGAGGTCACCGGCTTGAGCGTGGGCTCATCTGGTTTGAGCTAAAAGCTCACCAGCTTGGACCCAAGGTCGCTGGCTTGAGCAAGGGGTTACTCGGTCTGCTGAAGGCCTGCAGTCAGGGCACATGAGAGGGCAATCAATGAGCAACTAAGGTGTCCCAACAAAAAACTAATGATTGATGCTTCTCATCTCTCTTCATTTCCTGCCTGTCTATCCCTTTCTCTGTCCCTGTAAAAAAAAAAAAAAAAAAAAAAGCTTCCCTTCCCAATTAGTGTCCTTGTCCAAAAGCAAACTCAAGAAAGATAAACTAAATTTAAGATGTCTTTTAACCACAATTTTAAAAGTCAAGTCAAAAGGCAGAACCTTATATTTATTACTTCTGAATTTCACTTTTTAAGCTGGGGTTTATCATTTGTACCTAAGGGATCTTTCTGAATCATCTGTAGGCTAATGAAGTTCCTATTCTAATCCTGCACTTCACAAATATAATATACATGCCTCCCTTTTTTTCATCTAGGTTATTGGGAAAATGCACCAAGTTTTGTCCTTTGTAATCCCTCTCATTCCAAAGTGTGGCGTTCATAGGTTCTCCATTTTAACAAGAGCCTCACACTAGATGTGATCTCAGCGTCTCGGGCATGTCGATCCTGTTTGAATGGCAGGTACCAGTGAGATTTAGTCACATTTCAGAGGAAACCAGATTGCCATCATTACTGTCATATGTTCTCTCTCCTGACACCCACATATCCACCTCTACAAAGATGGTCAGCTTCTGTCTCCAGCTATTCCTCTTGCTACTTTTTCATTCAAGGTCACTGGGAGCAGGTTATAGGCTACCCAATCGTCCCCTTCCCAACTGTCTTGAATTGCAAATCTGTCATTTAGTTGATTCTGCTTATATGAACTTAGGGAAGTTCCTTAACATATCTGTACCTCATTTCCCAATTTGTGAAACAGGGATAGTAATAGTACCTCATAAATAATTAACATTACAGTTACCAACAAGTTATCAAAAAAGTAAAATTCCCTTTTCATAATATATGTACTTTTTATAGCTAGTATTAGGAAGGAAGAGGTAATAAAATGGAGGGTCTATAGAATTAGATATGTTTAGAGAGGAGACTGACAACAGGCACCAGGCCTTCTCTAAAAGAAAGACTTGAAGCAACAGGGATGCTCTTCTGTTGAACTTGAAGAAGCAGCCATACTGGGAACTGCCAATGGAGATGGGCAACTTTTGGGAGCAGAGGGCCTTAGTTCTACAACTGCATGGAACTGAATTCTGCTAACAACCTGAGTGAGTTCGGAAGAGGACTCCAAGTTCCAGATGAGCACACAGCCCAGCTGCATGGACTGCAACCCATAGGACCCTGAGGAGAGTTCCCCGCCAAACCATGGATGGACTCCTGACTGACAGAAATTGTGAGATATTGTGTTGTTTTAAAATGCTAATTTTTAGTCACAGCAATAGAAAACTAAAACAACTAGCCATCATTTAGTTTCTACTTCCATTCCCCATGGCTCCTCTAATTCAGAGCTGGAGTGGAGCCTGTCTGACTAAAACCCTGGCGTTGGCCAGAACCACATTTCCAAAGCCCTTTCCGCAGACCCCACTCCACTCTCTTGGTTCAGACTCCCTTGATTAGTATTGGCCCTAGAAGGACTTCTTAGATTTGTGGTATGGAGATCACGCCACTCTCTTCTGTCAGACCTAAAAACATCCAGCATATCTGAAAAAGATGTGTAATAGTAAGACCATTGGTATCATGCAAAGGATTCTATTCTGAGGACAGTAGTGAGTGATGTAAGTGATTTAACTTGAACTTTAGGGAGATCACTCTATAAGATGGATGCGGGGGTAGCAGTGGCGGGGTTAAAAAAAAAACTTTAGAGTTAGTGACATGTTTAGAAGATTATTGTAAAATCAAGAATAGAACTTTGGAGCAGCCAAGGTGCTGAAAATGCCAGGTTCATAAGATACCTAGAAAGTGCCAGGTTAATATGATACAGAAAGCTGAGGAGGAATTAAGGATGACTTCTAAGTTCTGGCTGGATTTAGAGGATAAGTGGTGATACCACTAATTGAAATCAGGAATAATAAATTGTCTTGCTTAATTTGGAACATTTAGAAATGCCCACCTTGTACCTGGGAGAAACTGGTGAAAGATTTGAAGGCCTTCAGTTTATTATTGTTATAACAGATACAAGGAGCCAGTTTTCCTCATGCCTTTTCTGAACTCTGAACTTTCCTATTCTTTGATATTTAAAATTTACACCACATAATTTTTTTTTTTTTAGTTCAAACATTTACTACCAACATGGTCATATGCCAGTTTTCATGTTGACAAAGGTACCCATCACATCATATTTTTAAAATTTTAACTAAAATTTTAACTAAAACAATTCCTGTATAATGATTATTTTGTTCTACTTTTTTTTTTTAATAATTTTATTTTTTTAATGGGGTGACATCAATAAATCAGGATACATATATTCAAAGATAACAAGTCCAGGTTATCTTGTTCAATTATGTTGCATACCCATCACCCAAAGTCAGATTGTCCTCTGTCACCTTCTATCTTGTTTTCTTTGTGCCCCTCCCCCTTTCCCTGTCCCATTCCCCCTCCCCCCTGTAACCACCACACTCTTATCAATGTCTCTTAGTTTCACTTTTATGTCCCACCTACGTATGGAATAATGCAGTTCCTGGTTTTTTCTGATTTACTTATTTCGCTTCGTATCATGTTATCAAGATCCCACCATTTTGCTGTAAATGTTCCGATGTCATCATTTCTTATGGCTGAGTAGTATTCCATAGTGTATATGTGCCACATCATCTTTATCCAGTCATCTATTGACGGGCTTTTTGGTTGTTTCCATGTCCTGGCCACTGTGAACAATGCTGCAATAAACATGGGGCTGCATGTGTCTTTACGTATCAATGTTTCTGAGTTTTGGGGGTATATACCCAGTAGAGGGATTGCTGGGTCATAAGGTAGTTCTATTTTCAGTTTTTTGAGGAACCACCATACTTTCTTCCATAATGGTTGTACTACTTTACATTCCCACCAACAGTGTATGAGGGTTCCTTTTTCTCCACAGCCTCTCCAACATTTGCTATTACCTGTCTTGCTAATAATAGCTAATCGAACAGGGGTGAGGTGTATACCACATAATTTAATAACAACTTGATTCTTATGTTGTTATGTATATATATTATCTAGTCTCATTTCCAGAACTACTGGAAACTCCTTGATGGAAGAATCTTTTATAGCCACAGTTTACTGGTTATGCAGTAGGATTCAACATAGTAGAAAGGACCATTTGTTTTCCTCAGAATTTTACATTTCATCCACACATGAGAGTCAGAAAGAACAGGCCAAGAGGTTAGGGAAGTTTATGCAGGGTCTTTTAAGCCATTGTAAAGATGATTTTGGTTTTTACTCTGAGGGAGAGACTATCAGCCCCTTGTTGACTTGCAGCATAACCAGCTTTGAAAACAAAAGATTTTATGTACACATTAAAAGTACTCAGAATTTGAGTTTAATAAATATTTGTGGGTGATGAATAAATTATGCATGTGCTGTCCAGATGATGACATAGTATCATATAAATAGTAACATTTCACATTAGCAGTATTCATATAGTCATTGAAAAACTGGCACCAGCTGTGGCTGGATAGCTCAGTTGGTTAGAACATGGTCCTGAAGTGCAGAGGTTGCTATTTTGATCCCTGGTCAGGGCACATATAGGAACAGATCCTTGTTCTTGTTTCTCTCTCTCTCTTCCCTCCCCAACCCCATAAAACCAATTTAAAAAAATATTTTTTTAAAGAATAATTCACATTAGCATTCTGTCAAAAGTGACTCCTAAATTGGCTGCTTGGCCCCATACAAAGCTATAATGAACCTACTCTTGGGTTTAAGAAAAAGTAGTTGTCTTCTGACTGGCAAATCCTGGCTGGCACCTCTTTGACTGAGGTATTATTGGCACCATATGCATGAGCATTAGCCAGCTTCTTCAGCCAACACTCAGACTTGCCTACTCTTTGCCAAAAATCCCATCTGCTCTCTATCCACAGTTTCTTCACAACCAATAGCATGTTTATTATCTTTAGGAATAAAAGCAAAAACATCACTACTGTAATCACCATATTTGTAGTTTAAAAATGAATGGGACTTCATTCACCTTTTCAAGTATTATTTATTGACATATTTAGGCAACTATACAGCTGTCAGGGTATAGAAAAATAAGCTTCTCTACTTCAACATGTTTGAAAACTTTCTTGCTACTATGTTTAGAAAAGGGTGTATAGCTATATATAATCTTCCATTTAAAAAAATCATTATTTGTGATACAGCTTTAGAGATACTATGACTTAAACTAAGAATTTTATTTATCAAGCATTCACTATATTATAATTTATATTGACAAAAGCCAGTTTGTATTGAAACATTTAAAAAGAAGGAAGGATTCCACTGTACTAGTACATTAGGAAAAATAAAATATTCAATTATTTGTACTTAAACAGTGCCTGGGCATCTTTTATTTTAGTCAGTAGCCAAATATAAAAAGGAAAAAAAAAATTTCCATCACTCTGAAAATCCAGAAAATAATCTGGATGTTACTTAATTACAGATAATTCCTAGAAACCTGTATTGTCTTTTTTGCTTTAAACACTGTCTAGGCCTGACCTGTGTGGCACAGTGGATCAAGCATCAACCTGGAATGCTGAGGTCACCGGTTCAAAACCCTGGGCTTGCCTGCTCAAGGCACATATGGGAGTTGATGCTTCCTGCTCCTTCCCACCCTTCTCTCTCTCTCTCTCTCTCTCTCTCTCTTTCCTCTAAAATAAGTAAATAAAAATAATTTTAAAAATAAATAAAAAAAACACTGTCTAGTTTGCTTTAAACACTGCTAACTACAAAAGGAAGCAAATTAGGCTATTGACTTTAGAATTGGTTGTCCAGACAAAAATGGAATTCTTGATGTCACTGAGCCTTACAAAGTTATTATGGTGTTTGTTTGCTTTTGTATGTAAAAGCAAAAAACTGGTGACAACCCAAATATAATAATATGAGAATAATTAAATAAACCAGGTATTTGGTCAGGTGAATAAATTATTAAAATGATATTTAGGAAGATAAGGGCGCATAGGAAAATAGGAAGATAACATAGATAAACATAATGTTAAGTGGAAAGGCTATTTATAAAATTCTATGTGCCCATAATTACCACTATATAGATTTTATGTAAAGACTGAAGCAATAGCTTCATGGAAAGATCTTGTCCAATTATCAAAACTTTCTATAATTGTAGTCGATGTCAAAGAAGTCCAAATTTGTAAGAATATTTGTGAGTTTACTTTAGCTAAACTGACCATAATTGTCAGGAAGCAAAATCTCAACAGATGGAGAAAATGCTCTAGAAGAATGGCAGTTATACCACTTATTTTATACATCAGAATCAAAGGGGAAGACATAAGGCAGTTATATGAAATCCACTGGTGATAGATTAGGGAGGCAAGACAAAGCAAAGTGAGGAAATCTCTTGGAGCATGATAAAAAGTAAACCGAGTAACATACTTTTTTTACATATGTGGGTTTAGGATATGTAACAGTTAACAACTAACATGATGATAACAATGTGGGGATTTGTGGTCTCTGCTGTAGTGTAGTGGTTGATATTCCAAAGGTATGTATCTTAGATGCAAAAAAGGCTACGGACATACTCAAAGTAAAAATATTATTTACCTTTATTAGGGAAAAATACTGTCCTAGGGCATGACTACCTGCCATGAACTGCTTTTAGTTAGAAAGTTTTCATTTCAGACAATCCTGTGTAGTTACTTTAGGTCTCTGAGTTTGTAAGGCCACCATACAGGCCTTCCCTGAGCTTCTCAGGTTTTGTATGTGACCCCTTTTCCGTCCACATTTTCTGTTGTCCGTCTGCATTTTAAGAATTAAAGTGATCTTAGGTTAATCATTGTCAAATATGATAGCAAATATTTGGCCACCAGCAACTAATAGAGTAGTTTGAAAGCAGATGTAGACCAAATTGGTGATGTAGGAGACTCCACTTCCCACCTCACCCCCAAAGATCAGCAATTAGATAGTTACCCATGAACAAAAAGCACTAGAAGAGTTCTGGAATCCTTTTTAAAAAGTTTAGCAACACAACGGAACAAAACACCTGAGAATAATGGCATCATCCCATCTCCCAAGCCAGCATGGCTCTGTGCCAAGAGTATTTCCCAGCTAGAAAGAGCTTGACTTGCCAGGCAAGAAACAGTGGGATGAGGCACAAGCTTCCCCAACCTTATGGGCCACTGCATGAAGGTGCCCCTTTGGTTTCATTCCACCTAAAAAGCAAAGCCGAGATGGCAAGGAACAAGGAAGAAAAGCAGGGACTAGTAGCCACACAGTAGTAGTAATTGTGGTTCACAGTGACCTGCTCTACAAAGAGAAGCTCAGCATATTTTTTGCCACTTAAGAAACCAACAGCCAGTACGTCTGCTGGGCACACCTGAAGATTTTACTAACTTTCTCCTCACAGGTATTTGCATTCACTGCCACTGCCATCCTAGCCTCTCCCCTCTTCATATCCCTACCTCCCCTGCTCACCCCCCTCTCACTTCTGCCAGAGCCTGGGAACTGCACAGGCAGTCAGTTCAGGCATCTGGCTGTTCAAGTGCAAGACACAAGCACAGACCCCTGTGGCTCACCCCACTACCCTGTGCCTGCTTGAGCTTGCCTTTCCAGCTTT